>NC_080752.1:50899237-53299237 GCF_020826845.1 Diceros bicornis minor
TTGGATGGGAAATGACAAGAAGTCTCAGGATGTGTCATTCTGACGGGCAGCTGGTGGGTGGGGCTGCCTGGCTGGCTCTGGAGTGTAGAATGTGGCAGGGAAGTGACCCACGGGGTCAGCCCTAATGCCAGCCCCAGAGCTGAAGCGAAGCCCTTTGCCGGTGGCCCAGGAGCAGGTTCCCAGTACAGAGCCAGCAAACGTGGTGAATAGAAGGCTGGATGGACAGATGGACGGATCTCCGTCCCAGGCCACACCCCACAGGCTGGAGTCTGGGCTTCATTCTGTTCCTACTAGCTCCCTCTTCCCGTGCCACCCTTGTCCAAGCTCGGGGATCAACTGCTACAGCAGCTGGTGTGAGCGTGGTGCTGGAATCAAATCCGGGTTTGAAGCCCAGCCCCACCACTCTCTAGCAGCACGGCCTCAGCCAACCGACTTAAATGCTCTCTGCCTCAGTCTCCTCATCTGCAGAATAATAGCAGTTGGCTGATATTCTGTGATGCGGGGTCGCCGGGAGGCATCCCCCATCTTGTTCCTCCCTGATATAGGACAGCCAGCGATGGCAGTAGCATGTACTCATTAAGTGCACTGGCTTTGGAACCAGCCCAGGTTTAAATCCCGACCCTGAGGCATACTGCAACCTGACCACGGGCCAAGTGCTTCACTCCTCCACGCCTCATCTGTGACGTGGGGCTGATGGTAAGTACTTTGTAGTGTAGTAGAGGGGATTCCACGAGTCCATCACCTCTCCAACTTCATTCCCTCTTCTCTCGCTTTGCTCACTCTGCTCCAGCCATACTGGCCTCCTCACGACTCCTCAAACATGCCAAGTTCGCTCCTACCTCAGGGCCGTTGCACCTGTTCTTCCCTCTGCCTGGAATGCCCTTCCCCAGATCTCCTTTGGCTGATGCACATCTTCACCCTGCGTCCTCATCTCTGCGTGGCCTTTCCCAGCCACCTGATCTAAAATGACCACATCTCCCGGCTGCCACTCCCCACCCTGCCTCCTTGCATTCCTTTCCTCCTCAGTACTTACCATCACCTTACCACCACCTATGTTTGTATGTGCTGCTTGTCTGGCTCCCTCCTCTAGAAGGGAAGCTGCCTGGGGGCGGGGAGTTTTGTCTCTGGTTTCCTGCTGTATCCCCAGCACCCAGGGCAGCAACTGGTTCCTGGTAGGTGCTCACTAAATATAAATATGACTGAATGAATGATGGATATAAACACATAGCACACAGGGAGATGTTGGAACTGCCAGCTTCTTGGTAACCCCTCTTTGTTCACAATCTTATCTCCCAAATTTGATGTCGTCTCCCCCACTCCCTCCCTGTCCCTTGTCCAGGCCACCAGCATCTCTCTCTCCTCTGGACTGGACCAGAATCTCCACACTGCCCAGCCTGCTTCCTCTTCCTGCCCCCTACAGTCCGTCGTCCACACAGCAGTTGGAGTAGATTTCGTAAAATTGAGTCAAGTTATATATTTTCCCCTGATTAAAAGCCTCTAGTGGATTCCCATTGTAACTAGAGTAGATTCCAACCCCTTCTAGGCCCTTCAAGCTCTACCTGGCCACCTGTCAAGTCCTCCCCTTCCTGCTGCCCCTCACACAGCGCTCAGGACATGCCAAGCCTTATTGCTGCACCTCTAACTCCTCCCCCATTCAGCCACGCTCTCCGCCTGTGCCCTCTGCCTGGACTGCTCTCCCCCCAGATCCCTACATGGCTGGCTCTGTCCCGTCACTGGGTTCCCATGCAGGGAGACATTCCCTGGGCACTCAGTCCAATAACTTGCTTAATTTTCTTTGTGGACTTGTCACTAACTGGAATTATTTTATTTATGTGCTTTTTTAATCGTCTCTCCACCATCAAAATGTAAGTCCTTCAAGGGGAGGGGCCGATTTATCTAGTTCACAGCCAGAAGCCAGTGCTCAATAAATATTGGGTTACTGACAGAGGGATTAACGAGGAAAGGAAGGAAGGAAAGAAGGAGGGAGGGAGGGAGATCTCGTGATGACTTTGGCATCGGACTCACCCCAAGTCCTGCCACCGTCCCGGGGTCATAGTGGCCATGTGGACAGGCTGCCCAGCACGCTGGCCTCAGTCATGGTGCCACACCCTGGACCTTCTCATCACTCAACACGGATGCAGCTTTGCAGTCTTACCTGCCCATCCCTCTCTGTCTACAACCTCCTGTCCTTTCGGTGTCCTTCCAAGTTACGCAGTGGAAGTAATTAGCAGTGTGATCCCAGGAAAGTCACTCAATCCCCCTGAGCCTCCATCTCCTTACCTCGGAAATGGGTTTACTGCTACCTGTCTTGCAGAGTCGCTGCGAGCGCTGAGTGTGTTAACGGATGTGAAGCGCTTAGCCCAGTGCCTGGTGCTTACTAGGTCTCCTACATGGTGGCTCTCGATTCTGTTTCCTCCTCCTCCCCGCTTTCCCTCAGCCCCCTCTGGCCCCTCTTATTTGTGTTCAGCCTGAGCCGCCGGGGGAGCCACCTGCCCACACCTGTACCCCCTGCCGGTGTCGCGCCTGCCTGGGCCAGCCTGCGTGGATTCCTCTCTCCTTCTTTTCCACACCTTTCACTCAGAGGCTCTCCACCTGGACAGGACCACGGGCCACACCCCATGACACCCTGCAGACTCGTGGTCTGGGGTCTCATTGGAGCCACAGGGGTGAGCACCAGCCTTCCCTGTCCCTGGTGAGATCTGATCCCTGGTCCCCTCACTGTGCTTCGTGGACCCTGCCCTGTGCCTGACACTCACCTCAGCCGACCATCTGACCGTCCAGCTTACTGTCTGCTCGAGGAGTTAACTGCTCAGCGAGCACTGGTTCACCTTCCTGTCTCTGCCCCTACCCCTGCCGCTGTGCCCCCTCCCCACGTTCACCCTCACCTTCCCGCCTCTCCTCCTCAGCATCCCTCTTGTCTTCAGGGCTCTGCCCAGCCCCCCCCCTCATCCCTCCCTGTGACTTTAGCAGGTCCCCCAAATGCTGTTGACCCCCACCCACCTGTCTTCAGCTCCAGCAAAATCAAACTGTTGGCAGCTCCGCACAGCGATCCCTCCCACCGCCACATTTGCTCACTGTTGCCACCCCTGCAACGCTTCACCTGCTCTGCCAGCTGCTGCACCTCCCTCAGGCTTCAGCTCGGCACTGCCTCCTCCGCAGCGGGGCCAGGCCCTCCTCCGTGCTCCCGGCTCCGTCCTAGGCCCCCTCATCCAGCCCACGCTGTGTGGTCATTGTCTCTTTTTTCATCTGCATTTGCTCCTAGATTCACCCCCCAAAACATATCCCCACTCACCCCTACATTCCCACACACGCACTCATGGACCCACACCCATACATGCTCTCTCTCTCTCTCTCTCACACACAGACACACACGCACGCTCACATATAAGTGTATGAGAGATTAATGAGAACAGTCTTGGGCATGGGACACATGGGATGCACTCTCCCACATGTGATGGGCAGGAGGGAGAGGGTAGACTCAGAGGCTGGCAGCTCAGGGGCTCGAGGTCCTGCTGCCCTATAGGAGAGAGAAGCCAGTACTGGCCCAGGGGCCAGGAAGCTCAACGCAGCCCAACCAGGTCAGGTGCTGGGGCCGGGGGAAGCAGTCTGATGGCGGAGGTTGCAGCAGTGACGGGACCTGATGTAGTCATGGCTCCTGGTCTGGGAAGGTGGGGAGGATGAGGTTGTGGCTTTTCTCAGGACAGCAGTGGGGCCCTGGGAGTGGATCCAGCCCCCAGTGAGGACCCGGGCACGAACCCTGCAGGTTGAAGGGGTGTGATCCAGCAGACTGGCTCAGGCCTCGCAGAGAAGGCACAAAAGCACTCCAAAAGAGAACTGAGGTCCGAGGCCAAGCCTGGGGCAGGGCCCGCAGTGCAGGCAGAGTAGGTGTTTTGGTCACTGAGCGCTTTCTGTGGATTACCTCTTCGAGTCCTCACAATAGTAGTTGAGGCTTGCATTATTGTTATCTCCATTTCACAGACGATGAAACGGAGCTCTAGGAGGTTAAGGAAGTAGTCGTGGGGTGTGGAGAGCCGGGACTGGAACCAGATAGCCTGGCTCCAGAGCCGGAATCCTTCGCCACTTCCCGCTCCAGTGACACGCATGTGCACACCTGACCCCAGCATGCACTCGTGCCTGCTCCATCACAAGAATTCCTCTGGCCCAGACTGGTCTTCCGCCTCTGCATCCCCTGAAGTGTTGGGCTGAATTAATTCATGGGAGCAGAGGAGGGGCCTTGGGTAGGGGGAAATCAGGGATGCGCTAAGCAGCCTGCTGGCGTGGCCAGGCCCCGCGGAGACTCCCAAACCCAATTAGCAGTTTTATTAAAGACAATTGGATTAGATGCATTCGCAGCAAACCTTTGCTTGGCTCCAGCTGCGGGAGTTTATCCATTTTTCATTAATGTGTCTGCTCCCCGCTCAGCTGTCGGCCATGGACACACACTCTGGCTGCCTCTGTCTCTCGCCTCATCTCACCTGTCCTCTCCTGCTGTCCACCCGCTCCTCTCCACCTCCCAGGACAGCGCCTTGCCTCTCCGTCCCCCCAGCCAGGAGAGGTGGCTCCCAGCAGGTCCGTGGCTGAACCCGGGAGAGGGGAGCAGGAAGGCAGCAGGACTGGACTCTCCCTCTCCGCTGTCCCCCACCGCCACCCACTGCCCCAACAAAGGTCCCTTCCCTTGAAGCAAGAGGGGTCTTCATGTCCCTGGACCCCTGCTCCCTGCAGGGAACTGTGCTTGCACATGACCACATCTCCGTTATTTTTCCTTCCTCTGGGCTTTTGCACTGCTGTTCCCTGTGCCTGGAATGTTCTTCCCCAGCTCTTTGCGTAGCTCCTTCGCACCCTTCAGGTCTAAGCTCAACATCTCTTCAGAGAGACCCTGCCTGCCAACCCTACCTCAAGTGACCTCCCCAAGTTATTCTTTAGATCAGTATGCTGCTCATTTCCTTCATAGCTCTTATCCAAGAGGAAATTATATTATTTTGCATTTGTTGGATACATAAATAATCCTCATGATAACCCTGTAATGCTAATATTATATTATCCTCAGTGTGCTGATTGGAAAACAGAGGCACAGAGAGGTTAAGTAACTTTCTAAGGTTGCACAGCAGGTTGGTGGTGGAGCTGGGAGTGAACCCACGTCCAGTGAATACAAAGATATTAGCTCTTTCCTTCTCATTTCTGGAGAGTCTCTTCTTAATGAATGTAGGGTCCTGAGGTGACACTCCTGCAGGCACAAGCTCACGCAAACAGAGAACACTAAGTGCCCCTGATGGGTGGGCGGGAAGGCCAGCAGGTCAGTCTCCATGCCCCCAACCCGCTGACTGCGACAAAGCAGAGGTCAGGCTGTGGCCCCAGGCCCTCAAGGGGCAGCCACAGGTGGCGTGTCTTCCACGCCAATCTCCAGCCCGGTGGGGCCGGGAGGCTTGGCCACATCCAGCAGCAGTTTATCCCCTCCCGCTGCAGATATTAATTTGGGGGTTTATAGAAAAATCCATACAATGAGAGTTATCCAGGGCGGCGGTCGCAGGGAGAGGCACAAAATCAATAGTGAGAGATTGTCCTATTTCACAGCTTCTGTAAACAGGGCTGTCTGGGCCACTCTGGGGTAGGTGCAGGCAGGCGAAGGTAGTGGGCTGCCTGGCCCTGCGGCCAGCGCCTCTGGCTGCCAGCCCCGGGGGAGGCGCCTTTCTGCACATGCTGGGGCTGATTTGTATTCTTCTTGGTGCTGTCAAAGGGCCCAGTAAATATTTATTAACACTTCTCCGCAGGCGAGAGCGCCTTGTTGGCTGCAGCTCCTTGGGCATCAGACCGAGGCAGTGATGCTCCATGCCGCACCCCACGGCTTGCCTGTGTTAAACGGCAAGGGTGCCCCCAGGCACACCAGGGAATGAGGTCCCCGCCCAGGGCTGGAGCAGTGGCTTCATCATCAGGAGTGAAGTTGTGGCTAGGCCACCCCACCTGCTGGGTCCATCCCCAGCTCCCTCCCACTTCACTTCATTTGCAAGCTCGGTCCTGCTCTTGGCTACATTCTAGCTGGGATCAGAGGTTCTAGAGCAGCGCTTTCCAACAGAAATATAACGTGAGCCACAGAGGCGAGCCACATGTGTAATTTTAAATTTCCTAGAGCCACTTTAAAAAAGGCAAAAAGAAACAGGTGAAATTAAATTTAATAACTTCTTTTATTTAACCCAATAGATCCCAAATATCATTATTTCAATATGTAGTCAAAATGAAAAATTGTGAATGAGACACTTTAAATTCTTTTTGTCGTGTGAGGTCTTTGAAATTGGGTGTATACTTGACACTCAGAGCACATCTGAATTTGGACGAGCCACGTTTCAAGTGCTCAGCTGTCACATGTGGCCACCACGTTGGACGGCTCAGAGAGCACTGTCGGGGATTCACGTCTATGCCCAGTACCAACACAGGGCCAGGCCCTGGGTGGCATCAGGGACTGATCGAACGGTGTGGCAGTTATCAGTGCCAAATATTTCCACTTCTCCTGGGCACAGGATGGGATTGTACCTGCCCAGCCCCTGAGTGTAGACATGATGGCATGACTCACTTTGGCCAGTGAGGGTGAGTGGGTGTGGACCTTGTGATCTCTAGGAGGAAGCTTTAAGGGCCTGTGTGCAACTCATTGTTCTCTCTTTTCCTCTGCCGCAGTGACGAGCAACGCTCCACATAGTGGCTGCTCTGTCAACCCGAGTCTCAGAGTGAGAGCTAAAGACCCTCACTCTGTGATGAACCCATAGCATGAACACGAAGTAGACCTCGTCGTTTAAGCCCCCAAGATCTGGGGGTTATTTGTTACTGCAGCACAACTTGGCCCATCCTCACTAGTGTGGATGGATGGTAGTACTGAAGACTTCATTCATCCATCAGTCAGCAATATTGCATGAGTGCCTCCTAAAGCCAAGGGCCTGGGGCTGCCATGGAGACACAGCCAAACAAAGACCCTGCCCCCAGGGCACTTCCGTTCTGACGGGACATTGACCAATGGCTTTCTCAATTACGTGTCTAATTAGAATCGTGATGAGTGATCTGAAGGAGTGTGAGGCGTTATGACAGCACCTTACATGAGGAATCAGGAAGGCTCTGTGGAGCAGAGATGCTTGAGCTGGGTGCTTGAGGATGAGGGGAATTAGGTAAAGGGTCAGGGTGGAAGCACACAGGTGGCTGGGGGAACAGCACGTGTGAGGTCCCTGAGGTGGGACGCACATAAGGGTGAACCCTAGTCCCCTGTCGTCACGTTTCCAGGAGGAAATGTCTGCTCCAGGGAAAGTAGCCTTGTCTTTCTGCCCCCTGCCCCTCCTGCCCCTCCCGAGGGAGGAAGATCCTGTGATTGGTGATTTGGGACACTGAGTTGGCTCAGTTGGGCCCTTTTCTCTCACCAGACTCGCACAGGAATCTGAGTCTGAACATGGACAGAGGGTGCCATTTATCCTTCCCTCAAACCTCAATGGTGTGTTTCAGGAGCTGGCCCAGTGTTGGGGGGCAGGTGGTGGAGACGAGCGTGGAGGGGTGGGCAGGGCTCAGATTCTGCTGGGCCTTGTAACCATGGTGGTTACACGATCATATCTGTGTTTTTAAACATTTTTCTGGAAGGAGGATGGATTGGAGGAATCAGGAGTGGAAACGGAGGACAGCTAGGGGGCTGTGGCAGGCAGGTGAGGGAGGGGGGTGGCTGGGCAGAGGGAAGCCATGGGGATAGGATAGGTGGCAAATCTGAGAGTGGCATTAGGAGGTAGAATCAGCAGGACTTGATGGTGGACTGGGTGTAGGGTAAAGGACAGAGAGGGGTCCAGAAAACTCAGGGCCCTTTAGATGAGCACTTGGCGTCTTGGCCTCGCTCTGAACCTGGAGTTACTTCTGAGAACCTGGGCCCTGCCTTGTTCCTTGGGTAGCCTCAGAATCCTCCTTAACACAGCTCCCAGGCAGCCAACACTAATGGACTGGAGTCGGTGCAAGAGACAAGCTCTATTTGTTGCTCTTGAGCTGTGCCAAGCCTGCTTCTGAGGCTGGTGGATGTCAGAGTGGATGTCAGGCCACCCTGGGCATCTATCTTCCATGTATACTAGGTGTGACTTGACTCTATCTACCTTTGCTAGTGTTCTGGGATGCCAACCCCAGGGTCCCAGGACCTCGCAGCAGGTTGCAGGTATGTGGAGTGATATCTAACAAAAGAGAAGATTCCAGAGTGGCTGTTACACTACAGAGGGGCAGGCATGGGCTGCTTAAAGCTCTGACCATCTGACACCCAGTGGAGCTAAACCCCCTTCCCACCAATGACTACTGTCTGCTAAAACCTCAGACAAGTGCACATCTGGAAAAGCCACATCTGTCCCTGGAACTTTAAGGGGATGAGTCTTGGGTCCTTTGGATACTTCCCAACCAAAGTCATGCTGGGACTTGGTGGGAGTCTGGGTGGTCGGCACAGCCAGGAAGAATGGCCGAGGCCAGGCTAAAAGCTAAGTACCCACCATGACCTATTTGTAATGACCCTTTCTGGAAGCAGCCCATTGCCCTCACTAAGGAGTGGAGGGTGCTTGAATGGGGGGCTCCTGCCGCTTGGACCCTCTCCCAGCCAATGGATGTGCCCTGATCATTACTGAGCAGCCCTGGGAGCCCCCGAGGTAGCAGGCCCTGAAATGGCGCAGATGTACCCCATGACTGCAGTCATAGGAAATGTGCAGAGTGGCCAAGGGGACTTGCCAAAGGGAGGTCTGGTGAGCCAAGGAATATGAAATCATTTTCTTTCTATCTAAGAGAGTCTTTATTGTTTGTGGGGTGGGGGGAGCGATCTTTTACCACCACTCCAGTTCCCAGGTAAAGGCATTTCCACTGGAATGAGGCTCAGGACCTAGAGCGGCACTAGCTCGGCCTCTCAAGCCCTCGGGAAGACGAGGAAGTCGTCTGATTGGTCGTTTGGGTGAAGGCACTGAGCATGCTCAGCGCAGGCCCTTCCTCCCCGGGTTCTGCCTGCCTGCAGAGAGGTTTCCGCACCCGCTGTCCTTCCTATGTGGGGCAGGCTCTGCCCACGGGAGGCAGCTCCGCAGCTGCGGGGAGCAGGTTCGTGCAGAGGGCTCGTCTTGACAAGGGCACGTGGCTCTGACTCCTAAACCATGGTCTCTTGTGTAGGAAAGCTGGTATTTTTATCTCCATTTGTCTAATTCTGGTGAGAAGAGAGGGATGTCATTTATTGGGCTTTCTTAAGCCTCGTTAGTGTCAAAAAAAGCATCTTGTTAAAAAATAAAAAAAGGAAATAGTTAATTTTTTTAAAAGTCAGGGATTTTTGCAAAACACTTGGCTTCAGATCCAGTGCCCAATGGGCTTTGCCCATGACACTTCACATACGACATCCCACTGGATGCCACGATTATGTTATCACAGTATGACTGGGCACAATAAAAAGTGCCTGAATGTGGTGAGGCCAGACTTGTCACTCAGTCAGGAGGGCACCAGTCTGCCATTTACTACCACATGACCTTGGACAATGACCTAGGTCATTTAGGGCGATGACTACCACATGACCTAAACAAAAGTGGAGTGTGGGCTTTGGAATCACACAGACCCGGGTTTGTAGCTGACTTCCCTACTTACTGTGTGATGTTAGGAAAATCACTTAACCTCTCTGAGCCTCAGTTTGCCTATCTATCAAATGAGAGTAACCAGAGTTCCTTCTGCAGAGGAGCTCAGCATGCATCTCGTGGTGCTGGGCGTGCAGCACGATGGGTGGTGACCTTTACCACTGGTACCAGAGGGGTCGGGTGGACGGAGGTAATGCAGACACACAGGCTAAGGACAATTCTGGAAGTTCTGGAAATGGGCTGTCTTCCCCTCCCCTGTCCTTTCTCTTCCTTATCTGCCTAATATCCTTTCAAAACCCACCCCACCACCCATCCCAGAGACACGGAATATGTTCCAGGGAGAGTGTTCAACCTCCATCTCTGTTTTGGGCTGATTTCATGCCGACATGTCTTAGCATCTTGACACCATCAGATTGAGCCTCTTTATTTTGTTGCAGAATCGTGGGTTTTTCTCATAAAGTGTTTACGAGGTATGGAAAATATAATCACGGCTTTATGAATATGAACTAGATTATTTTAATGATTGCAGGTAATTTAAAACTTAAGGGCAATCACGTTTCCCAGCCATCTCATGGTGCTTGAAAAGCACGAGCGAGCGCTTCTGAAGAGCCGTGGTCCCGCACGCCGCTCCTCAGCAACATCCCTGCTCCAACCGGTGTTACGGTGCTCTGATTACTGTAATTGATGACATTAGAAATAAGGAATCCGCACAGAATAATACAGGCGCCTGGCATGCCAGGGTGGTTTTATTCATTGTCAGAGAAGTTCATAAAGTTGAAAGCAGGCATCTTTGTGGGCTGCAGCAGCACAAAGCGTGTTTCAGCCCTTTCTTAACTTGTAAATCAAATTATTGAGTCCTGAAGCCTGCTTTAACTGACAATTGAAACAAGCCCTGTACATCCCCTCCCTCCTGCTCTGCACCCCTGGGAGTTACCGCTGTCACCCAGTCTCTGCAGGAAAATCCTGCCCTGCTGGTCCACGGTCAGCTCTGGGGCCTCTGCCTTTCTTTGTCCCTAGGCCCCCTGCCTTCTGCTTTACGCGTCTCTAATGCTGCTCTCACCCTCTCTCCTTTAGGGTACCCTCTCCCCGGTTTGGCAGCAGAGCCAGCTCCTTTGGGGTCTGACCAACAGACACAGGGATCTGGGAGGTCTAGAACCCCAGACCCTCTTTTTAGAGGGCAACCGTAATCCCTGTGGATTTCTGCTGTCCATTTCATAATTAAATATAATAACCATAATTTATTAAATGTTGCAATGTGCAAGTGTTAACTGCACGTGAATTATTCAACGTAATGCCTCACAACCACCTTGTGTTAAAGATTTTGTTATTCCCATTTCACAGACCAGGACACTGAGGCTCAGAGAGGCTAAATGACTTGCCTAAAAAAGTACATTTTAGTTAATGGCAGTGACAGGATTCAAACCCAGGTCTGTCTTGCTGTGAAGTGGCTTTTGCTCAGAGAAGTGATGGAGGAAGAAAAGAGGGGTGTGTGCAGGAAAGTGTGTGTACTGGGGTGTGGAGGACCGGGGATCTGGAGGCATTCCTGACTAATGGCTTTTGGTTTTTCTAGGAACTAGGAGGCAGGTCCTTTGCTGTGCAAGAGAGAAGGAGTTAGTTAAGTGGTAGATTAGAGATTTGTGGAGAGGAGAGGAATTTTAAAATAGAGAGGGGGTTGGGGGAAAGGTGGCAGAGTTTATTGATCAGAAGCACTTAGAAGGAATTCAAAATCAAGGTGAGGGCAATGCCCAGGAATGAGGAGAGACTTCAGGCCACATGGTTGTGCGGTGGCCTTTTGCCGTGCCCAGTGATGGAGAGGGGATGGACACTGGAGGGGAGACAAGGTGTCAGGCCACCTCATGTTCCTCACCGCAAGGGGGGCAGGAGTGTGGGTCACACGGATCCAGCCCACTGTCCCTAGGGGACCACATCCAGGCTGCCCCCACACTCCCACTCCACCTCCCCGGTCCCCCCAGAGCCACGTTCTGCAGGGTGACTCTGCAGATTCCCAGCTCGGGGACACAGTTAAGGCAGGACGATTTTCCTCTCATTCCTGCTAATTTGCTGCTTCTGCTTAAGCTCATAAAAAGTTTCCTAGCAAAACCATTCCGGCCTGAGTCCCTGCTGGAGCCCGCTGAGCTGCTGTAATTAAGCTTTGATTAGCCGGCTATAAATTCCCTTTCAGAAGCCAGCATTGCCCTTGGAGGGCCTCCACGGAGAGTTGCACGCTTGTGTGCCCCAGAACTTGGATCAAGTTTCCCAGTGTTGGTGGTCAGTGAGCAGGTGGTCAGAGATACAGGCAGGGGGCGTTTTGCTCGGGCTGAGATGGGGACGTGCAGGAAAAAGACGCAGGTGGGCCCGGCCCCTCCCAGAAGGGGGACAGTGACCGGCCAGGGTTCTGGGAGCAGAGGGCGCTGGCAGGCACCGTCCCTCCAGAGGGCCCTCCCTGCCCTCTGTTTTGCAACCCCAAACAATAGGCCCCGGCCAAACATATTTTTCTACCATCACAAGCTTGTTGCAAAGTCGGTTTTATGGACGCGCTAAACCTGCCTTTTAAATTATTGTCAAGTGTAATAAAACGGCAGAAAATCATCAATTTTCCTAAGAGTGTGAGTAAAATGAAAGTTAGTTACATGTTGGGGTGGGAGCCGCGGTCCAGCTGTGTCTCTGATCAGAAATCAGCCCTGAAAGCTTTGTGGGAACAGCTGTGTTCAGGTGGAGCAGCCAGGCTGATTTTGTTCTGAGGAGGCGAGGAGGTGGAGAACCGAGGCCGGCATGTCTGTAAACTCACCCAGAGGCCAATGAGGAGGGGATGAGGGGTTCAGAATATTCCCCTGCCAGGATCCCCACCTCCCACCCCACCAACTTCCAGCTAAGACCTAAGATGGTCTGGACTGTGTCCTGGGGAAGGGGCAGTGGGCTGCTGTGTTTAGAAACTGACTCTCAAAAAAACAAAACAAAAAAATATCTGATATGTAGCATTTGCCGGGTTCTATGGTGTAAATACTTCCAATTTCAGAGTAGAAACGTGATGACACTCAACACAGAGTTGGGAAGAGATGCGCAACAATACACCATTATATGATATTTCCAGATTCCATATAACGGAATGGATGTAAATAACCTCAAGATCATAGAAAATAGTAAAATAATTAAGACAATGAGTTTTGAGCATTTATTACCTTTGTTTATAATATAGTTTATTTAGTTGTTCGTTTACATAATTTAATTTTTAGTAATGGCAGTGCTTAACAGCCAACTTGATAATTCTTGAAAAGTTAACAATCGGCTCCCTCAAGCCAGTTTGAGCCCGCTCCTGCATGTCACTGGGAGCAGGTCTGAGACTGTCTCGCTAGACTGCAGAGTCTTCAAAGGCAGGGCCACCTCTGTCTTGCTCACCATTGGATCCTTGCCACTGAGCTCATTGTTCGGCACTCAATAAATGTTTCTAGAATTTATGAATAACAGGTGGCAGGAAATGTCCCTTGGAAAGCGCATTTTACTGTGGCAGGATTGATTCAAAGCCAAACAGCTCTTCCCTCCTACTGCCCGGGGCTGCTGAGGACCCCACCACACCAGCTCCTCCTCTGTCCCCACGTGCACATATTGGTCTGGGGGCTGCTCCCCTCAGGGCAGCTAATGCTACAGAAAGAGAGCGGACTTTGGAGCCACACAATCTGGGCTCCAATCCTGGCTACAGCTCCTTCCTGCTGTGTGGCCTTGGGCAAGTTACTGAATTTTCCAGAGACACATCAGATAAGTGGAAATAGTCTTTTCCTCCTTCCTTTGCTCCTTCAACAAAGCTTTACTGAGCACCTGCTTGGTGCCAGGCACTGTCGTCAATGCCGCGGACACACAAAAGCACAGAGAGCAGAAGCAAAGGCAGAGGCGCACATTTCACAAGCATTTATAAAGCCTCATCAATTGTGATGCATGCTATGAAGGAAAGGAAAGTGGTTTCTGAGAGAGAATGATGGGGAGCATGATGGAGAGATGGTTGGGGGACCCCAATGAGGAAACCCCATGTAAGCAGAGCCCGAAGGATGTGAGGAGTTTGTCCAATGGCAAATGGGAGGAAGGACATTCCAGGCAGAGGGAGCAGGCGGGAGGTCTCCAGGAACGGTGCAAGTTCCTGGTATACAGTAGGAGCTCAGTGATGTGCCTTCCTTTCTCTCATTCCCCTCTGATTCTCAGTAGGTCCGAAGAGCCAGGACAGCGACTGCTCTGGAGGACAGGCACCAGCCCAGTCCACGGGGCACCAGCTGGAGGGCCGGGGAGAGAGGCTGTCTTGCTGTCTGTTTGCCGAGGGGGTCAGGCTGCAGGCCCAGAGAGCACCGCCAGCTTATGGGCTGGGATTTTAGGGCAGCATCTTTAATCGGCTGTTGTTGTGGGCAGTCCAATGGCTCTGTGGGCTCTAGACCGAGAACACGGTGCAAACTGCTTGCTTTTGTCCGGTGGGCCCCAAATCCAGCAGCAGATCCCATTTCCCTCTGCTTTGGCCTGGAAGCAAATTCCTTCCAGTAGCTTGAGGTTTGTGTGGTTTGTATTTTCTCCATGCTCTGAATTTGCCTGTTTTCATTCCCTCTTCCCTCAATGTTCCTTTAACTTCTGTATTGTTATAAGCTGCCTTGAATTCTTGACCTGAATATGGTAGGAGAAATTAGATAGGGAAGGAAGGAGGGGGAAAGGAAGGAAGGGAGGAAGGAAGGGAGGAGGGAAGGGAGGGAGGGAGGAAGTCAGGGAGGAAGGAAGAAAGGAAGGAAAGGAGGAAGGAAGGAAGAGGAGGAGAGGAGGAGAGAAGAGAGGAGAGAGAGAGAAATTGAGGAGTGGAGACATAGGGAAAAAGAGAGTTAATTGTGGTTCAGCTCAGGAACCTTCTGAGAAAGCCAAAGACCTGGATCACATGGGCAGCTTCCTCGATCACTTACTCTAGTTAAAGCCTTGTCTGGGCACTGGAGATGCTGTGCAGAACAAGAGAGAGAACAGTCCCCAGGCACATTTTTTACATTGCATTCTAGTGTTCAAGGTGTCTTGAAGACACCACCAGGGTGTGGCACCAAGTGCAGCAGGAGGTGGGTCTGTGTTCTTCCCAGATCCACAGGACCACCCCCACCCCGAGTTGGCTGAGCGTTCCTGGACTGGCAGCGGACATGAGCAGACTGGCTCTTCCTGGTGCCAGGAACCAGTGCATGAGGCAGAGAGACTGAAGCAGCCTAGGACGGGCATGGGAGTGATGAGCCTCTGCAGCCCCAGCCACGAATGTCTGCCCTGTTCCCACCACTGAGACGCCCTGGGCAGAAGCCAGCCCCAGAGCCTTGGTTTGCTAAAGCAGCCACAGGCATGACAGAGCCCTGCTTGCTTGTGCTGGCTGCCTGGTCCTCTCCTCACCTCCTGGGCTCCGCCACCAACTCCACAGGCCCTGCTCAGCCCAGGGCTGGGCTCAATCCCCTGAGTCCTGGCCTCGTGTCCTACTGGGGTCTGTGTCCTTGGTGCCATGTGCTCTCTCCTTCCTGGAGGGATCTGGTCTGTTAGTTATCTAAAACCTGAGGCTCCCCTCCAATCTCTCACCTCCTGTAGCAGCTGAATAACGGCCCCTCAATGATGGCCATGTCCTAATCTTCAGAACTTGTGACTATTACCTTGTATGGCAAAATGATCTCTGCAGATATGATCCATGTAAGGATTTTGAGATATCGAGATTATCCCGGATTATCCGGGGGGACCTGACGTAATCACAAAGATCCTCATAAGAGGGAGGCAGGAGGAGTCAGCGTCAGAGAGAAGGCGATGTGCTGATGGAGCAAAGGGACAGAGAGGAACAGATGTGAAGATGCTGTGCTGCTGGCTTTGAAGATGGAGGAAGGCGACACAGGCTAAGGATGTGGGCGGCCTCTGGAAGCTGGACAGAGCAAGGAAGTGGACTCTCCCCTAGAGCCTCCAGAAGGAGCCAGCCCTGCTGATGCCTTGACTTTAGCCCTGTGAAGCTGATTTTGGACTTCTGGCCTCCAGAATTGTAGGAAAATAAATTCATGTTGTTTTAAAGCCACTAACTTGTGGTCTTTTGTTATAGCAGCAACCGGAAACCAATACACCTCCCGAGACACATCTCCCACGTCTCACCTCCACCTCTGACCTCTGAGTTTGACCTGCCCAGGCTCACCTCCAACAGCTGCCCCTAGGAGTCCCATTTAAGCTCTCACTTCCAACTCTCACCTCCAGTCCTGCCCTCTCAAGGGTCACTTCTAATCTCTGACCCTTAAGTCTCCTTTGTGACTTCGTACCCCCCAAAATCACCTCTAATCTCTCACCCCCTGAGGTTCACTTCCCAAGTCGACCTGCCCCTGCTCACCCCCAACTTCTCACCCCAGCATCTGGTCTTTGGGTGCTGACCTCCAGCCTCGCACCGCCTGAGCTTACCTGGGCCCTCCCCCACCTGGGCCTCCCACAGGCTCCCTGTAGACCAGCAGGAGCAGAGCCTGGTGTGTGAATGGCTGTCCATCCTTCTCCAAGGATGGAGTGAGGCGGTGGGTGGAAAGGATGGTGACTTCGGGGTGGCCCTGCCTCCCAGGGTTTTATATGGTCCAGTAGCTGCATCTACTTAACAACAGAGCAAGTGGCCCAAGAGGGACAAGTTCAGCATTATCACCAACCAGGAGAAAAGAGTTGGCTTATTTTGACTCTATACGGTAATGAATTCAACCAAGTGGTCGATAAGTATTCAACTGAATTGACCTGAATAATCTGATAATAACCAAAGCTACTGTACATTGAGGATTTATGGGTCTGACGCAGCCGTTACATTTTTCATCTAATTCCCAAAGTGACCTCTGGGAGAAATACTAGTATTTCTCTCATATTACAGGTGATAAAATTGAGGTTCAGAGAGGTCGAGGGACTCACGGCTGGAAGGACACACAGCTGGAAGGTGGTAGAGCCAGGAGTGTACCAACCAGTGTGGTCCAGTGCCCACATCCTTCACCTCCCTCTTAACTGTATCAGCTCATTTGAGCCTCAGTTTCCCCAGCTGTGGAAGAGGGATAATGACAGTACCAGCCTCACGGGCAGGCATGGTGGTAACTGTGGAATTTCTCAGTGGGTCTTGAAGTGCCAGAGGGTCAGGGTGACACTCTCCAGGCCTCTGATGCCAGGCCTGCACCGGTTGCCTCTGAGTCCTTAGGGACCCCACTCGCCTAGCCTGGAACTTGCCATTCCTGGAGAGCAGCCACTCAACTCTGACGCCGCCCCTGGGTTTCAAGGGCCACTGTGCGCCTGGACGATGCTCCTTGTGAAATGCCGTTTGTCTCTGAGCGCCACGGAGCAGGGCTGCTGCAGAATGAGACGCACCAGCCCCACTAATCCCTGCGCGCCGACAGCTCCCACACTCCTGCCGCCTCCGCACTTCTCAGAAATGCTTTTTAAGTGGCAGATGCAGCTTACGTCTCTCTTGTGCCAACAGGGCACCAGGAGCGCTCGCAGCCAACACTGGTGGTGCCCTGAGACTCCGAGGCAGGCTTGCTGGTCCTGGGAGAAGCAAATGGTTACGGCAGAGATTTTGAGATGGGGTGGGAGTCAGGTTCTCGATCAGATAGGGGCCCCTGCTGACAGGCCCCACCTTGTCAAACTTCCTCCCCCATTCTCGTCCGGATCCAGAACCTCACATTCCCCTATTAGTGCCCTTAGGGTGAAGGGCTTAGCGCCCCAAGGCATATTAGAACACAAATGTGATATCTAAAATGGGTGAGATGAGCAAAGTGGGACCCTGCTTTTTTGGGGGTCTTCCCAGGACTAGGAACACCCAGAGTCCAGCTGAGGTTCAGAGCACCTGCTTGGAGTCAGAAGTAACCCAGGGCGTAATCTGACTGCCTCCTATCAGCCGGGTCACCTTGGACCAGTGTCTTAACACTTGCCTCACCTCTAAGATGGAGCTAGTGGTGGGATCCATCTCAAAGAGCTGGGAGGATTAGATGGGAGGATGCAGGTCAAGTGCTTAGTGTCTGCCTCCTGCTAAGTGATGAGGGACAGGCTGAGACCCTGGAGACCCCTGGCCAGGGCCCTTATGTTCTCTTCTGCCCACTGCGGGCCCCCTCAGCCCAGGACAGGTCTATCTACTCCTGTCCATTTCTCTTGGCTCCAACCCCAGCTCAGGCTGAACTTTCCCGGTGGGACAGGGGCTCGTCTGTGGTTCCAGCTCTCTTCTGAGCCTGCAGGCTGCCCCTCCATCCTCCTGCCTGGATCCCTCTCTCTTGTGCTTTTCTCATCCCCGGTTCTGCTGGAGCCGGTACCCAACCCCCTTGCCCTTGTCCATCAGCTCCTGACTCACAGCTGGGCCCTCAGCATCTCCTAGAGCCTGCACCTCCCACCCCTGGGCCTGGGGATGCAGAATTCACATTCCACCTGCCCGAGGCCCCGGGAGCTGCTGGCCACTGGTTTTCTTAGATGGAGCCCTGGAGCATCAGAGCTAGAAAGGTTCTTCAGGCTCAACCCTCTCGTTGTGCAGAGGGGCACAGCGAGTGCCTGGACAGGGGGGACTTCCCCAGGCCCTGCAAAGTGCCAGGACAGTCCTGGCTCCTCTGCCTCCCCTGTGACAGGCAGGAGGCGTAGTTCTGGGGTTGGGGAGGCTATCTGAGAGTGACCTAAACTCCAAGAGGAACTTCCAGGGAATCAAGGGATGCGTTGAATCTTCAGGGCCCTGCCTCCAACAACCGCTTTCCTGGTGATCTAAGTAGGAAGTTCTGCCTTCATTATCCCAGTCAGCCTCCAAGGAAATAAAAATATTTTATTTCTTTGACATGGTTTTTGTGCTATTTTGCTTTTACAAGCATTCCCTTTTAAGTGCATTTAGTTTTAAGCTTCTCAAATCCTGTTTAAGTACGTGGGGACAAGTCGTCAACGAGCAAAGCAATAAATAGAGAAATCGGGGGGCGGGGGTTGGAGTCTCCTCTTCTGGGCTTTGCCCTTCTCTCGCCCCGAAGCTCACACCAAATGCCCTGACCCACATCAGCTCTGGGTCAGTCCCCCCGGGCAGGGGGCCAAAGCTCACTCGAGGACACAGAGTGCAGTGTCTGGGCTTCAGGCCTGTCTGGCGGCTCAGCCTGGGCAGCCCCAGGTTACAGCTGGCTCCAGGCCACCCCGGGACCTTAGACCTCATTTCTTAGACCCCTGCTTGCTGTCTGTCTTAGGTTCTCCAGAAGCAGAGCCTGAGACGGGGACTTGAGTGTTGAGGGAATGCTCTCGGGGGAAGGGGACTGAGAAAGCAGGGCAAGGCAGGGGCCAGGTCATGGTCTCAGCAGAACTCCAGCTTCAGGCTGATCCCACTGCCAGCGTGGGAGCACAGACAGCACGTGGAGCTGGTCCCATCTTAGAGAAGCGAGGAGGCCTTTTGTAGTCACATTGTAGGTCATTGGCTGTGAACTGCTCCAGGTACCGGAGATGGGAAACAACCTCGTGGGTGAGGAGACACCTGAGAAGGGGGCAGCTGGGAGCCATCACCAGCCAGCACTCACAGAGGCAGGGGAATGAGCTCACTGTCCAGGCAAAGGCCATCTGGGTGGAACCTACTTTGCCCACGACAGTGGCCCAGCATCTCCAGAATGGCCTCTGTCTCCCTCTCATAGGCTTTCATATGTCCCTGATTGAGGTCTTGCAGCAGGCCAGGCCCTCTGCTGAACGTTTCATACCCATCTCATTGCGTTTTTACAAGAAGCTCACAAGGCGGGGCTTTTGAGCACTTGTTTACTGAGGTGGCTCAGAGAGGTTGAGCAATTAATCCAACGTCACACAGCTGTTGGGAGGTATAACCAGGATTCAAATCTAATTTCCAAAGACCATACTGGCACTGAGTTCTGGTCCCTGTGCTTGTTAGGCCTGCTGGATTCTACTTTCGGGGACCTTCATTGTCTCCTGCAGCCCAGCTGTTAAGCATCTTCTAAATAGTTTCTCCTCTGGGTTGCTGGCTCTACTTCATGCATCATCCTCACCTACCAAAGTCACTCACTTCTGGTTCCTGGTTCCCTGCCCTTCACCCCATGCAGCCTCATACATCTGCCCCCTGGTCCTACCTCCACTGTCTTCAGAAGCCCAAGTTCTGCAAGGAGCTGGAAACATCTGACTTGCTCACAAATGACATCTCACTGGGGAGGGATCCCGTTCTGCCACCACTGTCTTTGCTGACACCTCCATCAATGTGGATCTTCCTAAAGACAACAGACAGATCCCTGACAGTCAGAGGCACAACTGTAATCAGATGCTGGAGGCCTGAATTCTCTGTTGTCAATAAAGAAACGAGGGCTCTTGCGTCAGTGGAAAGGGGCTGGAGGAGAGGGTTGGGAAAGGCTTCAGAAACAGCCCGTCCTCTGCCAGAACCATCTCCCCTGGGCCAGGGCTGGGCTTCAGCCGAGGGGCAGCTGGATGGTTTGCAGGACATGTGACAGAAATGGGGGCAGAAATATGAAAATTTTGGGCTGAATGTAGCTGGCTCTGGGTCTAGGCAAACAAACTTGGACATGGATGTAGAAAAGGGAGACTAACAAGGAAGCATGGTGGAAGACACGGCTGGTGCTCACCAGTCTCTGGTTCCTTTCTCCATCCTGGGTACATGGGAGACACTCTCCTGCCCCTGACTGCAGTTAGGAAGAGGTGTGTGTCTAGTTCTAGTCTATGAAATGTGAGTGGAAGTAGCGTGTGTCACTTCTAGGCTGAGGCAGTAAAAAGCACTATTGCGATTCTTCAGTAAAGTTATTCCTTTGCTGAGGCAATTATACAGAAGACCTTGTGTTGAGGTGATGGAGCCCCAAAATCGAAGCTGCCTGGATCACTGATTTTCACAATGGAGGACGACTGTCCCAGAAGGTTGGCAGACCCACAGACAAATAAACGTCATCATGTTAAGCCTCTGAGACTCTGGGGCTGTTTGTTGCTGCAGCATAGCCTGTCCTATCCTGACTAATGCAAATGCAGTTTATTGCTCACCTACTATGTGCCAAGGATTGTGGTAAGTGCTGTGTACTGATTATCTCACTAAATCCTTGCAGCTCCCCTTCCAGGCAGGACCTGTGATTAACTGCAATTTACAGATGGGGAAACTGAGGCTTAGAGGGATAAAGTGATGTCCACAGTTATCACACAGCTGGCAGGCGGCAGGGCTGGAGGTCAAGCCCAGGTCTGTCTGATTCCAGAGTGGAATTCTTAACACACAGGTTCCAGAGAGCCCACCTCCATTTCTCTGCCTTTATTGTGCTCTAGGCATCAAGGGCTTGGGTAGGACCCCAGGGAGCCTTCGAAAGCTGTCTCCAGAGTGTCCCAAGCACTAGCTGGGTCCCTGAGTGGAGTCAGTCAAGGGCCACAGCACCCCAGTCTCTGCTCCCATGGAGTTCACAGTCTGGAGGGACCGGCCAAGCAAAAGTGTGGAGGATGGAATGAGTGTTGTGTGTGTGTGTGCACGTGCACTCACATGTGTGCACCTGAGTGAAGGTGGGATAGAATGGGTTCAGAGAGGAGGCTGGCCTGGCTAGTGTGCTGATGGGGAGGGGGAGGGTGTGCCCCAGGCCAGAGAGATCACATGGAGCCCTGCGGCCTCTACTGGGGAGAAGTCGAGGTGTTGGGTTCACTGGGGGCTATGGGTCTGCCCTCTATCCATCAATCCTTCCCAAGGTGACCCCAGTCTCCCTGACCTCTGTTCAGGAGGCAGGCGACTGCATCAGTGTCCCTCTTCCTGCTTCTCGGGTTATAGAGTGGGGCTAATGACCCTGGGAAGCAGAGTGATGAGCCCATTTGTGGATTGCGGTCCCATCTGCCCTCCCAGAAGGCAGAGAGCAGTGGTGTCGGGCTCAGTTTTAGCCTTTGTAGAGTGAAGGGCTGAGTCCCCAGCTGGGGATAAGAGGGTGTGTAGAACACAAAGAGGCAGACGGATGTGGGTGCAAATCCAGCTTTTACCACCTGTCCCCGAGTGACCTTGAACAAGTCTCTACTTCCAATGGTCAGTACCTTAATCTGACAAGTAGGGGCAGTCACATTTCCTTGAAGGCCACTTGTGAGAACTAACTGGCATGCAGCAAGTTTCCCTCCCTCACTCCCTTCCCACCCACTTGGGCATGCTCCCTCCAGCAGCCTCTGGATGACAGGCCAGGCTACAGTTCCTCTCTGGCTGGGGAGCTCTCCTTGGACCCATAGAAGAGGCCCGAGAGGGTCACCTGGGGCCCAGTTGCTGGTGGCCCTGCCTTCGTCGAGAAAAGAAAGATCAACTTGAACATAAAGCTGCCCCAGCTTCCCCCAGCATCACATCCCTGGAGGGAGTTTGCAGGCGGAGTAATGTATGGCTCCATTTTTAGATGTTGCCGAATTCCATTTGCTGGAGATCTGTATTTTATTGCCGTATCAATGTTTCTAAATTGCACTGTATTTTCTTAGCTTGATGGGAATTTACAGCACCCGGATTGGAGTGAAATTGGGCTCTCCCCGAGGCTTGGAAATCACTGGGGTCGATTGCTATGGCCGCTGCCTCTCCCTCGGACGGTTTCTGCTAATTATTCATATTAAGAAGAATCTGAATCTGAGAACGGAGGCCCAGGAGGCCCACTTGGTGAGACATTCTTGAAGGCTGGGAAGTCTGTGGCTGCTCCCCATGGGGATCTGGGCCGCCCGGGACGAGGCGGGAGGGCTGTGGCGTGGGGCGCTGAGGCAGAGATGAATTCCAGGCTAGGGAGCTCCGGGGGCCCGAACAGCAGCCAGCCTCGGACCTGGCAGGTCTCAGCGAGCACTAGACGTTAGGTTGTCAACCAAAGTAACAGGAGCAATAATGCTGCTCGTTGGAACATCCCTTTAGTGGCCTCAGAGCACTTCATGTCTTCTTGATCCTCCAGCGAGCAAAGAAGAACAGGGACTATCAACCCCATTTTACAGATGAGGAAACTGAGGTTCTAAGGGACAAAGTCACGTGATAGAGCTGGGATTAGAACGCAGGAGTGTCTGATTCCAAACTGTTCCTTACTCTCCCTTGCATACTTGGTGGGTTTTAGTCCCCTCTCCATTTCCACACTGGGGACTTGAAAGGGGTGCTCTCGTATACAGAGCCCTCGCAATGTGTCAGGCACCGTGCTAAGGATTCCTGGTGTCATCTCATTTAACTCTTTTAGAGGTGGGTATTACTTAGCCCATTTCATAGAGTAGCCTCAGGATGTTAAGCCACTTCTGCAGGGTCACACAGTGACTCCTAAGTGGGAAAGCTGAGATTCGGTGCCAGGAATAGCTGATTCTTCGCCACCTTGCTCCACTGCTTCCGGTAACACCAGCTAATCCAGCTCCTGCTGATGTAGGAACTATGGGGTGGGAGTCCTGATGCATTCTGGGAGTCAGATGGCGCTGTCTTGCGCTGACGTTCAGCAGGCTGTGGGCTTGCATGAGGAAAGCCCGGGTGCGCAGGCTGCACCTGCATTTGACATTCACAACTTCCCCAGCTCCAGCCTCCCAGGATGACGCACTACCACCCAGGGCAACGGGCAAGGAGGGGAGGGAGTCCCGAGGACCCAGCTGGGGACTGCGGGAAGTTTTGGCCTGTCCCTCTGGCGGGTCCTGGCCGTTTATCTCTCTTGGCAGTGATCCTGTGTCTAAAAGCACATCCGACGTTTTGTGCAATAAAGTTAATGGACTTCTCCATCTTGGAGCAGCTGAATTCTCTTGGAGCAGATGCTGAGGGTTATGGATGTTCTAATTAGGAAGCTGCCTTGGGCATCGAGGAAAGGAGGGGTGGCTTGTGACGTTGCACGCCCTGCAAAGACCCTCTGCCAAATCTGCCTTCTCCAAGCTTGCCAGGGCAGGCACGCTGCAGTGGAGGAGAGACATGTTTCTTTCCTCTCCCATCTCCCACTCCCCTTCCAGCTCCTTCATTTCCAAAAGTAACCGAGAGGACCAGGAGGGATGGCTCCGGCCTCCCAAGTCTGAGCAACCACAACAGGCTTTAGTATTGCAATCAAATAAAACTCACAACCAAGTTAATCTGACACATTTATTGATGTGCATAATTGTTATTGGACAGCACTGCAATTAGGCATAAATGGTACGTCGTTCCTGTGAGTGACTTTAATTAGTAATTCTCGTTTTTGGCCCAATCAAGTTTGGATATTTTTTTTCTATAAGCATAGAAGTTCCCTAGTGTCTGTAAATAGCATTGATTATTGACTGTTTTCTGATTCACTCATTCATTTATTCATTGACTCTATCAACTCTATGAAATGGAGGTGCAGCCTAGAGCTTACTGCGTGATCGTGGGTGAGTTAGTCTACTTCTCTTAGCCTCAGTTTCCACATCTGTGAAATAGGGATAATATCCCCTAGCTCATAAGGTTATGGAGAGAATTCTGTGAGATGAGATGTACAGAGTGCATATCTCATCAGTGTCAGGTCTGAGGTTGTCGCTCAACTAGCTGGAATGTATTATTATTTTATTATTAATGACAACTTCTCCTGGAAAAGAAAGAGCTGTGCATTAAGCTCTTAAACCTTTGGTCATCAGATGAGATGGTAAATCTGAGCGTAGGATGCCTGTCCTTTAGACTTTATAGGGGCTGGAGGTCAGGTGATGCAAGAGGGCACAGAGCCAGTGACATTTGGGCTATGGCACCTGCTGTGGCCTCATCCTCCACCCCCAGGTCAGTGGGGCTGAGAAACTTCTGGTTTTCCACATCTTTCGTCTTACCACTGCCCAGCCCTTGGGAAACCTGGGGCTGAGTCAGACAGCCCCATAGAGGAAAGTGCCTACATAGGGCGGAGGCTCTTATTAAACGCTCGGACCTGTTTCTGTCGCAGAGGATGCCTCATCAGAATTTAGAAAATTCTTAGTGACCTGAGGCTGAATTAGGGAGCAGGAGGGGAAGCTGATCCTCAAGGCAAACTAAAAGTAAGGGCTTTGGGCCGGAAGGTCTGGACAGAGGCCGCCCCCTCTTGGAGGAAAATCTCTGCACATCTAGAAGCTGCTGGACTCACTGGGGAGAGCATGTGCTGGGAGAAAACGGCCTGAGAGACAGCCTTAGGCAGGCAGGGACTGGGAGGGCTCCCAGCAAGACCAGAGCTGCGGGAGGGAGCGTGGGGGAGGCCTGGGCAGGAAGCCTGGGAGCCTGTGCTGTGGGGGAGGGTGTGGGGCAGAGGGCCAGGAGATAGCGAGGCACTAGTGGCTCCCTGAGCAGGGCAGGCAGACAGCCCCGGCTTAACTCTGCCCTGCCGCTTACTCACTAGAGCCTGGGCAAGTTGTATAATCTGTCTGAGCCTCAGGCTGTTCATCTCTAAAATGAGATCAGAGCAGATGCTGTCAGCGTCTTGCACATCTCTCCTGCCCTTACCACTTCTGCACAAACTGCCCATCTTCCTACTGCCACCACCTACCTTGCTTTCCCTGAGGCTTTATCCTGCCCCAGAGCCCACCTTGCCACCTGTGGCCTGCCAGAAGCACTCAGGGTTGACAACTTCCAGGGACCAGCCTAGACCAAAGATTGGGGTATACATACCCCAGCTGCCTCCTCAGTGAATGGGAAATGGAGTCTCATGTTCTAGCTGCTCCCAGAGGCCCCTGGTGGGATTAAGTCCCAGTCACTTCCTGTCTTTTCCCTTACATTCTGCTGGGTACTGGCAACTCAGTCTTTAAGGGACTCCAGCTATTGAGGAATGGGGGACAGAGGCCTGAGCCAGGCTGGGCTGACACTTGGGTTTTTGGAAATAAAGAACTAGGGCACTCCTGGGACAAAGGCAGGACCCATGGGCTTGTCTGGCAGGAAGCCGTGTATTCCAGGGCGGGGAGGCTGCTCCGGAAGCCATCTCCACAGGGCCTCCTCATCCCAGATCCTGACTGGAGGCCAAGGCAGGCAATAAATCCCCTCCGTGGAGCTGGTCCCAGCATGGGCCACCCTGCAGAAAGACTTCATCAGCGGCCTCATTTGCATAAGATAATGAAACCGCAGTAAAAATAGTAAAAGAAAAAATGGCCTGGCAACTTTGTTTCCATAATGACAGATGCTTCTTAAACACTCAGCTTCTGTTTCCCAAGGAAGTGCCATCAAGGCCCCGGGGGGAGCCGCATGCCCTGGCCCAGCCTGATTCTTGGAATGGCAACCTGCAGCCCCAGGAGCGCCGGGGTCCTGACCTCCTCCTGCTCCTCCCTCACTCCAGATGGACCTTGGGGGGATAGAAGCAGGAGAAGGGAAAACTGACAGAAGAGCAGAGAAGGACCCTCGCAAATAGTGAGCCTGATGCCTTGCACTTAACATATGCTTTCACAGGAAGCTTTTTCTTCCATTCTCTCATGAGCTCCCGGGCGGTCAAAATGTGCATCCCCATGGCACAGGTGAGTAAGCTAAGGCTTGTGAATGGTCCATGGTCGCCTGCTTGAATTAAAGCTTGTCTCGGATTCCCAGTCCCTGTCTCCTGACATGAGTGACGGGACGCCCTTGCCCCGGGAGATAGCAGGAGACAGGGCAGGTCCCTGACCTAGAGGGTGGTGGGGACCTGTGGGAGGTGGAAGCCTGATCAACGGGTCTCAGACCTCTGTGCTCCGAGCAGGGTGAGATGACCAAAGGCAAAGGAAAGGGGGGCCTTTGACATCAGGAGTATCATTATCGGGGATGGGGCTCCCCCAGACCTAGAGGCCAAAAAAGAACCCAACCAGAATCTGCTTCAGAACCTTCTTGTCCTGTCACCTCCAAGCCACCAGGACTCTGCAATCACTGCCTCAGAAGCATAAATAATAACAACAATAATAATAATGATGATGATGATGATAAAATAACAGAAGGGGGTTGTTCCCCGAGCTCAGAGGGAAATCTCCAGTCTAGTCCCACTTGGCTGGGGTGAGGGATCCCTTGTCATACAAATACCTTCCCTCTAAGTGTTCAGGACTGAGCCCTGATTTCCTGATTCAATGAAAGAGGGCTTGGTCACACGGGGTGGGGAGAGTGGGGTCCGCGTGAATCCTCAGGCTACAGACAGCTCTTATCACACAAGATGGCCAGTGGGAGCCACCTGGCTGCTAAGGAAGGTGTCCCCATGGAGGCACTGAGGAGGACATCTGTTGAGGCATACCTCCCTAAGCTCCATACCGGCCTCACGCGGGCGGAGACTGGGCTCCACTCCCTGGAGCTCTCTGGGGCTGGCATCTGAACGTGCACCCTCAGGCAGGCCCTGGGGGTCCCCCCACCTGGCTCCATTTCTGTCTGGCGGTCCCGCCCTGGAGTCCCTCCTTCCACAGTCCCTTCCTGTGGAATCTTAGGCCTAACTTGGGAGGTGGTGGAAGGGGAACGGGATCCTGTGTCCTTCCAGATATTTTGGGTCTTAAACCAGGACCCAGACCTTTGAACTTAAAAGTTGAGTATTTGGCCACCTTTGTTTTCTGATTCCTCTGTGCCTGGCTAGTCTGGCTCTTGGCATCTTGGGGAGGGGTCCAATCATCTGTTCCTTTCCCTCCACGAGAAAAGCTATCATTGGTTGAGCTGTATGGGTGCCAGGCAGGTACAATCTCATCAAATCCCTACGACAAGCCTCTGAGGTGGGTCTTCGCCTCCCCGTCCTCCAGGCAAGGAAAGTGAAGCTTAAAAAAAGACACAGGGCAGGGGCCAGAGGCCAGGAAGTTAAACGCCAGAGTCCCTGATCGTGCTGCTTGGTGGGGCTTGTCATCAGGCCTAGCAGAGGGGCCCTGAGTGATCTTGAACCTCGAGGGACTCTGGGTGTTCCCTCCTGCCTAGATAGTCAGGGGCTAGATGAGAGGGAAGAGGAGGCGTGTGTAGTGGGAGGCTCAACTAATTAAGCATTTCAGACGGGAAGAGTTAAGGGCTAAAAGGGACGTGCCCAGCTCTGTGCCGCTGCCGAATGGGGTGGATGGGATGAGCTTAGAGCAGGAGGGTCCCCGAGGCCCGTGCTGCACCACTGCCGCCCTCTACAGCTTGGCTACTTACTGCATGGGCAGCAGATCCAGCATCACCTAGAGCTTGCCGGCAACGCAGAATCTCAGGTCCATCCTAGACCCACTGAACCAGAGCCTTCATTTTAACGAGATCCCTGGGGAATCTGTTAAAGTTTGAGGAGTGCGGGTCTAGGGCCACTTCTCAGATACACCTCCTTCGCTGAGCACTTCCTCATCCAGCGCCCTCTACTGCAGGGCAGGCAGGGGATTTGGAATTGGGACATTTTCACTCTGGGTATTTGCTGTCAGGCCCCGGAGCAGGGGGGACTTGAACCAGGCCTGAGGGGGCCATTTCCTGCTATGAACAAGGAAAGGAGAAAGACAGATGGGGAGGAGGGGAAAAGAGAGAAAGAGAGAGAGAAGCTTGACTGTGTTTCCATCAGACCCCTTATAACGAAGTCCCTTTTTGCTCCAGTTAGAGTAGGTCTCTGTGCTTGCCACAATGATCCCTGATTGAGGAACCTTCTTGAAGGTTCTGCTCCTGGGGGCCCGGTGTATCAGAACTAGGAGCCAATGTCCTGGTGCCTGGAGACAGGAAGAGCATGAAGAGAGTTGATGGAGGAGAGGCTGAGACAGAAACTGCCCAGCTAACAGCACTGGGGCCTGAGCCAAGAGTCACGTGGCTGCCTTCAGGAGGTGGCAGGGTGGGGAGAAACCTCACATCTTGAGGGGGAGGAGCCTGGGAGCGGCAGAATGGAGAGAGAATGTGTTTGGAATGGAGAGAGAATGTGTTTGGGAGTCAGACAGCCCCATTTGGTATTCCAGCTCTGCGTGTGGAGTGCCACACTGACTAGCTGTGTGACCTTGGGCAAGCCCACGCACTTCTCTGATCCTTTGCTTCCATAACTGTAAAATGCAATACAACAGCGTCTACTTGAGAGGGTCATTGTTCAGTCCGTGGGAAATGGGTATAAAGTGCTGGCAGTGATGCTTGGCTGGCACTGAGTGCCTGGAAATGTGGGTTCCATTTGCCTCCTTGGAGAGGGAGCAGTGAGAGCCCCCTCGTAGGGAGAGAAGCTCCACCCCCTGCTCTTGGGGGTGGGGTGGAGGTGAGAGGCAAGGCCCAGAGTCATTTCCTTGCCTCCTAGAGACAGAGCCATGGAGAGAGAGAGCTCAGTGCCTGGGAGGGCCGGCCAGGTGGAGATGGGTTCTGTGAGGTAGAGCTGGGGGCTTCTCAGAAAAGCTGGGGGGCCGAGGAGGTTCCGTCCTCTCCCTGCCCAATCTAGAGACAATCAGGGCCACCCTGCTATCCCAAGACACCTGGCTGACCCTAGTCCAGAGCCTGGAGTGTTGCAGATGGGCTTCTGGGCCAGGATCTGAGCCTGGGTTGGTGGGGTGGGAGGAGTCTTGCCTCACTGCTCACCACTGGGCCCCAGAGAGGGCTCAGCATATATAGGTCCTTATTCTCCTTTCCTCTTCCTTCTTTTTCTTAAAAATTTCTGTCACTTATTATTGGCTTACAAAATGCCCAAGCTTGTGCTAAGTACTTACTGTGGTTTTCTCATTAACCCACACAACCACTTCACGAGGGAGAGGTTTTGATGATCATGCATTTTATAGATGAGGAAACTGAGGCTCAGGAATGTGAAGTTGCTTGTTCAAGGTTATACACCTAGTAGGTGGTAGCGTTGGGACTCATACTCAAAATATTTAAGTCTATGAATGAATAGATGAATGGCTGAATGGATGGATGAATGAATGGATGGATGGCTGAATGGATGGATGGACTGAGGGTGGGTGGACAGGTAGATGGATGGATGGATTGTTTGGCGAATCAGTAGGTGGACGGACAGATGTTTATGGGAATGGGGATAGATGAGTGGATAGATGGATGGATGGATGGATGGGTGGGTGGATGGATGAGTGGACAGATATATGGATGGATAGATGGATGGGTGGGTGGATGGATAGATGGATGAATAAGTAGATGGATGGATGGGCAAATGGATGGATGGATGAATGAGTGGATGGATGGGTAGATGAATGGATGGATGAATGAGTGGATGGGTGGGTGAGTAGGTGCTCTACCTGTTCCTTCACTCATACTGTGGTCTCTTCCCTGTCTTTGTCCATATTACCCTTCTCCCTGCTGGACTTGGAATCCACCCTAAACCCCAGTGTGTTCACTCCTAGGGGATGGGCCTTACTTCTGCCCTCCAGTGGCTGACAAATGTCCTTCAACCCAGGGCCTTTCCCTGCCTCTTACCTGGCTCAAACTCAAAGCTTCTTCCTGGGCTGTGGCTCCAGGCTAGACCAGAGTTCTCAGACACTGTTGCCTACCTGGTCCTGGCCTCCTCTCCATTCTGCAGGGATTTCTGGGGCCTTGGCTTGGCTTACCCGGCACTTGCCAGCTGATCAAATAGGAAGGTGCATATTTTAGGCCTCCCCAACCCATAGCTTTTTTGGGGATTTTCCAGTTTTCTCAACCCTCCTAAAGCAAAGAGCCTGGGTACTGTGATTGTATTGTGACTCTTCACTCCCTCTGGCCACAGCTGATTGGACCACAGGTGACCAACTAACCCAAGCTGGTTCAATCCCAGTCACTCTCCAGGGAACTAGAATGGGGACATCAAGAGACTGAGTCAATGGTGGTGGATATTTGGACTGAAAGGTCATGTAGAGTCAGGGTCTGAGCTTTGTCAGGGTCTAAGGTGAGTATGAAAGGAGATAATACGTGTCAATAACTTAGCACAGCTCCTGCCACGTAGGAAGTGCTCAATACATATTATCTACGGTTATGATGATGTCATAGGGGAGCATGGAGGGTTCTGGATGCAAATTACTCTATCAATTAAATCTGTTTGCATGAGATTTAGAAGGCAGAAGTGAGGCAGAGGCTGTCTTCCTGTCCCCTTCTGGGCTGGGCTGTTTCTGTCATGGGAATATGAGGTTTTTCAGCAGTATCTCTCCAGTATCCATCTCCAACTCCCTGAGTGATGAGAAGCTATTGTGATGGGGGCAGTGGCAGCAGCAGTAGCTTCTTGATCCAGGCTTTCCAAACCCTGGATTGCAGCTTGGGGTGTGTTCTTGCCTCACAGTTATAATACCAGTGTCAGAGGTGGCCACTCCGCTGGTAAGCCAGTTTTGTGTTGTTTTGGGAGCCACTGGAGACCCGGCTTGGCCTTGCTCCCTCCCTTCTTCCACTGGTTTTGTAAATATCTGTGTTCAATCCATTCCCGCTTAAAATGTCCCGTCCTGAACCCTGGTATTGTGTGTGTGCAGTTTCCATCTCCTGAGAGCAACCGACTTAGAGTTTTCTCATTTCCAGCTTGAAAAAGCTCAGGCAAGATCTCTGATTGGACAAGCTTGGATAAGAGGCCCACTCAACTTCCCCAACTGTGGCCAAAGGGACAGGGTCACATAAGATGTGACAACTCCTAAGGTAGCTATGTGGATGGAGATGAGAAGGGCAGGGACGTGCCCATGAGAAGGGAAGACAGAGGTCAGACAGTGTCAAGGACAGACACTACACCCTCAATATCTGAAATGAGAACCAGGAGCCCGGGCTGGAGCCACCACCCGCTCATCACCAAGGGTCTCCTGTGGGGACACAGTGAACCCTGCGTGAAGACGGCACAAGTCATCTGCCCAGCACCTTCTGTTCTAAAGAGAGAAGAGAACCAGAAAACACACCTCAAGGGGGCCCTGTTTTCTAGAAACATTTCTTTATTTAAAATTTAAAACCATATTACTTCATACAGCAAACTGTGCACTTTGATATATCACAGTGTCTTAAAAAGGAAAATAATCGGATTTGTTTGGAAATTTATTTACATCAGCCTAGAATGATTGGCAAGTAACACAGTTACTATGAAACCCAAATTGTTACAAAATGTTTACAAAAAACTATATTCATAGAAATTCTGCATGTCCACAAAGGGCATCCCCTGAATGGCCCAGAGACCAGTGTGTGGGAACCGTGTTGAGTGGGAGTGGGGGGCGGCCAGGCACTCCGGTCTGGGCGGTGGGACAGGCCAGGGGTCTATCTGGGGGCTCAGCCCAGGGGCTGGGAACCCAAGTCCCCATCACGGGAGGCCCAGCCAGGAAGTCGGCCCAGGCAGAGATGGGCTGGGGGTTTGGAGCACAGTGGCATGAGGGTTCCTGGAACCTCTGATTTCTGTTCTGGAGCCCGGACGGGCCCCTCCAGGGAGGGCTGGGTTCAGATGTGCTCTGCCCGGGGCGCCAGAGGCAGACCCAGAGTTCAGTACAGACCAGCCTGACGTATGGGGCCGAAGCAGAGGGCAGGCTGCTGACCACAGGGAAGCCCACTCCAGATCTCTTCTCTCTTGCATGCTCCAGAGATGCTCTGACCCGTGACATGGGCAGGACCACTCGCTAAAGGATTGGAATTGCAAAGAACAGAAGGATCTGGGCGGGGCGGGGATGGAGGTCTGCAGGTTCTGTGAGGGGCTCCTTGCCAACTGCCCTGCAGAGGGAGATGCAGCAGAAGAGAGAAGGCAGGCAGATGGCATGGGCTCTGCTAAGACAGGAGTGCCTTGTTGGCTTCTCACCTTTCACCCCGTGTCACTGCTCTGCTCACATCTCTGGCTCCTCGGTCATTCCCTGACAGCTGGCATCTGGGTCAAATGGGGCTGAGGAGGTTGTCTGAGGTGGGACAAACTCTTGGCTGGCATTACCGAGTCTATAGCTGCTTCCCACCATCTGGAAGCCTCTGAGCTTTGATCTGTAAAATAGAGACACGCTGCGGGGTGATTTGAGGTCTTCTGTTCTAGAAGGCAGGGGATGGGAGCAGGGTCAACAGCTAGGGCCTCGGGATATTGTAGTGGCATGCCAGCAATGCCATTCTCTTGAAAAAAGTGTTTTCCCTAGCCATGGCTGTGCCTCTGTGTGTGGGTGAGAATCGGAGGCAGAGGCCATCGCCACTTAGAACACTCCAGCCTTTTAGGGTATTCCAGGTGGAGCCCGACACCTACCTGGTGACTGTGCAGACAGGTATTAAAAAGGTCTCAGGAGTCACATACTGGTATGACATTGCTCCCCAGCTCTTCTGCCTCAGATATTCTCAGATGCAGACAAGGCCCCTTGGCTGTTCCTGCCCCTCCCAGGAGGCAGTAGTTGGGCAAGGCCCATCTGCCAACCCCTGTGAATCTGCCCTCATCCTCGGGGTCTGCAGCTCTGACGTAGGCAGGGCCTTCCCCTTCCCTATGGGGCTCTCTGCAGCCCTTGCCCCAGGTGGCTTCCATCCCAGACTTCGCTGCTGCAGCCCCCTTCTCTCACCTGGTCCCCACCCGTACTGGCTGGGTTATGTACACTCCGTGTGCAGACGTGCGGGGAAGGGTGCATATACACATGGGCTACAGATCATATATACACTGTGCACATATATATATATATACAGCATATATATATATATCTTTTTACATTCATCTATTATTGTACAGAACATTAACCTTCTACCAAAAACAGTTTTGTGACTTCACATACTGCCTCAGCTCTGAAATTCTAACTCCAGGGCCAATCCAGGCCTGAAATGAGGGCTTGATTCCAACTGGCATGGGGACAGAGGGCAGGCCCTCCTGCTGCGGCAGGCAGCTGGGCCATTCCAGATGTGTCCACCAGCTGGGAGACTGTTCCAGATGTGTCTATTCCAGAGACCTGTCTACAGAGTTGGTCTCGTTTCTTGCATCTGTCCATGGCGTTGGGCCCATCCCAGATGTTAAGTCCATGCAGCTCTTTGTCCAGATTGCTAGGCCCTTCCCAGATGACTACCCACACAGGACCATGCCAGACATGGGCCAGAGCTGGGCCTATTTCCACAACTTTGTGCACGTAGCTGGGAATGGCTCCGGGAGGGATCAGCTTCATGCTGAGTGATGAAGCAGCGGCTGCAAACCACCACCACCCACCCCTCCAGCACCCCCTGGAAAAGAAGGCAGGGAGGGAGCTTCTGACTATTTCCGTGAGCCTGTGCCTGGGTCTGACCTCTGCTCTCCTGGAGTTTAAGGAAGGGGTGTGGCTTCCAACCATTTGGAGCCTTCACCCAACACTGCCAGAGCCCTCCTGATCCTGGGCCAGAATTTCCATCTGCCAGGGCCCGGGGGCATCGGGGTGGGAGCCAGTCTGCTTTACTAGTTTAGGCAGAGTCTTGACTCCCCTCCTTCAGAGATTCAGAGTCAGCTCATCGGCCACAGGGGCATTGCCCCTCTTGAGAGCCACTCGCAGAGTGGGGCCACCTGAATGGTGACAAAGCTCACGGGGTTTTCTTATCTGTCCACAGCAGAGAGACCAGTAACAGGTCACGGGGAGAGAGATAAGGAGGGCTCATTGTCCAAAAGCCCCAGGGCCTTGGCGGGGTGTGCATGCATGTGTCCTCACTGCCGCCCCTCAATTTGGCTAGTTTGAGGGGGTCGAGCAGCAGCACTGGCATTTTGGGGTGGGAGACAGGGGTAGAAGGTGGGGGCTCTCTTCTGTTCAGGGCCGGTATGTGGAGCCAGGCAGGGCCAGTCCAGCACGTGCTGGGGCAAGTCCCATCCTCTTCTCCACCCAAACCAGCTTTACGCGCCCATCACTCCCAGCCACCAACCTCAGCGCCTCCGCGTGTGTGGGCATCCACACCCACGGGCACCTGCTGCAGCTAATTCCACAGGATCCGCCTGGCTGGGAACCCCGGCCCCCAAGATGTAGTGGCACCTGCAGTACCCTGGGGGAGACACAGCTCACACTCGGGCAGAAGTGGTCTCCACTGCACTTGGAACACTAGGCTGGTCTCGAAGACAAACGCAGGACATCAGCCCGAGGGCGAACATTAGCCACACATATGGCCATAAGGCTTGAACAGGAGGGGAGATCAGCAGCGTGTCACCCCACCTCTGTGTAGGAGTCTAGAAATTATTTCAGTACCTTTTGGGGGTATTTTCCTCATTGAATTGTGCCTCTGATACCCACCATTCTTCACTCCTTTGATGAAAAACTTTCCTACACATGTTGCTTCCTTTGCTTCCTCCCATCTCAGTCTATAGATGGGCATAGCCTCAGAAGAACACGACACATTCGTAGAGCGTCATACACAAAAGCACACACACGTGTGTGTGATCTGAGCATGGATGTAGGCGTGTGCTATGAAATCATATTGGCTAAAGAAAGACAGTGGTGAGAGCAAATTGGCAAATACCTTCACTGGAATCCGGTTCTCTGGGAATTGCAAAAAAAATGTCATTTTCTCTTCAAATAGGACACTCTGGCTAGAGCACACTCACCAGCCACGAGTCCCTGAAGTGTTTCGCCCCCAACTGGCCAGTCTCCCCGTGCCTGTGCCTATACAATCTCGGCAAAGCTTTGTGACAAATGATCTCTCCCCACGATGAAAGTGCGAACAAACCCCGGTTCCCCGCCTTCCTGATTGTCCCTCTCCGCTCCTGCTGTGAGCTGGGACGTATGTGTACGTCTGAACACACATACATGAGCATACTCACACACATACTCACACACGCCAGCTCCACGTGGCTTCTCACATACAACACGCATTGACCTGTGCTGCACGTCTGTCTGGTTCTGTCCTCCCTCCTGCTCTCTGCTGCACACACAAGCCCACACACACGTGCACATGTGCTCACACGTGGACCCCTTGATGACATGGCTTCTCCTTTTACACATATTTGGCAACGCTGCAGATTTTATCCTGTCCTCCACCCTCTGCCATTCAGCGCACAAATGCACACGCACACAAGCATACACACTCATGCACGTGTGTATACATATACATACTCACCAGAACCCCATCATGACATGGCTTCTCCTGTTTTTACATGGATGGGGCCCTGCTGCTTTCCAGATTTGCCTCCCTCACACATCCCCAGTTCACGCACATGCGTGCACACACACACACACACACACCAGAACCCAAAGGATTCTCCAATTATTGCGTGCCCTGGACTCTGTTACACGTCCTAATTTGTCCTTCACCCCCGCCCCCAAAGCTCACACATACAAAGATACACATATACGTGTGCACACATACACACACACACACCTACACCCAGAGGCTCACGACAGCATGGCTTCTCCTATCATGACACGCGTTGGCTCTGCTGTACGCCCAGCCCTCTTCTCACAACGCCAGCACACACAGCCTGTCAGAGCTGCTGTGATTCCGGGAACCAGCTGGTTTGGTCCTGCAGCTCACAGTCTGGAGGAGGAACAGTATGTCTCACATAAGCCCACTGTGCTCTCCTGCTTGGGAAGTCCCTGGGGGAGCTAGAAGTTACCTTTCACCCTAGTGGAGAAAGTCCATGAGATCTAAATGCAGCTCTTCCCTACCCAGGCTCCCCAAGCAGAAACAGGAGAGAGGTGGAGGGGGGTGGCTGATGTCTCCTGGGTCCCTGTCCAGAATCTCCAGCCCCTCTCCCCTGCTCAAAGACTGCCCTCTGCCCTCGGCCATGGAAAGCCCTGCTGGTCACATTGCGTTCTCTTTAAGGACACTTTGTTCCTATCCTTTCCATGTCTCATTTTTTCCCAGAATCTTAAAAGTCACAGACCTCTAGAGCATCCACCACAGCTAGCTGGAACCCACAGATCATCTGGTCCACCCTTCCCTGGTACCTCATCTGCTACTGCTTCTCTGCTGTACCCCCACCCCCCACAAGGTCCCAGCTGCTCTGGACAAGAGACCAGGGGCCATAATGGCCCTATGTCTCTATGTGGGGTCTTTGGTTAATTCTCCAGGAGGCAGCTTCTCCCTCCCCACCCTTGGGGCCTCTACCAGCTAGGATATCCTACTCCTGAAAACTCTCTTTTTCTGGGGAACGTCTTTAGGTGTGGCCAGTCCAGGAGGCTAGGAGTTCCTCAGGGCCCCTCTGGCTTTCCCCGTCTGCCCCAAGGTTAGCCTGTGCAGTGGGACACAACTCCTCTTTGGAGGAGGGGTGATGACTTTCATTTCCATCTAGGCTACTCTTCTCAGTCCAAGATGACAGAAGGAGGTCAAGGTCAACTGGCCAAGAATGGGGAGCTGCTGATGAGTAGATGGCAAAGAGTCCAAGCTCCCTAATGCCACTAGGATTTAGAAAATGGCTTGGTAACCAGCAAAGTAAGATCCAATGGCTCAACGGCCTGCCGGATTTCCATGGAATCCACTGCTCCTCTGGGCTTCACGTATTGGCTGAGTCTCTGGGCATCCTTTGTGAGAGATTCAGGGCGTCCTCTCTCCTCTGGCCAGAAAGTGGAAAAGTATTTGCTCTGACTACTCCCCCACTTATACTCCTAGAGACCTCCCGAGGAGTGGGAGCCATTGGGACACTGTCCATAAGAATTAAAAATGGTGGTCTCTGTGCATTCTCCTCTCTCCCAGACCCCAAACTCTTCTTTTCCCCTGTGGGCGTCTCTGCCTTCAACTTTGCCAAATAGGGGCTGCCATGGGTGGTGCCAAGTCCAGGAGACCAGGACCAGGTGGGCAGCCCCTAGGGGATGAAGTTTTCCTTCTGTCTGGGCATGTAGGGTGGCCCAGTCCCCATATTCAGCTGCCATTGGCAGCCAAACTATAACATCCTTATGGTGCCCCAGGTTTGTGTCTCTGATCTCACAGTCAAGCCCCAGGAGGCCTGGGCCCATGGGGAGGGAGTGGCAATATAAGAGCTGTTTCTCACTTTCTTTGGCCTCTGCAGGGCCATGGTAGAAACTTCTGACTGTAGAGGAGAGATGAGGGGCAGATGAGGTTGGCCTGAGAGAGGCGTGTGCTTCCTTTGGCCTTGGCTGTCTCGGCTGGCAGCTTTAGAAACCCATAGAAGAAACAAGAGAAGAGTGAAGCCCAAGTGGCTGGCCTGGGGGCCTGCTGGTTTCCTGGTAGGTAAGGGCAGAGGGTCCCTGACCCAATAGGCAGGCAGCAGCTCTGGGCCCCAAGCCCAGCGTGGGAACAGGGGACATTCCCTCCAGTCTCCTTCGCTTTCCTCCACCCTGGCCTCAGGCCTGCGGTCCCCAGCCCCCGTGCCTAGGGGAAGACGGGGGCCAGCGATGTGCTGCAGGTCATGCTGTCCTTGCCCGGAAGCCGGCGGTCATTGAATGTGTGCATGTTGATGACGGCGTCCGTCTTGACCATCATGGGAGGCTGTGGCTTGTGCTTGACTCGGCGCTGGCAGGTGAGGGAGAAACGGATCTCGTTGGCCACGGTGCTGCAGAAGGAACGCTGGGGTGGGGCAGGAGGGAAAGGCACACGGGTGAGGCCTGGCCCTGCAACTGCGGCCGACTCCTCCCCCTCCGGTCTCTCTCTCACCTCCACCCCTCTGCCCCCTGTAAGGTGACCAGTTTGTGTAGCAGCCCACAAAGCCTCACATTCTTGTTTGCAGACTCAGGCAGGCAGGGAAGTGGTATCCTCTTATCTCCATTTTACAGATGAGCAAACTGAGGCTCTGATGGCATGTCCATTAAAGTCTGAGGAGTTTACCTGATTGTTCTCCACTAGATTCCGAGGGCAGGAACCAGGCAGCTTCATCCCCGTGAGCCCAGCCCCCCGCACCAGGCCTGGCTCAGAGTCAGGCTGAGATGAATGTATGGACAGCCCTTCTCCTGGGAGGGATGTCAATAGGGGAGAATCCCATGCTCCCACCAGGAAAGGCCAGCATGTGTGTTTCAAGACGGGCAGCTGGGAGGCAGGTCCCGGTAAGCCTGATGGGGGGCAGTGGCCTCCTCTGGCCTGGGTCCCTGTGGGTGTCCAAGAGGCACAGCAATAGTACAGCACTGACCATAGGTCTCTGATGGCTCAGATATGAGACCAACTGCCCAAGGCTGTCCTGCGGCTTGTGTGCAAGGCAGTGGGGCCGTCAACGCCCCAGCTTGCCCAGGAAGGCCAGGGCATTAGCACCAGACACACTAGATGCAGGCTGTGTGGCGCAGGGGGACAGGGACCTGGTTTTGAGTTCTGGCTCTGCCTCTTACCAGCTGTGTGACCTCTCCAAGCTTCCCCTTGCTCACCCAGTAAACGAGAATATCATCCCTCCTCATCTCCCTTCCTTCATCCTGAAAATATTTACTGAGACCCTCCTATGTGCCAGGCACCGTTCTAGGTGTGGGGACAGCACTGAAAAAGACAGACGAGGTCCCAGCCCTCAGGAGGCTCATGGTCTAATGATGGGATAGAAACAGATAACAAACACATGAGCGAATAAATAATTTCAGAGAGTGAAAACTATTATTAAGAGAATAAAGCAGTGAAATAGGACAGACAGGGGTTGGGAGTGGGGACAGGTGGGGAAGGCTACTTGAGAAGTGATATTTGAGCTGAAACCTGAATGATCAGAAGGTGCCAAAAATATGGCACACTGGGGGAAGAGCATTGCAGGTAGATAGAACAGCATGTGCAAAGGCCCTGGGGCTGAAATGTGCTTGGTGTGTTAAGGACTAAAAAGGCAGCCAGTGTGTGTGGAGCAGAGTAAGGGAGGGGAGGAGGTCAGAGAGGTGGGCAAGGACCAGACCCTGTAGGCTTTTTGGTGGAATTTGGAGCTCATTCCAATTGTAATGGGAATTCCTAAAGAATTTGGTTGTTCTCTTTTAATATATCATAATTTTTTAGCCATTCCTTATTATTGGATATTTAGATTTTTTCCCACTTTTTTATGTGATAACACTTCAAGGAATATCCTTGTAAAGAAAATTGCACATATCCTTGGCCACTTCCATTGGGTGCATTTCTAAAAGTAGAAATTGACTGATTAAAACGTGTGGTCACTTTTAAAGACTGATCAGGGGCCAGCCCGGTGGCATAGCGGTTAAGTTTGTGTGCTCTGCTTTGGTGGCCCGGGGTTTGCAGGTTCGGATCCCGGGTGCGCACCAACACACGGCTTATCGAGCCATGCTGTGGCTGCGTCCCATATACTGTAGAGGAAGATGGGGATGGATGTGAGCCCAGGGCCAATCTTCCTCAGCAAAAAGAGGAGGATTGGCAACAGATGTTAGCTCAGGGCTAATCTTCCTCACCAATAAATGAATGAATGAATGAATGAACTAAAATATAGAAAACAAAAACAAAAAAAAAGACTGATCATACTGCAAAGTTGCCTTCCAGAAACATCCCCATTTGGACCCCCCAGCAATATTGGAACGTGTCCCTTTCCTCACACTCAAGCGAACTCAAACACCTAAGAATTATCTTTCTCCCTCCTCTTTGCTGACTCAGGTTTACTGGTTATAAAGGACTCCATTCCATTTTTGATGGATGTAAAAGTCGCCTGTTTTTAATGGTCCCCTCTACATCCGAGTTAACTGCAATCTCCTTCCACACTGGCCCTGTATCCCTTCGAACTTCTCTGTGAGAAGCACTTCCCCCCCCAGCCCAGCAGCCCTCACTCAGGTGCACATTTAAATCACCCCGCACACTGTCTTAAGATGCCAGTGCAAGGCTCCACCACAGACCAATTAAAACAGAGTTTCTGGGAGTGAGGCCAGGGCATTAGCACTTAAAAAACTCTTTCCCTGTGATTCTAATTTGCTACTGGTACCCAGAACCACTGCCTGACCACACCTGAATTAATCAGACAGGTTGAGCCTAGTTCTACTGTCTGCACACTAGGGCCCGACCTCTTAATGTTTTCTTTTTAAAACTTTTGATTATGGAAATTTCTAAATATATGCAGTAGAGAGAAGTGTATAATGAACCCCTATGTAACCATCACCCAGCTTCAACAATTACCCTGGAGGGTTTTATGCAGGGGAGTGACATAGTTTGAATTAAGTTTTAAACAGGGCACTGACTGCATATGGAGAGCGGGTGGTAGTGAGAGGGTGGAGGCAGGAAGGCCAGACTGGAGGCTGTCACGTGCTCCAGCTGGCATGACGGGGGCTTGGCCGGGGGTAGAGCGACGTGATGGGAGAGTGCTCAGAGCCAGGGCGGAGGTGGGGCTGGCAGGGCTTCCTGCTGGATGGGCTGCAGGGTGGGCTATGGTGAGGGTGGGATCAGCCACCACCCTGTGCCTGGCACGTAGGAGGTGCAAAACCAGCGCAAACCCCACTCCTCCCTCTCCTTCCCTTTCCCGCCCGGCCCCGCTCTCGGGGCTCACCTGCTCCCGCTCTGCTGTTTTTCGCAGCTTGTACACAAACTCGCCCACGGCCACCAGCACAGACAGGACCAGCCCGGCAGCCAGGACGATGAAGATGCCCCCGATCTTCTGGACCCCCAGGGCGCTGGCCTCCTTGTTCTCCTCCTCGGGACAGCCGCTGCCCCGCCACCACTTCTCCTTCAGGATGTGCAGCTTGTCCTCCTCCTGCAGCTGCAGGATGGCGATGGTGATCTTGTCGCGGTAGGGGGAGCCTGAGAAGGGAGAGGGCGCCCTGGCCGTCAGGGGCATTCAGTCCGTCCTGTGCGCCCCTGCCAACGCCCAGGTCGGTCGGTGCCAGCCACCATCACTAGCCCTCGCAGGAAGCTCATGAAAAGGCCCCTCTTTAAATCTATATGTGGTATCTGGGTGGGAGGAAGGGTCCTGATTTGGGGTGCGGAGTCTCGCCTATGTATCCCTGTCTCTACAGGCTGCCCAGTGTATCGGGGCTGCATCAACAGCGGGGAGATCAGGGAGAGGAAGCATGACCTCTGAACTGACCCCACCTCTGCGTTTGCTCTAGTTCTCTGCTTAGGGAGAGCTGACCTCGCAGGGTACGTGGCTCCACCCCTCCGCATCCCGGCTGGGGAAACGCCACCTTTCTAGGCTCAGCGGGGTGAGCTGGGAGAGGGAGCAGGAGACAGTGCGCATGAGTGGGTGTGGGGCCCCGCCCCCGCCGCCCTCCCGCCGCAGCCCCTCGCTCACCCATGGGCGTGCCGATGCCGTAGCCCTTCGAGTCGATGAGGCCCCCGATCTGGGTGAGGTTGCAGTTCCTCTGGGTGACATACTCGATGGTGGTGGACTCCATGAGCAGCGCGTAGTCGGCCGTCAGCGTCCGCTGGATGCCTTCCTCGTTGTTCTTCACCAGCGCCGAGGGCTTGCTGCTCATGAAGGCCCACATCTTCTCGAAGGTGGAGATCTTGGATTTCTGGGCCCCGAGGGGAGGGGTGACACACACTGTTACTGAGCACGGCAGGGGCCAAGCACTGCCCACCCCGCTCTACAGGGATCTCCGCCTACAGTCCTCAGAGTGAGGGAGCACCGCCCATTGCTCAGATGTGGACACTGAGGCCCTGGGAGGGTAGTTCCCAAAGTACACAGTTGGTGAGGGGTAAAGCTGAGATTCAGACTCAGGCCCACCTACCTGGGAACCCTGGGCTCTTTGCCTCGGCACAAATGGTTTTCAGATTGAATTTTTAAAAATTAATTTTCTTTCTCTAACAGTTATTAAACAACTACACGAGCAGGCCCTGTTCTAAGTGCTTTACCTGCATTCACTCATTGATTCTTCACAGCAGTCATAGGAGGCAGGAATGGTAGCCCAATTTTACAGATGGGGAAACTGAGGCACAGCTAAGTAACATGCTTAAGGTCACTCAGATACTAAGTGGCAGAGTCAGGCTTCAAACCCCAGGCCATCTAGTTCCACAGTCCATGCTCCTAACCACTTGGCTGCACTGCCTCCCAGAAACCACTGTGAGAGTAGAGAAGGAGAGGTAGACGCTAAGGAGGGCAAAGCTTGGTGGGTTCTTGTCCCCCCACGCCCACTTCGACCAAAGCAGCCCCTCTTATGTACTGTGTTCCAGGGGAAGATTTTGTCTGAGGCAAGGGCTTCTGTCTGTTCTGCTTCCTTACAGTGAGAGAGAAGCAGAGTGAGAACTGCGGAGCGGGGAGGGGAGTGGGGGCGGTCAGAGCCGGTGATCTGCAGGCCCTTTGTCTCCTTACCATGAGCAGAACCAGCATCGCTAAGATCGGGCCTGGTGGGTGGGCTGCTGTGTTTGCCCGCCTGGCTGGGGAGGCTCAGAGAAGGCCCTGGGGCCAGGAAAGGGGGCTGAGGCTGAATGCCCCCTGCTGCCTGAGGAGCCTGGGCAGTCCAGGGTGCATGGCATTCATGAGATTTCTTGGGAACTTAGTGCCTGCCAGCTGCTGGCTCCCAGCAGGGATCGGCCCTGCCCCCGCTGACCCCAGGGGAGCAGGTGGCTCTGCAGGCCCCATGGTACCCGGCTGTTTCCAAGTCTAGCTGTGCCTGTCTGTGATGTCAGCCTGTCTGACTGGCACCCGGCCCAGCTCCGGTGTGCGTGATGGCATGGGTGTGCTGGAACAGGCTGGTGCAGGGCCGGGGGATAGGTAGGGGATGGGGAAGAAGCTGTGGCCTGCCAGCAGCGGGGTGGGGTGGGGGGGCTGGAATGAAAGTGTACCTACTGCTCTCTCCATGTGCTTCCCAGCTCTGGTAAGGGCTGTCCCCTCCAAAACTGGCTCCTGGAGGCCCAAGCATGTCTGGGGGAGAGGGAGCCCCAAAGCAGCCGGCAGGACCCCACTTGGAATTCCATCTGAGCCCAGAGTCCATGGAGTGCCAGATGCCTCCTGTGGGCACAGGACCTGGGGGCACCTTCACAGACAAGCACCCATTCCCTGCCCTGCATATTTATCTGCCCCAAAGCGGGAGGCCTGGAAGGGCTCAGATGCCTGGAGCCTCATTGGGTTCCGTGAGAGCAGCAAGCTGGCTGCTCCCAGCTCCCGCTGGTCCTCAGCTTGTCCTGCTCTCGGCTATTCCCGCTCTCCAGCTGCTCCACATCCACAGTTACTCCCTCACCTCTGCAACTCTTGCCTCCAGACCTTCTGTGCTCTCCCGCTAGTCCGTGCTCCCAGCTGTTCCTCTAGCTCAGCTCCTCCTGAGGCCCCAGATGCCCTCTCCCACTAGCTACTCTTGCCCTTAAAAACACTGCTGATTTCCAGCTCATCTGACTCCCCAGACGTTTCTTAATTTCAGATCTCCAGACTCTCCCCTCTCCAGCTTCTTTTATCTCTTGGGTCCATTCTCACTCTGCTACATTTCCTGTCCAGATTCTCTGTGGTAGGAAGCTTCTAGCTGGCTCCAATGATCCTTATTCCCTGATTCATGCCCCTGTGTAATCCCCTCCCCTTGAGTATGGGCTGGACCTGGTGACTTGCTTTTAGCTCCTCCCCTCAGTGATGGGGTGTCACTCCTGAGATCAGGTCACAAGAGGCTGACTTCCGTCCTGCTTGCCCTCTCTCTGGCTCTGCTTGCCGCTCTGATGGAAGCCGGCTGCCATGCTGTCAGTCACTCCCTGGAGAGGCCCACAAGGCTTGGAGCAGAGGACAGCCTCCAGCCAGCAGTGAGCAGAGAACTGAAGCCCTCGGCCCCAGGACCCAGAACCGAATGCTGCCAACAGCCACGTGAGCGGGTCCTTGGGGTGACTGCAGCCTGAGACCTTGCGCTCAGGACCAGCTGAGCTGCGCGGCTTCCTGCCCCACAGCCTGTGAGACCGGAACCTTGTGGCTTTAGGACACTGTTTTGGGTGATGCGTTCTGCAGCAATAGATAACTCTTACGCTCTCTTACACGCACACTCGTACAAGCTACTTCTGTTTCCAATAGAGTTGTTTTTTCAGATAATCAATTCCAACTATTCTTCTAATCAGATTACCCAAGTCCAATCACCCTGCTTCTGTGCACATGCTCCTAGATGCTCCGCCCTCCTGGGTACCGTAACTAAATACCATTCTCCCGTCAGTGGCTCCAGCACCTGAGCTCCTTTTCCATCCCAGTCTCTCCTGCCTTCCACATTCTCCTTCTTCTGCCAGAGGCAGGAACCAGGGGTTGATGAGGCAATCAGGGGTCCCCTTCCATCTCCTAATGCATGCAAGCATCCATCGTGTTCATGTTCTCACCCACTCACCCCACACTATCTATACACTAATTCATTCAACTAACTATCCAACTGTCCACTAAGTCATTTACCTATTTATCCATCCATCCATCCATCCATCCATCCATCCATCCGTCCATACCACCATCCCACCCATCCTCTTACCCGTCTGTCCATCACCCAATCATCCACCCACCTCTCCCCTTCACCCATCTTACCCACTCACTCTCCCACACAGCCAGTCAGCCATCAGTAAGTTGACAGTGAACCACCAGTGGAACCCTACCCCGCTCCTTCTGTCTTAGAATGGGGCGAGAACTTCTTTTTCTGCAAACTCCTTCCTGTATCCTCGCCCCAGTACCCTTCCTTCTATACATAGGCCTGCCTGACATCAAAACATATGCTCTTTCCAGTAACACTCCACCACAAATGGAGAAGGAAATCTCCACTGGGGGCTGGGGGGGTGGTGTTGAGGCTGACGGGCTTTGAGGAAAGACACATGAAAGCCTGCAGCCAGTAAAGGAACAGAATGGGGAAGGTGGGAAACGACATCAGAGAGCTTGGGCCAGTTAAGATGAGAGGTGACAATAAGGCGTGAAGCTGGCTGTGACATTGATTTCAAGAGGTGCTGCTCTCCCAGCTCCAGGGTCAACAAATTCACTACCTCCATCACCTTTAGGCAGATGGGTCTGAGAACTGCTTTCCTAGAAAGGCCACCCACTGTGTTTGTCCTGTATCTTAGGATCCCCATTCTCAACCACATCCACTTATGGTTTCTGGTTTCCCTTTGGTTCTGTCCTTCTGTTCTTAAATGATTCTGTGGTTCTGGGCACATCCCTGCAAAGCTTCCCTCTGGCACATCTGAGGAAGGGAGGGATACAGCCAGGGCTCCTCCTGGAATCTCAAGCCCCTCTCCTATCTCCCTGGGCCTGGTCACCAGAGGCCTGTGGTTCCTGTCCCTGGCCTGAGCTAGAGTCACCACCCCAGGGACTGGAGTCCCACGTACCTGCGGCTCCAACGTCATCCTCCTGACCCAGCTCCAGTGGGAACCTTAACAAGCATTGCTTCAGGGCCAGTCACCCAAATCAATTAATGGAATCATTTGGAGCAGCCAATACAGGGCGACATGCCAGGATGGAGAGGCTTTTTTTATCAGTAAAATTGGCAAGAAAGTAAGTTTCAGGCTCACGGCTTCAATTCCAGCCTCCTCAAAGAAGTAAATTGATTTTCCCCAGCTGAAGATACTTAATCTTGAGAATTTAACATTTCTGTACAAGAAAATGTATATAGGTATATATATAAAGGTATATCAATTCCAAAGGGAGATGAATCCCAGGGAACATGTGTGGGGAGGCAGCGGCGATGTGATTCCATGCGAGACTGTGGGTATTTTCCACAATGGAAAGGAGACCTTTTCCCAAATTAATTGGCTTTCTTATCCCTGGGTGTGGAGTCTTTGGCCTTATCGGATCCATGTACTTGAGTAGTTAATCATGTCTCTTGGGTTATTTCCATGGGACCAGGAGCCTCCCTGAGTCCCTTGCCTCTGCCTGCCTGCCGTTATAGTGCACCTGGCCAGGACAGACTCGCTGACCGCCTCGCCAGCAGCAGCCCCTGCTGTCTGCGTGTGCCCCTGAGGCTTGTGTGTGCGTGCCCCTGAGGCTTGTCTGTCTGTGCAGGCCTGCAGGCTGGCCCTGCAGGGGGCAGTCGGGAGGTGAGGGCTGCAGGCTGGAGGGTGGAGGTGGCAGGAGGGGTCAGCCCACTGCATGGACTCCGGTGTCTCACCACGGGGGTTCAAATGCCAGCTCCTTTTGTGACCACAGGCAAGTGATGTCACATCTCTGAGCCTCACTTTCCACTCTGTAAAAATGGGGGTTAGCTTAGCACAGAGCCTGGTTCCTAGGAAGCACTCAACAAGTGGGTGGCATCATTATTTCTCTTTAGGCCTCCTTAATTCTCTTTAAGACTCAGTTTTCTCATCTAGAAATTGGGGATAATAATTTCTAGAGTGCAGAGTTTCTATAGAAATTAGATGACATAATACTCAGCAGTAGAAAACTCCATTGCTGACAGGGGCCAGGCAAGGTATTGTCATTAAATAAGAATGCTGAGTGGAATTCTGATAAACTGGAGAGGGCGGTCACCTCTTGGTTCCTGACAATCGCTGCTCTGCGTGCGAGCTGGCTCCGTGATGCTCGATCTTTCACATTTTTAAGAAGCTGGGAATGTGAATTTTTTTAAATGCAAAAATCTCCCAATTTTAAAATGCTGGCAATGAATTAAAAACATATAAAGGCAATGTGTGGTCCCCCAAATCGTATCTGTGGGCTGAACAGGCCTGTGTATCATTGGTTTCAATAATAAACAATAAAGATAGTTAACATTTCTTGTATGTCTCCTCTGTGTCAGGTTTGGTTCTAAGCTGTCTACATAAATTACCCCATTTAATCATCTCAATAACTCTAGGAGGTGGGTACTATTATCATACCCATTTCATGGATAAGAAAACTGAGGCACAGAGAGGTCTTCAGTAACTGAGTAGTTTTCAGTGACTTCCCATCATCACTGGCTCACTCCTGCACCTACTGCTGCTCCTCTGCCTGCCCGCTCGGAGTCTCCTCTATTGTGAGGCCCTCTGGGCTCCTCCTGAAATGCTAGCTCTGTGCAGAGGCAGACAGCCATCCTGTGATGGAATCACCAATGTCCTCCACAAAGCCCACAGGCTCAATCTGCAGGGACCTGGAAGGAAGGGAGTTCTCCAGGTGCCCACTGGCTGGTCCCTTTCCAACGTGCTCTGGTTAAGTCCTTTGCCTCAGGAGGGGACTACAGGGCAAAAGGAGAAAAAGATCCAGCCTGCTTCCCCGTCTTCTGTCAGCCAACTGGAGGGCATCCAGGGGAGAAAGCCTTTGACTTAAGTGCTTCTTCTATATGCCCGGCACTGGGTTAACCACTGTACAGATCGCAGCTCATTGAATCCTCTTGTTAATTGCTGCATGGTGGGAATCAGCACCGGTGTCATACAGGTGAGCAAACTGAGGCTCAGAGAAGTGAAGTGACTTGCCCAAGGTCACCCAGCAGAGACAACGCCCAAGAGTCAAGTCCTGGTCTGTCTGACTTGAAGACTGATGTGACTTGACGGTGCCAGGCTGCACCACCATGAATTCTGTGTGGTCACTGCATTTCCGTCTCCCACCCTGCTTCTGCTTGAAGGCAGGGCTAAGGCTCTATCAGAAAGGCCAGCAGACAGAGCAGGAGAAACTGGCAGCGGAGATCAGGAGGCGCCCTGCTGAGCCCTCCAGCTCAGGGAAGAGTCTGCTGAGCAGCGGGAAGCCAGGGAGTGGGCTGGATGGCCTTTCCAGGCACGTTTCAGGCTCAGTTGCTAGGACAGGGCAGGGTTGTGCAAGGCGAGGGCTGGGCCATGCCAGGGACCCAGGGGGGCCTGGAATTCTTGGCTCCCAGCCCCCATCCCCTTCCTAAGCTGGGTCCCTCACACAGTCCCTCCCACGCGTGATGCGCCTCCCCCTCCGCAACGCCAAAGAGGGCTAAATCCTTGGAGAAGCTGTCTTCTCACATCCTTTCCCTTCAAAGCTGCCTAGTCCTCCCTGCAAAGAACACGCTTTCCCAACGCTCTCCTTTACATTTTGCCTGCATATTTTTACAGCCAAACAGTGCTTCCAAAGCCCTCCTTTTTCATCTCCTAATTAATTTTTATCTTCCAAGACGGAGGGAGGACGACACAGGAGCCGCTGTTTGTGATGTCTGCTGCTCCCCCACCGCTCTTCAAATGAAATTTCCTTTGGAACGATGGGACTGCCTCTAGCCACGCGTCTCCCAGGCTCAGGGTGTGGGCGAGGGATCTGGAGCCCCCCCCCCCCCCCGAGAGCCCCGCGTCCCGCTTCCTGCTGCCCTCTGTGGACAGGAATGGGTTCTCTCCCTCGAGTTCTACTCTCAGCCAGGGGGGCTTTTTAAGACGGTTTGCAGCCTAACCAGGAACACACGCTAACCACAGAAACAAAGTTGATCTGCCCTGCACCCCGGGACATTCAGGGGGGCCACCTGCTCAGTTCCTGTCCTCAACACGGTCTCCTGCATTTGTTCCACTTGGCTCCTGCCATCTTTTAATTCCATCCCTCAATTCAACAATGGCATCCATGCAACGTGAGTTATTTGAGCAACTATGATGGACAAAGACTGTTATAGAGGATAATGCTCAATTGACTGCGGCTTTACTCTTCCTCAGCGGACTCGTGGAGTGTGGCTGCTCCTTAGAGAAGCCATATGGACACAGTGACAGAGAGCACAGGCCCCAGAGCCAGACTGCTTGGGTTCCAACCCCAGCTCTGCATTCCACTAGCTGTGTGACGTTAGGCAGCAGTATTAACTCAGGTTATTTCCCGAGCCCTACCTTTGTCATGTGTAAAACAGAGATGATAATGATAGTCTCTACCTTCTAGGGTTGTTATGAGGAAGATATGAGTCAATACAGGTAAAGCGCTTGGAACGTTGCCTCACACATAGTAAGAGCTCAACAAATGTCACTATGATCGTTGACTTTGCCAATGTCTCCTAGACATCGGATGGCTACGTCTGGAGCTGATTCCTGTTCAGCCCTAGTGCCAGCCTTGCCATATACACTCACGGGCAGGGGAGAGAATCACCCCTCCAGAAGAAGACCCTAGAGGGGGTATGGGAGAGGGCACCGCGTGTGCAGACAGAATATCTGACCCAACATCGGGGCTCCATCATTGATCTGCTGTGTGATCATGGGCAAATCACGCAGCCTCTCTTTCTCCAGGTTAAACTCAGGTTTCCTTCCAGCTCAGCTTTCTTGCAAGTGGCAATAAGGAGACTACTGCCTTGCCCAGGGGGAGATTTGACTATGGAGGGCAAGGGAGGTGGTGGGGGAGGAAGGAAGTTTGTCCGGGAACCTTCTTGAGAGTTGTTGTTCTTCTCGCTCATCACTGAGGCGGGGTTAATATATCCACATTCAGGCTCCTCTCTGCCTACATCACAGTCCCCCTGCTGCTGCCAGTGAGAGGGAGCTGGGCAAGAAGAGCTTCCCTGAATTAAAGCAGGACGCAGTGTGGCCAGGCATCAAGAGGAATTAACTGGCGATCAGGAGAGCAAGAAAGTGGTTCTGCAGGGGGACGTGGAGCTGCTGCTTCTGGCTGAAGGCCCTTGTGAGCACGGGCCCTTGAGCCCCAGCATCCCAGCTGGGTGGGAACATCTGTGTCCCTCCCCTGCCCTCTTCACTGCGCCATTTGCAGGGAAGGCGGGCAAGGGTGGAGCAGGCCACGGGAGGTGCTGCTTGATGCTGAGGACAGCAGCTCAATGGGGAGCTGGGACCAGGCTCCTGGAAGCCAATCTGAGCATCTTAGCATGGAGGGAGGCAAGGGCATCCAATCAGTGGCAATGAGCCTGCACCAGGCTTATTTATGCCGCTTCCCTTTGATCGGGAGCCCTGCTTAGAGACGGGCTCATGCGTAATGCATGAGAGATGCTCCGGCACACTCAAAGGGCTGGGCCGCAGCCTGGGGATAGGCATGAGCAGGCGTACACACATGCACACACATGCATGGGCTATTACACACACGTGCAGACACATGTGTGCAGGGGCCATCACACACACACAGGCCCATCCCCCCACACGCACACTAGTCTAGGCACACCCATGGGGACACTTAAGCAGGAGGACATGCATATACTCTCCACGCACGTGTACATGTAGACACTCTGGCACACGTTTGCATACACTCACAGGCACATTATCCACATGCCCAGATCACAGAGATGCATGCACACAAATGCTTGCCAGTACACATACACACACATGCAGACACTGTCCAAGCACAAAGACACACAGGGAGACCCTTGTGCATGGGCACACGTGTTCACATACACGAATGCACATTTATAGGTATTATATACTGCTACATGTGCACGTGCACGTACGCACATACTCACGTACTGCTCACACTCATGAACACATGCCGAGAGAGCTCCTAGCGTGCCTATGACAATGCTTTCTCTTCCCCTCACCCTAAATACATGGACCTCTTAGGAAGGCTGTGTTTGCTGCTTCTCAGTGGCAGCAGCAACACCCAGGAGGGGAGCCCTTTTCCTCTCCTTTCTCTTCCCTAAGCAGCTGCTTCTGCCCTCAGCGAGGGAGCCAGAGAGGCTAGCCTAGGGTAAGTGCTGTGGGGCTCTGCGGCCCAGGAGGCTGAAGGCTTTCCCAAGCCAACCTCTTTCTTCTCCCCTCACTCAAATCCACCACTCAGAGGCTTAGCCTGCAAGGAGGCAAGGGCTAAGGGATGGGGAACGAGGAAAGGGAACTTCCCCAGGCTTTCAGACTGACTGACGGCAACTGACTAATAAACAAATAAAGGCATGTTTGTGCTTCCGGCCTTGCTTCTCCTGCCCCCTTCTCTAGCCTCATCTCTCCACCTGTCCTCCTCTGATGATTTAAGGAAACACAGCACATTCACACTGCTTGTCCCAGATATGGAAACTTCTAAGATCTGTGCTGGGACCAACCCAGATGGCCACATCACCACAGCTTCCCAGAGTCAACCAGTCCACAACAGGGAGCGGCTGAGCCCTGGTGTTTTCTGGCCCGTGGGCTCTGTGTGGTTAGGCAAGGACAGTGAAGGGTGGAGGAGGGTCAGCTCGTGGAGCTGCAGTGGGAGGGAGAGGGTCTCACCTTGAAGAAGGTCATGGTGGCCCCATCCTTGACAGCCCCATACTCGATTTTGGTTTGCTTGGCCAGGTCATCGGCAGAGTCAATGGGCGATTCCATGCGCTCCACGGTCAGAAAGGCGGCCAGGTTGGCCGTGTAGGAGGAGATGATGATGAGCGTGAAGAACCACCAGATGCCACCAATGATGCGTGTGGACAGGGCTTTGGGCATCAGTTCAGACCCTGGGAGAAGGAAGGAGACAGTGGTCCCTGATGATGTTCAGACCAGGGCTGCTTGGGTCTTCTGGGTCATGGACTCCACTGACAACCTAATAATGGTGGAGACCCTTTCCCTAGACCAGGGGTTCTCAAAGTGTAGTCCCTGGACCAGTGGCATCAGCATCACCTGGGAACTTGTTAGAAATGCACATTCTCAGGCCCCATCCCAGGACCTACTGACAGTAACTTCAGGGGGTGGGGCCAGCAACGTGGGTTTCATTAGTCCTCCAGGTGATCCTGATGCAGGCTAAAATTTAAGAACCACTGCTCTAGAACAACATACACAGGCACAACATTTCACAGGCTCGTCAGACCCTCTGATGCCAATCCATGGACCACCTGTGTGGTCCCAGGTTCGAAACACCTGGGAGGCGGAACCCCGGGGTTCTTGAATGAACCCAGCCCCTAACTCTCTGTGTGATCTTGTGCCAGACACCTGCCCTCTCTGGGACTCTGCAAAGCATGCAGATTCGTCCTTCCTCTGTCTCAGCCTCACACAAATACTGTGATGCTGCAATGATATAATTTGAGGCGAAATTGTGTTGGAAATACAAGTGGTATACAAATACAAGATTGCCATGCGGTGCTTTGCAGGAGGAGAAAAATCAACATTTTCTGAAGCTCTTTGCTGAAATAGATCACTCTTCTCCCTGACCTTGGGTGGGGAGCACAATTTAGATGAAACCTCCTAACTGAAGTAATTAACTAGGCGGCTTTCAAGAGATTTAAATAGCAAGTGACTCCTGAACTTTCCAGAATATTTGGACCTGCAATCTGAAAAGTGTCTTCTTTGATATGGATGATTTTTTTTTCCTCAAAGAAATCACTCAAGGGAGAGTTTTTCAAATACATAACTATTTTTCTCCCTTCTAATCAAAACCTCGCAGGGAATACATCAGGGGCCAGTGCTTTGAATAGCAGCAGGAGGTGGGAGAGGAGAAGCTATTACTGCACTGAGGGGCTTCCAGGTCTTTCCCAACTGTCACTGAACAAAGATGATGGATAAAGAAGCAAGGTGAGGCTTCAGGACACTCATTAATAGCAGAGACAAAATGAGACACTTCCCTTAAAAGCTGCCTGTCCCTTTCCGGCTGCTGGAGACCACCGAGGCTCCTTGGCTTCTCCTCCCAACCAGCCTCCCCCAGCCTCCCTGCCTGACCCTCCCCCAGAATCCTCCAAGCTAGAGGCTAGAGCTGCTGCCTAAAGGGAGGACTTAATTTGGTTGTTTGCTTGGTGAGCTCTGCCAGATTCTGTTGGACCCTCCCCAGACCCAAACCACCCCCCTGGCCTCTGTCATGGCTGGGACATCACTCAGGTGGTGGCAGATTATCTTTCTTCCTTCTTCATTCAAGAGCCCAGCACAGAGCTTGGCGTATACTGGGCACTCAGGACACACTGGGTAATGTCACTCATTCAGCATTTGTTGGTGGATGTCTATTGAGGACCAGGGTTGGTCCCAGGGCTGGGCCTTGAGGATACACCAAGATAAGTGAGGGACAAGGAAATTTCTTTGCCCCTGGATCCCCTTCCCTCCCCTGCCCCCTTGTCACCTACTGTCCCTCAATGGGACCCTAACACAGGCAGAGACTTGTTCCACCTATTCCCTGAGATACGAGGCTCTGGACATGTGACTCGATAGGCAGAAGCCATAAGCACATGGCTCCTGGCCACCATGGCTGGGGTGGGGGTTCTCCCTGGGGGATCTTTCCTGGCTGGGGCCCTCCCCCTGTGCCTGCCCTCCAGCCCATGGTGTCTCTGCACCATGCTCCTTGCAGCCAGAGCAGTTGCTCTGCTTTCTGCGATATTCCAGCAGCTGTAGATCTTTCCAAAGAGTAGGCTGCCAGCCTGGGGTCAGGTGCAGTACACTGTCCCTCCCTCAAGAACGTGGTATCCTTCTGTGTATCCCATCTCTGATGCACTCAGGCTGAAGTTCCCACCTCAGACATGACTCTTCCTATTCCCAGGATCCCCACAAGCAGGTGGTCATCAAGTCCTGTCCCTGCTACATCCTGAAGTTCTCTTAGTCCATCTCTGCCCACATGGTCACTACCCCGGTTCAGGTCTCATGATCTCATTCCTGAAATGGCCTCCCACTCAGCCTCCCTGATGCCAGTCTCCCTCCATCCATAGACCAACTCTGCTCAGCCAGATTCCACGGTGGTGAGGCCTTCTGTCAGGTTGGCCCCAGCAAGCAGGATGCTCTATGTCCACTGCAGCTGGAGCAGGAGGGGCTAAGGATGAGCCCTGCACACTGTGGGTGGGGGTGGCTTATCGGCCTCAACCCCTGAGATGGTATAGCCACAGTAGTGGTCGAGGATGAGGACCTGGGGCAAGGGCACACACCTGGGTATCCAGGTGTTTCCAACCTTCTGATGGCTCAGCAGCTCAGAATGCCTGGAGGGTGGGCTGGCTTTGCAGACTCCATGGAGGCTGAGGGGCCCCCTGGGGAGACGAGCCCCCCCCCCCGCCCCCGCCACGGCCCAGGGAGAGGGCACATACCTTGCTGCATCAGGGACCCCATTCCAAACCAGAAGCTGTTCAGCAGAGTAAAGTTGTTTTCTACCACCTCAGAGCCAGGGTTGCAGGGGTGAGCATCGTACCACTCATAAGGGCTGAACCTGCAGCAGGAAGAGGGGTGAACAGCAGTGAGGCCAAGCTGTGGAGAGATGGCAGGGAAGGGGTGTCTGCACCACACAAGACAGATGTTTAGCAAACATCGATGTGCCCACCACTTTCGCATCAATTTCCTCTTATTCTGCTGGGCAGGCAGGGAATGGAAACTCAGGGCCATTTTCCTTCTTATTTATCGTTAGTGCCCTTTTCTGGTTATAAAAGTAATTCAGCAGTATCTCTTAAAATTAAAAGTGCACATGCCCTTCAACCTAGCAATTCTGCGACTCATTATCCATCCTAGAAAAACCACTCGTAAGTGAGCATAAAAAGAGGCACACAAGGGTGTTTATCAAAGCATTGTTTGTAATCGTGAAAACTGGAAACAACCTCCATGTCCTTCAATAGAGGGATGATTAAACTATGCCACGACCGCACTTTGAAATATCACGCAGCTGTTAAAAGAGAACAAGATACTTCTAGACGTGCCCCCGGGGAAAGATCTCCCACACATATTGTTTGGTTAAAAAAAAAGTGATACTGTATGATCTCACTCATATGTAGAATATAAACCAACACATGGACAGAGAAAACTGCACTGTGGTTACCAGAGGCAGTGGGGGTGGGGGGTGGGCACAAGGGGTGAAGGGAGTCATATATATGGTGATCGACAAACAAAAATGCACAACCCAAAATTTCACAATGTTAAAAACCATTAAAACATAAAAAAAAAAAGTGATAAAAATAACAATATGATCACATTCATATAAATAGATTCCTGAAGACACAGCTATACATCTCTTTATGTACCTTTGTATATAAACGCAATTAAAGGGTCTGAAAGGATCCATATTTAAAAAATATTTGTGTTTACCTCTGCAGAGGAGAGTTAGAACGGCAGAAAGAATTTCTGGGAGGCCTGTTGCATTTTATGAATTTTAAAAAATGAGAACGGGCTTCTGAATGACTTGTATACTTAAAAACAACTTAAAATGGAAAAAAAGTAAAACATGCTCTTTATAAAATATTCAAATAGTATAGAGGAATACAAAGAGAAAGGGAAAGTACTCCGTGATCCCATCCCCCCAGAGAGAACAAAGTGCTGTGTAATTTTTCAGATTTTTTCTCTCTGAATATACAAATGCATGTATGACGGGAAAAAATTATTTAAAGCCCCCGCCCCACTGCCTTCTAAGGAAAAGAAGTCCTGATCAATAGGGATCTTTGTTTCCTGCGTGAGTTCCAGTTGAGGAAATGTAAGGAGGAGGGAGCTAGAACATTCCAGAGAGACTGTGACCTTGGAGAAAGTGCCCGAGCTGGAGATACACGAGGCTGCTGTGGTGGACCGGGGGTAGGATCTGACATGAGAGACGCGTCCAGTGGAATTTTGGTTTGTTTTTGAAAGTGTGATGGGCTTTAAGCGTGATGCTGTGATTTTCCTTTCCCACGCCCCTTCCAGAAGCTTTGATAAATTATACACTGATCACCCACGCTCACGTGAGAAGAATTTTGTTTTCATGAAGCGGGAAGATCCTACAGATAGGAAATTCCAAAGTGAGGCTTTAAACCAAGATGGGGATTTTCAAAGAGAATGACCACGAACTGGTTAGAGGCTCTAAAAATCCACATGGAAGAGAGCCAGGATGAAGAGAGCAGAGAGGAGAGGCTGTTGAGAGAAGGGTATTTGGAGAAAGCCTTGGGAGAGCTGTGCGTTCAGTGCTCCCCCTTCTCCTGCCAAGACTAAGGGAGAGGGGCTCCTCCAGGACCGTGGGGGAAGCTCAGTGTGTGGCCCTATAGGGAGCAGATGTGGGGGCCACTGCTGCCTGGCAAGTCTGGAGAGCAGGGGCGGGGCTGATGTGTGCTTCCCGGGTGCAGGCAGGACAGCGAGTCCCTGCTGACAGCACTGTTTCCCCTGGACCAGAGGGGCCCACGCAGAAGAGAGATCCAGCCCGGGTCCACCATGACTCTCCTCCAAGAAGGACCATGGGACTCCAACAGGGAGAGGCCACGGGGCATGGGCTGCTGAGCGGGGCAGTGGGCCGTCCAAGGAGGCACTGCCAAAGGGGGTCCAAGTGGGGGCAAGGGGAAACGTCCAATTTGTGAACGAAATGGAGATGTTGAGGACTCTACTGGACTGAACCTTCTAACATCTCAGTTGAAAGAGTATGTCTGTGGTTTAGAGCGACACCTAGGTTTCTGTGATCTGGAAGTGAGTTCCAGGCTCTGGCAGAGCTTTCCTTGGGGGCAAGAACGTCACCTCTGACCACACTGGAAGGTGGAATGAGAGACAAAGTAGATGATTTCTGGGGAGGTCTCGTGAGTCCTGCTTTTTTAGTGTACCAGTTTCACACACACACACACATATATGATATATGTGACAATTTTGACACAAAAAATGCCATATCATACCATGATACTGTCCTAGAACTCGGTTTTTCACTTAATAAGTCACCAGACTCTTTCCAGATCAGTTCTTCCAGATCCACCTCATTCTCTATACGTTTTTTCATAGGTGTTTTTAACCATTCTTCTACTGACGAGCACCTAGGCTGTCCCTGTCTTTCACTGTCGTACACTCTACTGAAAGACACATCCTGGGACACACCTCTGAGGGCACCCATGCCAAAGGGCGGTCTTGTCCTCTGGGGCTTTGCTGAGAAGGCTTTCTAGATTTGGGTGGACTGGAAAGTGGGGCTCAGTGGTGATTTTCAATAGGATAAATTCCCCGTGGTGGAATTGCTTATCATGATAAAAATAACTGGTTCTCGAATGGGCCTCTTGGTTATCAAAGGGTATGATGGGCTGGGATTCTCACCAGCCCCTGAGAGGGTGACAGCGAGGTGGCTGCCCATTTCACAGATGGGGAGGTGGCTCAGAGCAGTGAGGTGATGGAGATGCTGCAGTCAGTGGCTTGGAGGGCCCAGACTCTAACCCCAGGACCACAGGAGGGAAGAGGAGTGGGATGAGCATGGGACAGTAAGGAAGGTGCCCCCGAAGTTAATGGTGGATCTTGAATTCATGGCTTGTGGCTGCAAAGGGTTCTCCCAGTCTTGCAAGTAGGTGGGAGCTAGTAGAGGCTGACCTGGAGATACTCTGTCTCCACTCAGGGGAGAAGGCTAAACTCTGGCCCCAGTGATGGAGGTGTAGACAGAGCACTGACGGTGGCTGGGACCTTCTCTCCCCTGGGACACTCCCCTGCACCAGATTTGTCTGGAATGTGACTCCTGGGGCTGGACTGGTAGCTCACCCTCAGCCCTGCCTCCCGGGTCAGGCTCTTAGGATTATCTCCTCACCACGAGTGCCAACTGTCCTGTTCTCTGTGGTGAGAAAGTGCCCTCTACTCCCTTCCTTTTTCCTTCTACCTCACCAGGCATGAAGCAGAATATCCTGGTGGTAGAGAAAGGCTAGGCCAGTTTGCAAGATGGATAGCCCTGTGCCATGCTGGAGCTGCCCCGGAGGGGGCCTGGGGACCTGCCCACCCTTCACAGACCCCATCTCTTAGGTGTACGCGCAGCTGTGTCCAGATCTCTAGCAGCTAACATGGAGTGGTCCAAAGGACACAGGCCACATGTATAGGGGGACAGAGGGCCACATCCACCCTACAGATGTGCTATGCTTGATCCTGACGGTGTTATAAAAAATCAAATTAGTCATCACATACAAAAGCTATGAAATGTCACATAAAAATCTGAATCTCTCTAAAATTCCTAATCCCTGTGGTGCTGGCCCTGCATTCCTGCCTAGCGCATCCACTGGAGCTGGCGAGCAGCTGCCCCTTTCACCAGGTATGCGCCCCCCAGTTTGCTTACACTCCCTGCTGCCTACCCCTCTACCTGCCTCATTCCCTCACGCTTCCTTTCTGGCCCCGGCAAGCACCTGTGTTTGTCCCCCCTGATTTGAAGTCAGACAGGTCTTGGTTTGAAGCCCAACTCTCTGCCAAGACAAAGCTTTCTGACTTTGGGCAATGACTTAACCTCTCTGAGCCTCAGTTTCTGCTTCTGTAAAGTGGGGATAATTATACCTATCTCACAGGACTGTTGTAAGGATTTAACAGGATGGGTGTGAATTGTATTGCGTGAATGCTACACAAAGTGACAGTTGTACTATGAGGCAGTTCATGGCTCTGTGGCCAAGACTCTTGCCCCTCTCCTCTCCCCTCAGGTGTCCTGTGTCATTCTAGCAGCTCCCATCTCCCCCAGAAAGTCTCCCCAGCCTAACCTTGGGAAGAGAGCTCCCACCTTCTTGGCCAGAAGGTAGGGATGGAAAGCAGGTTTGGCCGCCAGCAGCCGATGAAAGGCCGGGAATTGGAGGGGGATGGGACAGACATCAAACAGGCAGAACTGATGCCGGAAAAGCTCGAGCTGTTTTTGAGGGGGTGGGGAGCTGAGAGGCTGGCTAGAGCTGCTAAAATTATGGTGAGAGCTCCAGAGAGCGGCTCCTGGCTTTCAAAGGCTTGTTAGACCATTAGAGACAAGAGGCGTAATGAAGGCCTCTCTGTGGCAGGCTGGGCTGCCGGCTGGGCTGAGCAGGCAGGCAGCACCAGGCCGGCCTGCAGCAAAGGGCTTCGGAGGCAGGACAATTTCATCTCTCACATCCTTGCCTTTGGTCTCTCTCTGTGTGGGAGGAGGGAGCAAAGGGGAGCGGGCTGGGGGGAAGGCTTTCAAAGAAGACTCAGGAGAAAAAAAAGGCCGAAACACCGAGTCCTTGGATCTCAAATTGCCTCTCCAGAGAAGTCTCTCTTTGCACATTGTTAGGATTTAGAGAAAAAAGAACCGGGGCAGGGGCTGGGCTGGAGCCTGGAGGGAGGGGGCAGAGGGCCCAGGGTCCAGCAGCCACCAACTTGGTGCCAGGGCAGAGGACAGATGTCCAGGTGGCCAGAGATGTGAGTTGTAGCTAAAACATTTGGTGATCCGAGTTTAAATGCTGGATGTGTCACTTATTGCCAGGATGGCCTTGGTGAGTATCGAGCCTTCCTGAGCCTCAGATGTCTCCTCTTCACAGCAGGCTGTGACAATTAAATTAGACAATGGCTGTGATGCACAGAGCATGGTGGTTGGCAAACACTCAGGTGTTCAGTAAACACTGGGCTACACCTAGCCCCTAGTGACCGCCTCCTACCATCCACCAGCAAGGATGGGCCATGTCAACGTCATGTGAGCAACCAAAAGGGCAAGGTGTTGCTAACACGTGTTATTACAGACAGGTAGACATGTACGTGGCCATGTTTCTGCATGTGTGTATGTGTGTGAGTTTATGTGGCACTATTCTCCCTGCTGTTAGGGATTAGATGGACACACTGTTTTCCAAGTTTCAAGCCACCTGCTGGGCCACCCAACGCACTGAGTCTGCTGTGCTGGGCGCCTGGCCCAGGTGGTGCTGCTCTGGGCAAGGTCTTAACCTCTCCAGCCTGCTCATAGGACCTGGGGTGCAACTGCTGCTTCTCAGACTCACGGACACAGACCAGGGTAAGGACCGGAGGATTCAAGCTTGGAGGACCAAGGAATATTCCCTGAGGGATATGAAGGGATCTGAGCTACAGGGAGGGAGAGAGGAGCAGGCACAGCAATGGCCTGAGCCTGGGCCTTCCGTGCCAAGGACTGAGGATGTGGGGACTTGCCTGGCTCCTAAATACCCAACCTTGGGCCAGAGCTCTGGCCAAGGCATTGCCTTTACCTGGCGATGACAAAGAGGACACAGCTGACACCCAGGTAGGCGAGGAGCACGTACATCCAGATGTCCGGGGACAGGGGGTTGAGGAAGGAGAAGACACTGGGGTTGGTGCCATTGGGCTTGCGATACAGGATGCTCACACCGAGCGTCATGAAGGGCTTGGAGAAATCAATGGCCTTCTCGCGGACGTGGGTGATGGTCAGGGGCGCCACGGCCAGATCTGCTTTCTGCAATGAGAGGGAGAGAGAGACAGATGGACAGACTATGAGCAAAGCCTAAGACCAGCAGTGGACAGAATACCCCTTCTTGGAGTGGAGTCCGTTGCCTGAGCCCTGGATCACTTAACCACTCTTCAGTTTCAACATTTATGGACTCTTCTTCTGAGCTAGGCCATGCCCATGGTGCTGGGGAGACAATGACAAACTAGACTTAACTCCTCTTCTCCAAGAGCTCACAGCCTGGAAGAAGAGGATGGTGGCATAAACATGCAGAGAACGGAACCCTATTAAGACTGTAACCCACATGGTCCATTCTGAAAACGGTGCTTTGTCAAACAGAGTTCAGCAACTTACCAACATTTAAACATCACTCACGTTCTTTATTTGTGACCTTCAAACATCATGAAGAGGACACAGAATCCACAACAACCCTTATTTAAATCTGTTTTTCTCTCTATCCATTTCTTGACTGCTTCACCCCATTCTGGATATTCTATATATCCTAAAAGCCCCCAAAACCAGTTGGGCAAAAATAATACCCTCCTTGGAGGGAGAGGGCAGAGAAGAAATTAAACAGGCAAATTCAGAGCCCTCTTTAATAGGTGAAGGGAGGGAAGAGAGCAGAGCAGAGGAGTAAAGGAAGGAGGTGGGGAAGGCTAGGAACGTTCATATGTTGATAAATTTTAGCCCATCACAATTTTAATGAGGGGAATAATTAAAGTTCTATCTCTTTGGTCTGAGCTTTTCCTGATTAAAAAATCTACCATCCCTCATTCCCATCTTTCCAGCCTCACCCCACTGCTCTCCTCCTACATGTGAACCCATTTAACTGCTTCCTGTTTACCACATTCCCCTTTCCACCTCCATACATCGCACACACTGTGCCCCCTTGACAATGCCTCTCCCTGCTGTCTAACTCTTACTACATTCCATATTCCTTTGCACGTGCTACCTCTTCAAAAAAGCCCTCCTTGATAGCCTCCAGTTCTAAATTCCCATGAAGCTCGCATCGTCTCATGGAAGGTCCTAACCTGCTTAGTTGGAATGGCAGTATGGGTGGCCATGTGACCTTCAGTCTTATCTGCCTATTTCCCTGTGAGTTCCTAAGCTCAATTGGGACTGTGGCTGATTTATTGTTTCGTTTCTCCATTCCCAAGCCCCATACTAGTCTCTGTAATATTTGTTAATTACTAATGTTTCCCTCTGAGAGGCTGCCCCTTGGGCTGCCGTGGATATTTACATATCAGAATGTGAACCGACTTATCACTTCCCTTCTTCAGGTGGGCAGGACAAAAAAGGAGGCTGGCTCCCAAAGAGCGGCACTAAGACCCTTTTTCTAAGACCTCTGAGACCCCCTCCCAAGGCAATAGTCTCTAGATAGCCACCTACTGGCTTGGTCTAGCTTCATTCATTCATTTATTCATTCATTGTTTTATGAGATCCACTAGGCACTAGGGATAGAGAACTGAGCCAAATAGACATGGTTTCTGCCCTCATGGGGCTTACAGCCTAGTAGATGAGATAGACATTAATCAAATTGTCCACTAAGTGGTAACTGTTAACACTATCTCTGATGTCACCAATCCTACACTAGGAACCAGCAACCAAGTTGAAATCAGACTTCAAGGAAGGGAGGTATGGGTAGAACCCCAGCTCCTAAACGCCTTCGCAAGTGCCCCAGGCTGGGGGTTGCTGGCACACACACAGCCCTGATGTGGCTCACTCCAATGTTTCTTCTTCTAATGGCAGCCCCCATAGCCAATTAGTGACACTTGAAGGCCAAGGAGTGGGTGAACCTTAGAACCCGGGAAAGGCAGAGAGGAGGAGCCTAGTACGAAGGATGTTTCATATTGGGACCTTCCTTTTGTAAATTTCTGAAGGTGTGAGTTGGAACTTGCCTAGCTGTGAAGGCAGAGGAAGAAGAAACAGGCACCTGCTGCCACCGCAGCTCCCTGGAGCTCTCTCAGTTCAGGGTGTGTACAAAGGAGAGCCACAAAAGGAGACAGAACTATCAGGGTACTGTGCAGAGGGACTGATGTGTAGTTGCTCAAGACCTACTGTGCACCAGTCCCAGATGCAGTGGTGAGCTCTCATGGAACTTCCGGTCTAGTGAGCCCCTTTGGGGGGCTGTGGCTAGGACTCCGAGTGGGTGGGGGCAGGGAGGGGCCCCCTGGAAGGTCTCTTTCAGTCCTGAAGTTCTAGGATCCTCTATAATGTTGGCATGACAGGGGTGTAGTGGGCTTTTGATTCTAGAACTTGGCCTCATCCAGCCCTGTCCCTTCAAAGCACATTGCTTTGGGAGGCTCTGTCGTGACTCCAAAGTCATCATCACTGTTCAGAATGCATTTGGAACTGGTCTCTGGGAACGGCTTCTGGGGCTTGGAGTGTATTCTTGGGAAGAATCTCAAAGTCAATGGTGGCAAATCTTCCTTTGGCTTTTGATCGCAAGTTGGATGAGAGCATTAGCTACTGAGGGGATCAAGTGTTTGCGGTCAATGCTTGTTCCACCAGAAGTGTTCCAGGATTGGCGAGGAAGCCAACCACAAGGCCACAGGTCTTCTTTCTTCCCCCAGACCCTCTCAGAGCCTTCAGGATCTCCCTGCCAGCCTTTCTGCTCTCTGCTGTAATGGGGTTGGGAGGCGGGGGCCTCTGTGGCATTCTGTGCTTACAGCAGCAAGACAACTGGTCAACCTGAACTTCTTCATGGGGAATTTTGAAGTGTGTTCTCCCTTGGGCTTCAGAAAGGCTGGAGTTGTCCACTTCGATTTTGGTTTGGGCAGGAAATACTACATTTCACCATTGGTTATTATTTTCCTGAAAAAGGCATTATTTTGTCCAACTTTCCTTGAAAGAGCAGAACAGATGTCAAGCCTTTGCTGTTTCAGTTCGTTACTCAGAATGAAAGGCCCAATCTTCACAGGCTCTTCCCACTTGTGCAAGTTTTCTTTGAGGATGCTTCATGAAATCATAGGCTGTCAGAGCTGGACAAGAGACCTTGAAGAACATCTATTCCAACCCTATTTTTTTTATAGAGCAAAACTGAGGCTCAGAGAAGGTCCAAGGTCTTTGCTCTGATATTTACAGTAATCACGTCCTTGAACAAACCAAACCTCTGACTGGTCCAACGCATTCATTGGTCGTATGTTGGTCCCTCCTGTCTCACCGAGGACTTTTCCATACCTTTTCTAGACCTCTGGACCAGGCAAAATGGCCCTTCCAGGACATTACTTCATCCCCATAAGCAGCTTTCCACATACCAAGAATCTGTCAGGACCCACCTGGCTCCAGCCTCCCCTACCTCCTCCATCCTTGCCTGAGGCCACTGGCCCCACCTGCTCTACCAAATCTCCAGCAACCAGAACTGAAGGCAAGAAGGACTTAACCAGATACAGCTCCACATTTTGGCACTTAGCATCCAGCCACCTTGGCTGCTGGTCAGATCCCAGCCTTGTACCGCAGAGTTAAACATGGGTAACCTCCTACCAGGTCCAAAGAACAGACTTGTGACTGTGGTCCCAGTTTTGACAACATATCACTGATAAGCATTCTCTTCTTACAGGCCCTCCCCAGGGACTAAGATCTGCCCCCTTGAGCCCCAGCTTGCTACCTGTGTCTGGTGTCCTTGTTGGCACCTGCCTACTTGGATTCCCAAGTATGGTCTCCACCAGATTCCCCATCTCTGTGCTCTGCCTCCTGGTTGGGATCCCCCAGAGAATCTGCTTGCTCAGACCGTGACCTGCTATAATTAAAACAGTAAGAACTGCTATCATTCATGGATGCTTCTTATACGCCAAGCATCGCCAAGTGTGCTAGCCTCAAGCCATCCTCCCAGCAGCCCCATGAGACAGTAAATGTTATCACCACATTTCAGATGAGAGTTCTGTAGCTCAATCAGGCTAAGAGGTTTGTTCAAGCTGGTGAGTGACTGAGCCAGTACTTGGACTCAGTTCACCGTGACTTCAAAGCCCAACATTTTACCATACAAGCTACATGTAGTGGGCTGAACTGTGCCCCCTCCCCAACAAATACATTCAAGTCTTAACCCCTGGTACTTGTGAATGCAACCTTATTTGGAAATAGGGTCTTTGCGGAAGTAATCAAGTTAAGGTGAAGTCATAGTGGATTAGGGTGAGCTCTAAATCCAGACTGGTGTCCTTATAGAAGAGGAGAGGACACACAGATACGCACAGAGAAGAAAGCCGTGTGATGATGGAGGCAGAGATTGGAGTGGTGCAGCTACAAGCCAAGGAATTCCAAGGATTGCCGGCCACACCAGAAGCTAGAAGAGAGGCATGGAACAGATTTTCCCTCAGTCTCCAAAAGGAACCAACCCTGCCGACACCTTGATTTCTGATTTCTGGCCTCTAGAACTGAGAGAAAATAAATTTGGGTTGTTTTAAGCCACTTGGTCTGTGGTCACTTGTTGTAGCAGCCCCAGGAAACTCATACACCTGCTACGTAGACCATGAGCAGGATGCATGGAGCTCCTTCCACCTCCTGCTGCTGGTTATGCCCCAGCGCCTGTGCCATTCTCATGGGCAGACTCTATGGCTGGGTCCCCCTGTCCTGTCCTGAGCCCAACCTGCATTCCCAGAGACCTAAACTTGACTCTGCCTCCTGACCACGATTACCACTGGGCATCCCAGCAGACACTTTCCATTGCCTGGTCGGGCTTGGAGCCCTATGGCTGTAGGAACATGCTGATTTGCCCCTGCTTCCCTGCGGATCCTTCTGTTCCTGCTTCCACAGCCACCCAAGAAAACCAGTCTCACTCCTGCCACTCATGCAGGACCTGTCCCCGGGGCTCTCTCTGCTGGCTTTCTGCCCACATTTCTGATATGTCGTATCCATGGAATTCATCATCTTCTTTTTTCCCAGAGTGGTGTTTCTCTGGCTAGAATCTTTCCCCATTCCCAATGCTGCTTAATACATGTCAAGACTTCCCTCTGCTCTTGGGATAAAAAATTCTTATTATGGCTTGCATAAGCCATTCATGATCTAGCCAGTGCTGTCCAATAGAACTTTCTGCAACGATGGGAATGTTCTATATCTGTGCTGTCCAATATGGTAACCACTAGCCACGTATGGTCATCAAAAACTTGAAACATGGCTTGTGTAACTGAAGAACTGAATGTAAACTTTTATTTAGTTAATTTTAAATTAAATAATTTTAAAAATTAATTTTAATTAATTAAAGTTTGAATGTAAATAACCCCATGTGACTAGTGGCAACTGTGTTGGAAAGCGAAGATCTAGCCCGACCTGCCTCTCCAGCCTTTCCTTGCATCATGTTCCCCTCATTCTCTTCCTACTGGCTTCTTTCAGCCCGTGCTTTCTCTCGCCTCAGGACCTTTGCACAGTACTTTTCTCTACCTGGAACTTCTTCCTCCCCACACTCTGTGTCTGCCTACTTCTCCTTCAGATCGCAGCTCAAACATCACTTCCACAGACAAAACGCTCAGATGAAATCAGGGCTCCCTGGTGATGACCCTCATGGCACCAGGTGTGTTCACTCCTAGCATGGATCATAATTATGATTTTAGAGGCATAGGGTGACTTCTCCCCCACTTGACCATGAGATCCTGAGAGCAGGGCCTGAGCCTGTGTCTTTTTACTATTTTATGCCCCATACCCAGCACAGGGCCGGGCTCAGAGCAGGCCCTCGGTAGAGATTTGGGGACTGAATGAACAGGGACGTTGCTGGTTTTGGAGAAACATCCAGTAAGCATGTCCTCAGAGCCAGATGGCTGAGCACACGGCAGTTTACAACAAGGCAAAGCAAGTCACCGACGGTCTCTGCTGATGACGCTCCAGGCTCCAAGCTTAAGAAAACACTGTGCCCCTTGAAAGGCCCTGGACATTAGCCTGACAACCAACAGCTTCAACAACCCACATATCTGAATAGAGGGGAAATGAGCGCTAGTAAATTCATAAGTGTCAACGGACGGGTCAACTACTAGCAGCTGTGATTCGCACGCTGGCTTCCTGAGCTGACGGCAGCCTCACTGCCTGACAGTGAGGAATGATGCCCGTGCCTCTCCTCAGCCTAGGAGAACCGCCGATTCCCGAGTCCCAGCAGGCTCTGTGCTGCACCTCTGTTCTCAGGAAGGATGGGCAGGTGCTCCTTCCTTCACAGCCACAGGGGCCCCGGGGATGGACGTACCGCAGCTCCATCCCCTATCACTAGGAGTTCTCCTCCACCCCCATGGGGCCCCAAAGGAGCTGGGGGCAGCGAGCGCCCCTCCCTCCACAGGGTGTTGGGTCCCGGTTATACGCTCCCACAGCCCCCAGTACTGCTCCTCGGCGCCCTGACCACAGCTGAATTTTTATTTGTAAGTCACTGTTTAATATCTAGCTCCTCTGCTGGTCTAGGAGCTCCAGCGGGGTAGAGACTCAGCTTGTTTCCCTCATGATGCGTCTCTAGGATTAGCACAAAGCCCGGCACACAGAAGGGGCTCAGGAAAGTTTTGCTGGAAGACTGAGAATCAAAGTACCCCCAAGAGTCCTGATCAACACTTACCCCAGCCTAAAGGGCTGAGCTCAGGCCTCAGTTACCCTTCTAAGCACCCCCATTCTCCCTGAAGCCACACCGACCCCCACCAGTCTGCCTGGGTCCTGCCCTCTGCCTGTCCTCACCAGCCTCCCCCCAGAGTTTGGACCTGCTCTCTGGGCCCTGGCCCCTGATGGGCCCCCTTACTCCTGACCTATCAGTGGTCCCCAGCATGCACTGACAGCCCTCACCTGTCCTCATGGCCCTCCTCAGGCAGGTTCTAGTGATGTCATCAGCTCCATGGCACTCTCCAGTCAATCACCCTGGGCTACCTGGCTGCCCTGGGGAGGGTCCACCTTTTCGGTCCATCTGTTTCGCCCGCCCCCAGCCTGCCCTGCTCCATCCAGGACTCTGCCTCGCCCCTAGGTGAGCTTTGAAGTGCCCTGGCCCAAGCTGGGGGAGAGAGCTTGGGCAGAGCCTTCCCCGGCCTTGCAAACACGGGTTGGGTCCAAGGCATATAGGCCAGAACCAAGGTCTGTTCCCTGGCTGGGAGGCAGATGGGACACAGTGAGGTGATGGTGGTGTGTCTCTGAGACCAGATCATCCTGTCACACTTGCCAGCCTACCTGGAGGCTGGGAGACCAGAGTGCATGGTCTCACGGCCACGACTGGTGTTGGGGGTTATCTTCCCAAGTCTACGCCCACCTGCACTTACCGCTCATGTACCATCTTCTGCTGCACACCACGGAGCCAGAAATCACCCAGATCCCCTCCCTGGCTTTCTCTGAATGCAGCTGGCCAAGGGGAACGGAGGGCGTTTCAGGAGCTACCCCTACGTTTCAAAAGTCTCTAGGACCTTCCTCCAGGGTTTTCGTGGGATGGGTCAGCAGCAACTCCCCACTGGTTTCTGATCCACGAGCCCCTCTCAGCCCAGGCCCCAGGCTGCAAGCCCGGGAAACTCTTCCACTCGGACACACGCCTCCCTTGGAACATTTACCCGGGCTGAATGGTTACATCTACTCACGTGTTCCTAGATTATTGTCTGTTTCCTCCGCTAGAATGTAAGAGCCTGAGGCTCAGGGAAGGGATCCTGCCTGTTTTGTTTACCGCTGTATCCACAGCCCCTAGCATGGGGCTTGACTTAATAAATTTCATGAATAAATGAACAACTTGATCATAGGAACATTGGATGGATCCACCTTGGGAGGTTTAGAAGAGGTCCCCCAGCAAGCACTCCCTCGGGGCCTGCCACACTGCAGTTTTCAGGCGGGACACTGAGCCACGGGTAGTATCTGCTGATGGTCCACCAGCCAGCCGCCACACTTCATGATCAGCACTGTGACCAATGATAACCTCGGAAAAGCCTGTATGTATCTAAAGAGATGGGACAGGTGCTAGAAAATTCCTAAGTGTTGACTGAGGCGTATGTACCCATGATTCACACACACCCCCTGAGCTGATGGACGCCTGACAGTGAGAAAAGAGGCCTGTGCCTTTCCCAGCCCTGGGAGAACGACCTGGTTCCTGAGTCCCAGCAGGGCTGTCCTGCCTCTGTCTTTTAGGACGGCTCAGCAGGTGTTCCCTGCTTCGTGGTACATTACGGGGGATGCACCATACCTCCATTCCCAGCTCTAAAAGAATCCCCACTCCCTGCGTGTCCACAAGGCCAGTGTGCACCCAGGACCTGCGCCAGCACTGTCCTGCCGATGCCCCAGGGCTCCTGACGAGGGCGCAGACCGTCAGCAACCTCAGCGCCCCCACCCCAGCAGGTACTCCTATCCGTGCCCTGGACATCTCTTCCTCATTCTTCAAGTCTCAGCTTGAGTCACTTCCGAAGGGAAGCCTGAGTCATTTCCCCCTGTTTTACACTCCCAGAGTCCCCTGCGCATATGTCCCTTTGCAGCACGGATCAAAATTTTAATGAAATTTAACTTGGCTGATTCACTGTTTGTTCCTGTGGGGCAAGGACTGTGTCTACCTTAGTTGCTCCCATATCTCTAGTCAACGTCCCAGGTCTGACACATCATCGGTGTTTGGCTCAGACCCTCTCACGCACCAGGTCAGACTCTCTGGCTCTGACTAACCTCATGCAGCACAAGCTGACAGCATCTCACCTCCTGCCCACCTGGGCACCTCTTGCCCCCCGCCCCCGCCTTCACAACTTCCCCTGTGGACGCTGCTGCAGGGTCCTGATTGGCTCCCACACCAGCCATGCCAAACCCAAAAACATGTGGAAGTCAGGAACCAGTGCATAAACCTGTTCCCCCTTCTCCTCTCACCCTGAGAGATGGCCCCGACATACACTTTGTAAAGCTTTTCTGGGGTGCAGACTTAGGGATTAGGCACACCCGGTGGCGACTGGCTCAATAACGCACCCTGGTATTGGCTTCCCCTCCCCCCGCTCCACTTCCTTGCCCCTCACTCTCTCCCCGACATCAGACCCCTTAACTAAGTAGTGGCAGCTAAGCCTCCACCCTAGAACGTTTATGGAATGAATGGAGGGATGGATGTTCCTCAGCGGGAGGGTCTGCTCTGTGTGGTCCAGCCGCTCCCTCTGACTCCAGCTTCCCTCCAACACTGCCTTCACCCCTGAAGCTCTATTGCTACCTTGCACCTCCTCCTTCTTGCACCTGGTTGTCTGAACCCTGACCCCCTGCCAGGCTCTTTCCAGGTCTTTCCCAGGCTGGTCCCTGCTTGCTGAGTCCTGGCAGCTGACAGTCCTGCGGTGCATCTCAACGTGGCCCAAGTCTTTCCTGCATCCCTCACCCGCTTAGCTGGCTGTCCTCAGGCAGATCCTGAGCTTCCCCAGAGCTCCTCAGTCCTTGCTCTGGGCAACCTGGCCGCCCTGACAAGAGTCCACCCTTGCAGTCCATCTGTTTCACCTGCCCTCAACTGCCCTGTCCCATCCAGGATTCTGACCTGCATCAGGTGAGCTTCCAGCATGCCTTGCTTCAAAGTGCACGGCTCAGCCTGAAGGAGGTGGCTTGGCAGAGCCTTTCCTGGCCACACAAACAGGGGTTTGGGGCCCCTCCTAACACCAATGCACGCAGGCCAGAACTAAGATCTGGTTCCCGGTTGGAAGGCGAGGGACACACTGGGTGTGTCTTGACACCAGACCCTCTGCTCGCACACTTGGGATGGGAAGCTCAATAGTCATGACCCCACAGCTCTATGTTTGGGGAGGGTGTGCAAGTCCATGCGCTCGTTCACACAACCCTCATTCATCAACGCTGCTCTGTGTGCCCAGCCCCATGCCAGGTGCTGGGGGAATAGCCAAGAGGAGTCCCTCGGGCACCCACTGTCTGGAAGAAGCATCAGGCAGGGGAAATGGGCACTTTGAGCTGTGCCACCCTTCCTGCTCTGCGCTCAGTGTTACAGGGAGGCAGAGAGGACATCTGGGCAGTACTGCTTCTTTCACAGGGGAAGGGAGGGCATGCCAGGGCCACCCAGCACCACTCCTTGTCTCTGTCTTGTTCCATACCCCATCTTGGCCTAGCCCCATCTATGAGCCAGGGAAACCTCCTTACACTCTGCAGTGAGATATAACAACCTAGAGATAAAAGAACTAACGGCTTCCCATGGCCTGGAGGGCATGTACGCATCCCCTGAAGGGCAGGCTCCTCCCTGCCCAGACCCTCTGATTCAAGGGCCTGGGAGAGCAGCCGGGACCGAATTCCTAAATCCCGGGTCTCTAAGAACAGTTTGCAGGAGGCCAGGCCAGGAGCACTCAAGGAGCCCGTGCTGGGGCTGAGCCTGTACCCTCAGGAGATCACACTCCGGCCAACCTGGGGATGCCTCATCTCCCTTGGCCTCCCTGCCTGCTGCTGTGACCGTGTGTCCACGCCTTTCTGGCAGCCTCTCACCTCTGGACCCGCCACCCATGAACCCGCCACCCATGCTATCCTGGTTCCCCGCCTTCCTCTCTGGCCTTGCCAGCTCAGGCGCTTGTGGAGTCCTCCTTACACTCCGTGTTGTTCGGGGTCTCGCCCCACGTCCTCATCTCTTCTCTCCCAGCAGTCCCGGCCTCTGTCTCCATCTCCCAGGGCCCCCGAGGCTCTGCTGATGACTCCCAAACCTCAGCCTCCACCCTGTCCTCTCCTCTGAGAGCCCAGCCATAGAGCTGGCCACCTACTGGGACCCCAATCCCAACGCGATCTCAGTACTCCTCCCACACCCTCTACTTTTCCAGGAGGCTCTTTATTGGGGGATGACACCCCCCGTCCAGCTGTCCAAGCTAGACCTTCTCACCTCGTCTTCGATTCCTCCCTTTCTCTCACCTCCTTTGTCCAAGCAATCACCAATCTCATCGATTCCACCTTCTTGTCTCCGTTCTGTCATCTACTGCCCTCCTTTCTGACCACAACACTTTAAGGCCACCACGCTCTCCTTCACCCAGACCCCAGGGATGGCCTCGAGGTTAGCCCAGTATCACAGTGATTGTCCTCAGGTGACAGTCGGATGTCGCCTGCTTGCTCCACATCTTTCAGCTGTGCTTTGTAGCTCTCCATATTAAAGTCCAATTCCTCAGTTTAGCACCCAGGGCTCTTCAAGGCTTGTCTCTTGCCCCCCTCTCCAGCAGCATCCCCTCCTCTTGGCTTCAGGCTCTCCACACCTGGGGCTCTGCCTCCACACTCCCCAGCAGGATCCTGGGCACCTGGTGCCAGGACAGAAGCTCTGGATGGCAGGTGTCGGGAAAGGCCAATGCTCCAAGTAAAGTAAGGGGGCGAGGCCTTGGTGTGTACCTCAGTTCCTTGTGAGTCTGATCAATGTGAGTCAGTTCCCTGAGACTCCTATTTGGAGTCAGACGGGCAAAATCTAGATCCTGGATCACTGTGGCCCACCAGGATGACCATGGCTGAGGGGTTGGCTCTCCCACTGCCATCGCATTCATCCATGTACATACTGTAGACAGTATGGCTGCCCTGGAGGGGATGGTGACGAGCAGGACAGCTCTCACGTGCTGAGCCTTTACTGAGCGCCTGGCGCTCTGCTAAGCATTTTTGTGCCGTATCTCATTAAATCTTCCCATGAACCCTGGGCTTTTTTTGTGTGTGTGTGTGAGGAGATCAGCCCTGTGCTAACATCTGCCAATCCTCCTTTTTTTTTTTTTTGCTGAGGAAGACTGGCCCTGGGCTAACATCTGTGCCCATCTTCCTCCACTTTATATGGGACACCGCCACAGCATGGCTTGCCAAGCGGTGTGTCAGTGCGCACCTGGGATCCAAACCGGCGAAGCCCGGGCCGCCGCAGCAGAGCACGTGCACTTAACCGCTTGCGCCATGGGGCCGGCCCCATCCTGGGCTTTTTTATTATTCCCATTTCATAGATGTGGAAATGGAGGCCAGAGAGGTTGAATAGCTTTCCCATTGTCAGCTAAAATGTGCTAGACCTGGAATTTGAATCCATCTCTATTGGATTCCAAAGTCATTAAAACACAAGGGAGTAATTTAAGGCATGGATGTGAGTAGAAGACTTTCCAGAAAGGGGAAATGAGAGAGAGTAGGCAGTAAAAACAGAGAGAGTGACGATTTGGAGATGGGGTGACGGATGGAGAAATCGCTGCTCTGCCCAATCAGGTTTGTTACTCCCATAGTTAGAGGTGACTTGGGGGAGGTGAGAGCGTCAGCAGGAGGGGGACATGCCCTCCAGGTGCCCCATCTTCCTCCATAACCCCGGCTCCTTGCAAGGCCGTGTGGCATGGAACAGAGAGAGGCAGAGAGTGTCAGGGAAGGACGTCTTAAGTCCTCCTGGCCAGAGACTCCACCCAGGGCCTCCAAATGGGCCTCGTGGGGCAGATCCTCGCAAAGGCGGGCATTCATCATTTTTACATCTGCGTTCAGATCCCTAATAAGGAAGTAATAATATTACCAAGCCTTTACCACGCTTTCTATGAGCTAGTGAGAAGACTAATTATCTGATGACACTAATAAACGGTTATGATGTTATTAAAAATGGCATCAAGCTAGGATTAATAGGCTCATCAACTGGAGGGAATCGGGTTTCACAAGGTCCCCTGCATGTGCTGTCAGGGTCCGTGGCCTTAATGGAGACTGGGCTGCAGGGAGCCCACGGACAAGGTCCCTTCCTTTCCCCAGCCGAGGGTCAGCTTAGGAATGTCTGCCTGCGGCTGGGTTTTTCTGACCCACCCCCTCGCAAATGGCTCTTCAAAGCTCTCGGGCTGCTGGAGATGCTATGGGTGGCAGGACCAGCGTCAGCCCTGCTCACTTCTGCACGTGGCCTCCACCCTCCACGTGACCCCCCTCCTTCCCCAGCCCAGCTCGCCTCTGCAAACCACGGGCTCAGAACCCACCTGGAGCCCCACTCACAGAGCACAGGGGGAGCTGACGGATGGAGATGTCTCTGGGGCCTGCTGACTAATTTCCATAATAATTACAGTTATTACTAATAACGGTGACAACACCACTCCCTTCCCTTTATACTGAGTTCCTCAATCTAGGAGCTGCTTCCCTACCAGTTGTCTCCTCCGAGCTGCACAAGACGCTGGGAAGAACTCAGGGCAGGTATTAATACACTTGCTGTCAAAAAATGAGCTCAGGGAGATAAAGGGACTTCCCGAAGCCCCCTCCCCAGCCTCAAAGGAATAACCACAGTGATAAAAATAAAAATAAGAGCAAGTACCGATACGGTGCCAACTACATAAAGTACATACTTACATTATGTAATGTACATTATGAACTTACTTAGTCCTCACAACAGCCTATGGGTTAGGTTTTATTATTCCTGTTTTACAGATGAGGAAACTGAAGCACAGAGAGGTTAAGAAATATGTCCAGGAGCACACAGCTAGTAAGTGGCAGAGTGGGAATCAAGCCCAGCCCAAGTTCATACTCTTTACCGTTAGTCTCTCCCACCAGCCTTCCATGGGAGCCCGATTTCCTGGGGCCTAGGGAACGACTCCACTGGTAAGGCTCTGCCTGAGTCTTCTTGCTCTGAGCTCCAGCCTCCCTCCCCTCCCAGCCTCCAAGGTCCCTGTATGGCAGCTCCCCTCCGACAGGGGCAGGAGGGCTAACAGAACGCCCGATGCTGCCTGCCCCCACCAGAGAGGCAAAGTGATAACGATCCCTTTGGCTGGCACTTTTCAGGTTGCAAAGACCTACTGTGTGAACCTACCTCTGCCCTGGCTCCTTGTAGGGGTCAGAGCACAGGGCTTTGGAAGCAGACAGCCTCCAAAGACTCCACCACTTTGAATCCCAGCTCCACTGCTTACTAGCTGGAGGCCTTCCCCCTCTTTGCCTCAGCTTCCTTGTCTGTGAAATGGGTTGCGATAACAGTACCTACCTCACTGGGTTGTTGTAAGGATAAATGAGAGGAGGAAGGTTAGGGGTCTAGTGTAGATCAGGTCCTTGCATTCATTAGCAGGTCTTGGATAGAAAATGCTTCTGGAAAGTTGAGGCCCTGAGCTGGAAGGCAGGTAAGGTGTATTACGTGCCAGGTGAGCCTGTACAAAGGGCTCCTCATTTAATTCCTGCAAGAAATATAGCAGCTACGGAAGATGTTAATTACTTCTATTTTAGAAGTGATGAAATTAAGGCTCAGTAAGGTTGATGAACTTACCCGGTGGCACATCTACTAGGTGGTTAAGGCAGAATTTGAACCCTGGATCTACTGGACGGCCGCCTGGGCTCCTAACTACTATGTGTGTGCTTACCATGTCTTACAAGCCTCCCTCGTATTGAGGGCTTGCTGTGGGCCGCGCCCTGCACCTAGTACTTCCTGTCCAGAGTCACAATAATCCTCTGAGGAAGGAGGAATTAACACCCATTGGATAGAAGAGGAAAGCTCTTAGAGAGGCCCAGTAACTTGTCCCTGTTAACACAGCTACTGAATGAGGAACCCGGACTTGAACCCAGGGCCTCCTGTCTACCCCCTGCTGTGGTCTCCCTAGACTGTTTTCTCTCTGGCTTCCTCCCAGTGTCCCACAAACCCCAGGCCCCTCCCACCAGCTGCTCCCTCTCCCCAAACCTCCACCTGCCTGCTTTGGCTTCTTGCTCCCCTGGGTCCTCTCCCCATCTCAGGCAGAGTACAAGTCTGCCTTCTCAGAACCTCCCAGCTGAGCCTTGCTCGCCATCCCTTCATCCCAGCCCTCGGCTCCCTGGACCACCTGCTCCCCTCTGGACCCAAAGTAACTCAAGGCAGCGACAGATCTATCTCTGTGTCCCAGAGTTTCATAAACGGTTTGTACCAGCACCTCGCCCACATGGCTGGGGCACCCTTAGGGAGCTCTTAAAGGAGCAGAAGGAAGGCAGTGAGGAGCTGAGGGACTCCTCCAGAATGAGCTCATCAAAGACACCAGTAGGAGAAGCTCTGAGTTGGATGGGGGCCAGTGCACGTGTGCTTGTATGGAGGGGAATTTCTGGGAGTTGGGGTACATGAGCAAGACAGGCCTAGGGTAACAGCCTTTGTCTCCATCTCCCCTGCCACCAGGGCCCCTGTCTGCCAGGATGCCCCATACTGACGTGCACACAGGACTTGGCCAAGCTCCCCAGGCTCCCGCCTCACTTACGTGGTCGATGAGCTCCTTGATCATCCCGTTCCATTGGCCCTTGTCGTCCTGCGCCCCGTACTTGCCGTCCTCTACCAGCCGGATCTCGTAGGAGAAGCCCAGGATGTGGGCCAGTTCCTTGAGCAGGTCGATGCAGTAGCCCTCGAACCGGTCATTCCCGAACAGGGTCCTGTCAGACTTCCGGAACATGACAAAGGGCTCCTCCTGCAGGACAGATGGGAGAAAGGCTGACAAAGGCAGAGTGGGCGGCGAGAGGCAGGCTGAGGCCGGAGAGCTGGGGCCAGGTCCTCTGCAAAGGTGTTCTACGCCACCTTCGGGGTGGCTCAGAACGGCCTGCTAAGTCAGGAGAGGGAAAGCACATTTCCTGAGAGCCCACTTTGTGCCTCACAGATGGCCACATACTGGCAGTCCCAGCATGAGGTGGGGGCTCAGGAAGTATTTATTGATTTAACTGTCTAATGGTCACAGAGCTAGTAAGTGGGGGAACAGGGATTTGAACTCAAGACTGCCTGATTCCAAATCCAATGCTCTCTCTGCTGCACCATCAACACCGGGCAGTGATTCTCAAAGTGTGGTGCCTGGACCAGCAGCATCACCCGGGAACTTGTCAGAAATGCACCTTCTCGGGCTCCATCCAGACCTACTGAACCAGGAACTCTGGGGTGGGGCCCAGCAACCCCTGTGTGAAGACGCCCTCCAGGGGATTCTGGTGTCTGCTCAAGAGTGGGCACATTGCAGCAGAAGGCCCTTCATCAAGTATCTTCCCAGACTTGTCCCCAAGCTCCTGTTTACAAGATGAGATCTGTATACTCCCCAATACCTTTCTTGCTTTCTAAGGATCGCAGTCCCCAGGTGAGTGATTCTTGATAATCGTGTAGCTTGCATTGGTATGTGGATGTGCAAGGCACTGGTAGATCAGTAAACGAGACAGTGCCTGCAGAGGGCCACGCACGGAGCCCAGCAGAGCAGGAGTGCTCAGTAGAGAGCAGCCAGTATGGTTTCATTTAACCTTAAATTCAACCTTTTGGAGGAGATACTAACAATCCATTGTATGGACGCAGAAAGTGCATGCACGAGGAGAGGACCTGAGTGAGCTCAGCCAGCCGGCATAGAGAGGATCTGAACTTGGGTCGGTGTGGCCCCAGAGCGTGAGCTCTGAACCACCTCACCGTGCCAGAGGCCCTGAGTCATGGGGTGCCTCTCCGTGGTGGGCAGGGGTCCTCAGAAGGTAGCTTGTGGGGCCTGAGCACAGGTGACAGCTGTCAGGACAGGCTCCCTCCCTCGCAGGTGATGGGGAGCCAGTGAAGGGCTTTGTCTGATTTCTCACTCGGAAACAAACCCCTGGCAACCCTGCAAAGAATAACTTAGAAGAGGCAGGAAAAACAGCGGAAAGGAGCTCTTGACCTCGTCCAGTGTGAAATCCACAGAGTGACGAACTGTGGGCTCTGACGTGGCAAAATCCAGGCCCGCAGCAGTGTCCCAGAATCCAGGTCAACACGCAAGTCCATGTTCCTGCTGTCTCCATCCACCCGGCTTCACTTACATACCCTGTCCTGAGCCTGTGGTCGACAGGCTGACCTCTCAGCAAACTCAACATTTACTGAGTTCCTACTGTGCACCAGGCACGGATTTAAACTCTTTCTCACAGGCTGTTTGATTAAGCCTTACAGCTTGCAGGAGAGGTGCCATTATCCCCATTTGATAGGTGAGGAAACTGAGGCTCAGAGAAGGTCGGTGAGTTGCCCAAGGGTACAGAGGACATGAACTACAGTCTGAAGGAGTTCAGGTCCAATCCTTCCTGACTGTAGCTCCTCGGCCTCTTTCTGGGCCTTCACCTTCCCCAAAGCCACCTCGGCACCCCCACATGTCAGAACGTCTCAAGCCTTCAGCAGATGGGTGACAACCATTAGCTGACGGAATGCACATGTGCTGGGAATCTCACGTCCACACGCCCACAAGAAGGGCACACAGCTGATTATAGAGGCCTCCCATCATCCTCTCAACTGGTGGGGCCATTCCTTTGACATCATGGGCCCCTGCAGCGGGGTGAGCATGGAAGGCCCTGGCAAAGCCCCTCATGGGAGGTCCTCGGCACAGAAACCTACCAGTGGCCTCTGGCCAGGCTCTCGCTGCAACAGGCGGGTTTGCCTCTCTGGCTCTGGCTCCCCAGCAACACCACCTCTCCGAATCCCACCCCACCCAGGACTGATTTACTCCAGATTTTCACAGTCCCAGGAGATGCTGCAGAGAAAGGGCTAGGGAGCGTCTACATCCCAAGGGTCTCCTGCCTCTCCAGGGATTTGGAGAAAACCACTTCTCAGTCTAAGTGGGTGGAAAGCTGGGTCCTTCGGCTAGACTCCATGCTAAACCTCAGCGCCTCCCATCCCCAATGCCAACCAAGTAGGCAGCTCACAAGGTTGGAGACAGGAGTCCTGGAAGGGCCAGGGAAGGTGCTGGGGCTACCTGGAGGAAAGGGGGCTTTGGCTAGTGTGTACACTGCCTCGGTGCAACTTAGTCTCTGGGAAGGTGCTGCCCAAACCCTGGCATGCGGCCTCGTGAGCAGGGCCTGGGTGTGGTTTCAATCCTAACTCATCCATTTGGTCAGCTGCTCCTGTGCAGTGAACAAACTGCACCACCGCTCCTGGTGGCCCTGATATTAGCCCAAGGGAAGAATTGGAGAGAAGCTAGCATCTTTCTCAGGGGAATCATCCGCCACGTATGGATTCCCTGGGCAAAATCTACCTTCTTCTTTAAAACGGGGATAATAATAGCACCTACCCTACAGGATTGTTGGGAAGATTAAATGAGTCAATCTATGAAAAGCACTGACAACAGTGCCTGGCAAATATAAGCTGCAATATTATTATTATTATTATCATTAATATTAATATCATTATCATCTTCTTTCTGTGTGCTGGGTGGCCTGTTACTGCAGTGACCTTTCCAGCCTAGAGACCATGCCCAATGTCACTAAAGGTTAAAAATCACAGCTGGCAGGCGGAAAACCATTTCGGGAAAGGTCCCCGAGACAGCTCACTTCCTGACCCTCTCTCTGGCCCCTCCCTGGCCCTATCCTCTAAAATTAGCACTTCATCTGTGAAGCCACCGCAGCCCCAGAATCTATACATCTCCATATAAATACGCTGCCTTCGGAGCAGCTGTAAAATGCCATTAATTTCGGGAAGTGCTTTGCGGACGGCATACATATTTAACAGCCAAAGCCCAGAGCATTAAAATGGTGCTCGCCTTCGTAATGTGTCTCTAGACCTGCAGCATTTCCTAGGGGGTAATTCTGAACTCCGCCAACTACTTATTCATGGACTATTTCACAATTTATTACTGGAAATGTCCAGACAGCCAACTCACAAGCTCTCTCGGCTGCTAATCGATTGCTCAGTGAAGGTGCCCTCAATTTCACAACTTCACGCTCTCCCATCGCTCTGGGAGAACAGCCGTAGGAGCAGGGGTAATATTTCTCTTCAACAAGTCACAGGAAACAGGGGTCCAGAAAAATAACCTTTTCCGACTTTCCGTTGCCGAGGCTCTTAGTCTAGTTTCTCTCCGATCGCTTACACCACCGTGAAAGCTGGGCCCAGTGCTAAGCTTCGCCCGGCGACAGGCCCTGCGGAGTTGGGAGAGGGGGTCTTGGGCGAAGGATGCCAGGGTGAGCTGCCTAACAGCTGCGTCCCCAAGCCCCCTTCTGACTTAGGTAGCATCAACACCCACCCACACATGCACGCACACGTGTGCACAATGCCGCTGGCACAAATACACCACGTTCTCGGACGTTCTGTCTGCCTAGCCCTGTTTGGACACAGACGCCAAGGACCCCGGACCCAAGGCCTTGGCTTCTGCTGGTTAGCACCAGGACAGAGCAGTAGGGGTCCTGCCCTCCCAGCAGGTGGGGCCTAGAGTGGTCCCCAGCCTGGGATGGTTCTCCCAGTCCCCAGCCTGGCTTTTTTAGCTTTTCCCCTCTCCTGCTGCTGGGTGCCACGGCTCCAGCCCGCCCGGCAGTTGAGTCTAAGTGGGTCACGATGCACACCCGGCACAAATACACCATCAGTGCGTATCCAGACAGCCGTGCATAGCCAATCCCACACCCACACAGGTACCCACGTGCATGCCGACACCGCCGCTCACTTCAGCAGCCAAAAGAAGCCTGAACCTTCAAAAGCAGGGCCCCCAGGAGTGAATCAGGTGTGTTTGCCCGGTGTGTGAGCTGAGGTTTGGGCGGATGAATGTTTCATGAGCTCATGGAAGAGTGGAACCTGACAGAGGCTGAGGCCAGGCAGGGGGAGGGCGGGGAGGGCAGGCTTCCAGCCTCTTGCTGCTGCTGTTTCAGCCTCAGGAATGGGGAAGGCCTCCTGCGGCTCTGAGGGGCCGGGGTGGGGCGCGGATCCATGCTCTGGCCCTCTGTGTGTCCAGGGTAAGGCGCCCTTAGCACCTAACCCCGAGGTTCAGGATAGGAGAGAAGCGGAGGGGGCTTGGGGGCACGCCACACATCTCTGTGCTCTCTGCCACATCCAGAGTCCAGGAAAAGGGAAGAGGAGAAGAAACGCCTTTCCTAGGGGTCTAGGTCCAGCCCTGCTCTCCAGGGCAAAGCAGTCGGATGTTCCTGCATTCCTGTCTTGGTACCTGCCTGTCACTCAAAGCACTGTTGCCCTGACAACACACTTGCAGACAGGCAAGGGCCAGTGCTCTCAGCGGGAGGTGCTGGCCCTGCTTTCAGGCTGCCAAGCATGGGGCTGGGTTTTCAGCAGGAGCAGTGGGGCTGGGTCAGGCTGGGCCACTCCCCACAACTGGTGCAGCTGTCCCAAAGAGCCCCAGCCTGAGAGCACCCCCTAGGGCTCTGGGACATGCAGACCACTTTCGGCCACATTCCCTTGAGTGTCTGGACCAGCTCTAGGTTTTCCAGTGGCTCTAGGCCTGTCCTCGTGTGGGAGTGGGCATCTCTCTCTCTCTCTCAGTAGACCCCGAGGACATTTTCAGCTGGATGCAGAGAGTTTCTTGGAGGCCAGTGTAAAGGCTGTGTGTCACATCCTCTGTCCGTATCAGGGATGCTCCAGAGGTCATCCCCTCCATTCCTCTGTCTCCAAGAAAGACTGGGCTTCTATCACTGCCCCACAGGGAGAAGACTCAACCCTCTATGATTTCTGGGCAGTGGGGATAGAGAGAGCCAAATCATATGTCACCACCAGACCATGCGAGTATCTGATACTGCGTAATGGGGTTAAGATATTCAGTGGGACCTTCAAGTGGGTCAGCAGCTATATCAGAGGTCAAGGCAAAGGGGTCCAGGAGTAGGAGATTATCATCATGTCAGGGCCAGGAGCTCAGACCTTGGCCAAGGCAAGAGATGAGATGGTGGTGGTTGGGATGTGGAGTTTAATGTATCAGTAGGAGACTAGAGCTCTGAAGGGCTCAGGAGGTCACAAACCTTAATGCTTTCCCAAGCCAGTCGGGAAACCCATAACAGTAGCAGCCAAATGTAAACAATAGGGAGTGGTGGGGTCTGTGGTGAGCCAGGGAATGCCCACCAGGCCTGAAAGACACTCAAATACAAGTTCAAAGTTTATAACGCACCCTGTGCTAGAGATAACCTCTGTGACCACGGTCAGGAGTCAATCTTCGGTGAATTTCAGGGCTCTTCTTGTGGGTGGAAGCAGGGACTTTCTCTAGAACTCTCCCTCCGCCTACTGTATGAAACCTGAGCTTACTGGGGACTGGATTTGTAACCAACAATAATAATGACAATAGCAGCTATTAGACAGCACGCACTCTGGGCTATTTATATTTATCAATCATCCTCTCAAGTCTATGAAGTAGGTACCATTATTATCACCTCTCTTTTTCAGATGGGGAAACTGAGGCATCGAGTTAAGCAATTTTCCAGGTTCCTACAGTTAGTGAACAGGAAATCCAGGACTCAAGCCCAAAGGTCTGTGCTCTTAACCATCACATGCTCTTGCCCTGTGTCCTGGTCACACTGCATGTCCCAAAGAGCTGCTGGGCTCATGTTTCCCGGATGAGGGGCGGTGGAACAGATGGAGCCATGTCCAGGCTACGGGCCAGGAGGGGCTTTTCTCCTTCCCTATCCTCGGGGCGCCTGAGCGCCAGCAAGCAGGACCTCCAGTGAGCAACTGAGTGTAGCAGGTGGGGACCTTTGCAAGAAGCTGCGAGTATTGACCAAGAAGCTTCGAGAAGAGCACGGATGTCTGCCAGATTCTGCCTCTGCTGGTGTAGAAAAATCCCTCATGCCTTTGCAGAAGGGTCTTACGCCCTTGAAATCAGGCTGCTGCCGTTTTAATAAAATTTAACCCTGTGCTCTTTCAAGGTGTGTGTATTTTGCATCCTTCTGGCATATTACCTTTACCTCGCCTCTTACTGTAAGAGTATTGTTTTGCGGCTGAATCATCTCAGCTCATTTAATCATCTCTCCTCCTAATCTCTGAAAGCACACTGGTTTTACCTTTTTTTAATCTAGTCTTGTGAAAAGTGTTTTATTTATATCTCACATTTTATGCAGCTCTGCTTTTAATCTTTCACCATCTTTTTATTATTTTATTTTTAACCTTTTATATTTTAGCTTTGTCACACTTTTATCCTTTTGCTTTCTGACATTTTGGTTTTACATTTTTCACCTTGTCTAGCCGGAGCTGTTAATTATTTATTTTAATTTTTCGTCTTTCTTGATGGCTTTCCTTTTATCTCATTCCTTATTTTCGTTTTTCTCTTTATTATTCTCCTTTTAACCTTTTTATTTTGTTCTCTTACAACTCTCCTTTTTATCTTGTCTATTTTTATCCACATCAATTATCCTTTAATTGCTCATCAGTCTTCACTCGAATCCCTTTGCTGTTTTTATTTGTTTCTTTTTAATCTTTTAGATTTTTTTTTTTACGATTTTTTGCCTGTTCCTGACGAGAACATTTGACTTTTTGGTTTTAGCAGCCTGATTTTTATATTTTTTTAGTTAACAAAAAGTTTATCAATAAAAGCAGGCAGGATGTATGGTTGTCAGGAAGATGCCAGTGGGGGTTTCACCCCAAATGGGGGACGCAGGTGTCTCCCCAGCCCTCTCATTCTGGCTCCTTCAACAGTGGGTCCAGAGCCACCATTAGGTCTCCATCGCCTTTATCGGATCCTCTCAACAGTCACAGCCCTGGGGACTGGGGATGAGACCCACAGGCTACAACTGCTCCCTAGAAGCCCATGGTGCCCCTGGTGTCTGCTGCTCCCTGGGGTTCCTGGAAGAACGGGGTTTAACTATCACATCCCTCTGCTCCGTGGTGTCTACCACCCAGCCATGGAGCATGTACAGGGTGAATCACACTAGAAGGAGGACCTAGGACCGTCCAGTAGGGCCTGGCTGAGCTGCCTCTGGTGAGGCGGCAGGCGGGGCAACCCCGAGTGCCGTGGAAGGCTCAGCGCGGGGTGTCCAGTCCTGCTCCCAGGTTCCATCTGTGGCAGCCTTACTTTATCTGCGGCTCCAAACCGGGTTGAGTTCCCTTTTTTTGTGGAGAATGACCTCAGCCCGTGATCCTTACAAACATATTGGCTTTATTTTAAGGAAAAGCTGACCAGGGCCAGAATTGTCCTCAAAGGGTCTTTGGTCAGAATCCACCAGGCTGTCTCCCCCAAATATGGCCCAGCTTAGGCCCCCAAGAGCAGTGCTGTATCTCCAGAGGTTGGTGCTGAGCCTCCAGACACCCTGGAGGCCTTCCTGGAGGGGGTGGCGCACGTAGAACAGGCACAGTTCCGTCAGTCAAGGAGGGCAGCGACCTGGGTGTGTCCTCTTGCCCACCCTGAGTTCCAAGGTGCAGAAAGCCTGGGAGACCCCAAGAGCCACTCCTGGGTTGAAATGTTCGGAAGAAGGAGGCACTACACAGCCTTGGGGAATGCAGAGAGGGTGGCAGGGAGAGTGGCCGTGGCCGAGAGCCCTCGGGACGGGACACTGTGGAGTGTGGCATGTGTGGGCTCCCAGCCCCCGCTGGGTGCTCCAGGTGTGGCCACAGCATGCACCACAGCTGGGGGGACCAGTGGGACGGCCTTTTCCCTAGGAACTGAGGTGGAGGAGGTGGACCCTGAGTCCTGGCGCAGAGGGCAGGTTAACCCTCCTTCCTGCCGCCCCCTCATGGTTCCTACTCAGGCCTCAGGGGCTCAGGGGTGGGTGGGGGTCAGATGCAAACACACAGGCTGCTGCAGAAGGGCTGGCCAAGCGGGTCTCAGGCCGGCTCTGCTTTTGGGAAGAGGCGGCTCAGTCAACCCCTGGGGTCTCTGGCCTGTGCCCATGAGTAGAGCTGCTCTCCGAGGGCTTTCTGAGGGACCCTAAATGTTTCCACCTTCCTGCATCTCCATCTCCCCCGTCTTCCAGCCTCCCAGCAGCCTCTAAGAGGTGTCCAGTCTATGCTGGGTGGGGCGACAGAGGGGTCTTTCCAGCCTTGATGGCCAGCCCGCCCCCAGGTCAGATAGTCCCTCCTGCGGGGCTGTAGGCTCTTACCAGCACTGTGGTGACAATGAGTGACCTGTTTGTCAGAGAGTCGGTGACGTTAGGGCCTCGGCCTTTGGCGACCTCCGTGATGTTGAGCCCCTCGGCAGGACTCCACACTCCAACCTGGATGGACAGACAGACGGAGAACAGGAGGCTAAGTCCTCAGTCTCTCCATCCTTTCTCCACACCAACAAGCCCATTGTCTCGTTCATTCTTCATGAGCATCATCGTCGTCGCTAACATGTTTTGAGCGAACCTTTCTGACAACCCCGCTGCCACCTTCCTTCCAGGAGGAGGGCCCCATGGGGTCAAGTCTTCTGAATTCTGCCTCCTCTCCCTTGCTGGCAAACCCATCACAGCTGGAAGGGACAATGTGGAGGGAGAAGATGAACGGAGTACAGACAGCCCCGGGGACCTCAGTGGGAGCCCGTGTGGGGTGTAGCAGGTGCCATGAGGAAGTCAGGGGTCCCGGGTCAAAGCCAGGTCCTGCCCTGGGACAGAGTCGCTCCGAGCCTGGTGGGCCTCCCACCTCCTGGGGAAGACTCTGGACCCCCAGCTGCTCACTCACCAGGTCTCAGTGCCAGTGCCAGCTCTGGAGCCAGACGCCCCCCAAAGCCCCAGACAGGGCCTGGAGCAAGGGAGATTCACTAAGCATTTGTGGAATGAGTGGGTAAACGGACGAGGTGTCATGTGCAGGAAGGCAGGATGGGCAGGAGGCTGCTCTCTGTAGCTGTTTTGGGCGGGGAGTGGAACAGAGTTCTATTGGAGTCTGGGATGCTGCTGGATTTGAAGGCAGTTTGCTTCGTGGTTTTACTTCCAAAGTTGGCAGATACCCCGGTTGAGGTGGCATAATCTCTGTCCCCACAGTGCCCTTGTTGAAACCAGGCCTGAGGCCGGAGGGATGCAAGGGAAGATCAAGTTCACAAACTGCGCTAAAGCTCTGGGCCTCTGGAAGGTCCTTTTGGACCCAACTCTGCCCAGCTTTGCCGCCATCTCAGCTCCTCTCTCTCGAGGAAGGCTCGGCACGCCCACTCTGTCCTTGGCCCAGTTGGGGGGGCACTCGGGAAACCTAATCAATTAAACAAGAGGCCATTTGCAAACATCCCATTAAGAGAGCTGTGCAAAGCAGATAGCAGAGAGACATGTAATTATGCTCGGGTAATTCTGCCTTAATCCTCCCAAAGCCACCGGCTGGAGCTGGCTGGATCAGCTATGACCCGGCTTAGCAAACAGAAGTGATGACAGGAGAGGCAGAGTGGCTGTGCGTGGGGGCTCACACCCTCCCCAGGCAGGGTCTATGCCGACCCCCCAGAGCCAAGAGGAGAGGAGACAAGGAGACAAGTGGGCCGAGCTCTGTACGAGGGTCCCTAGCAGCACGCCTGGGCACAGGAGGCGCTCCACAAACCTCTGTCTGAAGGCCAAATGAACAGCAGGAGCCCCTGCCCCAGCAAGCGTCTACTGAGCTCCGACGGCATGCCCTGCTGGACACCAGGCGCGGTGGGGCCATGAGAACAGTTAGCACTGAGGAGGGTCCAGCCTGCAGAGGCTCCCTGCCCACAGGCTGGGTGCTGCAGCCAGGAGCCTCTGCGGGCGCCTCTGCAGGTCAGCCTCTGTCCGGGTGCAGTAAAGAGCTTTTCTTGAGTACTAGCTATGGTCAATATGTACCAGTTGCCAGGAGGGCTATTGGGAGAAGGATGCTGCGGGTGGGTTGAGACGGAAAGAGTGCTCTGATGATCAGTTACTGATGCCTGCTATGGGCATGGGAGCGGGAAGTGGTGGCACACGTGCCATTTCATTGCCATCCTCAGAATTTTAGGTTATCCCCAGAGATGGATAGCTGAGGAGCAAAAATGAGACTACTTGAGTGAAAACGATTTCAGTAGTACGCCAGAGGAGGGAGGGAGCGCCCCAGCACTGAGGGGTTTAAGCAGAAGCAGGAAGACTGCTTGATGAGAACTCGTATAGTCTGTATGGGGTTGCACCAACTGGCCTCGAAGATCTTAGGAGCAGAGGCCACAGCACCTGTCCTGAAGGGACCATGCGGATGAATGAGTTGCAGAGGAATGGTGAAGTTTCCCCGGCCGCCCCTCCCCAGCACGGTGGCCCCACGAGTCTGTGGGAAACTCAGGAGTGAATGGAGTAACCTTGGCCACCAGATGCAACCCAGGCAGAGGCAGGGCCGTGCCTGCGGGAATGAACCAAGGAGACAGAGGCTACTCCTGCAACAGGGCGATCGTGTGGGCAAAGACCCAGAGGTGCAGGGGAAGGGAGTGTGACTGGGCCACGGGGGGCAGCAGAGACTAGGCTTGGAGAGGCAAGTGGGGCATTTCTTGGAGACCCTTAATGGCTGGGGTGAACGGCTGAAGCTAATGACTCGGCATTGGGGAGCCATGGGCAGTTTCAGAGCAGGGGAGAGCTCTGCTTTGGGAAGCTTCATCTGTGTGCAGGCTAGGGGTGGCTGGAGGGCTCAGGAGTGGAGGTGGGAGGCCAGGCAGGGGTGCTAAAATAATCCAAGGAGGAGGCCTGAACCAGTGGGGAGGGGGAGGAGAGGAATCAAAGACTCCTGAAGGCCCATAGGCATCAGAGCTGGCCCCTCCACTTCCTGGCCTCTGCTCCCTGCATTTCATACGCCCCACTACCAGGGTTGGAGAGGTGCTCTGGTGTCTCCCAGGGACCAGCCTGCTGTGGCAGAGGGTGTGGCTGAGACTCCCGCTCTGAGGTCCCAGGGGACGCTGAGAACTGGGGGCTAATGTTAAATCCTCCTTCTCAGCCCAGCAGTCTGACTTTGATAGAATATGCTGAAGGTTCCCAGGGATCATAACCAGCCTCAGTACAAACATTTCTATGGAAGCCAGGGGGGAGGCCCCAGACCCAGGCGGGCCTGCTCTCTTCGTCCAAACTCCCTGGAATCACAGAAGCCCAGAGTGGGAAGTTCAGAATCCACGTGCTTCAACTTCTCTCCAATGGTAAGAGTCCCCTCCAGCCTCCCAGACAAGCAATCACTTTGTTCCAACTTTGCTTAAATGCCTCCAGTGACAATGAGCTCACTATGCCCCCAGCAGAGACCCCCTGGTCATTAGAAAATTTCTCTGACCCAAGGACATGTCTGTCCCTCTGCCCCATGACAGCCCTGCAGGGACTTACAGTCTGTCTGCCCCAAGAGCCTTTCATTTCTTTTCCCAGCTAAGCATCCCTGATGGCCGTTGCTTGCAGGGTAATAGTTTGGGAGTCTACCCTGGCCAGGCCACTGGTTCTGTGCCCTCCATTCTGACCAGGGGTTCGAGTTGTCTGAAGGGCTAAGGCACAGGCCACACTGGATCACGTCGAGCCCCAAGGGGGCAGCTGGATTGGGGCTTGCCCCCTCCCTCTGGGCCTTCACCTGGGGTCTGTTGTAGCGAACTTAGGGGGCCCCTGCTCCTCTGCCTGAGTTCCCGCTCTGGAGCCCACGCACCTTCTCCAGGCCATCCTCCTTCAGGCTGATGATGTCCAGATCGAAATCCGTCCGTAAGCCACTGGTTTTGTTGAAAACAATCCGTCCAGTTAATCCTTCCCATTGAGCCTGCCGGAGGAAAGAGGGCAGAGCGGCAATTCCTCGGGCTCATAAATCATCATTCGGTACAACTGTACGATGCTTCATTTTAATTACTCCTTGCACTGATACTGTTCCCCCAAGACCATGATTAATTAATAATCACCTCCATCATTGCCTGGGCTGTGGTGCGAGCCAGCGATTTCCATAAATTCTATTATGCTCTTTAGCCAGCTTTACACTTGCACCTTCTTGTGTACAACATCGATCTCGGATGTGCTCAAACGAGCCCCCGCCTCAAAGCCATGAGAAGGAGGAGCCAGGTCAGGTCCCCAGAGAGGGGCAAGGAGGCGGGCGGGCAGAGCCGGGGCAGGCAAGACCTGCCGAGGGGCAGAAAGACAAGAGGGCAAGCCGGCCCTGGCTGGAAAGCCAGACCCTTGGGGTAGCCCCCAGACAGCCAGGGGAGATACAGAGGGTCACACCACCAGCCCCAGACCCAGCTCTGCACCTGTCATGGTTAAGAACTCGGGTCAGATTGCTGGTTCAACCACAGTTAGCCACGTGACCTTGGGGATTTCATTTAACATTGCTGCCTCAGTTTCCTCATCTATAAAATGGAACTAATAATAGCACCCATCTTATAAAAATGCTATGAGGGTGAAATGAGCCAAGTCTTGTAAAATACTTAGAACCGTGCCTGGTACAACCTGAGCCCTGAATAAGGAGTAGCTTTTGTTATTTTTTATTGTCATTAGCATCGTGAACACAGAGAGAGGCAGGCAGGGGTCAGAGAAGGTACAGGACCCCATCTTCTAGGTCAGAGGTTGGCAAACTATGACGGGCGGCCCAAATGGGCCCGCTGCCTGATTTCGGAAACGGTTTATTAGCTCACAGCCAGGCCTACGTGTGTTTACGTATCGTCTTCAGCTGCTTCTGCGCTGCAACTGGGGAGTTCAATGGTTGCCACAGAGACAGACTAGCCTGCAAAGCCCCAAACATTTACTCTCTGGCCCTTTACAGAAAATGTTTGTCAACTCCTGTTCTAGATATCTGTCCTCTGTGGGCCCAGAGCATTCGCTCTACTTCCTGCCTGCTCATGTCACACAACCTCCACAGTGGCCCCAGGAGGTGGGCCTGGCGAAGGTCATGGTCCCCACTTGACAGAGGAGGAAGGAGGTCCGGAGGGGGTCCCCAAGTTCAGAGTAAATGAGGCAGAGCCAAACTGGAGCTCGGTCCCAGGACCCCGCCCCTCAGGCTACAGCGGTGCCCTCCTCTCCCACCTCCTCAGAGTTAGCAGGCAGCCGCACACAGGAAAACGCCCGAGAGCCAGGGCTCTCTGTGTCTGGGAGAAGAACAGACCCACACATCCTGGAGTCCTGGGGGACCTAGGAAGGCTGGGGGCTCACACAGCCGACTGGACCAGAGACGGTGGGGGAGACGGTGCAGAGCACGTGGGTTGGAATATCGTATCGGAGTCCTTGCTCTGCCACATGGGGTTCCTAATTCCCCTGGGGCCATGGTCCCTTGCAGGTTCTGAAGAAGGCTTCTGGCCTCCCCCTGAGAGAATGTCTCCGGCACCACCCCGCTTACACTCACAATGTGACACACAAGTTCACAGATCCCTGGAGGCCTATCTGTAGATCCCAAACTAAAACCCTCGGGGATCACCAAGCACTTGGGCAGCTCAAAGGCCCTGTAAAGGCTTCCGGATCAATGTGTCGACAGGCAAATGGCTACACTAGCTCAGGCGGAGGGGCAGCGCCTGGGAGGCTGTAAAAGAAAAGGGGATAGGGCCGGCCCCATGGCTTAGCAGTTAAGTGCGCGCGCTCCGCTACTGGCGGCCCGGGTTCGGATCCCGGGCGCGCACCGACGCACCGCTTCTCCGGCCATGCTGAGGCCGCGTCCCACATACTGAAACTAGAAGGATGTGCAACTATGACGTACAGCTATCTACTGGGGGCTTTGGGGGCGGAAAAAAAAAGAAAAAATAAATGAGGAGGATTGGCAATAGATGTTAGCTCAGAGCCGGTCTTCCTCAGCAAAAAAGAGGAGGATTAGCATGGATGTTAGCTCAGGGCTGATCTTCCTCACAAAAAAAAAAAAGAAAAGGGGATAGAAGGTGGGCTTTTGCACAAGGGGTCTAACCTCTCTGAGTGTCAGGAAGGGGAAAATCACCTACTCCACAGGGGTTATAAAGGTGTATAAAGGCTCAGCACAGGGCCTGGCATATACAATCCCTCCTAAGTGGTATACACTATTATTTCTCCTCTGTTGCTTCCCTCCAGGGAGCTTCCTTGGACCAGGGCTGGCCCTTGGCTGCGGGAGAGGGGCGGTCATGTGGTCCAAGGCCCAAGGCCTCATAGGAACCCTGTCACAGAGGGCTAAGCTTCCCTACATGAGCTCACATAGTTCTCATCACAATCCTGCCAGGTGGGTGTCATCATTACCCCCATCTTACAGTCATGGACACTGAGGCTCAAAGAGGGACTGAGCTATGCAGGTCCCAAGTGATGGCGGTGCAGGGCAGAGCCCTCTCTGCAGGAGCAGAGCTGAAGAGCTTGGGGTCATGGTGCCCAAGTCGAGTGGAGAGATTGAGGGAGCCCAAGGAGCTGGAGGCGGGGTTTGGGGACGGAGATTAAAAGAGGCATCAGAGAAGGTGAAGACCACTGTTCATGACTTCACAGGGAGGTGCAGCTTCCCTGAGGCTGGCTCTCCAGTCCCTCTGCCCTCCCCTCCTCTGCTGGCCCGCACCCTCGGGCTATCTCCTGGCCCCAGGTGCCTTTCAGACCTGCACTCTGAGAGAGCGCTTTCTCCTTGTCAGCTACAGAGGAATTAAATGCCAGCAGGTGCACGGCCTGTCTGTGGGCGGGTGGGCAGGGCCAGGGCAGGGAGCTGCTGGCAGCTCCTCCCTGTGACATTTTCCGGCCCGCCCGCCCCCTCCAGCCGCCGCTGAGGACTCGCTAAATGAAAGATGCTTCACACGCTCTGAACTCCGGCCTGGTATTTTCCAGCTCCTCTCAGAAATGCCAAGTCTTTAAAATGATTTACTGTCACGCAGTCAGATGGGGAGACGGGCAACTCGGAAATGGTCTGAGGGAGACTGTGTGCTGGGCTCAGGCAGGGCACCTGGGTCCTGGTCGTGGCCAGCTGGGGGGCCACGTGGCTGCTCCAGGCTTCGGTCTCCATGCCCTAAAATGGAGGTAAGATGATGTTTTGGAAAGGGCTGTGTAAGGAAGTGCGAGAGGTGAGGGCCATTCACTGGGCTGGGGACCAGGAAACAGGAGGGCCAGGTGCACCAACGTGGGCCAGTCAGCCCCAGGAGGGAGAAAGGGGCCCCCCTTTCTATGGCGTGGGCAGTGGCGAATCTGCTTCCCTCTGGCCTTCATGGCTGAGCCTCAAGCATTCCAAGGAATGAGGGGTGAACAGCGTGGGGGTCTCCAAAGCTATGTGGCCCAGAGATCCTCTTTAGCTGGAAACACACCATAGTGTTTGGCTTCTGGAAACAGAAGCCATAGTGATGACAGTTGTGAGGACAGACATAATAGTATGTGATAGCAGCCAGTCGGTCCAGCACTCACTCTGGGCTGGGCTCTGTCCTAAGTGCTACACACACCATAACTCGCTTATTCCTACAACAACCCTAGCATTATCTCCATCATACGGAGGAGGACCTGAGGCACAGAGAGGTTCAGTAGCTGGCTAGGGTCACAGAGCTAAAAAGGGGGTAAGATTCAAAGCCACTTTTGTCTGGCCCCTAAGGGTCCCAGGATTGAGGCCTGGGTCACCGAGACGCTCACGCGGGCCTCTGGCTACTCAGTTGGAGGCCTGCCGAGGAAGGAGGCTTGGAGGCAGGCCTCGGAGTTCCCTGAGAACAAGCTGATGGTCACCAAGGCCAGCCAGGCCTTGCTCAGGGCATTGGACAGTCGACTTCCTCTGCAGTTTTGAGGCGCTGGATGAGAAGAGACCATCATGGTCCTCTTATACCAGAATACCGGATCCTGGAGCCCCTTCCAGGGATGAGGGAACTGGTGCCAAGGTCTTAACTGCTCCCTCACAGTGACTATGAGACGGTGTTTGCCGGATGAGGAAACTCACGCTCAGAGGTATCCAAGAACTTGTCTAAAGCCACACAGCTCGGAAGAGGTAGAGACAACCTTTAAAGGCACGAGGGTCAAACTCTGAAGCCTGTGTCCCATCCATATTCCTCTTAGTGTTGTTCCGGAACGCAGGAGGAGCTGGCACTGGCCTCATCCCGAGTGTCACGGTGAGCTCGTGACCTACTGGAAGGTGCCCCGTCCGCCGAGGATCTGATGGCAGTTTGTTTGTTATTTGCTCTCACAACACTGCCCGCCCTTGCGAGTAGGACTGCCCTCATTAATGTGACGACCTGATTGCTGTCGGCCTCCTCCCTGGGCCGGGAGCTCTGTAGAGCAGGGTCATCTGTTTCAGCCCCGCTGGGTCCCTGGTGCCAGCTTAGTGCCTGGCACCCAGCAGGTGCCCACAAACAGCTGTTGCATAAATGAGTGAACCCCCAAGGCAGGCTGCTTCAGTTCTGGTCCACGGTCATCGCTACCAAGAACATCTATGCAGAGCCCTCCTAGAGGGCCTTCCCCAGCTGCACATGGTGTGGCCCAGGACAGGCCACTCCCTCTGACCCAGGATGACCCTGCCCAGATTTTGTCCCCTCGAGCCACCTTCGTCTACCGTTTGCTGGGGTTTGACTCTGCCCAGGCCCTGGGTGAGGTGCTTTGAGAACGGTTTTTCACTGTCTTCCCAAGACTCCTTTGAGGCAGGCGCTCTTACTATCTCCATTTCACAGATGAGGAAACTGAGGATCGAAGAGTTAGTCATCTCACCAGAGTCACAGGGCCAGCTGTGATGGAGCCAGGATGCAGGCCCAGGCCTCAGCTTCCCCCATCTGTGAAAGGGGAACAGTAAACTGCCATCCCTAGCTCACAAGGGCCACGGTGACGGAGAGTCCTTTGAGATTACAAGTCGACACTGTGCTTCCACGGCTGTCCTCCCGGCAGCACGACAGGTTTCACGCTCTCTGGTTCCTCTGAATCAGCTCCATCAGGGGATGTCTCCACAGCTGCCACAGCACCAGGAGAGCTGGGTCCCGGTGGAACCCTGGCTGGGAAGTTGGCTGATGGGTCCACAACGTGAAGAGGAGTGTGTGGGGCTGATTACTATTTACGGAGCCTGCTCTGCCCCCGCACTGCACTAGGCACTTTCCACATGGAGTCTCATTTCATCTTGACAGCACCGCTGAGAGGTGGGCATGCTTGTACCCCATTTTACAGATGGGGCAATCAAGGCTCGGCAAGTCTCTCTAGCTTGCCCGAGGTCACACAGCTGGAGACAAAGACCCTCATCTGTTGTCCCTTAAAGCCCGTGCTGCGTCCTGCTGGCAATGCTGACTACCCACTGAGCATCTAATGCTCTAAGGACTTAGCCCCTCAGTCACCCTGTAACATTGGTCCTGTCGAGCCATTTTCACCCAAGGAAACTGAGGCTCAAAGAGGGGAGGCAACTTGCCCAAGTTCATGTGGATTGGAAACGGAGTCTGTCTGACTCCCAAACCTGGGCCTTTGACCTCTGCAGCTCTGCAGCACCAGCGCTCCGCAGGAGACGGTGCTGGGGATGCGGGGGGCACTCACCTCCTTGATGAAGTTCATGAAACGGCCGCCAAAGCGCCAGGCCTTGTGCCGATGGCACTGCAGGGAGTTCACGGTCATCTGGGGTGCCCGCTGGTAGCACACAGACACGATGTGGACGGCGTCGTAGAGCAGGGCCGCGTCGGTCTGGAGGGGGGACCCAGGGCCTGCCTGAGAGCGACTCCCGAGCCCCGAGAGTCCTCGGCCCACCCTGCCCTGTCCTCCTTCCCCTCCCCCACCACCGGCACAGGGGGTCCTGCTGAGGGAAAGGCCCTGAGGCCCGAGAGGTGACCTTGTCCCTGCCCCCGGGGAGAGGCCAGACTTGTGTTAACTCTGCTGCTCTGCAGACACCCAACTCCCACCCTCTGCAGCTCAGACCTTCTCCAGCCAGTCCCTCCACCCCATCCCATTGTCCCTGCTGCTGCGAGGCCCCATCTACACCTTCTCCTTTCCTGCCTCCCCAGCCTTCTGCCGGTCACGCCGAAAGTCCTCGTGCCCGGGACCCAGTGGTCCTTATCCCCGCTCGCTATAACCATCCGTTTTCATGCCTGTCGCCCCACCCTTGAGGTGGGACTGTATCTGGTTCCTTTGTGTCCCCGGCCCCTAGTCTGAGGTCTTGCTGACACGTGGCAGGTCTTAAGAAGGGAAGCACTGAGAGGGAAGAGAGGAATTGGGAGGAAGGAGGGAGAGAAGAAAGGTAAAGTGGGAGAAAGGAAGGGAGAAGAGAAGGAAGAGAGAAAGGAAGGGGAGGAAGAGAGGAAGGAAGAGAGAAGGAGAGAAAGAAGGAAGGGAGGGAGGGAGGGAGGAGGGGAGCCCTGGTCTGGCCCGCTGGCTGCCGTACCATCATCACTCCGTCCAACAGGCCGGACTCTGCCCGGGGAGCCGCCTGCAGCCGCTCCATGGACCACTTCTCCACGATGGCCGAGACATGGGGGTTGTCCACATTGAGGATCCGGAAGCCCGTCAGGTTCACCCCTGAGTAGCGGTAGGGCTCCAGGTCTAACGCATAAAGATCCTTGAGAGAGAGAAGTTTGTGTAAATAAAAGGGCGGCCCCCACCTCTCTGTTGCCCCCGAGCCCGCGGCTGCAGCGCCCTATAGAGCCCAGTGGGAGGTGAGGCTCAGCGGTGACGCAGCACCCACGGGAGCACTGGGCTCGGAGTCGACTTGGACACCCTTCTGCCTGGTGGCTGTCCCCATGGACTCACTGCCGGACCTCGGGCAAGTCGCTCAGCCTGTTTCTTCATCTACAAAATGGGGATCGTGCCTCCTTTGCGGGACCCACTGAAGCAGTTCACATAAAACGTCCAGCCTGGAACATCAAAGGAGCTTGATAACAGGCATAACGGTCATTTCCTCCCATAGGGGAGGACCGCTTTGGGAAGACAAAGGCGCTGGGTCTGGCTATCTCCGAGTTAGCCAGAGGGAGGCTGAAGGGAGGATTTTATTCCGTAAAAGAGAGTATTTTAAAATAGTCTTTTCGGCCGGGGACTCAAGGCGTACTACTGCCCTCTTCTCTCCCCTCGTCCCCCAGGTCACAAGCCAGGTCTCCTCACCCCCTCCTGCTAGGAGCAGCTGACCCGTGGTCAGCCTGCCTGTCCGTGGGCCGGGTCACGTCCAGTCTGGTGCAATGGGCAGGCCCCGGCCTAAGGGCCAGGAAAACCGGCCTTCGCGCACAGGGCCGCCCAGCTTAAGCCCCTCCTGCAGCTCCAGCTCTAGGACAAGTTGGGCTGGTGAGGGAAGGAGGCAAAGGGGCGGGGGTGGGGGACACAGAAGGAGAAGCCAGATGCTGAGCTGAGAAGAGACGGCAGGGGGAGAGGGGGTGGTGGGTGGCAGCATGAGGGGCAGAGCAGAACTCCTGTTAAGAAGACCTACCCCAACCTTGGAAATAAAGCAGAAGGAAAGCAGCATGTCCTTTCAATGTCGCATGGAAACCTGGTTCACCAGGCCCGCCCAGGACTGTAATTCCAGGAGAACTCACGTGGGTTTGACTTTACTGTCCGCTACTGGTTAAAGACCCAGACTCCAGGTTCACTAGTAGATTTTTGCCCTTAGAAAAGATAATCCCCAAGGCCGTGGTTTTATTGCCCTGTAGGACATTAATCCATTTTGTGTCTAACCTAGCAGTCTTATTCTGTCTTTTTCCCACAAAGAAATACTCAATTCCTCAAAATCTCTTTGAGCCAGCATTGACATCCTACTGGTTCCCTTGTGAACGAGTTGATCCATCTTTGACATACGTTAGTTCTATGTTTGCATAAGAGTCATGATTTTTACTTTTTGAAAAAATATACTATAATAATCTAGATTGGCCCCATCCCACTAGTGGGGAAACTTAAGGTCATTGTCTGAGCTCCTGCTCATCTACTGTCTATTCTTCTCCACACTCTTCCCTCACCAAGCTGCCTTCCACCCTGGCCCCCAGCCCGTCCTCTTTCCTGGGTCCCTAGACTCAGTCACTCCATCCCGCACTGGGAGAGAGTGGCTGGGGACATTGTACTTGTCTCTCCACGGCTGCAGCCATAAGGAGGAACACCCAGCCCCATCACAGTCCCAGCTTTGGTTAAATCGATGATGGCTCATGGAAAGATGATGAGCGATTAAGCCTGCAGCCCATAGGGCAGCTCTCTCACACTGTGCTGGCTTCCTCTAGTCCCTGAGATGTTCCTAATTGATGCTAAACTCCTCCCGTTCCTCCTGCACCCCCAAAATGGCCTCCTTCTAGAATGAACTGTGTTGGTTTCCCCTTGGAAGGTTTAGGGAGTAGGGGAGAGGCTTGGAGCAGAGTGGAGCCCAGGCAAGAAAGTTTGGTCCCAGCTTTGCCCAAATAAATATGGCCCCGATTCTAGGCCAGGATTTGAGATGGGGAAGGGGCTGAGTGGGAGCAGGAAGCAGGGTCTTGAGCACATGGGGGGTCCCCACTGAGTTGGCCGGAGGATGTCTCTATGGCCCCAGGCTCAGTCGGGAGTGGGGGGTGGGCACTGTGTTCAGCCCCGCATGTGGAGTATATCATGTAATCCTCATGACCCCCTGTGCAGTAGGTATGTAATAGTATTCTCTTTTTACAGATGAGGAAACAGGGTCAGGAGGGTGAGGTGACTTGCTTAAGGTCATAAAGCTCATAGAAGGCAGATCAGAATCTGTCCCCAGGGCTGTTTCTGGAGCCGGCTGCACTGGCTTGTGAGAGCTAACTGTTAGCACCTCCTTCTGACTCTGCTGTCAGTGACGTCACGGTGATGGCTTGATATTGGCCGTGGTGGGCGTATTTACACCGTGGGAATTGGCAAGCACTACAAATCCGGGGTCTCTCTCCCCTTTTGGAGAGCTGGTTGTGCACCATTCTCTTATTCAAAAACCCCTGTGCTTTGTGTCTCCAGTGGTTGTCAAACACAAGACACGCATCGGAATGGTCTTTGGTGCTTTTTTGGAAAGTACAGACCACAGAGAGTCTGGGGTCTGGTAAGTCTGTGTTTTGAGAAGCCAGTAATCTGAGCTATTACTCGTGATGGGAAACACACAGAGAGGGGTCTGGGTGTAGATGGGGATACCTGTGGAATCAGAGGGGAGCAGAAGGACGGGGAGACACACCCGGAAGGAGGCCTCTCTTCCCACAGCTCCTCCCCGAGTACAGCTCCCTGAGGCGGTCCCAGGTGATGGTTATAAGCACAGACCATGAGGCCAGGACATCTGGGTTCTAGCTTCACCTACTCTCCTTACCTCAGTTGCCTCATCTGCAAGATGGGGATGATGACAGCACCTACCATATAGGGTTGTCATGAGGAAGAAATGTGTTGAGATGTACTTAGAACATGTCTGGGGCATGTAGAAAGTATGTAAGTGTTTGACAATATTTGCATTCTGCCTTCTCTGGCAGCAGGTGGTGACAGCCATTGGACTCATGCCCCAGGGGCATTACCGGGTTATTGGAGGAGAGCAGCAGACATGAGCTGGGTCCTTCCTGCCTTACCCCTCTTTGCAATATACAAACAATCATGATGAGCTACCATTTACTGTGCACCTAGAAACCTCAGAACAGCAGGCACTATTCTAAGGGCCTTATGTGTATTAACTCAATTCACATTTCCACCTGACGAGGGTGCTGTCATCACCCCATTTTAGAGGAAGGAATGAGTTGCAGAGAGGTTAGGTTTTTTGCTCAAAGTTTCACAGCTGGGGAGCAATGGCACCAAACTCTGCTCTATGACGATGCATGCTCCCCCCGCCCCCAGTTCACGTGCGCCGGACTTTACAGTTGCCCTCCATGCAGCATTCAGAGGGGTGTTTCTGAAGGATAAACGCAGCCTTCTTAACCCCTGGCTTAACATATTTCAATGGCTCCTTATTGCCTTCTCAAAAGAAAGTGCAAAGTCCTTAGTATAGTTTACAGAGCTCTCCACCCTGGCAGCCTCACCATCCTTCCCGGCCCCTCCCATTTTTTGCCCCAAAAACATCAACCTATTTTCGTCCCCCTTTCCCATTCCTCACTGGCCCGTGCCCCTGTCACGCAGCTTCTGGTCCCTGGGCCAGCACCTTTGTGTGAGTCCTATCCCGGGCCAGAATGCCTGTCTTCTCAGCCCTTCTTGGGTGGGCTATGCTCTGAGATTCAGCTCAAGTGTCACCTCTTCCCAGAAGCCTCCCCTGACTACTCTTCCACACATGCATGATAGGGTGGGTCAGGGGTGCTTCTGCTCTTCTCCTGGGACCTCTGAGATTTCACCCCACTGATAACAACTGTCAGTAGACACATCCATGTGAAGACACATCTCCTCTCATAGAGGAGTCTCCTCTATGAGACCCTGAGCCAAATACTCTTGTCACTCGAAGTAGAAAGAAGAATCAGTCAGACGAGTAGCTCTCTGGGGCACCTAAACATTGCTGAGAAGATTCTGGGATGGAGACACTAGCGTTTCACATCCTCCTTTCAGGGGAAACTCTCTATGGGGCTGGAACTTAGGAGTGGTTTGGTAAATTGCCTGGGGTGGAGGATGAGACCCTCAAGGGGACTTCTTCAGGAACAAGAGATCTTACCCAACCCGCTTCTGAAGGAGGCGAGTCTAGGGAGATGGAAGGATTTTGTTTTGCAAAGTGGTGAATGCCAATTGGGGCCACAGTTGAACAGCTGAGGCCAAGGAAAAACAGCTGAACTCTGCCCCCAGGGGGCACCCTCCTCACTCTGCCCCTGCATAAGGCTCAGCCTCTTCTCCAATTGAGTGTTGACCTCATATCTAAGGCTTGCAAGATGCCAAAGCATTAGCCTGCCTGGGGCCTCCGTGACTCAGTTTACCCTCCTCTAGGACCAGAGGCCAACCAGACACAGGGGAAGGGTGGCATCTGGCTTCAGTGGGAGCTGGGGTGCTGGTGACAGCAATCTTTCCAGTCTCCAGATGCAGTGTTTGGTCTGTAGGCACTTACACAATGCCTGTAGCCAATCACAGCCTGGGAGGGGGCACAGTGGGGCGGCAGTGCTGGGGTCACCTTCTTCCCTGTCGCCCTGAGCCTGGGCTTAGCTGCGAAGAGTTATAGGGCTTGTGGCACCGAGTGCACCACCCCTGTGATGTGAGAGCAGTGATAACAGGAAGCTAGTAAAAAGGCCTCTTTGTCCAGCTCCATTTTTTATCCAAACTGCCCAGGGCTGAGACCCTGAGGGCTGTACACAGTGAACTGTGCGCAACCTTGCTGCCTGGCAAAAAGTTGCTGTTCTCGATGCCAAATGTTGACACACTGAATTCAGTATCGACGAGGGACCTTTTAGAAACATTCAGCATAACATAATAGACTAATTCATTAGCACCCCATGGGTCTGACTGGGTAGATGCTGAAGCTCGGAAAACATCGCCTTAAGGAATGACATGAAAATATCTTTCCCATGATATAACTGTTACTGCCAGGAAGTGGCATTAATTGTGATTGCTTATCTATTAATTTATTATAATTCCTTTTTCACCTCCAGGCTTTTACGTACACATGACATGTACGGGGGCTCAGCTGGGGCCGATTAACGCGGGGTTATCTGGGAATGGCTCAAAGCTGGCTGCAACAGATAATGGCAGCTGGGGTAATTAAAATGTCTTCTGCGTGGGAGAAGCAAGTTTGGAGAATGTTTTAGAGGCGAAGAGTTGGCGATGTGGGTTTCCTAAAGGGAAGGAGATCAATGCCAAATGCCACTGCCCTCCCCAATACAGCCATGGCTGACCAATGGGCAGAAAGAGGCAGAATCACGAGGCAGAGTCCTTAGCCAATCCTCCTGGAAGGAGGATCCTGGAGCTGGGGCTGGGAGCAGGACTTGGGCTGGGGGAGAGGACTCAGGGGACACAGCTGATGCCCTGGCATGTGGGGAGCTTCTGGGAGACCCTGGTAGGCCCGCCCCGACACACATACTCCACTGCAGAACTGTTGCTATTGCAGGGCTGTGCCTCCCCGGAAGGACTCGCTCTCCCTGACGCTCAGAGGGCATGGGGAGGAAGGGCAATGGGCTGGAACAGCCATGGGCGAGACTGGAAGTCAGGAGCCAAGGTCTCCATCACTGATCTGCTGTGAGACTCTGGGCAGGTCATTCAACCTCTCTGGTCCCAGGGTTCCCTGTCAATCAACGGGGAGTGCAAACTCTGCCCTGTGAAGAGGAAAATCAGCGACGTGGAGAAAGGGCTTTAGAACCTGTGAAGTGTGGGCCCAGCTGGGATTTGTGCAGGCTCCGATGTCCCCATTAGTGTCAATCACCATGTCTGGACCACCACGGCCTGTGGAATCAGAGTCGGCCAGAGGTAACCCTTCACACGGGCTGTCAGCATGACAGGCGTCAGCAGAGGGCTTCGGAGCTGGACAGCTCCCAGCTGGTAGAAATACTTGCTCTGCCCCTTTCTCGCTGAGTCACCTCTCTGAGCCTCAGTTTCTCCTTTTCCATAAAACTGGGAGAGTCACACCTCCTTCGGAGAGTTGTTCTGAGGTTTGGATGAGATGGGGAATGCTGAGTACAGAGAAAACACAAGCACGAGTTATTTAATTAATCGATTTAACTCTTACGTCGTTCTAAATGCCAAGCACTTTTCTCAGCGCTTTGCTGACATATTTCGTGCTCAGCATAACAACCCTGGCAAGTAGTACTGTTATTGTGGCCGTTTTATAGAAAGGGAAATGAGGCACGGGGAGGCAGGTAACCTGCCCAAGGAAGTGGGAGAACCTCGATGCCAGCTCAGGCAGACTGGCACCAGAGCCCATGGTCCTAACTGTTGCTATGACGAGGAGGTCGATAACTTCACTGATGACTTTCTCCTTTGTGTTGTAGTCATTCATCCATTCATTCATTCAGGCATCAATGAGCACCTACGGTGTGCCAGGCGCTGTCTGGGCCCTGGAGACAGAGAGGTGAATCGAGCGCTTGATCCTCGTGTGTGTGAAGGGAGCCTACCAGCCGGTGAGCTTTGTGCTGGATCCGCCTCTAAACATCCCCTCCCCCACCCCGCCGAGTGCTACACAGCACCTGGGACCTTGAGAGCATCTGCACAGGGCTGCTGGATGAGTGAGTAAATGAATGACTGGATTAGGAAATGAGAAAGTAAGAGAGTGGACACTGTCCGGGGCAGAGAAGGCCCCCAGGCGCTAGGATCTTGCCCTGCACTTTCCTTCCAGACCTCCAACTGGGCAATGGCATTAATGTGGAGGGCACTGGGGTCACGGGGGTGACACCTTCTCCAGAGTCTTGCCTGGAAGGTTGAGCCAGGCTGCAGGGCTGAGGGTCCGAAGCTTCTGGCCCAGCTGTTCCCTCAGCTCCCTGAGGGTACACCCCCTCTGGCCTTGGAATGGGGGCATGAGCCAGGTGGAGATGCTTTTAATTGAATGTTTGGAGCTGGGACTGGGAACAAGGCCCAGAGAGGGTGTAACCACAGGCTCTGTGTGGACAGAGTGGGCGAGGGTCAATACTCAGGGTGGGGGAATGAGACGTGTGGAGTTTGTTTCTGCCACTTCTGAAGGGACCTCCCAATGCCCCAAGCCCCTCTGCTTGGTGACCATGTCCGGATTCTGTGAGCCCACTGTACGCCACCTCCCACTGCCAGACCTCAGCTCACTGGCCAAGGAGTGGCCCCCTGTCCCAAGGGTGGTTTCTACAGTCTGGTTGATGACCCAGTCCCCACCTTGGGGACATTTGAAAATGTGGGGTGGCATTTATTTATTTGTCACCAAGCCTGGAAATTAATGAGTGGGGTCAGGGATGCTAACCATTCTATGGTGGGTAGAACATTCTGGAATGATGAACCGTCCAGCCCCAAATCTGTACACGGTGCCCTGTTGAGAAACACTGACTAGTGCTTGGCCAGTCAGCAACTGGACCTGGGGAAGGTGGGTAAAAACTCAGAGAAAGAGGTGGCGAGAAGTGTCAGAGGTAGAACGGATGGTCAGTTGAGATGTGACGAGCCAGGGCAGCTGTGATGCGCTGAAGTTTCCAAGCAAAAGAGACTTCGAGGAGGGAGCAGAGACCAGGAGCAGGGGGAGGGAGGAATGCTACAGCGAGGAGAAGGGAAGAGACGGGCTGAGTCTCAGTGTGGATGGTTGGGACCATCATCCACGTGATGTCCAGAGTCATTTTGGATCCAGAACCACCCTCCCTGCCTGCTCTTGTCCTGGTGGTTCAGTCTCAAACTCTAATGACTTGAGGTTGCTTGACTGAGTTCTGCTCCTTAAAACCAAAAAGGCCAAATGAGGAATCTGAGGCCCAGAGGCATCACAAGTACTTATTCCCATTTTATAGACAAGGAAACTGAGGTGCAGGGAGGTTAAGTAACCTGCCCACGTGCACGGCTAACAGGTGGTGGGGCAGGGACTCTCTTATCTGTCCTTATCTGTGCCTCCGAGGCCTGTTCTCCTCTCCTGTGCTGAGAGGCCTGTGGAGGGTGGGTGGGCACGGTCTGCAGGCGGCCCACAGCAGTGCTGGGCGATCTGCCTGCTCGCACAGTGGCCCCTTGTCCCTCCCTTGCATTTTCTTCTGCTGGACTCCAGCGCTTTGTCACAGCAGCTCAGAGAGGCGAGGACTCACGGAGGCAAGCCAGCAGGATAAAAGTGTGAGGAGAATGTGCTGAGCTACTGACACGGGGCTCGTTGGGACCCCCAGGGCCCAGAGGTTGGTCTCAGCACACTAGGAGCCCAGGATGGGATGGACAGGGCTGCTATGCTGGGGACAGGGCCTTGGGCCCCCGGAACGTGCTCCACCCCACCCTCCCAGACTTGCGCCTCTGCTCTGCTCCCAGCTCCAGAGGTGGAATATCGGGGATCTGGCGGCCTCATCCTCCAGCCCCCAGTGACTTTCCAGGATACAGTGTGGCAGGGAGAGGCCAGCCTGGGTGGGCAGAAATCCAGAAGAGACTCTGGAAAGAAGGAGCCTGGTCACAGTCACCAGTTTCCAGGATCCCTTTCTCCCAACATGGCTCCTGGCAGGTCCCCAGGTCTGAGCTTGGATCTGGAGAATGTGCAGGGTGGCCCCTAAGCCTCCACGGGCACAGGGCGCCGTGGGTGGGGGTGGAGGGAGGATAACAAGTGGTGGTGTGCTGGTAAATGCTTAACAACCACCTCTTGGGGGAGGGAGGTAAAAACCCTTAATTGTAGCATTTGCCAACCTCTGTGGTATGACTACTCCCACCATGGCTGATTTCAAGCTACCTACGTGATGTCACTGAACGTGGAGCTGGGAAGAGATGAGCACAATCGGCTCTCACCCTTAGCCGGAGCAAGCCAGCTCCAGTGGCCCACTGAAGAGCTAACCTGCCCCTTGGCCTTTGCTTCTGCTGTTCCCTCTATGGAATACCCTTCCTCTCTCTCCTTGGAGAACTCCTACTGATCCTTCAAGGCCCAGTTCAAGCCTCTGCTTTCCTGTAAAGCCTGCCTCCCACCTTCCACCAGCCCCTCGGCAGCTGGCACCTCCTGCTGCTGTGCCCCATGGCCACCTGTCCAGGCCTGTGATGGCACACACCTGTGGTATGAGCCAGACATAGAGATGCAGACCGGAAGGGATGAGGGCTCCTTGAGGGCAGGGCCTCAGTGTCAGTCGTCTTGAGAAGCTCAGCTGAGCACAGGCGCTGGATAAGGAATGTTAACTGCGTGCTGCGTGAATAAGGAACTGTGAGAGGCCTGCAGGGCAGCACGACAAGGCTGACGCAGACTGCAGGAGCTTGTTCCAGCGACAGGATGCTCAGCAATGTCATCACTCACCCCAGACCTGGGTGGGGTGGAAGAACCCATCCAGGGCCCCAGCAAGGTCCAAGGGCGTCTGGCTCCGAGGCAGGGCGGCTGCGTGTTGGTGCCCCTTTGGCAGAGGGATCTCTTTATTCTGCTGATCTCAGGCCACAGCTAATTATCCAAATGGGTTTAAATGGCCCTAAATATTCTCAGAGTTTGGACAGGACCCATCTGGAGCCGGCAGGTAGGCTGGCCTGGCTGACAGTAAGTGGGCAGACTTCAGTGAGGATGCTGCAGAATATAAAGTGGCAACTCCTGTTGTGGCGTGAGGCCTGAGACATGCATGCAGAAGCTTGGGCTAGGAGCTGGGGGCCATCATCGTAACAACAGCTAATACTTCTATAGCCCCTTCACATCCGGGCACTGCTCTCAGCATTTTATCTAATTGACTCATTTAGCCCTCCCATCAATCCCGGGAGGTAGAAGCCATATCGTGCCCATTTTGCAGAGGGAGAAACTGAGGCAGGGAGTTTAAATGAGTTACCCAAGGTCTCACGACCAGTAAGCAGAAGGCCTTGTGTTCGCACTGGCAGGTTCTACAGTCCCTACCCTTAGTCACAACACAATGTCACTTCTCAAAGTGGGCAGGCCACCAAGACATCTCTGTGCTCTTGCCTGGGGCCACACCTACAGCCTTCAGAAGCAGGTCCAGCCTGGATCTCCTCTAGCTCCAGCAACTGTCCCCACCAGGCTGACCTTGTGCCAAGGGAGACCACCCCGCCGCCGACCCCGACCCGTGCGGGGACCCAAGGTACGTTACCAGAGTGGTGAAGATGAAGTGGTAGTACTCGGTCATCATGCCCATGGCCATGGCCTGCGGGAAAGCAGAGCATCAGCAACCTGCAGGGAATACCCAAGAAGCCCCTCCCCCTCGCCGCCCCAGGGGTGAGGACTGGGGGTCAGGGCAGACTGGCAGTGGGCGGTGGAGGCTGGCTGCCTGGAGTGGGATGTTCTCTGAGACCACCTTCAAGCAGTGACAATGACTGGCTGGCAGCCAGCAGGGGATCTCACACAGGAGTGTGCAACAGTCACCTGGGACAGATTAAAATGCAGAACCTTGGACCACACTCGTCAGAGAGTCCAAATTCCACAGGGCTGGGTGGGCCTGGCTGTCTGCCTTTTTAGTAAGCATCTCTGGTCTTGCCATGCTTAGAGAAATGCCGACGGACTCAGCCCAAGACTCCTTCTCAAGTGCCCTGGACTCCACTCAGCCGAGCTCACCGTCCTGGCTCCAGAGAGGGGTGTGCGGGAGCCCGGCCCCCGCCAGCCCAGCAGGAGAGGAGGAGGGTCTGTCCTCGGTCTCAGCCTCCCCTGGAAGGGCTGAGACATCCCTGTTTCCCAGGTCCTGGCTGACCACAAAGCAGGCCACGTGGCTGCGGTGGAATTATTACACACCATCGTGAAGTCTACGTAATATATACTTTATGTATTTTATGAGAAGCCTATAATCTATAATACTAATGACTTATAATGCATTTTCCACAGAGGTCTTCAGAAGGCTGGGCCCACAAAGTGCTCCGAGGGAAAAACGTCACTGGGTCAAGTATACTTTGAAAGTGCTGCACATTCTCTCCCCCTCTTGGAGATTCACAACCCGCATCAGTGTGTTCAAGGCTCCAAGGAGGCCTCAGTAAGCAGACATGTTTACCTTTGTTTGGTTCAGTGTTTTGCTGAGCACAGAATCTTCATTTTTAATTCTAGAAGTTTTCAAGTCAGACAGACCTGGGAGTAAATTCCGACTTCCTGGTTGGACGACCTCAGGCCCATTACTTTCCCCTTGAGTCTCAGTTTGCTCACCTGTAAACTGGGCGTGATAATTGTCCCCACCTCCCAGGGTGGTGGTAAATGAGGAGCTACGTGTGCCTGGCACAGAGGAACTCCTCAGTAAACCAAAGGTGCAGTTGTCACTATTATTCTATTACACACGCGGGGGAGAGAAGGGACACACTGGGCAGGGTCAGATGGGAAAGTGAGGGTTAAGGGATTTCTGGGAAGTGTGTGTCTCTTCGACAGCGACCTTAAAGACGCCCCACACGCGGTGCCGACTGTGTGCCAGGCACCGGGATAAAGTCTTTCCTCGCCTCATCTCGCTGAATCCTCCATAACTGTATGAGGTGGGGGCCATTCACTCCGTCTACAGAGGAGAGAGATGACTCCGGGGCCACTTGCTCTAGGGCGCAGGACACACAAGGACAGAGCAGGATTCAAACCCTCAAACGAGCTTTTCAACCACTGTGTGAGGGAGCCTGGTACGCGGCTTCTGGGAAGACAGGCTGTCAGTCGGCTTGGGCACTCCGGGCAGGACCCAACTGCAGGGAGGGACTAGAGCCCCCCAAGGCCTTGAAAACACCCCTGGCCCCTGCTCAGCACCTCACCCCTGCACTCCCTGTGTCCTCTCCCTGCCACCTGCATCTCACAGGGTCACGTGTCAAAGCCCCACAGACTGCCTCCTCCAATCACGAGGGACGCCTTCTGGGACCACAGAACTGCCTTTCACACAAAGCGCTGGCTCGAAGCAGAGCGGTTCTGGTTTCAGCTGCAGCCCCCTCGGAGCGGGTTGTGGGTGATTCCTCTGTTTATTTCTTAGGTGGCTGGCACAGCTTGCTCCTGTTCCCAGCATGCCACGCTGGGCTGTGTTTGGGAACAGGGGTCCCTCTAGGACTGAGAGCTCTTCTCCTCCCCCATCATCGCTGCAGAGCTGAGCAGATGGTGCGAGGAACCTCGATAAACCTCCCAGGATAGGAGAGTAACACCAAGTGCTGCGGGCTCCGGGGAATGAGTCACTGGAAGAGGCGGTGAGGCACTCTGGGGGCTGTTCCCGGGACTCCTGGGGCTCTCTGTGCTTCCTGAAGTGTTCCGTCCTGTGTGGCTTCAGGCCCCTTTCAGCAGCGCCTGCCTCCCACCTGCACAGAGGTGGTATGGAAACTGACATTTACTCAGCCCCTCTCCGTGAGCTAGGCCTGGCTGTGGCAGCTCATCCATCTCATTCCATCCTTGAGCCAATTCAGAGTGTGTCCATTTAGCTGCTGGTGAAACTGAGGCTCAGAAAGGCAAAGTGACCTACCACTCAAGTTCATACAGCCAGAAAGAGGCAGATTAGGGATCAAACTTAGATCTGGCCGACATCACGCCTGCATTTGGGAAAGGGGAGGTGAGAGAAGCGGCAGGCAGACCCCAACTATCCCTCCCACGGGCCAGTGCTCACGCACCTGCTTGAGGATCTGGGCAGCCATGGTGTGGCTGCAGTCGAAGATAATGCGGAATTCCCGGCCTCGCTTCATCTCCTTGAGCAGGGGGCGAGAGTCGTCAGAGTCGAGGGGGAGCTGGCGGATCTTCAGGCGGATGTTGTATCTCGACGGGGCCATGATGAGCTCCTGCAGTCGGATGAGCCCTGAGAGGCCCCGGGCACAAAAGACACACGTGTGCACACATGCATACACAGCTGCAGGCACCCACAGACTCGTAGGCGTACATGTGCCTGTGGCCACAGGTCTGCAGACACACACAAGCATGGACGCGTGGCCCACGGAGATCTGTGCACGTGCGTGGACGTGTCCAGACAAGGCGCCAGCACACTGAGGCACAGACGTGCACACAGCTGCAGACGCCTGCACATGCACATAGATGTGTGTGCACATACAAACACGTTTACATGCATGTTGATACAGAGAGGACATATACGTGGTCTTATAAGCACATGCGTACACATGTAGATAAAGGCATGTGCACAGATACAGGTACACACAAGTGGATTCAAAAGTGGGCACAGACAGGATATTCCCATTGACCACACCCACCCGCTCCTCTCTAACCCAGAATGGGTGTGGAAGCTTATGGAGCCTGCACCAGAGGCCACCCCTCTTCAACCCCCGCCCCCTCCAACACTGTGAGGCGTGGGACATAATCTTCCTAAACATCCCTAGCAACCTGCTTCCAGGATGCGGCCACAAGTGGTGGCTCCAGGCTCAAGTGTACCAAATGCTGAACTGGGTAAGGCCAGGTGGTATTCGTGCCCAGCACCCCCGCACACACCAGGGCAGGCTGCCTCAGTAAGCCTTACCCATTCTTCCAGGCTCAATGCAATCACCTCCTCCATGAAGCCTACCCCTACTGCTCTGTCCCGACAAGATCTCCTCCCCAGAACCCGGCCTCCAGCTCGGTGGCTTCCTTCCTCAGCACTAGCCTCCTCTGGCCTCTTCTCACTGTCCCCATCCTGCCGCAAGCTTCTTCACATCAGGGGCTGGGTCCCCCCAGCCCCTAGCACAGGGCCTGGCACTTAGGTGGTGCTCAACACAAATTTCCATAATTGGATTGAATTACTGTTTTTTTTTTTCCCACACTGAAAGCTCCATCCTCTACCTTGGCATTTTGCAAAACCACTTAATCTAGAGACTTCCAAGGAAAACTGAACGTCACTTCCTAGAGACAAATGGCTTGCTTAGGTCTAATTAAGTTTATTTCCGTCCCTATTTCAAGATCCATTCTTGCTGACTCCTCTCTGCTTAGCCTGGGAGCAAGCCTGCTGGCTGCTCTTTATGCCCCCATCCCCCTGCAGGGAGGGGCCGAGCCAGCACGGGGCCAGGGTCCCAAGCAGACCATCCCCTCCCACCTGCCGGGCTCCCTGCTCACACTCAGGGCTCAGTGTCCTGGCTGAGGCTGCACTGTCCACTCAGCCATGCTCCACTTGCCCACTAACAGCACTCCTGTTTTCCTTTGGGGAACCACTCTTTCCCCTTTCTCAGTCCACATGACTCAGGAGGGATCCATCCCCGGCTCCAGAGGCATAGCATGTGGCCCCAGCCTGGCCAATCAGCTCACACATCCCTCTAGACATAGGTATGGGCTTTAGAGATGGATATGTGACACCAGCTGGTCCCATCAGAGTGACTTCCAGAAATTGTGCTCGAGCAACTGGTAAGAGATACCCCCTTTTCCATTTAACTCCAAATAGGGAGGAAGTAAGCCTGGGGGTCACCACATAGAATCTGAGAAGGATTCCAACAGGGCAGAAGTCAGAGAGGACAAATAGAGAGAGAATAAGTCCTGATGGCACCTATTTGAGCCTCTGGATCAAGCGGTGCCTGAAGCTAAAATACTTCTGAACTTTCCAGTAAAGTCAGCCAACCACATCCCCTCCCCTGCTCCTTTTTTTTGCTTAAACTAGTTTTCACTGGATGAAAGTTTGCAATCATCTGTTACAGTGTCCCTTCTCTTGACAGAGTCCCCCCACACAGACAGCCCACTTCAGAAGCCTTCCAACAGAGAGTCTCGGTGCCCAAGCCATTTCTGGTACACACGCTGGGGTCTGTTCAGCCTCTCATTCCCGTTCCTGAGGGCTGGATGTCAGGAAAGCAATCTGATTGGTGTCCTTCACTGCACTCTGCTGGAGAGGACAGAGAGGTATCCCTGTGACCTAGGTCTCCCAAAGAGCTCCCAGACAAGCTCTGCCATGGCTGGGGCATCAGGAACCCCCAGTTCCTGGAAGGTCTCAGGCCCAGCTGCACGGGCCGGGAGAGGGCCCTGGAGTCCTGGAGTGGTGCAGATCAACAACGGCCTCAGTGCTTGCTAATACCAGACCTGATGGGGAGCAGGAAGTGGATGTCAGCTGACCTTAGCACTGGAGGGAGGGGCCACGAGGTCCCCCCAAAGACACACCCAACCTTAGCCTCCCCCCGACACACAAACTAATCCCAGGAATTCTGAGTGTGGCTGAATGATGCTGCCCGCTCACACCTGTGACCCTGCGAGACCCCCTCCCCAAGTACACACTTTGCTCCCCCTCTCTCAGTTTTCAGACTCTTGCATGGCATCAGCAGACACGCGGGCTTTGGGGGCCCAGGACATGAGGACAGGGAGAGCATGGATGCTGGAGCAGAGGCCACCAGAGTCTTGCTGTCAGCCAAGTGCACTGCCCCGTGTAATCCATAGTGACCCACATTCTCCAGCAGCAAATGTCAGGCCTCCTTCCCATCAGTGTATTCCCAAAGGAGACCAGCGACTCGGCTCAGCCCACCCAGCAGGGGACCCGGCTCTTTGTTTGCCTGAGATGAGCCTTCCTTCCTGGCTGCTTCCCCAATCAATCTCTCTCAAAATATCTGCAGTGAATCAGGGTTGCTAGAACCACGCTTTTCACTTACAAAGCACTTCTGCATTCATTACACTATTTAACCATCTCCCTGTCCTAGAAGGCATGCAGAAGGGGGCCTTCTGCTCTGCTGTTACAGAGAAAGAAACTGATGCCATAGAGGTTAAGAGACTCTCCCAAGGGTTTACAGCATGCTAGCAATGGGGTCAAAATTCGAGACCTAATCTTTTGGCTCCTCGGCTGGGGCCTTCTCTCCACCCAGCTTTTTCTAAGCCCCTTCCTTTCACTCTTGACATGAGTTTGTCTTTGTGTGCAGATTAGGACACGTGGCAAAGCTCAAAGGGCAAACACTGTTGGTTGCTATAATAATCAATCTTGATGCTTTGTAACTGATGACTTGGCATCCTGAAATCACGGGCCCAGTGAATGGTCAAGGTTGTTTATATCACTATCAACCCTGCGTTTTCATGGGCACATAAAAATCATATTATAAATCTTCCAACCACAAACCCCAACATCTGTGTTTTGCTTCCTGCCTGATGGGGATGTCCCCACCTAACAACTTCTGCCACTGTAGTAATAATGGCTCTTGCCCATTCTTTCCCCTTGCTCCTGCCTCCTGCCCAGCCCTGGTGCTTCTCCAGGTGGCCCTGCGTGCCACGGTGTGCCCCCTCCTGCTTCTGGGGCACTGTCAGTAACAACTCTCCTTTCAACGGCATTGATCTCTCCGTGTTGTCACTCACGGAGTACCTATGCATTAAATCCCAGGTACATTTTATAACAGTTCCCCCTGTGGTAGATTGCAGTGCTGACCCCAATTCTTCATGCCTCCCTATATCCACACCCTTTGCCATGTAACTGTGCAGTGCCCTCCAATCATGGGCGGGTGGCCCGCCCCACCCATGACACTGGGCTCAACCAAGCGGTCTGCTTTGGCCAATGGGATATTAGCAGGCATGACACAAGCAGACACTTGAAATGGAATTGCACACTGGGTTTGTTCTTTTGCACTCTGCCACTGTCACGACAACATGCCTGGGCTAACTGTCAGAGGATGAGAGACATGTGGAGGAGAGCCCATTACCCCTGTCATCTCAGCCAAGGCCAGTCTAGATCAACCAACAGTCAGCCAGCCCCCAGGCAGGTGAGTGATCCAGCTGAGACCAGAACAACCGCCTAGGCAAGCTGAGTCAACCACTGACCCTGCAGACTTGTGAGCTAAATAAATGCTTCTTATTTTAAGCCACTAAGTTTTTGGGTTGGTTTATTACACAGAATTACTGTAGAAATAGATAACGAATGTACCCTCCTTCTAGCATGCTAAGAGAACCATGATTTTGTTTGGGTGGCAATGTGCCAGTCCCAAGAGATGACTCATGATTGGTAAGAACCGACCAGTGGCCATCCCATTCCTATTTGACTGCGCTTAGGGCAGTAGGGACAGACTCAGTGAGCTGTACAGAGTGGTTTTCTGGAAGGTTCTGAGACAGGTTTTCTTCCCTGATAAGAGACATGAGTCACATCAAGAAAAACCCCTTTGGCTCCTACCTCTTTTCTTCCTACTCCCTGGGGTGTCATCATGTGAGGATGTGATGCTCAGAGCTGCAGCAACTCTGTGGTGACTATAAGGGGGAAAGTCGAGAGAACTGCAGTGATACTGACCCAGCACCCTGACTCTGTTGAGCTGCTAAACCAGCCCTGGAAAGGCCCATCTCCAGACTTCTTGGCAGTGAGATAACAAGTGGCTATTGCTTGAGTCAATTTGAGCTGGGTTGTCTGTTACTTGCAGCCAAAACATCCTAATGGGCACCCCTCCAAAGCAAATACAGCCAAAGCCTGCTCTACAGTGCTTCCCACTCCATGGGTTTGATGACCCACAAGTTGTCCTGTCCCCTGGAAATATCTTGATTCTGGGAGCACATCTCTTACTACCCACTATTCATCATCAAAGTTATATTGTGGTTTGACTGAATCCACCCTGAATCCCTGGTACCAAGTGTCTTCTTGACCAAACCAGCCTCATCATTGACTCCCCTATGTTTTCAAATGTTTGTTGAACTGAACTGAATTGAAGTGAAACAAATCAAAAATCAAGTTGAATTAAACTATAATTAAATACTGCAGGAAAGAGTGTGTTAGACCTTGGTAGAGGTGAAGAAATGAAGACGCTATCTCATCTTCTTTTGAGAAGGTAATGGTATTGTAGGGGAGGGGGTGCCCACCCAGAGGTCACTGGTCATTCCAGGCCCTCAGAACTAAGACTCAAGTGACACGTACATCAGCCAGAGCTAAAGGCCCGGGGGGAGAGGAAGCTCCCGACCTTAGCATCAGCTCTGCTCAGCCTCATTGGTATGGCATCCATCTTCATGCCACAGCATCTTTTCCTCTGCAAAGCCTCTCCCTCCACCCCATCCAGCCTGGAGGGCCCAGGACTGCTGGGCAGTGGTTTACGCCAGTGTCTGATCTGACCGCTCTGTGCCCATGACACTCCAGCTACATATTTTCGACATCGCCCTGCTCACACCAATTCTTCTCTTCCACCCTGGCTCCAAGTTTCCTTCCAAGCAGCCCCTCACATTCAGGCCTCCTCTGCTCCTGCCTCGACTGATACGGCCTCCTCTGCTTCAGTCGTCTTGCTCCAGGCTCTCCCCTAGTCCCCCCTGTGCATCGCTCTCAGAGCCACCTTCTAGAGCTCTGCTCTCATTATCTTCCTTTGCTCAACAACACTCAGCGGTCCTTGGCTGCTTACAAGATAAAGTCTGAACTCTGAAGCTGGAGAGCAGAGACCTTGCACAGCCTGACACACTCTGTCTATCCGACCTTTCTCTTCACCCTCCAGACTCAAATCCTCTCCCCCAGCCAGGCTGTCCTCGATATAACTGCCACACACAGTCCCACCTCCTCGCTTTTGCTCGCGCTGTCCCCTCCTCCGGGAACGCCCTCACAACTCCTCTCCCCATCCACGCACCCTCCAGGCCCCGCTCACGTCTCTCCTCCTCCGCTAAGTCAGCCCAGACGAACCGGGGCCACACAGCTTCCTCTCCCCAGGTGCCTTTAGCTCTGACTCTATGTACATGTCACCTGTTTCTCAGTCCTGAGGGCCTGGAATGAGTAGTGACCTCTGGGTGGGCACCCCTTCCCCTACAATATGATTAACTTCTCAAGGGAAGACGGGATCACCACATCCTGATTTCTTCTTCCTCACCAGTGCCCAACACACTCCCTCCTGCAAAATTTAATTATAGTTTATTTCAACTTGATTTTCAATTTGATTCAATTCAATTCAGTTCAACAAACATCTAAAACATCTACATTGTCCCGGATCCTGTGCCAAACCCTGGAGGCACAGAAGGCTCATGGTCTGGAAGCAGAAACAGGCTCAAAGATAGACAATCATTCATAGCGCTATGTTAAGACAGATAAATCTGCACGGCTGCAGGAACACCGGAGGTGATTTGGAGCTGGGCAGGAGTGCTCCTTAATGGCAGAGACCTCGTGCTGGGGGCACTGAGCAGGGCTGGGGGTCCCTGCCCTCCAGGATCTTCTGTCTGATGCTTTGGGTGTAGCAGGAACTCAATGGATGCTTGTAGAATTCTGAGTGAAACAAACAACTTTATGACTGTCTTTTTTGAGAGATTCTCTCCCCACCATTCCCACTTCCCGTTAGAAGGTAATCAAGAGCTGACATCGAATCACAGGCCGCTGAGAGCTGGAGGGCTCTTTCCAGGCTGGACACTATAGCTCTTGACTCGACACGTGGGCAGAGCAGGGCCAGATGGGTTAAGTGACTTGCCAAGGTCACTCTCTCTTAAGAGGCCAGGCTAAGAAACGTCTTGAGACTTGAGTCTTTGGAAAGAGAGAGGAGGAGAGGAAACAGCTCTGCGCTACCCAGCTGGTAAGCGTCAGAGCCGGCACACATGTACCAGCCTGTCTGAGTCCGAAGCCTGTGCTTGTAGCCGGCACGGAGCTGATGTGCTTGCTGCAGATGGGAACGTGCCAGTGTAGGCATTCGGGCAGGTAGGGGCTTGGCTCTGCAGGTGCTCAGGTGGGTCCTGAGTACAGATTTGAGTACGCTGCTGCGGTGGAGGTGGGAGTGTGGGGAAGGCGTGAGGCAGGTGTGAAGCAGGCTGGGGCTGAGTGAGGTGTGGGCGTGGCTGGGGCAGCTGAGTTGGAAGAACAGACGAGAGCCCAATCCTGGGGCTCTGCCTCCCTCACCCCCTGCCCTCGGCCCCGCCAGGCCTGGCTACCCACCTGTACTGTCGTCATAGACCACGGTGGCCGACCGCCACTTGAGGTACTGGACCAGGTCAAGGATGGCATGGCTGAGAGAGGCGTAGTCGGGGTAGAGGTTCACGTAGAAGGTGTCTTTGTTGTCCAGCGGGTGGTGCTTCCAGCGGAGCTGGATGTGGGGCACCTCCAGGGCATTGCAGATGGACTGGACCGCATTGGTGCAGGAGCCTTGTGACGGCCCGAAGATCGCCACCACGCCCAGCGCCAGCTGGTCACAGGCTGCAACGAAGGGAGGGAGGGAAGGACGGTGCAGGAGTCAGTGCTGGGCCTTATCAGGCAGTGGGGGCTGTGGGCATGGAGGGGCAGGGATTTTGATGATTCCATAAACACGTGGGAGAAACAGCAACTGGAACCCTCTGAGTGCGGACGACTGACCATCTCTCTGAATCTCAGTTTCCTCATCTGGAAACGGGGGTTGTAATAGCCCCGCCTCGTGGGATCATAGGAAGGTCGAATGAGATAATGCCTGTAAGACCCTCAGCTCAGTGTTCGTGAATGATGTCATCACTGTGATTAGCATCACCAGCTCTGCACCCGGCCCTGCTCTGGGGGGAAATGCAGAAACAAACAGGAACGAAACACCTACCCGCTGATGACTCCTAACCTCCAGCCCTGACCTGTTTCCTAAAATCCAACTTGTACATCTCACCTCTCACTCAGCATCACCATTTGGAAGTCTAAGACGCATTGCAGACCTAACGTGTCCAAAATGTAACCCCCTCTTCCCCCCAGCCTCCCCCATCTCAGTAAATGGCGGCTCCACGGTCCCAGTGCCTCATGCCCCAAACCCCGGTTTTGTCTTGACTCCTCTCCTTCTCTCATACCCCACATCCCGATCCATCAGCGACTCCTGCTGCTTCCCCTTTGAAATACATCAGAATCTGACCACTTCTCACCACACCCACCCTGGTCCAAGCTACCATCGTCTTTCACTTGGATTACTGCAGAAGGCTCCTCATTGGTTCCAGCTTGCTCAGTACCCTGTCTACCATCTATTCTGTACTCGGCAGCTGGAGTGAGCCTTTCGCAATCTAAGGGGGATTACATCACTCCAAGGGCTCCTGTTTCACTCAGTGTAAAAGCCAAAGTCCTTACAGTGACCAACGAGGCCCTACTTGGTGCAGCTCCTCCCCACCTGTCCCCATCCCTAACCCCATCACCATCACAACTGTTCTGACTTCATCTCCCATCCTTCTCTCCCTTCCCCACAGCACTCAAGCCCCACTGGCTTCCATGATGTTCCTCAAACTCGCTAAGCACACTCCTGCCACAGGGCCTTTGCACTTGCTGTCCCCTCTGGCTGGAATGCTCTTCCCTCAGTATCCACATGACTCCCTCCCTCCCTTCCTTCAGGTCTCTGTATCTGTGTCTTATTAGAGTCATCACTGCCCAACCTATAATAGCAATCCCCGTCCAGCCACACTCCCTAAACCCCACACCCTGCTTTGTTTGTTTATTAAACGACCACCGGAAGTCCTGTCCATTCATTGACTTTCTCCTCCCATTAGAATGTAAGCTCTGAGGAGGCAAGGGCTGGATCTATGTTGTTTATCGCTGTATCCACAGTGCTTAAGACTGCGGTGAGCCGTTGCTTTATCAACATTTGCTGCGTGAATGAATGCTGAATCCCTGCCTTCGAACAGTTCATATTCTCGGGGGAGGCCTAAGGGCTTGGGCAGGTCAGACAGCAGATGCTTCTGCAAGGTCAAACATCAGCGGGCACAGCAGAGCATTAAATGAGCAGACCCAGGGCAGCTGGGGCTCAAAGCAGGGCGCGGAGGCTCAGGCAGGGACTGTGCCTAAAAGAGCGAGAAAGAGGGACTCTTGGGGGCGTTCCGGGGGAGGGCTCCCAGGGAGCCACTGCCCTTTCTTCTGGCAACTGTCTCTAATTTGTCTTTGGGCTCCACTCCCAACTCATGAGGGGGAGGGCGAGTGATCAGACCCTAGGCCCACTGCTCGCTGACCTCCCCCAGGCTACAGCCGAAGGTTTGCAGGATGGTCACGTGACCCGTCGGAACCAGTGGGATGCCATGAGACCTCAGGCACTGAGAAGGGGCACTTGCCCGCTGAAACTGGACCTGGGAGGAGGTACAGGAGCCACCTTGTGTCACAAAGAAAGTGCAGCGCTTGTCTGTGAACGGAGTCGGTGTGGAAGTGAGCAGAGCCAAGAGAGAGAAAGAGATATGAGCCCCTGATCAAGTGGAACCCTGGACTTCAGTTATGTGGACCAAGCATTTTCTTTTTGCTTAAGCTGGTTAGGATTTGGTTTTCTGTCACTTGCAACCAGAAGAGCCCTAACTGATCCATCGATAGAGCATCAGCAAACTCATCAGCCTGTGGCCATGGGAATGACACAACATGCACATGTATGAACATACTGCACACGTATGAACATGCACGCACACATGTGAACATACATGCACACATATGAACATATGATGCATGTAGAAGGAGGCAAGATAGAGCCTAAGCATGGATACACAGTGGATTCAGACACGTCCTGGCTGCCGCAAGGGCCTCTGGGAATGACCTCCTGGGCTAAGGCCCACCCCTAAGATTTGCAAGGCCCGGGGCCAGAGTAGAAATGGAAGCCCACATACCACGTGGCTAAATAGTTAAATGTTGTAAGTCAAGCTAACAAAACTGTTACATAAAATGTGCCCTTTCCTCCTTCCTTGACAAATATACCTTCATAACAACCTGGAAAGTCAGGTGAGGATGGGGACTTCTCATATGCAGTGATGTGGGGAGAGGTGGCACCAGCCCCCATCCTGCCCCTTTCTCTTTGACCATTGGCTCTACCCTGAACCATAAGGTGCCTTGCACTCTCCATGTGGACACCTCACTCCTTATGTCCAAGCTTTGTCCACACCCCCTGCAAACAGCTGTCCCTTTGGTCACCCCTAGTGACAATGACAGCATGGCTTTCCCTTCGGAGGTCAGCCCAGGGAAGAGGCTCACGCAGGCCTGGAGGTGGGCTCAGAGCCAACTGGGCAGCAAATTCAGGGTTCTGGATACTTGTAGTAAAGACTAGAAGGGCAGGGCACAGGCTTCTGGTGGGTAAGTCCCCTTGTCCTGGGAGGAGAAGCTGACCAGAGGAGAGTGAGGGCAGCACCTCCAAAGCACAGGCCTTGGGAAAGGGCCCCTCTTGCCTGGGCTAAGGGGGGTACTAGTGGATCCAAAATACAGGGTGTTTCGAATCTATCAGAATGTGTGGTCTTCAGGATATTTTTCCTCTCCACTGACATCCGCCCCCTTCTCCCTCACTGCCTCCTGGGAATAAGAGATATTATGTATAGTAGTTATTTTTCCAGAAACTTGTATTTCCCTCAAGAACACCAGAGAATGCCGCTTATGGCCTAGGTGAAAGACGCAGCACTCTAGGGGGTGGGCTAGTTACTGTTAGGAGTCTACTGGAAGCACCTGGAACACAGGACAGGTCAGCCATGTGTGACAAGCAGCAGGGCCAACACAGAGGGCATCTCCTGGGTGACCAGGATTCCTGGTGGCCAATGCCAAGTGCAGGAGAGGACACACAGGGGGACACGTGGTGCCTTCCCAGTGCTCCTATGGTGTGGGCCTGGAGGCCACGTCAGGGACGCACTGTTTCGTCCCTGCTATTGCCACCCTAGAGCCAATAAACCCTGGGCAGCTCTTGCGTGAGAGAAACCCAGCGATAGTAAATGCTTCAAAAACAGGAACTCTGGGTTTGCTGGGAAATTGTCCAGTTTGGAGACAGTTCTCTTTCTTCAGGGCCCTCGCTCCAGGAGGCCAGGCCCTGACCAGTACTCTCACTGCCCGTTCACGCTATTCTTCTGCTGTCTGGGTGTGCTGAGTGATACAACATGGAGGAGATGGTGACAGTGAGTGACAGCATCAAGGCCTGGTCACTCTCTCTTGCCCAAGCCTGAGGAAGTAGGCACCCTATAAAATCTGTAGGTTTCTCTCATGCTCTACCTCTGTTTAGAACCTTCTAGCTGTCCTCTGATGTCCCTGGTATCTGTCCCACCACTTCCTGTCTCTACTCTCTTTTCCCTCTAGGATCTTCTGACTGACGACCTGGTTGAATGACTGTGTGTCTCATTCCCTCCCACTACCACCTCCAAAGATCTGTCTGTGGATTTCCCCCTTTGATCTATGCCTTGAAGCAGGCAGGCAAATGCTGCCCCGCCACCCCCACCTGTACCCAGCCCAACCTCTTAGGTCATGCCCCCTGGCCAAGCCCAAGGTCTGGGTATCCTGTTTGACTGAGGCAAGAGAGAGTGGACCAACCACAAATTATGGTGATGCAGAGGATTGTAAGAATGACCTTGAAGGAAGTGATTTTGATTTTGACATCGATTATGAAGATAATGATAAAGGTAACGGTAATGACAGTTCTGAGTATGAGGACCATATTGTGATAACGGTGATAATGTGATAATGGTGATGGTGTTGACCAAGGTGGAATTGACGATAATGTTGATGTTGTGATGTAATGATGGGATGGTGATGACGGGATTGGCAATGATAAACATGTCAATGCCATGACAGCAATGGTGATGATGATGGCAGGAATGACGATGGGGATGCAAGCACTGATGAGAGAGTAGGTGATAACAATGTTGATGGTGATGAGAGTAATAGTGGTGATGATGTTGGCGTTGATGAGATTGGTGATGCTGACAATGTTGCTGTCATAGCAGTGATAGTGATGATAATAGCAGGTGTGGTGATGGTGATGGTGATGCTAAGAGTGGAGGTGATACTATTGTTGATGGTGATGACAGTAATTGTGGTGATGGTGCATTGGTGTTGATAGAGGTAACAGTGTTGGTGACATGATGATGATGACCACGCTGAGTTTCATTCTGTCAGAGACGCAGTGATTAGATCTCACTGCTGGGTGGCAGAAGGCACTGGTCCCGCCCTTCACCTATTTCTTCTCCGTGGCCTCTCTCCACATCCCCTTTTCTGCCCCCTCCATGTTCCTTCCACCCTCTGATGATCTTCCAGTCTGGAAGGACACTGTTTCCCCAAAGGGACCAGGGCAGGGGTTACAGCAGCAGCAGCAGCAGCAGAGGCAGCTTTATCTCCAGATGTTTCCAGGGCAGCAGCCAACCCTCATTCTGACAGCCTTGAGCACACACTGCAGTAATTACATTATTTGTGGCTTCAATTTTGAATCCATTTTCTGGTCATTGTACAGTAACTCAACGGTTCGCAGTCATTGCAGGAGTCCACAGCCTGAATGCAGTTCCTCCACCCCCTTTCCATGGCAGTTGTAGTTGCAGCAAAAATTATCCCAATCAATTTGCGTCTTAAAAGGAATTGAGCAGCCCAGAGAATAAGTGAAGGCAGAGGAGCCTGGCGAGCGCTGGGTCGATTCCAGGTCTGCTCTGGTCAGGCTTGGAAGAAAACACAGACACTCTCTGGGCTGCTGGCTCAGGTGCTGCCTGGCAGTCACTCATCTTTTACTTTTCCACAAAACATTTTAAAATAAAGACAATAAGTGAAAGTCTCTTTTAATGGGGAAAGGCCTCCTGGGCCTCATGTAGAGGGAAGGACTAATTCAACTAGAGCTGCTGGGGTGGGCGTGGCCAGGCTCCGTGCCTCTGCATCTCCTCACCCCACAGGGCCCAAGGTGGCTGGATCCAGCTGGTGGGAAAGGCAGTGGAGACAGGAACCTCTGCCTGGGGAAAATGAATTGTGGCTAGGTTAATTAGAATGAGGCCCAAGTTCACCCCCCTAGAAGAGTTCTAATGATGCTCCTGAGGAATGCAGTTTAAAAAAACCAAAGATCAAAAGAAAAAATAAAAATCACAGAAAATGGGGTTCCTCGAGGGATGGAGCGTGCCCAATGGGGAGCGTGATCCAACAGCAGAAATATCTCTGGGCCCAGACAGTGGTGCTTCCAACCACAGCAGGTGTCTGTCTTAGGTATATTAGCAGAGGGACTTTAAGGGAGAGCGATGGCAGAGAGAAGCCACTTAAATTTTTTTTTAGTGACGTATAACACAATATAATAAAGTACGTTAATTTTAGGCACAGACTTCTATGAATTTTTACATATAACTGCACTTATGTAACTACTGCTTGAATCGAGATATAGAACACTGCCAAGATCTAGAAGGTTCTCTCCTCCCCTTTCCAGTTAACATCCACTGCATGCTCCTCCCTCCACCAGAGGTGACCACTGTTCATTCACTCAACAATATATTTGTAAGGCTCACCCGGGATGTTGTGTACAACAAGAGTTTGTCCTTTTTTATTTGCTGATTCAAATTCCACTGAATAATTATACCCTACTCTATCCATTCTCCTGTTGATGGACCTTTAATTTATTTCCAACTTTGGCCATTATCAATAAAGTGTCTAGGAACATCCTTGTAGGCGTACATTTAGCTTCAGTACTTCCAAACAATTCTCCTGAGAAGTTGAATCAGTTTTCACTCCCACCAGCACTGCGTAGAAAAAAATAAACCTCAAGCCCTCCCTCCCACCATACACAGAAAATCAGTTTGAGATACATCATAGAGCTAACGATGAAAGATTAAAAAAATAGAGCTTCTAGAAGAGAACATAGGAGAATATCTTTATGACCTTAGGACAGACAAAAACAGAACATGAAAGGCATTAACCCTAATGGAAAATATTGATAAATTGGACTTGTTTAAATTAAGAACTTTGCTCCTCAAAAGATACTACTAAGACTGGAAAAGGCAAGCTTATCCGTAATAGATATATGCAATACATACAGCTAACCAAGGGCTCCTATCCACAATACATAAAGACTCCTATGAATCAACAAGAAAACGACAAGCAACTCAATTTTTAAAAGTGGTTGAAAGGCTCCAAAAGGCACTCCAGGAAAGAGAAGATTCAAATTATTTATTAGCATATGAAAAGATGCTCAACATCTCTGGTCATCAGGGAAATACCAAATAAAACCACAGTCAGATACCCACTACAGAAACCACCAAATGGCCAAAATTTAAAAATAATTTGAAAATAAAACAGACTTTGCCAAGAGTTAATAAAGACGCAGAGAGACTGCAACCGCCAACCAGCGCTGGAGGGAGTGGAAACTGATGCAGCATCTTTGGAAAACTGCTTGGCTGAACATATGCACACCCTATGACCTCACACTGCCTGTCCTACGTGTGTATCCAACAGAAATGCGCACATCAGTACGCAGAAGACATCTACAAGAATGTTCATCGCAGCACCACTCTATGGCCCCAGATGGAAACAACTCAAACCTCCAACAGCAAGTTTGATTTTTAAAAATCGTGGTATATTCATAGAACGGAACACTACCCAACGATGGAGAACAATAGATACTGTCATATTCAACAACATAGATGAATCTCTTGGATATATTGGAGGGTGAAAGAAGCAAGACTCAGAAAAGTACACATTGGTATTCTATTTACATAAAGTTCAAAAACAGGCAAAACTGGTGTACGGCACCAGCAGTCAGAACAATGATTCTATAGTGCAACAGTGAAAAGGCAGAGGGATGTGTAATCTAGTGGAAGAGATGGATAATGATCACATAATCACACACACACACACGCGCGCACATGCACACACGGGGTCAGGGTTGTGAAAGAAAAGTCCAGTGTTATACCATGGAAGCAGGGAGACCTGACCTCGTCTGGGGGCTTGGGGAGGGCTCCCCTGAGAGGAGGAGGAGGAGTTAGCCAGACAAAGGGCAGGGCAGAGGTGGGATGGGGAAAGGGAATTACAAGGAGAGGGAACAGCATGTGCAAAAGCCCTGAGGTGGAGGAAGCATGGCACCCTGAGCATGGCAGGTATGGCTGGAACCCAGAGGCTGAGGGAACGAGCAGCACAGATGTGGCTGGAAGATCACGTTGGGGCTAGACTGGATGGGCCCTCATGGCTCTGATGATGAAATGGGGAAAGAATGACACACCTTCCGGGGTTTTAAGCAAGCGAGTCACGTGACCTGGTATAGACTGGGGAGGGGCTGTGGCTTTGGTCGCTTGGACCAGTCTGGCTAGACCATCCACAGCTGGGTGTTTCTATCTCAAGTCTGCTCACTCAACACCTGGCAGTTCCACAAAGTGCGGGACTGTAAGTTCCTGTAAGCAAGTGCCTCGGAAGGCTCTGAAGCTCTGCCCTGGGCTCACTGCTGGCTGGGGAAGGTCCCTGCGCTGAATCGCAGGTGAACCACTAGAGAGTCGTCATATTATTCTAGAGATTTTTAGAAAAAATGGACAGAAGACCCAGCCTAGCCCTTTGCGGGGGTTGCGGCCACGTGGGCCTCTGTGTGCTGATTCCAGGCGTTTGTCCTGTGTCCTGACCTTTTTACTGAGCGGTTTTGATTGAGTTCAGTCATTTTCTAGATGGATGAGGCTGGGCAGAGGGTGCCAGCGTGGACTCTGCAGGGAGGCAGATACCTGCCTGCACAGTGTTGGCCGCAGGGCATGCTGGGGAGGGAGCAGGGAGGACGCGGGCAGAGAGGAGGGCGTGCCAGCACGGGGAGAGGGGTGATGGGCAAAGGACCACCCTTTGAGGCTAACAGGGCGAGGTGCCTCTAGTCTGTCTGCAGGTTGGCTCTGAGACTCAGGGCAGTGGCCTCAAAAATGTCAGCAGTAACCATGTTCAATGTCAGGGACCCTCCAACCTCCAGCGCACAAGGCAAGGAGGGGCAGGGCAGGTGGGACAGGGGGCAGCAGTGGGAAAGTGCCTGTCGGTGTGAGGCCCAGACCTTATGGCTCAGTGCGTGGAGAGCAAGGCAGCCAATGTAATAAGAGCAAAGTCCAATATGGCACTTCATACGGGCCAGACACTGTTCTAAGTCCTTCAGAGAGGTGTGCCCATTTTGTAGATGAGAAAACTTGAGGCACAGAGCATTTTGCCCAAGGTCACACAACCAATATCAGAGTGCACAGGGTGCAAGTCCAGGCAGTCTGGCTTCAAGCCGACACTATGCTGCCTTTCTGTGCTGAGATGTTTACCCACAGTGTGGCTTTGGAAAACAGAGCCAGCAGCAGGCAGCATCCCGGCAGGTCTGCACCTGGGAGCCCAGGAGACCTCGATTAGCTACTGGGAACCCCTTAGGAAGACCAAGGGTCCCCTGTGGATGGGCCTCAGTCTTCCCAAGATGCGTGAATGACGCTGTCCCCAAGCTCAGCTGACAGGGATCCTGGGCAGTGATGCTCAGGCTCCCATGCCCTATTCTCACACCATTCATCACTGATTCACTCAATGATCGTTTCACTGAGCACTTTCCATACACCAGTCTTTTAGGTGCCAGGCTACATGAGTTAACAAGAGACAGCCTTCCTTTCAGTGGTGTTGGAGAGAAGGGGAAAGACACTAAACACACACAATTATTTAACTACAAATTGTGACAAGGGCCTTGAAGGAGAAAAGCAAGCATATTATAGGAAGGATGACCTATTCTTCTCTGGGAATGAGGTTCCTTAGGCCTGAGATTTTTAAATGGAGTTCCATGGAACTCTAGGGTTCTACGAAGTTACTTCCAGAGTTATCTAAGCCTTTAAGTTTAATTTCAATTAAATATATATAAACCATATTTTTAAAAACAGTAACAGAAGAGCACACTTATATACTCAAATGTGCTATATGCCACATTGCTCATTCAGGTTTTGACAGCTACCTTTTTTGCGTGTGTGTGAGGATGTTGGAACAAAGTTCTCTAGTCCATTCTGTGCAGTTATTGGAGTTTATTGTAAATGTGTCACCAATGATGCAGGATGCAACCTAACATTTATTTATTTTTTTTATTTTTTAATAATCAGGTGTGGGGAAAATTGTTCAATTGGATTTACTAAATTTATTTTTATGAACTATGATTTTCTTGTTATTTTGCAGCCAAAACAAAATACGAAAACGTATTGAATGCTGAGGCCAATGTCAGATTTCGAGTGTCAATCACAGCCTCTGCGGTCAAATTGTTGGAGCCATAGAAGCAGCTTCATTGTTTTGAGCAAGTCTTTTTATGGCTAGTAAATGTTGCACATTTGAACTTATACATTATTTGTTTTATATGTATTTTAAATATTGATATTCTGGGTAGGATTTCAACTAAAGAAAAAACAAGTTTGAAAAATGCCAGCTTTGGTCCAGAGGTGTTGGAGACCTGGGCTGGCCTCCATACGGCTACCTCCCCAGCCCCATCTCAGGCCCCCACCCCTCACTTCTTACTCCCCTCCATGGTCCCTCATTCCCTCACGGCCTCTGCCAGTGGCCTGGGAACTCCTGATGAGCAATCCACCGCTCCTGGGGGATGACACAGCCTCAGCTGAACTAGGACTGAGGCAGGTCCTGAAACCAGACAGAAAAAGCTCTAAGCCCAACCCCACCCCGTGCTTTGGCCCGTTTTCAGGACCTTGGACAGCAAATGCAGCCTTACCCCTCCCCAGAATGAGAAGAGAGCAGTCAGGGACTGCACACTCACCCTTCTTGGTGGCCTCGAAGCTGTCATGGAAGTGAATCCTCTGGATGTCGTAGGTCAAGGTTGTGTTGGGCAGCAGAGTCCTGTTCCTGTTGATGATGTTGGCAGAAAATCGAAAGGCATGCTCCTCGGCGTTCATGACCTGGGCATTGGGGCCGTCTGCATACTCAAAGATTCCTCCTGTGAGAGATGGGTAAAATTGTGTCAGCTGGGGGAAGCATGGGGTGGGGGCGGGGTACGGCTAACAAACATGCTTGGCTCAGAAGGTTTTATGGACAAGATTCTCCCCCTCCCAATGTTCAATAATATCCTAGATAATTCACATACATAGAAATTGTGCTGGAGCATAAGAAATATGGAAATCTTCCTAGTTCATTTCACTCAGCTAGCAAATTCCTGATAACAGAGACTGAGAGACAGAACTAAAATAAAATGACCAACTTAATAACATTGCTATGAAAATTCTCCATAGAGGGTTGGCAAGTAGAATCTACCAGAATGTAACAAGGATAACATACCATGATCACATAAAGTTGTATCCCAGGAATGGAAGGGTGGTTCAATATAAAGAAATCTATGAATATCATTCCATCACATCAATAGTTCAAAGGGGAAAAAAATATGGTCAACTCACAAAATGCAGGAAGGCATTTGATAAAATCCAACATCTACTGCTGTTAAGAATGCTTAATAAACTAGCACCAGAACAGATACTTACTTCCTTTAAGCATCTTTAGCTCAAATCAGCCTTTGATATCACACTAATGGTGAAACACTAGAGGCATTCTCATTAAAGAAAAAAAAGGAGGAGTGTAAAGATTCACACCAAACCATTAACCAATGAAATAAGAAAGAGAAAGAATTTGGAGACATACCTCTTGGAAAGAAAAAAATCTTATTTGCGAAAGATATAAATGCCTTCTTTAAAAACCCTTAAAATAATCCCTAAACATAAAAACCAGTAAGAACTAGTAAGAGAGTCAAGTTAAATGACCAGTTAGCACAAATTAAGTGTTTCTTTATATCAGCAACAACCAGTAAGAAAACTTAATAGCAAAAGGATTTCCTTTACGATACCGACAAAAAGATTAAATAACTAATAATAAACAAATAAGTGTGCAATTCTGGTATTAAAGATGACAAAAACACCTTAAGTGAGAGACGTAAGAGTAAACTTGAATGAGGAGGAGTGTCATGTTCCTGGATGGTTGGGTTCAAGGGTAGAAGTGTCAGTTTGCTCCAAATTAATTTTTCATTTTAATGCAATTCCAGTCAGAATCATAGAAGGATATATCTTTTACTTGAAAAAGTGACTCTAAAATGCATCTGGAAGACTAAACAGGAGATAACAGCCTAAAAAGAGATGAGAGGTAATTTGCACTGCCCAGATTTAAAATATAGCATGAAGTCAAACTAATTAAAACCGTGTCCTAATGGTATATGAAAACACGGATAGATCAATGGAAGGAGATAAAAGCCCCCAGAAAGAGATGCAAGTAGAGATAAGTATTTAAGACACGATAAAGGTGGCTATTTCCAACCAGTAGGTAAAACATGAATTATTCATTAACTGTGCTGAGACAATTATTCAATTATTTGGGAGAAATTTAAATTAGATTCCAATCTTAAGTTATATATCAAAATAAGTTCCAGACGGATTAAAGATTAAATAGTAAGAAAGGAAGGGAAGGAAGGAGGAAAGAAAACACTTTAAAGCACAAAAAAATATATACATAGGTGAATATTATACAATTTGAGGTGAAAGAGGCCTTTCTAGGCCTTCCAATAAAGTCAGGAACCATAGGAGAAAGATTGATGACTCCACAGAAATAATAGAAAACTAGTATATATCAAAACTACCATAAACAAAAATAAATGGCAAACAGCAAACTCAGAAAAATATTTGTAACATATATGGCAGTATAAAGGTTGATGTTCTTATTTTATAAATAGCACTTAAAACTCAACAAAAAAGACAAATACTCCAGTAGAAATATGTGCAAAAGGCGAGCATGGATGTTTCGCAAAAGAAAAAAAAAAAAAATACAAAGGAGCTAGTAACGTATAAAGAAATGTGCATCCTCCCTAATAATCAAATAAACTCAATTTAAACCAACAAGGAGATACCATTTTTTGCCTGTCCCCTTGGCAGACATATAAAATAAATTATAACACCCAGCTTTGCCGAGGGTGCTTGGAAACACACTTGCTTAACCGTTGGTGGGAGCGGGAACGGGTATACTCCGCCTTCCTCGATGGCCATTAGAAATGTATCAAAAGCCTTAAAAAGGCTCATGTCTTTGGCTCAAGACTTCGGCTTCTAGGAAGTGACTCCAACAGCAACCATGGGCACACAGATCGTGTATGGGGAGGGGAATCTAGAGAAGTCCAACACCAGAGAAACCGTAAATAAACTGCCATTTGCTATACATTTCCATATAGCAGCAAAAATTTAATGATTTGGGAAATATCCATGATATATATATATATATGTGTATATATATATATATATATTTTTTTTTTTTGAGGAAGATCAGCCCTGAGCTAACATCCATGCCAATCCTCCTCTTTTTTGCTGAGGAAGACTGGCCCTGGGCTAACATCCGTGCCCATCTTCCTCCACTTTATATGGGACGCCGCCACAGCATGGCCTGACAAGCGGTGCGTCGGTGCGCGCCCGGGATCCGAACCGGCGAACCCCGGGCCGCCGCAGCGGAGAGCGCGCACTTAACCGCTTGCGCCATGGGGCCGGCCCCTCCATGACGTATTTTTAAGTGAGAAACAAGGCTCACAAAGCAGGAGACGCAGTGTGGCCCCACGTTAGAAGAGGAAGAGCAGAAGGAAGATGAGGAGGACGTTTTATCACCGATGTAAGAACAGGGACATTTCAAAACAACGCAAAGGAATAGTCCTATGTGGCAGATTTCTTAGTTTGTTCTTTCCGCTTCCCTGTATTTTCCAAATAAACCTTTGTTCTTTTTAAAAATCATTCATCGAGGTGTTATTTACATTAAGAAATTCCACAAAATTCACCTCGTTGTAAGTGTACAATGATTTTTAGTAAATTTACTGTGCTGTCCGACCATCACCACGATCCACCTTCTGAGCGTGTCCGTCACCCCAGTAAGATCCCCTGAGCCCACTTACAGGCCATCATCGTTTGCACCCCTAGCCCCAGGGAACCGCTAATTTACTCTCTGTCTCTAGAGACTTGTCTTTTCTCTACATTTCATATAAATGGAATCACACAATCTGTGGTTTTCTGCATCTGGCTTCTTTCCCTTAGCATGTTTTTGAGGTTTACCCGTGTCGTAGCACGCATCTCTACTTCATTCCTTTTTGTTGTTAAATAATATTACTTTCTATGGATGTTGTTGTTGTTAGTGCTGCTGAGTTGATTCTGACTCCTAGCGACCCTGTGTACAGCAGAGTGGAACCCTGCCCGGTCTTTTTGCTCCATCCTCTCATCTTCTGGCGCTGTATCAGACAATGCTCTGCTGCTATTCACAGGGTTTTCACGGCCATTTTTTTGGAAGTGGGTGGCCAAGTTCTTCTTCCTAGTCTGTCTTAGTCTGGAAGCTCTGCTGAAACCTGTCCACCGTGGGTGACCCTGCTGGTATTTGAAATCCTGGTGGCCTAGCTTTCAGCTTCACAGCAACGTGCAGCCGCCACAGTATGACAACCGACAGACGGATTTCTATGGATGCACCACGTTTTATTTACCCATTCTCCACCAGTGAACAAATAAATCTTCCCCCTGCCCCCTAGTACTCCAGCAGGCTTACAATTTGTAACACATAGCGTGTATGCATGTGAATCTGTGCGGGTGTGCATAAACACACTGAGCACGCACACAAAATAAAATGAGAAGAATGCATCCCAAAACGTTCAGAGGGGTTTTCTCTGAGTGGTAGGATTACGAGCGACTTTAATTTCCTTCTTTGTGTTTTCCTGTATTTTCAAAAAGTTCTGCAGTGAACATGTGTTATACTTCTAATCAGAAAAGCCATCATGTGATTGTGTGTATGTATTTAAATGAAAATAAATGATCAAAATACCATATGATCCAGTAATTCCATTTCTAGGAATATAAATTTAGAAAAAGAGATACAGGAACACATTTATGTATAAAGATATTCTTGACAAAATATTGAAAAAAAGAGAAACAACTTAATGTCCAAAAGTAGAAGATTACTTAATATATTAAAACCCACTCTTAGGGCAGAACAACTTGTAGGCATTAACAGTCACAGTAGAGGATGGCATGATATGGTGTCTGGGTTTTGCTTTGAAATAATAAGGGAGGGGTGGATGGGAAGGGGTGCAGATCAGATAGGAGGGGCTAGGGGTTGCTGGTTGATGGGGCTGGGTGGTGGGTATATGGAAATTCATTATACCATTGCCCCTAAGTGTATATGACAGACATTCTCTGTAATAAAATATTCTTTAAAATCATGGTATAGGGGCTGGCCCAGTGGCCTAGTGGTTAAGTTTGCACGTTCTGCTTCGGCGGCCTGGGGTTTGCTGGTTCGAATCCTGGGCATGGACCCACTCAGCAAGCCATGCTGACGCGGCGTCTCACATAGAACAACTAGAAGGATGTACAGCTATGACATATAACTATCTACTGGGGCTTTGGGGGGGAAAAAGGAGGAAGAGTGGCAACAGACGTTAGCTCAGGGCCAATCTTTCTCAAAAAAAAAAAAAAAAACAAAAATTTATATTAAAAAAATTATGGTATAAACAAGACAAAAATAACATATGATGGTAGTGCAATCAGAAACAAGACACAATTACCATTATTTGCAGATGCTATTACTGTCCTCTTAAAAACTCAAGAGATTCAGATGAAAACCTGGTAGAAACTAAACAGAGAGCTCATCAAGGGGCCAGCATACAAATATAGAAAAACATATAGGCTTCCTACCTATCAGCAATAAACAGTGAGGAATTATAAGGAAAAACAGAGACCCTATTCACAAAAGCAACAACGAAAAAATAAAATCCTCTACAATAAACACGCAATTCCTATATCAAGAAAACTACAAAACTTTACTGAGGGTCATAAAGGAAGACTTGAATAAATGGAGAGACATAACTTTCTCCTGGAAGGGAAGACTCAATATTGTAAAGATGTCAGTTCTCCTCAAATTAATTTATAAATTTAATGCAATTCCAATTAAAATCAAAAAGGACATATCAGAAGGGCATACATCAAAATGTTAACAGAGGTTCTTTCTAGAAAGTAAAAAGATGATGGATTGCTTTTACTTAGTACTTCTTTTCCCAGGTCCTCTGCATTTTGTGAGAGCTTTGGTAATAAAAACAGCTTTAGAATACTTAATGACATAGAAAATGCTCATCCTTCCCCCCCGCCCCCAAGCAACAAAATCATATTACAGCATGATACTCATTTATCAAACAAAAAGCACATATCTGTATTCATAGAAAAAAGACTGGAAGGATTTGTACCAACATGTTACCAATGAGTATCTTTAGGTAGAAAGGGTTTGTGGATACTTTTAATCTTGCTCTTTGTAGTTTCTTGATTTTTCCATATTATTTACAATAAATATATATTATTTTTATTATCTTAAAATGTAAAAATTAGAAAAAAAATTTTCGAAGAGAGCCGGGGAGAGGTCTGGTCATTACCTACCCCCATCCCAAAGGAAGGTCAAAGGTCATGGGACAAAGAGCCATTTCCTAGGGCTTCACACCTCCTCACCTGCCTCTCAGACCTTGGCAGGAAGGGAGGAGAGGAGAGAGAGAGGGGCTAATATGTCATAAGGGTGATGATCCGTCTCAAGCCACTGAGACCCAAGCCCAGAGGATACACAATTCAGTTCCACAAACACCCACCCATCTCTGCCACATGCCAACCTGTCCCTGGGCGCTGGGACACCAAGAAAAGTCAGCCCTGGGCCCCTGCTCTCAAGAAGCAGCACTCAGCTGACAATAAGCACTGGGCTGTTAGACACAGTAGCAGAGAGATTCTCAACTCAGGCTCCCGCGACAGCCACACCTCAGCCCAAACCGTAGCTCTCTCCATGGGGGGAGTTACTCAATCTCTCTGAGACTCAGTTTCTCCATCTGCAAAATGGGGTACATACTTCAAAGGGTTGATTGTTGCAAGGAAGAAAGAAAACAATGTAGCTAAACGCGAGGCACACGGTGACGACTTAATAAACGTTAATTCTTAAAGGAGGAGAGAAGCAAGGCTGTTTAAAGAAAAGCAAAACGAATTTTGAACTTCCACATTCTAGGGCAGGGGTTGACAAACTTTTCCTGTAAAGGACCAGATAGTGAATATTTTTGGCTTTGTGGGCCAGATGGTCCACTCACCTCTGCCACTGTAGCATGAAAGCGAAAGACACATGTAAACAAATGGGTGCAGACACATGTAAACAAATGGGTGTAGACACATGTAAACAAATGGGTGTAGACACATGTAAACAAATGGGTGTAGACACATGTAAACAAATGGGTGTGACCGTGTTTCAATAAAACTTTATTTATAAAAACAGGTGGTGGGCTGGATTTGGCCAGAGGGCTGTAGTTTGTCCCCTCTTCTAGGGGGAGGGAAGTCTTTATCTCAGAGGTAAAAGCGCGTTCGGGCCTGGACGGAGAAGGTAAGACTATGATAGTACTGAATTGCTGTGCAAAGGAAACAAAGATGGGATGTTGGGTGTTTGAATGGGGAGGATGGGAGAGAAGGGCCTAAGAGAAAGAGAATAGTTATGAAGTGAGCCCAAAAAGGGAGAAAGAGGAGGAGAATATACCCCAGGCCCAAAGGTGGGTGAGGCCACGGCAGGAAGGGGCTGTGTTGACACGTGATGGCTGGTACTTAGTTTTCAGTTATCCTGCACTGTGCTGTCATCTCCTTCCTTGTGGGAGCCCACCCTGTAGCACAGTCTGCCTCAGAAAGCTGACAGCGGCTTGTGCTCTCTGGGGAAAGTGAAGGCAGGCGGGCAGTGCCCAGCACAGGGTGAGACAGGGCAGAGAGCGGACAAGAGGTGGGATGACAGAGGACACGGAAAATTCAGCAGAGAAGGAACTTGGAACAAGAGTTGGTTAGGAGAAACTGGAAGCCTGGAGCATTCTCAGAGGCACTGCTGGGGCCCCCCCCAACCCCCCAACTCAGTGCAAGGATGGGAGTCATTCTACTCGAATGTGTTAGGGCAAGGTGACTCCAAAAGTCTGAATGTCTTGGGACACCCAGGCAGCCAATATTTGGGTTCAGCATAGAGGTTCAGAGAGCGGGTTCTGGACGCAGGCAGACCTGGGTTTGAATCTTGCTTCCGTTCATAGGCTGCCCTTTCCTCTAGGGAATTGTTCTCAGTTGACGGGAGCCACCTTGCCCAGAAGGTCACACCACTCGCGTCTGCCCTGGGGACAGTCTGCAGCCAATGATTGACTAATACTGGGGCTCAAAAGGGTGTTCCTCCTGCCTCAGAGTAGGCCTAACTCTATGGTGCATGCATGCTCCAGAGCCCCTCCCAACACCCCCCACCTTGCATTCACCTGAGGACACATCTTTGCCCCCAGCCCTGTCCCCTTCTCTATCTTGCTTTGCTCAGTCCCCTACAGGGTTCTCCTAAAGAGCGCTCTTCCTCTCTATCAACCCTGGGCATCTGAACTCCTGCCTGAGGCTCTGCATCTAGGGGTCCTAACCTAAGGCAGGGGTGACATTACTCCAGGGGAAGTATGAACCACACTTATCCTTTAGGGCTTTTGGAGGAAGGGGGCACTGGATCTCATCAAGTGATAAACCATTAAGGTTCTTCCACCCCCTCCCTTCTGGATCCTCTCACCCCCTTTCCCTTTCATGCAGGGGTCTTCGGAAGCTCAGGGTCTGATGGGCCGGGGTTTTGATTCAAACTCTGCCCCATGGAAGAAAGGCTGCTTTGGGTCTCGGTTCCCAGAGAGAGCACCTCGCCCCGCTTGGAGGCTGCTCCCCCATTCAACTGGCTGCTCTCCATTCTCTCCCTTCCCATACATTCCTCATGATCGTTATTTAAAGAGGCTAATAAGTAGGTTGGCACCGTTGATTAATGCATAATCTTAATCATGATTGCATAGTGTAATTGGCATTAATTTGAAGAGCCAGTTCATTATGAAAATAATTGTCACTGCTTTCTGCTTTAATAAAATGGAGCAGAGACACCAGGGCTGCTGAGAAAATGGGATGGGGTGTGAGTGTGTGTGTGATGGGTCGCAGAAGATGTAAGCAGGGGTGGAGCACGGGTGCAGCTGGGACATTTTCTTCCAACAAAGTCTTGAGTGGAAGCCCAATGGGTAAAACAAATAATAATAATAACAGCAACAACAACTGATGATGTGTCAGGGATGATGCTGAGCACTTTCCACCCACTTCATTTAACACTCACAGGAACCTCTACAACCACATGAGATAGAAACTATTATTGCCCCATTTTACATAAGAGAAAACTGAGTCCCAGGGAGGCTAAGGATGTTGTAAAAACTACTCAATGACAAATATTCTTCTGCAACCAAAACCAGCTTGCTAGAGCCAATAATTCAATTTTCAGGAATTTTGAAAGCCAGTTATTAAACCATTGGCAGCTTGAAATGGGCCACAGTGAGAGTATTTACACCACAGAAATCAGCGGATGCTACAAATTAGCACTTTTCTTCTGGAGAGTGTGTTTACTAGCACACCACCGCCCAAGCCCATTTCCATCATCCGGGCTCTTACAGACTTGATGCCACAGTTCCAGAGAAGGCTCTGGAGCCCTCAGGGCTCCACTAAGCCCAGCATGAAAACCACTGCTCATGCCTAACCTCATCTATGGATGGTGCAACTCAGGGCCAGGGCTGGGGAAGGTGGGATGGAATTGGCTGTGCCAACTGGAACCAACTTCCTTCTCGCTCCTTCTCCTATGATACGTTGTCATATGTTATAAGAAATATTCTGAATACCCCAAGCATCAATGCTCATATTTTTAAGGTTGCTTTTTATATCTTTGGAAATGTGCCCGAAAGGTGGAATTTCCGTGCCTCCCAGGTGAGCATCCTGTGGTGGCCTGCGTCAAGCTGAATGTAGCCTCAAAAACCAGGAGGAAGGGTTGTCACTGCTGCTGTGCCACGGCTTCATCATCAAGAGCCAGGGTCCTGGAGTCAGGCCCCCTCCCTCTGGGCAGATGTCCCTAAAGGCCCCCCAAGGCACAGGCCCTAGGGCAGATGGGAGCAGAAGGCTGAGTCCCTTGCCTATGACCTCAGGACTGTATGGGCTGGTCTGAAGTCTGTTGAGATTCTTCTTTTTCTTGAAGAACTCTGTGCTCTTGAATTGGACCCTTGTAAATGCAGCCCAACCAGCCTAGCTCTGAGCACAGTGAGCCTGGGAGACTCATGCAGGGCCTGCAGAGTGCTGCAGGCGGCTGGGTCCCCAGAGACGCTCACGTTCCAGCACCCAGGCCCGGGCACCGTCTGTCCTCCAGGGCTTGAGTCTGCTCTTTCTTTTCTAGTCCGCTTTGTTCTTTTTCTGAAGTTTCCAAGGTGTCGTAGAGATTAATTGAGACACTGATCAGTGAGATTGTTGCTAACAGCCTTTTCCAGGGGCCCGCCTCCCTGTCTGTTCTGATCAGGGCTCTCTCTTCTCCCTGCCAGGGCCCCTGCGGCTCTGTGCAGCCCGTGGGTTGGAAGAACCAGGCTCTACTCTCTACTGTGCCTCAGCCAGCCCTTCGGCGGCCCTGGCAGTGCCTCGGAACTTGCTTTGGGGCCTCTCTCTGCCCTTGTCTCAGCAGGAGGAAGAATCAGGGGACAAGCTGGCTGGTTTTCTCCGCTGGGCATGGCATGTGGTTCACAAAAGGTAAGCAGTGCCCAGCAGAAAAGGTCCAGGGATGGGCTTTCTGAGGTTGTGGGCAAGGAACGGGAGACGAGGAGTACGTGTGTCTACCCTCTTGTTTGTTCAGTCACTTATTCATTTACTCATTCATTCCCCAGGCAGTTTACTGGCTACGACAGTGAACAAAGCACGATTCTGGGCACTGGATGAGTCAGAGAGAGATCAGGCACACTCCCAGCCTTTCAGGAACACACAGCTTGGAAGTGGAGATGAGAGGCGGGGCACAAATACAAACACTCTAAGAGTAAAACTCTCCACGTGATAAGAACAGTCTGTAAAGCTGGGGAGACTCAGAAGAGAGAAGGTCGTGGATGTCTTCATGGAGGAGGCAGCATCTGACCTGCTCAGAGGTGAGCTGTGGAGGGAGTAGGGCAGCCGGCGGGGGAGACTGGCCTTGGGTGGGTGTCACGGGGATGAGGACCTGTGTGTGCCAGGGCAGAGCCGTCGGGAGGGAGTGAAGGAGGCTCCAGGCAGGAGGGGAGCTGCAGGGTCAGAGAGGAGATGAGGGAGGGAAGTGGCGGCCAGGGAGAGGGTGCATCAGAGACAACCCCAGAGTCTGGATGAGGATGGAAATACAGTCAAGTGTGTGGACTCTGTGGCCGGACGGCCCGGGTTAGAATGGATCCCACTGCTTTCCAGCCGCGTGACCTTGGGCAAGTCCCTTCACTGCCCCGTGCCTCCGTTTGATCCTCTGAAAACACGGATATCAATAGCACTTACAACATAGGGCGATTTTGAGGCTTAAATGGCATAAATCATCTAAGGCACATTATAAGCCCTTGGTAAGGGTAAGAAGTTATGAGGTGACAGGGAACCTGGGGGCTTTTAACTGAGACGGGGGCATCCAGAGAAAGAGCAGATCCGAGCAGAGAATGTGCACTCCCTGGGGCCCCAGGGGAGGGCTCCTGATTGAGTTCCGGGGCCTGGTGGCAGTTGTTTTAATTGATCTGGTGATATGCGGAGCTCTGTCTGTACAACTCAGGGACACGCAAGTCAAATATTGCAGAATCGACCGTGTCGGGAGGATGGCTGGAGGCTCCCGTCCTGCCCAGAGACCCTGATGACCGATGGGCTGTCAGCAGGCGGAGAATGGGCTGGAAGGGGGCTGCGGAGGGGCCCAGCGAGCAGTGAGCGTCCTTGCTGGAGGGGCCGAAGGACTGAAGACCTAGAATCATCAGGCGGGGCTCCCAGAGACACTGGTGGGGGAGGGTGTCCCATCTTACACAGCCCAGCCTCACGCACACATGCCCACAGCAGAAAGACTAGACTGAAGCCTGGCATTCGAGGCCCTTCCGGGTCCAGCCCCACCTCCTCCGGCCTCAGCTCCTCCAGGCAGGACGTCCTTTGCCCACACTGCGTTCCCCACCATTCCCTTCACCTCTGACCCTTCCCCTGTGCTCTTCCTCTGCCTGAATCGTCACGCCCTCTTTCTCTGTTGCCTCTTTCCAAACCTGGCCTCCGTATTTCTCTTCTGAGCCTGTGTGGCAGACACTGTCTTTATGCCCTTGTCCCAACGCAGAGGCCACGTGCACACATTCCTCTGCACGCCCAGCGCTTTCTGTACCTGGGACATTCTCTGGCAATGGCACAGGCGTGGCCAGTGCGGGTCAGGCCACAAAAGCCAGGGAGATATGAACTCAGCAGAGCCTCCACCCAGGAGGCAGGGAACAGGTGGATGAACCCCAGCTTTCTCACCCCTCAGAGGCACAATTCCGAGGCACGATCTACCCAGTTTCTCAAAGGCCCCAGCGGGGTGGAGCCCCAGTCGCCCACAGTGTAACCCAGCTGCTGACGCACCTTCTTCGCTTTCTTTCCTCCCCGTCTCTCTTCCCTGTCCGTCACCCTGGTTCCTGAGATCACCTCCCAGGTCAACTACTCACAGCCTAACCGTGTCACAGGGCCTGCTTCTGGGGTCCCCAACTAAGACACCTTCCCTGAGCTCTGAATTCATCCTCTGTACCCTCACAGGTGTTATGATGTGTCGTACGCCCCTCACTCCCCCGTTAGGCTGTGGTCATCTGGAGGGTGGGGATACAACTTCGTAGTCCTGACATCACCTTCCTGCCCGCAATGCCTAACACGCTATCTAGCACAGAGCGGGTGTCAAGACATGTTTGTAAATAAATGCATATATAAGTGCACATCAATGGACACACACACATGCGTGCACACACGCTCTCTCTGCTTGTTTTAAAAAGCTAATTCCAGTTCAGGACTTTGATACTTAAGTGGCAAAGCAAAAAACACACAAATATCCTTCAGACCAGCTGCCATGAAGATGCCCAGCCAGGAGGACACCCAGGTCTGCAGTTCTCAACATCGCCCACCCCAGCCCCGACAATGATGGGCTCTTACTAGACGTGGAAAGTGAGGCTGAGGTGCCCTCAGTCAGCACCCTGCCAGGCCCCTGCCCCTGCACGGATGGCTAGGGCTCCACGAGGCTGGGCGGCTATGGAGAGGATCTCTCCCTGGCTGGGGGGACCTACTACCAGCCCTAATGGGGACTCGTCTCCAAATCCCAGGCACCTGCTCCACAGTGGTGTCAGCATCTGGAGGACAGCCCTGCCCCCAGCAGCCCCTCAGCACCAGCCTGCCCGCCCACAGCCGTGCCTTGAGAATGCCAGGAGGCCCATCTAAGGCCACGCAGATATGGAGTGGGCAGAGGTGAGGGGCACGGGGAGCAGAACCTGGGAAATCAGCGGAGGAGAGAGGAGCCAGCTCATTCTGCATTATTACTCTCATCCTCATCTGTTTTAAATATCAATTGCTACGCAGGTTAAATACTTATTCAGATGCCTTTTAGCTTAAAAGCAAGCTAATTGATCTCTGGAGATCCTGAATGAACAGTGAAGAAACTGCACTAATTATAGAATCAACTTCCACTTCTGTATTTTGTTTCTTCTCCGACAATACTGCTGGAGTGACAGAAAGGGGCCTCGTAGAGCAAAAAAATCGTGTTGTTTTTATTAGGCAGCGACAACAAACGTTGCCGCACAGCACAATGCCCCTCCCGGCCCCCTGACCCCTGACTCTGGGATAAGCTCTCCCAGGTGGGAGCTCTCAAAGGTAGGACTTTAAGATGCTGAAAATACCAGCACAGTTCACCATTGGCCAGAATCCACCAAAGGTGTCTGCCCTCAGCCCACCCACCCTATAGCCGCCCCCCGCCCCCAAATAACCCCACACAAATGCTGCCAAAGCTGCTCCAGGTCCACTTCCTGCTCACATACTCCGACCTCCTCTGGGGTCTCAGCTAGTGCCTTTGCACTGGCGTCCTGGAACTAGACGGTACAGCGCAGCTGTGTTTTGACATCCCTCTGGTCCCTCCCACAGCTCCCTGCTCACCAGTGCGGCCCCAGGCTGCAGCCCCCTGGTGCCTGGACCGCAATGTGGGAGCCCAGGGTTCCTCAGCTGGTAACAGTAGATTCCTCTCTCCTGCCCAGGGAGACGTGTCCTTTCGCTTTCTTTTCACACCCTGCCCTGGTTCTGACTCCCTCCACTATGCTGCCTTGGGTAGAACGGAGAATGGGCACCTCTGGCTTGGCTGGAGAGAAAATCGTGTCCCTGCTATTTCAGTGACGCCAGGAAACCGCAGCCAGTGTGCAGACAGGCTAAAGTCCTCCGAACGTTTGGGAAACTAGAAGTCAAACAAAGTTGAGCAGGTTTCTTTGCTGCAGGACTTCTCCGGGCATTTACTCAGCTCACATGCAGCCTGAGAGGGGGTAGAGTAAGCAACGTTTCCCAAACTTACTTGACAACTGTGGAAACCTTTTCTGGCAGAGCATCTTGCTGGACGCACACTTTGGGAGGTCCAGGGCTAGAGCCTTCGTATCGCAGCCTGCCTCACACACCTGGTCCCCAGCCCTGAGCAGCAGAGACGCTCCAGAAAGAATGAAGAAAGGATGACAGCAGAAGTATTTGATCTACTCCATACCAGGGGCCCAGAGTGACAGGTTTTGTGTTTTACTGGATTGATTCTGGGATGTCCGTGACTGGTTGTTTTTAACATAGCTTAGAGGTGTGACTGCTCCACGAGGCTCTCATTAGCACGTGTCTGAGTGCGTGTGCGCGCACCTGGGCAGGTGTGGACATACATCTCGCCGGGACAGGGGTGCAGCAGGGAGGGAAGCATGGGGGGCCAATTCATCAGCCCCATGATTTGTGCCTCTCCCCCCAAGGCATGAGGTTGAAATAAGAGATTCCGGCTTAATTATGATCATTAGCAAATGAGACTGCTTCACATCTTCACAAGCTCTCAGCTCCTACAAAGGAATTCCAGGCGACCTTGTCTCCCACCGCCACCGCTGACAGAGACTTGCATCCTCTCAGCCCTTCCTTCATTCAACAAACACTCAGGAGCACCTCCCGTGTGCCAAGCACCAGGCACACAGCGGATTAACAGTAGGGGAGACCTCTACCCCATAACACCTGGTTTATTTCCCCAAAACTCTGAATGCAGGTAGAAATTATCTCAAATATCTATTTGTTATCCAGTTTACAGTCTGCCTCTGTCCCCCACTCCCACCACTAGAACATAAGCTCTTTGAGCATCCAGAGCTTGTTCATCACTTTCTCCCCAGTGCCTAGAACAGTGCCTGGCACATAGTAGGCACTCGATACATATTTCTCAACTATAAATGAATATGTATGAAACATACAAGTATAAGCAAGCATGAAATGGCTAAATGACAAAACTCTGGGGAGGTAACACGTGGATGGCAGCTTTTAGCCAGAGCTGCTGCCTCGGGGTGGCAGAGGGGACACCACAGAAAATAAAAATGTAATTTGAAGTTTTAAGCAGTGGGGGAGATTCCTTATAGGAACATCCAGATCAGAAAGTGGAACATTTCTTGCCAAAAGCCAGAAAGACTCATAGTCCCCTCTAGTCACGGCCACTCAGCAAGCCCAGGGCAATTTTAACAGGCAGGACAGCAGGTACATTCACAGAACTTGAGCAGAGGTACAAGCCCCGAATTTGCATGGACCGTCAGTAGCCATGGAGAAAAGAGGCAGCTTGAATTTTTATAATACAGGTTTAAAGACACCATCCGCTAAACCCTGCACTTTGAACAAATGCAAAGACGGAATTTTCTGCATAACCATCTGGTGTGGATTAGCAGGGGGACCAAAGCAGTTCAGGAGTCACAGTCACAGTAAGGAGAGACACTAACTCCGTTGAGCCTGTGTTCTAAGCCTTCTCCACCCATTAGCTCAGTTAATCCTCACAACAGCTCTATGAGGTGGATGCTACTATTATTCTCATTTTTCCAGAGGGGGAAACTGAAGCTCAGAGGTTAGTGATATGTCCAAAATCGCACTGCTTCTGCAGATCCTGGAGTTACACCGGCTCTGGTTTGACTCAGGAGACTAAGACTCTAAACAGCACACGCGTGATGGAATACAGCATCAAGCCCGGAACCAATATGGAATCTCCTCACTAAGCCTCATCGGGGAAAGGAACTCACCTGGGAGTTAATGCCAGCGCCCACACGGTCCTTAAATCTGTGGGTTCTTCATAAATGAGTGTGGCTAGATTTATGTTTAACTACTTGGTAAATGGTATATGGTTCTCATTCTACACTGTGGGCTCAGTCATTTCCAGCTAATTCTTTCATTGCATTAAAAGGTTATAATTAACAACAACAACAAAACTTCAGGTATGTATTTCCAAGGAGAGGGAATTAGGTCACGAGAATCAAACAGGTGAAATCTCGTTTTCCAAAAAGACAGATCAAGTAAATGCCTCCTTCCAGAGTGGGCCCTGCTGGTGCCTGGGTGGGCGGCCTGTCATCCTTGCCCAGGAGAGGGGTGTTCCGTACCGCTCCCAAATGCTTGTCGCTTTGGATGACAGGCTGGCAGCCTCCATGCTGTGGATAAAGAAGCAGGTTTGTCTGGGTCAGGATCTCTGTCTTGTGATCTAACTTCAAGTCCTCCACGATATCTCCAACCCAACGTTGCTGAAACCAAATGCAGCATTTTCTCCCCAAACCTCCTCTTTCCCTGGGGTTCTCATCTCAGGGAAGGGCACCAATGCCCTTCAGTGGTCCAGGCTGGAAACCTCCGTGTCATCTTCATCTCCCATCTCATCCCTCTTTGCCCCCCAAATGACTGGGGTCTGTCTTTCCCATCTCCATCATCACCCTCCAGCTCACGCCCGCACCATCGCGCCAGCCCCCTCACGCTCTCCCCCACTCCACCCTCTCTTTTCCCAGGCCACCCTCCACACGTCTGCCCCAGTCAATCCCAAAGCACAGACTCAGTGCCAGGGCTCTGCCTCACACCCTCCCGGGCCTCCTCCCGCCCAGAGGATCAGCGCCCCAGTTCTCTTCCTCGTTTTCAATGTCTTCATAAATCTGGCCCCCATCTACCTTTCTGCCTTATCTCCCCCCAAACCTCTCCATGCAACGTGTAGTTTAGTCACATCAGTTTCTCCACCACACCGTGAACTGCCACATCTTGATGCCTTTGCTCATGACATTATGTTTCTTATTAATGGCGACAAAGTATCTGCTCCCTTCTCACGCATCAGGTACCGCTTTACGAGCATCATCTTGTTTCATCTTTACAACATCCCTAAGTATTAGCTTCTCACTATGTTACGATTGAGGAAATGGAGGGCCACGTGCAATAGTAACTTCCCCGCGGTTCACACCTGGAACCCAGATGCGTCCAGGTATGTCCTCCCAACGCACTAACTATGCTGATGGATTCAGTCTTTGGTTGGGCATTCACCTGTCACTGTTTCCATGTCAGTCCCCCAACTAGACTGCAGGGACTTTGAGGGATGTGTCATCTGGTACTCAGCACAGTCTCAGAAACTGAGCAGGTAAAGATAAAATTCACATCTTTGGCCCTGTGTGACGGACCCTCAGAGCAGCCTTTCTCTCATTCATTCATTCATTCACTGAGTATTCACTGACCACCTACTATGTGCTGAAGGACCGTTCCAGGCATTGGGGGTATAGTGTTGACCTAAGCAAACAAGCTCCTGCCCTTCAGGCACCAACCTTCCTGTTACAAAAGATGATAGCGGGTGCCTACAGGGGACTGTTTTTTATGACTCTCCAAGGGAAGTTCAATGCAACGAATGTTCATTGGTACCTTCTCTGTGCAGGGGATAGAAAAACAGATAAGTCATTCGTCTGCTTGGGTTGCTCATAGACTGAAGGAGGAAGAGTCAAATAAAAAAATAAACAATGAAGGTGATGACTGCTCTGTTGTGATAAATGCAAAGTGTCTTAGGGGATGAAAACGGCCAGGAGAAATCTCAGAAGACTTCTTAGAGGAGGTGATATTTAAACTGGGCCTTGAAGAGTGAGTAGAAGCTGACTGAGCTGAGGAGTGAAAGCGCTGAATGGGCAGAGGAACAGCAGGAGTGGAGCATGAAAGAGCCTGCTGACTTCAGCAAGCCGGCAGGGGCCAGGTGTGGTCACGCACAGCCTCCCACTCCAGCCCCACCCCCTACCCCTGCCCGCCAGGCAGGCTCCTCCCAGGCATCAGTTTTTCTTAGTCCCTGACTCAGAAAGACACGCTGCCTTGAGGAACTGTTGCTCTTTTCCAGCGCTGCTGTGCTCTGCTCACAGCTGACACATTGTGATTGCCTCCCCACAGTGTCTCCCGGCAGGCGCTGGGTCTGCCAGCGAGTCCAGCAGCGGAGGACTGGAGAGTCTTGTGGGAAAGCACAGCGCCCAGGGCCTCCCAGTCCCTGCGTGTTGCAGGCGAGCATCCTCATCTTCAGGAGAGAGGCGCATGGGGCAGGGAAAGGGACGGTACACCCCTCCTAGCCGGACAGCCAGCTCCATCCTGACCGTCAGCAGAAGCATGCAGGCTGCAGCCGCAGACACTACGTGGATGCTGCTTGGCCTCCAGTTCTCAAAAGCAAGGCCTGTATCCCACCCCGCTCAGCCCTGCCGCAGGCCTAGGACCACGGCTGAGCAGGGCTGGGAGGGGACCCTGGAGCTGCAGCATACTAGCCCCTGCAGCATATGCCCCTGCAGCTCATCTGGGCTGATAGTGTGCCCCAGCTCCGGGAGCTCATCTTGCCCTGCTGGCTCACTTATCTAATGCCTCAGTTTCCCTAGAAGAACCAGAGCAGAGTGGTCTGGGGCTAGACTGCTTTGGTGCCATTCACGTCCCAGCTCAGCCACTAACCAGCTGTTACTCACGCCCTCTACACGTCAGTTTTTATATCTGTGAAATGGGCATTTCACCTCCCAGTGCTACTGGGTGGGTTAGAGAAGATGATGTACAGAAAGCCCTTGGCCCAGGGCCAGGCACATAGTGGATGCGCCTCGTGACCTCTAATTCTCCCTCCCTGCTGCTCTGCCTGAGGTTCCGCATAAAGCCGGGTCCTGAATTTACAATTCCTGGGCCAGCCCCACCTTTTGCTCATGCCTGATCCCCAGAAGCCGCCATCTGCTGTTCCGGTAGATTTCAGGCCCCCCAGCCCCCTGGGTCTCTCTATCCAGCACCTGCCCCCTCTCCCTGTATCAGGTGGGTCCTGGCCTCTCCCATCCACCTGAAGTTCCCTGGGATGAAGTCTCCCCCATGTACCAGCTCCGTGCTAGGGGCCCAGTTCTCCTCTGAGGAGGCTGAGCCCAGGCCGGCCCCTGGGGTCTCTGTGCCCCTCAAAGAGGGAGCCGTGGCTGCCCCAACGCCATTCCCCACACCCACGCCTGGGTTTTGCTCCAGCCAAGGCCCTCACGCTGCTTGCCTGGTAATGGTTGGGGGAGTGAGCCGATGGGCAAAAAAGAGGCTCCATTTCTCTCTGGGACCAATTTGTGAGTTTCCAGCGGCAGCTCTCGCTCTCCATTCCTGCCTCATCACTGCCTGCCTGCTGCCCGCCCTCACTCCACTGGCTGTTAGGATGCTGAAGGAGGCCAGAGAGGTGGGACTCACCCTCTGCCGGCCAGACAGTAGGGAACGCAAATGACCATCCAGAGGTGGGGGAGGGGCGGGCAGTGGGGGCAGCCTCCAGGGGACGGGAGGGCCAGAGAGAGGGTGAGTCCTGTAGGTAGGCACTGAGGCAGAACCACCCCTTCTGGCGCCCTCTGCTTTTGAAAAGAGGCAATGAGCCTAGTGGTTAGGAGCACAGCCTGGAGTTACATGGAGCAGGGTTTGAGGCTCAGCTCTGCCCCTCTAGCTGACAACAGGATGGTGAGTGGTCAGCCAAGCCCAGCTCCTCGGCCGCCTACAGGCTGCATGACGTCAGACAAGCTTGTCAAGCTCTGTGTGTCTCAAAGTCCTTACCTGCAGATCTGGGGGGTGGCCTTGCTAGTACATGAGCATAGTTAAATACTATGTAAGTAATATTAGGACTGTCTGTGTGACCTTGTAACATTGCTTAACCTCTCTGAACAATATTTCGATTCACAGGGTTTGTGAGGATTGACTGAGATGCTGCACGCATAGCCCTCAGCAGAGACCCTGGTGCACAGAGAATTCTCGATAAATGGCAGCTAGAGTTGTTTTTACTACCATATTTCATTGATTCTCAATCACACTTTTTCTCTTCTGCGTTTTAACGTCCCTGAAATGGAGATGGGTCTTGCAATAGATGATAAGAAAGCACTGTGTCATAGTTTAATTGGTGGCATTTTTTTCTTTCTTCGGGAAGTACATAAAATTACGTATCTTACAGTCAGTGGTGTTTTAGAATTTACGAAATCAAAGCAGACCAAGGCAAGAGGGAGAGTCCCCACTGAGGACCTGGCCCTGCTGTGTCCTGAGGCTATCCCACTTGCCCTGGTCCCCCACCCCGCTGGGGACAAGCCCCCCTGGTCACCTGGGGCCCAGTGCCCCCCTCCCACCCACCTTTTTCCTGCCCCTCCCTGACATATGCCCTGTCTCCTCTAGAGGTCTCAATGTCCCTCCAGACAGGGACGTGCTGGGAGCTGTAGATGGACAGGCATTGCTTTGCTTTTGTGTTGCTCGTGAGGTCCCTGTAGAGGGTGGGGCCCATGTGGCCCCAGCACCAGGCTAGGACAGGTGAGAGCTGGATGGCCAGGCAGTGGGCGTGTGCCATCCAGCTCTCAGTGCCACTAGGAGGGAGCCCAGTGGCTTTGCCACCCTCCAGTAACCCCAGCACCTGTCTGGGAAGACAGGATAGAGACCTGAGCTGGCTGTTGTTCCAGAGGTGCAGGTTCAGAAGTGGGATAGTGTCCCCAGAGCTCTGGCTGCTTCGTGGTTTCTGAGGAAGGAGGAGGAAGTTAAGAGCCCCAGGAAAGCCAAGATTCAGGGGAGGTCAGATCGTGGGTTCTGTCCTATGGCTGGCATCCCCTGCCCTCCCTCCGCCAAACATCACCCCTAAGCCCTTGAAAGTTCTCTGCTGCCTTAACTGCTTCAACCCTCTCCCTAGAGATCCGCCTCCCTGAACCTTCCGTGACCAGCAACTAAGCTGTTGATGCCTGGCCCCACAAAGGGCTTTGATTTGCTGCTGCCCCTCCCCTCCCAGACTGGTGGTTACTTACACTGAATATCACCCCTGAATCCCTCAAGGTAATTCAGACTCTCAGCCTCACTGGGATTAGTCCCGATGTCATGGGGCCATGAGCTTATTTAGCCTCAAGGAAGGAAATCTTCCTATACGGAGCACCCACTCTATGCCCCGCCCTGGACTTCACAGACTTCCTTACTGAATCCCTCCAACAGATCCAAGAGATTCATGAGGAAACTGAGGCTCCAGGAGGAGCAGCTGCTTGCCCAGGGAGCGACTGGGCTGCACTCGGAGCTCAGATCTGTCTGCTGGCAGCTCCTGGCTCATGCAGTCCCCTCCACTCCCCAACCGTTAGCAGGGATCCAGCCTCTCCTGCGACCCAGAATCCGCCAACAAAGCAATGATCAAAGGCAGGAGATGGCGTTTGTCTGGAGCCCCAGGTAAAAGGAGGCCCGTGCTGCCAGCTGCAGCCGGGGAGCCCACGCCGGGCCGGGAGCGGCACCCCAGCCCTTACCCTTGGTCTGCAAAGACATTAAATATGCAGAATCTCATCTTGTTCCTGGGCAGCCGAGGGCTCTGAGTTACAGGAGGTGATATTGCTCTCCAACAGGTAAGTTGTTCAACAGATGGGCAGTCGAGTGGCAAAGAAATACATTATTAATGTTTCTGGTTAAATTAACTGATTAAAACCACCCCAGGTAAAAATGTACGTATCAGCGCTTTGCCCACAGCAAATGAGGAATTAATGGAATATGGTTGCGTCTTTGTAATGAGACACAGACAGGGGCTGACTGGAAAGATTCTCTCTCTTCAGCAGCAGCGGCAGGGGGTGGGGGTGGGAGGCCCGATCCATCTGTTAAAGGGACCTCAACTGACTGGCACAGCGGCAGGGCGGGGAAGAAGGACGCAAGGGGGCTTCCTCGGGCCAGACTGGAGACCTGAGAAATCTGGAGGCTTTGACCCCTGGTTGCTGGAGCCACGGAGGGGGCTCACGGCAGAAGCAGCAGGCCACTCACGCCGGAAGTGGTGAGGTGGAGAACACTGAACGGGAAGCAGGAACACAGGATGTGGCTCTGGCTCTGTCCCTGCAGACTTTACACAAGCCAACTTCCTGGCGGGGCCTCAGTTTCCTCATCTGTAAATTGGGGGGCGGGGGGGAGAATGAAACAGTCTTCAATGCTCTCTCCCAACTCTTTCTTCTCTCACATCATAGGCTTCTAGGATAATCCCAGTGTTTACCTTGTCCTTACCCACAGCAGATAAACTAGTGTGGAGCTGAGCCCCATCTGGGATGTATCCAGACACCCCCTGCCCTTGCATGGCTTTTGGAAAACGCTGTTCTGACACAAGCACAAAAGGGCACTCACGTGTCTATGCAGTTGGTTATATGCACATGCATGTACATACATGTACACACGTATGCACTGGCTGACCCACACAAGCACACATCTGCATCCAGGGACCCACACATACAAGGAAGCCTGCACACAGACACATACATACTCGGAGCTCCCACACGTGAGTGCACACAGCTGAATAAAAGGTGAAGCCCTGCCATGGTCCTGCACGCGCAGGAGGGTATCAGGCACACGCAGGTTGGGCACATTTCAGAGACAGTGCTGGGAGAGGGGCAGAGATGGCGCTGCTGGGGCAGAGGACCAAGGGCCACTTTTCTCATCAACAAAATAGGTTTCATGCCAGGGTTTCAGGAACTCCCAGAGGCTGTGACCCAACTCAGACAAGCGTGAGATTTTGCATAAATTAACCAGGTAATCACATCCCTACTAGGGCTTTCCTTGATCCAGGGACCTGGGACAGCTGGAGTCCCACAACCCCAGGCCTGGCTGCACCTGGACTAAAGCAGGAGCTGGTGCTGTGCTGTTCCCCCTCCCCGAGCCCTCTATACCCGCCCCCCCAACCTTCAGGAGCTCTCCGAGGTGCTGATGGCTGAGGGCAAGCAGAGATTGGCTAGTTGTTTTTCTCCTCTTCCTGCCTGAGAGGCGGGGTGGTGGGGGTGTGGGTTGGGTGCTGAGCCCCACTGTCCTATCACACACACTCCAAGCTGCTGAATGCCACGCTGGGGAGTGGGAGGGAGGCGCCAGCCGGAAGCCTCCTAATGACTCGCAGCCTGTGCAGAGGCCTTCGAGGGGGCAGTGCTGACATCATGGTATCATTAGTTGTTTACCCTGAGAAAGTTCACACTTTCAGAGGCCGCGCTCGAGCTGTCAGAAACACTGCACGCAGCGCTGGCGGCTCTGCCAACTGTGCTCCCCAGGGCCCAGCAAAACAAATATTTAGCAGGCGCCTGGCTCTTGAGCACACGTGCACACACCTACTCGCACGGGGCACAGCATGCCAACACACAGACACAAACATCCACACAGACTTACTCCCCAGACACACACAGAGACCCAGAGGCACACACACCATCAATACACAAACAGATGCACGCACAAACCCACACTCGCAGGGTAAAAGGATAATGTCATATGTATTGAGTGCTTACTATGCGCATTATTTGCAAGTGGTTAATGTGCATTATCTAATCCAACTCTCCTGACAACCCTAAATGATAGACATTATCATGCACCCATTTTTCAGATGATAAAATTGAGGCTCCGGCAGGCTCACTCCACAGCTAGTGCTCTTATCATTCACGACACTGACACACACCTGCCCACCCAAAGGCACATGTACACTCAGAGACACACACAGAGACATGGACACACAAGCATACAGAGGCAAACTTGGACTCACACACGTGTGTCTTTACAGAAACATACTCGAATACACACACACACACACACACACACACACACACATGCATGGCAAAACCACCTCCCTCCCAGCCCATGTACCCTCTATTTCAGCCCCCCCCAGGGGCCTGGGCACACTGCCCCAGGGAGCCAGTTCATGCCCTCTGACCCCTTCCCCTGCAAGCTGCCAGGCTTCTGGCCAGGCTCCCTGGGCGATGTCGATAACAGCGCTGGCAGCCAGCAAGAGAGAGTGGGCTTTGATCTGGAGCAAGTCCAGATGGTGGCAGTAAGCCCCAGATGTTACATGGAAACAAATAAGCCTACTGAAATTGGGAGCTTGGGGTGGCCCTTCCAGAGGCCGGGGATCTTCTGAGCGTGCAGCCAGTGTGGCCGCCGCCACAGACCAAGGCTGGCACGAGAGCCTGGCAACAAAGTGGGAGGGCTCAGTTCTGGGGTCTAGACTTCACCAGAGCACTGGGCAGCTCAGCAAAAGGCTACCTGGGTCCTAGCAGCCCAGGGGAGGGAAAGGGTATCAGTGCTGGCGTGGGAGCCTGGCTAGGGAACCCTAAGCATCACCCCATGACCTCAGCCCCCATCACCTGGCCCACTTGGGCACCTGGGCCTGACCTGCCGCGTCCAGGCCTCTCTGAGCACCCTCCCCTGGAGTCATCATTCACTGATTCACAGACTGCTCCTCACTGATTTCCAAGGTCACTGCATGCTGGTTCTCAAGGTCACTAAAGCTTAATGCTTTAGACCAACTTCTCACTAATTTTCAAGGTCATTGCTCACTGACTCCCAAGGTCACTGCATGATGATTTGGGTAGTCATTGGACAGAGATCCTGAAGACCATTTCCTGCTGACCCCTGAGATCACAGTGATTCCTAGAGCCAGCCTCAAGCGTTCCTGGGCCCTCCTTCTTCTTTAGGAAGGCCCAACTCTGCCCTCTGGACTGGCCCTTTGGGCTCCTGACAAAAAGGCAGCCCCCTGAGCAGCGCAAACTTCCTGCCTGGATGGTTAGCACCACAGAGCAGGGTGGTGGTGGGGGTATGTGCTTCAGGCTAACTTGGGAATTTACACACAATGTACACACTTGAGGCTCCTCCCTCCTTCCCTCTCTTCCTTCCTTCTCTCCTGCCGTACACCCTCCCGGCCCCCCTCACCCGTTTTTTTAGCAGGATCTCTCAGCCCTGGTGAGAAGGCATCTACTATTGTCTCCCCACCTCTCAGACTCCCCAACTTCTTATATTCACCCTCAGTTTTTGCTCTCAAGAAAAGATCTTATTAACCCACCCTCTGATCACGTAAGCAACTGAGTCTGCATGGGTTATCCTGGGGAATTTGCATGAAAAGAGATAATAAGCCAAAGAAATGAACCTCTAAGAGTAGAACTTCAGACACAGAGCCACAAGGAGAAGCTCTTTGCTAGAGCTGAGCAGACACATCTCCCTTCCCTAGGTACTGCCTGAATTGCTAAGCAAGGAAAACATATACAAACAAAGTGTCATGTCCTGACGTTTGATAATTTAAGTCGAATGTCGAAGAGCATCTGCTTAATTACACACCGAGCCGTGTGTGAACATGAAGAGACGGGCTCTAGGGAAGCAAAGACCCCCGTTCAGGAGCGCTAACAGCCGTGCAGCCCAGGGTGCGCAGGCAGCGAGATTTGTCTTTTGAGGTTAAATTAAAGCCCACGTTTCATTTTTGACGCATCCCAATTCTTCTAGTTTTCTCCATCCGCCTCCAAAAACTGGGGCCTTAAGTGGAAAAGATGCATCGAATAGCAAATGCAATTCAACAAATATTATGACATGCTGTTCATCACGAGCCCTAAATATTTAACGGTTCAACTTTATGGGCTTTTCATTTTGTTTTATTTTCCTTTCTGCCAGACGCGATGAATTTAGCACTCACAGACCCCGTGCCGTGGAGCTGCCGGTGTCCTAGTTTGCAAGACGAACAAAGTGAATTTCGTGCAGGTGTCTGTGACCTCAGTCCATTCGGGCCACGTCACCTTATCTCGGCTCTGCTTAGCTGGCTTTCTATAAAAAAATAAAAGTGAGATAGAGGGAGGGGGGGAAAAAGGAAGGCAAGAACGGAGAGGGTCTCCAAGCCTCCGTCGGCTGATTCATTTCGGTTTAATCCGCCTCCACGCTGCAGAAAGCTCCTTTGTGGAGATGAGACCAAAGGTCGGTAATAGATTTCAACAGGTTCCGGGAGGCTATTGACTGCTTGGAGCCGAGTGGGAGAGTGTGAGGCTCCCCAAGAGGCAGGGGGAGAGAGATAATTGGAGACCCGGAGCCCCAGTTTGCCCTCTGGTTCCTGATTTCACAGATTTAAGAAGAAAAAGAGATTGTCTAGAATTCCGCCTCTGGAATTGTGTGTGAGAGAGAAAGAGAGCAGAGGTGAGGCACCGGGCCGTGCTTGGGCCCCCCCGGAGCTGCTGGCACATGGTCACTTGTCTTGCTCAAAGAGAGTGGGCTGGGAGGGAGGTTAGGGGGCCTCCGAGGGAGGCCTGCTGCTTGGGCACCGCCCCTGGAGAGCTGGGAAGGCCTTGGAGTCATCTTGGAGGGTCCTGCAGAGCTGAGTCTTGATGGAGAGGCAGCCACCCACTTGGGGTGGCGGGAGGGAGGAGTGGGTGGAGGCAGGGGCCAGGGAGGCAGATACTGAAGTGAATTTACCAGCTGTCCCCTGTAAAACCCTTCTGAGTGTGCAAAGCACCTGTAATAAGACCAGGAACTCCTACAGCCATGGTGTAGCCCACAGTATCCTTCACCCCAGGGATGCAGGCCTGAGGGACCTAAGCAGACTCCACATCATCATTAAAACCTTTCACGTTGGCTGCCCAGGTGAACACAGGTGGGTGTTACCTGGTCAGCCAGATGTATCTGAACAAAAGTGGCAGTGGCTTGGGGTGGTGGGAGCGACGATGTCACCCCCTGCCATGCAAAACCATGGCTACCAACAGGGCTTAGAGCAGCATTCTGCTCCTGTACGTGTAAGGATGGCCTCGTGGGACATCATTCTGACAGCAGGTGGAGCCAGCCCTGGGCATGGAGGGCCAGCTGGCCACGCCCTTCCTCACAACCCTCCCTGGCTTCCCATCACCCGGGGAATCCAGTCTGGACTTCAGCCTGGCAAGAACACAAAATCCCCCAAACCTACCTCTTCAGCCTCTTTCTCTTATACTTGCTGTCCCCAATTAGGCAGCAGGAAAAGGCTCTGAAAGAGGGAAGGTGAGGATATTCTCAAGGAAGGAGAGACTAGGGGCACCTTAGTCAGCTGGGGGGCACAGGCGTCAGAGAACACTTCCTGGAGGAGACGGCACCTGTGTTGAACTCTGCAGAATGGACAATACACACGATGAGAACAGCTCACATTTATTCAACACTTACTAGGTGCCAGGCACATCATCAGTGCTTTACTATGTTATTTCACTTAATCCTAAAATCTTCCGTATGGGATAGATATGATCATTATTAATTTCAACTTATAGATGAGGAAACTGAATCAGAGAGGTTAAGAAACTTGCCCAAGGTCACCTAGCTTGTATGGGACAGAACTGGGCTTCAGAACCAGGCATTAAGACATCCGAGCTGAACTGTGAGCCTCTGAAGACAGGGACTCTGTGATTCATTTCTGTATTCCTGGTACCCAGCATGGGTTCCAGCAGAGATGAGGCATCTGTGAATGCTGTTGAGTGAATGGATGGATGAATTGATGGATGAATGAATGAACTTAGATGAATTTTCAATCCAAACAGACTCTGGGGGTAACAAATATGCAAGATTACACTATATTAGTAAAAATCAAACCTTCTGTTTGTCCTAGAAAGGTAGTTCCCAAAACACATTCCATGGGGCATGAATTCCTAGAAACGTTAGGCACAAAAGGGTGTCCATAGTCATGTGAGTTTGGAAAATTCTGGGTTAAACAAAAGCAAACAGGCTTGTTTACTTCAGGGCTTCTTCCGTTCTTCTGGTTGGTGAGCATCTCCTGGGACCAAAGCCTCAGCAAACAAAAGTTGGGAAGTCCTATCATCAAGTCACCTTCTTTGGACTATAAGGGATGGTATAGTAGTTATTTACTGTTGTGTAACAAATTATCCCCAAACTTGGCAACTTAAAACAACAAGAAATATTATCTCACCCAGTTTCTGTAAGTCAGGGATTTAGAAACAACTTAATTGGATGATTCTGGCTCAAGGTCTTGCACGAGATGCAGTCAGAATGTCAGTCTAGGCTGCAGTCATCCGAAAGCCGGACTGGGGCCGGAGGATCCACTTCCAAGATGGCACACTCATATGGCCAGCAAGTTGGTGCTGGCTGCGGGCAGGAGGCCTCAGCTCCTCACCCGTGGATCCTCCATACAGTTGCTCAAGTGTCCTCACGACATGGCTTCCCAAGAATGAGTGATCCAAGGGAGTCTGGTGGCAGTGATAATGTCTTTTATGACCCAGCATTAGGTGTTGCAGACTGGCGGTCCCACCACATTTTATTGGTCACTAGGGCAACCCCGGTACAATGGGGGAAGGGAATCATAAAGGCATGAATACCAGGAGGCAAGGACCATCATGGGGCCTTCTTGGAGGCTGGTTATCCAGATGGCCTTCTGGTTCAAGCTTCTAGAACTTGGTGATAGGTGTGTGTCTCTCCTCTTCAGGCCAGCAGGTATACACAGACTTCTGTTTTGAACTATCTCAGCCATCCCCAGTGCCTACTTGGTTTTTACCCTCTGTTCTCATTAGCTGCTTCTCTTGACCTCTGAAATCTCTTGACCTTGTGTAATAATAAATCCTAAGTGTCAGAGCTAGAACATCCTGTCCAAACTCTTATTTTATGGATGAAGAAACTGAAGCCAGTAAAGGCAAAGAAATTGTCCAGGGTCACAGAGAAGTTAGTGACAAACCACAGCTTGCAGTTTTTGTGTTCCTTCTCCATCACACCTGCTGACAAGATGTGAATATAAATCCACTGGCCTGAAATTCCAGGGGTGCATCACACCCCTACCCAAAGCCTTGAACTTTCTACAGACCTGACCTCAATGGGCCAGGGGTATGGTGGGATCCGGCCAGGGATGGCGCAAGTGGAGCCCTTGTGGAGGTGGTGGTATGGGACGAACATTATGCGATGGGTCCCTGGCAGCCCCATTCATAACTGTCTCATTTCCATGAGTGACTCTGCGACCACCATCCAAGGGAACAATAGGAATTATGAGCTTTCTCCTCAAAACTTGCACCTTGAGACCTACCCTCCTCTCCCAACATGAGCTCAGCCAACTACATAGGTAGTAGAACCAGCTACCCCTGTAGATGGGAGAGCTGAGCATGTACACCTGAGATGCCTGCTGACCCTGTATCTCTGGCATAACTTGGATGTGCACAGCACAGCCCCAGGGACTATGTCCTTCTAGGCTTTCTGGTCACTGTCACAAGTGGCTGGTGGAGCCCCTCCACTTAGCGATTGGGAGTCAAAGTATTTGTCACAAGTTTCCATAAGCAGTTTCTTTCTCTATAAAGTAAATTTGTCAAATTATTATAGTAAAGCTTAGATGACTTAATAAAAGCAGGATAAACAGGGAAATTCAATAAGGAGCAAGACTGAATAGAAATAGAAACTCCTGCCTGCCCTTACTGTTGAAATAAGCTCCATCTCAGCTCCAGCCTCCCCTAAAGAGAGGCAAGAGTGGGTCCCATGATTCTGCAGCCTCAACTTAAACCTCACCCTTTTCAAAGAGCCTTCTCTAATCACTTTCTTTAAGGTTTCGTCACCCTGTTATTCCTCGTTGTGAATCCTCTTTGTTTCCTTCATTACACTTATTACATTTTGTACTTCTCCACGTATTTATTTACTTGTTCACTGTCTATCTGTCTTACAAGACTACAAGTTTCGTGAGGATGTGGACAATGTCTGTTTGGTTCCCCACTCTGTCCTCAGTGCCCAGCACAATGCTGGCACTCTATAAAGGATTGTTCTTTGGTAGAAGAGCCTTTTCTTTTGCCATATGCCCGAGAGTTGAGACATCTGGAGGAGAGTCCATCTTCTTAATTTGGCATCAGGACAAGATGAGAGCTTCTCCAACCCACTCCCACAGAGTGGCGTGTGCATCCCCTTCTGTCTGGGTCTCACATGCTGTGTCTCTGGCATCTGGTCAAGAGCCCTGCCTGTTCCCTAGCTGGCTGGCTGGGGCTGACTTACTGAGCCTGCTCTTGTCAGCCTACATTTCTCAGGAGTGGACTGTCCATCGCATCTTTGTCTTGTCTGGGCCTGGTTGGATCTTCGAGAGGGTCTGCATCAACCCTTCTGCCAGCCTACTCCTCCCTCTCCATCCTGTGCAGCCCCCTGAGACAGAACCCATCTCTGACCTCAATGCTTCCTGGGACAGCCTGGATCTCTCACCCTCTGCCTTTCCTGGGTGAACTCATTCTATGCTTGGGGCTTCCTTGGGAGCCAACACCCCAGATCTACTGGCCTCTAAGCTTGCTCCTCTCTCCTTCTCCAGGGCAAAGACAGGCTCTGGGCTGTGAATTCTGATGCTGATTGACCTTAACTCTAATTTGACTAATATTAGTTTCTACATGATTTAATCTAATTCTTATTTTAACGTTTATCACACTATAGAACTTCCAGGTGTAGAAAACTAGCCCTGGGTTTTGGTTAGCGCCCCATCTCTAGAAACTCGGTGAAGGTCACTCCCAAGCAAGTGACGCCCACAGTCTGCTCTGGCCCTTGGACATGTCACAATCATCTCCTCCACCAGGCAGGGGTTTAGGAGACTCCTGTGCACTTCTGAGGCCTTCCTTGCCTTTCTTTGTCCATTGCTAGCAGGGACACCTGGAGTTCTGCGTCAGAAGTCAGAGGACACAAAGGCAACACTCCCAGGGTCTTTCTTTCCATGAAGGTTCAGCAGCCACGATGACCATTTTACAGCCAGTGGCACCTCCTCCATTAAGAAGCTTCTTGTCTGAAACAAGGTTCCTACTTTTTGTCAAACTGCCACTTCACGTCCATCCACTCCACCTCCTAAACAAGCTCTCCCTTTTCCTTTCATTCTGGACATTTTTGAAGAAGAGAGGTGGTTACACCTGGTCACTCGCACAGGTGCATCTATGGCCACCTCTTACCTGGGAACACCCTGAGGCCAGGCTCCATGTCTGCGCGCTCCCGTGATCTCCAGCCCTTCGCCTGGCACATAAATCTATCTCGGATGAACGTACTGGGATAATGGAAGGGGAAAGAGGTCACAGAGAACCCCAAATTGCTGGTAACACTAACAACCCAAACATGCCCAACGACACGAGATGTCAGCTGATTCTGTTACAATCACACCCAATATGTAGAAACACATTTACCATGCATTCCGCATTCTGTTACATTGTCTGTTTCTATCTGGGCTATCTTTTTCTGTGAATAGAGAACAAAGCCTACACTAACACGGTTTGTCACTAAGCAGGCTGAGCACTTTGCTTTCTCAACAGTCTGGCAGCCTGCATATGCCAAGGTGACGGAGCCCAGCAGCTTCTGGGTCTTGATTCTGTGAGCGGCCCCTCCCCTACCCCTGCCACTCCCCACCTCTCGGCCAAGCGACCTCACTTTGCTCAAGGTGTCAGACCTCAGTCCACACGTGTCACGGCGAGTCACTCATGAAGCTATTTCCATCCACATGCTCACTGCTCCACTTTCATCCACGTGCTGCCTGAACGGACTGCCGATGGGAGGGATGTTTTCATGTTGCCAAGGGCACAATGTGGACCTAAATGTAACCAGGTAGTTCCAAACAGTTGGCATCTCCTGAAACAAAGTTGTTGTCACTGATCCGTACTCAATTTGACTTTTTTTCACATCTACCCCTCCCCCATTATTTTCCTTATTATTATACATTTTCCCAGTTTATCTGCCAGCCAGTTAATTCACCCACAGATAACTGAGTGACTGGGTCATAATCAAAGGTAGAATATCTCCAGCAGCTTTGGCTGGCTTGAGGCAGCAGAAGTCGTTCATGTGTCTTATACACATTTCTCCAACATTACTTCCAACTTCAGGGGCAGCAAAGTATAGGAGACGGGGCCCAGGGCTCAGAGTCAGAACTCACTAGCCATGCCGTCTCCTCCATCTCCTCGACTGGTCAGGTCAGGTGAGTCCTGAGTGTGGGCAGGGGGCCACTGTTAACCTCTCTCCTCGTGCTTCTGCTCCTTCCCAGAGGAAGGAGGACCCTCCACTTGAGCTGCTCGCCCTCCTCTGCCCCCTCCTTGTGCCCCACTGTGGGCTGAGGAATCGTCAATGTGAGCATTCAGAGTCCACTGAGCCACATTTCCTGGAGGGCAGGGATGTGCCTTTGAGGTCAGGAGCAGTAGGGGCTGCCCTCTGGCTCTCTGTTCCAGTGTCTCTGTCTGTGAGTGGGTGGGTACGTGGGGACAGGCCTGCCTCGAGGGCTTGGCCATACTGGGTGAATGTGAACGAAGGGAAGTCTCACTCATTCAACAGATATTTACTGAGCCCCTACTCTGTGCCAGGCAAAGTCCTGGACTTCTAGAGCTTACAAGTCCACTGGGAGGAGAAGAAAACAAACGAGGAAATGCATGTGTGTTGGGTGGCGTTGACTGCTACAGAGAAAAATACAGTGGGGGATGGGAAGGGGGGGTGGGGGGCAGAGCTATTTTCTGTAGAGAAATTTTATCAGCAGAGGTGCCCTTTCAGCAAAGATCTAGTTCTTGGGGAACCCATGCCGGCTTCACTGATCACTGCTTACTTTCCTAAGATCTCACAAGCTATAACCTTTTAAGGATTGAACCTGAGAATTTTCTACAATCATCATCAAATGCCTTGGAATTTATAGACTCCATCTTTGGAAAATACCATGCCACCTCCTGTGTTCTCATTCCTTCCTAGTGACTCCTTGGTGTCCCAGGGACCTCATTTGTGATCTTATGAGCCCCGGGTTAGAGCTGAGCCAGGAGAGTTGAGTTGCTCCAGCCTGGACAAGCAAGACATGTGCTTATATTTTCTTCACCCATCTCAGGCTCTAGTTCCCTCCCATCAAGGCTTGCTTTCCTCTCTTCAGTCTGAGGATGATGCTCTTTGACAAAGAAGAGTTGAGAAGTTCCTCTTTGCATTATTTATCTCCCGCTGTGGCCAAAATAGCCCCATTCCCAATTTCTGGGATCTGTTTGTAGTTTTCATCTTTTTTTTTTCCCCCGAGAGTCGAGTTTCCAGGAGAGCACATTTAGGAAGTGAAAACAAGAAAAGTGCATGGCAACAGCATTTTCTTTTTAAATTTTCAGAAAGCAATCTGAGGGAGTCGGGGGTGGCGAGTCTCCCAGCGCACCATCAATTTGCGGTTAATTGGTTTAGAATTCATTAACCACATTTTCCTGCCTGCCTCTGCCTGTCTCTGGAACGGTGCATGCGTTTTCCAATTCTTTGAGTTGCCAAACTAATAATTCACCTACTTTATTTCCTGACTCGCAGTTAGTTTGTTTTAGTCTAAATAATGCATATTCAGCTTCATTAGCATATATTTGGATCATTTCCGACTTGAATGTATTCAATCCCATCAATTTACCATTAGTGGGATCATTCAAGAGGGAAGTTTCCATATCGTTCCTGCTTATTCAGTCATTCTCCTCATCTTTACTGGGTGTGGGGGCAGGGCCAGGGAGAGAAGATGGGGAAAGAGAGGGGGAGAGGGTCCTCCCCAACAGTCCAGATTCAGAGGACCCACCCCACCTGAATGGGATGAGTGTAATCCAAATGTGGTTGGGAGCTCTGAATGTTAATGCCTGTACCAGGCAATTAAGGCCAGAAAATGTGTGCACACCCTATGGTGACCCTGAAGGGCTTTTCCCTCTACCCAACCAGTTTTCTGATTCTGCGATATGAACTGGGTGTCCAACAATTCAATGCGATTCTGACACTGACTACCCAGAGTTAGTGCAGACCCCACAGGTTAAGGGCTCAGTCCCACAAGACTGTCCCCACTTCAGATGACAGTTGCAAGTCCTAGGCCACCTATACTACTGAGACACACTATAAATCAGGGGGTCCCACAACCCCCTCCTCAGGTTCCATAATTTGCTAGAAGGGCTCAGAGAACTCAGGAAAACAGTTTCCTTACATTTACTGGTTTATTGTAAAGGATACAACTCAGGAACAGCCAAATGGAAGAGACGCACAGGGCAAGGTATATGGGAGGGGCATGGAGCTTCCACACTCTCTGCAGGCTTGCCACGCTCCCAGCACCTCAACGTGTTCACCAACCCAGAATTTATTTAAACCTCATGATGTAAGGATTTTACGGAGGTTTCACTACGTAGGCATGATTGATTGAATCTTTGGCCATTGGTGATTAACTCAATCTCCAGCCCCTTTCCCCTCTCTGGAGGTTGGGGGGTAGAACTGAAAGTTGCAAGCAAGCTTCTAATCAAAGCTTGTTCTTTCCGGCAACCAGCCCCTATCCTGGAGTTATCTAGCTGCCCCCCAAGAATCACTTCATTAGAACAAAAAATGCTCCTGTTACTCTCATCACTCAGGAAATTCCAAGAGTGTTAGGAGCTCTGTGTCAGGAACTGGGGACAAAGACCTAATATCTTTCTTCTTACATCACAGCGACATTCTAACTGGGTAGATGGGCACCTAGGATTGGATATCCAGGAGCTCTCGACATTCAAATTGAAATCAGTAACAAGTTTCATTAGAGAAACATGATATTCATTCACTCAGTATCTATTGGCCCCCTACTATGTGCCAGGCAGCATGTTAGGTGCTGGGTACACAGTGGTGAATAAAGCATCCATGAAGCCATGTAAGGGTCACGAAACTTACAATGTAGTAGTGGTGACCGTCATCAAACAAACATACATGCGGACATGAATGTAACAGAACACAAATCAATTTCTTAGATACTCTCTTGCTCCTTTCACATCTTTTGTTTGGCTGGTAGGCAATAGGAGGAAGGGATTTAAAAACCAAGAGAGGACCAAATTACTCTAAACATGATAGGGAAGTTGAGACCTAGAAGGCAAGGTACCAGATATGGAGAAGAAAAGGTGGTGCAGGCACCAGGAAGGGGAGCCCGGAGCCTGGCTAAAGAGGTGAGAGAAAAGAGAAGTGGTAGCAGTTTCTCTGGGTGATGTATGCTGAACTCCCTGCTCCAGCTCCCCGCGTTAGGTGTCTGTGTCCTCATCTGGGACTGAGTGTGCGAGGGGCGTGTGCCTCTCAGTGCAATGATACGTGAGGCTGCATCAGCATGGTCCTGGGAGAGATCTGTTATCTCTGCAGCTTTCATATCTAATTACAGTTTGTAATAAGTTCTATGAAGGAAAAGAACAAGGATTGGGGGGTTGAGGAAGGCGGATCCGAAGGCGTGACATCTGAGTTGAGACCTGAAGGATAACAGGTAGCCGAGAAGAGTGGATGGAAGGAAGAGTATTCTATCCGAGGGAACAGCATTGTGAAGTCCCTGAGACGGGAAGAGCCCAGCTTGTTCAGGAACTGAAACAGAGTCATCATGGCCAGGGCAGAAAAAAAACCTATATGGGTTCAGGATCAGGAAGAACGCAGATTCAGAAGGGTGTCCAGGTGACCACGTAAAGAGAGTGATGTCACGGGAGTCTGCAAGCAGGAGAGCAGAGGGGCTGAGTCTGAGCAGGAGGAGAGGCCTCCTGACACGTGTCTCGGCTACGTGCCAGGAAAGGGAGGCACCCCCAGGACCAGGGCAGCCCCAAGGAGGGGAGTGGAGGGGCTACTATACAGACTGGGTACAGATTCTCGCGCAGGAAGCCCAGGGCGGAAGAGCCTTGCTGTGTGCTTGTACGGGAGAGCTGTGCAGGCCTGGAGGGCAAGGAAGAGCCAGAATCCACACACTGGTTGACAGAGCCGAAGGGGCCTCGGGTTTGGGGTGCCCAAGGCCGTGGGACTCCTGGCTAAGGGGGTGCGTGCACGAGCACACAAGTCAAATAGGAGAAGCAGCACTGCTTTATCAGTCAGTAGCCATGCAAGTGTCCTGTCCACCCCTATTCCTTCCCCTTTCTATGTTTTCCCTAGAAGTGCATATTGGAAAACATAACTTAAGCTGAAAGACCTAAGGGGGGCTTTCCGTTTCTCCCCCAACCTGTCACCAAATGAGGGGACTGTCACAAAGCAAGAGGGATGGCACTCTGAATCGGGATGGAGGAATCTCAGAGAGCTGGAACAATGGACTAACTCTAAAAAGACGTACTGTCCCTGGAGTAAACTGAAGCCCCCTCTTTGGAGCACAGGGTGGAATGTCAGCTTAGTGACACAGCCTCAAGTGTTCCATAAGCCCAGTGTGAATCAGCTTCCCAGGAAGCTAAGGAGATCAGCCATCACATTAATGGAAGCAGAGAATCGAGAAGGAAGAAGGTGACATCTTGCTCCACTCTGCCTGCATGGGTGGCTCTGGACTTAGTTTTGAGGTCCAAAACTTGATGCTGGAAGACATAGATATTATCAGGGCTTCTGAGTTATTCCTCATCATGGGATGACTGTCTCAGCCCTCACAGATAAATAAACTCAGCATGAGTTTATTGTGATTCAATGAAACAGAAATCTTGGTGGAGAAAAATGACCCCAGATATATATCCCCATATAATCAGGGCAGGGGTAGAGGTGGGGAGCAGGGACGACTAAGGCCCAGCTCCTGCCCTTGTGGAAGTGATAATCCAGCTGAGGAGGCAGGTCAGACTACAAGGAAGGAAGAGAGAGAGGGAGGGAGAAAGGGAAGAAAGAGAGAGAGACAGAGAGAGAGGGAAAGAGGGGGGAGGAGAAAGAGAGAAAAGAAACAAACGAGCTCTCAGAAGCAGCCCTTTGGATGGCGACCACTTCAGGTTGATAATGAACAGTCAAGCTTCACATCTATTCAGAACAATCCAAGGGCCACTGGGTCCATGAACTAACCCAGCTGGAGGACAATGCCCTGGTGTAGCTGAGCTGGAAGGCCCTCAGGTAAAGGCTGCTCAGGCTGCATTGAGCGGTCTCTGCGGGACAGCTCGGCCCTCTGCTAATCTAATCTGCCAGCGTGCCTTCCCGAGCATGTGTGCACTCCTTTCTCAATAAATAACAAATAAGCTTCCCTTACGGATATACTGGATGCCCAGCCTGTGTCACATGTTAGGGACAAACCAATGAACGAGACCTAGTCCGTGCCCTTCAGGCGCTCATGGACCAGGAGGAGAGGAAGACGTACAATTTCAAGGCAATCTACAACCGCAGAAAAGGCGACACAGAGACGGAGGGCACGGGCTGTGTCTGGAGGACAGGGCAGGAGCAGAGAGTGGCCTCTTTAAAGTAGAAGCTGACGGGCACCACCCCCTTGGTCCACTGCCCTGGCTCTAATCCAGACCAGGTGGAGGGAGAGGACGGGGACACAGGACCATTCTGTGCCAGACAATGGGGGTACAGAGCCAATTTCCTTTCCCAGAAAGGGCATTCGGGTGTTTTCTGCTCCCTCCAGCCCCCATGAAGCCCAGGGTTTGCAACGATTAAACAGTAAAACCTTGACTGCTGCTGCCAGGGAGGAATCGACGTGTCAGTAAGGAATTCCGTGGTGCCTGCATTTCTGTTCACGGGAGAAATGTGTTTTTAGCCTGGACTGACTCTCCAAGTTCTTCCTGCTGAAAGGTCAGAAGACGAAACGCCCCTCCTGTGTGTCAGTCATAAACTGGAATGACTTTGCCCAGCTCACCCCATTCCCCCAGCAGCAATGTCTGTGTCACCCCACACACCCCATTTTAGGACAGTGATCCTCCACGCCCCCACTCTCGATCTGTGTCCTGCAGGGGAACTGCTCTCATCTCACCTGAGCCAACTCTCTGACCACAGTCATTGGCTGTGGGGTCAGCAGTGGACCCAAGCTCAGCCAACCAAGTACTTTCCTGGGATCTTTCAAACAGGAGATGGGAGAGAAGATGACATGATAAATGAAAGCCTGGAGTTCCCAGAGGCTTTGATTCTGACCTCATGGTGAAGCCAACTTGAGAGAATGAAGTTCACTCACAGGGAAAAGCAGAACACATGAGCCACAGCAAGATGGGGGGGGGAGAGAGGGGGGGGGGAGGGGGGAGGGGGGGAGAGAGAGAGAGAGGGAGGGAGGGAGGGAGAGAGAGGGAGAGAGAGAGAGAGGGAGGGAGGGAGGGAGAGAGAGGGAGAGAGAGAGAGAGAGAGAGAGAGAGAGAGAGACAGACAGACAGACAGAGGGGCCGGCCCCCTGGCCTAGTGGTTAAGTTTGGCGGGCTCTGCTTTGGCGGCCCGGGTTCAGTTCCCAGGCGCAGACCTACGCCACTCACTGGCGGCCATGCTGTGGTGGCGACCCAAATATAAAATAGAGGAGGACTGGCACAGATGTTAGCTCGGGGCAAATCTAAAAGAGGAAGATTGGCAACAGATGTTAGGTCAGGACAAATCTTCCTCAGCAAAAAAAAAAAAAAAAAAAAAAAGACCGAGAGACGGAGAAACAGAGAAAGAGACAGAAAGACAGAGAGAGAGACTGACTTGCCCCAGGTTCTGGCTGTCCCTAAGGCTAAGCCAACCCTGCCCTTCTCGCCTTTGGCTATATGAGCCAATAAATGTCTGTAGTGACACGTCAGCTGCTTGATGGAAGGTTTGTATCACTTGCAATCAAAGCCTAATGTCCCTCTAACACACAGTGCACAGAAGTGGAACATGAAAAGCTGATCGTGCACCCACAGAGGGAGCTGGCGGGAGAGGCACGTCTCCGAGGGATATCATAACCCCAGTGTTAACGGAACACAGTGGGAACAGCAGCCTTTCTCCCGGGGGGCTGCTGCAAAGGAAGAAACTCTCCCAAACACAACCACTGAGAAAGACCCTGCACTTGGCTTTCTGCGTTTGCAAGCAGAGGACAAATCCCTTCTGCAGATAGTCAAGAGGGCCACGCTGACACAGGCTGCGCCACCCCAGCTTAGAGGAGGCTAGACCCACATGAAGAGCAGGGAAGAGGGTCCACATACGACAGACGATTCGGAAAGAGGAGCAATTCAGATGGTAGGATGCAGTTTCTCAGGCAGGGGATTTTACCAACACCTCAAGGAAAAGGAAAGGAAGAAGTAAGAATGAAGTGAGCTACCTACTACGGCGAGCTACAGTTACTGTTCATAATGCTTTTTAAGTTAACTGGTAGAAAAATTATAAATAGTATTTAGTCATTGTCAATAATCCTGGTGTCATCTTCATAAAGTTTTAAGTCCGGAAACCACCTGCCCCATGCCACCCCCAAACTGACCTTAATAATTACAACCCAGATTCTGTGCCCAGAATGTTGTTACTTCTTACAGAAGGCGAGTAGAGGAATTCTATATAAAGCAGAGAAAGGGGAACAGGAAACAACAGCAGATACCGGGAAGGGAATCCCAGAGGAGAACTGGTCTACCACCTGCCTCCACTTACACCGTCCTGGACCATCCTGACACACATCATTGCCGCACCTGGAAAGTGTGTGCAAATGAGATCCATCGCAGACCCCTCAAGTCCACATCCCACTGATCGAGTGTCTACTCATTCTAGGCGCTGTTCTAGGAGCTGGGTACACAGCAGTGAAGAAGACAGACAAGGCCTCTGTCCTCAGAGACTTCCGTGACAGGCAGGGACACAAGCAATAAGCAAATAAATAAAGGAGCGAGGCAATTACAGAATGTAATAAATGCATAAGACACTGTCACATTCAGCATCTCATAGAGAGGAGATGGAGGCCCAGAGAGGGTAAGTGACTTGCCCTAAGCAGCAGCCCCAGGGGATGGAACCCAGCCCCTGCTGTACCCCAGCTGCTTCTCCACCTGCATTCTGTGGTTCTATCCAGAAATGTCCAATGCTCTTTTTGGGAACTCCTGGGAGGATGCCCCGTCAGCCTAAGTCCCCACTGTGTTTGGTACACAGTTAGGGTAATCATATGTCTGCTTTGCCAGGGACAGTCCTAGTTTACACCTGTTGTCCTGGAGTAATTATTATAGAATCCACTTTCATTTGCAAAGTGTCCAGGTTTATATAGGTTATATAGTGTCCAGATTATAATAAATTACATGCCCCTCCCCCCATCCATGGAGTACCCAGCCTCTGGATCCCTGGAGCATCTTGATGCCAGAATGAATGTTTTGCATCTTCCTCAGGTGTTGGTCAATACAAGAAGTCTTGCTGCATTCTACCCCATAAAACCTGGGGGCCCACCTCCTTGGACATGGCCCCGCATGTAGGGGCCTGGCAGAGGGAGGCATCTTTTCAGATGGCCCTCCCTTCCTGACCCCTCTTCTACCCCCAGCTATGGCTCTGCCCTACCCACTAACCCCCGCCTCCTGCCAAGGATCTCTCCTGAAGACAGAGCCCTCACTCATTGCATTAGAAGCTCCTGGAGAGAGGCAGCCATGCCCTAGGCCCAAGGGAGCATCACTAAGTGTCTGCTGAATTGGAGAGGAAACACACACCCTTAGGTGAAATACATCTCAGAGAGACGCCTGGGGTTCCCAATCCACCCGAACACACATGCAATTTAAATGCTCCTTCCTCCCGAGAAAACGAGAAAACGAAACGACGTAGGCCATGTGTACTTGGCCCCTGGCCATACAGAGTCCCTGAGCTCCTGAGCTACGCCCCCGTGAGTGTCTGGCTTCCTGGCCCTCAGTGCCCTGGCCTAGAAGCCCTATCCCACCCCAGAAATGCCAGGTATGGGGCAGGTGCAGGTATCCTGGGATAGAATGACTTCAGCTCAGTGTGGACGTCAATGATCCAGTCTCTGGGGCCAGGACCCCGGCAACCTGGGAAGCAGGCCTCGAGCCAGGGAACGGCCTGTGCTCACCTGTGCACATTCCCTCCCCTCCACCAGCGCCCTCCCCACAGCCCAGCCAGCACAGCTGGGCGGCAGCAGGCGGCCTCTTCACGCAAATTAAATAAAACAACCTTTTTATCTGTTGGCTGATTCCCTCTTTTGAAGAAATCAACTACAAATTCATTTTTCGGGAGAAGCAATTATGATGATGGATGGAATGTCAGAGAAAGGGAATCAAACAGCAGCCTGGAGACCCAGGCTGGGGCGGCTTCCCGGGGCAGGAGAGTGTCAGCTCCCATCCTGGCTGGCCCTCCCTGCTCCGCCTTCCCGCTCCCCAGTTTTGTGGCACGAGGATGCTACATAAAGGGCCCCTCCCACCACAGCTAACAGTCCACTTTGGCTCTGTATGTAAGAAAAGGCAGAAAAGGTATAACAAGAGGCATAGCTTGTATTCAGTAAATTATGAGCACTTATGCGCCAGGTACTTTAGGGATTATCTCGTTTAATCTTCACAGCTGCTCTGCAAAATAAAGATTATTGCACCCATTTCACAGATGAGGAAACTAAGATGCATTAACTGACTTGCTCAAGATCATGCAGCTAAAAGAGGAGCAGAATTAGGACCCAGCCTTCATTCTACCGCAGTATGAGCCCTTCTAAGCAGAGTGAGGTTTAGCTCAGAGCCCTGGAGACCAGTTAGCCCATCCCCTTCCCACCCCACCTGTCTCCAGTTTACAGATGGGGAAATTGAGGCTAGCTCCAGGCCACAGGGCCAACATTGGAGGAATCCATGCATTTGTTCAACTAATAATTATACACAGTTTCAGGCACTGTTCAAGGATGCAAGTGCTCCAAGTTCACAGTCAAGGGCTTCACATGCCTTAGCCTGTGGGTTGGGAGATTTGGAAAACAGAAAAATCCCGTGGACTTGACACAGGACCCCAGTGGGAGCCCAGCTCTACTGCACTACCCACAGTCACAACAGCCCTCAGTGCTGGAGAGGAGGACACTGGGCTGCGACAGTGGAGGGACTCACATGAGTCCAGCGGTGCCAGCCCAGAGCCAGGAGCCCCTGGCTCTCAGAGAAGGGCCGAGCTGGTGACAGCGTCTGCCAGTCTGTCAGTTCTGGGGAAATCCTTCACAGAGATGGGTCTGGGCTTCCACTTCAAAGGCTCCTCCGGTAATGACCTGCTAATTGTTTGAAACATATTTTCAGAGAAGTGTGAATTCTCCCTCTCCAAGCCTCCTGTGAATTCCCGGAGAGCTGGAGCTGGAAGGAGCCAGGGAAGCTGCTCCCTTGCCTGGAGCTGGAGGGGGACTGGGGTGTCAGAGACCAAACCCCACCTCCATTGATCCACCTCCCAGGAGAGTGGAGGTGACACCTTGGGAGCTGTTAATCCTGGGGAGGTGGGAACTGAACCCTGGAGACTGAGGGTTTGGGGCTCAGTGCAGACTCTACCCACTTTCAGGTGTTACCAGGTTACTCAGTTATTAAAAATAATAGCTCATAATTGTATGAAGCTTGCTATTAAGTGCTGTACCTATTATATATTCCTATTCATTAGAATCCTCACTGCAACCCAGGACATAGGAACTATTATTTTGTCCCCTTTTATAGGTAAGGGCACTGAGGCACTGAGAGTTTAAGTAACTTGCCCAAAGTCACTGTCCTCTGCTAAGCAGAGGCCATGGGCCTAGACCCTAGGCAGCCAGTATGCACTCTGGGTGCAGGAGATGGAGTGGAGGGGACATAAACCACAGAAAGAAGTGAGTGGCTGTCACTCACCCTCCCTCCTCAGGCCAGGGCCCTGCTCAGAGGTCAGGCAAGGCAGGGAAACTGAGGACCATTTGGAGGAAAGAACAAAGGCAGTGGCTACACAGATCTGGGAACAAGTATTTACCAGCCGGGCAACTACGGGAGGTGAGGGGCCTTTCTCTGACTTCATTTCCTCTTCTATAAAAATGTAAATTACAGCACCTACTGGCAAGGTTGTTTTCAGGAGCTGAGATAATCAGGCACTTGCTTGACCCTGAGAGTGTGTGTCTCCTTAAATTTCGTGCCTGAGGCACTTCATTAGTCTCTCCCTAGTCCAGGCCCTGGAGATAATTACACGTCAAGAATCTGGACCAGGAAATTCCTGACAAGAGTAGAAAGCAAATGAATAAACGAAAAATGAATGAATAGTAGCTGAATGAATGATAGTCAGTTCATTCATTCACAATCTACTCTGGCCAAGCCCCATGCAGGACAGTAGTCCCGGGGAGTCTAGGATGAGCAGCCAGGCACTCTCCTTCGAGAAGCTGACAGTCTAGGAGGGAGCCCTGTAAAGCCAGGGGTGCCATCTCTGCCCTGTGCTGCCAGCCAGGGACTGGTCTGGTTCAGGCAGACCTGAACAGTTCACCCTGTCTGCCTGGCCCTGCAGGAACCTGCTGGCTACCTGGCCGAAGGTGAAGGCTTGACTCCCAGACAGAGACCTCAGCCGGGCCTGTAGGCTGCAGTGGTTCTGGGGAAGGTGAGACCTGTGGGAGATCAAGATTTGGCCACCCTGAAATCTCTCTCTTTACCTTGGTTGTTTTCTCTAGGGACCTTTGACCTCCCCCACTAATTGCCTAAAGAATTTGACATAGTAACTCCTTCCTGGAACAGATCTATCATGATGGCTGTAAAGATAATGTAGGATAGAGGTTACAATAGAAAAGGCACCAACAAGCCCCTCTTATCAGAAGTTCTGTCTCTCTGGCCACATTCTCTGGATGACCCTGCGAGGAGTTGCCAGACAATCATTTACATTTATAAGGGAAATCTCCATTTGTAAAGGTATCTCCCTCTCTGTTTTGAGAAGAGAGGGGGATGGCCTCATTTCTAGAGGCTTATCAATGTGGAAGTTGAGGCCTTAAAGCTGCATAATAACCTTACTCTTGTTTACTGTGCTTTAGTGGTAATCTCCTGTAACTGACTCCCCCCACCCCCAAAATCCTCCTTTGTCATTGGCTGAACATGGTATTTAAGATGAGAATTTCTGCTATTGTGTTGAGAAACGCAGTGTTCCTGCTTTCTCCCATGTATACATGTTATTAAACTTGGTATTATTTTCTCCTGCTAACCTGTCTTGTTATTTGGCCAGCCAGAAGAACCTTAAGGGAAAGGGCAGAGGGAGATTCTCCCTCTTCCCCCGACAGACCCCTGCCCTTCAGCATCTTCTCACCAGGCTCCAGGCCATCTCAGGACCGCATCTCACACCGGGCATCAAGGAAACCTGAGCACTGAGTCCCAGGGGCTGACAACCCCATCCTCCCCACCCCCCGCCGAGATACACACAACTGGCCCAGACTGCGGCCTCCTCCATGGGCTGCAGCCAGGACTTATAAATCCCACCCCCACGGGAGGAGGGCCTGGAACAAAGACGGAGGAAGTAAAAGAGAGGAGGAGGAGAGTGCTTTCCCAGGGCTAGTGAGCCTGTGAACAGGGCAGCGGGAAGGCTGGTGACTTCTGAACATCCGAGAACATCCTTCCCTGGAAACCAATATTAGAGATGGCAAAGGGCATCTGTGCTAGAAGGCGCTTCAGGATGAGAGGGTGGTGGGCCTCCCATTGATTCTGAAGTCCCCCAGCTATCGGAATCTGGCGGCAGGGCAGGAGATTGAGGGTTTCAGGATATCAGAACAGGGGGAGGGAGGAAGCCGGGAGAAGAAAAGAGGGAAGGACAGGAGGAAGGGGCAGAGGAGAGGCAACAGAGAGTGTTCGCAGGCTGCAGAGGACCTGCTCCCAGGACTGAGGCCACAGGACAGAGGGGAAGAGGAGAGGGCCTCGGAGAGCTGGGGGTAGTGGGTCCTGGCATCGCTGGCAGCAAGTCTCCCGTATATCGCACCTCGTCCCCCCTGCAGCCCCTTCCTCCTGTCCTCTTCCCTCCATGGGCTTCCAAGTCAGAGAGACGTGGGTCTGGATCAGTCTCCCCATCTGTAAAATGGGAGAACAACAGCCTCGACTACCCAAGGCTGCTCCAATTTCCAGTGAGGTAATGTCTGCAGAGAGCTCAGCCAGCACTGGCAGGGGACACAGGAAGAGTCCAGTAATTGGTGGCTGGTGCCATTTTTATATTACAGCCATTAGCAGTGACTGAGCTGACCTTGGTGCCCTCTCCAACCAGAAGGGCAGGCTGCCTGGCAGACGGTCAAGACAACGGGACAGCTAGGCCACCCAGCCACTCCAGCCTGTGGGCAGCAAGTGTGCCTGGCTGGTCTCACCCCCTGGCCGCTGTCCACTCTGTTCATTAAGCAAATGGCCCACACTGGCCAATGATCAGTGGAGCACAAGGGCGGACGCCTCTCCCAAGTCGGCCTCATCAAAGGCCGGTGCCGAGCTAATTTAAAGACCTAAGTGGAACATATTTCTCCTGATGCGGCAGTTTCAATGGACTTGTATTGTCTCCAAATAAGCATTGGAGTCACAGCAATTAGTTTTCTGGACAATCGGCCAGTTCAGTGAGGGAGGGGCAGCAGTGTGGAGAGGGGCCGAGGAGAGCAGGATGGGACTGGGCAGCTAGGGGGTGCCTGAGCCAGTCTCGAGGACCAGGCTGGGGCCTCTGCCCGGCAGGGAGGGGCTCTCATACCTCGGGGTTCCCACCAGGATGGAAAAGTCCACCTGTCCATCACAGACTTCCAGAGCTGGCAGGGACTTGTGACATCATTAAGACTCATCCTGCAACATCATTTAGACTGATCCCTCATGTGACAGCTAGGAGGACACTGGGGACCCGAGAAAGTGAGGGTGGTTCAAAGTTGACCTTCAAGTTAAAGGCAGGGCCTGGGCCTCCAGACTCGGGTGTTGATACTTAACCAATACTCCCCAGCGCGCTGCAGCTTCGACGGTGCTTTTGGTGTTTATAATCTCATTTAATCTGTACACTGGCCCTGAAAGGATGGAACTAGTCTTACTTCAGAGTTGAGGAAACAGAAGCTCAGAGAGGTTAGGTGACTTGCCCTAGGTCACACAGCTGATGAGTGGTAGCGTTGGGTGTTCCCCTCTTCTTACCACCCGTGCTGGATGGTGATGTGTCTATTCTTCCCCTGGGTCCCTGTGGACAAAGTCTTGTTGTGCCCCAAGGAGTCTCCCCTTCTGGGATACCCTGGTTTTCCCGGGGCGATGAACTCCTGGCCCCCAAGAAGCTCCTGTCTAGTGGTGGAGGCAGAGCGTCTCTGCCCAAGGTAAAGAACTGGGGATACATATGGGAAGCCCGAGGAAAGTGAGAGGGAGGGCAGAACTTTGAGAGGCAGCAGAAGAAGCACCGCCAGGATAGGGGCTGGGCCTGTGGTCACTGGAGAGCCCAGGGACCAAAAGCTATCAAAGCTACAGCCCAGGCCCAGCCCAGCCCGGCCAGGCACAGAAGTGGGATCTGCACCCAGAGCCTCCCAGGGAAGCCCTGACACCTAGGCCTGGGGCTGAAAGGCAGGACTGTGCCCCGAGAGAGCAGATGGGATACCTGTCCCCTGCCCGAGGGGACACAGGCCCTGGGGGCAATACAGTGCAGGCTGGGGTCGGCCCCGCGGCACGAAGAGTGTGCAGCTCCAGCAGGCGGCAAAGAGTCTGCAAGCGCCGCTGGGCCTTCTGCAGGGAGACCGGGGGGCAGGTGCCTACTGTGGGCTGGAGCAAGGACGCCCCGAGCAGCTCCTGGGCAGCCTGTCTGGAGTGGGGATTTCAGACGCTTGGGTGTGCTTGTCATCAGGAGTGACTTGGGCAGCCATTGGGCCTGATTCTGAATCACCCACACCTCCCTGAAGGTGGCTCTGGATCCATCCGGGTGAACAGTCGCATATTTGGTTAATAAATAACAATAATGCCAACAATAATAAAAATAACAGCAACAACCGCCCCTCATGGAACCCTGATTTTGAGCCAGGCCTTGGGCTAGCGCACGCATCTTCTCATTTTACAGATGAGGAACTGGAGGCTTAGACATTAAACAACTCACCCAGCGTCGTGCTGCTTGTAAACAGCAGAGCTGGGATTCAAAGCCTATTTTGTCTACACAAAAACGAGGGCACTTAACTACTTCTGATATTGTCCACGCCCCATCAGGCTGTCAGGGGCCCCATAAAGATCTTGACAATTTGAGTTTTAATATTTCCTTCAAGAAGGTTGGCGCAGAAGGGGTAGGAAGGACAGAGGAGAAGGGGGAAGCGACACATGTAAGATGAAAGACGAGGGAAGACGAGATCCTCGGGAGGGACCTCGATGGTGGAGTTTCTAGACTGGAGGGGGAGGCGCCGGAGGAGGAGAAAAAAGGCATCAGAAGGGATGGACCGTCTGCTCTCCCAACGCTCTGGGGCCTGGTGTTTCCGTTTCTCACCCCGGGGCCCGTTCATCCTCTTCCGCCTTTTTGCTTTCTCCTCTTCCCTCCGCCTCAGACAAGCAGACAGTCCCGCTGTTAGATGCTTACAGCACCTGCCCCCCCCCCCGCCCCGCTTCCCACCACCACCTGCATCTAGGCCTGGTCATCTCCCACCTGGACCATCACCACCCCCACCCCACTGGCCTCAGCCTCCAGTTCTGCCGGGTTCTTCTCCTGAGGCCCAGATCATGTCCCTCCTCTGCCCAAAGGCCTTCAAGGCTGGCCACTGCCCACAGAATCAAGTCTGAGTTCCTCACCCTGGCATTCGAGGCCCTTCGCAATGTGGCCCCCACCTCCCCGGCCTCCCTGCCCCTGTCTGCCAGGCTCCCCTGTTCCCACGTTCCCACGTGCTCTTTCTCCTCCTGGATTCAGGTTTCAGCTCAGATGTCATCATGTCATATCACGTCATGCCTTCCCAAAGAGCTCACCCCTCCCGTCTCTCACCCCTTACCCTCCTTCACGTTGCCTCAAAGCCCTCTCACCAGCTGACATCTAATTACTGGATTTTCCATCCTCCTGCCCTGCTGAAAGCAGGGATGGTTTTATCCAGAGCCACATCATCAGGGCTCAGAGCAGTGCCAGCATATTATAGGCACTGGATACTTGTTGAATAAATGAACAACTGCCCCACCACCCCACAGTTTGTACTCTTTGCTAGTGACCAGTGACACTTCACAGCTGTCCTAATGGGCCCCACCCACTCTCTATCACTTGCCTTTGTACTTTAACTGAAATGGGAAACTGGACCCATCTCCAGTACCTCCTCCTCCAGGCAGCCCTCCTCCTTACACCTGCCTCAATCACCTTGTGATGCAGTGTTTGTAAAGGGCTAGTATCTCATCACTTGGCTGTAGGTTCCTTAAATAAGAATGAAAGGTCTGTGTCTTACCCCCTGCTCCCCCACACAGTACCTGGTACCAAACTGGGTACATCCTAGGTACTCAGTAAATATTTCTTGCGCAGAGCAGAGAGAATGAAAACTTGATCCAGCAAACGCATTTCTGAAAGTTACTTACTCCAGCCAAACTCTGGGTTGGTTGAGAACCAACAGTGTGCCAAACACCACGGTGGATGAATTTCTACCATGTGCCATGTCCTGCACTGGGAGAGGCCCTACTATGTACCAGGCTCCCCAGTGAGAAAGCACCTACCACTTGCCAACCTGAATTGGCCAATGCCCTCCTGTGCATAGATCCTGTTTGGATGAGCTCCTACCATGGGGGGCAGGGGGAGTGACTATGTGCTCCGTTTCACGCTGAGAGTGTACCTACCACGTGCCACGTCCTGAACCAGGCACTGGGGCAGCATGATAAATAAAAGTCAGTCCCTGCCTTCAAGCGCCTCACAATCAGCCCAGGACAAGCAGTCAATGGGAGAGGAAGGGAAAGAAAGAAAGCACGGGGGAGATTAATAATAACTATTTATTCTGCCAAATTATGAGCGCATGTAGGGCCATCTGTGCACACAGCTCCAAGCCCGCTCATCACCAGCAAGGCCCAGCACAGGAGCCCCACTGGGCTCTGGGGAGCAGCTGGGCCTTCCATCAACTTGTCACCGCCTGCGGGAAGGGGCGCCCGGCCTCCCTGTCTCTGGTCCTCCAGCCCACCGCCCACCAGGTGGATGGGCAGGAGCTATTCTAAAAATACAGCGAAGGTTTGGCATGCAGCTCCTGCCAGAGCTGAGGTAGCTGCTCTTCAGGCTGGAGGATGCTCGAGGACCAGGGCACAGAGGGCAGCTCCCAGGGCCTCCCTGAGGATGGGTCAAGGGGACTGCAGGGTGGCCCAGATGTTTGGGAAGGAAGACAGCACGCAGCCTGCGGGGAGGCTGAAACAGGCCCAAGGATGGATTCACCGTGGGGCGAGGGCGGGACCTAGGGAAAGGCCATTTTTGGATGCCCAGCCATCAGCATGGGGCAGGCCCCAGCCTCCGCTTGGCTCCAGTGGAAAGCAAGAGATGGACCTGGGCCCTGGCTATAGACAGAAACTCGATTCTTTCCTCAGCTTAGTCCTGACCCTGCCCCAGACTGAACCTTGACTTTAACCCCAGTCTGACCTCTGACCCCAGCTATACACTAAACCCCAATTTTCCTGGTGGCCTCCAGTCCCTTGACTGAAGATCCTGGGGGACCTCCTTCTCCCTTGACTCTGAAACAGGCAGGCGGAAAGGGCCCTCTCTGAGAAAGACGGCCCCACAGGCCACCGAGGGCTTTGCATCCCAATGGCCTGGAAAGAAAGTGAAAGAACGTGTATTCAACGATAAAACAATAAGAACAACAATAACAGTTAGCATTTATTGAGCACTTGTTGTGTACAGACACCATTTTAAATGCTTTGCAGGTATTAATCCCTTATTCCTTATGACAACACCATTTTACAGACAAGAAACTGAGGCACAGAGCGATTAAGCAACTTTCCCAAAGTCACACAGCTGGTAAGCATCAGAGTCAGAATTCAAACCCAGGCCACTAGAGTGTGTGTGCCCATCATACCAGAGTTGTTCTAAATGTGTGCCAGCTCCTGCTTCAGCACACACACACACACACACACACACACACACACACACAAAATCTCATTCTCTTTCTTGGAACAATCCTACGAAATTTTTATTACCCCAGTCCTAGAGGTGTAGAAATTGGAACTCAGAAAGGAGAACTGGCTTGCCAAAGGCAACACGGCTGAGACTCGATCAAGTTGGCATTCAAACTCAGATTTTTAAATATACTCATTCCTGCTTACTAAATACACATCCACGGAATAACATAATGAAAAAATTAACAACACTTATAATTGCACCATCCAGAAAACCACTGTTTGCATTTTGCTACAGGTTCTTTCGGTCTTTTCTCCATTTATAAAATAATATTTTTCCATAAAAAATGTGGGTGCTTCATAATCCTAATAGTTGGGCAGTTAGGTTGTGGCTAGCGTTTAAGCCCATCTTCCCGCATTCCCACATGGATGAGATTTCTAGAATACAAAGCTAGCATGGACTTGGCAACCTGTTTCTGGGTTTGGCTGCACCAGCCTTTGGCTATGCAGCCCGTGAGCTGCACAGAGCAGAGGCACGGCGTGATGAAGACCGTGGTCCGGTTGGTACCCTCCATCCTGCTGCACAACTTGCTCTGGTAAAGGCAAGAGCGTCCACGAGACTTGTCTGTTTATTCTTAGGGACTGTCTTGGTGAAAACTTGATGTTTCTCCTGCTGCAGAACAGAACGATGGTTTTGGGGGTCACAATTTGTGGGAGCTGATCTCATGACCCATCCCGTGCTCTTTCCTACCGATCACACACCCCCGGGAAGTCGGGGGGCTGTGATGCTGCACTTGGCAGAGGAAGGTAAGGTCTGGGGTGGGGCGTGGTGGAGCCTCCGCTGCAGGCTGGGATCAGAGGATTTTCTAAACGTTAGCCGAGGCAGAGCAGAACAAATGTACCCAGACCCAAAGGGAAAACTTCCCAGAGCAGAGCCCAGGAAAGGAGAAGGTCTAGTGCCTGCAACTGGGAGGAGGCGGCTTTGTCAGGGGAGCTGGCTGGGCCGGGAGGCTGAGCTGCTCGGGGTCACCGGGCACTTCTGCTGCCGAAGCTCCCAGCTGTGAGGCCAGACACGGGAGTCCTTTGAAGGTCAGTGCATGAGAGCAGAGGCTGGGACAGGTGACGCCGAGCTCCCTCGGAAGGGAGAGACCAGCACAGCCTGCATTCAGGGTGAGGCAGAGCAGACCGTGATCAAGCACACGCACAGAAAGACAGCCCAGACCCGGGGCTCCTTGGGCCGGGGGCAAGGACGCACGGAGCAGGGGACGGCAGACACCCTGGGGTCTTCGTCTCTCCTTCCTTCTCCTCTGTCTTCTTCCTACTGCACACCTGGGGGTGGCCATGTGACTGCTGGGGGCCAAGTGGCCAGAGCCCAAGGCCCCCGCTCCACGGCAGCATGGCTTCTGTCCTACTTACGGCACCGCCAATGCCGGGCTCGCGCAGATTAATGAGGCCACGGCTGAGGCCCCGCGCCCGGGGACGGGCCTTGTTTCTAGGTGACCAGGTACTTGAGCCTAAATTAACTTTGACTACACTTTGTGCTCTCCCCCTTGGGCAGGGCAGGAGGAGAGGAAAGGGGGAGGAGGCGGAGAGGGAGAGGAAGAGGAGGAAGAGGAAGGGGTGGGAGGAAAAGGGGAGGGAGGGGGAGGAGGGAGGAGAGGGAGGAGGAGGAGGAGGAAGGAGAAGGGAAGGAGGGAGAGAAGGGAGTAGAAAGGAGGAGGTACGAGGGAGGGAGGAGAGGGCAGTGAGGGCAGGAGGCAGGGGTGCAGAAGGGCAGTGTCCTGGCGCAGGAGGCACGCAGCTGCCCCATCTTTCTCCCCCTCCAAGCCCAAAAGCCCCTCTAGGACCTTTGCGCGGTGGTCTCTCTGGTGAGGAGGAGCGAAGGGAAATGAACGTCCTGCCAACGAGCCACTTCAGCCCACGCGCTGTCAGACGGGACCAACCACCTCGCTTTACAGATGTGGAGGGAGTTTCAGGGAAGAGGGTGAGTTTCCCGAAGTCACGGGTGGCAAGCAGTGGTAGACGGCTGCAGCCCAGGCGTCCTGCCTCCCTGTCCAGTGCTCTTCAACTCTACAACATGTACCGCACGGTGACGGAAGCCTACTCACCCCTCAAAACCCTACCCAAAGAGTGCCTCCTCCAGCAGGGCCCTCGGGGCCCCATGACCTCCTACAGGGCTTCCCACTGACCATCACTGGGTCACCTCCCCTGCCGGCCAGAGTCATCAACCAGGCAGCGACTCTGGTGATTCATCTCCACGCCCCAGTGCCCAGCACAGAGCCGGCGCTGAATGAATGAATGGGATTAGGCTTTTACGTCAGACAAATCTGGGTTTGAATCCCCACTCCACCTCTCACGAGCTCTGTGACCACTGATAAGTTTCTCAGCCTCTCTGACCCTCAGTCTTCTCATCTCTAAAATGGGTCCCTTGCAGGGTTGGGAAGTCAATTACATAATGCAATCCTTCACATTCATTTATGCACTTATTGGGCTCCTTCTGCATGCCAAGCAGGCTCTGTGATGGGCACTGGGTACCAGTGGGGAATAAACAGACGTGGTCTGTACCCTAACGGAGCCTATGGTTTGGTGGGGCAATAAAACAGTACACGAATCAATGGATATTTAATTGTGTAAGTGCTGGGAAGGAAAAAGCCACAGCGATGACAGACAATGGGGAGTCTAACTTATACATGATGGTCAGGGAAGGCCTCTTCGTGGAGGGAACATTTAAAGCCTAGATCTGAAGGATGAGAAGGAGCCCAGCCAGGCGATGGGGAAAGCTCTCCAGGTAGAGGGAGCAGCATGTGCACCACTATACAAGGCAGAGGAGGGGAGGTTCAGTGTCATCATTGAGGTGTCCACATGGTGTCCTCTGAAGGGGCTCTGCAGGCTGACCCAGGACTGCTTCGAGGAGGAGGAGGAGGAAGAGATGGTGCCTGTGTGCTCTCCACTCTCCTTCCTTCCACCCATTCAATTGTTAGCACAGTTTGCCGGACTCCCGGCATGCAGCCTCCCTGCTGGCCCTGGGCGAACCCTGACACAGCCCTGGCCTCACAGCCCTCAGTCAGGAAGAGGTGCTGGAAGCCAGTGAAACAAATAATCCCCAATGAGCATCTCACTTGGGCTCTTGCAAGTGCTGAGTGGGGCTCAGCGTGATCAGGGCAGACGGCAGGAGGATCTGGCCTGGCACGAGTTGGGGAGAAGGAGAGGGAGGTCAGAGGGGCCTCCCTGAGGATGCGAGGCTGAGCTGAGACCTGCAGGACGAAGAGACGTTAATGGGCTGAGGGGCCTGGTGGGCCAAGCAAAGAGCTTGGGTCTTACCCTAAGAGCAGTGGTGAGCTGCTGATGGCTTTAAGAAGGGGGCTCCATGATCGAATCTGTAGATACCATGTGTGGAGCAGATGGAGGGGTGGGAGCCGGAGCAGATGCAAGGAGAACAGCCCTGGGCAGTTACAGTGGCTCAGGGCAGGGGGGTGGTAGAGAGGATGGGCGGAAGAAAACTGACCGCAGCATGCCTAGAAGGTGAAACCTACAAGACAGTGATGGACCGGATGAAGGCAGGGGAGACGGACAGGAAGGAGTCAGCAGTGACACCATGGGCTTCCAGCTGGTGGAACTGGACACCTGAAGGTGCCCTTCGCTGGGGGTTGGGTGCCTCTGAGTTGTCCAAGTGGAGACGCAGAGCAAGGCCTGGGAGACACGGGTCTTGGAGCTCAGAAGAGATACCCACGCAAGCTTTCTTAGCTTAACAGCAATCAGAGTGTGGCCCTGGAAGAGCCCCCCTGGAGGGGAAGTACAGAGAGGGACCCTGAGAGCTAACAGCTTGAATAAGGAAAACTGCGGGAAAGAATAACCAGAGGCAAGAGGAGCCCTGAGAACAGCTGGAGCCACAGCTAGTCCTCTCTCCCAGGGGGCTGCCTCTGTGGTCAGCTGGCCTCCCTCCTCTGTGCTGGCCGCTGTGCCCAGCCGGGTTCAGGACACCTACTGTCACGGGAAGGAAAGGCATCTCCCAAGAGCATGAGATCCGACAAGCTGCTGTGTAGGCATGAGGAGGGTGGAGGGCGCACCTCCCACTGGGGAATCAGAAGAGACTAGCGGAAGAGGGGCTGTGGAAGGGACCCTCAAAGACGGAGAGGGCTTCTCCAGGCCGGGATGAGGCAGGGTGCTCCTGATGGGAAGGCCTCGCCCTGGCCCAGCACTCCTGCCTCCCTAGCACACCTTACAGCCCAGGTCTGGGACCTTCCCACTCCCTAGCCTGAGAGGCCCTGGAATGCGGGGCTGTGCTTGCTCCTGCCTGCATCTCCCAGGGCCCAGAAGGGAGGTTCACAGATGCCCTTCTGTGGAGGAAGCCACAAGCAGAGGCAGAGGCCACAGAGGTCATCAAAGGGGCCAGTGAGAAGGAAGCCTGGAGGCCTCGCCTTGAAGGCCTACAGAAAGCAGGTGGTCTTTATTGATAAGCAATAGGAGCCACAGGGCAGCGCTGAGGGGCTGCCTGGGGGTCTCCAGGATGTGCGGGGGTGGGAGCAGGGAATGAAGCTGGAGGCAGGCAAACAGGTAGCAGGACGTGTCTGTGTTCCAGAAGACAGGTCCCCAGGCTTCCCCTGATTAGTGTAAGGAGGCTGGGAAAGAGTATATACACACACACACACACAGGTCCATGCACACGTGCATGCAGAGGCACATGTGTATACATCTGCATACACACAAGGACACACACACGCACATACATATCACAGGTAAAACCAGGCACAGATACACAGCGACACACAAGTTCAGGCCACACAAAGGCCCTCAACACACAAGTGTAGAACGGACAAGAGCTTGCAGGTGTGCACAGAGGGACACACTCCTATGTCTCCCTGCATGTGCACACACACACTCACACACATGGGCCCTTAGGAGCCCTGGGCAAAGGCTCATTCCTTTAAGAACGGGCCAGAGGCCCAAGCTGGCTCTGATCTGGATAGTAGTGTTTTAGGCAGAGGCTTCACCCACATGGCCCCCCACCCTGGGCAGCCCTAAACAGCCCTCCGCAGATGAGGGGGTGCCCAGAATGGGCCTCGAGCTCACCGATTCGCTGAGGCTCGGGTGAACACGTCAGCCTGCCAGCCAGCTGCTTCCCCCGCTAAAATAGCAGCCGTGGAGAAGTGATAGCCCACCTGGCTAATGGCAGGCCTGGCTCTGCTGTCGTCAATCCTGTCAGCAGGATGGGAAGGGGCTGGCGTGGGACCCCACACTGCCCCGACTGCACTACCCCATGCCCACGCACCCTGAGGAGCACACATGTGCATGTGGGCAGACGCACAGTGGCCGACAGAGGCATGAACACATGCATGGCACCGATACACAGAGGAACACACACGGCACTGAGTCATCACATACCCAACGTCACCCAAACAGAGGCACAGACATGTGGCACACAAAGACACAACCCCAGAGCACACGCCTGTGCACACACAGCACACACACTGCCCAGATACATGGAAAGACAGGACACACGCACACACAGCCACACACAAGCATATCTGGACAAATATACTCCCAGGCAGCAGTCACACGGACTACACAGAGCACACACACACACTCAAACACACCCATATACACAGGGCACACGAAAAACCACGCACACTGAAGCACACATATATGTGGACACAACAGCAGAAGGCTTATACATACTCTGGCATATGCTATCTAGACACGGGTGAATCAAATACACCAAGACATTTAGGACCAAGGACATACACGTGCAGGCACACCTCGCACACACACACACACACACACAGGCACTCACATACACATCCAGAGTGTTTGCTGATCTTCTGCGTGAGGGTCCCCTCATTGCCTCCCCTCCCCCTCCCTCCTGGCCAGCAGAGCCAGGGTCTGGTGGTCTGACTGGTCACCCATGAGGGGTAGACACGGCGAAGGTCAAGGCCTCTGCGATGGAGGCCTGATGTCTAGACTGGATTCTCAGAACCGGGGGGTAACAGTGCAGGGAACTGGAGTCTGGGGTGCCTCCTCCTCTCCCAGGCCACCAGGCTACCTCAGCAGCCAGCAGGGCACGTGGAGGGCCTCCAGGCAGGAGTCCTGAGCCCTGGCCCCCTGCTCACCGTCTCCGCCCTCAGCCTGGGGAGCGGTGCCAAGGAGCTCTGATGCTCCCTTTCCAGATAAGCCAGCACACGGCTGAGCGGGGCAGCAGAGGGGGAAGAAGCCCTTGGAAGAGAGGCCTGGGGGTGGGGGCCGGCGGTGTGAGTGGTGGGGCTGGTGGCCCCTTGTCTGGAGCCAAGTGTGCTGCGTAAGCACAGCGCAGAAGAGGAAAGTCACTTAGGAAGATTAAATGAGTCAGTGTAGCATCTCAGCAACAGCCATTTAAATGACTCAAAGGCTCGACTGCGAAACCGCCACAATTTACTAGGACGGCAGCATTCCACATGTACAGGAGAGAGAGGGAGGAACACCGCTAACTCCTTCCCCGCCGGCATACAGGCAGACGGGCTCTGTCGTGGAGAAAAGGGCTGCCCAGGGCCACGTCCACTCCCACACCACTCCCTCATCCATCCTGCGCATTCCGTCCTCCATCCTGCAAGGTCTTGAAAGATTCCTAAAAGGGCCTGACCCTGAGCCCAGCATCCTTGGGAAGGTGAGATGGAGCACAGAGCAAAATCTCCTGCCAGCCCTCCTGTCACTCAGAGGTGGATGGGGATACACGCACCAGGCCTGGCCGTGAGCTGACAACTGATGGTGATAGGCGACAAGCATAGGAGGGCTGGCTGTTCTAGTTTTCCAACTTTGGCATATTTTGAACTTTTCTGAAATAAAAGTTTTTTGTTTATTTTTTAAAGCTTTGGATCTCCTCTCTTAGAGACAACACTCATGCATCATTCATTCACTTCATCACTCATTCATTCAATTCATCACTTTCTCAGAGGCCCTCAGAGAGCTCACTGTCCCAGGAGTGGACCCATCACTCTGCGTGAGGCCCAGCGCCCCTGGGGGTACAAGAGGCAAGACCCCCCTCTGCTGGAGCTACAGCAGGTCACAGAGCGGAAGGCCTCGCGATGGTCTGGAGGGAGGAGTAGGAAGATACCTAGAGAGTGGGGGTAGGGCAGCATTCCATCCAGAGAGGTCAGCATGGGTTGGCTCTGGACGCTGTTTACCAGGCTGAGAAGAGGGAGGGAGATGCAGAGGGCAGGGGGCTGGGCTGGTGCAGGGGAGGCTGGCCCTAAAGGTGATTGCCAGGTACCTGACACAGGGGAGGGAGAAAGGGGTGTGTGTGTGTGTGTGTGTGTGTGTGTGTGTGTGTGTGTGTCGGGGGCAGAGCTTACTGGTGGCAGGGGGAGGAGAAGGGGGGATCCACTATGCTTTGAGCACCACAGTGCGCGAGGCTCGGTGCTAGACACCATCGTCTCCACTACCTCATTTATGTTCCTGGGAGGCAGGACGATGCCCACGTGACAGGTGTAGAAACTGAGGCTCTGACAGAGAAGCCCCTAAATAAGGCTGGGTCGGGTCCTGAACCTCATCTGACTGGCTGGGGGTCTGTGCTGTTACTACTAGAGAGATAAGGAGATGTTCACACTGCAGGGAACTTTCCGGAGCAGGCGTGGGCAGTGGTGGTGACTCTGAGAAGCTCCTGTGAATGGACAACCCCCTTGAGGGCGGGCACCCTGTCTGTAACTCCAGAGCTTAATGCAGTGCTCAGCACTTGCTGGATGCTCAATAAACACTGTCGAGTGAATGAAGTGAGAGGCAGGCGAGGAGACGGGAGGTCCCTGGAGAAGGAGGGGGCACTGAGGACAAGAGTCAGGTGTGTGAAGGGGTCCTGGCTGGCTGAGCAGGGGCCTCAGGAGCCCTGGATCCCCTCCTGGGCTGAGCCCAAGCTCCTCTGGCCCACTTCAGAATCTGAGAAGCAGGAAAGTGGGCAGGATGGCTCAGAGCCCCATGTCCGGACCCTGGACCCTCCCCATCAGCACCTCCAGGACCCACACTGCTAAGCCTGGCTCCTCAGGAATCACTCGCTTCACCCCCTGGAGGCCCCTTGAAGACCCCCGGGACACAGAACTGCCCCTTGAGCCTGCCTGGCCAGCCCTGCTGCCTGGCACACAAGCCCCCCGCTTCCCCCACCCAGTGATGACAATTGTGCCCAGGGAGTGAGAACCCCAAGGCCCCTTCTAGCCCAGGACCAGCTGGGGATCTGGGTCGGGGAGTGGGGTATAGCCCCCCAGAGAAGAAAGTGTGCTGATTTGGCCTCTACCAGGGAACCGCCATGAACATGACACCACCATCACAGATCAGTGGTCACCCGAGACTAGATCTGGGCACACACAGATGACTAGCCCTCGGCTCTCATATCCCAGAGACAGCAGCTCTCTGATTATCCTGTCCAGGCTCTGCTGGTTTCTGCAGACATTTGGTGCCCCGTGTGCCTGTACAGAGGTGGGCCCTGTGCAGTGCGTGTGTACACGCACACACGTGCACACCTACGCACTCTCATCCTGCCACCCGCCCCCAGGCGCCCACCACCCTCAACAGACCTGCCTGACTCAGGCCCCAGGCTGGGGGTTAAGGGGCATGCAGAGGCAAGCAGGAAAGGGGCCTCGGCCTGAATTCCAAAGTCTGAAATAGCCCACCACAAATTAGCTTTGTTCTGACAGGCTGATTAGCATAATTATCCCATCAGAGGGGGAAAAAAAAAACAAAACAGGAGAGGACAAGGACAGTGGCAGACAGAGAGACAGCCGGGGGCAGAGACAAAGACAGCAACAGGCACGGAGAGAGGCGGCATCTTGGAGGAAGCAGCCGCCCAAAAGAGTGAGCAGGGATGCTGGCCCCAGGCAGAGCCCCAAGGGAGCCCTTCCCCGCAACACCCACGGCAGGCCAGGCTCACCGTGGGCTTCAGGGGCCCCGTCTGTAAACCAGGAGCGTTGGACAAAGTAATCCCCAAGGTCCTGCCAGCTCCGACACTAACGCCTCGGGACGGCACAGCTGCATGTGCTAGATAAAACCATTTCACTGAAGGATGCAAAGACTCGCGTATCAAGATTGTCTCGCTTTAACTGAACTCACATCTTCTAACGCCCCAGCCTCTCCTCTAAAGAGCCCAGAGTGTGCCCCTCCTCTGTGCCAGGCACGGTGCTAGGTGCTGGGGACACAGCAGAGACCAGGAGAGCCAACTGTCCTGGCTCTTGGGGAGCTCCCAGCCTGATGGAGGGGGATAGAGAAACCCAGCCAGGTAAGTTCCATACGCTGTGATAACTGGTCTGAGCCCGAGTATGGGTGCCCTGGGAAAGCAGATGGAGGACACCGAATCCAGGGTGTCCAGGGAAGACAAGGAAGAGTTTCTAAGGGAAGGGAGACCCAAGGAAGGACTGAGTGGCTGGGGCACGTGGGAGCGGGAACATTGACCTCGGCCCTGACAATTCCAGACATCACGATGGATGGCTGGTGCTCCCTGACCGCCCAGGACGTGCCTCTGAACAAGTTTACATGTATTAGCTTCTCTTCCACAACCAGATGGAAAGATCCTTGTGAGTGGGCACTCTCCCATTTCTCTTATATCTCCCACAGTCCTGGGCATGCAGCGGGCTTGATAAACGCTCATTGAATGCAAGCTCTGTCCATGCTCGGAATAGAGCCACAGGTGGAGGGTTCTAGGCTCAGGTCTCTGTTGCTCCCTCCCACTCTCTTTCTTCTCCAAAGGATTTGAAGTCTCCACCAGGTACATGCTCCAGGAAGTCAGTCCCAGCCCCTATCCCACTTTTCAGGAAAGAATCAAAGTGATGCTTCCAGGTTCTGGGGGAAGGGGGAAGAGAGCCAAGCAACCCAGCTGGTCTAGGAGACCTAGGGAGTCCTGAGCAGAGCCCAGGCATGCCCACAATGAAGGCTGATTAACCCTGAGGGGAGCAGGGGGGCTGGAAAGGGGGTCAGTGCAGAGGGGCCGCGGGGGGCGGGGAGGAGGGAATATGAATAAATTAGAGAAACAGAGACAGAAAAAACGAATGAGCAAGACAATCAAAGAGAGAGAGACACACACAGAAACAGAGAAGCTAAGAGACAAAGAGACAGGAGTGAATAGAAGGTCAGAGAGAGAGGGACCAAGCCAGATGAAGAAAGATCAATACAAAGGGGTAAGAAAGGAAGGCAGGAAAGAGAAAAAGCCAGAGAGACAGATAAACAGAAAAAGATAGGGAGTCAGATAAACAGCCAAAAATGATGTGGGGTGGGGGAGGCGAGACAGGACAATCACGAGGACAGAAAAGATGGAGGGAGACAGAACCAGCGAGTGTCAGGGAGGAGAACGAAGCGACAAGAAGGAGAGAGGGTGCAGGGGCTCGATCCAGGCCAGGCCAAGCCTGGGGTCAGGGCCCCAGGCAGTGAGGCTGCGTGCCCAGTGTCCTCTACTCCATCTGTCTGTCCACAGGAGCTAGTCCGCAGTCTTCCACTCCATCAGGCTGGCAGGTCTCCCTCGTGCCTCCTGCCCACTTGGCTCCTTAAGTATGTCTGGGGGAGGTGGGCAGTGGAGAAAACAGCTCCGGGAATAAACAATCCTGCTCACCCTCCTGAGACCAGGACACTCAGGACGCCAGGCTGAACACGAAAGTCACAGCCATCACACTTCCTGACGGTTTTCTGCGTGCCCGGAAGGAGGCTTGAGAATTACAATAACAACCACAATGTTAAGGAATGCTTTTTGGTGGCAGCCACTATGCCAAGCTCTTTCTATGCATTATCTCACTGAGTCCTCACCACACCTCTCTGAGTGTGTACTATTATTCACTCCCTTTGAACATCTGAGGCTCAGAGAGGTTTAGGAACTTGCCCTAATTTGCACAGCTGGAAAGTGGTGGATGTAGGATTTGAACCTCTGTTTTTAATTTGTATTTCTTATGATCTACAGAGAGGAGTGAGATGGTGGTGGCCTCTGTGGGAGTTCCCCACCTACCAGGCCCAGCATCTTTTAAGAAACAATCCACAGTGAGAGGGCCCCCTCAGCCTCCTTCATGCTCTCCAGGTTGGGACCACCCAGAGGCACCTCTGCATTGAATGGCTGTCATTGACAAGGCCTCCCAAAGCATGCAATGTATCTAACCTGGTCCTAGATTTCCTCTGTCAGCCCCAGTCAGCCCCAGGGACAAAGAATTAGCTGGTAAGAGTGAGGAGAGTTTAGAGCCAGAAGCCCTCTCCTCCCAAGGAGAAGCCTACCACCCTTCTCTCTGTACCACCTTGGCCACGGAGGCCTCAGGGGACCAAGCATGCTGAGGCAGGAGGTCCTAAGAAGCCACGGGCCCAGCCTGGGCAGGGAGAGCACCACCGTGAGTCTGGGGGCACCAGGCTGTTCCCACAACCAAGCGAGGCCCGGGACAGATGAGCAGGTGAGTTGGGCTGCTGTCCCTCAGCCCTCTGGATAGCACTGAAGCCTTTCCCCAGACACTGTGCCCCTTGTCTTGCCCAGAGAGGCCCCGGCTGAGGGTTCAGGAGTTGTCAGAGCTCAGGGGACCTCTCCGTGGAGGGTTCTCATGGGCTCTGGCCTGGCAGCCACAGCTAGCATGATGATGAGGACCCTGAGGACAGGAAATCAGATCACAGGTTCTGTGTGACACAGGGGTGGCCTCCACACAGTTAACCTTCCCCCTCCTTACACACAGAGCATCCATAGACAAGTTCAGACCACTTAAAACTAAAGGCCCCTCATCTCTGCCCTTCATATACAACCAGCATGGATGGGGGCTGGATGGGCGCCCTCCACGTGCCCGGCCCCAGCCTGGACACTTTCTCATGCTTCGTCTTTTATAGTCTTCATAGTTACCCTGCAAGTGAAGGCTCCTGATGCCCATTTCATTGATGAAGAAACTGAGGCTTGGTGAGGCAACGTGGCCAAGACCACACCCGTAGTGAGTAGCATCGCCTGGATCCAACACTGCTCATGTCCTTTCCACGACCCCCGACGACTACCCAACATGGTGTGACGAGTGCGGCCATAACAACAGCCTCAAACTCAAGCCTCAAGGGCCACTTTGAAAAGTGGAGTCCGGAAGGGATCTGACAGAAGTTCTACACTGGAGCCCACAAGGAAGGTCCCAATGTCCCAGATGTCGGGTACCTCCATCACAGCCCAAGCCCATTAGCTGTCTCTGTTTCCTAGGGAAGGTTTTGAAAAGCTGCTAATTCTCCCAATTATAAGACACACGCTCGTTGATCCCGTTAAGTTTTATCACGCAGCAGAGCTGCACGAGTGACAGCTAAGTCCAAGGGCACCGCACTGCGGAGCTGGAAGTGCACAGCACTCGAGAAGGGAGGCTCGGCTCTCATCCTGGAGCTGCCCCCACTCCGACTATGACCTTGGGCAAGTCACTTAACCATCCCAGACTTCTATTTCCTGTTTGTCAAATGAAGGAGTTGAATTACATGGTCCCCAAGGCCCCCCGAAGCCTGAACCTTCTAGGAGCCTGTGATTCGCGATTCAATTAAAGTTTACCAGGTTGCCCATCAGTAAATTTAATGACTCTTCAAAGTTGACCAAGGCAGGCAAAAAGATTCTAAATGTAATTTCATTGAAATGGGAAAAGATGAGAAAAAGCCAGCAAATAGCATCTTAACACAGAGGCCATGCTTACCAGCATATGGTGAGTCACTGCCTTTGCATGGGGGTAAGGAGGAATGAAATTGGATTCTCTGGAACTCACGTGGGCTTGTCTTCCCAGAGCCTTGGAGAGGACTGGCCACAGCCAGGGGCCAGATGAGACCCTTGAAGTTAATTCAAAATGGAGGGAGCATGGGAGGGAGGTCCCAGGAGAATGTGGATTAGGCCTGGCTAAAAGAGGAATTTACGACTACCGCAGTCAATTCTTCTCCATTTGACCCAAAGGCCTCCAGACTGCTGGGATGTGGCTCTGAGAGACTCTGAGATGGTATATATTGAGTCCCAATGGGAATTTTGGTCTCAGAGAGGTTAAAGGTCCACCATGGAACCTCAATTCCCTAAGAAACATTGCAAAGAGGGTAATTTAAGCAAAAATACTATTTGTTTCCCAATTTACAAGCAATTACACATGATTTACAGCGCAGCCTGCCTCTTGCACAAGCAGCTCTGTAATTTACAAGACCATAAAGTCGGGGGCTCCCATGCTCCCGCCACCATAAATCTGGCCCCGATGGTGACTCGGGGCGGAAATGATTAATCTGCCCTTCCAAGGATGAGCCTTCACACTGCTATATTAGCCAGGGAAGCAGCGTGCTGAGACGGCACTTCTCAACCCCACCCACAACACGAATTTTGCTTTGGAAGAGAAATATGGCCCATGGTCCCAAGAGACTCTGGGCCATAAGGCACACTGGCCAGTGAGGGGTGCCAACGAAGGGTGCAGATCCAGCCAGCTGTGCATTGACGTCCTCCCTATCTTCTGTCCTGAGAGGTCACCTGTGACATAACAAGAAACGTATATTTGGTTTCTGCCCCCGGTTCCTGCTAATACTTGGTCTTTGATCTCGCTTCCTGACACAGAGTTCCTAAAATCCTAGGAATTTCCTCAGTGGTGGGGGTGACAGGAGCATCTTACACAGAGCTCCTAAATCCCTTGGAACTTCCTGGGTGAGAGGAACATCTTTTGTTCTAACGAGGTGACTCTTGGTGGGCTCCTGGAGGGGGGTGGTCATCAGAAAGATCAAGCCAGGACTAGAAGCTGGGAGCTTTCAGCCCTACCCCTACTCTCCAGGGAGGGGAGAGGGCCTAGAGATTGAGTTAATAATCGATTACATCTATGTGATGAAGCCTCCATAAAAATCCCTAAAGCACGGGGTTCAGAGAGCTTCCAGGTGGGTGAACACATCCGTGTGCCGGGAAGGTAGTGCACCCCCACTCCCCGGGGACATAAGCTCCTGCACTGGGGAATCCTTCCAGACCTTGCCCTATGTATCTCTTCATCTTGCTGTTCATCTATATCCTTTATTTTATAACAAACCAGTAAACATAAGTTAAGTGTTTCTTTGAATTCTGCGAACTGTTACAGCAAATTATCAAACCTGAGGAGGGGGCTGTGGGAACCTCTAATTTATAGCCAAGTCGACCAGAAGTGTAGGTACCCTGGGGACCCACTACTTGAGATTGGCATCTGAAGTGGGGGCAGTCTTGTGGGACTGAGCCCTTAACCTGTGAGATCTGATGCTAACTCCAGGTAGCCAGAGTCAGAATTGAGTTAAGTTGTAGGACACCCAGTTTGGTGTCCACAGAGAACTGAAGAATTGCTTGGTATGGGGAAAAAAAAACCTACATCTGGTGTCAGAAGTGAAGTATGGAAAACAGAGGACAGAGGAAAACCAGTGTGTTTTCCTTTCATCACCCTAATCCCCTCTCCACAGGTCTAGTTGGCATCAGCTGAGGCAGTCTGTGGCAGATTAGTGATGTCTCAAGCAGGAGATGGGACCAGACAGGCTACCAGATGAGTGCCAGACAGACAGGCCATGGTTTGCCCTGGAATGAGCCTGAAGACTTTGCCAAGTCAACAGGAGCCTTGGAAGGTTCAGCAGAACAGGCCAGCTTGGGGTGGGTCAGTGTGGACCAGAGCCCCTTTGCTGGGACAGAGATGGGGCTGGGAGGTCAGCACCAGGGACAACTCCCAACAACGCTCTACTTGGCTAAGGCTGGGGATGACCACAGCCTTTTGACTTCCCACAGTTCAGGTTAGCCCCACCTGAGGAGGGCAGGTGAGAGAAATCCCTAGCATGAAAGACCAGGACAAGGAAGGCAGATCCCAGTCTTTGTGGAGAGGGTTAGTCCTCAGCCACACAAGAGCCCTCTCTCCCTTCCTCTCTGGACACCCATGGATCACTCTGGACACCAGTGATCCCTCATGGATTCAGTGGCAGCTTATTTCCCAGTATCAACAGAACCTTCTTCCAGGGTAGAGTCTACCCCACCCTGCTTCCACCAGCACTCTCACCTTCATGGGGACTCTGACCTTCAGACGAGGGCTCAGGGAAAGAAGGAATAATAGATCCAGCATGGCGAGTCTCTCATTCATTCATTCCCTCATTCAACAAATATGTATTCAGACCCACTGCTTGCCAGATGATGTGCTTGTGTCTGGCTATACAACTGTAAAAAAAATATGTATGGAATCCTTGTCCTCTTAATAGGTGAAGGACAAATAAGTTGATGATAGTTACCACTAATATTTGTTGAAGTTTTACTAAGTATCAAGTCTTGTGTTGAGCTCCTCTATAGACAGTATCTCATTTAATCTTCTAAGAAACACTATGAAGTAGGTGACATTATCATCTGGTCACCCAGCTAGCAAGAGAAGGAGCTAGGATTTCAACCCAGGCATCCGGACTCTAGGACCTGCCCTCTTAACCACTAGACAATGACAATATAGTTGGATCAGTGCTGCGATAGAGTGAAAGAGGCCTATGGGTACACAGAAGAGACTTTCTGATCCTCAATTCTCTTCCCCAGTTCCTGTGAGAGCCAAGAGACCAGGGGCCTTGTGCTCAGGCCTGGGTCCTTTCTACTGGGCACCACAAAGCCCTGAGAAGTGCTTCCGACTCTGTTGCTTTCCTCTGGCCTGTCCTGGCTTTCTGCTCCCACCTCCATGCCCAGCAGGACCTGACTTCCCCCTGCCTAGGGGTCGCCCCACAATGTACAGCTCAGGCCCCTTGAGAGTGTAATAGGCAAGGAGGGAGCAGAGATTCCTGGGTCATCTGTGGCTAGCTGGAAAAACCAACCCCAAGACACAGAGGCACAGCCTATGGTCTGGGAAGGTGGGAGGTGACAAGACAGGAGGTAAAGAGGAAGCAGGATTGGAAAGCCAAGAAGGAAATCTGGCCTGACAGACATAGAGTGGTGGGCAGGGGAGGGGTCCATAGGCAGAAGGTATATGATGAGAGGTGAAGGACAGAAGGGTAAGGAAGATGAGCTTTGGTGCCAGATGGACCTGTGTTAGAAGCCCAACTTTACCACTTTTAGGCACTTAAACTCTTGAAGGATCAGTTTCCTCATCTGTAAAATGGGGCTAATAACAGTAAAACTACATCCTTATTGTGAGAATTAATTGAGATAATGGATCTATGATCCGTAGTAAGCACTCAATAAATGGCAGTAATAATGTTGATAATGACTTATTCTTGTCCAGTGAGGCTGTTCTGACGAAGCTGGGAAGGTATCTGGGACTGGAGGGCCAGATTCAGCTCCAGGCTCTCTGTCTCACTGAGGGCAAGGTGCAGGTGTTCTGTGATGGTAGCAGACCCCCCACTGCCCCAGCCACCCCCATCTGTATCTGTCTCTTGCAGGTAGGAACATCTCTAGAAACTTCCACCACGGCCCATGAGAGCACTGTTGTTCACTTCCCCCCATTTAACCTCCTCTTAGTCTTTCTCTCTCTGCCTATCTATGACTCTGTGTTTCTTTCTATTTTGTCTCCCTCTGGTCACGCTCTCTCTCTAGCTTTACTTTCTCCCTCTTTGTCTCCTTCTGTTTCTGCCTGCCCCCACCCCATTATTACCACTGTCCTCCAGGGCAGGATATCTGGTGGCCATTGAGATTGACACATGTTCCCATAAGGCAAGTCAGAAGCTCTTAGTCAAGGGGGTTGGTTGGGTATCTCCACCCCCCATACTGATATTCCCCCAAGAGCAAGGAACATTTTAACCTATTCCTAGTCAAGGTTTGGACAGCTTAGATGGTATCTTCCCCTGACTTTTCAAAAGTCCCTAACTTGTAGATCCTCGCCCTTCTTACACACATGCAGGTACCCCATCAGTTCACCAGCACTGGGACACTGGACAGGCCCTCATGGGTCCCCTGCCAAGACATTCAGGCTGGTAACACAGTAGCAATATGGCACCCAATTCCCAACAGTGGGTGTCTCAGGAACAGATGTGCCTTTTGGGTCAGTAGCAACGCCCCCACTCAGGACGCACTCTAGACTGTTGTTTCACAGTTGACAATTTGAGCAAACAGAATCACTCATCCTGGAGACAAAACCAAGGCAGAGAGCCTCTCCAACCCTCTTTCAAGGGAGGCAAACTAATTAAGTGGCCTCATCAGAGTGCCCACTGTGGAGTCAGCCATCACTCTCCACTCCCTCTGCTCCCCATGAGGAGAACAGATAAATGGAATTGACTGCAAACGCCACCCTCTCTTCCCCCAGATTACTCTGGCTCCCAAGACAAAGCAACCTGTCCAGAAAACCAGGCAAGCATCCTCCGGCTCATCTCCTCAATCAGCCATGGAGGTTCTCTTGCCAAGAGCCTCCTTGGGGGCTGAGTGGGTCCCTGCCAATGGCAAGAGCCCATCAAGACAGCCAGGGAGAAAGGAAGAGGTCACCCCGTCCCTGGCAACCAGCATAGGGGGCTGTGTCTGGTTATCCTCACTCCATTATGTCCCCTGTGAGACCAGTGGCAGGGGTTAACAAAGAGAGTGGGACCCCCTGTTCAAATCTGCCACCTGGGAACAGACTTGAGTTTGGTTTTGTTGGGGTTTTTTGGAAACAGAGTTTATAGAGTTTTGATCTCGACAAATTAACCTCCTCACACACAGTCACAAATAGATTCATTCATTCATTTAACATTTGTTGGCACCAACCACATGCCAGGCCTGTGGCTAGGCCTTGGAGGCACAGAAAAGAAAGCCCTAGTGATGGAATTAGTACTGGGGTAGAGCTATGTGCAAGGCACCCTGGGAGCCTATGGTGGGAAAAGATTCACTATTTTCTGACGGTATCAGAAAGGGCTTCATAGCCGAGGGGACGTTGGCATAGGCAGTAGAAGGATAAGTAAGAATTCATCAAGGGGACACACAGAGCCCATAGAGTTCAATGAAGTCATAGGTCCTGGCTTCAGATTGCCAACACAGGTCTTCCCAAACTCATCCAGGGCATGGCACAACCAGAAATCACTGTGCTCTCTATGGAGCACCACGAAAATGTGGATGGACAGAAAGCTACTGTGTGAGCTAAGAATGATTCAGCTAACAGAAAATACGATCATATCAAAAACAATATGAAGTACCATTAAGAAATCCCATCTGGGGCCGGCCCGGTGGTGTAGTGGTTAAGTTTGCCTGCTCTGCTTTGGCAGCCCAGCGTTCACAGATTTGGATCCTGGGCACGGACCTCCACACTGCTCATCAAGCCATGCTGTGGTGGCATCCCACTTACAAAACAGAGGAAGATCGGCATGGATGTTAGCTCAGGGACAATCTTACTCACCAAAAAGAAAAAAAAAAAAAAAAGAAACCCATCTTGGCAAGGGGAAAATACATGACACACATCTTCTCACCGACAGCAGTGTGAAGGTTGAGCTCGACAGGCTAGGCATGGATGCTGGATGTCAGCTATGATATCACGAACAGTTACTGGTCATGTCATCTGCCACTACTTCCCGGGGACCAGTGTTAGCAGGCACCAAAGGTTTAATAAAAATGTATCAGGGTTGGGGTGATGGAGAAAATCTTATCAACAACACAGCTTCTGTGATTTGGGGAAAAATAACTCTATGATTGGAGCAGTGGAGGGTCTCTCTGCTCCTGGAACCCCTAATCCAACCTAGGAGATTGTTCCCACTGTGTCCACGGGTGGTAAGTAGGGTCACCCTACCCTGCCAAGCCTGGCTGCCCTCAGGAAAACCCTTCCACACCTGAGGCTGGTATCTGAGGTCCCCATACTCTGACTCGAACTCCATGTCCAGCCTTTTCAACTACAGCTCCAGCCTCATTCAATTCACCATTCACCTTACATGCTCTACTGCTTTGATCACCATTGTAAGCTCAATTCCTGGCACATAAATTGTACTCAATAAACACCTTGGAGAAGGAGTAAAAGGGTAGCTGGATGGATGAATGGTTGGATAGGTCCTACCACCATGCCATTTGCTCTGCCTGGAACTCCCTATCCAAATCCACCTTATCCTTGAAAACTTGGCTCATAAGACTTCTCCTCTAGGACCCCTCCCTCCCCCAGCCCGCTCCATTGCACCATGACTACTTGTTCCTCTTAAGTCCTGGTAATGGGTCTGCCATGCTCACTGGGAAATGAATCATGCCTTGATTCCACAGACTGGCCTCCAATGTCTCTTACATTCCTCTTGGTTTTGCAATCGGGTTTTCATGTCCATTCTCCAAGTAGTCTACAACTATCACAACAAGAAAGACCCTGTGTTTCATTCCAAGACAGCCAAGGGATGCTATGGCTGGATCCCCTAGCTCTAGCCATGTCTGGTGCCAGACCACCCCTAGATTGCCCAATTTGGAGGGCCTGCCAATTTCCCTTTTACTTAAGATACTTTGAGTTGGGCTTCTAACACCAAGAAAGTCCAAGGTCTAAGTTCTCCCTCAGCACTACGTGGGGGATGGGAGGTGGGCAAGTTGCTCTGCTTTCAGAGGGGGTCTGGGGAAAAAGTCTATCCTTGGACATCAGAAGCCTCTTAGAAGTTCCTGGGGGCTGCTAGCCCATTCACACTGTCTTGCCCCAATCCCAGGCAGGCTCTGAGTGGTCCTTCATGGCTCTTAGCAACTCTGACCTTCTATCTTTGAAGAACTCCAGAGGGGTAGCAGAGTGAAGGAGACCATGGCCTGGCAGCCCCTCTCCAGCAGAGCCACCAGCACCCACGTGCCCCCAGCTGACACCCGCCTTTCCTTCTGCGCTTCTTGCAGCCACATTATGCAAACAGACCCAGTGGTCACAGAGTCCTGGAGACACCAGTTTAGAAGGAGCTGGAGAACGTCTCCAGCTTACCTCTCTGCAAAGTACGCCTGCGGCAGAACCACTCCCCAGGGCCGAGCACTATCTGTTGTTAGAAATCCCCTTAGCTAATTATTAAACTTCTCTGAATGGAAATGAATCACGGAGCCAGGCAGGAGGGGGCTTGAGGAGGCACTGGCAATTTACTTAGCAGCAGTAATCATCCCAGCCAAGCCACAGGCGGAGGCTCCTGATCCATCTTTGGCATGGTCTCTGCCACGTGCTCAGCATCCCAACGAGGCCGTTATTCCCGAGGGGGAATCCACAGGGCCTGGGAGCCCTGGGAATTGCCTGTCAGAACCTCACTGGTGCTGGCGCTGCCTCAGAGCCCCCAAGGACCTCACTCTGCCTATGCCCCAGAGAGTTGGCCCAGGCTGGAGGTGGACAGATCCTGTTGGAAGGGCCCCGCCCTCCCTGACTTCGGGACCTTGGGAACAAAGTACCAGGCCCATTGGACCGCAGCCAGCTCCTGAATGAGGATACAATGATAGACAATGATCTTGCCCCCTAACTACACTGTAGAGAGGATGGAAGGGGTAGGAGCAGACTCTGGAAAAATGGGAAACGGACTCTGTCCTAATCAAGGTTCCCACCACTGCCAGGGGTCCTCTGCCACTGTTATGGGACCTTTCCCTCAGGCAGGCTGGGCGAGGTTATGCTCAGGGAGCCAAGATGTGTGTAGGGACTAGGAAAGGAAACCCCCACGTCTTGAGCACTACTGTGCTTCCAGGCACTTTGCTGGGAAGTCTTCTCATGGAATCTGCCCAACAACCATACAAGACAGACATTATTACTCCCATTTAATAGACTAGGAAACTGAGGGTCAGAGACTTGCCCAAGGTCCTTTAGCTAGCTGGTAGCTGAGCTGAGACCCAGTTCCATGGACTCTTTCCTCCCTAATACACTGGAGGCCAAAGGATGGGGATGAACATCTGTGTCCGGAGGAGGATTTGCTGACACTGAGGGAACCACATGCAGGTCTGGCCTGCCCAGGTGGTCTCAGGCCCAGGGTCTCCACCAACATCACCATCAACTCTGAACATGTACCAGGTGCCAACTGGGCCCTGGGAGTGCAAAAATCTGAGGGGGTCCACTGTGGTCCCCTGGAAGACAGTCACGTATTATCAGTGAGTGACCCTTGACAGTCTGGTCTCTGCCCCAGGAGAATAGAAGAAAGGCAAACACCAGGCGGTCACATCACACACACCCCAACCTTGTTTACATCCTTCCCAGGCTTCCCATCACTCTTAGGAGAGCACACAGATGTCACCGAGGCCCTCAGGGCCCTCCACAGCCTGTCCCCTGCCCACCTCCCCGGAGCCATCTTCCCACGCCTCCTCCCTTCTCCAGCAGCTCTGGCCTTCTGGAAACATGCCTTGCTGTGTCTGCACTCCAGGCCTTTGCCTGAGCTGTTCCTTCCACCAAGAACACCCTTCCCACATTCTTTGCCTGACTAGCTCCTGCTCTTTCTTCAGCTGACAGCTTAGACATAACTTTCTTTAGGGGTTAACCCTCCCAAAGCATAGAATGAGGTATAAGAAATGTTTTTAGGTGATGTAGCAGACGTTTTGATGCAGCGTGCCACATCCTTTCCGCTCATCTGATTTCAGCACAGCTGTTGTGGACAGTTCCCAGCCCACGTCCCATGTGAAGCAAGGCCATGGAGTCTCCGACTTTCTTGAACTTGGGGAAGGTTGCTGAGCTCCTCAGGAGCAACCAGAAAGTGTAGGGGAAGAAAAAGCAGTGGATGCTGGGAGATGCAGACATGTGCTCAGATTCTCTCTCATCCGCTGGGATAATTCTGAGGTGTGTTCTACCTGGTTCTTCAGAAGGCCTTTGTGGGACTGAGCCCAACTGCCCACAGCAATAGCCCGTTCATTATTTCACTGGCTTCTACCCCTTCCCTGTGTCTCTTTCTCCACTCTTTCACTCCTATATCCTGGAAGCACTTCCCAAATAAACTACTGCACTCAAGTCCTTATCTTAGGCTCTGCTCTCAGACAACAGGTCACAGAAAACTATCTTTTTATTTTAATAGTTATATATACATTTTAAAATATATTAAAGTATAAATAGCACACATAATAGCCCAAAGGTGGAAACAACCCAAACGTCCATCACGGATGAATGGATAAACAATGTGGTATATACACTCAATGGAATATTATGCAGCCTTTAAGAGGAAAGAAATTCAGACACAGGCTACAAAATGGATGAACCTTAAAGACATGATGCTAAATGAAATAACCCAGGGACAAAAGGGCAATATTGTATTCTTCCACCTATATGAGCTATCTAGAATAAGCAAATTCATAGAGACAGAAAGTAGAATAGAGGTTACAGGGGCTAAGAGGAGGAAATAATGGAGAGTTAGTGTTTAATGGGTACAGAGTTTCTGTTTGGGAGATGAAAAAGTTCTGGAAATGGATAGTAGTGGTGGCTGCACAACATTGTGAATGTACTTAATGCCCCTGAATCATACATCTAAAAATGGTTAAAATGGTAAAGTTTGTGTCATGTATATTTTACGACAGTAAAAAAAACTTTAAACTTTAAAAAAAATATACAAGCACATGAAGATCCATGATTTCACAGATAACATTGCTTAAGACAAGGCTAAGAAAATCAGTGAGCCTATTTAAAGTTTATTTAAAGAAAAAAAATGAGAAGTAAATAATAGTACAGATGTTCTGCTGATACAGCAAGAATTGTGAAGATGGAATTTAAATGATCAAAGTTTGGGAAACTCTACCCTAGATGGAATGAAACCCCCACTGCTGCCTGCTCCCAGAGCACACCCCCACTTTCCCCTTTTTGTAATACTCACCACCTGTAAATGCTTACTTCCTTGTCTGGTTCCCCTCTGGCCCACAGGTCATGTGAGAGCAGTGACCGTCTCTCCTGTTCCTTTCTGCCTCCCAGGAGGTAGCATGTGGGAAGCGTTCAATAACTACACGCTCGACTGAATGGGATTGAATTAGAAGTCATCAGGAAGTCTCCTGGAAGAGGAGAAACTCCAGAAGTGAACAAGATTTGCTCCGTCAGCAGAGACAGAAGAACATCCCAAGCAGGAGCTCAAAGTAGGGAGACCTGTGTTCCAGGGACAGTGAGCTGTCGTGCTGGGCTGGGGAGGGGGACAGGCGTGTGGGATGCGGGAGGGTATGTGTGCTGGGGCTATGGGAGAGGAAGATGAAATGAGCCCTCGAATGCCAACCTAGGGCATTTGGATGAGTCCTTGTGAGCCAATAGGAGGGCTCCCTGCCTCTTCCCTTTTGCCAGAGTCTCAAGTCTTAGCTACTTTCTCCCCAAGACAGGAGGCCCTATCTGGGGATGGTCTTCAGGGTATCTGTGACCCCTCATATTATATGCAACTTATTAGATGAATGTGTATTTTCCTGGGGAAAGGGTCCATAATTTTCATTGGATTCTAAAAGGACTTTGTGATCCCTCAGAGAGTAAGAAGTTCCTGGCTCTGGGGGAAAAGCTAGTTGGATAAGGTCCCACTCAAGATTGTCCCCCACCCCCATGGGCCTTGAACCTTGGCAGGTGAGGGTGGAGGGGACCACCCAGTGAGCTAAGCCACTATCCAGACCTCATAACCACCTGGATTGAGGACTGGGACTCAGGGAGTGTGGAATCAATTGCATGTCAAGAGTATGCTGTTGGTCGAGGGGACGATGGGGTGCTGATCTCATCCCCTCACCATGGTTCCTGGATCTTCCGGCACCTCCCTCCTTCCTGGGGCTCTGAGTCACCACCTAGATCTGAGCCCCAAAAGCCTTTCACCCCCTTCACCCCATATCAGTTCAGTCCCAAAGCATCAGGACACTCAAGTGACCTCTCCGTGGGCTACATATACTTCAGGGGTGACGGAAGGCTGATGGACCCCATCCCCAGTTACTCACACTTCCAAACTACATGCCTTCTGCTAGAAGGGCCCCTGGCCACAAGACACATGAGAGTCACTCACCTCTCTGTCCTGACCTCAGCCCAGCATCTCCAGAATGGGCTCCCTCGGATAATCAGGGTCATAAGAGGCCAAGTGGGTGTGACCAGCAGCAATTAGGGGGGTCCTCGATTTGATTTCTCCCTCCAAAGACTGGCGCTCACTCCCCTCCTTTCCCTTCAGGAAGCCAGTCCACATTATCCCTCTGGTGTCAGAATCAGGGAAATGTGGATTAAAATCCCACCCTGGCCATCTGCCAGCTCCATGCAAATTACTTCCTCATGAAGCCGCCATTTCCTTAGCTTTGAAATGGGGTTAATAATCCTTACCTCACTGCATCCTTATAGAGTAACAAATGAAATCATGTCTGCCTCTCCCAAACCAGGTTCCATCATTTTAAAGGTTTGATACCCTTATAGCTCCCTCTTGGAGATGCATCAGATTCATTATTATACTAAAGGTTCCGAGATGTTCCTCATAAAAGAAACTGTTCCACTCTGTTTAACCCAGGGCTGGACCATGAGGCCTGGCGTCTGTGCACAGCTAGCTGAGAGCTCTGAGCTGGTCTAAGTAAAAACAGCTCAGCGCTGGCAGGCAGTAGATGCTCAATTAGCAGGCTCTCTGCTCCCCAAACACCTTCCCTATGAAGAGCCAGACATGTAGAAAATCTAGAAAACTAAGGTAATTGAGCCATCCTCCAGCCTCTCCATGAGGCTTTCTGTGACAGCTCTGAAGGCCCTTTAAGTGGAGCGGGCTGGGGAGACCAAGGGACCAAGGCACAGCTTCCCGGGACCAGCTGGCTGATGCTGGGGAGGCCGCCCTGCCCTGCAGAAGGGGTGGGTGAATCCTGCCAGATTGGAATGCTTCCTAATTCTCCTGAGGATTTCTCTTCTGACAGCCAAGACCCACCCACCCATTAGCAGGACTTGGTGGCCAGCGCAGCGAGAAGAGAAAATTGGTGACAAGGAAACAAGCCAATAAACAGAGTCCACCCACTGCTAGAGCCCCCAGCGCCCCTGGAGCCAAGTCTGGGGGCGGGACCTGCAGAGGCGGGGCCTCCCCGGCCTGGCCACAGCACCCAATGGGGCAGCTCTTAGACGCTTCCCAGGCTACTCTCCACACATCCCATCCCCCCCAATTGTGTCCACTGATTAAGGCAGTGTTCCCGACTACAGCATAAACGACGCATTATGTCTTTGTTATGCTAATGTCATTGCACGACGCAATTTAAATAGCACTTTCAAAAAAATTAAGTATGTTCATTGACACAGTGAAATGTTTTCACCCTCGATGTAACCTTCACAGATTCTGTACAAAATCCATCAGTCAGTGAGCTATTCATTTGCGAATGCTCAGCAATTATTATGCTAATGCATCACAATGCATTACAGCAAATTCTCCGTTCGTGGCAGGAAGTGCAGCTGCCTGGCACACACAGCACCCAGATTACGGGGCATCTATCAATATACAGAGTCATCACTGCATCCTGAGTCCACTCACATTTGGAGTCCTGCCTTCGAGGAGTGGATCTCTGATGCTCAGGGACTGGGCTAGAAAGCATAGATCAACACCTCCTTGGAGGTCTCCCAGCTGGGAGATGTAGTGGTTAGCTATTGCTGTGTAACAAACCACTGAAAACTGCAGTGGCTTACAGCCATATGCATTTGCTATTGCTCAGGAGTCCCCAGATCAACCAGATGGTTCTGCTGATGTGGCCCAGGCTGGGCAGACCTAGGCTGGGCTCACTTGTGTGTCTGTGGTCTGTAGGGGCTAGCTGATCTAGGATGGCCTCATTTAATGACTGGCAGTTGGCTGACTTTCAACCGGGGCAATGGGGGTGATTTGGCCACCTGTCTCTCATCATCCAGCATCAGTAGCAAAATTCCGAGAGAGAGAGAGTGAAAGCATGTGAGAAGTCTTGAAGTCTAGGCTTAGAATTGGCACAATGTCCTTTCTGCCAATTCTACTGGTCAAAATAGAGTTCACCTCTTGATGGGAGATGCTGCAGTCACATTGCATAGACTGTGGATACAGGGAGAAATGAAAACTTAGAGCCATTTGCCATCAACCTGCTACTGGAGATGTCTGGACTATACATATCAGAACACCACGAGAGGCTGGCATTGACCACCCTCAGATGTCGCCTTACGATGTTGGAGAAGGACAGCCTGCTGGGTGGGTCAGGGACAGATGAACTGCTATTGGTCACAGTGACTTCTATAAACTGAATTGCCCCCTAAGTGTGGTATCCAGCCCCAGTCTAATGGGCCAGTCACTGAGGTGGAAGGGGACTCCAGATCCACCATCCCTCACTACAACATTGGCTCTGACTGTGGGGCTGGCCTGTGAATGGTTATTCATACTCCCTTGTTGGGACCAACCGTATGGGCTAGTGAACCACCAGGCTAGAGTTAGGTCTGACCTATGGCTGGGGACCAGTGTCCACTTCTGGTCCACTCAGAACTCAAAGGCCTGGTTTTGGCCTCCCAGCACAGCTGACTGAGCAGTCAGATCTAGAAGGTCCAGAGCTTGGAGTTCTGGCCCAGGAACGCTCTAGGTCTGGAATAAGCTGGCTATGTGCCTGCCCTAACTGTACCCTCTCCAAGGGGAGCCACCCCATTCACAGCCTTTGCTGCCTTGGAGGTCATGTTTGGTATCACATCCTCCCAGACATAGGTGATTGGACAAAGGGCAGACACTTGACCCAGAGACAAACAATCTATGACCTGGCTCATAAAGAAGAGTCGATCCAATCAGATTTCTTCTCTTGAGAATCTGAACTAGGAAACGCAGAAAAGATTTGCTGGTCAGTGGCAGGAGCAGCAGATGAAAGATGATGAGGTGTCATCAGGCCAGAGAGGGCACGATGTGCCATGGGAAGCCCAAGTGATGGGGGCGTAGAAGCTATGGATTGCAGACGGTGGAAAAGGAGGGAGGAGAACAGAGAGGACTCACATTTCACAAGGCTGAAACCACAGTGCCTCTGAGATGAGGAGGTGGGGAGAGGACTGGGGTGGGGGAGGGGGAGAGATAGAGAGAGGCTGCTCTCTAGAGCCGCCTGGATTCTGAAGGCTTTCCAGTTATAGTTCCAATCCAAGTGCATCTTGACAGTAAGTCCTCTTAAGTGGGCTTTTATTCTTTGCAACTCAACAAACCCGACCACAACACTCCACAAACTCACGTGCCCCAGCGTGTCTGGGTCTCCTCACGTCCTCTCAGTTTCCTAGTAAAGCTCCTTTTGAAAGAGTCTGACTTCATTGTAGCAGAACCAGCAGGACCAAACCACAGACTCCAACCTGTTCTCCACACAGTAACCAGAGGGATATTTTTAAAATTCAAATCTGAGCAGGCCATAGCCCTGCTTAAAACCCTTGGACACTTCCCATTGCTCCTAAGACAAACCCCAAATCTTCCTGAGGCCTGTGGAGTTTGGTGTGGCCTGGCCTCTGCCCAGCCCTCCAGCCCACCTCCCACCACCCTACCGCTCCCCTGCTAGCTGGGTTCCACACGAGAGCGCAGCTTCCCATGGTGTGAATGTGCCATGCTTCTTTTTACACAAGGTCTTTGGCCCTGTTGCTTGCTCTCCTGGGGCACTCCCCTCCTCCTGGGGTACCCTTTGCCCCCCCCAGGCTACTGGGATCAGTTGGAGTGGTTTTGATGTTGGACATGCCTGGACATCCTCGAGGACACCTGAACTTTTCGCCTGCAGATACAGGGACTCGCCTCACCCACATTGGCAGGTGCTAATAACAAGCCCCAGGGGAGCTCCAGGCCCCGCCCACCCAGAGTCGGCCCCGCCCACCCCAAGTCCTGGGAAGGTGTGGTTTCCTTCAGTGGGGCTGGCTTTTCTCTCTCCCATCCTCCACCCCAGAAGAGAGTGTAGAACATAGCAAGGGATACAAAGGCTAAGTTTAGGGTCCACAGCAGGAAGAAATAATATGAATGACTATATTGCTCTTTGATTGACAGATGAGGAAACTAAAGCTCCCACCATCTATCTATCCCTCCTCTCCATTCCTGTCCCATTGGCTTAGCCATAAAAATAATAGCTACATCCAAAGAAGATAAGGACCACAGCTGCAATTTACTGAACGTTGACCATACACCAGACACTGTGCAAAGTGTCTCACATGAATTATTTTATTTCATTCTTACAACAACACGTTAACCAGATGAAGAAACTGGGGCACAGGGAGGTTTTAAGGATCCCTCACTTGCTAAGTAGAGGTGGGATTTAAACCCAGGCAGTCTTGCCCCAGAACTAATGCCCCCTCCACTATCCTGAGCTGCCTCAGTCAACTCAGGCTCATCTGGGGCTTCGCCATGGAAGCAAGTCGCTGGAGGGTGCGTGAAGAGAGAGGAGTCCGGCTGGTGCTTACCTGCCATCACCACAGGGCTCTGAGCTGGGTCTCCAGGAGGGGGAGTGGGTCACACATCACCATGCCCCCTTAGTTGGCTGCCTAGTGACCAGGGAGGTGGGGCAGTGAGGCAGCCAGCCAGGGTCAGGGGTGACAGAAGGGAAGGTGAAGGGACCACCACTGAAGCTCCATTTAAATGATGCTGTGAGACTCCTCATAGCCACAGTGAGGTGGGGACTATTGTTCCCATCTCACAGTTGAGAATACTGAGTGGTGGAGAGAAGAGTTTGTCTAAGAGCACATGGCTTGTAAGGGGCCAAACCAGGGGGTGCAGCCAGGCCTGTCTCATCAGCCTCTGCTTGTCATCTGCTCCATGTTACCTCCCAGAAGGAAGCCTGGTCATTCTCCAGGAGGGAGGGGGGTGAGGGGCGAGTCACGCCCCTTCTTTATGACTCTTGTTGATTCTTCCCAGGAGGGTATGCAGGCTCCTGCGCACTTATGCAGTCAGTGGTTCTGAGCACCGACTGTGTACCAGGCATTGTTCTAGGCAGTGAGCATCTGACATTGAACAAGTCCCTCCAGAGCCTAGAGTCTCGTTAAGGGGGTCAGAAGATAAACCAATAAACGAAGCAGGTAATGTCGAGTAGCAAATGACACCCAGCCAAGATGTGGGGGAAGAGCATGTCTGTCTCGCTCAGGGCGCACCCGCAAAGGAGTGTGAAGTGCAACCGGGGGACTGGTGGAGGCGCTGCAGGTGGGAGTCTCGCTCAGGCACACGATCACACGTCCCCCACACGCCTTACACCACACATCGGTGTGCAGCCATGCATGAGCACACCCAGGTAGCCGGCATCCCAACACGTACACGGAGGGCTGCCTGTGAGTTCAGAACGCTCGGAACGCTGCCTCTCTTGGCACAGTGCACACACGGACACATACACACACAAACAACCCCTTCCCAGCCACAGCGTGCTTGCACTGTTCCATACACGAGAGTTCACACCAACACACATAGCTGGGATGTGTGGACCCACATCCCCACACCCGCTCTGTCACATACACGCTTCACGTGCACGCTTTTGCTCATGCCCACGTATACACATGGTACATGCATGCACACCCCTTCCAGCACCCGGGGTGGGGACAGTAATAATTCTGGGGAACACTCGCTGAGCGGTTCCCGTGTGCCAGGCACCATCCAAAGTGCCTTCCATGTCCTCACTCCTCACTGCAACCGTGGGAGGGAGGAGCCTTGAGTATTCTCATCCACAGTTATGGAGACACAGAGAGGTCAAGACAATTGCTCAGGTCACACAGCTAATAAGCAGCAGAGCTGGGCTTCAAATCCAAGCTCTTGACCAGTACTCTACACTGCTTCCCCCATGATGCTCACGGCAAAGGACCTTCAAAACGGAGGCGCTCCTTGACCCCCAGTTTAAATGAGGTTCCTCTGACACATGGTTTTGGAGCGCTCAGCACTTTTCCTTGAAGTCAATGATCTCCGTTAACAATATATTCATAGGATTGTTTACCTTTGACTCATTCATTCCGCAAATACTCACTGGGCACCTACCAGGGGCCCGGCACTGGTCTGGGTGCTGAGGCCTGTTTGAGTCTCCGTCCCTCCCACTGCTGTCCACCCACTGGGGGCGGGGATTCTGTCCGTATTGTCCTGTAGGGTTCCTTTGACACAGAGCAGACACTCAGTAAGAATCCACACTGAATTAATGAATGCGGGAAGAAGACAACCCTGCAACAACACATTCTTGCATCTGCACACACATGCACGCAGGCAAAGAGCCTTGAGTGCCAAGCCTCGGGTACTTGCAGAGTCACACACAGCCTCAGCACCCACATGCCATCACTCACGCCCACATCCGCACACATGCACTGTCACACACGCACACACATGCGTACTCGCACACATGCTCACACCCACTCACACTCTCATACCATATTCACACTCGTGCACACACACACACACACACACACCCCCACACTGGTAAGGACAGGGGTATGAGTCCAGGGGCATCTACAGGAGACAGAGAGGGCAGCGTAAAGAGGACAGTTGTAGCTCAGTGCGCCCGGCCCCAGAAGGGACCCTCTCGGGCAGCCGGAGGTCCTGCCCCCAGACTCCTAAATGGCTCCTCCCTGTTTGCCGAACCTCTGGGACTTACGGGCTCCAGAAGTCACGAAGATTGGGTCAGTGTGGATAATGAGGTGCTTTGAGGGTGGGAAGGGTGGGTGTGGGGATGAAGGGTGTGGGGGCAGGAGGGAAGGGACAAGAAGGCAGTGAACTGCTGCTGGGGGCTGCCCTGGGGTGAGGACAGAACCCCCTCCCTTCCGTGGTGCCCCCACTGTCCCAGCTGAAGGGGCAGATGCCTCCACGCCAGAATCATCTTGCCATGTGGGCAGTGAGGGCGCAGGGCCCAGGCCAGGAGAGCCGCGTGAACACTGACAGCAGGCTGAGGATTAATCAGGACGTCCAGGCCTCGGGGCCATCTCAGGAGGAGCCTGGTGCACGCGGAATGGGCAGCAGAGAGGGCGGCAGGACCAGGCTGGACAGGAAGCTGGGACATGGCTTGAAGCCGGGGAGGGACGGGCACGGCAGTCACAGGCACCATGAAGCAAGGGCAGGAACAGAAAGAATGTGCCATGCACTGACACTCAGAGCAGTGCTCTGAGTGCTGCGGCTAGGGGGTGGCTTCCGGCTCTGGAGACCATGGGGCGGGTCAGAGAGAAGATGGACCAACAAGGAGGGGACAGGGGAAAGGGACAGAGAGAGGACCAGGGTGACGGCAAGCCCTGGTTACCCTGCAGCTGTGGCTCGTGGCACACCCTCCTCACCAGCCACAGCCCCTCACATCTGCCTGCCTCCCAGGGGGCTGCCATCCTTCTGGGACACAGGCATCAGAGCAAGTCTTCATGGAGATGGTCTTGATGTCTGGGGCGGGGGCAGTAAGAGCAGGCACGGTGTATTTCACACCCACGTGCATGCCGTGCACAGAATGGCGTGTGCAGACAGGGCATGTGCATGGGCACATGTGTCTCTGATCCTCTTTGGCCTCCTTTGTCCCTGCTAGGCAAAAGGTGTGGGTGTTGTCCATTCCCAAGGTGCCCCGGATGGGTCTCAGGTGTGGCAGTGGGATGACCTTTCCCGCTGGGGCATCTTGGGACAGAGAATCTCGGCCTTCCTCCCACATAACAGTAGCCACTGAATGGCAGAAGGCGGCTTTTCAGAGGCTATGCCCTAAGCCCCCAGCTGCCGTCATTAGACCTCAAAGGCACTCCTGCTTCCTGCCCTACAGGCTGTTGCTGCCCTCTGCCCACCCCCACCCCAGACCTCCTGCAGCCCCCAGACCTCCTGCAGCGGAGCTGAAGTTGCGTATGGGCTCCCCCTCCCCACGCTGGGCATCACACTTGTGGCCCTTCTCTATCTGATCTCCCCCAAAGGAGGATCCACAATGAAGGGTGTTGGCAGCCCCCTCCTGGCTGATTTCCCTCCCCGTTCCTCACTGTGGTGTCTTTGTAAAGCTGTGGGGACAGGGATGGTGGAGAAACATGCTCGCTCCAGGAGAAGGCGGGGTGGGGGGGGGGAGTCTCCCTGGACACAGCTCCCACTCACCCTTCAGCCTAGAGGAGCCCACACCCTACCCCCAGGGACCCAGACTCACTATCTCCTCCTCTCTGAGCTTCCAGGGAGAATCCTAAGGAGCCAACTGCCCAAGAATACAGAGTCACTGGAGAAAGTGGATGTTTCTTGATTCTGAAGCTTGACTTGAACACAGAATGCCATGATTCTTCAACATCCACCCAACAATCTGTCCATCCATCCATCCAACCCCTGACTCACCCACGAGCCCAACAATCCCTCTCTCCTTCCCTCCCTCAGTCCATCCAGCCACCCACCCCCCGACCCATCCTTCTATTAATTCAGGTCATGTTCCCCGAGCCATGGCTGGGCCAGTCCCTGGGCTCTGTGGACAAAGAAGATGAATCCACACAGTCCCTGCCCTCGAGGAGCTGCCAGCCTGGTCAAGGACTAGATGTGGAGACAGATAAATGACAAGACAATGTGAGAAGTGCCATTACCAAGCTGTGAACAAAGAGCTGTGGAAACACATCGACCAAAGCCTGAAGGAGCTAGGGAAGGCTTGGCAGAGGAGGTGACCCTTCGGCTGAGTCTTGAAGAATGCGTGGCAGTCTTCTAGCTAAAGATGTGAGTGAGAGGTCATTCTGACATTCCTCAGAGGTGTCTTGTGATAGTTTTAGCTCCACAACTAATAACTTTGGGGTTCAAACTAAATCCTCCCCAGCCATTGAGATCAAACCCGATGCTTTCATTTTAGATCTTGAACTAGGAATTGGAGCCTCACAAAAAACAGTCACCCACCCCTCCCAAGCATACAATCTTCCCCTAGAAATCCCAGCACCTTCATTTAGGGGGCTATGCAGTAGCTCTGGCTGGCTGGCCACTCCCTTCCCCTCTCAGAAATCCTGATCAAGGATGAATTGTCAAGAGCAGAGCCCAAAGCAATGGACATGCCTTGTCCTAAGTCAAGCCAGTGGGTTGAGGAGGCAGAGTTCAAGAGTCACAGCTCCAAGCCCATCAGGTGGGCAGTGCTGTGGTTCAACTGCACATCTGCCTAGTAGAGTTTCTCCTAAAAGCAGACCCTGAGACAAGGATTTGAGTTCAAGTAGTTTATTTGGAAAGTGACGCCAGGAAACACTGGTGAAGGAAGAGGAAGTGGGGTGGGGAAGGGAAGGAAGCCAGAAAGGGAAGTGTTGCTGAGTAGACTACGGCCAAAGGCAACTCAGGCTCAACCCCACTGGGTCATTCCAGAAGACAGTACGGCCTATGTCCCAGGACTATCCCACGAGAGGAGCAAAGAAGCTAGGGTACTTATCCTGCAATTCCTGTGCACCATTGGCTGGGGGCTGCTCCTGAGGCATCAGCACCCAGCACTCTGACCTGGGGAAGGAGTCCAGGTGCTGCAGCAAACCCCTGCCAGCATGCCTGCAACGGTGGGTGCCAAGGGGACACCACACAGCACCACCAGCTTCTGCTGCTATGTCCATGCCAGGACACCCTCTGACCATGGCAGGGAGGGATGGGCTGTCTTCTGGGATGAGGGAAGTCTTACGTTTAAGACACTCAAAAGCAATCTAAGAATTGGGAAGGTTCAACTATGATGATCATGCCAACTCAAGCAGATGAATGACAAGTGGCTGCCCTAAGAGAACTCAGGCAGGGAGGGAAAGGGACCAGGACAGAGGTTCCAAAGAGCTTTAATGCAAATGAAAACCCGTGCCTGGGCACCATCCGCCCAGAGCGCCCACCCCCTCCCCCACCTCGGCCCCCGGGGCATCACTGTGGAGCCCACACGACAGGGATGGCAGTGGAGCGATGCTGTGATTGGCAGAGTTGCCCTCCCACCTACCTACAGGGCAGCAGGAAGGATTCAGGCTGGGTTGGTGGTGAGAAGCATCCGAGAGCTTTGCTGAGCGCCCCAGCCCGCCCAGAGACCCTGATGGCAGGACGAGAAGAAGCCGTGGCCGCCGGCCAGATGGGCCAAGATCAGAGAGTCCCTTCCGTGGGAGGACTTGCAATGTGCCCAGATCTCATATAAGTGCAGAGTAACTTTACTCCTGAGTGTTGCAGAGAGAAACTCCACAAAGTGCCGAGTCACAGAAAACGCCAAGATTCCACACACATAGAATAACGAGGCACTAAAACTCAACTATAAAGTTAAATAATTTACCATAAATATCTAAAGCTCTCAAATTATTCTCTACATTAACTGCCTATGTTTAAAATGATCTTTGCATTCACTATGTCACAGATGGTAAAAGCAGACAAGAGAGTCCTTGACAACTCGATCTGCAATTAGCCCTTCCCAGCTGCGGTGATTTAAAGGCCTTTTCAGTTAAGCTGAATGAAACACCCGCGCTTTATAAATAAAGGCTTTACCAGGGCTGACAATGAAGTATTTGAAACGTACAGGCCCGAGCTGGTGGAAGGGGGGCGGGGAGCACACTGTCACTACATCCTAAAACCTAAGCCCCACCACCCCTAGACCCATCTCCCCCTCCCCAGCCTCCCCTGAGCTCACATGATGCTCAGACATGCTCTCCCTCCTCCCCACGGGTACAGCACCCATCCTCGTCAACACACGCGCCACTCTCCCCATGCAGATACACCCCGACTCCCCGTCACACCCCTGCACACTTACATGATATTCCTATAGCCGAGCACACGCACGCATGCACACCCTCTCCCTTCACACGTATGCATTACAGGTGTCACCCCCCTGCACTCACATGCGCATGCACCCTCCATCCCTCTCCCCTTTGTGTGTGTGTGCGTGCATGTGAGCGCACGCACGCACACACACACACACACAGAGCCGAGGATGTGCATCTCCAGGGAAGTTGCCTGGGGCCATGAACAATTTCTCAGCGGGTAAAGGCCAAATAAGGCCAATTGTCTTGGGTGGGAGACTGGGGTTGCAGCGTCTGTGGCCCAGGAGCCCCCGCACATTGCTCTGGCTGGCAGAGGAGGAGGAGCCCTCCCTGGGCTGGGGAGGAGCTGCCCTTCAACAACACTGGAGCACCTTGAAGGCGGGAGGTAGGAGGTGGCTGCGGCAGTGTGCAAAGGAGGTCAAGGTTACCCTCTGATTGCTGCGGAGCGCTCTTCCCTGGGGCCCGGCTGGTTAATTGCTTGGAGTCTGGTGTGGCAGAGGGAGCTGTCAGCAAAATGGCCCCTCTGAATCACATGCTCAGATCTCTGGGATCCTTCTGGGGAGACCAGGCCTGGGACCCCACGCTTCCCAGCCCAGCCTTGCCCACCGTGCAGTGGACACAGGCCGGGTCCCCAGAAAAGCTTGGCTGCCCCTCATGCTCACCCACTTGGGGTCCACAGGGTCTTCTTCCTGAATGTCCATTAGCCTGAAGTATCCTGACTCACAGCCTCTCCCACATAACACAACGACCACCACACCCCACTTTTACTGAGCAACTACTTCATCCAGGCACCACGCTAAGCCTCTCCCAGACATCACTCCCATTGAGCCTCACTGAAATTCTACGAAGCAGATACTATTATTCTCCTCCTCAATTTTCAGATGGGGGAACTGACGCACAGGGAGGTTAAGTAACTTGTCTAAGATCTTAGACCAAGTAACAGGGAGGTAGGGAATTTGAATAGCCCAGCTTCAGAGCGCACGCCCTTAACCACTACCCTATAGCAAGGCTCTCACTGCTTGTCCTGCAAGTCCCTGCCCTGACTACAGCCCTCCAGAACCCAGACCTGCCGGGTTGAGCCCTGAGACCTTCCCAGCCCTCCCAGCGACCTCCCTTAGGCTTGGGGTCCTGTTTCTGAAACACGAGCCAGCCTGACAGTCATGATGCCCCATCCACCTCGGCACCACCTGTCCTTACCCCATCCTGCTGTGTCCGCTGGGCTAGGCTGTCCCTGCACAGCCACGTCCACACCATCTGGGGCCCCCATCATGAGATCCTGCTTAATTTCCCAGCTTGGAAGGGCCAGTGCCCCTGCAGCAGGGCCAGCAATGCCCCCACATCCCTGGGGGCTGGGAGAACTCCAGGAGTTGCTGGATCCAGACAGCCTCTGAGGCTGCTGGGAGGACCGGCCAGAAGTTCCGGAGAAGCATTTGGACTCCTGAAGGGCTCCCCCCGGGTGAGTCCCTGTTAATTTGCTGTTTTTAATATTCAATTTCCAGGGAGCTGCCTGGGCTGGGGCCCAACTTACAAAGGAGGAAAACAAACCAAAATTCATTTTCTCTGATGGCAAATAAAGACATTTACAGGATCTTGAGACTCGTTAAAGGAACAGATGACACCATTCCCTTGTGAGCACATACGTGAGCGTCACAAGGGACTGGTGTGAGGTCTGGGGCAGCTGGGCAGCTGCAAACCACTGAGCCCAGGGCCATGGTGGCTGGCAGCAGCTGGAGTTCCAGCGAATGGGGAGGGCGGCCCCCAGGGGCCACTGGGATCAGCTGAGAAGGGAAGTTGCTTAGCTGCAGACTCAAGTCCAGGCCTTGCTGGGGCCATGAGCCTCCTGGAAAGGCGTGATGATTTGGCCTCCACAGTCCATGTGGGTGTGGAGACTGGGTCCTGTGCCCCAACCCACCTGTCCATCCCCCTGTTCCCCAGCTGCCCCTTCCTTGGTGTGTGTTGGGGGCAGGAGGGCTGTAGATTACTCTGAGCTGCTTGAGGCAAGCACATGGGCTCCAGAGTCAGCACCACCACTTCCTTGCTGCGTGACCTTGGGCAAGTCACTTCACCCCACTGAGCCCATCTTCTCATCTCTAAGTAGGAATAATAGCCCTCACCTCACCAGACGCTGGGAGGATTCAGTGAGCTCACGTGAGGCACCCAGCGCAATGCTGGACCTCATAGGTGCTTCATTAATGTCAGTTCCTCCTCTCTCTCCTGGACTCCCCTTCGCAGGAGTCCTAGACCATCATAGGTCGGGGCCTGAAGGGGCCACAGAGACCATCTTCTTTAAATCCTGCTTTGACAGGCCCAGAGAGAGGCAGTGAGCAGCCCCAATCACAGAGTAGGGCAGTGGCAGAGGCTGGACTCAAACCCGGGTCCTGACACTTCCCTTGGCACCCCGGCTGCCCTCATCAGCTCACCTCTGCGAGAGGCTGCGTTATGAGCTTCCTAGCCACAGCCCTCATTTAACAGATAAAAAACCAGGCTTGAGGAGGGGAAGTGGTGTGCCCATCACTGGCCACACACCCAGCAAGCAGAGAGGCTGGGATTCAAATCCAGGTCTCTTGGACTCCAAAAGGAGCTCTTCCTGGGAACCTGACTTTTCCCACCTGAACTCTAAGATCCTTGAGAGCTGCAGCCATGTCTAGGTCATTTGCCCCTCCTAGAATCAGCTGAGGGCTCAGCCGGGGCCCAGGACACCAAAGGGTGACAGTAACAGCAAAGGTTCCCAGTCAGGTGGCAGGGAGGGCCCAGGACCGGTGGTGGCCCGTGTCCAGAGGTGCCTGTATCGTGATGTGGTCCTGGAGGCTGCACCTGATGGAGGAGGTTGGCTTGGGGCAGCGTGCCGGGGCGAGCTGGGGTGGCCAGTCCTCAGCTGCTCCCAGCAGCAGATAGCATGCGGCTGGCCAGGGAGGCAGATAGGGCTGGGATGGGGCCTGGGAATCCGGGCAGGCTGAGGCCTGCTGGGTTGGCTCCCAGAAGAAAGCCCAACTCCTGCTCTCCGTGGAGCTGACACCCTTCCCACTGTTGGCTTTTCCTTGTGTTCAGGTTTCCTGAACACCTAAAATGAGTGGACCCTGGCCCACAGAGATAAACAAGATGCCATTTTCTGCCCTTCCCGGAGTTTGGGGAAGTGAGGGAGACAGACTTCAAGGAAGGCACGGCACCCAGCTGAGAGAGGTCATGAGGCAGCTGTGCAGGGAGATGCCAGGCCTTTAGTGAGGCGGGCCCCCGGGGGCCTGCGCAAGCAGGAAGAGGCTGGAGGGCGAGCCAGGTGTGGGCGGGCTGGTAGAGGGCCTTGAACGTCCTCCTCAGGAATCTGGACCTTAACCTGAGGGTGACAGGGCGCCATGGAGGGACCGAAGCAGAAGAGGGCCACGACTGAACATTCACGTTAGAAAAGTCCAGTGCTGGTGGCTGAAGAGTAGAGCATGGATTGGGCGGATCTCCTAGGAAATTCCAAGTCCAGATGGAAGATGGAGCTGGCGGTGACTGAGGCAGTGGTGATGGGAGAGCAAGGAGGGCACACGTGCCCAAGACCTGGGAGGCAGAGGCCAATCAGATGTGAAGGGTGAGGGAGCACGTGCTCCGGCCTGGGACTTAGTGGGTGGTAGTACTTTTAAGCACCATCATGAGCAATAATCAAAATAGCTCACGTTTGTGGTGCACTGCCTACGTGCCAGGCCCTGTCCTAAGCACTCTCCATGCACTAGCTCAGTTGATCCTCACAACTCTGTGAGGTGGGTACACCATCTTTATCCCCATTTTACAGATGAGAATGCTGAGGCACAAAGACGCTAAGTAACTTCCCAAGGCCAGAGCTAGTAAGAGGTGAGCCAGGATTAGAACCCAGTCTGATCCGGGGCCTGAGCTCATGCCACTTTCCTGCCCTGCAGCCCTGGGGTCAGACAAGAAGTTCAGTGCTGGCCATGGCAAGTCCGAGGTGGACTGGGACATCTCGGGGGCTAACAGAGAGAAAATGTGGGCCTGAGGCTCAGGAGGGATGAAAATTCTCGAGGCATCAGCTGGGAGATGGGAGATGAAGCCCTGGGGGCGGGGTCGTGGAAAGGACATTCAATGGATCAGCCACAGAGGAAGAGCCGGGGAGGGTGACCAAGTGTGACCAAATCTAGGGTGCCATCCGCACGTGTGCCACGGGAGAGCGCCTGGGGCTGGCTCGAGGAGCACTCCAGCTGGGTCAGGAGGCAGGATCTGGTGAGTCTCCGCATTGCCTCTTGCTGGATGTGCATCCTTGAACCAAAATCTTAACTCTCTGAACATTTGAGACCGTCTTCTATCAAGTGGGGGCATAATACTACTCCATTCATAGGGCATTTGGGAGGACAAAATACAACACAACATTCAAAAGACTTTAGTTAACAGGAAATCTGATGGATATCAATAAGCACCCTCGCAGCAATGGTAAAGTGATGTGCGTCTGGGCAAGGTATGTGTAGACGACACGTGGGAGACAGAGGAGGGGGTGTGGTGGACACCATGATGCACCACCCAGATCTCTTTTAGGAAGAAAGATTATTCCTCCACTGCCAGGACAGCCCTCAGCCAGCAGCCCCACTTTGGGGATTGCCTCACCCAAGGTCATGCCTCCTTCCAGGGGTGGCTCGTATAGCATAACTGATCAATGCAGGGGTACAAGGGCTAGGCGCCTGCGTCTCGGCACAATTCAACTTGGAAGGTCCAGAGCTCCTTAGGGGATTTGCAGAGGCCCGTGATGACACTGCATTGCAGCAGCATTTCTCTCTGCCAAATCCTGCTTCCCCTCCCCTCCCTTCAGAGGTGTGGGTCCCGAGCCGCACTCCCTGACAAACACGGGGCCAGGACATCACCAAGCCCATGTCTGCACACCACCAATGACAGAGTCTACCCCCGCAGGCCGCCCAGCCCATCGGCGCATAGTCACAGCCATCATCTGGTTCTCCCGCCAGGGAGCTGCATCGACCTCTCCCACTCATTGTCCAGTCGCATGGTCAACACCAATCAGGTTTATCCCCTTTCCCATTCCTTAGCCTGGTGACCTTGGACGCGTTAGTTCACCTCTCTGAGCCTTGGTCTCATCTGTCAAATGGGCGCAGTCACCCCGACATCACACAAGTGTTGTGTTAAACTAGGAAACGCTTCTTAAGATCTTCACACTCTGCCTCGTATATAACACGGGCTCTGCCTTCAAACCACTTGACCATAAAATTTTCTCATTCCCAATTTCTCAAATAATTATACAAATGTCCGGATTTCAAGCTATTTTAAGCTGAGCAACCTTAAGCAAGTTACATAATCTGTCTGTTCCTGCGTTTTATTATCTATGAAATGGCATCAATGTCATGGGATTATTGTGAGGATGAGGGATTTCATCCACAAAATATGCATAGAACACCGTCTTGCATGCAGCAGGCTCTCAACAAATGTCAGCTATTATCTTCAGAACTCTCTCATCAGTTGGTGTCAAGAATTAAATGCAATACTATTGGCTATGGTCTCTCCCAAGCAGAGCAGCGAGGTCCTATCACCTCCCATTTTAGATCCTTTACTTCTAATACTGCTGCCCAGAATTTTTGGAAAATGATTCTTTTCAGCAGCCACACCACACTGAGCATCATTTGAAGATTCCTGGGGAAAAAAACCACCCCTGAAACTCTTTCACACATCCTCTCATGGCATGGCTTTGCCTTTGACTCATGTTGGATTCTGATCCTGTGTGCACGGCCCCACCTTCATCTCTGTTACAGTTAGCCTTGTTCGATTTGGTTCAGCCTGGGGAAAGCCCTTCACAAATAGAAGAGCAGAGAGAACTCACAAATGAGACGGACAGTCACTGTCGGTGACCTTTGCAGAGTGGTGGGGATGGAGAAAGAGCTGCCGAAGACGAGCTGCGCAGATGCCCACCAGACAGAGGGAGCGGTTTCACAAAAACTACAGAGCCATCAAGATCCTTATAAATGTTGCTGCTGTCATCCAATGTAATTGCAATTTCCCACAATTACACATGAAATTAATAAGCATACTTAGACCTGCCACACCATCAATAATAACACTTAACATTATCATTCATGGTGGTCATGTTCGATCTATTACATCCCTCAGACGGGCAGCCCTTGGGCACCTCTGTTTTGCATCTTGTGACCCCACAGCCTTCCTCCCCCAGGGCTTCAAGTGATTGGCTAAGGCTGGCAGCCCATCCACAGGTTGGCCAACGACCATGACAATGGCCTCATGTGAAAAGTTGATGGTCCCATGAGATGCTTTCTCATGGGAATCTGACTAGGCAATGCTGAACATGAAGCGATTGGCAGTGGGAGCTGAAAGGCCACAAGGTTAGAGAGGATGGAGAGGTCGCAACAGACCATGTGCAAGTGAGAGGCACAGGGGTCAGAAACAAGGTGTGAGCACAAGCTCCGAGGCAGAGAACAGGGTGAGGAAGCAACGGGCAGTCAGGAAAGCAGGGCAGAAGCTGGGGAACCTGAGTCCTGTCTATGGGGCACTCCTGAGGCTGAGGTCCCCAGGGGCACCCTGGACCCAAACCATCCTTCATCTTCTGCTCTGCCCAAGCCCCGTTCTTACACTTTTACTGGGTCCTCCGCACACACACCTAGCAACCCCTACCCTATGCCTGTGAGCCAAGGACAGAGCCCTGTGTGCTCCAGGAGAAACCCTTTTACGTGTGGACAGAACCATTAAGAAACAAGCACCCTTGGAATGCAATCACTGGGCCAATTACTAATCCACTAACTGTCCTTCTTGTTATTTGCGCTTCTCCGTCTTGTCCACAAGGAGAGCTTGGGAAGCTTACCCAAACGCCTTACTGAATTCAGGCATATTCCCCTGGTCTGAAGTTTAATGACTCCGTCCAAGAAAGAAAGTTTAGTCTGGCAGAACTTGGCCTCACACCTAACATAGTGTGTGACACATGACAGGTCTTCAAGAAAGCTTGGTTTTTGCTTATGGTGAACACATGTTGGCTCTAGGTGCTCACAAACCTCAGACTCAAGCAAGCTCCCTGATCTGTAGGTTCTGGAAACTATTCTCCCTTTAGAAATCTGCCCATCCCCAGGCTCCCAGGACTCTCCCATCCTCTGCTCTGCAGAACTAACCAGCAGTGGTTCAAGATTCACCAGGGCAAGTTGGCCCAGTGCCCAGGTTGGGGGCCCTCTGTATGGCCCACCCCGAGGCTGTTTCTCTCCCTGAGGTCTGGGCTGCCCCTTTCAGGCTGAAATCCTTCCCCTCAATGGTAAAAGCAAAACAGAGCGAAGTGTCACCTCTGTGTCCCTTGTCACCCATCAACTTGAAACCCCTTCCTTCTTCTCAATAGAAATTGAAGTCTTTTTACTCTCCTCTGGCTTTCCTTTTGCTCCCTGTTCTTCCACTCCATGACCCACTCAGAGGCTCTCCTCTCAAAACTATTACGACATTGTTATCACGGGTCTCTTCAAGGGAAGGGAACCTCTATTTACTGGGCATAAGCTACACACTCATCACTATGTTGACCTATCACATGGATGGATTCTTTCAAGTTTCACAACCTCCTTTCTAGAAAAGAGAAATTGATAACTGACCCAAGGCCACACAGCAAGTAAGGAAGAGGCCAAACCATAACTTGAACCCAGGTCTATGGGTTCTCAATCCTGCCTCCACCACTGACTACGTGTGTGTCTTTGGACAGGCACCATAATCTGCCTCAGTCTCCTCATCTGAAAGAGCAGAGCAACCAATACTTCCTACCCCGTGGGCCGTTGTAAGGACTACTGGAGCCATTACATGGGGAATGTTTAGCATGTACCTGGCACATAGTAAGCACTCAATAAATAACAGCCATTATTATGACTTACGGTTATTTTCTCTAAGCATATTCTATATACTGCCTGAAAGTCTCGGCATTTGACACCTCTCCTGGGGGACGATGTGTTCCCGGAATCACATCCCTCCCGATGTACCTTCTTGATTAACCTCCCTTCTTTCCATCCTTGGAATATGACCACTATAAATCCAACTCTCCAGAGAGCCCCCTACACAACCAGGCAGGTTTCCTTAGGAACCATCCCACACGCCTTCTATTTCCTTGGGTCAATTTGAAACTACACTGTTGGAAACAGGAGCCTGTGATCTTCCCAATTCCCAATTTTCTGTCTCAGGCCACGGAACCCTGCTCGTGTGTTCTCTGAGCTTCAATACGTCACTTGGTAAAGTTCAGGCTGTATCCTCCAGGACATCACAAACAGAGCGGGTTCCCGTCACGCCCCTTCACCAGCCGCCTTCTTGTTGGTCACAAGTAGGTCGCCGGCAGCTCCTCTGGTCACGTTCTCTCTGTTCTGGAAGCTGAAACTGTCACCAGGCAAGTCAAGAGCTTATCAGAGGCTCTGCGCAGGACGAAGGATACTCCTGGCCGATGTCTGCAGGTCCGGGTCACCCATTACCACCACCTCTTGCCTCTGCATCAACCCACAGTCAACACCAGGAAAGCAGTTCTGCGTCTTCCACGGCCAAGCCAAGGCCAAAGAGAAACTCTGGGTGGATATAAACCCAAAGTGTCCAAGTCCTCCCTTTCCAGGATCTTATGGAAAAGGCCTCTGAGAGCAGAGTGGGAAGAGACAGGCCTGGTTCAAATCCTGGCTCTCCACTGCTGGCCATGTCACTGTGGGCAAGTCTCTCTGGGCCGCGGTTTCTTCACTCATAACATGAAGTTGATAACACGGAGCCCACCGGGCTGCGGGATGGAGTGAGATGATGCACGCGGGGCACACAGCTTGTCGGTACCAAGTCATTCTTCCAGGGCAGGTGCTCTGAGTCCACAGGGACCACTAGGTGGGATGAGCAAAGGACAGGCCTTCCCCACCACCCTGGTTTGCTCAGACTGAGTCTCCCAAGACCTGGAACTTCCAGTGCTAAAACTGGAAAAGTCTTAGCAAACTGGGACAAGCTGGTCACCCTACCTTGAGGTTCTACCTGGAAGACAGGGCTACTCAAAGGCACCTGGCTCTATTTTGTCCTAAGCAGAGCAGGGGGTGGGAGAGGAGAGGAAGACCAAGAAGATGTGAAGGAAGTCTGTGTCGCCAAGGAGGGCCCTCCCTCAGCTTCCCCACCACGCACTTCCTGGTGTCCTGGGGCATCCCTGCTCCTGGAGGGCGAACAGCGGTGTCTCTGTCGCCTGTAGCTCCCCCTTCTGTTAGAACTTGGTCAGGGGTTGGGGGGTAAGAATTAGCTTCCATGGAATTGCTGCCCGGCTGGGCCCTGCCTCCTTGGTAGCAGCAGTGTTGGGATGGTGCCTCCCTCTAAGACAGTGGTTCTGAACAGGGGGGCATTTTTGCCCCCCAGGGGACATTTGGCAATGTCTGGAGATATTTTTGGTTGTCACAACTTGGGGGGAGGGTGCTAGTGGCATCTTGTGGGTAGAGGCCCGGGATGCCGCTAAACACCCTACAGTGTACAGGACAGCCCCCACAACAAAGGAACATCTGGCCCAAAATGTCAGTAGTGTCAAGGCTGAGAAATCTTGCTCTGGGGGCGCCAGAAGAGGCTGATTCCAAGTGGGGAACTGGGAACCAAGGGTTCAAGGAGCCCATCCCTGTGTTTCCAGGTAACCGAGCTCAGCATCCATGAGCCCCCCCAAGGTGGGAAACTGGATGCCCCCGCCCCCAGCCCCACCAAGTCAAAACTGAAAGCTGCAAATGTCAGGGGCAGGCTGGGAGAGGGGTGGCAGGTGGGGACAGGCACTCTTGGCATGAGGCTGGCAAGAAGCAAGCTTTATGGCTTGTTCTGTTCAGAGTTTTAATTAAGCGTCTCAAATAAGGATTTAATTGGGCTGTAACAAGCCAGGCTATTGTACGCGAGAGAAACACCTGGGGATTATTAGAAAACATTTTTAAGGCAGTAAAACTGCAGCAAACACTTGCAGTTGTTAAATCAGGAGAAATAATTCCCAAGTTCACCGCCACACACAGTGAGGGGGAGCCGCCCCCCACTCCACAGCACTGGCTGGGAGGGCAGGCCGCAACCACACCAGGAGCAGTCGAGGTGCCCCTGGGCAGAGGGACTCCGTCCACAGCCCTTGCCAGCTCCTGCCTCTCAGCCTGCTTCTGGAGAAAATGAGTGTGGCCAGGCCCAGCCTGGGAGGGCCCATGGTGGTCAGGCGCAGCCAGGTTCTAAGAGGGACCAGGAATGACCAGGTCTAACCTGGGTAGTGTGAAGAGTGGCCAAGCCCAGCCTGGGTCCTGGAAGGGATGTGACCAAATCCAGTCTAGGAGGAGCCAGGAGTGGCCATTCCCAGTCTGGGAGGAGGTAGGGGTGACCAGGCCCATTTTATTAGACATCTCTCCCCCAACTAGAATTGAAGCTCCATTAATCCAGGGACCAGGATCCGCTTTGTTGTCTGCTGTAATTTCAGAGCAAAGGATGCCTAGCACACAGTGGGCATAGCTGAATGAGTGAATGGGAGGGGCAGTGGTGTCCAGGCCCATCTTATAGGGGCCATAGCCAGCCATGCCGCTCCCTCAGGTCCAGGTTTCTGATCGGAGGACCCAAGGGCACCAGTATAACAGGCGGCTGTTAACCTGATCCAGATTTGGGGATGGAATGTTGCCTCCTGCTGAGAAGTGGCCTAAAACCCCACTATTAGGGGCCCTTTCCATCAGGTTCAAACAGGAACCCCTCCCTGACTGTGCCCTACTGCTGGGCTCCCCGGCACTCCGTCTCACTCTGTTAGGGCCTGACCCCAAGGCCTTGTAACTTAATATTGCCTCCCCGGTAAGAGTGTGCCCTCCCCAAGACCAGCCCCATGTCTAGTTTACTCTGTGTCTCCAGCATTGGCCAAGGGCCTGGATGCAGAAGACGCTTAATCAGTGTCTAGTGGAGGATTCATGAATGAACAGATGATTGATGTGCAAGTACCAGGAGCATCTTCTTCATCTCGCCTGTCATTTATGGGACTCCCTACCATGTGCCAAGCACTGCGCTCAGCGCTTCACTTCCACCATCTCACCCAGACCTCAGGATGGCTTTGCAATGCGGGGTTATCATCTCCATTTTATAGAAGAGGAGCTTGAAGCTCAGAGAAGCCCCCTTTACCCTACTCTGTTGCTCCTCCCGAAGCTCCCTGTCATCCTTGTGTTGTAGGGAGCCCCTCTCCCAGCCTGAGAACAGCAGCCTGCATTTCAGTTCAAGGCAGTAAGGGGAGCAGGCAAGTCTCTAGGTGCCCAGAACCACGGAAGGGCCCCTCCCAGTGGCTAAAGCCCACGGGCTTCTGAGGCTTCTGCTATGTCCTTGGACATCCCCCTGCAGGGTATGCAGTTCCCATCACACCCCTCTAACCCCGCCCTGCCCTACTCTGCTGAACTTCAGAAGTGGGTGTGTGTATATGCGTGTGTGTTGGGGGTGGGGAGGGAAGGAGCAGGGCTGAGGGCCCCACAGGTACCAGACCTGGGAGGGCAGCTCAGGGGAACTGACGGGACATGGGGTACAGAGTGGAAGGCTCGGGCGCCCAAGGGTGGGGGCCTGGGTGCACAAGGTGGGGGGGAGGTGAGCCAGTTGCACGTGGAGGGACAACCCAGGAATCCGGGAGGGCGGCTCAGAGCACAGACGTGGGGAGGTGAGGGGCATCGCCTGGGGAAGGGGCCCAGGTGTACCGCGGTGGGAGAGGCAGCTGCAGGGGCAGATGGAGGAGCCGATCATCCCTCCGGACCAGGATTAGACACTGCTTTCTCAGAAGGAAGGAAAATGCAAGGCAGGAGCCAGATGCGGGGAGCGAGGTGAGCACCAGGGCAGTAGAGAGCACGGCACTCAGCATCCGAACTGCTGGGTTGCATTCGGAAAAGGTCCTTTCTGGAAAGCACCCTGAGGCCCTAAGTCTAAGTCTCTCTCCCCACTCCCCACCCAAAGAGGCCCGAGGCAGCTGGAAAGGGGCCTTAAGGAGTGGTCACTTAATCCGCCCCACCCAGCCCAGATTTTTCATCTCCTTCCCTCAGAAGCCTGGGCCCATCACAGTCGAGGGCAGGGGCCTCTGGCTGGGCCTCGGGGCAGCACACCCAGCCCACTCCTAGCAGAAGGCACCTGCAGGGCAGGGGCCAATCGCAGTCCCCCATGAGTGGGTGACATATCTCAGCTTCAAAGCCTTGTTCCAGGTCTTTGCTCAAAACAGCTTTACTGAGGCCCTGGGGACTGCGGCCCCACCCCCACATGTCCCCCCCTCCCACCTCCCATTCCTCATCCCTGCTTATTCTGTCTCCTAAGAACTTACTATTATCAAGCACACTCTGTATTTTACTTCAATTATTATGCTTGTCGTTACTGTCCCACAAGAATGGAGGCTCTCCGTGGGCAAGAATTTTTGCTGTCTTGCTCTCTACTCCATCCCCAGCGCTGAGGCCAGTGCCTGGCACACAGTACGCACCCAAGAAATACTTGTTGAATGGATGAATGAGTGACCTTCGGCAATCCATCATCTCATTTGATCTTTCAGCCCTCCTACGGTTAAGGTTGGCAAGATAGGTGTTATTTTTATTACCTCCACCATATAGATGAGTGAATAATAATTACAGTAATAATAGCTAACTTTTATTGGCCCTTCCTATGTGTCAGGTCCTGTGATAAATGTTTCACACACATAAATCTAATTAATTTCATCTTCACAACAATCCTAGGAGGTAACTGCTATTAACCCAATTTGGCAGATGGGGAGAATGGAGTTTAGAGACGTCAGGTAACTTGCCCAAGGTCACACAGCCATGTGCCAGGCACCATGCTGAGTGCTTTACATGGATCCTATCACTTAATGCTTACAACTATCTTATGAGGCAATAATTCCATTTTACAGGAAAGGAAATTGAGGCCCAGAGAGATGCAGTGACTTGTCAGAGTCCACACAGGTAGCAACGTGCAGAGCCCAGATTCAACCCCACATCTGTCTGAATCCAAGTTCAGCTTCCTTTCCCCTCTGTCCACCTGGGCAGGAAGCCTCCCATCAGAAGCGGGCTTTCAGAGGGACTTGAAATTAGAGCGGGAGAGAAAGTGAGCCTTGAAATCAGTGGCCCAGATCCCAGGTCCTTTCTTGGGTCAAAGGCCCACGGGGAGTCTTCCATCTCTGAAATCCACGGTCAACGAACATCCCCTGGAACATACCAAAGCATTGTGCTGGGCCCTGATTTCACTAAATCCTCAGCCAGGGGAGCTAGCAGCGTACCTGGCTGCAGAGGTTAGGGAGTAAAACGCGTAAGGCTGCAGCAGTTTCTGCTTCAATTTCTGTCAATAGTTGTCCAAGGACATTCCTGGGATTACCAACCAGTCATTTTTATTTATAACCTAAAGAATCAAAATGTCTTTAGATGCTGCAAATGCATGTTCGTGCTCCCCCCCCCAAGGCCCAGAGCACTCAGAAAGATGAGCTCCCCCGGGACAATGGCTCCATTTGATTATCACAAACCGGGAGCGGCTGTGATAGACAAGTGGTCCTTCATCCGCCTATTGTCAGGAGGAACTGTCTGAGATCAATTGTTCTAAAGCAAAAATCAATTGCATTTGGCAGTTGTCCTCTCACATTTAACGAGTTTATTTTCAATAATTCTATACAGCAGGGAGCTTAACTTAGTTACTTGGGGGACATTCGCACCCGATTCCCCTGGCAGGAAGCCACAGGGCTCCAACTCTGGCCCTCCTCGGGAGCCTTATGAATTCTTCCTCGCTCATGGGGGGAGCCTAGAACGGTTCATAAGGAAATCATCACACCAGGTATAGAACTGTCCACTGCTCATTTGTGGGAAGAGACGTAGGACTGGTTTTGAAGAAAAAACCCAGGCCCTTCTCCATGTGGAAGTGAGAAGACAAGAGTCTTGCTAGGTTCCTCAATTCCCTCAAAAGAAAGCTGTCTTAGTTTGGATTTCCCCAGAGGCAGAACCCAAGACAAAGAGTTGAGTGCTAGTAGTTTATTTGGGAGGTAATCTCAGGATACACAGGTAGGGGAGAGGGAAGCAGACAGGGAGGGCAGCCAATGAGGCGCATTATCCAGCAAAGTACCACCGTGGACATCTGGAGCCCAATCCAGCCACTGCTGCCACCGCCACCAGGACCCCTGGGAGATGGTGCTGCCACCACCACCGGGACCCCTGGGAGATGGGGCAGAACCTGCCTCAGAGTTATCCCAACTGAGGGGAGAGGCAGCTGGGGGAGTGAGGATAAGTTCTGGCCCGCCGTGGGAAGCGGCATTCACTCCGCCCCCTCCAGCTCTCAGTCAGAGCCACAGGTATTCTCCGTGAGCAGCCTGGGCTTGCTGAGGAATCCAAAGGGCACTGTGCCAGCCTAAGGAGGGCACAAGACAACCCACTGGGAAGAGGAAGATATATTAATTTCCACCTACATTGAGTTGAATCTCATCTCTTTTAATTATTTATTTTCATGTATGATGTATAAGGTACATAGTACACTGACCTGGGTGTACTTGTAGACAACCTATAAAGAATAAATCATACTATTCAGGGTACATGTTAAACTTTGTTAGTAATGGGTGATCATTATCAATCAAAGAAGCCTGGGGATCACTGCTCTAAATTAAACGGGAGCTTCCCTCGCAACCAAACAACGACCTGGGTGTCAGGTCTTGCCAGAGATGGTCACCTCGACACCTACTGCCCAGTAAGACTCCAAAGGCCGATAGAGAGAAATGGTATTTGGAGAACGGGCAGGAGAGCAGGCCTTCACCTATTTCCCCAGCTATTCTAGGATTTATCCTTGATCAAGCCGTGCACTTGGACAGCGTATTTAGACTCTGGGCTTGGTTTTGTCATTTTGTGTTTTGTCATTATGCCTTCAGCTGACACGGAGAACAGACAAAACCAGACAGTCTTAGGAAATCTGCTACTGCCATTTGTTAGAAGGATGCTGCATTTCTCAGCATCTTCCACATAAAGCCACAGATGAAAAAATTATTTTAAAATGAAGGGTTAATAAAAGCTTTATTTTGTCCCAGAGATACTAGGGTGATTTTTCCACATAAAAAAGGTAAAATTTATATAACTAGTAGTATTTCTCTTTTCCCTTTGGCCACTGGGGAGAGCAGAGTCAAATGTTTGGCCCAATTATAGCAACTGTAAAAGACATGACTTAACATAGCATTTTATTTTTCCTCCTGGGAAACATTTTATTTCTAATTTCTATTTTTCCTGGTCCTGAATTCTTTGAATGATGAGTTAACTATCATTAAATATAATTCTTGTAAACAATTTCAAATTACTTTTTTTGTGTGTGTGAGGAAGATCAGCCCTGAACTAACATTCATGCTGATCCTCCTCTTTTTGCTGAGGAAGACTGGCCCTGGGCTAACATCTGTGTCCATCTTCCTCCACTTTATGTGGGACACCGCCAGAGCACGGCCTGACAAGCGGTGCATCGGTGCGCGCCCGGGATCCAAACCCGGGCCGCCAGCAGCAGAGCGCACGCACTTAACCGCTACGCCACGGGGCCGGCCCCTCAAATTACTTTTGTGGAATGAGATGGACTAGTTACTAATTCATTAATTAAAAATTAAGCCCAGCTGATGGCCCAAATAGTACTTGTGGACACGAATATGAAACATCAACAATGCCCTCCTGGGTCAATGCTGTGATATTTCAGACGCTGAGTCTGCCTGGGACACGAGAAAGAGAAAGGTCCTTTTTTGCTCAGCCTCCATGATATCAGCCTCAAAGGGTAAAGGTGCTTGGACTTCAGGATCTGGAGGGGGCATGGGTCTGGGGTCTGGCTAAGAGGCTCCCAGCCCCCACTTCCCTGCCCCTCACCCAAATAGAATGATCACTCCCTTTGTCTTCATGTGGACCCTTGAATCAACTCCTGGCCTTTCTGAGCAACTGACTAGAAGTTCACATCTCTCTCTAGACTCCTCTTAACCTTTTCTTTGAACTTATCCTGAAATTTGTCCTTTCGGGTCCCAAGACAGACCCCTTCAGTGGCTACTAGAGAGCAGGGCTGTTCTGCTTTTCCACTCTCCCCAGATTGACAAATTCTGAGTCCAGCCCCATCAGCTGCCACCTTTCTGGGCTGATGGGGCCATTTCTCCTCTCTCTTCCCACCCCGTCACCCCATGGGCTCCCCAGCTCCCACACTCTTCTGCTCGATGCTGCCCCAGGTGGGCAGAGGAGGGGAGAGGAGCGAGGGAGCTGGGAATGGCTCTGGCTGCCCATGAGGACCCCCAAAGCCAAACTGAGGGAGAGTTGAAGTGGAGAAAGATGGGTGTGTCTATGTGAGCAGCTGTGTGTATATGTGTGTGCGTGCAAATGTCTGTGTGCACACGTGTGTGTGTCTGTGTGTGTGTGTGCACGTGTGTGTCCTCTGAAGCCGTCCAATGGAGATTTCACAAGTGTAACTGGAGGCAGCACTCGGCCACCCTCTGCCCTCAGCACCCCCTCCGACACACACACACCCCAGAAAACATTGGGGCAGCGTAGGCCAGAGGAGGCTGCTCTGCAAAACGACCACACATCAGATGCAGAGGAAAATGCGACGGGGCAGAAAGTCACAGGCGCCTGGTTCTAATTCCCGCTCCACAGCCCACCCTCTGCGGGAGCTCAGACCAGCCGGCACTTTCTCTGAGCCTCAATTTCCTGATCTATAAAGCAGAGATAAGAATACCAGCCTATCTCACAGGAGGTGTACAAATGGAAAACTGTGCACAAAAGGGCTTTGCAAAGGATAAAGAATCACACAAAGCAGAGAATTGTTACTGCAATTGTTCCCTCTGAGAGCTAAGTGACCCCAGAAGAACCAGGGAGAAATTGAGCTCTGGGATCTGAAGGGGGCGGGGGTCTGGGGTCTGGCCAAGAGCCTCCCAGCCCCCACCTCTCTGCCCCTCGCCCAGATGGAATCACCACTCTCTTTGTCTTCATGTGGACCCTTGAATCAACATGCTGGAGTCTTCAGAGCAGGGATCTCCAGAGGTCAACGGGAGGTCATCCACTCCCCCCATCCTCCATGCCTGGTGTCCCTTTCTTGTCACTGAACTGTGTGTATGTCTGTGTGTCATGCGTCTCTCCGTGTGTGTCTGTGTGTGCATGTGTGTGTGCACACACATGTGTGTCTTCTATAGCCTTCCAGTGGAGGAAATTTCACATGTGTGACTTAGGCGTGGTGACCACAGTGGGGAAAACCATTACCTGCAGTGGCTGAAGCCCACGTTTACAAAGCACCTACTGTGTGTAACTGGAGCACCCCCATCTCCCTCCCCGCTGAGACCACTGGATTCCCACTTGCAGGTGGAGGCTCTCCGTGTCTCTAGGCCTCACCCCAGCTGAGACAGGAGGGACTTAACCAGGCAGCCAGCACTGTGGAGAGTGGGCCCACCATCAGGCCCCCTTGGCCAGTCGAGCCCTAACCTCAGGCCCTGGCTGGGGCACAGGGTGCTTGCCTTGTTTCCTGGGCTTGAGTGCTGGTCTCAGACACCTGCCTAATGGCCTCTTCCCTCTAAGGACAGTTTCTCTAGTGACAGGACCCCCAGTCTTGGCCCATTTTTGCCTGTTGCCTTGGACCTCTGAATGTTACCTGCTCCTGGGGCTCCTCCTCTGAGCTCTGTCACTTTCCGGCCACTCCACTGCCCCATGTTGTACCTCCCTGGTGGCCCTGCTTGCCTGGGTCCCTACTCAGCACCTTTGGACAACACACTCTGCCCTGAAAAGACCAGGCCCCATCCCCTACCTGCGGTTGCATCTCTGTCTCCTCCCTCCACCCCCACCGGGGCTGGCTCTGCCCACCCGGGGAAGCCCGAGACCCATCTTAGCCAACCAATCTTCCCTCCCACACCCACTAAAAGCTGCACAGGAACTCTGCGAGGCATTGCGAGGCCAAGGAGGAGGAGGCACGCTGACCTGTCCTAGACCTCAGGGTGTGCAGCCAAGTGTAAGAGCAGATGCGGCCTCTAGAAAGCCAGAGAACAGGAAGGGGCTGGGTATCTGACAACAGATGGTCAGCAGGGGCTGAGCCACCTGGGAGGGTATCACAGAGGAAGCAGGATCTGATCCGGGCCATAAAGGGTAGAACATAGGTGGGCACAGAGGGCAGGAGGGCTGGCCTGGCAGCAAATGGCTGTCAGAGCAAAAGCGTGAGAGTGGGGAAACTGTGCAGATCACTGCATCCTTCATTCATTCACTCATTTAGTCATGCATTCATTCAGAAAATATTTGTTGAGCCCCTACAATGATCTGGGCACTCTTCAAGGCACTGGGCATAAAGCAAACGAAAGCCCCTATCCTCATGGAGTTCACAGTCACAGAGGTTGACAGCTGCCAAAGAGGATGACAAGGTAGGTGGAGGCCAGATCATGGAAGGCCTTCAACGCCAGGCTGAGGAGGCTGAGCTTCATCTTGCAGGCACCAGGGAGCCCTTGAGGTTAAGAGTGAGGGTAAGATGACAGGCAGAGACATACCAGAGACTGTGAGAATCACTGACATGCAAGGTGATGAGGGCCAAGGTAGGGACAAAGATGTAGCAACAGAGAAGGGCATGGATGTGAGTTGGCGGCGAGTGAGATGGGGACTCAGGAGGCCCGAGGCTGGGGGAGTCTCCTTTCGTGGAAGGCCATCTGCTCCCTTGGGATCTGTGGCCCTGTCTCCTGCCTCTTAATGCACGACTGTCAGAGCCAACTACGAATTCCAGATCAGAGAGGGCAAACTCAGCTGTACTCACTAGGGTGGGGCTTCTCCTGGACTGTAGCCCTCCTGTGCTCACAGCGACCTTAGTAACGCAGTGGGGGAGGAACTCAAAGGCCTGGCGAGGCCTAAATACAGCCAGCCAGGCCACGTGCAGAAATGCTCCCCTGAATTCACTTAAGAGCAGAGGTTGGTGTGTTCCACTGGGGACCACACTTTGTTTCAAGATCACGCCAGCCAGGCTGAGCCTGGTGGGCCTTTGGAGCCTTCTTTAAACACAGAGAAAACATTAAATGATTTTCTGCAAAAGCCTCAGCAGGAAAGGAGGAGCAGCTAATGGGAAGTTCGAGTCAAAGACCCTCGTAGTCAATGCCCCGCAGGACTTAGGTGAACTTATTCGTTAAAAATCTAAATCCCTCTGGACAAAGGGCAGTCTCCATGCAAACCAGGCACGTGGGTTAGATGTCGGAGCTCTGTTCCCAGCCTCCGGCGGGGCCTGCGGGGCAGGGGAGGCGGGCCAGTCAAGACTGGGCCTGCGATGGACTGACCGCAGCTATAGAACAATGCCGGAAGGGCTGCGGCTTTGCCCTGCTGAGCACCTTAGGAAGTGGGTACCATTGCTGTCTCCACTTCACAGGAGAGAAGACTGAGGCCTGGGAGGGGCTGAAGAGCTTGCCCAAGGCCAGGTAGGGAGCCAGTGGTGCAGCCAGGATTCGAACTCAGGCCTACCTGTCACCAGAGCTGCTTATGACCAAGACACTGTTCCACAGCCCCTAACCACCGGCACTCCGGCCCCGCGTATCCTTCTCTTCACTGAGATGTCCCCCATGCAGGACGCAAGCCCCTGCCTCAGCCCAGCCATATGCCCACTCCCCCTGCAGTCTGCCAGTAGCCCTGAGTTTTGCCTTTTGGAGCATCCCGTCCACCCGCAGCGCCTCCTCCTTGGTGAGCCTCACACACGGAGGGAGAACTCAGAATCATGTCAACTCAGCAAACAAGCACGGGAGGCCCCACTGTGTGCAAGGCTCTGAGACGCCATGTGCAGGCACCGTGCGAGTGCTCTTTCATACCGTAGCGCATGCAGGTCTCACCATGAGGGAGGCACCATCATCACGCCCATTTAGCAGATGAGGAAACCGCGGCATAAAGCAGATAGGCAACTTACCCAAGATCACACAACCAGTAAGTGACAGAGCTGAGAGTCACATGAGACAGCCTGGCACCAGACTCTGTGCTTCTAACCATGGAGCTCGGGTGTCAGGGAGAGGGAGAGGACGGAAGAGTCGTTCCAACCAGGGGACCTTGGAAAACCTTCTGGAGGAGGTGGGAGCAGACCCTGATGGATGTTGGGATGTTCCAGGCAGAGAGGACCAGATGAATTAAAGGTGAGGTGGCCTGAGTGTGCAGTGGCATTTGGGAGGCATCGGGCCTGGCTGGGGACAGGGGTACAAATCTTGCTGAGGACGCAAGAACAGCTCTTGTACTATGTGCCCACTACGCTCCAGGCCCTAAGCTAAGAACTTTCGAGGCGTTCTCTGAACACTATCAACCACGTGTGCTCGGTCCAACGATTACTTCTTCACAGCCGAAGACTGGTGATCCTGCACGAGAGGTGAAGCGACTTGTCGGAGGAGGCCCAGGTTGGGGGCTGAGCACAGTGGGAGTCTGGAAGGCTTCGGAGGAGGGCGGCGATGGCACACAGCCCTCATCCAGCCTTCGCTGTGCGGCAAACCAACCAGGCAGCAGGGGGGAGTGGATCTTGGGCGGGGAGAACCCTGGAGCCGGGAGCCGCCCAGCCTGTCCTGGGAGCTCCACTGCTCTTCAGTGCTCTGGGCTCCGTGGGGGCCAGGAGCTCCGGAAGTGGGAGCCATTGGCGTGAATGTCAATGCGCCCAGCACAAACTTGCCCGAGAGAAACACCCTGTGCCTTTCCTCCACCTCTCCTTCCTTCCTCTGACCACTGCGCACATCCCCTCCCAGCACCCACAGGGGCCTGGGCAAGGACGGCTTTGCCTGCCTCCGTAAAGGGGACTTCCAGAGTCTCGTGGGGATAACAGAGGACAGAGAAGTGAAAAAGAGCAGCCTGGGGAGCAGGGGGCGGTCAAAGAGCTCTGGGTGCAACTCCTGGCTCTACCCTTGCCAAGCCAGGTGGCCCGGCAGGTTCCTTCATCCGTCTGAGCCTCAGTATCCTCATCTGTAAAATGGGAGTGAGAAGCCCCCCTCCACCAGGCCTGTGCGAGGACTGAAATGACTGTGGAAGGAAGGGACCCAGGACAGTGCGGCAGCACGAGGCAGATGCTAGCTGAGGAAATACCAGGTAAGTCTAGAGGCGTCCACTGCACAATTCTTTCAACTTTTCTGTATGTTTAAAATTTTTCTTAATAAACATTGAGGGAAATAAATACCATATTTTCTTCCCTGGACACTGCAAATCCAGGGTCAAACTCAGACAAAGCAGCCCGCCTTGCTGCGTCTTTCTGGCTACTCCACATGTGGAAAGCCACAAGGGTTGGGGCAGGGTCTGGTGAGAGCCTGGGGATGGCCTGGACAGTGTCCTCCCTCCCTGGAAGCTCTGTGCTCTCCCCGCGCCCACGAGGGATGGCCCCGCTTGCCCAGGTGCGGTCTGAGCTCCCCCACCTCCAGTACAGCACAGTCAGAAAACTCTGGCCTGCTGATTTCTGAGAAATATCAGGGACACGAATGGTGGCCCACACCTTGCCCTTGAGTCAGGTAAGAATTAAGTCATTATCATAGAATTAGAACAATGAAGTAATTCCAGCCCATCTTTTCCTTGGTAAAAAGGAAGAGGCAGCTGTGTTATCCTTAAGACCACGGGGTCTGAAGCCAGATCGTCTGGGTCCCAATCCAGTCTCCACCGTTTACTCGCTGTGTGACCTTGGGCAAGCTACTTAACCCCTCTGAGCCTCAGTTTCCTCATCTGTAAAGTGGGGATGTAATAATTATAACAAAAATATCGACTTCAAATTGTTGTCATGAAAATTAGTTCATGCATGTAAAATGCTTGACATATGGTGAGCACTCAAGAAATGTTAAGGCATTTTGTTTATTATTTTTTAATAAACCTTATTTTTTAGAGAAGTTTTAGGTTCACAGAAAAAATAAGCGGAAAGTACAGAGTTCCCATATACTTCCTACCCCCACACATGCACAGCCCCCCATTATCAACATACCCCACCAGCGTGGTACATTAGTTACAACTGATGAATCCACACTGACACATCATCATCAGCCAGAATCCCTAGTTTACATTACGGCTCACTCTCGGTGGTGTACATTCTACGGGCTTCGACAACTGTATAATGACAGGTATCTGCCACTGTACTATTGTACAGAAGAGTTTCATGGCCCTAAAAATCTCCTGTGCTCCATCTATTCATCCCTCCCTCTCCCCAGCTATTTTGTTTTCATTTGATTAAGGAAAAAGATTTCCACGTACTTCAGCTCAGATTGCCCAGGTGGAAATAGTCTGAGCATAATGGTGTGATGGGGGACTTGAGATTTTTATCTTGCAACGATCTCAAGAAGGAGGAGGAACTGAGGCCCAGGCAGGCTCACTGACTCCCAGAGGGAGGCAGGTAGAGACTGGGCCAGAGGCTGGGTCTCCTCACGCCCCCAGCCCCATCCTCTGTGGGGCCTGGCTCTGGCAGGCTCTCTAGGCACAAGCCCCAGGGGGCTGGCAGAGTTAAGTCTGCATACAAATCATCTTGGAGGAAAAGGACTTTTTTAATTTTTTCCTTTTCATTTAAAAAAAGAATCCATGGAGCTGGGGCTGAAATGGCAGTACGTGTCTATGGCTAGAGGGTGTGTGTGTGCGCATGTGTGTGCGCGCGCGTGTGTGTGTGCACGTGCACGTGTGTGGTCCATTTGTGCAGAGCCCATGTTATCAGAGTTCAGGGAAATGTCAGGTTCTTGGAGAAGGAGATTTTAATTAGGTTAGAGTTGCCTCCAAAAAGTACTAAAATTAAATATGAATCCATAATGCATCATAGCTAATGGTATGCAAATGGGGCTGGGCCGGGCCTGGCTGAATCAGGAACTTAGGCAATCGTGGTAATTGGAAAAAATGTCCCCTGGCCTGCAGCCATAGTCCCGAGGACGGCTGATGAGAGGGGGCAGGGGCAGGGGCCGGGATTCTGGGGGAGGCGGAGCTTGGAGGGGGCAGCCAATGTCCCCCTAATGAGAAGAGGAGGCGAGTACTGGGACTGCTGAGCAGGGCAGCCCACCCCCCGTGACATAGCAGTGCATGTGCTTGCTGGAGCCCAGGAGCCGGGAAGCAGGGAGAAGCCGCTGGAGTGGCCAGCTCTGCTGGGTACCAGCTTCTCTGGGGTGGTTGGGTTTCCCTGTGGCGGGGCCTTTAAAGAGGGGGGCAGCTGCAGTGCAGGGGAGAAGGCGGCCCGGCAGATCAGCCTACGTGAGTTTGAGTCTTGCCTCTCTCCCCAGCCAGCTGTGGGACCTGGACCAGTCGCCCAAGCTGGACCCCTCTTTGCTCAGCTACAAACTAGGAAAGACGAACTCCACCCGTCCCATCTCCCAGAGCTGTCTGCGGGTCAGACGAGTTGTAAATGTGTTTAGAGCCATACAAATGGACGTTTATTCTCTTTATTTTAATGTCTATTCTTGAGAAGAATAAATAAGAGGTAACATCTCCCACTCGATCCTTTCTACAAGCCAAGGGAAACTGAGGCACAGAGAGTGTCACAGATGGGAAGTGGTGGATGCAGATTCAAACCCAGCAAGTCTGACCCAAGAACCTACTCGCTTAACAGCCACGTTACGAGAGCTCTTAAAGATTCTCCTGGGGTGAAGGGGTCACTCTTGACACTTACACAGGACAACAGACGTAACCAGGATGACACAGACAACCTCGGGACATGCCGCCACTGGCTATAATGCATGCAGGAGGCACCCTCTGACCTGACCGACTGTCCCTGTGCTCTCGGGCAAGTCACTTCACCTTTCCAGGCCTCAGTTTCTCTGTCTGCACCACATCAATTCTGCTGGTCCAGGCAGCTCCCGGGTGCTTTCCAACTCCTAAGCACCTCGTTTGCACCAAGCAGTTCAGCACTAGAGAAAAATGCCCGGGGCTGGAGTCAGCCCAGACAGGTTTAAATCTCTGTCCTGAGATCCTGGGTGATCTGCTCGACCTCAGCTTTCTCATCTGTAAAATGGGGAGGCTAAGAGTTCTTGCCTCACCGATCGTGGTGACGACTAAACGAGACAACATTAGCTTACACGCAAGGAGCTCCACACATCAGACACCGTTCTAAGCACTTGACACATATTAGCTCCTTCAATCCTCACCAGCTAAGAGCGGCCAACACTGATACGGTGCTCTGAGGTGCCAGGCACGTGGCCTTCACCCATGGGAACTCAATCTATGCTGCAACCTTTTCTCACCCCCATTTTACAGATGGAGAAACTGAGGAACAGAGAGGTTCAGAATTTGCCCGAGGTCGAGAGCCAAGATTTGAACGCAGGCAGCGAGGCCCCGGTGTCTGGGCTCATAACCAGCACGCTCTACCGCTTCATCCGACTCAGGTACGCTTAGCAGAGCACCTGCCTTCTCTAAACGTGCAATACAGGACGTTCTTACGTCTACAGCGGTGAAGAGTTAACTTCAGACACCTGCCTTTTGACAGGCATTCAGTAAGATTACACATGGAAAGCTCCCAGCAGAGAGCAGCGGCTTAAAAAAAAAGTCACATGAATGAATGAATGAATGAGTGAGTGAATGAATGAGTGAATTTAAGGGAAGGCCATGGGCTTCTTCTGGCTCCTGGTTCTTCCAAGCAGGGAGGCTGGTGTTGTAACTGGCCACCATTCTCCCAGCAGAGCTCTAATAACGGGTCTCCCAGCCCTAAGGAGGATGCCCAGCAGCAGGGATGGCTGTGGGTCCAGTGTGCCCTAGAAAGCAAAACTCTTCTTTGAGGCCTGGGTACATGGACCAATTCTCCTCCCGTGGAGCCCCCACGCCCTGGACCAGAAGAATCCCTGCCAGTGGTCCCAGAAATCTCCAAGTGCTGTCCAGGCAGGTTCTGGCTTGGGCGGCAGACCCTGGGAGGAGTACACCGAGGAGAAAAATGGAATGAGAAATGGCCCCAAGGATCGTGAGATGTAAAAAGTGTAGAGCCCTTCCTTTGTGTGGGAATGAGTGCCAAGGGGACACTGCCTATTGAGTTTTCATCAAAGTAATTTATTGATCAATACAGCTAACATGGCTAGTTCAGCGATTTTGTAAAAAATCACCATGTGTCGGATGCGAGGAGCACTTTACTGGATTGCCACAAGCGGGCCCAGGCAGAATCTCCCATGTTTTATGGCCTTCTGGGAACTGGGCCCTGGCAGTTAGGTCTCTGTGGCTTTATCTTCATGATACCAAAACACTGGGATGAGAAGAAAAAGATGGGCCAGTCTTCCAGATGTTTTGTCTACCTGGCAGCAAATATCAAGATGTTTCTGTTCAAGGTCACAACCATGAACCTGAAACTCTCGAGGCAGGGAAGAAGGTGTGGGGTTAGGAGATGCCCAGACCCAGAGTTGGGTCCGAAGGCTGGAGGGAAATGGAGCTGTACATTTACTAAGCACCTACTGTTTACCAGGACCCCGAGCTAAGTGTTTTGAACCTACCATGTTTCTCCGTGTTTTCAGTTGAGACAAAGGAGGCTGGCCCTATGTTCCCAAGGTCACAGAGCAACCAAAGGGTGAAGGAATGAGTCACATTCAGATCTGACGTCAGGACTTTCCTGCTCCAGCTCTTCCTAGTGACTTTGAGGAAGTGACTTGGCCTCACTGAGCCTCAGTTTCTTCAGTGCCAGTTGGGGGGCCTCAGGCCCGCCCTGCCTGCTGAGCCCACTGTTGGGAGCACTGAACAGGACACAGATGTGAATGCACTTGGCAAAGGGAGGAGAATTCCACAACTGCGGAAGGTGGGCTCTCTTCCTAGAGTCTCCCAGAGCGCCTCGCCTGGACCCAGACCCTAATACATGTTGAATAATTCATCAGTGGATTGAACCAGATGGCCTGGTGCCCATCCCCGAAACATCTGGGTGCCTGGAAGAATGTGTGTACTCTTCCTCCAGATGTGTGGGCCACACATAGGTACAAACTCTGGCACAGGCTTCACGGAAAGAGCCAATCAGAGCCTTTGCTGCTTAACTCCCCGCCTGTCCCCAGAATGATTCAGGACCTGTAGGCCTCCAAGGGTACACTCACCTGGATGCTGGCGATTTGCCAGGAGACATAAAGCTCCCTGGAAGAGAAGTCCCTCCCTTGCAGAGAGCTCTGGCCCCCAGTGGTGCAATGCCGGCTCCCCCACCGTGGCATCAAGCACGTGCTTGGGACAGGCCCCCTTGCTGGGAGGGGATGTCACTCACCAAAAGCAGCTCCATGGAAGGATGTCGAGAAGGGAGAATGAGGCTGAGCCCCGAAGACTGAAAAGGCCAGAGGAACCAATGGTCCACAGTATGAGGCTGGCGTGTGCCTCAGACCAGAACCTGGGCCAGCTCAGGAGAGCCCCAAAATGACGCCAGAGCGAGGCTTTGGGAAACCTCCTCCCCTGCCTCATCTTATGCCACGCTCCACCCCCTTGCACACCAAGCCCCAACCACGTGGGCCTTCTTTCTGTTCTTTGACCATCCCACACTCTTTCCCACCTCAGGGCCCTCACTCATGCTGTTCCCTCTGCCTGGAATGCCCCCAGCTGCGTTCTTCACATGGCAGGTTCTTCCCATTCTTCAGGCCTCAGCCTAAATGCCAGCTCCTCAGAGAGGCCCTGCTCCCAAACCAAGGAGTGGCTCTCGATTATTTTCATGCGCAGCATTTGCTCTAATTCATAACTGTGTATGTACGTGCTTGTTTACTTGTGTACTGTTTGTCATCCCAAGTAGAGCTGACAAGATCCCATGACAAAGGGAATCTTGTCTCTTTGGTTATCACTTTAGACGCAGCACCTAGTACACCTGGCACATAGTAGATGGTCAACCAGCATTTATGGAAGGAAGGAAAGAAGTCGGGGCGGGGGGGGCGGGGAGGAAGAAGGGAGTAGAGAGAAGCCAGGCAAGATCAACTGCAGACTAGCCTCTGAGAGCCAGCAGGGATGGGTGTTCTCCACCAACAGAATTCCTTTTCTGCCAGATTCTCAGACATTTCTTCACATGGATCCCACTTAGACGATCTGGTTCCTCCAGGAAAACTCCAGCAGGTAACTCACTGAACCCCATTCTGTGCCAGGCTGAGTATTTATATTTAAGTATATTATATTTAAGTATTTTAAATATGGCGCTCATCTCCCAATAGAAGTTAAACCTCACCCAGTGACCTCTTTCCTGGGAAGCTGGAGATAGACAGGGAGGTCGGAAACATGAGTGGGGATCAGAGTGAAGCCAAATGGGTGTCTAGGACATTTGCCATGTTGACTGTGAGGATGTTTTGATCCCATCAGGCATTTGAGAGCTTGGTCATCCCAGTACCAGAATCCATTTAGTCTCCCTTTCCTCTCTCTCTCTCTCTCATCTCTTTGTTTCTCTCTGTCTCCTCTTCTCTGGGTGTCTCTGTCTCCATCACTGGCTTCCTCTGTCTGACTCACTCTTGATCTCTCAATAAGAATTCATCCACATGGTTCATTCAGGGGTTAAAACAATGGGGTCAAAATAGAGTCTAAACCCCCTGTTCCCATCTTAGCATCCAGAGATCCTGAAGTCCAAGAAACTCCTGCCCAGACTCTATCAGGACTCGAGTTCAGAAATCTAGACAAATTGCTAGTGAACAATAATTCAGGATTTCTCTAAGTGAGTAGAGACATCATAGAGTGAAATGGCTAAGGGCCGGGGCTCTGAGGCCTGACCTCTAGGTTGGAATCCAGGTACTTCCACCTACTGGCTACGTGACCTCAGACAAGCCCTTTCATCTCTCTGAGCCACAGTTTCTTCATCTGCAAAATGGGGACAACTGTCCCACCTCATGGGGTCATCGTGAGGATTAAAGGATGAACACGTACAAGTGCTGGGAACACCGTCTAGTGTAGTAAGTGCCCAGTAAATACTGGCTACAGTTCTTTCCTGGCTTTCGTGTGTTAGTTCTTTTTGCTTGTTTGTTTGTTTTACACGCGAGCCTGTCTCCCGGGTTGGGGCAATGAGTGAAGGTGGTGCTTCCCACTCCGGGAGGGAGGGAGAGGAGAAGCCCCAACTCCATGGAGATCAGGTGCTAAGCAGAGACCCCAAGGGACAGACAGCATAGGCAGCCCGTGGGCCTCTGGGAGGCCCCTGCCTGGACTTTCCTCTTCTCAAACCCTGGAGGGGCTGGGGTCTGCCCCAGCAAGGGGGCCCGTGCCTCACCCTGGACTGCGTTGGAAAGTCACTTCAAGCTGGCACAGGAAGCCCTGAGCCTGAGGAAGTTCACATATTTTGGGGTCTCCTCGCTCCTCTTTTGGTAGTAAGCAACCAGGAGGTGGAGACACTGGATCTGCTGACCCATGGGTGGGGTTGATGACCCCAACGAAGGCCACTCAGACAGACTCTCCCAGAAGCTGAGCCTCCATTCTGACCTTGAGGGGCACTGCCATTTCGAGGCAGTCGAGACCTTTCAGTTCCCACAGTGGGGTGGGTCTGAGCTCAGCCCAGGGAAGTGGCCCTAAACTGTGCACCCAGGAGGCCTCTGCACCCTCCTAGGGGGTGTCAGGAGTAAGTCACTCATGCCTCATCCCTGCCACGACATCCAACACCATCAGCCTAGGGTACTCTCTCCCCGGGAAGGGACCGGCTTCCGGGCCCAGAGAAGCCAGATGTCTAGAATCTCAAACTGGAAGCATGGCTGAGTCTCCGGATCCCCGAGTCTGAATCTGGGGGATAATCCGTATCCTCAAAGTACATCCCAGCAGGCAGGAAGGCAGAGCCAGCCCCAAATACCAAAAAAGTTAGAGCCCTCATTTGGTCCAAAACTTAATCCACTTGCCCAGAAAGCTGGAGGTTCTGCAAAGAAAACATCTCCCAAATTAATCTGAAGCTTCCTGTTGCCACCTGGCTCCAAGGGGCCCATAGAAAAGTGAGATCTCAGGACCTGAGTGAGGCAGGATTTACAGACACTATTCTAGGCGGGAAGCAGGCACTTCGTTCTTTGCTAAATCTTCCTTCTGCAGCCACCTCCTAACTCTTGACACCAGACAGCCCACATTCTCACGGTAGGTGACCCCTTCTGTAGCCTGGCCAAGGCGAGGCTGCCCAGCGCCCCATGTCTGCCTGGGTGGGGGCACAGCCTCTCCCTGCTCCTCCCCATTCTCCCCCACCGCCCACCAAGCAGAAGTGGTGGCTTTGCAGAGCCTCCTACTTTGCACCCCCTCCTCAGAGCCTGGAGTGGGGTGGGGAAGGGCATGTGTCTGTGTGGCCTATTATCCAGGCCCAATTAGTTGCTGGGCCTGTGTCAGGAGTGATGGGCCTGAGGCCACTTCGAGGACTGCAGGGAGCGAACAAGGACAGAGGTTGTTAAAATGCTCCTGCAGAGCTCTGATGCCTGCACCATGTCCTGGCGCCTCAAAGACATGGTAATACGAAGGGACTCACGGCGGATTTTCTGCCCGGCACATGTTAACTCAACTCTGGGTAATGCTGCCCTAGAGATGCACAGACCAGCTCGGAGCCAGCCAGACGCCAAAAGAAGGAAGGAAGAACCAGGAACATCCTAAACGAACCATTGTCCACTGAGGGGTGGAGGTTTCCTAGAACTCCATCCCATCTGTGACTCTGGAATTCAATTTGATGTGTCAGCACTTATTAATTGCCTACTGTAAGCCTTGCTTGGGGCAGCTGCTGGAAATTCGCAGGGAAATCGAGTTGGAGCCAGGCAGACTGGCGTTCAAATCTTGGTGACACCGTCACTTACTGAAAGGGTGGCTTCACCTCGTCAGGGCCCAGATCCCTCATCTGGAGAGTGGGAATAAGTGCACCCCCCCTAAGGGTGGTTGTAAGGGTTAAAAGAGATCAGAAAAGGGCTTGATGACCAACAGCTGTCATTATCATGATAAACAAGAAGAAGATAAGGTCCTTGCCTTTAAGAAGCCCCTGGTCCATGTGGGGGCAGGGACTCAGTGCCTGCAGGAGCCAACAGGAAATCTAAGTGAGGCAGAGCTGGTGAGAGGAAAACACGTGAAATAAATGGCCCTCTTAGTCTATCTTTTATTTACTCCCGATAATAAAGACGCCGGTACACAAAATATTTTACTTTTCCCTCTTAACTCTACTGCAAGAAAAACAGCACATGCGTGACAGTAAATGGCCCTGGCACAAGGGACGCACTATAAGGAGAGGTCGGGGCTGTGGCATGTGGGAATGTGGGAAAAGAAGCTGGAAATCTAAAATTTTATATAAAACATCCCAATTTTGGAATGCTGGCTAACTTAAAAAACTAATTCAACTTAAAATTAAATTGATAGGGGGAGGGCAGAGCCTAGAAATAGAGTTTAGAAAGAGAATTCCTTGAATCATAGGCTAACGAGTTTGTCTTCAAGAGAATAAAGCATCAAACGGTGCTGTTGTTGTTGTTTTAATAACAAGAAAAAAACAGTCTGAGGCAAATGTAAGAGGTCCATAAGCTTCAACGTTATGAGTTCTGGGGTCACGAGAGAGACCACTGGGGAAGGAGATCCTTTCTGCCCCGATGTGAAGTGCTCTGAAAAGGTGGCTTGAGCAAGGCTCCAGGGAGGCTCAAGGAAGGTCAAGACCCATTGCCTGGGTGCATCCCAGGAGGCTTCCTGGAGGAGGTGAGACTTACCATAGGACACGAAGTATAAGAAAGAAGACATTCAACAGGAGACCAAAGAGGGGAGGGCATTCCAGGTGGGAAGCTCAGAATGCAGAAGAATGGGAGTCAGAAGCAGCCCTCCCTGCCTGGAGTTGACAATGGTTCTGTGAAGGGGTCTATGTGGAGTCCCGGCTGGACTGGGACAAAGGAGGGTTGCCAGTGGCTGAGGACTGGCCAAAGCCAATCACAATGAGAAGTCCTGAAAGATGAGGGTCTTGCAAATGCACCCCACCAAAAATAGGGGCACTGGGGGCCATCCCTGCATTCCTTGCAGCTCAGAAAAGGGCACCCGCAGAGGCCAGAGAATCCAGGTGCCCTAGCTAGAGGAGTGGGGGACAGGCCACGTGCAGGAGAAAGGGCATGGACCAGGCTAAGAAAGGCCTGCGCTAGGGGAATGGAGCAAGAGATCCTCACGGATCCAGGGAGCTGGGAAGAGCACTGTCCCAAGCTGGTTTCCAGACCCAGCCTACTCACCCCATTTTCTGCCCAAATCTGTATAAACAGATTCAACAAATACTACTGAGCACCTGCTGTGTGCCGGGCACTGTGGCAGGTCTTTGCGTCCATTGTTTACAATAACCACAATCACGATAATGATGATGATGATATCAGCCAACATCTACGGAATGCCTTCTCCGTGCACATTAGCCCAGGTTCTCAGCTTCCTCATCTATGAAGTGGGGATAAAGTCCCTACCTCTTAGATGGGCTGCATTAAGTGACCAAATGTTTGGAAGATGCTTAGCATAGAGTCTGGCACGTTGTAAGCCTTCAAGGGATCACTTTGTTATTTTTATGAACATAGTGACATTGTGTTGTGCTGGAAATTGAAACCATAAGGGAAGCACAGCCCAGCCAGGTCTGTGTGGGGCTGTCACTCCTGCCCCTGCTGCCACAGTCCTAGGCATCAGTGACCCCTGCACCTGTCCGCAGATTGGGGTCTCCCTCCTCCCACCACATCTGCCAAGGAGAAGGAGGGCGGCTCCACCCTCCTTGGGAGAAGGGGTTTCAGCTCAGCCATAGGGAAGCTCCTGGCCCCTTGGAGACGTCTACGAGAAAAGCCAACATCAGATGGAGCCCCTTTCTCTGGACTTCCTGCCAGGGTGTAAGAGGGACCTAGAACTTGCACAAGGCCCGGCTGGGCAGCCAGACATCCAAGCCCCACCTGCCTGCTGAAGGAGGCTATAGGGGAGCAGCCACCACCCGAGGACTGCTCTCTGCCTCAGGCGCCAGGAGACAAAACACGCCTAGGGTTTTCTGGTCAAACCAGGAACTATGAAATGCGGCTGAAGGTGCAGCTGAGCTCACAGACAGCCGGATACGGCCTCTATTGATGGAGGACTCAGAAAACAGATGGGTGGCTCCAGGAAGGGTCCACTCATGCGTGTCATGGCCTCCCCTCCAGTGCTCTGGCCTGGGCAAAGGGGACAGCCAGGCTTCTGGGGAAAGCCCTGGACCAGCAATCAGGACACTTGGTCTCTAACCAACCCTCCATTCCCCCTACACATCACCCTTTCTCACCTGGACTACCTAAACAGCTGCCTGGTGGGCCCCACAGCGTCCACTCTTACCCCCTGCTGTCACATCACACAGCCACCAGAACGACTTTTCAAAGGTACAAGTCTGGTTATGTTGCTCCCTTTCATAAAGTCCTCAATGGCTCCCCAGGGCCCTTGGGATAAAGTCCTTACCGTGGCTTATACGGCCTTCCATAAGGCCCACTACTCAGGCCTTGTTTTTCACAACCCCCTCTGTTTGCTCCATTCATACTGGACTTCCTTGAGGTTTTTAAACACTAGTTTGAAACACGAAATTGTTGATATTTCACCACATTTGACCTACAAAGCTCATATGGTTGCAACTTAACAAAACCGTCTGCCTCTTAGGAGTTTCTATGTGCTATTCCTTCCACTTAGAACACATCCCTCACTCCTCGCCATCGCCTTCACCTAACTATCCCTTTCTTCTCCCCCAGATCTCAGCCCACGTGTCACCTCCCCAGGGAAGCCTTTCCTGATGTGTCCCCAACCCCCTCCAACCCCCTACCCCCCAAAGCCTGCACTTCCCTTCAGTAACACACTTTGAACTTGCAACGACTCTTCGGTGTCTGTCTTTCCTGCTAGATTGCAAGCTCCATGAGGACAGGTGATGTCTATCTTGCTCACCCTTGTAGCCCCAGCTCCCAGCACAGCGCTGGCATACAGTGGGTATGGTTCGCCGAGTGAACACTGCACGTGTGATTGAGTGGATAAAGCTCCACCCCTGACCCGCTGGATGACCTTGGCCCATCCATCTCCGTTAGACATCAGTTACTACCTCTGCAAAAACGGTAATCATACCTACATCAGAGATGTGCAAATGAAGCCACATCAGGCATGGCAGTGGATTTCGCATTATACTGCTCAAAAATGTTGACAGTCCTCCCTGGAGCTGGCTGAAGCCACCAGTCTCCTTCCTGACCCATGGGTACTGCCAAGAGCTGAAGTGCTGTAGGAGAAACGCAGAAAGAGTCTGACTGTAAGAGTATTCCTTCCACCCACCACGCTGAGCTCAGCCTTCATGGAGTTTGTGTAACCCGGAGCAGGCACTGGCCTTTTAGAGAACCTAGAAAGCCTGGATTTTTATAGCATCTTTAGCTGCACAGTTGGGGATGCCTAGAATTTCATAGTGAAAGGAATGCAGAGCCCTTCTGAAACATCCCTGGCCAATCTTGTCTTGAATATGTCTGGTAACAGGAAACTCAGTACTCCCAAGATATCTTACTTCATCTTCAAATAGCACTGAATATGAGATAGCTGGTGTTGAACCAAATTCTGCCTTCTTGGACCATCACCCTACTGGCCCCAGTTCTCTCTTCTGGGACCTCTAAGACCAGGTTTGCTCCCCCATCTATGCTGCAGCCTTCAGAGATTTATTTAGAGATGACCACTCTTGCCTTCACGTCTCCAAGCTCCGGCCTTTGAGCATCCTCTCTGGAACTTAGTCTCCACATCCAGACAATGGAACAGTGCGTGCTGAGCTTTCCTCCTCTCTGGGTGGGGCTGAGACTCATAAGGAGAAAGCACTAGCATCTTTGCTCAAAGAGTGAGGCTGCAGGAGCCCCAGACCTTCCTTACTACAGGCCTCAGATCCCGACTCTGGCATCAAAGTAGCTCACAGAAAAAGCCGCCTTCTGCCGGGTGAGGCAGGCTGAAAGGCTGTCTGCCCTCCCCAGCCTCTGGGGGAGATTGATGTCTGTACTGACGGATCACTCCAATGTATTAGGTAGATAAAGAAATTGATTATTTCATAAATCATTGTCTCCATGAAAAAAATCCCAATTTTTTAAAAAAGAAAATATTATAAATCTGTCCAAGCCCATGTGGGAGAAAGTGTAGCCATTTCAGTTTAATTGTCTGAGAGTTTCTTCGCTACAGCCCCAGAAAGAAAAGTCCCTGAAGCTACTGGCTTCCAATCTAGATGTTCCCTCCCAAGTTCCACGAATGGCCATGTCACATCACGGATGAGATGGATTTACAATGCAGCAGGAAGAATCTGAATTAGCCAGAAAGGAGAACTTTCTCACCAAGGAGACAGAATCACATCCTTTGGAGACTTAAACACTGGATACCAACCCTTGCCCCTACCTTTTCCCTTCCCACTTACACATGGCACCCACCCCATCTAGGAAAGTTAAGGTTCAGTTCTGCCAAGCAACAGAGAACTGACCAAAACGAACCTTTAGTGGGGCTTCAAGATAGAGTGTGACAGCTCAGGAGTGAGAGAACTCTTGGAACAATATATGTGATAGAATGATTTAGAAGGAGCCAGGAGAAGAAGGAGGGCAGGAGTGAAGGGTGAAAAGGAGGAGACGTGCTTCCCAGCTGGCTCTACCGTGTGATTTTTAGCTCGTCTGTTCTCCTCTCTGAGCCTTATTACTCCTCCCCAGCACACAGGAGAACATGGCAGATCCAAGGGCAGGCTCTGGTCTGAACTATGCATACCTAAACGTTCAAGGCACCATGGCTATCACTGCAGGTCACCTACTTGGACCTACCATAATGCCATTCAGATGCCACCAGGTCCAGGAATGCTGCTCCATCCCCTTGGACCCCCGCAATCTCCTGCCTGTGTACTCTGCAGTACACAGAGTGGGTGCTCTATAAATGTTTGGTGAATCAATGAGTCAGCCCAGAGTCCATGTGAAAAAGACAGGAAATAAACACTAAATTACAAACAGCATAAAAATAGCCACATTTCCAAGGCAGATTTTTTCTGATTCTGCGCATCCAAGCAGAAGCAGCAAAACCCCCAATCCTCTCCTACCAAGATGTCTCAAGCCAGGGCCCCTGGAGTAGCTCTACTTTGTAGACACCATAGCCCACTTCCTCCCTGCCCATTCCAGATCTTTCTGTCTGCTATATGACTTCAAGGTGCCATCTTGCCTCCTAAATCCCAGGAGCCCATTTACTTAAACCTCACTCCTTATTCAGAGGCAAATGCCAGTTCCTCTGACTCTATCATTCTAACACTCTTAGCCTTCTATGCCCTTTGGCTTCTAGTCCAGTGTTCCAGCTAACTCTCAGGACCCCAGTGATGGGCAAAAGCTCCCCCTTTCTCTGAGGCATGACTTTCCTGCCTGGGAGGGACCTTTCTCAATGCCCAGCTTCATCACAAGGTTTCTCAGACACAGCCAGGTGGTGGAGCACCTGGTACTGCTGGGGTTCTTTGCAGAATGCCACAAAGCCGTGACACATTTAATTCCCATCACCTGAACAAGGAGTAATTTTATTTACTAGCAGAAAATACGGCTCTATTATAGTTATGCAGGGCTCCACAACCCAGGAAAATACTTTTAAGAAATCACATTTAGCAGGATAAAAATACATAACACAAGCCTACTTACCAAATGCGATGTGAAAGGTGATGCTGACGAGCTGAGCAAAGACACTTGGTATCAGGCGTGATTTCGACAATGGAATGTTCACTCGTTTTGTCATCTGCTACTGCTCCCTAGCAGACAAGCCGTACAAGGCACCAAAGGCTTAAGAACAATTTATATGGGGGGATAAAAGGAGAAAATTCTATCCATTCATTTCATTTTCTTTTACCGTGAGTTACTCGATTTGAACAACCAAATAATAGTTCTCACTAGCCTACTGCGTACCTGCGGAACACCTCAGTCTGGTTCATGAACACCAGCGTCCTAGAGGAACAGCATTTGGAAAAAGAATGCCTGTTTAGCAAGACCTTACAATAACCACATCACCCCTACTAGAAGAGTCGGCGTGCAGATGGCGCCCACTCGCTACCCCAGGGCCCGGCTGCTCTCCATGGTGCTGAACTCAGAGGTTGGGGTGAATCTTCGTCTCCCTACCTCTCGCCAAACCACAAAGGGTGTATCACTATCTACGAGCTTTTATAAATGTATGTGAATCTGATTTACATTTCTCCCTCAATGTGAAAAAGGGCTTTATAGGTCTGTTTTGCCACATTGGAAAAATCTAGTCTCCTTATCTCTCTTAAGACTGTAAATTAAAAGCTTCACACGTGCATGTGTGTGTGTGTGTGTGTGTGTGCACGCGTGTGTAATAGGGAAGTGGATGGGATTTTCCTAACAGACTGTGGGTCACAGACCCATGTTTTCATCTGATTTTTCCCATGGCTCACCAAGTGATGTGGCACAAATCATTTCCCCTTTTCAGTCCTCAGTATCCTAATCTATAATAGAAAAGAGTGGGGACAGGTATTGTACTCCTGCAGCCCCAACATTTGGGTTGCTTCCACTTGTGTTCTGTTTTTTCCATGGACTCAGAGACTGTCAAACAGGGTGACCTTGCCTGGCCTCCTCCAGCATGGACAGATTTTTCTGGATCCAGAGGAAGACACAGGCTCAACTTCTCTCGCAAGAAGCCAGGGATTCAATCTCTCTGCTCAACTCCTCCCACAGCCCTCAGTCCCCATGGACCAGCCATAATTCAGCTAAACCTGAGAGTTCACCCATATTTTATTTACTGATTCGATGTTAAAAGACAAGTGAAATAGACGGCTGTCACCTCTATTAAACTGGGCAGGAAAAATGGCCATGTAGGCAACAGGCTCTTTCTGCTCATAATGTGTCATCTGTTTCCTCGGGGAGGGAAGAAAGAGAGGGGAGGGTCTGGTCCTGTCGTGTTCAGGAGGGGAAACTCATGGCTCCACTGCAATCCTGTCCCTCCCTCCCTCTCAGCGACACTAATACAGTAGATAGATCAGGCCAGTCAGTCAGAAATTGGAACCACTACTTAAGACCTCAGTTTCCCCACTGATCCAAAGGAAAGTCACTGTATTCACTCATCAGGCTTGGATAAAGAATGGCTGTTAAGCCCCAATTTGGGAAGCCTGTGCTCGAGAAGCAAATCTCCAACTGGTCATCTATTACAAGCAAACAAACGCACACATGTGCACATAGTCACACTCCCCAGAACCCGGTGTGGATGATGTATATGTTCCCAGGGCTAAATGACCCAGGTTGACTGTCTATACCGCCTGAATCTCCAGGCTAACTGTTAACACCTCACTTTACACAAAGCTGTCATGTAGACCTGTTGTCTGCACATCCTAGCAGGATCCAGTGATGTGGTGAAGACAGGAAAAGAGGAGGCTTGACCTATGACTGACAGCAGTGGAAGCGGCACAGCTACGGTTCTGCCTGGCAGCTGTCCTGAGTGACCAGCCTATTAAGGATAGAACAGCAGAAGTTCTCTTCCTTGGTTTAGCTCCCAGAGGGAGCAGCAGAGATGCTGAGAAGCAAGTGGGAAGCAGAGAGGAGTGAGGTCAGGAAAGGCAAGAGGATCATGGTCTCTTCTTCTGTCTCTTCGTAAAATAGACAGCTTGTGTCTCTCTCAAGAGGAGAATCGTCATGATACAGACCAGACAACAGATGTAGGCCTGGGAAAGAAGGGCTCACTCCCCTAAATACTCCAGATCTGCCCAATAGACTCCATGGAAAAGGTCTTGGCATAGAAGGTGCTGAATGATGTATCGTAAGAATACCATGAACATCATTAGGACATTGACTTCACTGAAGAATTTAACAATGTCTTTCATGAAATCCTTGTTGACAAGATGGAAAAGGTGTTGAACTAAATGACAGGGCAGTTAGGCAGACTTATATTCAAACGACTATATTCATCAATGCATTCATTTATTCAACAAATAGTTATTAATGACCTTCTATGTGCCACGCATTGCGCCAGATGCACTGGATAAAGTGGTGAATAAGCCAGCTACAGTCCATCCTGTATAGTGATTGTCTCTAAGGTAACGAAGAACTACGATACAGTAAGTGCTATAACGAGGGAAGTACAGGGTGCTGTGGAGACTCATAGAAGGAGGCAGGAGTCAAGAAAGGCCTCCTGGAGGAAAAGATGTATTTGCTAAGACCTGAAGGATGACTAGAAGCTGGCCAGAAAAAATAGCAAGAGCAGAGGCCCAGAGTGTGAGGGAAGGGACAGTGCCTTCTGGAGACTTGGATGTTCAGTACAGTGGAGCAGGAGTGTGTGTGAGGAAGGAGAGACAGTGCATGAGTCTGGAGATGCCAACCATCGCAGGTCATAAGGGGCCTGAAAGCATGAGGAAGCTAGTGGGAATTTGAAGCTGGTTGAAGTGTAAGGTAGCAGATCCAAGACCACCGAATAAAGCTGACAGACTCTGACATTGGTCATTTCCTGCCTAATGTGTTGATGGCAGACATAGCTGAAGTGAGGGAAGGCATGTTCATCCCAGGCTCAGATGGCACAAAGCATGCCAGACAACAGAAAGGGAGCCACAAAAGCTTCGTTGTCCAGAGCATTAGTTCCCAACCCCAGCCATACTGTAAGCCAATAACCACTGAACTCTACCACAGACCCGTGGAAGGAGGCCAGGGAGGAAGAGGGTGAAATTCATGCCTACTTCCCGAGGATGGAGCGGCGGGAACAGGTTTCAGTGGTCCAGAAACAGAGAGCAAGAATAACTGACTGAAGGTTCAATGAGAGGATTTACTGGGAGCAAATGACAAGTCCTGCCTTTAAGCTCAAAAGATCAACTGCCAAAGAGAGAATGAGAGAAGTTATAGACCAGCAGCGATGCCTGTGGAAAAGACCTAGTAGTCTCATGAGACCACCAGCTCAGTATAAATCAACAGAGCGAAATGGCTGCTCAAAAGGCTGAAATAATCTGAGGCTGGATAACTAGACACCAAAGCTGAGATCTGAGGTGATGAGCTTATTGGTTTCAATCCATAACCAGTACTGTGGTTAGCTCTCGACACCATGCTGGAAGAATTGGGCATCTTGGATCTGGAGAAAGGCCTTTACAGCTCCATATGGCCGCACTATGGGACAGGGAGCAAACCTGAACCAGAAACAGTGGGCAGGGCGATCATAAAAGTCAGAGTAATGGATAACATTTATCAAGCGCTTACCATGGCTGTGGTCTAAAAGCTTTACGTGCATTAATTCATTTAATCCTTACAAAAACTCTGCCTGGCAGGCACTATCATTGTTACTCTTATTTTAAGAGAGTAAAAAATTTGCCCAAGATCACACAGGTAGGAAGTGATGGAGGCAGCCTTCAAACTCAGGCTGTAGGATTCCAGAACCTGTGAGCTTACTCACAATGCTAAATTGCTACAACGTAGTGAGAGCTTCCTTTGTGCCAAACATGTTAATTCTCACACTGATCCCAAGAGGTCAAGTCTATTCTTTATCCCCACTGGACTAGTGAAGAAATCTAGGCTGAGAGAAGTGGAGTGACTCAGCCAAAGTGACATAGCTGGAGGGAGGGAATGAGAGCGTAAACTCAGACAGATAGATTTTAGAACCTACACTCTCAACCTCCAAGTTACATTGCGTTTCCCTGAACTGCACGGAGAAAAATTTTAGGGGAAAATTTGCAACAAAGACTGGAGTGGGCCAGAACACTTGCAATAAGGAAGAAAGCAGGGTCAGAAAGTAGTGAGCTCCCGGTTACAGGTGGTATTCAGAAACCAGATATTTACCTACTAGGGGGGTCCTCTGGTGCCTTAGAACAGTGGTTCTCAAAGTGTAGTCCCAGAGGGGCAGCATCAACATTATCTGAAAACCTGTTAAAAATGCAAATTCTCAGCCCTCACTCCAGACCCACTGAATCAGAATCTCCGGGGTGGGGGCGGTGGGGGCAGCAATCTGGATTTTAACGAGCGCTCCAAGTGATTCTGATGCATGCTGACGTTTGAGAACCAGAGGCCTAGAATGACCCCTGGGGTTCTTTGCAGCCTGGATTCTGTGGTTCTTCACCAGCGACAGGAAATGTGACGCCTGGAGCCCTGGGAAGTCCTTGGCTCCCTGCTCCTGCTTTCCCGCCCAATTGGGCAGGCGTTTTGGTACAGCATATTTCGGTTCTGCAAAGCAGATGCAGGCAGGCTTTGCAGAAGTCTCCCTCATTCCCATATTTAAAGAGTTCATTCCTGCAGTTGTTCTGAGAACTCCGTAAACCCCCTTCCATCGGCAGCCTGTCTGCATCAGTCCCTTCAATAGCGCGAGACTTCATTGTCTCCTACGGATTGGAACCCTCTTCACACAAACTAGAATCTTAGCTCCTTCTCACTCCTTTTTTCCCCTCTGCCTTCCTTAACCACCATTCAGCATAGCACCAAAGGATCTGGAGTGGGAGCCGCCACTCCCCTCCGGATCTCACTCCATCTCATTATCTCCAATCTGTGTGATCCCCATGGGGGCTCTCTCCTCCCCGGGCTTTTGCTATGGCCTCATTACCTGGTGTCTCCCAGCAGCGCCAGCAGTGTCTATCCCCCAGGGCCCAGCCTCCAGCCACAGACCCTCTCTGGGCCGCACTGGCCTGCCCAGGAAGCAAGACTGGACTCCCCATCTAAGGACTGACCAGGACTCCTTGGACCAATGCCACAAGAGCTTCCCACAACCAGGATCTTCCCAGCTCCGAATACATGCAAAATGCACTTCAATTAAAACGCTGCAAAGGTAGGGAAGAACCAGCACCCCATGGGCTGCAGGTGTGTGATAAAAAACAGGCCAGGAGGAGTCTGGGAGCCGACACAGAGGAGCATCCCAGGGAGGGCACTGTCTTGCTCCCTGGCATGCTGGGTAATTGTCACTGGATCCATCCATTCCACTGTGGGGCGCATGTGTATGTGGGTAATGGGCAAATGCCACATATTGAGTTGCATGGAGTACTGAGCACAAGGCAGAGAGTGCACGAGAAGCAGACAGCCTCAGAGCTCAGAGCCGGATGGTGGAAACACGGCCCCCAACCTTGGAGAATCCTTTTTCTCCTAACATTTATTAAGCATCAGGCACCATGCAAGAGCTTTATATACAGTACTTTATCTCCTTTAATCCTCACACTAACCCTATGAAGACGATACTATAAGGTTTAACCATATGAAATTTTTATAGGTCAAAAACATGAATATGGTTTAACCTAATATTAATATTTCTATCTTCTAGATGAGGAAATGGAGGCTCAGAGGGAAGTGACTTGCCCAAGGCCACACAGCAAGTACATGTTAGACTCACACTCAAACTCAGATCCACCACATTTCATCAAACCCAAGACCCACCATTACATCTTGAGGTGCCAAGAAAGAAAAATTCCTGCAGGTAAACTCGGACACGACATGTGAGACACAGAACTGACTTCGGAGATGTGAAAATGTGTGTGTGTGGGGTCCATCTTAGAATCAATGAAATATATTACTTGACTCCAAATAATTCATTCTGCCTCTTGGTAGTGATGGGGGAGAGGCGACCTTAGGCATCCTTGGGCGGCAAATTGTTCGCCTGGAGAGGCATGAGACACACGTACTAGAGAAAGCCCTACACACCCATGAGCATAACTACAGCTAAGGTCAAAGGAAGCAGAACAGGGACAAGGGAAAGTGAGCTTTGGGAAGAGGGGAGTGCCAGGCTGGGGCAGGAGGTGGTGTGGACCCTGAGCAATTCCAAAGGAAATAAAACAAGGCGAGGTGGGCAGATGCTCTGGGGCAGGGCTGCCATAAAATGTGGCTAAAGGGACACAAATGCAAAATCAGAATGACCTGTGGTCCTCAAACCCAGTCCCCTTTCCCTCAATCCAGTCTCCTCTCTCCCAAACACACTCAATTAGGATTTGTCTCTGGAGCACAAAGAGAAGCAGCAGAAAACGTTGACTCCACTAGCAAACACAGGTGCTAGGACAGGCCAGCGAGGCACCTGGGGCACAAAATTTAAGGAGGCACTTGCTCTCATGACCAGCCCTGCAAGTGCAGGGCTGCCACTTGACAGCCTCCTTAAATCCTGCTCCCTGGCCTCCTCATCACCTCACCTGAGTCCCCGCCCTGTGCTGGTGTCAGGCTCCTCCAACACCAGGAAGAAATGCGGAGCTCTGGACAGCATTTAAGCTTTTTTGAAAAGACATCACACCTATTTGACCCTACGAAGCCACAGGGGATATTAAATCATCTCCATTTAACAGACAGGGAAATCAAGGCCCTGGAAAATAACACGGCCCCTCTGATGGTCCTTGTCCCAAATCTGTCCCCTCTGTAGCAACTCTGTGCAGTGCAGTTTCCCCCACTTCCAGAGTGGGGGAAAGGAACCCAGTGGATGAGAAGGGGAAATCTGGGTGTGCCTTTGCTCTGGTAAAGGTGGCGTGGGGAAGGGTGGACTGGCCAGCTCTTACACCCAGGTCCCCACACCCTCCCCATAGCATCCGTGGGACAGCAACTCATACTCCAGGGCCCCACATTGGTGGGCCCTGCCCTCCTATTGTCCACCAGGCTCAATTCCTGGCAAGGCAGGCTCTATTTAGAAGGTCAGAATGTGACACTTGCTTAAAAATAAAATGACCATAAAACCTATTAGCCTGGAAAGGATGTCGGAGGGGAGAGGGGATGGGATTGGGGAGGGAAAAGGGAGGCGAGGGAAGGACGGAAGGAAGGAAGAACAAGAGCTAATTCTCCAACCACCTTCTCTGGCCAGGTCACTAGGGAGACACAGACACGGAGCCCCCGGGTGTCCTCAACACTCTGACGTTGTCTTTGAGGACAGCCTGGTGGCTGCCAGGGGGACGTGTAGGCTGGAGCCCCAAGACCAGAGAGATTCCTGTGGTTGGACTGGCCACACCCAAGCAAGAGTCTATTCGTTATTTCGGGCTTGCATTACAGCCTTGGGCAGAGTCCAGAAGCAGGGACCAGGTGGGGTGTCACAGTGTGAGGTTGTGTGTTGACGGGAGGGGTGGGGAAGACCATCTGTACCTTTCCTGTAGAGGGTGCATGTCTGCCACACGGCTCATTGGCAAGGACAGTCTGACTCTGAAAGCCAGCACTGGTAGGGTTAAATGTCGCAGAGTCCACACAGCCATCCCCCACAGCAGGCCAGACAGCCCAGCCCAGCGAGGCCACATTCAGCACCCAGAACCACAGGGGTAGGGGCATTGCACTCCACGCCTGTGAAAATCATTGCCTTCCATCTTCCGTCTACACAGACAGCTCAAAGCACTGGCTCTGGAGTCAGGCTGATGGGAGTCCTTATCCTGCCTCACCCACTCACTGGCCGTGCGACCTTGGGCAAATGACTTCACCAAGCTGAGTTTCATCTGCAAAATGGGGATAATGCCTGGAGGGTGGGGAAGGCTAAATAAGATGATTTTTAAAAATGTAACAGCTATATTTATTGAGCACTTACTACTCACCCATCACTAGTCACTGTGTGAAAGGCACTTAGCACAGCGCCTGCAGCTAATGGGTGCTCAATAATTTGGGGCCAGTGTATTGTTGTTATGTTGTTTTGTTATTTTGATTTTGCTCCAGACCCAGATGGGGTCCCAGGCAGGAGCCTAGCGGCCACCTCGGCACAGACACAGTGCCCCCTGGCGCTGCTGCTGAGAAATCAGCACCTGGGAGAAGAGCTAGTCCAGCCAACAAGCCCACAGCCAGGCCCTCGGCTCACCTGTCCATCCAAAGCTCCAGCCCCACCAGAACAGCCTCGGGACGACCAGTCAGGGCCCGCTGGGGGCTGGTCCAGAGGAAAGGCCCTGCCCCTGGGGCTTCAGTTCTCCCGTTGCCAGGCAGGGCCTGGGGAGCTCTGGCTCCTCTCCGCGGCTGCCCAGCCAACTGGAGCATCGGCTCTCTCGGTTCCCTCTGGAGGGTCCTGAGCAAGCAAGGAGGGCTCAGACTGAAGCTGCGGGAGGCAGAGGCAGGGGCAGCTGTCTGTGACAGGATGGAGGAAGCATGGTCTCAGCAGAGCAGAAACAGTCCCAGTTGTTGAGCACAACCAGGTCTCCCCCTAAAAAAGCACCCTGAAGCAGCCCTGCAGCTTCCTTTGCATATGGCCTTGCACCTCCCCCCAGAGGAGGGGCTGCTCCAGTGCCCACAGGGGCATCTGAGTGTGCTCTCCCACGGAGGGGGCTCTGTCTCCTGGGGCAGTGCATAGAGTAGCTATGGGAACATGGGGACTCAGGGAGGCTCAAGGACCCCGTAAAGGATCCTACAAGCAGCCTTGCATTCCTGAAGGGGTGGAGGATAAAGAGCCGCCCCCAAAACCCTTTCAAAACAGCACAGCAGGCGGGACTTCCGAAGTCAGGTGTCACGCCTGAGGCAGGGGGATGCAAGTGACCTTGGAAGGGCCTGATGGGGACATGGTGCCTGGCTCACCCTGCCTAGACCACCTCGAAAAACCCCGGATCATCCTGACGTCAAAAGACTGTTTAGCGCAGTGCGAAGCGGGCATTGGGAAGAAATCAAACTCCCGCTCGCTGGAGATGGGGGACGCCCGGGCTGACGGGAGCAGCTGGGCTAGAACGTGGAGGCAGAAATTCCTCAAGTTAATGCTGTCGAAGGCCCCTCGGGCCACTCCCAGGTCTTGTCTGAAGCTATTTACTTCCAGGGGGGAAACCCCTATTGATCTTCATTCAGCTCCTGTCTGCTCCTACACAGCCGCGATGTTTCCGCGCATCGCCAGTCACTGCGAGAGATTTCTCATTGTTTTACACACAGCAGCTCCCAAACTCAGGACCATTTGGGGGAACTGATGGGAGGAGATGCGACAGGGCCGGTTTGGGGACTCTGGGCCAGGGGACCTCACTCCCCTGGGACAGACGGCGTTGCCCCTGAGCACTCCCAGCCCAGGCTCAGGGCCTCACAGCTCCATTCTGCTCTGTCTGTAGATGCTCGGAGATTCCAGAGCCAGCCCGGCCCTCCCACAACCACACGCACCCACACCTGCTTTGTGTCTCCGCAGTCATTTGGCTCTGAACCTCCACACTGGCTAGCTAGAGATCCCCACCAGCCACTAGAGCTCCCCAGCTGCTGTCACCACTGACTGGTTCCCTTTTCAAATTCCAGGCTGGCCCTCGATCCGACAGTATGTACTCAGACAGTATGTACGTAACACGAGAGAAGATCTAACGTGAAACCTTCAATGGCACGGACAGTGCCCCCCAGCCTGCACTAAAGGGAACTTTGAAACCACAGAATACCCCAAACCATCAGAGCCAACCCAACAGTTTACAGATGGAGAAACTGAGGCTCAAGGTGTGGGGGAAGAGCATGATTTGACCAAGATGGCCCAGTAAACGGGAGGAAGACAGAGCAGAAAACCCAGGCCCCTGGCTCCCAGCCCAGGGCCCCTCTATTTCAGCTTCTAGGTCATGTAACCAGGAAATCCAGGCTCCCCATATGAGGTCACTGAAGCCCATTTACGTGAGAGGACCCATGTATTAAACTGCTTTCCATGAGTTAAGACCAGGATCCATCTGAACAATAATAACGATGATAACAGTAATAATAAAATGCTGAACAATATGCCTTGAAAACCTTCAATGAGCAACACTTGATAATCACATGCAGAATACATCTTCCACATATTCATATAAAATAATCAATGATCATTTTTTTCCCGCAGACTACAATCCAATTACCTTCTCTCCCTCGCTCTCTCCCTCACTCTTCTTTGTTACTTGCAAACCATCCAAGCAATCAATGCCTTGACCTCTCCCTCTGATAGACACAATTACAAAAAGACAGAGCAATGCAATTCATCTATTCAAGACGGATTGTTTGAACACTCTGTCACACTGCTGAGCTATCCATCTCCCTGTCTAAAAGGAAATTTCAGCCCCCAAAAGAGGCACAAAGAGAGGGGGCGGGTATGCTGCTGCTCAGCCCAGAGAGGCCCCTCGCAACTGCAGGAAACCGCCCCCCTCACCCGGGCTGGTGGTTTGGTGGTCGGGGATGCCTGCCTGGTGGAGAAGGATTCGATTCAGCTCCAAGCACAGCTGGCTTGGGAACCAGAAGCACCCAGTACACTCCAATTTCCAGAGCCCAATTTCCAGGGCCTCAATTCCTGCAGCCCCAGCCAGTGCCCTGAGACCCTGGAGGTGGGGAGGGATGAGAAAAGGGAGATGGCATCAGGCCCAGCCAAGGCACTGGGCATGTTTTCATTTCAGCATGGGATACTCTCTGTGTGCCTCATCCACTGTAGCCCCTGGCTCCAGCTGAGGCTCGAGCCTGGGCTCAGAAGGACAGAAGTTCAGCTCCCCAGGAAGCTCCAGAGAAGCCCAGGGGCCCCAGAGCCTTCCCATCCTCTGTCCAAGCCAGCACAGCTCCCGTGGTCACGTCTGGCATTGGCACAGCACCCCAGTCCATGGGCTGGGAATCAAATGGGGCAGGGCTCTCGGATATAAATGGCCTGGGCCGACACGCTACTTAATCCTGGGGCTTAATACGAAGAAGATTAGGAGAATGGAGGGCTCTGCCATCCTTAATTGCATTATTACACTGTGAACCCAAGAAAGCGCGGGCAGGCTTGGGGCTTCCCCTCAAGGCAGGGAGGAACCCCCCCCCAGTCCAAGTCAATTTCACAGTAAGAAGGGCAGATTGAGATACATCATACTGCCCCTCCTCAGCTCATCCTTCTGGGGCTCCCCTCACCTGTTCCTATCTTCCTGAGCCCCCAAAGACCGCCATCCCTGAGGCTGGGCTGGGAGCATGCCCATCACACCGCTGTGGAGGAAGAACCACAAAATAGCGACCTAGAAGGCATAGGCATAGCACCTTTTGGGTCCCCCCTCTTCTCTCCCAAGGGTACCCTACCATGCAGGCCCCCGAAAAAACAGAGGAAAGGAAGAAGGAATAAAGGAAGTGCTGGCCCACTACCCAGAGGCGGCTTGCCCCTGGAATGGTAGGACCGGGCGCTGGGACAGGCAAAGGCGCCAATACAGAAGATATTTTTGGCTTGCCAGGAGCAGCCTGGGCTGCAAACAGTTAAGCCTGGCCGTGAGGGCAGTCCCTAGAGTCCCATGCCTGGACTCCACTGCCTCTGGGTGTCCACCTGCCAGAGTCCTGGGCATGGACTGAAAGACCCTAGCATGGGCAGAGCTGAGGACTGTGCTCTGCCCCCATCCAGATGTCGAGTTCAAAAGAGTCTGGGATCCAGGACAGAGCTACGGAGGAGGCAGACTCCTCCAGATTTCTGACTGCCTCCTAGGAAAACCTCAAGTACGGAAACCAAGCCCGACATTGGTTCCCTGCACCCCCTCACGCCTCTCGCAGCCCAGGGTCCGCGCCTGGAGAAGAGCCACACAGAAGGAAGGCGGCCCTGGCTCGGCAGAGCTCTGCCCGCCTTGTGCCAGACGCTGGTGGCGGCGCCGCGCGAACCCAGGCGGCCCAGGTCTCCGGCCTGGCGGCGGGCGCAGGGCCTGTGTGGCGGAGGCTCTCGCATAGCCAGGCCGGGCCCAGCCTTGGCGGTCGTGGGCCTTGACACGCACGGCCCCCCACACAGCCCAAAGCGCTGCCTACACGGTGCCTGGGGCGGCCACAACGAAGTTAAAGCCCCAAGTAAGAGTCTCCGGCGAGAAGAGAAGCGGAGACGCCAGAGCCCCAGAAAGCCGCGCGCAGCCCCGCCAGCCGCCGCCAGCTGCGGAGGGATTTGGGCTAACTTTAAAAACCACTCGCATCCCTCTCGCCGCCTTCGCTCGCTGCGTTGGGCAGGCCCCGTCGCTCCCTTCCCCCCACCTGCGCTGCCCCAAGCGGGGGAGAGGCCTCGGCCGCGAGGGACGGCCGGAACGACAGCGGGGGGCTCCCCCTCCCCTGCCCCACGCCACGGGGCCGAATGGGCGGCCACCGGGGGAGGAGACCGGCTACCCCCGTCATGGGAAGCCGCACACTGCGTCCCGGCCGCAGCCGCTTGAGCCATGCCCCAGGTAGGAGCGAGGGGCCCGCGGGGAGCGAGGAGGAAAGAGAAGTTGGCGCCTTCCCCAGGGTTTCCGCTCCGCGCAGAAGCCGGTCCCAGAACTCGGTCTCCGGCCGGTCATGCTGGCAGTCGCCAGGAAATGCGGCCGCGATTGGCGCTGGTACGCTTCGCCACACTCCACCAGGTCTGGCCTCACAGGAGCGCGCCAAGGGCCCCTCGCCCTCGCCTGCCGCGGCCCGGCAGCCTCCTTCCCAATAAGTAAGGCCCGTGACCCCGGCTTTGGAACTTTGTCCTCACCAGGACGAGCTAGTGGTCACCCGGCCCCGGCAGCCCAGAAAGATTGGGAAAATCTCTTGGGATCGCGTTCAGAGGACCCTCCCATTCCCGCCCCCGCCCGGGCGCACGGAGACCCCCGGCTCCGGGGAGCCCTTACCGATCCGGATGACGTGGGGCATCCCGCGCGAGTCCGGGATCCAGAAGGCGCACACGAGGAGCCCGGCCCAGTATTCCCAAACCAGACTCCGGAGGCGCCGCCAGGGAGCGGTCATCGTTGGGCGCCGCCGAGCGTGCCCGGGGCGCGGCCGTGGCGGGCTCCCTGGGGCGGCAGCTCTAGGCGCGGGCGCGCAGGAGCCCCCGAGGCGCCGCCTGGCCCAGCTGCCCGGCTCCCGAGCGCCGCTGCGAGTGGGGGGCGCCCCGCGGCGCCGCGCACATCTTACTGGGGGGCCACCCCGCCGGCGCCCGCCCCGCCCGGCTGCCGCCCACGGGCCGCCTGCGAGCGAGGCTCCCGGGCTCCGCTCGGACTCGGCTCCGGCTCGCGTCGGCTAGGCTCCCGCGCGGGCTCCCACCTGCCCGGGCTGCCGGGCGCTGGCGGGCGGGCTGCACGCGTCTCCGGCCGCTCCTCCTCCAGCCGCCGCCGATGCTATCAACCGGGCTCGCACAAAGCCCCGGAGTGGAGTTGCACGCGCGCACACTCTCCCTCCCAGCCCCCTCCCCCGCGCCCTGCCTCCTGCCTCCCGCGCCGCCCGCGCTCCCTCCGCGCACTCCCCCGCGCACACACACTTCACACTCACACCCGCCGAGGCGTACACTCGGGCGCTCACACCTGCGCAGGGGGCGGGGAAGGGGACCCTGGACCCGGTTTGGGGGGACGTCCGGAGAACGAGGACTGTCCTCGCTTCGCAGACGTCCCCATTCGCCCTGCCACCCCCAGTCTCTTCAGCTGCGAGGGCACGGAGCCTGGGAGCCGGGCGTGGAGCACGAGAGCTGGCACCGCGAGCTGGGAGACGGCGGCAGCCTAGCGGCCCGACCAGCTGGAGCAGACGCGCCCGCCTGGAGCAAGGGGACCCGGAGCCTGCCGTCTGCGGAGTCTCGCCTTCCAGCTCCCACGCGGCCGGTGCTGGCTGGACGGCGGCGGCCGGAGACTGACCCAAGAACCGGTTTCCCTCCCTAAACCCATCCCTCGGGGAAGCAGAGTTGGGTCTGGGGCTCGGGGGAGAAAGAATTCAAAGAGAATTGTCCACGTTAGGCTAGAGGAGCTGTAGGAGCGCGTAGGGGTGGGAGAGCCCGGGCCAGCCCCTTCGCTCTGGAAGGCAGGACTTGCCCGCTCACTGCAACTACAGCGGCTTCTGAGGAAGACGGCGAAATCCTTAGACTCAGAGGGGCGTCTGAGATGCACCCGGTATTTCCCATCCCTCTTCCCCAACTCTGCAGGAGGAGCTGGCCCCCCTCCCCATTCCTCCTGAGAAAGAATAAAGAGAAACTGGAATTTTCCGTGGGATAGAGCAGGACCCGTGGAGGAGCAAGTTAGAAACGGTTAAAAAAAAAAAAACACCTTGTTTATTAGCAATAATAAATTTTTTTTTCAAGTGGCGCTGGGTGTCGAGGGAAGGGAAGGGCTGTGGAGCGAGTCTGGAGCAGGAGGCTGCGAATTACGCAGTTAGGCGAGTTTAATGACCTTTTTGACAGAGACAAAGCGGTGCCAATACAGTAGATAAATAAACGGATCTGTCACCGGGCAGCGGCTAGGCTGTGTGTGAATTTATTTTTCTCATTTAAATAATTTGATCTATTCCATCATTCCCAGTCTCTTCCATTTGCCAGCTGTCTGGTAAGAGCATGGCCCCCAACATCTGAAAAGCGAATCTTTAATTTTCTTACAAATAGACTATGCGTTGAGCTCTATGCCGCCTGTTAATTTCCCGGTCTTTTCTTTCCCTCCTTGTCTGTGCATAGGGGACCGTGGCATTGTGTGGGGCTATGAGTATTACGGCGGCCAATCTTGCCAATTAGGAGTGGCCTCCCTCTCAGCTGAACTGGAGGCAACTATGGCTGTGGGAGGAGGAGAGATTCCCAGGGCTCTCCTCCTAAGAAGGGAAAGAGGTATGCCAGTCTTGAGGCTGTCCTCCAAGATCCGCCAGCACAGGGAGGTCACCGGCTGGCTGGCTGTCTTTGCCAGACTTGGGCCTTCCTCACCGTTGAGCAGGAGCCGCTGGTTTCCCAAGCAGCCACTGGAAAATGTTGCCCAAGGGACCAGAGGGAAGGACACGCAGACCAGAGCCGGAGAAGCAGCAGCTGCCACCTCTTGATAAAGAGTAACGGGCCCCAGTGGGCACCAGCAAGCAGGAAGCACAGGAGAGGGAGCAGAAGGCCCCACCTCCCAAGATAAAGCTGGGGAGCCTCTCCATTCAACACTGGACACCGCCCCCCATCACCTGTAAGCTTCCACCGTTGGCTTAGCTGCTCCAAGGAACCAAAAAGTCCCAGCTGTTCTGTAAGGAAGAAAATTCCGGTGCCCTGTTGGGGAAATGGAAAGGAGATTGGCAGGACATGAACTCAAGGCCAAGGATGCAGGGCTCAAAGGCGTCACCAACAGTGCCCAAGGATGGCTCGAGACTGGGGAGGAGGAGAGAACCTGGATGCTGATTCCAGTTTGGTTATCTTGCAGGCAGCCTCTGGCCATGAGAGGGGCAGAGTGCAGGCGACAAATGGCCTGGCGGGGAAGCAGAAGAAGCAGAAGGGTAGAGATGTAGCTCCAGGGAATGGTCAGATCTGCACCCCAGACCAGAACCCTGGGAAAGGCCAGTGGGAGGGAGGGATGATGGGTGGGGAGCAGGAGGAGGAGGAACAGCCTCAAAGAAAGCCAGCACAGCAGAGTGGTACTAGAGAAGAGAGTGGATGAAAGTGGAGGGGGAGTCTGAGGCCCCCAGGGCCTGAGAGTGTGGCCCTGTCACCTGTGGCCCCCGCACTACCCCCAGGGAAGCAGCACAGGCTGGGCCCTGCTCCTGCCGCATCCCAGAGTGGGCGGGAGTTAGGCAGCGCTGCAGAGAGAGGCTGTCCTCTGCTGCCACGTTGGCTGCGGTGGGAAACAGCCTCCAGCTGCAGAGGCTGTGGGGCTCGGCCATGGGGCCTGGCAGCCCAGCTGGAACCCTGGGGTCAGAGGGAAACTAGCTGCACTCAGCCCAGGGCTGGACCTTATTCTGGACCTGGCTGCAAACCATGCTGTAACACAGAGGTCTCCCCAAACTGACAGCAGCCTGATCCCTCCCGGTCTGGGGGAGGGTGGGACGCATTACAACAACAAAAACAACAGCCATGATAACAATGGCCGCTAGTATTTATCACATGTTTTCTATGTTCCAGGCGGCGTGCTCACTACCTTACGTGCCTCACTTCATCTAACCCTCTCCACAGCCCGCTGTGATAGGATCTGGGTGATTTTTCCATTTTACAGATGAAGACCCTGAGCCTCAGTGACGTTAAGAGGTCCAAAGTCACACAGCTGGTATGTGACCTTCCCCTTTCCCCCTTCCTTCCTTCCTTCCTTCCTTCCTTCCTTCCTTCCTTCCTTTCTCCCTCCCTCCCTCCCTCCCTCCCTCCCTCCCTTCCTTCTTTCCTCTAATATTCATTGGCCTTCACTGTTTGCCATGCACTGTTTATAAGGAGCCAGGATCCGTATGCAGGCCCATCTGACTCCTAAGCTTGCAGGCTTGACCCTTGTCCTGTCCTGCCTGGGCTGAGCAGGGGACAGACTCTAGGAGAAGATCCTCGTCATCTCTGCTGGACTCCCCCTGGGGCTTCTGGCTGCTTGTAAAGGCTAAGAGTAGAATAGGATTTGAGCCCTTTGCTAGAGGGAAGTGGGGAGCTCCGTCACCCCCAACTCATGAGGAGAAACCTGCACCCCTCTCCCTGTCGTCGTCCTGCGCCTCTCTCTCCAGGCTGCCCTGCCACCAGCAGGCGCCAGGGCTGGCACTGTCTCAAGCTGCATCTCCAGGGGTTGGGAGCTGCCAATCCTGGCTTTTCTAATTGTTGGTAAACAAGTCTACCCACCAGCCAGGCCTCCGCTCCCCCACGAGGCAGCCAGCTCCCGATTTATGAGGCCTCCAAACCTCATTCAGACTAATGCAGCTTTTCATTCCAAAATAAAAGGGGCCGCTGTCTGAAAAGACAAGTGCTCCCGCATTTCATTAACATCCCTGAAAACGGCTGAGCTGGCCCAAGCCGCTGCCAGCTAGAGTCATGTCTCCCCCAGCTCACAGGTGGGGGTAGGGGTAGAGAGAAAATGGAGGCTGCGGCCCCCTCCCCATCCCCGCTCTGGCGGGTGGGGGCCCCAGTGGTGGCCAGGCGGGCTCATTTGGACAAGTCCCCTCGTGTGTGTGTTTTGTTTAGACCTATCCACTCCAGCTCTCAATCCCCCCACAATCATGGTGAGTGATGAGGCCCTGGGCTCGAGTTACTGAGATTCATGATCGCAGCTTCCTGGGGAAACCACCGAGCACCCGCTTGCGGTTGCTGAGTGCAGATTCCTAGGACTTGAGTGCCCTCTGCCGAAGCCTGCCTACCTTCATCTCCCATCAGGCTGCCCGGCAGGCAGGCTGCTGGTGGTGGCTGGACGCTGAAGCCGGGAACTTCGGCCACTCCCCTAAGGGTCCCGCAACTGGCCTGCACATGGCAGCTGCGCAGCGTTCAGGGTGCCTTGGTGAGGATGAGGGGGAGGCTGTCTAGCCCCCATCTCACCCTAGAGGGGGCCAGGGTTAGGAGGCAACCGCCAGCCCACTCTTAACAGCATTCTCTCCACGGCAAAGTTCGTGCCAACCAAAAAGTCAAGCCTCGGCGCTTCACAGGACACTGCGACCTGCCTCTGGGCCCAGGGACAGAGACCCTGTCATCTGCCTTGGGTCTTTGTCCCTCACCCCTGTCCCAAGAAGGAAGAAGCATTGCAGCGGCCGGCTGCTACCCGAGCAAGCAACGCGAAGGTTGCATCACCTTAGATTTTTGTCAACAGTCAAGCAGGTTCATCCCCACGGAAGTCAATTCCCGTGTTTATTGTCAGCTTAACCCGCTGCTGCGAGTTATTTCTCAGCAGTGAGGGAGACGGGTAGACAAGCCACCAGAGATATGTTATTTTACTGACATCTGCGTTTCAATAGCTCGGGTGCAGTTCTGGTGGAGGAGTAAATGATACACAGCAGTCCTGTTTGTATCTATACATAATGGAACAGTCGCCGATGGTCTGGAAGCCAATGGGGTTCTGCTGCCGTGGGGGAGGGGAGGAGGGGAAACGGCCCCCAGGAAACCATCGCTCCCAGGCCCGGGGTCCCAGCAGCAGGTCCCCTTCCCCGAGTAACCACGGGTGAGGACCAGAGTCCCTCACTCCTCATTCAAGTCAGTCGGTCATTCCCTAATTAATTTATTCGTGGAATCCCTCAGTCGTACACTCGTTCGTTCATTTGTTCATAGGATCATCCACTCATTCACTCATTCATTGATTCATTTACCCTGTCCCTTATCCATTTGTCCACTAGTCCATTTATTCTGTCATTCCCTAATTAATTAATTCATCCGATCACTCAACAATTCACTCATTCACTCATTCAACCATTCATTCCCTCTTTTGTGTAATTATCTGCTCGCTTATTCATTCACTCACATTCATCCACTCACTCATTCATTTGTTGACTTAGTCATCTACTCTTTTATTCAATCACTCAGTTGTTCATTCCTTCATTCATGTGTTCAGTGCTTTGTTCAATCACCCACTCGCTCATTGAGGCACTCATTCATTCACTGTTGTTCACGCACTGCCTCCCCACCAGACTGAGCAGACACCTGCGTGCTGCTCCTGTTCTCAGCCACGTTTCAAGCTGAGCCTCAGACGCGATCTGACCTCATGGTACAGCCTCAGGTGCCCCAGCAATGCTGGGCTCCCCAGTCAGCCACCCAGGTGTCCTGGCTCCCTCAGAGCCCCAGCTCTCGTATCCTCCACTTCATGACAAAGTTCAGTAACTTTCAGGATTCAGCTAACGTCCCTGACCCTGGAGATGATCTGGGCGTTTGACTTGCCAGTAAAGACGAAGGCCCACTAAGACCCAGAGCCCGGGTCTGATGATGGATGTAATATTAGAGGTGCCACGTGATGCCCCCACACTGAGCCAGGAGCCACACTGGCTTCCATTCACGTGATCTCTTTGTCCTTGTAACAACCTGGGGATGCAGGCATGAAGAAAGGGGCTTGGAGGAGTCAAATACCTTTCCCACAAATGACTTGCTGGGGGGAGGCGGGGGCAGAAGCAGGCACGCACCTCCTGGCTCGGTGTGATAGAGAGCGGATGAATGAGCAAATGAATAATGAATGAGAGAGTAAATGAATGCATGAATGAATAGACGAGAGAATGAGCAAATGAAGGAATGAATGACTGTGTGCATGACCTGTGCCCAACAAATTAATGGCAAAACTGAGTTTCTGACCAAGTTTCTGGACTCCAAGTCCAGTGCTCACTCAACTGTTTAACAATGGCTCCCCTCTATGGCACCCTGACCTTGTAGGGTGCAGCACGAGGCAGGGGTTGGAGGGGCAGGTGAAGCAAAACTAGAGCACAAGCTGGCCCACGGCAGACTTTTCTGGAGAAGTGCCTCCCTCGGAGGCTGCGGCAAGCAGTTCTCGGCTGCACCTGTCCCCCCGCAGGCAGGAGGCTGCCGTCATCCCTCCTTAGAGAGAGAGAGAGACGGAGTGAGCCGCGAAAATCCAATCACGGAGTGATAAGAAAATAAACAAGTGAACTTCTCCAAGTTTGCCAGACTTCCCTGCCCGAGGCCAGCTTAATTAAAGTTGATGTAGAATTTTAAAGTGGGAAAATAATTAGGGCAAGTGGTAGAAAAGAGAGAGGAAGGAAAACATTGTTTTGTTTTGTGTGTTGCTCCCTCTTAATTATGCCACAGACTGTCTCTCCCGTGGATCCCATCCCAAGTCCACCCCGCGCCAAGATTCCAGCAGGTGGTACACTGTGTGAGCGGCGTGGGCACACCTGTGCCTCTCTGGCGCGCAGGTATGGCGCTTCTCTGCCCGCGAGACAGGCAAGGCGGCAGGCGGCCAGCTGGCAGTGGAGCGGGGCATGCGGCCGTGATACTGAGGAGGGCCCTCGGGAGATGGGGACAGCAGGCTGTGAGGAAGAGATGCTGCTCCCCTGCCCTGGGCCCAGAGGGGAGCGGCACTGGGTCCTCGACTCTCCGTGATGCAGACCTGGGCTCTGGTTGGGACCAACCCAGCCCCCACCTCGTGGTACAGCAGATCCCCCATGATACAGCCCCTATCCCGCCTTGCTCCGGGGAGAGGAGATTTTCCTCCAGCAACTGCCAAATGTGGAAGGAAGTACTGCTGTTTGTGCCCAGAATGGGGTTGCGGGGGGGGGGGTGGTGGCAAAAATTCCAGCTGCAGCAGGTGCTGCAAATCAAGGCCACCTCAGCTTTCAAACGTGTCTCTGCTTTGTTGCTGTTCTTCCTCCCGGTGCCTCGTCCACACGCAGCAAGGGCGCAGAGACGCTGAGCACCAGCCTCAGGGAGCCCGTCAGAGGCAGGGGCAGCCTGGGGGGAGGAGAGCTACAGGCTCCTCTAGGGGAAGGAGAAGGGGCAAATCCCTCAAGATTGCATTGAACGGAGCTGGGCAGGCTCCTGCCCCTGGGGCTATGCTTGACACACGAGCACTCGGGTACAAGAACGTTCCACACACACACACACACACACATGCACAACCACCAGCATCCACCTGGGACTGTGAAAGCAGGAACTCTGGAGCCAGGCAGGCTGGCTTCACATCTGCCCTGTCTTCTCTGCTGAGGACCCCTTGGCAATTTACCTAATTTTCTGTGCCTCTGTTTTCTGTCTGTAAAATGGGGATAATAATAGTATCAGCCCGGCAGGGTTGTTGTGAGGATTAAATGTGTTAATACATGTGATGTGCTTAGAATAGTGGCTGGCACACAGTCTAGACACATTGTAGTTAGTGATAACTGTCCCGGCTGCATGGACGTGGTGGACTCCGAAATAGAACCCAGGAGAAAACCTTCTCTCCTGCAAGCCTCCAGTCGGAATGTGTTTACACACACACGCACGCACGTGCACACACACACACTCCAGGCCTTCCAGGGTTCTCTGGGATGTGTGTCAGTGGGGTGAGGAGGAACGATGCAGCAAGCCATCTCTCTACCACCCCCATACATAACCACTACATGGAACACGCCCACAGAAGATGTGGGGTTGCTGGAGGGCGGGGGTCTCTGTGTTCATGCAGCAGCCTGGCTGGCAGCCTCGGGGGAAGGGAATCCTAAGACTTGCACCCCAAACCTGCTGCCAGGTTTGGACATTTCTCCAGGCTCCCTCCTCCCTGTCAAGCCCCCACCCCCACCCACCTGGACTTCCTCTTGGTCCTGACCTTGGTGGTGTACCGACACCCTCCCCCCCCACCCCCCCTGCGTCTCAGTCCAGGATCCTCTCATCCCCAGGGGAACTTCCCAGCCTCTGGCTTGAGAAACAATTCAGGAGACCCCACTTAGAAAGAGAACACCCCCCTCTCCACCCTGATCCATAGCCAGGAGCCTTTGGAAGCCTGAGGGAGGGCTGGGGTCTCGAGGCTCCAAGGCCCAGCTGCCTAGATGCCGAATGCTGCTGTGCCTCCCAGAGGGCAGAAGGATGCAGCTGTGGAAGGCAGCAGGGAGAGGAGGCTTGGGCAGGTGCCCTGGACCAGGGATGGGGGAGGCTCGGCTGCAGGAGCCAGACCCAGCTCCGTGTTATCTCTGAGGCACCAGGAGGACTATGAGATGGGGAATGGGGTTCTGCCAATCAGTTAATCCCAGGCTCCCTGCCTCCACCTGGGTTTGGTTGGGTTGAGTAAATGAGCCAGCGGGGACAGATGCCAGTGGCCACAGCCTCATTTCTCTGATTTGGCTTCATTTCACTGTACTGACTCAGCCAGCCGAGTCCCTTTCCTCTCAAGCATGCACACAAGTCCCTTCCAAGCACCAGGGTGCTCAGAGATGCTCAGAGAAGCCCAGAGAAGCTCAGAGAAACTGAGCTGCTTGAAGACAGATGGGAACCAGGGGATGGGGACAGAGAACAGGATTTTGGTGCCTGTTCTTCAGGGATACAAGGGAATCTGACATGGTCCACTGGCTCTCCCTGTGAAGTGCAGAAGGTGCACTGTGTGTTGGGTCGGGGGACTTAGGCTTTTGATGACAGAGCAGCTAGGATGGGGCACTTGATGGCTTTTCACACTACTCTTCTCCTGGGCGCCCCCTGAGAGAGCCAGTGTGTGTGGGGTGCCCCAGGGAGTCAGGAGCCTTAGCTAGATGGTTATTACCTTGCTGATTTTTGCTCCGGTGGCCAGAGGCCAGGACAGAAGGGCGGGGGAATGGACAAGAATTCCACAGCCCATGTGGGAAGTGGAGGGCCGTGCCTGCGTCTGCACACATACCATTGAGCAAAAAACAAACAATTTTCCAGATAATTCAAGGGAAAACACTTTTATGCCAATCACACTTGAAGCTAGTTCCAAATACCTGCACAGCCGCTTCCCTCGTCCATTCATTTATTCTTTTCCAACAAGTGTTGCTGGTGATCCACTGTCACAGGGAGACCAGGAAAGGCTGAGATGACATGAGGACAGCCGTGGGGTCACAAGCGGAATCCGTGGGGATAAATGGTGGAGGCCCAGGGGCACAAGCAGTGACAGAGGAGATGCAGGTAGGGATCATGGGGCCACTGAAAAGGACAAAGGGACTATGTGGAGAGTTTGAGGGGATGGATGAGAACTTGAGAACCCACAGAGGGGACAAAGGGACAAACGAGGGGTCATCCGAAGTAGGAGCTCTTGGAACCCAGGCAAGAGGCTGAGGAAGACAGGTAGGAGCTGTGTGACCCAGGGAAGAGCAGAGGAGACGAGGTTGGGGGCCTGGGGACACAAAAGGAGGACTCTCCCCTATAAGCAGCTCCCAGCCTTGAAGAGGAGAAAAGACACAGGTGAAGGCTGATGTCAGGAGAAGGAGGCAACGAAGAAGTGTCTTACCAAGAGTAGCTTCTGAGCAACCAGGAGTTGAAGTCCAAGTTTAGCATCTGCTCCTGGGAGGACGTTTGCAGGGCCAGATCCTGGGTGCCCCACCTAGGTTCTGAAGCACCATCCACACCCCACACAGAGGAAGCCAGGGATGCTGTATGCACAGAGCACCCACTATGTGCTAGGTGACCACCTAGTGTGTGCCGCCCTGTGTACTTGCCCTTGAGGAGCTCTCAGGACTCCTGGAGAGACAGACCTGGAAGGGGCCAAGTGCTGTAAAGGCAGGCAGACAGACGCTGGCGCTGTGGGAGCCCTGAGGAGGGAGAGCCCTCAGCGAAATCCGATGGCTTCCTTGATAAAGATGAGAGAGCAGTTTAAGCCCAGCGAAACAGCCTCAAGTCCAGGCGAGCACTGCACCAGCCAGCCGCATGCAGGATTTATTCATCTCTGCCCTTTTCCCCCTACCTCTCCCACCAGCCCTGCAGACTTAGCATCTGATTTCCTGCCCCAGCCTGCCCCACCCCCAAGGCTGAGCTGTCTTACAGAATCACCTGGGGGATTTTTAAGAAAATAGCTTTATTGAGGTGTCATTTACATATCATAAACTTCATCAATTTTAAGTGTACAATTTAATGACTTTTAGTAAATTTACAGAGTTGTGCAACCATCACCACAATCCAGTTTTAGAACATTTCCATCATCCCAAAAATATCCCTGGTGACCACTTATCTGGGGGACTTTGACTCAGCAATTCTGGGGCAGGCCTGGGACTGTGTATTTGAACAAGTTTCCAGGGGATTCCGGGACAGTGGTGTTTGGGGACATACTGGATCCAAACCACTGTTGGGGAGACCTTTCCAAAATGCGACATGCAAAGAGAGGGCACTGGTCTTCTGCTCAGAACCCTCCAATGGCTCCTGGACGCATATGTCAGGGTCGGGTGGTAATAAGAAGTAAACAGTAACCAGAAGCATTTATTGCTGCTACGTGCCAGGCTCGGTTCTAGGCACTTTCCATGTGTTAACTCTTTTAATCCACAGAACCAGCCTATAAGGTAGGTACTATTATTCTTTCCACTCTGCTGATGAGGAAACTGAGACACAGCTAGGAAGTGGTGGAACCAGGTTTTGAATCCAGGTAGCCTGACCTCTAGACCGTATCCTACTTCAAGGGTTGTGCATTATCTTCCTCTCTAATGTTGTCTCCGTGGCTTCCTCCCCTCCCACACCTGTCCCCATCTCTCCCCACTTCAGCCCAAACAGCCATTTACTCTTTCACACCTTTGAGCCTTTGCACAAGATTTTCCTCTTACCTAGATTTTCCTGCACCCTGTTCTCCACTGGGATTTCCTAGTTATGCTTCAAAACCCAACTTCAACGTCAGCTCCTTTGTGATCCTTTCTAGAACTCCTCCAGGCAAAGTTAACTGTTCTCCCTGCACTTGGCGCACGTCTCAATTAAGGAGTGGCTCTCTTAATACTGCAATTTTTGCCGGGTCCCAGTCCGTCTCTCAGCTCGACTGTGAGATTCTCTTGGTCGAAGGCAGCCTCTGCTTTATCTCTGTACCGCCACAGTGCCTGTGTATGTAACAGGCTTGTTGAGCAGCAACGGTCCAGCCAAGACTGGGACACTGTCCTGCCGTCTCATTTTAGCCCCAGCCCCGGAAGGGTCCTCTCCCAGTCCAACAAGCCCTCCCCTCACTGGGTCACAGCTGCCACGCTTAAAATTGCAAAGGACAACATGTCTCAAGCTGCAGAGGCAACGTTGCTGCATTCTCCTCTAGATCCTGAGCACTCGCGAACCCTCTGTTACATAGTGGGCGCTCAGAAAAGGCTTGTGTGAATGAGGGAGGCAGGGAGGGAGGCCCCACTGCCTGGGTTCCCTGACAAGGACTCTGGCTCATGTCCTCTCTCCACTTAAAGACGCCTGGATCTTTCCTAACTCCACTTATGCAGGAGGTTAATTCAAGTGCTTTCCAGCTTAGCAAGCAATAAACAATTTGGTGTTGCAGCGAGTTGTTCTGCGTGTCATATTTATGGATTGGAAGTGGGGGAGGGGCCGGGGGGGGCCGTCATTAAGTTCAGTGTTACAGGGGATGTTACATGCCCTTCCTTAATTACTTTCCTCCCTTTAATTAGATGTTGAGGGGAAGGGTGCCCCACGGAGGGGGACTGAAAGTCACTGCAGAGAAGAAAGGTGTTGGTGGCATCCTGCCATCTGACAGGACAGCAGTCATCTGTGGGGGTCAGATGGAGGAGGTGGAGGGGGCCGTCCCTTCTCTAGAAGGAACCCTGCGAGCAGAGAGCATTGTTCGCGCTTGCCATCTCCACGGTCCTTCTCTCCAGGGCCTTGTTTTCCACCTGGCTCTTTCCCTTCCAGTTTCTCCCTTTCTACCTGATGGGAACTGTTCCGGCCTCCTGCCTGCTGCGTATATGCCCCTATCCTTTCTGACCCCACTCAAAAGCCACAGGACGAGCTGCTGTCTGTGACACACATGCCCCTTTGCAGCAGTGCAGCATGGGGACCCTGGACACCTCTTCCCTCAGTCTGGCAGGCCATAGACTTGAGGGCGACTCCTCCTCCCCAGCAGAGGTCTATCATTATGCTCCCATCTTCTCTGGAGCACCCTGAGATCTGCTGCTTGAGGGCATCCAAACCAAGTAATAACGTGTGCAGGCCCAGTGCTAGGTGCTTCCCAGTGACCTCATTGAGCCTCTTGGCGACTCTGGGAGCCACCAACTATGATTCCTGGTGAGTGACCAGCCCGAACTGCACAACCAGGAAGCAGTACCAGCCAGCATTTGATGCCCTCCAATCTTTCCTTGGCACCCCTGCAGCCTGAGTTGCTCTAGTTTCTGCAAACTGCGAGCATGAGCCGCTGCTTCCCAGAATGGACCAGAAGCCATAGGGGCAGCCAACACAACTGCTCTGGCTGCATCCTGCATCTGACAGTGGGGAGGCCTCCTCCAGGACCCAGTTGATGGGGGCCCGGCGGGGCCCACCATCCCTCACACAGGCCGGCTCCCGTGCCAAGTCTCTTCCTCCTCTGCTCACTGCCTGTGGGGAGACGAGCTCCAAACCCAGCCCATCTGCTGCATCTTCGCGAGACTCCCGAGACGATCCAATTCCGCACGCCAGATGGGAAATAGCATGTACGTTTCGGATGGTGATGAGTGTTTTTGTTTTTTTCCCCAAACGCTCGCGTTAATGGAGCTCCTTCCTGAAAGTAAATCGGAGAGACTTCAGCGTGATGGAGTCTCGTCGACCTCCGCCTCCCCGCCCCCCACAGAGGCAAGCGTGGCTCTCCCGGGATCTGTGTGCAGGGGCCTTGCCCCACCTCTGCCCCTCTGCCCAGGCCACCATCTGCACTGACCAGGGCCTCAGACACAGCGGAGCAAAGCAGGACAGGGGACGAGCCTGCTGGCCTGCAGAAGGACTCGTGAGGCCTGTGATCTCCAGGGCAAAGAACTCTGGATGAGGGGTCCCTCAGCGATGGAGGGATGGGGCCAGCCAGGCCTTCTCAAAAACATCAGTATATCCCATGAACTCTGACTGAACAAGGGAATTAGGATTTGACAGATGAATCTGGACTTTTCTTAGGGCTTATGACTTGAGAGGAAGTTTATACGTGATGCCGAATTCTTAAGGGCTAGAACTTGGTCTTTCTATACATTTGAACCAACGCATGGTACATAGTAGAGTCAACAGATGCTGCATGAATGAATGAATGAATGAACAACAAGATAGATAAATAAAAGTATTTCTGTGCATGCAGTTATATACAACACTCATTTTCCTATATATTTGCAAATTCGCACACACACACTACTTCTCCCCCAAAACCAAGGAACTGAAATTAAGAAATACATATTTTATACATTACTTATACATATTTACTTATACATATACATTACTTATACATACATACTCTATAGAAACATATTTATATAATGTATATTACGTAAAAGACACTTTGGGGCACTTTCCCATGTTTTCTTGCTCAGTTTTCATCATAACTCTGTGAAAACAATGGTGTGGTTCAGAGAGGTGTGGCAACCTGCCAGGGTCCCACAGGCAGCAAGATCAGAGGGGAGATTTGGGTTCAGGTGGAGCTGGCTCCAAAGGCCACAGGAACCCAGCAAAAGGTTTAACATGGGTAGTGTTACAATCCACCTCATGCTTTTAAAATGGGCTCTGCTCTCCATGAACTGGGTGTATTGGGTCCAGAGAGCCTGAATGCCGGGAGACCAGTTAGGGCTGGTGAGTGGACAGATGTGTGGTGATAGGCCTGGCCTAGGATATGGAGGTGAACATAGGGAAGGTAATGCTTCACAGGGAGCCACAGGCTTCTGCAACCAGAGACATGAGAGATGCAGGAGGCTGCGAGGGCAGTAATGCCAGTCTTAGGCAGATTTAGGACTGGAGGGAAAACTGGTTTGGGGAAGAAGGTGATAAGGAACGATTTGGGACTGATGGGTTTGAGATGTGCGCAGATCGTCCATTGAAAACAAGTCTTTAGAGCTTGGAAAAGAGGTCAGAGGTTGGAGGCATAGATTTGGGAGTTTTATCCTCATGGGGAAAGAAAGGAAGCTATGAACGCAAATAAGATTCCGCAAGAGAGTGTGGACTCGGGAGAGAAGAAGCAAGACCAGGGCCTACGAGGCCAAGTTACCCTGGCAGGGAAAGGGGTGGGGAGGAGGGCGAGCTGAGAATGCACACACACATGCAGACACGTGGGCTCGTGCTTGCATTAAACACTTGTAGGCATGCACACATACTTGTATGTGTTGTACACACACACCAACATGCTCACGTATGCATATACACATGTGCACACATATACAAATACATAGATATATGCATGCATACACATACATCTTATAAATGTACAATGACTCATACAACCAGATGTGACCAGACGAGGGCTTGAGGCAGAATCTCTCACAAAGAGTGGTGAGAAGAGGCTTGCAGATAAAGTGAGGGAAGGAGGCTCTTGGCTCCTCTGTTCCTGGGGCCTGAGCAGAAAAAGTGGGATGCAAGGGACCAAACTGGTACCTGCCAGCAAGCCCATCTTCCTCCAGGACCCTGCATGCGTCTCTCTGGTGGCCTCTTCGGTTCTGGGATAAAGGGTCCAGCAGAGCAACTTCATCTCCTGACTGTGTCTCCCAGCACCTTTCTCACTTGGAAGGCACTCATCTCCATGTGCCCATAGCTGGAACATTTCAGCTCGGAGGTGACAGACTGGCAGGCTGGGCACCCCTCCAACCCCGCAGCGGCGTTGCTCACATGTAGGATGGTGGAAGGAGAAGGCTGCTGTTTGGAGTGGGAATTCTGCTGCCTCAGTCTTACCAGGACAGCCCAGCCCTGGTGGCTTCAGCCATTGTGTGTCCAGGCCTCAGAGGCAGAGGAAATCAGCCTCCTGGCTGCCCAGTCCTTCCTCTCAGAAAGCCCACTCATGCTTTCTTGGGGGTCTCTGACTCAGACACAAACAAAGGAGGTGTCCTTTGGTCTGGGCCCCAGGGGAACGGAACTTGAAGACTATCATCAACCAGCCAAAGGTGGTGAGAGGCAGGAAGGGGCGGGCGGCTCCATTGCTTTCTTTGTGGTCAAGAGCCCTGGCCTGAAGGGTCAGATGCCTCAGATGCCCTCTCACTGGCTCTCTCCTCTGCCCTCAAGGCAATGAGTCAGGGAGGCTAAGAGGAAAGTTCTTGGAAATTCATCCCCTTGTGTCCTTCTAGACATCGCCAAGTCTGGGTACATCTTCCACTACAGATCTACTCTTTTTCACAAGGAAAAGAACATCGCTCAGGTGATGGGAGTTGGTTTTCATAGTGAGAATATCCAGAATGCTGTCCACTATCTCAGCCAGTCTGAACCTCTGGTTAGAGTCTAACATGGACCAAGAGGCTTAAACATCCCAGGAACCTGCTGGCCTTGTAACAATCCTGCATAGGGAGTGGGAGAGGCATGAGCGTCCATTTTGAAGATGAGGAAACTGAGGCTCTGAGGGCATGAGGGTAGCAAGCAGTAGAGGGACAGCACAGCTTGTGTTTTGGCTGGACTCGGGCAGATCTGGTTTGAATCCCAGCTTTGCCTCTTAGCTGCAGGATGTCAAGCAAGTTACTTGATCTCAGTTTTCTAACCTGTAGAATGGGATAATAGTATCTGTGTGAGCCCTTTGTTGGGAGAAGTTGAGGATATATGGTGCACACTGCACAGGGCATGGTGCCGGCGGTGGAGCAGCACTCCGCAAATCTCAGCTCCTAGGCGGGGCTTGACCCAGGTCTCTTGACTTCTGGTCGTGCTCTTCTTCTGGAGTATTCTGTGATGTAGCAGATCCCCAAGGATCTTTCGCTGGGTTTGGAGGTGCCTTTCCAGGCCTTGGGTCAGAACCCAGCCCAGTGTGTCTGCGTGTGCAGATGTGTGCACGCATGTGTGTGTCTGTGCCTGGCAGTGCAGGCTACTGTCGTCTGAGTTCTGCGTGTTCATTTCACTAATGGGAAATCACAGAGTGGCTGGGAAGGGGGCGGCAAGGCCGTGCTGATCATCACAGCCAGAGCCCGTGGTGCCTTGCCATTGGAGTTAATGCCAGGCTCATGAATACCAGATGAATGCGCTGCATGGACCAGCCACTTAGGCTAAAGTGGGCCTGCTTTTCATTGGGAAAGCAATTCCCCACCAGGGAGGCTGGGAAAAGGCCCTTTTCCTCTCAACCGGTCTCCACCGTCCCCTCCCCCACCAGGGCTCTCTTTGGGGTCGCTGATAGCCATTTGGGCCTTTTGGGAGACTTTAAATGAAGAATGGAGAATCCGCAGGCACTTGATGCGGCCGTTTTTCTGGAGCTACCTGCCTGCTCTCACTCCCCTCCCCCTCCCGCCAGCGCCTGCCTGAGTACAGGGAGGGGCTGGGGTCGCCTGCAAACCCAGGTCTGGCTTCTCAGCAGCCCGGCTGTTGCAGTCCCACTGCTGCAGAAGCTACAGCCCCGGGAGGTGCTGAATCGGGGCTCCCAGCCAGGCTGGGTGGCCTGGGCAGGGAGAGGGACCCTAGGTTGGGAGGCGGGGTAAGGAGAGCCTGCAGCTGGGTTCCGAAAGGCTGCCATGATGCCCGCCATGGAGAGAGCGCAGCCCCATTCTGGAAATAAAGAACATTTTTGATACAGTAGATACTGGGGTTGGGGGTGGGAAGAGAAGCTGCGTGGCCCCAGACGTGTCAGCAGGACGCCAAGCAGCGGGGCCCAAGCCCTCCTTACCCCAAGCCCTTCTCTCTCCACACCCGGAAGGACCTCCACGCAGGACTGGCTGTCTCAGTGCATCTGCACCACCCCTTGGACTTAAATGTTTTTTTTCCTGGTCATTAAAATGCAAATAACCCTAAGAATGGAACCCAGCTAAGTCTCAGGTGCTCCCGAAAGGATCAGATCACTTTCTGAAAGCAAGATGGTTTGGGGCCAGGCAGACAAGAGCACGAGGTTGCCATCCAATGGGAAGAAAGACAGGGGGAAAAGGGCAGGGCTGTGCCCAGGACCCCGTGGTCCAGCCTGTTCCTACTGGCAACGCCCTGAGCTGGGAGGGCACCCGGGTTCTGATCCAGAGATGGGATGCCTTCCAGACACGCACAGAACACCGACCTCTGGACACAGGGCTCCTCCCCCTTCTGACTGCCTTTAAACTCACACCCGTAAGGGGCTGGCTCTCTAGAAAGGCTTTACTTTCCCTCTTAACCTCTCCGTCCATCCATCTAACCATCTATTCATCCATTCATATATTCAATAAGTCGATATTGAGGACCTACTCTGTGGCAGCATGTGGGCAGGAGCTGTAAATACAAGGTGAACTAAACCAGTCCACATGGCCCCTGGTCTCAGGGAGCATGCAGTCTGGCGAAAAAGTTAGACACGAACAAATAGTCATGTAAATAAACGGGTAATTACAAACAGTGAGAAGTGTGCTCTAAAGGAAGGTCACCAGGGGACCTGAACTGAATACAACACCTGGGTGGCCTGGCAGGGCCATGAATAGGACTGTCACCCCCCTCCTCCTAAATAGTATGCTTCTAATAATGCATCGCAGGATTTTAGAAGTCACCCAGTCCCTCCTATTGCCACTTTCTCTAGGAAGACAGGCTGTGACACCGGCTGTGAATAACAATGAAAATCTTGTGCCAGAGGAAGGGCCTGGGCCCGGAGCCGGGGGTCCTGAGGGGAAGGGACAGAATCAGTCAGGAGCTCGTCAACAGGAACAGCGTGGAGCTGAGGCAGTGTCAGGGAAGAGCCGGATGAACATCGAATCAGGGGCTGGCATGGAGGTGGAGGAGACGAGTGGGGAGAGGGCATCAGAAATTTGGAGTTGGGGAGAAGCATTCCAGGGAAGGAGGCTGGCACTGGAGGAGAGGGAGGGGCAAATCCAGGATGAGAATGGACTGCCTCCCCGCCCCAGGCATCAGCAGTTCTCCCATAAGGGCCATGAGGGTATGTTGTGGGGGGCCCAGCTCACTGGAAGGGCTGGTGAGGGGACAGTGGCTTTGTTGGTGGCCACATTGCTATCCCTGCTCTACGTGGAGAGGCCCTGCCCTTCTGCTGCAGGGGTAAGGCTAGGCAAGGGCTATTTCCCCTGTTCCACAGAAGGAGAAATTAAGGCTCAGAGAGATCTCTAAGCAAATGCGGAAGGCTGTACAGGCTGGCCTCCTGCCACCCAGCCGAGGCATCCAGCATGAGGCAGCCACGGTTCCCGGGCTCAGGGAAGGCTGAGGAAGATGCAGAGATGACCCTGGCTGCCTGGCCTGCTGGATAGTGACAGTCAGCAATCTTGGCCCAACTTACAGCTTCTAGACGTGATGGAAGGAGATGATCCACAGCAGCCAGGAGGGTTTGGGAAACACTTGTAGTCGAGGAGCCTACTTCCCCAAGGGAAAGGAGAAGGCAAAGGAGGAGGGCTCTTTGCCTCTGCCCAAGCTGGGCTTCCTTCTGGTCCACCCTCAGCATCGAGCCACGCCACTCCAGACCCGGTGTCAGCTACAGGAAATCTCTCCAGCAATTAACTAGATGGGTTGAGCCAACTAGAGTCTAGACCATTGGAGATCATCAAGTTCGATTTCCCACCGTACATTGGGAGAAAGTGCTGCCCAGAGAGGGAAAGAGGCTCAGCTAAGGTCACACAGCACAGCCATTACAGAGTTGCTGTGGAGCAGCTTTCACCATGTGGTTGTTTTGTGGCCTCGCCATCTCCCATCACCCAAAGTCTATCATGAACACCACAATCTTTGTCACTAGCCTGCTGCCAAGGCCTTTGTGAGAATCCCCCTCAGCCCCAGCCCAGTCCTGGCCAGGTGAGAGGTACCCAGGAAATAATTAGTAATATTCACTAGTAAAAAAATATAAACAACCATAATCACAACAAATAGCTACTATTTATGGGCACCTACCATGTGCCAGGTCTGGGCTAAGTGCTTCCCACACATCCTTTTAAGTAACACTTTCTTAAATGTGTCTGTGAAGTAGGTCCTATTATATCCTCATTTCACAGATGCAGCATAAAGAGATCACATGATTTATAGCTATTTCCTACCAACGGTTATTATTCATGTTAATAATGATACTGTTTAATGTTTATTAAGCACTTACTACATGCGAGGCATATGGATTCCTGTTTCTCGTGGATCATCTTGCAATTCTATTAGGTTGATACTATTACTGTTCCCATTACAGGGAGGCAACTGCAGCATGGAGAACTACGGTTACTTGCCCAGGATCATGCAGCTTGCAAACGGCAAGGAATTAAGATTCATCTGATTCCAAAACCCTTGGCTTTACATTCTTATCCCAGGCTTCATAGGCCCCCCTAAAATGATGTGCAAAACTTGGGGTATCTGAGCAATTTTCCAGAGAAACGACGAAGAACCTGCACGAGTTTCTCAAAGCAGTCTGTGACCCTAAAGGGGATGAGGTCTCCAGCGCTCAGCCACTCTGCAGAAGGCTCTCCCATGGGTTCCTGCAGTGAAGTGATCACATGGCAAGAATCTTGGAGGAACGTTCCCCACAAGGGAACTGCCAGGCTCTAGATCAGGCCCGTCTCTGGGGCACCCAACACCCAGGGGTGCCCCACAGATTTTTATCCATCCAGCTCAGATATCCGTGTTGTGAAGACAGTCACCCCTCTGCATTCTTTATGGCAGCAAGGGACACTTGATTTTCTGAACTCTTGCAAGTCCTAACCTAAACACTTGGCCCCTGTGACTGCCAGTGCCGGGGAGACAGATGATTTAATCAATGGTAACCTATGCCCTGGCTAATGGGTCTGAAAACTCAAGAAGCCAGCCTTCTGCATCGGAGCATTCATAACTTCTCCATCCCAATGACTCAATTGATGGGCAAATTCCATTTACTTCTGAGCGATCATTGGTGAGCATGGCGTCGGAGCCAGCCCCTCGCCAACACCACCCTCCTCGGTAATAGCTCATGATTGCTCGAACGGGCGGCTGGCGGGGGAAGCGAGACTGTACAAGATAACTGATTGTTCATAATTGTCAACCAAATTGCATCCATGGTATCGAGCTTAAAAAATGAACCAGAAGAAGCATCTCTTATTGATCCCTTCAGGTTACAAACAAGATGCGACTGCTCCTCAGAACCGGAGACGGGGTTCGCATTGATTTGTATTCTTTTTCTCCTTTGAGTAACCTGCAGTGGAATTGGAGGGCTGCTTTTTAATCTGAAATTTCTCAAGGTCTTGCTTTTCCGGAGGTTGTGGGAGACGGGCTGTCAGGGATGGCCAATGTTCTGAGACGCATCCACACAAGCTGAGAAATTGGCTTCCCCGCTGGAAGTGGCCAAAGGGCTGTCCACGTCCTCTGACCTTCACAGTGACCCCTCCGCCCTCCTGCACCTCCAGTCCCGACGCCTCTCTGCCGCGGGTAAAATCCTCCACAAACCCCAAACTCAAGGGACCGAGGGGCGGGTCAGTGGCCTGCCCCGCAGCCAGTGCTCAATACATATCTGCTAACTGAATGCCCAGTCAAAACTGAAAAGCAGGGGCCGGCCCGGCGGCGTAGCGGTTAAGTGCGCATGCTCCGCTCCAGCCGCCCAGGGTCCACAGGTTCCGATCCCGAGCGCGGAACAACGCACCACTTGCCAAGCCATGATTAGGCAGCGCCCCATATAAAGTAGAGGAAGATGGGCACAGATATCAATCCAAAAAGAGGAGGATTAGCATCAGATGTTAGCTCAGGGCTAATCTTCCTCACAAAAACAAAACAAAACAAAACTGAAAAGCAGTCCCCTCTCTTGGCATTTCCACATTTCCAGGTGTTCAATGGTACAGAGACTCAGGCTTTGCCAGATCTGGAAAAATGGTCAAAATGATACCTATCACTCCCATTTTAAGAACGTGACTTTATTTTATTCTCTCCAGAGCCCTATAAAGCAGGTGCTCTGTTTTCCCATTTTACAGATGAGGAAACTGAGGCGCAGAGAGGTGAAGTGACGTGCCCAAGGCTACACATGAACTGGAAAAGTCAGGACCTAGAGTTGCAGGTATCTGACGCGGAAGCGCAGATTGCTGCCCCACCCCGTCTCCCAGGCAGGGAGGCAGACGAGCTTGTCAAAGCAGGAAGGATGGAGACCCGAGTTCCACCGACACTGGCTGAGAGCCGACTGTGTGTGCCAGGCACCTGCTGGGCGCCCTCTCCCCTGCCGGCCCACGCCGTTCTGGTTATTACCTCCGTTTCACCGATGGGGAAATGGAAGCTCAGAAAGGAGACGTGACTCACGCAGTCACGCAGTCACTAAGCGGAAGGGCTGTGATTGGAGCCCAGGCCAGTATGCCCCCAAAGACCTGTGCTTTCCTCACGGGCCAGCGGCAGCAGCAGCTTCCAAATCAAAAACAGCAACGACATCAAACATCCATCCAAGATGTAAGACTTACCACTTACAACCCACGTTTGGTCCCTTTCTCACTGGACCGGAATTGTTACTCCCATTTTACAGGCAGGAAAACGGACACACGCCGGAAAGTTGAAACGGCTTTTCCTAATTCTTTGTAAAGGCGTTCAGCAGGCCCGTCAGGTTCCAGGGAAAGATTTTCTGCCAACAGGCAGGCTGAGAGCTGGCGGGGAAATGAGCACTGGCAGGCGTTAGTGATAGCCTGGGCTCCGGAACAGGCAGCGAGATGCCCTGCCGACAGCTCTCCACTCGGCATCAGATGGAGGGTGTCTTTCAAGACCCCTGGGAATGGCCTGGAGTTTATTTCCGAGGTCTGGGCTCGGCCTCAGGCTAACCACCACGTGGGCTGGCAGGGCAACCATGAGGAGACGACAGAGCCCTCTCAGCGGCCCCCGGTTAATGAAATCTCCAGCTGGGAGGTGAGCGGCCAGCCTGCCCTCTAGATCTGTCTCCATAGCTCCCGAGCCCCTCTGCCCTCCCCCTGCTGGGGGGGCCCAGACAGCAGCTGTCTCTTTAATAAACTTCTCAGCTAATATGCTCCAAAGCCCAGAAACTGTGTGAAAAGGCCCGGAGCTCATCAGCAGTGCATGGGGTCCCCCGGGCTGCCCGCAGGACTGAGCTGTCCCCACAGGTGGCTTCAAGTGCTCCAGGGATATCCCTCCTGCAGGTGGTCCTGCCAGGAAAGTGCTCCCTTAAGTCTGACCAAAATCTCTCCTGCTTTTCTTTAGTTTCCTTTTTTAAATACAACACATTAATTTATGTTGTTTTGATTTGGTTTCAACACCTGTTTTATTTTAAAACCACTTTCTTGATCTTCACAGACATAGGCAAATGAGGACGCTCATTTTGCCTTGTTTTTGATGGCCAAAACCTGGAAACAATCTAAATGTACCAGTTATAGGGGATTAGTTCAAAAAAATACAGACCATCTAAAGGATCCGTTCTTAACCTTTAGCTGAATCAGAATCACCAGAGGGCTTGTTAACACACACATTCCTGGGCCCCACCCACAGAACATCTGATGCAGTAGGTCTGGGGTAGGGCCTGGGACAAGTTCCCAGATGATGCTGGAACTAATTGAGAACCAATACTAGCCCAAACTGCGGAATACTATGCAGACGTTAAAAATAGTGTTGTAGAAGAATCTATGTTGAATTGAGAAAATACACATGATGTGTCGCAAAGTGAAACGGGTGGGCTGCAAACCAGGCTGGGTAATCGGTCAGTGTGAGTGTAAACCTAAGTGTAAATGCATATGTCGCATCGAAAGGAAGCCTGAGGGTGTGACCAAGAAGAAAGCTACGTGCAGGCGATCTGGGTGGGCTCAGGGTCACACGGGCGTGGGATTGGATTCCAGCTCTGCTTCGCTCACCTGGTGTGAATGACTTGCAACAGACTGTGTAGCGGCTCTAAGCTTCACTTTCCTCATCTGTGAAATGAGAATAACGACAGTACTACCTTGTAGGGTTGTTGAGAGGACACAATGAGATCACGTATGAAAAGCTGAATGCAACGGCTAGTGCATATTGTAAGAAGAGCTCAAAAAATATATATACCACACATTAACAGTATTAACAGTGAGTGTCTGTGGGTGGCAGGTTTAGGTCAATTTAAAAATTTTTTTTCTGTGTTTTACAAGTTTCCAGATTGGGCATACGTTATTTTTATAATTAAGAAAACCAATTAAATACAACATGTATACTAATTACCTTCCAAATCCTCAGGTTCTTTTGTTTGGATTTCTTCAGACATAGGCAGCATTTAAAAAACAACCCCAAACCTTTGAAATTGAAAAAAAATATTTTTAGAGGCAGATTAAAAGTTTGGGGTCTTTGAGAAGGCTAAAATGCCCTAAATCCTGTGGTTCCCACCCTGAGTTCTATAGTTCTTTGATGCTGATCTCCCAGGCTCCCTTGAAGGCTCCGCTCAGCACGAGGGTGACTAGATTATACAGCGGAGGCCTCAGAAGCTGGTGCCAGGGTCGCCTCACAAGGAACAAGGGTCTTCTTCAAGCTCCAAAGCTGAGGTGGTTAGTCAGAGGGAGGAGACACCAGGACAGAGGCCCAGGATGCCCCTTCTCTTCACCCCCTCATGGGAAACACCAGCCAACAGCCCAACCACTAGTGCCCACCTGCCTGCCTGTTGGGTGGGAGGAGAGATGGGAATCGAGGTCCCCGGACTGTGGTGGCAGTGCCCGGGGGAGCCTGGCAGTGCCCTGCCCGGTTGCTGCCCCTGACTTGTGCTTTGCCTCTCATCAACCCTGGTCCTCCATGGACCAAACCTTTCTGTCCCCAAGTCCCAGCTCTGCTGTGGGACTCCCTGTCTCTGTGTCTCAGCCCATCTCCACAATATTAATAGTAGACTAATATTAGCTTTATAATGTGTTCACTCCTCACATGCCAATGCTCTGCTAAGCACGTCCAAGATATTATTCCATTTAACGGTCATGATACCCACACAGAGTCAAAATTATCTTGGTGGTGTGAACCCAGATCTGGTTGACTCCAGGTGCAACCCACTCATGGTTCAGTACCATCCTCTATCGCTGCCTCCACCATGTGTCACTATACACCTGCTCTCCTTGGCAATGAACAAGTCTCCTGCTCTTCTAACTCCTGGCTTCAGAGTCTCAACTCTACTTCCTGCCCTGACTCTGAAGTCTCCATGAGGCCCCATGGGGTCTGGCCCCCACCTTCCTCTCCAGACTCATCTCCTACCAAGATTTCCTTGGCTGTCTCTGCTCTAACCACACTGCTGTCTATTCCTCAAATTCACTCTGCTGCCTCTGCCACAGGGCGTTTGCACATGCTGTTTCCTCTGCTCGGCATACTCAGTTTCTCTTTTTGCATTCAACCTCAACTTACCCTTCAGATCTGAGCTCAAATGTCATTTCCTCAAGGAAGGCTTTCCTGGTCTTCCAGCATAGCTCAAATGACTGGTGGGGATTTCACAGCATCATACCCCTATCCTTCATACACCTGCCGTTTTCATTATAAATGCATTCACACGTTTGTTGTTTGATGTCTTCCCATGGCCTGTAAGCCCACAAGGTCAGACACCAGATCTGCTGCACTCACCATCCAGATACCCACCCTAGTACAGTGCCCCGCACACAGAATGTGCTCAGTTATGTCTTCATGAATGAATGAATAAATGAATGAATGAATGCACTCCCTTCCTCTGAGCCTCCATCAGGCCTTCCCCCCTGGGTACCCAAGGCTTCCTTGCTCCGTGTTCTCTGTTCTGTCTCTCTGTCTCCAGCCTCTCTCTTTGGGCTCTGTGTTGCTCTAACCTCTTTGTATGGCTCTGCTGAGGGTCCACCTTGTCTAGCTGCCCCAGGGCATGTTGCATACCGCATCTGGGCGGTGGCCAGGCAGGGAAGATGACACTTTCCCAAACCTGCCTGACCCCATTGAGTTCAAATACCCTCCATGAAGGAGAAATGATAATTGCTCAGAGCCCCAGAGTGCCCCCAGGGCCCACTCAGACCCGCAGTGGCAATCTTGCGAGCGCAGGGTCCCCGGTGGGGCTGTGGATTTACAGGTCTGTGGTCTCAAGGACCACCCCAGGGGAGCTCTGAGCTAGGGAGATAGGTCAACAGCTCCGAGGCCATTATGGGGAACGGGGAAATCTCTCGGCTCCCAGCCTTCCCAAAGCCACGTATGGTCTTTTGATACTTTCCCAAAGGATTTCATTGACCATGTGGCAAACGTCTTTGTGTTTAAAGAAACTGCAGGGCGTTGTGGAAAATGGAACAGTTGCTTGGCAGTGCGTTAGGGGAAATTTTGCTCCTTTCTTTAGTTTCATGTCGTGTGTATTTTTTTTCTGATGAAAACTGCTTGTGGTTTCTCAGCAAAAACAGGTCCGGATGGGCTGGAGTGCGAACTTGTCAGTGGAGTCTCTGCAGAGAAATCTGACACTTATTCTTGGATGGGGAAGCCCAGGGACCCTAGGGGACAGCTCTGGGCAATGCTTCAGCAATTACATCATTATGTGGGGGTGACACCCTATGTGGTCCTTCTATTGCTGCCCAATAGAAATACAGTGCAAACCACAAATGTGAGCCCCAGAGTAATTTTAGATTTGCTAGTAACTACATTTTTTTAAAAATAAAAAGAAACAGTTAATATTGATTTTATCACTATATTTTATTTAACCCAATATATCTGCAATATTATCGTTTCAACATGTAATCAATATAAAAATTATTAATGAGATAGTCTACTTTGTGTTTTTCATATTAAGTCTTTGGAATTTAGTGTGTGTTTTACAGTTACAGCACGTGTCAACGTGGACCGGCCACATTCCAAGTGCTCAGTAGCCACATGTGGCTGGTGGCTACCTTATCACGCAGCGTGGTCTCAGGCTTCCGGGGTCACGGAGCTCTGCCTCTGGAATTAGACAGAGGCACCTCGCTGACTTCTCCTTCTCAGACTGTTTTATTGACTCCTCTGTCTCCAACTGACTTCCAAATGCCACGGTGCCCAGGACTCAGCCCTGCGCTCTCTTCCTCACTCCTTAGGTGATTGCATCCTGTCCCTTTAAATCACACCTGTGTGCCGATGGCGCCCACACCTATGCCTCCAGCCCAGGACAGCCCATGGCCTGCCTAACAGCTCCTGGGATGACTAATAGGTCTCTCAAAGTGTGTGTCTAATGCAAAACTCTTGCTTTCTCCCCAGACCTATCCCAACTCCAGCTCTCCCTAGCTCTGAGTCTGGTACCACTCCCACCCAAGGTCACATGAAGGTCATCCTTGATCATCTCTTTGTCTCATTCCCACCTCCAAAGCTCCAATGAGTATATGGTCTTTCCCTCTAAGGTATATCTCAAGTCAGTTCGCTTTGCTTATTTTCACCCTGCCCACCCCAGGGCCTAGCCCCATTTCTCTCCCTCACTACTGCTGTACCTCCAGCGGGCCTCCTGCAATCCTTCTCCAGACAAAATAATGATAATTCTGGAATAGAAATCCAGATACATCTCTCCTGCTTAAAATCCTCCATGCATTTAGAATAAATTCCAGACTTCTGACGTAGGGTAGATGACAAAGCCATATGCTACCCCACCTTTCTTACTCCGCGCTCTTGTCTTCTGCTCTCCGCCTCTCACTTCCCTCCAGCCTCAGTAGGCCCCTTTCTGATCCTGGAACACCATCTCTGTTCCAGTCCCTGGGCCTTTGCGTCTGCTGTTCTCTCTGCTTGCTGGGCTCTTCTCCTGTCTCCTTCCATGGCTGGCTCCTTCTCATCCTTGACATCTCCATGCAAATGTTACTTCCTTAGGGGGTCCTCTCTGACTATCCTTTCTCAGCTAGCCGCTCACCCCTCCCCAGTCACGATCATGTCATCCCGTTTTATATCCTTCATTTATGACTGCCTGAAACCTTGTTTATTTACTGGTTGACTTGTATTTCTCTATTTCTGCCCACTCGAATGTAAGCTCCATGAGAGCAGGCCCTCTCCATCTTTTCAGCGCCTGCCACTGATTGTTGAATGGGTGAATGATTCTGAGTTTGAATTCCATCTGCACCCTTCAGTTACTGTGCAACCATGAGCAAGTAACTTAACCTCTCAGAACCTGTTTCCTCATCTATAAAATGGAGATAATAACACCTGCATTGGTCAACTTTTTCTGCAGCAACAACGACCCCCATATCTTGTGGCTCACACTAACAAGCATTTATTTCTTGTTCTCACTTCATAAGGGCCGCAGCTTGCCTGCACTTGGCCAGATTTGGCTGGGCTCCACCTGTCTTTTCGTCCCAGGTCCTAGGCTGAAGAGACAACCATTACCTAGAATGTGCTGTCCCACTTCAGCAGGAGGCAGGAGAAAGAGAGCAAGTGGAAGATGCTCTTAAAAGCTGGAAACTAGAACATTGTCCCACGCGCCCATATTCCATTGGTCAAAGCAAGCCACATGGCAAAGCCCAAGGTCAACGGGGAGAGGTTGTATAATCCTCTTGCAAAGAGAGAGAGCAAATAGTTGGGGACCATAATTCAGTCTACCATAGGAGCTAATGTTTATATATTGCTCGCTATGTGCCAGGCTCTGTTCTAAGCATTGAAGTGGACGCTGTTTTGCTATCATACAGATGAGGGAACAGGCACATAGGTTAATAACACGGCCAAGGCCACAGGCAGTAAGTCCCTTCTCAGTGTCGTCCTGAGTCCACATCATCGCCTGGTCTCTGGTTCACAGTGGCTGTCGGCCTTGGTGATGAATATGCTCGGCCCCCGTGAACATTCCCTCTGGTCTGCCCCTGTTAGTACTCCGTAGTGATTCTTCCTAGGAATTTTCCTCTTTTACACCAAGAAGAATTTTTCCTGAATCCACCCACCCTGGCCTGGTCTACATGATGTCAAACATTTACCAGGGGAAAAAAAAAAAGTGGAACCATTAAGAGAATGAAAAGACAAACCAGAGATTGGGATAAAATATTTACAAAACACATATCTGATAAAGGACTGGTATCCGAAATATACAAAGAACTCTTAAAACTCAACAGTAAGGAAACAAAAATAAACAATTTAAAAATGGGCAAAAGATCTCACCAAAGAAGATATACGGATGGCAAATAAGCATAGGAAAAGATGCTCTTCATCATATGTCATCAGGAAAATGCAAATTAAACAACAGTGAGGTGCCACTACACACCTATTAGAATGGCCAAAATCCAACACACTGACAACACCGAATGCTGTGAGGATGTGGAGCTACAGGAATTTTCATTCACTGGAAGACAGTCCGGCAGTTTCTTGCAAAGCTAAACACACTTTTACCATCCAATCCAGCAGCCTTGCTCCTTGGTGTTTACCCAAATGAGTTAAAAACTTATGTCCATACAAAAACCTGCACACGAGTTTGTGGCAACCTAATTCATAATTGCCGATAATTGGAGGCAACAAAGATGTCCTTCAATAGGTGAATGGATAAACAAACTGTGGTACATCTGTAGAATGGAATATTGTGCAGTGATAAAAAGAAATGAGCTGTCAAGCCACAAAAAGACATAGAGGAACCTTGAAATGTATATTGCTAAGTCAAAGAAGCCTTTCTGAAAAGCCTACGTATTATAGGATTCCAACTATATGACATTCTGGAAAAGGCAAAAGTGTAGAGACAGTAGAAAGATCAGTGGTCGACAGGGGTTCGAAAAGAGAAAGGAGGGAGCACATGGGGTTTTTAAGGCAGTGCAACTATTCTGTATGATACTGACACAGCAGATATGTGTCATTTCACATTTGTCAAAACCCATAGAACTGAGCCCTAATGTAAACTATGGATTTTAGCTCATGATAACGTATCAATACTGGCTCATCAATTGTAACAAAGGTACCACACTAACACAAGATGCTAATAATAGGGGAAAATGGGGCAGAGTTGGGGGCAGGTAATAGGGGAATTTTCTGCTCAATTTTCTGTAGATCTAAAACTTTTCTAAAAAATAAAGTCTATTAATTAATTTTTTAAAAGAAAGAAAAGCCATTCACCAGAGCTGGGACAGGGACGGGAAAGGCAGAGGAGTCTGGCAGTGTCGTCTGGGTATATCCACGTTCGTGCTGAGGTCCTAATACCCAAGGTCCTTCCACAGAGAGAGATGTTCCTTTGGAGCCCAAAGGTGGCCTTTGCCCACTGCGCTGCCAGGCAACGTTCAGCCACTCCTCGTCTGACCCCAAAGGTTATGTTTTCCGGTGACCTGAACCCTCACCCTCCTTTAGGGAGATAAGCATTAATAATTAGCAAGTGTTTTATGTTCAATCCCTCAATTCTCCAAACAACCCAGAAGATAGGTACCCATCACATCACCCCATCTTACAGACGAGGAAACCAAGGCTCAGAGACATGAAGCTACCTGCTCAAGGTTACAAGCCAAGAAACGACAGAGCCGGGACTCAAGCCCAGATGGACAGCTGGGTTCCCAAGCTGGTGCTCTTCCTGCGGAGGGCAGAGCTCTCGCTGTCGACGAGGAATAGCCACTACCGCCCTTTCCCAGGGCAGCGCTCCGTGGAGACGCGTTCCACACCATTTCACATTTATTGGCCTCCCTTCCAATGTCAGTGGTCACGCCGTTGCCTTGGGCACGGCTGCAGGGATGAGTTCATTTCCTCACTCGGTCTCTCACGCATTCAGTCACGCATTCACTCACCCCTTCACTCGTTCCCTTGTTCACTCACTCGTCTACCCATCCATTCATTGATTTATTATCCATTTATCCATTCCTTCTGCAAGTCACGCCCAGATATGCTTCACCCTCTAAGTGGTGGTATGGAAATTCAAGTTTCCAAGGAGAGGGACCTGGGTCAAGTCCACACTGAGGTATTCCAGGAATGCGTTAGCATCCAAAAGGGGTGGGGAGGAGGCCAGACCCCAGATAGTGATGGGAGGGCAGTTTCAGAAGGGCTGGCACCATGATGGAGGTGGGAGAGAGTGGTCCAGCCCCAAGCTGTGGTGCTCTCAGGAAGGAGGCATGGGGCAGAGAGCTGTCTCTCCTGGATCTAGGGAATTTGGAGGCCGAAGCTCTGAGCAGCCTCGGACCTTGGCACAGAGAGTAAGATAGTGACATCCTCCTTGAGGGGTACTTGGGAAGCAAGAATGGCTGGTTGAGCCGAGAGTGATGGAGAACTAAGGTTATGCCCTGGCCCTGGCTGGAGGCATAGGGACCCCGCATCACTGTCTGGTTGGCCTCTCTTAACCAGGGGCTAATGTAAGCAGCCAGAATGGGACTAGGATGGGGCAGGGGCTGAAAAAGTCATGTCCACATCACCCTCAAAATATCCAGATAAAACATCCAAAAAAAGACAATGTTAACACATCCACCAGGTGTGTGCCTGCACAGAGCCCACCGCCAGTAGGTCTGGAAACATTGGTGTGGCCCACCCAACCTTCCCCTTCCTGCCCAGATGTTGGGTGTCGCAGAGACCCAGCCAGAGACAGAGCGAGAGGGAGAAGAGGAACAGAAGGGCGAGGGGAGGGAGGAAGGAGATGTTTGCCAAATGATTAAAAAATTAAAGGGATTTTTATGCAGAGAAAATATTTAGCTTGGCATTGTCTTCTCAACCAAACGTTGGCTTCCAAGAGAAAACACTAGCGCTGGCAGCAAACATTTGCTAAATGGAAACAATTGTCCCCTTCCTAGCAGCCATAGAAAATGCCTTTGTTTAGGCTGGTGGTGCCCGGGCCAAAAACAGCATCTTCAGAAGCTGTCCCTAATTTCTGAGAGGCCGTGGGAAGGGGGGGACTCGCCTGAAGTCCATTGTCCCCAGAGCACCTGCTAGTCTCGCAGGTGATGCTGTGCAGAGAGGCTGCAGCCCTCTCCAGGGGCCAGGGGTGGGAGCCGAGAGGGGGCAGGTGAGGGGCGGGGAGGGAGGGATGGAGGGTAAGGCAGCTTCCTGGAAGGTGCTTGAACACAGAGAGGATGGTGGACATACTCAATGAAATCCTTCAACAATGGCGTCCTCAGTGTGGTGGTGACCTCCCAGCTACTTTTGTCCCCAAACCTGGCTCTGCTTGGAGAAGCCTTTTGATCGTCACAATAGAGAACAGTCAAGGCTTTCAGTGCTTCTACGAATCCTCATCTAGAAACCAGATACTTGCAGAATCCACATTGTTTCAGGAGGAGGAAACTGAGGTCTGGAGAGGGTGACAGCTTTGCCCAGATCCCAGACCTCAGGGAACAAGATTGGAAACCTGGAAACCCGCGGCCAAGGGCTTACCCATTAGGTAAAGACCTGTGGCTCAGAGTCTCTGGGCTGCAGCCTAGGAAGCCATGTGGCTGAACACAGCCAGTCCCTGACCCGGCACTGGGGACACCGCCATCCTCCAACTGTGCTCTGTGGAGCCTGGGCGCCCACGCCCCTGACGATTACCTCCCCTCCTCTCCCCACTCCAGGAGAGGGCTCATTAGAGAGTCCCATGACTTTAAAAAAAACCACTGGGCTGGACCAAATCCCTGAGAGAGGGCAAGGAGACCCAGGAGACCTCTGGGGAATGGGGAGCCGTCTTGGCCTAGCAGCCAGGCCTCTGCGGAGATCTCGCTCTCCTCCTGAGGCTGACGAGCAGCTCGGGGGAGGGTGGGGTCAGCACAAGCGCCCTGAACCCGACCCTACCTCAGCCACCTGCCCCGGACGTCCCTCTCATCAATTTCCACCTGAGCGCCAGTCCCCTGTGGTAGACCTCACGTGGGGGACGGGCCTGTCTCTAGAAGACTCTTCTGCAAATGTGCCTGTAGTTAGAGAACACACTGTTCATACATAGGCATCGTGTGTCAGACCAGCAAGCAGACACCCTCTTGTTCTTTGTTCATTCATTCATTCATCCATTCATTCATCCAACAGTGCCTGTGGGTCAGGCTCTGCCGTGGGCACTGAGAAATCAAGATGCCCAGGAAATGACCCCTGCCCTTGGAAGCCCCAGTATCCCTCCCCACTTACCTCTTTAACTGCCCCCTGACCATGGGCTTGGACAGCCCACAGTCATCCCACCTTAACATCCACAACAGAACTCCTGTTCTTTCCCAGGCTTGTGGAGCCACAGCTTTGCCATCTGAGTGTATGTCAACGCCACCCTTCCAGGGGCCCAGGACAGAGACCTGGTGTCATCGTCGACCCCTCGCTCACACCCCACCTCCAACCTGTCAGCCACCCTGTCGGCTCCACCCTCAAAGAGCACCCAGAACCTGAGCACTTCTCACCACCTCCACCACCACCAGCCTGGCCCAGGTCACCAATTCCTGCCGGGTGTCACCTTACCCTCCTTACCTGTCCCCCTGCCTTAGCCCTTACATCACCTCCTCCTCCTCGCTCCAGCTCCCCTCCACCCAGGCACTCTCACCACACGGCCTTTGCACTGGCTGTTCCTGCTGCCCAGAAGGCTCTTCCCGCGATGTCCCCACCGCTCACTCTCTCACCTCCTTCAGATCTTTACACAAATGTCACCTTCTCAACAAGGCCTTCTGTGGCCTTCTATTTAAAATGGCAGCGTGCTCCTTACCCTCACCTCACAACACTTGTCACCATCGATATACCACCCTAGGTCATTTTCTTATCTTGTTATCATCTGTCGCCCTGCCCGCCCTCTTGCCACCAGGAGGACAAGCGCCACAAGGACAAGGGCATTGGCTCCTTCTGTTCCTTGCTGTGTTCTCAGCATCCGGGACACAGTAGGCCCTCAGTAAATACACGTGAGTGAATGAGTGAACAGAAGAGGAGCTGGTGACAAGGCTGAAGCAGGGACCGCAGAGAGTGGGGGGCGTTCTATGATTTCTGAGCCTGTAGATCTTTGACAGTAAGTTCCCCCCACCCCATCACGGGCAGAAGGGTGCAGCAAGGGAGGTCGGGAAGTCGCCAACAGCGTGAGGAGGGCAAGGACCAAGTCAGACCCAGAAGCAGCTGTTCCTCCTCCGCTCTCTGCTGAGTGCCCGGCAGCTGACCCCGTGTTGGGGTCTGGGGTGTGGCAGTGACTCCCACAGCGCCGGCCCCTCATCTCAGGTCTCCCCTTTCCACAGTCCCTCTTCCTCAGCGCCGCCCCCCGCCCAGGCTGAGCTCAGAGAGATGCCCAGAGGAAGTGAGGGGGGTTGGGAGGAGGGAGGTGGCAGCAGGAAAGGGACTCTGGGACAGCTTGAGTAAGCTCTTGAAAGGGGCCTCCAAGGGGGTCCACACTTTTTCTGTCCCTCAGAGCACAGAATCCTATTGGTCAGAGACTTGTTCATGACACCCTGTGTTTCATCACGACCCTCTTTAACTGATTTATTCACTTTTCAGTTTTGGTTTAATAATGTAACAACCAACCATGAACCCACACTGAACCCACAAGTTAGAACTTACATCTACCTGTGTGCTTCTCCCTAATCCTCTCGTCCTGCTCTCTCCCTTCGGTAATTACCACAACAAGCTTCTTTCTCTCTTTTTTCCTTCCATCCTTCCTTCCTCCCTCGCTGCCTCGGTCCCTCTCTCCCTTCCTTCCTTCCTTCTTTCTTTCTTTTCTTCTCTCTCTTTCTCCATCTCCCCTTCTCTCTCTCTCTTTCTTTCCCTCTCTCCCCCACTTCCTCCATCCCTCCCTCCCTCGGCTTTCACACATGGTGCACACCTAAACAATCACCATGTATCTGCCTTCTTTCTGATCCTTACACACGAGGCATCAGTGGATCGTGGTCTTCCGAGACCTGCTCCTTCACCCTATGTTATGTCACCAGGTTTTATCCAGGTCACTGTGTGTAGCTGCAGTTCATTCATTTTCATGGCTCTGTATCGTTCTGTAGCGTGAGCGTTACCACAATTTATGTAGCCATTCTTCCAGCATTGGACACTTGGGTTGTTTCCAGATTTCCGTGTTCATGTTCACTTTTACGAACACGGGTGCTCCGAGCCTTCATGTGTGTGTCTCCCGGGGCACGGGGTCCAGGGTTTCTGTGTGGATATACCTAGGAGTGGAATTGCTGGGGCAGAGAGTATTTCAGTTGTTCAATTATAAAAGACAGTGTCAAACTGTTTCCCAGGGTAGTTGTGTCAATCTGTACTCCTAGCAATGTTTGAAGCCGCATCAATCCACATCCTCTTCCACACGTGGTAGCATTAGGCTCCTTGGTTTTCGCCAATTGAATGGGCATAAATAATACACATTGTGGTCTTTCCCCAAATCCTCGCGGTTCCTTCCACCTTCAAGGTTCTGCCATCAACCCAGGGGTGGAGTGTCTGAGTTCGTTTTTCAATATCTTAATAAGAATTGCCAATCTCAGCCCCCAACCCTTGATCCAAAATGTGCCCAGGGCTCCACAACCCTAGTGCAAGCTGCCTTGAAAGGGCCACCCACTTCTGGCCCCCGAGGCCTTTCTTTCTCTCCTCCTCCCCTCCTCTGCAGGAGCCACGCCTGGACCCTCTCCCCAGGTCACCATCACACCCTCTTCAATCCAAATACATATTTTCACGAAAATGGGCCTAAGCCACCTCCAGAGAGGGAGAGCGCTCCTGCCTCATCTACAGGCCATCTAAACAGCATCGTTTGGAGAAAGACCCATTTCACTGTTTTTTGGTTTTTGCCACATCTCTTTTCCCATTTGCCCAGCCTTCTTCAGCCCATTCTACTCGCTTACATACCGGGTCACCGACCCCGGGCTGACCAGGCCTGGCTGGGGCGGGACAGAGATCAGGAGCCCGTCCATGCCAGGGGTGTGCTCAGCTGTGTCTACTGTGCCTTCCTGCATCTCTGCCAGCTTTCTGGATGCTTCTGCCCCTGCCCAGGAGCTGAACTCCCTCCCTTCCCCCTGGCTGCTCACTGGGCCCACCCCAAACACTCTGGAGCAGCACAGCAGGAAGCAGACGCCAGGCCTCCTCACTCTTAGTCTGGTGCTCTCCCTGGACACTGCACCAGGCCCCCCAGATGCACACAAGCCCTGCTTTCATTTTGCTGCCACCGCCTGAAGTGAAGCTTCGGTCCCACCCTCTCCTCTTACTTTCCGCCCAGTCCCCTCCTCTGGCCACCTTCCGTGCACACACGGTCTCGCTCAGCCGGTCAGAGCGCGAAGGCCTCCATCACTGTCTGCAGCGGTAGCTGGCGCCAGCCACAGGCACAGGCACTTCTGCGGGGCTGGCACCGAAGGCTCATTAGTCAGGCTGCTGCAGACATCTCCAAGTTCATTTCCTGCTTCCACCTTTGGCTTCTCTCCCTGTCCCCACTTCCCTGTCAAGTCAAGGATCCTTCCTTGCTCTCTTGATCAAAAGGAAATGAGAGCACTTGAACTTGGGAGCCCGCGGTCACTACTCAGGTTCAGGTCTCTGCTCTTTGTGCAGACATTTCAATTCCAACCTAATTGCTCTCCCGAACTTTCCCACGAATGCCGAGAGTTGGCACCTAGCAGGTGCCCAGTTACATTTGTTGAGTGAATGAATGAGCCGTTTCCCTTCCCTTCCCTGGGAACCCGGTCCCTAAGGAGTTTCTCCTAAACGCTCCATATGCTGTGCCCACTCCTTGCGCCTTCCTCTCTGATCAACCAGCATCCAGTCCTCCAGCTGTCTGCCTCAGTTGCTCGTGTCTTCTCACTCTCCTTTTTCTGAGCGTTCTCTCCCCAGCTCGGCCTGAGCTGCCTGGGACCACAGAGCTCCTGGGTCTGGGAGGCAGGATTGCTCAGTGGTCCCGAGCAGAGGCTTTGCGGTGGAGAGCCGGGCTGTGTAAGTAAGGATCAGCACGTGTAACCCGAGTGATGCATTTGCATTCCCCTTCCCCGACACGCCTTCTCCGGCTCCATCACTCTGCCTCCAAACCGCACGTAATTGCTCAATCTAATTTAATAGACGTGCCGAACGGCTGTGTCGAGTGAACTCTGCTCGGCCTCCCCAGGGGCAGGCGTGATGGGCATGTTTGCAGCCTCCTGCTCCCTGTGTGGGCCCTGGGGAGGGAGGCGGCGGCAGAGAGGCTGTAGCAGAGGGCCCCGTGCGGGTCAGAGCTGCCTCAGCGGAGCCTCAGCTCACTTGGGCCAGCGGGCAGGTGTGGACCCGGCCCTGGCAGGCTGCCCCTCCTCTGGATCTGCAGGTCCCTGGCACGGCTCCCCCTTGTCCCCTGATGAGCCCCATTATCTGCAGACCCAGCTTGGCCATTCTCCCCTCCAGGTCTTCCTGCATTGCGGTGCTTCTTCAAATCCTCCTCTTCTCTGAGCACTAATCCAGGCCCCCCAGCCCTCAGGATCTCCCCTGCTCTCTCCCACCTCACTCCCACTCCCCATGCCACAGGGCTTCTTCAGACCAGTGATTCCTATTATAACACTAATCAACCTCTCAGCCGCCCAGTGTCCCCAAGGCCTCCAGGCTGGTGTCTCGATTTGCATCCTACCCACCCTCTGTGGAGGTTGGGACCTGCTCCTGGCTCCCTGCCAATTCGTGGAGACAGGTTTTCATGGCTATCTCTCCCTCTGATTTCCTGCTGAACTCCAGTTCTGCCTGGCATCTCTCTTCTGGAACTGCCCGCCTCTCCTCCCGGCCTCGAGCACAGCCCCTTTCTTTGGTTTCCTCTGAGCACCACCCGCACAAGGCATTTGTGTGTCACCGACATGACCGAAGTTTGGGAGGTGGGAATAGAGGACGTTACATCTTGGTCAGCACAGTGCACAAATTGCAAGTATGCTCTTAAACGTCAGAAAGACCTGGGGAACCTCTGCGAGGGATCCCAGCACCCCACTGTATGGCTACATCCTTTCCCCCAGCCTTATCCTCTCCCCGCTCCTGGCCCCCAGTTTCCCCTCTCCTAGCTGCTCCTGAAACTCCAAATTCTTCCACTCAGTTTTGTAGAGCAATTCACCTTTTTTTCCCCTTTCTCTTTCTGGCTTATTCTGGCCATATCTTGAGATGGGCGGGCTACAGTGGGCTTCAGCTTTTACTCCCCAAAGGTCTTTAAGGACTTTCCTAAACAAAGGCGATTCTTTCCCAAAGAGGAATTCCACATCTGGCTTATAAAATAAGTTGTTGTCTTTTTAAAATCTACCTGACCTCACGTTTTTATTGCATTCTATCATCCATCAGCATCTGACAAGCTGTCACAGAACACCTGGGGATGTGGAGATGGCCAGGACCCGGTTCCTGTCCTTACGGGGTTCCAAATGGGGCAGGAGAATGTGGTGACACTGTTACAGCAAAGGGGAGATGTTTGACCGGGAGCCTGAGCGAGGAACTATGGTATGGCAGAGGAAAAAACGTCTGGTGCTGTGTGGGCGGATCAGGGCAGGCTTCCTGGAGGAGGCCACACCTCACGGGGGTCCTGATAAGTCAGAAGACATTCTTTGAGGAAACAAGTGAGGAAAGAGCATTCTAAGGGGAGAAAACAGCATGAGCGAAGGTGCAGCGGCGAGAAAGAGCAGGTGCATTGGCGGAACTTGAAGCTGTTCGGGGTGACTGGACCACAGTGAGGAAGGGGGCTGGTGGAGAGAGGGAGGCCAGCAATGAGGTTGGGGAGCACAGTAAGAGGGGTCAGGTTATGGAGGGGCCTCAAAGGTCCAGCAAAGAGCCTGGAGGTCCACCATCTCATTTGTCTTCCAAGCTTCCCAGGGAGGCGGGAGCCAAAGGCTCAGATGACAAGACCCATTTTACAGATGACAAAACTGAGGATAAGAAACATTAAGTGACTTTCTGTCTGGGCTGCTCAGCTGATGCTTAGCTCACACTGCTCCCAAATGGGCCTGACTTGATGGTGTTAAGATTTATTTTAATCGATTAATTAATTAACTTTGGCTAAATCTCTTGGCCCCTTGGCTGGGCCCCATGTCCCCAGACAGCAGGACTGCAGACCTTCCTTTGTTCACTCTGCAGTGGAGAGGGATGTCCAGACCCTCCTCTACTGGAAAAAGCAAGCCTCCAACCCTGAGGAGCTCTGGTGGCCTCAGTGGCCAGAGGGACACTTGTCTCATCTCCAAAGAAAGGCAGAGGAAACAGACTCCAGAGCCTAGCCCCCTTGGAGCCCGAGATCAGCATCTGCATACAGCCCAGGGGAGAAGCCCTGCCGCCGCCGGGAGGGCTTAACAACGTCAAGGGCTCTAAGACCCTGATCTCGTCTGCTTGTCCTCACCTCCAGAATCCTTTCAAAGCTGTGCAGAGACGGAGGAGGCTACGGATTACGCCCCCAAACGTTCAGAGAACTGAATGAGGGATTAGCTGCTAAACGGCCATTGGCTTTCATGATCCCGGCTCAGGAATTACTGAGCCTTCTGATGCTCTGGAGCACACGCTGCTTCCTTACACGGATCCTGTGTACACGTGTGTGTGCCATGTGGGGAGGGTGAGTGTGCACAGACTCATCTCGTGTCTGTGTGCATACGGGCAAACGTGTATTCGTGTGTGTGCGCGCCCATCTGTGTGCCGGGTGCCTCTCTGTGCGTTGTCCCAGGCCATCCGGACGCACGTGGCTCCTCACGCTGCAGGGCACTGCTCTGCGTGTTTACGTATGTGCGTGTGTGTGCTCGTCCACACGGGATACATACCTCAGAGTTAGCGTGAGTGCTCCGTGCCCCATCTATGTGTGTGTGGTGAACATGCTTGTCTGCGTGTAGATTCCTCCGTCTGTGTGTATGTATGCCAAGTCTGTATTCATAACGAAGGTCGAGTCCATCTTTTGATTCTTGCAATGTGTGAAGCTCTTTCCTCCCTCCGGGCCTCTCCCTGTTGCTCTCATGCCTGAAACACTTTCCCCTGCTATTCACCTCCTCATCCAACTTAAAGAACATGGTCCCTGCTCTTTTTTCTCCCTGTCCTATTATTTTCTTTGCTTTCCATTTGTTACTGTGTATTTACTTGCGTGTTACCTCGTCTGTTCTTTGTCATGAGGGTAGGGAGTGTCTCTTTGTAACCCTGCTAACCTCTGTGCCTTGCATGGTGTCCAGCACATAGCAGATTTTCAACAAGTATTTAGTGACTGGAGGAAGCTATGCTCTCCGTGCGTGTGTGTGTGTGTGTGTGTGTGCGCGCGCTTGCCATGTACCTCTGAGTAGGGCAGTGTGTCTGCCCAGATGCCCACGCCTATCTGTGTGCACAAGTCTGTGTGTAGGTGTGCAGAGTAGGTACCTGTACACATCTGTACGTGTGTGACACATTTTATTTCATCTGCTCATCCCTGCCCCAGCTAGCATCTCTCAGGTCCCGGATGGACTAGAGGGAAGGAAACCTGGGGTCCCCAGAATGGCCTGGAATGGGACACTGTCCTGAAGGCAAGCAGAGCAACCCCGAAGGGCTGCCCTGTACCGCTGGTGGTAGAGACCCTCCTCAGGGTGACTGCAGGTCTGAGGAGACACTGGCTGTGGACCCCAGGGAGAGGACTGGAGTGATGGGCCGATGCCATGTTCTTTTCTCACAAACGCTCATTCAGCATCTTTCCCGAGACCTCCTCCCAGCCATGCCCTGAGCTGGGTGCTGGGTGGGGGCCCCGCCAGATGCTCCCACGCGCCACAACAAGAACCTGCCTAATTGTGGCAGCAACACTCAGTCTTCCCATGGCTAGTCCATCTGCCCTCCCCACTAGACTCAGAGCTCCACGGAGGCCGAGACCATGTCTGTCTCATCCACCGCTGTACCCTCACTGCCTGGAGGTGCTGATGAATATCAGTTAAACAGTGGAATGAATAAAGAGATGCCCAGTCCCTCGCCCGTATGGACAGAGAAGGAATAACTTCCATTCGTCTACAGACTTACAGCTTGTGAAGACCACACCATCCACTGTCCTCTGTGCTCCCTCTCCAATGAGAGGCCCCTTATGAGTCTTTTTGATCATTTATAAAGTGGTGAGAGGGAAAAACCAAAACAAAACAAAACTAGGGAGGAAACAGGACAGCTAATAGAACAACAGACTGCAGGAGTAGAATGCTATAAAAGTAAACACAGCCAAAGGCAGCGTAGACGCTCAAGTCTGCTAATAAGACGCGCTTGAGGGAAAACAGGGAACGTGGTTTAAAGAACCCGCTAATAGCCCAGCTTGAGTGCCAGCGAAATCCTTTCAGCTAAAATGGCTGTAGAAGCCTCCGGCCAGCCAGGGTCTGGTCTAAGGAAGGTGGGAGCACATGGGGAAGATTCCTAGGTCAACTGGCCACTCGGGTCTGCAGGTTCCTTCCCTGCAAAACGCAGGTGAGAAGCCCCCCAGGCCGATTATGAAGATGAAAGATAAGAGGCTGGCAGGTATTAGGTCCTCAGTCCACGCCCGTTCTTCTCTCCTTACAGACAGATTCTGCCCAAAATAGTTCCTGACGTGGGTTCTCACGGTTGGGATTCAGCAGACCCAAGTTCATAATATTAGCTAACACGTGGATTTATTGAGACTTATCACATGCTAGATGTTGGGCTGGGCACTTTACACATAACCCCATTTAATCTATAGAAAAAATCTCTTATTATTCCCATTTAATAGATGAGGAAACTGAGGCTGGGGTAGGGAGTTAAGTAGCCTTAACTCAAGGTCGCATAAAGCTAGTGAGTGAAAGCAGGCAGACGTGGGGACCTGTTCCAGAGCTGGAGTGTCTAACCAGCATGGCCCACGGTGACTTTACTTGGCCATACCGCTTGTCTCTGAACCTCAAATTTCCCTTCTGTAAAACAAAGGGGATAGATTTAGACCACAGGTTTTTAGAATTTTTTAGCAGCTGAACCCTGTTATTCAAACAGAACCCCAATGTGTGAAATAAATCAAAAGGGAGTTGCTCTGATTGACACACAGCAGACCCCAGAGCCTCTCCCCTAACCGTCTGCTGTCCCCCAAGGCAGCCCCTGAGGCCCCTCTGGGACCTCGAGGAACTGACGTTGAAAAATGCTCGAATAGACAATTTCTAGGGGCCCTGCTAGCTCAGACTTCCTGGGATCCTACTCAGTTAACGTGTGTAGATTGACAGATGCTCTGGAGGGTGCAGAAATTAGGGAGAGGGGCTCTAGAAGCAGGAAGAGAGGAGGTGAGGCCGCTGTCACCCTCCACTCCTGTTTATAAAGGTGGAAATCAACGAAAACACTAAGACAACAAGAAAAAACTAGCCTGGAGAGCTCTGTGAAGGCCCCTGTGCAGATGGAAGCTCCAAGCTGGGGGCGTGGCTTGGGTGGTGGGGGCAGGAAGCCCAGCCCCCGCCCCCAAGGGGCTTGCCAGCCTCTCTCCAGTGACTAGGAGCCCTTCCCCTGATTGGAGAGCCTTTGCTTGTAGTCCTGATTTATGCAGCTTCTCCTTGCAAACTATGCATTAAGTTGCCAGCGAAGATTCAAAATTGTAAAATAATTGTGGTGGCGAAATTATTCACAAATCCATCCAGGCCCCACGCTTCAGGAAGGCGGTCAGATTTACATGGAGCACATGGTGACATAATTCAGGCTAAACAGATAAGCTCGTTCCACTCCTGACAGAAACAATTCCCCGGAGACTGCTGGGTAACGCCAGGCCAATTACACACCCGGCCAGGGCAAAGGAACGCACGTCATCACTGAGGGTGACACGTAGTGGCAAGGGGGCAGGTCACGCCTGAAGGGATGTGTCCCCGTGACACTTGAGCAGGTGCAGGAGGCCGGGGGCTGTGGCATCCAGGCCAGGAGGCCATGTGGCCAGTGATTGGGGTGCCCAGGAGGGGACGGGGGTTGGGTCTAGCTCTGAAGCCAGCCCGTGAATCAGCCCGTGATCAGCCGGCCAGCACATAACCAAACCATATTGGGTTCACAGAGGAGGCGACAGCGTCCTTCAGATGACAAAATGGGCTTTGCCCTTCGGGTGGCCGTATCCACTTGGACTGGATCGGGTGCCAGGTGCCAGGTGTGTCATGGTAGTTTTGTCAATACCCCTCTTCTTTGCTTGAATACTTTTTTCCTTTTTCTGCCAGTTTAATTTGCTTTATACAGCACTTTACCAAGGAGGCAGGTGTTTTTTTATATTCCCCACAACAGTTTTTTTACTCTTATCAAAGCTGGTCATGATAATAACTAACATTTGTTGAATGCTGTGCTAAGAATTTATAAACATTATTTCATTGTAACTCTCTACAGCAGTGATTCTCAACCTGCAGCATGACTCAGAATCACCTGGAAGGCTTTCTACATCACAGACCCTGACACCCCAGCCCCAGAGTTTCTGATTCGGGAGGCCCAGGGTGTGGCCTGAGAATGTGCATTTCTCACCAGTTCCCAGGTAAGACTGATGCTGCTGGTCTGGGGACCAGTCTCTGAGAACACTGGTGTAAAGAAAAGTAGGTACAATGAAGTTGTGTGCAGTTGTGTGCTTGTTCTGCAGCAGGATGCCTGGGTTCAGATCCTGAATCCCTCCGCTTCCTGACCGTGTGACCTCAGGCAAGTTGCTTAACTACTCTGTGCCTCAGTTTCTCCGTCTGTAAAATGGGCATGATAGTGTTAACTCCCTCATAGAGCTATTACCAACAGCAAATAAATTAACACACACAAAGCTCTTAGAAGAGTGCCTGGCACATGGTAAACACTTGATAAATGTGAGCTGATACAATCATTGCCGTGTTCATACAGGGAGTAAATGGGCGCTACACCCAGCTCCTGTGGCCCTAACCACGACATTGCCTGGTGAAGATGGGGCTGGTGACTATGGCGGGAGGCCTCAGTGAGGGCAGCAACCTGCAGAGGCAGCATGGGGGTGAGTCCTTGAGTTCTGATGCTCCTGCTGCTAGCTGTGTGATGCTGGGGGAATCCATTTTGCCCTCTGAGCCTGAGTTTTCTCACCTGGGAAAAAGAGGGCCTCCGTTCAGAGAGCTTATGTTCTAGGCTGGTGGACTGTTTCATCCCGGTGACGGAGCCAGATCATAAAGGCTTCTGAATGCTGAGGAATTGGGACTTGGATCCCAATATCAAGGCTGCTCAAATTTTTCTGCTCAAGGACCCCCACCAGAAGGGAGCATTGCTCAGAGCCAGGCAGTTTCTCTGAAATCCTGTATTTCAATCATAAAAATGCACGCATTTTGTATTCTGCTCCGTAATAGTGCCATGTTTGTTTGCACATGAAGATAATGACATATTTTTCCTGAATATTCTAATGAAACGGGCCTCTGGGAGCCATGTATCATGTCTGTCTGGGGCTTCGGCTCCTACCTGGTACGTGTCTGAACACGTCTGCGGAGGGCTCTGCCGTAGGAGAAGGAGCAGATGCCCCGATTCCTGGAGGACCTGGCCAGGCCGTGCCCTCCCCGGATGGCTCCTCAGCCCCAGCTCCTTGGAGGGTGGTTCCAGACCGCGCCCGAGGCTGCAGTGTCCCTTCCATGCAGGGGAGATGCCATCGGCCCCGTCGACTGCGGTTTCTGTGCATAGAGAGATTTTACATCAAGTGCTTTTCATTCAGAATTGGAAGCTTTAATATGTTTTACAGGAAGCCCTTTTATGTGCCAATAAAAAACGAGCGATTATAGCAGACAATGAAAAGCAGCTAGTGCCTCGGAGCCGCTGTATGTTTAGAAAGAGCGGATACATTTCCCTCGAGAATGACACGATCGGGTCCTTTCTCGTTCATTACGGACTCAGACAGAAAGGAGCTCTTGCTAAAGAAATGCAGAGCTTTTCACAATCACTGCGCACACACACGTGTGTGTGTGTGTGTGTGTGTAAGAGAGAGACCACAGAACGAACCACCCTCTCTGGCTCTGCTGGTTTAATACCTTCCTTGCTCCTTTGTAGAAGAGATGGCCGTAAGCCAGGGGCAGTAGCCATGACCACCAGGCACAATTGATGCGGCATTTTAATTACTAGTCCTTCTCCGCAGACTCCAAAACACCATTTTTAAAGTCAACAAAAGCCAGAGTTGAAGAGACCTTGAAGGTCATCCCCTCCCCCAGTGAGCACAAGTGGGAATCTCACACATTCTTAAAGAGAAAGCAGAATTCTTGCACTTTCCCTAGAAAACCATTTTGAGGGTGAATTCCCTTACCCCCTGTCCTGAGAAGGGGAGACTGGGGAGAACCCTGGGGCGTACTGTGAACCCAGGGTCACATTGCGCATGGAGCCATGGAGTTCAGGCCCAGAGGCTGAGCCTGGCCAGGCAGCTGTAGGCACAACCACGGCCAGGAGCTGTGCAGAGTTGGAGAGACCCCGTGGTCTTCTAGAAAGTGTGCACCCCTCCTCCCAAGGCCTGGTTAGCCTGGCTTGGCACTAAGTATGAGGCCTTTCGATTTCATGGGGTATAGACTCAAGTTTTAGCCCTAACTTATGAACTTGCCGTGACAGCACAGATTGAAGGCCAGAACAGGCATCAAGTAGAGGGAAGTAGAAGGCCAGGCGCAGGCTTCCTGGGCTCTACTCCTGGCTCTGCCACTCACCACCATACAACCCTAGCCCAGCTGTTCTCAATTGGGGGTGATTTTGCCCCACCAGGAGATTTTGGCAATATCTGGGGACATTTTTGGTTGTCACAATTGAGGGGGTGGAGGTGTTACTGGCATCTAGTGGGCAGAGGCCAGGGATGCTGCTAAACATCCTACAGTACACAGGACAGCCCCCACGACAGACAATTATCATCGTCAAATGTCAATAGTGATGAGTTGAGAAACCCTGCCTTAGGCAAATTCCTAAACATTTCCGTGCCTCAGTTTCCTCGTCTCTGAAACGGGCTCTCATCTCTCATAGGGCTGTTGTGAAGAGTAAGTGGATAGCGTATATAGAGTGCTTAGAGACAGTGCCCGGCACAGAAAAGCACTATGAATGTGCGCCGTTAATGCTGATCGTCATCTAGGACAGTAGAAGGAGCCAGGGCTACAGCAGGGAGCCCACACAGTCTGTGCGGGAACAGAGGTCCAAGGACAGAAACGAGGGGATGGGCCCAAGGAAAGGCTGAATTCAGGGTCCTAGAGCTGAGAGTTCAGGGGGAGGCAAGAGGAAGAGGAAATGGGTGGAGGGAAAGGAGTCCTGAGCAGTTTCCTCAAATGCTGCTGGAATTTGAGGGTTCACTTTGTGTAGGGTGGGCAGCCAGGGAGCGGGTGAGTGGGGGGGACCCCCCTGCAGTGCACTGCTGCAGTGGTTTGTGCTCGCTCTCCTCCTGCCCTGCCTGCCCCACAGCCACCTCCACTTGCCCCGTGACAGCTGCTGTGGGCACACGATGGTCTTCAGCCTCTGGCCCTGGGCAGAGAACGGAGCTTGAAGCAGCCCAAGCTCTGAGTTCCAGGGGGCACAAGAGTTGTGTTGGGTCCCGTAATGGTTTGAATTCTGTCCCCTAAAAGATACGTCCACCTGGAACCTCCAAAAGTGACCTTATTTGGAATAAGGGTCTTTGCCGATGTAACTAAGATAATGATCATCATCCTAGAACAGGGTGGGCCCCAAATCCAGCAACAGCATCTTCATAAGAGATGGAAAAGGAGAAGACACAGAGATGCAGAGAGGGGCAGGTCATGTGACGAGGAGGCAGAGATTGGAGCGCAAGGGCTACAAACAAAGGAACACCAAGGATTGCAGGCAGCAACCAGAGGCTAGGAGAGAGACACGGAAGAGATTCTGCCTCAGAGCATCCAGAGGGAACCAGCCCTGCTGAAACCTTGATTTGGGAGTTCTGGCCTCTAGGGCTGTGGGAGAATAAATTTCCGTTGTCGTGAGCCACCAGGTTTGTGGTCATTTGTCACGGCAGACCTAGGAAACGAATACAGCTCCCAAGACACAAAAGCTTCAAGGCCCAGAGGCACCGTCAGACCAAACAGCTGGGCAGGGAGCTCAGAGGGTAGCCTTAGCCCAGGGGTACCTTTCAGGGCCTAGGACAAAGCTTTCAGCGTCTTGTCCTCAGATAACTGCCCCCTAACAGGGACCTTTTCTTCCCGGAATCCCAGAACTCTCCACACTTGGCAAGATGGAAGTCTCGGACCAGTTAACAAGGCCACTGGACGGTCAGGTTAAGGCAGCATAAACAACCAACTGTGTAGGAAGAAAGGGAAAAAAGAGAAAAAAAATGAAGTACAACCGAAGCTTTATTAATTGTCCAAGCTATTTAGCAGTAGGAGTTGAAAAGAAAGTAGTTAGCTGTTGAAGGAAGAAATGGAAAACTCTGGTCTTTCATTAATCTCGCTGCCCTCTGTGTCAAACGCCCATTGTCCGGGTGGGCACAAAGGCTGCCATAGTTTGTGGCAGAAACGCTAAGGGCCAAGCAAAACGGGAATGCACAGGCCCGGGAGAGAACCGCTCAATATTGAAAGTGTTTTCTCCGCAGCCAGAGGTGCCCATCTCCAGTCCTTTTCAATTTGTACACTTTTCTCCAATGACTCCTCAAGGGTAATTACAGTTCTTTTCACAAATGAAGTATGGAAGATACGAGAGAGGCGAGGCTGTCAATAGTCCTGCAGGAATGCGCGGTCTGTCTCCGGGAGACACAGAAAGCATCGATCCTCCTTCTTGTGGGACTCGGAGCGTGAATGGAAGGTGCCCCAGGAGGGAGGCTGGGGTGAAATCTCCTTCGCCTCTGTGGGGCCCAGCTGGCTGAGGAGAGGAGATTCTGAGCCCCAGGGAGGCACCGCTATAAGAAATTTGTCCCCCCATCCTACTCTCCAAACAAGTGTTTGAAGACCCGAACACTTGAATTTTTCATATTTTCCCTCCTTGGATGAATGATCCTGGGGCCCCAGCCACAGGCAGCAGGAGGAGCTCGGTGGCCCAGGAGCCTGCATTTCCACCAGTGACTTAGAGATCGCCACAAGACACCTGCTTGCAGACAGGTACACAGCATATGCTGCAGGAGACAGGGGAGGCACTGCAGAGGTGGGAGAGACGTCCTCAGGGAGGACCGAGAGGCTGAGATTTACAAGATGAAGTGTCATAAGTGTAAATATGCAGTTTTGCCCGTGGGTCCCCAATCCAACTGCTCGCTTATAGCAGCCCCCACTGCACAGCTCTGGGGCTGTGAGTTAAGAGGAGGCTCAGCCTCAGTCAGCTCTCTGCCGTGGGCACCAATAACAGCACACACCTTGCGAGAATGTTCTTCAGGCCAGGCACCATACTGGGTGCTTCACGACAATGTCCCATTGGATCCTTACAATGGCCCTAGGAGATACATATTATTATTACCCCTAGTTGGCAGATGAGGAAACTAATGCAGACAGCAGTTCAGCGATTTTTCCAAAGCCCACACCTAGAAAGTAGTGGAAGCAGGATTTGAAATACAGACAAGCTGGCTGCGAAGCCCATTGCTCAGGCTTCTCCAAGCTGCCAAAAAGGCTATTGAAACTTGGACTGCTTTAGCAGAAGCCTAACTCCTATCCCAAGGGAGGTGACCATCTGTTCTGCCTGCTTAGGCCACAGCCCATTGGGATGGGATGCTCAGGCCTGGGTGCCCTGCTTCCAGAAGAACATTGACAGTGGAGGACATGAAGATTGAAGGAACCAGCATATGCAATATCCCCTCTGACTGTCCCTGCAGACCTTCACTCCCGCTGTGCCTGGCCCTTGGCCTTCTCGAGACCCTACTCTCTGAACTCTCCTTGGTCTCAGTCCATCAGCTCCTCCCCGGTACCCAGCACTGCTTCCTTTCCTGCCCAGCAGAGATGCCACTGCATCATATTGATCCCAATCTTGCCGACACTCTCAACCTCCTCGTCCTTTTTTTTCCATCCCATCCAGCAAAATGGCAAGTCTAGTTTAATTCAACCATTGTTTTCTTTTTCTTAGGGACTTGGGTTTCTGAGGTGAGCAAGATTGGAAAATATTATACTTAAATTGGAGACATGACCAGTTCACAGTCTCCACCCTGGGCTGAACCCCCCCGCTCTGTCTGCAATGACCTTCCACACATCAGCCTTGTCTACACTCCCCCTTACTGACTTTTTCAATCCTTGTCCCTTCTTGACAATCTCCCTCACCCTGGGCCACACTCCTGACTCAGTACGTGACCTTTCCTCCATCGGAGAGAAAAAGGTCAATTTGCAGGGGGCGGGGGAGGTACTCTGTCAACTTATTGCCCCAATCTTTTTTTTAACAGTTTTATGAGGTGTAATTTACATACCATAAAATCCATCCATCTGAAGTGTACAATTCAATGATTTTTATTGTATCGACAGAGTTGTGCAACCATCACCACATTCTAATCTTAGAACATTTCCATCACCTCAAAAAGAAATCCTGTGCCCATCTGCAGTCACTCTCCATTCCCACTCCCAGCCCTAGGCAACCACTAATCTACTTTCTGGCTCTATAGTTGCCTTTTCTGGATATTTCACATAAATGGAGTCATGCAATATATAATCTTTATGTCTGACTTCTTTCACTTAGCATAATGTTTTTGAGGCTCATCCATGTTGTAGCATGTGACAGTAGTTAGTTCCTTTTTATTGTGGAATAGTATTCCATTGTATGGATATACCACATCTTGTTTATCTATTCACCAGTTGGTGGACATTTGACTTGGTTCCACTTTTGGCTGTCACGAATAATGCTGCTGCGAATATTCACATACGCATCTTTGTATGGAAATATATTTCAATTTCTCTTGGGTAGATACCTAGGATATTAGCCCAATCTTACAAGCTAATCTGAATCCTTCCCTCCTTCCTCTCCAACACCAACCAGTTGGAGAAGGTGTCTCTCCTCCAATTACAGGAGAATTCTTCAGGTATGCTCTGCATTGTCTCCCTCCCTGTTGCCTTGGTGGTCTTGCTCCATCAATCATCCCTTCTCTCTTATCATCGGCATTCTCCTCCATAAAGTGGGTATAACAGTAAGACCCACCTCATAGTGTCTTTGTGAGGATTAAATGAGTTAATACACATTAAAATGGACTGACTCTAGGGTGGTCCTCATGATCCCCACCTCCTGCTTTTCAGATCTTTGTATAATCCCCTTCCAGGAGTGTGGCAGGAGGACCTCTGACTTGCTTCTAACCAATAGAATATGGCAAAGATGATGGGCTGTCCCTCCTATGATTATGTCACATTGTTTAAGATGCCATCTTAGAAGACTGGAGAAACAGACTCTCCTTGCTGGCTTGATGAAGCAAGCAGCCACACTGGGAAACTCTGGGCATCCTCTATGGACTGCAGATGGCTTGTAGCAACTGCAGGTGGCCTCTAGGAACCACAGGTGGCCTCTGGGACCTCAGGGAAGCCTCTCACCAATAGCCAGCAAGAAGCCAAGGCCCTCAGTGCTACAACGGCAAGGAAGTGAATTCTGCCAACAATGTGAGTGAGCTTAGAATTGAGTTCTGCCCCAGCTGAGCGCCCAGAGGAGAATACAGCCCAGCTGACACCTTGACTGTAGGCTGTGAGAACCTAAGCAGAGGACCCAACTAAGCCACGTCAGGACTCCTGACCCACAGAAACTGCAAGGTAAAGCGTGTTGTTTTAAGTGCTAAATTTGTAGTAATTTGTTACATAGCTATAGAAAATGGATACACACACAAAGAGCTTAGAAGAGAGGCTGGCACAGCCGGTAGACTATGAGTGTTACCTGGCATTCCTGGTGGTACCAGATCAGCAATGTTCCCTTAGATTATAACTGAGCAAAGCTCATGTTAAAAACTCAGCAGAGGGGGCCGGCCCCGTGGCTTAGTGGTTAAGTGCGTGCGCTCCACTACTGGTGGCCGGGTTCGGGTTGGGATCCCGGGCGCGCACTGACGTACCGCTTCTCCGGCCATGCTGAGGCCGCGTCCCACATACAGCAACTAAAAGGATGTGCAACTATGACATACAACTATCTACTGGGGCTTTGGGGAAAATAGGAGGAGGATTGGCAATAAATGTTAGCTCAGAGCCAGTCTTCCTCAGCAAAAAGAGGAGGATTGGCATGGATGTTAGCTCAGGGCTGATCTTCCTCACACACACACACACACACAAAAATCAGAAGAAACAAGTGAGCCTTCTTTATTTTCCAGCCCTGACAAATTCCTTCCAAGAGTTTTCTGAATTCACCTCTTGCCCTTCTATTCACTCCCATTTTTCTGCAATTTGATTCTTCTGCTTCCTCTACTCCACTGAAGCTGTCCTCCTCAAGGTCACCAGTCATCTCCTAGTTACTAAATCTGATGGATGGTTTGGGTTCTTCCTGTGCTTGACTTGTCTGTGGCCTTTGATGTTGGTGATTGAAGTGGCTTAGAGCTTTGTCCCAAGGAGACACTCACTGAATCTAAACCTCTTTCTGGAGGAACCAAGAGTGATCAGATCCTAATAGGCTGGCTCTTGGTAACTTGGACTCATTCATTCATCCATTCACCCATTCATGCATTCACATACTTGCACCCTTCGGGGTACTGTAGATATAATACTAAAGCACTCAGTAATATAGGCACGGTCCCTACTTTCAATGGAGATTTCATGCTAGGCATAGGGGTGCAGACTAAACTAAATCAATGACTAGACCAGCAGTAAGATTTCAGAGAGTGGTAAAGATTACCATGACAATAAGACAGGGTGAAGTGATAGAGAATGCTACACAGAGGAGCTATGTAGACTGAGAGGTTGGAGAGGGATTCTCTAGGAAGGTGACACTTGAGCTGGGGTCTGAATGAAAGTAAGGAGACAGCCATGGGAGATCTGTGGGAAGAGTTTTCTAGGCCAGGGGAACAGTTAATGCAAAGGCTATAAAGTGGGAAAAATCTTGGGGTATCCAAGGAACAGAAAGAAAGCCACTGTTCCTGGAGCAGAGCTGAGCAAGCGGAGAGGTAGTGGGAGATGAGGTCAGAGACATCAGCAGGGCTGGGGCACACGCACACGTGGCCCTATAGACTGGAGTGGGGAGCCTGGATTTTATTCTAAGTGTAACAGTGAATCAGTAGAGGCTTAAAGCAGGGGAGTCAATGATGTGGTTTTTGTTCTCTGAAGATCACTCTGGTTGCTACATGGAGAATAGCTTATAGGAAGACAAGGGCCAATGCAGGGAGACTAGTTGGCTGGTTATTGTGGTGGTGTGGGGGAGAAACCATGGAGGTTTCGACTAGAGTGATGTAGGTCAGGTTTCCCAGGAGACAGACTCTGCAATTCTGTAATTTGCATGCAGGTAATTTACTGGGAGTGCACTCAAGAACACCTGTGGGGGAGTGAGGCCAGCAGGACCGGGCAGAGGGAGAGATTGAACTGTGAAGCTGCAACAGAGCCCTCAGCCCACCCCACGGGGAGCCCCAGAGATGGGAGAGCCCCTCGGAGCTGTCCTGAATTGAGGCAAGAGGGCCAGGCTTCCATACCCTAGAACCAACCAGTCACCAGATATGAGACATGGCCCTGGGGAGGGGGGATAGCTTCGGGCAGGGGGGTTCTCTTCAGCTGAGGAGAATTCCTGGAGAAGGACTCAGCAGCTGGGGAAACAAGTGCCTGGGCACACCACAGCATCTACGACAGGTGGTAGCCAGAGACGTGTAGAGAATTGGGCAGAGTTAGAATATAGTTTCTAAGCAGAACCAGTGGAACTCGTAGTCGGCCTGGTTGTAGGAGAGTAGAACATGGCAGGAATCAAAGATGACACCCGAATGTCTGGCTTGAGCACTGGGGTGAATGGTGGTGCCACTGCCTGAGATGGGGCATAGGTTTCTGTGAGGAAATTAAAAGTTCATTGGCCATGTGCCATCCGAGAGGCCTGATAGACACCCACAGGCACTGTCAACTGTGCGGTGTGACAGGTGCATTCGGGGCTCAGCGGAGGTTAAGGCTGAAGACGTAGTTTGGGGAGCTGTCGGTCCTCCAACAAATAGAGGATGAGGAGCCTGCAAAAGACACTGAAGAGAGGCCCAGGAAGTGAGAGGAACTCAGTGAGAGTGGGTGTTCCAGAAGCTAAGAGAGGAGCTGTTTTAGGAAAAGGGAGGAGTTGTCAGGGTTGAGTGCCAATGAGGCGCGATCGTTGGATTTGGCAAGAAGGGGATCACAGGTAATCTTGACAAGAGGAGTTTTGGTGGAGCAGTGGGAATGGGAGCCCGGGTCAAAAATCGTCAAGGGGAGAATCAGGGGTGAAGTGATTATGGTGACTGCCGACAGTTATTTATTTAAAACGTCTTTCTGTGCAGAGAAGCAGGGAAATGGGACAATACCTGGAGGGAGATGTCTGGGCAATGGAGGGGTTTTTAAAAGATGGATTATTCCAGAACAGGCACATCTGCAGATGAGGATGATCTAGTAGAGGGAAACGGGGGAATGGAAGGAGCAAAGTCCTTGAAAAGGAGAGCTGGGGAGGAATCCAGGGCATAAATGGAAGGTTTGAACATAAGCGCAGGAGTCCTTCATCCATGTAATGGAAGGGAAGACACCAAGTGTTGGTTTAGATACTGGATATCAGCAGGGGGAAAGGAGAGGGAGTTTCATCTTGTCAATGAAGTATGAGGCCAGGTGAGGAGAAGAAAGGGCATGTGGGGGATTTGGTGGGCAGCTTGAGATAAATACTGAAATTCCAACTTCTTAATCTCCACTGGGAAAAACCGGGCTCAGGACTTGGCATTTTAGAAGCAGATCTACATGGGTGCTGGAAGGCTGCTTGGTGAATAGACTCAGAACAAAGGAGGCTGGCTGAATGACGGGACTAGAGGCCACCTCAGGCTTCTGCATCCATCCATCTTGCCCTTGAGATGGTCTCTCCCTTGGGACCAGACAACTCAGAGTCCTATGGCTTGGGGGTGGGGGGAGGGTGAAAGGGATAATTCGGTACATGTGTGTGGTGACGGGTTGTAATTAGTATTTTGGTGGTGAACATGATGTAATCTATGCAGAAATAGAAGTATAATGATGTACACCTGAAATTTTTACAATGTTATAAACCAATGTTACTGCAATAAACAAAAAATTAAAATAAATAAATAAATAAATAAATAAATAAATAAATAAATAAATAAATAAAAAGAGTCCTATGGCTTGAACCCTCTGTATCTGTCCTTAGGGACAGAATGTTCTGAGACTAAAGGCCAATGTTTCTAGTGTTCCAGACAGCCCTGGGATGGACATTCCCCATCTTTGCTCTGGGGACTCTCTCACTTTCTTCTGTTCTGTGACCAACTCCCTTCTGACTGACACATTCTTATTTTAGATTTCCTAGACATACAAAATAGGCTATAGTCCAGCACTCCTGGCCCCCAGACTGTTTCTCATTTTTAGATGACCCAGCATATCTCTGCTCTAGTCCATTGATTCAGATTGACTCTCAGAGGCTTGTCTATTTCTCTCATTTCCGACTTCCCCGGTGCCACTCTCATACGGAATTAGCCTCTCTCCACTTTCCAGCATTCTCTCTTCGCCCAGTGTTTCTCTCTTCTCATTTTTTGCCTCCCTTTCAGAACGTGCCTTCTCATCTCCTCCGAGGTCTTCCCTCCCCTCAGGCATTGGCATAGCCGGGGTCCCACCTTCATGTCTCTTTTCTTCTGAATTTGATGCACTCTTCCCTGGGTTCCCTTGGCTTCCATGGTGTTCACTGACGATCTGATGAATCCTGAATCATTATCACCCACTCGAGCCATCTCCTGAGCTACAGACTGGTAGATCCGTTATCTCCATCTAACGTCTTTCACCAGTCGAGGGTCACCTCCATGAGGAAGCCCTTCCTGCCCACCCCTCCTCCTTCAGAACTCTATGCCCTATACAGATTTCAATCTTAGCATCTTACAATACTATTTTTTAAATAGACTTTATTTTTAGAGCAGTTTTTGGTTCACTGCTCTAAATTAAGCAGAAAGTACTGATAGTTTCCATATACCCACTGTCCCCATACCTGCACAGCCTCCCCTATATCAATCTCTCCAACCAGAACGATGCATTTGTTACAATTGATGAACCTACATTGACAAATCATTATTACCCAAAGGCCATCATTTACATTAGGGTTCACTCTTGGTGTTGTACATTCTAAGAGTTTTGACAAATGTATAGTGACATGTATCCACCATTACGGTATCATACAGGGTAGTTTTACTGCCTAAAAGTCCTCTGTGCTCCACCCATTCATTCACGCCTCCCTCCTAACTCCTGGCAACCACTGATATTTTTACTATTTCCGTAGTTTCATCTTGTCCAGAATGTCCAATAGTTGGAATAACACAGAGGTAGCCTTTTCAGATTCGCTTCTTTCACTTGGTAATATACGTTTAAAGTTCCTCCATGTCTTTTCATTACTTGAGAGCTCATTTCTGTTCAGCACTGAGTAATATTCCATTGTATGGATGTATCACAGTTTATGTATCCATTCACCTACTGAAGGAAATCTTGTAATACACATTTTTGATACTTGTCAATTTACATATCTGTCTTCCTGTACTAGAAAGTAAGCCCCTCGAGAACAGGAGTGACCAAGTTTTCATAACCTTAGCACCTAGTTGAGTTCCTCTTACATGGCTGATCCTCGATGAAGACTTGTTAAATGAATGAATGAACCAACAAACACGTCAATCAATAGTATCCCATTGACACCTACAACTCCATATGTTCAGAGCTAAATGTAATTTCTCCTTCTAATCTCTCCTTCTCATCACCCCCGAAAATAATCCAGATACTCTTCTTAGACTTTCTGTCTCATAGAATCCACCTAGGACAAAAATGTGAAGATACCCTGGATTCTTCTTTTTCCTTCACCTCCCATGTCCAACTACTCCACAGGTTCTATTGATTTCACCCTTGAATGTCTCGCAATTTATCCCCTGTCTGCCATACTCTTTACACTGAAGTCAGAGCCCATTCATTTCTCACCTAGATTATTCCAACAGTCTGCCTGCCTCATTCTCACTCCCACCTGCAGTCTTTACACTGGCCACCTGAGTGGTCTTCCTAAAATATCCTCTCTCCTACTTAAAATTCTGCAATAAGCCCTCATGTCTTTGGGATTACAATGGAACTCCTTGCAAAGACATTTCAAAGCTACTCATGATCCAGCCCGAGAGAGCATATGCGAAGCTCTCAGCACAGCGCCTAGAACAGGAAAAGCACAATAAATGTGCACATTATTACCATTATTTCTGTGTAGCCTAAAGATGAAAAGAGTTCATCTTTAGGAGGACACGAGAATTGTCGTCAAGTATCTGATGATTGGGCGTATGAAATATGCATCAGATCCTTTCTGTCTTGTCCCAAGAGACAGAATTGGACCCGTTGAGCGGAGGCTGCAGAGAGGCATGTTTCATTTCCATTGAGAGGAGACCTTTCTAACAGCCAGGAAGCATCCAAGAATCAGAAGGAAGTGAACACCCCTGTGCTGGAGGAGTATGATCGGATGCTTAGGTGTTTTTGAATTCTGGTGGTGTCATTCACCGGATTCCCAAAGTCCAGGTAGTTTACAAGGGGATTCAAGCATAAGGGGCAGGGGCAGGAGTGTGGACCCCATGTCCTTATGGACTTCCAGCCCATGAGTTCTGTGAGACGGTGGTGAGAGACCCGCCCAGTATCAGCTCTACAAGCGCCCCTGCCCCCATCCTGCCATCACCAAGCTCTGCTTCTTGCATCCTTCTAGTACCCTCCATGCCCACTGCCATCGCTCCTTCTCTCCAGTGGGCTGTTTCAATAGCCCACTGACGGTCCTCTGAGCCTGTACCCTCCCCCGGGGACCAACTCATCCCTCACCATGCTTACAGAGTGACCTTCTTAAGGCAACAGTTGAGACTCTTCCATTCCTCTTCTCGAAAACCTTCAAGGCCCCCAGCCCCTCGCCATTGCCTCCATCATAAACCTCAAATGCCTAAGCCTGCTGTTTCTGGCTGCACAACCTCTGGGGTCAGGTAGACTCAGGTTTGAATGCTGGCTCTGCCACTTACTGTCTGTCTGACCTTGAGCAAATCACTTGTCCTCTTTGGGCCTCAGTTTCCTTACCCATAAACCGGCGACAATCATGCTGACCTTGAAGGATAGCCATGAGGATAAAATGAGTTGTGAAGTCTCTAGCAGAGTCCTGAACCCCCTGTGGCCTCAGGACACTGTGGTTCCAGTGCACATTCCCACCTGCCCTGCCGGGCTCCAGCCCACTCAGCCCCCAGTCGCCATCCACATCGGGTCACTAAACACCCATCAAGGCCATGCCCCCAGGCTGTCCACCTGCTTCCCACCTTTTCAATCCCAGGGACAGCTCAAACCCCTCTTGTTCTGCCAGTCTTTCCCCTGCGGGTCTCCATCAGGATGAATCGTCCCCACACATTCACTCCCACGGCATTTTGCTCATGTCTCCATCAGAGCACCTGCCTTGTTGAGTCTGCTCCTGTGTCCGGTTCCCTTTGGATCATGAGCTCCTGAGGACAGGAACCTCGTCTGGTTTATTGCTGTGTTCTCCATCAGCCCAGTGCATGGGAGGTGTCATTCAACTGGAAGGTAAGGAGCTTTTTAAAATAGCTTGGAACCTAAGGATTCTCAGTAAATCTTAGTTGAATAAGTGGATGGACGGGAAAGAAACACAGTCAACAAACCCAAGCTCTCAGCCCCAAGTTGGTGGTCTTTGGGAAGGTAGATTTACGACCTACCTTTTACTCCTAGGTTTACTCGCTGTAGGAAGACTCCATCTCCAGTCTTCCATCTCCAGACTTCCTCCAATGAGCCCCCATCTCTAAATCCTCAAATCCAAAATTTTTTTCTCATTAAAAATTTCCAGAGGCAGAAAAGATACCTCTGGTTGGCCCTTTTCGGATCAGGCACCTCTGCCCTATAGATGGAGAGCTCCAGTGGCTGCCTCAGCATCTCTCTGGAGCAACCCAGCCTCCTGGGCCCCAGGTCTCACAGCAGGAGGCAGTCTGAGCAGCTCCTTGGACCAAAGGCTGGAGCTGGGATTCCCTGGCGGCTGCTGAGAAGATCGCTGGTAGAAATGCGCACCACCAAGGGGACAGCTGTAAAAGAGGACGGCAAGGAGGCTGGCCAGACCCAGCAGAGCCCAGCAGAGCCTGAAACAGCCCAGCCAAGACCCAGAGCCTAGGTCAGAGCACTTGTCCATCATAGAGAATGGTACCCAGAGCTCAGAGCCACGCCAGGCCCATACATACATACACTCTTGGACTAGTGCAAACCACCCCCCCCCCCCACACACACACATACGTACGCACGCACACACATACACACAGTCACGCCTTTGCTCCTGCAGTAGGAGATGTGTAAACCTGACTCAGGGCCCGGAGGCCCAAATCCAGACTGTGGCCCTCACCATTCTCGTCCTGCAGACCCTACCCCTCCAGCCCAGGCCCCAGCACCCCCCACGGCAGTCCTAACTCTTGAGCCGGGTGCTGGTTTTCAGAGCGCTGCGAAGGGGTTGACTAACATCACCCAGCACTGTGTTCCTCCCTCAGCCAGGGCCTGGCCCAGGCTGCCTAGAGCAATGGCCCTCAGAGTCCGGCCACTTCAGCTGTGTGACCTTGGCTGGGCAACTCATCTCTCTGAACCTCAGTTTCCTCATCTGTGAGATAAGGATGACAGGACCTGCCTCCCTGGGCAGGAGTGAGGTAATACGAGGTAACACATACAGAGTAAGTCCTCTACCCATCTTCTCTCGTTCTATCAGCATCAGCACCATGTGCCGGACACTATTTCAGGAGCTGGAGCTACAGCCATAAAGAGGAGAGACCCTTGTCCTCCCCAGGCAGCACACAGCCCAATTTCCTTACATTGACTATATAGAGATAGTCACGCCCCAAGGATTGAATGAGGTCATAATTCTGAGTGTAGGGACGTCCAGGCACACGTTAGGAGCTTAGTCAGTATTGGGCTCCTTTCTTCTTCTCTCTCAGACAGTTCTTCAAGGACGGGGACGCAAATTGTTCACTGTGCTTACTCCAGTCCCTGGAATGCAATAGGTGCTCAATAAATGTTGAATTTTTTCTCTAAATGGGCATTTAGGGAACCAAAGACCCAAAGACACCTCTCCTCCCTCCCTTTCCCTCTCTCTCTCCCCCTCCTCCCTTCTTTTCACACACACACACACACACACACACACACACACACACAGCAGGGATGAGCTCGGCTCCTCTCTCCCACAGTCCTTCACCCATCGCAGGTCAACCTCAGGCCTCCTGGGGCCCGGTAGTCTGGGCTGACGGTGGGGGAGCAAGCTGTGGACCCAGGCTATTGTTTATTCATAAATGGCCATGGGAGCGGGATCTGAAGCCCTTCCTACCCCCACTCCTGCTTTCATTTTAATGCAATGAAGCCACCCCACGGCCTCCACCCCCAAACCTTCCTAAGGTAAGAGTGAAATTGATTTTCCCTTTTAACTGGAAAGCAAGATAAACACATGGCACCCTTAGGGGCTGAGGGGAAGCACTTAAAATAGCACATCTCTGGGAGCAGGCAGCGGCATGCAGAGTTCATCACAGATGAGGGCTGAATGCAAATCACAGAGGCGGCAGCTGGGCCCCGCCCGCCCCCGGGGAGCAGGTGAGAATATGCACCTCCACCCCTCTGTGTCCTCCGCCTCCCATCAAGCTGGGGAGCACCTGCTGACCTCTGTTCTCACAGACTCTGACCTGGAAAGACTTCTCTCAGGTCATCCCCACCTATGCCCACAGCCCTGCTGTGATGGGCGCTTATTACCCCTCGAGGTAGCCCACTGAAGCTCTCCCATTGGCAACTTCTGCCCTTATTGACCCATCCTGGGTGTCCCAGCATCTTCCCCCTTGGTGGAAGTCTGATCCTGAGTCCCTCATCCCCTCCCCACTCGTTGCTCCCTGCAGAGATTGGAGAACCAAGACCACCCGCCCACGTCTTCTCTTCTCCTGTCCGACCTCCAGGACCCCCAGCCGTTCCTCAGAGAGCCCATCCCTGTGTGGAGAGTCTTCTCTCCACCCTTCATTCGTCTAGGCTGGTGTCGGAGAAAAGCTGCAGTTCTCCAGAGACAATGAAGAGGAGGAGGGGATGGTTGGGGGGGAGGGGAGCCAACATTGACTCAACACCTACATACGGCAGACAGACAAAGTATTCAGAGTTTGTTTCCATTATCTCACTTAATCCTCACAACAGCTCTGTGCTTGAGGGACTATTTTTATCCCCAGTTTACAGATGGGGAAACAGCATCACCGGGATTCAACAACTTGCCCAGGATCACAAAAGCAAGCTGCTCTTAATCATTCACCATACTCTCCCAAGGAATAGTTGTCTTCCTTTTTCTGATGTGTTGGTTTGGATTCTCACAGCCTCTGCATAAAATGGGGACGTCTGCCACGCTTACCGGGCACCTCCAGTGAGACCCCAAGAGAGCCGGGTCCGTGAGGATGGCAATGCCTTTCTGCAGAGTGAGCTGGGGATCACCAATCCTCTTCACCAGCCCTGCTCGAGGCTGTTCCCTGGGGCCTAAGGTTACTGGAGTGACTTGGTCTCTAAGGGGACAAGTCCGAGACCCCTGGCCCTGGCAGCCGTGGTGTCAGGCATCTGAGCACAGTCCCACTAATACCCACTTTGGGAGCCATGCAGGACCAAATGCCTCTTTTGCATTTAAAAGTCCTGTTTGTACATGCAATCAAATATTATGCAGCCAGTTAACACGAAGCTGCCGTTCTATACTTATTGACATGGAAAGACGTCCACAACATATTGTCGAGAGAAAAAAGCATTTTACACAACAGCACGCGGAGTCTGCTCCTGTTCATTTAAAACCGTGTACATATGTGTTTACAATCAGACAGAGGTGTCTGAGAATGTTCTCCAAAATGGGACCAGGGGCTGTTTCTGGAAGTAGGATTTCGGGTGTTTTTTGCTTTCTTCTTCGTTCCTTTCTGTGACTGATTTTTATAATAAGGAACAGGTATCATATTTTACAAAAAAAATTAAAAAACACTTTCTAAAAACTCACTGTGTTATTTAGGCAGTTTTATAATATAAGATAGGGGCTGAAAGAGCATCTGTGCTTTCTCTGCCTCTCTTCCTCCTCCCTCTCCCTACCTGCCCTCTCTCTGTGTCTCCTCCAGTACTCATGCGAGGGCCCCCTCGTCTGTGATGGCTTTGCAGTGAAGTGACCAGAGTTGGAATGTCAGCTCTGAGCCCTTGTATAAAAGGGGCATGAGAATTTCCAGCCCACAAGGTTGTTTGAGAAATCAGTAAGATCAGTTATGCGAAGGCACCTCGACCACACCTCACACGTAATCGGTGCTGAAGGAGTGTTTGCTGGTGGTGGCAATCATACCACACTGAGGAAAAGATCAGGAGTCTAGAAGCCCAGGGAACACAACCTCTCACTGGTGTGAGGGGAAATGTTTTCAAGTACCTGAAATTACTGCCCCAAAGCCATGCAGTGTTCCTCCTCATAGCCTTGATAACAGTTATTTAACATTCTTTTTTGTTGTTGTTGAGGAAGATTGGCCCTGGGCTAACATCTGTGCCCATCTTCCTCTACTTTATATGGGACACCACCACAGCATGGCTTGATAAGTGGTTCATCGGTCTGCGCCCAGGATCTGAACCTGTGAACCCCGGGCCACCAACACAGCCTGTGAACTTAACCACTATGCCACCGAGCCAGCCCCTAATATACATTTATAACTAGTGTGTTTACCTGGCCCTCCATGGACCCCATCCAGCCTACAGTCTGTTTTCCTGTGGCTGCCAAGCTAAGAATGGGTTTTACATGTTTAAAGACTTGAAACAAACAAACATCAGCACACAAACAGAGAAGAATATGTGGCCCAAAAATCTAAAATACATGTTATGTGGCCCTTTACAGAAGAAGTCTCACAGTGCTTTAGCAGCAGGGGTGCGGAGCGTCTCTGTAGCACCCTGACTGCAGAAGGAGAGACCGCGAATGAGAGGAGGAAATGACACGACTCAGAGGCCCAGGGCTGTCTCCTTGCACGGTGTGTGGTGGGGGGCAACACTCCTGATCCTGATCCTTGAGAGAGACTTTATCTTCAAGACCCTCTGGCTGGGGAGGCAGGGACATGCATAAGACATCCGGGATGATTGCCATCCCAGAGGGCGAGATGGAGTTGGGGGGTTGCAGGGAAGAGCTTTGATGATGCAGAAAAGGCACCCTGTGCGGTGGGTACCATCATTCTCCCAGCTTTCAGAGGAACACATGGACTTCGAGAAGATAGGCAGCTAGCCCGAGGCACGCCGCTGCTGAGTGGAGAGCAGGGATCTGAGCCCAGGCACGCGACCCTAGGTCCTGGGTCCTACCTTTGCTGCAAGGTTGTTCTTAGGCAGGGCAGGGTCAGTTAGACGTGGGACCTCAGGTAAAGTTTCCTGGAATGTCAGTGACTCACCTGAGTCAAGTGGACCCTGGGGGCCACTGGGACCACCTACCCAATTGCTCAGCCCTGACTGTGGCCCGGCCTCTGCAGAGGGATCAGAAGCTTTGTGGAAGCAGAGGGAAGGGGACATCCCTGTTCTGGTGACTGGCCAGCTGGGCCAGGGCTTGTGCGGGTGCCTCACACACCGCTTCATCTCCTTCCATCCTCACATCTACCCACAATATCGGGACAATGAGTCCACTTGCAGATGGGGAAACTGAGGCTCCAGGAGCTCACACAAGGCCACACAGTTTGTAAAGGGCAGATTTGGGACTTGAAACCAGCTCTCTCTAACCCTGGAGTGCACACCTTTCCTGCTCCACAATGCTGCCTCTTCTGTGGAATGGATGGGAGCACCTCCTACTCGTCTCCTTTGGGGCACCCCGTCCTGCACCCCCTCCTAGGAGATGCATCAGCACGCAAGCTGCCTGCCCGGCTCCCGCCAGCTCTGTCCCAGAGAACCTGTGCCAGCCAAGTGTGTCGGGACTGGGTCTGCCGAGACAGGCTAATGAAGCAATTTAAAAACAATCATTTGGAACACACAGACATCTGGGTAATAATAGACTACAAGACAAGTGACCAGTGAATTTTCTCAGGGCCACTAACGGAGCAAGATCTACCTCAGCACGTGCCGATGGCACGAGACTCACTGAAGGGCCCCACAGACGTCTCTGTGAGGGTCTGACTCACTCAGCAGGATTGGCCCCTCCGCTCCTCCCATGTGCTTTGCTGGATGCTGCACGAGTGTGTCTGGGGGATGCTCCTGTGCACGCACACGGAAACACAGGGACATGCTCAGTTTGACATTCTCGGGCATGTACACAGCTATGCACACGTTTGCACACATGTGAAAGGGTACCTATGCACACACACAGCTATATCCTCTCATGCACATACACGAATTGCCCACACGTGCATGAGCCTATGCAGACATGCATGCATATGATGGTAGAACACAACATTGGCCCCAATTCTTCACCTCTCCCTGTATCCCCATCTTTGTCATGTGACTTTGCAGTGCCTCGCACTGAAGACAGCAGAGTATATCTCCCTGCCCTTGACGTTGCATTTGGTCATGTGACTTGCTTTGACCAATAGGATAAGGCAGATGTGATAGAGTGCCAGGTCCAAGGTTAGGCCTTAAGAGACCTCACACGTTTCTACCTGCCCTCTTGCCTTTTTGCCAACACCACAAAAAGAACATGCCTGGGCTAGCCCGCAGGAGGATGAGAGACATGTGCAGCAGAGCCGCTCCAGCAGAACCCAGCCTAGATCAGCTGAGCCCAGGCACCCCAGATGCATGGGCAACAATAAGTGGTGTGGTCTGTTATGCGGCAAGAGCTACCCAATGAACACATCCAGGGACACACGTGCACACGAAGACACAGAGACACGCATCCAAACAGCCCCCATGCGTACACACACATGCACTTGCACACTCAGGCACTCCTCTGCACACGCACATTTTCAAACGCGAACACCGGCTTACCCCACAGAAGGGTTTGCAGGAGACAACAGCGAGAATTAAACCCTATCCTAGGCCACCTCCATCTCTGGGAGGCTCTTTCTTGCTGCCAGTGGAGAGGCTATGAGTGTGATGAGGTGTTTGCCCCAAAATTCCCTTATAGACTTCAAGCTGCGCAGGCTCTGGCCCCATAGTGGCAGGGTTTCCATAGCCTTCTCTGAGCAGCTCTGACAGAGACCCCAGCGTTGATTCAGATCACAGCTTCCTCAGGAAGGAGGAACAGACTGTCACTGTGTGACTTGGGAGCGAGAACAAAGGAACTGCAGAAGTGGCGTGGGTGGGGCAGGGCGGGGGGGCTCCACTCGAGGGGGCATTGGAAGGGCACGGCCCTCGGTCCTTGGTCCTCTCACTCTGCGTCCTGGGCAGTTCACCCAGGTCAGCAGAGGTCCAGGTGCTCAGTCAGGCTGATCCCACAGGGGCCCCATGCCATGTCTGCCCCTGGGCTGAGCTGGGCCCTCCTCACTCGCTCTGGGCGTGCGGGACAGGAGATCTAGGCAGATGTCACCTGCTCCGTCATTAGCAGCCAGGTGTGCACATGGGCCCGGTAAGGTGGTATTGCTTAACGGGGGTTTAGGGGGGTGCTCAGGCTCTTAATCCAAATGACCTGGATTCTAATCCTACCTCCACCATTGCTAGCTGGGCAAGTGACTCAGCCTCTCTGCCCCTCATCTACACACCTACTAAATGGAGGCAGTAATACTTGAGGATGAAATGAGAGCATCACTGTGGAATCCCCTGACTCAGCGCCTGGCAGAGAAGCCTCAATAAATGGTAATAACTATTACTACCCCTCTGGACTATTAGCCCTAAGGGCTGGAGCTGTACCTAGTTTCATTCAATTTTTTACAGTTGTAGCCCGAGGGCCTGACACTTGGTGGGCATTCGATGGAGATGTTGAATGAATGAACGAGGATATAGAGGCACAATGAGAGCATGAATGAAGGTCCCCAAGATCTTTAGGGACATGGATCAGTGTTAGATGACAAGGTAGAGGAGGCTGCTAGACATCGGATGGTGATCATACGTGGCGAACTTTTTCTACAACCCCTTCCATGGACATAGCCCCGCATAGTTTCCCAAGTATGTTCCCATCTGCTGGGTTGTTAAATCCTCACCATTGCCCCCATTTTAGGGATGGAGAAACTGAGGTTTGTAGAGGATGCGTCAGCTCTTTTGACTCCAAATCTCAGGAGTCCTCTGCTATCCCCACAGCTTCTCTGAGTGGGAAGGACTTTTGAGATCCACCACTCAAGCTTCTTTCTCACGGAAAGGTAGATCCATGAAGGAAAATGACCATCTCAAGACTACACAGTGAGGAGGACCCTGTGTTTTCTGAACCCAAACCCAGTGCATCCTCTCAGGTCCCCTGAACATCCTGTGACATGTGCATGCTCTCATCTGTACACCTGCAAGCTGATGACACGCACAGCTCAGGATGGATTCCGGCCCTCAAGTCTCAGGAACAGGAAGAGATCAGCCTGTGTACATGTCGGTGGAAAGGGATCAACAAGCATTCATTTAATACTTACTTCATGCCAGTCTTCTACGCTAGTAGCTCGGATCGTAAAGATAGGAAAGACACAGACTCTGCCCTCCAAAGGGCCACAGTCTGGGGGAGAGACAGATATGTGGGCAGAAGGTCACAGTGCGTGGCAGTTCTTGCTGGGATAGAAGATGCTAAGTGAATGGAGAATTGGGGGCTTCTAACCCGGACCCAGGGGGTCAGGCAAGCAGATCAAACTGGACGCACACAGAAGGCCCCCAGAAGACATAATCTGGGGCCTATTCAAACCAACAACATTAATCTGTTTTGATGAAGGGCTCGGCCTGTCCTCTAGGTACTGAGCAAGTGAGCTCTGCTCCCACACTGGGAAGCCACCTCTCAAAATAAAAGCCCAAAGATGACAGACCCTCCCATCCTCCTTCTTTCCCTTCGAGGGTCTCACTGCTTATCGAAGGACATCTCCCAGGACTCTGTCTGAGAAGAATTCTGCTAAACAATGTTCCCTCCACGTCTACAAATTTCCAGTGATGATTTAGGGCCTCTCACAAAGAGGTGCCCCAGGCAGCAGCTCGGCTGGTGGACGCCTTAATTTGGTGCTGCAGGGACATAGTCTTGAAGGAGGCGACGCCCGAGTCGGGTCTTAAGGAAGAAGAGTGTAAGCAGGGCAAAGGATAGAAGGGAAGCTCCAGGCGACCTGCAGGTGCAAAGGTGGAGGCATATGGAAAGGCCTGACCTGGCCAAAAAACACAAGCAGCCTCACGGCCGCCACGGAAAGAAAGACAGAGAAAAGGAGCAGCCAAGCAGCTGAGGAGGCCAGCAGGCCCCAGGCTGGGGAGGTGGACGGATCTGGCTGTTGTCAGGTAGATGCCACGAAGGACAAGGGAAGGGGCTGAGAAGTCCCTGGAGGCAGGGAGCAGAGAGGCAGGACAGCTCTAGGCCTGGAGGGGAGAGAGGGTGGCGCTCCTGCTTGGCCATAGGTAAGATCTCCTCCGTGGCGCACCCGTTTATCCATTTAACAACTACTGTGCTTAAGATGACATCAGAGGGGCTGATCACGTGTGGCCTGTGGGCCACGGTGGGGGCTTTGGATTTAATTCTGAGTGATCTGGGGAAGCCCCTGGAGGGTAGGAGGGTAGACCCAGTGGACTGGAAAGGATGACACAGGGACTGGGTATAGAGGGGGAAGAAGAATGGTCTGAAGGCTGAACCCTGGGGCCCCCCGATGTTCAGAGGCTGGGAGATGATAAGGAACCTGCAAAGGGTTCTAAGGAACATCATCTGCAAAGATGACTGAGGAACAGCCAGCAGAGGCAACCAAGTGAGGAAAGGGCTTCAAGGAGGAGGCGGGGCCGACGTGTCACGTGTCAGTGAAAGACTGACCGTTGGGTTTGGCCGCGTAGAAGTGGAGGAGGACCAAGACCTTGATCAGAGCAGTTCTGGTGGAACAGGCTCAAGAGAGAAGGTGAGGAGAAGGCCTGGCCCCAACAAGCACTGAGCACTGTCCCTGGGAGTCTGCTGCAAAGGGCGGCAGAGAAACGCCTGCAGCTGTCGGGGAGGGTGAGGTCAAGAGTGGTGTTTCTTAGAGATCGAATACAAAGTTAGAGGGCCTTGTTTACGTGTTTACGATGGGAACAATCCCGTCCTGAGGGGAAAAGGCAGCGGACAGCTGCAGGGCCGTGTCCGTGAGGAGGTTCAAGGGGATGAAGTCCCATGGACCAGTGCGGGGGTGGCCTTGCCCAGGAGCCAGGCGGTTCCTCCACAGTCACAGGAGAGGGGACGGACCCTGTGGGCACACGGAGCTCTCTGGAGGTGGTGGTGGGAGTTCATGAAGTTCACTTCAGATTGCTTCTGTTTTCTCAGGGAAATAAAAAGCAAGGTGATCAGCCGACCACCAGGAGAAGAGGAGGGGTGGGCGGTGAGTTTTCTCCGGGTTCTTTCGTCCTGGGCAGCTCGTGGGCTGGACCTCACTGCATCTTCCCTGACTTACTGGGGCTAAGAAGGACACAGCTCTGCCCGACCCTGTGTCCCTCCCACACTTGCCCAGGACCCCAGAGGCCCCCAAGAGTGCTCCTCTGGCACCTGGACCCTCCACAGCCCTTCTCAGCACTCTTCCTGGCAAGGTTTTCCAGCAACGGGTCACGAGGGCTCAGTGTGCTCCATCCTGTCCTGCCTGCCCCCAGCCAATCCGCCAGCCCCAGCTCTGGCCGGCGGGGGAAGTGGCGGGAGAGGGGGGCTGGGAATCAGGTGGAAATCTCCCACAGGTGTGTCTTCCGGAGGCAGTGCCCGCAGCCAGCCCTGCTCACAGCCGGCGACAAGTCTTGTACCCAGAGACTCTGGTGTTACTGCTGAACTATGATTGCATTTGTCAGACCCTCAGAGGAGGCAGACGGCTTCCCGTGCCTTCAGGTGCCGGCTCCGCGGAGAAGGAGAAGCAGCTGTCAGCTCGGGCCTCTCTCTCCCTCCCCAGCTCCGGCTCCTGCTCTCAGCCTCCCACTACAATGGAGGTGGGGTGAGGCAGTGCGGGCACAAACCTCCAACCCCAGCAGCTCGTGTTTCGGGGCCAGGCTTTGTGCCAGCCACTCATTTAATCCTCAAAACGGCCACAAGTCTGTACTAACATCATCCACATTTTACCAATGATGGCACTGAGGCTCAGAGAAGTCAAGAACTTGCCCAAGGTCACCCAGCTGGGAAATGGCAGAGAGGACTTGAAGCTCAGTCTATCTACTAATAAGCACTCCACAGCACCTCTTAGTGCTTTTCCTAACGAGGTTTTCCAGAAACGGGGTCCCAGAGTGCCCAGTTCCATCCAGCTCTCTCCCCAGCCAGTCTGGCCAGGGTCAGACTGCCCAGGTTCAAATCCTGACTCAGCCATTTACTACCTCCGTGACCTTGGACATGGTACTTGGGCCTTCCTAAGTCTCCATTTCCCCATCTGTAAAATGGGGCCCTGACAGTACCTCCCTCCCAGGGTGGCCGCAATCACTCTTGCCGTGCTGAGCCTGATCCTCCTCCTCTCAACATGCCCCAGAATGTGGTGTCAAAACCCCAGTCAAGGGCAGGGCCAAAACAAGCCATCTCCTCCCTCATTCTGGGCATCAGACCTCTATTGATACAGCCTCACAGCCACATCACTCCCTTGGCTCACATAAAGCTATAGTTCCCTCTGCCTTTCAGATCTTTTAAGCATACATATCAACAAGCCAACTGGACTTTGCTGTAAAGGAAGTGAGTTGCCCGAAAGTGAGAAAGAGAGGGGTGCAAAGCCCTCTCCCAGAGGCCTGTGAAGTAGTGCACACCTGTCCCCATTATCCAGGAGTCATCAGATGGGTGTTCTGTGTAGATGAGGTGGATTGTACATGCACATCGGGAGTGGGCTGGAGATTGGGGAGAAGCACAACAGTGGGTGAAGGATTAAGGCCTGGAGGAGGGGAGCAATAATGAGCAGGAGGAGAGAGGGAGGGGAAGCCAGGCCTGAGTTCTTGACTGTGGGAGACAGGTCTGGAGAAGCCCCCCTGCTGGTGAAGGAAAGCTCGGCGAGATTGAGAACGGGAAGAGCCCTGGGAGCATCCTGCCGAGCTGGGGGGCTGGGGGGGGGTGCTCTTAGAACGGGGTGGGGGCCTCAGCTCCTGCAGAGACCAGAGGGACCCAGTGTGCACTGAGCAGTCATCTAATCCCTACACAACCTGTGAGGTCAACACTACTGCGCCCCTTTCACACACAAGACAATAAGGGCACTTGGCTCTCTGCCTGGCGAGAAATCCCCAAGAGACCATTGGCCATTCTGCTTCTTGCAAATCTCCATCGACAGGGAGCTCATGACCCTGTGAGGCTCTACAGCTCATGCACGGCCACCCTAGGTTCCCACGCAGATGAACCCGACTCCACAGCCCACGGTGCACGAGCCTTGGAAACCTCCTCGAGGGCCTCCCTGCCTCTTGGGACCAAGCTTCCTGCCAGGTGCTCCAGATACGACATCACGGCTTCCCTCACGCCCACTTCCCCAGAGGAGGGCTGAGCAAACCCGGTGCTGCAGGTTGGCGTGGGTGTCTGTGGACTGACCACCCAGAGGCCTGCGGAAGGGAGAGCCTGTTACTCTGGGGCCGCTTGTGGTTGGAGAAGACCTGGGCTGGGCTGGAGTGAGACAGACAGACAGAGAAAGATAAGAGGAGAGACAGAGAGAGAGGGAGAGGAAAGGAGCTGAAACCCTATAGGCTCCCCTGAGTAGACTGTCTTACAGAGCCCAAGAGTGTGTCAGTTCTTTCCTCCAGCTGAGATAGGAAAAAAAGGCAGAGATCTCTGATTACAGGGACCCTGACTCCCACAGCAGGAGGTAGGCAAACATGTGAGGCTAGCTCCAGAGGGCTCAGGACCAGGCAGAAGGAGCCCAGCTGATGGCACACTCACCAATCCTCCATCTTCTGCCTGTGGCAGACATCACTAATCAATCGTGGCGCTCTTTCTGATAAGGCTGGATGGTGGTTTTATTTTAGACAACAACACACACCCCGAGAGCCTTTGGCCCCCGGTGGACACTGCCTCTAGCAGCAGGAAAATTGTGGGGGGCTTGGAAGGTCAGACTGAGCTTGACCCTGAAAGGCAAGGACAAATCTCTAACAGAGCCTTAAAATCCTTTCACAGTTTATTGGCTTAGGAGCCAATTAGATCATTTGGTGCAATTTTCTTCTTTCTCCTGGCACTGGTCACAAGTGGCCAGTGTTTGAGCCCTGAGCCCACAGAGGACAGGATAGGACACAGACCACGTCCTGGCGTCTTGTCTTTGCCAGCTCTGGGCCCAGCACACCAAGAGCTGCATTCGATGCTCGGGAAACTGAATGATCTGGGCCGTGGTGTCAGCTCCACCCAGCACCTGGCCCTCTTACTTTCCTGGAACAATCAAATCAGAGACTCAGGGCTATTTTTAACTGATTAAGAGGAGAGCCTCGGATCAGAGTTTCTCTTTAGCAGCTGTGCTGCCAACAAGTCGCTACTACAAACAACTGTAATTATTCCAAAACACTTAGAACATTTGCGCTTCTGCTAGGCCTGACAAGAGCTCCTGTTTTAACGGTGTTAGCCCCTCCACACTTGTCCATTAGGGTGAATTAGGGCAGCAGAAGAGACAACCATCCACTAAGGACATCCTCAGAGCCCAGGTGCACATGATTAGCCAAATCATCTCAGTGTCGTTCATGGGACAGCAGGTCCCCGTGACAATGCAGTCAGGATGTCACTGGCTGACTGTAAATAATGAGGCACCCACGGATCCATGTGCAGACCTGAAGCTGCCACCCTGCCTGGGAAACAGCCATTGAGAGTATAAGGGAGCCTGAACGAGAGGAACACTTAAAAGGGACTGTGGCCAGCTGTGCACCTAGAGACCGACCTGAGGGGGCAAAGGTCAGCAACAGACATCTCAAACGTGTTTCTCTACCCTGACCAGTGTTTAGAGCTCCAGCCCACATTCCCTTATATAACAGAGCATTTCAGAGCAGAAGTGGCTCATTCAACCACCCTCCATCCTCTGTCTGTGGCAGACATCACTAATCGATCATGGCACTCTTTCTTGCTAAGGCTGGATGTAGATTCAGACTACTTCAACCCAGAGCTGAGCCAGCCACTACCAACGGAAGATGAGATAAAACTTAGTTGCTAGTCTGCTTTATAAGCTCGTTTTATGATTAAGTTGGGTCAGAATGGGAATTACTGACCTCCCCACTACTGGCCATCAAGGATCATCTTGGCATTTGCTTTAGCTTGGATGTACTAGTGCAGGGCACTCAAGAAGACGTTTATGGTTCCCAGCAGTAAGTTTGGTCCCAGCAGCTGGGAACACCTGATGCACATAAGACCTTAGTGAGTGCTGACTGGATGGGGCACATTTAATGTTTTGTCTGCCCAGCACCACCCCCAGTCTCCTGGGCTCAGCTGCCCCTTCTTTGGAATACAGCTCCTTTTCTCTCGTGGTTTTAGGGGGGCTGCCAATCATAGTACCTATCCCCCAGCTACATTGAGTTCTAATGTAGACTGATCATGGACAAGAGATCTACGCTGGGCCAGGTCGAGGCCTTTCCTGAGAATTTCGGACCCAGAAACTCTTTCAAGGGAAGAGGGGCTGGGGTTCTCTGGTGGTTAAACTGTGGAGTGCAAGGCATGGAGAATGCCAGTGGTCATTTCTTGACATGTGGAGGAAGCTGGTCTAAGGGAACAATGCTGATGCATAAAGATGAGCAAGATGGAGGATGAGAGAGAGAGGGAAAGATAGAGATAGATAGAGATATGAGAGAGAGGCAGAGGGAGGGAGAGAGAGAGATACAGCGATAGAGATAGATAGAGATGAAGAGAGATAGAGATGAGAGATGGAGATAAGAGACAGAGAACCTGGTTCCAGCTCTCCCCAGTGCCAAGCTATATCCCTTCAACAGTCACAAGAACCTTCTAATAAATTCCTCTTTTTGGTTACCTTTTTGAAGTTGAGTTTCGGTCACTTGTGACCAGGAACCTGTCACAATGCATATACACGGGCATATACACAACGATACCAGTGTATAGCAAAGACCCACGAGAGAAGGATAAGGCCACTGGGCGGGACTTCTGGAGGCAAACGTGAAAAGCAACCTGGGATGGTGGCTGGTACTGTCTGCCACAGGATGCAGGTAGTCATGGCGATGGAGAGAGCCTGACCTGGCAGGGACCACCAATGAGGAGGGAATGTGGACAATTCTACTTTCTATCAAGTTCACTCACATGGGCTGGTCGTGTTGCCTATGCCCATGATTCTTGTGCGTCATGAGGTCAACAGTGTCCTAAGATTCTGGGAGGCAGGCTGACCTCCGTGTTCTCTACTTTGCTCCAGGGTTTCCAAGGAGTGGGGCAGTATCCTGGGGACAGTGAGGGATAAATGCGCTCCTGGGAAGGAGGGCCAGATCTTTGCACTCCCTCATGCCCAGAGAGCAGCGGCATCGCACACTCTTCCCTGCAGGACACACACTTCTGAAAACAGCTGGGATAGGAGGGTCTTCTACAAACACCAGCATACTGGTCCATGCTTTCAGCACAGGTCTGCCGGCCCCTACTGTATGACAGATCGCACGCTGGGCACCTCAGATACGGATAAAGACATGTGGTCCTGGCCTTGAGGAAGGCTCAGGCTAGTGGGGCACAGAGACGTGTAAATAGAATACAGTGCAGTCATTTTCAGCAGAAGTGGGTGTAAAGGATTCTAGAAGGCCATAGAAGGCATGGTAAATCAGCCTGAGGGATTAGAGCAGGCTCACACAAGAAGTGACATGTGAGCTGAGTAAGAGCTTATTCAGAGGACAAAATGCCAGGATTTTCCTTAAATTCCCAGAGGGTCCCAAGTATGGTAGGTACCTCACTCTCACCATTAAAGATGTCTTCCCATACAATAGAAACTAGAAAGCGACACGCTGCGTTTCTTGGACACCCTCTGCTAACTAGGTGTTTGCACGTGACCTAGGTTTCGCCAGCGGACAGACTGGATGAGATCTGGAGGGCAGACATGAGTCACGTGAGGTGATAGGTATGGGATCCTCTACAGACCCTTGGCTCAGGGTCCCCTGTGAAGTCCCTGGTGAGAGGGGCTGAGCAGTGGGATATGGTGGTCATGGAGCTTCACGAGAACAGTTCTATTTTGTGGCGGGACATTTCTTCTTTATTTCTTCTTTATTTCCTGACCCTTCCAGCAGTTCTGTGTGCTACCTGATCCTATAATAAATGCCTTTCCACTTACACCAGCTGGAGTAGGTTCTCTCTGCAACTAAGACCCCTGAGTATGGCATCAGGTTCCGCTTCCGTCTTCCCTCTGCTATAGCACTGTGACTCAGTGGTTAGGAGCATTGATGCTGGCCTTAGAAAGACTTCGGTTCAAATCTCAGCCCTGTCATTTTCTACCAATGAGACCTTGGGACTGAGATTGGTTTCTCAGCCTATAAAATGGTGTAATTATAATATGTACTTCATGGCGTTGTTAAAAAGCTTGAATCAGACGATGTACGTAAAACACACACTACTAGACACATAGCAAGGCTGGATAGATGCGTGTTATTACTCTCCTTACAGCTTGGGTTTCTTTGCCAGCCAACCCAGTCTTCATGCTGCTTGTGAAAAGTCAATTTAAGAGCAGACAAAGAGCATTCGTGGCATAAAAAAAGGAAACCTTGCCAGTCTGGAAGGTGAATTGAACAAGATGAAGCAGAACACAGGAGTAAATGCACAGACCTAGTCTCAGGTGAAGAAAATCTGAACAAAGACAGGAAGGCGGAGACACAGGGCTTGGTTGCAATATGTGTCACACAGATTTGTGGGATTAGAAAATGAATCAGTGTGCATCATTAGCGTGATGTCACCAAGAAGCTAAGATAGTCTTTGGCTGTATTAAGAGAGGTAAAGTGTAGAAAGAGGGAGGTGGAAACCCTATTCTACTCTGTCTTGATCGGCCCACATCTACAAAGCTGAATTTAACTCTGGGGAATCTCACCATGAGAGAGATGCACAGACTAGCTTGAGTTCAGAGAAGCCACCAGGATAATAGCTAACATTTATTGATCATTTACTATGTGCCAGAAGCCACTCCTAACCCGTTCTTAGCTCTTCTCCCAGCAGCATAGACTTTGACTTGTAGAAGTTGCCGTGGGCTGTGCAGAGTCAGTCCTAATGACAGCCATGACAAGGATGGCAAATGTCTGGTGTTCGTGCCACCGCGCGCCCCTCCCAACCCAAGGCAGACATTACTACTCAATCACAGAACTTACTGAGTCCAAATGTGGCTTTCAAAATGTCCTCTTCACCCAACATTGCACTCAGTCGAAGATGAATCCCGTAGGCCAGTCCTTCACCATGTGGACAGGATGCGTGAGTGGCGACCATGCTGTGAACTGTGACCAACCTAAGCAGGGCTTGACCCTCTGTCAAAATGGGCTACAAGACATGGGAAAGAAGCTGGCAGGGCCTCCCAGGGCAGACACAGACCAGCCACTTGTCCCCAGCCCTGCAGCGGTAGAAACTTGGTGTTATTCATGGACCCAGAATGGATCAAGCTTTGTGGCAGAGACAATGCTGTATGTTTACCAAATCCCATTTCATTTTCTTCTTCCTGGGCACACAGGAAGACTACATTTCCCAGCCTCCCTTGCAGTTAAGTTGAGGTCATGTGACTGGGTCTGGCCAGTGGGTTACGAGGAGAATTGATATACATCCCCTCTAGGCCAGACCACAAAACCCACTGGTTGAGTGATTATCCATGCCCTTTCTTCCCCTTCATCAGTGACCTTGGAGGCCGTGTGTTGGGGACGGTGGCATTGCAAGATGGAAGGACCCCGGATCCTGAGTCACTATTAGGAGGAAAGCTTCACAGGATGCTGCCCAACCCACATCAGACTGTGATATGAGCAAAAACTAACCTTTGCTGTGTAAGCTACCAAGACGTCAGAGTGTATTTGTTAATGCAGCAGAGCCTAGCCTAGCCTGACTGCAGAAGGTTAACACCTAGTGTCTCTCCAATGTGGTCTGGGACCACCAGCGTTAGAATCACCCAAGAAGCTTGTTAGAATTGCACATTCTTGGCTCCACCTTAGAGGACCTGGAACTACAAATCCCAGGAAGGGCCCAGGAGTTTACAACTTTAGCAAGTAGTCTAGTGATTCTTATTCTCCCTGAAGTCTCGGAACCACTCACAGCTCAACCACACTCACAGGTGCCAATTTATCACTTTATGGTGAGAAATAGAACTTCGAGCAGAGCGGAGCCCTGGGGTCAGCTGGCCAGGACTGCCTTTTCCCATGGACATGTGTAAATGAGAGAAACTGAATTTCCACCTGAAGCCCTCTGGGGGCCCTGAAATCAGCCCCAGGGATTTGAGAAAGGGCATCTTCAGAGTCTCAGCGTGAGTCATGTGGCCTGAGACACCCCAGCCATCACTGCAGACTCATCTGGGACATGTCCCACACAGACCACCTGGGGCACCTTCCTCCCCAGACCATGCTGGGAGCAGCTAAACAACGTCCTGCTCCTGGATCCACTCTCTTTAGACTCTGAAGACCACCTCTTCTACTTCCCCAGCCACTCCCCAGGCAAGAGCCAACATGGTGAATTAGGTGGTATCCTTGAGGCCATCCCAGGAGGATTCACCGAGTGCCTCAGTATCCCCTTACCCATCCATCTCCAGTGTTGGGGAGGGGGGTGGGGGGGGAGGAATGCACACGCCTCTTGTGTATGTTGACTCTGAACTGTCCCTTGTCTTCAAGTGTGAAGGCGCCTGCTCCCCCGTCTGCTGACCACATGGGCTCCAGGGCGCAAGACGGATTCGAGTCCAGCTCTGTCACTCACTGAAATGGAGCAAACTATCCGTCTCTCCAAACTGCAGGGTCCTCACCTGTCAAGCGGGGATAAAATAATCACTACCTATTATACAATAATCACCCCACAGTTGTTGTGATGGTTACACGACACATATCATTTGACGGCCCCAAGTCTTACCCCACATTGAGGGTGCTCAATAAAGTGTTGTAAATGAGGCGCTCCGTGTGTGATGTTTGTGACCAGGTATGTTTGTGGGACAAGGGGGTGGAGAGCATGGAGATTAAAAGCCTGCATTTTGAGGACTGAGAAGCCTCGATCTGAATTGTCAATTACCAACTGTGTGGCCTCACTTTCCATATCTATGAAATGGGAACAGTGATCCCTCTATCACAGGGTTGTTATAAAGATTAAAGAGTGAAATGAATGGAAGATGTGAATCTGTGTAGGTGTGTGTGTGTGTTCTGGTGCACAGTTGTGTGTGTGTGATAATATAATAGCTGACGTTTATTGGGTGCTTACTACATGCCAGGCACTGTTCTAGGCACTGTTCTGTATGAACTCATTAACCCTCACGACAATCCACGAGGCAGGAATTATATCACATTGAACAGCTATGGAAGTCGAGCCATAGGGTTTACACACGTTGACCAGAGCTCTCGCTGGTGGGGCATCAACAATCCGTCCATTTCTCCTCTAATGCCGCTTTCTCTCTCCCTGGCACTAAAAGGTGGGAGGGGCAGATGCAGCACCCCCCAGACTCTTGGTGGAGGCCGAGCCTGCTAACCAGCAGCAGCCCAGGGACTCACCTGGTCTCACCTCCCAAAGAGCTTATGTCCCGGGAGCTCCATGCAGTGCTCGGTGTGAAAGGGTGACAAATAGGGAAGACGCATAGGGTTGGCATGGGTTCTACAGAATCCCGGAGCCCTGAGAGGTCATTAGGTCCAGGACCTGTCCTCATCCTCCAGCAGGACCAGGACTGATCTGATCTGACTTCACTGTGATCTCAAATGCATCCAAGGACTTGATAAAGTCGTTAAAATTGAGGCTGTCCTACCCTAGGACCCAGCAATTCTCTCCCAAGTTCACACCTTAGAAAAACACTTGTCCTGTGCACCTGGAGATATGGCCAGGAATGTTCACAGCAATGGTGATCATAAAACCGAAAACTGGATAAGCAAAGTGTGTTATAGCCACACTGTGGAATACTACACAGCACTGAAAATGAATGAACTGCAGCTGTGCAGCTTGAGGCATACTAGAAAATAAGTTGAGTAAAAGTGTTGCAAAATAAATACCTTTCTTTGTTTACCAATAAAACAAAACCCAGACTTTATGTTTTTAAAGAAAACAATGGAATGATAAACACAAAATTCAGATAGAGTTACCCTTGGTAAGGAGTAAGGAATTACAACGACGGAGGCACACACCAGAGTTTCAGTGGTTTGGGAATGTTCTGGTTCTTAGGTTGGGGTAGAAACATTGGTGTTCACTTTATTATCTTCATAACATATACATATATATACACACACATACATACATATACACACACATATATATACTTTTATATGAATCAGATGAAATAAAAAGAGAGAAAAAGAAAATAAAACAACACCTTATTCTTGTATAGTGTCATACAAGCAATTTCATGTAAGAGTAACAGCAACAAATCCCCACGCTGTTTGTCTGTTGAGTCCTGACCATCACATCAATCACAGCAAATATTCATATGACCCTCTGGACCAGGCTCTGCTCTGAACACTCTACATGTATTAACATATTTAACGTCCATGAAAACCCCATGAGCTTAGGTGCTATTATTATCTGCATTTTGCAGATGGGGAAACTGAGTCAGAGAGGTCACCTTGCCCAAGGACATGCACCTACCAAGTGGCAGAGCCAGGATTCACACCCAGCCCACCTGGCTCCCGAGCCTGTGTCTTTAACCACTTGGCAGCACAGCCTGTCATTTGCCTCAATTAGCCTATTTACTCCTCACACTGGCCCTTCCAGGAGCAGGTTATTATCCCTATCTTCCAGAAGAGGAAACCAAGACTCCTCTGGCAGGCAGGGAGCACGTTCATATACTGCTTCCCTCTCCAGACCCATGGCAGACCCTGCTGACGGATCATGGCACAAACTCAGGTCCCCCCACGGCAGGCAGGTGCCATTAATCAGGCAGAGTCGGCCCATACCTTGAAACCTATCTGCCACCCCTCAACCGTACGTGACCTCTGCTTCTGCAGGTCCTCAGAGGCCCTCCCAGCACTTCTGTTGGAAAGAGCTCTGCCTGTCTTCCTCCACGTCTCCCCTGGCCGTGGACAGCGCCTAACTGCCACCCGGGCACTCCTGGCCCCGAGGGGCTGGTCGTCCCTCTGTGCAGTGCTCCAGTCTATTACAAATCGACACCGGCCTTGGACAAACCTCTGACACCCCGTGCCTCAGTTTCCCCAAATGTGAACTGGACAAAAGTTGGCATGATCTGCCCCAAGCCATAAAGAACAACAGCTGTTCCCCGTGCTTTCTGCTCCTCCTGGAGGAAGAAGCCAATTAAAGACCAGACCCACTTGGGGCCCCCTTTCTGGAGAACGGAGACTTCGGGGCACTGCTGGCCTCGCCCCCAAGAGCCCGAGATTATACTGCAAGCGGCTCTTACGGCAGCGCATTGCAATAGATATTAATTGCTACATTAAATTCTATGATATTGCTTAAGAGGATGTTCATTTAATTTCCCTGCAACTGTGGTCAAGCTGATCTTTAATCGAAACTGACAGGCGCAATTTGAATCAGGTAGCAAACTCCTCTCTCTTTAAGGAAGCCAAGAACGGCATGAATATTAAATGGGTCAGGACAGTTGGCAACACTAATACAGTTTAAATCAGAACAAGCCTCAGCTACAGCTTTTAATTATTCATGCTCTCCTGGTAAGTCAGGCCCTGACAGCAGTGTCACCGGGAGTTCAGGAAACTTCCTCGATGTGACGTGAAAGACAAGGCGGGGGGCAAGGGGGGGGGGGCAGCGTGGCCCAGGGTCCCGCGTTAGGCCAAGCTGTGTGAGGGTAATCTGACTAGGAGAAACATGCTCGTGGGCTGTCTTTGGCATCACGTAAATGCTGCATGCTAAATCAGGGAGAGACAGGGACAGAACTATAAAGATGCACAGCCAGATAGAGAGACAGGGGCATATGGGGGCATAGATCAAGGTCAGAGATGGAGACAGACTCACAAAGAGAGAGACATGCGGAGACAGAGAGAGACTGAAACTGAGCTAAAAGCAGAGACACGTGGAGACAGAGCCAGAAGTTACATCAGAGGCGCAGAGAGACCGAGCAGGGCCAGCAGGGAGGGGGCAGCTCAGAGCCTGAGCATCTGTCTGTGTGTACCAGGATGGGGGCCCAAACCATCAGAAGAAAGCAGAAACAACAGAACATGTCCCAGAGATAGTTGTCTGGGGACTGAGGGCAGAGCCTGCGTCACAGACACCAGCTCCTGGAACAGCAGAAGCTCCACTCAGCACGTCTTGGGATGAGCCAGGTCCATAAATCACTCGGGATGGGAAAAACCTGTGTGCAGCCTTGGAAACAGCATCTGGCAGAGGAAATGGCAAGAGGGACGGTGAGGGGCCTGGGGGAGAGGAAGGACAGACAGACAGAGCAGACAGGATAGATCAGAGATGAAACAGACAGATGGAAGGGACGAGTCAGACGGATGGAAGAGACAGGAGAAAAGACCGAGAGAGATGGTCCTGGAGAGAGAGGCACAGAAACGTGGGAGAAATGCACACACGGAGATGGACAGAGAGAGACCCACGGGGAGAGAGTCGCAGGCAGCAAAGATTCAGAAAGAATTTCCTTTCCACACTAACCTTTGAAATGTGATTTGCAGGGAACTTGTGGTTCTTAAGAATAATGTGCCTTCTTAACGCGTGGGGCACTTACTGTCCACAAGACACCTTCCTGTCTGTTATGCCACCTCGTCCTTGCCCCCTCCCCATACTCCCCAAATCTAGAGGGGCATTCTAGAACATTCATTCTCTAAAAACACTGCTCAGGACTGAGATACGCTGTATGATTAGCCCAATTCGTTAGTTATGAGGCATTTACCTAAATTCTCTCAAATTCTCTCTCCCTAGCTGTATTTTCTGACTGTACCACCTCCTGAGTCGACGCACGTAATGTGGTGCACAGAACATAGGAGGAAGAGCCACTTTCAAGTTCCAGCCCTTGGGCATGGGAGCCTCAGTTTCCCCGTCTGGCCCCCGAAACTCAGCTGAGACAACGTGAGTGAAATTGTGAGGCCTGTACACGTGAGAGGAATGTCATGGCCCACAGCAGGACACGTCTGTTGTAGGTGCTTTGTAGAACTTGGGAAAGGGTGCCTGGATTGAGGTGCATGCCCCAAACCTCGTCCTCCCACAAATGCAGCCCAGGCAGGGTTCCCTTCCGCTTCCAAAAGCACAGGGTCTGTCCCGTTCCTCCTCACTGCGGCCAAGGCCTCCGGGCCACCCGGCATCGTTCTTCCGCGCAGACCCTGCGGCTGAAATTTGCATCCAGTCTCCCGGGCCGGCTGATCTCCGGCGGAGAGGAAGGTAAATGGAAAGGCAGCGGGGGGCTTCCTGAACGTGTTTGCCCTCTGCAGCCCTTAACATTTACACATGCGGCGGAGGAGGGAAGCAGTCTTAGCACCCGAGGCGGGTGTACCAGCCAAGGAGGAGAGCCAAGCCTCCGGCTGGGCCAGGCCGGAGGAATGTACGAGGATTTTCACGTAGTATCTCCTCTCTCTGGGGGCAAATATCACTGTCGCCTCCGAGGACGGGCAGCAAGCCCAGGTGGGCCTGGGGATGTGGGCACAGACTCTGGTGAGGAGTGCCCGCCTGGGCCCTTCCACCCAGGGGCCAGCCCTGGTGGAGGAAGAGTGGGTACCCGACACCCCCTCCCACACGCTCAGTGTTCCCACCAGCCCCAGACGGCCAAGATCGTACAGCACAGTGTCCTGTCGCTGCCTTGACTCACACCTGCCCTGGTAAACAGGACAGGCAGCAGTGCCTGTTTCCTGACAGCTGAGGCCCAGAGAGGTGAAGTGACGTTCCGGAAGTCACACAGCAAGTTGTAGTGGAGCCAAGTCTCACATCTTCTTCCCCAGGGAGCATCTTAGCCAAAGGCATTACCCCTTACGTCTGTCTTACGTCGGCCCAGGGCCCCTGAATTCGGGGCCAGGCCGTGTGCAAGGTGCTGGGGGTCAAAAAGGAGAACCTAAACCCATGCCTTGTCCTGTAAGATTTCACAGCTCAGTGGGGGAGACGGTGAGATGAACACCCTATGGCGGGACTGGACACACAATTGGGGGGCCCAGTGCAAAGTGAAAATGTGGGGCCTCTTGTTTAAAAAGTATGAAAGATTTCAAGAATGTGGCAGCAGATCATTAAACCAAGCATGGGGACCATCTGAGCTCGGGACCCAGTGTGACAACACAGGGTGCTTGCCCATGATGCCGGCTCTGCCCCATGGCTACGGAAAAGGGTGATAATGGAGGTGTTTACAGAGGCCGTGGGGGTGCCGCAAGGAGGGTCAGACCAGGGACCGGGAATGTGGTGCAGTATAGACAAGAGCCTAGGCAGAGAGTCAAACAGATCCTGACTGTCAGACCTTGGGCAAGTTACTCAACCTCTCTGGGCCTCAGCCAGGATAATAGCTTATTGGCCTAAGTCGATATACAAAAAGCAGTAACAGTCCTTGACACACAGCAAGACCGAGTAAACGATGACTATTGTCCTTTGTTACTGATAACTATGAACAGGGTAACACACATGCAGCTCCTCCTTCTGAGGGTCCTCACGGTGTCCAGGCAGCTCCACAGTGGAAGGGCCTCCATCTGCTGGGGGATTTTTCTAGAGTCTGAATCGTGTTGGACATTATCTGGTATAAGGGGACGACATTAGGTATTAGCCAGAATTACTTCGTGCTGTAGGACAGAAGATACAGCCAGCACGCGGCGTCCATGCATTGGTTCAATTCCTTAGTTAAATATCGTTTAACCAATATTAACTGGGCACCTTGCAAGAGCCAGACGCTGTGCTGGGTCTTCACACACAAATGAGAAGCGGCCAGCAGGGTCCCCTCACCCTCACGGATCTCACAGGCTCGTTTTCACTGCTGCAGAGCCAAAATCTTGCTTTAATAAAGTAATAATAATGATAACTGTAAACAGTGTCAGCGACCATTTTAATGAGGACTTACTATATGCCAAACACTGCAAGGGCTCTCTTTGCATTGTCTTATCTTCATCCTCCCAAGGATCCTATGAGGAAGTCAGTCTTGATAACGCCCTGTTACAAACGGAGACATTGAGACAGAGAGGTCAAGTCACTTGGCCAAGGTCACAAGCCTAGGTAAGTAACATTCATTCATTCAACGTGTATTTGTTGAGCATTTACTCCGTGCTGAGGTCTCTGCTAAGGGAAACCATAGTGAGCCAGACAGACCTGCCCTTGTTCTAGTAGGGGAGATAGACAGTGAACTGGAAAAATAAATAAAACAAGATTATTACAGGCTTTAATTAGTGCAAAAAAGGGGGGAGGATGCTAAAGTAGAGAATAACACGTGATCTATTCTTCATGGGGCCTAGATGGGTGCCAAGGGCATAGTAGGCACACAGTAAGTATTTGCTGACTGACTAAATGAAAAAGGAGGTCACATGGTATCATTCTTGCTGACATCTGAGGAATGAGAAAGAGCTAGTCAGGCAAGGAGTAGCTAGCTCCACATAGAGTGAACAGTATGTGCAAAGGCCCTGAGGTGGGAAGGGCTTGAGCATATCAGAGGAACTGAAGGGAGGCCAGTGAGGCTGGAGCACGTTGAGCAGGGTAATGGATAGCATGAGATGAGGTCTAGAGATGTAGGTATGGATCAGATCTCTGGAGGCCACCAGAGTAAAGGAGTTTGGAATTTATCACAAGGGCAAAGGGAAGCCAATGAGTGAGAACGGGATAGTTATACAATCTTGCTTACATTTTAAGGAGATCACTATTGCCTTAGGGTGTGGTGGATTAAAGAGGGCCACTAGTTTTCTGCTGCTCCTCTCATCGATAGGGGGAAGCTATTTCTCTCCCCGTTGAACCTGGCCCTTGACCTATTTGGACCAATAGAATGCAGCAGAAGTCGTGCTATGTAATTTCTAAGACTGGGCCTTCAAAGGTCTGCAGCTTCCAGTTTTGCCACTTGGAACGCCCCCTCTTGAAACCCAGACAGCTTTGTGAGAAGCCCACGCTACGCAGAGAGGCACATGGAAAACGGGGGCGTTGCAGTTAACTGCCTGGCTGAGTTCCCATGTGCCCGCCAGGCCACGCCTCAGACGACTGCAGTAAACACCCTGTGGAGCGGAAGAACCACTCGGCCGAGCCCAGTCACCCCGCAGACCTTCCAGAGACAAATGGGTGTTGTTGTTTTAAGCCACTAAGTTTGGGGGCTGTTTATTACACAGCTATAGACACCCGAAACGTGGAGAACAGATTAAAGGAAGGCAAAAGCAGATGCAGAGACAGGATTTGAACCCAGAACTCAGTGACACCAAGATGCTGCTCCTGCCCACCGTGCTCGGTAACAGAAGTCTCTCTGATCGCTGGTGCCCTGGTTTAACTCTCCTGCCCGTCTACCTGCCTGTCTCTCAGACGCAGGTCCCACTCTCCTGCCAGCTCTGACTTCCACCAGCCCCTCCTGGTCCTGACCCTTCCCTGGGGACCCAGCTCAGCTGAGGCCTCTGAAGCCAGTGGGGCACGTGAGGATCCCCATCCATCCTGCCTTCACTGCCCTGCCTGCATCTTTTATCCTGGCCCCAGAGTCAGTGCTGGCCTCGGGGAGAGCTTCCTCCCGCCCACCGGCCCTGGGGAGCAGGCCGCTGCCCTCCCAGCTCTCCCCTGCACTCAGACATGACTCACTGACCTTTACGAGCCCGAGACTTGATGGGCCTGGTGTTTTATTAACCTAATAAAAAGGCAAGCTGGTTCAGGGGCTTAACATTTCTGAAGAGAGGAAGGCTCTGCCCCCAGGGCATTGGGAGGAAGAAATACTGTCTTGGGCCCTGCTCTCCCAGCACTGTTCTCCGGGACATCTTACGGGCAGGCAAAGAGCAATTCATTGTGTTCCCCATCAAACAGCAGCAGCGAGCCACGAAGCTTAATTTAATTTTGTAATCAGTGGAAGTACAGGCAGAGGAAGACTGCTCACTGTTTTTTCCACTTTGCTTTTTAATAGGATATCTGACAGCACACATAATACAGTGGCTTTATGCAGTAAAGAACGTGCACGCACGCACATACACACGCATGGCGAGGTGGCTAAAGGAGAGAGACGAGAATCTGGGTTTTGGAGGCCAGAGACCTTCTCCCCTGCTCACTTTGTGGCTTTTGGATAAGTCACTTCACTTCTCTGTGCCTCTTTAGTTATCTAAGCTATTTTCCTTATCTTCTCAGATTTAGTAAAAATAATAGCTAGTGTTTACTGCAGGCTTAATTCAGATGCTAAGGGGTGTGGAGAGTGTCTCGTTGAATCTTAGTAATAAACCTACAAGGTAGCTACTGTTAGTGTTTCATTTTATAGAGGAGGGATCGAGGCACAGAATGGTTGAGTAACTTGCCCAAGGACACACAGCGTGGCAGAGCTGTGTATCAGGAGGGTTTTAGTTGCAAGCAACAGAAACTGACTCTAGATGTCTAAGCAGAAAAGATGGTCGTCCAAAGCATGGTGAGTGGCCGGAGAACCAGCTTGAGGCTGAGCTTCCAAAACCACGCCACAGATGCGGAAGACCGCTCTGCCCCCTCTGCCGCTGCCAAGCACCAGGCCATGCTGTCTATACCATGGAGGGGAACTTGCCTTTTGTGCAGCACTCCTGGCTCCGGCACCGATGCCACTTCTGCCCCAGGAACTCCACCTTGTACCCCTGCTGCCCCCAGAGCCAGCAGCCTCGACAGTCCTGCTCAACAGCAAAAGGCATTCCAGAGGAGCCCCCCTTCCCAATTTTCTCGCAATTTTCTAGAGAGTCTGGTCAAGTGAGTTCGGCGGGTGGAACCCAGGTCATCTGCCAACTTCCCGGCTGCAAAGAGGGCTGGGAAAGCGAGAATTCTGGGTCCTCACTCGGAGACGCAGAGCATGTGGAACGGGAAGCTGCTCAAACACAGGACGATGGTCCAAGAACCCATAAAGCCAAAAACAAGAAAAACGCCTGCTCCCTCCGATTCACTCCGGGCAGCCTGGCCGAGAGCGTGCCCTTGACCGCATCAGATGAGGAGGTGGTGTGAGGAGCTCTGTCCAGTACAAGGGCCTTTTGTGGGGTGGGGCCAGGGGAGGGGAGACAGCACTGCACTGTGGTGGGAGCTGGAGAGGGACAGGGTAGTGTCCATGTGTGACCGCGGTCCTCACCCAAGGGAGTGATGCGCATTCAGATCACCTTCAAATCCAGTCAATTTGGGCTCAACTAGCTCACAGTTAGTGATAATATGGACAGGCACCAGGAGGGAAACGCTTTTAGCACCATCCATGAAGATATCTGCATCCCAAGAACCTCATCTCTAGACGCGGCCACCCCCGGCCTGCCTTGCAGCCTCCCTAGCCCGCTCACCATCTCCTCAGCTTGTCCTGCTCTTTCTCACCTCGATGCTTTGCCACGTGATTTTCCCCTGCCCAGAATGCCTTCCCTTCTCTGTGTGGCCAGGTCCCACGCATTCTCAAAATAATCATAGCAATAGTGTGCAGGTATATGCATTTTTAAAAAATTTTTCTATGTGCCAGGCATTGCTCTAAGTGTTTACATGTTAACTTATCTAATACAACAACCTATAAAATAAAGAAAATCATCATCCTCATTGTACAGGGGAGGAAATCCAGAAACAGAGAGGTTGAGTAACTTGCTTAATGACACACAGCCAACAGTGATGGGGTTTGAAGCCAGTGCCCTGGCTCCAGAGGCCACGCCTGCCAGCACTATGCTACAGGTCCACTCAAACAGCACCTCCTCTGTGAGACTTCCTAAAAGGGCTCCATGGTTTGTCCGACCTTCCCTCCTCTGGGATCCCAAAGGCCCCAGCCTGTTCCAGCAGGATCAGTTGCTTTCACTTCCGTGACCCACTTACATGGCTCTGCCGCCCCCACTAGGGCATGGAGCAGGGGCTAAGTGTGTGCTGTTTGTTTCTTAATCTCTGAGTCCCAGTACGTCACCCAGCCTGGTGCCTAGGAGATGCTCCATGCTTGCTGGATCAGTGGGTGAGTTTGTTGAGCAAATACACAGGGTAAAAACAAACCATGGCCAGAAGGTCTGAACTACTGAAGAGGGGCAAATGTTTCAAGACCCTCATTTCCTAAACTCCCTCCAACATCTGCAGACTCACCCCTAGGGCTGAGACCATCTTCTGAGGGCCTTGCCAGGAGTTGCTGTCACCCTGGCCGGATGGAGCCGCCTCCTTTACAGCAATCAAGCTTTAATTCTTTCAAACCATAGGTATTGGGGACTTTTCATTAAGCAAGCCTGGCGACCCTCCCTATTAATTAGGATGGAAGAAAAAAAGGAAAGAAGAAATGACATTAACATTGACTAAGAACCTACTTTGACATGTTTCTTTTTTTTTAAGTGGTTCTCAAACACTGTCTCTGGACCAGCTGCATTGGAATACCTGTGGAATTGTGTGTGTGTGTGTGCGCGCGCGCGCGCGGGTGTGTGTTTAACTACAGATCTGTGAGCTCCTTGCCATGGAAATTCTGGTTCAGGTGGACTAAGGTGGGCCTGGTACCTGCCTTTGTAGGTGACCCCTGGGATTTTCTCCTTCCAGCTGGGCTTGGGAACCAGCACTTTCTATCAGATTTTCCACCAGAACGCCACAAAGAGAGGCTTGTTAGTCCCTCTGCACAGGTGGGGCTGGGGCAGTCAGGTGCTTCCCAAGGCCAGCAAGGTGTAGGTGGCAAGCCTGGGCTGCGACAGGTCTGCTTGATGAGAGAGAAAGAGAGAGAGAGATTTTTGCAGGAGTGGAATGCCCGGTGTAGAAGAAGAAAGTAAAAAGATTGAACGATAAGAGATGACCATCTCGTTTCCTCCTTCCCCAGTCGTGGGCAGCTCCTTCTCTTGGGTCAGCTCCTGGCCCCCAGCTCCCGTGTCTGCTCTTATCCTTGGCTGAGACGACCTGCCCGGGCTGGCCTTGGTCCTCCCCTCCAGCCCATGTTACCCCCTGGGTCTGGAAGCCTGCTCTCCTGCCATCTGACTCCTGGCTGGCAGGCTGCTCCAACTCTGGTTCAGTTTTCACCCCCGCACCCCCACTGCATCACCTGGCTCATAATAGCAGATACATGACAATGTCTTTAAGAGACTGTCCACTGTCTCAATGCCCATCCCAGAGAACCCCCCTTTAAGAGTGAGCAGAGTGGTTGACCAGGGCAGAAGGGGGCTTATGTTATGAAACGTAAACCTAACAAGTGTTTGCACAGCACCTGCTATGACTCTCACAGAGAGAAGAGAGAGGGTCCCTGCCCTGGGAGTTCACCTTCTTGCTGGGATTAAGACACTCTCAGAAAGAGAGAAAAACCCTCATGATCAAAGGCAGCATCCTATGACTCAAAGGAATGCTCAGACTGTGGGAAAGACATAGCTGGAAGCATCCCCACAAGTAGAGTGGGCACGGAAGCAGGACGGGGGAGTCCAAGTGGAACGCTTACCTGGGATTTCAGGATTTTAGTGGCTGATGTGACAGGGAGGCAGTTGGGGGTCCCAAGCCAGGGAAGTGGGATGAGTAATAAGAATATTTCATACTAACAGTGCTTAGTAGGGCCAGGCACGACTCTAAGCCCTTTACATTGTCAACTTAAAAAGAAAATTTGCCCGTTATTTTATCTCAAAATGAGTTTATTCAGGAACAGCCAAAAGAATTGCAATTTGAGATGTGCATGCTATGACAAACCACAGGCCAATCCAGCTAACGAAGAAGGGGAGCTGCCTTTACAGAGAAAAAAGGGGAGTAGGGAGGGGCTGTTCTACACAAAAATCCATTGGGGAAAAGTAACAGTTAGGGCAGCAACGGCTTCTGGTTGGCTGAGCTGCAGCGTTTCTCATTGGCTGGGCTGTTGCCGGGTGGGGAGAGAAATCTTCCCTCAGTAGTAAAGTGGGTTTATTTCCTGTCTGAGATGCAAACGTCTGTCTCCTCCTGTTTGGTATAATTGACAATGTGTGATGGGGGTGAGAGCTCCCCCTACAGGCCTTCCCAACCCAATTTAGTTAAGATTTCTTTTATTAGTTTCCACAACATGTGTTACCACCTCACTTAATCCTCACAACAACCCAAGAGAGAGGCACCTATGAAGGTGAAGAAACTTGTCCAAGGTTGCACAGCTGAGGGAGCAGACCTGGAATCTGAGCACAGGCAGTCTGGCTCCAGGGTCCGTGTGTCCGACCACTCTGCTACATTCCCTCTCCGAGTGGAAAGGGACAAGTGGTGGAAAGTCCAGTGTGGATTTGGAATGGGTTCAGACTCCACTGTGGCTGCTACCTGGTGAGAAAGGAAGGGGAACAAGACTAGAGGCTGACCCTCCAGGTGGGGCCTGAGCAGAGAAGGCCGTAGGGGGTGCTGGCGTAGGGAGTGTGGATCCTTCTGTGGATGGTAGATAGCTGTTGGCTGAGGGCGATGAATCTGGCTCCACTGTACAGGCTGCTCCAGGGTGGAGAAGGATGGACAGGGTGGAAGGAGCAGGACATTTCCGCAAAGCAGGGGCAGGGGCAAGGGCGTGCATGGGGAGCTGGGAGGGGATGCCAAGAAAATGTTGAAGACAGGCACTCCTGGAAAAGCCCCCTCCGACCCTTCTCCCTGGGACAGTCACCACTCCCTGCCACTGGCCAGCTGAGTGACTTTGGGCAAGTGGCTTTGCTCTCTGGCAGTCTGTAGAACGAGGGAAGACTGTAGGGATCAGACAAGGCCAGGACTGTCACGACTGAGCCTGGCAAACCGTGAGCGCTGTTCTAATAGGAGACGATGCTCCTGTGCCTGATGCCACTTTCCTCCCTGTCATCTATCTGGTTGCTGATCTCCCTCCCATCTATTTTGAATCTCTCCTGTAGGCTTTTACCAGTATTTTTGTAGCAAGTGACCTGGAATGATTTTTGGATATAGGCAGGATCATAAATTATGGAGAAATAAATGAACACACTCTCAGCCTGTGCTTTGCATTTCCGTTTGGTCTCTGCCTCTGGCCGCAGACCCACCTGTCTCCTTAGCTGCATCTCTGCCTGGTCCCCCGCTTTGGCCTCGTGACCCTGCCCAGACCCCAGCCCCCTTCATGGAATACTAACCAGTCTCTCAAGGAGTCCATGGGGCTCTCGGCCACTCCCTGCTGCCTGGAATCTCCATGTCCAGCCCCACGCCTCCCACCTCCCCAGTGAGAGCGCATGGAAGAGACTGGAAGGAAGACCTCGTGGTGTAAGGTCACTGGTTCCATCCCTGGAAGGCAACTGGGGACCCCAGGGGGCCAGGCTCAGCCCCGGTTTGGCCTGAAAAACAAAACACAGGCCAGTGACCAAAGCAAGAAAGCAGCAAAGTGTTTTGAGGCATTTTTTGACAAAGGGGCAGAGGTCCAGGAGGCGGCTGAAGACATGGATTGGAGTAAGGAAAGATTCTCGGCTGGAGGTGTGGGCTCGGGAGTCATCTCCATAGAGGCTTACGTTTAAAGTGGGATGCTTTTGCTATTTTGGTCTCATTGACTTGACTAATGTTGGAAATTAGCTGTTGCTAAACATTCATCATGATACAAATAATCTTCAATATATCACATACCACATTCATTCACTGACGGTTACTGACAGAGTCCCCACTATGTGCCAGGCACTGGGGCTACAGGGGCCAATAAGACAGACACAGTGGCTGCGCCCTGGAGCTTAGAGTCGGGGGCGTGGGGGGTGCAGGTGCAATTATACGAATACTGGTTTAACTGCAATTGTGGAGACTGAGGAGGAGAGGAAGGATGTGGTGCTCTACCTGAGGGAACTAACCTTGGCCTGGGAGTGGAGGGCAGTTTCTCTGATGAAGTGACTTTTAAGCCAAGATTTAAAGAATGAGTGGGAGTTGGCTAAGAAAGGAAGTAGGGGGGAAAGCATGCCAGCAGAGGGAACAGCATCTGCGAGGGCCCTGAGGCAGAGAGGAGCTTGGGATGAGGGAGAAATGAAACCAGGCCCACATGGTTGCCACACATTGAGCAAGAAGAGAGTCTGAGATGAGAGCTGAGTGGTAAGCTTGGCCATATCACACCGGGTCTTAGAGGCCATGATAAGGATTTTAGATTTCATCGTAGGAGCACTGGGGAGTCATTGAGGGTTTTAGATGAGGAGTGATGTGGTCAGATTTGTGCTTTAGAGGGATCCCTCTGTCTCTGCATGGAGAAGCAATTGGGGCAGGGGGATGTGAGGAGGCCTGAGTAGAGCTGCCTCTCGATCAGATCCCTGGTCTAGAGACATTTCTGTTTCATTCACTCAGCAGAAGTGCCTCTCATGCCTGCTCTGTGCCTCTTCCTCTACCTTCATCTTCTATTTCAGAGAAAGACAGCACCTTCTGCCCAGTGGTCCTAACCAGAAGCTGGGCGTTCCCGCGGCTCTACCCCCCTCACCCCTGCATCCCTTCTACCTCCAGGTCCTGTCCCTTCCACCCCTCTCTCCATCCCACTGCCAGGCCCCTCCCCCAGGCAGGCCACCCTTCTCTCCCATCTCAGGCACTGCCATGGCCCCCTGAGGCTCTCCCTGTCTTCAGGCTACCCCACTCCGATCCACCTCCACACCGGGATGACTCAAGCCCATTCCTCACCCTTCCCTCCTTTCTCATTGCCCCAGCGGGGCCACAAGCCCGTTATGACCTGCCCCGTTTACCTCTGGAGCCTCATCTCCTGCTCCTCTTCCCCCTCCCGGCCCACCCCACACCCACCTCCATTCCTCTAGAGCTACTAAACCAATGCTCTGCTCTTTCTTGCCTCCTAGCCTTTGCATATGCTGTTCCCTCTGCCTGGAACACCATTTCCACTCTCCTTCACTTGGCTAGTTCCTCATATTTCAGGTCTCATCTTAATGACATTCATTCATTCCTTCATTATTTTGACACATATTTTTTGACCTTTAAAATGTGCAAAGCCTTGGCTAGGCGCTAGGGATTTGGTGGGAATGAGATCAACATGGTCTCTGCCCTCAGGAGCTCATGCCCAGCCCCGGGGATGTCGAGCTGTGAGTCTGCGACGTGTGTCCACAGCTCCCAGATTTCTGCACATGGAACGTATAGTTTATTGTTACTGTGGGTTGTTTCCCCTCCCAGCCTGCAAGCCCTATAGGGACAGGGGTCAGAGCACCTGGTGCAGGTCTCAGCACATAGTAGGACCTCACGTGCTATGTACACGGAGATGATTAAGACACAGTCCCTGCCCTGAGCGGGCAGACGTGAGGTTGCTTTGCACAGTTAGAGGAACTCCCTGCACACAGCCGGGCTGTGGGATCATCACTGCCAGCACTGTGTCTTCTCTGTGCAGACCCCGTCACCCACTAGCCCCATCCTCGTGCTACCCTCCCAGCACCCCCCGCCCTTCACCTCACGTATGCAGGGCTGAAGAGCCGGGAGACCCACTTCCCTCCCAGGCTAGAGCTGGGGCCCTGCCACCCCCAGAAGCCCTGCTTTCCCATGTGAAATATTAATCAGAAAACCTGTTAATTAACCTGAATGTTAATCCACTCAAACTTGCATCCTGTGCCCAGCAGCTGAGGCCGGGGACTCGGCCCTCCTGCCCACCAGTCGCTCCCCTCTCCCTGTGCCGCCCAGTGGAATTGGACTTTTCCAGCCACCTGGGGGAAGAAACAGTTCAGTGCCCACTGTTGGAAGGGAACAAAAGAAGAAAATTACCCACCACGAGGAGAGGAGATGTGTGTTCACTCCTTAAACACAGAACTACCTTTATTCCCGCCCCAGCCCCACGCTGCTACCACTGGATCACAGACCAGGGTGCACAGGTGCCGCAGGTGGATGCTGGACCTTTTGACGTCCATTTGTGACAAGCTTCACCTGGTCCCCTGCCTTGTGCCCCTGCTTCTCATGGCTGGGGCTACTCAGAAACTGCTCGGCCCTCCCACAACCATGTCCTGGCCCCAGGTCTGCCCTAGATGGGGGGTCTGAGGGCCCAAGTATAGCCCGCTGGGCACTCTTAGACTAGCCTGAGCTGCAGATTCTGCTTCTGCAAATGGAAATGAGAATGCCCACGGCTGGCGGGGGTGATGGTGGCGAGGGGATGGTCTGGTAAGCATTCAATGAGGTTACATGCGTACAGGCTCAGTACACAGCCGGGAACATCTATGTCCTTCCTTTGCCCTTTACCTTCTGCTGCTGATGTTTGATCCTGCCCCTTCGGGGTCAGGCCCACCCAGGTCCCCACCCTGTCCCCAGAAGGAAGAGTAGCAGGATGACACCTTGTCCTGCCCTGACACAGTGGCCTGAGGGACTCCTGTGGGCAGCCCTAAGATTCTCCATGCCAACCCGACCCAGCCAGGCAGCCCAGAGCTGGCCCCAGGAACCTTCACATCCTTAAGCTGGAATCCTCCCATCCTTTCCGCATTGGCCAGTCCCTGGACCAGAGCCCTCCCATCCTCCACATTGGCCCAAGCCTGCCTTCCACTCTGCTATTGGCCAGTCAACTCTGTGGGGCTTCTGCCTTCGTTTCCAACCTTACATCTGCCTAGTTTCCAACCTTGGTCCTTGGTGGGGTCTTAGTTCCTGCCGCACCTCTGTGGCTCTCCTTCCCCAGGGCTGCCCTCTGTCACCTTCTCAGGATTCTGCCTCTGGAAAGGAGAGCTCCATGGAGGGGGAGAGCATGGTAGGCAGCTGATGAAGCAGTGACTTGGGTTCTAAGTCTAGCTCCCCCTCAATAACCATGCAGCCTCGAGCAGGTCATTTCACCTCTATGGGGAAATACCCGCTTTACGGAGGGATGGAAGAATGAAAGATGATCATCCATGTGCGGCGCTTATACAGTGCCCGGTGCACAGGGCCGTAGTGCTAGCTGACACGTCTAGTGTTCTGAGCGTTTTACACGCGTTAACTCATTTAGCTCGTGACCACCCTATGAGGTGGGTGCTGATATACTCCCATTTTACAGACAGTGAAACCAAGGCACAGAGAGGTTATGGAAGTTACCGAAAGCTACGCAGCCAGTAAGTGGGAATATTCGAACCAAGGGAGGCTGGCCTGAGAGTCTGTTCTGAATCACCACACTGCCTCTACCTTCTGCGTGGACACTGTCGTTTCCATTCTGGGTATTGTCATTCATGTTGTCAGGAGTCCTAACACCAAGGCTATCTGCCAGCCTTCTGAACTAGACCACCCCCTGGAATCCCTCGCTGCCCGCCCTGCGGATCAGAGCCCCCGTGACAGAGGCCTGCACATCTGCGTGTGGGAGGGAGTGCGTGTGCAGCCTCTCATGCCTCTGCCGGCCTGTGTGTGCAGACGCCGCGAGCCAGAGGCCGACGGAGAAAAAGTCAGAGACAAAGAGATGTTGCTGCCAAATTCTCCTCGTCTCCAACTGAGAGAGAGAGAGAGAGAGAGAGAGAGAGAGAGCGCTGGAAAGAGGGGGAGACAGAAATAAAGGGAAAGAGAAATAGCTTCATGTTTAGGAGACAATGTGCATTTGTGTGTGTGTGTGTGTGTGTGTGAAGGAGAGAGAGAGAGGTGAGGTCTGTGAGGGGGAGTAAGTATGAGTGTGTCTATAACTCCATGGTGGGTTTGTAGTGTGTGTGTGCACGCGTGAGAGGAACTGTAAATTTCAGAAGGTGTGCGGGAGATGGGCTGCCTATTTGTGTGTGAGTGTGTGGCTGTGTGTGCCCGGGGAAAGCATGTGTGCATGTGAGCATCTGAGTGGGTCTGAGAGTGTGCACCTGTGAGCACGCTGGCTCCGTCAGCCGTGACAGTCCCACCTCAGGACAAATGGCACAATCAAGGCTGAGCTTCAAAGCGGTCGTAGGTGACTTTGGCGGCAGGGCAGACAGGAGGGCGGGAGGAGAGGCTGCTGGAAGGACAAGACGAGGCAGGAGCTCGCATGCTGGGGGAGTGGGCACATTGGCCACCTTCCACCGCCAGCCGTCCTGAAAGCCGTCCCAGCCAGCTGCATAGCAATCACGGAGCAGACTCCGAGACCCAGCGCAGCCTCCCCGGGGGCGCGAGGCCCAGCACACGCTCACAGGCACTGATATTTTATTGATTATATAACAGCCTGGAGGCAACTGTAGTTGGGGCAGCGAAAAAGCAATTTTCCTCCTCTTCTGCCTTTCCTCTGGACCTCCCCAGCGAGCTGAGGCCGGCCCTGCACAGACAGCTGGGTCATGTGTGAAGCAGAGCAGAAGTCCCTGGGCTGGATGACCCTCCTCAGATTTGTCTGGGTGTAGGTCCTGCTCTGGGGACAGGCGCCTGGTCAGCCCCCCTCTCCCTGCCCTGCCCAGGTCACGGAGCTGGGCATGCTTCCTGCTGGCCTTTCCATTTGGGGCAGAAATGGGGACGGCCAATCTGGGGACACCAGGTATGGGAGGCCAGGAAGGTGCAGGCAGGAGGCCCTCGCCTGATTCTGAAGCCAAAGCAAGTCAGCATCAGCATCAAAGGGCGGTGGTTGTTCACTTGGCCTCCACTTTCCCCACTGGCGCAGTGGGTGCAATCTCTCAGGATTATTGGGAGGCATCACTTATCCACCACCTGGTACAGGGTGGGAGCTCATGGAGCCCGGGGGTATGCGGCAAAAGTGAAGGAAGCACGACTCAACCCAGGCTTGCCAAAGAGGAGACAATTACTGGCGTGCGGAATCCGAACATAGTAAGCACTAGAGAAGGAGGAAGGTGGGCGTGCAGGGGTCAGTGCCTGGTGCATGACAAGTGCTCAGTCAGCATTTGTGGAGGACACACGCTGAGACACTGGATGTGCACAAGTTACGGAGGAAGCAGAGCCGAGAAGGGCGTCTGAGAACCACAGCGTCACAAGGGCCGGGACCACAGGAGTTATCTTTTAACGAGAATCTGGAAACTAGTGGGAGTTCACTGGATCGAGTATTCCCGGCACAGGAAACAGCATTTTCAAAGGCCCCGGGGGTGAGCTGCTACCACGACCACCACTAACAGCAAGCCCTCGTTGGCGGTTTCTCGTGTGCCGGACGTCATTCTAAGGGCTCTCCATGTTTTCGCTCGTTTACACCCTGGGTATGTGCTCCCATTTGCCCCATTTTGCAGATGAAGAAACTGAGACACAGAAGCAGTCATGGGACCTCGAGCACACAGAGCAGAAAGAGAAGCGTGTACTCAGCCAGGCCTCCAGCCCAGAGGAGACGCGGGAAGACGCCGTGAGCATCACGCTGAGAAGTTAGCTGGACACCGTGGCCAGCGGGGAAAGATCAGTCTAAACTGAATGGAACACTCCGGTGGCCCGTGCGGAGGGTGGGTTGGAGGAGGTGAGACTGGAGGCAGGGTGGTGAGGGGCAGCTTCACAGGCATCTTTTTCTTCGATGGGAGCCTCAGGCTCTGTAAGCGGGCACGCGGAAGGACAGTCCTGCTCAGCGTGGCTGCCACCAAGGCACTGTCACCCCCGTGAATGCTGCCCCAGCCCCGGGAGGCAGAATTTATAGTGCCCATTATATATATATTAATCTGTATATAACTATATAGATTATAGTGATTACATAGATTATGTAGATCTAGATAAATTATACAGGTTACAATTATATAGAATTACAGTGCACAGACAGGACTCTGAGGCTCTGGGAGCTCCAATGATTATCACATAACTGGCATCCAGCAGAGATCAGACTCGGACCCAGGTCCCGTGACACTAAATTCTTTGGTCTACATCAGCTGTCTCCCCTACCATGGCTGCACCCCCTCTTGGCAGGTACTGTGTCCGTCTGACCCCCCAGGTACATGGTGAGCCCCAATACGAACGTGTAGAATGAGCCAATGAGTGAATGAATGAGTTTCCAGTCGCGGTGTTGGTCCCCTCTGGCTCTAGACAGCCCTCAGATTGTATCACAACGAGGACAAGAGAGGTCAGCCCTTGATTTTTCTCCATCCATCCAGGGATGATTCTCGGTATACGGAGACGACGGGGTATATGGAGACGACGGGTCAGGAGAGGTGGTGGAAGAGCAGGGAGCAGGGGCCCCCGTCCTGGTGACTGGACTCAAGCTGTCTATCACCCGGACCTCGAGCCAGGCCAGACGACCCAGCTCACCGCCTCCTCCAACTCCCAGGCTGGTGGGGAAGGCACCCTCATGTAGCAAATACCAGCCCAGGCTGTGGGAAGGACTGAGAAGCTGCTCTGAGAAAGTGCTGGGCAGCTCCCAAGGTGGGTCCTTTGAACGAGGCGAGCCTGTTGGAAAGTGAAGGCATGAATCCTCGAGATTCAGGGAAATCTCACTCCTCCAGGACTGCTGTTCTGGAGGAAGCCAGTGCTGACTCGGAAACCCATCTCTGATACAATTTGAATGATGGAAGTGCTCTTTCCGAAGTATTTTTAAAATAAGATCATATCTACATATGAGGGAGAGAGAATGACAGATGGACGAGGTAGTCAGTGGAATATTTTTAATCCTGGAGTCAGGATTATGTAACGATGGGAAGAGAAAAGCTAAGGCAGGTGGTGAGTCATCTGAAGAAACATGGGAACAAGTCTCGCCCGAATCTCCCTTCCCACTCTGCCAGCATCTGCAGGTGCCGAGATCCACATCAAAGAGCCAAAGGAGTGGGCCCAGGGGTGGGGAAGAAGCCGGGTGGGGGCTGGCTCGGGGCCGGGTGGGTTCGCAGGTTTAGGGCCGGTGGAGAGGAAGCCAGGGCCCAGCCCAGCCCAGTCGCAAAGGCTGAGTCTTGGAAACACTCACCAATTTCCAGGAAATTGGAACAGGTCTTGGAGATATTTTCGAGTGAGTTCTTGGCTCCGCGCTACAGACTCCGTGTCATCTTTGACTTCCTGTAATTTGCTGAAATGGGGGACTGTGAAGGCTCCATCTGAAGTCGCGGCCGCAGCCTGGGAGACACACTCTCTGAAGAGCCACCGTGACGGCTGACAGCACAAGGGCTCTTCTCCAGGTCTGTGGAGCACTTGCCACAAGCCGGCAGGTCCATGTGAAAGCAAGACGCTTTATATGGGGACTTAAAGAAGCTCATCTTGACTGTCAAGGAAGTAAAGCCAGAGGTGGGTGACAGAGAGAGGCTGCCATGCGTCTGCCCCTGGGGAACTTCCAGAAGAGAACCTCTTCCATCTGGGCTCCAGTGGTCTGCAAAGTCATCTGCCTGAGGCAGGGGGCTGGACCAGATGGCCAGTCGAGGCTCCTTCATTCTCTCTAGTTCTTCAACTCTAGATGCGTTTCTGCTAAAAATACACACAGCTGTCATGCCTCCCTTCTTCAGCAGACAACTCATCTGCCTTCCACCATTTCTAATAGCTACTGTTTAGTGAGTGTTCACCACTGTGCTTGCCGTGTATGATCACATTTAATCCACTAACCGCCCCACAAGATAAAGGCTGCCACTCCCATTTTACAGATGCAAAAACTGAGACAAGGGTAATGGCTTAGCTGGGATTTTAACCCAGTCCGTGCAACTCATGCTCTTAACCCCGACAGCATGGAGCCTCATCCCACAGGTTTCATTGCTCCAGGACGGACCCTTCCCCAGGGTTTGGACCCCTGCGGTACGTTTGGCTGAAGCCAACAAGCAGCTATGGGTCCAGAGAGACAGCTGCTAGCTCCGGCAACAATTTCATCTGTGATTCAGCCCACAAGCAGGCAAGAACTTGCCAGGAATGTGGTCCCCACAGCCCTGCCAGGCAAGCCAGCTGCAGTCACTGTCTGGACTGCTCTTCAGAGCTCTTGACTGGACAAAGCAACAGACTGCGGAGGGAGAGGGGGCTAATCAAATCAGAGGCACCTTATCTGTCTTATCAGGGGCCACTGCTGTTGGGAAAGGAATCTCCTCTTTTTGTTGTTCCCGGGAGAGAAGCCCAGCAGCAGAGGCTGTGCAGGGGCGCGTCTGGTTCCTGCACTGGCCCAGGCTGCCCTCCAGCCTCATCTCATGCTGCTGAGAGAGGAGGGCGCTGGACACCACAAGGGAGATGCCAGGTCAGACAGAGACGGAGACCATGAGAGAGATTCAAGAGTTAGAGAGAAAGAGACACCATGACAGAGAGACAGAAAGCCCAGAACAGATAAAGACAGAGGTAGAGATCATGAGAGACTCAAGAGTCACAGAGACCTAGACAGACAAATCAAAATGAGAGCAGACACCTGAGAGACGCAGAGCCCAGTCAATTAACAAATGTTTATCCATCCCCCCGTGTGCCAGGCACTGTTCTAAGCACTGAGGATACAGACGTGAGCAAGACAAAGCCTTGCTCTCACAGAGCTTCCTGTCTAGTGGTTGGGTGGGAGAGACAGACCATCCGCAAGGAAACCCCCAAACCTGATGATTTCAGATAGCAATAAGAAAATAAAATAGGATGAGGTGTTAGAAAAACTGAGAGCCAAGGAGACCAAAATACCAGGGAAAAGGCAGGAAATGTCATAGGGACCATGAGTAGACCAAGGAGGGTGGCAGGGAGGAGAGAGAGGAGGAGGGGTGGGGAAGAGGAGGAAGAGAAGGAGGAGGAGGAGGAGAGGGAGATGGAGGAGGAGGGGGAGATGAAGGAGGAGGGGGAGATGGAGGAGGAGGGGGAGATGAAGGAGGAGGGGGAGATGGAGGAGGAGGGGGAGATGGGGAAAGAGCATGAGAGGGAGGAGGAGAGGGGGGGCAGAGAGAGAGAGAGGGAGAGAGAGACTGAGGAGATATAGGTAGAGAAACCACAAGAAAAATGACACCAGAGAAAACAGGAGATACGGAGGCCATGAGAGAGAAGCCAGCATCGTGAAGCCTGAGAAACCAAGACAAAGTGAGGGAGGAGATAAACACCATAGAGTCATATCTTGAATCAGGGAGGCTGAAGATAGCAACAGAATGAGAAAGGCATAAGCAGAGAAAATTAGAAACCTAGAGTAAGGAAGACAGAAACGCTGGACAGAAACCCAGAGACAGAGACAGAGACAGAAGAACAGAGAGAGAGACAGGGAGACTGTCACCATCGCTTATTGTGGAGTTGGTTTTCTGAACTGCCCCTAGACCCACGAACTCCAACCTTCTCATCGCCTTCTCATCGTTACGTTTATTATCCTCCCCAATGGGCCCCAAAGTTTAGAAGATATTTGTCTACCAAACAATCTGCATTGCATAAGGAATAATTAATTTGCTTTCCCATTTTTTATTCATCAAACACGTCTATAACTGGCAGTCGGAGCTTCAGAGCAGCAGGAGCTCGCTCATGTGGCCACACTGAGCTGCTGTACTTCCAGCCAAAAGCAAAGATATCTGCCATTTGAGCTTTGACGAGCCTCGTGCCGCCTGATCGCAGGTAAATGCATCCTTTGTGTTGAGTTTTGGGGGATGTTGACAATAGTTCAAGGGACACAAAGAGAGGCCCTGCTGTCTTCACAGACCTCTGCGGATCCAAGGGCCCAGTTTTCAGATGACAGTTCTAGGAATTTCCTTCGCCTGCCCCGGCGCTGGGCTGCGCTACCTGAGCTGAGGTCCTGGTTAAGGTGGGCTCCTCCCTTAGGAGCGCATAGACAGAAATGGATGCACACCATCTATCCGGGTAGCCTTTTTACAAGCAAATTATAACTATTAAAATAACAGTGTAAAAGCCTCCACTTAGTCCTCTAGCTGCCATCCTGGTTCTTGTTTTCCTCCACAGCCAGGCTTGTCAAGGGAGGATGAATCTTTTCTTCTGTCCTCCTATAACTTGGCCCATTTCTCTTGTATTTTTCTCAAACAATTCTCTGTAAGTCCTCCATTGTTTTTCAAATTGCCCAAGCCAATGAGTTTTTCAAACTCAAGTCTCTTTATCATTTAGTATTGTGGACACTGCTCTCCTATGGGAAATTTTCAGATGCTATACTCAGGCCCAGATTTTAGGGTGAATGTAGGCTTTTCCATATATCCATGAGGGCATCTCAGGCCTCCCGGAATGACCCTGCCTGAGGCCAACCACTCATCCCTCTTGGTCTTGCTCTTTGTCTCTTGGCTGCCCCTGTCAAATTTGAGCTCTAAAATGACCTCTGGAGACTGGTATTTCTTATTGTGTCCTCCTGGCCTGTGACCCTGGCCATGCCCCAACTCTGTACCTGTGGGAAGAACTTGGTTTGAAGTTGTTACGTAATGCCTTCCCAGGCTCTGACCCCGAGTCAGATTGTCCTTGGTTTGGTGTCTTGCTTGGCCCCATCGCAGCATTCTTTCAGGTTCTCCTGCAGCTCACTGCCTTGTCTGCTGGCTCATATTTTTCTCCCAGTGTCTTCAGTGGTAGGCACTCACAAGGAGTTATTCACTGCTCTCAGCAACTGCCCTCCTCACACCTTGCCCTCCCTCTGAGCACCAGCTGTGGTTGGAATAAGCACAATGCCCAAATCAGCTCTTTAACTCTATCGCTGATCTCCCACTCATGCATTTATTCTCTCTCTTCCTCACTTTGAAAAGTTTTTGCCCCACCTTCCGTTTCTGCCTATTAAGCTCTCATCATGCTTTAAGGCTCACTTCCTTCCTGTCCCCTGTTGCAGGGAGCCAGTTGGATAATACATGTAAGATCTCACAGGTCTCCCAACACATCCAGGAGCAGGGAGATAGATCTAAATCCTAGGGGATTCTAAGAAAAGAACCATAGAGCGTGTGCCTTCTAGGCAAGGAAAACCGAAAGGATCAGAAGCCAGAGAGACACTGGGACAAACCAGGGATGAGAACAGGGGTGGGACAAAATAAGATACTCCTCCACTGCCATGGCCAGAGCTGAGGTTCCAGAAACTCAGTGTTTTGGGTGCCAGTCATGGTGCATGAGTGGGCACCATGTGAGTTAAAGGCACAAGGTCAGGGTAGACAATTTCTAACTTCTGCAAGAGGCCTCCCTATCATCATGCTCAATAGCAACCTTCTCTCTCTCTCTCCTCTGTTCTCCCAGAGCACTTCATCTTATCACCATTCATATTTCACTTATAGTTGCTGCTTGTGCACAGGTGCTGTTTTTCTTCTATTGAAAGCATGAAATTTCACAAATATGGGTAACATTAACTCTCCAATTGTATATTAAAATTAGGAGAAAATTCTACTTGAAGAAAGACTTAAATAAATGCAGTGTCAAGGGACAGATTTATTCCCTTTTCACTTTCAACCTTGTTTATAATTAATTTCTACTTGGACATCTTGGGTTCATTTTCTTATTCAACAAACATTTACTGAGTGCCTATCATATGCCAGGCGCCATGCTAAGAGCTTGAGTGCCACAAGAAACAGATACAGTCCCTGCTCTCTAGGAGCCTATGGTAAAGACAGAGAGACAGGTAAATAAGCAGTTATAAGGCAAGATGATAGGTGTTAAAACAGAGATATGTGCTGAGTGTTTGGGAAATACACAGTAAGGGCAGTCAGCCAAGACTTTGAGGGAGGTAACGGTCAGTGAAGGCAGGGGTAGTACCTTGCCTGAATCCTGAAGGGCATGAGGTAGTTGGAAAAGGGTAAGAGAAGAAGAGAGAATTTCAGTCATAATGACTAACCCAGAGGAAAGGGAAAGCATGACACAAAAATCAGTGGAATGGCAGGTCGTTCAGAAAGTCTAATAATAGACTGCATGGTGGAGTATGGTAGAGGAGAGATGAGAGGTGTGGCTGGCAGGTGAGGGGAACTGGAGTGAGATCATGAAGGGCCTTGTATTCAATACTAGACAGTTCATATCATGTATCCTTATGTTAAGGATCTCTACTCCTTGGAAGAGATTTAAGCAAGGAATGGCGTGACTGGATTTGAGTGGTAAGTAGAACCCTTCTGGCCAATATGGAAACAAGTTAGGAAGACATTGCAGTAGTTCAGTGAAGACATGATAAAGGCTTGAGTGTAGACAGTGAGGACAGAAAAAATGGATGAATTAAAATCACGTTGAGCAGAAAGAGTCTCCAGGCTTCAAAGACTGGCTGGGTTGCAAATTTTCTTTGAACATGTCCTTGTGTCAGCAGCCCTCCTGGGTTGTATTTGCTCTTGCCCTGGGCTCTGGCTTTCAGGGCTAATGAGCAGCAGTGCACTCACCTCTATCTGATGGCTTGCTCCAGCACCTCACGGATTGACCAGCCTCTCTATGCAAACACACTGAAAATAATTTTTGCTTGCTCTTGGTTTTATTAGAATTGAGTGTCACTCCTGCCTTCTAGTTTCTCCAGTTAGGTCCAGACCAAATTCCATAGTCCAAAAAGAAAACTGCAACTAACTTCAGGCTCACAACCCATCCCTACCCTCTTCTACCTTCCATTATTGCCTTTCCTCTCTTCTCATTGCTTCAAAGAGCACCGATGACAAATATGGATGTTTGTACTCAATTCCATCCCTTCTTTGACTATTTTCACCCAATCAGGATCAAAGTTTACCTTGGTTGCCAAGGGAAACCATGGTATTAGTTATCTATTTACACATCTCTGAGGCTCATCACCAGTGTGAAAGTTACTTTGCATTAAATTCTAAGGGAGTGCTCATTAACTCGATTATGATGGAAGAAACGGTTCTAATGCAAGCTACTCTTAAAGGAAACTTTTTTCCCTCTTCAATATTTTAGACATATTTTGTAGAGTAGAATTAATTTTTTAAAGAAAATTACATGGTGTTTTTCTGGCAAGCAGAAATAGATTTAGGGGAGAAAGATGGAGAAGAGAGAGAGACAGAGAGAGAGAGAGAGAGAGAGAGGATGCCTGAGCACAGAGAAAGACAAAGATAAGTAGAGGAAGAATATGACAGAGACAGAGACAGAATGGCCACACATTACTTCCTATCAGGATGGCTGCTTGCTGGTTGCTATCAAGCAACATTTTGAAGATAGTCTATGGAACAGATCATCAAAGCCACTTTTTTACACTTTATAAAATATACTAAGACTCTGTGACAACTGCAGATTAGGGAAATGGCACCAGCATCAACTGTTGGTCCTCTAGCTTTTCACTCCTGGTTTCAATGCTTAGAAATCCCACTGTGACCTAAAACTTTCACTTTCTGCCCAGTATATGATATGTCTTTCTGCCATTAACCAGAATCATAACTCAATCAGGGCTGACATTTCATCTACCTTCCCTGTCCCCCTGTTCTAATTCGCTTTCCTTCCCAGCTTCAGAAATCCCAATGTTTTTCAGTCTCCCCCTATTGAATACCATGTTGAAGTTGGTAGCATAAATCTAGTTTCAGGGAGGAATGGAATAGGGCATGTGGAACATCAGGACCCACGAGTTCCCAGAGAAATAACCGTGTAAGTTTTGTGAAGTGCTGGTTCAGAACCATGGACAGCGATAGCCAGGCCAGCCCTCCTCCCTTCCTCTCTCCTCCAAACATTAAGTTTTACTTTGGTGGAGAGTAGGGAAATTTAAACAGTTAGCACTGATGATGGATTATGAAGGAGGGTTTGGTAAGACATTCTATGGGGTCAAAATGTCTTGAGAAGTTCATCTTCTGTATCTGGTTGCATTGACTTTTGCCAAGTTAGGGGTGTTGGCTCTGGGCCAGGCTCAGGATCATACAGCTAGTAATAACACACTTGGGATTCTGATCCATGTCTATCTAACTCCAACACCCGTGCTCTTCACCACAATGTAGAGGCTCTCTGTCTGGTCTGGGACCCCTTAACACAAAGGAATCGGCGTCACTAGTCTAGGAGGTTTCCTGTTGTGGAAATTTCCCAGATTCTGACCTTGTCTGATTTTATATTCTGTATGCTCTACGTCAACCCAGAAAAACTATCTCAGAGGAAAAAGAGGCTAAGAAAAAAGAATAAAATAGAAATTTTAAAACAGAAAAAACAAACACCTATAACTCCTCCACCCTAACCCAGCCATTTTTCACTTCTGTGTATTATCTTTCAGCCCTTGTTGACACACTGACATATTTTCCATCATTGCAATCAAAGCAATTGTAGTATTTGCACTGTATTTTCATTTAGTGTCTTATGATAAACCTTTCCCCAAGTTGCTATACAATCTCTGTAATGATCACTTTTAATGTCTATAATGTTCTAACAAATGGATGCACCATGATTTAGTAAACCACCCCTAATTGTTGAACATTTAGGTTATTTCCAGTTTTTTATTTTGTAGATTGTGCTATGATGAGCATTTTTATGTGGAAACCGCATGGGGTGATAGAAAGAGCACAAGCCTGGAGTCAGACAGAATAGAGTTAAAACTCAGCTCTGCAATTTACCACTAGTGAGTTGAAAGAGTTCTCAGAGGTGTCATCAGGGGGGAGGGGAATGGACATTGCCAGAGCCATGGGGTAAAGGACTGTGAGACAGAGACGGACAACCCACAGAAACAGATGCAAAAGGAGGTGGGAGCTGCTGATGATAAACTTCCATGACTTTATAACTTTGCCACCTCAAGTCCAGGGCTGAGCAAAAGCAGTTCACTCAGAGGAAGGCACATAAAGGGGATGTTTCTCCTTTGGTGAAATACTCTGGACCCAGGGCCTGAATTGGGCAATACATGTATGAGATCAGCTGATTAAAATCTCCTTTGGGTGCCGGCCCTATGGCTTAGTGGTTAAGTGCGCGTGCTCCGCTACTGGTGGCCCAAGTTCGGATCCCGGGCGCGCACGGACGCACCGCTTGTCTGGCCATGCTGAGGCAGTGTCCCACATACAGCAACTAGAAGGATGTGCAACTATGACATACAACTAGCTACTGGGGCCTTGGGGAGAAAAAGGGAAAAAAAGGAGGATTGGCAATAGATGTTAGCTCAGGGCCGGTCTTCCTCAGCAGAAAGAGGAGGATTGGCATGGATGTTGGCTCAAGGCTGATCTTCCTCACCAAAAAAAAAAAAAAAAAAAAAAATCTCCTTTGAAGATGTATGGTGAGATTAGGAAGCTAAGAAACACTTCCTCGCCCCACCCCCACCCCCATTCTTCTGGGCTCAATACCCTAGTGCTAAAACCCTGTGTCCCTTCTCTGCTCCAGATCAACCTTCTCTGAACTCTTTCTTCCTGCAAGCCCAAAGACATATCCTGCTTCCTCCATCTTCTGGAGCCACCAACATACCTATGAACCTTGATCACGGCTACCAGACAAGACTCAATCTCCCTAGCTCCTCCTGCCTCTTTCTCCCAAAGGAAAATCCCACAGGCTCCTTTATTATAATCTCTTCTGCTGCTCCATGAGGGTGGATAAGCCATGGAGTTCTAGAATCTCCCATGGTTTCAGTCATTGCCCTTGCTTTAGAGAGCCTGGCATCCTGGTGGGATGGTCTCTGGGCTCTTTAGATGACCTCCGTGTGTCCTCCTTGACTTTTGAGGGTGAACCTACCTGTCTCCAGCACCAAGTCTGAAGGTGCATCTAGAGAAGGTCATTAAATAGGTCAGAACCAGTTGGCCATTCAAGTGCTTCAAACTCTAGAGGGTAATTCTGTTCCCAGGACACCTCCAGACTGAGCAACTCCTTCAGCAGTGTGGCCCCTTCTCCACATGTGTATAGTGAAGGGAGGTCACCCTCACACCTGGATCCAAATCTCCATAGTCAACTCTACCTGAGGTGCGGGGTCGACAAAGGGGTGGAAGGAGAATAGGAGCCTGGGCTCAGCCCGCCCACCCAATTCCTTCAAGAAAGCACGCTGCCCCCTCCCCCCAGCATGTCCATGCAATTTCCGGTACCTGGCCGAATTGGTAGGCTGAGGTCTCAGAGCCCTGGGGAGCCAGAAGGCCTTGTCAGGGGAAAGATGCTGACCAGCCCCTTCTCCTAGGCTGTCAGGGCTACTCAACATCAGGGCAGTTAATGGGGAACACAAAACCTATTTAAAAGCTACATTTACCACTTGGCTGGTTCCATTACAGTGTGTAATATCCAGGTGTCACACCTCCTCTCAAAATGTCTGTCTCAATGCTTCCCCGAGCTTCCGGGGTTAGGAAGTCAGTGCCAAGACCCACCTGAGGAGGACTCCCCCACCCCCGCTCCACCCCAGCCTCACAGCAGGCTGTCTGCAGGCTCCAGAGGTAAGAAGCAGCTGGAAAAGGAAGGTTCTGGGGCTGGGCACAACAGTGGATGCTACAGGCACACAGCTTTCCTCATTGGACAGGAGGATTTTTTGCTCCCTCCCAAGACAGCTACAGTGCCAATCCCACACCCCACCCACATCTGAGAATCTGGATGCCAATAGGGCATGATCTACTGGGTTGAGACCTCAGTTTCCCCAATTCTCCCTTAAAGTTCAAATGAGCAGAACAACTTGCCACAGCTTCCTGACACGAGCATATCCTATTACTGCCCTTGAATCTCTCTTGCTAAGGATCTGACTGGAGGCAGAAGGAAAGCCGGGGGTTCCATGTGATAAGACCCACAGCCCTCTCCTCCCTGGCTGTCCACCTACCCCAGGCTCTGCCATCAATGCTGCCCCACCCCAGCCATCAAAGCATTTTATGTCTCGTAAGCCAGAAGTTTCTTCACTTGCTTGCCCCTGACCGGCCGTGTGCCGTGTGTGATCTGTGAGCGCACAGTCTTTACTCTAAAGTGTAAATTTTGAGACTTTCAAGGGAGCTCACACTGTGATTGCCAAAAGCGACTCTCTTTTTACTCAGCCAATAAATATTTTGTGAGCACCTAGTATGTATTAGGTACTGTACTTGGCCCGAAGACTCAGTACTGAGCTTGCAATTTAGAAGTAGACACAGGCAGAAAGCGAACAATCACACAGATACCTAATTACACACTGGGGCATGTGCTACGAAAGAAAAGCGCAAGGATCCCCGAGAGCAAATAACACGGTCTTGACCTGGACCTGGGGTTAAGGAAAATCTTCAAAGCAGCCCATTGAGGGAAGCATCTATGTCTGTCTTTGTTCCCAGTGCCCTGCAGTGTCTGACACACAGAACCTTCTCTGGTCATGTTTGTGAAGTGACTAAGGAATGCTTCTTTTCACCTCTCCATCATAGTCTCCAACACCTGCTCCATCCTCCCAGCCACAATCATCCGGCCTCTGTAGCCAGTCTCAAATCTGACTTAACCCAAACAGTGTCAGCCTTTCAGCAGAATCGGGTCTGGCTGTCCCTCACTCCTCCCACGTAAGTGGCGTAGGCACCCTTTCAGTGAGCCCGAGAAGAAAGCTGTTTCTTGGAGATGAGCAAAGAATCCACCTCCCTCCCACTCTGACACTTCCCGGCTCTCTCCTCCCAACATGCACGGCCAACTGACATTTCTCCAGAGGAGGCCTGGTGAACATGTCAGCTCAGGTTGGAGAAGGAGGCTTCTGCTGTGCGGGCCTCCCCCAGGCAGGGCGCTGGGAATCCGGACTTCCTAATGGCCAACAGCTCCTCCAGGGTCAGCCACTCCCAGGGCAAAGAGCAGCTAGTTCCCATCCTTTGCATAAAGCCAGCCTGCTGATGCTGGGGAAGTGAGGGAGGCCCATCTCCCAGCAGGTGCTAGAAATGTTCAGGGTTGCTGCAGCCCTGTGTCAGGTGGATCTTGATGGTACAAGAGGCTATCCTGTGAGGACGTCTGGTGCCCACACATCTGGTCACTCCCGACGGCATCTATGGGGCTGCCCACACCACCTGCTCAGTGGGCCTCTCTCCATCTTGCACACAACTGGGTCACAGTGTAAACAGAAGGCCCGGCTTCTGCCTCTGCAGCCAGAGGCCGCCAGAGCTCTGCCCACACAAGCACACAGCCCCAGACAGGGTGGAAAAGCATGAAACATACCGTACTGGGGGCCGGAGACCCAGGGCCAAGTCCAGGCAGCCTTAACTCACTGCGTAACCTTGGAAGTGCTCTCCCTTCTCAGAGCCTCAGATCTCCTCCATGAATGAGGGGTGAGGCTAAATCAGTGGCTTTCCAATGGTTTTCCATGGGTCCTAGCGTCCCCTAAAGGCAACGGGAGGCCGAGGAGCAAAGATGTGAGCTCTGTGCAACAAGATGTCAACCAAAGCAGCCCCTCTTTTATGTGCTTTGTATATAGAGCTTCTGCAGAAAAGTTTCACTTAGGGAAAAAAAAGTTCCGTGGCCAAGAGCAAGTTTGAAAACCACTAGAACGACAGTCCCTAAGGCTGCTTCTAGCTCTGACATTTTATGATTTATGAGTAAATAAAATAAGATATATGAAAGAGGCCTGGAACACGGTAGGGATGTGATCACTGGGCTCCAATATTACTGCTCTGGTCTACGTGTGTCACGGGAGCCCCTCATAAACGCTCGGCTGAAACCCAGAGACCAGGCCTCCCCCATTTCCTGATCTTCCAGGTGAGGAACCACACTTGGAGAGGCTCCATAATTATGTGTTGGTGGATAAATGTAGGAAAAAAGGAAGGGAGAGAGTGCAGGAGAGAGAGGAAGGAGCGAGGGAAGTGTAGATGCCAGAGGCAGGGCCTAGGAGCCCTCAGGTGCTCAGGTTCCAGGAGACAAGGGGTGAGACCCCAGGCCCCGGCTGGCAACTCTGTCACGTAGGCCTCACACACTGGTTGCCGTGGAGATGGGGCAGCATGTGCCCAGGGCACTGGTCACCCCACCAGAGGCAGCCTCTGCTCCTCTGGACTTTACCCAGTTTAAGAGGGCAGGGGGGCGGAATTTTGCACTGCTCTCGCCCCGTCTCCCCATCGCTTCCTCACTGTCCCCCCGCTCACCTTCAGGACGTCCCTGGGCAGCCAGAGGCCAGCTCTCCTTTGGATGGAGGTCCTGGCACAGGATGCAGGCTCATGCGGTATTTGAGCGGATGGGAGGAATAGGGCAGACTTCATCAGAGAAGGCAGGTCAGGACGGCTGGGTGGGGAGGTGGGACGTGATCCCGTGAGCAGGGGAATGACGTGATCAGAGCAGAGGTTGACGAGGTGCGTCTGCCAAGCTGTGGAGGGTGGAGCGGAGGGCAGAGGTGGCAGGCGGGAGACCAGGCTGCTGGAGTAATTCAAGTGAGAGAAAGTGAAGGCCTGGCGCAGGACAGTGCCAGGGGAAGGGACCGAAAGAACGAGCCCCGGAGTTACCAGCCGGCAGCAGAAACTGGATTTGTCACTTGGATCAAAAATCTTGGAACCTCAGAGCATAAAGGAATCTTCGAGATTTCCTAGTCTGGCTTTTCCCCAAATGCCTTCCCTGGATAACTGGCCCCACAAGAGGCTTGCCTAGAAAGACATCCAGAGTCAAGGCAGCTTTGGAAATGCCCAGCACGGGAGCCCTGTCCTGAAGACTCAGGATGCACAGTAGCTTAAAAAAGGCTCAGACAGGCTCTGCTGTAAAACTCTTATCGTAACATGGTTTAACTCAACTTTGTATCCTCACGGGGGTCCTAATATAAAGAAACTTATTGTAACTTTGTTTAACCCAACTTTATATTTTAACTTTGACCACGGAGCTTCCCCATCCCCCTCAGTAACATCTATTTACACCTTCTGGAACATTAGGAAATCACTGATCTAGTCAACCATGTCTCACACACACCGTGCACGACGGTGGGGAGAAGATTCAAGATGTGGGGTGGTCCCAGAGACAACCAGTCTCCAACTCAGCATCCCACCTCTGGGGGTCAAGCCTAAGGAACATGTGCTTAACGTGGAAATAACCACATGTATGACGTCACGTCTAAACTATGAAAGTAGTAAAATATCTAAAAATGTAATGTGGCTAAGTAAACTAGGGTATAATTCCTCGATGGAACTTTTGCACGATGATTATCAATATTATATAGTTACACAGGAAATCATTTAAGATTGAATAAACTGTAAGAATTGTTAGACTATAGTTTGTTAAAAAGAAAAATACGTACAGGAAAAATAAAGATAGGAAGGAAATACACACTAGATATTTTTTTTATCTTAAAGAAGTTTCTCTGGAATGGCAAATTCAACGTTTCTGGTCATAGAAATAAACAATCTGTCTATAATAAGTGGCCACTGGCTTGTACATCAGTCTCCTGTGAGTCTAGTCAGTTGGAGTTGGTTCCCTGAGTCTAATCCCCTGCAGGCACACGGAGTATCTGAACATGCAGGGCTGAACCCTGGTGTCCCTGTCAAAGTATGGCCGCTAATGAGAGCCATCCAGAATAGCCACTTATCTCCCCGTCTGACATCCTCGTCTCAAATTCTCAACTTCACCAGGCAAACAGGGCTTGGGACAAGGAATAATGGGAGCATCTGAAGCGTGGAACTTGACTCTGAGTGAGCCCTCTAGGAGATTTCTACATTGTTTGGTTTTCAACTTTGGCTGCATATTGGACTCAACTAAAAAACCTAAAAAAATACCGACACACAGGTCCCACCCTCAGATACTCTGATTTAGTTGGTCTGGAGTGTGGTCTGAGCGTCGAGGTGATTCCAGTGTGCACGAGGGTTGAGAACGCTGGTGTGAGCCGCATGTGGACCTGGGCTGAAACTGAAGGAATGGACGCTTGTCACTTCCTAAGGGCTCGACTTGAAGTTGACACTGAAGGCTGTGGGGCACAGAGGGGGCGCCTCTTGGGGCCTCGGGTCAACAGCCTGAGAGGGGCATGTAGGTCAGGCCTTGGGGAAACTCTGGCTTCCCGCAGAGGGCTCCCAGGTCAGGCAGGTGGCCGGTCCCCGAGAAGCCAGTCTCCCCGACATTCCTGGTTTGGGAGAAGGCGTGCGGCCCTCGGGGCCCTGGAGCCCGTGCTTTTCAAATGAAGACGTTGCCGCTCGCCAAGTGGACAGTTTGTAGGGCTAAATGACTTAATATTTTTGGAGCACAAGGAACAAAACTGCCGCGAGACACTGCTGTTTCCCCACTGTAATTGATGGGGCTCACTCTTTTCCGCCGTGAAAGCACAGGCTGTGGCTATTTTTCTTTTTTTAACCAAACACCGCTGAATGTGAAACATCGATTTTTTTAAACTGGGTTTCAAACTGAGAAATGTCTTGATCCCGGAAGTCAATCACCTCCAGCGTCATAGCAACTTCTGTAGGGGCCACTGTAGGACGGACAAGGCTCCAGCGGAGCTGGTTTCCCAAGCCGTCCTCCTCCCCCACCCAGCAGTGACCGCAGCAAGGAGAGGGACCTTCCAGGACTTCTGAGGGGCACGTGAGGACCACCCCCTGCCTTGTGTGGCTGTCAGCTTCTCTTCTGGAGGGTCCAAGGAGCCCCTCACTGCCCTTCCAACCACACCCATGCCCTGAGCACATGGTGACCCAGGCAGGAGGGACACTCAGAACGTCTGCCCCTTGGGTCACTAAGACCACCACGTACAGTTGTGCTGGTTGCTCACTGCACTACCCTAGAGAATGTGTCCCCATAATGCTGCTCACCTGCTATTTAAAATCAGCTCATGACAACTCTCCCATTGCCTGCAGGCAATGTCCAAACTCTTCAGCGTGGCTCCCAGTGCCCGGCCCGGCATTCTTGTCCTGCCACCTCAGCTTTCTCCCCCCCATCTCTAGCTCTGGCCTCGTGGATTTATGTCCCTTTCCCAAAGAAGCACGTTTTCTCTGGCCGTGTCTTCCCCACACGCTGTGCTCTCTGCCTGCGACACCCTCCTCCCTTCCCTCCCCACCTCCTCAGGCAAACTCTACTCTTCCTCCAGCTCTCAACTAAAACATCACTTCCTCTAGGAAGACTTCCCTGACTCCCACGCCCCATTGGGTCCCCTCCCATGTGCCCAGTGGCACCTTTTACTTCCGTTGGCACAGCTGTCACCTCATGTAGTTGTAATTTACTCTTGTCTCCAGAGTGGAAGCTTCCAAGGGCAGGAACTGTGGTCTCTTGTTCACTGTCATCTCTCCAACGTGGGCCCAGACACTGTGTGTGGCAGGGGCTCAATTAACTTACTCTGAAGGAAGGAAGGAAGGAAGGAATGAACGAGGAGCTGTGGTTGAAGGCCCCTCACCTGACGTGTGGTGCAGTCTCCCTCACCTCCCGTCAGGTTTGCTCAATCTGTACCTTGGTTTCCCTCATTAGAGCAGGAGCCTGCCTGCCCCAAACTCTGCCCTTCTCGACTGAGGCTCTGGGACCCACCAAGCCCTTTCCTGTCCCCTCTCTTGGGGCAGAGCAGACACCAGTGTCCTGGTCCCCATAGGGCCAGTTGCCAGTTGCAGATGGAGTCATTTGATCATAGCCGAGATGCCGATGCCCCTGACTTGAGCTCCGGCTGCGCTCCCGGGTCCCTAGACTCTCGCTGCCATACCCCACCCTTGAGGTCACGGAAGCAAAGAGCCACGTGCTTTACAGAGTTGTCTCATTTAAACTGCACAACAACCCTTTGAAGTAGGTGTTATGGTTATTATACCCATTTTATAGTTGAGGAAAATGAGAACAGAGGGGTTAAGCGACTTGCCCGATGTCACACAATGAGTAGCGGCTGTGCTGGAATTTGAACACAGGGCGGACTGACTCCAGAGCTTTCACCTTACATGGATATTCCCTGAACTAAGCTCAAATTTGCTACACAGTGCTGGGCTCAGGCCCTTAGACGGTGGACTGTCCCTCCAGGGCCCACCTTCCTGCCCTCACCTCTGCCGGTGTCCACTGGCTCTGTGGAGGAGGCCCCGGCAGGTCTCTGGCCTGGGTGGGGGGGATAGTTCCCCTGTCTCCCCAGAGGGGCCTGCTGTGCCGTGTCTTATCCTCTCAGCCTGTGTCCCTCCTCCCAGCTTCCAGCAGGCATGGAAGACTGCTGTTCACCACCTCTCCCAGGGCGATCCTTCAGAGGCAGCCACGGTGCCCCTCAATCTTCCTCTCGATGTCACCGCACTTTCTCAGCACTGGCAGTGTCACCTTGGACTGGAAAGGCACAAACAGTCCTGCAGTCACAGGGAAAAATAGGCAGAGAAATTGCATTTCCTCCGAGACCATTGTGAAGTGTGTATGACTTGCCTCTTTGGGGTTGAACTGCCTTAGCCGTGTCTTGCAGGACCAAGGTTCCATTTTTGTTGAAACATTGAAGGCGACTGGTGCAGGAGAAGGAGCTGACTGGGAGAAAGAATACCTGGGCCACTCCCAGCGTTGTCATCAGCCTGTCTAAAAACCTTCAGTGGCTCCTTTTGCTTTGAGGATGACTTCCAAACTCCTTGAGATGGGGGACAAGACCCTGCACCATCAGGGCCCAGCCGTTTCTCGTGTATCACTCTTCTCCGGAATGTTCTGCTCCAGCCACAATGAAGGCTGTGCACTCTCTCCTACCTCTGACCCTCATCGAAGTCCCTGGAGCTGTCTTTTTCCTCCCCCTGCGCTCAGAAAACCCTTACTCACACGTCAGCCTAAATGTCACTTCCTCCAGGAAGTATTCTGTTATCACCACCCCTAGATGAGCTCGGATTGTTGATGCTCCCATAACATGGATGTCCTCTAGTGGAGCATGTGTGGCAATTTAATGTACTTTTCTTGTCTACATCTACAATGTAAGCTTCAAGAGGACTGCACTTATCTGTCTTGCTCACTAGTTGCTCTGGCACCTAGCACAGTGCCTGACACAGAGTAGGAGTTCTAAAAGCATATACTGCATAAGTGGGTGAATAAACAAATCAGCCAGGATTCTTAGTTGCAAGCAATGAAGCCAATCATGCCTGATTTAAGGAGAAAAACAACTTATTAGAGGGCTGTTGAGCAGCTCACAGAATCACAGCAAGTTCTGGAGGACCAGGCTCAGGGCCACAGAGCAGAACAATGGCCAGTCACCCAACAGGACTCGTTTGGTGAGGACACCACTTCCACATTCCATGAGAGCAAGCCCCTGCAGCTGAGACCACCACCAGCCCCGGCCACAGACCCGTGACCCCCCCAGCAGCAGTGCTGCCCCTGCTCCTCTGGGAACTTGAACTTATTGCCTGCCCACCCCCACCTCACCCCCCAGACCACTCTTTCATGTTATTAACTCTTGATTGACAGACTGAGGCTGGTGGCCTGCTCGGCAGAGCCTGTGTCGTGTGCCCACACCCTAGCTGCAAGGGATCCTGGGAAAGGGAATCCTTGGCACATTCATTTTCTTGAGTGGGGGATAGGCTCTGTGTCCCATCAAGACTCATTGGGTGGGGAATTCCTAGGAGTGGAGCACACATGCTGAGTAGTTCACAAGAGTGGAAACCTCTACCACAATGATCAAATGAACGAACCAATATGCCAAAGGCCTTGGGCAATTTCCCTCCCTTGTCGCTGCCTCAGTTTCCTCATCTGTGAAAGTAAACCATCTTAGTCTTTCAGTTCCCCTCTGGCACTAACATTCTGTGATTCTTGTGTTGAATTGTTTATCTGTCCACAACCTGATGGCACAGAAGACACAATCTGATCAGGGAGAGGAGAATCCCCTAAAAGTTCCATTAGTCAGCACAGCCTGGGTTATGCCACAGTAACAAATTAACCTCCAAATCCCAGGGACTGAACATGCCAGAAGAGACAGCTGCCACAAGACGGGGCTTTCCTTCCTGGAAAGGGGGGGCTTCTTCACCCACTGTTCTTGGTCCTTTCCTCAGCTCATAGGAAGCAGAGTTGCCTTGCATTCTTCTGAAGGAGCATTGGGTCAGCAGTAAAATGATGATGATTCGTTCCTTTATTCATCCACTCATGGAAGAAATATTTACGGAGCATCCGCTATGCAACAGGTACAGTGCCAATCACCGGGGAATGACGGTGAACAAGACAGGAAAGGCCCATGCCCTCAGTGAGCTTATATTCTAGTGGGGACGACAGATAAGAAATAGGTAAATAAATCCTTAAGCAAGATGCTTTCAGATGGTGATCAGTGCTGTCAAGGCATTAAACAGAGAGGAGCAGCAGAGCAGCCAGTGCCTGGGTGAGGGGCGTTTTAGTGAGGGGTGGTGGTCAGGGAAGACCCCTCTGAGAGGACATGTGAGCTGAAACCTGAATAATAAGAAGGGGGACGAGCAAGCAGCAGAAGAAATAGCCAGGTGAGGAGGCTCTAGGTGTGAACAGGTGTGGCTGGAGGCTGTAGGAGACCAGGTCAGAGGAGGGGGCGGGGTCTATGAGCCATTGCAAGGAATCTGCATTTGGTTCTGAGTATAATGGTTTGGGGAGGGAGGAGAATTGACTGGCTTTAAGCAAGAGAGTGACATGGTCTGACTTGATTTGTGTTTTTTCAAAACATCACTTTGGCTGCTGGGTGGAGAATGGATCTAAGGGAGCGAGGTAATAACAGAGCAAATGCAATCCCTAGTGCGGTGGGAAAGAAGTAGCCAGCAGAGTCTTGGCTTCAGCTGCTATTGCAGACGGTAGACACCGCTGGAGCCATAGGGAGTTATCATGACTGGGGGCAGACAGGATGTTCTTGTCCGTGAATTCCTAGAGGGGGTTCTTCCAAAGGTCCTTGTATTAGTCAGGATACGGTAGGCTACACTGCAGCACCAAATTAAACCCCAAGCTCAGTGGTTTCATAAACAACTTTTATTTCTTGCTCGCACTGCATGCTCGTTGTGGGTTAGCATGGGGTCTCTGCTCCTCATGGTCACTCAGGGACCCAGGCTGACAGAGGTGCCACCCTCTGGAGCCTGGTTCTCTTGGTCGCTGCGGCAGGCAGGAGAAGAGCATGTGTGGAGACCTCACATTCTCCTCTGTGCTTTGTCACCTCTTCTCACATCCCATTGGCCAGAACCAGCCACACGTCTCCACGTGACTGCAAAGAAGCCAGGAAGCGTGGTCTTCTGTGTGCTCGGGGGGAAAGGACGACTGGATAGGGACTGGCACTAACAGTGTCTGCCATGGGCCTGAAATCAGAAGGGAGTTCTCTCTAGCAAAAAAAATGAGAGATGGGGAGGATCCATAGCAAAGAGCCACGGCAAGACAGATGAGAGGCCAAAGAACCTCCCGAAGAGAAACTAGAGCTGCTTTTGTGTTGGAATAGCCAATGTGACTTGGGAGCAAAAAACACTTGTTTGACGATGAATGTGGATCTGGCTGGTGCACAAGGGGAGGGTCCAGGCCCACAGTACTGGACAGTCATCTGGTACAGAGTCTCCAAAGGCCAGGAAAGTGGACTCACCTCCATGCCCCCGTCACCAGGCTTCAGTCTTCTTGTCTCCCTCTGAGGTTGGCATAGGTACACGCACATGCTGAAGAAGTTTGTAATTTCTGCATTGTTGTGTGATCTTTCTATACGACGCTTGTTCACACAAATTTTTGCTTTCTGTACTAACATTATTGTTTTTTAATAACAACCATACGGGGCTGGCCAGCTGGCATAGTGGTTAAGTTTGGCATGCTCCGCTTTGGCAGCCCAGGATAACGGGTTTGGCTCCTGGTTGCAGACCTACACCACTCATTAAGCCATGCTGTGGAGGCAACCCACATACAAAATAGAGGAAGATTGGCACCGATGTTAAAATCTCTTTCAGAGAATTCCTCTTTTTGCTTGAGGAAGATTGGCAACAGGTGTTAGCTCAGGGCCAATCTTCCTCACACAAAGCAAATAATAATAATAATAATAATAACCATAGCTGCACTTTTATAAGTACCTTCTAAGCGTTTCACATATCATAGCTGATTTAATCCTCATGACAATCCTATAAGGTAGATAGTATTAGCATCACCGTTTTACACGTGAGGAAATTGAGGCATGGAGAGATTAAATTACTTACCTAAAGTGTAACAGCTAGCAGTGGAGGAGCTGGGAATCAAACCCAGGGGGCCTGGTTCTGGAGCCCCTGCTCACACACTGTAGCCCACACTGCCTTTGACACGCAGTGTGCTGCAGAAGACGGGCCCCAGGCTTGCTCCACAGAGCGGCTATCCCCAGGAGGAGTGGAGGAGAGCAGCAGGTCCTCTTAGGCCGCGTTCCTGAGCTGGTGACTTGTGACTTCATAGGCGATGAGCCCTCCGCACATGCACGCACGCAGAAACTGACCAGAACGTGATATGTAGACAGCGGGCCTCTGAGTACTTGAAAACAGCCAATAATGGAAGAAGCAGAGATAACCAAAGCAAACAGTCTAGAAGCTCTTCTCACTCCGTCTCTTCTACTTCATGTTGGCTTGGTTTATTTTTTTTTTCAACAAATATTTTCCAACGTCTCCTACAAGGAGGGCAGTCAGTTCATGCTGCAAAGGAAAATAAGGAGGGCAAATTAGGAATCTAAATCATCATCTCTTCCCTCAAAGAGCTTGCCAGGTAGTCAGGGAAACCAAACAGAATCACGGGACAAATTCGATCGCTTTGAAAGAAGAGAGAGTAGTACAATTGTAAGCAAAACAATGTGATTGACTGCTAACTAGGTGGAAGATGGGAGCTATGAGAGGGCAGGGGTGAAAGCAGGGTGGGAGGGGATCACTGAGCTGGGGGAGCAGGAGGAGGAAGACTTGGAGCAGGAGGAGGAATTTGAATCAGGTTTTGTAGGACGTGGCAAGGGCCTAACTCAGCTGATGCTGAGGATGGCGGCCCTGGGGCCCTGAGACCAGGAGGGCTCTGTCAGCTCTGTCCAGGGTTGGAGGCACACGTGGGCTGGGCAAGGGCCCCTGGAGAGACCCTGCCCTCAAGGAGGCTCCCACCACAGGCTGACAGAGAGTTCTCAGAATGACAAGTTGCGAGTGAAGATATAGGAGCAGGCCAGAGACAGGAAAGCCAGACGGAAAGTGAGTTCTGTGAGGCCCCAGGCTCTGCTGAGCCCGAGTCAGCTGCTTCTCCTGGAAGAACAGACTGCTGCCTGAGCACCTGCAGAAGCCCCTGTAGGAATGCCCAGGGCTGTGAACAAAAGTGTTTTAACTCTATTACCTACAGCCTGGAGGCTGCCACTTTCTGCTTTTGGGAAAATTTGCCTCTTTCACACACACGCACACACACAAATCAAACAAGCCAACAACAACAAAAACCTACACATTTCCCTGTTGCGTGAGTCAAAACCCACAACCCACTCTAACTGGTTTTAAAAAGAGAACAAATGTATCAAAAGTTGTTAGACAGCTCAAAGATGTCAAAGAAGCCCAGAGAGCTGGTCTCCTGCACTGGCAGGAACAATACTCAAATCCTGTGGCTGGGCCACTTGCAGATACAGTCCCGCTGTCCAGGGTGCAGGCACTGAAGCTTGCTTTGTAGACCTGGAGCGTGGAATACCATCCGGCAACTCTGTCACTGCTGCCTGAGAAAGCTCGAGGCCCTGCATCCCCCACCACCACCTCCTTGCTAACAACATGGCACGTCCGTCCTCCAGGTGTTCTCTTTGGAGCTGAAGCCTCTCGTAGATGCGGCTGATTGTGGGGTCCCAGGTCACATGCCTACCTGGGAGCTACCATGGAGGTGGGGAAAGTGAGTTCTCTCTTGGGAAGCTGGGTTTCATAAAAGGGATAATTACCAGGGTGGTCATACGTCCTGGTTTCTTAGGGGAGTCTCAGGTTTTGTCTGTTGTCCCGTATAATTATTAATAGCATTAATAGCACCCTTTTGACTCTCAAAAGTGTTTTGGTTTGGATCATAAATTATATCAACATCCTAATCATTCCCAATAATGATTGCTGGGTTCAGTTATCACAAATGTCCTGCTTTCCCTCCTGTCCCCACCCCCTGTCCCTCCCATCCAAGAAGCGTGTCCTGGATTTGCCAAACCCCTTCTCCTATTGCAGAGCAAAAGGGAGCTATTCTATTTGTACTCAGGGAAAGCCCATAACAGGCACTACTTCAGAGACCATTCCTGCTAGAGGAAGGGGAACTTTTCTATGTGAGGTGAAAAAGCCAAATGAAAATTCAGAGGAACAAAAGAAAACATGAGCAACGAGCTGCCAATTTAGTTGGAGATCCAGGTTGGGGCCAGCTCATGGAGGGCCTTGAATGACAAGGAAAAAGCTTTGGACTTTGTCTCTGGGACCTAGACATAAGGAAGGTCTTTGAACACGGAAATGACCTGACCCAGTCAAGTATACTTGAAAGAGCAGGACCCAGAAAGACCTGAGTTTAAATTGTGACTTATTGTACAGAGTGAGGGATAGAACAGAAAGCTACTTAACCTCTCTGAACCTCAAATTTCTCATTTATAAAACGGAAAACATGAAAGCCTCCTCTTGAGATTGTTGTGAGAATGAATTAAAACGTAAGGTTCTCGGCACAGTATGCAAACCTGCGGTAGGTGCTTGACACATGTGAGTTGCTTTAGCTGATGTCAAGGCAGTATGTGGGAGTGTCATATAGCAACTGTGTGCAGAACAACAGACAAGGAGGAGAGGCTGGAGGCAGGGAGGCCAGTGGAGAGGCGTCTGGGTGGAGAGACCCTTGGAGGAAGGGTGCACTGTTGGGAGCTGAGATAGGAGGAGGAGTCAGGCTGACAGCCAGACTTCCCGCCTGGGTGGCTGGCAGGCCAGGGATGACAACCTCAAAGTGCAGGGTGATGGCAGGCAGCTGGTTTAGAGGGACTCGTAAGGAAGGGAGAGATGAGTAATGCCATTTGGGGCATACAGGATTTAAAGGTCCAGACTGTCATCCAGGAGAGTTCCCCAGTAGGAGAGCTAGAGCTTGAAAATTGCCTGCACAACCTTGGATCTTAGGAGCTCAAAGAGGAAGTGTAACGAATGATGGCAGAATGCGTGTTATTAGTCTCTGGGACCAAGCCACAGAGCTTCTGTCCACGGTTCTGGCAGAAAAGGCTAAAAACACACTTGGCTGGCAGCTGCCCATTGGGGTGTTAAAGGGCAGGAAAGAATGTTCTCAGTGTTTAAGAAGGGTATCTGGGAGGTCCACTTGGTTTGCAAAAAACGGAAAGCTCATATGAAGAGGGGGACATTATGCAAAAGATACAGGGCATCTCATAGAGCAAAGGCTCAGAGGTGCAGCAGGACCTGGACCTCCTCTGTCCATCTCCCAGGGCTGCTTAGTCTCTCCTCTCTCTCTCACTGCCATTCTTTTTTTGTGAGGAGATCAGCCCTGTGCTAACATCCGCCAATCCTCCTCTTTTTTTTTTTCGCTGAGGAAGACTGGCCCTGGGCTAACATCCGTGCCCATCTTCCTCCACTTTGTATGGGACGCTGCCACAGCATGGCTTGCCAAGCAGTGCGTCAGTGTGCGCCCGGGATCCGAACCGGCGAACCCCGGGCAGTTGCAGCGGAGTGCGCGCACTTAACCGCTTGCGCCACCTGGCCGGCCCCTCTCTCACTGCCATTCCTGCATGCTCTCCCTCTCTCCGGGCCAGCTTCCTTTGGATACTCATCTCATGCCCCTGATGCTACCTGGTTTCTCAGCTTGAGAGCCCACCACCAACCAACGAGTTTTTGTGTCTCCTAGATTAAGTTCCCAATATCTAGTAAACCAGAGATCTCTAGCAAAGTCTGTTGGAAAGGCAGGTCATGGAACCATCTAGTGTAAGAGGTCATCAAGCCTTTCAGTGCATCCTTCAGTGCTCAGAGATGAAGGCCACATTGGTCTGGTCTTTGTAGGGCAAGGAGACTGCGTGGTGCAGAAAACAGCAGCAACTGCAAAGCTAGGATGTGAACCCAGACCTGCTTGACTCCCAGGCCCCTGCTCAAACCCTGTACCTTGTATATACAGCAAGCTCTAAGGTGCAGTGGTAAGGGCTTGGGAGGCGTGGTCAGGGATGGGTCATTAGTCTGGAGCATTGAATGTTTGGGTGTGGAGAAAGCAAGAAATGAACCTGAGGGGGTCAGGAGGAGCCACATCCCACAATCCCACAGGACCCTATAGGTCATGTTAAGGAGGTGGAATTCATCCTGAGAGCAATGGAGAAACCAAGAAGTTCTCAAATAGAATTTTTATTGAGGTGTAATTCACACACCGTGAAATTTACCCTTTAAAGCATACAATTCAGTGATTTTCAGTATATTCACTGAGTTGTGTAACCATCTAATTTTAGAATATCTTAATCACCCCAAAAAGAAAACCCATACCCTTTCATACTCATTTCCCATTACCCCCCTCCTCCCAACTCCTGGCAACCGTTAATCTACTTTCTGTCTCAATGGATCTGTCTATTCTGGACATTTCATATAAATGGAATCATGTAATGTGTGATCTTTTGTGACTGGCTTCTTTCATTTAGCATAATATTTTCAAGGTTCATTGATGTCGTAGCATGTATCAGTACTTCACTCCTTTTTATGGCCAAATAATACTGCATCATATGGATATAACATATTTTGTTCACCCATTCATCAGCTGGTGGACATTTGCGTTGTTTCCACTTTTGGGCTATTATGAATAATGCTGATGTGAATATTTGTGTACAAGTATTTGTCATTTCTCTTGGGTATATATCTAGGAGTGGAATTGCTGGATCATACAGTAACTCTGTTTAACTTTTTGAGGAACTACCAAACTGTTCAAAAAGTGTCTGTACCACTTTACAATTCAACTAGCAATGTATCAAGGTTATAATTTCTGCACATCCTTGTCAATATTTGTTATTGTCTTTCTTTTTATTTTAGCATTCCTAATAGGTGTAAAGTGGTATCTCATCATGGTTTTGATTTGCACTTCAGTAGTGCCTAATGGTAGTGAGTATGTGTATATTGGCCATTTGTATATCTTCTTTGGAGATATGTCTATTCAAATTGTTTGCCTATTTTAAAAATTGAGTTATTTGTCTTATTATTGAGTTGTAAGAGTTCATTATATATTCTGGATACAAGTCCCTTATCATATGTATGCTTTGCATATATTTTATCCTATTATGTAGGCTGTCTTTTCACTTTCTTTATAGTGTCCTTTGAATCACAAAAGTTTTCATTTTGATGAAGTCCAATTTATCTATTTTTTGTTTTGTTTTTCTCTTGTGCTTTTGGTGTCAAATCTAAGAGACCATTGCCAAATCCAAGGTCATGGAGATTTTCTCTGTATTTTCTCTAGGAGTTTTATAGTTTTAGCTCTTACATTTAGGTCTTTGATCCATTTTTAGTTAATTTATGTATATGATTGAGGTAGGGGTCCAACTTCTTTCTTTTGCATGTGGTTGTCCAAGGTCCAGCACCATTTATTAAAAGACTGCTCTTTTCCCCAATGAATTGTCTTGACATCTTTGTCAAATATCAATTGGCCATTGATATACGGGTTTATCTCTGGACTCAATTCTATTCCACTGATCTACATGTCTATATTTATGCCAGTTACCACACTGTCTTGATTACTGTTGCTTTGCAGTAGGTTTTGAAATCAGGAAATGTGAGTACTCCTACTTTATTCTTGTTTTTCATGACAATTTTGGCCATTATTGGTCCCTTGTAATTTCATATGAATTTTAGAATCAGCTTGTCAATTTCAATAGTGAAGTCAGCCTAGATTCTGATATGAGCTACATTTAATCTGTAGATCGATTAGAGGAGTACTGCTATCTTAACAATATTGACTTCTGATCATGAACGTGGAATGTATTTCCATTCATTTAGGTCTTCTTTAACTCTTTTAATAATAATTCTCAACTATAGTTTTTGCTACATGTCTTGTACTTTTGTTAAATTTACTCCTAAGTATTTTATTCTTTTTATGCTATTATATATGGAAAATTTTTCTTAATTTCATTTTGGATTGTTGACTGATAATTGTGTAGAAGTAAAATTGATTTTTTATATTGATCCTATATTCTGCAATCATGCTGGACCCATTCTAATAGTTTGTGTGTATGTGCATTCCTTAGTATTTTCTGTGTACAATATCATATCATCCACAAATAGAGTTTTTACATCTTCCTTTCCAATCTGGATGTCTTTTGTGTGTGTGTGTGAGGAAGATTAGCCCCGAGCTAACATCTGTCGCCAATCCTCCTCTTTTTGCTGAAGAAGCTTGGCCCTGAGCTAACATCTGTGCCCATCTTCCTCTGTTTTATATGGGACGCCTGCCACAGCATGGCTTGATAAGTGGCGTGTATGTCCGTGCCCAGGATCCAAACCTGCAAACTCCGGGCTGCCAAAGTGGAGCACACAAACTTAACCACTATGCCACTGGGCTGGCCCCTTTTAATTTTTTTCTTTTACTTACTTATTTGCCCTGGCTAGAACTTCCATTACAATGTTAAATAGAAGTAGTAAGAGTGGACATCCTTGTCTTATTCTTAGTCTTAGAGGGAAAGTAATCAGTCTTTCACCATTATGTTAGCTATGGGTTTTTTGTAGATGACCTTTATCAAGTTGAGGAAGCTCTCTACTATTCCTTTTTTATTCAGTGCTTTTATCTTGAAAAAGAAATGGGTTTTGTCAAATATTTTTTCTGCATCTATTGAGATGAGCATGTAGTTTTTGTTCTTTATTCCATTAAAATGGTGCGTCATATTGATTGATTTTCAGATGTTAAAACAACTTTGCTTTCCTGGAATAAATCCCACTTAGTCATGGTGCATAATCATTTTTATATACTGCTTGGTTCACTTTCTTAGTATTTTGTTGAGGATTTTGTGTCTATATATACAAAGGATTTTGGTCTGTAGTTTTCTTTTTTGTGATGTTTTTGTTTGGTTTTGGTATTAGGGTAACAATGGCCTTATAGAATGAGTTGGGAAATGCTTCCTCCTCATCTATTTCTTAGAAAGGTTTGTGAAATATTGGTATTAATTCTTATTTAGATGTTAGCTAGAAGTCACCAGCAAAGCGACGTGAACCTGGGATTTTATCTGTTGGAAGTATCGCTGTTGTTTTTAAGTAATTCAATCTCTTTATTTATATTAGGTCTAGTCAGATTTTCCTTTTCCTCTTAAATCAGTTTCAGTAGTTTGTATCTGTCTAGGAATTTCTTCATTTCACCTAGATTATCTTGTTTGCTGGCATACAGCTGTTCATAGTATTACTATAATCCTTTTTATTTCTGTAAGGTCTGTAGTGATGTCCCCTCTTTCATTGTTGATTTTAATAATTAGACTCTTCTCTCTTTTTTTCTTGACCGGTTTACCTAAAGGTTTTTCAACTTTGTTGATATTTTAAAAGAACTAACTTTTGATATCATTAAATTTCTTTATTTTTCTAATTTCTCCTGTGATTTTTTTCTTTGATCCATTGGTTACTTGGGAATGTGTTTAATTTCCACATATTTGTGAGTTTCTCACATTTCCTTCTGTTATTGATTTCTAATTTCATTCCATTGTGATCAAAGAGCATAGTTGGCATGATTTCATTCTTGAATTTATTGAGACTTGTTTTATGGCCTGACATATGATCTATCCTGGAAAATGTTTCATGTGCACTTGAGAAGAACATATATTCTGCTGTTATTGGGCAAAGTGCTCTGCAGATGTCTGCTTTATAGTGTTGTTCAAGTCTTCTATTTCCCTCTTGATCTTCTGCCTAGTTGTTCTATCCATCATTGTAAGTGAGGTATTGAAGTTCCCAACTGTTATTGCTGAATTGTCTATTTCTCCTTTCAAATCTATCAGGTATTGCTTCGTGTATTTTGGGGCTTTCTTAGGTGTATGTATGTTTATAATTGTTATGTCTTTCTGAGGAATTGACACTTTCATCATTATAAAATGTCCTTCTCTTTCTCCATAACAATTTTTTTCTTAAAGTCTACTTGTCTGATGTTAGTATAGCCTCTCCAGGTCTCATTTGGTTACTGTTTGCATGGTATATCTTTTTCCATCCTTTTATTTTCAACCTATTTGTGTCTTTGAATCTAAAGTGTGTCTCTTGCAGATAGCATGTACTTGGATTGTGTTTTTTAATCCACTTTGCCAATCTCAGCCTTTTATTGGAGTGTTAGTTCATTCACATTTAATGTAATTGCTGATAAGGTAAGATTTACATCTGGCATTTGCTGTTTGTTTTCTATATGTTATGTTTTTGTTATGTTATGTTATATCTTATGTTTTTTGGTCCTCTAGCCTTCCATTTATGTTAAATAGATATTTTCTAGTGTACTATTTTAATTTCCTATTGTTTCTTTTATCATATTTTTTGTTACTTTCTTAGTGGTTTCCCTGGGAATTACAATTAACATCTTAAAACAATTTAGTTTGGATTAATACCAATTTAACTTCAATAATATGTAAAAATTTTGTTCCAATGTATCTCTGTTCCCTCCTCCTTTGTTATATTATTGTACAAATTAGATCTTTATACATTATATCAATGTATATATTGTATATATACACATATGTATATATACACATATATATACAATATATCATCATCACAGTTTTATAATTATTGCTTTATGCAGTTGTGTTTTAAATCAGATAAGAGAATAAAAGCATTACAAACAAAAATGTATTTATATATTTTTTTATATTAATCTATGTAGTTGTCTTTACTTGTGCTCTTTCTTTCTTTCTTTCTTTTTTGGTTGGGAAGATTGGCCCTGAGCTAAAATCCCTTGCCAATATTCCTCTTTTTTTGCTGAGGAAAATTAACCCCAACCTAACATCTGTGCCCATCTTCCTCTATTTTGCATATGGGATGCTGCCACAGCATGGCTTGCTGAGTGGTGCATAGATCCGTGCCCAGGATCTGAACCTGTGGACCCCAGGCTGCTGATGTGGAGCACGTGAAGTTAACCACTACACCACTGGGCTGGCCCCCTTCTCTATTTCTTTATGTGGGTTTGAGTTGCTGTCTAGTGTCCTTTCATTTCAGCCTGAAAGATTCCCATTAGTATTTCTTGTAGGGTGGGTCTATTACCAACAAATTCTCAGGTTTTGTCTATCTGGGAACATGTTGATATCTCTTTCATTTTTGAAGCATGGTTTTTGTGGAATGTCTTGGTGGACCTTTTTCTTTCAGCATCTTGAATAAGACATCTAACTGTCTCCTTGGTTTCTGATGAGGTGTCAGTTCTTGATCTTATTGAGGATCCTTAGCATGTGATGAGTCATTTTCTCTTGCTGCTTTCAGGATTCTCTCTTTGTCTTTGACTTTTGATCATTTGACTATGGTGTTTCTAAGTGTGGATCTCTTTGAATTTATTATGCTTGGAATTTGTTGAGCTTCTTACATGCATCAATTAATATTTTTTATCAAATTTGGGAAGTTTTAGGCCATTATTTATTCAAATATTCTTTCTGCCCCTTTCTCTTACTTTTCTCCTTCTGGGACTCCCATTATGCGTGTGTTGGTATACTTGATGGTATCCCATGGATCTCTGAGGCTCTGTTCATTTTTTTCATTCTCTTTCTTTCTGTTCCTCCAACTAGATAATCTCAATTGACTTATCTTTAAGTTCACTGATCGTTTCTTCTACTAATTCAAATCTGCTGTTGAGATCGTCGAGTGAATTTTTCATTTCAATCATTGTACTTTTCAACTCCAGAATTTTTATTTGGTTCTCTTTTTTTAATCTCTATCACTTTGTTGATATTCTCTATATGGTAATACATTGTTCTCATACTTTGATTTAATTCTTTGGATGTATTTTTCTTTCGTTCTTTGAACATTTTATAATAGATTATTTAAAGTCTTTGTCTAGTAAATCCAACATCTGGGCTTTCTCAGGGAGAATTTCTGTTTACTGCTTTTTTCCCTGTGTATGGACTATATTTTCCTGTTTCTTTGCATATATCATAATTTTTTGTTGAAAACTAAGCATTCTTAATAATATAATGTGGCAACTCTGGAAATCAGATTCCCTCCCACTCCAGGGTTTGTCATTGCTGCTGTTTGTTGTTGTTGTTGCTGTTTATTTAGTAACTTTTTGGAACTAATTCTATAAAGTCTGTATTCTTTGTAGTGTGCAGTCATAGAGGTCTCTGCTCAGTTAGTTCAGTAATTATCTAGTGGTCAAAGATAGATTTTCATTAAATGCTTTACACTAGTAAGTCTCCCATCTTTTTCTGAGGGGCTCTTTGTGGGGGAGAGGGCACACCTTCAAGGTTGTGGCAATTTGAAACTCTACCTGAACCTTCATTTCCTGCTTGTGTAGAGCCCCAAGATCAGCCAGAGGTGAGATATTGGGGTCTTCTCAAGTCTTTCCTGGGCATGCATACAGCTCTGCACATGTATGTGGTCTTCTAGATCCCCAGGAGTATGTCAGCTTTTTAAATCCCCTGTGAGCATCCCATTCACTAGATGTAAGTTTTTTGACAAGCCTCTTGTTTGCCCCAACAGACATCACCACCTCAGATAACTGATATTAAGCAATTACCTATGATTGTTTTTGACAAATGCTCTGCAGATAAAGTGTCTCACTGAACAAGCTCTGAGTCAGATCAAATAAAGACAAGGCCTGTGAACGGGGCTTTTTTGGGGAGCTGCCACATAGGTCAAAGAGTGACAATTCTCTGAAGATGGAGCTTTGGGGAGCTCCAAACTTATTCTCCCCATCCAGTGACTGCTAGGCTGCTGACTTTCACAGCTGCAATGACTGTGATGCTGCTGGTTCTCAAGGCTACTACAGAGCTGGGGAAAGAGGCATGGGAACAGGACAAGTTAAAATGCCACAAGTTTTATTGTTCTTGCTGAGGTTAAGCCAATTTTCTTGAATAAACACTCTTTTGATTGCTGGGAGACTTTGATTAATTTCCAGAGTTCTGCAAATGTTGATTTTTACAATTTTCCAGTGTTTTCATAATTTTTACAGAGGAGCAGATTTTTGGAGGTTCTTACTGTGCTATTCCAAGAGTGCTTCCCTCCCATGAAGAGTTTTAACTGGGGCCTAACACGGTCATATCTTCATTTTGTTAGGACCTGTAAGGCCTCAGCACTAAGAATAGATTGGAAGGATGAGACAGGCATCAAGAAGACAATTAAGAGAATCTTATTGGGGAGAAGTAGTGGTTGCCAGAACCAGGGCATATGAGCAGCTTGGTGAGAAGAGAGAAGTAGATCAGTCCAGGAGACTCATATAAGATACATATTTAAACCAAATTCTTTTTCTGGCCCACTCAGTCAACCAGGAGCTGAAATGGGCTCATGCTCTATCAGACAAGTAGGTCCAGAGGACATCAGCCCAGACACAACTCAGGGAAGAGCAGACACTGCTCACTTATCTCTGGGGAGTCCAAGAAGGCTTTGTGAGAGAGGAGATTCAGGAGATCCCCAATGGAGGGTGAAGTAAGTCTTGGGGAGGGGTAATGAGGGCTGACATGGGGGGCTGTGGGCCTGGGTGTTCCTTGGCCTCTGCCACAGGGACCGCTGCGGGGCCCACAGAGCTTTGCTTCCTGGGATCCTCCAGGAGCACAGATTCTGCTCTGCTCCAGCCTCATCCACCCCTCTCAAGAGGCTCCGCTGGGTGCATTGTGTTCCTGGAGCCCAGTGGAGGAGCCAGGTGAGAATGAAGTGGACTGCTTTCTTCTTCATTTCTTTCTCTCCCAAGCAATTCTCTGCACAAGCTTTTGTATGTCCCAGATGTTCCTGCCTTCGTTCAGATTTAATCCTCCCTATTTATTCCCCCTGGTACCTGTTTATTATGTTCCATTTCTCTTTGGGTACTCGGGCTCAGCGGATCTGCCAAGACTGATCTTATCTACACTCGGGCAAACATAATCATGCCCATGCCTTGTCATCCAGCTCCCATATGAAAGGGCCAGAGAAGGCGAAGAATTAAACCCAACACTGCTAAGAACAGTAAGCCCAAAGAGATTTTAAAATAAACATGAAAACTGCTTTGGGCCCCATGCTGAGGTGCTTGCAATGTCCTTCAGGGGAGACACAATGGAGCCGTGCACCCACTCTCAAGGCCCTATTTCTCTGCAGCTGCAAAACATGTGGCCTTGGCTTTTGACTCCTGCCTTTGGGAGGGGACTGTGACTCCCTCCAGGGCTGTGAAGACAATGGTGCAGAGCTTCTCTTCTGCTCAGACTCAAAATCTGGGAATCTAACAGCTATTGGAGACCATAGCTTTGGGTCTTTGATGGGGACCCTGAGGCCAGCAAGGAGAGGAGGGCCCAGGGCCTCAGAATGAGCCAGGTGCTCAGGAAGGGTTAGGACGCAGGCCTCCTGATTCCTGCTCTGGACCTCTTTCTCCAACAGCACATTGCACATGCAGGGGCTGTAAAATGTACTGAGAATCCCAGCAACAGCAGAGGGAAAAATGCTGAAGAAGAAAAGAGATTTCGTTCCTTATCACCCTTTACCAGACAGATCTATGGAGACCAGCCATCCAACCCTACTGTCTCTAATCTGGACCTCTGAGGACACCCCTGGACCTGGAGCCATCCAGCCCCACCTTTGAGAGTCGAGGGAGACAGGGTCTGGTTCTTCACTAGTCCTAAGTCCAAGGGAGCCCCTGAACCACACATTGGAACAAAAGCCTTGGAGGTGAGTCACAGTGAACCCCCCTCATCTGGGGGAGGTGGAAGGGCCTCTCCTAAACTCTCCTGAATCTACACTGCTCCCACTCCCCCCTCCTCTCATGGCCCCATCTCGGCCTGGGCCAGGAGTGAGATGGGATCACAAATAGACATAGGGCCAACTCCATGGCAGCAAGTGTGTTGTTCCCTAACCCACTGCACGCCAGCTTCTTTAATCTTCACATCAGCTCTCTGAGGCAGGTATCAATATCTCCCAGGTGGACATGAGTCAACCAAGAGTATGAGAGGTTACACAAGTTGCCCGAGATCACACAGCTAAGCACTGGTAGCTCCAGATTTGAACCCTGGTTTGCTGGCTCCAGAGCTGAAAACACGCCCAGGAACCTCCAAGGCACCAAGGTTCCCACTGGCCCCAAGGACTGTCCATTCTACCCACCCAGGACGGACCAGCCCTGTGCCTGCACTGCCGGGATGGGGGCAGGGGGACGTGGGGTGCCTCCACGTTCTGCACACATCCCTGCGGTCACCACAAATGGCTCGTTGTACAGTGGCGGCTGCGGCAGCAGCTTCAGACGCATTTGCCTTGCAGGATTGACATCAATCCTCATTCAAATCAAACTCCTCTGAAACATGCTCCAGTGGAGTGGAATTTTCTGCTAAATAAGGTGTTATTAACCCAGCTCCCGGCTCCTTGGGCCTGGGCTGAGCTCAGCAGCAGCGGCAGCCGCTCCACGCTGATGAACCCACTTAAATACCGATTAATAGGCATTGCAGCACTGGCCCGGGGAGACCCCGTGACCCCCAGGGCTCCTCCAGGCTCCTCAGCCCATGGCGCCTGGAGACTCTCAGTCGCGTTTTCTCCGACTCTTATTCCAGCCCAGTCACCGAGTAGCAATTGGATGCTTTGTGGTCTGAGGATGAGGGGATGGTGGTGGAGGAGAAAAAGGGGAAAATTGTTATTCCTTTATTTTTATTTTTTTATTGAGGTAACCTTGAATGTTATTCCTTTTTTGCAGCTTCTCTCTTACCAGACTTCAGTTCTCAGGGCTTCTCAGGATGGGGCAGACAAAGACAAGCCCAACTGGGAAGAAGAGGAGGAGCTCTGCACCCCCCACCACTCCCAGCACCACACAGAGAGGACGGGGAGGTTCCCACCACACTGAAGGCAACTCAAGAAGCCATCCAGACTTGACATTGGGACTGGATCCCATGAAATGCCATCCCAATTCTAGAGCAGGCCAAAACATGCTCTGACGCCCCACATCCAACCATTTCAGCCACATACAAGCTCGGTTTATGTAACTCTCAGAGTTGAAACTTTTACAGCTGGAAGAGCCCTTAGAGGGTCGCTGGTCCAAGCTCATTTTACAGTTGAGGAAACTCAGGACTAGAGAGGGAAAAGGTCATGTCAAGATCACAGAGCCAGTAAGCACCAAAGCCAAGGCTCATACCCAGATCTCCAAACTCCCTGTGCAATGTACTTTCTCTTCTTCTGTTTCTCTCCCTTCCAAGAATTCAAAGGCATCATTGATAGCCAGAAAGTAATAACCACATTTACATCATTTCCCAGTGTACATATTGCAATGGATATCAAATTGTTCTTAAGTGATACGTTATTAAATAAGATCAGAGAACATAAAAATGGATTTCTGAACTCTGGTAAATAAGAATACACCACACGTATTCATCTATCTTTTCGACAGATGCTTGCTAGGCGCCTGCCCTGTGTCAGACATGGCGCTGGGTGCGGGGTCTACGAGGGTGAATGCATGGGAGGCGGTCCCTAGCCTCACCAAGCTTCCAGTCTAGTGGAGGAGACAGAACAATCTCACACGCACACGCATGCAATTGCAAATGGCGCTATGCACATACTTGCTACAAAGGAAAAGAACAGAAGGCCAGCAGAGAACCATGGGGACAACCTCCTTTATGTTTGGAGGGTCATGGAAGGCTTCTCTGAGGAAGTGGCATTCAAGTCAAAACCTGAAGGATGAGAAAAGACCAGCCATGCAAGGAGACGAGGAAGAGCCATACAGGCAGAAGAAATCAAGCTTGGATTTCTTATCATGGACAATGAAGTGAAAATGTTTTTAAATTAATATAAGCTCATTATTTTAGAGACGGGAAAGCTATTCCATTTCCTCACCTAATTGCTCTGCTTCTTGGAGATGGTGCTATTGATGAGCCTTTCCGGGTCGCTTGTATTCAGTTTTGTACCATTTGCTCAATTTGTGGCTGAGAAGGGCCCTTTCAGAGGTTTGGAGGGACTGTTTATTTCTCTTCCCAGACCCAAAACGATGGTTAGCAGAGTTGCTCAGCACAGGCTCCAAGAGAACGGCTCAGGCTCTGTCATTTCTCAGCTGTGTGTCCTTGGGCAAGGCACTTCCTCTCTGAGCCTCAGTTTCTTCATTTGTATAACGAAATATATATTTCAGAGGGCTGAAATAATGTGTGTGAAGAACCTAGCACCATCGTTGGCACATTGTGATTGCTCAATAAATGTTAGACATTATTATGATTGTAAGCTACATTCAAACTAATTGAACTTCCTTGTACATGCAAAGGTGTTGGTTAACTTTTCTTCAGTAGTTTCTTTCCATGCACACTGCAGCAGAGAGCAGATCCCTTTGTGGTTATGACTGGGGCCTGTGCTAAGAACCAGATGGGTCCTTGAAGGACAGGTGGGGCAGACTTATGTGGAAGGTGGGGAGGCCTAAGACCCGGGGTCAGAGGCGATCTTTTAAATGGGAGTTTGTCTTGCTCAGGGCAGGACCCCAGGGAAGGTGTCAGCCCTGGGAGAGACTGATATGGTAATATTTACAGAATAAAGATGAAGAGAAGACCCAAGAGGTAGAGGCCAGAGACAGGCTGGCAAAAGCCACAGTCGCTGAGTTGGGCTGCTCAAGACTCAAGCACAAACCAGCAGAGATCAGGAAATTCTAGGCATCCGGGAAAATCCTAAGGAGACCTGATTCAGGACCAGGGAAAGCGCTAAGGAGGCCTGAGCGGCTCTGAGCTGGCTGGCAGGTAGTCTCCCTGAGGGTCAGCTTCTCTATGTATCATAGAGTTTGGTTAGAACTTGTCCCTTTCCACCTATTTTGGAGGCATTTTCATCTGTGTCTGAAGACTCAACCACATCTGGCAAGCAAACTTAGAGTTCGGCCAGGAGATCCTCAAAGAAATACACTTGGTGGGACATGTTTCTATCTTCTTTCCATCAAATGATCCTTAGATTTCTTCTGTCTCCTCCTGGCTCCTCAACTTGGTCCATAGTATCCTCCAGGCCATGCCTGGGACCCACTATAACTGCTCCCAAGATCTTGCCTCTTGGGTCATGGACCACACTTCAGGCTTGCCAAAAGCCTTTATAATTACCACACCTCCTTCCCTGGCATTAGCCAGATTCAAGCTGAAATGCTCCAAGTCCAGCTCATCTGAACTGCTCCCCCAAAGCCAAATGCAAGGAAGTTTTTCTGTGTTAGTTGGCTGTATTAGCATTTATTAGAGGTCTCTCCACCCAACTCTCTTGGCCTCCCCCTTCACATACCCACCAACCCCTGAGGCATTTCCACTAAGCTCTGGAGCTCCTTGGAACACCATTTGAGAACCCCTGCTTTGATCTAATGCCCCCATTCTACCCATAGGAAAACTAAGTCCTGGAGTCATGGCCTCAGCCTCATCACAGCCTAGATTCCATGTTCAGTCCTTGCTTGAAATTCAAACAAGACAAGGAAAGAGGGCAACTAGGGAAGCCTCCATTTCCACCGGGAGCCGCCTGTCTTTCTCCTGCCTCTGCCCTCCCAGATCCCAAAGCTAGATCCCCTCGTGGCCCCACCTCTAGACCAGCCAGTATATGAGTCAGTTCTGCACTGAGGTTCCAGATACATCCTCAGCACACCAGACAGGGAGACTCAATAATGAGTCAGTGTGCTGGTTGGTCCCCACTTACCCCCAGATCAACTCTGTTTCCTTTTCTAATCTGCTGCCTGACCCAGGAATCTGACCCTGCCACTGGGTTCAACCAATGGGGGACACTGGCAGAGTAGGAGGAGAGAGAGGTCAGGTTATTTCTTCTCCTCTCTTTCCTGCTGTGGCACCACATATCCAGCAGTGGCTCCCTCCCTCTGTGCCTAACAGCTCTCACCAGCCCTCCCCCTGGCTCCAGCTCTCCCTAGGCCCCAGTAACATTACTTCCTCCATTTGTCTCTTCACCTAGAGGTGGTACCTGCTCTCTGCTGCTGTGCTTCTCTGGGTGGTTGATTCCTTTCCTTCTGCCCACACCTCTACAAGTGGTCCATCCATGAGAATTTCTTCATTCAAATCATCAAGATGAATTCTGTTACTCACCAGGTCCCAAATGATATAGTCACATTCCCCAGACTCAAGGTCCACTGGCCCAGCCATGGTGGCTGGCCTTAAGCCTGCCTGTCTGGGCCCCATGCTGTCCGCCAGATATAAGCTCTTCTACCAGACCTTGAGCCTGAGTGTCTTTGAGATGTGGGCTTCCCTGCCCCACGCCTGGCACCTTGACCATCACATCCTCCCCAGGACTGGCCTTTGCTGGCCAGCAACTTTCCAGCTGGCCTTGTGCTAGTGAGAGGCCTTGCCCGGTCCTCAGTGCTATGCTCTGGCCTCTCCTCAAAACCCCATGTTGTCCAGGCCAGAGCCAGCCTCATGTCCACACGGCCTAGGCCTCCATATGGCCTTGGCTTGGACACACCCCTAATGTGCCCTTTCCATACCAGTTGCTGGCCCAACCAAGGGCTCTTCAACCAGGGCATTGCAAAGAAGGTATCTCCTATGGCTTTCTTAGATTCCTGGCCTTCCCAAGGGTTCTGGGCCATGCCCAGTGACCAGAGGTGCCTGGGACCTGGGCTGCATCATGCCTGAGGTCTTCACCTCCTCTCTTCAGCTCACTCTGGGACAGGGCTCTGTCCCACTTGCCTCCGGCTTGCATACTCCCTGACTCACTCACTCAACAAAGATTCTCTGAGAACCTTCTCTATCGGGTCTGGCTCTGCACAGTGTACATGGATCCTGAGTCAATCAGACCAGGCCCTTGCCCTCAGGAAGCTCACAGTCAAGGGGAGAGAGGCCTACAAACAGACCATTACAATGCAGAAAGACAAGTGCTCTAAGGCACAAGGGAAGCTGGTCAAGGGGCACTAAATTCTGCAGGGAAAGGTGACAAAGCTTTCTGGGGGAGGTGATGTCCATGCAGAGACTCAAAAATCCGGCAGGAAAGAGTAGCCTGGACCAGAGTGGTCACAGTGGGGACAGTGGTAGATGAAAGAGCCCAGAAGTAGTTAACAAGGGGAGACTCTCCAGGACGTGGTGACGTATCAACTTTTGAGGGATAAGTAGGGGGACTGGTCAAGGTTCCTCTCAGGTTCTGACCTGGGCATTTAGGTGCATGGAAGTGCTACCAGTCTCTGAGAATAGGAACACGGAAGGAGGGAAAGATTTAGGTAGCAACCAGGCGTGGAGGCAGTGAAGATGAATGCAGTTTTAGACATACTGGGTTTGAAGTGCCTTGGGAATGCCCACTGGGGGATGTATGGTAGGTGAAGGGATTGGGACACAGGTAGAGAGTTGAGAGCCAAGACTCTGCTGTGAAAGCCAAGGGGTGAATAAGACACACCACTGAGTGAGGAAAGAAGGCTGAGCACAGATCCTGACGGACACCAACATTTAAGAAAGAAGGTTCTAGAAAGAAGAACGAGGAGTGGTCAGGTCAGAAAAGTGGGAAGAAAATCAGGGGAATGTAGTTTATGGAAACCAAGAGAAGAAAGAGTCTCAAGGAAGGGCGGCCAGAAACAGGGTGAGGAGTCGTCTCAATATCCAATCATGGTCCGCTCTGCTGTCTGGATTTGGAAGCTGGCTCCTCTGCTTGCTGGATACATGACCTGGGACAAATCAGGAGGGCTCTGAGCCTCAGCTCCCACCACATAAAAAGAAACAGTGAAGGTGCCTTCCTCCCAGGGTGGTCCCATTAACACGACCACGTTGTAAAGCACTCAGCAGAGCTCCTGACAGGTTTCAAGTTCGATAAATGGTAGCTCTACTGCTGAGTACTAATTCGCTCAGCAAACGCTCACCAGCACTCGTGGAATGATCCTTCTTATGGAGGATGCCGAACAAAGATGGGCTCCAGTCTCAAAGAGGAGATGACAGCAATCACTCAATTCCAAGGAAGTGAGTGCTGAGCAGCGTAAAAGAGGCCCAAAGGGTGGCTGCAAGAGACCACGAAGGGAAAATCCCTGTTGTTGCCAGAGTGTGTATTTGGGGAGCCACCGGCACAGAGAAGCTCGCCATGGAGGAGAGACCCGCTGAGCCAGACCTTAAAGGGTAAGTGGAAGAACAACCAGGAAGAGGGAACAGCCTGAGCCAAGACCAGAGGGAGGAATCTGGACAGTCAAGAGAGTCAGGGCTCCCTGCTGCCCTCTGGTGCCAAGCTCAAGGGGAAATGACCTCAAGTTTGGATGGCCACTCACGGCAGCCACAGCTCCCTGCCCTGCTCTCCCCGTCACAAACACTGGGACATGATCATTAGGTGATTATATTTTTAAGGCTGAAATTGTTTTATTTGTTTCCCTGCCAGCTTTCATGAGGCCATCAGTCATTCCCCACACAGATAACATTTCTTATGTACATTGACAGAATAAATTACATAGTTCTCATCCAGCAAATCAACATTACAGGGGAACATTATCTTTTGCAAAACGCTGCTTGGGCACATCATAAATCCTAACCAGGTTTATTACATCTGTCTTGTCATAGATTCATTTTATTGAGAAGTGGGTTTTTTTCCAGATTAATAATCACATTAATAGACAAGATTCTTTTTAGAGGATTGTTTTCTTGGAGAAACCAAAGGAAGAATTTCACAGCTGCAGAGCCTTGCCACACTGGCTGTCCTTGTCATACTGACAATGTCCTCCGGGGCTGGGTGCAGGGAACTCCTTACTCACCAAGAGACTTTGGGTCAGCCCGTGATTCCTTCCTTACCTCTGATTTCACAGCTTTCTCCAGAGGACAAATCCAGAAGCTTCCAAGATGGTGTCAAAGATGTATTGTTATATTAAACCAATCAAATGAATATTTAATGAGTAACTAGCATGTGTGCAAACTGACAAACCAACAGCGGAGAGAAAGCTAACCCCTATGGAACAAGAAGAGAACAATTCAGGACAGGGTCCTGAGAGTCAGGCTTCCTACCTGGCTGCCCTCCCTCTGGGCTTGGGTGGCTCAGCCACCAGGGGTTGGGTGACTTGTTGGCTCTGGACTTCTTTCTCCTCTTTTTGTTAAGTGAGAGGATGGGTCTAGATCGGGGGCTGGAAACTATGACCCACAGACCAAATGTAGCTCGTCACCTGTTTAGTAAACGAAGTTGTATTGGACACAGCCACGCCCATTCGTTTACAGATGGTCTATAGCTGATTTCCCACTACAACAGAGACCAAATGGCCTTCAAAGCCTAAAATATTGATTATCTGGCCCTTTGCAGAAAAAGTTAGTTGACTTCTGGTCTAGATAAACTCTAGGTGGACAATTTGAGGGTCAAGTTGTAGGATCCGTACTGAAGTGCTCCTAAGAACATCGACTTGAGCCCACCGTGCTAAGTGCTTTCTGTGCATCATCTCATTTCATTCTCTAGGACAAGATGCCTCCAGGACGAGATTCTACTCTACAGGTGAGGAAACTGAGGCTTCAAGTGGTCCAGTGACTTTTCTGAAATCACCCAGGGGCAGAGGCAAGCTGGAAACTCAGGCCCATCTGGTGCTAAAACCCTTCTCCTTCTTTTCCAGAGACCATGATGCCTGGGAATCGTGAAGATGTTAGTCAGTGAGGGTGGGAGGAAAACTTCTTAGAGGACCTCAAATTTGGCATACAGGATTTCGATGAGTGGAGAGAAAAGAGGCGCAACTCCAGCAGGGGGAACTCAGGAGAAGAGGAGGGAACGGTTACGCATCACAGCGCTGGGCCCTTGGGTGTGGCTGAGAGAATGACCCTTTGCCACTGCCCCAGGGTGCGCATCGCCTCACTCGAGCCTTACAGCCACGTTCTACGGTGGGCGCTCCGCTGGCCCGCACTCCACAGGTGGAGGAATGCAGCCCAGGGCGGGTGCTTGCCCAGAGTCACACAAGGGTGCGTGGTATTCCCTCTTCACTCACATGTTCTGGGCGAGTTCTTTTCACGGCATCAGGCTGTCTCACCTGGGCTAAGGGAGAGAGCTGGGACACCTTGGTATTTAAAGTGGGGCCACTTCATCAAGTGGCAGGAGGTATCAAGGGGGCAGAACCCAAGGGGAAGGCAAAGCTCGGGGGCAAATTGGAGGCTATCAAAGTGGCTGACCTGCCCTCCTGGGGACCATCTCTCAACCCTCTTCTCCATTCACATCAGAGAGGACTTTGTGTCCATATAATGAGCAAAAAGGCTCACACGCTGGGCTGCAGTTACCCCTCTGACTCACGGCCACTCCTCTCCCCCTCCAACACTCTGCTCCAGCCACACCTCCCCCTGCCTCCACCCCCTCCCAGGCCCCCCTGCTGCACAACCGCAGGAGATGCCATTCACATCGTTACTTTCATGAACGCTGTCCATGGAGTTGGGTGACTTGGCAGCTCTGTGCCTCTGGATCTCTGCACATGCTGTTCCCTCAGCCTGGAATGCTCTTCTAGATAAGATATCCATGGGCTGGATTCCTCAGCTCCTTCAGGTTTTTTCTCAAAAGTCATATTCTCAGTGCAGCCTTCCCGACGTTTTATGCAAAATTACATCCTCCACACTACATCCTCCCTTCCCACCTCTTCTGCCTTAATTTTCTCTATATCATTTACCTCCCTCTGGCTTATTGTTTATTGTCTACCAATGCTCCCAACCCACTAAAAAGTAAGCTCCACGATGGCAGGATTTTTGTCTGTTCCATTCCTTGCTCTATCTCTAATACCTAGAATAAAGCCTCGCACATAGTAAGCATTCTATATATAATTGTTGGCTAAAGTTGAATACATTTTAATATTGTTCCACAACTTGCTAAATTTGGTTCTTTGGGCAAGGTATTTAATTTCTCTAATATTCAGTTTCCTCCTCTGTAAAATTGGGGGGAAAATAGTACCATTTTCATTGGGAGTTATTGGAAATAAATGAAAAACAAAATAAAAGAAATGTAACATGTTTGGCTCAGAGTCTAGCTCAGAGCCTCACACACAGCAGGTGCTGGGGAAATGTGTCTCTACTTTTTCGAGGACAATCACTGAACCCAAATATACCTGCACCATGAGACTGATGCCAAGACTGCATCTGCCAGGCTCTGGTGTCAGACCCCGGTGAGCAAGTCAGCTTCACTACTGACTCACAATGTGACTCAGGAAGTTCCTTCATCTCCTTGCACCTCAGTTTGCTCACCTCTAAAATGGGTTATAATAAAACCGACGTCATAGAGTGGCTTTGGACATTGAATGAGGTGAAGCATGAGAGCTGCTTGGCAAAGACCTGGCCCATATGATCTCAGTAAATGTTAATGATGAAGATGCTAGTGATAATAAGAATCCCTAAGGAGGCTGTCTGGGAAGGAGGTGCTGGTCCAGCCTTGGAATCCTCTGGTCCTTGGCCTCTTGGCAGGGAGTCGGTTCCTGACAGATCAGGCCTGAGCAGGTTAATGTGCAACAGTCTCTCCCCTGTCTCCTTTTTTTAGCACAAAAATCTGTCCTAGCACCTCTTGTTATCCACTTCATCAGTCTCAAACCACTGGCTAATTGCACTCCTCAGCACCACCTCCCCCCGTGCCTCTCCAGCAAGCTCAATAACACACAGCTGCCTCCTTCTTTAGGGCCCTACCGGGAAGCTGTAAACAAAATATACCAGGCGATACCCCAAATGCCCTCTCCAGGTTCTCTTTCCCCTTTTGGCCCCCTGCTCCTCTCCCACATCCCCACCCCTAGGAAAACGGCCTCAGGAGAGCCAAGGGTGGAGGAGGGATAAGGGAAATGGAGTTTTGATACGATTTCATGGTTTTCTCTGGCTTTTATGTCAGCAATATTCTAACTCCTAACTGGTTGTTATCCTTGAGAAAGGAAAACACATGAGGTGAGCTTGACATTCACCCCAGCCTTCTGCCACTAGGCACTTTCCAAACCTCGGCACAGAAAGAGGAGCCCAAAGAGAGATCTTGCTGGATGGAGGAAACAGAGACCGGAGTTTGAGGCAGCTGGGAAGCTGGAATTTGTGGGGCAGGTTACAAGAGAGTTGGAAGATGCACAGAGAAAAAGCACCAGGAATCTGCATAGGGGTTCCCCTGAGTCTTTGACTGGATGCTAAGCTGTGCATGTTTAGAGTGAGACTTCGTGCTGGCAGAGAACAGCTCCTGGTGTCCCATGAGCCAAGCAGAGATTTTGGAGGTCACACAGTGCTGGGAGACGGTGGAGTCTGACCAGCCTGAGTGGAGAGATCTTGCTGAACACCCCGGATATTCAGCAGAGACTCAAGGAAGGCTGCGCATTAAGGACTAGTCTACACCCACCCTATCAAAGCCTAAAACCAAGCCATGACAGAATCAAGCTGATCCGTCAGTACATTAACTGCCTCTCAGAGCAAAGACACAACACTCTTCAAAGGAAGGCAATAAAAATCCAGATCTCAACAATACAGGATCCACAATGTCCAGTAAATAATTTTTAAAATGCAGGAAAATGTAACCTATAACCAGGAGAAAAATTTATCAGTAGAAATGGACCTAGAGATGACACAGTTGATGGAATTAGCAGGAAAGGATTTTAAAACAGTCATTATAAACATGTTTAATAATTTAAAGGAGAGTGTGTGTGTAATGAGTGGACCAGTGGGGAATCTCAACAAAAAAATGGAAACTATAAAAGGAACCAAATAGAAATTATAGAACTGAAAAATGTAATATCTGGAATGAAAAATTAACTAGATGAGTTTAACAATAGACTGAAAATTAAAAGAAAAGATAAGCAAATTTGAAAACACTGCACTTGAATAACAAAAACTGAAGTACACAGAGAAAAAAGAGTGGGAAAATAGAACAGAACCTCAGTGGTCTGAGGAACAATACCAAGGAGTGTAACATAAATGCAATTGGAGCCCAAGAAAGAAAAGAGAGAGATCGTGTCTGAAAAAATTTTTGAAAAAATAATTACTATCAAGATATTGAGAATACAAGCCACAGACTGTGAAAAAATATTTGCAAAAGACATATCTGATAAAGGACTCTTATCTAAAATATACAAAAAAAAATTCTTAAAACTCAACAGTAAGAAAATAAACAACCCAGTTTAAAGTGGGCAAAATATCTGAACAAACACATCACCAAAAATGATATACAGATGGCAAATAAGCATATGAAGAAAAGCTCAAGATAATCTGTCACTCTAAAAGTCTATATTCACAAAAAAAAATCCTTCAAAATGAAGGTAAAATAGAGACATTTTGAAATAAACCAAAGCTAGGAGAATTACTCACCAGCAGATCTGCATTATAAGAAATGTTAAAGAAAGTTCTTCAGGCTGAAGAGGAATGGTACCAGATGGAAGCTGAGATCCTCACCAAGAATAAAGAGCACCAGAAATGGTAATATATATGAGTCAATGTGAAAGACTTTTTTCTCAATTCTTAATTTCTTTTAAAGAAAAATGATTGTTTAAAGTGCAAATAATAATACTGCACTGTGGGAGTTAAAAAAATGGAAAAATAAGATAAATGTCAAAAAATAGAACAAAGGAGGGAAGAAATGGACGTCTACTGTTGCGGGAGTCTTACGTTGTATGTGAAGTGGGATAATAACAATTCAAGGTAGACTTTGATCACTTAAGAATGCATATTATGGGCCAGCCCCGTGGCTTAGCGGTTAAGCGCGTGCACTCCGCTGCTGGCGGCCCGGGTTCGGATCCCGGGCGTGCACCAATGCATCGCTTCTCTGGCCATGCTGAGGCCGCGTCCCACATACAGCAACTAGAAGGACGTGCAGCTATGACATACTGGAGCTATCTACTGGGGCTTTGGGGGGGAAAAATAAATAAATAAAATCTTTAAAAAAAATAAAAATAAAAAAGTAAATAAATAAAAAAATAAAAAAATAATGCATATTGTAATTCCTAGAGCAACCATTTAAAAAGAGATGTAGATAAAAAACTAGTAGATGAGATAAAATAGAACACTAAAAAGTCACCAGAACTCAAAGAAAGTAGGAAAGGAGGGAAGAAAATAAAAAGATAACACAAGGAAAAAATAGATATCAAATAGCAAAATGTTACTTTTCAATCCAACCATATCAATAATTACATTAAATGTAAATGGACTAAACACTCCAATTAAAAGGCAGAAATTGTCTGACAGTATAAAAGCAAGACCCAACTATATCCTTTTATAAGACACACACTTTAAATACAAAAACACAGAGAGGTTCAAAGTAAAAAGATGGAAAAAAGATACACCATGGAAACACTAACTGAAAGAAAGCTGAAGTGGGTATATTAATATCAGACTAAATAGATTCCAGACAAGGAATACTACTAGAGGTAAGGAGGGACCTTTCATATGATAAAAGAGTCAAATAATCAAGAAGACAGAACAACCGCAAATGTGTATGCATCTAATAACAGAGCTTCAAAACACAGGAAGCAAAATTGACAGAACCAAAAGTCTGTGTTTCACTATATAAATTATATCTCAATAAAAATTAAAATTTTTACTTGGAGAAATTAAAATAAAAAAAGACAGGATCCCTGGCACAGAAATAGGTCTGGGGATCAAGGTGAAGGCCTAATCAACAGCCAAGAAGTCTTGACACAGAGTCCCAGAGGGATGCACTTAGAGCCCTCAAGTCCCTCCTGCCTGAAGCCAGGGAGGAGCTGTGGCTCCTGGCTCAACAGGAACCAAGAAATCACAGAAGGGAGATAAGTAGTCACAGCCTTGAAGGAAGAGAGGGACAAGGGCAGGGAGCTGGTCGGCGCTTAACAGCCACTGTGGACTAGTAGATAGAACATGAGAGGGAGCAAGAAAGAGACCGTCTAATGTCCTATCTTGGCATTTTTGTTTTTCTCGTAATACTCACTACAACTTGTAGTCATTGCGTTTATCTATGTGTTCCCTTGGTGGGGAACTGGGATCTCCCTGGTCCTGTAAATCCCATGAGGGCATGGGATCTGCCATTTTCACTGTCTTATCCTGAGCCCTGGGCACAGTGGCTGACATATAGGAAAGCCCTTGATAATCAGTCATTGGATAAATGAATGAGGAAACGAAAGAAAAGGAGGGAGGGAAAGAAACAAAAAAGGAGAGAGAAACAGGAAAGGTCCATGTCCTACTCCCCTAGAAGGACTTAGGCAGTGTCATAAAGAATGCGAAGTCAACTTGCAAATCCTTGGCTCTCTTTTTCCATCCCAAAGTTTCCCAGTAACTCCTGTCACCCCTTGCTAGGCTGCCCTGCTCCCGTTCCTGCCCTGCCACCTGAGGCCCTGACCTCAGCAAGACCGTGAGGACTGTGGATCTCTGTTGACCTCTGCAGCTACCCCCAGGACATTCTTTCTGACTTCAGTGTGTCCTGCACTGAATCAGACCTTTGTCTGTGGAAGCACAGTCTCAGCTCCCCGAGGAAGGAATCAACAGTAATTGATTGGAGACTCTCTCCCTAATTTCCTGTCCCCCCCACCCCATCTCCACAATGGGCCATTTCCCAGACAATAGCCATCATCATCGCCTTTGTGCAGGCCCAGACATCCTGAAATTGAGTCTCCAATCTCCTCAAAGACATGCACAGGAAATGGAAAATCCATGCCAGTCCCTGCTGGCGCGCTGGCAGCTGATTCCAAAGCACACAGACCGTCTGCTCCCTGGGGTGCAGAGGGGGAACAGATGACCTGGGATGGCCTGGGCAAGGGAGGTCTAACTCCCATGGCCAGCGTTCCAGGGTAGGATCAGCAACCTCCTGGGGGCTGAGGGCCCCCAAGACCCCCCCTCTTGTATCACTCACCCACTCACAGCAGGGCAGAGCCTCATCAGCTGGGGTCACCTCTGGAAAACCTGGGGACCCCAGAGTCCTATTTACAGGAAAGCCCCCTTGCTTCCTGGCAGAACAAAGAATTCAGGTAACTAGCAATTCTCAGAAAGGAAGATAGACCACAGATGCTCCCATCCCTCAAGGAAAAGCCCTTGAAGGCACGAGCCATCCTGAGGTAGGAGACTCCTCCTTTCCATTCTCTGAAGGGCTTCTGACCCATGTGTCACTTCTTCTACTTAAAACCCTGACCATTGAGACACAGCTGTGCTAAACATAATCCTAAATATTTTGAGACAATTGGGGAAATTTGATTATGACCTGGGTAATAGACAATACAAAAGATTTTTTGTCAATTTTGTTAGGTGTGATAATGCCTTGTTGTTATGTAAGAAAACATCCATATTTTTACGAAATGTATCCCGCAGGAGTGTAATGACACGATATCTGAGATTTGCTTCAAAATACTTTACTACAGAAAAACGAAATGAGAAGAAAAACTACCATAAGGCAGGATCCAGGTTCAACAAGATGAGATGCTATGATTGATTAATGATGTCTGCCCCAGGCAGGGGAGATGCAGCAAGGGTAGGGAGTGGAGGGGAGTACAGGATACCAGCCACACATTTGCTGTCCTGGCTGGCCCCTTGTCTGCCAGACAAATGTCTACTTTGCCTTTCAGGCCTGTTTCAGAGAATACCTTAGTTATGTATTGATTAACTAGGAGTTAATACGTTCTTAAACAATTCAGTCTTGTTTATTTATTCTGTTTCTGCTCTAGGACAAGTCAAAAATAAGAACTATCAGAGCCTTGGCCGAACAACTGCTATGATTAATTGAATTTTATGTGAAAGTACTGATTTTATATTTTAGATCAACTAAGTGATTTCCCCTTTCCTTACTTTCCAGGAGGAAGTGATATTAATGATTGGCATCTATTGGGTGCCTACCATGTGCCAGGCACTGTGTCAAATGCTACATAGACATCGCCTCATTAATCACCACAACCACCCCATGTTATCCCCATAGTTCAGGTCTGAGTTGGAATCATTTACACAAGGTCATACAAAGGCTAAGCAGTTGAATTAGGCTCTCTGATGCCAAAGGCAGTGCTCAGACGTAACACTCTCTCACCTCCCACTGAACGCCTGGACAGGGCACTTATAAATTTGTCAGCTACAGAAAAGAGCCAGGACTTTGCAGAACGGAAAGCCAGAGAGAAAAGAGGAGGCCGAGTTCCAAGGGACAGCTGCCTGAGAGCCGGTCACCTGGGGGAATCTCCCTGCTCTACGCAAGAGGGAAAGAGGAAACACCATCTGGAGGGGCTTCCCCAGCCCCCGAGAAGAACTCCTCCAGCTCCACGGCCCTCAGAGCAGCTGCTCGGAAGCCACCAGGAGGCGCTCCCTACTGTGAGGGCTCCAGGAGGCTGGGGCAACTTCCCTGAAAACTCAGCCCACTTTGGGGCCAGCATCTGTCTGTCAGCAAAACGCTGGGTGAAAACTGGGGGATTCAGTCAGTGAAACTGGGAATACAAATTTGGGGCTCTGGTAATATAATTCTAATTGGATGCAATTGTTAGTTGGGGGTTTTCTTGTTTCCTGATGAAAATTTGAATCAAAATTGTTGCATGAGTTTGATTATTTCTGTGAGATTTAAATTTGTGTCAGTAACAAAATACCTCACCTGATGTGCTGTGGGAGAGATGTGTCATCAACACAAAATGCAAAAATTCCAATGTAGGCATGGAATGTATGGCTCATGCAAAGAATCTGATATTCCAACTGAAATGAGATTTACTTAGAAATAAGAAAGGGCTGCTATTCTATAATTCTGTGTGGTTTTCTCCTTCTGTTTTTTTCCCCCCTTAAAAAAGAACTCCAAGATTTTCCCAGGATTTGATGAGAATTGCTTGTAATAGTTTGAGGGTGGAGGTTGGGGAAAGTAATGTGAATGTGTTGAAGCTGAAACAGGTAAGGGACTGCAGCTGAAATACTGGGGATGAGGCATGAGCTCATGGGAATTGTCCAGTTTGAACTGTCTCTGTGAATATGTTCCATTGCAATGTTGGGTACAGCATAGCTAACCTGCTATATACCCGGCATTCGTTTTGGTTGTGGTGTTTGATAGCCTTCATTGGCTATGATTCTCCCTTGAGGAATTGGGGGAATACTAAACTACAGAAACAAAATGGCTAAGACATTAGAGTTCATACCAGAGCTGTACTCAAGATCCTAAAAAAAGCTCTCGATGCTCCCAAATTCTACAGCCTTCCAAATCAACCTTTCCTTTAAAATCTAGATAGCATCAGTCCTCAAACTACTCAACTGGAAGAAAGCCTCGCCCTTGATCAGGTTTTTCTCCCCAAGGATCTCTGAAAATCCCTGAGGAATACTTCCCTGTCTCACGTCCCACTAAGCAGCCCTGGTTGTCACTTGAACGTCAAGCAGCTGTCTGACTTCTGGTCAACTTGTTCCTTTGTTCCTGGGTTGCATTTCTCTGGATTATTTCTGCTCTCTTAAAAGTCCTATCCTAAATCCCCCAGAGCACAGCTAAGACCAGATTGTAACATTTAACATTTTCCTGGAGCCTTGGGTGGAGCAGAAGGGAATTTGTACAGAGGGCTAACTCGATCCTTGGGCTCCAGGCTGATGCTGTGTTGCTGGGGCCACCGGCTCCCTCTCTACCACAGAATTGCTTTGTGTCTGTCTTCCCTACCTGAGTTCAGATCCTCGCCCCCATCCCAGTCTCCTCTGGGGTCCTGCAAGTTGGGGGAAAAAAGACAGACCTCCAGTCACTGCTTCCCATGATCTGCAGACATGTAACTCAGCCCAAAGTGAAGACATAACGTTAACACCATTGCGAAGAGCAGTTTAAGTCCCTACTGCCCCCCAAATTCCATTTCAGAAAAGAATGCTTTGCCTTACAGTTCCAAAACCAACCATCTCATTGAACGTATTTGTTTTAAATTAGGATTTAATTTGCCCTTGCAGGTATATATACAAGCCTCCCCTTGGTGAAACAAGAAGTCACTAATTTTTAAAACAAGACCTTTCCTGTGCTTCTTATCACCAGTATTGGGGTCCTCTTTTATAATTTGGAGGTTATCTGAGGAGGACTGTGGTGCCTAACCACTCTCCCTCTTTGTGGTCTGTCCTCTTACACCTAAGTCTCCCCAAGGAGGAAGGACATCCTATATTTGTGCCCCTGTGCCCAGCAATGGCACTTTACAGGATGCTACCCTGCTGGCTCCAGGGTCCCTGGAGGAAGGAACAGTTTGGGATCAGGCTGGTGATGCAAACTAAAGAAAGGGCCTTCGAGCGCTGCGGCAGGCAGCATTTATGGTGGAAGGAGAAACAACGTAAGCCGTGAAACTGTCTGTGACGAAAGGTGGGACAATGCCGTACAGGTTGGCCCACACAGAAAGAAGAGAGCCGGGGCAGAACTCTTGACAGCACCCTGCAGCCAGCATCTTTCCAGACTCTTCTTCTGTTACGGCGTTGTGTCATGCTCACAGGGGGCCTTGGCTTTGGCATTCCTCCAGGGGAAAGTTCGAGTTTTCCTTTTTGAAAACATTTCAAACTCTTTGCCCTGATGTGTCTTAATCTATACTTCTCAAACTAGGGCACTTTTTCCCTCCCCCAGGGATGTGTAGCAGTGTGCTGGAGGGTCCGTGAAGCCACACCGCACACATCCGTGGTATGCAGATTTAACTAAAAAGTGGCTGGGGGGTGAGGGTAGGTTCCATTTTGAATTTTTGCACTTTTACGTGTCTTTGTCACAAGGCAAAGTCAGCAGCCTCTTGATTTCCATTTCATCTAATTTCATGTGTTTTCATGAAAGCTTGTAGGGTTTGTTTTTTTTTTAACTTTTTAATCAAAGTAACGCACGAACATAGTTTTAAAATCAAATCGTACAAAAAACTTCTCATGAAAAACTGTAATGCCCTGCCCTCTGTCACCCTATCCCCCAGCTGGCTCCCTGGAGGGAGTGATTTACAACTCTTTATAACTCCTACAGCTGTTTTTTCTACTAGCTCCCTCCATATTTCTAAATAATATGTTTAAACTGCTGTTTATTGATCCATAAATTTCAGACATTCTCTATTGATTTTGAATTAGGATGGATGTGGGTTTGGCTCTTTCATTCTCTCAATCTGCATTGCCCCATACAGCTATTTCACGACTTTCAGTTAAATAATTTGTGCTGGAAAATAGACCTTTGCTGTTTGGTGGCCTCCTAACATCCTCTTTCCTCATTTAACTCTACCTTGAATTCCATTCGGGAACCTACTGTTCCCCTACACAGATGCCACTTTTCTGGGAAGCTGACTCTGTCTCTGGCTACAGGAGTGGGCCCTGATTGGCTGAACATCTCCGAAGCTATAGTGATTTGTTCAGAAAAAGGCATGTAACCCAATATCCACCAATGAGAGGTTTTCTGGAAGAAACTGGAAAATAATTTCCTTGTTCTTCTATAGAATCTCCTAGAGAAATATTTTCTCTTCGATGAACAAGGGAACATGAAGCCCATAGAAAGTGCTGGAAGCCACCTTGCAACCATAAAGAAAGCTGGTCTTACTTTGAATGGATACTGCAGACGGCAAAGAGGAGGGATGGAAATTAAAGATTTTAGAGAGGCCTTGCATCAAGCCTCATCTAGAGCCTAAACTACCTTTAAAATGGTCAATCATGTGAACAAAATACTATAATTCCCTTTATGGTTTAAGCTGCTTTGAGTTTTCAGTTTCTTTCCTTCCCAAGTACATCTCACCGATGTAAGAGTTTACTTCATTATGATTACACAGCAAATTATTTGTGATTTCACTGCACAGCTGAGCAGGGTATGATTACATATCCTTTCATGTACAGGCTTTTTGATGGTTTTTAAGAATTAATTATCATTTTCACTTGCAAAATTTCCCATATGCATATCCTTAATTCTTTCCACATACTCGTCTCCAACCTCCTCCTCCACTCCAGCTGGCAGCCCTCTCAGTGTCAACCTGCACCTTCTCTTCGGTGCTCTCCTGAGCTGAATCTCCTATCTCCTGGATACCATGACTTCACCTCTTTTGGATCACCCATGATTTCCTGAAAGCTTTTCTCAAGGCTTTCTAGAAAAGAGTTCTGAGCTGGCAAATTGTCTATGGATGGGTGAAGATGTCTTAATTCTGCCCTCACACTGGACTGATAGCCTGGCAGGGTATAAAATTCCCAGTTGAAAATTATATTCCATAAGATTTTTGATGCTATTGTTCAGTTGCTTTCTGGTATCCACCACTGCTGCTGAGAAGTCTGATGTCAATCTGATTCTAGTCCCTTGTTAATTTTGCTGTCTTCATCCCCATCCCCACCTCAGTTCCAAACTTCTTGGGTTCAATTTCTCCAGAGAATAGACTTCCAGTTTTCTTTTTGGGGTGGCGGAGACAAGAAGGTATAAGTCTGTCTGCTGGCGTTGTGTGCACAGAGGTGGGAAGTAGGATTCAAGGAGAGGATTCAACGATTCATTCCACATGGAGTCCTCCAACAAATCTCCCGGTTCATAGCTCCACCCCTCACCCCTAGGCTGCTCAGTAACCAGTGGCTCTGCATCCCAGACCTTTCCAGAATTCCATGGGATGATCAACCCACTTTTCATTTACATCTCACTCTGCACTCACTGGATACTGAGGCCTTTTGTGTTATGCGAACAGTGATTAAAAAAATAAGTACTTTTGTTGCTTCCAAGAGCCCAGCTGTATTAACAATATAGTTAGAATCAGGATTAAGGTTAGTGATCTCTAAGTGATCAGGGAAGGTGCAAAGACTTCAGAGAGAGCAATTCTAGCCCAGGCGACAAGATGAAGAAAAACTGTAAGGTGGAATCTGCTTGAAGGTCGTAGAAAAATGCATATCTAGATTTTTTTATCATCTTTTCATTTTAACTTTTGACGCATAAAAGTTCATTGTAAAAATCATTCAAGTTCCTAACAAAAATATACCTTATTAAATATTTTATTTACAAATGTGGGAATACGCTTATTTTAACATCTTGCTGTAGTGAATTCCCAGATAATCCCCAAATTCTGCATTTTATGGCTTTGGTTTCATTCTTCTTCTATCATTACATAATGCAATCATTTAAAAATTACACCTTCAAATGCGATCATGCATCTGTGGTTACAAACAAGAAGTCTGGAGCACAAGTTCGAAATTGTGAAATGTGCCAGCCAGATAATGCGGAAAATCCAGAACTCTAAAGCATCAAGTATTGTGATAGCCTTGTTCTAGTCACTGAAGTTCCCCGTGAAGATTTGAGAATGAAGAAGACGCTACCACAATGTAGTAAAAATTGAGGGGAAAGTGCAGGATGGCTTAAAGCTTACTTTACATATGAGTTTTATTGTTGTGGATTGCAACTGAACTTAAAGTTTAACATTTCTGCTTCAGAAAAACCTGGAGCAATAGCTATGTGAAACCATCACTCTTGAAGTGATGTTTTAAATCCAATATACAACCTATTAGGAGAGCTAAATTTAAAAACCGTGACAATACCAAAAACTAAATGCCGACCAGGATACATTGAAACTGGATTTCTCATCCATTGCTGGTGGGAATGTAAAATGGCACAGCCACTCGGGAAAATGGTTTGGCAGCTCCTTAAAGCACTAAACATATGCTTACCATTTGACCCAGCAATCACAATCCTGGGCATTCATCTCAGAGAAATGAAACTTATGTCCACATAAAAACCTGTACTGGGGGCCGGCCAGATGGCGCAAGCAGTTGGGTGCGCATTCTCCGCTGCGACGGCCCAGGGTTCGCCAGTTCAGATTCCGGCACGCACTGACGCACCACTTGGCAAGCCATGCTGTGGCAGCATCCCATATAAAGTGGAGGAAGATGGGCACAGATGTTAGCCCACGGCCAGTCTTCCTCAGCAAAAAGAGGAGGATTGGCAGATGTTAGCTCAGGGCCGATCCTCCTCACCAAAAAAAAAAAAAAAGAGAGAGGAAGGTTGGCATGGATGTTAGCTCAGGGCTGATCTTCCTCAGAAAAAAACAAAAACCTGTACTGGCTTGTTCATAGCAGGTTTCTTTGTAATAGCCAATAACTGGACACAACCTAAATGTCCTACAATCGGTTAACAGTTAAACAAACTGTGCCACATTCACATCGTGGAATACTACTCAGCAATCAAAAAGGAAAGGGCTATCAATACACACGACAAGCTGATGGATCTCAAGCGCATTATGCTGAGTGGGAAGAAAAGCCAACCACAAAAGGTCACATACTGTCTGATTCCATTTATACAAAACTCTCAAATACAAAATTATAGAGATGGAGAGCAGATTAGTGTTTGCTAGGGGTTAGTGAGGAGGAGAGGCATAGGTAGGGTGGCGGGTATGGCTATATATACATATATATATAGCACAGTGGATCTTTATGATGATGGAACAGTTTTATATCATGATTGTGGTCATGGTTATATTAATAATACATGTGATGAAATTGCACAGAACTAAATATACACACACACCCACACACATAAGTGAGGGCACATAAAACTGATGAAATCTGAAGGTCTGTGGATTGTACTAATGTCATCTTCCTGGATTTGACATTGTGCTACAGTTATGTAAGATGTTACCTTTGGGAGAAACTTGGTGAAGCGTACAGGGGACCTCTATATACTATTTTTGCAACTTCCTATGAATCTATAATTATTTCAAAATAAATAAATAAAAATAAAATAATAACCCAAGATATGACATCCAGAAAAGATGGTGGAATAGAGAAGATGACAGCATCTGCCTGTTTCATATCTAGTGAAATAGAAAAAAGTACTCCTTCCCCCAAAAAACAAAAATTCACCAGCAACAACCAAACAAGAAAAGGAGTATCGTACACTTGATGCCACAGACTTCAAAAAGTGATAACCAGGGAAAGAAAAAAACAATAACTGGTGCAAAATAATGGGGCATGGTCCCCAACTCTGTCCCCACTACCCAGAGGCAAGACTGAGGAAGGAAGCTGAATTAACAAAATCATGCCTCATCATACAATCTCTCTGGCACGCTCCCATCGGGGGCACTGAAACTGAGGCTGAGTGGGAAGCTGGGACAACATTGTTTTTAACCCTGAGGAGTGAAGTTCCCTATACCCCACTATAGCAGGACTCAGGAAGGAGGTGTTGTTGGGCTTGTCACATGTGGGGGCACTCTGCTAAGTTGGAATAAGATGCCCAGTATGTATGGGAGATGGACACCCCCAGACCACTTGGCAAGGACCCTGGTCCAGAGCCTGCAATGAGACCTCAGAGGGGAGCAGACCCAGCCTTCCCGTAGAGATGTTCATATGATGGAAAAGCAGATCGAGAGTTTGGAAGAGTGAAAATGGCTACAAATTCTTTGATACTTCCCCTATTGAGAAGTAGGGTCTAGAAGTAAGGTCTACTGTCCCTCTCCTCAAACCTGTGTGAGCTCTGCGATGGATTAGACCTATAGAAAAACGTGGAAGTAACACTGAACCAACTTCCAGGCCCAGGCCTTAAATGACTGGCAGCATCCACTTCCAGCCTCCTGGAACAGTCACTCATGGAGCCCTGAGCGACCATGGAAGAAGTCCAACTACCTGGCTTGGAGAGACCACATCAGAAGACCCTGAGACTACAAGGAGAGAGAGAGGGGTCCAGCTGTGCTCAGTTTCCAGCCTTCCCACCAAGACACCAGGCATGTAAATAAAGCCACCTTGAACCAGCCAAAATATGAATACAATTGAATTACCCCAGTCAACACCATATGGAGCAGAAGAATCACCCAGCCAAGCCTATCTAACTTCCTGGCCCATAAAGTCATGAGGCAAAATAAAATGCTCGTTGTATTCAGGGGAGTTTGCTACACTGGAGGAGAGAGCCACCCCAGTCCCCAAACCAAAACCTGAAGGGGAGAGGAAAATTGGTCTCAGTTAAGGTGAGTACAGTAGGGGTCCATATGGAAGGAATGTCCACCATGAGGCCAACAACAGCAATCAATCAAAGGTACAAATGCATTTCTCATATTGTGCAAGGGTTAAATATGGACTCTGTTAGCTTGATCAGTGACAACTGGGTGCCCATGCCAGGAAGGGGAATCTGAGGGAAGCTGATCAGAGGCTTCTGGAAGCTTCTGAGGCTGCTGAGTCCTAGCAAGGGCTCCTTAGATATCTTCTCTTTGCTGTCATTTGTCAGTGCAGCCCCTGGCACCTAGGCTGAACCACACCAAGGATGTCTCCTTCATGTTGTCTTCCTGTCATAGCCTGAGCTAAGTAATCTGTGTAACAGTGCCGCCATTTCCTGAGCTAACTGTGAAACTGTGCTGGGTATGCTACTGTGCCATCAAAGTAAACTGTGAAATGGTGATCATCCAGGAGCTTGGTCATTGGTGTGAAATTCACTCTGCCAGGTCTGTCTCAGAAAGGCCTCAAGTAGAGTTCATCTCACTGAGTTAAAGAAAATAGAAAGCCTGGTTGGAGCTGCCTACATTAAGCAGGAGTCTGTCAGAGAAGTCAAGATGGCGGCGTAGGCAGACTCTGAACTCACCTCCACCTGCAGACACAGCCAGTTTACAACTACTCGTGGAAAAATTACCCCTGAGACAGAACTGAAAACTGGATAAGAGGAACTCCTGCAACAATGGACAATCCTAACTGAGGTGGAAGAGGCAGAAACTCCCTTCTGGAGAGGAAAAATGCCACCTTCACAAGCCGCAGTGCCTCACGGCCACCCAGGAGCAGCCCAAAGGTACACAGCCTCCCTGGAGGCGCAGGGCCCTGAGCCCGGGAGCGCCCCCGCAGCGGGCATTTTGTGGACCCAGCACAATAGAGATGAGTGGCATAATATCTGACTTTGCCTGCTACTAAAACATGGGGGAGTACCCCCAGAAAAGCTGGTTCACAAAGACATTAAAACCGGCTCTTAAAGGGCCCACGCGTGAACTCACCCATTTCAGAAAGCAACCTAAAATCACCAGAAAGAAAGGTGCACAGTGCTTTGGTGAAAAGAGACTCACCTAATAGGCCCTGTGTGCATCTCGGTGAGAGGTGAGACCTCTCCAGGGACTGGGACATTGGCGGCGGCCATGGTTGTGGCCTGGTGTGGGCGTATTGACATAGACGCCATTGGAGTTCTCCCTGGGGCCTGCTAGCCCAGGGTCTGCCCCACCTGCTAGAGCACCGATTTAATCCAGCTCAGCCAGGGCAGGCAGCCCACCCTAGGGACTGGCCCCACCCAACAACAAGCCCTCAGGCAACTTGTGGGCCTGCATAGATTGGTGACTGGATTCTCTGCAGCCTGGCAACTGAGCCGACTTCAGTGGGGCAGGGCATGCACAAGGAGCGGGTGGAGAGTGTGGGGCAGTGGTGGAGTGTGTGGGGCTCCGGCCGTGGAGAGACTGGGTCTGCTTCGGGAGGTCGGGGCACGCACACGGGGCAGGACTGTGTTGACTGTGTGTGTGGGCCTGTGGGTGGTGGGACTTGTCAGCTGCAGAAGACTTGTGCTTCTCAAAGACCCACATAGGGGGTTTGCCCCACCTTCCAAAGCCTGAAACAATTGGGTGCTCCCGGGCCTGAGGCCAGCCCCACCCAGCTGCAATCCTCAGAGAGCTGACAAGAGACCTAAAGGCTGGAGGCTTATAGCAGTTGTAAGGCCCTGAGCCTAACAACCTGCCACGGTGGGGGCCTACTCACTTAAAAGAAATACTGCAACACAAATGTGGTATTAGAATTGCAGCCAACTGTGCTGGGGCTTCCCACACCTGATAAAGAGACTGAAGAGCCCACAACAACTACAAGCAGCTGAGCATTACAACAGCTGGCCAGGAGCATAACTCGGCCTCCCTGGGCGCCTACAGGGAGAGCAAACAGGCCACAACAGAAGCACACGTAGCCCACATAAGGGTCATCCCTGGAACGTTGAGAACTGAGGGAAGCACACTGCAGGCCTCCTAAGCCATCACGTACCTAAGGTCACCTATCCAAGAGCAGGAGACATAGCTGACCTACCTAATACGTAGTCACAAGCACAGGGAAAGAGGCAAAATGAGGAGGCAAAGGAATACATTCCAAGTAACGGAACAGGACAAAACCCCAGAAAAGGAACTAAGTGAAACAGAAATGAGCAACCTACCAGACAGAGAGTTCAAACAAAGAGTGTTAAGGATGCTCACTGATGTGGGGAGAAGAATAGATGAACTCAGTGAGAATGTCAAGAAAGAAATGGAAGATATAAAAAAGAACCAATCAGAAATGAAGAATACAATACTGGAAATGAAAAATTCACTAGAGGGACTCAAAAGCAGAGTAGAGGATACAGAAGAACAGATCTGTGAGCTGGACGAAAGACTAGAAGAAATTACCCAAGCTGAACAGGTAAAAGAGAAAAGAATTAAAAAGAGTGAGGACAGTCTAAGGGACCTCTGGGACAACATCAAGCGCACTAACATCCATGTTACAGGTGTCTCGGAAGGAGAAGAGTGAGACAAAGGGGCAGAGAATTTATTTCAAGAAATAATAGATGAAAACTTCCCTAACCTAAGGAAGGAAACAGACATCCAGGTACAGGAAGCACAGAGAGCCTCAAACAAGATAAACCCAAAGAGGCCCACACCAAGACACATCATAATCAAAATGTCCAGAATTAAAGATAAAGAGAGAATCCTAAAAGCCACAAGAGAGGGACAAGCCCTGTGTCTTAGTGGTTAAATGCGTGCGCTCCGCTACTGGTGGCCCAAGTTTGGATCTGGGTGCACACCGACACACTGCTTCTCTGGCCATGCGGATGCCGCATCCCACATACAGCAACTAGAAGGATGTGCAACTATGACATGCAACTATCTACTGGAGCTTTGGGGGGGGAAAAAAAGGAGGAGGATTGGCAATAGATGTTAGCTCAGAGCCGGTCTTCCTCAGAAAAAAAAAAAAGCTGCAAGAGAAAGTCAAGTTACATACAAAGGAAACCCCATAAGGCTATCAGCTGACTTCTCAGCAGAAACCTTACAGGCTAGAAGAGAATGGAATGATATATTTAAAGTGCTAAAAGAACTTGGCTAAAGTGCTACAGCCAAGAATACTCTACCCAGCAAGGTTATCATTCAAAATGGAAGGAGAGATCAAAAACTTCCCAGACAAGCAAAAATTACAGGAGTTTGTCACCAAGAAACCAGTGCTACAAGAAATGTTAAAGGGACTGATTTAAGGGGAAAAGAGAAGACCACAAATAGGAAAAATTATCTATTTCCATGATAAGAGGGAAATGGATACAAATGCACAAAAAAGAGGTTAGATACGATATCAAAAACATAAAAGGAGGGAGGAGGGGAGTTAAAGAGTAGAGGTTTCAGACAGAGATCAAACTAAAGAGACCATCAATTCTGTATAGAAGAAGGAAGGAACAGAGAAGGACTACTAAAACACTGAGAAAAAAAAGTTAAAAAATGGCAGTAAGTACATACTTATCAATAGCTACTTTAAACGTCAATGGACTAAATGCTCCAAGTAAAAGGCATAGGGTGGCTGATTGGATAAAAAAACAAGACCCATATATATGCTGCATACAAGAGACACACTTCAGACCTAAAGACACTCACAAACTGAAAGTGAAGGGATGGAAAAAGATACTCCACGCAAATGGCAACGAAAAGAAAGCTTGGGTAGCAGTACTCATATCAGACAAAATAGACTTTAAAACAAAAACTGTAAAAAGAGACAAAGAAGGTCATTACGTAATGATCAAGGGAACAATCCAACAAAAAGATATAACACTTGTAAATATCTACACCCAATGTAGGTGCACCTAAATATATAAAGCAATTATTAGCAGACATAAAAACAGAAATAGACATTAACACAATAATAGTAGGGGACTTTAACACTCCACTTACACCAACAGATAGATCATCCAAACAGAAGATCAATAAGGAAACATTGGCCTTAAATGATACACTAGAACAGATGGACCTAGTAGATATATACAGAGCATTCCACCCAAAAACCGAAGAATACACGTTCTTTTCAAATGCACATGGAACATTCTCCAGGATTAATCACATATTAGGCCACAAAACAAGTCTCCATAAATTTAAGAAGATTGAAATAATACCAAGCATCTTTTCTGACCACAACGGTATGAAACTAGAAATCAACTATAGGAAGAAAATCAGAAAAGCCACAAATACGTGGAGATTAAACAAAATGCTATTGAACAATGACTGGGTCAACGAAGAAATCAAAGAAGAAATCAAAAAATACTTGGAGACAAATGAAAATGAAAATACGACATGCCAGAATTTTTGGGATACAGCAAAAGTGGTTCTAAGAAGGAAGTTTATAGCAATACAGGCCTATCTCAACAAACAAGAAAAGTCTCAAATAAACAATCTAACAATGCACCTAAAGGAACTGGAAAAAGAAGAACAAACCAAGCCCAAAATCAGTAGAAGAAGGGAAATAATAAAAATCAGAGCAGAAATAAATGAAATAGAGACCAAAAAAACAATACAAAAAAATTAGTAAAACCAAGAGCTGGTTCTTTGAAAAGATCAACAAAATTGACAAACCTTTAGCTAGACTCACCAAGAAAAAAAGAGAGAAGGCACAAATAAATAAAATCAGAAATGAAAGAGGAGAAATTAAACAGACACCTCAGAAATACAAAAGATTATAAGAGAATACTATGAAAAGCTATATGCCAACCAATTCGACAATCTGGAAGAAATGGATAAATTCTTAGAATCATACAACCTTCCAAAACTGGATCAAGAAGAAGTAGAGAATTTGAATAGACCAATCAACAGTAAGGAGATCGAAACAGTAATCAAAAACCTCCCCAAAAGTAAAAGTCCAGGACCAGACAGCTTCCCTGGTGAATTCTACCAAACATCAAAGAAGACTTAATACGTATTCTTCTCAAACTCTTCCAAAAAATTGAGGAGAGGGGGAAGCTCCCTAACTCATTCTACGAAGCCGACATTACCCTGATCCAAAACCAGACAAGGACAACACAAAAAAAGAAAATTACAGGCCAATATCACTGATGAACAGCGATGCAAAAATCCTCAACAAAATACTAGCAAATCGCATACAACAATATGTTAAAAAGATTATACACCATGATCAAGTGGGATTTATTCCAGGTATGCAGGGATGGTTTAACATTCGCAAATCAATCAACGTGATACACCACATTAATAAAATGAAGAATAAAAATCACATGATCATCTCAATAGATACAGAGAAACCATTTGACAAGATACAGCATCCATTTATGATAAAAACTCTGAATAAAATGGGTATAGAAGGAAAGTACCTCAACATAATAAAGACCATATATGAGAAACCCACAGCTAATATCATCCTCAATGATGAAAAACTGAAAGCTATCCCTCTAAGAGCAGGAACCAGACAAGTATGCCCACTGTCACTACTCCTATTTAACATAGTACTGGAAGTCCTAGCCAGAGCAATCAGGCAAGAGAAAGAAATACAAGGGATCCAAATTGGAAAGGGAGAAGTGAAACTGTCACTATTTGCAGATGACATGATTTTATATATAGAAAACCCTAAAGAATCCACCAGAAAACTTTTAGAAGTAATAAACAAATATGGTAAAGTTGCAGGATACAAAATCAGCATACAAAAATCAGTTGCATTTCTATACACTAACAACGAAGTAGCAGAAAGAGAAATTAAGAATACCATCCCATTTACAATTGCAACAAAAAGAATAAAATACCTAGGAATAAACTTAACCAAAGAGGTGAAAGAGCTGTACACGGAAAACTATAAAACATTGCTGAAAGAAATTGAAGAAGACACAAAGAAATGGAAAGATATTCCATGCTCTTGGATTGGAAGAATTAACATAGTTAAGATGTCCATAGTTCCTAAAGCCATCTATAGATTCAATGCAATCCCTATCAAAGTTCCAACAACATTTTTCACAGAAATAGAACAAAGAATCCTAAAATTTATTTGGAACAACAAAAGACTCTGAATAAGTAAAGGAATCCTGAGAAAAAAGAACAAAGCTGGAGGTATCACACTCCCTGATTTCAAAATATACTACAAAGCTATAGTAACCAAAACAGCATGGTACTGGCACAAAAACAGACACACAGATCAATGGAATAGAATCAAAAGCCCAGAAATAAACCCACACATCTATGGACAGCTAATCCTCGACAAAGGAGCCAAGAACATACAATGGAGAAAAGAAAGTCTCTTCAACAAATGGTGTTGGGAAAACTGGACAGCCACATGCAAAAAAATGAAAGTAGACCCTTACCTTACACCATACACAAAAATTAACTCCAAATGGATTAAAGACTTGAATGTAAGACCTGAAACTATGAAACTTCTAGAAGAAAACATAGGCAGTACGCTCTTTGACATCGGTCTTAGCAACATATTTTCAAGCACGTCTGACCAGGCAAGAGAAACAATAGAAAAAATAAACAAATGGGACTACATCAAACTAAAAAGCTTCTGCACAGCAAAGGAAACCATCAACAAAACGAAAAGACAACCTAACAATTGGGAGAAGATATTTGCAAACCATACATCTGATAAGGGCTTAATCTCCAAAATATACAAAGAACTGATGCATCTCAACAACAAAAAAAAACTACCAACCCAATTGAAAAATGGGCAAAAGACCTGAACAGACATTTCTCCAAAGAAGATATATAAATGGCCAACAGGCACACGAAAAGATGTTCAAAATCATTAACTATCAAGGAAATGCAAATCAAAACTACAACGAGATATCACCTCACGCCCGTCAGAATGGTTATAATTAACAAGACAGGAAACAACATGTGTTGGAGAGGATGTGGAGAGAAGGGAACTCTCATACACTGCTGGTGGGAGTGCAAACTGGTGCAGCCACTATGGAAAACAGTATGGAGATTCCTCAAAAAATCAAGGATAGAACTACCATATGATCCGGCTATTCCACTGCTGGGTATTTATCCAAAGAACTTGAAAACACCAATGCATAAAGATACATGCACCCCTGTGTTCATTGCAGCATTATTCACAATAGCCAAGACTTGGAAGCAATCTAAGTGCCCATCAAGGGACGAATGGATAAAGAAGATGTGGTATATATACAGAATGGAATACTACTCAGCCGTAAGAAACGATGAAATCCAGCCATTTGTGACAACGTGGATGGACATTGAGGGTATTATGCAAAGTGAAATAAGTCAGAGGGAGAAGGTCAAATACTGTATGATTTCCTTCATTAAGTAGTAGATAATAACAACAACAATAAACAAACACATAGAGACAGAGATTGGATTGGTGGTTACCAGAGGGGAAGTGGGGAGGGAGGAGGGTGAAAGGGATAATTCGGCACACGTGTGTGGTGATGGGTTGTAATTAGAATTTGGGTGGTGAACATGATGTAATCTATGCAGAAATAGAAGTATAATGATGTACACCTGAAATTTATATAATGTTATAAACTAATGTTACTGCAATAAACAAAAAATTAAAAAAAAAAAAAAACGCAGGAGCCTGTCAACACATGGCACAGTCACAAGTCGAGTCTGCTACAGAAAAGAAGGAGCAGGAGACAGAGGAGGAACAGAGGGAGGAGGGAGAAAAGAGGAAGATAGAGGAGACAAAGATGAAAGTAAAACATTAAATATCCCGAAAAGTAAGAAAAAGTCAGACAAAGACTTCAACATAACTCAACAAATGCTAATTTCTCATCCGTTGTGAGTGTGGTGGGAGATCTTAGTGAGAATATTAATAAATAAAATAGCTCAAAGACAAAAGGTAAATAGCAGAATTGGATGAAAAAGGAAAATGAAGAGCCAAGAAAAAAAAATCAAGAACCAAAACAACATATGAGATCTAACAAATAATTAGAAAGAAGGAATGGAACTTAAAATTTAATTAATGGCATGAAGATAAAAATCATCCCAGGACAATAAGAGAAGAAACATGAAGAGGTTAGAGCAAAAATGGGCCAAAAGAAGAGTGACTTTTGTCCCTGACATAAAGAACCCAACATGTGTGAGATAGAAATAGCTCAGAGATATAATACAGGAAAATTTCCCTGAAATAAAAGAACTGAATTTTCATATTGAAAGGACACACCACATACCAGGGAAACAAAACCTAGTTAAATCACTGAAATACAAAGGTGAAGAAATAACTCTTCAGGCATTCAGAGAGATAAAACAAGTCACCTCAGACTTGTCCATAGCAATTTCAATGTCAAAAAAAAAAAATGGCGATGTGGCTAAAAATTTCTGAGGGAAAGAACATAGAGCATGAAAATACTATACCCAGCCAAATTATCATTCACGTATAATGGCAATCAGCTGCCATTCTCTACCATGAGAAAACTCAGGGAATACAGCACCTGTGAATCTTTCTTGAAAGGGTAATCTGTGTTGAAACTCAGGCACACAAGAAGGAATCAAAATAAAGAGCATGGAGGTGGAAATACTGAGAAAAAGCCTGATGGTGAGCGTCCACGTAAATATTGAACTATAATATAAACAGTTCATAACATCTACTTTATAAATCTTAACAAAGTAAAAATAATACAACAATTAAAATCAAGGAGTGAGGGACGAAGTTGAGAGGAAGTGCAAGGTGTTAATCACCTTATCTAAGACGTAATAGGGCTTCTGACCACAAAATAAAATTCTGAAGCACGTAAGCAAGATCTTCATAAAGGCTTCCATCTTTTAATGCTTTCCATGTCTATCTTAATCTAGAAGGCACTGTATGAACTTGTATGTCTCTGAGTGAGGAAATACTTATCTGAAGTTTAGTATATCTTCAGTTTTCTTAATTGTTGAATTAAAATTAATTTTAACTTTTTATTTTACCACAGTACGTACAATATAATCCCATTCCTATAAAATTATTTCTACCAATCCATCTTTCTGTCTCTAAATATGAAGAGAGAGATGGGTGGAATAGTGTTCAAAATATTAACACCACTTACTTCTGAGTGGTAGGATTTGGGACGATTTGCTGCCCTTTTTTAAAAATTTTTCTATGGCGCTTCAACTTTTAAATGAGGGTGTATTATTTTTATGGAATGATGAAGGTATTATTTTAAAATAACTTAATAAACCCACACAGAGACATTTTTAATAATAATTAATAGATTTTTTTGCAACTTGAAAAAAAAGAAGTATTGAAAAGGGACTACATAGTGAAAAAAGGCAATCAAACAAGCAAATAAAAATAGTGTCGGGCTGGCCCCATGGCATAGCGGTTCAGCGCACGCGCTCTGCTGCTGGCGGCCCCGGTTCAGATCCCGGGCGCGCACCTATGTACCACTTGTCAGGTCATGCTGTGGTGGCATCCCATATAAAGTAGAGGAAGATGGGCACGGATGTCAGCCCAGGGCCAGTCTTCCTCAGCAAAAAGAGAAGGATTGGCGTGGATGTTAGCTCAGGGCTGATCTTCCTCACAAAAAAAAAAAAAATGTCTAAAGTCTCCTTCAAGGTCAGTTTAAAATCACCTTGGGTGCTTGCTTCGTCAGCACATACACTAAAATTGGAACCATAAAGAGAAGATTAGCGTGCCCCTGTGCAAGGATGACACACAATTTTGTGAAGTGTTCATGGTTTTGGTGCAGTTGCTATGGAAAACAGTATGGTGGTTCCTTGAAAAATTAAAAATAGAATTACCATATGATCTAGCAATTTCACTTCTGGGTATATACCCAAAAGAACTAAAAGCAAGGTCTCAAAGAGATAATTGTATATTCATGGTATAGCAGCATTATTCACAATAGACAAAATGTGGATGCAATCCAAGTGTCCATCAGTGGATGAATGGATAAACAAAATGTGGTATATACACACAATGTAATATTATTCAGTGTTGAAAAGGAACGAAATCCTGTCGCTTGCTGAAGTGGATGAAACTGGAGGATATTATGCTAAGTGAAATAAGCCAGTTACAAAAGGACAAATAATGCATGATTCCACTCAAATGAGGCACCTTGAGTAGTCAAATTCATAGAGACAGAAAGTAGAATGGTAGTTACTAGAGGCTGGGGGCAGAGAGATGGGAGCTACTATTTCACTGGGTATGGATTTTCAATTAGGGAAGATAAAAGAGTTCTAGAGATGGAGGGTGGTGATGGTTGCACAACGATGTGAATGTACTTAATGCCATGAACTGAACACCTAAAAACAGATAAAATGGTAAATTTATGTTATGCATATTTTATTGCAATTTTTTAAAAATCTCCTTAGAAGGAAAAGCCCACGTAAAGAAGGAGAGGGAGAGAAGATGAAGGACAAAACCATAGATATGGCTGAAAATTTTGGGTCAAAAGAGGCAACAAAGCTAGAAAAAATGTCCTTATAGACTGAACCATAAATAACGCACTTTAATGTGTTCAAAAACGCATGTTGGAACAACCAGTCGGGAGACCAGGGCTAAGTGGGTTCTTTACTTTACGGTTGTGTGACTGAACACATGTTGATTTTTAGAGCATATTATTGGTCTTTGTTCACTATCTTTATAATGATGATGCTTGTAAGACATTAAGGGCAAATTTCTTGATGGTGAAATAACTAGTTAAGAAAATTTCAACTAGATAATGTGAGTTCCTGAGCAAACAATGCTGTTGGCTGGAGAAAGAGAACAGATGGAGGTAAAATTCGGACAGGCACACCTGCAGGAGTAGCAGCAGTGGGCTCAGACACATCCTGAATGAGCCAGAACCATCGCCTCTCTTACCTTAACGCTGCACCTCAAAGGGTCTGCATCTTGATTCCCCTAGTGTCCTCGATGGGGAAGCAAAATGGCTAAATTTTGTACTAAGGGATGGTTTGAATACTCATCTTGTGGGAGGTGCCTCAAAAAGCTTGTTCTTCTTCACTAAGATACATCTGTTTTGCAAGGAGAGCTGTTGGCCAGGGCTTCTGAGACGCATCAACACTTGGTGTGAAAGCTTCGATGAGCTGAATGAATTTGTTGTTCACCTTAATGATAAAGCGACTCGCAAAACCAGCTTGTTTAGCAAGTTTCTTTCTTCAAGGTTGAACACACTCAATCAAAATCCGTAAGGCCAAACTGTGGAGGTACACTATTAATAATCACACCAAGGCCTGGTATTAATTATGGGGACGCCCAGAACTTCAGGCAAACTGGCTCTCCAATCTGCTGACATAGCCTGAGGGCAAAATAATCAAAGTGCTCCAACATCTACAAAAAAGCTTGATCTGTTTTTTCTTCTTTCTTAGGTCATTGTCTTAGTAAGTGAAACTGGATTTCTGCTTCCAGAAAGGTAGCGTAGACCTACTTTTCCCTATTCCTCCTGCTAAGTATAGCTAAAACCTTGGACATTATACACCAAATAAATATACGACTCTGAAAGGTGGAGAGAAGAAGAAAGACTGGCTGGGGACTTCAGGACCCCAGGAATGACTCAAGTGAGCTCCCTGGATTTTCTTCTTGCCTCATATATTCCATTGGGTGTTGGAGAAGCCAGCAACCTAGAAATGTCAATGGTTGTGGACACAAGAAAAGCCTTGAGAAAAGTCTGCTCTCTAGACAAAGGACCAAGAAAGGGGCAGCTTAGCAAGACAGAAAACTTCTAGAGAATAACTGCTCTACTCCAACCAAACATCAGAGAAAAACTTTGGCCCCATCTGCACCCCCACCAGCAAAGGCTGAGTGGGGAGCCTAGACTTCCATCCTTATCAGGCTGTATAAGGTGCTCAACCCTCTCCCATTCCCCTCCGGGTGGTGTCAAAGAAGGCCAAGTGGAGAATTGGGACCGTCACCTCCACTAAGCAGTAATGAGGCATCCCTCTGCTGTGTCACTGGAGATGACGGGGGGAGGCTGGACTTCTACCCCTATCCAGCAATATCAAGGTGCTCCTCCCCCTTCCTGTTGAGGTGGTGTCAGAGGAGGCCTAGTGAAGAGTCAGGACTTTCAGCACCACCCAGAGTTAATGAGGCCAGTCCAACAACAACAACAACAACAACAACAACACCCTCACCATCACCACCCCCCCCAATACCACCACCAACAACCACAACAACACCATCACCATCACCACCAGCACCACCCCCAATACCACAACACCATCACCACCACCACCACCAATACCACCAACACCAACACCACCAACAACAACACCATCACTGTCACCACCAACAACAAAAACACCATCACCATCATCACCACCAATACCACCACCACCACCACCAACGACAACAACACCATCACCATCACCACCACCAATACCACCAACACCACCACCAACAACAACAACAACCACAACAACAACACCATCCCCATCACCACCAGCACCACCCCCAATACCACCAACACCACCACCAACAACAACAACACCATCACCATCACCACCACCACCACCATCACCATCACCAACAACAACAAAAACACCATCACCATCACCACCACCACCATCACCATCATCACCACCAATACCACCAACAACAACAACAACAACACCATCACCATCACCACCACCACCATCACCATCACCACTACCACCACCAATACCAACAACAACAACAACACCATCACCACCACCACCAACAACAACACCATCACTATCACCACCACCACCACCCCCAATACCACCAATACCAACACCAACACCAACAACAACACCATCACCATCACTACCACCACCATCCCCAATACCACCACCACCAACAACAACAACAACACCATCACTATCACTACCACCCCCATAGTGTTAGTGTAGGCCATTTGGGGAGCACAAACGAGGCACTTCTGCCTCTTCCAGACAGGGTGGCATCAGTAGAGGCCTAGTGGGGAGCCTGAACTCCCACCCCACACAGTGGTAAGAAGTAGTCCTTCCCCCACTGTGGTGTTCATGGAGATTGAATGAAGAATCTGAACTTCCACCCTCACCTGACAGTAACAATACAGCACTCTCCTTCCCCCACCAGAGCAACGTCAGATGAAGCCTGCTAAAACAGATGATTGAAATAAGATCCAGAGTCTCATGATAATATACCCAAAATGTCCAGGTTTCAATCAAAGAATCACTCATCACAGCAAGAACCAGGAAAATCTCAACTTGAATAGGAAAGACAATCAACAAATGCCAACACTGAGATGACACAGATGTGAAGATTATCTGACAAGGATTTTACAGCCATCATAAAAGTGCTTCAACAAGCAATTACAAACACACTTTAAACAAATTTTGTAAAAAAGAAAAAAATCTCAGCAAAGAAATAGAACATATAAGAAAGGACCAAATAGAAATTTTGGAACTGAAAAATACAGTAACCAAAATTTTAAAATTCAATGGATTGGCTCAATAGTAGAATGGAGAGGAGAGAGGAAAGAGCCAGTGAACTTGTAGAACAATAGAAATTACCAGATCTAAACTACAGAGAGAAAATAGACTGAAAAAAAATGAACAGAACCTCAGGGGACTGTGGAACTCTAATAAAAGATCTAACTTTCACGTCATCGGAGTCCACGAAGGTGAGGTAAAAGATGGCAGGCTGAAAAAATATTCAAAGAAATAATGGCTGAAATTTTCCTGAATTTGGCTAAAGACAAAAACCTATGAATTTAATAGGCTGCAACCTCAAAGAAATCCATGCCAAGACACATTATAGGCAAATTTCCACAAAGTAAAGACAAAAAGAAATCTTGAGAGCAGAGAAAAACAATACCTTACTTATAGGGGAAAGGCAACTTGAATGACAGTGACTTCTCGTCAGAAACCACGGATGCCAGAAGGAAGTGGCACAACATTTTTCAAGTGCTGAAAGAAAAGAGCTGTCAACCCGGAAATCTATATCCAGCAAAAACATCCTTCAGAAATGAAGAGAAAATCAAGATAATATTAGATGAAAGAAAACTAAGAGAGTTTGTAGCCAACAGATATACCCTAAAAGAATGACTAAAGGAACTTCAACTTGAAGATGAAACAGTAAGGGAATCTAGAGAGGAAATGGTAAAATAAGGAATCTTGGAACATCAGGAAAGAAGAAAGAAGAATGGAGAAAGTAAAAATACAGGCAAATAGACTTTCCTTCTCTTGAGTTTTCTAAATTATGTTTGATGGTAAAGCAAAAATTATCACACTGTCTGATGTGGTTCTCAGTGTATGCAAGGGAAAAAATTTAAGACAATTATATTACAAATGGGCGAGAGTAGAGGGATCCAAAGGAGGCGAGGTTTCCTACACATCACTCAGACTGACAATGTTGACACCAATAGATTGTGACAACATATGTATATATAATGTAATACCTAGAGCAACCACTTAAGAAAAACCTATACAAAGAGATACACTCAAAACATCATAGATAATTCAAACTGAATTCTTAAAAAATGTTTAAGTAATCCACAGGATGGCACGGAAAAGAAAACAAGGAAATAAAAAATGAGAGAAAACAAACAGAAAACAGAAAATAAATAAGTAAAATGGCAGACTTAAGCCCTAACATACTAATTACATTAACTGTAAACTATCTAAATACACCAAGTCAAAGATGGAGATTGGCAGAATGGATTTTAAAAATGACTCAACTGTATGATGTCTACAGGAAATTCATTTCAAAAATAACAATATAAGCAGGTTGAAATGGAAAGGATGGAAAAAGATACATCATGCAAACGTTAATCTAAAGTAAGTAGGAATGGCTATATTAATATCAGATAAAGTTCACTCAGAGCAAAGAAAATTACCAGAGACAGAGATAGATATTATATAGTGATAAAAGTGACAATCCACCAAGAAGATACAGTAATCCTAAAACGCATGCACTAAACAAAAGAGTTACAAAATACATGAAGCAATATATAAAAGGAACTGTAGACCATGATCAAGTGGAGTTTATCCAGGGACACAAGATTGGTTCAATATTTGAAAATCAATCAATGTAATTCACCATATTAACAGGCTAAAGAAATGAATACGATAGTCTTTTCAACAAATGATGTTGGAGCACAGGCAAAAAAAACATTAACCTTGACCTAAACTGAACATCTTACATAAAAATTAACTCAAATGTATCATAGACTTAAATTAAAACAGAAAACTATAAAAATTTTTAGGAGAAAACCTTCTGGACCTAGGGCCCGGCGACGTGTTCTCAGACATGACACCAAAAAACATGATCCACAAAAGAAAAAGAATCAATAGATTAGATTTCAAGATTATAAAACTTTTCTGGAAAGAACCATAATAAGAAGATAAAAAGATAAGCTAAGGACTGAGAGAAAATACTTGCAAACCACAAATCTGATAAAGAACTAGTATCCAGAATATATAAAGAACTCTCCAAACTCAACAGTGTGTATCACTCACAACCATTAGGATGGCTACTATAAAAAAATCAGAAAATAGGGGCTGGCCCGGTGGTGCAAGTGGTTAAGTGGGCACGCTCCGCTGCGGTGGCCCGGGGTTCACCGGTTCGGATCCTGGGCGTGCACCGACGCGCTGCTTGGCAAGCCATGCTGTGGTGGCGCCCCATATAAAGTGGAGGAAGATGGATGGATGTTAGCCCAGGGCCAGTCTTCCTCAGCAAAAAGAGGAGGATTGGCAGATGTTAGCTCAGGGCCAATCTTCCTCACAAAAAAAAACAAAAAACAGAAAAGAACAAACATTAGTGAGGATGTGGAGAAGTTAGAAACCTTGTTCACTGTTGGCGGGAATGCGAAATGGTGCAGCCTCAATATAAAACAGTACAGTGGTCCCACAAAAGATTAAAAATAGAATTATCATATAATCCAGCAATTCTATTTCTGGGTATATATCCAAAAAAATTGAAAGCAGGGTCTCAAAGAAATATTTGTACCTGTGTTCACAGCAGCCTTATTCACAATAGCCAAGAGGCGGAAGAAATCCAAGTGTCCATTGACGGATGAATGGATAAGCAAACTGTGGTCCATACATGCAATGGAATATTATTCAGCCATAAAAAGAAAGGAAATTCTGACACATCTTACACCATGGAGGAAACTTGAGGACATTATGCAAAATGAAATAAGCCAGTCACAAAAAGACAAATACTGTATGATTCCATTTATATGAGGTATGTAGAGTAATTGGATTAATAGAGACAGGAAGTAGAATGGTAGTTGCCAAGGGCTGAGGGGAGGGGGAAATGGGGAGTTGTGGTTTAATAGGTATAGAGTTTCAGTCTTGCAAGGTGAAAAAGTTCTGGAGATTGGTTGCACAACAATGGGACTATACTTAACACTACTGAACAGAACACAAAAATAGTTAAGATGGTAAATTTTACATGTATTTTACCACAATTTTTAAAAACTCAACAGTATAAAAAACAATCTAATTACAAAATGGGCAAAAGATATGAGGAGACATTTCACCAAAGAGAATATAAGGTGATAGATAAGGACGTGAACTTCAACATCACTAGCCACTGGGGAGTGCAAATTAAAATTATGATGAGATATCACTACACACCGTTAGAACAACTAAATGAAAAATAGTGACAATATCGAATGCTAGCGAAAATGCGGAGAAACGGGATTTCTCATGCATTGCTGATGGGAATGCAAAATGGTACAACAATAGGGAAAATAGTTTGGAAGTTTCTTTGAAAACTTAACATACACCTATGCAACGCACCATTTGTACTCCTAGGCATTTATCCCAGAGAAATGAAACATGTCTACACAAAAACATGTACACAATTGCTCATAGCCAAAAACTGGAAACAACCAAAATGTTCTACAATCAGTGAATGGTTAAACAAACTGTGGTGCATCCATACCATGAAATACTATGCAGCACTGAAAAGGAATAAATTATTGATACATGCAACAACTTGGATGGATCTCAAAGACATCATCTAAGAGGCAAAGGCCAATCTCAAAAGTCTCATACTGGGTGATTCCATTTACGTAATAGTCTTGAGATGACCAAATTATAAAGATGGAGAATGGATTAGTGGTTGCCAGGGGGTAGAGACAGTCACAAGCAGAATGTGACTATAAAGGGGTAGCACAAGGGAGATCTTTGTGCTTATGGACTAGTTCTGTATCTTGATTGTGGTGATGGTTACACAAAGTTACACATGTGATAACAATTACATAGAACTATACACACACTTTCCAGCAATGTCAGTGTCCTGGTTTTGATATTGTACTGTAGTTACGTAAGATGTAACCAATGGAGGAAACTGGGTGAAGGGTCCGCTAGACCTCTCTCTACCGTCTTTGCAACTTCCTGTGAACCTGTGAATCTATAACCCTTCAAAATGAAAAGGGTTTTAAAGAAAAAGTAAATGAGACTGATAGGGGATCTGAGACCTTTTCAGACTGCTGTAAGAATCTAGTAAATTGGCCTCTTTGCAAGATACACCTGTGGACGTTTCTATGCATGGTAACCTAAAAATCTTGCCCATGCCACCTCTTTGGCAAAATTCTAGGCATCTTTCCTGCGTGCTTATGCTGACAAAGCTCATAGAGCAATAAAAGGTATAAACTGTCGCCATTCGTGTCCCTGTCTCTAGGCAAGCTTGAGTGCACATTGTGAGACCAAGGCAGGGAAGATCAATCGCCTGGATCCTTAAATTGATGGGCAGTGTCGATTCCGCATCTCTGATAGCTATTGGTGACACTGTCGCACATGCCACTAATAGGATTGTGGTCCACTACCTGTATGGACCACTGAAGGAAATGCTAAGTCTTTGCTCCAGGTTATTTAAAATAAAGATATAATTTTTTTTCTCAACCAAATTCACAGCGTCCCTGAATTCTTACCCCAGGTTAAGAACGCCTGCTCTGAGAACTCTTTAAGATGCACTCCCACAAGTTTTGCTTTGTTCCTATTTTCATTTGTGTTCAGTTCAAAATATGTTTCTATTTCCATTGTGATTTCCTTTTTGACCCGAGAGTTACTTAGAAGAGCATTGCGTTGCATCTCCTTCAAACCCACAGCATATCCCTTGCAAATGTGTTTTAGAGGTGAAGTTCTGCAGAGCTTGGAGATAATGGGAGCTCCCCTGGCAAAGCGGGCTCAAAAGTGAGCTGGAAGGTTGTCGGAGCCACTACTGCTGCAGCCAGGATGAAATGTTTAATGTACAGATTTCATTGCTTTAAAATTTATCATTTTTTAAAAGAGCAGCAACGCAAGCTCCAGCTTCAAAGGCGCGGTGGCTGCCTGGCAGGGAACCTGAGGCTTGGGCAGAGATTGTCAGGCCAGGAGAGAGTGCCCACAGCCAGTCGGTCCTTCATGCTGTGACCTGGCTGGCCTTTGTCCTTCTGCCTTCCCTCAAGATGAGGGGAGCCCCTGGGGGCTACCAGGAACAGGGGTAGAATCTTCTAGACAAGCAGGATCTGTGGCAAGTCCTAGTGGAGCTGTCCCACATCAGCTAAAATCAGAGACACCTGGAGGAGGTGGGGGACGGGAAGGGAATCAGAGAGAAGACCAATACACATACCAAAATAGTCTGCAAGGGTTTGGGCACTAACTGTGGACACACCAGGCTGGGAGGGTTTTGTCTCCAGTTTAGAGATGCAGGGCGCACCAGTCAAGCTTCAGCTGAGTTATGCAATGAGTTGGGAGTTAAAGAGAAAGATTCAATGGGGTTTATCTCCATCGCTTAACTCACTGTGCGACCACGAGTACAGACGTCAACTTTCCAGCCCCCCATTTGCCTGTGTACAGAGCAGAGGTTAAAACAGAGCTCTCTACGGACCTTCCTGTTCTAAAACGCCCATGCTGTCAACGCTGAGTAAGTGGCGTTCCCGGCTGAGCCTCAGTTAGCTCATCTATGCATGCCAGATGATGATGCCTGTCCACGCCCAGGAGCGTCGTGACGACCACACGACAGTGGGTATGGGAACGTGTGATCCTGGCCGTCACAGTGTTGTGACCTGTTTTCCGAGCCACCCCAGACTGAGACGGACGAACAAGCTCACAGTAGCAGGACAAGTGGGTATTTCTCTGGCTCTGCCCTCCCCCCACACTAGGAGAACTCCACTCCAACAAACCTTAAGTCCTCCCACAAACCTCCAGGACCTCCCAGGAGGATTTCATATATGCTCAGGCCTCTACATCGTCTCAGATACTTTATGACGCATTGAAATGAAGCCCCCTGTAAGTCAACCCCACACACGACAGAGGTGCCATCTACATCCTTCTAGGGCAGTGACGCTACCCTGTGGACATCCACTGTCCGCTCTGAGGGTGCCAGTGTCCAGGGCCCCAGTGCTGCAGGCAGTGGGGGCTGCAGGCTCCCCTCTCCAGGGCTGGACTAGAGGGAGGCAACCCAACCTCAGGGTCGTGCAGGGGTGACCTTGCACTCACAGCTCCCAGAGTGAGTGTCTTCTTAAACTTGACTCCCTGGGTGCCCTGCTTGTGTCAGGCCAGTCCCAGCCCTGCCCATCACAGCCGAAAATTTTGGCCCACACAGCCAGTGCCCTGAATGCTCCGTGTCTCACAGCGATTGTGGATGAGTGGATAACTCTCAGTTGGTCCCCGCCTTGCTCTGGAAACTGCACAGAGGTAGGTTCCAGAAGCCATGTTTGTCATAATGCTGGACCATGCCCCCAGCCCCAGCTGATGGGGTCAGGGGAGACACCTGACTAAGCAGAACAAGTCAGATCTCTCTGGGAATTTGGAATAAGGGTTGCCAAATGCCGGTTTGCTTCTGCAGGTGGCTAGAACCGTGCACATAAACCCTGGGTCTGGGAGCTGTCATGTTTCACTCTGGGGATGAAGAAACAGAGGAAGGTGATGTGCAGAGAGATAAAAAAGAAGCAGAAATGAACAATGACTCTCAGCCTTCAGGGGCCCAGCCGCATCCTGTCCTTGGCTCCCAGGAGACACCGTGTCTCTACAACACAGTTCCTTTTCCGCTTAAGCCAGCTTGAATGGGCTTCTGTTACTCGCAGCCTGAGAAAGCAGAGAAACTGAGGGTTTTTCTTTCTTCTATAGCAGCCTCCTTGCCCCAGAACTCAAGCCAGGAGCAAGAGATGTGCTCGGGGCCCCTCTGAGAGAACGCCCCACCCCAGCTCAGATCTCCCCTCCCACATGGCCCATTGCCTTGAACCGATTTTTATCATCTTCTCTTAAGGTGAGATTTCCCAGGAGGCTCTTGGACCTCTGTGTGAGTAGATCCCCGATCCTCTTTCTTGCTTTCTTTTCTTCTAACTGCAGTCCCCAAATGGGTCTGAGTTCCAGGGTGGGGACCACAGCTTAGGCACTGGCTGGGACCCAGCTGCCATGCTCCCAGGTCTAAATGTGTTCCCTGAGTGGCCTCACCCATTAGGATTCCAGGCACAGTGCGGAGTGTCTCTCCTTCTTGATGAAATTACCCACTTAAACAGATGCCTGTCTGCCCGGTGGCGTGCTGGTGGAATGCCAACAGGCCTGCAACCCTGCTCTGGGGGACTGCCAGGCGAGACCCCAGGCCCCAACCAAGGCAGGCAGGAGCGCACGCTCCTCCCAGCCAGGCTGGATGAGAAAAAAAAGAGGGGGGCACAGGAAGGGAAGGGAGGGAGCACCGGCTTTTGCCTTCCCCAGTACATTGTCTGCCCCCAAACCCTCACACACACCCCAGGTCAGCAGCCCTTTCCTGTGCAGGGTAGAGAGATGGGGGGAGGATCTGTTACCCCAGTATTTCGATTCTCTATTGCAGCTAACAAATCACCCCAAAACTTAGAGACTCAGGACAGCGGCCATTTCATGGAGGGTTGCGTCTGAGGGTTGACTGGGCTCTACTGGGCAGTTCTTCTGCTCACATGATGTCAGCTGGCTGTGCAGTCATCCAGGGACCTGGAGGGGCTGGAACATGCCGGAGGGCTCACCCACATGTCTCGTGCTTGATGGGGGTGGTTGGAAGGCTGGGTCCTTCTCTCTTTCTGTGGAGTCTCGGGTCTTCTCCTCCATGTGCTCTTTCCACGTGGTCTCTCCAGCACGGTCGCCAGCTCAGGGCTCCAAAAAGCACAAAAGAAGAGTCTTTAAAACCTTCCTGAGGCTTAGGCACGGACGTGGCACAGCACCACTTCTCAGCATTCTCTTTGTTGATCGAGTCACAGGCCAGCGCAGACTCCGTATGGGAGGGGACTCCACAAGGCCGTGAAGAGCAGGAGGCGGAGCTTGTTAGGGATCGTCTCTGGAGACCAGCTGCCCCTCTAAGAAGAAAGAAACCCACGATTTGACCTTGGTTTATAGACCATCTAAAGAGACAGTGCCTGCACAAATACTCAGACGTGGAGGCCACGCCATCACACACACCCACACCCACACACACACACCCACATACACCTGCTCACTCGGGACACAAAGTTGCTGAGATACTCACCTTCGCACACAGACCATTCGCACACACTGCCCCTCACCTCCACACTGATATGTCCGTGAACTCACACTCACACACACACTCACCTTCACCCTGATACGGCCATGCACTCACACACTCACTCACTCACACCAATATTCTGTATTCTATACACCCTTATCCAACCTCTGGGCCTTCAATTGAGACAGGGATGACGCCATATATAATCAGATTTGCAGGTGGAGCAGCAAACACAATTTGTAACAAACTCAAGATTCAGAGGTCCAGCTGGGTCGAATGGCTAACAAGGTCAACTCCAGGTGGGGTAGGTATAGAGCGCCATTTAATTTATCTGCAAAATAGGTCACACAAGAGTGAAAAGGACACCAACTAAAAATGGACCACTGGGAACTGGTCACCCTAGATCGGTATACAGCCCTGAATGTTGGTTTAAAAGATCAATTTGACAAGCACAGGGAGGTGAGCATAACAACACCCACATCTGTGACATCCATTCAGGTACACGCTCTGATCAGGCTTCTCAATTTTTATTTAAGAAATGTCCCATCTACTCTGCCAACTGTCAAGACATATGAATATCTGAGAAAATCACTACAGAACACAACCTTGAACTCTCTGCTGCCTCTTCTTTATCAAAAACTTTGCTAAGAGAAAGGATGTTCATCGTGGGCTGCCTAAAAGACGAATTATCCATCCACTCTTTTAGCTAGTCTAGATTCTACTCTTGGGTAAAATTCAGTGTGGTCCATCAGAAAGCTGGGTACATGACCTGCACTATTTGCTCAGCCTGCCTCTCCCATTCACTCTCTCTTCTACCCCTGAATCACTTTTTAAATTGTACTTGGATGCTAGGGCTTTAAAACTTTCCCTTTAGCTTGCATTGGGAGAAATTGCTATATGAAACCTGCTACTGCATTGAGCATGGGGCTACGGCCTGGAAGTGATCCACCACAATGTCTTACTTATGAAGACCAACGGCAGAAATTTTCAGATTTCAGTATCAGAAAAAGTTGGAATTCTCCTAAGCAGCTGGTTTACTTAAAACTTATGGGCACTGTAAAATTTTTAACAGTTCAGCTTCCCCTTTTTGCCTTGGCCGCTAGGAAACTCAGAGCTAAATTTGCAGCCCACCTCTAGCAGGTGTACAGGACCACGTGATGTATATTTCTGGCTATTTCATGGGATGTATGTCACCTTGCCCCAGGTGTCATGAACATTATAGTTGATGTCTCAATATTCATTCCAGTCCATATAACTAGTCTAAGCCAGCCATGAAAATTCCATTCCTCTTATCTATGATTGGTTCAGGAGTGGGCAAGGACCTAATTCCAGTCAATGAGAAGTAATAAGGGAAAGTCAGCTGGGAGGGATCAGGGAAAAGTTTCCACCCTCCTAAGAAGAAATGGTCTTTCTCCTTCCTTTGGGCATCATGATGTCTGCGTATGATCCCCAGAAATGCTACCAGCCTGAGGACAAAGCACACACCCCAAAAAAAATGATAACAGGACAGAGACAGAGGGAATGTGGGTCCCTGGATCGCCCTCTCTGGACTTCCTGTTTTGTAAGGTAATAAATGGGCTTGTTGTTTACTACTCATAGCCAAAACCAGCCCAACTGACACACACTGGCTTTATTGTTTACTCACCTCCTTTGCCCTTTGCCCTTGGTCTCTCAGCTCATTTTCTATCTTTCTACATTGCACTGCATGTCACTGCAAAAGACCTGGGTGCCCACAGCTATGAGTCAGGGATTTGGTACAAGCGGTGAAAGAGTTAGCATGGTTGGTGGCTGCCCAACCATGGAGCTAGAGTTTATCATTCAATGAACAAATACTTATTGAGCGCCCACTGTTTGCCAGGCCTGTTCACTGAGGCCGTATCAGTGAACAAGCTAGACAACTTCTATCCTCTAGGAAAGGGGGACAGGTAGTAAAAGTGTAACAAGAAACAAGGTAATTTCTAGAGTGAAAAGCGCAGTAAAGATGAGCAGGATAAAGGGTGGGAGAAGGATGGGGTAATGTGGTTACTTTAGATGGGGGAGTCAGGGAAGGACTTTTTAAGGAAGGTGTTTGAACTGAAACTTGAAAGAAAAGAAGGAAGCAGCTATAAGAAGCTCTGGACAAAGAACATTCTGGATGATGGAATCAGCAAGTGAAAAGCCCTAAGATAGAAACAAGTTTCATAAGTTGAAACAGCGTTTTTCAAAGGATGGGCCAAAACCTCCTGGTGCGTTGCAAAATTGATTTAATGGGTCAAAATCAGTATTTGTCAAATGAAATAAAATAGGAACAGAATAGAATAAAAATTCCAGAGAGCGTTGCATCTGGTAAGGATTAATATATTGTTTTGTGACACTTTTGTTTCAGTTGTATATAAGGGTGGTTAACTGGGTTGAATATAAAATGAATTTCTTACTGTGAATTGTCGTTTAAAAAAGAAAAAGAAACTCACAGTGAGAGAAGAGCAGAAGGAAAACCAGTGCCTGGAACCCAGTGAGCTAAAGAGAGCCATGCAGCTGAGAGTTCTGGAAGAGAAAAAGATCCAGCCCAAAAGGAGAGGCCTGAGCATCGGGAGGAAAGGCAGGCCAGAGTGGTACCGTGGAAGCCAGAGAAGACAGGGTTTGCCGCAGCAGAGGCTCCTGGGAGGAGGGGTGAAATGCGGGCGAGGGATGACCATGAGGTCATTAATGAGCTTGACGCAAGTGATCACCATGGGGGGAGGAGAGCCAGAGCCTGATGGGAGAGGGTTAGAGTGAGGGTGGGGGTGAAGAATTGGAGTCAGCAACTAAGGAACCTCTTTCAAGAAGTTTTGCCACGCAAGCGAGCAAAATTAATGCGGCGGCTGGAAGAAGCATGGGGCCACCTGAGGCAGTAACTGACCCCCCACCTGACTCGGTCCTGGTCAGCCCCCTCCGGATCATGCTCCTTTCAGTTCCAGGCCCCACATCCCAGAGCGACACCGAGAAACTGGGGGGAATCTTCACAACACCTCTTTCCTAAGAACCACGTCATCTGCTCGAGGACCTGGGATGGGTGAGTTTTATGATGAAGGGAAGAAATATAATGTTGCAAGAGTCACTTTTGCTTTAGAGCCAGTCATGTGATGTCTCTGAGAGTGGAGCCTTCAGTATTAACAGGACAGTAAGACCCATGTTTCCAGAAGAGATAAGATGTGGAAAGGGCTTCACAGTGTGTGAAGCAGTCACCAGGCTCGCCTTTCTCCCTGACTGTATCTGTGCCTTTGTTGGGGCCGTGGACATAGGGGCAAGTTTGTTGTTAGTGCTGTCAAGTCAACTCCGACTCCTAGTGACCCCATGTCCAGCAGAGCGGAACCCTGACCCATCTTTTTTGTGCCATCCTCTCACCTTCCGGCGCTATATCGGACAGTGCTCTGCTGCTATTCATAGGAATTTCATGGCCAGTTTTTTTGGAAGTGGGTGGCCAGGTCCTTCTTCCTGGTCTGTCTAGTCTGGAGGCTCTGCTGAAACCTGTTCATTGTGGGTGAGCCTGCCGGTATTTGAAATCCCAGTGGCACAGCTTTCAGCATCACAGTGAAACCAGCAAACAGCCATTGATGATTAAACAGCTAGTAACTATGGGGGATTGGAATTTGCCAACTCAAAATATGTCTCTGCCTGAATGACATTTTGGGCCCCATCCCCACTAACTGACCAAAGGAGTTTGGGATGGGAGGCCTGCCCCCAGAAAAGGCCATCACCATAGACATCTCCGGTGTCGGTGGGTCATGCTAAGCCCATTCTTAGTTCTGGTTACCCTTTATGAGAGACATTTACATTTGAAAAGAAAATCTCCATCTGTAAAGGTATCTTCTTCCCTGTACCAGGAAGAAGGGGGGATGGCCTTACCTAGAAACTTAACAGAACAGAAGATGAGGACTTAAATCTGCATGATAAACTTACCCATTGTTAACTGTGCTGTTTAGGTAATATGCTATCTGACTCCCACTAGGTTCCTATAGGTAACATCCCCCTGGAGTCGGGGTCACCACGGTAATGGATGTTTGAGCTATTTTTTGAGGAACTGAACCCCTTGTCCACTTCAGGCCGGACTGAGACCACCAACCCATCAACTGGGCCCTTTCGATGGCAAGAGGTTGGAACTCCTCCCTCAGGGCATGCTAATGCCGCCATTCTGTGAAGATGTGTCCTACGAAGAGGCATGAAGCCTGACTACGCTTGCGCAGATCATCAATTACCTCATCTCTCCTCACCTCCAAGCATTTCAGACCACCTTGCCCTCTTCCCCATAAATACCCCTGAGTCCCTATTTTCGGGGAGGTGGATTTGAGACTTGTTCTCCCGTTTTCCTCACTTGGCTGCCTTGTGATTAAACCCTCTCTCTCTGCAATCTCGTCGTCTCGGTGATTGGCTCTCTGGGCGGCAGGCAAAAACGGACCTGGTGCGGTAACAACAGCAACACACAGCCGCCACAGTATGACAATCGACAGATGGGTGGTGTGGTTCCCTGACCGGGAAATGAACCCGGGCGATGAACCCAGGCCGCGGCGGTGAGAGAGACGAATCTTAACCACTAGACCACCAGGGCTGGCCTGAGGGGCAAGTATTTGGCACAAGAGACACCCCGGAGCCAAGAGGATGAATGAGCAGGCACCAAAACCAATCTGCCGACCCCCTAGTGGACGAAGCCCTGGCTCCTTAAGCAGACCAGGTGGGCCGCTCAAGGGCAGGGTCTTCTGGACATAAGTCCACACCAACTGCAGAACAAAGCCCAGCTCCTTAGCCTGGCATCCAAGCTCTTCCCTGTCTGGCCCAGAGCCTGGAGGAATAGTGTCGTGGCTAACAGAGTTTTGAGTCATCAGACAGATTTTCCCAGCTCCATAAATTCTCTGAGCCCAAGAATCCCCATCTGTACAAGGAGGGGATAACGGCTGAAGGTGATGGTTAAATGAGATAACTTGGGTAAGACATTTGGCACAGTGCTAGGGACATAGTAACTGCTTAATAAATACATTGTCATCGTGAATGTTTTTGCCATTTCCCCAGCAATCACTTCCTTCACCCTGCTAGCAGAGGATCCCGCTAAATCAGCTTTTCACCTTCACCCAAGCCTGCCAGGGCTCTTGGAAATGCCATACCTTTGTTCCTGCTCAGTCCTTTCTGGTGGGGTTGTCCCTCCTCCCACTTTCCTGCTCGGCAAACTCCTACTCATCCTTTTAGGCCCAGTTCCAATGTCACCTCCTCTGAGATGTCTTCCATGACTCTCCAGACAGAATGAATCTGTCTCTATGATGCTTTCAAAATACTTTGTTTATTCCTCCGTGATAGAGTTTTTGATGTTGTGTTATAAGTAGTTCTTTACATGTGTCCCCTTTCTCCTCCCCGACTAGATTCCTTGAGGGCGAGAACTGTATCTTATTTATCTCTGTATCTTCACTGCCTTGCACAAAAGAAGATGCTTGTTGAGTGAATCAATAAAAAGTTGGTGAACATGGAAAGGTGGGTGGGTGGGTGGATGGATGGATGGATGGATGGGCAGTCCACTTCAGCCCAGATCTCAACCTTATCCTCAAATGTCTCAGGCTGGTCCAAGACCCAGTAGTCACTTGAGTCATTATTCTAGTGAACAGTAACACGGCACAGCTCACCTGGACTGGAGAAAAACTGTAGACTCAGAAACCTGGGAAGCAGAATTTTGAGCATCCCTCAGGCCAGAGAACACCACTCAGAAAGAGCCAGGCTCCGCACCAACCTGCACGGAGCCTCAATGGGAGAAAATGATTTAATTATCAGAGTGTCACCAAACAAATTGTACGCCTCATTTTGGGGTACTTAATGCTTATGGTAATTAACATTATGAAGATTTTTCTTCTCCCTCTGTTTATATTTAGTTTAGCCATTTACAATAGTGCTAAAATTATTTCAACTAATTTTAGGCGCTCTCTCTACGGTACCCCCATGTTTCTTCCGCAGCGCTGCTCCCCAAATGCAATCTTTAACTTCAGAGACAGCCAAACGTGGACAAATTGGAATCAATGCTGCCTTTGTCTTCGCTAATAAGCGGCTGCCACGCAGAGGAGTGCGGAACTGCTAATTGGCTGATCTCAATAGAGAAGAGACAATGGCTGAGAGAGTGCTGGGGGGTTAATTACAGGGCCGCCTTCGCGAACCCCAGCTTCCACTGCTCCTGGCTTATAATGCAACCAGGGTGGGCCTCTCCACCCATCTTTAGAAACAACCAGCTTTCTGGCTGGAATTCTCCTGCACTGGAGATTCAGACCAAACACCTAGCACAGGCAAAGGTCAAGAGAGAGAAAGGGGTGTAGCGAGCAGGTGGCCACCCACCAGGAAGAGGACCAGAGTGTGTGTGTTGGGAGGGGGGAGGGGGATGAAGAGGCATTTACTGGGCTGGGGAAGCTGTGTGCACCCACTCATGATGGAAGCATGACTATCCCCCTCCCACATGAGGAAACTGAGGCCCAGAAAGTGAGGGACCTGTGCAAGGTATGACAGGTTAATTCCCCAAAAGAGGTGACAGTGCTCCCACTGAAGCAGCCAAGCTAAGAGTAAGGCTGCTCTGAACGTTGATTTGAACTCAACATCGCCTGATTTAAACGCCCATGCTCTTTGCACTGTCCTGGAAATCTTTGCTTCACCATTAGTCTGTGGCCTCTGAAACCTCATTTCATTGTCTTTAGGGTAAAGGAATTACCTCCTAAATGTCCCTGTTAAAATGCAAATACATCTGCTGCGGGGAGGAGCATATGCATCCTTAGCCCAGATTTGCTGTTTAAATTTGGCACCTGACACCGGGGAGAGCAGATCCTTTGGGGAATGAGACACTCGAGTTTTGATAAGGGGAAGAGGAAACTGCTGAGAGACAGCGGGCCCAGATGGAACTCAGTGGTCGCCTTGGGATGGGGTGGGGAAGTTCAAAAGGGTAGCATCTGGAAGGAAAACACCAAAGGGATTGCACCAAAGACAGACAGGCCAAATCCAAGAGCCCAAAACCAAATTTGGTATTCTCGTCCCAAAAGCCACTCTCCCTCCGGGATTCCACATCTCTGTCACTCCACCCAGAAGCCCACAATGGGTCCCCACCTCCTTCCTCTCCTGGACTGTGCCTGGTCTTCCTGCTCTACCTTCAAAGCACGTCCTCTCCTCTCCATCCTTTCAGTTCTCATCATCTGATGTTTGGTTTGGTACTTGCCCCATGTCAAAGTGTAATTGTACCAGACACTTGCAAAAAATGGCAAGACAGGTTTTCTTTGGGCTACTGCAGTAAGGGAGAGAGACTTCAGTCCGGGGCTGAGCTCAACTTCCAACACAGAGGGGCCACTGCGGATGTATAGGCCACAGGCAGGATGAGAGGGTCAGGGGATGGGAAATTACTAAGAGCAACTTAGTTAGATATCAAAGGTCGAGGGGATTCTTGCTAAAGTGGCTTGGCAGGTCTCTTGCTAACACTGGGCTCAGCAGACCAAGGATGGCAAACCAAAGACAGAGCCAGCTGAGAAGAGGGCCCAGAGGAGGCTGACTAAAGCTGGCCTGAGTCCTTGTCACCTATCTCTGAGCCCTCTGCCCCCAGGCTCATTCCTCCAGTCCACTCTCCATATACAGTCAGAATTGTCTTCCCAAACTCAGTCTGATCCCATCATTTCCCTACTTCAAAGCCTCCACCGACTTCCCATGTCCTCTGGGTACATACAAACTCCTAGGATGAGGGACCACGTGAGGCTGCTCAATCATAAACAGAGTCCCAGAAAACCCAACCCAGAAGGAAGAGAACTCTTTGGTGCTCACTCCTGATTCCCCCTGGGGCCTGGGCCTGGAAGGGTCAACACACTGTAACACAACCTCCCCTAGCCAATACCTCCCTTGGCTACAACAGCACTCTTTAGAGCTTCCAAAACTCCTCCTTGTGCCTTATCTCCTGGTGTTCATGACCTCCCTGAGTGGCAGGCAGGGTTCCCTCAGCATTTCACTGATGAGGAATCAGGATCAGGGTGGTTAAGAGACTTGCCCAGGTCACACAGCTAAGAAGTGGGTTCAGCCAGCATGCAAACCCAGTCTCTTGACAACCTGATGTCATAACTGCCCCTTTCCCCCACTGGATAATAAGCTCCTGGAGGAGAAGTACCCTGTCTGTTGATTTCCTCTTTTGTCCCCATGCTTGGCAGTGCCTGGTACATGGGAACAGTCAGTAGAAAAAGCAATGAAGTCACTGCCATTCGTGGAGGGCTGGCTGTGCACTGGTCCTGTGCTGAGTGTGCTGGGAGACCACTCTTGCCTAATACTATTAGTCGTCCCATTTGACAGATGTAGAAACTGAGGCCCTGAACAGTCACATAACTCACTCGAAGTGGCAGAATTAAAGTGGTAGAGCAGGGGTTTTCATCTCGGTCTGCTTGACCGCAAAGCCCCTGGTTTTAATCTGTACTCTCCCCGGCTTAATAACCACCAGGTGACTAGGTGAGTGAATAAACGAAGGCCTTCCATTCTTGAGCTCTTCCCGGCAAGCTGCACTTTCCTCTGAATAACCATCTCCTCACTTTCCTCCACACTCTGCCCTCTGGGCTCAGTTGAATGTAGACACTTGGCAAGCAAAAAAAAGAATTCCCAAATATTGGTGCTTATCGTTAATGTTCTTTGGTAAAGATAATTTCAATGTTTTAAGATATTAATGTTCTTTTGACAGGTCTCCTTTCTAAGCCCTTCTGAGTAAACACATCTCTCCAGAGCTGATTGATTCTTGCAATTGCTCTATTATAGCCTAAACTAGGACATTCTGAGTCACATATTCAAGAGGAGAAATGGTTCGGGGCATGCGTGTGTGAGCGTGTGTTAATATTTTTTTTAAGTTTCCTTTTGTGCTCAACTCGAGAGAAATATTTGAAATTCAAATAATGAGGTATTCATAGTGAGTTTGCTTTCCTTAGGCCCAGGGTACAAATAAATAAAATGCTAGACCTTTTTCTTCCTCCATTACGTGGTGCTGACTTGCTGTTCTCATTATGTTTACCTCCAAAATTTGAATGAGAGTAAAATTTAAAGGAATTACCACAATTCTTCGGTACATTTGCAAATCAATTAAGAGGAGCCAAATTATGCTCCTGCTTTTTGCAGGGAGCCAGTCTTTCCTGGCTCACGGGAGGCTGCAGCCCACACCTGCCTGGCAGACAAAGAGCAGCTGTCACTTCGAGAAACAGGCTTGGCATTTCAGCGCTCACCTCCAGTGGCCGATGCCACCACTGGAGCAGCCCCTCGCCTGGCAGCTCCACTCACCTGCCTGGAGCTGAGTCTCCCACCGAGTGTGAATGGTGCCGGAAAAGCACACGCTGTCTTTGGGGTCAGACAGAGACCTGGCAGTGCAGTCCCCACTCTGCTGCCTCCTAGCTCTGTGACCTTGGTCAAATTACCTCACCTCTCTGAGCCTCGCTTTCTTCAGCTGCAAAGTGAAAACAATAACGCCTCTCCCAAGGTTGTCCTGAGAATGTGTTCTAGAGGAATGCACCTCCTACCTGCCCAGCACACATTGGGCCAATGGGGTTTACCTTACCTTGTCGGAGCTCCGAGGGAGCGGAAGGTGAGATCATCTATATGTGATCCCAGGCTCCTGGCAGTGTTTTTGTATCATGCCCCCAGGTCCTCCAGGAGAGGAGGTTCCAGCAAGACCTGGAAATTAATGCCACCTCCTCCAAGAAGCTCTGCCAGATTGCAACTGTATCATCTCTTCTCTTCTTAATTCCCTCTGAATTATGGGAATTTTGATCTCTCCCTTTATTATGTACCGTATGCCCATGTCTCCCCTCTCCGCGATGAAGCAAATCCATGAAGGCAGAGACAAAACATGGTGCCTCTTTGCAATTTCTATTTCAGCCAAACAGAATTCATCGCGGTTTCAGTGGACTTTCTTGCCGCCGGCCTTTCCTCATGCTGTCCCCTCCATCGGAAGCACCCCCAATTCCACTATAAAATGGATCAGCTCATATGCCTGGACCAGCTATGGGTTTGCCCCTGCAGATTCCGGTGTGGGGAAAATGTCCCACTTTTTGTTTCTCTTTAGCTCCGTCTAAACTCAACCCGGAGCTGAGGCCGAGGGTCAGTTTGTCACTAGCCAGCCCGGAGCAATTGATTCCTCAGGCCCCAAGGTGCCCCCCGAGGAGACCTGAGCCAGGCACTGCTCTAGGCCCACCAAGGCCGCCTTCTGTCCTGGAGGAGGACGCCCCAGAGCGGTGGGGCTTGGACTCAGTGACGTGGACAGTGAGGGGACTCCTGGGAAGAGACCAAAACCCACACGGTATGGCACATGGGAGAGAATGGGGTTAGCTTAACAGATGAAGGTTTGGGACGGAGCCCAGAGCCCTGAGGAGGGGGCACTGTTTAAGCCCAAGCACGAAGGCAGGGCCTGGCTGGCCAGGTCCAGTTCCAGCCCCGTGAGGGGCCAGCTGGGGAGGGGAGAGGGTTACAGCAGGAAGGACAGGGTGCAGCAGGCCGTTGGGCTGGCCCTCCCTTCCCTGCACCTCAGCTTCCCACCTGTAAATCAGATGATTTTGAGTAGGTGGCCTCCAGGGATCCTTGTAACTCTAACATTCTGGGATCCCCGAGCGTGGGCGCAGCACAGACCAAGGTGTGGCTAGTGGGGCCAAGACATTTGCCATCCCCCACCGAAGTAGCCAGGTGACCTTGAAAACATCTTTAAGTCACTTTGCCCCCACACACTCCCAGGGGCTAGGAGTGAAACACAGTCCAACTTGGTTTGCCTCCACCAAGCACGTGTGTGTTAGATACTGTGCCGAGGGCTTTGCAAATACTCTTCGTGAAGGGAGGTGGGCAGCTAAGTTCTGATGGGCTCGGCCTGGCCCAGAAATGCCCAGGCGTGGCCCCCCTTGTCTTCACAGAGGCTCCAGTTGATGGGTAAGGAAAATAGGTGAGGGGCAGGCTCGGCCCACCAGGCCCTCTTTTCGGCGGAAGTGCAATCCACCAGGCCCAGGGAGCACCGCCTAGCAACTCCCTGCCAGGGTCCTGGCCGAGGGTGTCTGGAGTCTGGTCCCCAGGCCCCAGCAAAGGCGGGCCCAGCTCCACAGGGATGCCCCAGCCAGGTGTGCCGTGCTGTGCTGAGCAGCCTGCCAGCCCCAACAGATGGCAGAGCGGACTCGCCATCCATCACAGCCGTAAGTGGCCAGCTCCCCTCCTGGTGCCCCAGACAAATGGCTGCACTCCTCTCTCCCTCCCCCAGTCCCCCCATCTACCACCCCTGCCAGGCAGCCGGGCGGAGCCGTTTACTCAGAGTCCCGCGTGCAGAGTGTGGGGGGAGGCAGAGCTGAGCCACACATGGAGACGCATCCATCATCACTGAGAGCCAGCAGCTTGCTCCGCACGGCAGTGCAGAGGGTGCCAGCCCTCACGTGTGCGTGTGTGTGTGCCGAGCACTGTCCCATCTGCCCAGCAGGCTTCAGAGGGCCTCATCCTTACAAAAAAAGACATGATCTTGCCTCTCACCAAAGCCTCTGCCCTGGACTAAGCTCCAGAGAATAGGGATGACCAGACAGCTCACATCCCTAGATACTAGCAAACTCCCTAACAGAAATAGGGCATGAGTGAATGAATGGTTGAATAGAGTCTTTCATTATAGTTTTAGCTGTCCACCAGCTTCATATGAGCCAAGAGAATTGTATGGCTCCCTACAAAATGTGACCTTAGTGAGGCTGCATCAATAGAGGTATTATGACCAGAGCAATGGAGGAGAGTCCCTCTCTGTTCTAGGCTACTCGGAAAGAATGCCCAGATGAGGGAGATGAGAATGGAGGTAAAGTCTGAAAAATATGTGCCGTGAAAGTGTTCAAGAAAACCAGGGAGAGGAGCCTCTGTGCTCACAAGAGCTGTCTGTAAATACCCAAAGGGTTGTCGGAAGGAAGCCTGGTGTGGCCTCTCTCCAGGGCCCCTTCACATCTCCACAATCTCCCCCAAGCCAAGGCGTCCTGGCTGCCCCACCTTGTCCCAACCAGTGGAGATGTCAGACCTCCTGACAGGCCCCGGGGAAGGACAGAAGCAGCAGGTGGCATCTCGGCGCCCAGCCGGTGGCTTGGACCAGAGGGTAATCCCGACCCATGGGCAGGCAATTTGGGATTGCTGGGTCAAGCAAGAGGACTTGCAAATCTCCCTGAGCAAACAAATCTAAATTCAGAATATAACTTCATTCCAACTTCATATCCCAAACTTATGTGTTTACTTGAGGGAGGAAGTGCTATTTTGTGTTTTCCAGGACAATGCAGTTCATGATTTTTTCACACCTTTCAGAGCAGGTGACAGCTTGCTTACAAAATCTAATTCATTGCCATGCAGGCTCTGAGCTGCACTTTAATACATGCACCAATAACACAGCACAATAAGGTTAGAGACAGACACTCCCTCCCTCTGCCCCAAATAGGCATTTTCTGGATCCAGCCATCCAAGAAGAGAGCCACGCCAAGAAGACACCTCAAGCGAGGCCTCCCAAACACTAGCAATAAGAGAGGCCTCCCTGTGTAATTTCCTCTTGGACCGAGCACCACCTCCTCGCCCCCCTCCCCAACTTAATTGCAGGAAGAATTGTTATGCTAATTAGTATTATTCACAGAGTTAACAGAGCACAGGGTCTAAATTTAGATCCCCTGCTGCAGAGCCCTCGGAATTTGCTGGGAGCTGGCAAAGATGCTGGTGGGGAAGGGAGGATCCTGGGATGGGGATGCTCAATGGGGCTGCAGGATAGTGGAGAGGAGGAGGCAGGCAGGGGCCTACTGGAGTCTTCAACTGGCACCAGAAAGCCTGTGGCTCTTGGCAGGGAGGCCTCTGAGAAGGCAAAATCCTCTGCCAAGGGAATATTGAGCAGAAGAGAAGGGAAACCCATGAGTGCTGAGTGCCCACTGTGTGCCAGGCCAGATACCCAGGTCACGGGTGGGGAGGCCAGTGCAGTGGAGCAGCTCTGGCTTCACCACGTCCAGTCCTGACTCTTTGACTTACAAGCTGAGCGGCCTCAGGGAGATTACTTGGCCTGTCTGGGCCCCAGTGTCTTCATCCGTGACAGGGATCAAGATATCTACCTTGCAGGGCTGCTGTGAGGGTCAAAGGGATAACGATGCAAGGTGCCTAGGACAGGCCCTGGCCTGAAGGTGACACTCCTTGCAGCCTGGGATGATGATGATGCAGGAGAGGGAGAATCTGGAGGGGAACCACCACCACCACCAGCAAGAGGAAGGAGTTATTAGCCTTATTTTATGAACAAGGAACTAAAGCTCAGAGAGGTTGGGGAGCCTGCCCAGGGTCAGAAGGTATCACAGACCTGAGACTTGAACCCAGAACATCTGACTGTAACAGTGGCATGGTTCACCCCCACTGTCTTAGAGCCCTGAACCATGCTGGAGGGAATAGCATTTCAGCCCAAATCTGGTTCCCCGCCTGCCATAAGCCCTCTCATGGCCTCATGGGAGTGAAGGACCAAGATGTGTCAAACGAGGGCAAGGAAAGGCCAGGCTGGGTCTGTCCTGCCTCCTACCTCTCCATTCCTATCAGTTCACGGGCAGGAAGATGGGGCCTGCAGACAAGTACACCTGGGCCCTCATGTACCCAAGGTGCACCCTCTCCCCTTGTCACAGGAAGGCAGAAGAGCATGATGGTTAAGAGCATGAATTCCAGCTCTGGGCCACCTCCCTGGGCTTCCTCACTCGTAAGAGGGGGATAACAATAGTGCCTACTTTAAAGGCTGCTGTGAGGATTCAACGAGTTACTCTATGTTAAGCACTCAGAACAGAGCCCAGCACGTATGAGAAGCCATATTACTATTAGTTGTTACGAGCTTCTGGAAGTCTGGAGGCCAACTCTGTCTAGGACCCTCACCTTAAGATCTCACCTTGAGGTTCCTAATCTGGTTTTCACTGTCAGCTCCTGGTGGCTGGGTCTTTGATGAGACGTCTAAGATTGGGGAATGTGGGACGCTCCTTTCCTCTGAGAAGGGAAAGAGTGTCGGATCTGAAGTTGTGTTCCCCATCCCTGTAGCCCTCCAGACTCTGAAGACAGCCAGAGCCCCACGGGGCTTCCCACACGTTACCTGAATTCCCAAGGGATACTCCGCACTGGGCCCTGCGTTTGCAGTCTGAGAGCAAAGCTAAGTCTTAGCCTACCCAAAACTTAGCTGAAGCCATCTGCGGCTGTCTAGGCCTGTCATGTCTGAGTGCACTCGGGTCTGTGGGAAAGCTGCAGATGCCGTGGCAGTCAGGAGGTGTGGGTTCAAATCCCTGCTCAGACCCCTACTGGCCCTTGAGCAAGTCTCTGGGCCTCTTGGAGCCTCAACATCTTCATCTTTAAAGTGAAAAGGAAAATTCCTTCAGAGCAGACTGGGTATGTGGATTAAATCAGATAATGTGATGTTGCTGACTAAACCGGAAAGTGCCACGCAAATGGGAGGGATTACTGCTGCTATCCCCGAGTGTGGTCCCAGGTGTACAGCTGTGGATGAGATGCCTCTGGCAGGTCCAGCTGGGTGGGAACGAATGTGGGGGGTCTGCATTCTTGGGCCTCGCCCAACCTGGCTGTGTCTCCTCAGTGGCTGACCACTCTTCTTTAGTCCCATGAGCACTGCAGTGTCCCGGTGTCCATCCTCCCTCCCTCTCCTCGCTCTACAGTGCTCTGACCACCCACCAGGCCCTCCATTACCACCTCTCAGCTGAGAACCTTCTCTCAGAGGGCCATCTCCAGTCCAGTTCTCTCTCCCAAGCTCCCGACCCATCTACCCAACTTCCTCTCAGACATCCTGTCCTGGGCGTCCCACTGGCATTTCCAGCCCAACGGGTCCCCAGCTGAACTTACCATCCCCTCACTCCCTTGAATCTGCACCTCCTCACTACTCTCCATCTTCACTGAATGATGTCGTCAACGTGTCCCCAGTAGCCAAAGCCAGAAACTTGAGAGTCATTCTGGACTCTTCTCTCCCTACCCCATACATCCAACAATCCTCGGGTCCTCTCAACTCCACTTCCTAAATAGCTCTTGAATCCAGCCACTGCACCCTTGGCCCTGGTCCAGGCCTGCTCGTCTCTCCTGGACTAAGATGCAGCCTCCATCCCGTTCTCCTGCCACTGGCTTTGTCCCCTCCAAACCACACTGCGGCCAGCAAGTTCTTTCTACACAGCAGATCTGTGCAGCCCCTCCGCTGCTTAAACAGCCCCAAGGGCTTCCTACAGCCGTGGTTCTAGGTCCAAACTCCTGAGCAGGCCCCACAAGGCCTCCATCATCTAAACTCCAGGGTCTGGTACATTCTCTCCCTGAGCTGCCGGAGGGCACGAGGAGGAGTCACACACAGGATGGACATTTGACTTACATTGACTGAGCCCCAACTGTGCACCAGGCTCTGTGCTAAGCCCTTGACATGTATTTCCTCATCTAACCTTCACCACAACCCTCTGAGGTGGGCACTATCATTATGTGGGGGCAGAATAGCAGCCTTCAAGGATGTCTACATCCTAACCCCAGAACCTGTGAATATGTCACCTTATGTGGCAAGAGACCTTGCAGATGTGATTAAGTTAAGGATCCTGAGACAGGAGATTATCTTGACTGTCTGGGTGGGCCCAGTGTAATCACAGGGTCCTTAAAAGAGAGAGACAAGAAGGTTAGAGTCAGAGAAGATGTGATAACAGAAGAAACGTCTCGAGTCATGTGCTGTGAAGGTGGAGGAAGGGGCCATGAGCCAAGGAATGCAGGGGGCCTCTAGAAAGACAACGGTTCTCCCTGGAGCCTCCAGAAGGAAGAGGGCCCTGAGGCCCCTTAATTTAACTCGCTAAAACCCATTTTGAGGAGCCGCCCCCATGGTTTAACTGTTAAGTGTGAGCGCTCCACTGCTGGCAGCCCGGGTTCGGATCCCGGGCACGCACTGACGCACGGCTTGTCTGGCCATGCTGAGGTGGCGTCCCACATACAGCAACAAGAAGGATATGCAACTATGACATACAACCATCTACTGGGGCTTTGGGGAGAAAAAGGGAAAAAAAAAAAAAGGGAGGATTGGCAATAGATGTTAGCTCAGGGCTGGTCTTCCTCAGCAAAAAAAGAGGAGGATTGGCATGGATGTTAGCTCAAGGCTGATCTTCTTCACAAGGAAAAAAAAAATGACCCATTTGAAATTCCAACATCCATGATTCTAAGATAACAAATTTGTATTGTTTTAAGCCTCAAAGTTTGTGGTAATTTGTTACAGCAGCCATAGGAAACTAATACGCATCATCTCCTTTTTACAGATGGGGAAACTGAGATGGAGAGGGCTTCAGTAACTGCCAAGAGTTAAACAGTAGGTAATGGCAAAGCCTGGATTCAAACTCAAGCCTCTGGCACCAGCGTCCTGGGTTGGGAATTTCATGCAAAGGAGGGTAGAGAAAACTGGGTCTGACCGAAAATCCTGGAATGAGTTCCCTGTCATTGGGGATGTTCAAAAGAGGCTGAGCAATTGTTTACCAAAGTGCTCTAAAGAAGATTTCTCTATCAGGTGTGTGTTTGCTCCAGGACAATGGTTTTCAAGTCACTTAGTAGCAGAACCCTTCTACCAGAAGACAGCCTCCTGGGATCTCTATTAATATAATCCAGATCAAAGAGCAGCTTCCTTGGCTTGAACAGGCGGGGGCGGCAGGGCGGGCCTGCTTCCTGGTCTGCCCGTCCCTGCAGAGCCCGCGGTGCTTCTGCAGTACCCTGGGGTTCCATGGAGTAGCATTTGAAAGCACTGGCCCAGAGGTTTTCTGAGGTTTCTCCAGATCTGAGGTCCCAGGAAACTGAGAATGTTTCTGGAGACCCACGTCAGGGAACACGTGGCAACTCTCCGAGACCCGCAGCAGGGGCGGGAGTTAGGAAGGTTTAAGAGCCTGTCACAGACACTACTAACGATTTTTAGTTACTTAATTCTCCTAGAGCGTTGACAGGTTCCCATAACTTAGGGTTTATTTGCTTTCTCTTGAATGTCACATATAATTCTTGTCGAAATGTTTATTTGCCTAATGCAACTTTTAGTGCCTGGGTAATTTATTCCCCCTATTTGTCAGCCAGGAGGAAGGAAGGCTACTTTTAGCTTCTGGCTTGATTGTGGAAAGCAATACAGTGGCCCCCACTCTTTCGTCTCCGTGAAACGCATCAAAGGGGTCCTCGGCTGCCGCACGCATTTCCTTGAAAAAAACAAAGGCCACTCCACTTCAAGGCCTCCCGCCCTCCTGCACAGTCTGTACGCTCAATTCCATCCAGAAACAGTTTTGTTTTCTGCAAAAAGAGCAGCCCATGAGGAGGTGAATTGTATCATCACACGCCCTTGGGGGAGGCAAAAATCAATTCTCTGGATGCAATGTTGTTTCCAAATCCAATCAATTCCATGAGTTGTGAGGGAATTCAATTCAACCAACACTAATTGAGCGCCTACTATGTGCCGGGCCCTCTGCGGGGCTGGGGACTCAGCAATAAATCAGCCTGCGTTCCTTCCTTGGAGGAACCCACAGCCAGTTGGGAGACAGGCGTGTAAACCAATGGCTGCAGTGCAGCCCGGGCTGTCAGGGGAGTGGACAGAGCGCTGGGGGAATTGGGGGGAGGAGCCATATTGGCCCTGGGAGCCAGCAAAGAGGGCGGGCAGCATGGGACACAGCCTCACATTGTCCCCAGGCAGAGGGGGTGGCATCGCAGACATAGGGAGTCCACTATAAGGAAAGGCAGGTTGGTATGGGGCGAGCTGTGAGAGGCGTCAGGGAGATGGGCTGGTGAGACGGAGCCAGATTGTGGCAGGCCTTGGATGCTGCCCAAGGACTTTGATGTCACTCATAGGCAACAGAGAGCCCATCAATAGTTTGTGTTAGAAGACAACGTGGCCACGGTGTGACAGTGAACTGGGATAAGACCGGGGCCAGGTGTGCCAGGCCCCCTCGGGGGTCTTTGCCCTAACACAGGAGAGAGATAGTGAGCTGCCTCAAGGCAGCGTGGATGGAGGGGAGGTGGGAACAGCGTGCACTGGGGAGATATGGCAGCCATTCGATGTGGATGTGAGGGACAGGAAGGGGCTCATGGATGCCACCCCTTACTGAGAGCATTGACGAAACCAGGTCTGTGGGCAAGAGGGTCAGCTCTGGACACGGCAGGTCTGAGGGATCTGGAGACACTCCAGGGAGGAGGATGTCCCAGTGGTTGTTGGAAATGAAGGTCAGGAAGGGCCTGTCTGTGCCTGGCTTGCTGACCAGAGAGGACTGAGGGAGGCTGCAGAGCCCGGGGACCCCGGGCTGGGCTGGGGCAGCGGTTATCCCCACCCCAGGACCACTGCCCTGGTCCTAAGAGGTGGTGCCGACTTCATACCCCGGCTGCCCACCTGCTCTGGTGGATAGAAGCAGGAATAATGCTTCTGAGGACTTCTCTGATGCTTTGCAGCCCTTTCAGAGGTGGAGGAGGGAGTGACATTGGAGAACCCCAGGCCTCCAAAGGGACAGGAGAGAAATACGGGCACACAAAGAGAATGTGGGTTCTCAGAAATATAGAGAGGAGCTGGGCTGGAGGGCGAGTAATGAGAGGGCCCAAAAGACTGTCTCAGAAGTTCCCCTAGGACCCCCTACCCACTCCAGACCCAGATGTCCCAACATTCTGGAAAGGTGCGCTGCCATCATGTATAGGAGCCCAGGAGGAGAGACAAGGCCACCATTCCAGGGTGGAGCAGGGACTGCCAGCTTGTAGAAACTTCCAAAGAAGCCTGGGCACATCAGTCTCACTGGGGTCACCAGAGCATGGTCAGGGGTGTGCGTGGGTGAGACAGGAATGTGAGTCAGTTACCACTGATGCGTTCATGTGATGCCCACAGGGAGGATGGGCATGCACAGCCTGGAGGTTAGCAGCACAGATTTCGGAATCACGCCAGGCCTCAGTTCAAATCCTGGCTCTGCTTCTGACAGAGGCAACCTTGAGAAAATCACTGAGCCACTCTGTGCCTCAGTTTCTTCTTTTTTTTTTAGTGACTTTTTCCCCAGTTTTATTGAGATATAATTAACATACAGCACTGTATAAGTTTAAAGTGTACAGCATGATGATTTGACTTACATATATGGTTAAATGATTACCACAGTAGTTGAGTTAACATCCATCATCTCATATTCAGTGTCTTAATCTAAATAGAGGTGATAATAATAATAGTGCCCACCTTAGATAATTGTTAGGAAAGTTAAATGAGTTAATTACATGAAGCACTTAGAAGAACAGCATCTGGTACTTAATAAGCACTCGCTAAGTAGGTGCCTCTTTTTTTTTTCTTTTTTTTTACCGTCGTCGCTTTTATAAAAGGAGCTCCAAAAGCCAGAGTGTGTGACATCCTCAGCCACGTCCGACAACGCCTGAATCTGGCAGGTTCCACTGAGTGTTCCAATCCTGGGAAGGGACATCCTCTGTAAATGAATACCCCAGGCCCCAGCAGGCATGAGGCCACCCAGGCTCTGACTGCCTATCTCCTGGTGGCCCACACAGGCAGAGCCAATGTCACACCCTCAAACCGTGGTGATCCCACCAGCCCCCTAGCAGGGGCAGCCCCACTGCAGAAACCAGCCATCCCGGGAGCACATGTCCAGCTCATTCTCCTTTACGTTCGGCTCTAGCCTGGAAGAAAGAGCCCCGTCCCCTCCTGGGGAGCCTTATCACTAGTGAGGGTCTGCTCCCTGGAGCTCCTCCACAGGAACCTGCTCAGAACCTACCTGGGGACCCACAGAGGGGCCCCTTTCCCAACGCCCAGGGCTGCAGGCCCCTCTCCCCACTTCCATGTTCACAAGTTCTCGTTTCTTGAGCACCTACTAAAATTCACCCAAGTGAACACAGCAGCCAACTCTCCACATTTGTGCCAAGGAACAGAAACTCTCAGATCACAAAGAACCCAAAAGTCGTTGCTAATCGCATTCTCATAATATGATTTTTTTCCAACAGATTTACCTTCCTCATTATGCTTGTCTCTAGCCAATATTGCAGTGATTTTGCTTTCCCCAAGCACACTGGTGGTGAGTGAGGCCATGCAGAGGTGGGTGGGGAGCTGGGTAAGTCATCCTGGAGGCTGAGGTTTTGCTACAAAGTGGGTAATTCCCAGGTGAGGAATTAAGAAGGCCCACCTACATTCCTAGTGGGGAAGAAAAGTAACAACGGACTTCTGTACATGGTTTAAAAGCTCAAAATGGACTTGCACAAGCATCACCTCATTTGATCTTCACAATAACCCTGTCACCCAATATACAGGCAGACAAATTGAGGTTACTTGTCCTAGGACATTTAGGAGTAAAGCCAGGACTCCGACCCCGATCTTCTGGATCCAAAGCTCTTTAGAGAGACCCTCTTTTAACATGATGTTGGGCCGGCCCCGTGACTTAGCGGTTAAGTGCGTGCGCTCTGCTGCTGGCGGCCCGGGTTTGGATCCCTGGTGCGCACCGACGCACCGCTTCTCCGGCCATGCTGAGGCCGCATCCCACATACAGCAACTAGAAGGATGTGCAGCTATGACATACAGCTATCTACTGGGGCTTTGGGGGAAAAAAAGGAGGAGGATTGGCAATACATGTTAGCTCAGGGCCGGTCTTCCTCAGCAAAAAACAAATAAATAAATAAAAATAATAACATGATGTAATCTATGCAGAAATAGAAGCGTAATGATGTACTCCTGAAATTTATACAATGTTATAAACCAATGTTACTGCAATAAAATAAATAAATAGATAAATAAATAAATAAAAGACCTCTTCTTAATTGCACAACCACCACCAAGAGATGGAGATGCTGAAGCCAAGGAAAGTCACAGCCCAGTTTGCTCACACCTCCCTGGAGTCGTGCCCCTGGCTACTCCCCCTTGCACATTGACTCCAGAATTGGCCACGTGACTTGCTTTCACCAGTGGGACAGTATAGAAAACGTGTCACAAGCAGAAACTTGAGAAGCGCTTGCTCCTTGAGTTGCCTCATGCTGTTCTTGGATTCCTTCAACTACCACGTGAACAAGCCCAGGCCAGCTTATTGGACGACAAGAGACACATGGTTCTGTCGCCCTCATCACCCCAACTAGCAGCTGCCCAACCACCAGACCTGGTGTGAGGTCATTTGAATCTATCCAGGCCCAGTCAACACACAAGTGACTCAGCCAAGATCAGCCAAGCTGAGCCCAGCTCATAGAATTGCCCAGCTGCCACTTCGTGCCAGGATGGTTTGTCACACAGCAAAAACTAATTGACACGTGTAGCAACAGAGCTTCCTGATTCTCAGTGTAGGAGAACCGTTGGCAAGGAGTGTTTCCATACACGGTCAGACCCGCCCCCTCTCCACGCTCTGCCGTTCCTGAGCTTTGATCCGGCCTGGGCAATGTCTTCACCCCGAAGGTCTGGACTAGCTCAGTTCTGAAGTTCTGTTGTCAGAACATATCGAAGGTCTATTTCTTTTTTTTTTTTTTTTTTGTGAGGAAGATCAGCCCTGAGCTAACATCCATGCCAATCCTCCTCTTTCTGCTGAGGAAGACCGGCTCTGAGCTAACATCTATTGCCAATCCTCCTCCTTTTTTTCCCCAAAGCCCCAGTAGATAGTTGTATGTCATAGCTGCACATCCTTCTAGTTGCTGTATGTGGGATGTGGCCTCAGCATGGCAGGAGAAGCGGTGCGTCGGTGCACGCCCGGGATCCAAACCCAGGCCGCCAGCAGCAGAGCGCGCGCTTAACTGCTAAGCCACGGGGCCGGCCCCCGAAGGTGTATTTCTTGATCCACCATCTCACACTCCATAAACTCTCTTCCCTAGTAAATCCCAATGACTGGTCCCCACCCACTCTTTGCCCCTGTGGAGACCCCACATGAAGCCAACCAGCATTTCAGAGACAATTGCCCAAGAAAATTAAGCTTGGAAGGCTCATAGGCAAATCTAGACAGCCACCAAGGTCAGCTTTATCTAAGCCCAGCCTCATAGGGCTCTAAATCTTCTCACTGGTCCTGTGAGGTGGCTCTGCTTGAGGCTGGACCTGGATCCCTATCTCCAAACAGTGCTGGCCCCAACTGTGCTTCTTTCACCAGCTCCATCCTTCCTGGAGGTGAAGAGCATGCATTATGGAGTGAGAGTACCTGGGTTCGAATCCCAGCTCCTTCTCTTAATAGCTGTATGACTTTGACAAGTTATTATTCCCTCGGTGTTTCAGTTCTCTCCTCTGTAAAATGGGTATAATTTTAGCACCTATCTCATAGCGCTGTTTTCAGGATTAAGTTTACGTACGTAAAGCACTTAGAACAGTCCCCAGCACACGGTAAATGCTACGTAAGTACCACTTCCCTCTGCTTCTGCTGCTACCTATCCTGTTATAATTATTTATGACTACTGTTCTTATTTTCCATGTCTTGGAGGAAGGACCCTGGAAGGGAAAGATCGAGCTCACGCTTTGGCTTCAAGCTCTCGCTTTAGCCTCATGGAAGCCCCTGTAGCCTGTGCAGAGCTCTCAGGTTCAAGTCCCACAAAATGCCATTCTTTTCCCTGCCTTCCTTTCCCTGGACCTAAACCCAGCATGTGGTTTCTCTGTCTGACTCATTAGTCCTAAAGTTGTTCTGAAATCCACACTCATGACTGACTCTAATCTGGGGCAAGGGCAGGCCTGCCTGCTGCAGTTACACCCCAGAAGTCCCACCATTCTCTCTGTGCTCACCCTTCACTTTAAGGTCACAGTGAGGCAACTTGGTGCTATAAACCTGGAGTCAGGGGATCTAGGTTCAAATCCTGACTGAGTCACTTACTAATTGTGAGGCCTTGGACAAATCACTTAACTTTTGAGTTTAGATTTCTTCATCTTTAAGATGGGTTCCTGACACCTGCCCCGTAAAGGTTGTTGTGAAGATTAAATGAGATAATGTACGTATATTAGTTAGAGTAATGGTAGCTGCTGTAATAAATGAGCCCCAATATTTTGGTAGCTTATCATGATAGAAATATATGTATTTCTCATTCACGTAATAGGCGACTAAGATTGTTTCTGTTTAGTTGGTGGCTTTCCTTCACATGGTGATTTGGGGACCAAGCTACTTCTGTCTAGTGGCTTTGCCATTACCTAGAGGCATGGAGCCTTATGCATCCAACCAATAGACAGGAAAGAGAAGTTGGAGAAGACAGACCTTATTTTCATCCACTTTGGCCCAGAAGGAGCATGCATTATGTCTCCTCATGTTCCATTGATGAGATCTAGCCATGGGCCCCATCTAGGTATAACAGGGTTTAGGAACAGAAACAGTCCCTGCCTGGGTAGTATGTCCCACTACTACCCAGTAAGGAACAACTCTACAGTATGGAAGGGGGGTGGGGGGTCACAAACCTGTGGTGGGCGGACACCTGGTCATGTCTGCTTATGTCTACAAGTTCTTCCAGAAATATCTTGGATGCATAGTAGATAGTTACAACAGCTGCATCTGCTACTGCTGCCACCACCACCAGCCCCACTGCTAGTACTGCTATTTTATTAATAGTTGCTCTGTGAAATAGAGATAATAATACCAGTCTCATAGAGTTGTGATGAGCAATAGAGAAGTGAAAGCATGAATGGTACTACCTGTCTCTTCCTCCTCCCACATCTAAGTCCTCAACTGTCCCTAGAGTACTTCATAGGGTCAGGCCCCCCTAGGCTGAGCTCCTGCTGGGGAGCAATGCATGGGGCTCAGCCCCCTCTAAATTGAATGCCAGCCCTTCCTGCTGGCTCCCCCCACCCCGAGGTTGTCTAGGGCCCTTGTCTTTCTCCCCCACCCTCCTAAGAACCACCAGAGACAGTTCCCCGGGTCAGGCTCACCTGATCTATTCATGGTCGGAACAGAATGCTCTCTGCCCGCTTCTCCCTGGGGCTCAAAATGGAATCAAAGTAAGAAAAAAATGAAATTTCATGCATTATCTCCCTTTCCCCCATGACTACTTCTTTTCCAATACAAATGACATTTCAAGTAGTTGTTTTCCAAGTCCCCCTCCCACCAGCCCACTCACTCGATTTCTGTTAATTCCCTCTCCTTCCCACTTTTTTCTGGACTGTTTACTATGGAAAGGATTTTATTTGCAGGAGCAGGCTCCCAGAAGTTTCAGACCCCTCATTTAAACACGGCTATTCCTAAGACCAGGTTATTAAAGGTCAGAGTGGGCTCTCTGGACAGGCAGTGGGGCTGTTCACATGATCTTATATTTTCATCACTTTACAAAAGGGAAGAGGAAGAGGTCCACATTGGAGATACAGACACAAGGAGTCCTCTGGGAGGAAGGCAGGAGGAGAAATCCAAAGAGAAGGATGGATGAGGTCAGACAGGATTCATAAAACATGCATTCCATCCCACGCTCTTTCTCCGGAATGAGAGTGGATTTAAATTCTTGTTCTGCCTCCTTGGCTATGTAATTTTCAACAGATCACTCAACTTCCCTGAACCTCAGTTTCTTCATCTGTAAAATGGAGTCCCACTGCCCACCTTACAGAATTATTGAGACATTTAAACAAACTTAGCGTATGCAATACAGCCAGCATAGCGCACAACGCTCAGTGAGATGGCCGATAAATAATAATTCCCCTTGTCTTCCTCCTGCCAAAAGAAATGCAGATTAAATGTTCTGAGACTGAGGCTAACTGGAATTTTTCTAATAAAAAAAGTACTTTTTCTGAATACGAAAACAGCACATTGTTAGTATATCTTGAAGTAACAGAACCCTTGCAGTGCTGCTAAGTCTGTGTCAGAGCCATAGGGCAGGAAAGAGTAGCCACAGAGGAAAACAATCCTGCTGCATAAACTTTAGTTGTCGGTATTGGATTTTTTCATCAACAGCAATTTTATACAGTTCAACCTGAATCAAATAATAATAATAATAGCAAATGCTTACATAGTGCTTTCTATGTACTGAGTCTTGTTCTCAGCATCTTAGTGCTCATTAAATCCTCACAACTCTGCAGTGTAGGTACTACTATAAATCCATTTTATAGCTAAAGAAACTTCAACACAGAGAGGTTAAGTGACTTGCCTGAGATCACACAGCTAGTGAGTGGCAGAGCTGGGATTGGCACCCAGGGAGTCTGGCTCCAGTGCCCGTGATTTGTGCCACTACATTTTACTGCCTCCTCCATGAATAATTGAAAAGCCTCCTGAGGAGGATATTATGTGGCTCTCTGATGAAGAGGGAAGAAGGATGCTGAAAAGCTGGTTCAGCAGGGATGCCCAGAGGGAGGAGAGAGCAGCTATCACCCGGCCATCAGCCTGTCGTCCTGACTCTGCCCTGGGAAGGGTGATGCTGCTCCCTCCAGAACTACAAGGCAGGTACTGGCAGGCGCCGGGCCCCGCCCTCTTTCCTGAGCATTTCATTTCCCTGTCCTTTGTGGCATGACTCTCATAAAACTATTCATTTCTTAATTCTGATGGCAGAAAGGAATTTAATCAAGTTGCTTGAATATGACGACAGCCTCCCGCTAAGCAGGCTGCCTCCCGAGGGTCATTGAGAGACAACGCCCTGTTAATATTTAGCTCCAACAGCAAACATTATGGCTTTCAATTTAGAAGATTATGCTTCTGGTTAGTTATGTATCATATGTGCGCGCGCGCGCACGCTGGGTGGCTCATCTCATCAGCGCGGGAGCATTTTGCCAGGGTTATAAAAAATGCCATTTTCTCTGCGAGCCCTTTCCACTCAGTGATCCAGTGAAGTAACATCGGGATCAAAACCATGTTCTGAAAAATAATTGATCTATTCAGCAGCTTGCAGGCCTGCATTCCAAGTGCCCAAAAGAGCCATTTTCCGGGGAAGCCAGGGGCCAATGTGGGAGGGGGCTACAGGGGGCCCTAGTCTGCGGAGCTTGAACCGCGGAGGGAGGCTTGGAGCTGTCCGTGGTGCTGAACCCAAGCTGCCCCAGAATTGCCAGGGAGTGGGAATGAACGTCGGCTAGAGGGACTGGCTGACTGTCTGGGGAGCTGTGCCCATTCCAGGGTCTTGGATCATTACATTTTCCTTCTTTCCAGAGCTCCCAATCCTCTCTCTAATTCTAGATCCAATCCTCAAGTGCCTTCCCTCGTGCTTGCTTTCTCTGGTGGCTGCCTTTGTCCTGAGGAGCACATTCCTACTAACCATTTCCTGATTTTTCTTTCTTTTTCTTTTCTTTTTTGTTTGGACTCTTTCTTGGGATGGCTCAGAACCTCTGGTGGGTCTGAGAAGCTCAGTATTTCAGAAATACAGACCGATATCTATTCCCTCTATTCATGCTTCCTCTCCCTCAGTTTTTCTTTCTGTCTCATCATCGTCTCCACTCCCCCCACCACCTTGTTCCTTCCCCTTCCTGTCTATATCCCTTTCCTTCTCTCCCTGTCTGCTCCTTCTCTACCCCCTCCTTCCTTGTCGATATTCTCTCAATCTCTTTTTTTTCCCTCCATCCTCCCTCTCTTTTCCTCTCTTCTCTCTCTCTCTCTCTCTCTCTCTGGAATCCCAGCCTACTCCAACTCTCTTTTCTTGTTTCTACTCTCCCTCTACCATCTCTCTCCTTCATGGTCTCTCTCAGTCTTTCTATCTCTTTGTCTGTCTCCTTTACACTTTCTCTTTTTCCCTCTCTTTTCCTCACTCACCACTTTCTCCTTCTTCTCTATTTCCCTTCCTCACTCTCACTAGCTCCCTCCTCTCCCTGCTTAGTCTCTTTCTCTCTCTCTTTCTCTGCCTCCCTCTCTCCCCCTCTTTCCTTGCCATGCCCTCCCTCCACTCCTCCTTCTATCTCTCCCCATTTCTCTGTGTGCCATTTTTCTCCCTCTCTCTCCTCTCTCTCTCTCTCCCTTTCTCTCTCTCCCTCCCTGCTCCCTTCATCCTGTTCTCCATCTCTCTTCCCCCTCCCATCCTCTCTTTCTCTGCACACAGATCTCTTCTCTAGGAGCCCCCAGCTGCCTGGTAAATTCATTTCAGCAGCTATTAGGGATCAGCACCTGCCCTGATACTTGGTGGGGAAGATGAGTTTGAGATAAGATGGGCTGTTTCAATCTCAGCACATCTGTAATTGCATTACCATTAAATTGCACCATTTTCCAAAGGTGAGAGCCCAGGGCCCTTGTGCTGAGAGTCTTCTGCAAATCCACTGCCAAATCCTGCGTTATGTGGAGGCCCCAGGCAGAGGGGAGAGTAGACTCAGCTTGATTTGACCACCATATTAATCCCCCTTGTCTTCAGGGTCTCTTGTTTTCCATTTTATTTCAAAGGTAAAAGAACCCCTGGGAATCATTATTTCCAACTTTCTCATCTCACAGATAAAGAAACTGAAGCTCAGAGAAAGGAAGGGAATTGCCCAAGTCACACAGGCACGAGGCACTGAGTTTGCCCACGTCCCTTGTTCTGCAGCCTTTCTGCAAGTTAGGACTAAAATCTGGGGAAGGTGGGAGAGGACAAAAACAGGATCCAGAATTTTCAGGTTCCAGGAGGGGTGACCTTGGTCCAATACACAAGGATCTGTCAGATCTAGTGAGCAGGATACAAAAATGGCACGTGGGCAGAGGATAGCAACATCACGACTTCTTCTCATCTGTCAGGTTTGACCAGGGACGCAGAGAACAGGATTCAGCCCAGAGGACAGCACAAAGCTGGCAAAGGCTGGACGGGGATTGGGCGCATTCATGCTTCAGACAGATGGGCTGGTATGCAGGGCAGGACTCTATTTCCAACTAGGACCGGGAGACAGAAGCAGGAAATCAATGCAGAAGGCAGCACATAAACCAAGGCAATAACACAGGGGCTGGCAGTGGGGAATGCAGTCCAGGGGCCCACCCAGCTTGTGCCTGTGTGGAGGGAGAAGCTGAGAAGGATGGAACCTGGGAGAATGGGGATCAGGATGGGCCAGAGCCTAGAAGCAGGGGAGGTAGGACGCAGTTGCTAGCTGAGGGTGGATTCAGAGGGAGAATCAAACACACACTGTGGGTTAGACATCAGGAAGGACTCCAGACAGGAAGTGATAATAGAAAAGCAGAAAAGCCTGGGGAAGAGTCAGTACTGGCACAGAGCACCAAGCAGAAGAGCTCCAGGAGGCCAGAGAGGGTGTCATCTGGCACAGGGATCTGTCCCCTGTGTCTCTGCTCTGTCTATTTGGTGCCCCGTTTCCTGCTTCTTAAGGAAAATAGATGCAGGATCAAACACAGCCCAGGCTTGTCATGCGCTAGGGGGTCATTCTCATTGTCCACCTACTGACTGCCAGCCTGAGGAAGGACAGGTTTGTGGCTGGGGGTGAGGAGGGCTGGGGGATCATCACCACAGCGACCTCTGATGGGTCCGGGAGCCCAGAGATGCTCACTCCCCAGCCCCCAGCACGGATGGCAGCAGGAACCTAAACAGGCAGGCTGAACAGATGCAGGTCCCCAGCACATCATCCCTAGCTCCAGGGTTGGGAGGCCAGCAAGCAAACAAACAAACAGCTAGCAAATGTGTCCCTGTGCCCCAGGGTCAGCCTGCCGCAGTGGCTACACTTGCTTTGGCAAAGCAGTTACTTTGAAGCCCAGCCTGATGCAGAGAGAGCGTGCAGCACCCAGGGACAAAAGAGGGGGGTTTAATGATGTGAAATAGCTCCGTGTGTAATCTGGGTGCGCCACAAGGGCTGCTGAGAGACTCTAAAAGCTTCCTGGGCTGGCCTGCCTCTGAAGCTGGCCCATTATGTTGTTTGCTGTCTTGTGATCAGGATGAAGCCAGCCCCTGCTGGCCGCGGCTCCAACCACACTGCTCCTTTCCCCCAACTCTGGGCACCCATGGGGCCCCCACCACGGGTCATCGGGCACAAGGTCGGCTGCCCCAGCGATTCTTAGATAAATCAATTAGAATAAATGAGCCTAGTGATGTACGATGCCCTTGCTCTGCTGCGTGCCTTCTGAACTATTAGTTCTCCGGAGAAGATTAACTACGGGAGTGCCACTCTAATGTTCTTTTAATGGAATCTGTTATTTAAGTTTGAGAAGACCAGGTATCGATGTATGGGAGTTAGATACCTGTTATGTGCATCCCAAATCAGGGGCAATGAACGGAGCTAACCTCAGGACGGACCTGTTGAAACACAAGGAGAGCCAGGAGTTGCTCTGAACCCTGCAGAAGGTTGCACCAAGTCCTGGAAGGTTTTCCTGGAACTGATTGCATGTGTTCATGGAATTAACTTTTCACTCTACTTGAACAGAAATCCTTATGTTGAAACAAAGAAGGAAAATGGAGAGGGAGTTCTTGAAGGAGAGAGACTGGGTGACCTTAAATAAGTCATGGAGTGGGGTGTAGACAGAAAGGGCTTGTTCGATTTGGGATCACGTTAATAAAGATATAATATCATGAGCAAAGGAGGTTTCGATCTTGCCCTAGACAGTCCAGTTTGGTGTAGGAAGTCATGTTTCCCAAGTGACATTGACCAGTGACATGAAGTGGACAGAGGCTAGAATGATGGGAGGTTTGAAAACTGAGTCTTGTGAAAGTTGCAGGTAGCTCCTGGGAGATGAGGATGGGGAAGGCAAAGCTAGGGATCATTCATTCTCTAAAGCAATGGTTCTTGGCCCTGCTGCTTCTTAGAATCATCCGGGGGAACGTTTAGAAAATACTAACCCCCAGAAATTCTGATTCAATTGATCTGAGGTGGACCCAGCCATTAGTATTTTTTAAAAGTCTCCCCAGGTGATTCTGATGTGCAGCCCAAGTTTAGAACCACTGATCTAACTGATGTCACAGGGAGGAGGGATGGCACTTCCTATGTGCAGCTCCAGAGAACAGAACACATACAGATGGATGGAAGTTTTTGTCCCAATGTGTTGGAATCCTGTGGTGAGTGGACCAGCAGAGGATGGGGATGGAGTGAGCTGGTGAGAGGGATTTGGGCCAAGGTCTGGCTCCTCTGTAGAGGGTGTCAGCAACTGAGGCACAGTGCTGAGTAGGTAGGACAACCAGAGAGAGCCACAGGGAGGTGGAAATAATTTGCAACTAACCTCACATTTTTTTTTATTGGACCTTTGCAAAGGAGAACAGGGAGGAGTCAACCATGTCAGCAGGATTCCCATCCCCTGGGAGTCCCACGGGGGTTAGAGGCAATACCACAGGTGTCTCTGGGCAGAAGCAACACTCAGAGCTGGATGCAAGGGTCAGAGCCTATGGGCCAAGGCAGCCTTGCTGAGTACATTCAGGACTCTAGCCAGTTGCCAGGTGCGCAGGAGGGGGTGTGGTCCTGCCCCCGGGAAGGATGAGCCTGGCAGGAACTGGACAGAAAAGCCAGAGCCCCACCCTCCTGGACAATGGTTCAGGACTGGGTTACTGTCCTGGAAGAACCAGTCAGAACCAAAAGCCCCTCTGATGGGGAATAGCGGCTGCATTTGGGGGAGACGGGAATGAATATTCCCTGAACACCTGCTAAAGGCCAGGCCCCGTGCAGGGGTTCCACATCCATCATCCTTCACTCCTGACAACCGCCCTGCAAGGCGGGGGAAGTTATGAACATATTACAGATGTGAAAACTGAGATTCAGAGAGCTTGACTGACCTGCCTGGTCACAGCCAGGGTCTGACTGCAAAGCTCTTTCCCTAGCCCCAGGCTGAGGGGCTGTGCTGCCAGGTGGGGGGCTGTATGTGCCCAGGACTGAAGCCAGGAACAGCAGGCACTCTGGCGGAGGTACAGCCACCGCAAGCCCCTGCCAGGAGAGGCCCTCCCCCACCCCCAGAAGGGAGGAGACAGAATCTGGAGGCTCTTCAGATGAGGGATACAGGATGCTGTGTGACAAGGAGGCTGGGGCAGGAGCTCAATGCTGTGTGGTGCTGGTTTCTCTAAGCCAGAGATTCTGAGAAGCCTCAGTGTCATCTGCCAAATGGGCATGGCAGCCTCTGTGGTGTCCCCTGCCGTGGGGTGATGGGGTGTGAGAGGTTTGGAAATATTACAGACCCCAAGTAGGGCAAAGTCACCTTGCCCCTCCAATGAAGCATGACCCCCTAACACCTACACACATACACACACAAACAAATATGTACGCATACACACAGACACAGGAACATGCTCATCTACATGCAACCGACAAGTTACACCATCTTTATTTCCCTGTTGTCATCCCTAAGCCTTTGGTAAAGTCTTGTTTAAATATTCCAGCCCAATCTCAACTAGGCCCAAGTCTTTTCATGCTTGGGCCAGAACAGCAAATCAGGAATGGGGCGCCCTTTAATGCACACAGGAGGCACATGATAAATATTTGGTGAAGGAAAGAATAAATGAATGAATGAATGAATGAATAACCTTGCACTGTCATTGCAATCTTAACAATTCACATATATAGAACACTTTACAGTGAACACTGAGCTTTAATACATTTCATCTCAAATAATCCTGTGACAGATATTATTATTCCCACTTTACAGATGAGGCATCTGAAGCTCAGAAAGGTTAAGTCACTTTTCCAAAGATGCACAGCTAGTAAATGGAACAGGAAACTGTAGAGCAGAGAGCCAGGTGAGGCCTGCACTTACAACATCTCGAGAATTATTTAAGGCCCCAGTGACCTGTCTGGAAGCTCTCCTGGCCTCCCCGCTCACCACTCCTGCCTCTTTCTGTCCCATTACCCTGCCTTCTTTTCTCCACAGCACTTCTTACTACCTGACTTTAATTACTCATATATTCCTTTATTACGGTCTCTCTCCCGCTACTAAGAAAGCTCTGGAAGGCAGGCCTCTCCCTCATGTTCACCACTGAATGCCCAGCATGTAGCAGAGCACCCCTCACGTAGATGTCCCACTGAGCAGCAATTCTCACCTGGTGAGGGATTGCTCTGGGGGGCATGATGGGTAGGGAGAGGTATTTCTGGTGACATGGCTGACTCCTCCATGTCCTCCATTGCAAAGGTTCGCTAAAGAAATGTGAGGTTGGTTACAAATTATTTCTGCCATCTTTCATACAATGGAGTTAACAGCTGGCTGAGCTACAATATATCAATTGTGTAAATTTCGAGGGCATTTTCATGTTTCAATCTCCTTATGTATTTCTAGTTGACTAAACTTGTTCAAATTACCATTAACTGCAATCCCATCACCTGGCTCACTGGGCAGGAAGGCAAGGGCTTGGGTTTAACTCCTCAAGGGTCATGGAGGGGAGCGGGGAGAGGTCTGGGGCTGGCAAGCGGTGGAGAAGGACCTGCTGTTAAAAGTCAATCAGCTGCTTTAATCCGCAGGCCTTGTTCCTGATTCTCCGTTGGGTCTTGTTTGACCACCTTCCATCCAACTTCTGTATCTGCTCCCATCCTCCTCTCTCGGGACCTTAAGGCCATTTCCTGCTACATTTCCACCCAAACCAATGGCTGATAGAACCCCTCCTTAAATACAGTCCCACTTTAGATTCAAAGCCATGTGTAGACACAGGGAAGGAGAGCTACTGAGAAAGCGGGGGCTCCATTTGGAAAAGTTATAATCCAGTGGGAGTGAGGGGAGAAGGGAAACATTAAAAGCCTCTTAGGGCTGGAACAAAAACTTGCTCATCACTATTCCTAGTACCTAGCACGAGGATGTCACATAGCAGGGACTAAACAGTATTTCTTGAATAAATGAGTGAATGAATATGATATAAAGACCATACATAGGTTTGGGACCAGATAACTGGTTTCAAATCCCGTTTATACCATTTTGTGACCTTGGGCCAATCACCTAACCCACTTAGTGGTGGTTTCCTCATCTTAACCCGAGCAGAGCATGCAGAGTGGGAAGGTGTCACATGTCCCCTCCCTCAATTTTCCAGAGGGAGAGAAAATCTTGTAACTGTCAGTAACATGCTAGAACTGTCAGCAGTACATAAAGGAGCTACATCAATTGTGAAACAGAAGTCACAGTTCTGTCTTTTTTGCAATGATGTAAACTTCACAATTCTTCCTTCCAGATACAAACTGTAAACCTTCCACTGCTACAGCTAGGAAATCTGTAAACCTCAAACATTGAAGTCCCACCCTGCCGAAAGTCTATGAGATAGAGACAGTGCTAGTGAGGCCTCCGTGACCCTCAGCCCAGCCAGGGGTGGGTGCTCCCCTCCCTGCAAACAAGGACGGGGGAAGCACAGCTCACAGCCAACAGGGGTAACGCTTCCTGGAGGAGGAGGCATATTAAGCGGGCCTAGGGAAACAGACCGGATTTGACTACATGGAGATGGGGTCGGGTGGGCTGATTGCCCTTGCTGTTGAGCCCATGAGAACTGGGGCTAGCTGTTGGATTCTGTCCGGTCTTAGCCTCAGCCCAGGCTGCCTTTGAGAATAACAACAACAACAGTAACAATATTCAATTTATTGAGTGTGTACTATGTGCCAGGCACCATGCTAATTACTTATGTGCAGAATCTCATTCAATCTTCATGACTTCCCCACAAAATAGATATTATTGTATTCCAAGATGGCACCCAATGATCCCCACCACCTGGAATTCATGCCCTTGTGTAATTCCCTTCTCTTGAGTATGGGCTGGACCTAGCAACTTGCTTCTGATGAACAGAATAGGGCAAAGGTGATGGCATGTCGCTTCTGAGACTAGCTTGTAAAAGACTGTGGCTTCTGTCTCATTTGCACTCTCTCTCTCTGGTTTTTCACGTTACGCAGGCTGGAAAGGCCCATGTGGCAAGAAGCCGAGGGCAGCCTCTAGCTAACTGCCAGTGAGGAACTGAGACCCTCAGTCCGACAGCCCTTGAGGAATTGAGTCCTGCTGACAACCTGTGCATGAATTAGGAAGTGGATCCGTCCCCAGCACAGCCTTCAGATGAAACTGCAGCCCAGCGACACCTGAACTGCAGCCTGTGAGAGGCCCTGAGCAGAGGACTCAGCTAAGCCGTGCCTGGATTCCTGAGCCACGGAAACTGCAAGATAATAAATGTGTATTGTTTTCAGCTACTAAATTTGGAGGGATATTTGTTATGCAGCAATAGATAACTAACACAATTATTATTCCCAATTTTATAGATGAGAAAACCGAGGCTCAGAGAAATCACCAAGCTTGCCTGGGCCACACGGTGAGTAAGTGGAGAAGCCCAGATGAGAACTGAAGTTTATCTGACCTTGAAGCCTGCATTTTCATCCATCAAGCACTTCCGCCCCCTCTCTGGGGCCTGACACTCCAGAAGCTAATTGGCCTGCCTGTCGCAGGCTGCGAGGCTCCACCATCAGCCCCCCAACCGCCTGTCATGGCTCCCCTGTTCAGGGATTTGTCTTTGTTTTGAGGCTTCCGTCACCTCTTGGTGAGAGCCGCTTGAGGTACCTTGAGTGCCGTGACCTCCGGTGGATGGACGCACTGACCCTGGAGAAGGCGTACGAGAGGCAGTGGCAAAGAAAGAGGCGAGGCAGGGAGGTGGTGGCAGAGTGGGGAGAGAGCCAACGGGCATGTCCTTTGTAAAGCACCCCCCTCACTTTCCTCAGCACCCCAACCCTCGTTCCCGAGCATCCCTGGTACCCACTCCACCCACCTTCCCTACCCCCACCCTTATCAGCAGTTCCTCGAGGCCTCCAGGGCCATCTCAGCCCTCACTGCCACCCCGCCTGTGCCAGGTTGCCGAAGATCTGAGCAGCCCAGGACCACATTCGCCTTGCTCATGCTTGTCCCCCAGCGCCCAGCACAGGCCCCGGCCAGAGCAGCTGGACACGGTGCCGTCCTGCAGTGGTCAAGACCCCGGGGAGCCAGAGTCAGCCAGACTTGGTTCCAATCCCTGCTCTCCCATTTACGCTCTGTGTGACCTTGAGTAACCTCTTCAGCCTCAGTTTTCTCATCTGCAAAATGGAAATAATAATAAAAATTATAACAAAGTTCTTAATCCAGTGCCTGGCACGTGGTCAACACTTAACAAATGTTACATGTTAGTACTATTCTCATTATTTCCTTACTTGTAAAATTGGGATACATGTGTATTTCATAGAACTATTCCTTGACTGTAAAACATGCCGTTATTACATAGACCACTAAGAAAGAAAAACGCTGCCAGTTATAACCCCATCAATCATAATGTGTTTCTCATTTCTAAGAGTACATCTTAGAATCAGTGAAATACAGAGAGAACATCCGCCTCACGGAGCTGTTGGGGGGATTGAATCAGACAACGCCAAGTTGTGCTCAGTAAATGTTTATCGGATGAATGGAGGCTGGACCCCTACGCGGGGCTCCAAGATGCCCAGCCCAGTGCTCTTCCCACTCTGCAGCCTCCCCGTCGCTGCCCACTCTGCTCACACAGCGGCACCCACAGGCAGCAGGACTGACCGGCAGGGAGGTGGCTTCCACGAGTCCACTCGCCGCACAATCTCTGAGCTCCAGGCCCCCTGCCCTGCAGAGCCGTGCTTCCTGCAGGGGAGGGAAACCTCGCCCTGATGACCCTGGAGGGTCCCCCCTCCTCGCAGCTATAGCCACAGGCAGCAACCTGGCGGCCAGCCCTCGGCCTGTGGGACAGCGCTCAGGACTCCACGCGTGAAGAGCGGCGGCCCCTTCCTGGCTCACTTCCCCTGAGATGGCCCTCTCTGTGCCTCAGTTTCCTTCTCTGCAGGATGGGGATGATGATTCCTACTTCTCAGGGCTGCTGAGAGAAGCCTCGAGACGATGCCTGTGAGAACCCTCCCCTTGCTCAGACGTGAGGAGCCTGTCCTACCAGAATGGATCCCCCAGACCTCTCTCTGCCCACCTCACCCCCAAGTGAGCCTGGGAAAGTTCAGCAACTCGTCCCTCCCTGTCAGGCCCAGCCAGCCTCCCAAGGCTAGTGTCTGTGTGGGGCTCAGAGCCAGGAAAGGGGATGTCAGGCAGAGCCTCTCCCTGACGCTGGGATCGCCCAGGCCCTCTTGATGCTTCCTTAGGAAGTTCTTCCCAAGATCTGCCTTGTGTCCTTTCCGCAGCAGGAGCCCAGGCCCCAGGCTGAGCCAGCCCCAGTAATTAGAGGCTGCTGGATCACCCTCCCCTGCCCCCGAGAGTGAGGGGAGTGACGGGGGAGAGGGACAGATAAATGGCAGCCCAGCCCCCAATTTACAGCCGTGAATCCCTTGGGCAGGACAGGTATTCACAAAGCTCGATACCTTGTCCAGTTTTCAGACACATGGGTTCAGGCTTCTCCGCATCCTTGTCTCTCTCCCAAGCACCTCTGTCTAGGAGTGTCCGTCCCTCCCCTGCTGCCTCCTGCCCTGGTGACTAAGACTGAGATCACCTAGTGCAGGGCCACTGAGACGGAGCCAGCCCAGGCACCCCGGCCCAGCTCACAGATTCTCGCACCCCAGACCAGCTTGCAGCAGCTGCCAGGGAACAGCAGGCCCCCTTCTCTCAGTTATGATGAGCTCCTTATCTCTCCGCGCAAATGAGGAGCACTTCACGGTAATCCAGCCCCGCTCCCACCCCAGCAGACTCTCCGAAATAGAAGAGCTGGATCTGAGTCATTGAACATCGAAGCTCCCCCACCGCCCCATCCCCCCAGCAGTCATGCCTAGAGGAGGGGGTGATGCTGCGTGTCTGCTCCCTTCCCTGAGTCTCTCCCCAGCCTGAGCCCTTCCCCAGCGTCCAAGTGCCCAGGAGCCCATGGCCAGCTTTCCCATGGGTCGTATGAGGACCCGCCCCTGAGCAGGGCTCACGCCCTACAGAATGCACCAAGAATAATAGTATCCACATTGATGGAGACATCAGGACCAGCCAGGCGGGCCAAGGGCTTGACATGAATAACCTGCTATCAGCCTCAGGACAGCCCTGTGAGGTAGGAGCTTCGGCCCCATTGTTCAGAAGGGCAGAGAGGTACAGGGCCTGGCCAAGGTCGCGGTGCCGGCAGGTGGCGGGAGTGAACTGCAACCCCACCACCATTTAAAGCACCCTGCCAACTGCGCCCCTATCCCCACCACGCATCCCTGGGGACAGTCCATCTCTGTGTCATTGCAGTTGTGCATACACACTCCCAGAATACGCCCACTCACATACTCATGTGTCCAGGACTCAAAGTTTGATTTTTTTCCTCAACTGGACCCAAAAAGAATGTGAGATGGGCTGCAACCTACAGGCCCAGGCTGTAAAGTGGAGAATCAATTTGTAATGGAGGAAGCCAGATCTCCCGGAGGTGCCTGGGACAGCCAGCCAGCCGAGCGAGTGAGGCACCGGCAGCCACCGCGGAGGAGCAGCCGCCCGCCCGCCCGCACTGGCTCCCCGCTCGGAGGCAGGACCCGCGTGGCCCTGCGTCGTTTCCAGATTGCTGCTGCCAACAGGCTTCCACTTCCGCTTCTTCTCGCTTCCCAGTGGTGGCTCCCTCGCAGATGCTGAATTCCAAATCAGTGAAAAATAAATATTTTAAGGCTCTGTGGCCTGAGTCACCAGAGTTTGGTGGCAGCTAATGCTCTGCAGCTGGCCCTGCCCACGGGCCTGCTTAGTGTGCATTTAAGATGCAAAATAACATCCCTCAAAAGCTCCCCTCTGGGCCTCTTTGCTTCTCCCTTCAAGGCCCTGGCAGGTTAAGAAGATTCAGGAACAGTGGGGAGGTGCCTCTCCCACCACCCTGGTTGGCAAGAGCTCCAGGCTGGGTTTATGGGCTTGGCTCAGAGCCAGGCCTAGGGTTGGGACTCTAGTCTTCAGCTGCTCCTTCCTCCTAGCTCCCTGCAAGCCACCGCCACCCCACAGCACACACAAACCTGAAAAAGCAAACCAGACTGTATTCCCATTCAGAACCCTTCAGTGATGCCCCATTGCCTTAGCTTATAATCCACACCACTGACAGTGACGTCCAAGCCAGACCACTGATTCCGAGTCCCCTGAATCTCCTCTGCCCGCACTCACCCTCTCCAGCCACATGGGCCTTCTTTCAGTTCCCCAAGACAAGACAAGCTTTTTCCTGCCTCAGGACCTTTGCACTTGCTGTTCCACTTTCTCCTGACCTGTGCGTGGCTGGCTCCTATTCAACCTTAAATATCACCTCTTCCAAGAAGCCTTCTTAGACCACCCCACATAGTAAGAAGCACTTACTATGTGCCAGGCATTCCACCAGGTTCTTTGTAACAGCCCAGGGAGTGAGGAAACTGAGGCACAGAGCTGTTAACTTGACCAGGGCTGCACAGCCAGAGCGAGGGTTTGAACCCAGGAGCTCCAGCTTCAGAGTCTGGGTCCTTAACCATTGTGCCACACTGTCTCTGACTCAAGGGGCTTCGTCCCCTGGTCCCCTCCCTGGCTTCTTCCCCTCTGCTTGGTTATCTCGTCTGTCACCCCAACTGAGTGTCACTAGACCTCGAAAACAGGAGCCTCTTCTGTCCGTTTCTCTCCCGTTTCCCGGCACCCACAGCAGTGCCTGGCCAGGGTAGGTGCTCAATACATACCTACCAGCTGAATGAATGAATGAATGAATGAATGAAGTGCTCCAATCCCCCCCACCTCCTCCGGCCTGTTCCCTGTAGGACTGTGGAGTCAGGCAAACAGCCCGTGCAGACAGCGCCCTGCCCACTGCACGGCACACGGTAGGCCTTCAAGGCCTGGGCGCTCGACTCCTTGGGAAAAGACGGGTTCCCTTATTTGGACCTTCTCCCGCTACGGCTGGTTCCAGAAGCACACGAGAGACAGAGAGGCCAGCCGTGAGTGTGGTTCCTGAACTGCAGTGGGGCGGAGGGGACAGGCAGGACAGAAACGCAGACAGAGCACCAAACCTGCTAAAGAGAGACACCAACGGGCCAGCCGCCAAGCCCACTGCAGAGAACGCTGAGTTGGTACGTGGTCGGGAGGGAGGAAGGAGGGGACTCCACTTACTGAGTCCCCATTCCTTAGGACTGTTGTATAACAGAATTGTCACTTATTACGACTGCTATATGAACTTGTGTGAGGGCAAAGCTCTGGGGTCCTTAGGTGACCACAAGGTAAATATGGGCCAGCAGAGTGAAGCAGCTGCTGAAGAAATTTAGTTCACTCTTAGGCTATATCAATAGCAGTATGATGTACAGATTAAAGGAGGTGATTGCCTCCCTGCGCCTGCTCCGGCCAGACCTCCCTGGAGTATTGCAGGCGGTTCTCACCACACTTTAGGAGGACCTTACAACTTTTGAATGTACGAAGGAGATAGCCACAGGCCCACTGAAAGAACTGTGGCTGCCCAGCCAGGAGGAGAGCAAACCCAGAAGGTCTTGACCTTTGTTTGCAATCCCTGAAGGCTGCCTGGAGATGGGGATCAACCTGGTGGGGGAAGGAGGATTTGAGCTACAGGATCTGCATGGTAAAGGAGCCTCACCCTAAGGATAGTAGCGTTCCTGTCCTTAGCAGGGACCGAGGCAAGGCTGAGGCCGTTTGTGGGAGGGGCAGAGAGCATGCTGGGTCTGCGAGGGGTGAGCCTGGAGGAGGGAGCCTGGCGACTCCGAGTGCATCCGGCCCGTAGCATCACCTCACCCGGGAGCTTGTTAGAATAACGGAGAATCACAGCCCCCAGATTTACAAACGCAGAATCTACATTTTAACGAGATCCGTGGTGAGCAGCACTGAGCTGGAGGGCTGGAGGAGGAAGCGAGGCCCGTGGACGGAGAAATGACTCGGTGACCCGTGGTGGGGGCCCTGGCTGATCACTCGCGTGTGGTCAGGCTCCCGCGGCCCCGGAGGGTTTCCCAGTCTGGTGGACGGGGCGGCAGGCTCGGCACTGGTGAGCAGGGTAAAGGAGGAGCCTGAGGGCTGAGACGGGGGCTGTGCAGACGGGGGGTCAGTTCTGGGGGGGTGAGGGGGGAAGAGCTGCCAGAAAGGCTTTAAAAGAATGAGCGACCTTGTTCAAGGTCACCAAGCAAGGGCAAAGCAGGCACAAGAGCTCCAGGAGCCTGGCGCCCAGCTCCCCTGGGGCTGTGTGTGTGAGTGACCTGTGCGTGTAAGAGTGTGTCTGTAGGTGAGTGCTTGATGAATCCCTTGTGAGGGCTGGTGGGTGTGAACGCGTGCCTGTGTGTGATTGTGACGTCTGTGTGTGAGTTGTGTGTACGGGTGAGGGGTGTGTGTGTTTGTGAGTGTGTCTGTAGGTGGGAGTGTTTCCGCAGACGGGGGTCCAGCCCTCCTGCCCCACGTCCCACCGTGCACGGCCCTTTGGTCATGTGCACAGGGTCTCCCGCCTGCAGTTCCTGAGCCCGGGGCCGGGCCTGGCTGCTGTGGCCGACCCTGGGAAGCGGGGTCCTCTGGGGCTGTCAGGTGTCCCCGGGCTGGGAGCCGGGACGCCTGGTGGCCTTGTTCTGACTGACCGCGTCTGCCCGTGTGGCCTCGGGCAGCTCACAGGACATCTCTGTTCCCAGCTTCCGCTCCCAAGTGAAAGCGGGCAGGAGACGGGACAAGGGCGGGAGCCGCTGTGGCCGTGCCGGCCGTCCCCACCCACCCCACCACAGCCCCACCGCGGGGAGGGCTCTCCAGCAAAGCTGACCAGTCTCCAGGCCCACTGCTGGTGCAAGGCGGCCCTCCATGACTCTGCCCTTTGGCCTCCAGCTCACAGCCCTGACCCCGCCCGGTCCCCATGAGCCTGACCTCTGACTCGGTTTATTGTAAATACCCTCTCCCTCCCCCACCTCACCCCACACCAGCCGTCCGGGCTTGGACGTGGGACAAGAGCTCCCCCGCGCCTCCCAGATGAACTGGGCCAGGAAGGCCCCTCCACCCAAACAGACGCCCTGTGCTAGGGCTTCCAGCCCACCTCTGGGGTGGGGGGTGGACCAGGAGGCAATGGGGCAGCACCTCTTTCTGTCTTTAGAACGTGGACTCTGGATTCCAGAAGGTCAGCTCTGCTTCCTGCCTTGACAAGGCACTCACCCTGTCTAAGTGTCAGCCCCCTCATCTACAAAACGTGATACCAGCTTCCAGTAACGTGCCGTGGACACCGTGTCAGTGGGTCAGCAGGGTCTTCTCTGATGCCACCAGGGTAGAGGATGAGCCTGAGGGTCAGGATGGGTCAGGAGAGGAAGTGTCAGGACCACGCATGAGTGAGACAGCCCTGGAAATGCCTGGTGCTGCTGGGCAGCTGGCCTTTGTGGGGCCACCAAGGCTGCACGTGGGAGCTGAGCAAGAGTCGAGAGATGATGCCCATGGGTCTGGGATGCCAGAGCCTCCGCTTCCCTGGGGGCACAGGGGTCCCCAAGAAGACACGGGGGGGGAGCTTCAGACCCCGGCCAGTCCCTTGGATAGAGTGTGGGGCAGCAGCTGTCAATAAGGGAAGTAAATGGGAAGGGCGAGTCCAGGGGCCAGAATCTCAACACCTCTCACAGCCAAGGCCCTGTCAGCCTTCCCCTCAAGCATGGCAAGTGGCCCCGGGGACAGTGCACAGCCCAGAGCAGCCAGACCACAGAAATGTCACTCGGAGACGTCGGGGTTGGCGGCTGGCAGAGCCTGCTGCCCTCGGGCCCCCAGAGGGTGGAGGGTGAGCATAGGACTGAGTGGCCTCAACAGCCCGGAAGCCAGCCCATGGGGCCCCCTGAGGGGTGACAGTAGGGAGCTGAGGGGGTCAGCTCCTGGCCTCACAAGCTGCATGGCATCAGGCACGGGACTTGCCTCTTCTGAGCTGCATTCGCCCCATCTGGCAGACAGGCTCCTAAGCCAGCTTTCTGGAGTCACTGGGGGAACCAAATGACATAATGACCAGCAAGTGCCTTGCAAATTCCCCAGCGCTGTGTGCCCACCAAGGCTCTGCAGATCCTCAGCACCCCCCAACAGTCCTGTCATTCTTTGTCCACGGCACGCATCGCGGTTGGCTAGTCAGTATTTATTTATATGATTAGTGACAGTGTTGACCTTAAAGCCAAACAGCCCAGGTTCAGAAGCCAGTTCTGTTACTTAGCTGGGTGGCCTAGCGCGAGTTACTTAACCTCGCAGTGCCTCTACTTTCTCATCTGTAAAATGGGAGAATAGGGCACCACCATGGGGCTGTGGTGAGGATTAAAGGAGTTAATGAATGTCAAGTGCTTAGACCAGAGCTGGGTACAAAATAAAAGCTGAGTCAACGTTAGCTACGATCGTTCCTGCAGGAGCTGGGACTCACCTCCCCCTGGCACACGCACACGTGCACACACACTCGTGCATGCATATGGGGAGGAAGACTATCCTCTCTGGGTCCTTTCTGGCTGGGCTATAAATCAATTTGACATGAGACTGAATAGCAGGAGAAAATCAAACAAAGTTTAATAACGTGTATACATGGGAGAACCCAGGGAAACTGAGTTTCTCCACAAACGGCGGAGGTTTTCACCTTAAATAGCATATTCAGGTAGACAATGGAGGGTGTTGGGGTAGTGGTTTGGGATTTCGGAGGGGAAGAAGACAATTCACATGGAGATGGAAATGCAAATGTTTACCAGACAACTCTTTACAGGGCAACCTATAGAGAATGTGGCTGGAGAGACGGAATTTTTGATAAGATGGGCTTGTTGGTGCCTTTCTTAGCACACCTATCTTACATTATACTACAGCTATCATATGGTAGTGGCTCTTCCTAGAACAGGCCTTCTATGTTAAATTCTTTAGGCAGTTTGGGAGGGGAAGGTCAAATGTCCTTCAGAGAAAATAATCAAGGTAAAGAGACATATTTTGAGGTGGCCGGTTTTGATCTCCCACGCGTGCATATGCACACTGGACAGTGAGCGCCGGAACGGCAGGCCGCAGTCTGCTCGGCTCACCATGGCAGCCCCAGCACGTAGCCACACGCCTGGTGCACAGCGCTGTCCCAGTAAACACTTGTTGGCTGAATGACAGGTCAATACTGAGTTCATCAGCTCAGCTCCGTGCCCCTGTCTCTGCACGAAGCTCCGGCTCCTGGCAGGGGGCTGCTCCTTCTCCCTCCCCCTCTCCTCCTCTCCCCCGCCTCTGCTGTGTCCTACAAGGAAGCAAGGGTGAACTTAGGCGTGAAGCAGAATCTGGGCTTCCCTTTTCCTAGGTGTGTGACCTTGAACAACTTCTTTTTGTGCCTCTCTGAGCCTCAGTTTTGTCAGCTGTTCCATGAGGGCAATTATCCCTCGTTGGCCAGCACATCGGCTGGAACAAAACAGGCTCTACCGCGGTTCCCAGGGATGAGGCTTCTCCAGACCCCACCCCTACTGAACTGGACCTCTTTCGGACTCAGATCTGACCCTCCCAAGGCCACCTCTCCACTCTTGACCCTGCGAAGGTCAAGGTCACGGTCCATGGCTTTCGTACCCAACTCCTGCTCCATCTGGCTGTTGCTCTGCCATAAACACAGCCTCCCAAGCCCCCTTGAGGATGAAGATTGTGGCTCCTGCATCATGTCTCTTCTCAGACCCTTCATCCCTCTCTCAGCACCCAGGTGGCTCGTCTAAAAAGGCCCAACGTTCGCTGGGGCCCGGCAGGGGCAGGTGGGGGGGGGCCTGATCCCCACACATGGGGTGTTGCTTGTGGCTTGAACACAGGTGGGGTCCACTTAAGTGCACGCACGTGGGAACACACGCACAGACTGGTGTGTGAGCTCCCGAGACAAGAACAAAGGTTCATGCACATGTCTACATGCACACAAGGGTTTGCACAATGTGCACACACACAAAATGTGGACTGGGCTGGGTGCCCACTGCTCAAGAACGGAGATGAGTGACCCAAATAAACCACTCTCCCAGAAACATCACCAGCTCCCCCACCATACCCGTATCCCCAAGAAGAATCCAGAAAAGGCAATGCAGGAACGAGGGCTTCGAGGCTGGAGGTGGGTCAGGCAGTGTTGGATGGGAGGCACAGCCAGCCCTCTGGCCCCCAGGCCCAGACCGCCACATGCTCAGAACATCGGGGCAAACCCGAGCCCGCCACCTCCAGCAGCTGCTTCTCCCACAGCAAGAAGAGCTCCCCCCAGAAACGTGCTCTTGCCCGCTGGAGTCATCCCCGCAGTTCCAGGGGCAGGGGATGTTTGGGGGATGGGCAGCTAGGAGCAAAAGGAGAGACATGACGTGGGAGGAGGCCTGGGCTGGGCACTGGTAGGCTGGGGCGGGAGAGCTGGGTTCCAGCCCCAGCCAGGTCAATAGCTCTTTATGTGGCCTCAGGCAGTTCCCTGCCCTCCTCTGGCCTCAGTCTGCCCATCTGTAAAAGGACAAACATTCACACACATGTCTGTGTGACACAGATGCTCACAGGCATTTCTCTAGCTGCGGATGTCCAGGGCTAGGACCTCACGGGGAGTGGGGACGCCTTCTAAGGAGGAAGTGGCCGCCCGACGCCAGGCCAAGGTGGAAACCTCTGCTCATCCTGCCTCTGCCACCAGAGCCAAGAAGCTGGCACTGCCGTGGGTTCAGATCCCAGCTCCACCACTTTCTCGCTCTGAGACTGGGAGCCAGGTGCTCAATCTTTCTCCCTCTGTACAATGGATGCAGCCAAAACTCTTGGGCCACAGTGGGTCCCCAATGGATGCTAACTGGGACTTGCTACTATTGCCTGCCCAAGAGGACCAGCGATGGCTTCATTTGGGACCAAATAATCCACAAGTGCTTCTCCTGTGCTCCATTTCACCTGGATGGAATCTGCCAGAAGCTGAGTGAAGGGATAACTATTTCCCTGAATTGGAAGAATTTGGGTCACACGGTGGAAACCCTGGCAACCAGCTCTGAAAGGATGAGGAGGCACCTGGCTGCCACATCCCAATTACCCCCATGGTGGTCTCCTAGACAACAAGATGAGGGCACCCCCAGCCCAGATCCCACCCGTCTCCCAGAGGCCAGCCCAAGACTTCTCCCCTACCGCCACCAAGGAAGGGGCCACTCACAGGATGGGGACTTTATCCACTGCCCGAGTCTCTCCACATTTAGTCTGTGCAGCTTACAAATCTCCTCCACCCAAGTTGAGGCCAGTGGGGGCTCCCCTACCCTGGATACTAGGACCCAAGAGGCTGCAGCTGCACCCGCAGCCCTGGATCCTCACCACCACCCTCCAGGATCTGCCACAGGCTCCCTGATTGCTAATTTAGACTTTCCTGCCATCCCACGCAGGGGAATCAGGGGAAATCAAATTACCGAGTTAGTCACTCTTTTTGTACAGCTGATGGGCTGATTAGCTGTCAATCACGGCCCGCATTAACATCTGACACTGTGTGCATAACAATTACCAGTCACATTAAGGAAACCTTTCCCTTTCTCTCTAAAGGGAGAGAGGAGAGAAGAGACAGGAGAGAGGAGGAGGCGGAAAGAGGCACTGAGGAGAGAAGGAGGAAATTCAATCAGCATGATTAGCTCAATCAGAGGGGAACATCACTTCACCAGCTGCGCAGAGCTACCGCCACTGCCAAAGGCCCGCGGCTGACCAGCTGCTCCCAGCCTCTGCCCACCCCGCCCTGTAGCAGGCCTGGCCCCTCCCTGCGGCCCAGCTCTGGCCAAGGCAGGCCGCCTTCCAGTCAGTCAACCACTTGGCCCCGCCTCCAGGCACTGCTTGCTCCAATCAGGGGGGCCCATTCCTGCCTGCTTCTCTGGCATTGGCTCTGACTGAAGAAGGGGAATATAAGACTCCAAGGACAGAGGCAGAGCTGGGAGCTGGCGGTGAGGTGGAGTGGAAGGGGTTGAAGGCTGCCTGTTGGAATCCAAGTTTATGGGTCTTGTGGAAGAGACTCCCGCATATTGTGTGAACCCTCCTCCTGTTCTTCCTGCTCCTTCTCGAGGGCCCCGCAAGTTCCCATCTGCACCCTCTGGCCCTCAGCAACCCTTCTGAATTGTTTGACCTCCTCCAGGCTGACCCACCTGTTTCTTCATTTGATCCTCCAAGATGGTTTCAAGCCTCTTCCCATCCTACCTTCCTGTCTACTTTTGAGCCTTCTCCAGTTTCCACTGTCCCTGAAACTAATTGGTATTCCTGGTGTGTTGTAACCAACTGGACCTTCTTGGGGCCTCAGTTTCCCCATCTGTAAAATAGAACGCCTCTAAGGGCTCTCCAGACTGGCTTTTTGAGTCTCTCACTCTGAGGAGCCCTACTCTGGACGCTGCAGCTGCCCCACCAGAAGAGGGGTGGGTGCTTCAAGCTGTTTCCCCCGTCTGGACGTGGGGAGTCAGCCACACTCTACCATCCAGTCTCCTGAGGACATCCTTGTGACTGAAGCAGAATAGGCTGCTAACATCCTTGGAAAGAGCGGAGCTGGTCCCCCGCCCACAGACTGATGGTCCATGGAGAGGCTGTTTGCGGAGATGCCCGGGCAAGCAGGCTTCTTGCTCATGTGCTTTCTTATCACCAGGAACAGATCTCAAGCAGGCTGAGCTCAGCTGCCTTAGCACTGCTCTGACCGATGAGCGAGTCACAGACAGGCCAAGTGATGGACCTAGGGCCGCACTGATGGTGCCCATCAGGCAGGAGGGAGGGCTGACACCGGGGTAGCTGTGGGTGGGTTCAGAGATGTCCAGGCAGAGGGAGGCCTGGGCTGCACCGTGGCTGTTCCCACAAGTGGAATGTCCCAGAAGGTGAGGACCACAGCCCAGCTCTATGAATTTCTGACTCAGTGTATCAGTTTTCTTGGGCTGCCATAACAAAATACCACACACTGGATGGCTTCACCAACAGAAATGTGTTTATTTCCTCTCACTTCTGGAGGCCGGAAGTCCAAGATCAAGGTGCCAACAGGTTTGGTTTCTCCCGAGGCCTCTCTCCTTGGCCTGCAGACAGCTGTCTTCTCTCTCTGTCCTGTCACGGCCTTTCCTCCCTGTGCCCACATCCCTGGTGTATCCAAATGTCTAATCCCCTCTTCTTATAAAGACTCTGGTCAGGTGGGATTAGGACCCACTCTAATGTCTCATTTTGAGTTAATCGCCTCTTTAAAGGCCCTTCCTCCAAATACAACCACATTGTGAGGTAGTGGGGGGTTAGGGCTTCCACATGTGAGTTCTGGGGAGAGGAGAGGGAGGGAGGCACAATTCAGCCCACAACACCCAGAGAACTAATAACAACACTGTTGCTGTTGTTAATAGCTGACACCTACATAGCAAGCCCTTCATCCCAGCCCCGGGTCTAAGTGCTTTACATGCACTAGATCGGCACAGAGCGGAGCAGGTCCTGTGAGACAGGTATTTTTATTGTCCCGACTCACAGATGAGAAGACTGAGATACAGGGAGGTTAAGTAACCTGCCAGGCTAGTAAACGGTAGAGCCGGGATCCAAACTCAGGCCACTGGCTCCAGTGTCCACACTTCCAGCAACTATCTTGTAGGCCTGTCTACAAGGCCCTCAGAGGCCCAGAGATGGTGCAGGCTGCCTTTCTCAGCCCCAGGAAGCAAGCTTTCCTCCTGCCTTCGGCCCAGCAGCCTCCATGGTAAGGTCAGCTCAGGCAACCCCAAGCGCAGGCCTGGTACCCAGCCATCTTCAGCCCAGAGAGCCCAGACACCACTCCGCAGCACTCAGGAGAACCTCCACGTGGAGCGTCGCAGAGCGCATCGGAACCTAACAGCTGCCAACGATTCCTGAACCCTTGATGATGCTCCAGGCCCTGTGCTAAGTGCTTGGCAGACGTTATGTCCTTAATCCTTGCATCAAGGATGCAAGAGTCCAAGTCCAGTATTCTGCCCGTTCTCTCCCCTCCCCCAGCAAGATCTCCCAGACTCATCTCATCTCAATCAGCTGTTTATTTATTCAACAGCTATTTAGGGAGACTCATCTCCCAGTGACCCATGGTCACTTCTGGGCCACGATAACTAGTTTTCTTAGGCACTTTAACTAATTTACTCACTCCTTCAAAACATTGTTAAGTGATTGCCTCCTAGGTGCCAGGCACTGTCCTGAGTGTCAGGTACGAGAGGGAGAAACAGTAGAAAGGATTTCTGCCTCTATGAAGCTTATAATCTAATGAGTTCTGGTAGAAAAATGAACAGGTATGGAAATAAAAAAATATGATATTTACAGATGGTGATAAATGGCATAAAGAATTAAAACTAGGCAATGGATGGGAGTGACTGATGGAGTATAGCCACTTCAGATGGAGTGGTCGGGGGAGGCCTCCCTGAGGAGGTGACATGTGAACAGAAGGACAGGCAAGGCAGAGAAGACAGTAAGTACAAAGGCCCTGAGGCGTGTTCAAGGGACAAAATGAAGACCAGCTTGGCTGGAGTGGAGAGAAGGGGGAGACTGGTAGGAGATAATGTTAATGAGGTTCTGCACCTAAACCTACCTTCACATCATTGTGAAGGATCAGATGACAGTTCCTCCCGATGTCTAATCCAAATGCTTCCAGCTGCAGTTTAAACCCCGTTGCCTTGCTCTGTCTTCAGTGAAGCCCAAACTAGAACCTGAAAACGCTCACAGTGCTCCCCCTCTGACAAAGTGCCATCCCACCCAAAAAACAGGGGCCTCCTCTCTTCCCCTGAGCCTTTCCAGGGGGCTGGGGGGCTGGGAGCTGCTACCAGCTCGAGAAAAATCTCCTTTCTGATGTTTTCAGCTGCCTTCCTCCGTTGGCTGTCAGAGCATGACAGGGAACATTTCTCGCCAAAGGTCCCCTTGTGTTCCTGCCTAAACACACTCATAAATCCTTGCCTGAACCCAGAGGCAAGGCCCTGTGTTTGAAATAAGAGAGGCAGGGAGACCCGTCGAGAACCTGCCATCCCTCTCCATTCTATTTTCCTCTCCTTTCCTTCCCAGCTCCCAGCTGCAGAAAGTGGAAGGAACATTTTCAAGAGTCAGGATGCCTGGATTCTCATGTCTGCATCCCCGACTACCAGCTAGGTCTTGTGGGGGAGACAGGTGAGTCAACAAAGAGGTGTAACGCATATGCTTCAGTAAATAGACGACCTCGGAGCGGGGGAGCCCGTGGGTAGAGGGGGCGGGGAAGCTCCATTCGTTTATTTATTCAACAGCTATTTAGTGAACACATTTATTCCAAGTGCTGTGCCAGGCACTTAATCAGTTAGGGTCCGGTGAAGAAAACGGAAACCATTCTAGGTGTTTCACACGGTGGGAAGTTAATGCAGGGGACTGGTTACCCAGGTGATGGAAGAGTTGAGAGGTCAAATTGGCACCATCCAAAAATTAGCAACAGCAGGAAGCCACCAGCACCCCTAGGAATGGAAGGACAGTGAGGGGAGACGGTTTCATTAGATCCCAGAAACCAGAGTTGCCCTGCAGGGAGCTAGAGCCCAGGGAAGGCTGCCCAGCAGAATCTGGAGCCACAGAGGTGGCCACTGTCTGACAGGAGATGTAGTTGCGGCCAGAGACACTGCCCCAGGCAGGGAAAGGGTGAGAAATGCCCTGGCTTCTCCCTTCCATCCTCCAATCTCCTGCCAATTCCTCTTATTCGCCAAACTCAGCCAAAAGACAGTTCACCAGGAGCCTGGAAAACACAGCCTACGGGGGTGAGCCATCCCCACCCCCTTCCCATGATAGAGGAGAGAAGGAGAAGAACAAGGGATGGATTTGAGGGCAAACAGTTAAACTAGGGGCACAGTCCTAACAATTTACAGAGGGGGACATTTGATGTGGGTTTTAAAGCACGAATAGGAGCTTTCCAAGCAGGAAAGAGGGGAAGGGTAGAGGAAAGAGCAGGTTCAAAGGCAGAGGATGTGGCTTATTCAACTAACAGCAAAATATTCTGCTTGGATGCCAGGAAGGGTATATGAGCAGAAGCAACAAGAAATTGGGGACCATCCTGAAGGGCCTTGAAGGCTGAGCTCAGGGGATTGGATTTTATCCTATAGGCAATGGGGACCCCATTGGATCTCAGTCACAGACAACTCATTAGTAAAGAGGAGGGACCACAGGTTGGGAAGAGAGGCAGTGAGGAGGCTCTGCAATGGTCCTAGTGAGCAGTGATGAAGTCTGGACTAGGGCTGTTTCCATGGATACTGGGAGGAGATCGTGGAGTTAAGAGATTTTTAGGATGTATAGCCAACAAGGTTTGGTGGTTGGCTGTGGTGGGCAGAAGGAGAAAGAGAAGGAAAATCTGATATTTGGGGTAGTATCTGGGTCTCTTTCCCTACCTTCTCCTCCTTCTATGCCTACCTGTGAGAGAGACCTCCACTTATCCCCTAATTTCTATCTCCGTTTTTTTTATTGTGTTAGAACCTCCAGTTTTTTAGCTGGACAAAAGGCCTCCCAGAATAGAATAAAGACTACATTTCCCAGCATCACTTGCAGCTAGATATGATCATGTGACTAAGTTCTAGCTAATGAGATATAAGTAGAAGTGTCATGTGGTTGCTTTTAGGAGCCTTCCTTAAAGGCAGCTGGCATGAGTCCTCTGACCCCTTCTTTGTCTCCCTTCCTCATCCTGCATCCTGGACAGTAGGTATGACAGATGGAGCTTTGGCCACTATTTTAGACCAGGGAGCTAGAAGGAGCCTGGGTCCCCGAGGATGGAGGAGACTTGGCATCAGCCTTGCACTGCCCACATCAGACTTGTATGTGAAAGAGAAATAAACATCTACTTGTTTAAGCCACTGTTATTTTGAGTTTGTCACAACCAAACTTAATCCTAAATGATACAGTATTCCATCTCTCAGGCAATAATTTAAATATCTTATCTCATTTACTCCTCAACAATCCAATGATGTAGATAACATTAATATACCCAACTTACAGATGAGGAGACCGAGGCTCGATGAGGTCAAGTCGCTGGTCCAAGGTCACACAATGAGCAGGTGTACAGGGGGGATCTGAACTCCAGAAGTTTGACTTCAAACACTCTGACCTCCTCACAACACCCTCTTTTCCCTTCCCAGATGTTTTTCATCTTCCCTTTTGCCTCTTTCAGCCTGACACGTGCCGCTAGCAGTAATAATGGCCTCAATAATAAAGATAATAATAATAGGAGCACTGAGGCTTGTTCTTTTGTAGAAGTGAACAACTTCCCATTATTTCTGCCACAAATTAGTCTTAATTGCACTGTGGCATCATTAGGTGGCATTTGGGAAAACAAAGAAGGTCCCCAAAATGTCAAGAATATAATTTGATCAACAAAACATCTAAAAGAGAAAAAAATCAGGAGATGCTTATAAAAAAAAAACCCACTGGGCTGAATTTTATAATCTGTCCTTTTAACTCCTCTCTTTGTAAAAGACGAATTACACCGTGGTGGCTTCTGGGCTCTGTCTCGCTGAACAGTGGCTGAGCTGCCTGTGACACTTCCAGCTGAATTTGCTCCCTATTGTTAGCTGGAGGGAGGGGGTTCTTTCGCTGAGAGAAAAAAGAGTTGTTTGGACTATTTCTCTGCTTCCACTCTTGCCTCTCTATAGTCTAATCAGCAGAGAGCAGCCAGATGGGACTTTAAAAATCTACGTCACATCATGGCATGCCTCTGCTCAAACATTGTCAGTAGCTTCCCATCCTATTTAAAATAAAAAAACAAATCTTCATCGTGGTCTACCGGGCCCTGCATGATCTGGTCCTCACTCATCTCTCTGGCCTCACTGCCAAATCTCTGCCCTTCACTTATGATGCTTCTGCCATAACACACCGGGATGCTCCTGCCTCAGGGCCTTTGCACTTGCTGCTCCCCCCATCTGGAACAGATATCCATGTGACCCTCTCGTTCACCTCATTCAGCTCTCTGCTAAGAGTTACTTCCTCAGAGAGACCATCACTGCCCGCCACAAAAGAGCATCCCTTGTTGCTATCTACCTTCTTGTTCTGGCTTTTTTCATTGAATTGATCACTACTGCCATTACAATATAAATGTATTTGTATATTTTTTCATTGTCTTGTTCCCCAAGTAGAATGTAAGCTCCATGAGGGCAGGGACCGTATCTGGTTTGTTCAATGTTTGGCCTCCGTGCCTAGAACAATGCATGATGTATGGTAGGTTCTCAATAAATATTTGGGGAGGAAGGGAAGGAGAGAAAGAGAAGGGAAAGAAGGAAGAAATGGGGGAGGATGAGGGGGAGGGAAGGAAAGAGAGGCAGGGAGGCAGGGAGGGAGAGAGGGGAAGGCTGGCCAGTACCTGCAGAGGAAGGTATCTGAGAGGATAGGGCATAAATTACTTTTGAGGACCAGACAAAATGAAACTCAGTAAGAGGGATTGGAGTTAGGAATAGGAAGTATTTTTTGACGGTGAGAGATAGAAGGTACTGGAGCTGGATGGGGGGAGGGGGGAGGGGGAAGGTGGTTTAGGAAGGGATTTGCAATTAGGGAGTGGGTTTCCTGAGCGAAGATCAGAGTGAGGAAGGCCAGGCGGTGTGGCGAGGGCCCAGGCAGAGCTGCATTCCCCTCTTCCTGTCTTTCTGTAGGAGCAACGGGAACAGAAGGGATCTGGGTGAGGGGAGGGGGAAGAGGGGAAGGTGGTTCTCTTCTCCCCATAAAGTTACAAAAGAAATCTCGAGTAGTGAATCATCCCTCTTTACAATCAAGCAGTTATTTAAGATGGAAAAAGGAAAAGAGACACAGAGAAAGAGAGAAAGCGGGAGATGATCGCCAGCCAGCTCTCTCCCGAATCCCAGGCAATCAGCCACGGAGATGTGTCTAATCTCACGACGAGCTGCTTTCCTGATTGAGGGAGCTAATTGCAGGGCTGACACAGCTTCCCGGGAAAGTACTTGTAGACAAAAAATGCCGAGTGCTACCACCACCAACAAAAATACATCCATGCACACCCGTAATGCCTCAGAACCCAAGAGGCCTGTGCTGACGGAGACCATGCCGCAGCCAGCAGAAGGCAGGGATGCTCTTGAGGCCAGTCAAAACCACCCGGAAGCGCTCAGGGGAGAAATTGGCAGCGAACAGAATCAGCAAGTCCACAGAAGTGGCGGGACAGATGGCCGATAAGGCTAGGAAGAAAGGTTCGAGCTCACTAGTCGTCAAAGAAACACCAATTACAACAACGATGTTACTATTTTTGTGGGTCAAGTTAGAAAAGGTTTTGGAGAAAAAAATGCTCAGGTTCGCCTGGGTTTGTAGGAGGCAGAGACAAGACCCCGAGCAGATTTCTATGCTGTTGGGGGTTGCTCATCAGGACACCTGGGTGGAACAGGTGACAAGGGAACCATCTTTTTGGCCACTGTGGGCACAGAGCCCAGTGGAAACAGAAAGAAATAACCCAGCCTGCTCTGGGATGCAGCTGAGCTCCAGCCACCAGCCTCCTGTTTGTCTATGCCCACCGAAATGGTACCCAGAGAGAGGACTTGATGGGCACTCCACCCAACCAGAGCCCCGCCCTGGGCTCCAGTACACTGTCTCCGTCGTCCGGACCATGCTCAGCTCTAGCTCGGCTCTAGCTCGTTCCCTGATCCCAAATCTAATCCGTCGCGGCAGGAGCGACTGGTTTTATTTCACTCAGCCAGGCATGAGTCAGAACAACTTAGGAAAGAACGGTTTCTGGAGATGGTGTCCAAGGCCTGCACCGTGAGGATTCGCAGACTGCCTGACAAAATAATAATACCCAGTTCTGGCAAAGACGCAGTGAGACACACTTGCCTGCGTGCTGTTGGTGAGAGCGGAGATTGGTACGATCTTTCTGGAGGACAGTTTGACAGAAACCTGCTAAACGTCCATTCCCTGTGCCTTTCTTGGAAGCAGAAGTGGGAAGAAATGCCTCAGCGACTCCCTCAACCAGACTTTCCCTCCCTGATTCATTTATGACTCCACACTGCCCCACAAGGAAGGAGAAGTCACCATCTGATTGATCAGAGGGGGAGGCATCAATGGGTCTGTGTCCATTGGTCTGCGTCCATTAGCAGACGGGGTCGATGCGTGTTAAACTCAGCATCCCTGAGGCGTGCTCTCCATGGTATTCCCTGCTTCTATCCCATGGGATGGGGTTAGCGGGCACACCTAGGATGCTACTCTCAAGACTTGGATCCAAGGAGAAGGGGAGTACTTGGCCCCACTTGATGGGGCCTAAGCCAGGCATCCTGTGATGGTTAATGTCATGTGTCGACTGGACCATGGGGCGCCCAGAGATTTGCCTAAACATTATTTTGGGTGTGTCTGCGAGGGTGTGTCTGGGTGAAATTAGCGTTTGAATTGGTGGACACAGTAAAATGGTTTGCTCTCCCCAACGTGGGTGGGCATCATCCAATCCACGGAGGGCCTGAACAGAACAAATGTGGAGGAAGGGAAAATACATGGAATGTCACCCCTGACAGCTTGAACTAGGACATCAATCTCCTGCCCTCGGCGCTCCTGGTTCTCAGGCCTTTGGACTCACCCTGAGTTACACCACTGGCTTCCCCGGGTCTCCAGCTTGCAGAGGGCAGATTGTGGAGCTTCTCGGCCTCCATAATTGCATGCACCAATTCCTCATAATAGATCTCTTCCTATATATATATCCTATCAGTCCTGTTTCTCTAGAGAACCCTGACTAATACACACCCCAGCTCAGCCTTGCACTAGAATTTTGAATCTGGGGCTTTGCGTACTTGCATGGTTGTGAACAAAGTGGTACTTGATCCTGGTTCTGTTGTCATTCTGGTGTATTGCTTCTTTAAATCCTCGAATGCAGGTGCTCGGTGACGGGGAGGGCTGGATTCCGGCATCTCTGAATTCCTGGCAGTAATACCTTCTGATATCGTCAAAATTCCACCCTAATTTCTTTTTTTTTACTTGAAAGGTAACCCACACACAATAAAGCATATAAAGTGTATTCATTTTCATTGTACAGCTTGGTAATTTTTTTACTTTTCTTTACACCCATGTAATCTCCACCAAGATCAAGATAAGGAACATCTCTAGCACCCCATAACCTTCCATCATGTACCTTTCAAATCTGTTTCTCCCCTGAGAAGTAACCCCCATTTGGATTTTTTTTTTTTTTGGCGAGTAAGATTGGCCCTGAGCTAACATCTGTTGCCAATCTTCCTCTTTTTGCTTGAGGAAGACTGTCCCTGAGCTAACGTCTGTGCCCATCTTCCTCTATTTTGCATATGGGACACCGCCACAGCATGGCTTGACGAGCGGTGTGTAGGTCCACGCCTGGGATCCGAACTGGCAAACTCTGAGCCACAGAAGTGGAGTGGCCACCGGGCCAGCCCCCCGATTAGGATTTTAATAAACTTTGATTCATTATGCCTGCTGTTGAGCTTCATATAGATGAGATCACACAGAATATTTTTTTGGCTTTTTTCACTCAACACAATACCTGTGAGATTCATCCATATGGTCGCATGTATTAGTAGTTTGTTTCTTTTTGTTGCTGTATAATATTCCATTGAATGGACGTACCATTTACTTATCTATTTAACTATTGATGGGCATTTAGATTTTTTCTAGTTTGGGGCTAGGATGAATAGAGCTGCTACGAATATTTTTGTATCTATCTTTTTACGAATACACACACTCATTTCTCTTGAGTATATACCTAGATGAGAAATTTCTGGGTCACAGTGTAGGCGTGTGTTTAACTTCAGTAGAAGCCATTTTCCAAAATGACTATACCATTTTCAACTGCCCCAGGAACGTATGAGAGGTCCAGTTGCTTCAGATCTCCGCAAACACTTGACACCGTCAGTCTTGTTAATTTTGCCCATTCGGTGTACAGCGGAATCTTATCGTGGTTTTCATGTGCCTCTCTTTGATTAGTAATGCTGTTGAACAGCTTTTCCTGTGTTTATGGCCATCTGCATATCTTGTCTTGTGAAGTGCCTCTTCAAATAGTTTGCCCATTTTTTAATTGGGCACCTTAATTTCTAAAGGAATCAATACTGGGGAAATAATCAGAAAAGCAGACAAAACTTCATGCATAAAGATGTACAGCACAGCATTGCTTATAATGTCAAAAAGCAAGAAACAACCTACATGCTTCACATAGAGAATTCGCTAAGTAAATTATGATACGAGCATATATTCTGATACTAGGTAGTCGTTTAAAAAGATGCTCAGGATAAATATTCATAAAATGAAGAAATGCTTATAATGTAATGTTTTCATAGTGACTTTTTTTTAACGTAAGCATTAAAAGAAAAACTAGAAGGAAAAATACCAAAACGTTACTGCTGGTTATTTCCCAGTGTTCTACAATGAGTATATATTACTTTTATAATCAGAAACACAATAAACGTTATTTTTTTTTCAATTGCTAGGACTATTAAGTCTGACTGAAATTGAGTATTATGAACAAACCATAGCCTGCACAGAAACCAGTCCTGTGACTTTCACCATCTTTGGGCACAATTTTCTAAGCCTGAATACCTTGCAAACACTTTCTCAAGAGGAAATTGTTTTGTTTACTCCGCCTGCTGTAAAGGTGCCTTTGTGTCTATGTTCCGATTAGGTCTCTATCCAAGGATGCCAGGATATCGCTCGAATTTGAAAAGGCTTAAATGGGGCTCAGTAATGGGGCATTTAGGAACAGTAGACTTATCTGCAAATGGACACACTTCCCGTTCTAGGCAAAGGAGAGAAAGTCCACAGGCTCCATGAAGGTAGGGACCCCGATGCCTGTCCTGTTCACTGTTGTGTCCCTGGCACCCGGCACAGGACCTGGGCTCCATAAATATGTGTTGGATGAGTGAGTGAGTGAATTTAACTATAAGTACTGCTTTTCCCCTGCAAACAAACCAGACCTTGTGTATACAAAGGAGTGTTTCCCCTACAAAGACATCCCCTTGGGAGACTATAATTAGTTCTTACAACAGTGCTCCCATGGCATAAAACATTAGAAATTTCTTCTATAGAATTGCTTCCGGAGTCTATAATATATTCCTCTGAATAGTCTCAGAGTGGCCAATCAGGAAGAGTAGAAGGAAGACCTCCTAGAAGGGGTGCTGGAGGTGAGACAGGATGCACGCGCCGTCCTTTCTTCTTGGGCGCTGAGAAGACCCCAGACCAGGCAGGACCATACAGAGAGGCTGATCTAAGCACCACAGACAGGCAGCCTCACCTCCTCCAGGCTTCTGCACACCCCCCCCCACCAGCTCTTCTACCTTAAGCTCATTCTCATGCTGTCACTTGTCTGCTTCCAAACCTTTGATGTTTTCAGAGTAGAAGCCAAGCCTCCCAGGCTGGCTTTTATGGCCCTCTGGGGTCTGACTCCATCCATTCAGCCTCATCTCCCGTGATGCCCTTGTGTAGACCTCCAGAGGTCCACAGAGGATGAGGGCTGCATCCTGAGGCTCTCGGCAGGTTCTCCTCCATCCTATAGGCTGGGCTGTGAGAAACATCCTGATTTTGGAAGGCATGGCAACCCAAGAGGAGGTTCATCTGCAGCTCCTTCGCACTAGAGATCGGGCAGGGAGGAGTTGGAACGATATTCTAACGTGAAGCTCTGGACCAGTGGTTCTCAACCCTGGCTACACATTACAATCACCCGGGAAGCTGTGACAGAGTGGCCAGCTGGCCACCAAGATTTATGTGGCTAGGAAGTGGCCTCCCTGCCAAGGACTAGATTTCCCAATCTCCCCTGCATAGAGATGGGATCATTGACGGAGCTCTAGCCAATGGAATATGGGCGGAAGTCACGTACATCGCTTCTATGGCTGGTCCATAAAAATCCTCCCAAGCAATCCTCCATCTGCTGACTAGATGTTGAAGCCCAAGTGAGCTTGGAAGGCATGAGTTGATGATGACAGAGCCTCCAGCAGCTGGATCCTGAATGGGGAGCATAACCAGCTCCAGGTAGAATGGACTTTACATAAGCAAGAAATGCGTGTCCCGTGTTAGGCCATTAAGATTTAAATGTCTGTCTGTTACAGCCACTAAGGCTATCTTAATATTGGACTTTTTGAGAAATGGCATGCCTGAGGCCCAGCGCCAGAATCTGACTTAGTTGTCTGGGGTGGAGCCAGGCTCTGGTACGTTTTAAAAGCTCCCCATGTGATTCTAACGTCAGGGTTGTGAACCAAGCTCTAGGCTCAGAAGTATTCATAGATCCTGCTTCAGTTTCATTCAACAAATCATGGAGCCCCACTCTCTGTCAGGTGCTCTGCTTTTTGCTGGAAGTTTGGTCCCGAAAGCTGTCAGAGACTCAGCTTCTCTCCCACCCATGGCCGTGGCCCGAAATCCTGCTGCCTCAGACTTGAAGGCAAATGGAGATCCCCCTTATCTCCTTGGGGGCCTGGCAGGCCCCTCTGGTTCCTAAATGAGCCCCACCCCTCTCCCCGCTACCCACCCCAAGACCCTGCCTTCCACCTGGACCAGAGGTAGAAGACAGAGTGGATTTTCCTGCAGCTGGAGGAAGGTTGAAGAGTTTCCACTGGGCGGCCCATGGTGCTACCTCGGAACATGCCAGTCCTTTGTATGGTAACACCAAACATCGGCAGACCCCTCCTCTGGGACAGCCAGTCCTTGGGCTAGCAACAGGGACACAGAGATGGCTACGACTCAAAAGCTCACAGTCCAGTTACAGACATAGACTATGGTACTGGAATGGAGCCTGGGGGTCATCCAAAGGCATCCTGGGTTCCTCCATCCTCGAGGCAGCTGGTGTGGTAGACAGGGCACTGAACTCACAGGCAGGAGGCCCGGGCCCTGACGCTGCCTCTAGCACTTCCTTCAGACAACATCAACGCAGTGTGGCAAGAGCTATAATAGAGGTTGTACAGGGCACTGTAGGGTCCAGGTGAGGCAGTGACTAACTCCTAGAGGGGATCAGGGAAGACCCTGCAGAGGGGTTGATATTTGAGTTGGGTCTTGAAGGAAAAGCAAGTGTTAGCCAGACAGACAAGAGAGGCAGACAATACAGGTAGAAGTCACAGAGACAGGAGTGCAGGGAAGGCTTTAGAAGTAAGTTAGGTCTGGCTGGAGAGAAAGGAGCTAGGAGGACGGGGCAGGAGTCAAGGCTGGAGAGGGGGCTGGGCTGATTTGTACAGAGCCTAAAATCTGGCACTCAGGGGCTTGGACTGCGTCCTGTGGGCTCTCAGGAGCCCTTAAAGGGCTTTGAGCCAGGCATGACATAGTCAGATTCACGGTTTACAAAGGGCCTCTGGGATGGGGATGTACCATTTGGAAGGAGAGAGGCAGGAGGTGGGAGCCCAGTTGGGGGGCTGTTAGTTATCCAGACAGAGGTGATGCGGGCAGTGGCCATGGTGATGGAGAAAAGGGGCCACCCTAAGGATCCCCAGGGTTCCCTCTCCCAAGAGGAGGCTTGGAGAGAGCACCGAGTTTGGAGTCTATACCTGCTGTATCCTCGGTCGGAGATGCTCTTCCTCCGTCTCTGTATTCTCACCCTTCAGTTCTGTTCAAACGCCACCTTCTCAGAGAGGCTGTCACAGACCATCGTATCAGAGTGGATGCCTCAGTTCCCCCCACCCCCGGTGATTCCCTTTATTGTAACTTCATGATCTGTGACTTTTTTATTTGTTTATTCATGTGTTTACGGTAAGCTCCGTGAGGACAGTCCCCTCGACTGTCCTGTCAACTGTGAAACTCTAGCCCCGAGCACAGTGCCTGGCACATAGTAGGTGCTTTTGCTAGATTACATCATTGGCCTCAGTTCCTTGCCTCTTCCTGTATTCATGCTCTTCCTGAACTTTGCAATGCCCTCTCGTTGTGGGTGGGGTGTATGTCCCCACCACTTCATTGAATCTGGCCAAGTGGCTTGCTTTAGCCAGTAGAGTAAAGTGAAAGTGGGGTGTGCCAGCTCCAGACCTGGGCCTCCAGAGGCCTCGTGCATTTCTGCTTGCTCTCGCGCACCTCTGCCACGGCTGGAAAAAAGATATGCCCAGGCTAGCCCACTGGTCCCAGGAGGAGGAGGAGGAGAGACATGTGAAGCAGACCCACCCCCAGCCACGCTCAGCCCGGATGAGCTGACCCACAAATCTATGAACACAAATAGCTGTGGTTTTGAGCCACTGAGTTTTGGGGATGGTTTGTTACGTAGCGTTTTTCTCTCTCTGTAGAGTGAAGGGGCTGCGGGGGCTGGTTTAAGCATCTTCCTCCAAGGTCTCTGGCTTTTCTTCAACCATGGAGGCTCCTGGCTTCCCAGTCCTGCCCTGTCCACCCTTCCTCACTCTGCCTTCCCTCAGCCCTCATGAATAACCATGCGGCATCTGCTTTCACAGGGCCAAGTTCACGGCTCCTGAGAGCCCCACTTTCAAGGCACCTCTTTGCTGATACTCCTTCTTCCCCACTACATCACCAAAGGCCCGGGGGCATAAACGGCTAAAAACTCTCCTGAGTTCTGATGTGCAAATCAGACAGCCTCAGGCAGCCCCAGAAAGAACACTGTCCTTGCCAGGAAGGCTGGCCCCACAGCCCAGGTGAGTGGGGGGGAGGGTGGCGGGCTGGATTTGGAATATTGGGGGCCCATCAGAGCCTGAGCGGGGTGCAAGACAGGAGGGAGTCTGGATCTGAAGTCATGGAATCCTAGGCCTGGAGGGAACCTGAGAGACCATTTGGAGCCAACCCTCATCTGACATATGGGGAAACTGAGGCATGAGGCAGTAAATAGACTTGCCCAAGTCAACCATTTCGAGGCAATCAGGAACCAGACTTCCTGACTCCGGGCCCAGTGCTCATTCCACTGCCCCCTGCTGGTCACAGGTGGGAGAGCACAGGCAAAGCTTCAGAGGCTGGAGGTTACTTATTTGCTGGTCCATACCATACCACGCCAGGCCCACCCCCAGGCAGGGAACACCTACCCCAGGCCAGGCTCTGTGCTGAGGGTGAAAGGGACAGGGCATCGATTAGATGTCAGAGCCTGTACCAGGGAGCTTATGCCAGGACCTGTGCTTGGTGAGCAACTGGGTGGCAGGCCATGGGCTGGCTGAGCATCTACCATGAGCGTCTTCTATGCCAGGTACCACCTGCTCAGTGGCAGAGGGCCCAAGGGCTCTGACCCCCTCTGCCTCCCTGCCCGTCACTTTGCTCTCTGTGTGCCTCTGTCTCCAGGCCCCTTTGCCGTCTCTCTGGGTATTTTGTCTTCATCCTATTGCTCTCAACGGGCTCCGGCAGTCTCTCTCTCTCTCGCCGTCTTCTACTCTCAGTCTCTTTGTTTTTTCTCTTTTTTTCTATCTTTTCTCTGTGTCTCTTTTTGTCCACGTGTCTCTCTCCCTGCCTCCTGTGTGTGTGTCTCTCTCAGTCTCCCCTCTTCTCTGTTTCTCTTGGTCTCCCTCCCCACTCCGCCCAGGTGTCGGGATGAAACCTCTTTTCTCTCTGAGGTTGTACAGTCTCCTTTTCCCACGTCCCCTCATCGTCTTCTTTCTCTGTGTCTCTGTGTCTCTGTGACTACCGCTCTCTGTATCTCTGTCCCTCTCTCCCAGCCTGTCTCCTCTCCCCCGACCCCAGGTTTCTGTCCCACACCTCCCCCTCCCGGCTTCTCTTCTCTGCCATTGACAATTACAAGTGTGTCTGCTGAAGTAGCTCAGCTCTTTGTCCGTGATGGGTAACAAGAGGCTGTATGTTTGCAGCCACTGACTGGAAATACTGAATTCCTTTTCAGCAAAGACAGACAAGCACCCTCTCAGTTTATAAATATTAATTATAGGCACCCGGTAATGAGAGAACAGGGCGGCTGTTGGCTGTGATCTCTGATTGTTTGACTAATCCTAGAGACAGTTTAAACAAGATGGTCACTACCTGACGGGAAGAGGAATTAGGGTCTTTTCATAAGGATCAGCTCAGGAAATCGGCAAGAGACATGAACTCGCTGAGGATACTAGGCAAGTGACCTTGGACAAAGCCTCTTCCCCTCTCTCGGCCTCAGTTTCCCCTCTTGTACTCGGATGCCCTTCTAGCTCTGACCTGTATGATGTGGAGGTCCCACTTTAGGAAGGGGTGGGGCAGAGCATCTGCCAAATGGGCATCATGGACCAACAGAGGGAAGGCCCAGCTCAGAGGAGGGGCCTGGAGAGCTGTGGGGGACAGCGTGTGGCTCCTCTCCATCCTTAGGGCCATCTATGGGCCTGGCCTAGTTTGAGTCAACTTCTCCTGGCTTGAGGCAAAATCTTGAGCAAGAACTGAAATGTGCCCCATCTTGCAAGTCAGACTTTCCAGACTTACCACTGGCTGGGCAGGCCTTCCAAGCACCTCTGTTTTTCTTTCTGCAAAATGGGAGTGACGAGGAGGAACTTTATGCAGCTCTTCTTGATGCCAGTGTTGAAAGTCAATCTAAATTGAATCTAAGAAGGACCCAGACTGGCTGTGTCTGCCAGAGGCCATTTCAACAACTGCGCTATCTCCAAGCTCGCGTCTCAATTCGATAGTTATTGACCTCGTTAAGTGCACAGCAGAGCAGCGGTTCCCAATGCACAGCCAGGAGGAAGGCTTGATGGAGGAAGAGGAAGATCTGCAACAGGGAGTGTGCCTCTGAGAGGTCCCTGGTCCAGGTCCCCACCTTGGGGAAAAGTGGGCTATTCCTTCTAGAAGATATATTTTCTAACCCCCCTCTCCTCTGGGGAGATCTTTACATTTGTAAAGCACCAAGCCATTTATCATCTCTTGGGAACACAGGTCGGCCTGCAGGAGAACGGTGTGAAATATGTGTTTCCCATTTGGCAGAAGCAGACCCTGAGCTACGAGGCATCGTGGTCTCTTGCCGGAGACCATGCAACCAGGAAGCGGCTGAGTTGGGAGTCAAACCCTGGTCTTTGATCCCAAAACCCAGCTGTGGGTCATCACTGGGTTCCCAGCCCCTTCAGCCTGCAACTCCTCCAAGGGGCACGAGAGTCCAGCAGGCATCCTTGGAGGCTGGGACTGGCCTCTCCGCCCTACGATCCTCCTCTCCTATCATTGCCATAGAGCCCAGGCTGGCCTAGGCAAGGTGCTCACCAATGTTTATTGATCAAACGGAGGAAGGAGGGAATGTTCTTCAAGGTCCCGATGGTGTTTCCACCAGTCACTCCTTGCCTGGTAGTTAAAAGAGCGTGCGCGTGGATTCAAACCCTGGCTCCACCACTGTGTGTGAGACCTCGGGCAAATTACTTAACCTCTCTGTGCCTCGGATTTCTAACCTGTAAAACGGAATAATATTAGGACAGACTTCACTGTCATATACTAAGTGCTCTATAAGAGTTGGCTATTATTGTTAATAACCACGCCTGTCGTCCCTCTTTCCAGGGCAGAGAAGGCACTTTACCCAGTTTCACGTGAGGGCAAATGAGGAAGGAGCATTAGACTGCTCTCCATTATTGTGCTGGAGGCTCTCCGTTCCTACCGTTAGGGAGGTGGGGAGGGAGGCTGGCTCAACTCTGGCCCTCATGAGGCCAGAGGCAGGGGCGGAGCTGCCCCTACAGCCCTCACCTCCCCCAGACTCTGGTCTATGGAAAGGCCCTACAGGCCCCATCCTGGTTGACCCTGAACAGGGGGGAATAAAGGCTTCGGGCTCTGCCTTGCCCTGGGCTCTGTGTTTCGCAGCAAACCCCTGCCACCATCCCGCAGGACTGGGAGGGGCCAGGGGTGGGGGGCGGCGACTTGCTTAAGAAAACCCAGCATTCTGAGTGTCCCCGCTGCCCCCCTCGTGGGCCCAGGCCCAGCTAAATGCTTCTCTAGAACCGTCTCCACTCCAAGTGCAGACACGCAGAGCTGGTCCGGGGGGAGCCATGGGCTGGGCTCGCACACGAATCAGAGCGCAGCGGTCCAGGCGGCTGCCGGCAGAAAGAAGCTGAACCTCTTCCGACTCCTCGCTGCGCTCTCCCCTCGCTTTCTTTAGCAGCTGGACGATGCTTGCTAGTCCTAAATCTTTCAGGAGCCCTCTCCACGCGCCTCCAGAGGAGTCAAGCCTGGCTCAAGGGCTGAGATGCGAGCCCATTTTCATGCTGGGCTGCTTGAGGCTCCGGCCCTCCTTCCCCAGGTCTTCCCGTCGCTCTTCTTCAGAAGTTGACACCATCATCAAAATCTGTGTATGCAGCTCCCTCGCATCTGTGCTCTCCCTGCCTCCTCCCTCCTTCCGGCCCTCCCACCACCCCACTGTGCCAGACAGAGACAAGACCGCTTCTGCCTGCAACCAACGCCCTCACAGCTCCCCCCAAAGATTTGCAAGGAAATCTTCCTGCAGATTCAAAAGGAGGCTGTGAGCTCGGCGCCAGTCATTCAAATTTTCTACGTGATTCGTTTGCATATTCATCAAACTAACATCCATTCCATCAACTGACTTTGTCATCTGGGGCCAGCATCTTGAACCCTTTGAGCCTCAGTTTCCTCATCTGTAAAATGGGAAGAAGAATCGTACCCACCTCACAGGGTGAGTGAGGAGCAATGAGAAGATGCACATAAAGGCAGTAAAACATTAGTAGTGGCTGTTACTACACGTATTTTTCATTCACTTAGGACAGGCTCTGTGCCAAGCCCTGGAGTCACACAGATGTACCCAGATAGCATCACTGTTCTCGAAGAGCTCAGCATGACGTGGGAGGAAAAGACAGATAAACAAAAATGCCAATACGGTGGGATATGTTTGCATAATAGAAGAATATACAAGTTACAAGGAGGCATAAAAAAGGAAGACCTTGGAGGCAGAGCGTGGGCATGCTTGAATGGACTCTTGGAGACTGAGTAGGAGTTCACCAGGCAATCAAGGTAGGAAAGGCATTGTAGGCAGATGGAACCATATACACAAAGACTCAAAGGCAAGAAATAGCATTTTACGGCCCGAGCCATAGACAATGAGAGGCCCAGAGACAAGGCAGAATGGGTGATTGGGGGCCAGGTTACCGAAGGTTCTACCACTGCAGGAGAGTCTGGACTCACCCTGCAAGCGCTGAGGTCGAGGTGTGGGAAGGGTTTTAAGCAGCAGAGTGACATGATCACACTGGAGTCTTAAGCTGTGCACACATTTGAGCCTGCAGGGTTTACATAACTTTTCCTTTGCTTCTTGAGCATTTATCCAGCCTGGAGATTTTCGAGCAAGCACTTTCCCTTATTTCTATTCAACCCGAAAGTGGCAGTGGAATCCAGCTTGCATCGTATTGAAATGCAGGTGGCCTGCGCAACAGTGTTGCTAAAATTACCAAAACTAACCACAGCCAGGGAAAGGCCATTATCGGAAACAGATTTTATTACCATGGAAACCAGCAGATAATGCCAAGTCCGGTCATTTTTATTCTCCGAAAAGAGAGAGAGAGAAGGAGAGAGAGAAAGAGAAACAGAGAAAGCAGCAGGAGAGGGAAAGCTATTGAAAGGCAGCGAGAACTCCGGCGCAGACTGGCAGAGGGGCAGAGAGAGCTGGGGCATCCGACTGAGGGTGTCGTGCCACACATGCCTCGTGGCCAGCCAGCCACGTACTCGGCTAACATTTATGAAGCTCGTACTACGTGCCGCAGGCTGGCAGGAAGCCGCCAGAAAGGGTTTTGCAGAGTGACTTCCACTACTGGTCCAAAATGTGTGACACAGTGCAAATGCCCCCAGAAAGAGCTGCCCCAGGCCAACTTCAAGGCAGCCCTGATGGTCCCTACAGATAGCACTGGACTTGGGATCAGAAGACCTGGCTTTGCGTTCAGGCTCTGCCCGGAGTGGCCTGTGACCTTGGGAAAGGTCATAGAAATTCTCAGAGGCTCAGTTTCTTCATGTGTCCTGAGAGGGACCTCCAGGGGTGGTTGTGAGCATCCAGTGTACATGGCCACCCAGGCACTTTGTAACTGTAAAGGACTGTGGGCACACAGGACTCCTATATCTGTGTCTCTATTTTGTTCCCTGATGTGAGGGGCTCCGTCCCCTCATCACACAGCTCCCTGGTCGCTGTAGACTGTGGGATCCAGCCCCAGCCCGCATGACCCCAAATGCCGAGGCAGGTGGGCAGGAGGCCCTGCTGAGAGTTCTGGGGGCGCTGAGCAGAGGGGCAGCAGGACAGTCGAGGACCAGGGTGGGTTTGTCAGCGGGGCTGAGATGAGGCATCACTAGCTCACCCAGGGAAAAAGAAAGACTAAGGACACAGAGAGAGGAGCTACGCCAGGAAACCCTAGGGGAGAAGCTGCCTGTACAGACTCTAGGATCCTGGGGAAGGACTGAGCACGAGGTGTTAGCTGCCAAAGTGTATAATCAGGGGGAGGGCAGTTGAAAGGAAGCCACAGAATATACGAAAAGACCCATAACAGCACACGCACGTACACAAATGTCCCAAATCTTTGCTGCTCAAAGTGAGCATCATGTGGGAGCTTGTTAGAAATGCAGACTCTGCCCCAGACCTCCTGGCGATTCCTCTCTCCATGCAGGATTGAGAGGCTCTGGTCTAAGTCACTTCCTTTCTCTGAGTCTCAGTTTCTTCATCTATGAAACAGGAATAATAATACCCTTCAGGCCACATAGGGCTGTCGGGAGGATTAAAAAAAATTTTAATGGATCACTTTGAAAAATGAAAAGCACCATATGAATGTAAGACATCGTTTTGTTGTTATGTAGTTCTTATTATTACATACAGGGAGCCCAAACTCCCGGGGTAACCAGGCACTTTCATAACAAAATGACTTGATTAGACTGTTCTCTTTAAAACGCTGCTCCCCGGCTCCCGTTTTCCTATCAGTGTGCCTGTTCTTGCAGCTGCATATTAAATCTTCATCCCATCAGCACTTGACTGAATTTGTAGAAACAAAATGGAAGCAGGAACTCAGGCATGAATTAGCAGTTTAAGGCAGGAATGAGATTACGATAAAATCCTCACTCTCTCCATCCATCAAAATGTAATAAGAACAGAAAACTAATGTGAAAATATCAACATGACCTATTGCTTCGAGCCTGTCATCACCATCCTTTATGGTCGAGCCTTGCAAGATGCGAGCATCTCGTTTCACTGTAAGCATTGCGCTTTCAGCAGGAGATGCAGACCGTGTCCCAGACGGGCTGAGCACTTGGGCAGATCCCTCTGGGGGACACGGGAAGGGACCAAATGTGACACAGTTCCCTGACTTTCCAAGTCAGGGAGAATGAGAATGAATCCAAGGTGACTTGAGCTGAAGGGTGTTTTGTTCTGGTCTTGAGTCTGTCTATGGGTGGGGAAGACCTGTCAAAGGATCGTGGTTCCTGTTCTAGAAGATGTGCAGGAAAGGACATCTCCTAAGTTCTGGTTGTCTCCAGGAGCCTCTGCTCCTGCAGCAATGGCAGCCTCCAGAACCAGCCTCAGGCTCTCACTGCTGCAACCTGTCCAGCTGCATGGACACCATAGGATACAGAGCAGGTTCCTGAAGGGCAGTGGTATTACCGTTGGTCCCTCTATCAGCAGATGAGGGACAGATGGGCTCGGAGAAGCAATGGGACTTGTGCAAGGACAAACAGCAAGTAAGGGTTAGACTTCAGTTCTGCTGGACTCCTTGTCCAGTGCTCTTTGCATTTCACCCCATTGCCAGCAATGTGCCAGGACTGAGCTTGGGCTGGAGGTATGTGAAGCGGGAGCAGTGGTTCCTGCCCTCAGGGAACTTCCAGCCTCACTCCCATCCTGAGCCCCTTCTCCCTCCAACCTCCTCCCCCTCCACTCTGCTCTAGCCACTCTGGCTTCCTATTGCTCTGTAAAAGAATGGAATTTTTTCCCAGAGTCTTTGAACATTCTCTTCCCTCACCCTGGAATGCTTTTCCCCTCACTGTTCACTGAAGCAACTCTTCGTCCTTCTCCGAGGACTTCTCCAAACAACTCCAAGTCTCACCCAAAATATCACCTCCTCAAGGAAGCCCTCCCAGATATACCTTCTCCCTACACCCTCTCCTCTGCCTCAGGGCCCTTGGTTAATTCACTGCCATATCAGCCTGTGCTGTTCCCCTGTAGCACATTTCTCAATAGTAATTAAGTCATTATTTGTATTATTATTTAACATGTGTCCCCTCCATAGGATAGCAGGCCATGAAGGTCTGGGACCACTCTGCCTTGTTTACTGCTGTATTCCCCAGCACCTAGCACAGTACCTGGCATTTATTCATCCATTCGGTCAAAAATTTTTATTGAGCATCTACTATATGCCAGACACTGACAGCATGCCTGCTCTCACGGAGGCTTCACTCCAGTGCAGGAACACATACCTAAACTAACATATGTCAGGCAGTGATGAGGGTGGGAAGGAACACAGAGCAGGGTGCGCTAAGTTTAGATCTGACGTTCGGGAATCCTCTTGGAGAAGGTGATCACCTTGGAGAAGGTGATGAGCCACATCCATGCTTAAAGGGGCGCATTCCACACACAGGAGCAGTAAGTGCAGCTGCCCTGTGGCTGGTATGTGCTTGGTGTGTTCCCGGAGATGGGAGGGAGGGGCAGTGGAGGTGTCAGGGGAGTGGAGAGCCGCTGCGGGGTTGTGGGCAGGGGAGTGGCGTGCCCTGACTTCAGTTCTAAAAGGACGGCTCCGGGTGCTGTGTGGAGACCAGTGCAAGGTCGAGGGCAGGAGCAGGGAGATGCGTTAGGAGACTGTTGCAACAGTCCCGATGAGAGATGAGGGTGAGACGATGAGAGACGACGGTGGCTCGGACTAGAAGAGTGACCATGGAGGTGGGAAGAAGAAGATTCCGGATGTATTCTGAAGATGGAGCCAACGGAGTTTGCTAGTGGATCGAATGTGGCGTACGAGGGAAAGAGAGGAGTCAAGGATGACGCCAGGAATTTTGGCCTGAACAACTGGAAGAATGGAGTTGCCATGAGTCAATAAATTATCTTTTATGCCAAAGCCCATTTGAGCTGGAGTTTTATCTTTTGAAATTAAAAAAAAAAAAAAAATCTATGGGCCGGCCTGGTGGGGTCGTGGTTAGGTTCACACACTCTGCTTCGGTGGACCGGAGTTCGCGGGTTTGGATCCCAGGTGCAGACCTAAGCACTGCTCATCAAGCCATACTGTGGCGGCATCCCATGTAGAGTGGAGGAAGATGGGCACGGACGTTAGCCCAGGGCCAATCTTCCTCAGCAAAAAGAGGAGGATCGGCAACGGATGTTAGCTTAGGGCTGATCTTCCTCACCAAAAAAAAATCTTGACCAATTCAGAGACTAACAGATAGGCCAGAGGTAGTAGGGCGGGGGAGAGGGTGGGGACAGATGGAGAGAGACAAAGCACGTGCTGCGTGGCTGCAGCAGGAGAAGGGGCTAAGATAGAACAAAGAGGACTCGGGTTTCCAGCCCAGGTGCTCTGGAGTATGGCCTCCTCATTGGTGGGACGTACAGACTCAAACAAGTATATGACTTTTCCTCTTTAACATCTTGAATTTAAGGCACTAGCTGCTGGAGCTCTGCAGACGCCAGCGCTGGAGACAAATCAGTCACCACCTGTGCCATGTCTTCAGTGAACCACGCGCTGGGCCAGGCTCGTCGTGTACAAAACTCTACACGAGTCAGCACGCCTGTCTCCATCTTACAGATGAGGAAACAGAGGCTCAGAGAAGACAGGGGGCTTGCCCCAAACCATACAATTAGAAATAAAGATCTGGGAGCCACCCAGGAGAAATGAAGCCCTTCTCCTTAAGTGTCATTATGAACCCATGGGCTGGAGGTCGAGAGACACGGGCTCCAGCCCTGACTCTGCCACTCGCTTCTGTGTGACCTTGGGTGAGGTCGCCTTCCACTCCGTGCTCGCCTTCCCCATCTGGGAAATGCCAAGAGTGGGCTGGATGGTCTCCCCAACTCATTACCACTCCCGTTCCTCCTGATCAGGGGCCAAGGCGGGCAGAAATAATCAGTCTGCCACACAGGTTGAGCACCTACTGTGTGCTGCACCTTCTCCTGGGAAGACCCCAGAGGAAGGAGGGGCTGTGGGCTTGGCGTGGTCTGCAGAGGGGCCTGGAGTCCACCCTCAGAGGGCTCCCGGAACGGTGGGGCTGGGAGCGTGGGGCCACAGCAAACAGCTCTGCCGGGAGAGACCAGGGAGGCAAGCCAAGCTCCTGCGCACGAACCGCTCACAGCATATGCTCTGCATTTCATACATCATTTGCAAGGAGCTGCAGCCATTCTGCAAAGTCTCTTCCTGCTCCAAGAACATCTGGGCTTTGGCTTCTGTCTTTTCTGATCCAGCTTCTGCCGTTTACTCTGTCCCCTTCCACTGCCACCAGCAACCACGGAAAAGATTTTCGGTAAGTTTGGGAGATCCAGGTAGAAGTGAACTGTGTCACTCCCCCTGGAGGGACTGCATAAGGTAAAGAGCGTGCGTGATCCAGGTTCTGGGAGACGCACCTGGTGAAGGTCGAGCAGGGATGCTCTGTGTCGTGTGAGGGCCGCGTCTGGGAGGGCGCCCTGAGCAATGAGCATAGGGCCACAGGAGGCGCACAGAGTAACGTAAGCAAAGGCCGCAGCAGGATTCACTGAGGAAAGCAGACGCTGCCAGAGCTGGGTTTCCACGCGGAGCTGCTATGATTCAGTGATGTTCAAAAATGCCCGCAGCAGGGTCCACTGTTCTGTTAGGTTCGGTTTCAGTAAGTACCTCGCTGTGTCGGAAGGGCTGGGGAATGGGAGTGATGCCACTGTTAGGGGCCCTGGAAATGTGGGCAATGTGCGGATAGGGCAGCCCCAAGCCTCATTCGTGATTATCTCCAGGGCTTAACACATAGCAGGAGGTCAATGAATAGTCGCTAAGCAAATGAATGGACCGGCTGAGGGACAACACTGCACCCAGCTGCACTGAGTGAAGGACCCAACACCATCAAGGACTCCTCCAGCACTGCTCCCAGGGCCTGCCCAGGACATCAGGACCTCAGATATGATGGAAATGGGTCATCTGACCCAAAGAGTGGAACCAACCCCATCTCTCCTTCTTGCTCTCTCTCTCTCTTCCTCCTTCAGTCTCTGGCTTTGTGGCTGGAAAGAAAACAAAGAAGGATCCCCCTTCCATGCCGGGACCCTCCCACTAAGCCAGAGCTTCCCAGAGTGCAGGCTGTCCACCCTCCTCTGTCCTTCCAAAGCTGGGCCAGCAGCTCAGCACCCAGGACCTGGGGAAAAGTGGAACTTCGGGCCTCCACCCCACCCACCTGATCCCTGCACGGCTACAGCAGCCATGGAGCCTGCTGGGGCCAACATCAGGCTCCAATCTGGCAGAACCCCCACGCCCCCTCCCTGTCCTGGGGTGCCCACCCCCAGCCTGAACCCACAAAGAACCAAGATGGCCAGGGAGCCCTGAGCACCGGAGCAGCTGGCTGAACCTCGAGCCTAATGCGGGTTCTGGTTCTCTCCTAATTCTCTCACTCAGTAGAGTGGCTGAGGGCCTGCCCTGTGCCAGGCACTGTGCTCAGCCCTGGGGGTGCCACAGTGACCAAGCTGCCAGGTCCCTGCCCCGTGGAGCTGACATTCTAGCAGAGAAGAAAGCCAGTAGGCAACCAGCCAACCAAAGAAATAAGAATTTTTCAGGGGGTTTTGAACACAACAAAGGCGACGCAAAGGTGAGCTAGTTTTTCTGTTTCTTCCCCGACCTCGACTCCGTTCTCCCCTCCATGATCTGCTCTGAGCTCTGGGGGCCCGAGCCTCCAGGATGGAGGGGGCATCCTAGCTGGACCACATAGGGCTGGGGCTGGGGGATCCTGAGGAGGTAACAGCAAGGAACCAGGAGACCACACTTCTCCAGGACAAAACAAGAAGTGACAGGGTCGGGCACGCTGTGGCTGAGCTGTGCACTGCAATGGCCACTGCTGTGGCCTCTGAGCCTTGGTCTCCTCTCTGTACAATTGAGAAACTACATCTGCTTCTCAGAGCTGTTGTGAGGATGGGCACGTATGTGAAGTGCCTGACATATAGTGGGTGTTCAATAAATGGTTTCCATTATGATAATGATGATTATGATTAGCAAATTACTTAAAATCTCTGAGTGTTTTCTAGGCTATGGAGTAGAAATAATCAGATCCATGTCACAATGTCCTTGGGAAGCTAAAAGGTCATAGTCTACATGAGACTGCCAAGCACAGGACTTGGCCATGGCAGCTAGGTGCTCAGCAATCACCAGTCCATTCTCCCCATCCTCCTCCTTCTGACCCAACGAGCAGATATGGAACCTACGGATGGCCATGGTCAGAAGATAGACTTCAGATCCTTCCAAGATCTCTCAGCTCCCCTTGAAAGTTGTGAGCTCTGCACCCCTGGAGACATCCAAGGAGAAGTTAGATGACCTTGTGTCAGTGGGGGAAGGTGATAAATTTCAGGCAGAGGACTCAAGCCCAAAAGCCCTTCCAGCTTGGAGGATGCACAGTTCTACAACTCTGCAAGCTCTGGTGTAATCAGACTGCCCAGCCCCAGCCTGTAGTAAACATGACCTTGGACTTGGAATCAGAAGGCTGTGGGCTGGATCCCAGCTCAGCTTCTTCCATTTTCTCAGAACCTGCACATAGCAGGTGAGCCACAAACCATTTTCCCTTAGCGCCGAATGGATGCCCACCTCTTCAGCTCCCTCCAGCAAAAGCCTCACACTTGAGCTTCTGTACGAACAGTCTAGCCTTCCCCTAGAATTCCCCAATATCAGGAAGAGAGCAGAGGCTCCTCCAAAAGTAGATGGGGCCGGCCTAGCACCTCCTGCTGAGGAGCACCCACGGTGCCCCTGGATGGCTCCACACCACAGCCCCCCACCCGTCCCTGGCGGCCCCAGGCCCAGGTCCAGCCCCAGCAGGTGTGTTTGGAGACGTCCATCCCCAGTCTCACCCCATACATGTTCCCCAGCTCAATTACAGGCTCAATTTTCTTTTCTGTTTAATCCCCAAATCAATATGTGTTCATACATATTTAATCGGGAGGCTGTTTTTATTAGAGTGGGGATTAGTTTGACATCTTTCTCTCCACTACTTAGAAGACATCCACCACTCACAAGGAAGATGAGTAGATTAATGAGGGAAAGGCCTAAGTGCAGGCTGGGCCTGGTACTCCAGCCAAGTCAGGGAAACTGAGAGCACCGCTCCTGGGCCTCCATCCCTTCTGCATGGAGCTGGGGTCCTGCTTCTCTCTCCGGGGCCAAACCTGCAGCCCACCCTCACCTCCGATGCCTGCTGGAGGTCCCTGCCCGGGGAAGCTCCCTGGGAACTTTCCAGACCTGCTCTCCACCCTCCCCCAGCTGAGGAGCCAGGAGAGCAAGGGCCAGCTGCCTGTTAGAGGTCAGCCTCAGCCTCGCCTTCCAGAAGTAATATATTTCTCCTTCCAACTCCGAGTCAAGGCTGAGCAGAATAAATTATCACCCTTTCGCAGCGTAATCACTGTCACACTCAGCCCCGGCTGCCATCTGCTCCTTCACCAGAATTCCTACCTAGCCAAGCTGGAAGGAGGGAGAGGACACGTGGACCTGTAGGTCACCGTGCCGGCCAGAGAAAGACAGGGACAAGGGCAAGAACACTCTGGGGCCTGGAGCAGGAGAGAGAAGGCTGGACAGGGTTCTCAGCCCCCCATTAAAACAGGGCTGTAACACGCATAGAGGGGCAGGCGATGTGTCAATTCCCAGCTGCACGTCATCTCGTTTCATCCTCATCACACGTCTAAGAGACAGAGCCTGTTCTTATCATCTGCGTTTTACAGGAGAGGAAACTGAGGCTCAGCGGTCTCGCAAATAGGAAGCAGCAGACCCTGGACTCTGGCCAGGACACATGGCCGCAGAGTCTGTGCTCTTAGCATCTGGCTGCACTGGTACCGCCCTGCAACAGTCCTCTCCTCCTCAACACAAGCTGAAGGCCGCTTAAAGTGACATCTAAAGACAAGAATATTTTGGGAGAACCAGTAATGGGCAGGAAATTGCCAGCCACAGAGGAACCTGGGGACTTTGGGTGGGGTCAGCGCCTCGGCTCGCGGCCACCACCTCTCTCCTCTACCCCTTCATGGACTCATGCCCAACATACGTATGAACACCCCCACCTGCTCTGTGCTCAGAGCCGGGCTGCGGGGATGAACAGAACCAGGCGTGGTCCCTCTCTCACACGACGCACCGTCTTATGGGCAAGGCTGACATCAGCCAAACAGTGACCCCCAGGGAGGCGTGCCTGCAGATGGAGCCAAAGGTCCCGGGACAGCTGCCTCTCCTGGTGTCCTCCGTCCAGCCCCGAGCCTCTCCCGGTCTGCCACCTCTCTTCCTGCAGCTGTCCTTCGGCCGGGGCGCCGCACTATGCAGACCTCCCCGCCTCTCCTTCCCAGAACTCAGCCCATTCGCAATTATTTGATTGCAGAGACCAGGTCTGTCTTACTCTCCATTGGATCTTATTCATCACTGTAGTGGAGAGCAAAAATTTAGGGAGCAGGAAAGGAGGAAGGCAGGGAGGAAAGAAGAAAAAGAGCGGGGGGAAGGACAGGAGCGGGAGACGAGGTGAAATAAGGGGAGAAAGAAAGAAGGAGAAGGGGGAGAAAGGGAAGGAACTTGGGCCACTTTTGAAAGACCAATGTGCCCCCAGAGGCCCTCTGCTTCCCTCTCACTCTGGGCTGAAGTTTGCCCTGGGGCCCAGAAACTTGCTGAGACAGTAACACAAGGAGACAGTTAAGTATTTCAAGGACTTCCCAAGAGGACAATTGTCAGCTGAGTTAACCCCTTCCCAGAGGTCGGGGTCCATGCCTCTCTTCTCAAAGCTGCCAGAGGCAGAGAGGAGGGCAGTGTGACCTCCAGTTACTGATTCGTATCTAAGGACCCCCATGGGCTTGACAAAGTGTTGGACTGAAACACCCCGCAGAGATCTTCTGGCCAAGGAGCCTGTGGCCAGTGCTCAGGGACGTGCAGAGCTCCTCAAGAAGCTTGTGTGTCTCCCGCAGGCTGCCTTTCCAGGCGGGTCCTCAGGATAGCCAGCTGGAAGGGCCAACTGACCGGGGCCGTCGGGGGGCCGGTACAGCCAGTCTCTGCTCAAGCTAACCACTTGGCAGTCCGCGCTTGATGATGGGATTAATTCCTGAACATAACAGATAACGTAGGCAGCGTGATTCCTCATTTAGCTGTCAGATCGGGATAAAAAATGTGTGAGAGAGAAAACCCAAGGGGAAAAAAATTGGATAATGATAAATTGTGACTGAACGCTCTAAAGAAACACAGCCGTCTCCCCCTCGTGTTGTGCCCGCTGTCACTTCATTTGAAAATGTTCTAAGTGTGCAGGGCCTTCTCGTTGGCACTTTTCCGCTCTTCCTGAGAAGATCCTGGTCCCCTTTCGTCCACAGTCTCTCGTTTCCTCCACAAAGGCAGCAGCACGTCAAAGACCCAGGCAGAAGAAGCGCCAGCCGAGGCGCCCTCCTGCGTCTCCTCCCGCACGTGACAGGGCCTCTCGCTGCCACTCCCCAGAGGAGAGGCCTCTGCACGGCAGACTTTACAGTATTATTATGATGCACACTCCGAAGGGAGAGGGAAGACAGAGAAAAAAAATATTTATCTGTGATAAGTGTCAACACTGCCTGCCTCTAAAAAGGACTGTTGTTTTGCAAAACGGAACATTATCCAAATGTACAGAAGCGATGGAAGCAAGCAGGGTTCCTAGATCAGAAGTTGTTCGGCTGCCCCGGGGAGAATCAGCTCATGACGTTTCATTACGCCACACGAAGGCCAGTTGAAAAGTTAGCAGCCCTGGGAGCGGCCCTGGGGCCTGGCCAGTGCCCTTTCCCCCAGGAGAGCCTGGAACCTCGTCTCCCTGAGAATCTCTAAGAACAGGAAGACACCTGCTGAGAGCAGGTGCTTTGGGTCTGAAGGCAGAGGGTGGGACGTGGTGACTTTAGAGTCAGCTTGCCTCGGGATTGGACACCAGCAAGAGCGGAGGACAGGGCCTCTCCTCTCTGAGTGCCTGTCTGCCCGTGGTGGACGGGAGGCTGGCTGCATGACCACAGGGCTTCCGGGACTGGCACCACAGTGGGGGTGTAGGTTAAGGAACACCCACCTGGGGTCGGATCAGCCCAAAACCCCTAGGAAAGAGCAGATCCGGAGACGGCTCGTCCAGTGGGAGAGGAAGAATAGACATACCATTGCCAAAGGGACTCCAGCGGTGGTCAGAAATGGAGGCTGAGTCAAACGGCCTCACACCAACCCGATGGAGCAGGAATTGTCATCCCCATTTTAGAGATGGGAAAACTGAGGCTGATAGAGGAAAATAACTTGCCCAGAACCTACGATCATGCTTGCCACTCTGTCACACCAGTATTCAGTCTATCACCAAGCTCTTAGTCCCACCTCCAAAATATCTCTGAGCTCAGCCCACATCTCTCCATCCCCACCACCACCCTAACCCAAGCCACAACCACCCCTTCCTGCAACTGCTACAGCAGCCTCCTGGGTGGCCTCCCTGCCCCCAGTCTAATCTCCCCTCCATCAACCAGAGATTGCCTTATAAAATGCAATGTCATGTTACCCCCATCTGAACCCTTCAAAGCCTCCCCATCGCCCTCGGAGTGAAATCCAGCCTCCTTAATAGGGCACTCGAGGCTCTTCCCTGTCCCTGCCCACCTCTGTACCCTCATCTCTTGCCACCTCCTTCCTCATACTCCAGCTCCAGCCATTGGAACCACTCTCAGTTTTTCCCAAGTGGCAAGTTCTCTTTGCTTCTGGCCCTTCGCACATGCTGTTCCCTCTTCCTGGTGCACCCTCTCCTCTCTCCCTCATTTGGTTCTATCACCCTTCAGGGCTCCCCTGGGTGTCACCTCCTTCAGGAACCTTCTGTAACCCCCATCTCAGATTAATTCCCCGCCCCCCCTTCTTCCAGAGCCCCCCGTGCCTCCTGCACCACATTCTACCGAAATTGCCAGCGTGCTGTATGAAACCCCCACTGGCCCATAACTCAGAGAAAAAAAGGACTATATCTGCCTTATTCCTCACTGCACCCTGAGCACCCAGGACCATTCCTGGCACACAGTAGGCACAGAGAACTATTTGCTGGACCAGTGATTGGATGAATGAATAAATGAACGAGAGAATGAACGATGAGGCCAGAGTGAGCTCTCCTTCCCTGTATATCCAAATGTATAAAAAGCACAGGCAAGTCCATCAATAAGGCGAGCACTCGCTCCTCGCAGCCTGTCCTTGGCTGGGAGTCGGGTGATGGATTTCCGGAGGTGATGCATGGGAGCGTGAGGAGGGCGGAGTGGACGCATGGGAGAATAGAATATAGATTTCTATAGATTAATCATTTGTCATCCCTGCCACTCGGCACGCTCATGCACGCACTCCTTCCCTCCCCGGCTCGCCTCCTTCCCCTGAGGAAGCTCAACTTATGCTGCCCTTGGACTGTGCAACAGGGGCACACACACATCACGCTCACACACACAGCAACACAAACACACTCAGAGAGACACTTCGTGCAAGTTTACACATCAAGAAAACCCTCAAACACAAATTCAGACACATACTCTGCACTGAATCTTACTTCAGCTTTCCCACCACCTAGGATACACACACACACACACACACACACACGGATAGTGATGCACACTTACTCTGACACACACAGAGAAGTGCACGCTTATTCTGACACACAGAGAAGAGCACACATTCTCTGCACACAGACATGCGCAGAGGTGCACACATTCTTACACACACTCACAAATCTCTCACTGTCTTGACTGTTTTCACCTTATTCCCAAGCTCCCGTCTGCCTGCCTTACGAGTACCCCCTGGACCGAGGCCAGGGCCCTGAGCCCTCACTCCCTTCCCTCTGGGCGAGAACTAAGACACCGGCTCTCTGAGCTCCCCAAGGCCCAGCTCTCCCAGCCCCTGAGCTTCTCCTCCCCAGGAGCCTCCTCCCACTCCAGTGAGGCTAGCACCGTGCCCGTATTCCTTGCGTCAAATCCCCCACATCATAGGTGAAGGGCGGAGGGGAAGGCACGGTGGGCCCAGGGTGAGCCCCCGGTTACCTCCTCTTGCCATGCCAGCTGGAGGCACGTGATTTCACATGTGCCCTGTGAGTTGCTTCCCGTCTTACACAGAGTTGCTGAGGAGGAAAATGAAAAGCAACAGACTCTCTTTTATCCCAACTGAAGGGAGACGGGCCCCCAGCCCCAGCCTCTCCCTGGCCAGTGCTTGGTGCTAGGAAGATAAGTGTCGAAGGAACACCTCTCCTCTCATCATCCCACAGGCCCCGCACCTGCCCTCTCAGAGGCCCTGTCTGCCTTCCTGGCAGCCCAGGGGCCCCGAGGCATCTCCTCACCTCTTAGGGCCACACCCTCTACTCCAACACCTCCCAAAGACCCCCCAAATGCCTCCTGGGGTCTCAGACCCAGAGTTTTCATGCGTCTCTCCAAACTGTAGAGCCATTAGGAGACACACACACATAAACACACACACACAGAGTCACATAGATTCCTCCAAGACCCACCAGCCTGTGAGTGGTCTGTTTCCTAAAGCCTGGGGCTCCCTCTGACTCAATAGCAGTCGCAGACCCTCAGCTGTGCCCTGGTCACTCTCTGAGGCCCTCCTAACCCACAGGTTCCCCCACACTCCCGATCCTGGTCATTGGCATAAACACTGGGCTTTTACCTTATGCTGCCAGGAACACAGCCCCTGGCCCTCCTCCAAGCTCCCATCCTGACTTCCAGTTATTGGGAACCAAATCCCTTAAATGTCCCACTTCCCCAAATCCCAGGGACCTAGGCCCCCACGTCCTTGCCTCCTCCCAGCGGGAGCTACTCCTTCATTGCACCCGTCACAGCCCAATAAGAATGCCAGTCATTATTCATTCACTTATTCAGTCATTTGTTTACTAAACAAACATTAATTACTGCTTGCTCTGAGCTATGTCCTAAAGGCTGGGCAGTACCTCTACCAAGGTCCTGTGTCCATGGAGCCTGCCATCCGTGGAGATCCAGAGACTCACAGAAGAACCACATCCAAGGGCAGAGAAGAAGGAGCAGGACACTGCTGGCTGCAAGTCAACAGGCCATGACCTCTGCCCAGATCCAGGGTCCCCACTGAGAGCCTGCAACAAGAGGGCAACCTGTCTATGCCCTACCACCAAGTCTGCTGAATCTCAAACCTGCCAGGCAAAGGGGGGCAATCTCAACTCTTAGGCAACCCCAGATGCAGCAGAAAGAGCCAGCCCTTCCTAAACGTGTCTGCTGGTGCTCCACTTACACACCACATACCAACTGCCACACCAACTTCATAACTTTCTGAAGGACTGGATGAGAACCTAGGGCACACACAAAGCCACACAGAGGGCGCCACTGAGGCTCAAAGAGGTCGTTATTCCTCCTGGGAGTCTCTGATCATCTGCCAGGGGGGCTTCAGGGGCACCAGAATGCAGGGATCCTGAGCTCCTCAGACCCTCGCCAGAGGGGCTGGGCTGGGCTGCAAGAGGCTTCTCATGCCCCTTCTGCTGGACTCAGTTTCCTGGCACCCCTGTTTCCTCCCTGGAGAGCCCTTCTATTCCAGTATCTCTGTGGATGCTGGGGCCCAGAAGGGGGGTGTGTGACACCACATCCTGTTGCCTTTGATCTCAGTCATACTCAAGTTGCTTGAGCGTCCAGCTGCCTCTCTCTCTTCACATCTCCCTTTGAAGTTGTTAAGTAAAGATGGCTATAGATTACAGCCATTTCAGCTGCCTGGAGCAGGACCTTCTCAGGCTGCCTTCCCTTGGCTATTAGCTTGTTTGCTCTCTCTGGGGGGCCTGAAGCCCCTGTTGCAGGCTGGACAATGCCAGGGCTTCTCCCTCCCGCAAATCCTGGGCATTCGTGCAGGAGTGACCTGGCATCTCTCTGTTTGCCATGCTCCCAGGAGATGGCTATGCAATGATTTCACTGCCCCTGTAAGCGCTGAGCTGAGCGTCCCTGGGGATGCCACCAAGGCCCCCAACACTCCCAAGAACAACTTGGGGAACTCTCCGTGGTGCTGGAGCCAGGTCCCACACCACTGTTATCTGAGAGTTTAAAATCAGTCCCCCCAATTATGGACCGCTCAGCACCACACTGAATGTGCAGATGGCCAGCATCTCTCCTCCTTTGTTAATACAACTTTCATTTCCTCTGAGCAGACTGCCTCTCTCCATCCTTCCAAAGGTTCTGTCTTTCATCCTGCTCTTCTCTGCCTCTCTGCCCTCTCTGCTGGCTCCACCCCCCTTCTCTGCAGCTCGAGCCGTCCAGTGCTACCTCTGTTGCTGGCAGCCAGAGTGAACTTTTCAAAGCACAAGTCACGTCACCCCACTGCTGTAAACCGTCAATGGCTTCCCATTGCTCCTACAACAAAGATTAAACTCCTTAACTTTTGACGTACTAAGGGCCTGCATGCGCTGGTCCCAACCCGCCATCCCAGCCTCGTTCCACAGGCCTTTTTGCTGTCCCACTTCTGCCCCTTGCCCCCTCCCTGGAGTGGGCCTTTGTCCACACTTTCCCCACCCCTTCTTTGTCTAATGCATTCACACTACAGAGCTCGGCTCACGTGTTGCATCCTCCAGGAAGTCTTCTCTGGCCCCACCATCCAGGCTAGGTCCTCCCAGGATTACTTTCTTAAAATTGTTCTTTCCTTCCAAGCACTTGCCCTGGTTTTAATTAATCGCTCATCCGTGTGTCTATTTGACTATTATCTGCCCCCGCACTCCCATTAGACTATAAGTTCTGTGAGAATAAAGACTTCGTGTATTTTTATTCAGAGTCATCGCCAAGGCCTAAACCATCATGGGCACTCAGTACATATTTATTGATTGAATGAATGAATGAATGAAGGGTGGAGAAGAGGCTAATTGCTGTGGGTTTGAGGGAGTGGTAGATGCCAGCCAGGTCATCTCAGCTCTCAGATCATGCCATTTCTCAGACCAAATGTGAGGCTGGCTCCTAGGAAAAGAAATAAGAAACAGGCCCTTCCTCCCAGCCCAGCGTTGATGGCTCAGAGCAGTGCTGTAGACAGTCGAGTGCATGAACCTGGGTTCAAGTCTTTTTATTTATTTATTTTTTGTGTGTGAGGAAGATCAGCCCTGAGCTAACATCCATGCTAATCCTCCTCTTTTTGCTGAGGAAGACCGGCTCTGAGCTAACATCTATTGCCAGTCCTCCTCCTTTTTTTTCTCCCCAAAGCCCCAGTAGATAGTTGTATGTCATAGCTGCACATCCTTCTAGTTGCTGTATGTGGGACGCGGCCTCAGCATGGCCAGAGAAGCGGTGCATCAGTGCGCGCCCGGGATCCGAACCCGGGCCACCAGTAGCGGAGCACACGCACCCAACCGCTAAGCCACGGGGCCAGCCCTGGGTTCGAGTCTTGACTCCAGCCCTTCCTGAGAAATCCACACTTTATGAAATGAAACACAGCCATTGCAGAAGAGTCTGAGCTAGCAGCCCCAGAACGTCACAGCCCAGCCTTACTCCTGGTAGGACTCAGCCTAAACAAGCCACCTTCAGGGTTAGAATCAAGGCCAGAGACATAGGTACACCAGGAAAATTCTGGAAGTCACAAGAGTTGTTGATGTGCTAGAAGGGGCCAGAACCTGGAAATCCAGCCCCTTGACTTCAAACCTGAGACTTACTCTCCCAGAGTGTGACTCAGGCTGTCTTGTCGCCCCCTCGTTCCTGTCTCCAAGCTGGGCCCCATAGACTGCCTGCATTTGCAGATCCCAGCATTGAGGCCTTTGGCTATTTCCCCCAGCCCTTTGAGGGGTGGCAGTAGCCGTCAACTCATCCGTCGGTCCCCACCCACATCCCACCCCACTGAGCCCCGAGTTTTGATCTGGAGAAACCAAGCTGTTCGATTTTGCTAGAAGTGAAAATGCCCTTTCCTTGGTTAGTCATCCCCACGTCACTAAAAACGGGGAAAAGAACTTGCTTCTTGTCTTCCAACCCTCTCTTCCCAAAGCCTTTTCAAAGGGAAGGGGAAAAAACCACACAGCCGTGCTCCCTTGCCGCTTCAGGCGTTTTAATGAATTCCAGCCTTCAGGGAGAAGGACGGCTGTGTTAACCGTGCCGGTGAAAAATGAGGGGAGGAACAGTGAAGCAAATTTCTTTTTATTGACTTTTAGTGAGCTATTTAATCCAAACAGCTCATTATCTGCAATATAAATATACTATATAATGGATTTTGCAATAAGAACAATTAGTTTTGCAATTAGCATGAGAATAAGCTTTCCCCAACTGCAGAGAAGGCAAGGCCCAGACTCGGCGGGCTGGGGGAAGCTGGTTGTGGGAGAAGCGGGTGGGAGAGAAGAATGCAGCCCTGCCGGTGGAGAGGGCAGGGCCACCCCCACCCCCAGCTCCACTTCCCGGTGTGGCCCCCCATCCGCAGGGGCGTTGCCGGTAGACAAGAGAGCAGAGCCACGACAGTAGCTGTTCAAAGCACAGGCTTTCAGCAGAGCTGAGCTCAAGGCTCAGTTTCATCTCTTACCAGCTGTGCAACCTCGGGCAAATCACTTAAGCTCTCTGAGGCGCGGCTTCCGCATTTGAAAAAATGGGCATCACTCTTGTACCTCCTCATGGAGTTGTTATGAGGATGACGTGACGTGTCCCCAGCGAACGCTTCCGAGGGTGCTGAGCTGGGACTTCTTGGCATCTCCTTGGCTCACCTCCAGGAAGGAAGGAGTCCTGTCTGTCGTGCTTACCACTGACTCCCAGCACCCGGCCAGTACGTAGTAGGCACTTAATAAATATTTGTTGAATAATATTGCTAAGCAAATGAAACTCAATGGTTGCTTGGCCCAGTGCCTGGTACACAGTAGGCACTTCATAAAGATTTCTTGAACAAATGTTACTAAGTAAATGAAACTCAGTGGCTGCTTCCTTCCCGTCCTGTGGCAGCAGCCTTGTCTCAGGCAGCCTTGCAGATAAGCACCGCGGCAGACGCCAGCCTGCAAAGAAGAGCACCCTCGGCAGGCCCCATCTCTTGACCCTCCCAGCCGGGCTCTCTCTGCTGTCTCCTCAGTTAGCTCCTCGGAGTCAGGGCCTCTCACTCGTGTCTCCTCATTTCGGCGGCCCCAGAGCCTTCCTGAACATCACTCGAGTTCAGCTCTTGCCCCTCCGGCCTCCCACGGTTCCCCACTCCACCCTGAACTGGAATGTTGAGGACATTGGTGCTCAGAGGCAATGGGGAGGGGTTCACATTGTATTCCAAATGCAAAGAGAACAGGCTTTGGGGCTTTCCAAACTTCCCACACTCAGTGGAGCGCAGTGGTTAAGGCACAGACTCTCAGCCAGACGGCCTGGGTTTGCATTCAGGGTCTCCGTCTTCTAGCTATGTGACACTGACCTCATTTGCCTCATCTGTAAAATGGGAACAATTATGTATTACTTATGGCCTAGAGTTTGGGGAGAATTAAGTGAGACATCCATGGGAGGCACTAGTGCCTGTCACACAGTACATCTCAACCAATGTTGACGATCATCGTTATCACCAGCCTCTTGTGAAGTATCAAGACCACACATGGACCACACTCTTGGACCCAACTCAGCCAGCGCCTGGCCTCTCTCCAGGAAGCTTTGCCGAAGGTGTTTCACGTCTTAGCCAGTCCCGGCCAGGTAGCAGGCTCACCTTCAGGTGCTTCACACACACACTATCATTGAATCCTCATGTCTCCAAGAGAGAGGTCTAGGTATTGTACAGGTGAGGAAACTGAGGCTCAGGGAGCTGAGGGGACCCATCTAGGGTGGTACTGCTGGCAAGTGGTGGAACCAGGACTCGACCCCAAATCTTCTGCAGCTCCAGCCTCTTCCCAGGTGCTAAATGTGACCCTGAAGACACGAGCGAAGGCAGGGAAAGAAGAGGTCTTTTATTCTCCCACTTGGATCTCCCCATGTTCTGTCCGGGGACCTGCTGGGTAATTGGCCCAGTAGCTTGAGCAGGACCCCCGTGGAGGAGAAGGGGTGATGCCTCAGGATCCTGAGCCCTAGGATTCCCCCCTAGTCAGCCCCAGGGACATGAGGTCTGGGCAGCAGCAAAGACAGGCTTCCAGTGCTCCCTGGGGAACTCCTGACCTTGGGCTGAGGCTGAAATGACCTTCAGGCCCCCACAATGGCTGGCTGTGGTGGGACTGTCAGATGTCTGGCACACACAGTCCCCAGGGAGAAGACGGAAGTTTCCCTGGCTGGTGAACACATGGGTGAGGAAGACTCCGCTCGGCTCACACTGAGGAAGGAGGATGGCGCCAGGACCCTGAAAGGCACCAGGACTCCCAAAGGCTGATGGTAGTCTCTCTGGACATAATGGCCAAGACCGCTGGCTTCAGAGGCGCACAGCCCTGAGGTCGGGCCTCAGTCCTGTCATTTACTCGCTCCGTGACCTTGAGCCAGCCACATGTTCTTTCTGAGCCTCACTTTCCTTGTCTATAAAGTGGGACACTGATAATACCCTCCCTCCCGGAGCTGGAGCGAGATAAAGCACGGAAAATGCCAGAATCAGATCCTGGTACCCATCAGAGGGGAGCTCCTGCTGTCATTAACATTCTGCTTTAAAATGTAACGCTCTGTGAAAAGGCACGGAGCAAAGCGATGTCAAGACAGGGTCTCAGCTTCCCCACCTGCACCAGAGGGTCGGGCCAGGCGTCTCAGGCGCCCTTCCTCCTCTCCCTGCCCTTGCCCTCACATCCCGGGCTCATCCCCGGCTGCAGCCTCCCCGGGGAGCTGCCTGATTCCTGTCACAGCTGGGCGCAGTGGCCCTTCAGCAGGAGAGCAGAACGGAGTGCCGTTAGTCACGGTGTAGAGGGGTGCCATCCATCGGGGGAGGCCAGCGGGACGCGGGGAGGTCATCTCCATTACAAACTGGCTGTGATTAAGCCATTACTTACCGTAATGGGATCCTTTCAGTCGGAGGCGCTGCCTGCCACAGCCGATAACGCCGCGCGGCCACCGCAGCCCGGCAGGCTGCAATAACACAGGCTCGCCCCTCTGTGACAGGTTCAAACTCTCACGCTCATCGAAAAGTCCATTTTCCAGCACAACTGGGTACACTTTCCCGTGACAAATGCCTGTTCCCCTTTAATCTGTTACAAGCCGAAGGGGCCCAAAGGAGGCACTCCATCACGGGGAGGAGTGTTTTTCTAAGCGTGCTCTTTGAGGGCCCCTGAGCGAGGGCCGCGGCAGTGCGTGAGCGGGGTGTTGCGCACTTACGGGGGCTGGGGCCGGTCCAGAGCCGAGTTTAGGAGGAGGGCGTGTGCCGTGGTGTGTGGGTCTGGGGCGAGTGGGGGGCACACAGGCATGTGGGGACGTGTCTTCGTGTGTCTGTGGTTGGGCAGGGCGTGGGGTGTGCCTGGGAGGACTCACACCCTTTATGTGTGCATCTGTGTGAGTGCAGATGCATGTCCATGAGTGGGGGCGGGAGGGGGTGTGATATCTGCAGTGTGTGAGGAAAGACATGTGCCCAGGGGTGTGTATTCAGATACGTGCGTCGGGATACCTGGAGCCTCCACAAGTGTGCCACGGTGTGCAACAGGAGCTCTGTGTGTGTGTGTACCTGGGTCTGTGTGTGTGTGTGCCTGGTGTGGAGCTGTGTGTGTGTGCCTCCATGAAGGGCCTGGTGTGGGTGGGTGTGTCTGGGTAAAGACCTGTGTGTGCATGCTTGAATTCTTGTGCACGTGATGGAGAGTGTGTGTGTGTGTGTGTCCCACGTGCAGAGGGGGGACAGAGTGGGGTTTAACGGCACAACCAGCTCCCCCGGGCCTCCTGGGAAGACGGGTGGGGGCCGTGAGCACCAGCCCTTAGGTCCTCGTAGTTCAGGCCAAGCTTGTCCCAGCCCCTAGGAGCTGCCTGGGAGGCTGGGGATTTGCCCTGAGCCAGGGGTTGGGGACAGGGGTGGAGGGGGGTTCAGAGGCTGGAAGTGCCCTCCCCCAGCCTAGAGTCTGGGTGCAGAGTCAGGGCCTCAGAGGGTGCTCGGGATGGCGACTGTCTGAGAAGGTGCACTCAGTTCCAAGTTGACGCCAGAGACTGCAAGAGCCACGTCCACCTGAGACTGGCCATGGGGTGGGAGGAGCAAGGAGGGTTTGAGCACAGCCCAGAGAGGCCCTGGCAATGCCGGGGCCGCCCATCCAGCCCGGGCCAGGGCTCGGGGGAGCCAGACCAGAGGGGAGGTGGATGGTAAAGAGGAGGGGCAGCTTCGTGCCCGGGAGTTACTAGAAGGGGCCATGCAGCCTGAGGCTGCCCAGTTTTCTGATCTGAGGAAGGTGCCCTGATGCTGGAGGGCGACGATGGAAGGAAACGTGACCTGAGCATCCGGCCGGGGCCCAATCTGTGCCAGCCGTGTCATCGTCATTAGTATTGACACCATGCACTCCGTCCTTAGCGTGCCACAGGCCCTGCGAGACTGGTTTACAGTCAGAATCCCCAGGACTTTCTACAATAGCTTTCGCGAGGCCTGACTCTGTGCCCCCAAGCACGTTGTGTGCATTACGTACGATGATTATCATAAATAGCCACTCTGTGTCAGGTGTGTGTATGTGCGTCACACATGTGATTTCATTTATAAATGGCAATTAATAGTGATGACAACGGCTATGGAGCCCCTCATGGGAGCTCCCCACGTGCTGAGCACAAGGCTTTACATCTACAATAACATTAAGACCTCCCTGAGGCAGGTGAGGGTCCGGGCAGGGCAGCCAAGGGCCCCAGGTCCCACCACCATCAAGCGGAGGACCCAGCACGGAAGTGTGGCCTCTCTCCAAGGAGGGGAGTTTCCAGCAAGAACTTCTCCCGGTCCTGCTTTCACCCTGGAGCCTCACGCCGGCCGAACGGAAGGTGAAGGCTAGGGTACGCTCGTTCAGTGACTGATGGAGACTGTGCCGAAGTCATTAAACAATCAGATTGGTGGAAAGTGCTCAAGTCCTCCATTTCAACAGAAAAAAAATAGGAAAGTGCCAAGGAAAACCTCTTGATCATAAAACATTCCACAAAATACAAACAGTAGCATCTGTAAAGTGTTTCACTTTCATATGAATTATCCTGCCCAAGGTCATGCAGCCAGGGAATGTCAAAGCCAGGACGCAGGCCAAACCTCCTCCTGTCATAGCCTGTTTAGTCTATTTTTAAAAGAGATGTGTGCAAAAGGAGTGGTCAGGATAAGGACCAGATGAGGCTCAAGATGGAGAGGAGGCGCAGGCATGAGTGGGGACCTTTGACCTTGAGGACATCCCCTGTGACCTTGAGGACTCAGGCTTGGAGGGGACAAACTCTGGGTTGGTGACTGTGGGGACAGCAGAGGCAGGAACTTCCTGACAGCAGTTGTGCCGTTGAGAAGGGAAGAAGCACAGAACCCTGATGAATGAACACCGCTGTGGGCCAGGCACGGTGCCGGGCCCTCACACGGACGGTCCCATGTGATCGCCCCACTCTGTAACACAGCACATAAGCTGTCCACCCTACGAATGAGGATGCTGCAGCTCAGGGAATGTAAGTAATGTGCCCAAGATTGCACAGCTCACCAATGGCGAAACGGGATATGAAACCAGATCTGGTGGGCTCTTTCCCCCACAAGTCAAACTGGGGGCAACTGTGCACCCCACTTCTGAGCCCTCTGGGAGTAACTGTGGGTCCTGAGCATCCTCTCCCTCCGTGTCCTCAGCTTTCAGCCCCACTACGAGCACCGTTCATCATTCTGAGGCACACAAGATGGACCTAGAGTCTCCTCCCCTCACGAGCCAGGGGCCTGTGCCTCCACTCTCTGCCGGGTCCTCCTTCCCTAAACGCTGGCCTGGGACCCTCTCTCTGCCTTTGAAGGAGCTGTTTGCTCCTCCCGGCTGCTCCCAGGGCCTCTCCTCTGCCGGTCTGGGCACCCACTCCTCCCACGGCACATGCCCCAGTCGGAGCAGGAGAAACCTCTATCCTCCCTCATCTCATCCCCAGTGGATCTCTGCTCTGTCCAGCACATTCCACAGGAGGAAAAGGATCCAACACGGACCATCTGGGACTCCTTCCTGAGAAATGGCCCTTCTCCAGATCAGGACCCTGTCTGAGCTAGTCCCTCCCCAAGGGGCATTTAGTTCACCTCTGGAGAAAGAAGTGGCTGGCCTGATAAACAGATAAGGTAAACTCCTATGTATCCTTCAGATATCAGACCAAACATCACTTCCTCAGGGAAGCCCTCCCTGACCATCCCCAGACTCTCGTTGCACTGGACAACTGTGCCTCAGATAACTCAGCACAATTTACAACCAAACCGTAAATAGCGTAATGCAGTGTTGGGTATGTGTCTCCCCTGCTAGGCTGTGTGCTCCATGAAGAGGGGACAGTGCTTTTCTTGTTGCCTACAAATCCCCAGCATTCAGCACCAAACTCTGTGCACCATAGGAAGGCAACAAATATTTGCTGAATGAATGAATGCATGCCTGCTCTGGGCAGAGTTGGGGTTCCCTCCTCTGGGTCCCCATGGTTCCCTGGACACACTTCCTCTCTGCCCTATCACGCTGTGCCAGTGGCTTCTCTTTCACAGTCTCAAACTCATAGCCCAAGAGCCAAATCTGGCCCAGTAACAGACTTAAAGTAAGTGATTTTATATAAAAAATCTATATATTAATTTCTCTTGAAGAACAGGAAGATCTGGCAATGCACAGCCACCTTCCCACCTGGGAACAAGCAAGTGGAGCCAAGTGGTGGCTGCGCGCCTTTAGATGGGCCCCAAGTCTCCGAACTGCCCAGGCCCCCCACTTCCCTGATCTTCTTACCCTAGACCTGCTTCGCTCGTCTCCATTACCTGCCCGGACACTGTAGGCATTTGCATTTGTGACCTTGTGTAACCCTGCCCCCCAACCCCCCAACCCCCCCACCCCCCGAACATGAGTTTTTTGAGGTCAAAGCAAATCCTGCGTGTACCTGGCACAGAGCAGAATGTGGGCTGAACGAGCAAATACCAGCCAGAGCAGAAGGAAGCTACAGGGAGTGGGGAGACCACGTGGAGCAAAACTGGGTGTCAGGAGAAGAGAAAGCCTTCCCCACAGCAATGGGAGCACCGGATTAGACGCCCTGTAGGGATTAGTTAAGAAAAGATAATTGAGTGCACCAAACACTTTGTATTTTGTCTCATTAGCTGCTGTGATGCTTGCCATGCTTAAAGTTAAGGGTGCTGAATAGGTTAATCTCATTGAACTGATTTAATAAATAGAAATCCATTTTTAAATGTCTCCCAACCATGGACAACCTCTTTGCTCTGTCCTGACTCCCAGAAGCGGCCTGGGACTCTACTGCCACCTGGTGGTAATGAGTACATATTGCAGGAAGAATATTCTAAAAGGAAAACCCAGCCAGAAGCAGCACAGAAATTTTCAGCCGCCTGGACTCCCTCCCAGCCAGAAACAACCTTGACAAGGGGAAGGCACAAAATAGGGCAGAAATTACTGGTTTAAAAGAGGAGTTAAATTTATGTAATTCAAACCATAATTACTAAGTATTCGAGGTAACCTGAGTCAGGCTAAGACCGCCCAACCCTCTCGAATTCTTAGCTATAATCAAGACAGACATAAATAACTACTTCTAACACAAGGCAGACTGAGGCCCAAATCCAGAACTGTCAAATCCTTCAGAGTGTCGGTGTTGCAGCTCAGCTTGAACTAACCACATTAGCCAGAAATATAGGCCAGGCATCGAGCACAGTGTTTTCTATGTAATTTTTTTCCTCCTGGAAATCTTTACAACCTTTTGAAGTAAGTCCTAGTATTATCCCATTCTGCAGATGAGGAAACTGAGGCTCAAAGAGGCGAAGTCACGTGCCCGTGGTCAGCGAGCTAGTGAGTGGCAGAGGAAGGATTCAGATCCGGCTTCAGCCTGGCTCACTCCAGACTCTTGGCCATTTCTGCACAGTCTTCTACCTGGGCTAGACCCAAAGTGGCCTCTTTGACATTCCAGGGCCCACCCCAAATATGCATCTCCCCTCCCTGCAATCTCAGCAGGTCTCTGGAAGGAGTAGACAAGCACAAAGAAAGGTGTTAGAACTGCCGCCTCGCACCTTGGTTCTTCCCCACCCTCCCGCCCCCTCTCCTCGGCCTCCATTCCACCATGTCATCACCCTCCAGAGGTTCTCTGGGCCCATCTGCCCCAGGGGAGACTGACTGGCTGCCTGCCCAAGCCTGGAGCCCCAGCCTCTGTCATCTCCATGCCAAGTCCAGCCCATCCGGGCAGCACGGAGCCTTGTTTGCTGATTGGCAAGTTCTCAGTATGGGCCTGTGCTCCCCAGAGAGAAATACAAAACCATAATTGTCCCCAGCTTGGCTTGTGTTCTTTGTGGAAAGAAACAATACACAGCCTTTGTGTTTAAAAAAAAAATTTACTGAAACAAAAAATTTCCAGTTCACACTCTTTTGAATTGAGAGAAATAAGTAAACACTATTTCCCAAATCTATGTTCACTGGGAAGCCTCCTTTCATTATATTTATGCAAAAACATGAGCCAAATCTCATCCTACGCCACTATAAAAAACATTTGATAATAAAATGCAAACGCTGTTTGCAAAGAATTACAGAGGATCAAGTTCTGGTCTATTGTGAGGAGTAGTTTAAAATTAAGAGTTTTAAGCTTCATGTATCCCAATTTTATTTTGCAATAATCCACGCCTTTAACTTACCTTGTTTATATTTGCTCCGAATAATGTAGCCAAAAATCCACTGAACATTGATTGTGAAAAGGGTAACTCATTATCTGCTTTCTCCCAGAAATAACAGAGGAAGAAAGGAAGGTGTTTGCTTGCACTCCCACAATTCTTTGGAAATATTTGCTTTCAGACATTTTGTAATATTGGAAAGTGTGCATATTTCTGCATGGGAGCTTTGCAATTTTAAAGAGATACCAAAAGGAGCAGAAAGGAGACTAAAGAAGTTTTGCACCTGTAGCCCAGGTCACAGTGGGGCCTAATCTGTATACCCACGTGAGGAACTCTGGGACACTGCCATCGCGCTCCTGGCAGCATTTACACGAAAGGCCCGCAAGGAGAATTTGGGGTCTCACACGCTATGCCCCACGGCCATGAGAGGAGCATGGAGAGCTGACCCCCAGTGCTGAAGAGGACACTCTGGGGAGGATGGCGGTTGAAGGAAAGCCACCTAAGCCAAAGGAGTCAATGAGTATATGGCTCACTGCGACAGTGCATGGACAGGAACATCCTCGGTGGTGTCAAGAGCCCTGGTCACCCAGCAGGAGAGGACAGGAGGCCCCAGCAGCGCCAGGGCAGAGTCCAGCTCTTGTGCCTGCTGATCGGTCCCCAGGTTTCTGCTTAAATTCTCTGGGACTCATAGTCTACAAAGGCTTGGAGATCTCCTCCCTTGCCCAGGTCCTCTAACTCAAGCAAGGGGGAGAGGAGGTGCCCAGCAGGAGGATGGGAAAGGTCTAAGATCTTTGCCTTCACTGCCTGACCGCCACCCAACCCCATCTCTATTCCTGCGTCTCCTCCTGCCCTTCTCTTTCTTCTCCTTCATCCATCCATCCTGCTCACTGCTCCTCTTCCCGTTGCTGCCAACAGTCACATGAGGTAGCATTTTTTTTGCTCTTTCCACAGCACTTTTTCTTACACAAATGCTTCTTAAACCGGGGTGCGCACACCCTGGGGACTCCCGTCCGTGGGCCAGGGAGTTTGCAGACCATGTGACCAACGTGGCCCATCTCGCTGGCATTAAAATTACCCTATGGTAAGTAACTTAAAACACCGTCTTTGTGCTAAAAGACACGACACGGATATATTATGGAGCAGAATGCAAAATGCACGTGAATTTTTAAGCTACAGTAAGACTTCAAATAAAGCGCAAGCTTGTGGAGGGCTGCTTTAAGCTACACCCTCAACCCCCAGGATACCTGTTTACTCTGTTTTGCTGTTAGGTTTGGCCTTGGTGGAAAAGTTTGGGAAGCTCTGACTTGCCTTATCACATAGAGTCCTCACAACAGCCCCTCACAAAGCAAGGCAGTTTTAGACATGGAGGAATGGGACTCAGAGATGCTGAGTAACTTGCCCAAAGTCACTCAGTGAGCAGGTGTCAGAGCCTAAAGGTTGTCCAGGCAGGTATCCTAACTCCAACCCATGCTCATGCCACACCAAGGTCCTGCCAGGAGCTTCAAGCCACTGGACGCAAAAGGCCCTGGAGACAGGTCGTGGTGGCCCCAGGGCTGGGAGGATGGGAAGCCACAATGCATGGCTTCAAAACTCACAGGCAAGCAGGTGCTTCAAGACTGGGAAGCTTCAAGCCAAGTGGCTGCAATTCTGACGTTACCCAGATAAACCGCTGTCAACTCTGGACCCCCAGCCTCAGAGGCTGAGGGCAGGGAGGCTGGGGTTGTGCCCCAAGTTCTTTCTGGCAAGACAAGGGGCAGACACGCGGGAACACGGGTGGCCTTGGCCTCTTCCTCAGTGCCCACGGTTCTCAGGGCAGCGGCTCTGGCTCCCGGGCCTCTGGGCCCAGCAGGATTCTGCAGTCAGCTGCCAGATGGTCAGCTGGAGGCAGGATTCGAATCCCGGCTGACCCCCTGCCGCACACCCTTCCCACGTCGCCTCGCTGCCTGAGTTCTAGCCCAGCTTCTGCAGAAGCTGCTGCACGACGTGGGCCGAGTCCCCGTTCTGGTCCTGGTACAGCGTGGGTCACTCCAGCACCCAGGGGTTCTAGAGCCAGAGCTGCCTGGGTTCCAATCCTGGTATTTTGTTAACTAACCCTGTGGTCTTAGGCGTGGTGTTTCACATGTTTGTGCCTCAGTTTCCTCATCTGCGAGTGGGGACACGATTTGTGGCTAGATCACAGGATTGTTGGGAGGACTAAGGAGTTAATTCAGATAAGGCACTTAGAAGAGAGCCCACTACAGAGCAGTGCTAATAAAGGCGAGATGTTACATAAAAATGAGGGTGAAGGAGGGTCGAGGGGCGACCCCGAAGGCCTCCGCCCATGCAGCAGTGCGTCTGATTGCAGGTGGGATGGGAGCCACACAGCCCACCCCTTCTCCTGACTCCTCCGTGTGGCACTTAAACAGCTGCCCTGTAGTTTGTTCACAGCTGGCGGCAAAGCAGGAGTCGTTAGCCTCGTCTTTCCAGAGCCCGGGGCCCGGGTGGGAAAAGCTGTCACGAGAAATCGCCAGGGCCCTCCCTGGCACCTTTCCCATCGTCCCCCACCTGCTCAACCCGCAAGTCCCATGGCTGGCATTCATTCAACAGCCATTTATCGACCATCTTCTCTGGGACAGGCCTTGACCAGGGCACATAGTCTCTGTGTGTCGAGAAGACGATAAACAAACCCACAATGAGAAGTCAGGTCATGATAAGGACTATGAGGGAGAAGAAACCAGGGCAAGGGATGAGGATGGGAGAGGTGTGTTAATAAGGTGGCTAGGAAGGCCTCTCTGATAGAGACACAAAGAAGTATTTATCATTGGTAAATGTTTGGCCACCCTAAGCTTCTGAGCATGCTGGTTTTCCCAGCTTGGGGAGCTGTTGGCGTGATGGTCAACCACGTGATCCTGGCAGCCTGTGAGGAAGATGAGGAGGGTTTGAGCGTGGCAGAAGGGGACACCCTGATATCAACGGATTATGAAATTTGGGGAAAGAGGCAAAGGGTGTTTTTCCACAAGTACGCTCAGGTTGAGGAAAAAACCTGGGATTGGAAGGCTGGGTCCAGAGTACTGACTGGGGCACAGCGCACGGACAATGGTAAGGTCCCCTCTCCAGGACGCATCATATGCAGGGAGACTGGAGACGGACAACGGGAAGTCCCAAGTCACAGGTCAACAGAGCGAACTTCAACCATGAGAAAATCATCTCAAAATTGGATTGCTCAGCTTTGCAAATTGTGAAATAATGGCCTGAATTTAAATTTTCCAAGATAAACTCAGTGGTTTTGTTTTTTACTGTTAATAGAGATAGAACTAGTCTCTGTTCAATATTAGAATTTGTCAGTAAGTTATTTTAGTGTCAGATATCTGAATGTCACTGTATATTAAACATATTGATGGAAGGATTACAACTGCACACAACTCTAATAAACAAAAACACATTAGAACCTTAAAATAATATTTATAATATCATAATATTATAAACAATATTTATAATATCATAATATTATAAACAATATTTATTAAGAAATAAAAAAGCAAGTTATAGGATTATCTGAGTGAAGAACTTTCTGGTAGAGAAAACAGCACGGGCAAAGACCCTGAGACAGGAACAAGGTAAGGACTTTGGCTTTTATTCTCAGTGTGAGAAGGTAGATTGCTCTTTAGAGTACACAAAATAGCAGATATCACCCATGTCTATTAAACTAAAAAGGCTGATAATCCAGGAGTCCAGAGGGTTGACCCACCTTGCTCAAGGTCACTCACCATCCTAAAGTCCCTTCCAATCCTATGGAGACAGGAAAAAACCATAGACTACAGAGTAGCCCAATGCATGTTAAACACGCTGTTTTTATTAATAGAAAGAAAAAAAACTATAAATGAACACAGCCTGCTCCTCATCCTGAACAATGAGTCGTATTTCATATACAGACCACAAAGGCAGGTAACTCACACGTGGTTAGCAGCAATTGAAAATATCAAAGCAAAATAAGTTAAAAAGAGACATAGCAAAGAGAACGCTCCTCCTAAATCAGCCTTTTCGAACTGCTTCGGGGCACCCTGGGGGGTCCTGTGAAATGCCCAGCTCAGGCTTCCAGCATTTCTGATGCCAATGTACCGCCACCGTGGCATCCACAGGCTCTCCGACGCCTCCTGGGAGCTCAAATGATCACTGCTCAGAGACGGCTGAGATGATGTGAAGCAGGAGCCCCGGGCTGGGCATTGTGTTGGCTGCCTTACCTGTGCTGTCTCCTTTAATTCCCCAAAAATCCTGCAAGGTGGGGATTATTGTCCCCATTTTACAGATAAGAACACTGCATCCCAGAGAAGGTAAGAAACTTGCTAAAGGTATGAAGCTTACATTACTTTGAATCCTGGCCAATTCAGGAAATCTGTAAGATCTTGGTTAAAGAGTAAAAGATTGGCCCTTGGATAGGAGATTAGAGATGATGAGGCCAAGCTTTGAAGAGAGAAAGGGGGCAGAGAAGCAACATTTGTTGAGGCCCAAGACAAGGCCTCTTTCTCCCTCCCATGTTTCATTCAGTCCTCGCGATTACTCAGTAGGATAAGGGTTGTTAGTCCTACCTTCAAGATGAGGCCACTGAATCCCAATCAGAGGACTGACGGACCTGCCCAAGGTTGCCGGCTAGTAGCAGAGCCCGATTCCAAGCCAGGTGTGTCTGGCTCCACAGCCCACGGCTGCTACTGCTCCTGGGCATGGTGCCTGGTGTGGTGGGACCAGCCTGTCCTGGGAATCACAGCGCCTGGGATGTGGTCCCAGCTTTTCCAGTGACCTGCTGTGTGACCTTGAGCCCGTCGCTCCCCTCCCTGGGTTTCCTCATCCATAAAATGAAAGGATGTGTGGGGTCATCTCCAAGGCCCCCTTGACTGTAAGCCTCTGAGTCTGTGAGAACTAAAAAGCAAAACCCAGAACTAGACTGGTCATTCGCTGACTCCTCCTGCCCTCCGCAGCACAGAGAGAGAGCGGTGAAATCCCTGTTGCCATGTCTGCATCCTGATCTCACCCCGACCCTCCCACCACCCCAGCTCCCATCTGAGCTCATGGAGCCTCCCACCCTGGACAGTCAGAGATCTGCCCTCATCCTCGCCTCCTCCCTCTCCCCACTCCCCACCTCTGCTCGCACCAAACCCAGTCCCCTCTATCTCATTAGCTCCTCCTACATGGGCCCCCATCATCTTCACCCCTAAGACATGCGCCTTGGACCCCTGGCCCCATTCTCTTCCATGAGAGTGGCCAGAGGGATCTTTGTGGATCAGATCTTTTGCATGCTCCAAACCCTTTGATGGCTCCCAAAGGCTTATGGGATAAATCCCTTAGCATGACATTTGACATTGAACACCCTTCAAGACCTGGTCCTAATCAGCGTTAATCAATTAATTTCCGTCCACCACCTTCCTCCTCCTTACTCCCACGCACATGTCCATCCTGTATTCTGCTTTTTCACCTAACTGCCAGTACATGCTATCCTTGCAGTCTGGAATTTCCAGCCCTCCGTTCCTCTCCACTCCCCACCCTGTCCTGGTTCCAATGCCTGCCCCCCAAACACCCCAGAGAGGTCACAATCCTTCCCTTCCCTCCGTTCCCATGAATCTTTTTATGGTACCTTGCTCAGACCGTGAATTATTTGATTCTCAATCTCCACTGCCTGGCACAGAGCCTGACATATGGAATGGATGTGGATGCATATTTGACGGATGAATGGAAGTTTGACATCTCATTCTCTCGTGGGCCAGGGATTTGTTTTCGTCTAGAATGTCAAGTTACCCGAGAAAGCTCTGTCCATCACCCAGAGCACTGCTGCCCGCATAAGCAATGCCTCCCACCATCCCCTTCACCCACATCCAGGCGTCCTGCCAGCTGAGTGCCCAGAATGCTCTCTCTCTCCCGTTGTCCCCCACCCTTGGTCTGTGAGGACATTGAGCCTCTCTCTTTTCTCCTTTGTCCACCTTGAGCCCTAGGGTCCTCGGCCCAGGGGCAGGTCCGAGAGAACAAGATGAAGGAAGTATAGTAGGGGGACGTGAGAAGTTGCCGTAACTAGTTCCTTAAGACACACACATCCGTGATGTAGGAAAGAAGTACAACCAATAAGACCTAAATAAGTGATGCTCCAAGCAAAAATGAGAGCCCAGAGAGCACATAAAATGACGATGGAGATCTACGGACACTGCTGAGAGGTGACCGCGGTCTATCGTGAAGTGAGAAGTTCGGATGGAATCCAGTTTGTATCATCTGACTCCGTCCTGGCAAACACGGAAAGAGTCTGAGCGGCTACACTCCAAAATGTCGTGGGGTCTATTTCTGGGTGGTGGGGATTACGGATTATTTTTACGTTTGTCTTCAAACTTTATACTGTCTGGCTTTTTTGACAAAGAGCATGGATTTTCAAGTTCAGAAGAACATTAACACTATTTTCATATTGAAAGAAGATGAGGAAAGGGCAGAGAGGAGAAAAGGAGGAAGAGAAGATAAATCAGATACAGATGAAGACAAAGATAACCACCCCAAAAAGATGCTCTGAGCTTCTCCTCCCAAACCACATGAGCTGCCCCCTGCCCAGGAAAGACACCTGATCGTATCTGGGACTCACTGCAGACCCTGGTCTGCTGCCTCCAGCCCACGCCTCCAGGAACCAGGTCCCTTACGGTGTCTAACGCTCAGCTCCACCTCTGGGTTACAACCCCGTCCTGCCTTTGGCTGAGGGGTTAGAGAGCTCATCACGACTGTTGACTCAAACCAACTCCTTTTGATCTTCTTACTCTGAACAAAACACAAGGGCAGGAACCCCACCCCTTACCCTGGTACCCATGAGGGGACACTCATGCAGAGACACTGCACCCATGAGCAACTTGGCCCTATCTGGAGACACATTCCTTTAAGGCACATGGTGGGAACCAGCAATGGAGAGCTGGAGTTGGTTAAAGCCCAGACGTGAATCTGCAGGGCGCTGGGCTTCCATCCGGAGGCTGCAGGTCCCGGCCCCTCTCCCTAGTGTCAGTATTACGCTGACCTGGTTATTTAACTTCCCTGTGCCTCAGTTTCCTCACCTTTAAAGTGGGGATAATAATACAGGTGTCACAGGACCAGTGAGAAGACTGAACCAGATTACATGTAAAGCCCTTAGCACAGTCTCTGGCACACAGTAGGTACTCAATCGATAATAACTTTTATTATTGATGGCAGAATTGTTCTAGCCCCGCAACAGGCAGGTCATAGATATGCCGAGGCCATTGACAGTCCCGCTAACAACAGGAGCCCAGTGTGTCCTCATCGGTTACCATTAGGAGGCAGGCAACGCCTGAGGGATTCTGACAGAGGGAAAATCGATGGGGGTTCGTGCATGGGGGAAAGAGCTACATCTGTCGGGAAGGTTGTTGCACAAGAGAAATACGAAGGGCTCCTTTCGGCTCATGCTCTTTCCTCCTTGAGAACATCTAGCCTTATTAAAAACATAATGAGGAGCAAGGTTCCCACCTCCATCAAGGCTAGTTGGGAAGCAGCAGGCAAAGGAGAAGAAGGAAGGAAGCCACCGTCTGCTGGGGCCGATGCCTCAGGACGTCTCTAAGGGCCTGCGTGGAGACAAGCCCAAGTGTGTGGTCAGCGGCAGGAGCGCCAGGGCCAGGAGTCAGTTGCAGGGAACCCCGGTGTGGTAACAGGGCCTACTGCACCTCTGGGGGACCTTCACAGCCCTTGACCATCTTTTGGTACCAGGACCTCTCCTGTTGCTTCCTGAATCCCACGTGTCCCAGCCTATGGCTCTCAACTCACAGCCACACTGATGCTTCAGCCCACATTGGCCAGTCCCACTCAGGGGTCGGGAGCCATTTTTTCCTCCAGTCCACAAATCTGTGTACATGTTGGGAGAGACACAGAGACGAAACTGATACAGACCCTCAGGGGACCTGTCCTCTAGTCGATGAGATGTGGCAGGTGTACAAATAAACCCAAGTCATGTCACTCTTCTGGTGAAAAATCTTCAGGGGCTCTCCAGTGCCTGCATGATGGTGTCCAAACCCCTGAGCAGGCATCCAGATCCTCTCACAATCAGCCATAACTGACATGCGCTGTGTCAGCTCCAGCCCCATTTCTCCTCCTCTCCCATCACTCTGCCTCCTCTATTCCAGCCTTGCTGAATGCCAACTTGTTCATGCCTCTGGGCCTTTGCCCATGCTGTACTCCTCTCCACTTGACAAACTTCTACTCTTCTTTGAAAACCCTGTCCGAAATGCCCACTCCTCCACCTATCTTCTCAAGCAACCCCAGGAAATGTTGGTCTCTTTTACTTCTGTGTTTCCAGAACATTGGATGCAAATGTTTATTTCAACACTTATCATGCTATTTCATATGTTTTTATATGTTCATCTTCCCCACTAAGCTGTGAACTCTTTGAGGCCAAGGTCCATGTCTTAGTACAACGTCTTAATAATATAACAGTACTTTGTGCACAGTAGGGCTTCAATCAATGTTTTGTCTGATAAAATACGGATAGACAATAAATTTAAGAAAAAATGCTCAACCTCCCTAGTAATAAAGGAAATGCAAACTATAACAAAAACGAGATGACAGTTTCACCCATTAGAGTAGCAAAAATTGTAAAAGATTGATAATATTCAGTTCTGATGAAGATGTGAAGACGTCAGCTGGTGGGAATGCAAATTGCTACAATCTTTTAGAAAGAAATAGAGCTCCATCTGCTAACAGTTAGAATGTGTATATCTGCTGACTCTTCAATACCACTATTATGAATTTATCCCACAGAAATAAAAGTACCAGCATGTACAGTGTATTAGTTACCTATCACTGTGTAACAAGTAGCCCCAAAGCTTAGCAGCTTGGAACAACACACATGTGTTATCTCACAGTTTCTGTGGGTCAGGAATCCGGGCACTTCTTAGCTGGGTCCTCTGGCTCAGGCTCTCTCGCAAGGCTGCAATCAAAGTGTCTGCCAGGGCTGCAGTCATCTGAAGGCTTGACTGTGGAAGGCTCTGTTTCCAGCTCACCTACATGGTTGTTGGCAGGATTCAATTCCTCCAGGGCTTTTGGATGGAGGCCCTCAGTTCCTCACTGGTGGTTGGCAGAGACCACCTCAGTTCCTTGCCAGGTGGCCCTCTCTATCAGAGCAAGCACATGAGAAGGGCCAGAGAGAGAATACCAAGAAGGCAGAAGTCGTGGTCTTTTGTAACCTAGTCACGGAAGTGACATCCTATCAATTTTGCCGGACTCTGTTTATTAGAAACAAGTCACTAGGACCAATTCATACTCAAGGGGAGGAGAATACACAAGGGCAGGAGTACAAGAGGTGGGGTTATTGGGAGCCATGTCTGATGCTGTTACCACTGTGTGTGTGTGCATGTGCATGTGTGTGCCTGTGTGTGTGTGTAAGTGTGAATCATGAAGAAAGCTATGAAAAGAACACTCCACACGCTTAACAGGGGTTATTGGGGAGAGGAGCAGGATTGGAGAGGTAGGAAAAGCAGGAGGAGCAAATTCTTGATATTTTTTTTTTGTATAAATCTCTATTTTTTTTTTTATTTTAAAGTAAGTAGGCATCTCTTTTCTTTTTCTTTAATGCTAGAACTTTTTTGGGGGGGGGAAGATTGGCCCTGAGCTAACATCTGTTGCCAATTTTCCTCTTTTTTTTTCTTTTGTCTCCCCAAAGCCCCAGTACATATTTGTACATCCTAGTTGTAGGTCCTCCTAGTTTTTCTATGTGGGACACCGCCTCAGCATGGCTTGATGAGCAGTGAGTAGGTCCACGCCCAGGATCCGAACCTGTGAATCCCGGGCCACCAAAGCATAATGCTTGAACTTAACCACTATGTCACCGGGCCAGCCCCCAGTAGGCATCTCTTTTATAAGTTAAAAATTAAAGAAGTAATAATATGAGGTGATCAATGCCAAAAGTGTCCTGGGAATTGAAAAAGGAGAAATCCATCCTAGCTTGGAGAGAGCAGGAGAATCAGGGAAGGCTTCATGGAGGAGATAGCGTTTGAAGTGAGTCTTGAGATAGCAGCTGCATCAGGATGTGCAGAAACGGCAGGAATGACAGGGCCAAAGAGTGGTCAGGGTGACACAGGTCGACAGAGCACAGGCTCTCAGCTGAGGCACCCAGGCCAAGCTGGCATGTGTCTAACCTGGCTTTCTCCATCCCCAGGTCGGAGGGGCTGCAGAAGGGTCTGTAGAATATTTGGCTGCAAATGAACCCCAGGGTCTCTGGCAGAAGGTTCTAGATCTTTGAACCTGCTCATACTGCTTCCAAACTCCAGAGTCACAAGCACCAGTCCCATTCCATGGGCAAGGGCCCTTAGGAGCCTGTGGCCTGTCCAATCGAGTCTCCCCAGAGAGACCCAGCACCGGGAGGAGAAATGCCGACATTCTCTCTCTCCACGGCTCCACTTACGGGGGCCCTCCGTTCCTCTCAGAGACAGAGTCTACGCTCTGGTAGTTCTGTGGCGCAAACCCCTTTACATCTCCCTGGCCATTAACTTCATTAAATCCGCCCAACCTACCTCCAGGGACAACTGGCTCCATCAGAACCACAGGGCTGGGGCTTGCCCTAGCTCAGTGGTCCCTGCAACAAAAGGAAAATTAGAACCACAAGGCTGGACCCAGGAAAAGGGTTTGGGTTAGTCTGTAAATGTAAACCACACAAAAATTTAGGACTCTCCTCGATCACCTGCTCTGGGACAGGCCCCACTCCGGGCCCTGGGGAAGAGGAGAGGCTGAGACCCAGCTCCCTGCCCTGGTGCAGTTCTCGGCCACATGGGGGTGGGGGAGACCTCTATCAGATCATTCCAGAGCTGGAGGGTGTGCTGCATAAGGGATGTGGGGAATCAAGGATGGTTTCACAAAGAGGAGGAGACGTGTGGACTGGGTTTTGAAGAGTGAGTAGGAGTTTGATGACAAGAAAGAGAAGGCAGGCACTTCAAGCAGAGGAAACAGCCCAAGCAAAGACGTGGCCGCAGAACCAGCAGTTGAGCGTGGCTGGAGCTGGAAGGAGGAAACGGGTGGGCAGGGGCAGCATGGGCAGGAGGCGTAAGAGGAAAGGTCGGCTCGGGCCAGCAGGTGAGGGGGCTATAGGGCAAAGTGTGACAAGCTTTCTTCTCTGTAACTTAGGGACTTGTGGCTCATTAAACATGATTTTAAGAAGTGTAACCTCTGGAGAGAGATATGGAGGTGGGTGGATAAAGGAAGACAAGATGAGAAAGAGACTTTTACTTATATCCTTCAGGTGGTTTTATAGCAGGTCTGTACTAGTATTTTAATATATTTTTTAGTATTTTAAACTTTCTCTCTTGGCTAGGATTACAAATAATTGACCATAGCTGCCATTTATTGAGGACTTCCTCTAACAGCTTTATGCATATCATGTTGTTTAATCCTCACACTAACCCTCTGAGAAAGGTTATCCCCATTTCCCAGATGTGAACCTGAAGGCCTGAGTGATCTGGCGACACTGAAGGTCACACACACTGAAGGTCACACGCACAAATAGGCAGATGAGCCAGAATTTGAACCTGGGTCTGCTGACCCCAAGCCCATACTGCTAACCCCCCGCTCCACAGCCTCCTGATAGCACACATGACAGGGAGGCAAATTCATCCCTTTCACAGATGCTGTGAGGCTGGGAGACAAAGCAAATACTCGAGACAATAGAGTCAGATTCAAACCATCTGGATAGGCTGGTGCTCTGGGCACGGGGCCAGCATGCCAGGATGGAATATACCAGTGCAGATGTGAAGTCCTGGGCTTGGGAGCAAAGCCCTGCCCAAAGACAGGTGGGGGATGGGTATCTAAGTTGGGACTTGCGCATCCTGCTGCTCCCAGAGGCCCTTCCTGCCCACCCGGACCCTGGGCCAGGAGAGTCAGGCTAAGAAGCCCTCATGCCACTGGAGGTGCAGGGCAGTTGGTTGACCGGGGATGAGCTCCAGACTGACATCAGCGCATATCCTCTGTGGACTGTTGGTCTCCCTGTCTCTTCTGTCCTCATCGCTATCCCTGCTAGTGTCTCCTCTGGTGACCTTGATGAAGCTGGAGCCCAGCCCTGAACCACCCCAACCAAGAGACAAGGTTGGGGCTCAGGGGGAGATAGAAGAACCTACTGTGTGACTTCAGGGAATTGCCCTAGGTCAGTGGTTTTTAAGTTTCTTTAAGATGCAGACCTGTGTCTTCAGTTGAAATCTTATCTAGAACCCAGTATATGAACTAGCTAAGGTAGCAGTGGCTCTGGTTGAAATGGGGGGGGGGAGGTGGACTCCCCACTGGTCTTCCAACACCCCCCACGTGTCCCTGAGAGGTCTGTAAGGGGTCTGCTGAGCACAGTGTGAAACCCACTGAGCTAGAGCACTTTGAAAGGCTTCCAGCTCAGAAATGCTCTGACCCTTTAATTCCTAGTGAATAATCACAGAACAAACTGAGACATATTGAGCACTAACTATGCACCAGGCACTAAGCTAAGGGCTTTACCCAAATCCTCTCATTTGATCCTCATCACACACCTACAATGTAGGTTCTATCACATGGCAGAGACTGCCAGCTGCCCACCAAACTCTATCCTCTCCTTCCTCTAAGTAGAATTGAAGCTGACATATGGCTAGACTACATTTCCCAGCTTCCTTTGCAGTGAGGTAAGGCCATGTGACCAAATTCTGTCCAATAGCGTGTGAGCAAGGGCTATGTGCACCACTTCCAGGCCAGGGCTCTTATGGGAGTGAGTGATCCCTCCATATTCTTTACCTCCTGCCCTCCCGCTCCAAGACCACCAGAGCGACTATGGAAGCCTGGTGCAGAAATGCTGGGTTCGCGTTCCTAAATTCACCCAGCGTGGCAGCGCCCTCTGCTGACCTGGAGCCACCCTGCCTGTACTATTACCTGAGAGAGAAATTTCCCTTCTATTTGAGCCACCGCAGCATAGATGTCTGTGTGACAGCTGTGTAGATTTTCATATACCCATTTCTCAGAGGAGGAAGGTGAAAGAGATTAAATAACTTTCTAAGATCACTCAGCCAGCGGCAGAATCTGAGTCCGTTCAGTCTGATTCCAAAGTCCCTGCCCTGAAACCATAACACTCGCCTCCCAGATGTTATAAAATTGATAATGCCAAAACTCAGGGCAACCAACGTGTCCTTCAGTAGGTGAATGGATAAGTCAACTGTGGTACATCCAGACAATGGAATATTATTCAGTTATAAAGAGAAATGAGCTCTCAAGCCATGAAAAGGCATGCAGGAACTTAAATGCATAGTACTAAGTGAAAGAAGCCAGTCTGAAAAGGCTGCATGCTCTATGGTTACAATTATATGGCATTCTGGAAAAGACAAAACTATGGAGACAGTAAAAACATCACTGGTTGCCAGGGGTTGAGGGGGAGGGAGGGAGGACTGAATAGGTGGGGCACAGAGGGTTTTAGGGCAGTGAAGCTACTCTGTATGACACTGTAATGGTGACATTTGTCAAAACCCACAGAATGTACAACGCAAAGAGTGAATCCTAATGTAAACTCAGAACTTTAGTTCATAACAATGTATTAACGTTGGTCCATCAACTGTAACCAATGCACCACACTAATACAAGATGTAAATAATAGCGAAAACTGAGGGAGGAGGTATGTGGGAACTCTCTGTACTTTCTGATCAATTTTTCTATAAACCTAAAACTTCTCTAAAAAATAAAGTCTATTAACTTAAATATATATGTATATATAGCTTCAATAAAAACTCACGTATGAAAAAAATTAATAATATTTTGCCATGCACCATACACTTTGATCAGCCCTCAATCTTCCCAACAATCTATGACGTAGGTATCATTATTATCCCATTTTTCAGATGAGTTCATTGAGGCACAGAGAGGCCAAGTAACTTGCCCAAGCCAGGACAAAACTCCCATTTCTTTGCCTTTCCACCACCCTCCCTCCCCAAGACCTGCTCCCTCCACTTTCCATATCTGTTTGCCCTCACCAAGGTAGGGTGCCTGCTTTCCCAGCCCAGAAGAGCATGCAGGTTACAGTGAGCCAGGCCCCTTTTCCTGTGGGCCATTTTGATAAAGGCTTACAACAGCCCTGCAAGGGAGCCTCCAAGGTCACCCAGCAAACCAGACTCCCAGACTCCCTGTGCAGTGCTCCTTCCCCGCAGAGCACTCGCACATAATAGATGAGTTCCAGTGCCCCTCCGCCCCTCAATACACACACACACACACACACACACACACACACACACACACCCTTCCACTTTGCTGTTTGACCTCAAACAGACAGGCTCTGGATATCCAGGGGACACAAGGCCCTTCAGCACTTACAGAAGCTAGCATTTCTCACCAAGAACTGAGGGTCATTTGGGGACGTTTTGTTTCCTGGAGATTGTCAAGATCTCCTTCAGAATGCATCACCACACCTGCACATTAGCACAAGGCATCACTTTCCCTGCTCTCTGTAACCCGCGGAGGGGAACTGAAGAAATGTATCAAATTCTTAATTTAAGAAAAAATCCCCGGCGCCCGCATGTGGGCCATTTCGCATGTGGGAGGTGTTAGAAGGAAAGTGCTGCCTGAAAAATACTGATCTGACCGCGGCTCCTGGGATGCTGGGCCTCCCCGTGAGAGAGATAGGACCTGATCCAGCTTTGGCGTTTAAAGGACACAAACACAGTCCAGGGACGGCACGACGTCTGTCAGGGCCGTGGACCGTCCATTACCTCACGACAGGGTGAGATGATTCAAAACCTACCGAGGTTTATTAAATGCTGATTCCATTCTACGGTAGGTGGCGGGGATAGCGCTGGCGGCCCAGCGAGCAGACTTGAAAGCTGTTAATGCCTTCAAGAATGAGAGGTCCCGGTCTGCAGTCCCCCTCCTCAAGAAAGGGCCCACCAAGGCTCTGGAATCAGACAGGTCCCACCGATTCCTGGCTGTGTGATCCTACGCATGTTACCTAACATCTCTGAGCCTTCGTTTCCTCCTCTGAAAAAGATTGACAAATAATTACAGGATTCAATGAGATAATGCAGGTAAAATGTAGCACATGGAAACCTTCGATAGGCATTTGTGATTTTGTGGTGATGGTTATTACTTGAGAGCTAGCCAGGTTCTTAAAGATTATCTCATCTGATTCTCTCATTATACAGGTGGGAAAATTGAGGCGCAGACAGGGGAAGGGACTTGCCCAAGATCACACAGCAAGTTGGAATATCTGGGACTAGAACACATGTCTGTTTCTTAGACCAAGCTTTGTCCACTGCACACACTGGTCGTGTTCGGAGAGTATCTCAGAAATGTAAAGAATGTTCCAACAGCCACGTAAGTTCTACAGCAGAAACTAGGCCTGGGACGAGGAGAGACTGGGATGTCCTGTTCCATCAGCCGACGTGGGGCTCCCATTCAGCTGACCTATGAGCTGGGATCAGCCTCAGCCCCTCTGCAGGAGGAGACGGTTGATAGAAAGCGAGGAGTGTGGTCTGGAATCGCATCTGCCTTATGTCAGACATCTCCATTCCTAGAGAGGTCTGCAAGAGGAGATCTAGGGGCATCACTGGCTCTTCAACCCAACCTCCCTCGGCAAATAAGATAGTTGCCACCTTCTTAAACTCTATTCCAGAAGTCAGTCCTTTTCTGCTCAGGCCTCCCCAGAGGCACCTCTGGTTTTCAGGACTAAACCAGGCATGGAGTCCCTGCAGATGTTCTGCATAGACACTGGAAGACCACAGCCACAGGCCTACAGAAGGGCCCTGTCTGCAGGAGTGGCTTTGTTCAGGATCTCCCCAAATCATGCCTTCATGTCCCCTTCTGAGTCCTGGGAGGGGGGAGCCCAGCTAATCCTTCTGAGTGGGCAGCTGGCTGCTCAGCTCTACTCCCTCCCATCTGGGGAGTACAGGAGTGTCAGGCCCTGTCCCTGTGAGTGGAAAGGGCACGGGATCCAGGCACGTGCCCTGGGTGGGTTTGGTGTGGTTAGGAGAGCATGATTGGCCTTTGCTCCTTTACTAAAGAAATCCGTCATTACTGGATAGATCCATCATTATTGGCCCCTACTGAGTGGACCAGCCACATTCTGTATCATCTGACCCATCACCACCTGGTCACAGCTAATCGGTAGAGGAGAGAACATCTGGCTCAAAGGCAGCCTATCCATGGGCTGGCCAGCCATCCTGTGAACTAAACACAGTATATAAGGGAATTTGAACTAAATAAGGGAATTTGAACTAAAAATTTAAAAAGAGTATTTAGGGGTGGGCACTGGAGCCACAGGCTATGTGGATGGGAGGAGGGGTTCATCAGGAGGTAGGGCAGCTTGGAGAGTCATGTGATCTCAGAAAGCTGAAAGAAGGCGAGATGAGTGGACCTTCTTCGGGGGAGTATTTACAGGGGTGATGGAGTGTTGGTGCTGTTGAAGGTGGAGAGGAAGAATCCCAGAGGGACCTCTGCAGAGCACTGAGACAGGGATGCAGGTCAGATGCTCAGACTGATGGAAGGCAGTATTAGTTAGATTTACTCTCCCCAGGATGGTGGAAAGACTCCTGAAAGAGTCCGGAAAGAGACTCCAGAAAGAGAAGCAGTAAAGCCACAATGATATCCACAGAGCAATGAAAGCTAAGGGTATTCATAAAAGAGGTTGGCAATAATCCCCAGGAAAGGAAATTCCCACCAGGCACCCAGATACAAGAGGAGCAGGTCACTGGGGTTGAGAATTGATGGAAACAAACATTCTCTCAAACCCTGAACCGGAACTCACTCACTCGTGGGCTCAAGGCCACTTCCTCCTTACCCGTGGCAGCCGCTTTCAAGCACCTGGATGGGTATTTTTTTCCTACAGAAATTAGCAGACATTTGGAAGTTAAATTTCTGGAAATGCGTTCAAAGGCAGGAGGAACCCTTCCACATCCTTCTTGTGTTTAGAGTGAAGACTGGCTGACCGGTTTACATTGGAGCAAGAGCGAATGGAAGGTTTTTACAATGAAAAGCTACTGCGGATGGTCAGGCTGCACAGAAGCCTAGAGGGACCCCTGGATTCTCGCTGCTAGTGAAGTTAGTTGGGGAGGAGGCAGGAAGGAGGTGGCATAACCGCTTGGAGAAAAATTACCCAGATGCAGAGTCAGCAGTTAAAGCCTAGCTCCGGCCTTAGCACAGGTGTTGTGTACCCACGTCCAGCAAATGGAGGTCGTATCTATAGTGCTCAAGGCTTCTGGGACTGGAACGAACCCAGCCCACCCCCCAAAGCTAAGCCACGGGGTCTAACACAGAGTAGGATCAGACATCTGGAGACCACCCCCCCGTTCCCAAAATTCCACAGTCAATATAGGGAAAGTGGGGACATGTCCTACAAGCAAATGACAAAGAATCTACTCAGATAGGCAGCCTGGTTACTCTTACCCCAGGCTTGGTGGGGCCCTGAGAAAACGGGGAGATCAGCATAGAAGGGAGGCTGTGCTCCCTGGGGCCAGAGAAGCGATACATACTAACATAAAAATTTAACAGAAACACCTGCTCCTCCTCCCTCTATGAGGGGGTTTGGGGCAGGAGATGGGAACAAGCCAAGAGGTGGACACAGCTGCTGACAGCTGGCAGGATCCCCTGAGAACATGGAGGGAAAGGGGAGGCCCCTGCAGAGTTCATGAGCTTAGGGGACAGGCTGGTCCGTCGTTTCCAAACAGCAGGTGCCACACTCTATAGAAGGTCACCCGGGGAAGACAAGAGGACAACGTTTGGCTCTATTCCTTCTGCATGTGCCTCGTCTAGAAAGTGCCTTAGCCTGAATCCAGCCATCCCCAATGCCAGGTCTCCCCAAGCAGAGCAGCTGCAAGCTCGACGAGGCAGCCAGGGTTGGTACCACATTTCTTTACATGAGTGGATCTCAAAACATGCCTGTGTGAAGCACCTACTTGGAGAGGGCACGGGAGACGGCATTATTAGAGATTAGCGACCAGTGGGAGCAGATTAAGGAGCTGTTGATCAATAGGATTATGCCTGGATCTGATTGTCCATTCACCACTCCAGATGTGTTAGTGAAAAAGCGACCTGGAGGGGCCCAGAGAGGTCCAAATGGGAGGGCTGCGGCACACGCGGGCTACTGAGCAGTGCCCATGGGTGACGGGCAACACCTGGCGGACGTGCCTCAGGACCACTCCCTGCAGGTGTTGGTCATCCCAGACACCGTGAGGTCATCCTCCATTGTGTGGTCAGCATCCCATCCTTGACCACCGCCTTCTCGCTCAGTTCACCTTCCCTCTACATGCCTCAGGACTTGGGCTCACTGTGACCCGGCTCTGATCTTTCTGACAAGCGCCCTCCGGAGCCCAGGGAAGCTGACCTTCCCCTTCCAGGAGCTGCTACGACTCCTTCATATTCTTCCGAGGATTGTGCCCTTTCTACCTCACTAATTCCCCCCATTTTGGCTAGGATTAGACCCCAGGTAGCAATTCCCCCTGGCCGCTCCCTCTCCCCGCGGAGAAACGAAAGACAGGCAAGATCTCATCAGGGTCCCTTTCTCCAAGCAACTGAGATGGCCAGCCAGTGTCCAGGGCTTTGCAGTTTCCGTCCCCAGTGGCCCACCTTTGGCCCACAAGATGATTTACACCAAGACACCTCCCTCCTTCATCTTCCCCAGGAGGCTGTGACCCACCACCCAGCCATGGTCCATCTGCTTGTTCCCCCCGCCTTCTAATGACAGTAACAATAACGCCACCATTTCTCGAAGGGCTAGGACAAGCCAGGCACTGAGCTAAGTGTTTCACACTAGTACCTCAGATAATCTTCACGATTACCCTGGGATAGGCACTTTCCCCATTTTATAGGTGAGGACAACCTGAGGCTCATAGATTTACCAAAGGCCACACAGCTGAGAAGCGGCAGAGCCAGGATTCTAACTCATCCCCGTTTAACTCCAAAGATAGAGCTTGTCACCCTGGGCTAGTCGTCCCCCAATGCCCTAAAGCTCCCAGGAAAGGGCTCGCACATTTCCACATGTTTGGGGTCTACGTGGCCACTTCCTGCCCCTTCAGACGTTTGACTCAAGTCAAAGTGGATCCTTCCCGGCCCCATCACTAAGTCTCAGTGCCCACGTTCAGTGCCAGTAGGTACCATACAAATGTCTGAAAATGAAGGAATGAATTAGCAAATCCTGTGTTTACACGCAAGGTTCACATGTGTATCTTGACCTCTCCAAGGCTAAGAGACTGGACCCAACTTCTTCTGTAGATGCTTTTTCCTGAGGATCCCTCAGCACCTTCTCTCCAGGCATCCTAACTCCTGTATCACAGCAAAATCCCCTATAATTGTTCAGGTTTTCCTCCTTCAAATGTTTGATGCAATGAACACTTATTAAGACCCTACTGCCTCCCAGGCTCTAGGGAATCAAAGATGAGTCACAAACCACCCCACCTCCCTGAAGCTCACAGCCCCAAGGCCAGGGAGGACCCAGACATGGTAACAGTAACCCAGACCATAATAAAATCAGCACCTGGAGCGAGGCGTGGAAATGCAGTGGGAGAGACCATCGGGCCAGGATCTGGGCCATAATCTGGTCCTGAAAACAAACCCCTGCCCTTATCACGAGCCCCAGAACCAGGCACTCACCTACCACAACCTCCCTTCTCTCCTTAGTTCCAAGAAGGGGTAGAAAGACCACCAAAGCCCCCATGTCCTCCCATGAGCATCACGCCCAAGATGTCATGGGGCAAATTCCCAGGAAAAGCTCAAGGAGGTTAGGAGATTCTGAGCTCAGAATGCAGTGGCCAAACAGCTAGAACTCTAAGGTTGTATTAACAGAAGCATAGGCCCACTCATGGGAGGTGATTGTCCCTCTAGACCAGAGGTTGAAACTCAAATGCCCAAGTGTCAAGCAGCATGTAAAGCAAGTGAGTGAAGGTGCTGGTTGTAAGGTGTTGGGAAGGAAACACAGCTGGGCCTGGTCTGGACCACAGAACTCTGGAAAGCGCAACTCTGCCCCAATAGGGGCAGCCTCCATGCAGCCCAGCCAAGAGCTCTGTCTGCGGGAATGTGGCCCAGTGTGGCCAGGGCTTCTTATTCTTAAGAGAAACCAGAAACTCAGATTTGTATGTGACTCTCTGGACTTTTAAACACTGGAAATGAATTCAAATTATTTTCAAACTTTGTGCAAGTCAACGGTGTGTGCTGCATAAAACACATCTGTGGCCTGGATGTGGCCTCAGGCCATCAGTCTGCAAGCTCTGCCCTGGACTCCGCTGCTCCAGTCACCCCAGAGGGTCATGTTCCTTCTGTGGACCCCACTTTAAGACAAACAGGCGAGGCCAGAGTCGATTCACCAGGGCTGAGGGGACCTGAGAGCTGGGTCCCACATGGGGAATGGCTGAAGAGGATGCATGTTATTCAGGCTGGTGAAGAGGAGACATAGAGACTGGGAAACCATGTCTCTACACTAAAACCTCAGACCATATGATCTCACCAACTGTGAGTGTTTCTGTTATCTGCTACTACATCACCAAACACCCCAAAATTTAGTGGCTTAAAGCTACAACAAGGGGAGGCAGGGATGGGGAGTGATTGTGTGATGTGTACAGAGTTTTAGCCTGGGATGATGAAAAAGTTCTGGAGATGGATAGCGGTGATGGTTGCACAACAATGTGAATGTGCTTAATCCCACTGGACTGTACACTTAAAAGTGGCTAAAATGGTAAATTTTGTTATATATGTTTTATCACAATAAAAAAGCAGTGATGGGGCCGGCCCGGTGGCACAGCGGTTAAGGGCGGGCGCTCCGCTGTGGCGGCCTGGGGTTCGCCGGTTGGGATCCCAGGCGCGCACGGACACACTGCTTGGCAAGCCATGCTGTGGCGGCGTCCCACGTAAAGTGGAGGAAGATGGGCACGGATGTTAGCCCAGGGCCAGTCTTCCTCAGCAAAAAAATAGGAGGGTTGGCAGATGTCAGCACAGAGCTGATCTCCTCATGAAAAAAAAAAAAAAACAAAAGCAGTGAATATTATTTTGCATAAGTTAATAAAGTTGATAAATATTTTGAATTTAGATTATCCTAATCAGATTACACTAAATTTTACTTAGTCTATTTTAACTGACTATGCAATGGAATATAACAGAAGATCGATCAAGTAACAGAAAAACATTTTCCCTGCCAAAAAAAATACCCTACAACGATTTATTATTTTTCATGATTTTGTGTATTGACCAGGACTCCTGGATTCTCCTCCACACAGCCTCTCAGCCTCTGGTCGGTCCAGCTGGTTTCTTCACAGCATGATGGTCTCCAAGTGCAGAGAGAGGAGGGGAAGTTGCGAGTCCTCTGAAGGCCCAGTGTTGGAGTCACGTGACATCACTTCCACCAGGGGTCAGCCAGGGGAGCAGACTGTCTATGAGGGCTTTGAGATAAGGCATTTATCATAGGAATCAGACCTTACACAATTATGGGAGGAGCTGAGAAAGCGAAGATCCAGAAAAGTTGAGGACCAGAGAAGGAGGCACTAACCGGTCACTCGGAGAGACCAACGTGTCCAGCATCAAAGTGGGACAGTGAAGGGGGAGCTGTTGGAGGGGTCCGTGCAGAGCCATTGCCTCTGCGTGGCTCCCACTTGGTCTGCAGCCAAGTGCCTGGCGGTGGGCCTGAGTCACTGTTGGCCAACAGGGTGGGCAGCCAGAGAGAAGAGCTGGACACAGAGGGAGGAGAGCCAGGACAAGCTGGAACCCACCAGGCACCTCGGCATCTGTCTCTCCTTCTGTCTATGACGACCTTCAAGAGCAATGGCTGCTGTGTCCCTTGTACCTTCCAATCTCCTACAGCTTCCTCTTCAGCCACCTCTAACCGTGGTCCACACAGGGAATGGGATTCCCAGAATAACCAAGCGGACTCAGTGCAAACCACCACAACCGGTGCACCCTGGGGACAATGGGGCAGAAGATATGAAACCAGGGCTCTCCAGACAGGGCAGGGAGCCCTATCCTGTAGGGCAGACTTGTTTTGAGTAGTTCCAAAAAAGAAGACCTATGGAAGACCTTGCGGGGCCTTAGAAAGTGAGACGGACCTGGGTTTGATCCCAGCCCCTCAATTTACCAGCTGGGTGAATTTGGACAAGTTGCTCAAGCTCTCTGAAACTCAAGTTCTCCATCTTTAAAATATGGGACAATAACCCCAGCTACGTGGAGTTGTACCTGGTATGGTGCCTGGTACCAGAGTTGGTACTCATTACGCTCAATTTTCTTTTCCCCCAATTCCAATGAATGGATGTGCCTAACATAGAGATAGGCTAGATGCATAATGGAGGAGCACAATGAATATCTGCTTAACTGTGCAAGTTATAGGCAGGCAGATTTCGGCTGAAGTAAAGGAGAGCTAGCATCATAACCGTCCAATCTTGGCAAGGGCTCCTCTTGGGGTAGGGAGCTTCCCACTGCAAGAGGTGTGCAAGCCCATTGGGGAATCAGCTGGACTACATGAGTTCTAAGGACTCCCATAACTCCAATAAATTACGACTCTACAAAAAACTCAATGAGTTTATGGAGAAGCATTTTTTTCCATCAATTTCAGAAATGTTACATGTTTATTACAAGGTGCCTACCTCCATTCACTGCTGATAGGATTATAAATTGACACAAATTTTCTGAAGGGCAAATTGGCATACTGTATCAAGACCCTTAAAAATATCCACACTATATGACCCTGTGGGAATTTGTCCCAAGGAAATAATCTGTAATGTGCCCAGAGATATAAGTATAAGAATGTGGCTTGTTATTTGTAATAGCAAAAAAGTGGAAATAATTGAACTGTCCAGCAATAGATGAATGATTAAATAAATTAGAACACAGCCTAAAGATGGAAAACCATGCTTCCATTAATCTTGTCTTCCAAAAAAAAAAAAAAAAAAAATCACATGTCCAAACATAACATGAGGATTTTCCCACAATTATTCTTTAGAAAAGAGAAAATCTCTTTAAATTTAAGTTCTTACAAAGACTCTCGTATTAAGCACACTCTCTCTTAGTTACTTTGTTTTAAACAAAACAAAGTACTGTTTGGGGAAATCACATTACCCTCCCTGACCTCAATCAATGCTAGTTTGGGATGTTTAAAGAGGTCACCTACTGGAATTGGCAAAAAAGAGGCAAAGAAATTTAGCAGGGCTTTAGTAATTATTCCAGGGTTTACGACCTCACAATTGCAAATGTTGGCTGTCATTGTAAACAAGCCTTTAAAGATCACTTTTAAAAGCAATACAATAGCAGTTACATTGTGGAGATCACTAACGCCCACTTATGGGACAAGGAAAAGACTGTCCTAATATTACGCAAATAGGTACTTGTGCCTTGGAAGACAATTTCCAGAGACAACATCGTACACAGATTTTAAGTGTCGCATCTCAATCTCAAACAAGTTAGACAAAAATGGAAAGGTGGGTAATTCACAGAGCAGCTCCCAGACGATGAAGGCACAGGTGTCAAAGATGCCAGTCGAGTTGGTATAAAACGTGAAAGTGGAAAAATTAGTCTTTCTCAATTTAATGTATTTCATGTTATATGTGGTTTTAAATATCTACGTGTAACTAAATTTACAAATTAAACATTATGAGTAAGCATTTGATGATTTCTCTAAATATTTGTGTATTCAAGCTGGCCCCAAAACTTTTCATTGAATCTTACATTTGGGAAAATGGGCCTTATATTCTTGGCTACCATATTATGAGGCCCATATGACATATAGTGATGAGATAAAATATCTGTGAAATAATATTAAATAGAAAGCATAAATTATGTTGTAGTGTGATTCTAATTTTGTTTAAATACACACACAAACACAAAACTGTGGACATAGGAAAAAGACCAGAAAGAACTATACCAAAATGTTAACAAGGATTATATCTGGGTAGTGAGATTATGAAGTACATAAGGTTTTTTTTCTTAAGGATATATTAATGTTTTAACCTGGGAAATAATTTTCATTAAGTCTTTTATAAAAGTGCCTCCTTTCTTAGATTCTCCTTTGGGGCTATTAGAATATCTTTTGTCCCTTTTCATTCTCTAAATCTTCTGGGAACTGCAATATACGACAGGGTGGGGGGATTCTGATAGAAATATATGCACCGACATAGGAAGATGTGCCTGACACAGCAATGATAGGGGGAAAAAAGGCAGATTACTGAGCAATGTCAATAATACGTATGTAGTATGATTCCCCCTCTGAAAGAAGAGAGATGGGGAGACAGAGAGAGAGGAACGGAGGGAGGGAAGGAGGAAAACAGGGAGGAGGGGGGGACTATAAAAGGTGTGTGTATATGTATGATATAAATGTTTGCATAGGCATAGCGGTAGGTCTAGAAGGAAACCCGCGAAACCGCCAACAGCCCCCCAGGGTGGAGCAATCCTATACTCTTCTGTATTGTTTATTTTTTTACTTGTGCAGTACACGTTTATAATAGGATGTAATTGGCTTTTTGCTGATTCTACTGAAATGGGGGAATGCTGCGGGCGAGTCCCATTCATTTGCGTGGCTTCTCTCCTCTGCAAAAGAAAAACAATTCAACCAGGATTTTCTTAGAGCTCCACGCCTGTGGGGTATAAAGGTGGTTACAATCACAGCAACAAGCAGCGCTTCTGTGGCTCTCACCCCCAGCTGCTATTGCAGGACTTCTGGTCTCTAAGAGGACACACAGACACAATTGAGCATGCAGAGCTGTCTGCTGTGTTCCCTGCGTGTGTGCGCGGGGTACGGCGCCAAGTGCTTTGCATGTGTTAGCTAGTTAACCCTTACCACAATCTTCTATCCATTTTACAGGTGAAGAAACTGAGGCATTGAGAGGGGGAAGTTGCACAGCTGTTCAGGGACAGAGCTGAGACTTGACCCAGGCAGGCTGGGCACCACGTGGGTGACTCGTGTGTGCCCACAAACACAGCCTCTCGGCTGTCACATTAACATCTGCCATCTCCCCCTTTCGTGATCTGCTCCCATCAGTAATATTTGTCACCAAGGCCTTTGCTGCCCACCGAGCAGAAGGAACAAGCCACACCCCTGCAGTGGCAGCCGATACCCACCATGGACGGCAACAATGCAGGGGCCAAGGACCCTGCTTCCCAAGGCCCCCCCAGGCTTCCAGCACCCTCCACCACCACTGGGCTGGGGCTGTGTGATCAGAGTGCTACTGAAATTGAATTGCTAAGATAGTATCTGGCCTAGTCCCAGAATTCCCAAATCCTGCCTTGGCCCAGCCACCGCCCTCCTCCTAAGAGGTCCGTAGGGAAAAGAGCCCCTCCAAGGATTAGTGCAGGGCCAGCACCTTCTTAGCTGGTCTCCAGTCCCAGCCCCACTGCGAGCATACTGGGCTGGGCCCAGGAGAACCCCTTTTCCTAAACTAGGCTGAGCCACCCCTCTTCCCCAACCTATTCTCAGATCTCACTACTCTGAGGCAAGACCGGCTCCAGCCCTACCCTGTCCCTGCCACCAAGGGCCAGAGAAAAAACAACAGACAGTCGGGAAGAGACAGCAACAGCCCCAAAGCCTGGCCCAGGCTGAGAATGCTACAGCCCCCACAAGACCTTACTAGGGCTGCCCAGCAGGAAAGGGGGCAGAGGCAGAGAATTTGACCTTCTCCCACTTCAGAAAAGCCCTGACCAGTGCTCCATCCTATCTCCTGCAGGGGACGGAAGAAAGAAGAGCATGCCCACAAACCCAAGAAGTCGCCTCCTGGGGCCCTGAACGGCGGCAGTCAGCATCCTTCTTCCTTTGGGTATGGGGAGAGGGGACCATTTCTTGCCCTCCATGCTGACCCATCCTTGGGGAGGAGGGAGTACAGTGGGCGGTCAGGACAGAGCGGAACCCCACCTCAGCTGCCTCAGTGCTCCACTACTGCAGCAGGTGGTGGCCCTGTCACCGGGAGCCATCAGTGGGACAGCCTGGACCTCCAACACACCAAGGCCACTCTGCGTTCTCTGAAGCCCCCGTGCTAACCTGGGCACGATCACCCCCCACACTTTGTGCCACACAGCCTAACACAGATGACACAAGCTGGACCCTAAAAACACCTCCTTGTTTCTCCTTGCAGACCGCCGCCCCCATCACTTTCTCAGAACTCAGACAGGAACCCAGATGAGCACAGAATTGCCCCTTCCCTGAGACAAAGCTAATGGACCCGCTCTCACCTCCCTAACGACACCTTCCCACCCTGATGGTATTCACAGATACCCTCCAGCCAGCTCCCCCACACCCCCAGCCCTTGTCTGACCGTGCCTAATTCCAGGGCCGCTGAGGGTAGAAACAGCCCTTCCCCCTTCCGCATCTTCCCCTCCCTGTATGCACACATTCTTAAAGGTGACAGTTTTCCCCCAAACCTCCATCAGACAGAGTCCCAGCCGTGCTCAATTTGCCCCTGGGTCGGCAGAGAGCTGTGAGCGACTTCTCGGTGACATTAGGGAAAGTCAGAGAAGCAGGTAGTAGGTGCTCAGCAGGGGCTGGGGCTTCCAGTCTGCGCCCCTTTGGAAACACAAGGAGCACCTAAGAGCCTCTGGAAACCAACATCCATTTCTCCTCTCCGATTTTATCTCCTCCCTGGTCTTTCTTTTGATCTTGTTTTCCAGTCAGAGATGAGCATTTCCACGTTGACTCAGGCTTGATTATAACTGACTCTGAACCTTTCTAGTGATTAAAGTAGCCGGGAGGCGATGTTCTCCAGAGATCTGTACTGCAGGTTGAATAATTCAAGGCATCCCTTCCAGAAGGCTGAGAAATCTGGGAGAAAAAAATCAGAGAGCAGAAAACTTTTTTTTTAAGAAAAGAGTAATTTCCCCTGCACTGGCTACACAATAAGTGTAATAACGTTGGCTAATTTTTTTTTTTTTTTTTAGTGAGGACGATCAGCCCTGTGCTAACATCAGCCAACCCTCCTCTTTTTTTGCTGAGGAAGACTGGCCCTGGGCTAACATCCGTGAGCATCTTCCTCCACTTTATATGGGACGCCGCCACAGCATGGCCCGCCAAGCAGTGTGTTGGTGCGCGCCGGGATCTGAACAGGCAAACCCTGGGCTGCCGCAGCACGCACTCAGCCACTTGCGCCACCGGGCCGGCCGCCATTTTTTTTTTTTTTTTTTTTTTTGTGAGGAGATCAGCCCAGTACTATAACATCTGCCAATCCTCCTCTTTTTTTGCTGAGGAAGACTGGCCCTGGGCTAACATTGTGCCCATCTTCCTCCACTTTACGTGGGACGCTGCCACAGCGTGGCTTGCCAAGCGGTGCGTCGGTGCGCGCCTGGGATCCGAACTGGCGAACCCCAGACCACTGCAGCGTGAGCGTGCGCACTTAACCGCTTGCACCACTAGGCCGGCCCCTTACGTTGGCTAATTTTGATTGACATAAACACTCAAACAGAAATCGAATGGAGAAACTGGCCGAGCTGGAGCAGGATATTGGATGCTTCCAGCAAGGGGGGGCAGTTCAGGTGGCGTACTTCCTCCTTCCCCACCACAGGATAACATGCGTGGGAGCTTCTGGTGTTTTCCGGACTTGGAAGGAAGTTTGAAATGAAGACAGTAGAGGGATGGCATGAGATGGTCTTTGTCACCCTGCTCAGTCTGATGGGCTGAGGTTGAACCTGGTGGAGAGGGGTTTGGCCCAGAAGATGAAGGAACTATGTCCACGAAGGACTGACCGTGTCAGACTGCGGGTCCAGGCTGGGAGGCTTTGGTGCCCATGTGGCCAGGTTTGACATGGTGAAGAAGAAGGAGGGGGGTCTTCTCTCCATCTCAGCTCTGGCTTCCTGGGGCAGAGTTCAGGGAGACGTGAAGCAATGGTAGAGCAGAAGCAGGCTGCCTGCACCAGGCAGAGTGCCCAGGAAGTGGCCTTTGCCCCAAGAGCATGAGCAGCCATGGCAGTGGCCCGTTGGCACCTTCAAATGGTGGGCAGAGGACTTCCCCAGGAAGGACAGAGTTGAAGAAGAGGCATGGGTCTGAGAGCCTGCCACCCTGGGCAATCCAACATAACCGGAGAAGACTTCGGGGGGAAGAGGAGACCTCCCAAAAAGCAGATCGAGTTTGCAGCTCTTACAATCAAGGACTAACGATATCGTGGCTGCCTTCGTGCCCACAGGCTGGTACCGTCTGGATGGTTCGGGTTTTAGAGCTTTCTACACAGGACTGGCCCAATGTTTGGCATCAATACCTAGTGGGAAACCCTAACCTAAGAAGGCTCTGGAAGCCTCCTATCCAACCTCTCATGTTATAGAAACTGAAGCCCAGAGAGTTTGGGTTGCCCAAGGTCACACAGCTAGTTAGGAGCTGGAGAGGAACAAGACCCAGGATCCCTCATGTCCAGTTCCCAGCACTGTGTGTGTGTGTGTGTGTGTGTGTGTGTGTGTGTGTGTGTAAGAGACAGACAGAGGCAGAGGCAGAGTCCACACCAATGCCTCGTGCCAGCAACTCTGTCCAGTGTATTGTCAGCACCTTGCTGAGCTGGATCCCAGCTGCTGCTGTCGCTCCGAGGTAGCACAGTCAGCATCCACAGAGCCAATTCATCTACCTGCGGTTTAATGAGCATCAGATGCTGCGACCAGGGACCTGGAGGCCCAGAAAATTCCAATTCCAAGCCAACTTGTGATAGTCAATTAGCATCACAACCCCATACCCTGGAGAGTCCAGTGGCACAGAAGCCATAGAGCCAGCAGCTGGGGCCTCTCTCCAAACATGGAGCCCGACCCTAGGAAGACAGGAACCTTAGTGTTCCAAAATCAAAAATGTCTCCACTCCTGGGAGGTAGCCAAACAATTGGAAAACGAGACCTAATGTTGGTCTGGAATGAGAGGAGGAGTCTCACCATCTCTGGGCAGGATGAATCTTCAAGGAAAAGACACCCCCTCTACTTCCAGACCCTCTCCTCCAGAATCACTGCAGGTTGGTGAATAAGACTTTATTAACTTAGGAAGAGCCCAGACAGAGAGGTTTAAATAGGTTAGCTCTGCCACACCTATTGGGTTCTCTGCCCAGCCCCCCTTTTCCAGTAACCTCCCTCTTCTCCCTCCACCGGGTTAGAGGAGTGGACCCCCACCACCATTTGTAGTGCTCCAAATGACCACTACGGCTCTGCCCCATCACTACAGCTGATTGGACAAGGAGTGGGCATCCTGTCTAAGCTGGACCAGTCAGAGTCCCTTCCCTGAGGATTGCGGGAAACTGGTGATGGAGGGGGAGAGAGAGGAAGGAGAGACTAAGTCCCAGTGGATACTGGAGCTTAGAAACTGTGGGAGGGAGCCTTTTCCACTCACCCTGTGGACCAGAGAAGAAAAGAAATTCTGGCTTCAGAGAAAGAAGTGTGAAGCAAAAAGGAACAGAGGTGAACAATTGAGAGTTTAAGGAAATAAAAAATCGATTCCCTGTAACATCCCCTCACTGGTCCTCTGGGGCTCACAGGCACATTTGCTCTGTCTTCTGCTGAATTATTTCTTTTCTGGTTTATTTAAACATCCTTAGGTCCTCCAACTGTCTCTCATTGGCTGTGATCTGGAATGCTGTCCCATGTTAAACAGACCTGGGTGTCTCTATTCCCGTGGAGTGGAGCACCTGGAACTCAACCGAATCTCTGACCTCGAGGGCTCCGAGCAGCTGTGATGAGATGGTGGGGACCAGCACCCCCTACTCCTCTATTCGTGCAGCCCGAGCCCATTTGCCTTGTGGCAGCCACACCACCTGGTTGATTAACAGGAAGCTAAGATCTAGTAAGACCCCTGTGTTTTTACACAGCTGCTTTTGTAAAGCCGTATTTTTCTCACTTTCCTCATTTCACTTCAAGATGCTACCCTCGCATCGTCTGTCCCTCTCCATCTGCTCTCATCCCTTCCTCCCTGGGCTCCCTGCCCCCACGCTGCCTCCTATAGCACCTCACACTGACACCAGGGCAGCTGCCTAAGACTCAGATCTGATGGCCTTGCACCCCTGGGAAAGCCTTTCCATGGCTCCCCTGACCTGTAGGAGGGAGTCCAAACCCCTGGGTGTAGCAGCAGTCTTCCATGCTCTGCCAGGCCCGTCTCTCCAGTCTGTCTCCCTCCTCCACACCTCACAGAGGACCCGGGGCCACAACCCAGCACTTGTGCTCACAATGCCACACCTCAGCCTGCTCCTTCCGCCCGCAGTGCCTTCGTTACCACATCGTGGCAGGCAGCTTTGGAGTCAGACAGACTGGGTTTGAATGCTAATTCTGCCAGCTAATAGTCTATAACCTTGAGAAATCCCATTCCTTCTCTGAGCCTCTGTTGCCTCAACTACAAATTGGTAATAAAAACACCCACGTTGCAGGGCTGTGGGGAGCATTTGAAATAACTTAGGTACAGCATCAAGCACAATGCCTATAGGTGCCTATAATGTGCTTTCTAGGACTATACGCCCACATCCCATATATCTAGAGAATTCCTATTCATATCCAAAGACCATTTCAAGGGTTAGCACCTCCATGAAGCCTTTCCTGACTCCCCACCCAGTACTAGACTGCCTCTGACCTCGTAGCAACTTAAACACACTCCTATTTGACTGCATGTCCCCCTACACGATAACCTCTGCATCCTGTCTCCCCATCCTCATGTCTGAGCCCCTAGGGCAAGGACCGGGTCTGGGACCGGGTCTGATTCCTCTCTCCAACCCCCAGTACAAGGCAGGGCCCACAAAAGAGATCCATAGATGTTTATTTAATTGAAACACATTGAATTATTCAAATCTCATTGAATTCTGTCACCCAGCATCTTCTCCGTTCCTCCTAGCTTCTAGAAGTTGGACTTCCTCCTTCATCAATAACAATAATAATAGCTAACCCTTATCGACTGCTTCTCGTGTGCCAGGCACTTTCTAGGTGTGTATCTCATGATTAACTCATTTATTCTTACAATCCTCTGATGATGAGGTAGGCACTGTTATTAGCCTCGTGTTCCAAAGGGGGAAACTGAGGCTCAGAGAGTTGTGCTGCAAGTTTGAAGTCAAACAGTCAGGAAGCGGAGGAGCCAGCCTTGAGCCCACGTGCTCTGTTGCAAAGATGGGGCAGAGACTTCCCATATGCCGTTCACCCAGCCCCCTCTAATGTTAATGTCTCGCATAACTATGGTATATTTATCAAAATTAAAAACTAACATTGGTACAACATTATTAACTAAACTACAGACATCATTTGGATTTCCGTGGTTTTTCCACAAATGTCCTTTTTCTGATCCAGGACCTCCTCCAGCATCCACATTGCATTTAGTCATGAGGTCTCTTTAATCTCCTCTAATCGGTAACTGTTTCTCAGTCTTTCCCTATCTTTTATGACCCTGGCACTTTTGGAGAGTAGTGGTCAGGAATTTTATAGGATGTTCCACCGTTTGGGTTTGTCTGGTGTTTTCTCATGAGCCGTCTGAGGTTCCGGATTTGGGGAAGCACATGGCAGAGGAGCAGTGCCTGTGTCCTGGCAGGATATCTGGGCACGTGGTATCAACAGGACTTGTTACTGGTTGATGTCAACGTCGATCACTCAGTTAAGGTGTGTAACCTGGGGTTTTCCAGGTTTCTCCACCACAGAGTTACTATTTTTCTGCATTTCCTTTTAATCACCACACTCTAATACTTCTCAATCAACTCGTTGGTGCTAGAGAAGAAGTGTGCCTGGCCAGGCAGGATGTTCAGAGAGATGAAAGCCCAGAACAGAAGGATTCTGGAGATGCCCAAGGCGGGGCCAAAGTGTCAGCTGCCCTCAGGCCATTTAGAGCATCAGGAAAGGGCATCCGGTCAGCCCAGTGGCGCAAGCAGTTAAGTGCGTGCGCTCCACTGCGGTGGCCCAGGGTTCGCAGGTTCGGATCCTGGGCGCGCACCAACGTACCGCTTGTCAAGCCATGCTGTGGTGGCGTCCCACATAAAGTAGAGGAAGATGGGCACAGATGTGAGCTCAGGGCCAGTCTTCCTCAGCAAAAAGAGAAAGACTGGCATCAGATGTTAGCTCAGAGCTAATCTTCCTCACAAAAAAAAAAAAAAAAGGAAAGGGCATCTGTTCTCCCCGTGGCTGGAATCCTCGAGAAACGCTGCCCAGGATGGCAGCACTTAGGCAGGGACAGATCTAAATAAGAAGGCAGTGGCTGAACTAAAATTACAATAAGGTCATCACAGCCATCCCCTGTCTCCAGGCAAGATGACTCAAACCCTGCCAGTCCCTTGGAAACATCTCCACATTGATAGCCAAGAAACTCAGAGCAATGGTTCTCAGACAGGAAAAAATCAAGCCAGTGGAGCGTCCCACATCTCTCCCCCACCACCTCCCACCTCTGTGCTCCCACCACACTTTGACGCTCCCCGTGGCATTTATCACAGCCGCCTTTGCTTCTAGATGCAAGCAAGCGTGCTAATCTGAGCCCCTGGCCCCCGACTGGACTGCAGCAAGGGCGGGACCCTGCACCATCCTCCTTTTCCTCCGCCGCCCCTCCTCTAGGCACTGAGCCCACGACCTGACACACAGTAGGTGTTTAGCAAATCCTCATGGGAAGGTGGGGAGAAAGCAGATTTGCTTCTGCAAGAAGCTTTGAGAAGAATATTCGGAATATTGTGGCTCCTATCGCCTCCAAAGCTCAAAAAATCATTTTAAAAACTGATGACTGTGAAATTTCAATTATATTCACAAGGAGAGCTGGAGTGAACCACAAGAAGCACAGAACAGCAGCTTTGCATTTGAGAGGCCGAAAAGGCCTAAGAGCAAGGAGGATAGGGACCAGCCTTGAAGCCAGACTCATCTGTTTCCAGAGGCCACATGCACATGAGCAGACTTGAATTTACAGCCCTTGAAAGAGGGGACAGCTCCAGGGACATTAGAGGGCTTGTAAGGATGGGTAAGTCAATGCCATGAACCAGCTACCAAAAATAATTCAGGGCTCAGAGGCTGCATTAATAGAGGTATAATATCCACACAAAAGGTGGTGATAGACCTGTTCTGCTCTTTGCTGGTTAAGCTACAATCGGAGAATTGGATTCAGAAAGACAAACTGAATTTTGTGCAGAAGTTAAGAAGGAGAAAGGCCTGGACTACACCAGTGGAAGGATGGGAAGAGTTTTCCACATAACAGGAAAATATATGTGAAGAATCTGAGATGAATGCCAACTGCTTCGAGGACCTGTGAGAAAGGCCAGCAGGGCTTCAAGAGAGAAAGCAAGTGCAGCCAGACAAGGCTGGAGAAGTGGGTGGCAGCCGAACCTACAGGGTCTCGTGGGTCATGTAGAGTTTGGATTTTATTCCAAGAGCAACAAGAAGCCCTAATCTGTTCTTCCATATTGTCCCGGGACCCACGTTGAGCTAAGTCCCAGACACCACACACCACACACACACACACACACACACACACACACGCCATGGGACAGTGTACTGGGAGAGTTTCAAAGGAGCAGGAGGAGGGGATCCCCTGAGCCTTGACCACGAGAACATGGCCCAGTGGAGAACTTGGCCAAAGCTGCCACTGGCAACCTGCATTCACTTTTGGACTCGGCCTTCGGGGATCTCAGAGAAACAGCAGTTGGCAGAAAAGGCTTTCTGCTGCAGAATTACATGATTTCTACCTGGTTTTTTTTTTTTTGGCCTCACCCTGCAGAAAACTGGGACCAGCCCTTGTCTCTTTCCTGCTGGACTTCCCTTAAAGTCAAAAGAAGTAACAGCCCCACTCCACTCTTCCTGTAGTGTGCACAGCCGAGTCTCTGGGGCCACCATATGCTGGGCACACATCTGAGTCCCTAGGGATACCTTCATAGCGTTTCACCGCAGCAAACCACAGCCTATCACCACTTCATCCCTGGACACGGAGGAGAGTCCCACCGCCCTCCACTCCGCACCACCTCGGGCCTCTTTTTTGACATTCCCCAGATGCTGCTGCTGGCACCTCCACCACCCATGCGTCCAGAAACTCGATGCGACTGTCACAGTTGCTGGCACCCCCACTGGAGCGGGTTCTGCAGGTCCCTGCTTCTTTACTCTCCAGTCAAAGCCCAGGACGGGTGTGATTGATTGGCAGACGACGTCCCCAGCCTATGCCCCAACAGCAAGGGAAGCTAGGCAAGTGAGTTTTCAGATTCTCTGCTGAGGCTGTCTGGTTCCCACCAAGACTCGAAAGCTGGAAGGAGTCTCAACCACGGGAAGGTGGCTCCGACGCGGGGAGACCAACGAGTATGGTCTAAGCCCTCTGCAGGCGATTTCATACAAGCCAGCTCCTGGTGCCAATTTCTGTCCTCGCCAAGGCCCTCTTAGTTTAAGCAGCAGCAAGCTCAAGACTGGGAGTGATAGGGGATGGATTAGAAGGCGTCTGTGAGGCTCAGAGGACAGACGGGTGGGGGCCACGACACGGGCAAATCCCTTAGGGTCTATGACCCCAAGACTCCAGAAGACCTAGGATCCCCACCAACTCCTGCTAGCAGCCTAGGGAAGGGGCTGTGGGTCTCCCCTGGGCAGACCCTCCATGTTTAAACCCAGTGTTCACTCCCAGTGGAGGCAGAAGGTCAAAGCCACAGGCAGAATCTATGTGATGAGCTGAGCGGCCTCCCTTCCCCCAAGGCGGTCAGTCTTGGGGGAACCGAAGACAAAAGTTGCAAAGACTTTGTCTCAAAGCATAAACTAAGGCCAAGAGGGCCTCCCTGTCTGCCCCCAGCATCTGCCCTGGAAGCTCCTGCTCCTTCAGCCGCAATCCCACACCAAGACACGGGAAGCAACCACGTCTGCCCCACCACGAAGCCGACTTCCTCCTCTCCCTCGATCCTAGGGTCCTAACCCCTTAGAGGCAGTCTGTCTGTACTCCTGCGCCCTTCAAAGATGGAAAAACCAACCAACGAGGCCAGGCCGTCTGTCTTCTGGAAAACTCTGTACCTTATAAAATCCTTTCCTGAGAGTCCAAGCCCAGAGGACCCCACTTGACAGCAGCAGGACACAGAGGCCAATGTTCTGTCTCCATGCCGGCCCGGAAGGGACCAGCGTCCACCAGCCAACACCCCCTCTCTTTCTTTCCAGGTCCTTACCGAAGACTAAGTAGAGGCTGGGAAGAAGGGCTTCCCCAGGGAAAACATGCTAAAATTAAACCACAATGAGAGCAGACTGACTCAAGCTGCCCCCTCCCCACCCCCACCCCCGGGCTTAATTTAGGACAAACCGCACCGGCCGTCTCTTCCCAGAAATTAGATGAAAGCCTTAGGGAAGAGGAGAGATCCACGTAACATAATCACACACTTGAGACACCAGCCCCCTCTTCCACCCTCTCCCCTTTAGCCTAGAGAAAAGAATAATAATAATAATAATTAAGCTGGTCTATTTATGGTTCTGAAAATCAGCAGTTCTGGGCCACACCTGCTAGGGTCGAGCTGAGCTAAGGACAGACTCTGTGAGACGTCCCCAAGTCTGCCTGACCGTAGCGGGCAAGACGTAGGAGCCGCCAACATCCCCGCTTCGGGGAGAACACAAGGGCTACGTAGAACAGCTGGTTGATGGGGTCAAGGAGAGGAAGCCGGAGACTCTGAAGGGCATTTCATGTCGTGAAGCCCAGCCGGTGGCCCAGACTCATCACTCAGCATAAGCCATACAGATTTATTTATATTTTGCACAAAAGAGGGAAATTACTTAGCCGTAGGGATCAATTCTTCAATCCAATGTTTCTAACATGGCAATAAATTTATTTCACCATCTCCCTTTTTCTTTTTCCTCTCCTCACAGCTTAAAGAAATAAGCCACCCTCTAGGGAGGTTCAGGGAGTGAGGACGTGAGAGGAAGGAAGGCTGGAGAGAAACTGGGTGCCACGCCAGGAAGCGACCCACTGAGGCAGCCCGGCTTTGTGGAGCGAGCACTGGAGCTGGAGTCAGGAGGCTTGGGTTCCAGACCCCGGTTCTGTCACTTTTCCACAGTGTGAGTAACCCCCGGCAAGTCAGAGCTCCATTTCTTAATCCCTGAAGTGGGGACAGCTATTCTGGGCCTCACCGGGTTGGCGTGAGAAGTAAATGAGACCAGATACATGCAGGCTTCCAGTTCAGCTCCCGATACATCAACATGATTGATTGAAGACACATTTTAATCAGATTTGACGGTCTGACCCACAGCTCCCACCCAAGATGCATAGTCTGTGATGTTACGGAGACATCATCACTTGAACAAGGGAACATCTGGGCCATTTCCCAAGGCCAGAGACCACTTGGATGTCCCTCCCTCTGCAGGCACAGGGTGAATCTGGGATGTTTGTCACAGCTCTGGCCTAACGCACCCGGAGCCCGGGGAAGCCTCCAGCAGCTGGGCGGGTGTGATGAATGGTCCCCCCCCGGCCCATGCACCTCTTCACTGGAGACAGGCTCGGGCTGATGTATGAGCCGTGTAAATGCAGCTGCTGGTTAATGCGAGGCTGTGATGGAGCAACATTAACGTGGGGACTGACTGGGGGGAAACCATGGGGTGGAGATGAGGGCCCGGAAGTGACAGGAAACTTTCCTGCCGGGAGATGCTGGAAGTGGGAGGGGTGAGGATAGTCCAGACAGAGGGAAGAGCCCGGATAAAGACAAGGAGATGAGCAGGTGCAGGGGTGCAGGGCCAATGAGGGGAGTAGTGGCAAAGATCATCCTTCAAGGCCAAGTGTCTCCTCTTCCAGGAAGATCCTTCTGACCTCTGGTTGTGCTCCTGCTCCCAAAGTAGCCACTGACCAACTCCTGGAAGGATCCCTCACAGTGGCTTTCCAGACCCTCCCAACCTGGCCCCAGACCACCTTCATTCCCCAAACTCAGCCCCCAGCACCCACCTCCAGGCCTTTCCTCCACTTGGAATGCCTCCCTTTCCACGCATCAAAACTCTAAGTGTCCTACCAAGTCCAACTCTAATGCCCCCTTTTCCAGGACACCATCCTAAGGCATTCCTCCTGAGCTGTTGTCATCCTGCCACCCCCAAATCCTCAGGGCATTTTGTCCTTTTGGGGGGCTCCTTATGTACCTTGCCCTATTGCACCGACATGCATTCAAAACCAAATACTTATTGAGGGTGGATAAATAAACCTGGCATACGTGTACAGTGGAATAGCACTCAGCAAGAAAAAGGAACAGGGGGCCGGCCCCGTGGCTTAGCGGTTAAGTGCGCGCACTCCGCTACTGGTGGCCCGGGTTCGGATCCCAGGCGCGCACCGACACACCGCTTCTCCCACCATGCCGAGGTCACACCCACATACAGCAACTAGAAGGATGTGCAACTATGACATACAACTATCTACTGGGGCTTTGGGGAGAAAAAGGAGGAGGATTGGCAATAGATGTTAGCTCAGAGCCGGTCTTCCTCAGCAAAAAGAGGAGGATTAGCATGGATGTTAGCTCAGGGCTGATCTTCCTCACACAAAAAAAAGAAAGAAAAAGAAAAAGGAACAAATCACTCATACATACAACAACATAGATCTCAAAAATCGCACGTTGAGTAAAAGAAACCAAACACAAGAGCACATACTGTGTGAGTCCTTTATACAGAGTCCCAGAACAGGCAAAACTAATCCACGTGACGAAATCAGAAGAGTGGCTGCCTTGGGGGACAAGGGCACTGAGGGGAAAGGGGTGGGCAGAACGTGGGGATTTTCCGGGGTGATGATATGTCCTGGGTCTGTGCTGGCCCACAGTCGGCACTAGCCACGTGTGGCAACTGAGCACGTGAAATAGGGCTAGTCTGAACTGAAATGTGTCATAAGGATAAAATATACCCTGGTTTTCAAAGACTTAGGATGAGCCAAATCATGCAAAATTCTCATGAATGAGTTTTTATATTGATTATATATTGAAGTGATAATATTTTGGATATATTGGGTTAAGCAAATATATTATTAAAATCAATTTTACCTGTTTCTTTTTACTTTGTTAATAAGACTAGTAGGAAATTTTAAATTCCCTCCGTGGCTCACATTATACTTCTATGGGACAGCACTGCTGTGGGTCTTCATTAAGGCATTGGTTACACGGGGTACACATTTGCCAAAACTCTTCAGAATGCACCCATAAGATCTGTGCATCTCACCATCTGTAAATTATACCTCGATTATGAAACAAATTTTAGTGAGCACCTACTCTGCGCTGCCGGACACTGTATGAGGCATTGATAATACCAAGCTGTAGGAAAAGCAGACCTAGCCCTGCTCAATCCAGTCAAAGAAATGACTTTAATCAAATAATTGCTCTAGACAATGATCTTATCCCCTCCCCAAGCTTAGTATTGTCGAGGCAGGAACTGCATTTGGGCATCTTCGTTCCCATCGCTGCCTCGCCCAGAGAGGGGTGCATATTAGGTATTCGGTAAATTCTGATCCGCAGAGTTGAGCTACTGAATTGGTTAAAATTCATTTTCTGAAACAGGCAGGTAAACAGAGTCTGCCTGGGGAATGTTGCTGCCTTTGAGCCAGACCAGCTAACACATTACAGCTTTCCTCTTTTTGTAAAATTTACAGGCACAGAAGGATCCAGAGTCCATCCCCATCCTTGGCCTGCTCCTTTAGGATATAATCCTAGCATAAGTCATGAAACCTTCTAGCTACATACTCAGAGCCTCTGGGGTAAATACTGTGAGAAGCAGGGAGGTCAAAATTAATCAAGGAAAAGAGATTTTCTTATTTAAATTGGAGTGTGTATCTATGGACTACTTTTTCTTTTTTTCTAGAGAATCTGAAGGTAAAGTATGTCGGAAAACCCACACAGAACAGGTGTTCCTCACCACGGTGCCTGCATTCATGTGAGTTTTTCAGGAAAGGTTTGTAAATGGGTCCCGGCTGGTTTTCTTTCCGAGCTCCTCAGGCCTTGGTAGGAGAGTTACTCCTTGCCTGCCGGCTCAGAGCTCTCTCCCCACAACGCCGACTTCCACACATCTGGGGATTAAAGGGGAGCCATTCAAGCAATCCCTGTTTGCTGATGAGGTTTTAAAGAAAGCCAGCCCATGACCTGGTAGAAGTCGCTTAAACGTGTGGATCCGTTAGGGACCAGTGAAGTGAAAATCCAACGTGTAGCAGCCGCGGAAGGAGACTCTATATTAATTCATTTTAAGGCAGTTATTGACTTCTGCTCTGCGCTTAGCCTACACAGGGTTCAGGGGTCCAGGAGACATATAGAAGGATCGGGCCAGGTCCCTGCCCTCAAGAATCCCACAATCTATTGGTAGGAGTAAAATGAGCATGGTTACCGCCAAGTCACAGGCAAGAAGGGCCGACAGAGAGTGTGTGGGGAGTGCGGGAAGGGGTGAGATTCACTCCAGCCTGAGGAGAGCTGAACAGCAGTTCCTGAGCACCTCCTCTGTGCCAGGCACTGTGCTGGGCTCAGAGTCTACACACATGGCTTAGAAAGCCTCCTGCTTCCTCCATACACTTCTCCCTCCTTACAGCAGCCAGAGAGGGTTTAAAGTCATGAATCAGATCATGTCACTCCTCTAGTTAAAAACTTCCAATGACATCCAATTCTACTTAGAACAAAGCTCAAATTTTTTGACATTGTTGTATTATCAGCTACTACTGCGTAACAAACACCAGCTTCTACAGTGGTTACTGTGTAACAAACTGCCCCAAAACACAGTAGCCTAAAACAACAATAATGTATTACCATGGGTCTGTAGGTCCGCTGGCTCAGATGATTAGGCTGACTCTGTTCCACATGTGTTTGAATCAGAAGATCAGCCTGGATATGCTTTTCCCATGATGATGGCAAGGTGCAAGAGAGCAAGTGAAATATACAAATCTTCTCAAGGCCTAGATTTGGAACTTCTGGACAAATAACACTAGCCAAAGTAAGTCACAAGGCCAAGCCCAAAGGCAAGGGGCAGGAAAGATACTCTACCCACAATGACCCCATGGCAAGGTGTAGATGCAGGGAGGGATTAAGAATTGGAGCCACTAATGCAATCTATGACCCATCCTCTACCCACAGCTCCAGATTCACCCTGTACCACGTCATTCCCTTTCTTTGCTCCAACCATATTGATTGGCCTTTTTTCACTTCCTCAAATGCAACAAGCTCTTTCCCATTCCAGGACTTCTGCCTGAAAGAGTCTTTTCCTCATTCTTGACAGGATGGCTTTCTCTCATCCTTCTAATCTCTCCTTAAATGTCACTTCCCTAAAGAGATTTTTCATAACTCCCAACTATAGTAGGGTCCACTGTTATCATTTTTCGTGGTGCCCTTCGTCATACCCATCACAATTTGTAGTTGCATTTGGTTTTGTAATTGTTCATTGTCCGTGTCCCCGCTAGACTGTAAGTTCCCCAAGGAGAGACAATGTGTCTGTTTGTTCACCAAATTGTATCCCCAATGCCTTGGACAGTGCCTGGCACGTAAAAAGGTGCTCAACTCAATTGAATGAATTAATGAAAGCACCATTGAGGTTGTATTTTCGGCTGACCTTTCAAGGAGGGTTGGAATGTGAAAAGCATGCGAGAGAAAAGGTGTTCCAGGCATAAAAAACGGCCTAAGCTGGTGGTTCTCAAAGTGTGGTCCCTGGACTGGCAGCATCAGCATCTCCTGGGAACGTGTTAGCAATGCACATTCTCAGGCCCTGACACAGACCTATTACACCAGGATCTTTAGGAATGGGGCCCAGCAATCTGTGTTTTAACAAGCCCTTTAGATGATTCTGCTGCAGGCTGAAGTTTAAGAACCAATGGCCCAAGCCAGAGGTCAACAAATTTTTTTCTGTAAAGAACAAGATAGTAAATATTTTAGGCTTCGTGGGCCACACAGTCCCTGTTACAAGTACTCAGCTCTGCTGTTGTAGCAAGAAAGCGGCCACAGACAATGTGTGAACGAGTGGGCATGGCTGTGCTCCAAGAAAACACCACAAGAACAGGCAGATTTGGCTTGTGAGCTGTAGTTTGCCAACCCCTGGCCAAGCAAAGTTATGCATGTTACAACGTGCATTACTTAAGCTCACAAGTCACATGTCTAACCAAAGGAATTAAAACTTCAGAGCAAAACAAATTCTTTTATATAAAAAATTCCACTTATTCAACATATTTATAAGTGCCTTCTCTGCACTAGGCATTCAATATACAAAAATGAAGAAGATATATCCACACCCTTCCAAAAAGGGAACTCAAATTAGCTGAGCAGCTATTATGAGCCAGCAACTTCACGTGTATTGTCCCATTTATTCCTCACAACAGCTTGACCTGGTGGTGGTGTTCTCCCCATTTGACAGTTAGGGAAACTGAGGATCAGAGGGGCAAAGTGACTTGTCTTAGGCCACACAGGCAGGAACCAGCAGAGTCAGGCTTCAGACCCCGTTCTAGGCAACTCCAAAGCCAGGGCTGTGTCTCCCAAGGGGAGGGCTGCACAATCGGTCCAGAGTGTTTGGACCTGTTTTATTAAAGCCACCTTAGTGCCTGATCAGCATCCCCCCCAGTCCTGCCACCAGCACCTGCTCCTTCTACCTTCCGGAAAGTCAAATGTCATTTGTTCCATCTGCCAACAGAGCCGCAAAATGCATCCAAATGAAATTGCCAAGATAAATCATCACTTTCCAATGCGTCGTGTGCCTCTTGTCAAAATGCAACCTGGGGCTCCCTGGGAGACGGGGAGTGTTGCTATTATTTAATAAAATGCAAAGTAATTTTTTAGGGAGAATGCACTTTTTTTGGATGAACATTGATTGAATCCCATCTTCCTGACCAGAGAGTTAAATCAAGCCTTTCACACAGGTGATTGAAACGATGCTAGAAGTCGATTTGGTTTCACTCAAACCCGCCCCTGTGAGAAGGAAGCTAAGAGCTTCCCTGCTATCTCAAGAATCATCAAATTAAGGAGAAGCTAGAACTGACAGTGAACCAGAGAGGCTGCTTCAGCCCCAGCCTCTGGCTGCAGCTGGTGCAGGAGAGGCGGGGGTCTCTGGGGACCAGGAACCAGGGACTCCACCCCTCCCGCCCAGAAGGTTTCTCTTTCAGCCGATATAACGCCTTTTGTTGCAGGATTGCAGAAATAAATTCATGCATTTTCTGCAGTAACTGGGGCATGAAAGTGGCCCTGGCTTTGGGGAAGAGACTTGGCTGTACAAACACTGTGCCGGGAAGGTGCCCAGACCCTGGGGAGGCAGCCTTTGCAGGGAAAACATGGAGAACCATGGAAATGTCCCCTCCTGGCATTGTTTCTGCACAACAGCCACTAGTGTACTCATTCCTCCTGTCCCCTCCTGGCCCATCTGAGACCTGGTCCCAGAGAATCATCCCCTGGGAAGGCTCTGGCTCCCCCAGAAAGGGAGAAACAAAGAACTCTCCAAAATGCTGGGGGCATTCCAAATTATCCTTTTGGAGCAGTGGGTTCCTGGGGACAGCCAACAACATTTCCCATCGGCCTCTTCTCCAGACCTATCATCTGTTTTAGCTCTGTAAGTCCCCCCCTGACACTCTCTTCTCTCGTCACCTGGCCCTTCCCCACGGCCACTGCTCCCTCTTCTCCAAAAAAATGTCAAAACATTTTAGAGATTAAATGAAAACTGTATCCAGAATGTGATCAGCTTAGCTCAGCCGGAAGCCTCCTGCCCCTCCTTCTGCCATCACAGTTCCCAACCAGGTTGGGGGACAAGAGGGCAAAGCCCCGGAGCAGTGGCCTGACAGGCCCAAGGACAGCCTCTTCGGAAGGGAGCAGCCACTATCCTGAGACCCTCCATTATTGTCACTTTGGAGCAGCTGGCGTCAGTGAGGAGTAACCAGTGTGCAGGGTTAGAAGGCGACCTGCTTGGAGACGGGTGCAGAGAGGTGGCCTCCCTGGCCTCCCCACGCTCCCCTCACCGCTTTGCCTGCTCTGTGATATGGGGTGGCCTGGAGCTGGTGCCCACAGCTGACTGTGAGAGGCAAAATCAGCCAGTGCTCCTCCCAAAAACTGGATTAACCAAGTTGAGTCCAGCGTGGGGTCTGGCGGTCCCACGGGATGCAGAGAATTGGACTAGAGTGGACACACCTACCCAGAAGCGGATGGGGCCTTATTCCTCTTTGAAACCTCTGTGCAGGTGAGAGGAAGAGAGGGCGAGGTGAAAAGAGCCAGGCAATCAGGAAGAAAATGAGCTTCTTGGAAAGCACTTTGAGCCAGAGCTCAGACTAGAAGCTGAACCAAGGGACAATGCAGACTCCTCAGGGCACCACAAAGGGATCCTGGAACCGGTCTGGACCCCCGGGGACTGGCAGCCCACAAAGACGGAGAGAAGGCAAGACGCTAACTGACCTTCAGGTAGGAGCAGGAGCCCCAGGCTGACAGTCAGAAAGCCGGGTTCCAGCCCCACTCATCAGCCACCCACAGTCTCTCCTGGGCCTCAGTCTCCTCATCGGCACAGTGGGTTGGATGAGAGCATCTCCAAGACCCCTTCTCAGATGTACCCTGTGATTGCCCCACCTGGAGATCTGGGGTCTTGACAGAACTCCCGCCTGGGCAAAATGTCCTGGGGGCACTCAGAGGGCAAACCAAAGAGTGCACTGGTGACCTAGGAAGTCGCAAGAGGAAGATGGAGAGGAAGGTAGAGACGCCAGAATGCAGCAACAGTGAAGCTGGGGGTGGGGGAGAGGAGGGACGGGGAGCACAGCCAAGCAGCCGCATCCCCTTCCCACCCTCCCATCTGAGCACCAAGCCTAAAACCAGTCCTGCGTTATTCTGTCCTCTTACATCGCGTTCATTTCCCTTGTGGCACCCATCCTGACTCATTTTCTCTTTATTTATTTATATAACAAACATTTATTACAGAGCACTTGTATGTGCCAGGCACTATTCTGAGCACTTTCAAATATTAGTTCATTTAATCCTCATGACAACCCCACGGGATAAGTGCTCTTGTTAATCCCATTTTACAGACGAGAAAACTGAGGTACAGAACACCAAGGAACTTGCCCAAGATCACCATGGCTAGTGAGCAGCAGAGCCAGGATTCACATCCACGTGCTTCCTCAGGGCAGGGCTTACATCTCTTTATTCACAATCTAGTACATCGCAGGCTCTCAATAAATTTCCTGAATCTACAAGTGAACGAGAGGACCCAGGATGGCTGGCGTGGGCTCGAACTGCCACCAAAGAGACCCACTGGGACGAGGCAGGCGCCGACTCCCACCGCTGCGAGGAATCCTCTCTCCGCCCTTCTGTGCCCTGGGCTGGGGTCTCCCTGCGCCCAGGGTTTGAGGAGACCTGCAGAGGATCCCCGAGTCAGGCTGGAGCCCTCGCTGAGGTCTGTGGGAACAGGAGCCTCTGCCTTCCTGTGGCTTCCCCTGCCCCCTCCGCCTCTGTGGTTGGAGACTGCGATTAATTATGCCGTGTAATTAGATAAAGAATATTCATTTTTCATAATGCCAGTAAACTCTTGCTCTGTGGCTGAGTTCCTTATGTTTTAATTAAGCGGGGCTCCTGAAAGCTGCGTGGCTCCATGGCGAGTGCTCCCACTTATAATGAACAGTCACTTAGAATTTTAAGTGAAGGATTCCTTCCCCAAGTTAATTACCTCAAAATTAGCTTAATCACAGCTCATTTAAACTTATCTAAACAACAGCGCAAGGAGTTCCAGGAAACAGAGGTTCTGACTTGGCTCGTTAGAGTCAAAAAAAGTAATAATAACATAAACGTCCCCTCTGTGGGTAGCGGTGACCCCTTGCTCCATCGGCTGAGATACGCTCAGAGCCAGAACATTCCCAGCATCAGAGAGGTGAACCAGGAGTGGGGACATTTGGCCTCTTGCGCAGCCAACAGCCCATCTATGGCTGCCTAGGCTCCTAGGGGGTATAGGGTGCTGAGGACCCCTCTCCTGGCTGCTCTCAGAGGGAGGACCAAGCCCCAGGCCTAGGGCCCTGACTGCCCCTCCCAACCCAAACACCCCACACCTCCTCTTTCACTCTCAGGTCAGGTCATACGTGGGGCTTGTGGCCATGTCTGGCCCCTCCCCACTGGGCAGGTACAGACCAGAATGTCTGTGCAGAGGAGGTGACCAGGCCCTGGAGAAGCACAGGCTCTGGGGGCCAGGAATTCCATCTGCAACTCTCTGCACACATCTCACACCCAGGACAATGCCTGGCTCCCCGTGGGCACTCAGTATGCATTTACTGAATGAACCAATGACCAACTGCGGGGCCCTAGGATGCAGAGCTAGGATCACTAGGGAAACTGCCAGATTTTTGCTCCCTACAAGAACAGGAGCATCTTCCAGGAAAGTCAGCCTGGGCAGTCCCTAAAGAAAATGTACGGAGGCCTCCCTGTGCACCAGGCACCAAGCTAAATCCTTTGCATCAGGCCGGCCCTGTGGCTTGGTGGTTAAGTGCACGTGCTGCGATGCTGGTGGCCCGGGTGCGCATCGAGGCACCACTTCTCCGTTCATCCTGAGGCCGAGTCCCACATACAGCAACTAGAAGGATGTGCAGCTACGACATACAACTATCCACTGGGGCTTTGGGGGGAAAAAATAAAATAAATAAAATCTTTAAAAAAAAAAAAAAATCCTTTGCATCAAGTATCTCATTTAATCCTGCAGCATAAGGACGATTATCCTCCTCACGTCACAGGTAGGAAAGCTGGCACAAAGAGGTGACAGAACTCATCGAAGGTCACATTGGTAATAAAGGGCAGGATTTAAACCCAGACAGTCAGCTCCAGAGCCTTTCTAAGAAGGAGAAAGTTCCCCGGCCTGTGGGTGTGCAAGCAGAGGCCAGCGGACCACAAGTCTGAGGATGCTCCGGAGGAGAGCCCTGTGTTGGAATGGAAAAGAGGGGAGACTGGGGGACTCATGGACCCCGGGGGCATTAGACATTTCTACCTGCCCTGTGGACACTGAATGGTGACTGGACCAAGCCCTGCAGATAAGCACCAGCCCGCAGGGACCGGGCAGGCCAGCAGGAGGCTGCAGCTCCCCCTCCTTGTAGAACAGCCGGGGACCTCCTGAGTGGAGGAGGCTGGGAAATTATTCATCTGCAACCTCTGTTACACAATTGGCTTTCCTTTGCCAACTCCCTGTAGGGGTGGGAATGCGCAAAAAGCCTGGAAGGGGCATCAAGCCATCATAAAAGACTTCCAAAAATAAGAGGCCCCCTCCCCACTGTAGAGATAAATAGCTCTGGCAGCCCCATGCTCCTTGGCCCTTCTGCCCAATCCCAGGTCACCCTGGCTCACCAAAGGACCCAGTAGCTCCTGGCAAGAGTCCAGAACTTCCGAGCCATTACCTGTCCCCTCCTCCACCCCCACCCCCACATCAGGAGACACGGCACCACTGCTGAGACACCGTGTAATTCCGGCTGTCACTGCCCTAATTACACCCCGCGGTCCTCCCGCCAGCACTGCATGCTCCAAGCCGCCTGCATAATGGGCCTTTTTTTAAAGACACTCTCCCCTTTTCACAGCTGCCTTTTGAAGGCGAACAATCTCACACAATGTCGCTTAATGACAGCACTGGCTCAGCGATTCCCAGCCCCCAGCCCCCAGCCCTCTGCCTCTCACTCTCTCTTTTTTTTTTTCACTTGATAATCATCATAATTGTCATAATCACCCTGGAGTTAAGAGAAGGTACCTGGGATATTTCAATCAATTATGAAGTGACCTAATAAAAGGGCAAGATGGTCGGTGTGAAGAGGAGGCTGCGGGGAGGGAGGCAGACACACAATCATACAGGAGCCAGTGCAGGCACTCGTGCGCGTACACACGCCGCACACCAGGCCCTGAAGGCCGACAATAAGGGAGTCAGAAACTGGCGCAATTTTCTCTTGATGCCTCAGAACAAAGAGCAAGGTCAGATCCTCTGGAAGAGACCCAAAGACCCCACCCACCCCAAGCCCTGTAATTAGCAAAAAGCCCTCCCCCTGGCCAAAACACAGCGCAGGGAGCCTCAGAGCAGAGATCCAGAGTGCAGGGGTCAGAGGCCAGGTCCCTGAACTGGGGTACCTGTTCAACCCTCTCGGGCTCCGTTTAATCTCTCCAAGCCTCGCCACACTCATCTGGAAAATGGGACAGCACACTGACCCACCACAAGGTTCTGGGGAGGACTAAATGTTCTGACCACATTAATCTAAAATAATCTCTCTCCAGGTTAATCTCTGTCCTAGCGTATCAACTTATCTTCTTCACAGCATTTACAACAATCTGAAAATCATTGTATATATGTGTGTGTGTGTGTGTGTGTGTGTGTATATATATGCATTGTATATATATAAAATTGTTTAACGCACACCTCCTCCCACACTGGCTAGCAAATCCTTGAGAGCAGCTTTGTTCACAGGTAGAGTGTACAAGGTTTAAGCGCACAAACTCCAGAGCTAAACTTGCTGAGTTCAAATCCTGCCTCTACCACCTACTAGCTGTGTGACTTTGAGTAAATTACTCAACCTCTCTGTCTCAGTTTTTGACATCTGTAAAATGTTTTGAGAATTAAATATTATATATAAAGTAGAATAGTGAGCACTATACTGTTTGGTTGTAGCCTTATGCCAAAGACCTCAAACAGTGCCTGACAGTGTGTGGACGCTCAATAAATGTTTGGTGAATGGATAAATACACGCACAGCTGCTAGTACTAAGAGTTTAGTACGTGGCCAGCATTCAATAAATTTTAGCTACTATTATAATCTTCATCACCATTATTATTACCAGGTACAGCTCTCACCCTCCCCACTTCCTCAGGGACCGCTGTCCCCATTGCTCAGAAGAGGAGTTGAGGCCAGGGATGGCTTTCCAGGAAAGTCACGCTGGATTGGGGCAATCAGGACCCACCCCTGTCCTCCTGGCCCCAGCGCTGCCCCCATTCAGAGGCCAGCAGGCGGCTGGCTCCGGAGGTGTTTAATAAACGCTGCCTCACTTGGCCCCTCCCGCAGACACCCGCCCCTCGCCCTGCCAAAGCCTGGAGTCAAATCTGCTCTTGATGTGTTGGGGCCTCCTAGGAGCAGGCTGAGACAGAGAGGCTGAGCCATCTGCCATCAGCCCCGGGCTGTCGGGAGGGAGCCAGAGCCAGTGAGGAGCGAGCAGCAGCAGGCCGTGAGGGCTTGTGCTCCTCCGTGCCAGAGCGGGCTGCCTCCCCAGCAGGGCATGGGTGGGAGGAAGGGCGCGGACCCCAGATGTTCACCACCGCCCGCCTGTAGGACCCAGCAGGCGCCCTGCCCATCTCAGTGACGTATGAGCTGTCAGCCCCCCCCCCAATAACAGAACCCAACCCTGACCTCAGGCAGGAGGGGGTGGGGTCTTGGCCAGAGCCTCCTACAAGGACCCACGGGAAAGTTCTAGGTGGGTGGAGCAAGGGGTAGAACCCATACAGGCTCCTCTAACCAAAATGAACAGATAGCTCAAAGCAACTAAGGTCAACGGGAGATTACATCTTTAGATGCCCTGAAAAATGAAAAGATGTTGGTACCATCCTCCTCTCCCACTACAAAATTCAAAATAAAATTTGACTTTTGGAAATGACACAAAATTTACAGGAATCACAAAGGCAGTAAGGTGGTGGTGAGGGTCGTGCGTGGGCTCTGGAACCAGGCTGTCTAGGTTTCGAGCCGGACTTCGGGCAGGTGACTTAAATGCTCCGCACCTCAGTTTCCTCATCTCTGAATGGGGGTGACGACCACTTCTTAAAGTGGTTGTGAGGATTAAGGGGATCATATAAATTAAGTACTTAAAACAAAACCTGTTACAGCGTGAAAGCCTATTAAAGGTTATTATTACTATGCTTTTTAAAATTAAAATACCTGCTTTCCAGATTTTTAGATTGCAAAAGTCTAGATAGGTTCACTGAGGCTTAAGGTTTTACCCTGTGTGGTGCCCTCACGTGTGGGTTTGCCCCTGGAGAAATCACCCCCCACCAGCACCACTGTGACCCTCTGAGGCCAGCAGCTAGCAACGGGGCCAGAAGCAGGGCTACAGGGAGCTGGGGGAGGGGGCATCAGCAGGGCCCCCAGGGCCCGGGGTCAGTGTCCAGTCCCAGAGAAAGGGCAGGCAGTGGCAGGAACAAAGTCCTTCAGAGACAAGCTTCAGGGCCAGGCAGGTTCCTGAGATGCGGGTCTGGGGAGGGTCCGTTTGTCAGAACAGAGCACAGAAGCACCGATATATGGAAGGAGATTCAGCAGCCCAAGGGTGCTAGGCTTCCATCCCGCCCGGCTGGGAGGGGGGCTGTCCCGGGCCAGCAGGGTGGGGCTGAGCCACAGGCACAGCGGAGGGAGAGAAGCTGCAGTGCTGCAACAGGAAAAAGAGGCTCTGTTCTCCCCCTTCCCCCGGGTCCCCCTCAGAGCAACAGGTGAAACACAGGGGACTTAGCACCGTCTTGAAGTGCAGGGAAAATCAGATTTTTATAGTCACTCTTGGATTGGTGTAGTAATTAAGCACTCCAAAGGAGAGAGAGCTGCTCAGAACAGCTTCTGGGTCGCCTGCCCAGCCTGTTCATCTCTAGGAACTGCTTTTTGCCGCCTGCCACAGGGCCGCTGGGGGCCTCCAGCAACCAGGATTCTGCGCCCTCCACTCCACCAGCCACAAGTCGGTATGGGGTGGAGGGGGCATCGCCCTGCCAGAGCCAATCAGAGTCATTCTCCAAGAACGTGGGGTTGGAACAGAGGGACGTTCAGCTCCTGCTGAGGCTTTTGGCATTGTTTCATGCAGCCCCTGGAGCTACAGGGGCAAAGGAAGCTGGTCTGCAGAGAAAAAAATTTTTTAAAAAAGCAAGACAGAGATGCAAAGATTTGCAGCAAGGAGCAGAGACAGAGAGAGATGCTGGTGGCGCTCCAGCTGGCAGTTCTGGTCCTATCCTGAGGACCAGCTCCATCCCTCTGGGAGACACTCAGCATCCTTAGAGCAAAGTTCCCTTTACGACTGAGCCACTTGGAGTGAATATCTGTGCCCTCAACCGAGATGCTAACTATTATGTTTCCTACCGTCGCTGACACCCTTAATCCTAAATTCCATCATTAATTTACTGACAATGTGTACATCTGTGTCATATGCATCCCATTTTCAGAGACAAAACATGAAGAAGGAGAGGAGAAAGTAGTTTTTATGCAATCCAGATGAATTCCTCTGCGCCAGGTGGCCCGGCTTGCCTTGGTTCTACATTCAAAGAACACAGTCTGGCGGCCAAAGGCAATTAAAAAGGAATTCCAATCTTTACTTGAATCTCTCAAAGCATCGTAAAAGGATGCAGTTCAAACCCTGCAGACTCTCAAAAACCCCTTTCCTCCTTTCTCTTCCTTTCCCCAGAGCCTCACAGCCTCCAAACCTTAAAATTCTTGCCCTTACACTCCCAGCTCCCTCAGCTCTCCTGTCTCTTCCCCTCTCCACCTTTCTCAGCAATTCCTTCTGTAAATGTTTGAGGCTCTGGGCTTTTTTTTCTCTTTTTCTCCCCGTACCTCCATTTTCCACAACAAAAGAGAACCCTGAAACCACCCTGCAGCCAGAACCTCTGACTCTTCTTCCATTCCTTCAGTCTGGTCTATGTGTGTGGCCCAGTTCTGGCTCACAGAATCCTGAGAATGAGGAGGGCGAGGACAGGATGCTCCTTAGAGGGCAGAGGAGGGGGAGAGGGGGAGGTGGGACGTGGGGGCAGGACGGAGAGTGGGCGGGCTGAGGGCAACAGAAGGCAGCAAGGGTTGGCCCTGCCCCTTTGAGAATCCAGGAGATATGATTCAGTGTCCTAAGGGCAGCTAACAAATCTCGCCTTCACCTCTACCTGGGGCATACAAATTCAGAGCCCCAGCCCCCTCCACCTCACACCCCCCCCCCCCCCCCGTCCCGACCTCCAGTTACTAGTGGCCCCACCCTTTCTCCTATTTACACAAGGTCAAGCCTTACATCTCTCTGGTGCTCCCTCTTCCCTGCTGCCAACTGGCCACAGATCCAGAAGTTTCCTCCAGGTCATCTCTCCATCCGCTCTCATAGTCTGCCCAGGCCATCCATCACATCCATTCACATCCTCACATTCCTGGGACCACCGTCTCCCACCCAGCTCCTTCTTGCTAGTGCCATCCAAACTCCCAGACAGTACCCTGCCATCTCAGATGCAGGTGCAGACCCCAGCACGCAAGCACACGTGCACGCACGCACACGCACGCACACTGGAGACTGCTCCTCCTTCTTCCAGAAGCACCGCTTCTATTCTCTTCCAGTGGCTCCCCTCTGCCTACTGGATAACTTGCCGTTTCCTATCCTCGGCATTTAAGACCCTCCACAGCTTGGCCCCTTCTCTCAGCCCAACATCCCCCCCATCTCCCTGTCACAAGCCCTTCGGTTCAGCTCGTCGCCTCTGGGAAGCCTTTGTTCCGCTGGTTCCCCCTGTAATACCACCTGCACCTGTGCAAACCTGGCACCAGTCTGCGGGGTCCCTAAGCCCACGTTCCCTTCTCTGGGCACATAAAAGTGATTGAGGGACTTCCATATCTCCACGGCACGTCACTCCAACTGTAAGCTCTCCAGGGCAAGTGCTTGGTCCTTCCAAACTTTAAGAGCTCCCCAAAAAACACCAATCACAGAACAGTAAGTCTAATACAATCCTATTTTTGCAAAAACAAACAAGCAAACAAAAAACTCATGTAGGTGTGTATGTGTGCACGGTGAGTGGAGAGGGTGTGTGTGTGAGTGAATGTGTGTGTGACTGTGCACGTGTGTGTGTGTGTGTGTGCATGCAGAAAAAAGTCTAGAAGGCCACAAAGTTTTGACGTTGATTGTCTCTGGAGGGTATGGTAGGAGATAGAGATGAAGAAACTTGCACTTTTTACTTTATATTTCTTGGGTGTTTGAATTTATTATTGCAAGCACATATCACTTGTAATTTTTGCCTTAAAAAAAAAAAAAGAGGGGCCAGCCCTGCAGCAGCGGTTAGGTGTGTGCTCCACTGCGGTGGCCTGGGGTTCACAGGTTCAGATTCCAGGCTCACACCAACTCGCTGCTTGTCAGGCCACGCTGTGGTGGCGTCCCATATAAAGTAGAGGAAGATGGGTTGCTTGTCAGGCCACGCTGTGGTGGCGTCCCATATAAAGTAGAGGAAGATGGGCATGGACGTTAGCCCAGGGCCAATCTTCCTCAGCAAAAAGAGGATTGACAATGGATGTTATCTCAGGGCTAATCTTCCTCACAGGAAAAAAAAAAAAAAGAGCACTTTCTAGGGAGCCAGAAGATTTGGGTTCCAGTCCTGGCTCTGCCACTAACTCACTGTGTGACCTCAGCCACATCCATTGCCCTCTCTGGGCTTCGGTTTCCCCTTCCACATAACCGGGGGGGGCTTGCCCTAGACCAGTGGTTTTCAGAGGTTCTGAGGAGGCTGTGCAGAGTGAGAGGACGCTGGGCAGCTGGGCTGCAGCCCCTTGTCCCTGCATCTGTTGAGCTGGCCCTTTTCTCTTTTGTCAGTTTTATATAGGAAATTTGCCGTTCTTCAACCAGGCATTTGAAAACCACCACAGTAAGTAATGAGGAACTCCAGGCGGGTTTTCAATGAGATTGACAAGTCAGATCTATACAAAAAAGTCACACGCACATTGCTGGTGGGAATGGAAACAGCTTGACAGCTCCTCAAAAAGTTAAACACAGACTTACCATATGACTCAGCAATTCCACTCCTAGGTATCCACTCCAAAAGCACTGAAAACAGGTGCTCGAAATACTTGTACATGAAGAGCAGAGCTATTCACAATAGCCAAAAGGTGGAAACAACCTATTGTCATCAACGGATGAATGGATAACCAAATTGTGGTGTATTTATATATGATAGAATGTATTCAACCATGAAAAGAAATGAAGTACTGATAGATGCTACAACATGGATGCACCTCGAAAACATTAGGCTAAGTGAAAGAAGCCAGACACAAAGGTCACATGTTGTATGGTTCCATTTATATGAAATATCCAGAATAGATAAATCCTTAGAGACAGAACACAGACTGGTGGCTGCTGGGCTGGGAGGAAGAGAAACGGGATGATGGAAATGTTTTGGAACTAGATAGAGATGATGGTTGTACAACACTGTGAATGTATGAAATGCCACTGAATTATTCACTTTAAAATGGTTAATTCTCTCTTATGTGAATTCCACCTCAATAACGTTCTCAGAAGGTGGGCAGTCGGGTGGTGACAGAGATTCTGGGCTGGAGGGGACTGAGCAGCGGTCAGCAGCCTGTGGAGAGACAGCAGGAAAGAGACCATGAGGCAAGAAGGCTGTGAGGACAGCTGGCAAGGAAGGTTGGCCCACACTATCATCATGTGGGGCGGGGAGGGAGAGGGGACGGAGCCTGACGAGGGGGAACCACCAGCTTTGCCTAGCTTCAGAGAGGGTCAAGGAGAATGAAGGCAGAGAACCCCGGAGATGCAGAGGTGGCGCCAGCCAACTCATAGAGCAATTAGGGGATGTTCCCAACAGTGCCCTTATCTGGACAGGCTTTGTCCTGAACACACCAGCACAAGGCAGGATTTGGCTGGTCCCCAGGGGCCGATACCAGCACCTGGAGTCTGGCCAGGGAGCACCGGGCGGGCCGCTCCACCCAAAACCAGGGCAGGAACTCAATCACAGCCACGCCTTTCTTCCCTGAGGGCCCTGCCCCAGCACCAGGATGGACGGAACAAATCCACCCACGTGGTTCAGGGAAGAGAGGTGGGTCCTCTCTCCCGGGTCCCCATGGCACATGGTTGGGCCTCATTACGGCCCACAACACAGTCAAGGAGAATCTGGGCCTTTGGAAAACCAGAGATTTCTGTAGGAAGAAAGAGGAAAGGATTCTGGAAGGACCCTCAGAGGTGACCTAGACCACCTGTCCTCGAAAAGAATGAGGATGCCCAAGGGACAGGAAGGAGAAACACAGGCTGGAGTTGCACAGATTTCAGATTTCAAGTGGGAGGAAAATGGGAGGGGGTGGCTTGAGGGGTCTCTACCCAGCCCCAGGGAAGGATTCAATTTATAAGTAGTTACTGAAAGCCCCCTGGTGCCAGGCTGTGCCTGAGGCCCTGGGGACAGGGGTCCTGCCTTCATGGAGCACACAGCCCCAAAGCTGGACTGAATGGAGGCCGAGAGCACAAGGAAGGCAAAGCTGAACGTCAGGCCAACCTTTCCATGGAAGCAGTTTGTACCTAGAAAGTTCCATCAGGTAAACTTCCTGTCCTTCACTCCGCATAGGAACATGGGCATTTGCTTCATGTTTCCTGATCAGCTCGTATACTCTGCATCAGCTACTGTCTCAGTGTCCTCTGACCTCCTCTGTCCTACAGCCTCGCCCCATCCCACAAGCACACAGTAGGTGCTCAGGACAGATTTGGGGAAACAGTGCAGTGTCATGGTGGGGTGTCTGACCTTTGGAATCAGACAGACCTGCATGCAAATCCCACCCCTGCCACTCACTCCCCCATGTGCAATCTTCAACAGCTATTTCAGTTACTGTGGTTTGTGATTTGGCAGTTGGATCCTCCTAGCACCTCCTCCACGTCTACAGCCCACTCCATCCCTCCCCCAGAGACCAACAGAAGGTCCTGCAGTCTTCCTTCTCCCACTGCAGGGAAGAGCCTGTGAGGACCTCTGATCTCCCCACGCCATGCCTTCCTCCCTCCCTCTGGCCCTACCAGGGTCACCACACAGAGCTACGAGCAGGGGACTGAAATCCAGCCGGCACTCCATTACCAAGCCCTGGCCCTGCCCTGGCACAGGGCTGCAACCCTCTGGAGAAAAGCTCTTTTCCTAATTTGCCCAAAGCCCTCATTGTGAGCCACGGAGCCTCCAGCCCAGGCCCAGGCCCAGGCCAGGACAGAGGGTAGCACCACGTGTCCTTACCCGAGCCACAGACACACTCCCAGATGCACTCTGGCCTCTCAAGCTTGCCAGAAGCACATTATCTGGATACACAGTCCCCGCTCAGCCCAGAGAAACCCCATCGGGGGCACACCCTCAGGGCCAGGCTGAGCCGCCCTGGCCCACAAGACGCAAGCAAGAGTCGTCACAAGCACGCGGAGGTGAGTCTCCAGGAGCCCAAGCTCCCCAGCATCAAGCGACACACCTCGCTGCGATTGTCCGGGACGTGGCTGCCTCCCCACTGCACCGCGGGCATCTCAAGGGCAGGAAGTGTGTGTCCTTCAGCTCCTGGTCCCCAGTGCCCAGCACAAGTCCAACTCAGCACACGGTCCACGGAGCCAAAAGTGCAGGCCGGCAGCCAACCTGCCTCGGTTCAAATAGACTCCACCACCATCTGCTGTGTGTCCCTGGGCTCGTAACTTCACCTCTCTGAGACGTGGTTTTCTCACCTGTAAAACAAAGCTAATAACTGGACTCATTTCTTAGGATTGTTGTGCGGATTAAAAGAGAGTATGTATATTAAGTGCTTAACAGGGTGTAGCACACAGGAAGTACTCACTACAGCTTAGCCATTATTATTATTGCTACTAATATTATTACTTCAGCCCCCAGGGACTTCTGAACTTCTGATTTTACAAAACCATAGGCTCTTGTATCCAGAAGGGCTTCATTTTCAAATATGGAAACTGAGGCTCAGAGAGTTTAAGAGACTTGAGCAAAGTCACACAGCCAGTCAGAGACTAAACCTAGGCTAGAAGGCAAATTTCCTACATCAGCATTATTTCCACTGCAGCATCCTCTGAATTCTTTCTCATCTGTTCACTCATTCTGGCTTTGGATCACAGTTTTGTTTTATTGTTTCACGTCCTCATCTGTGGGTGTGCCGGCACATGTATTTGTGTTTGTGTGTGCATGTGTGCAAATATACGCAGGTTTGAGAGTTGGTGGGGCTTGGTCATGTGTGTGTTTCTGTGCACACTCAGGTGTGTGTGCTTTCATTTGTGTGGGTGAATGTGTTTCCAGATGCGTTTGTACTGGTATGTAGGTGAGTGTGAGCATGTGCCCACATACACACGGATAAGTGTGGGTGCCTGCGAGAAGGTTTCGCTGTGTGCGTGTCCGTGAGTGTGACTGTTTGGGGTGAGTTTATATGTCTACTCCCCAACATGATAGTAAGATCATTGAAGGTAGGGCTGTGTCCTTCTCTTCTTGGGACCCTCACCATGCCTGGCACGCTGCTGGCCTCAATAAACACGTGTGGAATAGAAGTGGGCGTGTGTCCCCTCAGGGGAGTGGGGAGGATTTCAGCCCCTTCAGCAGTCTCTGCTACTGAGCTCAGCAATTATGTGAGGGCGCTCCCTTAGGGCCCCACCCAGCTGGGCCATCCTCTGCCTTCCCTGAATCAGGCAGCAAGTGCAAAACAGCTGGCTGGAGCCCTCCCCAGGGGGCAAGATGGAGTGGGTGCCCAGGGACATATCCCCAGCCTGAGGGTGGTTGCTTAAGCGGCAGTAAGGGAAACAAAAGATGAAATACATCAGCCATTGGCAGCCGTAAAAAGAGCAAAATCGCTCAGCAGAAAGCCGCGTGCTATCCATCATCAGGCCCTTCTCCACTTCAGCTGCCGTAGTAAGAGGGTTTTTTAATGCCCTCCAATTCATTTGCATTCGCACTGCCACTCTTTTATGGTATCAGGGGTTGCCAAGAAGATCGGAGTGGTTTTTTAAAGACGTTGATAAACCATTTCCGCCAGGGAATAAAAGTTTTTTTGGGGAAAGGGAAAAGAAAGTTTTCCGAAATAATGCATTCTGTCTGCAGAGTGACGGGTAAGTGATTCTGCAGATGTATTGGCCCCATAAAATTGAGCGAGGAGTTTGGCTCAAATGTGCTCTGTGCTGGTGAGATGAGCAGTTCATTCATTTTGCAGCTGAGCTGAGACCTAAAACTTTGCAGAGAGTCACTGAGAAGAGCTTCAAAGGCAGCCTGCACCTTGTGTGTGACCAGGGCTTGTGACCCCTAAGACTCATACACACTGTCAAGGTCTCTGAGCCTTATAGGCTCCTCCAGGACTCCCCACTGGCTTTTAAAGTGCAGCAGTAGGCCGGCCCCGTGGCTTAGCCGTTAAGTGCGCACGCTCCGCTACTGGCGGCCGGGGTTCGGATCCTGGGCGCGCACCGACGCACCGCTTCTCCGGCCATGCTGAGGCCGCGCCCCACATACAGCAACTAGAAGGATGTGCAACTGTGACATACAACTATCTACTGGGGCTTTGGGGAAAAAAAGGAGGAGGATTGGCAATAGATGTTAGCTCAGAGCCGGTCTTCCTCAGCAAAAAGAGGAGGATTAGCACGGATGTTAGCTCAGGGCTGATCTTCCTCACAAAAATAAAAATAAAAATAAATAAAGTGCAGCAGTAAATGATTCAGCAGAGGGGGATTCTCCTTCCTTCCATGGGTCTGAGAGGCCAGGCAAATAATCAGGTGTGATCAACATGTTCCCTTACCAATACAACACAATCTCTTACCCTCTTTCAACACTTGACTAAGCACTACCACGTGACCTGGGTTTGCAGCCAAACTCGGGCTTCATGAACTTGGGCAAGCCTCTTTTGCAGTCTGGGCTTCAATTTCTGCATCAATCAAGTGAACATACCGGTCTAAATGTTTGGTCTGCTCTAGGAGTCAGGTATTCTCATCCCCACATTATAGGCAACTGAGACTCAAAGAAGGGAAGTCGTTTGTCTACAACCACACAACCTGGTAAAGGGAGGGGCAGGACTTGAACGTGAGCTTCCTGATCCTCAGGTGATGGCTTTCTCCTTCCTCTCTTCCACATTTACTAAACACATGCCAAATGTCAGGCAATTGTCTACTACCTCTCCTGCCTTCCTGGAGCCTGCGGGCAAGAGAGAGGGAGAGATGGAATAATGCCAGGGCACCCTGGTCCTATTGAAAGGACTACAGACCTCATCAAAAGACTTCTCAACCAAAAGCACGTAAGTCCCTTACTCCCACTTAATCCCAAGTGAGAAATTCCAAATCCTCTCTCAGTCTGAGCTTTATATTCATTACAGGTGTCCATACATGAAGGCATAATAGACAACTTCTGAATGTGTTGGTGTGATCAGCACCAGACAGATCCCTTTGCCCCCAAAATAGCTGCCCTGACCCTACCACCCTGTTGAACATTCCCACCATTAGTCACACCTAGGGGTCAAGGCACTGAAGGTACAGTGAAAACTCAAGTGACATCTCGTTGGAGGAACACAATACTCACAACTCTCTCCCAAAAGGGCTGGAGGGGGTGCTTAAGGGACAACGGTCTCTGAAACAGGAGAGATTTAGAGCACATTTGATGAACAGTTGGGTACCTAGTACTGGTGGGATGGGAGAGACTGAAATAGGGAGGAGGGTACCAAGACAAGGGCAGTCAGCATCCTGGTATATGGAGCCGCTAATAATAATGGTCATTATTTACTGAGCTGTTACTATGTTTCATCATTGACCTGTTTTAGCTCATTTGACCTTCTCATCAACGTGCTAGGAGGTAATTTCTAATCATCCTCCTTTTACAGAAAATGAAACCAAGACTCAGAGGAGTTTATTAACGTGCCCAAGTCACACAGCTAGCAAGTTACAGTAGAGCCAGAATTCAAGTCCTACGATCCAACTCCAGTGCTGTACTTTTGCCAACTCAGTACACGAGCATATCATGGGATCAGAGGTTGTGGCAGACATCAGTGCCCTGCCCACAAGCGCCTGCTAGAGACCCGTAGGTGGCTGTCCAATGAACTCCTTCCCCTGAGCACTTCCAGAATCTAATTCATGATCTTCCCCTCTTATCCACAAACTCTTGTACCCTTCCTTTATTCGAAAGCAACCTGAAAGTCAAAGTCGACTCCTCCCTCTCGCTCACCCTCACATCTGATCAGTCACCAAGTCTGTCTCATCCATGTCCTGCAGGCCTCCTCCTCCCTGGGCCTGAGATCTCAGACCCAGGAGGGCTCACTGACTCTCATTCCCATTTTCCCCTCTTGCAGGCCCCAGGGACCTGCAGCTTCCCACCCAGGCAATCACAGGCCCTGGACTGGGATCTTCCACCACTCACCTCACTGATCATGGGTCAGAAAAGAGTCTGCACAGCATCTTAGGAGGGACCTAGGCTGTTCCACTTACTAGCTTGTCCACTTGGGCAAATAGCATCCTTTCAAAGCCTCAGTTTCCTCATATGAAAACTCCCGTCTGCCAGCTAGAGAGCCCAGAGGTAGATAAGAGCTGAGTGTTGCCTTTGAGGGTTTAAAAGTATAGCAGCAAGACAGATATGTGACAAGATAGTTAAAATACTCTGATAAGGCTCTGGAAGGGAAGCTATGAAAGGGAAAGAACACAGAGGAGGGAGCAATTAGGTAATTAATAATGACAGCTACTGTTTATTGATTATCTATAATGTGCTAGGCATTTTACTTAGGAGGTCATCCAATCCTTACATCGAACCTCCCAAGAGACATCATTATCCTACTGCTTAGATAAGAAAGGATAGGCTTGGAGAAGTAAAATAACTTTCTCAAGGCTGGAGCCAGGATGTCCTCGGGATTTCCAACACTCTTCTTCTTATACTTAGAATACAGTCTCATCCATGACCTCCCTCCAGTGGTGTCTGGGTCAGCCTCAGTTTCCCCATTTACCAAGAGAATAGTTAGCATGAGGTAATCTCTCTGTGGCCTCCATTTTCTCATCTGTAAAATAGGAATAATAATAAAACCTACCACAAAGTGTTGTACTAAGGACATAAAGGAGTTAATATATGAAAAGCATTGAGAGCAGTGCTTCTCAGGGCTACATGGTGATATATTCATCTTAGTAACGTTATTTTCATTGTTATCTCCAAGGGCACTATCTTGCCATGAGCCCATGGACAACTTTGCCTCACTGAGGACTCCATCATCTATGTCTATCAAATGAGACAGATGAGAGTCACCTGCACTAACCAAGCTCTGTCTATGTTGAAGCCCCCAGCCCCCTCCCACTTAACCAGCTCTTCCCCAAATCACGTTGAGCAGGGCTCTCATATATCCCCATTTCCACCATCACCAAGGGGCTCCCAGCCCCCTCACTTCCCCAGCATCACAAACCAAGAAAAGGGAAGCCAGAGGGGGCTGAGAGAGGCCAAAGGAGAAAGGGGAAGAGTTGTTTTCCCCCAGGGATCTAAGGGAGGGATGAAATGTGTGCCTGCAGTTCATGAACAAAATCCCTTCTGCCTCCAGGAGGGCTGGGTGTTGGCAGCTGTACCTCTGGCCAGCCAAGATACTAATGTCAGAAACTGCCCATTCCTGGTGAATTTCAATGAGGTGCCCTTTCTGCGAGGAGGAGGAAAGCCATCATTTAAAAGATGAAGGCTGCTTTTGCTTGGCAAGATGTGATGATAGAGCAAATGCTGCCTTCGTGGACAAGAAGAGAAGGCGAGGGGTCTTCACCCACTGAGAGCTACAAGCAATGCATCTCAACTAGTTCCCTGCTCTGTGCCTTACCTTGGCTTGGGTGATAGGACACAGGGATGCAACAGACACTGTCCCATAGTAAACAGGCAATTACTAGACAGAGTCAAAGTTACCAGATAGAGAGACAGACAGTGCGCTCAGTAGGCAGGGGGCAATGGAATCACAAACCCAGCATGGGACAGACAGGGTTTCACAGAGCAGATGGCTTTTGACAAAGGGCTTGAAAGAAGAGTAAGAGTTCACCAGGCAAAGAAACAGGGTGGGAATGGAAGTGGAGGAGGCACTCCAAACAGAAGGAACAGCACGAGCTAGGAAAGGATGTGTGAGAAAGCCCAGAACATCAGGAAATGATGTGTTGGAAGAACTTGTTAGAGCACGGGGGAGTGCTGAGAAGTGAAACTGAAAAAGAAGTTGGGGGCTGGCCTGGTGGCGTAGTGGTTAAGTTTACGTGCTCTGCTTCGGCAGCCCGGGGTTCGCGGGTTCAGATCCCGGGTGTGGACCTATGCACCACTTATTCAGCCCTGCTGTGACAGGCGTCCCACATATAAAGTGGAGGAAGATGGGCACGGATTGTTAGCCCAGGGCCAATCTTCCTCAGCAAAAAGAGGAGGATTGGCAACACGTTAGCTCAGGGCTAATCTTCCTCACAAAAAAAAAGACAAAAAAAGGAGTTGAGACCAGTGTATAAATGGCTGTATATGTCATGGCAAAACATGTGGATTTCCTCTTTTAAAGGACTGAAGGATTTCAAAAAGGGGAATGATATAATGCATGGTATGCTTGAGGAAGCATGGTGCATGGATTACAGGAGTTGTAAGAACGAGGACATTCTTGACATTACTAGACTAGAGGTAATGAGAGTCTGACTTGAGGTCTCTGAAAGGAGGCTGGGGGGAACAAAGGATGCTGAAGATATTTTAGGCGAGGAAAGGGCAAATTAATACAAGAGAATGCAGAAGGGGACCTAGAGTGACCCTCAGGGTACAGCTTGGCCAACCAGATGGACAGGGTCTGAGGATTCTCCAAGATCAGAGGCCTGGCGTTCTAGGCCAGCTGGGTTGTGAGATCTGAGACTCCAGACTGGAAAGAAGAGGGCCCAGAGCCAAAGTGACCAGCCCATATTCCCCTGCATCCAGGATGGCAAAAATATTTCATCCCACACGCCAACTCTGATGGATTGGTGGTGTCTACTTAAATTACTATTTGAAAAGGATTGTAAGACCATATCTGAGCCCAATGGGAAAGAAAGCCCTGATTGATTAGCAACATCTGTCACGGGTATTAGGTTAGGAGGGGTATATATGTGTCTCGTACTTGTTTTCCCTGAGCTACATACTTAGATTCCCTGCCAAGAATTACTGAGATGAGTCTTGGGTGTCTCTCTCGATCAGCCCAGGGAACAGAGAGCAGAGAGTGCACATGGGAGCAGGCAGTTATGGTTGGAAGCCATGAAGCTGACAACCTGTGTTCTTTGGACCTCCCAGTGGAATCTGGAGGAGCACCAGGCAGCATCTCCATCCCTGAGACTGGTCCCTTGCACGCTGAATGGTATGTCAAAGACTGTCCTGGGAAACCCGTGGAATCTCCCAGATACTGACCAGTTGCTGGACCATTAATAATGTCCAAGTGTTCAGAAGTCATGTCAAGAGGGAGAAGCCATAAAAACCAAGAAAGGGCACATGTCAGATTAGAAATTCTCCACTTGGGACCCATGGATGAGCTACAGGAAGACTGCAAACTCCTTGAAATTGTGTGCAAATTGTTCTAAGAATGTGCATTTTTCTCAAAGGAGGTCTTCAACTTTTATCAATCTCTCGAAGAGATCCATGGCCAAGGAAGGCTTCAATCACTGCTCAAGATGAAGGAGAGTAATGAGATACAAGTGAGTTCTGCTTGCATGAGGAAGACAAAGCATCTATATCTTAGCAGGAAGTAAATTTCTGGGGGTATCATGGTGTATACTCAGTATACTAGTATACTGTATACTAGTATAATCCACGTAGCCTTAAAAAGTGTCCTCCAAATCTGGGATGCAAATTTGGGGTTACTTTTGAGAGTTGGGTAGCTTGGGAATCCAGGGAGGCATTTTTTTTTTCAAAGAATGTTCTTGGTTTTTGTCAGTCGCGCAAGGAGATCCATGCCCCTGAAAAGGGCTTTGACTACTGTTCAAAATGAAGGAAAATAATGCTATCTATAATCAAATTACCAGGGAGATTTGCGGGGCCAGTAAAAGGCAAAGAAAACTTGCCTTCATTGTGCTGGGAGAACAGCTAGAATTGGCCACCTTGAAGGCACCTTCCACCCCAGGAAACTGTGGCAGGTTGGGAAGATGCTTTGGACATTACGTGGGGAACTGGGCTGGTGGAAGCCCCTGAAAACTATTAGGTTTAGGAAATTGCATCGGACGGGGGCCCAGGGGTCTGGGTCAGGGCTGGGAACGCGATGCAGGAATCTGAGTTGGCAGCCCTGTCTCATGGGCTGTGATGCATGGAGCTGTGTCCTTTTTCTTCAGGACGCATAGGTCCACTTGTAAACACACATTAATTGGTGTATTAACGTGTCATCTATCTATCTGCTCCATAAGTCTGCCAGCTCTAGGACAGCAAGGACTCTGGTTTTGCTCTCACAGCCATCTGGCAGAATGTTGCGCACATGGTCAACGTATCATAAATATTTGTTGAATGAAAAGGTGGGGTGGGTGGATGGATGGATGGAAGGGCATTCCAAGGTGATCCATCTGAGAGGCAGAATCTTGAGGAAAAACTAAATCAAATGCCTCTTTGGTTTGGCATTTGGGATGCAATGTAGTATAACAGCTCAGAGAACAGACTCTAGAGTTCGAGTGCCAGGTTTGAACCTCAGCTCTGTTGCTCATTTAGTGTACGACCTGGGGCAAAATATTTCACCTCTCTGTGCCTCAGCTTCCTCATCTGTAAAATAGGGTAATAATAGGTAACAGGTAATAATAGCTCATACTTCAAAGAGTTACTATGAAGATTAAATGAGTTAATATACCTAAAGCACTTAGAATAGTACCTTACACATAATAAGCACTAGGCAGTAAATTTTAAGAAGCTAAACAAATATGGAGAATCTAGGTATAAAGCAAAGGAATGCAGAGGGTAGCAAGGGATTGAAAGCAAAAAGTGGGAAGTGGTGGCTTCAGTGTCATCTTATAAAACGCTGCTGGTCACTCTGGTATAGAATCTATTAAGGGTACTGACCAGGGATGGGTAACAATAGTTTTTTTTGGAACACAGGGGTGAGAGCAAGGTTAGGGGAAGATGAGCTGGTTTCTATACATGACTGTGGGCATCTGCATGGGGGCGTCCAGTAGGGGAGCCTGGATCCAGGAGAGACATTGCAATCAGCTGAATCTTGCTGAGGAAAGTCAATTCTGCCATTAGATGTAGGAAAAGGGCATGAGAAGAAGCCACCCTCAGAGTCCTCCCCACCCAAGTGGTCCATACTCCGCATTCAGGCTACTGAACTCAGGCCCCTGCTGTTCCCCGCTGAGTCCGGCAAGGACTATGTGCACTGAGTCTGCCAGAGTGACCCCCAGAGGCAGCCCCAAGACTCTTGAGAGAAGCTTATGCTTTGGTCTTTGGGATTGATTATTAATAGAAAAGGAAACTGGATTCAGATCATTTTCATACCCTCCAAGTAGCTTCTTCAGGCCTGGGACATCTGGGTATCTCCAGTCCTCTCGCATTTGGTGGTGAGAGGGAAGTGGCTAAATGGATTGGAAAGGACATCTGGGAGCCTCAGGATACCAGGCTTTATATGGACTGTCCCACACTCTGCTTTTCCTGGCCCATGTCCCACCAAAACACCAAGCACCAAATGCCTCTCTACCATCATAGATAACAATAATGGTAGCAACCACTCATAACACACACTGCCTTAGCCACCTCCTCTGCTTGTCTTTTCAATAGTGAAACAAGCCACGCACCTACGTAAGCAACAATGACTCTGATTTACAGGTCACATTCAGTGCAGGCATATCCATAGTAACTTCCACCCACAAGCCAAATTATGTTGAAATCCATTACAAATTAAAGACAGCATGTCTCCTGGAAAACGTTCGTGTCAACTGCCGTTTTGTTTCACGGTGGCAGAGTGAAGACATCATCATAGTGGTAATCTTGATCTTTTTGCTAGTCTCCAGATGCGCCAAAATAAGTCCATTTATTCTAAATTTATCAAAGTGTTGATAGACAGAAAAATGCCAAGTTGTCAATTGAAAGAGACCTCACTTCAGTTTTCAAAATAAATGCATTCTAAAGCAGTTTTACAGTGGAACTAGTGCTGGACTGCAAGTCAAAAGACCCAGATTCCAGTTCTTGGCTTGGTCATCACTGGCCTTGTGGATTTAGGAAGTCACTTCACCCCTCTGGGGCCTCAGACATCTCATGTGCAACATGAGGGGCTTGGCCCAGATGATATTATTCTGAGAAAAATATAATGTTTAATAATTCTCCATTTGCCCCCTTGCAAATGACCAAGTCATCCTCTTCTGCCCTTCCTCCCTCCAACTGTTGACTGGCAGTGTTATGAGCTGATTGGTCCTTCTTCCTTCTGTGATTTGTCATAAATTAGTGAACAGGGCAGGGCGGGGCAGAGGGAGGAGATGTCTGCGGCCCTCGGAGAGCTCATTAGTGGGAAAAGCTTCTCCACTTGTGACTTTTGATCTTCAGCCCTGATTCACTCAAGCAGTCACAAGCAGAAGGAGAGGAAAAGAGGAGCTGGGAGAAGTGTTGGTAAGAGGCATTGGGGACCTGGGGGGGTGGGGAGCATGACTGGCTAAGAAGCAGAGAGTCCCTCCAACTCAGGGCAAACTTTGGTGGCCTGCTCATATAAGACTGAAAATACAGGGGCCCCAGAGGATGACAAGGATCACTCACCAACAAACTGGACTCTTGAAGGATGTGAATCTTCGAGAACCCTCGAGGCAGGTCAAAGTCACAGGCATCTCTCTGGAAACAGAGCTTAAGAAGGGGTGTTGGAGGGGCTGCTCAGAGACAAAGGTAAGAAGGGGGTTTGCAAAGGCTTTTTAACAACCAGAGAGCTGGGGGGGTTGAGTCTGGGGATAAAGGTCTGCAGAGGTGCCCAGAGAACCAAACGCCTGTAGAGCTGTCCATGGTCCTGAGGCCTCAGCCTGAAGCTGTCAGCTCAGACTGTGTCCTGTCTGACCTCCGCCAACACCAGAGCCAGATGCCTGCCCAGCTCTGCTTCCTGCCTGGCCATGACTCCCTCCACCCTGCCCCAATTCATGCCTGGGCTGCCCTGGGCTGACAGCTCTGCCAGCTGCCTGCCCAGAACCATGCAGCTGCTTATGTTAACCGCTGCCTACGCATATGGTCTGTTTACCCCAGCCTTTCCCAACCTGGCAGCCTCTTTCTCCACTTAGTTCCTGAAAACACAGCTGTAGGTGGTAAATAAGTCACAGGGAGAGACAGTGGGAGACCTGTCCCAGCACCCAGAAGGCCAGGCTGCAAGATCAGAGGCAGGAGAACAGACTCACTCCTCCCCATGCTCTACTCCCACCAGTGCACCCTAAACAGATGGCAGAGCAAGGCTTGTCTGACGACAGAAACCCATTCCCACACATCAGCTGGCTAAGCAGGAGCCCAGCCCAAGTGGAAATTCCCCAAGAGTCTCCCTATGGCTCTACCCCACCCCACTGTGCCCCACAAATTCACTGTCTTTAAGGAGTTCACAAAAGCTTTGCCACCAGCAGCCATCAGGTGGCCAACTGTGGAACAATGGATCTCAGGACAGAAGTGTATCCCTCCCCTTTCCTATATCCCAGCAAATGACCTTGAGCAAGTCACTGATTTTCTCTGAGCCTCAGTTTTCCCATCAAGTTTGCCACAAGGCCATAGTGAGCTAATGGACATGAAAGTGCTTGGTAAATTGTAGAATATAGTGCAAGGGGCAGTTACTGTCACTATCCAAATCCTATCCAGGCGTCCATATTACTCTGAGTCTTGTCAAGGAGGATTCTGGAAGCTTATTGGTGAAGGAGAGCATGCAAGTATTTCTATATGCCAAGGACTTTCCATACATGCTCTTATTTAATCCCATGAGACAGAAAGTACTGTTGCCATTCTACAGAGGAGGTTAAATTAATTGCCCAAGGTCATGTGGCTAAGGTGTCACCAATCCAGGATTGGAACCCAGTTCTGTGTGGCTCCAAAGCCTGTTCATGTTAAGCACTACTCTAACCATGTCCCTCATGCCTGATTACTAGAGCCCCTTCCATCAGGGCCAGACCTTGTTTCCAGGAACCCAGAGGAGCATCCTCACCTCAAAGAAAGGCCTACAATTCCACCTGCCCCTCAGATCGGATCTCCAGGCTGTGTTTCTGTTCTAAGCCAGACCTCACTCCCAGTTTGCCAAACTGTCTGGAATTTGGCTTTGGACTGGGGCCCCCTGGGAGAGACAGGCTTCCTCACCTCACCTGTACCCAGTCTCTTCACTCAACGCTCTCCCTGTACCCCGTACCTCGGCCACATCCTCTCCCAAAGTAGAAACACTGGAGATACAGCATGTGCCTCTCAGCCAAAGGTTCTCAAACGTTATGGTGCATAAGAATTACTCGGAAAATGCAAAGTCATCATCCACCGAGATCCTGAAGCAGCAGATCTAGAGTGGGTCCCAGAAATCTGAATGTTTAACAAAGTGATTCCAATGCGCTCACTGCCCCAGACTCTCAGTCCTGTGGTCCTTTCCCAGGGCTGGAAGATGGAACTGAGTGCAGATCCCAAATATTACGTTTCTAAGGGGTTTTAGAGGTTGTAGAATGTTACCTCTCTTCCCCCTGACTTTTCAGATGAGGAAATTGAGGCCTAGGGAGAAAAGATGATTCCTTCAAGATCAGACCACTGGTTCCTGGTAGAGCCAGGAGATGGGGGCCTGGGGCTGCTGACAAGTCAAGCCACCATGAGATCCAGGAGGCCTGGAGAGCTGGGGTGGGGACGGTGGGCAGTGAAGCCATGGCACCCCCACAGCCCGTGTTAGCTGTGGGGCGATGGGATGGCTCAGCAGGGACAGGGAGCCTTTCACACTGATTTATGAGGTGGCCCCACTGGAGGACTCCCAGGTTGGGATGCCATTTGTTACTTCCCCAAAGAAGGCTCCAAAATGATGATCACAGCACATGGCCGCAGCCCACACACACACGCACGCACAGTCTCTCGTTAATAACTCCCAGGCCATCTGGTACAACAGCCACCAGGGCTCCAGGCCTGGGCGTCAGGTGCAGGGGACAAGAGGTGCCGCAGGGCTGGACTCTTTCTGCCAGCAGGAGAGGAGTTTGTGCAATACACTGAATTAGAATTTGCAGAAAACACAGATGCACTCACACCAAAATCTGGAGCAGCACGGGACCTCCTTAGAACTCAGCTCACTCAACATCAAAGATCTACAGCAGTGCTGCCCAATAGAACGTTCTGTGATGATGGAAATGATGTCTAACTGATACATGATATCTGCTCTGTCCAATACTTTAGCCACTAGCCACAAGTGGCTATTAAACACTTGAATGTGACTAATGGGACTGAGGAACTAATTTATTTTATTTTAATAAATATTAAAGTGAATTAAGATATTAGCTCATTTAAACCTCACAAGAGAACTATGAGTAGGTACTATCATTTCCTCCATTTATAGAATGAGGAAGCTGAGATACAGAGAGGTCAAGCAACACGTCCATGGTCACCCAGCTAGTAGGTGATGGGGCTGAGAAGTGAACCCAGGCAGTCTGGATCCAGAGTCTCTTCCAAAGCTACACTAGGCCACATCCCTGCTGGCACACTGCATTCCTGACTCACAATCTGGGGCACACTGCAATATACACACATGCACGTGTGCACATACACAAGGTCTGAGCAAGGAGCCTGAGCAAGCACCAGGCTGAGAGCGGAATCATAGCTCTGCTCTGGAGAGGGACCCTAATTTAACAGAAGGGAAACCCCCATGACCTTGGCAAAGCCCAGGTCTAATGAATAAAGCACCAGCAGAGGCATTTGGAGCCTTGAAAGAGGCACAGGTCCCTGAGTGATGGAGTGACCAGTCTGATGGAAGAAGCACAATCCTGCCCTGGAGCACCTCCCAATCAGATGGAAGAGGCAGTGGAAACCACAGGGGTTTGAGCTGGGGGTGTCATGAATCTGGAGGGAAGTGTCCTCCTGAACTGTTGGCTCCATGACTCCATGTCAGCTGATCCTAAGAAAGTCTGTGGGGTTCCTGGGAGCCCCAGGATAAGCCCTTCCTGAGCCTCTCTGAATGTGAAGGTTTGGAGAAAGTGTGGCATCTCAGATGATCATTTTTCCCACACTCAGGGTAGGAGAGCCCACCTAGAGCTAATTAGGAAAATGCATTAAGAACATGACTTACAAATGGCCCCATAGTTCCCCACATCTCATCTGCATTGAGCTGTTGTTACCTTATTGATTATATTAAACTAGGAGACAGTCACACTGTCTGCAATACCACAATTATCATCATCAAACCAATTGGTATCAAATGGGATGTGGTCCCATTGCTCCAGCTCTGCACTCGGCTATTTCCAACACCATCAGCCTGGCCTTATGAAATAATTGTGTTTCTACTGAAACAGTGGCAATCAGCAGAAATCTTTCCAAGAGACCCACCTCTCTCTCCACAGTTCTGTATCAGTATATCTTGTCACACAAGCACGAGCAAAATGATACAACTGGTGTCTTCGGTAGCACAAGTCTCAAGGGGATGCTTTAAAACTGCACCAGGCCACGGAAATCCTTGATTCATCAATCACAAAGTTTCAGTCACAGACATTTTCACACACTAACCTCCCACACACACAATCCACGTGTGCACACTCATCATCCACACCCTCTCACAGCTAGAATATACACACAGAACACGTTCAAACCCACTCCCCTACAAGTGCACACACATCTCCGTGAGCTTCACAGACACACACACTCTCAAACAAAGGCACACAACAAATTCACACATACTGACGTTCACAAACTGTCAGCCACAGCCGTACCTTCTACACAAGCCCCAACACACTCATGTACCGTCACACACACAGTTGTTCACTCAACACATACAAGCAAGTAAGCCCACACAGGATACAGATTCTCACAAACACACCCCAGCTTACTCACGATGATTTATCACAGTCATACACAAGCACATACCTCACAACACACTCACGGGCACACACCACTTTTAGAGACATTCTAGACGGAATCCAGGGGCCTGGCAGAAGGACTCTCAAGACTCCCTTCTTATGGCTGCTGAGGCACAGAAACCTCATTCTCTGCCCCGACGCACCGCCACCCCAGGTCTGGCGTATCTACTCTCAATGAAGCCTCACCCAAGATCACGATCAGCTTTGCGGTTCTCCCTCTCGCTGGCTGGAAAGGGGGCAAGTGAGGGAAGGAGGGCAGAAAATCAGGTGCTCTGAGTTTCTCTATGAAGAGGCAGCCTTTGGAGAGAAGCTTCCCCATAGAGTTTCTTCATTGCATGGGCGCCTGCTCACTCGCTCACAGTTTTAACCGAGTCACCATTTATAGAGCACACACCTCATGCCTGTCACAGGGCTACCACTTCATTATGCAGAAAATATTTCCTGAGTGCCTTCTGTGGGTTGGGTGCTGTTCTGGGCACTGGAGATTCCACAGTGAACCAAAAGTCCCTGTTCTTGTGACACTTACAGTCTGGAGGGAGAGACAGACAATAAAGTAATAAACAGATACATACATAAAACGTCAGGGGCTGTGAATAGAAATAAAGCAAACAGAGGATAGAGTGTGCAGGTGCTGTTTTAGAGAAGTGGATCAGAAAAGGCCTCCCTGGTGTGGTGACATTTGAGCGGAGACCTGCCGGAAGGAAGGGCAAGGCATGCAAATATCTGGGAGGAGAGCATGTGGGCAGAGGGAACAGCCAGTGCAAAGGGCCTGCAGCAGGGGCAGGGGAAGCGTTCCTTGGAGCAGCAAAGGGGCCAGCATAGCTGGAGAAAGGAAGCAAGGGAGGTGCAGAGAGGTGTTGCCTACATTAGGTGCATTATCTCATTTAATCCTCACGGCTCTGCAGCATAGGATTCTCATCATCTCTAATTTACAGATGAAAAAACTGAGGCTCAGAGAGGTAACATGACTGTGCCAAGTCACACAGCACTGAAGATACTGAGAGATGCACACCCAGGTCTGCCCATTCCAGGCCATTTCCTGCCCTCACGTGCCCCTGTCTCTGCCAGGCTGTGCTCAGCTCTGTTAACATAGACTCGTGCTCTAGCTCACCCACCACGGTCATCAAAGTCACGACTGATCTATTAATTCATTGCTAGAGCTTTCATTACACACATTATTACAATGCACGTGATCGCAGTCGTTAGCTTACAACTACAAACACTATTAATAACTCACAGCTCTATCACCACTAATGGGCCCTTTCCAGGGTCCCTCACTCATACACACGGAGGCAAGGAGGGTCTCCGACGGGTGCCTGGAGCTTCTGAATCCTCTGCTGTCTGTCCCCAGCTACCTGCCCCTTTATCCATTGCAGGGAGATGCCACGGCTCCACCCACCCCAGAGCACTCCTCTCCCGTGGAGGCTCTGCTGCCCAGGGTTGGTTTGGATGGCTTCCTTCTTTGGGTTTGAGAGGAAGCGAGAGCAAGCAGAAGCCTGTAACATGCAGAGAATTGAATGTTGACTGCGGATAATCCACAATCAAGCTCCAGTATTAGGCAAGAAAGAAGCCCCTTCAACAAAAGAGACAGAAGGAGTTCAAAGACCTCACCAGAACCCCTCCCAAACTAGGCTGAAAGAAGATTAAGAAATAAGAAAATATTTTGGAACCTAGCTCTATGAAGTCAATGCTAGATATAAACATTTGCTCACTGAATCTTCACAATGACCCTGTGAGAGAAGGATCATGATGCACATTCATTTTAGAGGTGAAGAAGCTGTGGCTCAGAGACGTTAAGCCACTCGCCTGAAGTCACACAGCTAGTAAGCGGAGGAGCTGGAATTTGAACCTGAGCCGATCTGGCATCACAGGCTGTGGTCTTGCCTGAGCTGCCCAGATCAGGAAGGCACAAAGGGATCGAGGAGCGTCATGGCATGTCCAGCCAAGCACCCTGCAGTCAGACACTTGCTTATCTGTACCCCTCTCCCCGCAGGAGCCTGTAGGGAGTAGACTTAAGAGAGAGAGTAGGAGGGGGCAAAGGGAATTGGGAGGAGGGAGGGAGAAGGAAGAGAGGATTGGGGGAGAAAACAGAGGGGAAGTTAAAGGAGAGGAGGGAGGAATAAAGGAGACAAAGAAGGAGGAAGGCTTCCCCCACCACCCATGTACCCTGCCACCCTCATCCTCACCCCTACTCTATCCTGTGTACTAATGTGCATTTGCCACACATGGTCCTTAATCCACACTCCAATATACGGCAAGAATTAGTCCAGTTCACAGGAGCAGGAGCCGAGGTCCACTGCATCCCAGGTACCACTTGTACATCATCTCACTTTAATCTTCAGAGCATCTCTCTTCACGGACGCTCAGAGCACACATTATAAGCGAGCAGCCACACAGGACTATCGCCCTTCCCCACACCCCTGCACTTTCACCTCTCTGCGCCTCTGCCTAAACGTCACCCCCTCCCAACCTCATTGTCTGGCAAATCTTATTCATCCTTCAAGACTCAACTCAAGTGTCACCACTTCTAGGAAGCCACCCATGACTCTTGCAGGCAACACTAGTTGCGTAATACAAAAGTGGATGAAAAGCTCATTTTCTCCCCCTCCCTGCCTTCAATCTCATTTCCCCCAGGTCACAACAGATGGTACATATCCTTTCATATAATTTTCTAGGCCCAAACACACACAAAAAAAATGTGGCCTTTTTTTTCTTTTTCTTTCTTTCTACTTACTTATTTAATTAAAAAAATAGGATTCACATTACTCCAAACTTCTTTGTTCACATCATGTATCACGAAAAACCCCCTAGGTCAGTGCCTGTGGATGACACTCCCTCCCTCCTGCCTGTGTCACCATCCGCAGCAGAGCTGAGCCAGGAGTTACTTCACCATTTCCCTCTCGATGGATGTTCAATTGTTTCATTTTCATCACTGCACACAGCGCTGTAATGAATGTCTTTGTACATTTATCCTTAGGTTCTGATGCTTTTATTCCCACAGGATGGATTCCCAAAAGAGGGATTTGTGAATCAGAGGGTGTTCATATTTTAAATTTTAATTGCTCCTGCTGATTTTGTTCCCCAACATTGAGAGCAATTCTCACTCCCACGGATGTATGCAAGAGCCCTCCTCCCACACCAGGGCCAGAACTGGACATTATCTTTTTTATTCTTGCCAATAGATGGATGACAGTGCCTGCCTCATAGAATGATGAGAGGTTTAAATGTGAAATACAGTATCCAGCACATAATAAGTCCTTAATAAATATGATCCCTTTATATAACTGTGGTGTCATGTTATTATCATATATGTAAGGAAAGCCTAGAACACACGAAGACCTCTAGGTTCAGGAGATGGTATTTTTTTTTTCAAGTAGATTCCAATCTGGATTCCAATCCAGCCTTCCCCAACCAGCTGTGTGGCTCTCAGCTAGTCATTTAACCTCTCGGAGCCTCAGGTGGTTCATGTGTAAATGGGGAGGATGAGCCCCGCGTGTCCTCCATCACAAGGAAATGCCAGAGCTCAAATGAACTCACCTTCACGCAGGTGGGGAGGGTTAGCTCTCAGTTCCACTCATGGCAGGGCATGATCTCTAGATGATTACCACTTCTTAGGAGAGCAGGCACCTTCACAGTCAGAGAAGAGGGAGGGGGTCCCCTGCCCCTCAGTCCTCAACCCTTCAACCAGGCATTCATGCTCCAGGCATCCTTGAGGACAAGACAGGTACATGAATACGAGCACGGGGTCATCTAAAGGGCCCCAAAAGAGTCTCCTCCTATCCACAAATGTCCCCTGGCCCAGAGGATATTGCTAGCTGCCTGAAACTTCACATTAGAGACCCAGGCCTCCCTGCAATGCTCCCTGGGGGACCAGATCCACTCCCAAGACTCCAAGCGTTATTTACCAAACATTTCCTGAGCACAGGCTCTGTTCCCGGCACTGTGCCCAATATATGTGGTACCTCACCATCAAGTCTAGCTTGACACTATCAAAGCCCATCTCTCCATCTCTGACTCCTCTCCACGCTTCAGACCCACATTCCCATCTGTCTACTACGAATCTCACCCTCAATGGCCTGCAGTCACCTGAAACTCAGCACACCCCAAAATGAACTTATCAGCCTCCTCCATAAACCTGCCCCTCCCTCCTCCTGCTTCCCCATTTCCAGGCCCGGCCTCTCCATCCTCTAGGCCATGACACCAGAAGCCTCAGCATTCACCTGTGCAAGGAGGTCCTGCTCCCTCACCACCTGAAACCCACCAGTTACCAAGCTGTATTCAGCTGCCTTCTCCATCTCCCCACCCAGGGCCGGGACTAGGGTGAGGTGAGTGAGGCAAAACTTAAGGCGGCACCCTCAGGTCCCTGCCAGTGCTGACCCTGAGAGTGAGTGCCTCCTTAAATCTGGCACCCAGGAGCCTCACCCACTCACCCTAGTCCACATCAGCCCCGCCCTCTAGACTAAGCCAGCTCCGCTCATCCTCTCTCACTGGGCTAAGGCAGCAGCCAATTACCTGGCTTCCCTGCCTCCCCTCTCCGCCTCCAATCATCCTCTTCCCTGTAGCCAGATTAATCTTCCCAAGTCCCAGCTTTGATCAAATCACATCCTCAAAAACCTTCGGAGACTCACCATCACCTACTGAATTAAGTACCAAGCCTTGCATCCACACAGGACAGGTCGGCCACTGTGCAATCAACTTCTGTTCGAATGCCCCCCTGCCAAAGGCCTCCAGCTCAGAGCTGACATCTGATTGGACAACAAATGAGCACCTGACACAAGAGCAGCCCATTCATAGGCTACCTAAAGCCTATCACATGGCCCGACACAAAAAGCTCTACAAAGAGACACGATTTCTTCTCTCAGGAGTTTGAAGTGGAAGGAAAAAGAGAAGAATTGGATAACTGATAGCAGGACAGAAAAAGAAGAAAAAACAAGGAATTGAATCTGAGTCATGTTAATAGAGTTAATGAACTTCCTCCAGCTGCGGAGGTCCTGGCACCATCTTAAATCCAGTCTGCCTCAGTTTCTCAGCCGCGTGACAGCTCCTCTTGCTGGATTTCCATAAGAGGGGCCTTATTCTGTCACTAGAGTCTTGTGTGAGCTAGCTCTAGTGAATCTCTGGTCCATGAAACCAACACATTCAAGGCTCTTCGCAATACAGCCCCGCTGAGAATCTTGGCTGAACAGACAGCCCATCAAGCTGACATGGTTGGGGCTTTTATTACAAAGATCCAGGGAATTTCATGGAAGAGGACCGGAGCTGGAATGCAGAGGGCCACCAGGAATCAGTCATTCATTTCTCTCTCTCTCCCTCTGTAGTCACTGGGTAGACTGGGTAGAGCCCACCCACTCCCAGCTTCCCAGTTAGAGATCCTAACCCTGCCTTCTCCCTGTCCCAGTTCTAAATTTCCAGAAAAGAGAATCTGCTTGACCCCATGTGGGTCAAGTATCCAATCAGCCACGAACCAGGAACCCAGCTCACGGGAGAGACGCACGGCCCTGGAGCCTTTGACTTCTTCCCCTAGGTTAATCATTGCCCTCTCCCGGTTCACCCCCACCCATGGCTGTGTCCTCAGTGAGGTTCTGAGATGGGAACCAGAAGGGGTGGCCCTGCCTTCCTGACCATGCTGTTTGGCCCACCAGGTCTGGCACTGGGTGAGGAAGGCTGGGTCCAACCAAGACCCTGGGCAAGAGACAGCTGTCTAGAGACGGTGTAAACCCCAGCTCCTGCCACACAGCCCTGAGCTTGGCTATGACACGCACACACCCACGGGAAAAGGGGCATCTGATGCTTCTGTGCGGTTCCAAAAAGCTGGAGACATCTCACACCCACAAATAATAATCATGATTTTCTATAATTGTTATTTGTGTATTTTGCATAATTGTCATAATTATTATCATCAGCTCATCAGCCTCCCAACCCAGTGTGCTCCCCTCCCGTGCCCCGGCCCTGAAATCTGATCACATGGGCACCCTCTCCTGCCTCTGACTTCCTCCTGAGAGCTGGTTCTTAGGGATCCTGCAGGAGATGGGATGGGATGCTCCTGACAGTTCTGCCTTGTTTATTCTTCCAGAATATTTCTGGGCCTCGGAGCTAATTCTGTGCAGAGGCTGTGCTCGGTGCTGGGAGAGGAGACAGAGGGAAAGGAGAGTGGATCTCGCTCGCTCACTCACTCTAGTAAGAGAAATAAGACCTCCCAGCTCCCCTCCAGCCAGTGGTGTGCTGGAGCCAGCTGGACCCACTCAGGAGTTCAGACTATTGGCATCTCATCCCGGCTCTGGATTCCAATATGTGACATCACATTGGTCGCCTGAAATCAGTCATGGTGTGAATATTTACACCATGGAAATTGGCAGAAGCACTTTTTTTCCAGAAAGCTAGCTGTTAAACGTTTACCAGCACACCTCAAACCCACCCTCCACCCCACAGACCGGATGTTCTTTGAAGGCTAAGATATAAGGGTGTCACTCTCCTTCAATGGCTCTGTGTTACCCATAGGTAATGTCCAAACTCTTCAATGAAAGGCCTCCAAAGGCCTGCCTGAGCCAGCCCTGGCCCACCACTCGGGATTCCATCTTTACCATCCCCCACATCCTTCTAGATGTCTCTGTGCCCCAGAGAAGTCATCTCTGGGCCCCACACTCTCTGGCCTCCAGTCTCTACCACACACCACCCATGCCTGAAACACCTTCTCCCCTTCCTCCCTCGGCCTTGGCTTTGCCATCTTTCTGGGAAGACTTCACTGACCCCAGCCCGGGTTAGAAACCTTTGCTTGATGCTGCCCATACCCCACTCTTGTGGCAGCACACATTTTCATCAGGTGTCTTCCTCTGTGGCCCCACTAAACTACCAGTAGGAGGCAAGTCTAATTCACTCATTCTTTTACCTTCCACGTCTGGCACAGAGTCCAGCAGTGTTGAATTGAGTAGACTCAAACTAAATTGAATCAAATAGAATCAACACTACGACCCAAGGCAAGCTGTGCTCAGTGCTCTCACAAAGCCCAGTAAAGTGCTCTGGTTGGTCAGGGAGAGCAGGATGCTTCTGATGGGTAAGTCAGGACAGGTGTCCTGGACACGTCCCCAAGGAGGAACGCCAGGCCACACGTTAGCAGAGCAGCACAGCCCCTTCTTCTCAGCGGCACTCCTTGCACCAGCTCTCTGCTTCCTGTCTCCTCTGCCCTCTCAATGGGGCGCCTCATTAATGTCTCCCTTGGTCCCTCCCCCACCCCACCCCACTCCCGCTCCCACTGCGCCTACAGCTTCACACTACTTTGGGTATAGGAACCCCCACCTCCACCCCTCTCTCTCTCTCTCTCTCTCTCTCTCTCTCTGTCACACACACACACACAGACACACACACACACCCCTCCAACTTACCCCTAACGTAGCTGAGGCTGAATGTCCCAGATCCCTAAAGGGAAAAATGGGAGCTTGATCTTAGTGAAATTGATTAGAAGGGGGCAAATGTGATATTTCTTGCACACTTCAGTATGCAAACTGAGAATCCTATATCATAGCCAACATTTATTGAGAAACATCAAGGAGCAGAACAAAAACCGGCAGAGCTAAATTAAATAATAAAAAAGAGGGGCCGGCCCGCTGGCGGCGCAAGCGGTTAAGTGCACGCGCTCCACTGCGGCGGCCCGGGGTTCGCGGGTTCAGATCCCACATAAAGCCATGCTGTGGCGGCGTCCCACATAAAGTGGAGGAAGATGGGCACGGATGTTAGCCCAGGGCCAGTCTTCCTCAGCAAAAACAGAGGAGCATTGGTAGATGTTAGCACAGGGCTGATCTCCTCATAAATACATAAATAAATAAAAAGAAACAAAACCAAACCTGAGTGTTTTAACATGCCAGGCAAGGGTCCGTACCTCAGTGAAGATACTCCCCGAGCAGTTTACTGAAGGGGAAAATTCAGGGTTCTCTATACTAGAAAAGGGGGAGGCAGCTGGTGGTGGTTCTGTTACTTAAGGATGAAAACTAGCACTCCACCGAGGACTTGCTCACAGGTCCAGAAAATCTCCAGTTTGGTCCAGTAAGGGTCACAGCAGCCTTCAGTTTTGACACCTCCTAGGCAAGTGCTGCTGAAAGTGGACATTTTCCGTGTGTGACGCTAACACTCACTGCTCACTGCACCTAGGGACGTGGCAGCCCTCTGCAGGAGGGGCAGTGGGTACGAGTGCAGGCTCTGTATCCAATCCCCAGTCTAAGACCCTGAGCAAGTCAATACCCGTTTCCTCTTCCATAAAATGGGAATTCTGATAGTATCTAACTCACAGGGTTGTTATGAGGATTAAATGTGTTATTACGTGTAGAGCCCTCGGAACAGTACTTGATAGACAGAATCTTTTCAGAGTTGACTATTATCATTATTATTATTATTATTATTATTATCTCACTTAATCTTGTCCTCAAGAGGGAGATGCTACTCTCATCTCCATTTTACAGAGGCTGGATAATGACTTGCTCGGGATCCTGCCATCACCGCGGCACCCCAGGGTCTGGGAATTGGTGGTGTAGCGCTGAGGCTCTGGGAGGCCTCTCTCATGGTGGCCATTATTCAACAAGCATTGCTGCAGAGACACCCTGTCCTGGCCTCCACGACTCCTTCAGCTCCCCCACCAGCACACATGGCAAGGCTGGGACCACACAGCCCCCTGGAGATCCTACCTTCTCCAAGGCCCTTCCAGGGAACAGACACTGCCTTGGCAACCCCAGACTTCCTTCACCTCCTGTCTCTTGTCCGTAAAGATTCTCCCTTTAGTCGGGAGGAATTCCTCCTTCTCTTTTCAATTTTCTTTCCCCTCTCCCACCAGGACACTCAGCTTAATCCCCTGGGGTCTCTCTTTAGGGACACAAAACCCCACAGAGAAGTGTCTTTCAGATGTCTCTTCCTTCCCAGTCACAAACCACAAACCGCCCCAGAGGCAAGGAAGCTCAAGCCAGCAGCCAGCCTAAATGGAGGAAAGAGAGAGAAAACGTCGCTGTCTCCAATCGTGATCCCCCCCAGAGTATGGGTGGGCACTGGGCCCCTGCTCAGGATGGACCCCCCAGAAGTTGGAGTCCGGCCCTGAGGTACCAGGCTGGCCCAGGAGCATCCCTGAAACAGCCCTAAAGGAGGCCACAGTTTGGTGGGGACACACACCCCAGCTGACCATTACTATGCAGAGCAGGGAGCTCGCATGGAAATGTGAAGCTATTGCTGAGTGAGGAGCCATCAATTCTGCATGAAAAGGGCAGAGAAGGCTTCCAGGGAGGGCAGCTGTGAGCTTGGCTGGGCTGGGTGAGGAGGGGGCACCAGCCGGAGGGGTAAGAGGCCCAGCAGAGAGAATAGCTGGAGGCTTGATCTTGCACTGGTGTCCAAGGAGATGGTGCCATCGTGAGCGTGGGGGCAGGGCAGGGTGGGGGATAGAGAGGCAGAGAGGCAGCTAAGTCGTCAGGGGCCTGGGGTGCTGGGCTAAGGAGCTTGGCCTTCATCCTACAGGCAGTGAGGAGTCACTGAAGGGTTTGGAGTGAGGAGGGATGTGCCCAGACGTGAGTCTTGGAAAAACATTCTGGCTGCAGCACAGCGAATGATTGCGGTTGGGGCAGGGAGGCCAGATAAGAAGCTCTTGCAGCAGCTCAGGTAGTTCAGATGATGGTGGCTCGAACTGGGGCCTGGGGGTGGGGGCTGGGGAACAGGACTCCCAGTGGGCGGACTTGGACCAGGGCAAAGTTCCTATGCAAACTGCCCCCGACTGTCTCTCCTGCCTAAAGGACTATTTCCTTCAAGCCCATAGACAGGACCCTGTTGGCCCCCGAAGGGCAGTACGGTTGGGGCAGCAGCAGGATGGAACCCCTCCTCCCCCCGCCCAACCTTCAGCTGCATCCTGAGGCTGGGGAGGGGCCCTGGGGAGGCCCCTCCAAGGCTGGGCCGGCTCCAACGCTAGGCTGGAGGCTGAGACCTTGAACCTGCCCCCAGAACCCCATTGACAGACATGCATCCCACACACTACACACCCCCACGCATACAGGCACACCCAGTTGGCCCAATCCCATGGCAGGTGCACACCACAAACACACGCAGAGCCCCTGCCTCACCCCCTCTATCCATCCCCTCCAGCACAACACTCACTACATAACAGCCACCTCCATCCTCCAGCAAGGACAACCACCTCCACCAAACCCATCCTCCCCCACACCCGGACATCATACCTGCAGTCCACCCAGACTCACACCTCACACACCAACCACACACAACACAACATACACTCCATGCACACAGACACCAGATATACCACCAACACACACAAATCCAGTACATACCACCCAACCTCACACATAAGCCCGGCCTGCCCCACTGCACACACACATGCAGGTACCCCCCACATCACCCCACCCAGGGCTGAGTGAGGCCAAGGGGGTGAGTGGGGCTGAAGTCCCACCCACCCTCTGCTCCCAAAGCTGTGCGTCCACGGAGCTGGGGCAGCCTGAACAAGGCTCCTTTCTTTAACTCACAAAGGCAGTGTTTATTTAGGGTACACATGGCCCTGCAGAGCCGGCTGAAATTCTCAAACAAGACAATGCCTGACGGAGTCCTGTCTATGGGAACGAACTCCGGAACCATATCTAGGTAAGTCATCTCCATCCTTAGAGTGAGTGACGATGCACCTCCAATTATAAATGACAGAAAAACTCTGATATCAAAGGCAACTCTAAATGAATTAAAATGCATGTTGTGCTCGGTGCATGCAATAAATCTCATATTTTACCATAAGCTGATCACCGTTTTTACTAACAGAATCACTTTTACCCCCTCCACTAAATAAATGTTGAAGAAATTCATAAGGAATATTGATAGAAAGTGGTGTCGAAGAATTAGCCTGCCTTGGAGGTCCTCGTGTGCCCATCTGGCCCTGCTTAGCTCATTGCCTCCTGCGGCCTTTCCCAGATGGTGGGCGGGGAGGGGCGGTGGGCCTGGCATACTCAGGGGGCACACAGTGCCTGCTGCTGGCCACATCAGCTCAGAGGAGGTTCTCGCCAGCAAGACGGCTGCCCACCTTGAGCCTGACTGGAGACAGTGTGCCTGGAGGGGCTGTGGTGGATTTTTCTAAGCCCACACTTGACTCTGTCCACACAGAACTTGCCTGCGTGTGGTCTTTGGGGAGGCTGCACGGGAGCAGCATATCGATCGGACCGGAAGGAGAGAGAGAAAGAGGAAAAACACCTTCAAATAGCAGAGCTTCAAATCCACCGTTGGTTTCTAAAGACCCAAGAACATGAGCACACACAGGCCAGCCCTGAGACAGCCTCACACGTGAGACATGGGGATGCAGAGACACATGCAGAGATAGTGACAGCTCACAGCGGCAGGCGCAGAGTGACACTCATGTATATGACACATATGTGTAGCACAGACACAAAAGTACACGTGTCCGTGCAGACAGAACAAGCCCAGAAGTACCTGCATGTGCCCGGAGGGACTCATTTCCATGCACATAGCCACCCAGCCCCTTCACGCAAGGATGTGCTGTGCACACACAGAGATGCTTGTACACATTCATGGACACACACGCTACAGCCCGCTCTGAACACCTCATCCGGGGGCAGTGGGAGCAGCCATCTTGGAGTGTGCCCTGCTCCCCACCTTCTCTCAGCCTCGAGATGTCAGGAGGCCAGCGCCCTCGGACCCACCCCCGTGACTGTCGTGGTTGAGAGATGTGAATGATGCAGACCTAACCCCAGGAGGGCAAAGAGGACCCTGACGTTCGTCAGTTCACTCTCAAATCCCTGCACCATGTCATTCAGTGCACGCTAGAACCACCGGGGCGGATTTTTGAATGACTGATGCCCACCCCCTGGGACTCTGATTCAGTTGCTCTGGGGAGGGCCCCAGGCATGGGTATGTCTCCCGCACTCCCCAGGGGACCCAGTGTGCTTCCGGGGTTGGAAACTCCCAGAGCAATCCATCTGGCCTCTGGGGTCCTGCGGGCATCCTCGTTTTCCAGCAGGACTGCCCCATAAACGAGATCCTAAGGGTGTGCAGGTGTCCCTCACCTGCCTTTCAGCTCACCCAAGAGGCCCTTGACACCCTGGGTCTGACCCCCGCCCCCTCAAAGACCCTTGTCTCAGTGTCGGTGGTGCGGAGCAGAGCCGCGGTGGCGGGGCGCACCCATCCACGCACTGCGGCTGCCCCCTGCTGGACGGAGCCTGCGGAGCCCAGCTGCCTCCTGACCCGCTGCTCCCCGGCACCAGGGCTGACTCCAGGCTGCAATGTGAGGGATCCAGGAGCGCATGGTCCTGAAGAGAAGTCCCCAGACCTGCAGCTCTGCGCCCTCCTGGTAAGGCCCAGCCCCCTCTCTGGTCCCGGCCATCTCGGCCCTGGGTGATCACAGAGGCCCTTTCCTTTGCACACCCACTCAATGGTAGCCAGTGATGCCCAGGACCTGGGCTGGCCGTGGCAGCTGGGGCTACAGAGATGAATGAGGAAGGGGACCAACTGAGGAGGCGCCTCCAGTCCTCCCCATACGCATCCATCCTCCAACAGCTGCCTGAGCTCCCTCCCTCAAGCCCACGTGTCCTTGTCTGCTCCACACCTCCCGGGTCTCCCCCCACCCTTCAGATAAAGCCCAGGCTCCGGAACGCGGCTGACCAGGCCCCTCAAGCCCGGCTCCTGCTGCCCAGTCTCCCTGGAAGGCCTTCCACGCTGAGCTGCCTGGCAAACTCTCCCTCACTCTTCCACATTCTGTTCAGACCACCTTCTCTGGGAAGCCTTCCCTGACCTCCTTGCTCCACCACACCCCACACCCGTTAGTTGCTTCCCCCTCTTTTTCCTGAACATACCCACCTCTTATAATAATTCTATTTACATGTCTGCCTCCCACCACCAGACTGGGGGTCCCCAGGGCAGGGGCCAGGGGCCTGGGGTCAATAAAGGTTTGTAGAATGAATGAAGCCTTCTCCAACCTGCCCAGTCCATAGCGAACTCTCCCCGCTCTGGCTGCACCTCCTGCACTCCCCCACCCCCCGCCCCAGCAATGGGCTGAGCCCCTCACTCGGAGGAGCAATCCCTAGGAGAAGGAAGAGACAAATACTAACACTAACAGAACGCTTACTTACTAATGCCAGGTGTATATTAGGTTCCAAGTGCTTTCCATCTATTAATTCATTTAACCCTCACAACAACAGTATTATCCCCATCTTATAGACGGGAAAACTAAGGCACAGAGAGGTTAAGTAACTTGCCCAAACACACAGCTGGGCAGTCCAGAGCTGGGATTCAGCCCAGGAGTCAGCGCCAGAGGCCACACTGTTCACCACACTTCCCTCTTAAGGGAAGAGCCTGTTGGTGGAGAAGCCGCGTGCGCTCTGACCCCGGCCTGCCCCAGGAGCCTCCTATGGGACACTGGGAGGGTCTTCCGGGGAGGCCAGGCCCAGACTCTCCCCAGCAGCAGTTCTAGGTTCGAGGCTCCTTTCACTTCCTTCCCCATTTTTCTGACAGGAACAGATGCCGCCGCAGCTGACAAGCAGCCTGCGGTGTGGACGGAAGGGCGGACCCAGCCTCGTCTGTCTGGTGAGGAAATGGAATCGGACAGGGAGGCAGCTGAGCTATGGGAGACCTGGAGGCTCTGGGGGTGGTGGCAGGAGCGGGAGGGCTCCCAGCAGGCAGGGAATGGGTGCAGGGACAGGAGGGGAGTTCTGAATCGCCCACAGGCCCTGGGGACTAGCCCCGGCCTCCCATCCTCCCTCCCTCCCTTCCTTCCATCCAGGCTTGATGAACGACTGCCACGTGCTGGGCCTCTGCTGGCTACTGGGAACATGAGAACCAAGTAGTCACCATCGTCCTTAAGGAGGACAGCCTGGGGAAGCAGCATCAGGGACAGACCATCAGATCCCGGCGTGGGGGCGCTTTAACGGGGCAGGACTCAGGCCCAGCTGTCTGGGTTCTTATCAGCCTCTGCCACCCCCAAGCTGTGTGAACTGCGCAAGGTCCCTAAGTTGCACGTCTGTGAAATGGGATGCTAACAGCACCCGCTTCGTTGGGTGTCGAAGGATCAAACAAGTTCGCACGTGGAACTCATCTGGGAACAGCGCCTGGCACACAGCAGGCTCCTTCTCCCACATCCACATCCCAGAACAGTAGCTCCTCACCAAACCCCAGGAGCTCCTCTGCTCCTCTGCTGGTCCTCACACCCCCTCACAATCTGGAAGTGTCCGTGAGGTGTAACCATCATCCCTCCTGCTGCAAGGCTCTTCTTATCATCACAGCCGACATGCGCACGCACCACACGTACTGTGCTCCACACCAAGCTCACATCTCTGCCTCAGCCCGCAGCGGGAGGGTCCTGTGACTCGGAGACCCTGGTCTTGGAAGAGGAAGAGTTCTGCTTGGGGTGAAACAGCTCCTTGCCCCAAACCAGGTGTGTCCGCCTCAGCAATCCCTCAGGCCTGGGGTGGTACGTGGCACCCCGACTGCAGAAAGCTGGCTTCCCAGCTGGACAGTTCTTCCTGGCAGCTGGCCTCAGGCTCTCCAGCTGCAGTGCCAATGGTCACGTTCTGGCAGAGCAGAGAGGCTGCTGGGGTGACCTGGGGAGGCCATTCTCCCTGACTCGGCCTCAGCCCTGCAGCTCACAGTCCCAGGGAGCAAAGTAACCAGGCGAGGGGTGGGGCACACCTCTGGCCTGAGCAAGCCCCTCAGAGATGAGCCCGTCTGTGGACCTGGTATGCTAAGTACGGCTGGAGGTGCACTTTGTCAGCGTCTCTATCCGGGTGTGCATGACTGTGTGTGTCTGTACATGCGTGGGGTAGGGGGCAGGGTAACTGGGCCTTTGTGTCTCTGTGCTTTGTGTGATGGTAGCTCAAGCATCTGTGTATGACATGTCTCTAGGTACCTACATAAGTGTGTCTGTGTCCCCGGGACACTGTCCCTGGCTGGGCACTCTGTTATCATCCCCACTACCAGCACGGCTATCAGCCATCAAGTCCTCACTTTGTGCCACGTGCTCTACCTACATGGTTTCATTTAGTCTCCATAAAAAAAGCTTCCTGACTCCAACCCTTCCCCAAGCCCCACACATACAGGGTCTCAGAGGCTAAGTCAAGCCCAGAGTCCAAGGTGTGGCCTTCGAGGCTGCTCACAATCTAGCCCAAAGCGATTTCTCCGGCTGTATCTCCCACCTTCCTTTTCCTCAGCCAGGACCCTTCCCTCCCCTAGCATCCAGGAAACTACTACTCACCTTGCAAGACCCAGAAAACATTGCTTCCTCTAGGAAGTCCTCCATGATGGTCCTGCCACCTCCTCCAGGAAGCCTTCGCTGACTTTCCAAGAGTTGGCACCTTTGGCCTGAACGCCGTGCCTCTGATGCCCCCCTAGATGGTCATTACTTCTTACACATCCAGCTCCCCGTCTGACCGGGAGCAACTGGAGAACAAGGCAGAGCCTGATTCCCCAGAGTCTCCAGCCTGGCGCACAGTGAGTGCTCAGAAAATGTTGGCTGACCATGTGATGCTTGGCTGGCTAGGAGCTGGCCCAATTTCTGTTCCCTAGGCTTCCCCCAGCTCCGTTGTAGGAGGCAGCTTTGCTCTGTCTCCTGGCTCATCTGTAAGGAAGGTGTAGGCGCTTGGTCCAGAGCAGACTGTGTGAGGCTGCCGAGACCTCCAGGAGCTCCATAGGAGCCCCCGCCACCCCAAGCAGGCACAGACCTCTGCTTGTAGCTGAACTCTCCCTGCTCGTGTTTTCCCAGGACAGCTGCATCCCCCAGACCTGAGACTAACCCCTGAGACCAGCCACACCACTGCCCCCCATCCCTGCAGTCACTGCCCTCACCATCAGACCATCACCATCAGAGGGGCTGGTGCAGAGGGAGGAGGAAAGAAGCTAAGTGAGGGAGGTGGAGGTAAAAGGCCAAGGAGCTAGAGGGCAGGGCGGGGGAGGGGAGGGGAGGAGAGAAAGGGGCTGGTCATTTGTTTCTCCGTCTTGGCAGGCAGATGCTTCCCCCAGTTAACAATTGCCGTCCACGCACGCACGCATGGCCCCCAGCCCCTCCTAATTACCATGATTAGCACTAAGCAAGCTGCGCATTTTATGACTCTCCAAATCAAAAAAATAATTAAAGCAATTACCGTCATTAACTCTCTGCCCTCTCCTCTTCACCACCTTCTCCGAGAGTGAGCAGCGAACAGGCCACGGGGAGTCTTGATTGGACCCTGATGCCTTCCTCTCCTCATTTTGCACCCCTCCGCCCCCATCACCATCTGCCACCCCCAGGAGCACCAGCCGGGACAGCTCAAGGCGCTAGCAAGGCTGGGAGGCCACAAGGAATGGCCTCGGTGGGACCCCAGGCAGACCCCCTGCTCACCTGGGAAAGCTGGAGCCAGGCCTCTGGGAAACTGCACAGAGAGGGTGCCACCCCCGGGCAGGAGCCCACCAGGCCCAGTCACCCTGAGGTTTGGCCTTGTTCCTCTGGGACTCCTCAGTGCCCGGCCCCCCAACCCCGCAAGCCCAACCCAACGCTCTGCCACTCCCCAGCTGAGTGACCTGGTCACCTACACCTCAGAGTTTCAGTTTCCTTGTCTGTAAAATGGGCTATCTTAGCTCCGCTGCTATAACAAAATACCACAGACCAGGTGGCTTCAACACCAGACATTAATTTCTCACAGTTCTGGGGCCAGCCCGGTGGTGCAAGCTGTTAAGTGCGCGTGCTCCGCTTCAGCGGCCCGGGGTTGGCGGGTTCGGATCCCAGGCGCGCACCGATGCAGCACTTGTCAGGCCATGCTGTGGCGGCATCCCATATAAAGTGGAGGAAGATGGGCACGGATGTTAGCCCAGGGCCAATCTTCCTCAGCAAAAAGAGGAGGATTGGCGACAGATGTTAGCTCAGGGCTAGTCTTCCTCATAATAAAACAAAAATGAAAAAATTTCTCACAGTTCTGGAGGCTGAGAAGTCCAAGACCAAAGTGCCAACAGATTCAGTTCCTAATGAGAGCCCTCTTCTGGCTTGCAGACGGCCGCCTTCTCGCAGTGTGGCTCACATGTCTTTCCTTGGTTCATGCCTGCGGGGTGGGGGAGAAGGAGAGAGAGAGGAAGAGAAAGGAAGCAAGCTCTCTGGTGTCTCTTCTTACAAGGGCACTAATCCCATCATGGGGGCTCCACCATGGTGTCCTCATCTAAACCTAATTACCTCCCAAAGGCCCCGTCTCCAAGTACCACCATATTGGAGGAGGACACAATTCAGTCGGTAGCATGGGCTTTGAAATGTCGGTGGAACAATCCCTTCCTCTTGAGTGCCTTTGAAGATTAAATGAAATAATCAACAGGAAGCACCTAAAGCAACACCTTGCACATAGTAGGCCCTCAACCACCAGTGGTTCTCTTCAACACTCCCCTGAAGCAGAGGACGACTGGGGTGCAGCAGAAGGATTTGCTGAGGCGGCTGAGGAGGGGACCAGGCTCATGGCTGTGGTGATTTTATAAACCATGATGCCAGGATTATTGCAACAGCCTCCTAACTGGTCTCCCTGCTTCTGTCCCTGCCTCCTACCCTTGAATTTATTCTCAATACATAAGCCAAAGTGAAGCTTTTAAAACATAAATCACAGAACACAGAGGATTTCTAAGGCAGTGAAAATACTCTCTATGATATGATAATGATGGATACATGTCATTATGCATTTGTCCAAAACCATAGAATGTACCACACCAAGAGTGAACCCTAATGTACACTTTGGACTTTGGCTGATGATGATGTGTCAATGTAGGTTCATCAATTGTAACAAATGTCCCACTCTAGTGGGGGATGTTGATAATGGGGGTCTGTGCATGTGTGGGGACAAGAGGTATATGGAGAATCTCTGTACCTTCCTGTCAATTTTGCTGTGAACCTAAAACTGCTCTAAAAAATTTAAAATATCCCTAGAAAAGTAATAAAGAAATACTTAAATTAAAAAAAAAAAAAATGTCAGATCATGTCACTTCCCTGCTCAGAATCCTGCAGTGGATCCTCGTCTCACTCAGAGTAAAAGTCAAAGTCCTTATGGTGGTCTCCAAGGCCACATTCCTCTCCTGCTACTCGTCCCTCCCACTCACTCTGACCTCAAACATACCCAACAGACTCCTGCCTTAGCGCTGGCCCATCTCAACTCATCTCTTTCCAGACTTTATTCAGTGTTTTCCCAATGATGCCAAGGTGTATTGTTTCCTCTGGAAGATCTAGTGGCGCCCTTGGGCCTGAACCAACAGAGACATCAGCACAGCAATGAACAATGTCCATCAGACTGTGCAGGACTAGTCTTCAACAGCGACACCACGTGGCAGGAAGAAGCAACAGCAGCTGTACGCTTTCTTGTTTCTTCTGGGTGTGGTCCTGGCAGCAGGACTGACCTCATCTCACTGCATTAGCCACAGAGATTCCTGGCTCGAGCAATTCCTCTTGAGACACGGCGAGAGATTCTCAATTGGACTTTCTTCTAATAATCAGTGGCACTCAGCAATTATTTAAAAAACTAAGTTTTCACTTCACATCCGTTAGGATGGCTATTACTTAAAAACAACAAAATATCAAGTGTTGGCAAGGATGTGGAAAAAATGGAACCCTTGTTCACTGCTGGTGAGAATGTAAAATGGTGTGGCTGCCATGAAAAACAGTATGATGGTTCCTAAAAAAAATCAAACGGGGGCCCAGCCCAGTGGCATAGCAGTTAAGTTTGCGCACTCCACTTCAGCGGCCCGGGGTTCGCAGGTTCGGATCCCGGGCGTAGACCAACGCACTGCTTGTCAAGCCATGTTGTGGCGGTGTCCCATATAAAAAGCAGAGGAAGATGGGCACGGATGTTAGCCCAGGGGCAATCTTCCTCAGCAAAAAGAGGAGAATTGGCATCGGATGTTAGCTCAGGGCTAATCTTCCTCACACACACAAAAAAAATCAAACAGAATTATCATATGATCCAACAATTCCACTTCCAGGTCTATATCCACAGGAACTGAAAGCAGGGATTTAAACAGATATTGGTGCATCAGCATTCATAGCAGCATTCTTCACAATAGCCAAAAGGTAGAAGTAACCCCAGTGCCCATTGATGAATGACAGAATAAGCAAAATATGGTATATAGATATAACAGAATATTGTTCAGCCTTAAAAAGGAATGAAATCCTGATATGTGCTACATCGTGGATGAACCTTGAAGACATTCGACTAAGTGAAATGAGCCAGTCACAAAAGGACAAATACTATATGGTGTCACTTACATAAGGTTCTTAGAGTAGTCAAATTCAGAGAGACAAAAAGCAGAAGAGTGGTTGCCAGAAAGTGGGAGGAGGGGGGATGGGGAGTTAGTGTTTAATGGATACAGAGTTTCAGTTTGGGATGATAAAAAAGTTCTGGAGGGGGCCGGCCCGGTGGCGCAAGCGGTTAAGTGCGCGCGCTCCGCTGCGGCGGCCCGGGGTTCGCTGGTTCGGATCCCGGGCGCGCACCGACGCACTGCTTGGCAAGCCATGCTGTGGCGGCGTCCCATATAAAGTGGAGGAAGATGGGCACAGATGTTAGCCCAGGGCCGTCTTCCTCAGCAAAAAAAGAGGAGGATTGGCGGATGTTAGCACAGGGCTGATCTCCTCACAAAAAAAAAAAAAAAAAAGTTCTGGAGATGGAGAGTGGTGGTGGTTGTACAACAATGTGAATGTACTTAATGCCACTGAACTGTACACTTTAAAATTACTGAAATGGTGGGGCCACCCCGGTGGCGCAGCAGTTAAGTGCGTGGGTGTGCTCCACTTCGGCAGCCCAGGGTTCGCAGGACCGGATCCCGGGTGCGCAGCGACGCACCGCTTGTCAGGCCATGCTGTGGCAGCGTCCCATATAAAGTAGAGGAAGATGGGCACGGATGTTAACCCAGGGCCAGTCTTCCTCAGCAAAAAAGAGGAGGATTGGCATTGGATGTTAGCTCAGGGCTGATCTTCCTCACAAAAAAAAAAAAAAATTACCGAAATGATGATTTTTATGTGAGGTATATGTATAATTTAGCACAATAAAAAATTTTAATTAAAAAAAAAAAGCAGAAAAAAATTCCAGAAAATAAAAAGGTTGGTGTGACTCTGAGTCCAAGGAGAGGTGCTTCAAAGCATGGCACGGGGTGGGGGGGGTACAGGCCATCTGCCAGCCCCCACATGGAGCCCACCAAGCCACTGGCACCAACCAACGCTGCTTTTTGTATGTGTGTGTGAGGAAGATTAGCCCCGAGCTAACATCCGATGCCAAGCCTCCTCTTTTTTTGCTGAGGAAGACTGGCCCTGGGCTAACATCCGTGCCCATCTTCCTCCACTTTATATTGGATGCCGCCACAGCATGGCTTGCCAAGCGGTGCATCGGTTCGCACCCGGGATCCGAACCTTCGAACCCCGGGCCGCCGAAGCAGAGCGTGCCAACTTAATTGCTATGCCCCCAGGCCAGCCCTGACCAACTCTACTTTTATATGCACTTCAGCATCTTGGGATCCAAGATCGGCTCATACTTGTTTTGGGGGTCCATCAAATGATTCTGAACCCCCGAAACTCAAACTGCACAGAGCACCTGTATGAGGCTCCTTTCCCCTAGTCCTATTCAAAACTTGGAAATAGGCAACAAGATGGCTGAGTCCTCTCCCCATCCCGTCCCATGTTCCGTGCATTGGCCAACAAGCCCATCTAGAGTCCGCTGACACTCTAGGGCATGCGGTTTTGTTTGGCATTCTAATTACTATAGATTAGGGCCCACACTCTGTAAAGTTAGATGTTCCCTTGTAGAAAACTGATCAGGTGCAAATGATTTCCAACCAGTAGAGAAAATAACCCCAAAGGTTGTGGTTTTATGGCCCTATAGGATATTAACCAATTTTGTATCTAATGTAGAAATCTTATTCCATCATTGTGTTTCATGTGAGTTTCTCATACCCTCCTTTGAACCAGCTTTGTTCAAAGATTCTCTCTCATTGAGTTAAATATTTTGGTTGTGCTCACTATGTGTTGCATGAGAATTATGGTTTTAACATTTGGGGAAGTATACACTGGCATCTGGGGAACCGGGATAGGTGCTCATGTGTTCCACACATAGTCATGGGAGGCTGCTTGTCACCGCACTGTCTCGCTGTTCCGTCTCCTGGCTCCTCTCTCTCTCTCTCTCTTTCTCTCTCTCCCCACACCTAAAAAATCTCTGTTCTCTTCTGCTCCTACCTCAGGCAATAAAACCAGGTCACATCCATAGCAAACTCTGCTTGAAACACAGTCATTACGAAACAGAATATTTACCATCTCAGTTTGCCTTCCTGCATTTAAATTTCTTCTCCCAGGCCTCTTCCTAGAAAAACAGGTGGTATTTGCCTTCTTTGTATAAAGGACCTATCCTGGTGATTTCCTTTAAAAGGGTGGGGGAGGGGTCTAACTCAACGTCACGTGTATCTCCACCTCTAGAAACCAACATCGTTTCCAGAAACCATCTATCCCCAAGTGAGCTTCTTCATTAAGTATAAAAAAACAGTAAAAACTCTCTTCTCTGGATAACATGCTACAATATCTTAAAACTGATTATTGTTGTTATAGAAAAAAGCTTTTTTTCTTCTTTTTATTTTGTATCTGACATCTTACTAAACTCTTTTATTTGCCATAATTAATTGTTTTGAGTTAATTTTATTGGGTTTTCTAGTGATAAAATTGTGTCTTTGGCAAATGATGATAATTTTCCCATAGCTAAATTTTGTAATCATGTTTTCTGTCTTATCACATCGGCTGTAATATGTGTTCTTTGCTATGATTAAATGTGTTGAGCTTTTGAGCAGCTATAGAGAAAAATTTATTGGCGAGCAAAGAGGATAGTGACTGAGTAAGCAGCTAAAAATAAAGCAATCACAGTAATTTGAGTGTGGAGTGATGGGGTGATGGGACGAGGCCTGGACCAGTATCATGCCTGTGAAGGGAGAGCTACAAGGAAGAGAGAGTTTAGATAATGAATCAACAATGAGGGCAGAGGTCGAACACGACTCCACGTCTGCACACCTGAAGCCCAGCCATCCATCTCAGTGACCAGGTATGGTGGACACCCATTCCACCTTCTCCTGTACCACAGTGATTATTTCAGGGATGGGCAATGGATGCAATCTACGCAAACAGGCCCTGGAATTCCGCATCCACGTGACCCAAGTTGGTGCGATTGATACTGAACCTCTTAATCTCAAATCCATATGCCCAAGGCGCAGTCAACCAATCACTGAGCCATTGGTGCTTGGAGATGGAGAAAGGTTTTATTCGACTGGCCAAAATGAGAAGGCGGGAGGATGGGTTCTCTCAAATCTGCCTTCACAAGAGAAGAAGGCAGGGGGTTTTATAGAGCTAAGGGGCTTGGCAGGAGGATTTTCAGAGAAACAAAGGGTGTTTCTTTCACTCCAGAGAAGCCCTTGGGCAATCTGACTTCTGGGCATCAATGACAGCTGGAGGCTGGTCATCTGGTGACCACAACCTCCCCCAGGGCATTCTCTTCTGCAAAACAAGCTCACAAATCCTCTCGACCCCTGAGTCACCCCTCAGGTTAAACAAGAAAACAGGAAATGGACAAGATTCATCCCTGTCTGTGTTGGGAACAAGGTTGAAAGGCAGTCATGTCTTTCTTGAACATCTACGGTAAACCTCAGGTACCAGCTTCACGATCAGAAGTGAAGCTCGGGAATTTTGTGGGATGGTTGGCCAAAGGGAAGCCCCTCTCTCTCCCAAGATTTGGAAGAAGAAGCCTAGGAGCTATTGGCACCCAACATGGAGAAGCTGGCCTGAGCATGAGGGGTAACGCTCTCTGGATCAAACCTATCTTGAGGTTCATTGCTACCTTTGGACTTTCAAATCACATAACCTACACATTCCTTTTCCTGGTTAAGCCAATTTGCGGTGGGTGTTCTGTTACTTATTATATAAAGAGTTTCAACTGATACATTAAGAAATTGACAATATTTTTAGTAGACACTATAACTCTCTTACAATGAATTCATCTGAAAAGAGGTGTGAGGGAAAAAAGTAATTAGAATTCTCAGTTTATAAACATTTCCTAAAATGTGAATTCAAGAATGAAATTCGCAGATATTTTAATTGTCTACTCCATCTCCACATTCTCACACTTAATCTACCTACTCTCTAAATATATTAATTAACATTTTTGTAAACACTTTTCCAGTTTACAATACAACTTCACACGTCTCGGCTCATTTGGTTCCCACGACAAACCAGAGAGATGGGTGGTGACTGCAATGCCTCATTTGTATAGCACTTGACAGTTTGCAAGGCTTTCTCTTACATTATTTTGTGTGATACTCGTATGCCTCACTCTTGCAAATTCTGGACTCCAGGAAAACTGACATATGTGTGGTTCCCTTGGCCCACAGAGAACTGTTTCACATTTCTGTGTCTTCACTGGTATCACTCAGTCCATACTGTCTTTCCTATCTTCTTCACCAGGTGAATTCCTATTCATACTTAAACACCCACTTCAGACAGGGCACATTCTGTCTCTCTCCCCAGGAAGGTGAGCAGGTGGTGTGGTCCTCAAGAAGTGTGTTGTCTTTGCCAGATTTGTCAGGGTCAGCCAACTGGTTGTTGGGATGGAGTGGGGGCTCTGGCTAACTGTTTTGTGGTTTAGGGTAGACATCATCCACCACCAAAGAGAAGACACCAGCCACTTCTAGCCCCCTGGACATAAGAACCTACTTCAGGCTTGGCCAAACTTACTCTCTTTGTTGTATGGCAGGAGAAGGGTCAGTGTCAGCCTTGGCCTCAGGCCATTTTTGGTTTTATGCTACTGGCCCTCAGGCCAGCCCAGACAGTCTTTAGGCCTTCAAACAGGCCTCAAAGAGACTTACAAATAAACCTCAGACAGGTTCTCAAATTGGTCTCAAAGAGTACCTCACCTGGATCCTCGGGGGTCCCTGGGAGGGACCCTGCCACGGGCGTGAATCAGAGCACAGACCGGCACCAGGAAGCCCGTCCTCCCACCTCAGATGTTCCCTCAAAGACACCCTCCCGAAGAGAGCAGGGACCCGGCCCCACTGTCTGCGCCCCTGCTGGAGGTCTGTCTGGGGCCTGCAGGAATCTGTCTGGGGGTGTATTTGTGGGTCCGAAGGCCTGCTGGAGGAGGACTAAGGATGCTGGTGGTGGCTTCTAGCTCGATTTCCTGACTCAGAGCAGGCAGGGCACTTGGCCTCCCCAATTTTTCTTTTTTTTTTTTTTTTGAGGAAGATCAGCCCTGAGCTAACATCCATGCCAATCCTCCTCTTTTTTGCTGAGGAAGACTGGCCCTGAGCTAACATCCGTGCCCATCTTCCTCCACTTTATATGGGACGCCATCACAGCATGGCCTGACAAGCGGTGCATCAGTGCGCGCCCGGGATCTGAAGCCAGGCCGCCAGCAGCGGAGCGCGCGCACTTAACCACTACGCCACGGGGCTGGCCCCTGCCTCCCCAATCTTATTGCCACTCTGGGGATTCTAGTAACCAGAGTGGCCCTCTCCAGAGACCCAGAGTTCAAAGGACAGAAAGCATCGGGAGAAAGCTGCCCCAGTGGGAGAAAGAAAGAATCAGTGGGGAGAGCAGGGAGGTAAAGGGATCAGAAGCGGCCCAGCCCTTTCTCTGAAGCTGTGAGCCTGTTTTCCTCAGGCTGCCTGGGGGCTGTGGCCCCACAGCCCAGTTTACAGGATCTGGTTGTAATCAGTGAAGACAGCGTAAAATCTGCTTCCCGTGTCTGCAGCACAACCAGGTCCACACCCGGGGGTGGGCTGGTGTTACCACACTGAATTCCTCCACTTTCCCAGCCTGCTCCTCCTCCAGGGCTCCCCAGCTCCGAGGAGGGCCCCCCATCGCCCAGCCTTCTCTCCCCTCCCCCAGTACCCCTAGGCCACCCTGACGGCCCAGCGTGAGGTCCTCAACTCAGCCCCAACTCATGCTCCACACCCAGCTGGACTCTTCCTTTCCCTCCCACCAGCCTTCAGAATCAGTCTCCCAGAAACCACCTCTGATGGTATCAATCTGCTTTGGAACATTCAATGGCTCCCCACTGCCCACGAGATAAAGTCAATGAAGCTCCTTGTCCCACGCTTCACAGCCAGGCTCCCGTAGACCTCTCCAGATTCAGCTTCTCGCACACACGCTTCTTTGCAGCCAGATTCAGCCACGTCCACTTCTCGCCTCCACCACTTTCTCCTGCCAGCCCCCCAGCCTGGCCTGCCTTCTCCTCTGGTGTCCTTCGCTCTGCCCTTACCAGTTTCACAAAGCTGCTCTCCCAGGGTGATCCCACCAGACCGCCCCTCCCTCCTCGGATTTCAAGTGCTATTTTCACCATTTCTACCAAAAAAAAAATTACTGCACTGGGCGATAAACACTCTGAGTGATTGACCACTGAGTTCCATTAATTCACCGCAGAGTTCCATTAATATTGTTTGCTCAAATGAAGTCATTCGTTCAGTCACCGAGTATTTGGAGAGCACCTACCACACTCCTGCCACTGTCTGGGCCTCGGGGCACAGCTGTGATCAACACGAGGCCCCCGCCTTCATGGACGGGACTCATACTGTCCCAAAAGATAACTTCCGAGTGAATTCTGGCCCTTGCAGGGGTGTTGGCTACTTGCATGGATGCCTCTCAGACTCCAGTGTCCAAGACGCCAGGGATCCGAGGCAGCCATCCCCGTTTGTCATCCCCCACAATCGCCTGCCATCTGAATGCGCAGAGCAGGTGTGCACACAGGCACCTGGGCACGGGGTCCTGGGGGTGGGGACGGGGTGGCGAGGCCTGCATGTACACCCCAGCGCTGGGGCCCTCTGGGCACCTGTCTGCACACCTCCCCCAGCCCCTGCACTACCGGCTCCCAGCACACCGAGCTCCTGTTGTTTAATTTTGCTGAACACCAAGTCCCAACCCCATGTTAATTGGTTTTACTCCAGCCTTTTGTGCCTCCCATTAAATGAGGAAATGCCACCCATAAAATTTTAATTTTAAAAGCCAACTTGTTTGTTTTATATTGAAATTCCCCGGGCAGCTCCAGCAGAGGGAAACAGACACATTTTCGTTTCATTACAGCAACTTGAGTGAAGATAAAAAAAGAAGCTGAAAAATTAGATTTAAAAACAGAGTGAGAAGCATTTAAAGAAAATGAATCAAAATGAGCCACCACAGAGGACGGCAAGGATCCAGCCCCACCTCTGCCGGCCCGCGCCTCCTGCAGGCAGACAGCCACGCAGAAGGGGGAGTCGGTGCACACTCTTGGCTGGCGCCCCCAGAAGGCTAGACCAAGGACTCTCTCCTCCCTGAAAACTGGCCCACTGGGTGCCCTAGAGGAAGCAGGCTAGCGGGACTCCACCCCCGGGCCCGGGCCAGCAGCATCCTCTTCCTCAAGGACAAACTGGCCAATGGTTAAGACAACTGGGTGGTCCTGGCTCTACCACTTACCAGCTATGTAATGGAGGGCAAGTGGCCTCAGTTTTCTCATCTGTAAAATGGGGATAATAATGTTACATTGTTGTGAGGATTAAGTAGGTTAATACCTTGAAAAGACTTAAAACAGAGTCTGGTACACAGTGAGTGCTTAATAAATGTTAGCTTTTATTATTCTCATTCTGTTGTTACCCTTCCACTCCATGCTTCTAACACATTCCCGTCTGCTGAGTGCACCTGCCTCCCTCCCTCGTCTACACAGCTCCTCACCACTCAAAGTTCCTTTTAATGATGTCCCTGAGCAAAAGAGAGCTAGGAGTCATTGGGGGAAGGTCTGAGGAGAGGCTTGGGGAGCCCCCATTCCATGGCACAATTCTGGTTGCTCAAATCCATACATTAAAATTTTATTATGTATAATCCTTCCAGGGAAAGCCAGCCTCCCTGGGTTCAAATCCCAGCTCCACCACTTACCAGCTGTGAGTTCTTAGGCAAGAGTCTTCCGGGCCTCAGTCTCTCCATCAATAAAATGGGAACGATAACTGGATCAGCCACACGTCGCCATGAAGATCCATAAAACAAGCTCTGCGGAGTGCCCAGCAAGCTAAATGTGCAGTGAATGGCCACTCAGTGAATGTGGAGGAGGAGAGGGGACGAAGCAGGTGGTTCCACAATAGGGTGACCTCGCCTCCCGTTCTCGGCTGTCGCTGTGGGGTACTTATTAAGGGCGCTCCCTTTCATTCTCAAAAATGTCCTAATCTGGATGAGTAATTGTATGGTCATCCTATTTCAAATCCCCCACACCAGCGAGGGGGCCTCAGAGCTCACCCCTGGGGTGTCAGGAAAGGGTCCTGACCCTTGCCCTGTTTTCTGCTTGACTACTGAGTCCTAACCTCAAGCCCTAAACTGGAGCTGGCCTCAGACTGAAGCAGCTCCTTACCTCAATTAGCATGATAAAGAGACGGGGTGGGGAGAGGCCCAGGGGAAAGCCCAGGGTGCCGGGAAGGCGCTGGGATGGGAGTCTGTTGAGATTCCCGGCCTCCTCTTGGCGCTGAGGGCAATTTACGCAACCTCTGATCCCAACTTCCTCTTCTCTCCGGGGGCGGGATTAGTAACAGGACTATTTTACCAAAGGTCGCTACTACCAAATCAAACCAGCGAATGGATGTGAAAGTGTCTTGTAAACCGTCAAGTGTTGCTCATGGTCTGATGAGCACCATTAGGAGGTCGGTAACATCTGTTCCAGCCCCCAAAGCAGAATTCCCAGTTTCTCTTCCTGGAGGTGACCAGAGATGCAGACACGGAGAGTCACAAAGGGGCATGGATGGGGAAGAGGTGGTCTGCCCCGTGCCTCGGCACATGCAAGTCCGATAACTCACCGCCTGTGTCCTGCAGACCCTGACCCGCCTCCCATAGGCCCCCCAACACCTGCCCAGGACCCTCTGGCCCCCCTCAGAGACCCCTCCTCCAAGCAAGAGCCACTGGTGCCTCCAAGCTCCATCCCCCGTCCTCAAGAGCTACCTCAGGGTGGATGATGAGCCAGCTGCCTTGTGGGCTGCTTCTCAGACAAGCTCAGCCAAGACACATTAGTGGCTGCAAAGCAGCACCCTTTTTTCCTAGGCAGAATTCTTTTCCAGTGGTTCCCAAACTGTATACCAAGGAACCCCTTGGACTTAATGACAGTTCTGAGAGAGTGGACCCTGGAGGGGGGCTCCAGGCACACTCTTTCTCTCCCTCTCTCTCTCTTCTCTCTTCCTCTCTCCCTCTCCTCTCTCTCCTCCTCTCTCTCTTTCTTTCTCTCTCCCTCCTCTCTCTCTCTCTCTCCTCTTGCTATCTCTTCAACCAGAGCAGCTCTATTTTATATATTTGGTCCAAGATTTTGCCTGCACAAAAATTTCCACTGTTAAAATATTTTTTCAGAAACACTGTTCTGCTCCTCTTCTCTTCCTTCGTTCCTTCCAGAACCATTCAGTCCTAAAGGCCTCAGGTGCAGCAGAGCAAGGGAGACCTCTGCGTGGAGGTGGAGGAACCACGGAGGGCCAGAGCGGGTGTCAGAGCAGGGTGAGGAGGGGTCCATGGGGGAGGCACCCCTGCACAGTGGTCAGAGCTCCGGCAGGGCGAGTAGAGCGTCTCTCACAAAGGGGCAGCCTGGCCGGGGTGTCTGAGTACAAATGGGACAAGGGGGCATCCACACATGGGTTGGCCCCCTGTGGGGGTCAGAGCCCAATCAGGGCAGGGCAGCCATGCGGGGGGATGGGCCCAGCGTGGGAAATCAGAGGCTGAGCTGGATAAGGAGGGGTCCATAGGTGGGCCAGCCTGGGAGAGGGGAGTCAGAGCCTAACACAGAGCGAGGAGGGAGGGTGTCTAAATGGAGGGAGGGGTAACCCTGACGGGGAGGGGTACAGAGAGAGGAGGCACTGCTCAGACCACCTGTCAGTCAAGCCTCAGGGCTCTGCCTCTTCTCTGCCTACCCAAATCCTTTCTGAAGCCAAGACCTGGAGCGCCTTCCCAAGTCAACTGAAGTTACCGAATATGCACTGAGCACCAGTGATATACCAGGCAGCCTGGCTGGTGCTGGGGAGAGAGCAGGGATGGAGCACACAGCCCAGCGGGGAGGAGGACGCGGAGCCCAGCACTGTAGACTGTGAGCAATGGGAGCACGTGGAGGGGGGTAGCGCGGCCTTTCATGGGGGATCTGGACCGTCCAGAAAGGAGATGAGCGAGAGGTGAAGGAAGATGAGTTCACCAAGTGCGGCAGGACGGGGGTGGCAATGACTCTGGACCTCAGTTTCTCAACCTGCCCATCCTCACCTGCCCAGGTTCATCCCATCCCCAAAGGCCAGAGCCACCAAGAGCCTCACAAGAGGTCTCTCCCTCCGGGGACCCAAGGACTGCACCCAGTCACAGCCCCTAAGGATGGTCAGGGAGCTTCAGGGGGCCGTCTCACTTCTTTGGGCAGACCCCACTTCACCAAGGGGCTCTCCTCCACGCGAAGCTCCCCCCTTTGCTTTCCCCTCTTTGGTCCAACATCCCTCATACTTGAGAAGTGCTGCCCGGAGTTCAACTCGGACCCCTCCTGCTGTCTCTGTTCTTAAAGGAGACTGAGGCCCTTCACCAACACCACTGAAACGCTGATAAAATCTGTCCCCGAGGAGGTGGAGGAAGAAGCCATCCAGGTCGGTGAGTTGGGGGCTGCACCAAAACCCTCCCTCAGGCAGAGTCTGCCCCCGACCCCCGTCCTTATTTTTTCCTCACAAGCCCTGACCTACAGTCTTTCCTTTGGGGGTGCCTCTGCCATTCGCACGCCCCGGTGGGAGCCCCACTCTTGCACCCCACCTGCACAACAGCCCTAGTCTTACTCGGCATAGGTCCCCCTCCAGTGGTCCCTTCCACTGGGGCCTCAGGACGGCCCCGCCCAGCCTAGAAAAAGCACTGCTTGGACTCCATATGACCGGATTTTCATGCCTCAGACGGTCCCAGGAGAGGTCGAGGCTCGACCCCAGAAAGGACTTCCTTTTGTTCAGAGTTGTGGCAGCAGCGCCCCCGTACCCCGCTCCCTGCGGTCACCAGGAGGGGGCGCCGCAGGCCAGCCGTCGGGCGGTTATCTGAGGACCGGGCGGTGGCCGAGGAGGAGCGAGGGTCGGGGGCCCTGGGAGCGCTGGGTGCGGGGCAGTCGGCAGAGCCGCTGGAGGGGCGGGGACCACCTGCTCGGAGGCGACACGCCCCGCGCCAGCCCGGACACGGGAAAGGGAGTGGCATCGCGTTCTGCCTAGTCATCGCCTGCGAAGGCTCGCGTCACCTCTGATGTCAGGGCTGCAAGGGGCTTCGTTCCAGCTGCGGGCTCCAGGAAAGGGCGTCGCGGGGCCCAGAGGTTACACAACTGCCCCGAGGTCACCGGCAGGGCGGGGATTCGAACCCAGGTCGGTGGGCGCCTGCCGCGCGGGCCCCGTGCCCACGAGCACGGGCTGCAGGTGAGGCGCTCCACGCGCCCCCCTTCCAAACCCACAGCCGGAGCCCGACCGACCTTGGCCGAGCTTCCTTCTTTCTCGTTTCTTCTTTCCTGGTAAGATCTCCTTGGCAGCTTTATAATAAAAAAGAGCCTCCTGAACCCACAGATGTTTTCAAATGAATTCAGGTCCCAAATTCCCAGAGTGGGGTGGGGAGGCGGCAGATGATGGTGAGTCTTTCAGGAGGCAAGTTACATGTGAAGGGCGCGGGAGCCCTCCACAGACCTCCAAGCTGGCGCTGGCGAGGACACGAGGGCCCTCCCACCTCTCCGAAGTGTCTCCTTTTGAAAACTCACCAGTCCTTGTGCTCCGAGTGTTTTGAGTTTGGTCCATTATGAGAAATCTCCTTTTGAGGATGGACATATTCAAATCCAGATGTTTTCCCTGCAGAACAAAAAGCTCCCTCCAAATTCTCTTTGTGAAGTAGGTGCTCATCCTTTGAAGGAACAACATCTCTTGGTAAGTGGAATATTTTTCCTTCCAGCCAAGAACCTGCTGCTCTGAATTTGTTAAAACCGGTTTAATAGCCTGTCTCTGTTCCATTTCAGATGCCAGGACAGCGGCGGCAAAGTGGAATGTCACGGCCTGATGGATGCAATAGATTGAGTATGGCTTCACTTAGAAGGGAATGTTGGATTTTTAAAGTATGTTCTTTATTTTGATACATTTCTTTTAATTCAAGACATTCATTCCAATGGGACAAGTGTAAGATGAAATACAGATTGTCAAAAACCTCCCCAATCGTATACTTTGCTGATTCAAAAATGCCTGAATAACAACTTTTCAGGAAAGAAGGATGCATTAAATGTATACATTGATTGTAAGTCAGTCCGAATTTCGGTAATATTCACTTTTCTTTTTTTTCCTGAGGAAGACTAGCCCTGAGCTAACATCTGTTGCCAATCTTCCTTTTTGCTGAGGAAGACCGGCCCTGGGCTAACATCGATGCCCATCTTCCTCTAATTTATATGGGACAGTGCCACAGCATGGCTTGACAAGCGGTGCATTGGTGTGCACCCGCGATCCAAACCTGCGAACCCCAGGTGGCCACAGCAGAGCGCGCACTTAACCACTATGCCTCCAGGCCGGCCCCAGTAATATTCAAATTTTAAAGTAGACTTTAAAATAGGGGAAATATGGATTACATATTTGTTGACTATAATATGTGTATATATAGCCAACAAGGATTTTTATCAGTAGAGTCTAGTACTTTTGTTGCAACTACCTAAGAGCTCGAAGCAGGAATCTTTTCCTCACTCTCCTTGCATATCACTGGTGATGGGGGGTTTGCTACCTTCAAACGCAATCCTTTTCTTATGGGACGGTTCTGACGGTCACAGAGTTGGTTCTCAGCCCCTTGTTATTTCCACAAGTCCCAGTTCTGCCCCTGGGCCAGGCAGGGTTATAGTACTGCTCCTGCCTGTGAGCCTGAGTCTTCTCCAAAGTCAGTATCCCCAGTTCCTCACTGTCCTTTGCCCTCCACAAATTGGACTCTGGTCTCTCCCTGTCCTCTCAAAAGTATGGCAACCAGAATTGAATACAACTCTCCAGCTATCACCTCCCTCATTCTCAACCCTATACCTCTATAGATGCAGCCTGAGATCACATCAGTTTGCACAGCCATCTTAACATGGGATTTTATTGAACATTCAGCCAAAACCTTTTTCATGCAAAATCTTTTCATTTTATATCCTTCCCTATTCCATTTTACTTCTATCACTTCGTCTGCTTTAGGTGCTTTTGAGCCCTGGTTTGGTCACTAAACATACCAGCTGCTGCATCTAGTTTTAGGTCATGTGCAAATTGAATAAGCTTTCTGTGCCTTTACCCCATGTTGCATGGTGATCCCGACCCAGCCAGCCAGTGTCTCTGGGACCTCAGTTTCCCCATCCAATAACGAACAAAAGGGAAGTGATGGGTCTATTAACAGAGCTCATGCACTGTGTCAGACATTCTGCTAAGCCCTTGGCAAACACCATGACATTTAATTCCTCACACCAATTCTACGAGGGAGGTGTTATTATCATCCTCCCCGATCTGCAGATGAGGAAAACAGGCTCTACAGGATTTGAACCCAGTTCTGTCTGACACCCAATCCAATGCTTTTAGCCACCATGGTTCACTGCCCGCCTCAGAGAGCAGGATATTTGGTATGGCCTAGAATAGAGCCATTAGGCCCACCAATAGTGACCTTCTTACAAGCGGCTAACCAGCACTCCTTGGGCACCCCTCAAGGACCCCCAAGTCCCACGCATGGATCAGAAGCAGTGGAGAGCTGAAGGTTGAAGGAGACATTAGAAAGGGATACCAGACCCTCAGCCATGACATGTGCAAACAGATGATCAAGGATGAAGTATGATCACAGAGAAACGGACCCTCCCCTGACCCCACGCCTTGTTCTGCTTCAGAGCAAGGTGGATTCAGAACTTCAGGAATGGCTGCAGTGATGGGGCCCGCCCAGTGGCGTAATGGTTAAGCTCGCGCGCTCCACTTCAGCGGCCTGGCGCTGGCGGGTTGGGATCCCAGGTGCGGACCTACGCACCGCTCATCAAGCCACGGTCCCACATACAAAATAGAGGAAGATGGGCACAGATGTTAGCTCAGGGCCAATCTTCCTCAATAACAACAACAAAAAAAACAAGAATGGCTGCAGTCAAGATGTTTGCCAGCTCAGTGGAACTGGGCGCTTGGCGTCAGAACTCCAGGTAGGTGTTGGTGCGTGAAGAAAGTGGTGTTTCTTACACACCTGAGTTGTAGTCTGGGAGTCAAACCCACCCCGCCCCGGCGCCAGGCGAGTTAGACCATCGCCTCATCTGAGAGGCCCTCCCCAGATCCTGCAGGGGACACGCTTCACTTGACACTTGTAATTTTTAAGAGGGCCCCTCAAATTGCATCAGCTTCAGGCCCTACAAACCTCCTCCTATTATTATCCCCATTTTATAGATGAAGAAAAATGTAGCACAGAGAGGTCAAGGAAGTTACTCAAGGAGGCAGGGCTGGGAGGTGGTGAAGGCAGGATTCAGACGCAACGCACTCAGATGAACCCCGAGGGACGAGGAGTTTTCCCAGGGGATTCATGTCTCAAATGCAACACTAGCACCTGTTTCTATTTCTACATTTTAATCAATGAATAAATACTTATATATTAATTTTTTAAAGGAGACTGAGTGGTGGGAGACTGAGTGCTTATCAAATGGGGTTCATAGTTACTCAGTCTTTTTATCACTCGGCTGAACACTGCCAGCCCGGGGTTAGCTTTGCCATGAAACACTTTTAAATTATTTTTATTAGGATAACAAATTTAGAGCCTATACCCATAATGGATCACTGGTCAAAAACAAGAATTCTAAAAAAAAAATTGATGCTGAAATACAAATTAATAGGGAAAAATGTTAATGAAAATATTTCTGCAAATTCCTCATATCTAAACACTGCTTACATCTGATCACAGTTCTCAAATGTTATTTGATAAGTGCTGTTGGGACCAAGAGTCCCCCAAAGTAACTAAATTAGGTCCCTACCTTACACCTATGCCAAAATTAATCCCAATAGATTAAAAAGCTATACACAAAAAAATGAAACCATAAACGTGTTAGAAAAAAATGAGAGAATTTGTGCCATAACCTCAGAGCAGAGAAGGCTTTCTTAAATCCCACAGAAAACCTCCAAACCATAAAAGAAAATGATTTGTTTGTCTACATCAAATTGAAAATTTTTTGCTGGGTAAAGAAAAAAGAAACTTATATACCAAATTGTTATTTGACTTATATACCAAGTCAAATAACAATTGACTAACAGGAAAAGAAAATATTTGAAACACATCACAAAGAGCTAATTTCCCTTATCTTTAAAGAGCTCCTACAAATCAATAAGGATAAAAGACCAATAATTCAATAGAAAAATAGGCAAAGGATGTAAACAATTGGTCACAAAAATAATGCAAATTGATCTTAAATATATGAAAAAGGAAGACTCAGCCTCACGTCTAAGTGAGATACAAGTTGGACTACAGTGAGACAGCATTTTCATCTATTAGACCAGCAAAGACCAAAATGTCGGGGACCCCCTGTGCTGGTGAGGATGTGGTGACACAGGCCATCTTCATCACTGCTCCTGAGAAGGTCGTGGTACAATTTCTATGAAAAGCAATTTAGCAATATTTTTCTAAAGGTAAATGCTCATCTACTCTTTGTTATGGGTTGAGCTGTGTCCCCCTAAAATTCACATCTTGAAGTCCTAACCCCTAGCACCTCAGAATGTGACCTTGTTTGGAAAGAGGGTCATTGCAGATGGAATTAGCTAAGATGAAGTCATACTGGAGTAGGGGGGGCCCCTAATCCAATATGACTGTTATCCTTATAAAAAGGGGAAATTTGGACACAGACACACATAGGGAGAATGCCATGTGAACATCAAGGCAGAGATGGGGTGATGCATCTACAAGTCAAGGAACCCCAAACAGTGCCAGCAACACACCAGAGGCCACGGGAGAGGCCTGGGACGGATCCTGCCTCACAGCATGCAGAAGGAGCCAAGCCTGCCCACACCTTGATCTCAGACTCCTGGCCTCCAGAATGGAATCCATTTCTTGAAATAATTGAAATTGAAATAATTCCATGTGAAATAATAAATTTCTGTTGCTTAACCACCCAGTGTGTGGTGCTTGCTTATGACAGCCCTTGCAAACCAATACACCCTTTGACCCAGCAAGACGAATTTATCCTACTACGTATTTGCACAGTTGCCAAGTGGGGAAGAGACCGGGGTCTACACTGCAGGATTGTTTGTCATAGCCAAAGATCGGAACAACCTAAATATCTGTCAGTCAAAACTGCCTAAATAAATTATGGTACATCCTGACAGTGGAATATTTTCAGCAATGAGGCAGTGTAACATGTACAGATTGGAATTATCTCAAAGGTTTATTATCAAGTGAGACAACCAAGATGCAGTTGGTTGTAGAGAGGGCTTCATTTGTATAAAAATACAGAGAAACACAGCAGAATATATATGTGCAAACATTTGCTTGTAGCTGCTTAGATTCTTTCTGGAAAGGTACAGAAGAAACTGCTAAATTCAGTTCTTCCTGGACTGCAGAATCACTCTGAGGTCCATGGAAAGGAGGGTTTTGGTTCTGCTATAAACACACCTGTACCTTTTGAACCTTTTACATTGTTTATGTATTACCTGTTCAAAAAAACGTCTTATGGAGAACATCAAGATGTTTCTAGTACTTCAAAAACCAACACTAAAAAGAGAAAATATAGCCATTTTGGCTTTTCATCTTTTGGAAATAACAGCTATTCATACCTGAAATGGGTTATTTGAGGGGATGATATCTTCTCTCTTATCTCTTCGTTTAGAAACAAAGCACAAAATTTGTTTTTAAAATAACTAAATAAATCATAAAAATGAAGCATAAGATGTAAGAATTCTAAAGCTCTGATGGATTGAAAGCAAGTATATCTATTTTTTAATTCATAGCATGTAAATTTCAATCTATAATGATCATTTCAGCATACGTTCAGTCCCTGAACCAAGCCTGACAAAGTATTTTTAATTCATGTGTCTATAAATCTTACTTTTCCTCATAAAATTAATTTAAATTCTTTTAAACAGTAGGTATGACTTACTAAATAGAAAAGCGCCAAAAGTCACCTTTAAAAATAAGGAATCTCATTAAATATAAACTTTTTAATACAATCTTTGGGGTCAGACTGATCTAAAATAAAACTAATTTATCGAAATATCTTCTTTATCTTGCAAAAAGGATAAATGATTTTTTATGCAAAAAAGGGTTTGCAAGGTGATCAATTGCTGTGAATACAATCTGCATGTCCAAACATGTTGAGAAATGCAACCTAGGCTCACTGTGTATGGTTGTGCAAGTTGTGAACTGCACAACCCCAGGGGGTGCCATTCAGATCACAATCCAAATTGTGCAGTGCACCACCTGTGTAGCTGTGCATATCAACCCTGTGGCTACTGAAAATGATGGGGCGCCGAGAAAGGTAGGGGAGGGTAGGTGTCAGGGCTGGGGTCACATGGATTGTAAGGCCAGAATCTCATGCATACAGCCTCCCATCTCTCTAGGTTGGCCTTGCTTTTGGAGGCTCTGGCAACAGAAATAACCTAAGTTTTCTCTGAGCCCCATAACCTTGGTTTTCCTAAGGTTGGGGAGGAAGGACCAGCTGCCAGGGCCCACAGTCACTTCCTTGGCCTGACCAACTCAAAGTCCTCTTCAATCACTCAGCAGCTGAGAAGGAAGGCTAGAAGAAGGGACTCCATCACGCCCCTAGTCTCTACTCCTCCCCTAATGGAGGCAGAGGTGGCTAGCACGAGAAGCCACGTGGAGGGGGCTGGACCTTAAGTGACACTCAGGACATTTTCCCTCCAGGACCAGCTCTTCCCCGCCTTTCTGTGGAAGCTTTGGCAAATCTTTAAGCCTCTCTGGGCTTCTGCCTCCCTGTTTGCAAAATGAGGGGGATTGTTGCCATTCTTTCTCCGCCTCTTAGAAACACAGACAAGAGAAGAGAGAAAAACACGTAGCGATGATTTCACAGGGAACACACAGACATTCAAGCATTCCAATTATAACAGCAAGAATTAGTGCACTGAGAGCCAGGACGCCCTCCCAAACAGCTGGAAACCTCGAGCAAACCTCATGGGTCTCTGGGCCTTAGTTTTACCATGTGCCAAATGGCAAAGCTTGAGCTAGATCAGCAGTTTGCTGACTTTTTCACCACTAAAAGTCTGTTTTATTATTTCCAAACCATCCCTACAGAACTCATATTTTGTAAGATTTTATTCCCTACACTGTATTTAGGTAATTATATATATATATATACACTTAATTATTAATTATTGTTACCATTATAAAAGACATTTTTGGTTGTGAGTGACAGAACTTATGGGTTTACATAGCCAAAAAGTCTAGAACTAGGAATAGCTTCAGGCAAGGCTTGATCCAGCAGCTGTTACCAAGGACCTATATTCTTTCAGTCTCTTGGCTCTGCCTCCTCTGATGTCTCACAAGGTGGCTTCCAAAGCTCCTGGCACTACTGGCTTTTCTCATTTGTGATTCTGTACAAGGATCAGAGAGCAAGAAGCAGAGAGCTTGCTTCCCAGTTAGCTCAAAGACAAGACTGAGAATTGAGACTCATTAACTCTGGTTGGCCTGATTTGGGTCACGTGCCTTTTCTTGACCAATTACTGTAGCTTGGAGGATGAGATATCCTTATTTGCTTAAGCCAGTTAGGCCCCACCCCTGGAAAGGGGTCATTTCTGACCAGATCACATGGCTGGGAAATTCCCAAGTACTATTAGGAAGGGAGAGTGGGGCAAAGGGTACTGAAAGGGCAACCAGTAAGTTCCTGTGGCATGCTAATAAACGATATCTCGAACAGTCCATCAGAACTTCTGACCAGCATGTGAGCAGCACACCAGTGACCTCCAGGGTCTGTGAGCCGGTCACGATGACAACCCCATCTCTGGGTGGCCACACCGGGCTGATGTCAGCCCGGCTGGCAGCAGGCTCCTGACTCTGTGGTTAGATCTGACCCAGATGCAAGTTCATCCGTGTCCAGCTTCTGGTTCATCTGAATCTTCCAGATGGCTCAGCTGAAGATGGCAGGTAAATCTCCAAGAGAAATCCCAGGCCTATGACTGCCCTTTTCAGATACAAGGGGACATCTGTGAGCTGGACTTGCCAAAGAGGATGCAACGGAAATGTCCGCAGGAAAGCACAGCCAGAACCGCGCCGGCTCACTCGCGCACTGGCTCACAAGCGTTTACCAACATCTGTGCCAGACCCCGTCCTGGGGCCCCATCTTCACGCAGCCACGGTCAGGTGGAGAGATGGTGATGCCCCAGACCATTACAGTTCAGTGCGGAAACACAGTCAGGGGGGCTGCAGTGGGGGCCCCAGGACGGGGGCAGGCCCCTCCCCTTTCCCAGGCCAGAGGGCATGAATGTCTACCCCAGCATACTCTGCTGGGCCACCTCAGCCTAGCCCCGTGCCCTCCCGGCCCTAAGAAAGCCAGGGGCCTCTCTAGCAGCTTCAAGAATATCACCAAAGTTGTGTCCCCCAGTACAGATGAGGGAGTGTTCAACCCCAAGACTGGGGCCCCAACACCTCTGCACACTGTCAGGGCTTTGCACAATTCTCCCTGGCCCCTTCACTGCAGGGGCTTTTGGGGGAGAGAAGCGGGAGCAGGCAGACTCGCCCTCTGCCTACCTTCAAACCCCACCTCTTTCAGGATCTTAAAAACAGGTGGGATTCACTGGGGAGGGGAGTGCACAGTGAGACCACGGGGAACACGCTCTCCAACAGACACCTGAGATTCTCCCATTCCCTCGAGTTAGACATGGCCCTTATCAGGTCCCTAAGTAAGTCACCAGTACTTCTGAGCACCTGGGTGGGTCTGATCCCCATGTCTGCAGCAAATGGGGCCACGGAAGCCTGGGATGGAGAAAGCCCGGTAGTCCCACTCTCAGCTTTGCCTAAACTAACTGGCTGTGTTGCCAGGAGCAAATCCCTTTCTGTCTTTCAGTCTGCCGTCTGTAAAACAAAGGTTAGTCAATCTCGTGGGGCTTTCCAGCTCGAACAGGGCAGAATATAAGCATTCAAGGTTCAGAAAAGGAAGCAGAGATGGCTGGATGGGGGGGGGTACGGAGGAGGGAGGCAGGAGGACCCCCTGGCCAGCGCCCCACAGACACAAAGCCCACAAGTTCAGACTTCAGACACCATCCCCCAATGGGGCTACACTCAGTCACAGGAACATCTATACCAACAGAACCAAACGAAGATACCTGGCCTGTTACCCACATACAGCGCCTAAAAGGCACATGAAATTATATTATTTCTTTCTTTATTTTTTTTCTTCCTCTTTTTCTTTTTTCTCCCCAAAGCCCCAGTACATAGTTGTGTATCATAGTTGTAGAGGTGTGGCTCTTCTATGTGGGACGCCGCCTCAGTACGGCTTGGATCCGAACCGGCGAACCCCAGGCCGCCGAAGCGGAACGCGCGAACTTAACCGGGCCACCGGGCCATCCCTGTATTTATTTTTAAATAAACTTTTTAATTCTGGGATTAATTTTGGATTTACAGAGAGTTGCAGAGAGCACAGAGAGTTCCCGTATACCCTCCCCCAGTTTCAGTTTCTCCTGATGGTATCATCTCACAAAACCGAGGGTCATCTGTCAAAACTAACACCACCAACATTGGTCCATCTTGGTTAATGGAAGTCCAGACTTTATTTGGACTGAACCAGCTCCTCCATGGACACTCTCTCTGCTCCAGGATCCACCCCAGGGTACCACATTGCACCCAGTCGGCATGTCTCCTAGTGTCCTCTGGTCTGTGACTGTCTGTCTTTCTGTGCTTTTCGTGACTGTCAGTTTCGAGGCATCCCGGTCAAGTATTTTGTAGAATGTCCTTCAACTGCGGTTTGTCTGACATTCTTCTCTGGGGTTATGGGTTTGGGGGAAGATAACACAGAAGTGAAGTGCCCTCCTCATCACACAGTATCGGGGGTACATGACATCCACTTGACCTACTACTGGTGACATTAACCTCGGTCACTTGGTCAAGGTTGTGTCTGCCAGGTTTCTCCATTGTGAAGTCACTATTTTTCCCATTCCCCACTCTATTGTTTAGAAGCAAGTCACTAAGATCAGCGTACATTCAAGGCATGGGGAAGGGATATTTAAGCTGGAGGGGGGAGAATCTCCATATATTATTTGGAATTCTTTGGCAAGGAAGATTTGTTTCTTCTCCTCTAGTTTGTTATTTATTCAATAATTTATTTCTACCAGTATGGACTCACAGATGTGTGAGTCCATACTCACACATCACAAACACACAGATGTGTGTTTTATACTTTGGGTTATAATCAAATACTCTGTTATTTATTTCATTGCCTAATTGTTGCTGCTTTAGTCACTGGAGCACTTTGGGCTGCTGGGTCCCTCTGACACACTGCCATCCTTTGTGTTTGGAGCACTTCCTAACTCTGGCACCTCCAGACCTCCAGGCTCACCTTTTCCCTGCCCCAGCCCTAGAATCAGCCATTTCTCCAAGGAAATCATTTTTTTTTAATTTATTTTTTCCCCCAAAGCCCCAGTAGATAGTTGTACGTCATAGCTGCACATCCTTCTAGTTGCTGTATGTGGGACGCGGCCTCAGCATGGCCCGAGAAGCGGTGCGTCGGTGTGCGCCCGGGATCCGAACCCGGGCTGCCAGCAGCGGAGCGCGGGCACTTAACCGCTAAGCCATGGGGCCGGCCCAGAAAATCATACATTTTCAAAACAAATCCTCCAATTACCTTGTCAATAGTCCAAATATATTGCACTGCATTTGAATATATGATGAAAAGAGTTAATTTGTTCAACTACAGTTTAAAACATACTCCAATTTTTTGTAGCTCTACTCTTTTTTAAATATACCCGGAGCCTCAAAATACGGGAGGGACCTGGCTCCTTCTCCACTACCAGAGGACCGTGTTAAATTTAACCTTGGCCGCCATTCTACTGAGGCTTGGGGGCAGCCTGCCCACCCTTCCTACAGAGGTGACTAGCTCCTGTGTCCTCCCCAGTCTGAGCTGCCCAATGGAGCAACTGAAAGCCAAGGTATGTCCTGGGTCCTTTCCCTCTTCAGCCTCCCTCCCACCCATGCCCCGCCCCCACCCTCTGCCCAGCGGGTGACCAGTCCTGGAGCTCTGCAGACGTCACCCAGGCTGCTGAGGTACAGGAAAGCAGGTGACAGGAGAGTAGGCAGGCTCCAGGAATGAGGTTGGCAAGCCCAGCCACTGAAACAGGCGTGCAAGAGGCAGAGTGGGGTGCGTGGGCTGGGCACCAACAGATCCAGAGGGCTCCCGGGAAGTGGGGCCAAGGTTTGCAAAATCCAGCTGTAAGTGGAGCAGGGGTTCCCCGGAGTAGCCCTGGCTTCTACAGAAAAAGAGTCAGCTTCCCAGGAAAGAGCGGCTTCCCAGAGCCGGATGAGAGGGAGACTGCCGCTCACTGGGGAGGGCACGGAGCTGCATGACTCATCGCCCAGTCCCGCCGGCTCCCACTGGCACGGTGCTAGGCAGCCCGGGGCCTGGGAGCATGGGCAGAGTCCCAGCCCAGTCTTGGCCCCAGAGGAGGTCCCAGGCAGGCAGTCACGATTGGGCACGTAGGGACACAGGCAGGGCACTGCGGGAACACTGAGGAGGAAGCAACTCAGCATCTAAGGAGTCCTGGCAGGCTTCACTGAGGAGGTGACATCATCAAAAAGATGAATGGAATTGGCCATGCAGCAGTGGGGAGGGAAGGAGAGGAAGCACTCTCGGGCTGAGGAAGCAGCAGATACAAGGGCACGGAAGTGTCTGCCGGCGCTGGCACAGTACCTGCCACCAAGTGAGCGATCCATAAATGTGAGGCATTATCGCCGTGGTACACTTCTCATCGTTACAATAATAACCTGGACTCATTTCTTAATATTGTTACTATCTTAAAGGTAGTTACTACAATGAAGAAACACCTAACGTCACCAAACTCTTCTCAACTATAAAAGGGACTATTGCGCAGAGGAGGGGTGCAGCACACACAGCGCTCAACGGGAGTGGCTGTGAGCATGTGAGCTGGCACAGAGGAGGGGGCTTGTTTTCCCTCCCTCCTCAGTGGCCAGCCCCTGGGGTTGCTGTGCCTACGGGGCACAGATGAGGGGACACTTTGGGGTCTTTAAAGATGACCAGGCAACAAAGCAGGGACTTGGCTAGGTGGGGTCAGGCAAGCCCAGAGGAACAGCTTCAGGACCCAACTAGAAATACAGGCTCCCTCCTCCCTGGGGTCCTCGGTGGCCTCCTGGAACAAGCAGGCATCAACGTGGAGAGGTACGCCTCGGAGAGAGCCTGTGCATTCCAGGTCCACCAGCTCTGGGACCCTGGGCAAGTGACCTCAACTTTCTGAATGTCAGCGTCTGCTTCCTCAACTCTACAGTTGCATTAAGATATTTATAAGAATATTTAATGTACATTCTTTGTAATAGCAAAAAAAAAAAAAAATCCTAGAAACAACATCCAACAACAGGAGAACAGATACATAGCTAGTGGTATATTCCTAAAATGGAATATTATTCAATAGTAAAGTAGATAAGTTATAGGCACACAGGCAACAGAAACGGATTTAAAAAAACATAGTGCTGTGTGAAAAAAAGGAAGTCACATAGTTACAGAATGATTCCATTTGCACAAAGTGAAAAAAAAAGCAAAACTAAGTAATATATTACTCAGGGATTCATACATAGGTGTAAAACTAAAAGAAAATCGAGGAGCTGATGAGCACAATTAAAACAAAATTCAGGAAAGTGGTTCTTGGGGATGGGGCAGGAGGTTGCATGCAGGCATGTGGAGCGCCTCGAAGGTACTGGCACGGGTCTATTTTCTAAGCTGGGTGGTGGAAATGTGGGTGTTTTATTATTATTACTAGTATCCTTCAGCTGTACATGGATAGCGTATATGGTGTCTTTTACAATAAACAATTTGAGGCTGTAACACTAATTCCTACGAGGCAGAGAAAAGGTCAGTGAAGTATTGCAACACAACAAACACCCAGTTTTGAGTGCTCTGGCTCTCTGGGCCTCAGTTTCCCCATCTGCAAAGTGAGCCAGTGACACTGCCGAGACTTCGTCCTCTAGCTTGTGGTTCTGTGTTGCTTGTGTTCACACACAGACATGCACACTTGAGGGCAGGTGCCAGGCCTGATCCTTCCACCAGAAGAGTCTCCCCTCGGCCCTAGGTCACTGGTGGTTTCACAAGTGCAGTGGTGGCACCTAGTGCCCTGGGATGGAGCTCCTGGTCCTGATTCCAAGTCCTTCCAGCTGGGACAGTTAAGCTTTTTCTGAGCTTGTCAAGGGTGAAATGACATAATAACCTCTATCTTCCTCACCTAAGTCCATGGGTAGACACTGTAAGGTGCAGGCTCAAGTGAGGGATCATGCCTGTTGACCTGGGAACCTAAAGCATCCCTATGGAGCGGTGGGTGGCACCCTGAGCTGTGGAGGAGAGCATCTGTGAACACTCACATGGGAGTTGGCCTCAACATACCTCCTTTGCCTGGTTTTCCCCCTCCGTCGTCGTGTATCAGCTGGTCGGACCGGCCTTTCTATCCTGGTAAGGTCCTTATTTCAGAAAAAGCGTACCTGGCCTTGGGGGTGGCCCCACCTCTGTGTCGCTGCCCAGTCACGGTGTACCTGCTGAGTGTTCCTGTCTCCATCTGAAAAGCGCCTGTCTGGGTGTAGCTGTCTTTATAACCATGGACCTACCTCCAGCAGTGTGTAGACCAAGCTCTGTGCACCTGATTCACCCACTGCATCCCTGACTGCACCTTCGTCAGTCGGGGCATAACTTGTCCAGCGTTCTTAGGTCTGAACGTACCTGGCTGTACCTGTTCTTGTGTCGCTGTACGCACCTGGGGCAGTCGGTGCCTGACTCGGTGCGCGTACCTAGTTGAGCCTGTGTTTACCTTCCGCATGCGGGCCGTGCACTCCCGCCCTCCAGATCCTCTGGCCACCTGGGCCTCGAGACACGCGTTCGGGGCTGCGGCCCCAAGCCCCCGGAGCGGATGCCAGGCCGGGCCGGCGCGCCCGGGCTGCGGGGGCGGGGCCCCAGGCGCGGGCGGGGCGGGGCGCCGCGGGGGCGGAGCAGGAAGGGGCGGTGGCCGCTCCGCCCCCTGCCGCCCGGGCCGGTTGTCTCCGCCCCTGCCCAGCTTCCGCGTCATGGTCCCTACCACCACCTGCCCGCCCACCCGGCCCGTATAAAGACGCCGTCGGCCTTGCCCCCGGGACTCGGCCCCATGGAGACACCGCCGGCCGTGGCTGGCACACGGCGAGGTGAGTTGGCCGCGGCGGGCCGGGGGCTCGGGCCTCGGGGTCGGGCGGAGGAGGGGGTGGGGAGGACTCCGGCCGGGACCGACCAGAGGGGGAGGGACGTCAGGCGGGTCCCCTCCGGCCTCGCGGGTCCTCGGGACTCCTCCCCAACTTAGCTCAAGTCGGGGGAGCCTGGGGGAAGGGGGACCGAGGTCTAGAGGGGGAGCGCGGGGCTCGGGGCCGGGACAGCCTCCGCGTCAGCGAGCGCGAGGGCCAACCAGAGTTTCCCAGCAACTTTTCTCGCCGATGGGTCGCCCCGGAAACTTCCCCTCCCCCGGTCCGGGAGTCTGGCCACGGGCTTTGCGACTCCGGGGCCTGGGCTCCGAGCGCGCGGCAGGCGGGCGGGCGGAGGCGATGGGCTCAGCGGGGAAGCCCCCGCCCCCCGCCAGCGCGCTTCCAACCCGGGTTTCCACCTGAGAGCCCCGCCCCCAGCTGTGGGGGCACGGCCAGGTCCTCTGAGGCCTCCCAGGACTTCTGGGTCCCCTGGGTTGGCGTGGGGCTGGGGGCGGGTTGGGAAGTGGAGTCAGATTGCCTAAATTCAAATCCTTGCGCCACCAGCCAACAGCTGGATGACCTTGAGTAAGTTCTTAATGTCTGTGGCTCAGTTTCATCCTTTATATAATGGGATGTGATGATTTCTAGCTGGGAGAGCTTTTGAGAGGACTGACAGAGGTAACACATGACGGTGGCTTTGCATAGTGCCACTAGTCAGTGTTGCCACATTCTCTTGGGTGGGGAGGAGGCGGGAGAGGGGTGGGAGAGAGAGCCATTCCCTATCCCTCACCCTTGTAACTGGTTGTCCTACAGGAGCTGTGACAGGTGCATTCCGTGAGTCTGAGCTGTGAGTGGCCAGTTGAGAGAGGCCCATCCCAGAAGCCAGCCCAGCCATGAGTCTGTGGGAACTTGAAGACAGCCACAGCTGCCATGGTACCCCCAGGCCAGCCCAGGAGCCCACCGCTGAGGAGGCCTCAGCTGCGGAGCTGCAGATGAAGGTGGACTTCTTCCGGAAGCTAGGCTACTCATCCACTCAGATCCACAGTGTCCTGCAGAAGCTGGGGGTCCAGGCGGACACCAACACAGTGCTGGGCGAGCTGGTGAAACATGGGTCAGCAGCCGAGCGCGAGCGCCAGGCCTCATCGGACCCCTGCCCTCAGCTCCCTCTGGTCCCCCGGGGTGGGGGCACCCCCAAGGCTCCCACCCTGGAGCCCTCATCCCCAGAGGAGGACAAGGAGGGCAGTGACCTGCGGCCCGTGGTCATCGACGGGAGCAATGTGGCCATGAGGTACGTGTCACTTGTGTGGCCAAGACCGTGGCCAGCGGCGGGGAGTGGTGGCCTTGTGTCCCTGCATGTCTGGCAGAGGGACCTTGGGAGGAAGTCTGATCTCCTCTCACAGGTTGTCTAGAGGAAGGGCAAGCCCTTTACTGAGGCCCTACTGTGTGTCAGGAGGCTCCCTAAATCCTCATGGCTTCTTGGAAGTGAGTTGCAAATGTTCTAGGGATAAGAACGGGGGCTCAAAGACTTGCTCAGGGTCACACTACTGGCAAGTAGTGGAGCAAGGATTCGAACTCCGGTCCTTGTGTCTGCAGGGCTCACCTTGTGCTCTTTGCTTCTCCCTGAGGGCCAGCACGCTCAGTCTCAGTTCCTCTCCTGTGACATGAGGCAGTAGAGTGCAAGGATTAGACTGTGGCCTCCCGCTCACTCATGGAGGAGCTAGTCGCTTAACCCCTCCGGGCCTCTCTCCTTGTCTGTAAGACCAGCCCCCCGCCTCCTCAGGTAGTGGTTGTGCGGAGTGAGTGCTTGGTAAACAGTAGTAGAAGTTGTTATTATTACTATTATTCAGGGTCTGGGGCTTCTGAGGCCTTGTTGTCCCAGACCTGGCCTCCCATGGAAGCAGGCCCAGCTACCGTGGCCTTTGTAGCTGTGACCAGGAGTGACCTGGGTGGTCTGGGCAGGTGGCCTGATGCTTTGGCTTCATGTGAGCTGTAACTTAGGTCCCTCTGAATCAGCTCGGGCCACCTGGGCTGGACTGGGCTGTAGAGGCTCTCCTGGGGCCAGAGCCAGTACTCAGCCCCAGTATCCCACCCCTACCATGCAGGCTCTCACAGGGAATGAGGTGGGGTGGGGCCAGGGCTGCCACTGACCCCAGGGAGCCCAGACCTCCCTTCAATCCGGGCTCCGCCCTCTAGTCCTGCTTTTTCCCAGTCCCTCCGTGGCAGGCTGGTGAGTCACGGCTGGGTGGATCATTCACAAGGAAAAGTTCCTGTGGGTGTGGACGGGGAGACCCCAGACATGGGGTGGGGAGTGGGGAGAGCTCCTTTCTTGGCTGCCCTGAGGGATCTCCAAGGTGTGCTGCCTGAGGCCTGGATGCCCTTGGCCCCTCCCACTCCTGGCCCAGCTGGGCAGAATCAGCTGTCTGGCTAGTCCTAGACCTGCTCAGCAGGAGTGCAGGTGGCCCTCTGCTGGCCACCTTCGGGTCAGTCTTCCCATCTGTGAAATGGGCTGAGCCTGGGTGAGAGGTTGAGGAAAGCTGGCTCCCACATGCCACTGGCAGCTGCTCGAAACATGTGCTTTGAGTGTTAGGGTCCCCTTTCAGGCTCCAGCAGTGTGTGGCTGGGCAAGGAGTTGGGTCCAGTCTGTGACTCCTTCCTGGTGGCTGGGGCGTGGGCTGGAGTGCTGAGCCCCTGGGGGAACCATGTGCTGTGTGTGTTTGTATCCCAGCAGAAGGGGGAGGGGCCTGGGAAGGAGGAGGGGCAGATGGTGGCTGGAGGAGCAGAGCCGCTGGGGCTTTCTGAGCCGGGGCAGTAGCAGGAGGGGAATTCCAGCCTTGAACTTCCTGTCTCAGCTGCTACTGGGTTCTTGCCCTGCCACCCCCTCCCCCACTAGGGCAGGCGGGCCGGCCCCCACCATATGCAAATCGTGGGGAAATTCACCTCTGTTTCCTTCTAAGGGAATTTTTCTCCACTAGCTGGGCCCAACCCCGGGCAGATCTTTTCACCTGGGTACCCTGGCCCTGCCCTGCCCTCTGTCCTAGGGTGGGAGCAGCTGAGCTGGAGTCTCCTACATACTCACACATCTCACCAGTGTCTAGTTAGCCAGGCTGAGGGGCAGCAGGACTGTGGTGGGAGTGGGAGGGTGTCTGGTTTTCCTGTGCCAACAGAGCTTCCTCCACTGCAAAGAGAGGGACTAAAGTTAGCTGTAGGGAGACTCCCAGCCTGGGAGGCGGTATTTGGGCTCGACTTGAGGGACTAGAATATATGTGTGTTCTCCTTCTGCCAGGGATAAGGCTCTGACCACCTGTCTAGGGAACATTCTGGGGTCTAGGGCAGCTGAGAGCAGACTTGTCCCCAGCCAGGATTTTTGATGCCCAGAGGGCGTTCCATGAAGTCCCAGGGCCTGCAGATGCCGGCCTAGGATGGGGCATATGCATGTACACATGTGCGTACAGAAGGAGGCAGGTGGATGCATGTGCAGACTGCACCCCTGAGACAGGGAGCCAAGCGGAGATGATCACCCACCCCCACAGTCTTGGAGAGACAGAGCAGAAGGCCCAGGGAAGGGAGTAATGTGATGGTGGAAGCACTGGGCATTGTAAAGACAGACCAGGGACCTGACCCCTCCTGGAAGGTCAGGGAAGGCTTTTCAGAGGCCGTGACACCTCACATGGGTCCTGAAGGAGGAGCAGGCGTTTTCTAGGTGCATCATTTTTCCTGCTCCCAGCCTGCTGCTCTCTCTTAACACTGTTCAAACTCAAGTTTGACAGCTTTTTTTCTCCTAAATAAACTTCTGGTCTTGCTGTTAGGGACAGCAAGGCAATCCAGTGCCCCCAGATGTGGGTTCAAGTTCTGTCTTACCACTAGCCAGGGGAGCTTAGATGAGTCTCGGAGCCTTGGTTTCCTTCACTGTGGCTAGCTTCCTAAGGATGGAGCAAGGAGGTGTGCCATGCGCCTGGCCTCCACTAGGAGCTCTGTCCCCGCCATCAGGGTTGGCACCTGTCTTTGTACTGATCTGAGCATCAACACCTGTGGTGGTTATGAGCACAGGCTCTGGGTTTGCATCTCTTTTCCACCATTGCTGCTGTGTGACGCGGGCTACTAGCTGCCCCCTGTGGACCACAGTTTTCCCATCTGAATAAAGGGGAAAGGGGCCTTTAGTGACAGTACCCTCTCAGAGGCTTGCTGATGAGTCAGTTAAGCACTTAGATCAGGGCCTGGCTCACAGCTCTCAGTAAATGTTAACTTGGATTATAAGCGGCTGGCGGACGCCCGGGAGGCCCCACCTGGCAGGGATGAGCACTGCCTTCAGGCTGGACTTTGCCTCCCCTACAGTTTACAGAGGCCTTCAGACCCGGGAGCCCCAGCCTCACCCCCAGACAGCCTCCATGCCCCCCCAGCTGCCCTGCCTCCCTCTCTACCTTCTCTTGGGGCTCCAGCTGTCACCCCTCCAAAGCCACTCACAGGATGTGGTCGACCATGGACTTGCCTCTTTTGCGTAACGTTGATTCTGTTTTATTTGCCAAATATGAGAGTCTGCGTTGTTCACTGAGGGGTTGTGAGGGGCGGGGCTGTTGGGGAGGGACCCCCCAGTATTGCCTAGGAGCCCTGTCCCCCTCCCATCCTTCCACGAAGCCAGCTGGAACCTACACTTGGTGGGACTGTCTTTGGCCTCAAGCAAACAGGAAAGTTGTTCCATTGACATGGGGCCTTCTTAAGGAGACTGCAGACCGGCCCCATTTTTCAGATAGAGAGACTGAGCCAGAGCAACCCAGCAGCACCTCAGGGCATGCTTCTGCATCCGGCTGCATTTGGGTGGGGTGAGGTCTGGTCCTCAGACCACACAGTGGGATGTCCCATCTCCCCACTCTCTGGCTAACAGGGTGCCCGGTGTCCTCCAGGCCATCTTTCTGCCTTGGGTCACACCCTCCCCAGAGGGGTGAGGAGAGGATGGGTGGTCCAAGCGTTTGGGGGAATTGGCCGTCTTGGGAGGAAAAGCAGTGTCCTTTCACTTTTCAACGGCAAGGCCCCTAAGCGGCCGCTTCCACTGGTCACTGCCTGCCCTGTGTCGGAGGCTGGAATCTCAGCTCCTTCCCCTTCACCCTCAGGTCACAGCCCCTGGGGTTCGTGCAGGACTGAATTGTAATCCAGCTCTAATCTGGAGCAATCTGGTTTCTCTTCAGTTAGCCGTAGCCGGGGCTGGTGCGTCCCCCGCCCTCATGCCTAGCGGGAGAGGGAGGGTCGTGACTCAGTATGCATGTGTAGTCTGTCCCTGTGGTCCCAGCGCCCCCGGGTGGAGCAGGAACCAGAAGTCTCCAGCTGCCTTTCCCCCACCCCCAGGTGTGTTGCAAGCAGCCTGACCCTCCCCCACATGGGGAGCGGGTGCTGCCAGATTCCTGGGCGTTTCCTCACTGTCGGGAGGTGGGACCTCAGGGAAAGTCCCAGGTCTGGCCATCCTGGGCACTGTGGGAACCGGCAGGGAACATAGGCCTTGGGCCCCCAGCCAGAGGGCAGTGGGCTGAGCCAGCCATTCCACCACCCAGGCTGGTGGGGCAGGGGCTGGAGTGCCACCCACCTCCCTCCTGCTCAGGCCTAGTGGGTAGCAGGCTGGCCACCCTCGGGGCTGACCCTGTCCCTCCTCTCCCTCCCAGCCATGGGAACAAGGAGGTCTTCTCCTGCCGGGGCATCCTGCTGGCGGTGAACTGGTTTCTGGAGCGGGGCCACACAGATATCACTGTATTTGTACCGTCCTGGAGAAAGGAGCAGCCTCGACCCGATGTGCCCATCACAGGTGAGTGGCATCTCGGCAGGGGGCTGGGGGGGTCCCACTGCCCCAGGAGGCCTGGTTCTCCCAAGAGAGACCCTCTGGGTATGACGGACAACTTCTAGGCCTCCAGCAGGGACCAGCATTTCTTTTCCCAGCTTTTGCTGTCCTCAGCATCTCTGCTCTGAACGGGGGTCATTGGAGGTCACCTTTTGCAGCCTCTGCCTCCGAGTCCCGGCCACCTCCCTCACCTAATGATGAGATGCTCTTTCCACTCCCCTAGTGGCACAGGGGCAGCATAGCGTACTGGCTGAGCCCGTGGGCTCTGGGATCCTGGCTCTGTCCCTTCTGGTTCTCTTGTTCTGAGCCACTTGCTTCTTGTCTGAGACATGGGGTGGGGGTTTGATAATCTCCCGGGGTCATTGTGAGGACCTCATGAGTTAATACATGGTTAAGTGTTCAGTAAATGCTGGGTGTTACCATCGTTCTAACAAGAGCCCCCAACCTTTGGGAGTAAAACCGAGTGTATTTGTTTATTTTTTTGAGGAAGAGTGGCCTTGAGCTAACAGCTGTTGCCAATCTTCCTCTTTTTCTTTTTGCTCTCCAAAGCCCCAGTACGTAGTTGTATATCATAGTTGAAGAGTTGTAGCTCTTCTATGTGGGACGCCGCCTCAGCATGGCTTGATGAGCACCGAGTAGATCTGCGCCCAGGATCCGAACCGGCGGACCCTGGGCCGCTGAAGCGGAACGTGCAAACTTAACTGCTGTGCCACCAGGCCGGCCCCAAAACCGAGTTTATTTCCCTAGAAGTCTTGAGATCTGGGAGCAGGCTGGCTGGGGCCACCTGCTCCAGGAAAAGTGGCCCCTTCTGGATGGGCTCTGGGAGCTCTGTCCTGGCTACTGAGGGGACAGGGCAAGACACTGGTCCCTGGGGCTCGTTCACAGACCCCTACGGGACAAGCCAGGTGAACCCAACCAAGGCCACCTCTGCCTTGAGCAGGCCTGACGTCCGGAAGGGGAGAAGAAGGCCCAGCTCTGCTCGGGAGCCTTTGCTGAGTGGGACCTGCAGGCCCCCCAGGTGTTCTTGTTTTCCAGGCAGCAGACTATGTGACAGGCCCAGGCGAGGGCGGTGGTCTCAGCAGAGCCGCTCCCTGCCCTCATGAACTGGAGATAAGAGCCCCTGTGCCTGGCCAGGAGGTTAGGGAGTCCTGCGGGCCTGGCTCTGCGTCCAGACTGGGCCCTGACTGTGCCCCTGCCGCCTCCCAGACCAGCACATCCTGCGGGAGCTGGAGAAGAAGAAGATCCTGGTGTTCACACCGTCGCGGCGCGTGGGCGGCAAGCGGGTAGTGTGCTACGACGACCGCTTCATCGTGAAGCTGGCCTTCGAGTCCGACGGGGTCGTGGTCTCCAATGACACGTACCGGGACCTGCAGGGCGAGCGGCAGGAATGGAAGCGCTTCATCGAGGAGCGGCTGCTCATGTACTCTTTCGTCAACGACAAGTATGTTCCCGCTGAGCACGGACCAGATGGGCTTGGGGTCCGAGGAAACCAGGGGTGCCCTTGGGAGGGCTGGGGGGAGCTCTGCAGGGGGTCCGCAACCTTGGACCCAGGCAGCTTTGGGAGTGAGATGGACATGGCACTGCATAAGAAGGGTCAGGCCGGGACCTGGCCGGGGCTGGGTTTTTTGTTTGTTTGTTTTTGTGAGGAAGATCAGCCCTGAGCTAACATCCATGCCAATCCTCCTCTTTTTGCTGAGGAAGACCGGCTCTGAGCTAACATCTATTGCCAATCCTCCTCCTTTTTTTCCCCAAAGCCCCAGTGGATAGTTGTATGTTATAGTTGCACATCCTTCTAGTTGCTGTATGTGGGACGCCGCCTCAGCATGGCCAGACAAGCGGTGCGTCAGTGCGCGCCCGGGATCCGAACCCAGGCCGCCAGTAGCGGAGCATGTGCACTTAACCGCTAAGCGACGGGGCCGGCCCCTGGGGGTTTTTAATTTAGGGGACGGAGCAGTAGCATTTAGTAGGATGTAGCAGGATGTGGTTGGTGGTTCCAAGAGAGCCTCTCCAGTTCCCAGCACTGAGTCTCTGACCGGAGGCCAGTGGACGCAGACTTAGACTCACATTTTCAGGTTGCTGGCCTCCCTAAGGCCTCAGAGAGCTCCCAGCACGAGAGGTGCCCTAAAGGTGCCCACGGCTGTGGCCCTTTGGACTGAGACCTCCCTCCCTCCCTTGCGGCCACCCCACCCAGGGATCCCACCTGCTGGACGGGCATCAGTTTTAGGAACCACCTTCTGTTCCTCCTAGTGAGGCTTGGCCCCCTCCTCAGCACTTGGAAGTCCTCCTTCACGTCTCCCTCCTACTCTGCAGGTTCATGCCCCCTGATGACCCCTTGGGCCGTCACGGGCCAAGCCTGGACAACTTCCTGCGGAAGAAGCCACTCACAGCCGAGCACAGGAAGCAGCCATGTCCCTATGGTAAGAGACCCAGCTCCACCCTCCACGGCCCTCCTCACTCCTTCCCCTTCCTCTCTCGCCTAAGTTGGCCTGCGCCCTGAGTTCCTCCTCTTGGGTCCACCCAACCCCGAGTTTCCTGAGCCGCCCCCTTCCCCACCCACCTCTGGTTAGAGCTCCCCTGCTTAGGCTCCCTCTGACTTCTCTTCCAGGGAGGAAGTGCACCTATGGGATCAAGTGCCGATTCTTTCACCCCGAGCGGCCGAGCCGCCCGCAGCGCTCCGTGGCTGACGAGCTCCGTGCCAATGCCCTGCAGTCACCCCCTAGGGCCCCGGGCAAGGACAGAAGTAGCCAGCGGCCTTCACCTTCATCTCATCCTGGCTCTCTGCCAACAGAGCAGGAGCAGTGCAGCCTGGATGGGAAGAAGCTGGGAGCCCAGGCATCCCCAGGGCCCCCCCGAGAGGGTCTGACACAGACCTTTGCCCCGACGGGCAGGAGCCTCCCACTCAGTGGGGGCAGTGGCGGCAGCTTCGGGCCCACAGACTGGTTCCCGCAGACCCTGGATTCTCTGCCGTACACCTCCCAGGATTGCCTGGACTCGGGCATCGGCTCCCTGGAGAGCCAGATGTCAGAACTGTGGGGGGTTCGAGGAGGAGGCCCTACTGAGCCAGGCCCACCTCGGGGCCCTTATGCTGGCTACAACCCATACGGGGCTGAGCTCCCAGCCACTCCAGCCTTCTCTGCCTTTGGCCGGGCTATGGGTGCCGGCCACTTCAGTGTCCCTGCCGACTATGGCCCCCCGCCAGCTGCCTTCCCACCTCGAGAGTACTGGTCTGAGCCCTACCAGCTGCCCCCTCCCACCCCAGTCCTGCAGGAGTCCCAGGTGTCCAGCCCAGGGGCTGACAGGAGCCCATGGGGCGGGGCAGGTGGCCTGGGCAAGGAGCGAGCCAGTGTGTACACCAAGCTGTGTGGCGTCTTCCCCCCACACCTGGTGGAGGCCGTGATGGGGCGCTTCCCGCAGCTCCTGGACCCCCAGCAGCTGGCGGCCGAGATCCTCTCTTACAAGTCTCTGCACCTCAGTGAGTAAGTGCCCCTGGTGGCCCTCCTGGGTAGTACCTCCAGCCTCCGGGGGCCGTCAGGCTGGGCAGCCCGTTCCCAGCCCTGAGGCCCACCCTGGAGGCTGCACAGAGGGAGGATTAAAGTAGGGAAGGGAACCCACAAACCAAAGATACTGTAGGATTGGTCCTGGCCCGCGTGGTGCCTCTCGCTGTGCGCCCGCGCAGGTCAGGAACGATCGCCCTGTTGATACACATTGTATCTCTGTAGTTTAAGGAGACGCTGCCAGTACCGGCCGTCGGTCCATGGCTGAAGCCCAAACCCTCCTTTCTCTCGGAGGGCGGGGAGGGAGGCAGGGGGAACAGAGGCCTGGGCTGGGGGCCCTGTGCATGGCCCCCCACCTCCGCCCCGTCCCTGGGATGCCGGCTTTGGCTGGCTAGTTGGGCACCGTGTGCCTGCCCTCCAAGGGCCCCTCCTCTAAGCCAATGAGGCCTCGGCCGTGCTCCCTCGAGGGCACGAGGCTTCATGTCAGTAAGCAAGATGCTTCTTAATAACCCACCTTCTGTCCCACTCTGTTTGCCTAGCCCATTGCCCCTGCAGGGGGTCAAGGGCCCTGTGCCCCCACCCTTTCTTCCTCCCCCTTCTTCTGTATTCGGAGTCCCCCAAGGGTGCGGGGACGTGTGTATGCGTGCGTACAGGTGTAATGTTAAATATTTTAAGTGGAAAGTCCTTGCCTCCCTTAACCCATCAATAAAGTACAATATGAGCCCTTTTAAGAGGTGATGGTCTTTGTCTTGCTGGGGCTGAGCTGGCCTGTGGGGGCTGGAAGGTCAGCAGGTGTGCACCAGGGACCTGCCCATTTCCACCGAGAGTGCGCAGTCCCTTTGGGGCAGAGGCATCCATACTGAGGCTTTGGGCCACCAGGCCTTGAGAGGCTGTGGACATGTGGACGGGGCTGGGGGAAGGTTGGGAAGCAGAATTATAAGAGGGCTTAGAGTCCTGAGGCTGCAGCGTGGGGAGGGGGTGGCACTGGGGGTGGGGTTTGGGCTGTTCCCCTTTTCTGCCCTGTGACCAGAGCTGAGCATAGGAAACCACCTGGCTGAGAAGATGGCTTCTAGGAGAGCTTGGGGGAGTGGGTGTGGGGGAAGCCCTTGGGTGCTCAGCTTTGGCCCCACCCTCCCAGCTGTTGTTGTGTCCTAGACCCAGAGTCGCAAGGTGGAGTGGGGGTGCAGGGGCAGGAGCAGCCTGGAGAGGCAACGCCAGGGTGACCTCCAAGCAGGGGGTTAGGGGTCCTGGTCCCAAACTGAAGAACTGGCTCTGCCACCTACTGTCACCTGGGGCAAGTGACTACCCCCCTACGGGTCTCAGTTTCCTCATCTAGGAAGTGAGGATAATAACGGCACCTACCTGGCAGGGTTGTCATAAGGAGTCCATGAGATCACACATGTTGGACATATGACCCAGTGCCTGGCACATAGTAAGTCCTCATTAAGGGGCCTCTGGTGTGGCTCTGTGGGCTGTGTTCACCTCCATCCACCATCTCAACCTTCTCATCTGCTCCTAGAAGGGAAGAGGCCAGGCAGGAATATACATTCTTTTTTTTTTTTCTTGCAGACGGAAAAATGAGGTAAAACTAAAATAGTTTAAGTGAAAGCTTGAGGGCCGGCCCGGTGGCGTAGCGGTGAAGTCCGCGTGCTCTGCTGCGGCAGCTCGGGCTTCGCGGGTTTGAATCCTGGGCGTGCACCGAGCCACCGCTTCTCAAGCCGTGCTTTAGTGGCATCCCATATAAAGTAGAGGAAGATGGGCACGGATGTTAGCCCAGGGCCAATCTTCCTCAGTAAAAAGAGGAGGATTGGCAACGGATGTTCGCTCAGGGCTAATCTTCCTCACCAAAAAAAAAAAAAAAAAAAAAAAGGCTTGACTGTCATATGATCCCCAAACAAACAGCATCAGCTGGAGAAAATGGAAAAAGTACCATTTTAATAATTCTGTCTTTGAATATCTCACTTAATTTGTATTTATTGTGTATGAAGCTTTTATAGTATCTGTATTTTTTTTAGAAACTGCTTTACCACAGAACAGCTGTGCAGCATGTTAAAGAAAAATGCCACATTGGCGATCTCCCTGCACGTTAGACCCCCATCCCGTTCACCCTAACATTCTTTAGGGTGAACAATATGGAAACGATTTCAGCAAATGTTACCCCGGAACCCCCACAACGTGCTCTTCAGGGTGCCCCATGCCTGTTGCTTCTAGCCTCCTCGGGAGGTTTTTTTCTGCACAAAGACGTTTCATTGCCTTATTTATAAAATATTTTTTCCAATCAAGAACTGTATTCTGGATTAAAAGGCTATTTATAGTCCTTTGTTTTTATGGGGCAGGAAGCTAAAATACTGGACTGTCCCGTTCATTATCAGCCACTGGCAATGCCCAGTGACTTGCCCAAGGTCCCACGGAAGAGGACAGATTGGGGCGGGGCCTCAAGTGTGGGTCCCCTGGCCCCATCAACCTGAGGAAGGGAGGACCCAGACACTAGTTTGCAGTGACCCTCAGGCCCCTGAGAGGGCTGGAGGCATTGCGGGTGGAGGAGGCGGAGTGCCCTCAGCCACGCCCCTCACAACCCTCTTAGCTTTACCACATCCACGTAGGAACCCCTCCAGCATGACAGGTGACATGACCCCCACAACAACCTGCTCAGCAGTAGGTGCCGCAGCAGCCCCACCCACCGAGCCCCCTCTGTCTGCGCCCCATGGTGGAGCGTGAAGGCCAGGGGCCTCGGCGGTGGCCTGGAAGGAGAAGTTGGGTGCTCTCACCCATCCCACCAGCCAGCTATCCATAGACTTGAGGGCTCACACTTGGTCCTTGGCCAGAGCTGAACTCTTGGTCATTCGCTGCTTCTGCTTTGGGAAGTTGGAGGGGGGGAGCGGATCCTACAGGCAGGGGGGCAGTGGGCAGGAGGTCCAGGCTGGCTGTGGCTAACGTCTGAGGCGTGCCTGGCCCTGCTGGCTCGTTGACAGGCACCGACAAGGGCAGCAGAGCCCACGTGGCAGGTGCCAGCTGGGGCCGGGCTCTGGGGCAGACTGAGTCAGCTCAGTGCCCTGTCGGCCCGAGCTTGCAGCCTATGCTTTCCCGGAAGCCCGGCCATCCAGGGTTTGGAGGAACCTCCCCTCCAGGTGTCTTTCTCAATCTGGCTTCCAGGCAGAGCCACTCAGAGGTTGCCAGGCCCAAAACCCAGGATGTTCCTTTCTCACGACTTGGGTTTTACCTACGAAGTTCTCCCTGCCACCTTTTGCCCCACCCACTGAAGCACCTTTACTCACGGGCCTTGGTGTCCCCACCTGTAAAAGGGACACAGTGGTCCCTGCATCTCTCTGGACTCGACAAGAGAACACCTCAGTTCATGTGGGGGCAGCAGGAGAGAGAGAGGGCCTGGGTTCAAGTTCCCCTCACTGGCTGTGTGGCCCTGGGCAACACTTCCCCTTCCGGAGCCTGAGCTTCCCGGCCTGCCTCGCAGGAGAGCCGTGCGGTTCCCAGGCTCTCGTGAAGGAGAGGGTGGGAGGCTGGAACGAGATCCTGAGACGAGCTCAAGCCACTGAGGCGCTGGAGGGGATCAAACTTGGTAGCTGGGGCCTGCCCCGTGGCCTAGTGGTTAAGTTTGGTGTGCTCCACTTCAGCGGCCAGGGTTTGCGGGTTCAGATCCTGGGCACAGACCTACGCCACTCATCAGCCATGCTGAGGCAGCATCCCACATATAAAATGGAGGAAGACTGGTACAGATGTTAGCTCAGGGCTAATCTTCGTCAGCAAAAAAAAAACACTCGGTAGCTGCCCTGAGCTTCTTTCCTCCTTCTGTTTTCCTGGTTCCAGGAGCCGAGAAGCAGCTGGGGAAACCAGCAAGTATGCAAATCCCTGCATTGTTGGGAAATGATCCTGGAGCTCCCCACGGTGGCCTCCTGCCAGCCCTTCCCTGAACCCCCACAGGTCCCCCCCCCCCCCGCCTCCCGCCCTGAGGCTCTCACCAGCAGGGGCCTGACCCTGAATCTTCTTGCAAGTTCTGTCTCGCACATACTGGTTAACCCCGCTCGCTTGGGGTGCAAGGTGACTAAGGAAACCTGGGCCTCCCGGTGGAGACTGAACCAGCCACAAGGGGATGAAATTCCCCGCCCTGGATGTCCCCACCCACTCTGTCCCCATCGCACTTTGCCAGCCTGAGGAAAACCCAGCAGTCCCTAAAGATCTGGGGACCTAAACTAGGAGCAGGAGAGCTTTGGGGCTCTAGGGGAGCAGCTCTCCTAGGGGCCCCCAGTGCTTAACACCCCAAACACCACTCGTTGCCTGCAGGGTGGTGTTGGGAGGTGGCTGGACAAGGCCACCACTCACCACCGCAGCTGCCACTTCCTCCTCCTCTCACCAGCAAAGTTCTGTGCCCTCCCTTCTCTCCCTTGTCTCCTGGAAAAGCCATACTTGTCTCCCCTGCACAGAAGGGCAAGACCCCTGCCCTGGAGGAGGTGCTGGGCAGTCTCTATCAGAGACAGAGTGAGCAACAGAGAAAGTGGGGTTCAACAGGGCACAAAGCTAGGAGTTAGGGGGAGGAGGTGGTGTCGTAAGCCCCAGCATTGGGCACAGCTGGTCCCCAGGGGCTCCTGCCCCCAACGCAGGCAGTCTGAGGACCCTAGCACTTTTGCTCCAGGGCTTCTGAAACCTCTGGCTCATTTTTTTTTTTTTTCAGAGTGGGTGGAGTAGAGGGTAGTGAGTAAGAGCCTGTTCTGGGGACCTCCTAGTTCATGGGAAGGGTGTGGGAGATTTGGCTGAAAGAGACAGGAAGTAGGGCCCTACAATTAAGGAAACCCAAGCCATCCCAGGCCATGGTATGTAAATCCTTCCAGCTAGTTCCTGGAGGGGGAGGGGGCCCCAGGCTGTCATCCTGGGGTGTGGCCTCTTGAAGCCCATCTCAAGGCAGCTGCTGGCTTCTTACACTGCTCACCCATTTGAGAAATGGCTGCAAAACTCGGTGGGAGAAAAGGATCAGGTAACCCCACACACACACACTGAGTTGGGCATGTTGCTGAGAGGCAGGTCACTGGGAAGAGTCCAAAGGCTCCAATTCTGGCTGCTCTCCAGAGAAGAGCCTCGCCAAAGGTCAGGGGTGCTAGCAGTGCTCCGCCTGCCACCTGCTGGCGCCTCCTGGTACGACTGCCTGTGGAGCAGGGGGCCGGCTTAAAACCCACAGCCACCAGCCCTGGCCTGAAGGAAGGGCCTAGAGACAAGGATCTCCAGCAGGATCTGTAAACAAGAATCTAAATAGAATGACATGGAAAGTAAGTGCCAAGGCAAAAACAGGGGATTCTTAAAGGCATTTGCAACTCCAGCCTGGAAAGCAACACCAGAGGTCATAGTCGTGCCTTCTAAAAAGTTTACAGCTCCAGAAAATTCCAACTGTTCTGGGTAACAAATTACCCAGGAAAAATTCTCAGGAACTGGAAGAATAAGAAGGAAAGGAAAAGGAGAAAAAATACAAGTATTCCTATTTAAAAAGTGATCTGGGGGCCAGCCCAGTGGTGTAGTGGTTAAGTTTGCACGCTCCGCTTCAGTGGCTGGGGGTTCGCAGGTACGGATCCCGGGCACAGACCTATGCACTGCTCATCAAGCCATGTGTGGCGGCGTCCCACACAAAAAATAGAGGAAGATGGGCACAGATGTTAGCTCAGGGCTAATCTTCCTCAGCAAAAAGAGGATTGGCAATGATGTTAGCTCAGAGCCAATCTTCCTCACAAAAAATAAATAAATAAAAAGTGATCTGAAAGATAAAGTCACAATGAGATCCACGTGTTGTAACCCTTTGGCTCACCAATCCCACTAAGAATCATATTTGCAAAATGATCGTAGTGCAAGGCACTACAGCACTGAAACAGCAAAAGATGGGAAACGTGAACGCCAGTAGAGGGCTGGTTAAATAAATTCTGGTCTACACGTGGAATATTAAGCAGCCAATAGAAACGAGGCAGGGCATTTATAGAACGTTTTCCAAGCTGTATTGCTAGGTGAAAAAAGGAATCCACTTCCACTTTTGTAATAGACGCATGTATGTGTGTGTATTGCTCATGTACGTACACAGTTCCTCTGGAAGGAGACATAAGAAACTGGCTCTGGGAAGCACAACCGGTATTTGAGGGGCAGGTGGACTTACTTTTCATTGACCATTCAGTACCACTTGAATGGATGCCATGTGCATGTATTACTTATTCAACTTAAATATTTTAAAGCCCCTTGGACATGTAGACCTAAGTTATGGGAGTGGCGGTGGGGATCTGAGGAGGGTTGTATTGGCCAAGGGTCTCCAAAATTTATTCTTGTATGTGAACAGTAAAAACCTGGAGCATACATCCCCCATCATGTATATATTGTTAAGCCATGGTAACGGCCATTTTTGAAAATTAAAACGGTTGAATATAGGCGATTACTTGTGGTTCAACATAACATTTATTCATAAATTGTCTGCACGTACTAGTGAACTAATATTTATGTTTATTATATAACACATTCAAAGCGAGGAACTAAACAAGGCTGAGCCTGAAAGTAAATATAAATCAAAGGCCTGATTCGTTCTTCCCACTGCCATGAGCCATCCTCCACACTCTCCCACTTGGGGATCACTGCCCTACGAAGCGGGGGTCAGAACCAGCTCCATCCCAGCCCACCTCAGCGATGGAAACTTTTACTCTACAGAGGCATTTTTTTTTTTTTCTCTTTGTTTTTTTTTTGCTGAGGAAGATTCACCCTGAGCTAACATCTGTTGCCAATCTTCCTCATTTTTTTGCTTGAAGAAGATTAGCCCTGAGCTAACATCTGTGCCAATCTTCCTCTACTTTGTATGTCGGTCGCTGCCACAGCATGGCTGACAAGTGGTGGAGGTCCACACCCGGGATCCGAATCTGTGAACCTGGGCCACCGAAGAGGAGCATGCAAACTTAACCACTACTCCATGGGGTCGGCCCCAGAAGCAGTTTTTCAGAGTGAAGATTGTTTCCAATCATGAAGTCTACCACTTACAAATTTCAGACATGATAACGTTAATTTAGATTAACACAGGAATGAGAATCCCAATCCCTTCTTCCCACGACCCCTGCATCTTCCATGCACATTACCCTCCCAGGCACTGAATACACCAGCCTGGGAGAAGTAAATGTGTTGGAAGAAGCACCATCCCGCTCTCCCTCCACACTGCACCCAAACCAGTGCCCCTGGAGTCGGGCTTCCGACGTGAATTTTTTTGCTGAGGAAGATTCGCCCTGAGCTAAGATCCACTGCCAATCTTCCTCTTTTTGTATGTGAGCCGCCACCACAGCATGGCCACTGATAAGTGGTGTAGGTCTGTGTCCAGGAACCAAACCCGGGACACACTGAACTTAACCAGTAGGCCACTGGGGCTGGCCCCCAACATCAATTTTTAGGCACAATAATGCCTCAGTAATTTGGAGTAAGGTTGAGGGGCAGAGAAGTCAGAATAAAAGCAAAGAATAAGTCACAGAGCGTTTCAAAACAGCATACCTGTTACTGCCTTCAAGCTTAGACCATTTAACACTTGTTTTGATTCCTTCCTTTACTGCATAGATCAAGATGTCAAGAATACTCTATACAACACTTACAGAGTACTTACATCACCCCAACATCCAAAGGCTCAAGCTTGGAGTTGGAAATAATTCCGATGGACTTTCTTCTAAGCAAACAGTATAAACTTAATTGCGGAAAGAAGGGTTAACCTATTTATTGATCAATTTCTTAAAGCACTTGGAAGGCCCCCAAGACATGTACAGCAGCTCTGAAAAGTCCACACTCTCTCAACCCACACTGGCCCAGTCCAAATTCATGATGCCGCCCTTCAGACCCTCCAGTGGGCCCCAAGTGGCTTCCACTCCAATCTTTTACTCTGTGGTTGTTCCTGCTCTCCATCTTCAACCTGTAGGGTCAGACTATGTTTTGAACATTTTGAATTTGAATAGAATAAACTCTTTCCCCAGCCCCCTGGAAGAGTATACTTGAGACTCCCCAGGAAGCTTCATACAGACACCCAACTCCCAGGATAAGACATAAAACATAATACAAAGTGCCTGCAGTTTTGTTAATGTCTTATAACTACCAAAAGAAGCAAAGAACAACCTATTCTGATCTTAAGAGATGAGAAAGCTAAAGCAGAGAAAACCAGATTTACCCAGATGGCAGAAATCAACCAGCATGACTGCCCTCAGCCCTCCCATTCCCTCTTGTCCCTCTGGATTACAGGAGAGGGAAGAGGGAGACAAGAGTCACCTTGCAATTTGGCTCTAGTTCTTTAAATCAATTCATCTTCTGCTTAAGCCCTGAAGCAAAGTACTATTCCAAACCCAACCAACCTGGGGAAGGTATGCCTGGAAGAAATGCCTTCTCGGTGGTCCTGGGGGTAGTCCAGCTCAGGGGTCGCTGGTGGGGGCTGCTAAGACGGGAGGACACAGGCCACCCAGTAGACCACGTGCACCAAATGTTATATAAGTGGGTACTGGGAGGGCAACTGCCACCTAAATGAACGTGTCACTCCGTGTTAGCACATTTCTTCTTTTGATCAATGACTTGATCAAAGTCATTACCTTATCCTCTTTGAAAGTCAAGCAAACTTAGTTTATAACAGAAGTTACAAATATCACAGATGAAGTAGGCAGGGATCCCTGGGCGCCTTTTCCTAGATGACCCCAATGTAGGGAACCCACGCAACCTTTCAGGACTTGAATATCTCCAGTACACCTGGCCAACTTACAGGAAAACTGAGAGGTCCTCTAATCAATGATTAAACTTTACAGAGAAAATAGTATAAAGCAAGCAGCCTGTCTCTAACTACGATTATATATACACATGGGTGTATTCATATACATAGATATGCTTTTAAATAATATACCTTTTTAAGAGCAGTCCTACTATATGTCTAGGAAATGTCAAACTATGAGAGTTAGGAAATGTCAAACTATGAGAGTTAGAAATGTTTTCAGGTTTGCTGTGTGCTTTCCTCGGAGTTAAGGAAACTGCAGGTAGCCCCCCTGACCCTCCCAGAGAAGACGACAAACTGATAAAGGATACAGAAGTTTCTGGTTTCCATTGTTTTTAGTTGTTGGTTTTTTTAAAGGAACAATCTAAATATAAGAAACAATTTCCTTAAAAACCCTGACATTGGAGTTCTGCTACCAAAGACATAGCCAAGGACATCTAAATAGCCACAGAGTCAAAAAAAATTTTATTTGAGAAGAAGAGTGAAAGCTTTTGCACATTTGACAAGGTAGACTTGTTTTGATAAGAGATGCCATCCATATTCAGCTCTACGAATATTATCACAAATGGAACATATTTTTTTCTAACAAAGATACGGGCATAAGTAAAGGACTATGACTAAGAGAGTCGAAGGAAAGGTGAGGCCCCAAATCTTATCCCTAGACTGATTCACAACATAGGATTTAAATCAAACCATCCAGTCTCCTAACGCAGTGCTTCTCAACTTGGCTTCTGATCAGAATCCCAGGGACTCTCTGAAAGGAAATCTCAACAACTAGACGGGACCCAGGCAGTCTCTGGGGCTGGGACCCAGGCAGCAGTGTTTTTTAAGCTTCCCAGGTGATTCCAATGTGCAGCTGAGGCAGGTCAGCACTGCTCTGGAGGCAGGCAACAGTTATCAGCAAGTTCCGCAGACCAGCAACCCCTGTACGGAAGAGAGTCTGTTGGGCATCGCTGGCTCTCATTGATCCTGTCTTTCACTCTGCTCAAGAACTCCATATGGTATCAGCTTTGGGTGCAATTCTGAGCCTTTCTATACGCCTTAGTGATTTTTAGAGCAATATTTAATCAGGCAAAAACCAGCAAAGAGAGAAAAGATGGAAAGAGAAAGAAATTTCAATAAGGCATGATATGAATAAATTATTTTAAAATAAGTGAAAAAACTATCTCAGGTTTAAAAGTAAAGCATGAGAAGTCAAAGCCTGTGAAAATTTATTTATACAAAAAAATAAAAATATCTATTTTAAAGGATTGATTTAAACTTATGTTTTTCAGCTTTTCCTGTTCCTTGAACATGAAACTGTTTCCAACTCAGAAAGATTTAAGATAGGCAATTATTAAATAAACACTCTTTACCTTCCTCCTGCAAAAAAACAGAGCCAAGTTCCCCATTTTATTTATGGTAAACCAGATTATCTTCAGTTAAGAATATTGGCAACAGCACGAAACAGATTATCAGATATGTCAGCAGGAAGGTACGAGCTGTACAACAGCATTACAAAAAGCCCAAAGAAGATGGTAAAAACAACAATAGAAAAATAATAAAACACAAACAAAATAAGAAACTGCCAGATATTTACAGCCTCCCTCTGAAATGTGACCTGTGTTCTACTTTCAGCATAAAACAAAAGCAGAGAACATTTCTCGATGGGTATCACAGATGACGCTGGTGCCAGCCAGTCTAGGGGGAGACATTCATTCCAAGAAGGGAGAAACGCACAGTTAGCAACTTGCTGGGACTGTAACCAGGTCTTGGTCTTCCTGCAGTTCTGTTACTAAAAATGACACAGTCAATGATCCGATGCAGTCTGACAGAAATGACTTGTTTGTCACCACATTTCAGAACAAACCACTCAGAGTCACAGGCACTGGGTCTGGGAAAGCAGAGGTGGGTGGCCACACACAGGTGAGGGATATTTATCTTTGTGAGGTCGGAGGAGGGAAGCAGGACTCTAGAGCCTGGAAGCTTCTGCACTAACGAATCTTCTAGTAGTCCTAAGGAGAGAAAAACAAAGTCCCAACTTACTCTCTGCAGAATACTGGTTTGAACCTAAGAAAAAAATCTCATAAACAAGTCTGCTAGGGGGTTGTTCTGTAGCCAAAGATTCTATTTCAAACGTAATGGACGTTATTAACATCTGAAAATGGCCTGTCTTTTGAGTCCACAAAGAGACTAAACTGAATCAATCCTGCCCCATTAGATCTTCTGAGCTCACCAGTCATAAAAAAAAAAAAGCTAGCATTAACAAGTCACTATTTAATGAAAGGGAATTTTTCTTCCATAAAGATGTAACCCTTTCTCTCTCCAAAGTATAAAGAAAGTAAATAACACCTCAAAGTTGAAGTGTATCCAGATGGACACCTCAGACTTTAAAATGGGAGTTGTGGGGCAGGCGTGGTGGCGTAGGGGTTAAGTTCGCATGCTCCACTTTGGCACCCCGGGGTTCGCCGGTTCAGATCCCAGGCACGGACCTACTCACCGCTCATCAAGCCATGCTGAGGCGGCGTCCCATATAGAAGAGCTACTACTCAACAACTATGATACACAACTATGCACTGGGGCTTTGGGGAGAAAAAAGAAAAAGAGGAAGATTGGCAACAGATGTTAGTGCAGGGCCAATCTTCCTCAAAATAAATAAAAATAAAATAAAATAAAAATTTAAAAAAAAAAACAATGGGAGTTGTGACTCCTGACCAGGAACACTCAGAGTTCTGAAGACAAATACATTTTTCTCATCATCTACAAAATTACCAGCCTTTCTGAAATGGTCCGGCTGATACTTACAGCTCGTGGTTTTTTGTTTAACTTCAGATCAATCCTGTGATAGGAAAGATAAAAAATATTTGCATTTTAATTTACAGAAAAAAGGTCCAAGAATCAGCTACGCATAGGGCACAAGCTATAACAAAGGCTATTTGGTTATGTAAAATCCACATTCTTCATTAGACTATGTCATATTTAGTTGTTTACCCAGATATTATTAAGCAAGTATTTAAAAACACGAGCAGATACTCTTGCCACAAGGTAAACTTAAAACGACTCAAAATAGAAACATACAGCAGTTACAAAAGCCATATAGTTTTTTAAAATTACTCCAAAATTACACATTAGAGATTGGATTAAGAGGCATGCTCTACGTTAATGTGTTAGCTCTGTAACTATATCACTGATAATCACTGAGACACAGAGTGATTAAGAATAGGAAAGAAACTAGGACGTTGTATTTCTGGACAGGAAACACCAAAGAAATTTTAAAAATTTCAATTTTTAAATCTTTCCAAAGCAAAATATCAAGATCTTAAAACTATTAATCTCCTTATGAAGCAAAGCCAGAAAATCAACTTAAATATAAATTAAAGGTTATCTATTTTAAAAGAAATTAAAATGCATAAAAGTGAAGTTTACTTAATTTTGCTTAAGTTATTAAATAAAATGTTACCTCCATCACGTTTTTCTGTTTTTAAAAAAAACTTCCCAGCCTAACCTAATATACATACCTACAATTAAACAGATAAACTATGGGTTAGAAAGGTCTCAAAAAGGCATATTGGTCTCTACACACTAAACAACACAGCACAAATACTAATTCAAATCAAACTTACTCAAAGTCATAATCAAACATGCCAGACGGGCTGAGGGGCAGCATTTGAAAGGAAGAAAGCAATAGAAATTAATATACTAATTGAATAAATTAGTTGATTAGCCACCCTAGCAAGATTTATAGAAACAAAATCAGCTCTAAGAATAAAGTTTCAAACATCAAAGCACCAAAGATTCTGTGGTTGGGAGATTCCCTTCCCTCAGTGAATTTCACATCAGAAGAACAGACTATGAAAGGAAAAGTCATTTCATTAGAAAACTAGATACCTGCAGGCCTTCTATTAGCTGCCAGATTCAGAGTTAGAACTTTTAAAATATTTAATTGTAACAAAAAATACAAATAGGGCATTAGAAGAAACAGAGAAAGAAGGGTTTAGTCATATAATGAAGGGTGCTTTGAAGACAGTACCAATAACTCAGCATAATATACTTTCACTAAAATGAAAGATTAAAACGTCATACACTTTTAAAAAAGAAAACATTTTGCAACTTTTAACTCCAGTTATATGTTCTAGGTGTGTCCAGGGAACATGGCACTCCTTTTCTACAGCATTCATCCTAGAAGCCAAGGGTCGAGTGGAGAGTCTTGTTCCAGACACTGCAGAGCCGTATCACTCTGCCCCCTGACTGGTGACGGCAGTTAACTGCTTATGTCAGGGCTATAGTTACGGAACACCAAAGCCTGCAGTGCCCCTATTAAAACAAAGGAACGCTGACCTCCACAAGCAGCCAAGCCCCAGGCTCCCAAAAGGGAGCAGTACAGAGGACCAGGCCACCTGTGGCCATCACTGCTAACAGACCACGGTCTGGGCAGACCTCCAAAGCAAACGTTAACCCGGAGTGCGACACCAGCTCCTTAGCCGGCTCCGACGCCTTCCCTGCTGTAGACACGTGGTAAAACAACATGCAAAATGGCTGTGTCATTTTGTCATTAGCCAGTGTTTGCAAGAGTGAAGCTGGAAGAAACCTGAACTTCAACATCCCTCATCCAACATCCCTTATGCAAGAGTTTCACTTAAGACATCTGGGACAGTAAACAGTAAGTGTACAAACCAGGAACTATCAAAAATTTAACGTTCAGCCTAACTCAACTTTGTTCACAAATCAAAGGAGACTGGACCTACTTAATGAAAACTTCAAACTATCTAGAAGAATTTGAGAGGTTGGGATAGTAGCAAAAACCTATAAGAGCAGCTATAAGTTATTATTTCAACTTTTTTCTTTAAAGACACTGGGACTCATCATTCAGATACCACGTAAAACATAAAAACTCAGAACATTGCAATCATTCATGAATGCTAAAAATTACTTAATAAATTTTCATATTCCCAAAGAGGACAAATTCAAAAGTGATTCCTTTTTGCTGAAGTGCCATATTTATTTCCACTTTGCTTTATTCACCATTAAACAGTGCCTGGCACACAGTAGGTACTCAGACGTTGGCTGAAATAATGTACTACTGACTTTATCGACCATGGGGCGTGGCACATGGGAAGAGAAACAAGTACTGTACTGAGTGCAGACTTACAACGTGTGGATCCCCCCACGCCATCTGTCAGCCCCACTCAGACATCAGTCAGGGGGTCAGGGGTTGGGGCCAAACACAATTCCAGACTAAAGACGGCAGGAGTCTGAGCAGCGTAACTGGCCAGGAGGTGCCACTCAGGTGCACTGAACTGTTCTCCCCAGTAAGAAGGCAAAGCAGGTCCACTCCGCCCCCCTGGGGCAGACAGTGCCTGAGGCCAAGGGAGACGCTGGCCAGGTATTAAACCAGGGAATGAACAAGGAGCCTGCTTTCCAAACAGAAGACACCACTTGTGAAAGCAGTAACTAACATCGAAGATCTTTATAATCTTGTATTTTTCTGAACGGAGTTAGCTCCTGGGGCCAGGAGAGGAAGGAAGAGTAGGAAGAAGTGCTGTTCCTATGAAAATCTACTAGAAACCTGCAAGAAAGTGAGGTTCACTGCCTAACTCCCTTGTGTCAGTCAGCTAATGATGTCACTAAAGCAAATGAGGTATTGCCAGAAATAAATAACAGCTATCTGGACAGTCTATCATGACAGATGGAAAAAATGTCCCAGCAACTTTGAAGGAATTTTCTCCCTACTCTTAGATACTCTGAAATAGGAAAAGAATCATTACTTTAAAATGACACTGGAGTAAACTTAATCAAAGCATCACGGGGCATGATATTTAATTATCCTGACAATTTAAAAAAATATTTTTAAGAGTATGGTTCTCTGCTACTGTTTGTGATAAGCTAAGATCAGTCCTATCACAGTGATCAAATAACCTGTAGCCTTACCGAAAAAAAAGATAGGCAATTTTTGCTGCTTCTTACTGCAATTATGAGACTGGCACGGTGATTTCTGGTTTGCAGAAAAACATAAGTAGCAGTCCTTAGTCGCTATCTGGATGAAATACTATTTCTGCGGTCTAAAAACCACCACCACTGTCGACAAGAAAAACTCTTAAAAGAGTTAAAGAATCAGTTGATGCCAAGGAGGCTTAAATCAGTTAGAGTTGATTCTATATTATCCCCGGGTGTCATATCCACGAAGCTAACAATTTTCATACTTTGGGTGCATGAAGAAATATCCTACAGGTTTGTAAAACAACCCAATCCAGAAGCCAACTGGAGGGTAGGGAACCCCACGGACTCCTCGCATGCCCCCTTTCATCTTCTCAGCATGCAGGACCCCCAGAGAAGCGGGACAAAAGCCAGCCTGTGGATACCTGGTTTTCATGCCTTCCAGGGGAAGGTTTGAGGCCAGAGCAAAATCCTCACTCTAGAAACTATGCCCTATCCTCTCTGAGTGCAGCTGTATAACTTCCAGTTATCTAAGTTAACAGGCCTCAGCATTACCATACAAACCCCAAGCAGAATGAATGCTAAAATCCTCTCTGGGTGACACCTGACCCTCTGTCCACTGATGTCACTCCCACCTCATTATGTACTGCAAACAAACACAGTGGACAAACAGCATCTAGGAAGGCACTCTCATATCTTATAGACCTTATGTTGTCCCTCTGATATCTGAAGTCAGCATATTGCAGAGATATATAAATCTAAACAGAGAAATCACAAGCAATCAAAAAACTGGTATTTAAAAAGAAAAAAACGCATGTGAGATCAGTTCTCTCCATCCTGGAGAGAGTAAGAGTAGGCAGGGATCAGGACTGAGAGCAAAGGACTTTATCCCACTTCGCAGCTTCCTAACATGCACTAGTGGCATTTTCTAAATACCATGACACAGATTCCGTTTCTATTTCCCCTTTCCCTCTTCTAAAAGGATTCCAAATCACCATATTAAACAAGTTTCTAAGGAATAAAATTCTTCTACACTAGAAATAGTGAGAAGGATGTCCTTCCTGGTTACTCTAATGCCCACCAGTTCTCCCGTTAGAGAGGGAAAAATTAGTCTGCTTCATTTGGACCAAAGGAATTTCTTCCCATCAGCAACAGGAAGACTGCACCAACCCTGAAGACTTTTTTTCTAGTAAAGTCCCTTTACAGCAATGGCCACGGAAGCTCCGGGTGGGCAGGCGTGGGGTGTGGGGGCTGGTCCCTGCCACTGACCTGTGCCGGTTTTTGTTCTTTCGTTTTTTATGGCTGCTGTGGTGACTCCCCGAGGAAGCAGAAGAAGCAGCCTTCTGAGGCTTCACTCCCTGCACAGATCCGTCCAGATCCTCAGGGTCCTCCTGGCTCGGCTCATTTTCCTGATTGTGGAAGTCTGGAGAAGTATCGCTTTCCGTCCCACTTCCCGGCTCCCCTGGAGGAAATAAACACAAGTCCCCAGAAACATCATCAGTACTCCTCAGGCAATCTGTCCACCAACCAGGAAAGACTTTTTGAGCACCAATATACAGAAATAGATTATTTGCTATCCTCAAGGACCATATATTCTAATTGACGGGAAGATATATACAGTCAAAGCATCAAAGTTACCAGAGTTCTTGAAAAACATGTAACCTGAAACAGTGTAACCAGAGGCAACAGATCTAATGACAGCTGGGAGATGGGACCATACAACCAGGATAACCTCACTGCATAAAGGTTACTATTATTTTTTTTTCTTGGTGAGGAATACTGGCCCTGAGCTAACATCTGTGCCAATCTTCCTCTACTTTACATGTGAGACGCAGCCACAGCATGGCTTGATGAGCAGTGCGTAGGTCTGCACCAGAGATCCGAACCCCCAAACCCCGGGCCACGGAAGTGGAGTGCACAAACTTAACCACTATGCCACCGAGTCACCCCCACAAAGGTTATTTAAACATAGAATACACTAATGAGATTAATAGTTATATGAGAAACGTTACTGAAAACATTACATATGTCTTTGGGAGGTGAGAGATGACCTTGGGAAAACTTCCTACAGCTGGCCCTGGTTCCTTCCCCAAACCATACAGGAATCCTGTCTTCCTATCAAGAAAAAGGGCCCAAGAGGAGAAGAGCCCCATTACCTAAGATACTCTGAAAAGTCTTATGAATATTATTTAAAAAGCGATAATAATACTCTTCAGGTGACACATATTCCCAATTTTAAAACATCCCTTAGATATATTAAATAAGCAAGTTCAAGAACAATTTGTATAAATATATATTTTTTAGGAAAAATCACATATATTTTGGTAAATGTATACTTTTTTCCCCTGAAAGGAATTTCTTGAAACTCTCAATAGAATAAGACAGGGGAAGACTTTCACTTTACTGAACTGTTGAAGGATCCTAAATATGTTCATCATCTGTTTCTAAAAACTGTCAAAAATTTTGGACAGCAGGACCAGTTTTCTTCTTATGTCTTTGTATATCTTATGCTGGGAAGAGATTTCAAATTGAGTAGCAGATGAATATGAGAAGTAGAAAAAAGAGGCAGTCTCAAAACAGCAGAAGAGAGAAACAGAACCAGATCTCATAAATCAAGAAACTCTATTTTTATTTATTTATTTATTTTTTTTTTTGTGAGGAAGATCAGCCCTGAGCTAACATCCATGCTAATCCTCCTCTTTTTGCTGAGGAAGACCGGCTCTGAGCTAACATCTATTGCCAATCCTCCTCCTTTTTTTTGTTTCCCCAAAGCCCCAGTAGATAGTTGTATGTCATAGTTGCACATCCTTATAGTTGCTGTATGTGGGACGCGGCCTCAGCATGGCCGGAGAAGTGGTGCATTGGTGCGCGCCCAGGATCCGAACCCGGGCCGCCAGTAGCGGAGCACGCGCACTTAACCACTAAGCCACGGGGCTGGCCCAAGAAACTCTATTTTTGAACATTTCATGAAAGCAACAGAAGAGGGAGCTCTAAGAACTATGAAGCTAGAAAAAGTATACTGACCAATGCTGCCCTTCTAAAGTTCAGGACAGCTGATTTCATATAAAAATTAGCAACAGAACTTCAAAACTTACTACACAAAGCTAGAGTAACAAGACTGTGTGGTACTGGTATAAGAACAGACACACAGATGAATGGAATAGAATTCAGAGTCCAGATATAAACCCTTCTATTTATGGTCAACTGATTTTCAACAGGGGTGACAAGACAATTCAATGAAAAAAGAACAGTCTTTTTGACAAACGGTGCTGGGACAACTGGACACCCACATACAAAAGAATGAAGCTGGACCCCTACCTCACACCATACACAAAAACTAACTCAAAATGCATCACAGACCTAAATGTAAGAGCTAAAACTATAAAACTCTTAGAATCCACTGGATTAGGCAATAGTTTCTTAGATATGACCACAAAAGCAAGCATGAAAAGAAAAAATATATAAATTGGACTACATCATTTATATAAAACTCTTGAGCTATAAATGATATCACCACGTAAAAAAAACAACCCACAGAATGGGAGAAAATATTTGCAAATCATATATCTAATAAGGACTTGTATCCAGAATATATAAAGAACTCTTAGAACTCAAATTAAAAAAAAATCGGCAAAGGATTTGAATAGACATTTCTTAAAAGAAGATATACAAATGGCCAACAAACACATGAAAAGATGCTTAACATCATTAGTCAATAGGAAAATGCAAATTAAAACCACAATGATTGGGTTGTTTGCTTTTTGTTGTTGTTGAGATGTAAGAGTTCTTTATATATTTTGGATATTAACCCCTTATCAGACAGATGGTTGCAAATATCTTCTCCCAATTGTTAGGTTGTCTTTTCATTTTGTTGATGGTTTCCTTCACTGTGCAGAAGCTTTTTAGTTTGATGTAGTCCCATTTGTTTATCTTTTCTTTTGTTTCCCTTGCCTGGTCAGACATGGTACTTGAAAATATGCTGCTAAGACCAATGTCGAAAAGCACACTGCCTATGTTTTCTTCTAGAAGTTTTATGATTTGTCTTACATTCAAGTCTTGAATCCATTTTGAGTTCATTTTTGTATATGGTATAAGATAATGGTCTACTTTCACTCTTTTGCATGTGGCTGTCCAGTTTTCCCAACACCATTTATTAAAGAGACTTTCCTTTCTCCATTGTGTGTTCTTGGCTCCTCTGTCAAAGATTAGCTGTCCACAGATGTGTGGGTTTATTTCTGGACTCTCAATTCTGTTCCATCGATCTGAGTGTCTGTTTTTGTGCCAGTACCATGCTGTTTTGATCACTATAGCTTTGTAGTATATTTTGAAATCAGGGAGTGTGATACCTCCAGCTTTGTTCTTTTTTCTCAGGATTCCTTTGGCTATTTGGGGTCTTCTGTTGTTCCATGTAAATTTTAGGATTTCTTGTTCTATTTCTGTGAAAAACGTTAGAACTTTGATATGGATTGCATTGAAACCATAGATTGCTTTAGGAAGTATAGACATTTTAACTATGTTAATTCTTCCAATCCAAGAGCACAGAATATCTTTCCATATCTTTGTGTCTTCTTCAATTTATTTCAACGATGTTTTATAGTTTTCAGTGTACAGGTCTTTCACCTCTTTGGTTAAATTTATTCCTAGGTATTTTATTATTTTTGTTGCAACTATAAATGAGATTGTATTCTTCATTTCTCTTTCTGCTAGTTCACTGTTAGTGTATAGAAATGCAACTGATTTTTATATATTGATTTTATATCCTGCAACTTTACTGTATTCATTTATTATTTCTAATAGTTTTTTGGTGGATTCTTTAGGGTTTTCTATACATAAAATCATGTCATCTGTAAATACTGACAGTTTTACTTCTTCCTTTCTAATTCGGATCCTTTTTATTTCCTTTTCTTGCCTGATTGCTCTGGCTAGGACTTTCCATACTATGTTAAACAAGAGTGATGAAAGTGGGCATCCTTGTCTGTTCCTGTTCTTAAATGGATAGCTTTCAGTTTCTCTCCATTGAGTATGATATTAGCTGTGGGTTTGTTGCATATGGCCTTTATTATGTTGAGGTAGTTTCCTTCTATACCCATTTTATTCAGAGTTTTTATCATAAATGGATGCTGTATCTTGTCAAATGCTTTCTCTGTATCTACTGTGATGATCATGTGATTTTTTTTTTCCTGGTGAGGAAGACTAGCCCTGAGCTAACATCTGTTGCCAATCCTCTTTTTGCTGAGGAAGATTGGCCCTGGGATAACATCCATGCCCATCTTCCTCTACTTTATATGTGGGAGACCTGCCATAGCATGGCTTGATAAGCAGTGCATAGGTCTGCGCCTGGGATCCAAATACGGCCGGCCCTGTAATTTTCCTTTTTTGTGTTGTCCTTGTCTGGTTTTGATATCAGGGTAATGCTGGCCTCGTAGAATGAGTTACAAAGCTTCCCCACCTCCTCAATTTTTTGGAAGAGTTTGAGAAGGATAAGTATTAAGTCTTCTTTGAATGCTTGGTAGAATTCACCAGGGAAGCTGTCTGGTCCTGGGCTTTTATTTTTGGGGAGGTTTTTGATTAACGTTTCGATCTCCTTACTGGTGATTGGTCTATTCAAATTCTCTATTTCTTCTTGATTCAGTTTTGGAAGGTTGTATGATTCTAAGAATTTATTCATTTCTTCTAGATTATCCAATTTGTTGGTGCATAGCTTTTCGTAGTATTTTTTATTCTTTTGTATTTCTCAGGTGTCCATTGTAATTTCTCCTCTTTCATTTCTGATTTTATTTGAGCCTTCTCTCTTTTTTTCTTGGTGAGTCTAGCTAAAGGTTTGTCAATTTTGTTTATCTTTTCAAAGAACCAGCTCTTTAGTTTCATCAATTTTTTCTATGGTTTTATTAGTCTCTATTTCATTTATTTCCACTTGGATTTTTATTATTTCCTTCCTTCTACTGATTTGGGGCTTTGTTTGTTTTTCTTTTTCTAGTTCCTTTAGGTGCACTGTTAGACTGTTTATTGGAGATTTTTCTTGTTTGTTGAGGTAGGCCTGTATTGCTATAAATTTCCCTCTTAGTAGCCCTTTTGCTGTGTCCCATAACATGTGGGCATGTTGTATTTTCATTTTCATTTGTCTCCAGGTATTTTTTGATTTCTCCTTTGATTTCTTCATTGACCCAACAGTTGTTCAGTAGCATGTTGTTTAATCAATTGTTTAAGCAATTAAATCATTTGTTCAAGCAACTGAAAAATGGGCAAAAGATCTGAACAGACATTTTTCCAAAGAAGATACACCGGAGGACAACAGGCACATGAAAAGATGTTCAACATTACTAATTATCAGGGAAATGCAAATCAAAACTACAATGAGTTGCAGCCGGCCTGGAGGCATAGCAGTTAAGTTCTCACAGTGGCCTGGAGTTCGCAGGTTCAGATCCCGGGCACGGACCTACACACGGCTTATCAAGCCATGCTGTGGCAGGCGTCCCACATATAAAGTAGAGGAAGATGGGATGGATGTTAGCCCAGGGCCAATCAAACAAACAAACAAAAAAAACTATAATGAGATATCACCTCACTCCTGTCAGAATGGCTATAATTAACAAGACAAGAAATAACAAGTGTTAGAGAGGATGTGGAGAAAAGGGAACTCTCATACACTGCTGGTGGGAATGCAAACTGGTGCAGCCACTATGGAAAATAGTATGGAGACTCCTCAAAAAATTAATAGAACTACCATATGATCCAGCTATTCCACTGCTGGGTATTTATCCAAAGAACATGAAAACATGAATGCGTAAAGATATATGCACCCCTATGTTCACTGCAGCATTATTCACAATAGCCAAGACCTGGAAACAACCTAAGTGTCCAGCAAGGCACGTGGGATATATACACAATGGAATACTACTCAGCTATAAAGAAAGTGAAATCTTGCCATTTGCAACATGGATGGACCTTGAGGGTATTATGCTAAGTGAAATAAGTCAGACGGAGAAAGGCAAACACTGTATGATCTCATTCATAAATAGAAGATAAAAACAACAACAACAAACAAACACATAGATAGAGAGATTAGGTTGGTGGTTACCAGAGGGAAAGCGGGGGGGGGGGGGGTGCGTAAAAGGGATGATTGTAATTAGTCTTTGGGTGCTGAACATGATGTAGTCTACACAGAAATCAAAATACGACGACGGGGGCCGGCCCGGTGGCGCAAGCGGTTGAGTGTGCGCGCTCCGCTGCGGCGGCCCGGGGTTCGCTGGTTCGGATCCCGGGCGCGCACCGACGCACTGCTTGGTAAGCCATGCTGTGGCGGCGTCCCATATAAAGTGGAGGAAGATGGGCACTGATGTTAGCCCAGGGCCGTCTTCCTCAGCAAAAAAAAGAGGAGGATTGGCGGATGTTAGCTCAGGGCTGATCTCCTCACAAAAAAAAAAAAAAAAAAAAAAAATACAACGACGTACACCTGAAATTTACATAACGTTATAAACCAATGTTACCTCAATAAAATAAATAAATAAAAATTAAAAAAAAAAAAACCACAATGAGATATCACTTCTAATTATAAACAGAAACCTCATTAAATTGAAGCTCTCATTAAATTGGGGGAGCGCTCATGCCCTACTTTTATACCAGAGCCCAAAAGGAAGAAGAAAGAACTTCCCCTTCTTGATGGGCAAGAAGCTCAGCCAATGAAACTGTCACAATTAGAGACTGTCACAACTAAGCCAATGAAAAGCCATTACACACAGAACTCTCACCTCCTCCAATGGACCCTCTCCACTTCCTCTTTCCTTCTATAGAAGAGTTTCTCTTCCCCTGCTGTTGGGGGACTTGCAAGTGGCTCACCAAGGTTGTAGACTCTGAACTGCAATTCTTTGCTGATCCCAAATAAACCCATTTTTGCTGGAGAAATAACCTGCTGTCTATCTGTCTAAGGTCAACACTTCCCACCCACTGGGATGGCTATAATGGAAAGACAGACAATAAGAAGGGTTGGTAAGAATGCGGAGAAATTGGAACCCTCATACATTGCTGATGGGAATGTAAAATGTGCAGCCACCTTGGAAATCAGTTTAGCAGTTCCTCAAAAGGTTAAACATTGAATTAGCAAATGACCCAGCCAATTCTACTCCCAGGTATATACCCAAGAGAAATGAAAACATGTTTACACAACACCTGTCATGAATGTTCAGTATTATTCATAATAGCCAAATGTCCATGAACCGATGAATGCATAAATAAAATGTGGCATATTCATACAATGGAATGTTATTCAATATTAAAAAGAAATGTAGGGGGCCAGCCCCGTGGCTTAGCGGTTGAGTGCGCGCGCTCCACTACTGGCGGCCCAGGTTCGGATCCCGGGCACACACTGACACACCACTTGTCGGGCCATGCTGAGGCCACGTCCCACATACAGCAACTAGAAGGATGTGCAACTATGACATACAACTATCTACTGAGGCTTTGGGGAGAAAAAGGGAAAAAAAGGAGGAGGATTGGCAATAGATGTTAGCTCAGGGCTGATCTTCCTCAGCAAAAAGAGGAGGATTGGCATGGATGTTAGCTCAGGGCTGATCTTCCTCACAAAAAAAAAAAAAAAGAAAGAAAATGTGGTATATACAACAATGGAATATATTATTCAGCCTACAAGGAAGGAAATCCTGTCATACACTACAACATGGATGAAGCTGGAGGACATTATGCTCAGTGAAATAAGCCAGTCACAGGACAAATACTGCATGATTCCACGTATATGAGGTATCTAAGATAGTCCAACTCACTGAAGCAGAGAGCAGAATGGTGGTTACCAGGGGCTGTGGGGAGGGGGAATGGGGAGTTGCTGTTCCATAATTATAAAGTGTCAGTTATACAATATAAGTTCTAGAGATCTGCTGTAAACATTGTGCCTATAGTTAACAACATTGTATTGTGCACTTAAAAATCTGTAGATCTCCTGTTTATTGTTCTTACCACAATTTAAAAAAAAACCTATCATTTGGAGATACATACTGAAATACACATACAGGAAAATATGGCATGATGTCTGAGATTTTCAATACAATACAGGGGGTGGAGCTGAGAGTAGGTGAGATGTGGATCAGCCACAGTGTGATGGTTTGGGGGCAGTGTGATGGGTACACAGGGGTTCATTATTTTATTGTCTCTATTTGTGAAAACTCAAAATTCACTTTAATAAAAGTTAAAATGTAACCTTTTTCCCGCTCTTATTTTATCCCAATGATACCTGTAACAGGCCCTCCCAAGGTATGCTTTTAGGAATGCGAATAGCAAGACTCTTTTTGGAAAGTCTAGAGTGTTTTCCCACACTAAGAACCAATTCCCCAATTCTCTAGACACTAAAAATTCAAATTAATTCTGACACTAACTACCAGAGTTGGGGCAGACCCAACAGGTTAAGGGCTCAGTCCCGCAAGAAGGCCCCCACTTCAGACGCCAGTTGCAAGGCCTGGGCCTCCCATACTTCTGACAGACCAGCTATAAATCAGGAGTACCTACAACCCCCTCCTCAGGTTTGATAATTTGCTAGAACCGCTCACAGAACTCAGGAACACACTTTACTTACTGCTAGTGGTTTATTATAAAGGATACAACTCAGGAACAGCCAAATGGAAGAGATGCACAGGGCAAGGCATGGAAGCCCCATGCCCGCTCTGAGCACACCACCCCCCCAGCATCTCACCGTGTTCACCAACGGAACTCCTTCATTTAGGGGTTTTTATGGAAGTTTCATTATGCAGGCATCATTAATTAAGCCATTGGCCACTGGTGATTAACTCAATCTCTAGCCCCTCTCTTCTCCCGAGGAGGTTTAGGGGGTGAGGTTGAAAGGTCCAAGCTTCTAATCCACAACTGGTCTTTCTGAGGACCAGCCCCCATCCTGAAGCTACCTAGGGGCCCCCAGCCACCAGTTGTCTCATTCAATTTTTTTGCATACCAGTCATTTTCATTACTCTGGAGATTCTAAGAGTTTTAGGAGCTCTGTGCCAAGAAAGGGGACAAAGACCAAATATACATTTCTCATTATGCCACAGAAAATAACTGAGTTTTATTTATGAAAATCACTCTTTGACACAGTAATGTCATTTCTGGGACACTGTCACACAGGAAAAAAAAAAAGCTTATGTATACAAGGCAGTTGACTGTGACATCGTGCATAGTGGAGAAAATGGAAACAGTGTGAACACTCATCAACAGAGGCAGCACAACCCAAAGACGGGGTATTTTTCAGCTTTTAAAAAGAACGTGAGATGATAACAAGAGCCAACACATACAGTCCTTACTATAAGCCGAGGACTGTTCTACACACTTTAATTATATATATACAACCCTCACAAAAACTCTACGATTATGATGTCCATCTTACAGAGGTAGGAACTGAGGGACAGAGAGGTTAAGAAACCTGTCCAAGGTCACATAGCTAATGGGCTGTGGAGTCGGGATTCGAACTCAGGCGGTAGGGCTCTGAAGTCCATGCTCTTCATCACTACTCTATCCTGCCTCTCACTGTATGCATGGAACTGGCAAGGGTACATGTGATGTAATAAGTGCAAAAGCAGATAATATGCACACTTAGGTCTAATTTTTCTACTAAAAAAACTCCAGCTCGTGTGTGTGTGTGTGTGTGTGTGTGTGTGTGAGAATCCAGAAATATGTGTTAGGAAAATACCAAGCTATTAATGTTGGCTACCTCAGAAAGTTGGGACTCAAGTAGAACAGCAGGTAATTAACCTTTTTCATATTCACCTCTGAATAGCTTGACTTGTCATGAGAATGTATTACTTTTCTAATTTATAATAAAATATAAAAAGATGAGCCTTAATTGGAGAAGTATTAGGACAGCCTTCCTCTCCCATACCCAGACCTATTTTTAGTTAGGTAGCAAACGTCATCTCTAAAAATGCAAATGGTGGAGGGACTGGCTGGGGAGGGAACAGGCTGACAGGTCACAAGGTCACGAAAGCTCTGGATCATAGATAGGATGACAGAAGGGGCGCTAGACTGAGTAGGGGCTGGGCACAGGGGGAGAGAAGGGTTAACTAAAAAGGTGGGAGACAAGTAAGAAAGGCAAGTTAGACACAGCAAATTTTATGTATGTTGCAATTCTATTAAGACATTGATAAGCAAAACTAACCATTTACTCATTTTGGGCCAGCTGCTATGAGTACTGAGTAAATGGATGAGTTGGTCACATTCTAGGAGGTAAGTACACATGTACATACACATGCGTGTAAACACGTACAAAACAGTGCAAATGGAATCAGAGCACTATGAATAGGGCGTCCTCTCTGAAGAGGTAACCCATGTCCCAAAGGGCTGATATGGATATTAAGGCCCTGAAAAAACTCAGGGGGTGGAATTTAAACTGGACTTTGAAAAATTAGAAGCCAAAATAAATACAAAAAATAGCACAAGCAAAAGTGCAGAGGTGAGAAAATGCAAAGTATATTTGGGACAAATAAATCAAACCTGTGATTCATTTAATAATCAAATTAAACAGAGAGCTTGAGAAATGAGAGGTGAAGTGGAATAAGAGATAGGTTAAGAGGAGTCATAACGTCAGATTAGGGATTTTATCTAGCGAGACAACATGAGGTGATGTTTAAGAGGACTAAAGGTTGTTTAACCTCTCTGAGCCCATTTCCCCATCTGTAAAATAGGAATTCTTTCTCTTACATGTTGAGTGTCTCTTATGGACGAGGCACTGGGCTAGATGTTGGGGCTACAGCAATGTTCCCCGCTTTCAAGGAGCTTATAATCGATACCTGTCCTCAAGGAGTAGCTTTAAGGACTAAATGAGATAACGCAAGTAAAGTGTCTGCTTAGTGTCTGCAACATAGCAAGTGTTTAAATCTCAATATCCTTGAGATCTACAAACACGCAAGTCAAATTCCAAACAAACAGAAAGACCACTTGCAGTAAAACAGTTGCTAGCAGGACCTAAGGCAAAGTCATCAAGAATTTCCCAACAGAAAAGTAACATCAAACAATTAATATGTACCCGTGTTTTAGGATTATTAGGCCAGAAGAGGTTTATAAGAGGGAGTGGAGCCAGGGAGACTAGATCAAACACTGTTAAAATACAAAGTGAGGCCACAAAGTAACAATTTCCTTCTCAGCAGAAGAGGAGCGATAACAAAAGGGGTGGGTTACAGCAGCTCGGAGCGCAGCAGCAAGTCAGGCAACCGTCTGAGGCTGCCACTGTGAAAAGGCACATAAGGTTGTTTCTCATGCACGTGAAAGCGAGCAACTCATCTTTAGAGCAAAGAACATCAGATTTTGATTAAGTTTAATATAATCCACATATGAGACACTCTACCTATTAAAAGAAAGGCTAGCTATTGAACAGTGCCAAAAAAATAACTTCTGATCAGCACAAAAAGTTTTAAGGAGGAAAGGCGGATACCCAGAACAACACTGATGCTGTGGTTTACTTACCCACTGGAATGAGGTAACTGCTGCGGAGAGATGTGGTTTGATGAAAGCTTCAGAGGAGTCCAGTAAAATAAACAGTGGAGACTGTGCTGATCCTTGAAAGGAAACTGGATAAAATCTGCCTGGTTTGTTTTTCTTTTACTTTACTCTTTTTTACAAAAATATACAATGCTTCGCTAATTTGCATAAAATTCCGCTTTGGGGACCATGCTAATCCACTCTCACTCTAGTTTGGGTACATAAGAAGCCAAAGGGAGCAGAAAGTAATGCTTTTTTTGAGGAAAATTTTCAGAATGGTTTGAAAAGAAAATGATAAAAGTACAAAACTCCAAAATACTTCAGATCTAAAAATATGCAATTCAAAATTCTCAGGGAGAAGAATGTTTACTTCACTGCTACCAAAGATCAAAAACACAGAAAACATTCCACAAGATTGGTTTCACAGAAATTCTGAGACCCTGGAGAGCTTTTGTACAAAGGAAAGAGTGAAAGGCAAAGCAGACCTTTCCTCTCCTGGAATTAAAGCGTGGTCTGAATCACCTTGGTCTTTCAGGGACCCTCAAGCCTTGAACTTGGTTTAAAGAGGTCCAAGCACCCCCCCCAAACGCAAACATAAGTCTCCTCCGGAAGACAGCTCCTTCATCCCAGCCCTCAAATTACTCCACAAATATAGTCATGTGTCACACAACGATCTTTCGGTCAATGACAGCCACCTGTACAATGGTGGTCCCATAATATTAGCACCATACAGCCTAGGTGTGTAGTAGGCTACACAATCTAGGTTTGTGTAAGTACACTTGATGATGTTCACACAACAATGAAATGACCTAACGATGCAATGCTCAGAATGTATCTTTGTCGTCAAGCGGCACATGAGTGTACTTTTAACTATAATGAGCAGTACACAGTCAAAGATAACCAACCACACAGGGAAATCAGATTTCATGAGTAATAATCAGCAGAAACGACAATCAGAAACAGGTCCTTAGAAATTTCAGAAACTGAAATACAGACTACAGAAAAACTACGCTTACTATACTTAAAGACGTAAAAGACAAGTTTGAAAATAACTGCAAAGAAAGCTACTGACAAATTGCATAGCAGATTTTTTAAAATAATTAAGTAGAATTTCTGGAAATTAAAAACGTAATAACAAAAGATTTAAAATCAAGGGAAGGTTTAAGAGCAAATCAGACTCAACTGAAAAGAGAATTAGGAACTGGTAGGTCAAAAAAAAATTACTCATAATGCATCACAGAGACAAAAAGACAGAAGAGATAATAAAAGACATAAAGGATAAAATGAGAAGGTTTAACATATCTTAAGCCAGAGTACCAGAAGGAGAGGAGAAGGAGCATGGAGCAAATACAGTATCTAAAAACATTCCCAGTAACAGCAGGGAATTTTCCAGAACTGATGAAAAATACCAAACCACAGTTTCAAGAAGTCCAAAGAAACCCAAGCCAAATAAATAAAAACAAATTCATGGGGCTGGCCCAGTGACACAGTGGTTAAGTTCAAGTGCTCTGCATCGGCGGCCTGGGGTTCTTGGGTTTGGATCCCGGACACGGATATACACATCACTCATCAAGCTATGCTGTGGTGGCATCTCACAAGCAAAATACAGGAAGATTGGGACAGATGTCAGCTCATCGACAATCTTTCTCACCAAAAAAAAAAAATAGCAGTGGCAAGTGGTAATGGTGGAGGTGGTGAGATAGAATGCAAAATTACTTTCAAAGGGCTCTGACCATTTGAATTGATGAACTTCAGTATTTATGTAACTCTCTATACTCTGCTTTATTCCAAAAAGAATTCAAGGCAGCTTATCCAGAGTCATATAACAAAATCCAATAAAATAAATTTAAAATGAGGTAAATAACACAAAGGGGAATAGAAGAGGAAAGTAAGCTGGATGCAGTACTAAGATTCATTCCCAAAATGCATGCTATGAATTCCTATTTGCTTTCTAGAGGGGAACCACAAATTTGGCGTTAAGCGTTTTAGCACCCATACAAAGAGGGAAACATTCAATTACAAGATTTTCAGTAAAAACCAACTAGTCTTTCAAGGAAAACAACAACTCCTAAAGGAGATAATAGTAACGAAATAAAAAACATTTGCAACATCCTCTTACAATAAATAGAGTAACACATTTTACAGGACCAAAGTGTAATTCAGAAAATGCAACTTTATAGGCAAGACCAAGGAATATCACTATGATGTATTCCAGAGGTGGGGCTCAATGTAGGGGGAAGTTCCTAAGGGAAGGGATGGCCTGCAGATGCTTCAGAAAATCTTTAATACGTATTTGTCGCAGTCAAGCTTCTGAAAGTAGGGGCTTTAAGAGCCTTCCTGACTAGTACCTGAGTGCACCTGTTCTGTGTGGGTAACTGGGTACAGGGCCATATACTAAGCTATCCACTAAGCCAGGGGCTGGATAATAGGCTCTTGTGAAAAACCGAGGAGTCAGACTTCATTCCATCTCAACTCATAGGATTCAGGTCCAGAATGTCCCATAACCAGTCTTGTTACTCAACAAAGCAGATAAAATGGCTCTACATTCTAGAAGTGGCATCAATTGAAAAGAAATGAGATTTAACCGGCAGTCATAGCAAAAGAAAAATCAGGACTTGGTACAACTGATTAGGTTGCAGAAAGGAATCAAAGGCACCTACAAAGTTTTGAATGAGGGAGAATAACAGTACTATTAACAGAAAAATTGGGCAGACACATTTTGGAGGAAAGAGAATAGCTCAGTTTCAGGCAAAATGTCTGAGTCTGAATACCTGAGCGGAAGGGGCCGGCCCCGTGGCTTAGCGGTTAAGTGCGCATGCTCTGCTACTGGCGGCCCAGGCTCGGATCCCAGGCGCGCACTGACGCACGGCTTGTCCGGCCATGCTGAGGCGGCGTCCCACATACAGCAACTAGAAGGATGTGCAACTATGACATGCAACTATCTACTGGGGCTTTGGGGACAAAAAAGGGAAAAAAAGGAGGAGGATTGGCAATAGATGTTAGCTCAGGGCTGGTCTTCCTCAGCAAAAAGAGGAGGATTGGCATGGATGTTAGTTCAGGGCTGATCTTCACAACAACACCAATAACAAAAAAGAATACCTGAGTGGAAATGTCTAGAAGACATTTTCTAGAAATGCAGGACTAAAGCTCAGGAAAGGGGTTAGGGATAGAGCTAAAAATCTAGAAATCTCACCATGGAGATAATGACTGAAGTCACTGAGTAGTTCTAATTCCCAAACTCAAACCACTGCCCTAATGCAAACAAAAGAACTGGCTCCCGCCACAAGATACGCCACCTGAAAGAGGCACACGACCACCACACAAAAGGCAGGCTGCATTCCAAAGCGATCCAGCGCACAGTGTGGGCATCCAACACAGCCACATAGAGTCTGACTCAGAAAGATGAATGCATAGACCTACACTCCACCACTAGAGAGCAGAAGAGAATGAAACTAGATGGCTTACACAGAGAATGATACAAATTCTCTACAAAGTAAACTATCCACTCTCCATGTTATATTTAAGAACACACAGGTACATTCTGTTTACAGGACTGGAATTTCCTAAGAATTATTAAGTTAGGTACATGGGGATTTATTAAATACGTCTGAAATTTTCCATGATGAAAGAGTTTTTTAACTTTTTTTTTTTCCCACTGAAGACGACTCACCTGAGCTACCATCCGCTGCCAATCTTCCTCTTTTTTCACTTGAGGAAAATTAGCCCTGAGCTAACATCTGTGCCAATCTTCCTCTATTTTGTATGTGGGTCACCACCACAGCACCACTGACGAGTGGTGTCAGTCTGCATCCTGGATCCGAACCCACAAACCTGGGCCACCTAAGCAGAACATGCTGGACTTAATCACTAGGCCATAGGGCTGGCCCCTGAGATTTTTTTTAACTTTAAAACAATTTCCTAAGACTTATCAGGAGTGAAGACATATCTTTGTGTCTTCAAGCAGCTGACGTCGATCTTCGTGTCATAGAAGAGGCACAAAGGACATGGCAGTTTCTTCCTCCAAAGAAAGACGTGATCAAGGATACCCAAAAGGATTCCTAACTTCTAGAGGAAGAGGCAAAAGTATAAGAGATGCAGTCTTCAGATACACAGTTGGACAGAAGTAAAATATGGGGACTATGGTAGCGTAACAATCAATTGATGAAAAGTAAAAAATAACTTACTCTTTTCAATGAGCTGGTCTTGAACTCCTGCCAATGCACTTACTGCCTAAAAGAAAAAAACCACCAGTTACTAGAAAAATTATCACAGACCTCAGGGGAGCACTCACAGGCAGAAAGGAGAGAGAAAACTCAAAGAAATTTAACTGAGGTCTTCCTCAACAATGGCCACAGAAAGACCCCCCACCTCACTTACAGCTGCTGAAGTCACTGAGGATTTACTGAAGAGTCTCTCAGCCTCCTTAAACTTCCGGTTCCTTCGATCGTTTTTGCTATTGGAGTTTCTAAAACACACACAAAAAACTCATTATAAGCACCAAGCTATGTTTATGGCTCAAGCCGAAGATGTCCCAGGGCAAATGTAAGGAACTCTTTTTTTTTTTCTTTTAATTACCAAGCTCCATACAGAAATGCCTCCATACCACTTGGATTGACCAAAACAACCTTTACGCTGAATGCCTATGTAGAAAGCAATGTTTTCCAGAGTATGGTACGTGCTCCACTGTGGTACATGTGATTACTTTAAGTGGTTCACAATCATTTTCATTTTCATTTTATTTATTAAATTGTATTTATTTTAATTGCACTTATTTTAATGCTTATTACTAAAAACCACTAGCACAGACTAGCGATAGGAAGTGTCTCTGTTAAAATTTAAAGAAAGAACTAGGGTTCCTTAGAGAAATGGCTGATATCAGTTCTGGGACAAGAAAAGGAAAGGTGACAGAGAGCAACAAAGTGCTCAGACTATTGGGTCACGTACAAAGGACAAAGCCCGAGGAGGCTCCCCTGGCCACGTATGGAACAAACTAAGCATCAAAAAGGATAACAATGGGTGTGTCTGCTTTGTAAAAAGTCTCTGAACTGCTTATTTATGATTTGTGCACTTCTCTGAACAGTCACGTACCACATAATGTTTTGGTCAACAACAGACCGCATATACGACGGTGGTCCCATAAGATTAGTACCATACAGCCCAGGTGTGTAGTAGGCTGTACCACCTAGGTCTGTGTAAGTACACTCTATGATGTTCACACAACGACGAAATTGCCTAACGACACATTTCTCAGAAGTTATCCCTGTTGTTAAGTGACACATGACTGTATACATTTCAAGAAATGTATTTATACTAAAAAATAACATAAACCTCTACAATAAAAAAGTGACAGCACTACATCCTAACACACTGATTTTTTAAAAAAATCCATGAGGGCCAGCCCCGTGGCTTAGCGGTTAAGTGCTCGCGCTCCGCTGCTAGCGGCCCTGGTTCAGATCCGAGGCGCGCACCGACTCACCGCTTCTCCGGCCATGCTGAGGCCGCGTCCCACATACAGCAACTAGAAGGATGTGCAGCTATGACATACAACTATCTACTGGGGCTTTGGGGGCGGGGGGGAAATCCATGAGTCTATAGTGATACTAAAGAAAGACGGAGAATGAAAGAGAGAGAAGATAAAAAGGGAAGATTCTTCTTCCAGAATGCCAGTAATAAACGTAAAAGGAATAGTAAAATTAGAATCACTATTTTGCAACCTCCAGTATAATAAGCGATTCAGATAAGAATCAACAATAGATACTAAAACCAGTGATAAAAATTTGGGGGGAGCAGTATATTCACACTGTCTAAAAGTATAACCTCCAAAACTACTTTTTAATTACGAAGAGAAAAAATGAACTTTTATAATGGAGAAATCATATGATCAAACTTAGAAGTACCAATAATGGGACAATCTGACATCCTGCACCTCCGGAGAAAACAGAGGTAAACAACAAGAAGTACACAAATCACTAATGTGACATTTTTGCCAAAAATTTAAACAGGATCTCTTATGAGGTCACAATAAGAAAAAATCAGGGAGCCGGCCCAGTGGTGTTGTGGTTAAGTTTGCATGCTCCACTTCAGCGGCCTGGGGTTTGTGGGTTCGGATCCCTGGCGCAGACCTACAAACCACTCATCAAGCCATGCTGTGGTGGCGTCCCACGTACAAAATAGAGGAAGCCTGGCACAGATGCTAGCTCAGGGACAATCTTCCTCATAAAAAAAAAAGAAGAAAAAATCAGGAACTGGAACATTCCACAAGACAACCTCATAAACAACTTCACCACCAAAAAAGTGGGAGACTCTCCAAAATTAAGAAACTAAAGAGACGTAACAGCAAAATGCAATGCACGGATGCTACGTGGATCAAAACAAGGTAGCAAAGCATTTTGGGGACAATTAGGGAAATCTGAATAAAGACTGTGTATTAGATGATGCTATTAATTTAGTGATAATTTTCTAAGCACGATAACTGTGGTTAGGTAAGAAAAATGTTCTTATTCTTAGGAGGTAATAGCTGGCATAATCAGGGGCAAAGTGTTATGATATATCTGCTTTTAACCTTTAAATGGTTTAGCAAAAAAAAAAAGTATGGGGAGGGCCGGCCTCGTGGCTTAGCGGTTAAGTGCGCGCACTCTGCTACTGGCCGCCCAGGTTCAGATCCCGGGCGCGCACCGACGCACCGCTTCTCCGGCCATGCTGAGGCCACATCCCACATACAGCACCTAGAAGGATGTGCAACTATGACGTACAACTATCTACTGGGGCTTTGGGGGGGAAAAAAAAAAGTATGGGGAAAGGGGTGATATAACCACAAAGAGGCAGCCTGAGGGAGATCCTTGTGGTGATGGAACAATTCTGTATCTTGTTTTGTTTTTTTATTTATTTTTCCCCCAAAGCCCCAGTAGATAGTTGTATGTCATAGTTTCACATCCTTCTAGTTGCTGTATGTGGGACGCGGCCCCAGCATGGCCAGAGAAGCGGCGTGTCGGTGCGTGCCCGGGATCCGAACCCAGGCCACCAGCAGCAGAGCGCGCGCACCCAACTGCTAAGCCACGGGGCCAGCCCCAATTCTGTATCTTGATTGCAGAGGTGGTTACAGGCATCTACACACATGATAAAATGACAGAACTACATATACACATTGTATCGATGTCAATTTCCTGGTTTTGATAGTGCACTAGAGTTACATAAAACCCAACCATTGGGGAAAACTGGGTGAAGGGTACATGAGACCTCCCTGTACTGTTTTTGCAACTTCCTACGTATCTATAATTATTTCAAAATTTTTTTAACAAGTTAAGTATAGATAGATGTGTGTGTTTACATATATTATAGAGAGAGGAAGAGAAAAGAAAGAGAGAAAGCAAATGTGGCAACAAGTTAACAAGTGGTGAATGCTGGTGAAGGGTAACAAGTGTTCATGCACTATGCTTTCAATTTTTCCATAGATTTGAAAAATTTCAAAAAGTTCAGACAGTTTTCAAAAATAATATTACTAAATAAATAGTAGTACAGTTGGCACACAGGTATGGCAAATATCGTGAGGGCGGAGCTCATGACTGATTAAAATGTGGAAAATACTAACAAGAGAGCTGCTGTGTAAAGTATTATATGCTGTACTTCATTTAAGCCTCACACAACCCTGTGCCATAGGCTGGACTTTCTACTTTAGTGATGTAGGATTTGTCCGGAATTACTCAGTGAAGCAATGGCTGAGCCAGAGTCCAAGTTCAAGCCCAGATCTCTTTCCCCACCACCACTTTATTACTGCCTCCCTGCAAACTTGCCACCAAGAATACATATATCCTTAAAAACAAATACTACTAGGGTACAACACAAACACTGCAGGCTTCTGACACTCACTTTTGGTTGGTCAGATACCGATCCCAGCCACGAATAATGTTGCCATACATCTGAGTGTCCTCCAGGTAGCTCCCTTCAAACGCATAGATCTGTCTCTCCAAGTTTGCCAGTGTTTCCTGAGAGATGAAAAACAAGGAAAATGGATAATGCCTTTGAAACGCAAACGTTAAGTCTGATCAAACTGAAAACTCAAGCTCAACTACACTAAACCACCCTGGTAGAAAGACGGATCATATGGGGAGGGGCACGCTGCTTCAGACTAAGCCAGTCTAGACCTGTCTTGTTGGATCCCTTTGAGAATAGAATGGAATAGACAGAGCGCGTCCCCAGAAAAATATACACGCGTGCAAAATTGTCCATATATTTCAGAGGGTTCATAGAAACCTAGCTGTCAAGAACCCCGGCTGAGGCAGAACGTGAGCGGTCGCCACTCCCACGCATAAAAGGTACCGCTACCGGGGAGAAGGAAGGCTGCGCAGCCTCCTGCGCCAACTCGCTCCCCTCCCGGAAGGCTCAGAGAGGCCGCCTGCGCTAGGCTGCCAGTTGCTATGGAAACCTGGAAGGGCAGCTTCAGGTGAGATGGGCCTCCCGCTGCCCAAGCCAAAACGCCATGGGGAGGGAGGGCTTAGCCATCAGGGTGCATGGGACCCTGGCTGCATGTCACAATTCATAATTCCCTAGACTGAGCCCGTTCCCCTCGCCTGTCACTTTCTAGATGTTCCCAAACACATCACATCTGCCCATCAAAAACCCCATCCAACGGATCTACTCCTAGTTCCCAAAAGGACATGCGCCCCTCCATCCTCCAAAGGCCAGACTGGATAACAAGGTGCCCCTCCCATACCCGCCCTGGTGCTACCCCACCCGCCCCAAAGCCCACCGGCAAGCCCGAACCAATCTCCTACAGCCCACCGACACGCCCGCCCCAACCCCCAAAGATCGCGGACCCGCCCGCTTTCCCCCAGCCCGCAGAGCTCACGGACACTCGCCTTTCCAGGCTCCCACGCACAAGCCCCCACTCCCAGGCGCATCGTGCCTCCACGCCCCCGCCCGCCCGGCCCCCTCCCCGGCTCCGCGCCCCGCCCCCGGCCCCGGCCCCGGCCCCCGCTCCGCACGGCCGCGACGCCGAGGCGCCGGCGGGCCGCGGAATGCGCAGCCCGGCCTCGGCCACCGGACTCCCGGGGTAACGGCCTGGCGCGGCGGGGCTGGGGCCCGGAGGCGCGCGCGGGCGCGGGGCACCCACCCGGGCGCCCCGAGTGCCAGCCCCTCACCGCCAGCTCCTGCTTCCGCTTCACGAGCTCCGCCAGCTCCCGCCGGGTGTCCGGGATCTGCGGCGGCGCCGCCTTGTTGTGCATCGCCATGTTGGGCTGAGGCGGGCGGCGGCGGCGCCAGCTGGGGGCGGTCCCTGCGCGCCGCCGCCCGCCAGGGGGCGCCTGCGCCGCACTGCGCCTGCGCGCCCGGCTTCCGGAGCCGCGCGCCGCGCTCTCGGCCTCGGGCTCTCGCGCGCCTCGCCTCGGGCGTTAGCGCTCTGCTCCTGGTCGTAGCCGTGTTTCTCCCCTGGCTGGACGTCTGGGCTTTACGGACGCCACGAATTCACCGTGTCCAAAACTAACCTCCTCCTAAGTCGCCTCAGTGAACGACTTGCACTGTCCACCCAATTGCCCAAGTCAGAAACCTGAGTATCATGCTCATTCTCCTTCACCCCCTTAATCCCATGCAAAACCAAATCCTGTGGACTCGACTCCAGAAGAGCCCGCAAATCCGTTTGCTTTTGTCTGCCACCTCCCTCGTTCATCCAGGCCCTCCCTACTGTTGGCTACATTATTCCAACAGCCTCCTGTTTCCACCGTTAGCTCTATTTAGTCCATTATCCACAGTGGTGCCAGAGGATTTGTTTGTGGAAAACAAACGTGGTGTCTCTCCCCTGGTTAAAATCTTTCAATGGCTTCCCATTGCCCTTTCGAGAGACAAGTATGTGCAGCGGTTAAGGACGCAAACTGGAGCCGAAACTACCGTATTCAAAATCCTGCCTCTACCGTTGATCAGCTGTGCCGCCTAGGGCAGGCAGCTAAATTTCATTGTCCCAACTTCCTCATCTATAAAACATAGGTAGTAATGGTACCTACCAAATAAAATTGCTGTGAGGAGTAAATCGCTTAATGTAGGGGCTTGGCAAGTAATAGGGACTACGTATAAGTATTAGCATTTATCTTTAAGCCCAGCATCCTTAACTTTGTTTTCACTTGGCCCCTGCTTCTTCCCCAGCTCTCTCTATTTTTCAGGGTTCTGCAATTTCACTATCGCGAATGGGATTTTTTTTTTTCATTTTTTTTTTTCTTCCTCGCTTGGATATCTTTCAGTTTCTGAAATCTGTGGATTGATATCTTTCACCAGTTCTGGGAAATTCTCAGCTATTTTTCTTCAGATATGCCTCTGCCTCATTTTCTCTCTCCTTCTGGAACTCAGATTAAACATAATAATCCTGTATGTATGTATGTATTTTTGAGGAAGATTAGCCCTGAGCTAATACCTGTTCCCAATCCTCCTCTTTTTGCTGAGGAAGATTGGCCCTGGGCTAATATCCCGGCTGGGCCGCCCAAGCAGAGCACGTGAACTTAACCTCTACGCCACCAGGCTCCCCCTAATCCTTTATTTTTTTGCCTACTGTCTTTTTTCCATCCTTTTTGTCTCTCTGATGCATTCTGGATAATTACTTTTGTGTGTTGATCTTGTAACCTGGGATCTTGCTGAACTCCCTTATTAATCTAGGAGGGTTTTTTGTAGATTCCTTGGGATTTTTTACATAGACAGTTGTTTCAACTGCAAATAGGAAGTTTTATTTTTTTCTTTCTAATCTGTATGCTTTTTATTTCCTTTCTTTGCCTTCCTATGCTGGCTAGGACTTCCAGTTCTATGTTGAATAAGAGCAGTTGGAGTGGACATCCTTGACTTGTTCCCTATTTTAGGAGGAAAGTATTCAGTCTTTTACCATTAAGTATGATGTTAACTGTAGGGTTTTTGTAGATGCTCTTTATCAAGTTGAGGAAGTTTTCCTTTATTCCTGGTTTACTGACAGTTTCTATCATGAATGCGTATTGAATTTTGTCAAATGCTTTTTCTGCATCAATTAACATGATCATGATTTTTTGTCTCTACTCTCTTGATATGATGGATTACATACATTCGTTTCCAACTGTTGAACCAGCCTTGCATATCTGGAATAAACCCTACTTGGCCATGTTGTGTAATTATTTTTATCTATTGCTGGATTCAATTTGCTAATATTTTATCGAGAATTTTTGTGGCTAAGTTCATGGGATGTTGGTCTGTAGTTTTCTTTAAGTTAGGAGGTGTTCCCTGCTTTTCTGATTTCTGAAAGAGATGGTACAGAATGGTGCTAATTCTTGAAATGTTTGGTAGAATTCTTCAGTGAAACCACCGTCTGGGCCTAGATATTTCTTTTTGGAAGCTTTTAATTACACATTCAATTTCTTAAATAGTTATAGGACTATTCAGATGATCTACTTCATATCAGGTGTATTTTGGTATTTTATGGTTTTGAGAAATTGTTTGATTTCATCTAAGTTGTTAAATTTACGTGCCTGAATAATTTCTTTTGACATATCTTCCAGTTCACTAATTTTCCCTGAAGCTTCTGTTAAAGCCATCCATTGATGGGTTTACAGTTATTGTGTTTTTCATTTCTAAAAGTTTTTGTGTGTGTGTGTGTGAGGAGGATCAGCCCTGAGCTAACATCCATGCTAATCCTCCTCTTTTTTTGCTGAGGAAGACCGGCTCTGAGCTAACATCTATTGCCAATCCTCCTCCTTTTTTTTTCCCCAAAGCCCCAGTAGATAGTTGTATGTCATAGTTGCACATCCTTCTAGTTGTTGTATGTGGGACGCGGCCTCAGCGTGGCCGGATAAGCAGTGCTTCGGTGCACGCCCAGGATCGAACCTGGGCCGCCAGTAGTGGAGTGCGCGCACTTAACTGCTAATCCATGGAGCCGGCCCTCTAAAAGTTTTAGTTGGTCTTTTATTTTTTTATTTTTTTTCTGTTAAAATGATTTAATATTTTGTAAATGATACAAAATTTCTTCTTTTCAATTAATGAGCTATTTTCTTTTTTTTTTAATTTTTTGTTTATTGCAGTAACATTGGTTTATAACATTGTATAAATTTCAGGTGTACATCATTATACTTCTATTTCTGCATAGATTACATTATGTTCACCATCCAAATACTAATTACAACCCATCACCACACACATGTGCTGAATTATCCCTTTTGCCCTCCTCCCTCCCCCCTTCCCCTCTGGTAACCACCAATCCAATCTCTGTCTCTGTTTGTTTGTTTGTTTATTGTTGTTATCATCTACTACTTAGTGAAGGAAATCATACGGTATTTGACCTTCTCCCTCTGACTTATTTCACTTTGCATAATACCCTCAATGTCCATCCATGTTGTCACAAATGGCTGGATTTCATCGTTTCTTATGGCTGAGTAGTATTCCATTGTGTATATATACCACAGCTTCTTAATCCATTCGTCCCTTGATGGGCACTTAGGTTGCTTCCAAGTCTTGGCTATTGTGAATAACGCTGCAATGAACACAGGGGTGCATGTATCTTTACGCATTGGTGTTTTCAAGTTCTTTGGGTAAATACCCAGCAGTGGAATAGCTGGATCATTTGGTAGTTCTATCCTTGATTTTTTGAGGAATCTCCATACTGTTTTCCATAGTGGCTGCACCAGTTTGCACTCCCACCAGCAGTGTGTGAGAGTTCCCTTCTCTCCACATCCTCTCCAACACATGTTGTTTCCTGTCTTGTTAGTTATAGCCATTCTGACGGGCATGAGGTGATATCTCATTGTAGTTTTGATTTGCATTTCCCTGATAGTTAATGATTTTGAACATCTTTTCATGTGTCTGTTGGCCATCTGTATATCTTCTTTGGAGAAATGTCTGTTCAGGTCTTTTGCCCATTTTTTTAATTGAGTTGTTAGTTTTTTTGTTGTCGAGATGCATGAGTTCTTTATATATTTTGGAGATTAACCCCTTATCAGATGTATGGTTTGCAAATATCTTCTCCCAATTGTTAGGTTGTCTTTTCGTTTTGTTGATGGTTTCCTTTGCTGTGCAGAAGCTTTTTAGTTTGATGTAGTCCCATTTGTTTGTTTTTTCTATTGTTTCTCTTGCCCGGTCAGACATGGTGCTTGAAAATATGTTGCTAAGACCGACGTCGAAGAGCATACTGCCTATGTTTTCTTCTAGAAGTTTCATAGTTTCAGGTCTTACATTCAAGTCTTTAATCCATTTGGAGTTAATTTTTGTGTACAGTGTAAGGTAAGGGTCTACTTTCATTTTTTTGCATATGGCTATCCAGTTTTCCCAACACCATTTGTTGAAGTAGTTGGTCTTCTAAATAACTTCCTTTTCATTTGTTGCCATTTCTTGTTCCCTGTGGGTATTTTAAAATTTATCATTTATTTCTTTGAAAATAGGAACCACAGGGCCAGCCCTGAGGCAGTTAAGTGCGCGTGCTCTGCTGCTGGCGGCCCCGGTTCCGATCGGGCTCGCACCGACTTATGACTTGTCAGGCCATGCTGTGGCGGCATCCCACAAAAAGTGGAGGAAGATCGGCACAGATGTTAGCTCAGGGCCAGTCTTCCTCAGCAAAAAGAGGAAGATTTGGCATGGATGTTAGCTCAGGGCTGATCTTCCTCACCAAAAAAAAAAAAGAAAGAAAATAGGAACCATGAACATTTTATAGTATCTTCTAATGCAAGTATCTGAAGTCTTTGAGAATCAGTTTCTGTTATCTTATTTCTGTTGGTTCTCAGCTAGAAGTGCCTTTTCTTTCTTTTTTTTAAATTTTATTTATTTATTTTCCCCCAAAGCCCCAGTAGATAGTTGTATGTCATAGCTGCACATCCTTCTAGTTGCTGTATGTGGGACGCGGCCTCAGCATGGCCGGAGAAGCGGTGCGTCGGTGCACGCCCGGGATCCGAACCGGGGCCGCCAGCAGGGGAGCGCACACTTAACCACTAAGCCACGGGGTTGGCCCTAGAAGTGCCTTTTCTTTGCAGAAAAAAATGTGGCAATAACTGGAGGGGAGATAAAAAGTCCCTTCCTCCAAAGAGCAATTTCATTTATTTCTGTCAGACACCAGGAGGCACTAATAGTACAGCGTCATCTTAAACCGAGTTCAAGGCTTGAGTTTTCCTGAGTGCTCAGGCTGCAAATCCCTAGGAGGATTTGATTTCTGATCCACTCTTATATTTTGAAGAGTATAGCCCTTTGGCATGCCCATGTTTACCGAACCAGGTTCGTTTTTGCCCGTTGCCCAGAAAGCCAAACACTGAGATGACGAGATTCCAGAGAGAGGGGGTTTAATCACAGGGCAGCCAAGTGAGGAAAACGGGAGAACAATTCTCAAATCCGCCTCCCCACTGAGGACTCAGGGGTATTTATGGGGTGAGGGCAAGGTGGTCTGAAATGTGGAGATAGATGATTGGAGGGAGGAGAGGTGAGGTAACTGATAATCTGCGCAAGCGTAGTCAGACTTCATGCCTTTTCATAGGACGCATGTTCACAAAATGGCGATGTTGCATGACCTGAGGGTGGAGTTTTAGCCTCTTGACGTCAAAAGTTCGCTTATCGGACATCTGCGCAGGCCCAGTTGATGGGTTGGTAGTTTCAACTGGCCTGAAGTGGACAAGGAGTTCTAATTCCTGAAAAACAGCTCAAACACCAATTACCATGGTGACCCAGGCTCCAGGGAGATGTTATCTATAGGAATCTAGTGGGAGTCAGATAGCATATTGCCTAAACAGCACAGTTAACAATGGGTGGGTAAACAGCTAAAAGCTATAACCAGTCATTGCAAAAAGGAAAAAAAAAAACTTTAGTTCCTAGCTTCTTAACCATCAATGGCTAACTGTTTGCAGGTTTCACTCGCTTTTTGTGGGAAACACCTGTCAGTCTACCCATTCTGTGTGGGCTTTGGATTTTGATTTCTGTCCCATTCAACCTGGGGTAAGGTCTGATATGCTAGAATCAAATATGGTTTGCCTTTAGATCAAATGTGGTTTCCAGCCATCAATGCTCCATTTCTCTCTGGATTCTCGCTTATCTTCACTTTTGGCCTGATAACTTGGACACTTTAAGAAATTTTTTTGCTTATATTTTATCCAGAAGTTTTGGCTGTATTCAGCAGGAGGGGTCAGAAAAATAACTGAGTCTGTCACTGTCAGAAACCAGAAGTCTCACTCACCCCCTTTCCCCTGTTGAACGTCAAGTGCTTCCAAAGCCTCACTGGTTTATCACGTCAGCACTTCCACGTGCTAGTCTCTCTGCCTGGAAATATTCCTCTCTTTCCTCATCCCCACTGGCCTCTTCTGGCTACCTGCTCATTCTTCCCTGACTCCCAAGGCTTTGTTAAATCCTATTTCTCTGTGCTTCCACAATCCCCAATGCTTCTCCTATCTAGCACTGTCTGTAGCTGTTGGTTATATTGCTCCGTAAGGGCCAGACCTTGTACATCTCATGGCTGTAAGAGGCAGCACATCACAGTGGTTAAGAATGTGGCATCTGGGGGGCCGGCCTGGTGGCACAACAGTTAAGTGCGCGCGCTCCACTGCAGTGGCCCGGGGTTCGCAGATTCGGATCCCGGGCGCGCACCTACAAACCGCTTGTTAAGCCATGCTGTGGCAGCGTCCCATATAAAGTAGAGGAAGATGGGCATGGATGTTAGCCCAGGGCCAATCTTTCTCAAGAAAAAAGGGAAGGATTGGCATCGGATGTTAGCTCAGGGCTAGCCCTTGCGCCAAAAAAAAAAAAAAAATGTGGCATCTGGAAACAGAGTGACTGGGTTTTTGAATCCTGGTCCTACCTACCACTCTGTGATCTTAACCTCTCTGTGCCTCAGTTTTTGCATCTGCAAAATGGAAAGATAATACAAGCCTGCCTCATACAGTTACGAGGATGAAATAAGTTAATGAGCATTAGTGCTCATGTAAAATACTTAGAACTGGGCCTTGAACATTGAAAGTGCTCCTAAGTACTGGCCGGTTTTATCATCGAGGTCTCAGTTCACGGCACTTCTTAGGCACCCAAATTATTGAATGTTTGTCTATTTTTATGAATCAACACGATTTCCAAGCAGCTCTATGACTTGGTAAGGTGAGGATTTGCCTGAGCCTCTCTCTACCTCTGAAAGTCCCATTCACTGTGATTTCTTTGAAACCACTATGAATCAGGCAGCTTAACGAACCAGCTGTCTTTTCCCTCCTCAAATCTCTCCACTAAGCTCTGCTAGGGAGGTGGGAGGGAACAACCCAGAGGAAGGACCACTGAACCAGGACTGAGATGACTTCTCATCCTAGCTTTACCACTGCCCTGCTGTGGGACTTCAGGTAAATAGCTTAATTCTGTAGGATCCTTTCCACATACTCCACTCCAGTCCTGCTGTCCCCTAGACTGCTCAGTCTGAAGCCATGCCCTCCTCTACTACTGGTTCAAAATCCGCCTCTTCTCTAAGGCATACCTCAAATAGCATCTCTGGCACAAGGTGCAGCCCACCTCCAAATTACCACTCCCTGTTTCTAACTTGCAATTGTAAACCTATTGTTAGCATAATAAGCTTATGCAAGGGTTGATTGATTGGATTAATTCACTTTAACTTTAGAGTAAACGTGAACAAATCAACTGTCTTTTTCAATAGTTTCCCACTTGATAAATGGAAACTTTACCAAGAGACCAAATGAAGCTTTCAATTCCAAAGCTTTAATTTAGGGCCGGCCCCGTGGCTTAGCGGTTAAGTGCGCGTGCTCCGCTACTGGCGGCCCCGGTTCCGGTTCGGATCCCGGGCGCGCACCGACACACCGCTTCTCTGGCCATGCTGAGGCTGCGTCCCACGTACAGCAACTAGAAGGATGTGCAGCTATGACATACAACTATCTACTGGGGCTTTGGGGAAAAAAAAAAGGAGGATTGGCAATAGATGTTAGCTCAGAGCCGGTCTTCCTCAGCAAAAAAAGAGGAGGATTAGCATGGATGTTAGCTCAGGGCTGATCTTCTTCACAAAAAAAAAAAAAAACAAAGCTGTAATTTAAATCAAGTAGCCTTTTCACTTGATACAAACCCACATACCCAGTAACATTGTGGGCTCAGAATGTTGCACAAGCAGGCACTGCTGGCGTGTTGTGTGTGTGTCACTCTTAGGCTCTCATTAAAATATCATTTCGTTCCTCACATCCACAACTAATTTCCACAAAGGGAAGGATGTTAAAAAAATATAAACCATCTGTGCACCATATCAAATGATAATCAAACTACAATATATATTTCAGTTCTAAGCCTTTTAAAACCAAGCTATATTGTATACTGGCATATTCAATACAATAATACAAAATAAAAAAAAAAAACCTTCAGTTATCTGCATTGATTACTCTGCTTTCACTTATCACCAGGATACAATAAAAGTTATTTGAAAGTTACATCATCAGTTGCACTGAATGAGCTGTCCTTTGTCAATGTTAGAATGAGGGAACTAGAAGATGACTAGGAAGAGGCTTGATGGGGAAAATCTGAAGATTCTGTCCCAGACCTCGTCAGAACAGTAGACCACCAGAGGATTTGGGGGAGGGGCTCAGAAGCAAAGGGCTGTTTTGCAGATAGCTTGATTTTGACAGCAATGATTTGCACAAGCCAGCCAAGGTGGAGAAAAGGTGGAAAAAAAAGTTGTCAATAGCTAAAATGAACATGAGTTTCTAAGCAATGACTTAATGCAAGAAGAAAGTTTTAGGGTTATGTCAATTTCTTTTTTCTGTTTTTTGTGAGGAAGATCAGCCCCGAGCTAACATCTGATGCCAATCCTTTTTTTTTTTTTTTTTTTGCTGAGGAAGATTGGCCCTGAGCTAACATCCATGGCCCTTCTTCCTCTACTTTATATGGGACGCCACCACAGCATGGCTTGACAAGCAGTGTGTCACACGCCCGGGCTCCAAACCTGCGAACCTTGGGCCGCCGAAGTGGAGCATGCACACTTAACTGCTTGCACCACCAGGCCGGCCCCTTGGGGTATGTCAATTTAAAATGAGAAGTCTGCTGCTGCTATCTGGCTTTGGAGATGGGTAATGTCTTTTCTTTGACTCTCTTTCTTTAAGTAAAAGGGGTTGGGGGGGAGAATACCTTCCCCGATATTTGGCATGAAGAATCTCTTAATCCAGGAAGCAAAACTGTTACCACACATTGGGCCCTCTTATTGAAAAATGTAGGCGAAGTGGTCATCTATCTCAGTGTCCCCCAGGACGATGTCTGAAGCAAAGCCCAAGGCTACCAGGAAGCAGTGGAGTAGCACAGACTGAACAAAGGGGCCCTGGAGCGAGATGCCCAGTTAGTGCCTAATCCCAGAAAGAGAAAACCATCAGTCTGGATTAAGAGAAAAATTTATCAGAACAAAAACTACCTTTTAGACATGCACATATGTAATATGTGATCCATGGCACACATCAAAATTAGGAAAACAGCGGTTATAGGGGCCAATGTGGAACACTTGGGGGGGACCTGCTAACCGCTCTTACATGGTTGTAGCTTCTCTTCATCTTCCCTTTCATGTAACTGACCTTATTCAGTGTCCACTCTTCAAAGGGGATCTTTCCATTTCTTTTGAATAAACATTAGTCAGCTGCCCCTCCCCACACTAGTCAACACTTGGCCCTGAGTACACATGGGTATGTGAGACCTTCGTGGAAAAACAATGATAAAGACGACAATCTAATAGCATCATACATTTCAACCCAAGAGGAAGAGTTGGCAGCAGCACGGAGTGAGTTGCAATCTCTCTCCTTTCTCCCCCCAACCCCCTCACCACCTGAGGGTAAAACAGCAGTGACAGGGATACTGGTATGAGGCCCATGAGTATAACCTGCCCCAACTCTGACTATTCTGGGAAGGAAAATCCCGTCACTGCCAATTTAGAAAACACTGCTGCTTCCACAGGACCAACCCTCACTTGCCGAGATTTGAAGATCTGGACTCCAATGCAGGCGTGGGTCCTAGCTTCACTATTTCCTTGTCTTGCCCCCATGACACCCTCCACAACTACCTATTTTTACCTCAAAAATATTGATACAAAGATTCCTTTAGCAGCAAATAGACATATGCACACAAGGTCCTTTATGCCAGGAAAGTATTACTCTTTGAAATGAGGCTATATTTACAAATTTTATTATTTTTTATCTCAAAAATACATATAAATGAAAACCTGCTCTTCAAATGCAAGGAGGCCTTTGCCTATAACGTAGAATTACATTTACAACCACAAAACATTCTCATACGAAAATCAGTATGCAGCTCTTCACACACAATTTTATATATGTATACACACACACACACATAATATATGTAAGTAGTTATGACTTTTCTACTTACAAATATTCCTCTGGTGGAAAATTAGGAAACTGGGCAATTCCCATGCTTTCTAGCCTTGGGAAGGGAAATACAACCTCTCTTAACGTTCTTTAAAAAGATGAAACATGTAAACTACACAATCTCCTTTAGACATATACACATATTGTTAGAATAAAGCAAGGACCCTGCCACATAAATGATAGTGTGTTTCTTAAAAAAAGAAGAAAGGAGATGATATTTGAATAAAAATGTAAAGTTGAAGAACAGATAAGATGATCAAAATTGTTATGTACATGCGCCATGGAGAAATCAGAATTCTCTCATAGGAAACAGATCCATGACCCATTTCAGCCTCTCGTGACATTAAATCAGCACCCACTGGCAGTAGCCATGATCTTCCTGTACAGTCATATGCTTAAGCAGGCTCCATAAAGCATCTGTTTAAGTCCAACAGGCAACAATGAGGTCATGTAGTAAATTCCCACCCCCCAAAAACGAAGTGCAAAATCAACCTCTGTGACTCAAGAGCTCAACCAGGGCAAAGCTTTGGTATATACTGGAGGCTGTTTTGGTGATAACCAAAGCTTAGGAAGATTCTCTGTTCAGGGGTTTGCCACAAAAACAAAAACAAACCCAGTCTGCAAAGCCTAACGACTATATAAATAAACTGTACAAAGAGAACAAACCACAGTTCACCTTTAACCAAGGGATTATAGTTTCCTAGGCAGCAGTTCTGAAAGCACCAACTAAAGCCACAACGCTTCTACTAAAACACGATGTGTTGGTGAGACTGTTCTGAAAATAAATGCCCATAGGCATGTGGTTGATGTGCCACAGAAAAAAGGCCAACCAAACAGAAGTCAGTTTTCTTACACTGTAACATAAGCTGGTCAGCAACAGAGGAAAGACTTAAGGCAATAAGAGGCATTACAGAGAGCACCACGGTGCTCTTTCAGTCAATCCCAAAGCCTTTGAAGAAAGAAAAGGTCTCTCAAGAGTTTGGGTTGTTTCTTAGTTTGCTAGCTGTCAGATACTTCCTCCTCCTCCTCGTCATCCTCATCTTCTTTCCTGTCTACTTCAGAGGTGTCAGAGGACTCATGAAGCAGAACATACTCTCTGCTGCTGAACCCAAATTTAAGTACATCCTTTTCCTTCAGTTCATAGTATCTCTGTGGCTCAATGCGCTTGTTGTTCAAAAACGTTCCATTGCCTGAGCCAAGGTCAATGATGTAGGGCTTCACTCTGCGGCCAACTGTCCCATCAGCACGAGTGTATTCCACGAGCCTAGTAGAGATAAAGCAGAAAACTGTGAGCAAAATCCTGCTCAGATCATCCAGCTCTTTGCTAACACAGCCTAGGAGAGGTAAATAACCTGGCTTGAACACAGTTCAAGTTGAAACTCTAGGAAATCAAGGGTAAGGCATGACCTGGAAATTGGGAGCAAGTTAAATATACTTAGTAGAAAAGGTGAGAACTGGTCATGGGGAGGGAGGGGGGAAATCCATGGTAGATCAAAAGCTTAAATGCAGAATCCAAGGCCTCTTGCCATGGTTAAGAAAATACATTTTTGGTGTTGTTTATCATCAATATAATGCTTCTTTCACCTATATTTCAATATATTTTAGCTCCTGTCCCAATGGGAATAAAGCAGTAGATCTGGACTTCAGAGTCGAGGGAGCTAGATTCGAGCCCGAGTTCTACTATGGTGATCATTTATTTGCTGACCTTCAGTCTTCTCATCTGTCACATGGGGATATTAATCCCTGTCCTATCCTCCTCACAGGATTGTTGTGAGGATCAAACAATAACAGAGGTACTAGACAAACTGTCAAGATACAGATTCAGCTAACACACATGCCAGGCATTCTCAGTTACGTTTCCATTTAACCCTCACAATAGCCCTGTGAGGTAGGCAGAAACTGAGGTCCAGAGAGTGGCTTGCGCCCCAGGGCAAAACCTGGTGAGGGGCAGTGGCAGGATTCAAAATCGGGATTTCTGACACCAAGTTCTATGCTCTTATACAGATGTAAGTGATGATTCAAAGGGCAGTTAAATACAAGGGGTATGGGGTTCTTCTGCATATACGTGTACACAAATCTTAGCAACCCTAACTGACAGACATTCAGCTTCCTGTTCGAGCTTCAGCTCCTTTCTGCAAACGTACACTTACCGATACTGAAAGACCGCGTGCTGCTTGGAACAGGAGGGATGGTCGATGGGAATGTCTGCGATGCGGCGGTGCCGGCCCAGGAGGTAAGCGCTTTGTCGATGGATGTACATGACTGGAAGCACCTCATCATTTTTAAATGGGTAGAGACGCCACCGTTTTTTTGGGATACGTGCTTCTGGGGGCTCGCTGTATTTAATGACTACACCCCGGAATGTGTTGGTGTCCTCGAGAAGTGCCCCCGAAAGTTCAAAGCTTGGCTTTTCTTTAACAGGCACCTCTTTGTCTTTGTTGTTGCCACCAGGTCGAGGAACCAACTCCTGAGACTCATTACCACCCGCGCTAGCTTCATTCTTCTGGCGATGCTCCCGCCGCCGGGCATTATAAAACTCCCGCTCTGCTTCCTGAGCCTGCAGGTTCTGAATGTCCCGATCCCGTCCCTGAGCCTGCCCACTCCCGGGCCTCTCGTTTGAGGTTCTCCTCTGGTGGGAATGGCCCCTGTGTCTGTCTCGGTCACTGTTCCTGGCTCGCCTGTGTTCCTGTCCTGAAGGTTCCCGGTGCTGCCGATCCTCCCGGCCTCTCCGGGGATGATCCTCACGTTCCTGAAATTCAAACAGAGTCAGTGAATTAAAGGTAGTCTGCAATCTATGAAAAAGCTGCAATCAAAAAGCCATTTGTGATTTGGACTTTGGCATTCAGAGCAAAACGTCCCGCAGAAATAAGGTTATCAGTGGTGGCTGTGTTCCCTTGCCACACAGTCTATGTATCCCATGCTGCTACCCAGCTACAGCTCTAACAGCGCAAACGCATGTCCTGAGCCCTAAAAACAAGGGCACCTACAGGCAAACTTAGAGGGAAGCACAGACAGAAAACAGAACTCACCAACAGAGTTAAGTAGTCATGTACAAAATCATTATGTAAAGAGGAAGGCCAGCTTTCTTTTATGCCAAAAGTGAAACTGTAACAGTAGTTTTAAAAGAGCTCATTTCAACAGTAACAAAAACTATTCACTACCTATGAATACACTTAAGAAATATGCAAAACATACAAGAAGAAACTTGTAAAAATTTACTAATACATATTCTTTAAAGATCTGAAAAAATCAAAAAATATACCACGGTTTCAATACTGAAAAAGACTCAGTATTGAAAATCAGCCTGGTAGAAAATGTCTGCAACACATAACATATACTAATATAGCAAGAAGAAAATAAATCAATAAGAAAGACAATTCAACAGAAAAATGGGCAAAAGATATTACCAAGCAATTTTCAGAAGAAATAAATATCTAATGAACACATGAAATAAGCTTATCCTTAATTATAACCAAAGCATCAGAGTTCACCAGGGAGCCCTGCACACAAGCAAGGCTGCCTGTCCTGGAAAGGGGTAAAGAGGAAATCCTCAGCAGTGGACTGAGATAGCCTGCCCCCAGGCCTTCTCCCTGAGGTACACAGGGGTCAAGTAGGGGCCTGCTTGCTCAGAACAGGATTCCGTTTTCCTAGATTTCCTAGTCTCCACTGACAAGCATCAAGAGGGAGCCTCAGACACCCATCCCTCCTACCCTAAGATGTTCACAAGATTGCCACCACGATCTGCCTGGAATTCTCCACCACTAATCTCATTATGCCCTTTATCCCTGATTAAATGAGTCACTACAAGAAGCCACAGACTCCAGCCATCGCCCCCACCTCCTTTGTATTCTAATCTCCATGAGGCACTGTACATCCACTATTCTGTCCCCAAATCCCACCCTTCTTCAACTCCTGAAACCATTTTACTACGCCCCCTGGAATGGAAAGCTCAGAGAAATCTACACCCTTAACATTTTCTCTGCAAGTTCCCCTCTCCTCTCCTCTGACAGAACCCTCACTCTGCCCTAGTACACTACTTCCCTGCAGCTCTCTCAAAGGGCAGCTGTTTTTGCCCCACAGACCCTCCCAGTCCCCACCATCTCTAGGTCTGGACATAAGGTAGGTGTCCTCCTTGCTTCTCATTGCCAATTCTAGAACACTCCCCAACCTCTCCCTTTTCCCTAAGAGCCCCAGCCCTGAACCTCCCCAAGACCGTTATCACCCATTACTCTCATTGTTGCTGTCATTCACTAACCCTCAATCACTCCCCTTCACTTCTTGCTGATTGTGCTTCTAGCTCAGGTCATTCTCTCCACCATTACTCTTGGTGATTTCAGTAACACAGAGGCGGCCCTTGACACGCTGACCCCTGTTCTTTGAGTTCCTCTCTTCCAGTGACGTTATCTGTCTCCTCCCTTCACCTCAGCCACTCACTCCCACGGCTATACACAGACCATTCCATTTCCAATAACTGCAACCCCTCTATAATTTCAGTCTCAAGCAATCCTCTTTCTGGCCCCCTTTCCAGTTCACATCTTCCCCAACTCTAACAATCCTTATCCCAATAAGACATCCAAGCCTTTGATTCGACTACCACTGCACAGTCCCTCACCCTCTTGATGGCCTCTCTCCCTTCCTGTCTAATTTAAATTCCATCGTCAAGCAGCATGATCACTCCCTTGCAGACTTAAATCGCTTGCCCCTATGCCATCCTGTCGTACCTTCCTGGCAAAACCACAACCAGCATGAAGCACGTGAAAGTGGCTGGAGAAAAACACAAACCATTCTGATTTGTCGCACCGTAGATGTATGACCCCAAGCTATACATAGATGTATGACACCCAGCAATCATCCCACATTTCCCTGATCCGTTCATTCTCCCAGTTTCACCCCTTCTCTCTCCTCAAATCTCCTACATGGTCTTCCCCATCACTTATTCACTCAGAAGGGATTTCCCACATCTACCCACCTACCAGTATCTACACCCATACACTCTGCCTTCCTTTCCTGTCACCATGAGTGAACTATCTGTGCTTCTATCTGAAGCTAATTCCTATACTGGGAGCTTGATCCCATCCCCTCTCAAGATTCTCCCCTCTCTCGTACATAATCTATTCCCCCCTTCCTCTACTGGATCATTCCCATCAGCACAGGAACCTGCTCTTCTCTAGACTCCATTTCCCAAGCCAGTTTCTACTCTATTTCTTCACTCCTCTTTACAGTAACACTCCTCAAAAGAGTTTTGATTTTTTAATCAGTCTCCAATTCTTCTCCCATTTTCTTTTAAACCCTCCAATTAGGTTTCACCCTTATTACTCCACTAACATTGCTGGTCAAGGTCACCAATGATCTCCACAACACTAAATCTAATAGCCAATTTTCAGTCTTCATTTTAAATATGTGTATACCAAGCAAAATGAGTCAACACTATGGAGAGAATATGACAAACTACATAACCAGATAACACAAAACAACTAAGATTTCAATATACACTCTCAGTTACTGATCAGTCAAGTAGGATAATATATAATATGGTTCTTTTTTTTTTTTTTTAATTTTATTTATTTATTTTTCCCCCAAAGCCCCAGTGGATAGTTGTATGTCATAGCTGCACATCCTTCTAGTTGCTGTACGTGGGACACGGCCTCAGCGTGGCCGGAGAAGCGGTGCCTCGGTGCATGCCCGGGATCTGAACCCCGGGCCGCCAGTAGCGGAGCGCGCGCACTTAACCACTAAGCCACGGGGCCGGCCCCAATATGGTTCTTTTTTTAAATTAAAATCTTTGTATGGAATACATATAAACACACACACGCATACCAAAACATAAAGGAAAAGAAGAGAACATAAGCGTAATAGAGCCTTGAACTATAAATATCAAACTACAGGGTGCCGGCCCTGTGGCGTAGTGGTTAAGTTCGCACATTCCACGTCAGTGCCCTAGGGTTTGCCGGTTCAGATCCTGGGCGCGGACCTACTCGCTGCTCATCAAGCCACACTGAGGCAGTGTCCCACACTGCCTCTACAACGACGACGAGCTACAACTCTTCAACTATGATACACAACTACATACTGGGGCTTTGGGGATCAAAAAGAAAAAGAGGAAGATTGGCAACAGCTGTTAGCGCAAGGCCACTCTTCCTCAAAAAAAAAAAAAAAATCAAACTACTAAAACAGTTACCTTTGGGGAGTGAGGTGATTTTTTTGTTTAGGGAGAGGGGTGCGATTATGGGGATAATGAGAGGAGGAGCCATATACTACATATACCTTACATAGACTATACTCTCACTTTTTATTTTATATACTTCTGTGTTATTACAACGAGCATGCACTCAATACATTTTTTTAAACGGTGATGCAGAGGTGGAGAAGAGAACACCCGTCAGCACAAGTCATGCTTCAGTCGGAGGCTGTGTGCTGCCTACAATCCATGTGAAAGTCACTTCGCTTCAATCACCTGTCAAGCCCTTTGCTTTAGAGCCATTTCCAAGTTTCTAGCTGATCAATACACAGAAATCAGCATTTAAAGAGATAATTTGCGAGGCCGGCCCGGTGGCACAAACAGTTAAGTGCATGCGCTCCACTGTGGCGAGCCGGGGTTCACCGGTTCGCATCCCAGGCGAGCACCAATGCACCGCTTGTCAAGCCATGCTGTGGCAGCATCCCATATAAAGCGGAGAAAGATGGGCATGGATGTTAGCCCAGGGCCAGTCTTCCTAAGCAAAAAGAGGAGGATTGGCAGATGTTAGCTCAGGGCCGAGCTTCCTCACACACACAAAAAAGATAATTTGGGGTCAGGATGGAAATTAGCATATATAAGCAAACTAAAACTTTTCGAAATAATAATAATTACAGAAAAGTTCCATGCTAACAGCTCCAGGATTTATTGTAAAATGCTGATTTAGAAACCAGAGGTAAAGAGCTGCAAGTTGTACATAAACAAACAAACAAACAAACACACCAAAAAAACTCCAAGTGGTTTGAGAGGCTCAATCTGGGTGCTGTGGTTCCAGGGGCTGAATTCTGAGACAGCCAAAGCAGTGCCTGACCAACTCATATAAAAGACTATCAAGACTGTCTGGCTTTACATCTTTAAGGTAGTAGAAAGTTGGCCTACACTCTCTGAAATTCATAGGAAAATCCATTGTCTCTATTTGCATTTTGAAACACTGTTGTTAGTGTCAGCCAGTGGATTCCGACTCCTAGCCACCCTGTGCACAGCAGAGCGGAACCCTTCTCAGTCTTTTTGCGCCATCCTCTCACCTTCTGGCGCACTATCAGATAATGCTCCACTGCTAGTCACAGGGTTTTCGTGGCCAATTTTTTCAGAAGTGGGAGGCCAGGTCCTTCTTCCTAGTGTGTCTTAGTCTGGAAGCTCTGCTGAAACCTGTCCACTATGGGTGACCCTGCTGGTATTTGTAACATAAGAGCTTCTTTAAAAAGAAGACTGAATGCTTGTCCTTCAAGACTGAGGACAAGGCAAGGGTGTCTGCTCTCACTACTGTTATTCAACAAAGTGCTGGAAGTCTCAGCCAGCTCAACAAGGCAGGCAGTAAAACATATATAGATTGCAAAGGAAGAAATAAAATTGTCCCTATTTGTAGATATGACTGTCTATGCAGAAAATCCTGAATAATCTACAAAAATCCTCCTAGAATAAATGAGTGAGTATAGTAAGGTCATAGGATATAATATAAAGATACAAAAATCAATTCTCTTTCTATATTCTAGCAATGAACATGGGGGCACTGAAATTTAAAATATCACTTATAACCACTCCAAAAAAAAAAACTTAAGCATAAGTCTAAGAAAACACGTATAGGACTTGTATGCTGAAAACTACAAATGTTGATGAAAGAAATCAAAGATCTAAATAAATGGAGACACACATAGTGTTCATGGATTGGAAGACTCAATATAATAAAAAAGCCAATTCTCTCCAAAATTCAGGTTTAACACAATTCCTATCAAAATTCTAGCAAGGTTTTTTGTTTTTATAGATACAGACAAAATTGCTCTAAAATTTATATGGAAAAACAAAGGAACTAGAATAGCTAAAACGATTTTAAAAAAGAAGAAAGTGAGAAAAATCAGTCTATCTGATTTAAGAATTATTATTATATTGCTACAGTAATGAAGGCTGTGTAGTATTGGCAGAATGATAGACAGATCAATGGAACAGAAGAGAGAACCCAGAAATAAACCCACACACACGCCCAACTGATTCTTGACGAAGAAGCAAAAACAATTCAAGGAAGGAAAGAGCCTTTTCAACAAATGGTGCTGGAGCAGGTGGACATTCGTTAGGAAAAAAATAAATCTCGACCCAAGGCTCATGAGGTTTAATTCAACAAACTCAAAATAGATCATGGACTTAAACATAAAACTTCAAGGTAAAAATATATCTTCGGGATTTAGGGTTAGGCAAAAAGTTCTTAGACATGACATCAAAACCACAATCCATAAAATGAAAAATGGCTAAGCTGGACTCCATCAAAATTTAAAACTTTGGTGCAGTGGTTAAGTTTGGCGTGCTCTGCTTGAGAGGCCCAGGGTTCACAGTCTCGGATCCTGGGCGCGGACCTACACCACTCATCAGCCACACTGTGGTGGCGACCCACATATAAAGTGGAGGAAGACTGGCACAGATGTTAGCTCAGGGCTAATCTTCCTCAGCAAAAAAACAAAACAAAAACCTTTTGCTCTGAGAAAAACCCTGTTAAGAGAATAGAGAGATGAAGTATGGACTGGAAGAAAATATTTGCAAACTACACACTCAAAAAGGCCTCGTATCTAGAATATACAAACAACTCTTAATCCAACTAGAAAACAGGCAAAAGACATGAAATGACAGCATATACAGAGGGCAAATAAACACATGAAAAGATGTTCAACAACATTAGCCATCAGGGAAATACAAATTAAAATCACAATGAGATATCACAACACACCTATAAGAATGGCTAACATAAAAAATAGTGCCAATACCAAATGCTGGTGAGGATGAAGAGAAAGTGGATCATTCGAACATTCTAAGTGGGAATGTAAAATGGTACAGCCACTGTTATAGACTGAAATTGTGTCCCCCCAAAATTCATATGTTGACGTCCCAACCCCCACACCTCAGAATATAACCATTTTTTTGGAGATAAGATCTTTAAAGGATTAAGTTAAAATGAAAGTGAGGTCCTAATCCAATACGACTGGTGTCCTTATGAGAAAAGGAAGAGACACCAGGGATATTAGCACACAGGGGAAACACCATGGGGGGGCACAGCCGAGAAGGTAGCCATTTGCAAGCCAAGGAGAAAGGCCTCAGAAGAAACCAAATCTGCTGACACCTTGATCTTCGACTTCAAGTCTCCAGAACTGTGAGAGAATAAGTTTCTGTTGTTTAAGCCTTCCGATCTGTGGTATTTTGTTATGGGAGCCCTAGCAAACTAACACAGACACTCTGGAAAACAATTTGGCAAGTTCTTAAAAAAAATTAAACATGCAACTACCATATGATCCAGCAACTGCACTCCTAGGCATTTATCCCAGAGAAATGAAAACTTAAGTTCACACAAAAACCTGCACACCAATGTTTATACAGCAGCCATATGTGTAATAGCCAAAAACTAGAAACAACCAAGGTGTTCTTTAATGGGCAAATGGTTAAATCCATACCATTGAATACCACTCAGCAATAAAAAAGAATGAACTACTGATAGATGCAACAGCCTGAACAAATCTCCAAAGAATTTTACTGAGTAAAAAAAGCCAGTCCCTAAAGATTACATACTGTATGATTCCATTTATATAACATTCTTGAGCAACAGAATTATGGAAATGGAGAAGAGATAAAAAGGTGCCAGGAGTTGAGGGGTATGGGTGGGAGGGAAGAGGGTATGACTACAAAGGACAACATGAGAGATGCTTGTGGTGATGGAAATGTTCTGTACCTCGACTGTATTGATGTCAATACTCTGGTGCGATATTGTACTATAATTCTGTAAGACGTTACCTTTGGGAGAAACAGGATGAAGAGTATACCTCTGTATTATTTCTCACAACTGCTTGTGAATCAACAACTATCTCAAAATAAAAAGTTCAGTTTAAAAAAGCAAGCAGAAAAAAAAACCAAAAACAAAACCAGTTTTTAGCAAAGCCCACGGCAGGTACAGGTGAACACATACACAACACTCTCCAGCTAGGATGGGAAGAGGCTCTAGATTTGCACCTAGTGTCAAAACATTTCAATCCACTTACCTGCTTCACTTTGACTGTTGAGTGGTGAGGACTTCGGCTTCTCTTACTCCTAGGAGACTTGCTTCTTCTCCCTGAGGACTTGTTTTTCTTTTTGGCTGGGGACCTTTTCAGAGCATGGGACACACAGGATTTTATCTCGATTTCCCTTCCTCCACACAAATTAGCTGCAACTATCAGGCTCACCTACTAACACAAACACATTTGTGAAGGTCTCTGCCGATCACACAAAGGAGCCAGGAGCTTCTGTTTCCTAGTCCTAACGTCTCCCTTGAGTCCTGGACCCACATATGTAACTGCCTACTGAATATTCTCACTTACATAACATAACTCTTGATTCCCAACCCCTCAAAAACCTTTCCTTGGAGCAGGCCCGTGGCCTAGTGGTTAAGTTCGGCGTACTCCGCTTCAGTGGCCCACGTTTGGTTCCTGGGCACGGACCTACACCACTAGTCATCGGCCATGGTGTGGTGGCGTCCCACATACAAAACAGAGGAAGACTGGCACAGATGTTAGCTCAGGGCAAATCTTCCTCAGCAAAAAAAAAAAAAAAAAAAAAAAAAAAAATTTCCTCTCTGTCTTTCCTCTCTGCCATCTCTGTAACTGGCACCACCATCCACCCTCTTCCTCAAGCCAAAAACCTAGAAGTCACCCTTGATTTTCTTTTTCCTCACCACCAACAGCCACTCCCTACTCTTCCCCCACAATCACATTCAACCCATCAGCTCCGGCTCCATCTCCTCCCTCTCCCACCTCATTCCTACCACTCTTCTTGATCACTACACTGGGGTTTGCTGTTTTTTTTTCCCCCCTATTTCTAGAACAATTACAATTCATCCTACTTCAGGTTCTTTGCACATGTTGTTTCCTCTGCCTACATCTTTACATGGCTGGATTATTATCATTCAGGTCTCAGCTCAAATGGCACCTATTCGGAGGGGCCTTCTCCCACTTCCCTCCAATCTCTCACTATCACATGACTGTTTTAACCTATCCCTAACACGTGTCATTAACTGAAACTATTTTATTTGCTTGTTATTTTGTCTCAGGGCTAGAGCACATCAAATTTCGCGAGGGTAAAGGCCACCTACCTTGTTCACCCTTACAGCCCCAGTCTTGAGCACATAACAGGTACTCGGTAAAACTATGTTGAATGAATGAATAAATGAGCCAATCCAGTAGAAAACAATTTTCTTTTTCCAGAATTTCTATCAGGGAGATCGCCTAGGCCCTCGATGTGTAAACCTTTCCGGGCAGATGACTGAAAAGACAACGCCCGCACTCCATTTGCAGTCACATGGGGAAAATCTTTCATTTCAACTTAAATGGTCAGTCCTACCTGCTGGGCCATACTCCGCGAAATGCTGCGCACTCAGAGATGAAGGGGCGGACCCTGCTCGTTAGATTAGCCGCTTAACGCCCAGCTATAACGCAAGTGACAGGTACCGGAGTAAACATTTAACCCAAGCACTAGCGGGTCACTTCCACCGCCTTAGGATGAAGTCCAAGCTGCTGCCCTCGCTTCAAGGTGTGCTTCTGACGCTAGCCCTGTCCTCCCTTCTCAGAGCCCGACGTAAGGTCCACCCCGGGCTGCTTCCCACTTACCGGCTACCTCCTCGGGCTCGGTTCCCGCGGTGACCCGGGCGGCCTGGCTCGCCGGCCGGCGGGGACGGGCTCCCGCCGGCGGAGTCCGGACGGCGGTGGGCGGGGGGCGCTGCTTCCGGGCTGAGTCGCTCTTGCTTCACCACCACGGCCGCCGCCGCCGCCACCATGTCCCCGTCCCGGTGCCGTCGCCGGCTCCCCCGCTCCCGCTCGCTCTTCACCTCCTTCATGCTGAGAGACCCGCTGAGCGAAGCGAAAATACGTCCGTTGTGCTCCTCTCGCTGAAGGAAATGACGGGCTTTACACCCCCCCCCGCACTTCCGCTTCCGGGGTGCGCGCTCTCCCAGAAACCCTCGCGGCGGAGGGGCTAGACACGTGACCACGACTCCGTAGTCGGCGGGGCCGTAGGGACCCGGTTCAGGTGGCGGGAGTTTTGAGTTTCAAAAGCAAACTTCTGCGAAAAAGCTACTCTCAAGGCTGTTTGTTGTCGCGTTATTAGTAATTACTAAACACGGAGACAACCGAAATGCCCAGCGGTGGGAAATTGTTTAGCCGATTGATGGATGTATGTCGCCATTCGCAGTGCTATTTACAAACTGTATGACAAATGGAAAAAACCCTGGTTTGTTAAACGAAAGAAGCAGGATACAAAATTGTGGCTATGTTTACGTTTGAAAAGAGAAAGAAAGGAGAAGAGAAGGAAATGCAATCATAGGTGATAGCCTGTGGGCAAATCATTAGTATTTCCCCTCTATTCTTGAACTTTCTTTTATGTTGTCATTTCTCCATTTAATTAAAAAATACTTTTTATTTTATTTATTTATTTTTTGGTGTGAGAAAGATTTGCTCTGAGCTAACATCTGTGCCAATCTTCCTCTATTTTGTATGTGGGGCACTGCCACAACATGGCTAAGGAGTGGTGTAGGTCGTGCTGCGGGTTCCGGGCTCTGGGATCCGAGCCACTGAAGTGCAGCCCGCCAGCCAAGGGGCCGGCCCCCACAAATACTTTTTAAAACCGGGGAACTCCAGAGGCCCTCCTCTGGGAATCTTTCTCAATCCTTCACTGAGGAGTCAGATGACTCCCATTTTGCAGGTGACAAAATCGGGGGTCAGCGAAGGTGATCTGCCACCTTATTCGAATTGTGAGCTAGACGCAGCGCAGGGACTCGAATCCGTTTTCTCTGCTTCCAAGAGTACCGATGCGACCCGGCGAGCAGGAGGCCTGACAAGCGAAGCACGGGAAAAGCTGGGCAGAAACTCCCGCGCCGCTGGCCCCGCCCCACCCCGAAGCCCCGCCCAGGCCATGAGGCTAGGAGAGGTTTCCATGGTGATGGCAAACAGGGCCATGATTCGAGGGGCCGCCGCTGGGCTACTACCTTCGCCGCCGCCATGATTCCCCCCGCGGACTCTCTGCTCAAGTATGACACCCCGGTGTTGGTGAGCCGGAACACGGAGAAACGGAGTCCCAAAGTAAGGACGGGTCTCAGGGGGCGGAGGAGCCCGAAGCTCCAATGAGAAGAGAGACCCCGCGTTGAGGATAGGGAGTCCCGAGGGACAGAGGCTGGGAGTAAAGGGACTTGGAACGGGGGAAGGAGTGTGGGAGAGCGTTACAAGAAGGCCAGATGTTGGGTAACCCCAGAGGGCAGATTTAGAATGGGGAAGGAAGTCACAGGGAGATGAATGGGGCTTACTCTTTTTCATGGTAGCTGGGTCCAAAATAGATCTGGTAGTGATTTCACACCCATCACTAGAGGTGTGAAAGCAGAGGCTTGAGCACCCGTGCCAGAAACATCACTTCAAGGAGATACAAGCATTGGGTTGGGGTAGGACCAGAGGCTATGGCCCCCTTCAGCTCTGAGATGTAACTTCTGCTGAGAAGACAGGTGGGGAAAGTGAGCTGGGAATAGGGGACGATGTGCAGGAGACCTGGAGCAATCCAGAAGGCCAGGATGTGTGGAGCTGAGTGTCTGTCACCTCCTGCCCTAACTTGTCCCTTCTTCTCAGGCTCGGCCACTGAAAGTCAGCCCCCAGCAGCCTGGACCCTCAGGTCCAGTCCCGCAGCCACCAAAAACCAAGGTCCCCTCAACTTCCTGTGTCCCAGATCCTACAAAGCAGGCTGAAGAAATCTTGAATGCCATCCTGCCCCCAAGGTAAAAAAGTAGGAGCAGTGTCTGGGAGAAGGCCCAGGCTTTTGCATCCTAGAACTTGGGAATGTGGGAGGAGGCAGTCTGTCTCTGTTCCTGGCTGGGATTTCCTCCCAGCATCCCAGAGCTCCTAGAGCTTGCAGATGGCTGGATGCTGAGAGGGTGGGAGGAGACCTCTTCTCTATCCATCCTCATCTCCTGAGGGCTCGCGCCCAGGCTCATGGCTTTAGATCCCATCTATACGCTGATGGCTCCCAAATGTGCATTTCCAGCTCTGTCCTATCCCCTAAACTCCAGCCCCATATGTTCTACTGCTTCCTCATTATCTTCATGAGGATGTCTAATAGATATCTCAACTCAGCATGTCCACACTAAATCACAATTTCTTCCTCCTCCAACCTGCTCGTCCCCAGGCTTCTCCTTTCTACTAGGCGCTCAGGCCACCTTCCATTCCTTTTGGTCCCTCATGTCACATGTCCTATCCTTCATCAAATTCTTTTGGCTCCACCTTAAAATTATATTCCAAATCCAGCCACTTTTCACCACCTCTGCTTCCACCATCTTGTTCCTGTCACTATTTGTCACCTGCAGTACTGCAATGGCCTCCTATCTGAAAACCCTGCTTCTACTCTTTGCCCCTGTAATTTAATCTGCACACTGCCCTGAAATCATAAGTCAGATCATGCCAGTCTTCTGCTAGAAACTCTTTAATGGCTTCCCATTTCGCTCAGGCTAAAATCCAAAGTCCTTACAGTGGCCTGGAAGAGCTGGCGTGATCTGGCTCCTGATAGACCCAGGATCTTATCTCCTGGTATTCTCCTCCTTGTTCACTGTGCTAATGCCGCAGAGGCCTCTGCTTGCTGTTTCTGAAACACTTCCATCGCTCTTCCACCGCAGGACCTTGGCACTTGCTGTTCTCACTGCCAATGACACTCTTCCTCTGATATCTGCCTGGTTCTCTTCTTCACTCAGGTCTTGCTCAAATGTCGTTTCCTTAAGGAGGCCTTCCTTGAGCATCCTTGTAAAAGAGCGCCTTCTTTCTTCACCATCCCCTTACCTGGCTTCTCTCTTCTACAGCCACATTTATCACTATGTGGCATGCCTTTTTGACTATTTTTATGTAATAAGTTGATAGCACAGTTTTTAAGGCTATGATGGAAAGGAGAAACAGTAAAAGAGAGACTGCGATTTCCTCCGAGAAGGGGGTCAAAGAGGGGAGTGGGTGATTTTTCAATTGACGCCCTCCTACCAATGCCTGGAAATTCTCTCCCCCATGGCGGTTCTATCCTCAGGCTCCTTCCTTGTAATTCTGGAACCTGGCCATGCCTCTGATACAAGGTTCATCGTGGGGAGGCCCACATAGGCACACACCTTCAAGAACCTCCCCTCTCCCCAGTACACACATTTGCCTCTTTCTGGCTGGCACAAGATTTGTGGTGCCCTGTGTCTCCCACCCGACAAGTCAGTGGAGAATTCCCACTGGGCCTTCTGTTGAGATCAACAACGACCATAAGTCTGTCCTCAACATGTAAAGAGGGTAAGATTTGGAACGTGGGTGATGATTTCATGGAGGGCTGTGGGAGAGTGGAGATGGCCCAGCTCCAAGGTAGAGGCTTTGTGGAGGCAGCATAGTGAGGGTGGCCTTGAAACCACACACTCCCCAAGGAAGAGAGAAGGATGGAAGATTCTGGTGGGTCGAGGACAGAGCTGTCCCTCACACCTCTCAGGCAGAGAGCTCAAAGGGCCTTCTCTGCTCATGTCTCGAGGACCCTCTCTGGTCAATGGGTTTTGCTCAGGCTGGCTGTGTCTGTGCCGCAGGGAGTGGGTAGAAGACACGCAGCTATGGATCCAGCAGGTGTCCAGCACCCCCAGCACCAGGATGGATGTGGTGCACCTGCAGGAACAGCTGGACCTGAAGCTGCAGCAGCGGCAGGCCAGGGAGACCGGCATCTGCCCTGTCCGCCGGGAGCTCTACTTGCAGTGTTTCGGTGAGTGGCTGGGGGCGGGGTACGGGACACCTGCCTCCTTCCCTTCCTCTTCAGCACAGACCCAAGCCCTGAGTATCCCCGAGCTACAGCCTATCCCATCCTGGAATCATCTGGTCCCTCCCACCCAGGGACCGCTACATGCGCCCCCTCCCCGTCCAGCCCCACCTCTCCTACCTGTCCCCCACCTACCAGTCCCCCACTTGACAACCTGGTTCTTCATCCCGCAGCAGTTGTTTGGAGTAAGATGAGAACTTCCATTTTAAATCTTCGTTTTTTTCCAAGACTTCTATAATAAGCATGTGTTAATTTTTTGATTAGAAAAATTAATGTTCTATACTTATATCCATCTATCAACATTTGGCCCTTGGTCCAGAAAAATATTTCAGGGTAATGTGTTGTTAACCGACGGATACAAAGGATTTAAGATTTCCCTCCACAAGTGCTGGTGTCGAATGTCTCTGTCCCTCGCCCACTTTCACCGGCCGGTGTGGACTCTGACATGCAAACCACCTCCAAACCCTGAGGCAGCTGCAGAGTCTAGCAGCTCCCTTTAGTCGGCGTATGATTATGGTTGGCCCTCCAGGTCAGCCTTGATGGAGGAGACGGGTGGGCGAGCTCTAGACCCCGCTGTTGCCAGCCCCAACCCAGTCCAGCCAAGGGGATTTCCCAGCCACTTTAAAACAGCCACCATCTTCAAATTGAAAAAGGCAGCTTTCTTTGAATAGTACCCAGTTTCTGGCTGAGGATGGAAGAGAGGGGCCCCATGGCTGCAAACAAACCTAGGGCTCCTGTCTCCCTCTGCCCTGGCCACAAGGGGCTTGTTGACTGCCTGTGCTCCCAAGAGCCAAGTTCAGAGTGGTGGCTGCATGGCAGGGCTCCTGGGGCCACTCAAGGCCACTCCCTGAGGCCTGACTCCAAGTGAGGAGGACACACCCTAGAGCCCTTCCCAGTGGGAAGTGTGGTTTGCAGCAGACGTGGTGCATTTCTGCTCCCGCCTGTCTTCTCTGACCTCGCTGTGTGTGTGCACTGGAAGATGAGCTGATCCGGGAGGTCACCATCAACTGTGCGGAGAGGGGGCTGCTGCTGCTGCGAGTCCGGGATGAGATCCGCATGACCATCGCTGCCTACCAGACCCTGTACGAGAGCAGCGTGGCGTTTGGCATGAGGAAGGCACTGCAGGCCGAACAGGGGAAATCAGACATGGAGAGGAAAGTGAGTGGGGTTTACCACGAGCCTTTGGCCCTCTGTGACTCTTCTTTCAATCTCAGGGGCATATGGTTGTCATTCCAGCGCTCATTCTGGCCTCCTAGGGTGCTCTCCCGCCACCTCAGAGGACCCTGGGGTTCAGAGTGTAATGGCCAGCCTGGTGATGGCAGAGTTGTCTACTCTTGGACGTGCCGTGCCAGTCATTGACCTCCCACTGGGTGGCAGTATAGACCCTGGCAATGTCTTGGGTTGGACAGCTGTGTCCCAAGTCCCCTCCACCCAGGCACTCACATCACCCTGTCCACTTGGTGACGTCTCAGGATGACTGGGGGTTCTGTCCTCAGATTGCAGAATTGGAAACGGAGAAGAGAGATTTGGAGAGGCAAGTGAATGAGCAGAAGGCAAAATGTGAGGCCGTCGAGAAGCGGGAGAGTGAGAGGAGACAGGTGGAGGAGAAGAAGCACAATGAGGAGATTCAGTTCCTAAAGCGGACGAATCAGCAGCTGAAGGTAGTCAATGTGCAGGCCCCGGGCGAGGGGCTCCCACACCCCTGTCTCCCCACCCCCCTAAGCCATGCAGGCCAAACACTCAGTTCCTTTTCCTACAGAGGACCTCTAAATACTTGTCCACATGCGCTGCCAAGGAGTAAAGGAAGCTGACTTTTTTGGGGGGGAGTGGAGATGGGGGTTCATTACCCAAATTTTCCATCCATCTGGCTCCGGAGAGGGGCTCTGTTCTCAGCTCTGAATCCCCATGACGCCTCGGCCTACCTCTCCAGTGGAATTTTTTTTTCCCTTGGAAAAAAGTGACCCATCCTCTGGGAGAGGTGGATATGGCAAAAAGCGGAACTTCTTTCCCATCACGGCTGATAATTTAGAGGATTCGTAGAGTGTCCTGGGAGTGCTTGCCCCCTGCAGGCCCTCTGAGGTACAGCCTTTGGGGCCAGCAGGGAAGGCCTTTTGAGAGGGAAGAACCATTTTAGATACAGAACCTTCCCCAGGTTTGCGGTGAGAGGAACTCAGCTGTAGGTGTTTTTTTCTTTTGCTAGTGGTATTTATCCAACTGGCTATCCAACTGGAGAGAGGGGACGGGTGAGAAGGGCTGGGCAGGGGGCCAGGCCTCGGAAACTCCGGGCTCTGTGTCTGGTCCACAGGTTCTCAAAGGTTGGGCCGCAGACCTGCACCATCCTCATCTCATGGCAACTTTCATAAATACAAATTATTGGGCCCACCCCAATCTACTGAACCAGAAACTTTGGGGTCGGGGTCCAAGAATCTAACAAGGTCCCTGGTGATTCTGATGCTTGCTCAAGTTTGAGAACCAGTGCTCTAGATATGTGGCCTATTGACGTTCAGTGTCTGTCTCCCATGGCCCTGGCCAGAAGGGGCCCCCGGATGCATCTTATCTCCCTCTCCTCCCTAGTCTCACAGAAAGCTTTCCTTCTTGCGATTGGCAGGCTTGTTGGCTCTACAGGCCAAGAAGGCTGGGCATTTGAGATAAAGAAGGGCTTGTATTAACTGCTAGTGGAGGATGACATAGATTTTCTTGTTGCTGAGAAGTTTAACAAAAACAAAGAAAAACAAGAAACTTTCACAGCCAGATGTGAATCTGTTTACTTAGCAGCCTCTGAAGCTGCCTCCCTTATCTGCCATATTCCTTTATCATAAGCCCAAGTTCCTCAGTTCCTCCTATAGTATTGGCAGCAAGAGCAAAGCAGAATAACTTGGCACCTTTCTAACATTTACAAGCAACCTTGTAATTCCCAGGGTGAAGGACTCTTTAGAAGTGAGTTATTTTTATTGGCTCAAAGCTGCACTGCAAATAAAGCAGTGTTTGCAATCCCCAGGACAGACCTCCTGAAAGATCTGTCCACACACCAGGATAGTCAATTATTTCACTGGCTGCCAGAGCAGCAGAGTAAATAACTCCCAAGTGTCTTAAGCTTTACATACAAGATGGACAGCTCCCTACTCACTGGTAGCAATTTTCTCTAATTGGGTGTCAAGTTGTCTCAGTGGCTGCAAATTTGCTGTTTCCCAAACCTCTTGTCCCAGCACCGAGCTCCCAGGATCCCAAACCAGAGAGCCAAATGTTTAACTGAGCAGATGTATTCAGGCCTGAAATCTGAGCCATGAAAAACCACTATTTCAACAACTTTTATTCAATTTCCTTTTGAATGCTTTATATTATACACTGAGCCATTATTGTATGGAAACCAGGACAGCTTTGGTTTCTCATAATGTATGCCAAGCCAGAAACCAGCTAATCCAGAAAATATGGAGTTGGGAATGGAGGAGAAAAACACTTGGAGTGGCAGCATTTAGATTATCCTTCCCAGAGACTTTTATCACCTCTCAACTATTTGCGTTAGGCTGCAAGTTTCAAATATTAACGGAGTTTGTTTTATTTTTCAGGCCCAACTGGAAGGCATTATTGCACCAAAGAAGTGATAATTTCCATATGGGTCTCAGCAAGCACTACTACCCCATCATAAGCCCTCTGTAATAAAAAGCTAGTTTCCTGAGTGAACAAGCCATCCCCTCCCCTGATCACCACCTACATTTGTCAGAAGTCACACCAGTGCCCCAGTGTCATGAAACATCTAAGGTCTGGCAGCCAGGCTCCTAGTTGGGCAGAGGAAGGTGGTGTCGCCCAGATCGTCTCAGTATGTGGCTTCCCAGCCAACCTTGGGATGTGCCAACTCGAATAGGAAGACTTAGGATTCACCCCTTTCTCTGCTGCATCCCTCCAGTGGAGCAGCTGCTCTCTCAGCATCACTCCACACATCACTGATTTTTGGCCAAATGAAGCTGCTTCTCTGTCCCCTGCATTTTTGGTCCATAACTCATCTTGTACCTTAACTTGGGCTTCTCTGGCCCATCTTTCCCTTATTGGATGTCTTTCATCATCCCTACTCCAATGCAGTTCTAGTAACTCATTTTGGAGCTTTGGTTTTATACTATATCATCTTGTCCCTGCCAAGTCAACTGGGCCCCCTCCTCCTCAGTTTCACACTGCCTAGGTGAGGAAGCAATGGCAAAGAGTAAACCCATGGCTTTTGAGAAAGTAAATGTTTGCTGGAAACACAAGTCCCAACGTCCATTGTGAGCTGCCTGCACCTCAGCTCCTCATCCACCACAGATTTGTTCACCTTATTCCGCAGAAAATCAAACCCTGACCCTAGACCCCTCGACTAGCTATGTTTAAGTGACAGCTGGAGAGGGGCCCAAACCTCACACGTAGTTCTAATTATTAAAGATCGGGATATCGCCTGTAGACAACTGCATTTTACTACTCCTCATAAGTTAAACTCAAAAGTTTGGAGGCTCAGGACTCTTCTGGTTTTTGGACCCACAGTACTCAATTAGCGATATCAATCTTTATCCAGGGCAGACCAGGGTGGGCTAGGGAAGCAAGCTGGGTGCCTTCCACCCAGTCAAATCTCACAATAACATACTAAGAAAGCTCTAACATCTCCAGCAGGCTGGAATGCCTCAAGCGCTCTATTCCCCCGAGGTACAAAGAGGGGTTCCCTCCTGAGTGGAGCTCTGACCTGGCATCATCCTGGTTAGGGCTTCAAGGCTCACTGAAGAACTGCAATCTGACAAGAGCTATGCTCCACCAAGTCCAACATGCCCTGGACACGTGCATCTCAAACCTGAAGTCAACGCTTTCACCCTAATCCAGGTGTCCTGAAAAATTCTAAGACTCCACTAAAATGACCTGTCTGTGCTCTGTCATTTCATGGAAAAGAACTCTGTTCACTGAGATGTGCTAGTTCCATGACTCCTTGACAGTAAAGACCTTATGTCCTAAATGGGTCCATTTAACATACTCAATGAGGGGCAGAAGTTGCTGGAGCTTTTTCTTCTTATTTTAAAGCCTGGACCATGTACACTACATCCTTGAAATTTTCTTCTTTTTACAGTTCTGTTCCAACTTGCTAACTGCACGTACAAAAGAAACACCAGATTTTCCATTTTATAGACTTCGTCCTTGTCTCTGTCTGATATTGACATGACAGTCACACTGGAGGAACTAAGAGCGCTAATTCAAGTGTTTGACATACCAATGGACTCCATCACTGAACTCCCTGGAGGTGAGGGGGCTTTATTTTCACTAGCACTGGGGAAGGGTTTCAACTGTCAAACCTCAGAACAAATGCATTATGGCCTTAGAAATGCCAACTGGGCATGAAGAAAATGAACACAATTTCTAATTGCATATTTTTGTATAATTTAATAAACAATTTTTTAGATGTTACTGCTTATGTTTGAATTTTTTGTGTTTGTGTTTCTGCCCCTCTGAGTCATTGGTCTTCTTTTTGTTTCTGTTCCTATTTTTCACGTTGTGTGTCTCATAGTAGCGTACACCAACTTTTCTAGACTGTTGCTGCCGTGCTGCTCGCCTCCGCTGTAAAAAATGAGGGAAAAAAAAAAAAGGCAAAAAAATCAATCAAACATGGAGAGTCATAAAACAGGCCCCCGTTTCTCTGTGCTGCGTTTCCCAGGCTGCTTCCACAACTACCGGAAACGGCGCTAACAACAGACACAAGTCTGCTCTTCCGCTGTAACAACTCCCAGTCACAGACTGTCCTTTAGTCCAACCCTTATCCAGTGCTTGAATCCTTTCTACAGCATTCCTGACAAGTGCTCCTCTGTTCCAAGGCTGAACACTTTCGATCAACTCTGCACCTCGCAAGAGGGCCCACTCCAGCTCTGAAGAATCCAGTTACAAAGGTGAACTTCACAGAGGGCAGCGACCTGTCTGTCTAAACAGCTCTGCTTATCATGTGTCACTTCCCTGGGGCAACATAAAACCAACAGACTCTTCTGGATGATAGTACACATGTTTGAGGACAGCAATCAGGATTTCCTAAAACATAAAACTTCATTCAGTGGGCCAACTCTTGATCCTACTTAACTGACCTCAACTAGATCACTTAGGACTGGTGTTCGTCGGATTCAACTCTAGACCATTAGTTTCAGAAAGAGCAGGTCTTAAGAACTAGATTTCTCCTCTTTATGTTCTACACCTGGGTGATATTTAAGACCAAAAACACGTACTTCCTTAGATGTGAGCATCCTGCGACTTTTATTTGAATGCTCCTCTTCCCTCTGGGCCTTCCTCTTCTTTCCCTTTTTGGTAGGTGCTGGAAACAATACATGAACACATACACAGAAAAGAAACAGAAATTTTCTATTTAAAATGTGTCTGTGAATCCTAAGGTGGGAATGAGCCTTACGAGCTGGAGGAAGAAGGAAGAAGGCCAGTGTGGATGGAGTGCAGTGAGCGAAGTGCAGAGTAAAGCAGGAGGGTGGGAGGGCGCCAGACAAGGAAGGGCCTTGCGGCCCACGGCAGGGTGTGCATTTCGGACAGGAAAACACAGGCTTTTTTTTGGTGAAGGAAGATTAGCCCTGAGCTAACACCCGATGCCAATCCTCCTCTTTTTGCTGAGGAAGACTGGCCCTGGGCTAACAGCCGTGCCCGTCTTCCTCCACTTTACATGGGACGCCGCCGCAGCGTGGCCTGACAAGCGCTGCGTCGGTGCATGCCCGGGATCCGAACCCATGAACCCCGGGCTGCCGAAGTGGAGCTCGCACTTAACCACTATGCCACGGGGCCAGCCCCAACACACTCTTGATATAGAAGCTGTCAGTCCAACAGAGTAAAGAATAAATACATGAACCACCTCACCCCGCCCCCCATAAAAATCTGTCTTTGGATACACTCTTGGATTATAAGGTTAACGACGTACTCTTTCTAGAGGAAGTTTCCTGCATTACCCATTTAATCCCAAGAAAACAGCAGAATGAAGTGGATAATCCAATTTGTATGATAAATAGTATGTGGAACCAGGGTAACTGGCCGAGTATGATAAATATCTGTGTGGATGATAGTACAAGAGATAATTTGGAGATTAAACTTAGATTTCCTAAAGTTCTAAAGATACAAATCACATCTAAATGATTTAAATCATTTAACTTTACCTCTATCTTCTACATCTTCAGGTGTTCTCCTTTGTTCTTCAGGTTTTGCAAAAACCTTTTCAGTTAGTCCCTTGGATATTCTGAAACAGAAAAGCCAAGTAACAAAGCTGTCCAACATTCCCCTCCACTGCCCACATCATGTGCTGCCGTGGAGACGGAGACACCTCACAGGTTAAAGAAACCCCATCCTCTTCACAGTTATCGCCACTGGTAGGAGGCAACACCCGACAGTCTTTGCAGCACCCTGGGCATTTGTAAAAGACTGAACCACTAAGCTTCTCACACTTCAGAGAGCTGAATGTTAAAAATTTACAGATCATTTTTTAAAAATGGCAATAACCCCCCATGTAAAAACACTGCTCCAATACTCGTGGCAAGTTTCTGGGAAAGGAAGGAGCAAACTGCAATTTGTGAGAAGATGAGAGGACTACCTGACTGCTGAAAACTTTTTAGCTTTGGCTTTGTTTAAAAACTTCTGATATTTAGCGATCTTTTCATCCAGGGCTTTAATAACCGCCTTGGTGTCGTTTCCCTCGTGTTCTTCCTGGGACTCGGGGTAAGACTCCTCCCCCTCGTCTCCGTGGTGCTCAGGCTCCTCCCCCTCCTCCTCCTCTGCAGAACAGCTCTCCAGCTCTTCCTCAATATCTGACATCTCCAAAGGAACCAGGTCATCCCCAGAAAACTGAGGCACGACATTGATTTTGCCGAAGTTCTGTCGAACCCGTGCCACAATCTGCTGCATTTCTGAATCAGCGTCACAGTGGCCCTGCTCTTCTCTCTCCTTCTCAGCGACAGACTCTGACTCTTCACCTACAGTTTCTGTCATTTCCTCTCCTGGGTTGTTCTGCGTTGCTTCTGTGGCAACTTCCAAAGATGAGGAGGATGGAAGCTAAGGGGTGGGGTCGGGGAGAGAAATGGAATTAGACAATAAAAACTGAATTTCTGAACTTAAGCCTTGCTCTCAAATGAGGTAATCCTCTCCTCAGGACTAACGGAGAGTACTGAAAACACCCAAATTTGAGTCATGCCGTTAACCTACTGTAAGCCAAGGTGCATTAAATCCAGAACCCAATATTCAAGGATCAAAGAAATTTATCTGCAGTTCCCAAGGATAAGCCAACTAAGAGCATATTTAATCATTAAAATGAATTAACTATTTACTGTAGACACATGCAATTCCCTCCACCTTCACTGAGGACTATAGGAAGGGGGCTGTTGGCATAAGCACAGCTTATCACGTAGCACACAGGACTACATGAGAAGGAAGCCAAGTAGAGTGAAGGATGGAAACAACACTAGCTTAGAAAGTTTCCAGTACTAAGGAGAGGCACTGAGGCAGCATCCCGAAGAAAGGGCATCACGTAAAAGGAGGGGCACCTCGTGAGGAGAGTTCAGAATGAGCGCTGAGTTTGGGAACACTGAAATGACTGGCCTGTTTTAGGTAACGGTGCAGACAGTATGCGCCAGGCTTTACACCAGTGCTTCACATATGTAGTATCATTTTATCCTTGCCACTGAGACTCACAGAACTTATGTGATTTTCCAAAGGCAACAGTGGCTAAGCAAAGTGCTAAATAAATCAGGAATCCATAAAATTCAGGAAATTGTATACAAAATTTGTAGGTACATTTTTATACATTTTTCTAGTAAGGTAAATATTTCAGCTTTTGGATTCTCAAGGAGGTTCCTGCCACCACCAAAAAGCAAAAAAGAAAAGACAAGAATCACCGAGTTTGGGGAGCTAATTATCTAAACGTAATGACTAGGTATGGAGGAAGAGTTAAAGAGCACGCCACCGTTTCCACACAGGGTCACAAGAGAGTAGTGAGGGACTTCCTCATACAGTTGCTTGCTAACGTAAAACCGTCCAGGGGCCGGCCCTGTGGCCTGGTGGTTAAGTTCAGCGCGCTCCACTTCAGCAGCCCGGGTTCTTACCCGGGCGCCGACCTACAACACTCATCAGCCATGCTGTGGTGGCGTCCCACATACAAAATAGAGGAAAACTGGCAAAGATGTTAGCTCAGGTCACTTCTTCTTCAGCAGAAAAAAAAAAAAACCTGTCCAGCGGCTTCCTGCCACACTGCCCTCCCCTTGCCCGACAGAGTCCAGCCCCACAACTTCCTTCATACTATGAACACATCACCCATGCTCCTGCCTCAGGTGCTTTGGGTGGGCTGCTCCTTGTGCCTGGAATGTTCTCCTTTCAAGACATTCGCGTGGCTCCTGCCTCGTATCATTAAGGTCTCTGCTAAAACGCTACTTTCTCAGAGAGGCTATCCCTGACCACGCTACACACCAACACACTCCTTTGTCTCCCACAAGCCCCTTCCCCTGCTTTAGTTTCCTCACAGCAATCAATACTTCCCGACATTACATATTTATCTGCTTACTATCTGCCTCCCTACAGTCTAATAAAAATACGTATTTGGTCTCTAACCCCAGTTCCTGGCACAAGAGCTCCTAAAACCCTTGGAATTTCCTGAAATTCCTAAAGACAGGGGTGTCTTTTGTTATTCCCAACAAGCCCCTTTCTACCACACCAGTTTATGCTAATGAGATCACTCCTGGTGAGGTCTAGCTTCAGAGCAGGGACTGGTCACCAGAAAGCCCAAACCCTTAATCAGCCGGCTGGAGACTGAGTCCAATCACCAACAGCCAATGAGTTAATCAACCATGTCCACATAATGAGACCTCCATAAACACCCCTAAAAAAGGGGGTCTGGGTAGCTTCTGGCTTGGTGACCACACTGATGTATTGGGACGGTGGCATGCCCAGAGAGGGCATGGAAATTCCTGCCCCATACCTTGCACTATGCGCTCTTCTAATTGGCTGTTCCTGAGTTATACCCTTTATAATAAACTGGTAATCATAAGCAAAGCACTTTTCTGAGTTCTGTGAGTCATTATAGCAAATTATCAAACTTGGGAACCCCACCTGCAGCTGGCATATGAAGTGGGGGTAGTCTTGAGGGGCTGAGCCCTTGACCTGTAGGGGCTGTGCTAACTCTGGGAGCTTATGTTAGAATGGAACTGAATCACCAGACACTCCACTGCTCTCAAAGAACTACAAAACTGGTAAGAGGAAATCAGAGCTATATGGACCCAAAAGAATAGCACGGAAGCAAAACTGAAAGCCATCTCTTCGAGAAACTTGGCTGAGCTCTGAAAAAGATCCCAGAAATAGAAAAGTAAAGTGCTCAAGTTGGAGCCTCATGGCAGGTGCCAAGGTGAGGGAAACAGAACAGGTGGGAAGCTTCTCATTCCAGCCCAGAGGCCCCAAATCTAGGACTTCTTTCTCTGAGTATCAACTGTACCACTCTCCTTCCCTACCTGATCACGAGCTTCTCGAAGCAAGGGCTTTGTTATTTATTCCTATATTCCCTGTGCCTGACACATAGCTGGGTCTAATAAATGTTTGTTAAACAAATGAATCTTGGAAAGGCCTCTGTTCCTCAAGCATAAGAACAGCACAAGTACTGGAAGAGCACTTAACATTTAATGAGCCCTTTTCCTCAAGGCCCTAAGGACTGGTATTTAACTTGGTCTTCAATCATACACCCACTTTCTGGTCTCCAGATGCCACCCCCCAACAAGCTCATGGTGATGGCACTCAGGAATTGGACACTGCAGCTGAAACACCTAAACCAAAGGAAAAAGATTCTCCACAACAGCAGGCGATCAAAAGGCCAGTAACCGTGCTTTCCACGAGGTGGGTCCAGGCTGTTCTTACCTGGGGGGCTGCAGGCGGCTCTGCACTGGGTGGCTTGACAAAGAAAGGAATCCGGCCCCGCTGCCAGTCATTGAGAACCATCTTACCCACGGTCCGCAAGTCGGGCTCTCCGCCCTGAAATGTCACAGCAAGACTCCCAATTAACTTCAAAGAACCAGACCACCTCCCATTCTGGAGGCATCTCAGCCGTCCCAGCTGTTCATCACCACCTACGTGCCATCTCCTATTGCTCACACGACGCATACAAAAGAAGGGCCCACCACAGGCACGTGCCCGCAGTACAGCCCGGTCTAAGTCCTCACACACCCCACTCACCTTCAGTAACTTCCCAGTCCGGAAAGCTAGCTTCTCCAGAAAGTCCTCAGCATTCTCCCAAGCGTCAATCTTGTATGTCTTGCTGATATATTCTGGCTTCGCTCTTTCAAGGACAGCACCAATGTGGTCTTCAGGAGTCTTAATTTTTTCAACTTGAACCTAGATGTTAATAGGAAATCTCCTGCTCACAAATTTTATTACAGAAGCAGTGAAGTTCCAGCGTTCTTTGTAACAATATTTGAAAACAGATTTCAACACCACAAAGCAAGTGGAGTCTGGCAGGAGCCTGTCTCCAAAGCGGCTGGACACGGTCAGCTGGAAGGAGCACCACTGAAGGCCGATCACAGCTGCGGAGCCCAGAACGCAGCCCTAATCCCAGGTCACCACAAACTAACGGTGTGGCTTCCCCAAGCAGTGTAAAGATGGAATGTTTCATGCTACTCACTTGCAGAAATGGTTAAAAGCCTACCAACCCCAGGACACAAAGAGAACGTGGAATAGTTTAAGAGAGGAAAGGGGGAAGGTGCAGAGGACCTATAGCCATCAGCACCAGCTAAGGTTAAGTGGAACCATTTAAAGTCTTCATATTCAGAAACTAGTGAGGAAATGACTGAGTTCCAAAATGACTCAACCCATAAACCCACGGAGATGAATTATCACTAAACATAAACAGACCCTGCTTCCCTCTGGATCCTTAAGCTGCAAACTCTTTTGTGGGATGACGTTGACCAGATATGCCCATGGTTCCACTAACTCCTCAAACAGGCTTAAGTGGGACGGAGAGGCTGCCCTGTTCAGCATCATGTTCCTGAAGTTTGGTCAGACAGGCTGACCCCAAACTGCCTTCCGAATGAGTAAAATGCAAAGGTATCCAGTGTCCCCCACAGAGCGCTTCCCCCAAAAGGCAAACAAAGAGCCCAGAAGGACCAGAATACTCACAACGCCTTTTAGCACAATGTCCGTCTCCGAGTCCTCAGAGGGGTAAACCACACCTGGGCAGTCAATGAGGAATATCCGACGCATCAAGGTAATATACTGCCAGACCTGAAGACAGAAAAAGCCTGAGACTCCCCGTGTCAGACACTAAGAATCTGATTTCACAAACCCCTGATGCTCACGAAGCTAGAAAGCGGGGAATCAAAGTGAAGCAACCTGCTGCGTAATTAAGCTACGAAGTCCCTCCTCTACTTAGGCTATGCATGAGGCACTTCCAGTAAGTATACACTATACTTTCCATCAGCTAAGAGTCTAAAAATAATGCAGAGGCAAGATCTCCATCTAGTATTGTGCAATAAAACCCAGTAAATCTCTCCCTGATTTTTAAAAGTATTCTTGGAAGCTTAACACTGTTTGGCCTCTCTTTCTTTCAGCAGAATCATGCTGCCCCCCCCAACATTCTGTGTTCCAGGGTATGATCCCCAACTGTCAGAATCTACCCTAATGTTGAATTTTCTTCCTTAACCCAGGCATCAAATACTCTTGGGTTAGTTTTGTTTATCAAAGCAAAAGGTTGGAGTGACAATTTAAAACAGACTTAAATATAAATGGCACTTGTCAAATCATGCCAAAGCCACACAGTGGCATACAAAGTACTCCAAGTCTCATCAAAAAGGGAAAGAAGCAACTCTGGTATATTCCAAACTTATACGGATACTACACTCCCAATGGAGGTCTTCATTCAAGAGAAGCAGACAGAAATCGCCATGTCCTAAAGAATCAGCTTGCACGGAAATAAAATATGTACAAGTAGATAAGACCCTTCGAGCCAGACATACCTTGGTTTCACCTGCAATGGGGGCCACACTGCAAACTTTCTTGGAGCGCAAGGTGTTTATCACAGAGCTCTTGCCAACATTTGGATAGCCAATGAACCCGACACTGATCTGTTTCTTATCAGTGTGCAACTGTTCAAAAAAAAGTACACACCACATACATACAGTCATGAATATCTCTTCGGACAAATCAGTTGTGTTACTCTGCTAATATAAAGAATACAGTGCAAAACTGTTGCTACAACTTGATTTAAAGCCTACACATAGTCTGAATGGGCTGGATACATATACTTATTAATAAATCAGAGGCGAGTCATTTCCTCAGTCATCCACATGAAATTATTCTTGAATACTTTCAGGTTAAAAGCATGTAAGTCGAGAAACAAAGGAAGAAATAGCTTGTTAGTCATTAGTTTAGGAGAACATCATCCACTGATAAAATGTCTTCAGGGAAGAGAACCTTAGCAGATGCACCAACTGGGAATCCCAGGACACACTTCTCTTTTCCTCTGCACAATACATTTTGTATTTTCATTGCCAAAAATAAACAACAAAAGAAAAAAAAAGCAACTTCAAAAGTTAGACCACTGGGTGCAAGTCTCAAGGAGGCAGAGCTCAAGAAGAAGAGTCTACAAATGGATGGGGACTTCTGACTAGAGACGGTGGACGAACATCCACGCACTCACCGATCCCTCTACGAACTCTACCAGAATGACAGCAGTGGGAATTAACACATGTAAACCCACAGAACCAAACACATAAAACCAAAGAAGGAGCTGGAGATGAAACAATAAAAACTAACATGTGATGTTAACAAAATACTAGCAGCTAAAACGTAGTATCTACCTTGGTCTACTACAAAATATGAAAGCTAAGTGGCTGCAAAGGTAGAAAACCTAAAAATCCAGCGAAAATACTGCCAATAAATCACAAAAGTCTTCAGGAATTGGCAGTACAGATGCCTCTAAGGGTGGGACTGAAATCAAGAAGACTAGTGGAAGGTCTGTAGAAACAGTCACACCTCTCCATCCCCTCCCTCACTCAGCATGGGCACCCAACCTCTCCATCCCAGAGCCTGAGGAGGTAATGACTTTTTTGAAACCCTAAATATCTGAAAATATCTTTAATTTTCAGACCTGAAAGGGACCCTAGATTTAGAGATAACGTTAGCTGAAGGCAAGTGTTCCCGGAGTGATTAATTGAAAGTCTAAATAGTGAATAGTGAGAGGCCCGGCACCTACTCCCACTGAGTTCCCAGAACCCTGGCAGCCCTGAGCTGGAGACTGGAAGATTCTTTTCTGGGGAAACGCACAGGCCCAAGAGTAAAGACCTACAGACACTGAGATCTAGGGCGTCCTCCAACAAAATGCTGGGTTTCTATCCAACCTTACAGGGAGGTCTATCGTTCAACAAGCCCACTCTCCACATAAAACTTCTATCGGCTTTCTTCTAATGGCTCGCTCTTAAATATGAATGGAGAGCCAAGAACAACCAGACATGTGAAGTGGGACTCTAGTCGAAAAGACAGAAAAACACAAAGAAACTGAGAGGAAACAGAGTCAATGTAGGGAGAGAGGAAAATGTCAAAATACTACTACCATTACCATTCTCAGAGAGACAGAAGATGTTCCATCTGTGAAACAAGAACAGGCTGTAAAAGGGGGCGGGGCAATTCAGTTACACAAGAGCTCTCAATTTAAAAACTGAAAGTGAGAGGCAAAATAAATTTTGCGATAGAACAGTTACATGATTGAGTCAGGGAAACTGCCCAGAAAATAGAGCAAAATGTCATAAATGTACTAAAAGAAAGAAAAGATAAGAAAATTCAAGAATTAAAAAAGGAGACAAGACCAAATTCCTAAAAGAGAACAGATTATGGGGCAGGGGGAAGGAAATTTCCAAGAAATAATATAAGACAATATCAGACTGAAAGGCCCATCCAATGCCTGGCTCACTGAACAATAAAAGACCCATCTTAAAGCACATCACTGTGAAATTCTAGAACAGGAATTTTTTTAAAAGATCTCAGCCACAAAGGATTAGGAGTCAGAATGGTCTCAGATTTCTCAGTAGCAACATTAGAAGACAGAAGTCAATGCAGTGGTGCCGTTGACATTGTGTAATGGTGTGAGGGTAGAATAAAGATATTTCCAGAACGAAGGTCTCAGAAGATGTTCCTTCTAAGCACTCCTTCTCAGGAAGCTTTTGGAAAATATGTTCTATCAAAAGGAAGGCGTAAACTGCACCAGCCCTGGTGGCCTTGTGGTTAAGTTCGGTACTCTCTGCTTTGGCTGCCTGGGTCTGGTTCCCAGGCACGGACCTACACCACTTGCCTATCAGTGACCATGTCATGGCCGTGGCTCACATACAAAAAAAAAAAAAGAGGAAGATTGGGGGCTGGCCCGGTGGCATAGTGGTTAAGTTCACACCTTCCGCTTTGGCGGCCCAGGGTTCACGGGTTCAGATCCCAGGTGCGGACCTATGCACCACTCATCAAGCCATGCTGTGGCGGCATCCCATATACAAAGTGGAGGAAGATGGGCACAGATGTTAGCTCAGGGCCAATCTTCTTCACTAAAAAAAAAGAGGAAGATTGGCAGATCTTCCTCAGCAAATAAATGAATGAATGAATGAACAAACAAACAAACAAATAAATAATCAAAAAAATTAAAAAGGAAGGAGTAAACAAAGAAAGAAAAGAGATCCAATGAACAAGGTATCCAACACAGAAAACAGCCACAGGAATTCTCAGGATGATGATGAAAGGAAACCCCAGGAAGGAGAGTCTGCAGCCGGCCTGGGGAGCAGCCAGGCCCAACTGGAAGGCAGGTACCCAGATGTTCTGAAAGTTCCCACTCTACCAGAGGATTTGGTGACACGTTAGTGACAAATAAAATAGAGCTAATTAACATCAGGGAAAACAGAAAGTTCTATTAGAAAGGAATTATAATCACAGCATTGTGTGGATCAGCTGTGACTGACATTTTAGTCATAATAACGTAAACACTGAATGAATAATAATTTAGCCAAGTGTTGTACAACACTATGGTGAAAATAGAGGGAGGGTAGTATACATGGAGGGTGGATGGCTGTAAGAAACCTAATCCTCATTTTCCATAGTAGGAACTTGATAAATATCTAAAAGGGGGGGAAAATCAAGAAACAGAATCATAAGCATGTATTAAAAATATGGAAGGAAATAACAGAAGTAACAGCTACAAGTTGGAAGCGTTCGCTTCTGGGAAGTGGGAAAGGGTGGGCAGACGACATGTGTCTTTTGTTAGAAGCCAGGTAGAATTAACTGAATACACAAATACAAAGTTGCAGGTACAGAACAGGGAGCTTTGAGAACATTTGCTAGGGCGATCCGGTTTCAGGGCTTCCCCGAGGAACTGACATCTGACCAGGGATCTGAAGCTGGAGTCTGGCAGGATGCCTTCCAGGCAGAGGGGATAGAAACTGCACAGGCCCCGAGGGTGGAGGAAGCCTGGCAGGCCTTGAAAGCCCAGTATGGGGAACACAGGGGAGGAGGTCCATCCTCCAGCAGAGGCTGGCCCATCACATGCCAAGGATACGGGAGAAAAGGAAGCAACATCGGTCAGGGATGGGGGCAAAAGGTAAGCTGGAAGATATTTCAGAATCCCTTACAATCCTGAGGCTCTGTGAGTTTTTACATTTCTAGAACACACGTTTCTCATTACCAAGAAGATATAGGAAGTGAGGCTGGTAACTTTCTGACACACACTAGCAAGAGAAATTCTTACACAAACCCACAGCTACACAACTCCAGGAGACACAGATCAGGTCTCGGTACCTTTCCAAACTGCCGGAGAAGCTGAATAAATGCTCCTTTGCCAAAGGGGTTAGTGAGACTTGCATGGAAAGCAAGTGTCGGATAATCCTGGGAGAGGACCGCCACCCATCGTTTCTAGAGGAAGAAAAGAAAAGATGCTGGTAAATTGCGACTTATCTACAACACAGGGAAAAATCAGAGCTCAAATCACAGGACTGTGCTTCAAATACATACTTGTCTCAGGAAAATGTTAACTACAATTCTTTGAAATGTTTCTTTCAAGTATGACAGTTAATGCTTTGTCTTACAAAACAACAGTCCCAAAATACCTTCATTGCTACTAAATGCAATTAAGGTAACATAATATGAAATAGGCCAGCGGCTGTGGCAGCTGTCTCCCTCTGAAGGGGACACATCACTCATCCTGTGGGGCGCTGCAGGGGTCCCCTTACCAACCATCAGAGGATAAAAGGTACCTCTGCCCATTGTCAATGAAGCACATTTTAGTTTCGTTTTCCATGAGAACACTTGAATGACTACAATCTCAAGAACACAACTTTAACTAATGCCCCAAATCCCAGAAGCCATGATTTACGGAGAACTCAAACCCTACACGAGTTGCGTGGCCTCGTGGTCTGTTTTGGATAAGCAGCTATACTTACTGTTGCCCAGGTTGGAACAAGGTCACATTTGTTCAGAACAAAAATGAGGTGTTTCCAGGGTTTTTCCTTTTTCAAGTAAGTCTCGATGTGAGGGGAACGGGTACCCATTGGATCTCTAGCATCAAGAACCTGTACCACAACGTCTGATGAGTCTATCACCTGCAGATTCAAAGATGCAGAAATGGTCTGCTACAAGTGCAAAATGCAAGAGGGATGACATTGAGGGGAACCTGGGAAATAAAGTAATAACAGAGACAACTTCAAAGCGGTCTTATGAGTAGAGCAGGTTGTAGCCAATCTCAATGCCCAGTGATCAGAATTCAGAAGTTTTTCCATACTGTGGGTACTGGAAACTTGTTGAATTTCAAACAGAAAAACTAGCTTAGAGGAAACCCATCTTATTTCATGACTGCTATGTGTTATTTAGCTGAATCCTTAACTTCTCAGACTTCTAAAAGTTTTTACTCTTATAGGTTTTATATATTTTACAAAGTTTGTTTTCATGGTACTAGTTTTCCATTATGTTACTGTTTAACTATAAGACTATGTTTGAAGGTCTTTGTTACTGAGAACACTACTAGTGTGTGGACCTCAACCTGACCCAGTTGAAGAGCACTGGACCAAGACTCAGGATACACAAAGACTCTTCCCCTCACCAGCCGGGTGACTGGGTATGCTATTCCACCTTTCCAGACATAGGTTTCTCCTCTATAAAATGAGAGGGCTGGACTAAAACTTCTCATGCTGCTCTAACCATGTAGTATAAATCTAAACAGGAATATCGTTTTAGCAGGTAATCCAAAGAAACAGTGACAGAGAATAAATGAATGTATATAAGGTAGCTGTTACTGTTATATGAACCATTACAAAACGCAGTCATCCGGAACACTGGTAGTATGTGCACGGCTACACCAACCCTGGTTTCTTTGTGGGGGGAAGAGGACGGAATGGGCAGCACAGTTTGTACTTCATCTGACAGAGCTTCAACATATCAACATCAGTTTTCTCAGCATAAGATCATGAAAGCCAAAGGAACCACTCAATGAGAGAGAATTTAAAGTCTTACCTTGTAGAGCTCACCCCATATTCTTTTGGACTGTCCCTTTTTATAGATCTCTTCTTGGGCTTCATTTCTAAATAAGAAAGCACCCAAAGTAAGCAACTCAAGAACTATGAAGATTAAAAGGGTGGTTTAGGGAAAAGTCAACCAGGTACCAAAGGAAAATGGTATCAAAACTAGTTGGAGATGGACCAAAACCAAACTTAATCAATTAATTTATTTTTTGTGAGGAAGATCAGCCCTGAGCTAACATCTATCGCCAATCCTCCTCCTCTTTTTCCCTTTTTCTCCCCAAAGCCCCAGTAGATAGTTGTATGTCATAGCTGCACATCCTTCTAGTTGCTGTATGTGGGACACCGCCTCAGCAGGGCCGGGCAAGCGGTATGCCAGCGCGCGCCCGGGATCCAAACCCAGGCCACCAGTATTGCAGCACACATACTTAACCGCTAAGCCACAGGGCTGGCCCCCAACAAACTTAATTTAAAAAGTGACTGTAGCCAAGTGACTGGCCCAGTGGCACAGTGGTTAAGTTCGCATGCTCCACTTTGGTGGCCCGGGGTTCACAGGCTCGGATCCTGGGCGTGGACCTACACACCACTTATCAAGCCATGCTGTGGCAGCGTCCCATATAAAGTAGAGGAAGATGGGCACAGAAGTTAGCTCAGGGCCAATCTTCCTCAGGAAAAAGAGGAAGATCGGCAATGGATGTTAGCTCAGGGCTAATCTTCCTCACACACACACAAAAAAAGTGACTGTATCCAAATGTCCATCAACAGATGAATGGATAAAAAATGTCATGTATACATAATGGAATATCATTCAGCAATAAAAAAGAATAAAGTACTGATACATGTTACAACATGGACAACCTTGAAGACATTACATAACAAAATAAGCCAGACACAAAAGGACAAATACTGTATGACTGCACTTGTATGAAGTACCACTCATAAGAGGAGTCAAACTCATAACAGACAGAAAGTAGGGGCCAGCCCCATGGCCTACTGGTTAAGTTCAGCGTGCTCTGCTTCGGTGGCCCGGGGTTTGGTTCCCGGGTGCAGACCTACACCATGCCTGGGTACCATGCACATGGCCATGCTGTGGCGGTGACCCACATACAAAACAGAGGAAGACTGGCACAGATGTTAGCTCAGGGACAATCTTCCTTAAGCAAAAAGAGGAAGATTGGCAACAGATGTTAGCTCAGGGTGAATCTTTCTCAGCCAAAAAAAAAAAAAAAAAAGGGACAGAAAGTAGAATGGTGGTTACTGGGGGGCGGGGGGAATGAGGAGTTAGTGTTTAAGGAGTACAAAGTTTCAGTTTGCAATGATGTGAAAAATTCTGGAGGTGGAGAGTGGTGATGGCTGCATGACCAGGTGAATGTACTTAATGCCACTGAATTGTATGCTTAAAAATGATTAAAATGGTAAATTTTTTTATTGAGGTCATAATAGTTTATAACATTGTGAAATTTCAGTTGTACAGTATTATCTGTCAGTCACCATAAATCTGCGCCCCTTTACCCCTTATGCCCACCCCCCAACCCTCTTCCTCTCTGGTAACCACTAATCTGTTTTCTTTGTCCTAAAATGGTACATTTTAGGTTACGTGTGTTTTACCACAATAAAACAATTAATTTAGGAAAAACAACTGTAATTACGCAATATATCACAGAGAATTATGAAAATGAACTGGCAGGACCTAAACCATAATCCACACTCCATAGTTCCCATGTAAAGTGAAATTTTTCTAAGGTTGAGAATTTATTCACTAGCCTCAAAGACATTTACCCAATGTCTTTGAAACAAAAATAGTTTTACTTTTTGAAGGAGGAAAAAATTTAAATCAGTAGAATACAAAGCCAACTAGAAAGTCCAAATAATTCCAAGAATAAATGAACTTGCTGTCTTTTTGCTTGACCTCAAAAGGCTTGACATTATCTCTAGGAGGCCCAAAGCTTGACATGGGCAGACAACAGCACCAAGGTAGCATGGCAGCGGTCAACAGACAGCGCTTCTTTGCCAAAAAGGCATTTAAGAGACACATGGGGGAGAATGGGGGCTCTCCAGCACTCCCTGTGGGAAACTAAACTGGTAAACCCTTTCTGGAGGGTAATGTGGCAGCTGCCTATCAAAAAGCATGCACACCTTTTGCTACTGTAACTTCCCCTCTAAGAATTTGTCTTTGGAGATTAAGGATAAGGAAGATATAGTCACACTGATGTTTTACTCCAGCGTTGTTTACCATAGGGAAAAACTACAAACAGGCTAAATCTCCATCAGTGGGACTGGCCACAACCAAACACTACTCCCACATTGAACATCACATCGTTGTTAGGTCCTGACAGGGAAATCTGTTCTTAATAACTTAGGCAAACATATTAAAATAAAAGGCAAGTTAAAATATAGTCTTTTTTTTTTTTTTTTTAAGATTTTATTTATTTGTTTTTTTCCCCCCAAAGCCCCAGTAGATAGTTGTATGTCATAGCTGCACATCCTTCTAGTTGCTGTATGTGGGACGCGGCCTCAGCATGGCCGGAGAAGTGGTGCGTCGGTGCGCGCCCGGGATCCGAACCCGGGCCGCCAGCAGCAGAGCGCGCGCACTTAACCACTAAGCCACGGGGCCGGCCCCTAAAATATAGTCTTAACACATTATGTTTGTAAATAAAAATTGTGTGTAAGAAAGACCCAGAAGAACGCACATATCAGTCACTGATTCTTAACCGTCTTTTGGGTATGGACCCTTAAGAGAACAGGATGCAAGTTACAGATCCTCCTTCTCCTCCCCCTGCCCAAAACAACACAAAACAAAAATAAAAACAAAAATTCATCACCTTTATGCATGTACATAAATTTTCCATATTATCTTAAGAGGGTCACAGAAACCTCAAAGGCAGCCATGAAATCCCCAGTGCTCCAGAGACTTCTGGTTAAGGAAGCCCTGATAGTCATCAAGATATTCACAACGCTTAACATAGGTAGTGACATTAAGAGTTCTTGTTTTCTTTTTGTTGCATTTCCAATTTAACTTTTCCAATTAAATTTTCTAAATTTGTCTATGACAGAACACACTGTTATTATATTGAAGAAGAAAATGTTATTTATTTATTTTTATTTGGGGGATGAAGAAAGAGACCAACAGTAAACAAGCCTCCTTAAATTATTTTCAGTCTGGTCCCAATTTCACTAATTTTTCTAGTCTAAAGGAAGAGGCTAACTCTCCATCTATGACTTAAATCACCAAGCTTCGTGTAGGTAAAACAAGCACAAAGAAAATGTTTTATTACAGAAGAGGAAATGATGAGACCTTCAAAACTGTACCTCACACCAGTGTCTTCAGTCACCAAGTCACGGTCCTTGCCTTGGTCATAGCACTCAGTGGACATTTCCGCATTTTCTACAAGAGACTGCATGTCACTCACAAATAAATTTGGTCGCTTCCTCTGTGACTTAGGGCCAAATGTAGTTTCAAAGCTTTCAGTATCAAGAATGTGAACCTTTGAGTTCTAAAAAGAAAGCAGAAGAATTATAGGTAAAACTAAGGAAAGCACTGAGAATGAGCAAAATGTTAAAAACCTACCTGGGAAAGGCTTTCTGCTTTTATTTTTCCAAAGCTCAGCCCATACCAAAATCTACAACATGGACGCAGCTGGGTTTCAAATCAGAAATGCTTATGTAAATAGCAAAAGCACTTGTTCGCCTATTCTGAAGTTCTGTAAGCTTCCTTGGCGAAATACAAAAGTAATACAAATAGTCAAAGCAAATATGAATAGTTGTGTTAAGACTTGCCAAAAACTCTGCTTTATTTCATTTATCATAAACTTTAGTCAAACGTAATTAAGGCTACACTGATGAAAACTGACTTATCTTTTCTGACCATATTTTTTTAAGCTTTCAAACAAGTGCATAAAATTCGCCAAATTCACAGATTTTGTCAAGGACAATCATGCTCAAATTTGTGTTTTTTTTTTAAACCAACTGTAAATGCCAACTTTTTCTTGGAAGTTAATTTCTTTCATGGCTAAAAGGAATTGCTTGTTTTGTAAGATGCATTTTAGTTTCAGATAACATTTTCTCTAATTTAGGTAACGTTCTTATTAAATGCACATGGAAAGTCTTCAGATGAAAAACATCGAGCAAAAGTCCAAAATAATAGTTTAGATGTGATAAAAGGAACCTGATACTAACTAGAACTTGATGTGCCTGTAAACGAGTTACGGGCACAGGAATTTTTGAAGCAGGATAAAAGTCCAAGTTTGAGTTAGGATCTATCACATAACAGAATGTTAACAGCCGGTAGAGAAGAGCCTCAAAAAAAAAAAAAATCACCCTCTGCCCCTCAGTACAAGCTCCTCTATAAGCACCAGCTACTAAACACGGCTGATGGAACAACCCCCCTGGCTTCTGAACAGAGATCCCCCATCCAACTCCTCGAGATCCTTAAGCCAGTATCCTTTTCTCAGATTCTCTAACTCATCTCTTAGTTTAGATGTACTCACTACTCACCAACAAGGGGACAGCTCTAAAGAGAAGGGTTGCATTTTACATAGGAACTGGGTTCTAATGTCACTGGGAAAATTATGATCAAAATGATCCTTAAAAATCTCTTAATCTGTAAAGTACAGTATACATGGATTTGTGTATATAAACCAATATATTAGTAAATACAATGCAGTAATATGCAGAATGTGATAAAGTACACAGAGAGAATAAGTTACAGTATCTTTACTGTATTGCTACAGTAGTATAGTATTATACTCTAGTATATTATATAGTAACTATAATACACATAGAGCTGAACATTCAACAGTTAAAATCATGTCTGATTTGACTCCACTGTGCAGAAATCTCAGAATTAGATTTTATAACCAGTAGAGACTGCACTAAATCCAAACAGGTAAGATTCTTCAAGGCCAAAGCAGACAACTCCTCAATTACTCTGAGCACCTCTCTGCACTGAAATACACGCTGACTGCTGAAGCTGTAGATCCTTCGCTCCACGTGTCAGATGGTTAAGCACTGAATTTTAGAAGCACGGAACAATGGAACAGGCATTAAATCCATAATAGAACCTCTCTGTCCTTCTCATAAACAGGATTCAATCGTTTGTTAAAAGATGGCTTTAGGGAGAAGAGACAAAGAGCACAAGGGAAATGAGCGACTTGTCTGTGGTTCATGAATTACACTCATGTGTTTCCCTGAAAGAAAACAGTCATTCCGCTAATAGGCGCCATTCCTCCCGTCCATCATAAAACAAAGCCTAATTGACAAAACCTGAGGCAATAACAGGCCTTGGTTTTTATTTTGTTCTGCAAGTAAACACTTCTCTTTGAACTGTTTAATCCATGTATGCATGTCAATGTTTTCTTCCCCTCCTTATACTGGAACCGGAGCTTATGTACTGGCTACATTTCTGGGAATTATTATTCAATGCAAGTAAAAACGTGCAGGCAAACATTAGGCCATTTCTTTGGTTCTATGTGAAACTCATTCCACTCAAGACAGACTCAGGCCTTACTGGACTTCCAACTTCAGCGATCAACAACCAATCTGACCAGCACCCCTTCCTTCAGCTGAAAACAACCTCCAAGGAGCTCACTGAAGCTGAAAGCACACAACACCGCAAGTGTCCCTCCTACCACCCAATCCTAAGTCTACATTTTCCCAAAATTTGATGGAATTACCACTTAAACAAGGTTGCCTACCAAAAAATGAAAAACAATGTTCGTAATAGCTATGCTCTATGTGGCTCTCATAGGTGGTGTGCTATGTGCTCCCTGAGTGCCAGGTGCATTACAGATGTCTCATCTGCATCCACCACCCCAGGAGGGAGGTTATCTTGACTCCACAGAGATCCCTAACTAAAGCCACAGGAAGGGGTGGAACAAAGATGAAGGAGCAGGCCTCCCTCCGGAGCCCCAGCTCTGACCCACTAGGCTACTTCGCCTCCCCGACAGAACACTGTTCATACTAAAGGTGAGACCCTAACAAACGGGAAGAGAGAAGTCTCAGAAAGCTCAAGACTGCATCACAGCCACTATTCCCTACAGAAAAACACACGACAAATATGCCAGAGAGCGATCTGGTGGAGTTTGCCAAAGAAATCCCCGGGCCGGGGACGTCCTCCAGCTTACGTGAGGCCGGATCCGATCATGGAGAAGAGACATGGGTAACTTGCTTTGCTTCATGACAACTTTGTAAGGATCCTTCATAACTGCATCCATTTCCTCTTGAAATTTTTGTAATGATGACTGCTTAATCACACGTGTGTTTCCTGTTTTACAAAAGAATGTTGCCATTTAACAAACAACATTTTTTGCTTCTGTATCCATCTTCCCAATGACACAGTGAAAGGCAAGATTTTAAATTACCCAAACACCTGATACACCCATCCCATGGAGCCATTTTCAAACTTAAAAGAGGGAAAAAACAAAAACAAAAAAACTGCCTCTCTTGCACTTATACACGATGAGCTAATCCATCGGCCCAGACACACAAAGGGTTTCAATAGCTTTCCAAGCCCAATTTCCTGACTGGATGAAGCTGAAAAATAAACATCACTGAATAGAACTGAGATTTGACAAATGTCCTACCTCCTGACAGATCTGGCAAAGAAACTGGGAACCAATCACAGCTGATCGGTTAGCATACACAGAGAATCCCGAAGCACAGAACCCAAGAGCCACAGTTACTGTTCTCAGGGCTATGAGGGGTTGAAGGGACTATTAACCAATAAACCCATGCACGGGAACAAAATAAAGCTATGTCTCAACACCTGGAGAACACCTTGTAAGTGAGAGGTCCTGAAGAACAGTCAACTAAACAGCAAGTTGAGCACAAATGCAAAACTCAGGACAATGATGACTATGACCGTGGCGATGGTGACAGCAGTTAATGCTTATATTGGACTCACTATTCTAAGCACTTTACATGGAGTTATTCACTTAATTACCACAACAGGCCTATGAGATAGGTACTGTTTTTTCCTCATTTTAGAGGTGAGGAAATGGATGAAGAGACAGACTTAATAACTTGCCCATGGTCACAGAAATGGCAGAACAAGGATTCAAACCCAGGCCGTCTGGATCTAGTCACAGTACCCAGCCATCACACTAAATGCCTCTCTAAGGAGTTTTCTTTGACACTTTTTTCTGTGTTGCCTTTTCCTATGGCGTATCCCATCAAAAGATGTAAGAGATATTCAAAGGCAGTTGCCATCTGCCCCCAGGCACAGAGATCAAACACCAGGCATACAATGGGGTCTGACCATCCGCTGAGCCCACACCCCTGGCGGTGGCTAAGGGAAAGGCTGAAATGAAAGGGGAGTTTCCAAAGGAAGAGCTCTGACCCCCCTGTGACCCTGGAGATACTCCCTTCACACCTGGGAAGGACCAATGAGAATCCTTTCACTGTCATTCAGTTCAAATACAACCCTATTAAGAAAAAGTTTCAGAGGAACTGCACGCAAATGCACTTACTCTTCAAGATAAAGGCACAAAAACACCTGCAAGGCACCCCTCAAACAGCAGACTCTCCAGGCAACCAGAAATCAGGAGATGAGAGTTCTAAGGTCTGAATGCTAGCCATTAAGGATGGTCCTATCGGTTTAAGAGGGTCCTCTTACAATGAACAATGATGAGCTCTTTTAAAAGAGCTTATTTACGAAATCCACTACTTTTCTCAGCCCTTTTCCACAACGGGTACTTATCTCATCCCCTCCTCCTATAATCCTTGACAGTTCCACTCACCCAAAAACTCCGGCCTTTAGACACCTGAACATTCTACCCCTTTCCATATAGTGCACACGTTGTAAAGCAAGAGAAGCAGAGGACAATACTCACCAAACCATTTAATGTTTGGCTCCACTCTCGCCACTGTGCCAGAAGCCACTGTTGATTGATATTGCAGAGGCTTAATCACTTTACCACGACTGTTCCTAAATGGAGGAAATGACAGATTTTGGTTGACGACAGAAGAAAGGCAACAACAGCAAAGTCTGGTTTACAGAATACCCTTTCCATCAAAAGGATTTTTTTTTCCTTTTTTTGGTTTTAAAGGATCATGAAATACAGATTTCAGTAAACAAAAAGTACTTCTACATTTGAAACAGATTGCCCAAAAGCCATTTAACCTCTTGCAACAGAGCACGTAACGATTTCTGCTGGATGAATAACAAATAAAGCTGATGTTTAAAAATCTGTTTACTGTTTGTTAGCTTTAAAAAAAAATCACATACGTGAGTTTTTTGGGTAATTATTTGAAGGCTGGTTTAAATGAATTTTAAGTAGAGGGTGATTTGTGCTGGAACTCAAAATTCTGAAACAAACTGCAGAGCAGGTGACTAAGGCAGATTAAGTTCATTGACATTTGTGTTTTAGACACATCTTTTAGAACGGATGGAGAATCTAATTACCAAACAAATTAAGACCAGCTAGAAAAATGCCACACTCAGCAAGTCCCCGTGGTAGAGGCTGCCTCAGCAGAACGCAGATTGGTGGTGAGTTTCCAAGTGCCACAATGTTGTGATCTAAAGTCTGGCATTAAAAAACAAGTTCTCTCGCTGCTTTCATGACTACAGTCCTATATGCTTCACTAAAGAAAACCAGATTTCCATCTGACGGATACCTAACTTGAGATTTAATATGCCATTCGTGGAGGCTGAGGCTGTAAGGAACAAGACCTCTAATTGCTGTATTGTGACACAATCACAATTTCTCCACCCACTACTCATGTCTTTAACCAAGAATTCACAATTTATCATAATAACACCCATATAAAATGATACTTGAAAATACACTACTCGTATTTGGGGAAAGTGGGAGTGGGAATATCATAGGTTTAATAGGCCTCAGCTATTCAGTCAAGGGCTTGAAGCAGAGGGGGGAGGATGCCAGCACCCAGTACTCACCTGCGCTCCTTCTGCCTGTACATATTCAGGCGCCGGATGGTGGCCCGGTCCCTCATGTTTTGGCCTCCTGCTCCCTGTACTCGATCTAGGGAACCCAGAAGTAGATTGCACACCATTTGATAACCAACAAGTCTAAGTACGGTCGTTGCTTCAAACACACCAACTAGTTCACTCAAAGTAAGCAAGCCGCCACCTCACTGCAAAATCTCTACTTCCTCCATATGTTGCTCCAAAAAAATTATTACTGGAAGCTACATGGTATGACAAAGCTGATCTAACCTTTGATCCTCAATAAGACTGTGTTTGATAATGATAAGAGCTAATATTTTTGAGCACTAACTACAGCACTGTGCTATCCACATTATAGGTCTCATCCCATGTAATCCATACAATAATCCTATAAAGAGGGATACATTATCCCCATTCTGCAGGCTAAGAAACTGAGGCATAGTGGCCAGACATCTTGCCCAAAGTCACAAATGGCAAGCCAGAATGTGAACAACAGCATTTGATCACCACCTGTGCTCTGAACCACAAAGACATCCACCTCTGGATCTCACTTTAACAAATTTTGAGTGCCTGCTACATGCAAGGCACCCTGGAGACTACAATCTTGATACCTAAGTGTTTCTAATGTACTAGTTTCTTAATTTCCGAATGTTTGATTTTAGTTTAATCAACAGCAAAATAGGTAGTAATTCTTGTCTTACATCTCAGAGAGAAAGAGAAGGACAAGTGTCGTAAAACCAGCCTCATGTGGGGATCCCTTCAAACCACCTGTCTACTCTTACAGTGATGTCATAGAAAAGAGGCTGCGATCACCGGACTGATGGCTCTATTACTGACTAACCATGCCAACTGTGACAAGCCACTTCCCCTATTTTGGCTTAGTCTCTTCACCTTTGACATCAAGATCTCTAAGGACCTTTTCGGGTCTAACATTCTAAGATTCCAGTCTACACAAATTGAGTAATTTATCAGCAATCCAGGGAAAACACTCAACATGAATTAAAGCCATAAAAAATTGAAACCATATTTAAAAACAAAATTTTATTAACTAAACCCAAATGGAAGGGACTCCCCCAAAGGCCACCTTGTTCAACCTGTAGGTGGAACCTCAACAAAACTCATAAACATCTCCAAAAACATCTTCAGTGAAATGATCTTATTTATTTATCTGTAGGGTTTTCCACACACTTGACCCGATGGGATGACTCCAAGAGCCAAATTAACAATCCCTTTCTCACTTAAATTGTCAAAGCTAAGGTGGCAGCAAGTGTGGTCAAGTGTAAAAAGCCAGCTGCGTCGGCCTACACCACTTTTAATCCAACTTGATCTAATTCACTTCTAGCAAGCCTTGAGCTGGAGAGCTGGAATCATACGAGACTGACATATATTGGGGGAGGGGCTTCAACACGACCCACACAGGAACAAAAGAAGAGGTCAAGTTTAACTGCCCCTTCCAACTCAGAGCTTCCCAGTCTCTGCATCTCACAAGTGGAGACGCCCCAAGGCTGCCAGGCCTGAGCGTTCCCTCTCTCCGACTTCAGACTCGGTGCCTGGCACCCAGCCCTGACAGGCGTGCAAGATGTCGGCCCTCCTCAGTGCCTCCGAATGAAGAAACCATCTTCTCCCTTCCCATCCCCAACAGCCACTCTGCTTGAGGTCACTCCAAGCCATGCCACCCGGGTGTCCCTCCTCCCCCTCGGTCTCCTCGGAGCCCTCCCCGCAAGCTTCCTCCAAGCTCCACCCTCCGCGAGCCCCGCCGCCTGTACCGGGGTTTGTGCTGGCCTTCGACGGGTTGATGGTGCTCCGTCCTTTGTACTTGGGCTTCACCATCTTGCCGCCGCGACGGGGACCCGAGTGCTAGGTCCGACCTACGTACGGTAAAAAAGGTAAAAAAACCTCGTAACGCCCCAGGCCCAGCCACAGCGACCGGCGTGAAGCACGCTGGACCACGTGTGCAAGTGCTACGTCACTTCCGCTCGCGCCCCCTCCTGCCCCCGCGCGACTTCCTGCGAACGCGCGCCGCGCGCCGCCGCACTCCTGGCTCCGCCCCCGCCCCGGCCGCTTAGACGTCGCCCTGCGTCGAGCCCCCGCCCTCCTCTCTCCCTAGCAACCGCCACGCTGCCCCTCCATAGCAACCGCCTAGTCACCCTGGACGCTCGGCACAGAGCTCCTACTTCGGTCCGCCCCAAACACAGAAACCTCTTCCCAGGCCAATGGCACAAGCTTAAGTTTAATTATCTAATGAATTTATCCTCTAAGTCTTTCCAAAAGTGGCTGACCACACAGCAGCCAAATCAATCAGATCTTGGCACCCTTATTAAAACTCCAATAATTTATCATCACTCAGAGTAAAAGAGAGACAGAGACAGAGAGAAAGAAACTCAAACTCCTTGCCATCCCTACAGAATTCTGCATGATCTGGCCCGTGCTATTTATCTGACTTCATTTGTACCTCCCTCCCTCTGGTTATTCCGAGATTTACACTGGATGTTCCCTCTGCCTGAATCACTCTTTCCCTGATTCTTGGCATAGCTACTTCCTTCTGGTGGTTCAGTTCTCAGTTCAGATGTCACCTACTGGTAGGGTTGCAAGATTTAGCAAAAATACAGGACTCCCAGGTAAATTTGAATTTCAGATAAACAATGAAATTTTTTTGAGTATAAGTATGTCCCAAATGTTGCTTGGGACATAGTTATACTAAAAATTATTCATTGTTTATCTGAAATTGAAATTTAACTGGGCATCCTATATTTTATCTGGCAACTCTGCCTACTGGGAGAAGTCTTTCTTGTCTAATCTGTCTAAATCAGCCATCTCCCATCCTTCTGCAGTTATGCTGTTACATTATTCTGTTTTATTTACTTCATGGCATTTATCACTAGCTGAAATTTGTTATTTACGAGTTCATCAGCTGCTTCCCCAAAACTGGAATATAAGCTTTTTGAGAGCAGGGACCTTGTAAGTTTGTTCACTGCTGTATCTTCAAGACTTAGAACAGCACTTGACACATAGATAGTAAGGACTCAATAAATATTCATTGAATGAATGATGAATAGATGGTGTCTCAGCTCTGCCTGCTATAACAAAATACCGTAGACTGGGTGGCTTAAATAACAAAGATTTATTTCTCACAGTTCTGGAGGCTGGGAAGTCCGAGGTCAGGGTGCCCACACAGTTGGGTTCCTCGTGAGAACTCTCTTCTTGCCTTGCAGACAGCCGTCTTCTCACTGTGTCCTCATATGTCAGAGAGAGGAAGGAGGACTCTGGTCTCTTCCTCTTCTTATAAAGTCACTAATCCCATGCTGGGGGCCCCACCCTCATGACCTCATGTAAACCTCATTACCTCTCAAAGGCCCCATCTCCAAATATTATCACATTGGGAGTAAAGCTTCAACATATGAATTTTAGGGGAACACAAACATGTAATCAATAGCAGATGGGAATGCTTCTTGCCTTGAGGGGGAAACAAGGGTGTAAGACCCAGAAATTTCTGTTTCTGTTAGTCAAAATAAACTCTCTAGATGCCAGTGTTTCAACCAAGAAGCCCTCTCTGTTTTTTTGGCACCTCAAGTTGTCAGGAAATGCCCATCACTGTGCCTAAGTCCAGAGAAGAGGTGGTTAGGCAGGAAGAAGGTGGATTCCAGCCTGTGGTGTAGCCCATTCCGTAAAAACAAACAACTTAGTATAAAGTGAGGAACTCTAATTGTGGGGGGATGACTGAGTCTTTATTTTTCTGAGTCTGAAACAAACAAACCGAAAAACATTCTTTCTAGAGCAAAAGCAGGCCATGTCCTAGACAACAGGGGGAAATACCTTCTCTCCCTTGAGATTGACTTTTATTGCCCCAAGGGCAAGTATCGTGAAATTTAACACGATTTTGCTAGAAAGGCTCTGAACCTAACACGGTGTCTGAGGGAGTCTCTGAAAGCTGGTCAGAAACAACTTCATGCCCACTGAGGATCCAAAGATGCCCCCTTCTGCCTCACACTGTCCCTTTGGTCCCCCAAAGGAGGATGCAATGGCCCACTCCCGGAGAAAAAACTAAGATAATGTGTTTCTGATGCCTCAGTTTGGTTCAAACCAGAATAAACACGAATGGCAAAAATCAGCCCATGAGCTCATTCAGGCTTTGATCAGAGACATAATTTCATTATGAAATTTTGAATCAGGCTGTTGTGAAGTCTTGCCAAGGAGTTTCATTTTCCCAGATGATATGGTGCGTTGTTTCTCTCCTGTTCTCATACTCAGCTTGCGTTTATCATATGAACTTTCCGTCTATTTTTATAATCTGAGCCATCAATCCCATCAATCCTTTTACAACAGTATGGCTGATCCCGACAACCAACCTCAGTTCTACCAGCTGATAATAAGCCTGATCAAGGTAGGTCAAACTCAAGTTACTGATTTGGTTTGCTTGCCCTGCTGACCATAATTGTAATAGGTTTTTTTTAAAATTTTTTTTAAAATTTATCTATTTCCCCCAAAGCCCCAGTAGATAGTTGTGTGTCACAGCTGCACATCCTTCCAGTTGCTGCATGTGGGACGTGGCCTCAGCATGGCCGGAGAAGCGGTGCATGTGTGCGCGCCCGGGATCCAAACCCGGGCCACCAGCAGCGGAGCGCGCGCACTTAACCACTAAGCCACGGGGCCAGCCCTGTAATAGATTTTTCACTCTCCTTCCTGATGTGGTGACCAGAGGAAGCAAGACACACCTCCAGGCCTATGATTCCTCAGCTTTAGAAGAGATATATTAATTTAACTACGCTGAAAGATTGCAGCGTGATCATATGAATTATGCTGTAAGAAAGCATAGCAGAAATGGTACACCCCATGTAGATGGGATGCTTTCTGTTTTCCTCCAGACTTATGGTTAGCTCCTCATTCCCTGGAACCTTGCTCCTCGTAACCACAGGTTTGTGTGAATGGGAAGACCCCAACAGGAATTGGCTCGAAATGCCACGTTTCTTTCTTTCTTTTTTTTGAGGAAGATTGGCCCTACGCTAACATCTGTTGCCAATCTTTCTCTTTTTCTTTTTTCTGCCCAAAGCCCCAGTACATAGTTGTGTATCATAGTTGAAGAGTTGTAGCTCTTCTATGTGGGACGCCGCCTCAGCATGGCTTGAGGAGCGGTGAGTAGGTCTGCGCACAGGATCCGAACTGGCAAACCCCAGGCCGCCGAAGCAGAACGTGTGAACTTAACCGCTATGCCACCGGGTCGGCTTCAAAATGCCACCTTTCTGAAACAGCCTTGTGCCAAGTTCTAAAAGGAAAGAATGGACTGGTGTTTTCACAGGGAGAAGAGAATCTTGACTTCGCTTCATTCTGTAAAAACTTCTTCATTGGGATCTAATGGGCAAGTAGAAGCAGCTTCTAAAGTAGCAGTTTTCAAAGTGTGCTCTGAGGACCCCCAGCATCAGAATCAGTTGGGGGAATTGGTTAAAAATGCAGGCTCTTGGGCTTCACCCCAGAGTTACCTAAATCAGACCTTCCGGAGGTGGGGCCCAAAGAATATACATTCTAACCGGCTCCTCAAGTGATTCTTGTATACACAAAAGTTTGAGATCTTCTGAAAAGCAAAGTCTTTCCCAAAAGTCATCCTCAGGCTTTCTGACCAGCTGACCAGAAGGCAGCCCTAATAAGACCTAGCTCCTTCTCCACCTGTCTTAAATCCTCTCTTTTTTCTCAGCAGAGCCAGGGTGAGGAAGGCTGCAGCAGCGTCTTATGCACTCTGAAAATATATGTCTTGGCTCTACCCCAAATGCCTTGATATTTATGCTGCAGCCGGAGGGTCGTTATCCTTTGGCAACACTCCATTGTAAGGCCATTAGCTCTTAATTAGTGCCAGCTTGTTGATTTATCCTTCCCTGTTGAACTGAGAGAGCAGAGGCTTCTCTATTCAGTCTCCTGTGTCTATCCTCTGGCAAATTCACAATGCATTGACCCCTGCCTGCTGGGGCCAAGAGTTGGGCCCCTGGAGTGGCTGTTGCTCAATGTGAAACAGTTACTAGCCCCCAAGCAGAGGCTCTGGGATCCTAGGAGAACAGAGAAGTACTCAGAATATGTTTTCAGGGTTTTGTTTTTTAATTTTGTTTGTAGAAAACAAAAAGAGAGAGTCCTTGGTCATACAACCTCAAAAGTTTACAGGGGAATATAAGAAAATAAGATGTATTAAATTGGAGCTTCATTGGCCAAATTGCCCTCAGTCTAGTTTTCAGTCTAGGATGCCTGGGAATTTTTTGGACAAGGATATAGCAAGATAGTAGGCTGGGTAGCTATGAAAAGTGGCTAAGAGACTCACATCTGGGAACCCCAAGAAACTTCTTCATGGATAATGTATCTGGTCACCACTTCTAAGTGGGAAAAACATAGTCTGTATTGGTCTTGGCATTCATCTCATTGCTGGGTAAGGAGCTCTTCAAAAAGATCCCTAGATTAAGCTTTGGAAAAATAACTAGCAGCATTTTGCTCCTTCCTATTACTGAATCCCTGTGGTCCTCAGCAAATTCTGCTTAAGAAAATCTGAGAAGCAATTTTATGAGATGCTGTTAACGGCCTCTAATTTTCAGCCTGGTTTAGATAACTCAAGATTGCTGGCTGCATCCTGAGAAATGGATCCAGAACACACACCGATGTGGGAATTTGAAGTGTAACTCCAAATCGTAGATAATTGTTTAAGCTCCAAGAAGGCTGGAGGGCCCATATTAAGTCATCTCCCCAGGATCAGTGTGTTTCCTATTACACTTGATATCTATCTGTCCAATGATCCTTTTGATTTTTAAGCCCTTAGACTAAATCTTTGTGTAATTCTTTACCCCTCATCTCCTGCCCACCTCCCCCATTTTCCTCAGGAAAACACTTTTTAAAAATGTTAACTAGGTCCATTGGATTGCTTCCAGAAGAATAATGTCACGTTAAAAAATCTAAACCGAGTCAACTCCTGAAACCCATGTGTCAGGGGGACCTCTGTCTGTTGGAAGGTCAGTCTTGCCCTAGGGGCAGCTTCTGCCCAGCAAGACACTGAGGTTTTCCATGGTCTCCTGCGTCCCTCCTGCTCCCTTATCTGGTCTAGTCTAGACTGGGAAGAAAATCTTACTTCCAAAGTAGACACTCAGGCTGAGGTGTGGAAGAAAGGTAGGATGCATACCTTCTTAAGCAGCAGAGGAAGAACTGATCAAAACCTTGACTTATGTAACTTGTTAGAGCCTGGATTAGAAAAAGACAAGTCTACCACTCCCTCCTCTCAGGAAAAAGCAATCTTTCCAACTCACCGTGTCACCAGGCTGGAAGAATCTTTTAGATGCTTTAAACAGCTATTTGAGAGATGTTAGAGTTGTCAGGGCTTCCAGCCAGGGCTGGGCAAATCCCCAGGGTGCCTGGCCTCTGTGCCCAGGACTTGGGGACTCTGGTTCCTCCTGTGTTCCCCCATCCCCCACCTCACCATGCACCAGGAATAAACCAAGCTTATCTCCGAGGGCAGGGGTAGGCAACGTACAGCCTGCCTGCTGAACCCCACCAGCTGCCTGTTTTTACATGGCCTATGAGCTAAGAATGGTCTTTACACTTTTAAATGATTGAAAAAAATAAAATTAAGAATAATATTTTGGGGTGGGGTGAGGGGGCGTAGGGGCTAAGTGCGCGCGCTCCGCTGCTGGCGGCCGGGGTTGGGATCCCCGGGCGCGCACCCATGCACCGCTTGTCAGGTGGTATAAAAAAAAAAAGTGGAGGAAAATGGGCACAGATGTTAGCCCAGGGCCAGTCTTCCTCAGCAAAAAAGACAAGGATAGGCATGGATGTTAGCTCAGGGCTGATCTTCCTCACACACACACAAAAATGAAGATTACATGAAACACAAATTTCAGAGTTCATAAATAAAGTTTTATTGGAACACAGCCCTGCCATTTGTTCACATATGGTCTATGGCTGCTTTTGCACTACAATGGCAGAGACGAATGGCCGCTACAGACGCCTTATAAGTGTTTACTACCTGGCCCTTTACAGAAGAAGCTTGCCCACAACCCCATCCTAGGGCTCTGGCATTAAGTTCTGCACACTGAACAGGCATGTAACCGACTATTCGGACTGTCCACTTGCCATTGTCCTCCGAGAGTGAACGTTGCCTATTTCAATATGGCAGTACGTTTAGTCTTTTCTGTCCTGGAAATTCAGATAAGGGGGTCCACTACACATCTGCGTGTAGCTGATGCTTTAGTGGACCAGCAGGGGGCTCTCTGCAGAGGTTTAAATTTCACGGGAAGCTGGCAGAAGGAGCCTGTGGGGAGGAGAAAAGCGAGTCTGGGAGGAATAGCGCTGTTCTGCCAGTCCCCTGGCTAAGCTCTGGGACTTTTTTTCTGAGCTCAAAGGAGAAGGGGGCTTCAGGCAGAAATCCAACGAGCCCCTTTGTCCACAGTCTTTGTGAGATCAGCTTTGGTGACCTTGAGGCAAAGCAGGACACAGGTAGAGAAGAGAGACCCTCCGCTTTGCCCAACGTGGTTCTGGTGCATCGAGGTGTTCAGGGGCTGCAGCCTGGGTGGGTGGCTTCAGGAGCGTCTGGAGGCAGCCACCATGGCCCCACGCTGGCAGCCATGTGGTGGTAAGGCAGTCTTCAGCAGCTTCGGGAGCAAGGGACGCTGATGACAGGCTAGAGTAGAGGGGCAGGGCCTGGTGGACGCCGGTGAGGACCCTATAGCATTATTTGTGAGCACATGTGATCCATCCCCTGGATCCCTCTCCTCTCCCCAGTAAAGGAGTGAGACTCTGAAAAGGCTGGGTATCAAGTTTCCCAGGTGGGGAAAGGACTTGCAAAATGTGAGTTTTCACACAGCCAGGCGGTAGCGCAGCCAAACTACCTGAGTTCAAATCCTGGCTCCACCATTCGTTAGCTGTGTGCCCTTGGTCACACCCCTTCACCTCTTTGTGTCTCAGTTTCCTCATCTGTAAAATGGGCAAAATGACAGTATCCACCTCACAAGGCTGTGTTGAGGATTAAGTGAGGCAATGCAAGTAAAGGGTTTAGAAGAGAGTAAGTGCTATATAAATGTTTCCCATTATTACGAGTATGTCTCCAGCTGCACCCACAGCTTGGTGAGACTTGGGAAAGGACAGAGAATGCAATAACGGGTCCCTCTCAGGAGCTGACAGTCAGCTGGGGGGCGTAGACTTAGATGTGATAAAGGTGTATCGAGGGATCACAGAGACAGAGGGAGGAGCAACTACCAGTGAGGGGAGCTCCTTCACGTAATAATTCCTTCTGGGTGTGAAATATGAGTAGATCCACAGAGGAGAGCGTGGGGGATGCACATCTTAAGGAGAGGGAACAGCATGAGCAAAGGCACTGAAATTTGAAATTGTATTTGTATTGGGCACTGAAGAGTTCTGAGAAGAAGAGCAGATGATGTGGGGGATGGGATTGGCAGGAGATGACTCTGGAAAGCTGGGTTGTCACCAGTTGTTCACAACCAGTTGTGAACAAATGACAAAAAAGATCAAGGTCAGGTTGCTTTTGGTCCAGTGTCCTAATGAACTTTGGTGCTGGCCTTATTTTTCCCCCCAGAAGGAAAAAGGAGTAGGCACTATCAGTAACTGTGATCTCCAGGAATAACATGAAAATAAACCCATTTAAGCGGGACCTTTTCATTCATTCACTTTTTTTCATTCATTCAACAAACATCTAGCCTGTAATCACAAAAGACAAATGCAATTGGTCAAATATACAGGAGCCGGCCGGCCCCGTGGCTTAGTGGTTAAGTTTGTGCACTCCACTTCGGCGGCCCGGGGTTCATGGGTTCAAATCCCAGGCGCAGACCTATGCACCACTTATCAAGCCATGCTGTGGCGGCGTCCCATATAAAGTAGAGGAAGATGGGCATGATGATAGCCCAGGGCCGATCTTCCTCAGCAAAAAGAGGAGGATTGGCAACAGATGTTAGCTCAGGGCTAATCTTCCCCACCAAAAAAAAAAAAAAAAGGGGGCCAGCCCCGTGGCATAGTGGTTAAGTCCAGCATGCTCCACTTTGGTGGCCCAGGTTCTCAGGTTCAGATCCCAGGCGCGGACCTACACCGCTCATTAAGCCATGCTGTGGCGGCAACCCACATACAAAATAGAGGAAGATTGGCACAGAGGTTAGCTCAGGGCTAATCTTCTTCAATCAAAAAATATGTATGTATATATATATACAGGGGAAATATGGACTGGGCAAGCCTTGGCTGTGAAGAACCTGTGGCTACACATCAAAAGGAGAGGAAGACAAAGGATGGTGGTGGGAGGGAGCTGTAAAAGCTCTCGGGGAGAGCGGAAATGCCAAAGTCAGTCAACACAGAGAGGAATCAGAAGCAACAGAAGAGTGAAGCAGGTTTTTTTTTAAAAAGAGGGAATAGGAGAAGGGTAAACCATGGGAATGCGATGAGAATGTGTTTGTGAGAAATTGAAATGCAATGACTGTGGACATTTTGTTGGTTTGGTGGTGGGAAAAGAATTGTAAATATGCACAGTAGGCAAATAGCTCGCACAATAAAATACCTTGTGAGAATGAACGTGAGGGCATGAGAGAAATCAAACATAGTCTGTCGCGTTGGGCCTGCCCTCGGGAGGAAGGCCGAGTATATATTCAAGGCAAGTGTTGCCAGTCTCCCAGCCCCTGGGGCAGATCTGAAGTCTGAACCAGATGGGTTATGTGCATCTCAACTGGCACAGGCAGCTGGGGGGCCATCATCACACTTTTCTGTCCAAAGCAGGGAAGCACTGTTCCCCTCCCTCCACTCGGAGCCCAGCCCTTGAAAGGTGGCTGGGCAGGCCGGGATTCCACTCGGAACCCAAAGAGACGTGGCTTCGGCTTCAGGCTGGTCCCAGAGTGTGGCTCACTTTGGGCTTTCCTCTGCCATTGGCTCCCGTGTCCCACAGTGCATCACATCCAGTGAGTCGAGAGCAGTCTGATGCCCTCTAGGATATGGTTTCCTCAGGCTCCGGGCGGTGAAGAGCACAGAAGTGAGACTGGCTCAAATCGGGAACCATTGTCCAGATGGAAAGCCCTCAGAGATAAACCTAATGATAGAGATGTTCAGATTAAAATGCTGGGTTCTGCAGCCACGAGCCTGCTCTTCACTTGGCCTTGACACCTGAGCCCTCCCCCTTTGAATCCTCCAAGATGAGACAGTGGAGTTCAGCTGCCCAGATGGCCATCTTCATGTGCCCCCCAGGCAGGCCTGGGGCCAGCAGAGCCAGAGCTCACAGATCCACCAGCCCAACCGCCCCAGCCTCTGTCCAAGTCATTGTCTGGCTCCAGCTCCCAGTCCTTGAGAGGATACTTCCCATGGTCCCTGGGATTGTGACACCCTCATTGTCACCACCTTTGCCAAGTGAGCTTTCCAGGGCTGGCCTGGGAAAGCACTTTTCTTTGTTCCTTGAGCTGCCAGCTCGTGTGACAGGCTTGGATCTGATCTGGCTGTTCCAGCATCACTTAACCCCCTCCACCGCCCCCAAATCCCTGTTCCCCCCTCCTCCTGTTCCCCTGCCCTGAAGGCTGCCGGCTTATTCCTTTTGGAGATGAACTCATTGTTGACTTTAACTCACTTCGATGTTTCCCAGGGAAGCGTGCTGGCGGGAGGCCCACCCCAGCTCCTTGAAGAAGACAGCCGCACCAGTGCCAAGACTGGGTGCCAGGGGTCTTGGAACTGCCAAAATGCCTCCCATTTTATGGACAGGCCTGGCTCGACCTGAAGACATTCCAAGTATTTAATCAGCAGCCCATGGTACATATTGGGTTGCAGAGGGAGCCCTCAGAAGCCAGCCCTTTCGGGAGATGAAACTCAGCCAGAGGAAGGAGCCGGCCTTCTCCATGGGCCAGGCTGATGCTCAGCAGATGGAAAAATGCATCCCAATAACAATAATCAATAACCAAAGGCTGGCAGTTGCTTTGGCCTGGCCTGAGGGGTCCTTGGGGGCTCAGCTCTGCCCTCTTTCCCACACTAGACTGAGTCTAGCCAGGAATCCATCTCACCCACCTCCCTGCACCAAGCTCCGGGAGAGCGAACGGGCGAGGGAGGAACCATATTTCACATACTTTCTCTTTCAAAATGTAGCCCTGTTTCGCAATTTCCTCCTTAAGTTCTGGAAGGCTCTAGGGTAAGACCCAAGCCACCTTCTCCAGCCACTGGTCTGGGTCTCTCATCCTCCTCACCACCAATCTGGTAGGCTAGAGGTGCTAGAGAAAGGTAGGGGCCCACCTTTGGTAGCTCTCCCACCATCCCCACCAGTGACTGCTCATCCAGGGTCTATTTGATGCTGAAGGAGCCTCAACCAAGCCTCCAGCCAAAACCTGTTTATTCTTCACCCTGTGTCGGCTCTTTTCCTCGGAGAGCCAGGAGGTACACCACACCAAAGCAGGTGCACCCGACTCTGGTATGCTGGTCTCAGCAACCCCCGAGGCATCTAATCTTCAGATCTTCTCTACTCCCCTATAACTAGGCTTTTGTTCTGGCTCACTTTTACTAGCCAGACAGTACTCCAGCCCCTTTGCAATGAATCCATTGAATCCTTCAAAATAGAACCTTTTCCCTCCAGTTGTTTTTCTGCTTCATCACCTTTCACCAGGGTTTGCACCTGTTGTTCGTGTACATCTGGTCTGGACCACAACTGGAGGAGGTGGGCAAAGAGACCAGTACCTGGACTCCTGGCCCTGCATCAGAGCGTGAAGCAGGGCCCAGGGAGCTGATGCTTTTCCTAAATTCCTTCTCGGTCTTTCTAAACCAAACCAAACAAACCAGAAGGGAGAAAAAAACACTTAAAAAACAAGCCCAGAAAACACAACCCCATCACCTGAAATATTGAAATGGAAAACACATCCATTCTCTGGAGATTTGGTCTGAAACATACCAGAGCTGGCACTGGGTAAGGTGGCCAGAAATGTGTTACTCTGGACAAGTCTGTGACCCTGGAGAGGAAAAAGCTAACATTTTCGAAAAGGCAGGTAAGAGCCACATGCAAATCACGTGTTGTTGTTGCCTAAACCTGGGAGTAGGGTTAGGAATCTTGACACGACTCCCTCTCTCTAGCACTTGCTCACTCTGAAAATCACAACATGTGACTTCAGATCAATCTGATGGTCTCTGGCCTCAGGTGGGTTTCTTCTAGGGCTGTGACCAGATAACTGCCCCCAACCTTGAAACTGTCCCCCCACCTACCTCCAGCTCAAAACAACATTCTTACTCTTGAAAGGGCACAGTGAGACAGACAGGGTTGGTCCAGGTGGGGCTGTTTTCAAGGATGCGTTGGGATGGCAGCTGGAAGCACCAGGGTATCAGTATTCGGAGAATCTCTCCCGCTATTCTGCACATAGGAGGCAATGCAGTGAAGCTGAAGGCCTCAGCATCATCAAGGTGACACATGAGATACAGGAGGATCCAGATCATTCCATGTTGCTAAGATTCTGGATTTTCGTTTTGATGTTGCTTTAGAGGAAAGCTTAAGGCAATGCTTCTCAAATGTTTAACATGGGTGTGAATTACCTGGAGGATCTGTTACAAGGCAGAGTCAGATTCTTTAGGTCTGGGAGGGGCCTGAGATTATGCATTTTTAACAGGCTCCCAGTTGAGGCCGAGGTTGCTGACCCGTGGCCACAATTTGAGTAGCGAGGGCCAGTCAGAGCCAGAGACAGCCAAGACATACAGGGACTGAGGACTGATACACAGAAGAACGAGGCAGAAAACAGAGAGAAGAATGACGCATGCAAATCTAGTCAGAGGCTGAGGCGGAGGGGAACAGAGACAGACAGACTGATAAAAAGATAGACACCCTGTCTTTAGATAGAGAAAGGACAGAGTCAGAGAAATAGGGAGGGGCAAAGGCAGAGAGACCACAACCAGAGATGGAAGACTGATAGGGCCAGAGAGACCAGCAAAGACAGAGTCAGGGTCAGGGAGAGGAGGAAAAGTGAGGAGCTGGGGGCAAGGCCGGAGGTGGCCATGGGCAGCCCGTGGCCCCCAGGCTCCTGACGAGCAGAGAAGGGGCTCACAGGTGTGAGTGTGATGAGCCCCACAGAGGTGAGGTGCACAGACCTGAGATCCCTCCGTCCACACCTCCCAGCCTTCCCACACCTGTACCACCTCCTCCTGCTCCTGTAGAGCTGTCCCTCTCCCCAGAGCCTTCCACTGCTGATTTTCCCTCCTCTCTCCTGTGTATTCAACCTCTTGCTTTTAACTGGACCCCTCCCAGCAGGTTTTAAACATTTTCAAGTCATTCCCTCCTTTTTTTTTTTTTTTGTGAGGAAGATCAGCCCTGAGCTAACATCCATGCTACTCCTCTTTTTGCTGAGGAAGACCGGCTCTGAGCTAACATCTATTGCCAATCCTCCTCCTTTTTTTTTTTCCCAAAAAGCCCCAGTAGATAGTTGTATGTCATAGTTGCACATCCTTCTAGTTGCTGTATGTGGGATGTGGCTCCAGCATGGCCGGAGAAGTGGTGCGTCAGTGCACACCCGGGATCCGAACCCGGGCCGCCAGCATCGGAGCGCGCGCACTTAACCGCTAAGCCACGGGCTGGCCCCCTTTCCCTCCTAAAAAAAAAAGAGAAACGACTCTGACTTGACCCCATATCTCTTTCTAGCCCCTGTCCTATTTTTCTCCTTTTCTCAGCTAAACTTCCTGAAGGAATTGTCTGCACTGATTTGTGCCTCCATCAGCCTCTCCAGACAGCTCTTGCTAAGCTTAGTATTGGCAACACGTGGCGTGAGTCCGACGGTCAATTTCTGGTCCTCATTTACTTGATCTCAGTAGCCTTTGGTCCTCTTGGTCTCCCCTCCTGCTTGCTGGCTCCTGGGACATGACATTTCTCTGGTTATCCTCTTGTCTGCTCCTTCTCTGACTCCTTTCCAACTGACCCTCCATCATCAGATCTTCGTACTTGGAGGGCTGCAGCAGTGAGTCCCGCGCCCTCTCTTCACCCAGGACTCTCTTTTTAGTCAACCTCTTCCAAATCCACAGCCTGTTATCTTCCCCACACACACCAGTTGATAGTCCCAAGCAGACTCCCCTATGCACTCTAGACCTGTATTTGTGTCTTCACAATGTCTACTCAGCATCTTCAGCAGGGTGTCTCAAAGGCCCCTCAAACTCAACATGGTCAAAACTCAATTTCCGTTCTTCCTTCTCCTCCCACACTGGTCTTCCTCGTGGGTTCCCCATCTTGGAACACAGCACTATCATCTGTCTAGGTGTTCGAGCCAGAGATGGGGACTTTGTCCTTGAGGCCTCCCTCTCCCTATACCCTCTTCCATATTCAGTTATCACCAAACTCTGCCAACCTTATTCTCTAAATAACTTTTGACCGTGTCCACTTCTCTCCATTTCCACCACCACCACCTTAGTCCAAGCCTCCAACACTTCTTGCCTGGATGATAGCAACAGCCTCCTAGACAGCTTCCCTCCAATCTGTCTTTTACAATACGGCCAACCTGATCTTTGCAAAACGCAAATCTGGTCATGTTGGACTGTTACTTAAAACCCTTCAGCAGCCTCCCTTGGCTCTGAGAATACACCCAACTCCAGGTGACATTTCTGGAATCATCTCACCTAACTTTCCCTCCAGGCCTTCTTTCAGCACTTTGAACACCAAGCTCCTTTCTGCCACAGGACATTTGTATGTGCTACACCCTCTATATAGGACTATGCTGTCCAATACAATAGCCACTAGCCACATATAGCTAGTGAACACATGAAACATGGCTAGTGCAACTGAATTGTTAATGTTATTTAATTTTAATTAAATTAAAAAATTTAAAACATTCAATTCAGTTACCAGAAAACTGTTAACTATTCTTTAAACATCTTAGGTATGTGAATCTACTTTGCAACTTGAATTTTTATGAAATCTAAATACAGATCAAGTATTTCTGGTGAAATTTTGATGTCCGAATTAAGATATGCTATAAGTGTAAAAATACACACAGAATATTGAAGACTTAGTTAAAAGAATGTAAAAGATCTCATTAATAATTTTTTATATTGATTACGTGTTAAAAAGATAACATTTTGCTTATATTTGGTTAAATAAAAGATAAAACTTCACCAGTTTCTTTTTATTCTTTAAGTGTGGCTACTAGAAAATTTTAAATTACGCAAGTGGCTCATATTATATTTCTATTGGACAGCACTGGTCTAGAATGCCATTCCTTCTCTGTCTTACCTCCTTCTACTTGTCCTTCAGAGCTTGGCTCAAACATCACCTCCTCTGAAAAGCTTCCCTGAGATAGTCTTTTATTTTTATTCCATTTTATTCTCTTTCATAGCTATTTGTCAGTGGTTGTCTGCCCTTAACTCCACTCATTTGTAATTATACATTTATCTGAATGACCAGTTGATTCACACCTGTCACCTCCACCAACCTCTAAGCTCCATGAGAGCAGGGCCCGTGTCTGGCTCCCCTCTGGAAACCAAACACCTCATCCAGAGCCTAGTGTGTGGGTGGCTGCCAGTGGGAACTTTAGCATGCCACACGAGGTCATTCCGTCCACTGTTCTGCCTTTGGGTCTGACTGTCCCCCACCATCTGAGAGAGCCTGAGCACTCTCTTCCCCTAGGAGTGTCACTATAGCTCTTCAGTATGTTGATTCTACCTCTCCCAGATGGAAAGTCTGCCTTGATAGCTGACCAGAATCCCTCCTGCTGTAAGCTGGCTGAGACCCTTCGTTCAGTCCTTAGAGGTAATTAGAGCAGTGTTTCTCCAACTTCAATGTGTGTGCCAGTCACCTGGAACTTTGTTAAAATGCAGGCTTCAGTTCATCAGGTCTGGGACGGGGCCTGAGACTCTCATTTCTAACAAGCTGCCCACTGATCACGTTGATGCTGGTCCATACTCTGAGTAACAAGGCTGTAGAGAAGCTGGTCATCACCCTGAGTAACCCGAGTTTTCTTCCTGTTCCAACCCTCTGTCTAGGAGGCCATTAGGGGTCTCTTGAAATTTAGCCCTGTCCCTTCCAGCTCCCACGGGTACCCCACTAATCCCTGTACCCTGAAGAGGAATGTGGTGCCTGTGTCCACTATTGTCATTTGGTTTTTGTTTTTAATTCGAAATAAACCTTTAAGCAGTTTTCAGTCAGGGCAGCCCTGATATGGATCACGGATGTGTAACAACACTCTCCAATGATAAAGTCACACAGCTGGAAATGCCAAACAGTCCCCAAGCTTTGGCTCCTCTCTGCCACACTGGACTGATCCTATCAGCTCCTCCAGAAGGCTCCACTCTGCAGAGGCTGGGCTTGGACACTGGGAAATGTTCTCTCTGACATGTCCTCTGGGAGCATCGCAAACCAAATGTGTGCTGCGGGGCCCTCTGCCAGGCAGAGGTGACCCATCCACCTCCCCGCCTTGTTCACACAGTGATGTCCGAGGGATAGAAGTGTCTTCCAGCAGCCTTGATTGTGTGCATGCATGTGCACATGTATGCATGTCTGTGGGTTTCATGTTCGGACACGAGGTCTGTGTGTGTCTGTGTCCATGTATGTATGGAGAGTGTGTGTACGTGTTACCCCCAGCACTCGAGTTCGCAAAGCTTTCATCACACAGAGCAGCGCTGGACTCTTTCTGCCTGGGCCTGGAGGCTGAACAACGTCCCTAGGTGGGCCCCGCAGAGGTGACCGGCCCCACCGTGCCTTGATGCTGCTGCGGTTGCTGGCCCTTGCGTCTCCGAGAGCTGGCGCCTGCCTCCTTGCTCTCCTTCCTGCTCAGGTTCCTGTTGGCGTCCTCCCGCCGGCCCTGGCCTCCCTTCCTCTTCTTCTGCCCTGCAACCCCAACAGCAGGAAGAGTCAACAGAGGACGTCCTGCCACGAGCAGAGAGGCCCTGGCATGGCCAAGGGCCCCAGGAGGGGCATGGTGAGGAAGCTGGGCAGGGGGAGGCGGGGGGGAGGTCTGGGACCTAAAGCAATGGTACCCTTTACTGCTGCCTTTAGGCAGTTGGGGTGCCCTCAAGGCCTCCTCTGACCAGCAGCCACTTCAGAGGACCCTGCAAGGTGGGTACTGAGAGGGGAGTCCCAAGAGCCTTTTCACCCTCCACCCCTCGATGAACCAGACACCCTCCTCTTCCTCATGTCTTCCTCAGACCTTGGATCCAATGGGCCAATAGCATTTCCCAGATGTTCAGTGCAGCCCCCAGGACAGGCAGGATGCCCCCCACTCATCCACCCCACACCGCTGCCTCTGGGGACAGCTGCCACATCATTGCCAACTACAGGCTGTGTGACCTTGGTCAGATCACTACACCTCTCTGGGTCTTAGCACCCTCTTCCATGCCCCCATCTGACCTCGAGGGCCTCTCCAGTGGCAACATCTGCTGGCTCAGAAGAAATGGGGAAACTGGAGGGATATGGAGACAGAATCTTCCAAGTCCCACCGTACAGAGTTCTGGGGACTGCTGTCTGCCAGGACTTGGCACTGTTTGCACAGCATAGAGCCTTGAGTTGGGGGTTCCCCATCTGGCCCTGGCCCGAGGCCCTCTCTGGGGCCACAGGCAGGAAGCAGAGGTGGTCAGACCTCCTGTGGCTGTGCCTGACTCCTGACTCCCGACTCCCGACCCCAGGGAGGCAGAGGCCGCAGCTCACCCTCAGGACAGGGCGTCCTCCGCACTGTGCACCTCCGGGTCTCCTTGGTGTCAGAGCAGATGGTGTGGTCCCCGCCAGGGGCATGGAGCACCCTCCTTGTCCGCTCCTCAAAGCCCTTCCGGAAACCACAGAGCTTCTTCTTCTTGGAGCATGGCCCCCATAGAGACCACTCACTCATTTCACATTGCGCTGGCAGGAAGGGAGGGAAGAAGGAAAGAAGGAAGAGGAGGAGGGCATCACACCTCCTCCCCTGGCCCTGAATACCCCAGGGGAGCCTTTCCACCTGCCTTAGGCTGGAGGCATCTTTAGTCCAGAGGGCAGGAAAGTCCTGAGAGAAACCTCAGAGGGTGGTCGTGGGGTAAGTTTTCTCTGCACAGGGCCCCAGCCCACGCTTTCCCTGGTCAGACCCCTCCCCATCCTACCCCTCCTCCTGGGGTCCTGGACCCCCTACAGCAGCGCCCACTGTGTTTACCAGGACTGCTGCACTCCATGGTGCCGTTGGCAGGTGCAGAGCCCTCGGGACAGGCCGGGTAGCAGCGGCCCTTGTGCAGGTACAAGGTCTCCTTACACTTGGTGCAGAAGTTGTGGCTGAAGCAGGCCTCGCAGTGCTCAATCTTGCATTCTGAGGAGAGGACCAGATGAGGGACCTCTGGCTCAGCCTCAAGCAGACACTTCCCCTCATCCCCATCCCCAATGCCCTCCCATCCACACCCACCCACACAGGGCAGGACCGTGGTCTGGAGCAGTGTCTACTGCAGAGGAGTCTTGGGAGGGAGGAAAAGGAAGGCAAGGACAGGGTGGGGGAGAGGAGGCCAAAGTGGGCACTCTCGAGGGCCACCTGGGACTCAGACAACCCCAACCCAATCCCGGGCCCTGGAACCCAAAGTGAGGCCCAAGACAGCTGGTTTCAGAGGAGGGAGCAGGACACTCTGGCATTGGTGGGGGTGAGAGATGAGGGTCCCAGCATGGTCTCCTCTTCCCCCACTGCTGGGCATCCACAACACCCCAAACCCTGGGCAGAAAGAATCTGCTTGGAGGAGCGGGGAGCAATCCCAGGGCAAATTCCTCTCCCTCTGCAAGACCAACTTCCAGGAACCACCTTGGTTGGACTCCTCTGTCCCTCTCTGATCCCCTCCTGCCAGCTCTCCCTCCTCTGGGGAAGTGGGAGGAGCCGGGGAGCGTTGCAGGGCTAGGCTGGAAGCAGGCAGGGTCTTTCACAATCTCTCCCTTCCCAGATTGTGGGTGGGGCTGACTTCCTCCTAGTCGCTGGCACCTGAAGCCTGGGCTGCCAGTTTCCCAGGAGCTGGCACAGCCAGGAACTCCCTACCCCAAATCCCCTGAGGAGCAAGAGGGCAGCCCCAGGGTCCTACCTCTGTCCTTACAAGTTCCCCACCCTCACCACCCTCCCCTGTGCCTCTGTGTCCCTGATTCCTGGTTTGGTTGCAGGTAAAATATGAACAAAAATAAGAACAATAGCAGCTACCATGTATTGAGTGCCAGACACTGATGGCTTTCCATATGCTTCTCACAACAACCCATTTTGAAGATGTGGTTTTGAGAAGTTGTGACATGCTGAAAGTCACACAATGAATAAGTTGCAAAGTTGGGATTAGAACCTGAGTCGGCTGATCTTCCCCTCCAGGCCTCGATGTTATCAGCTATAAAAAGGGTACCATTACTTAGGTCCCGTCTCCCTCCAAAGGCTGTTGTGAGGCTCAACTGAAGTGAGAGCTGGAAATGCATTCTAAACTGCAAGGCACTGAACAAACGTGAGGGGGTATGGGCATTGCTCACTGGAGCATGTTCATTGTGTGTCCCCCAAGCACATCACAGCTGAGACGGGATGGAGGTGTGACAGCACGTGCCTCGGAGCACGTGGAACTGTAGCTGATGTGGGAGAGTGGAGTTGAGTGAGAAGACCGAAGGAGAAGGGGGGTGCAGAGAGAAGGCCGGCCAGGGCTTGAATTTTCCTGTAGCCAGTGGAGCCAGCAGTGCTTTTAAGCAGAAGTGTGACTGCATAGGTTGTGTGTTTCAGAAGCATGTTTCTGGCTACAGTGTGGAGGGAGGGTCGAACGGAACCAGGTAAGGCTGGAGGACGATGAACAGGCTATTGTGATGGTCCGGGAGAGAGGTGACAGGAGCCTGGATAAGACAAAGGTAGTGAGGATAGAAAGGAGATGGAGCAGGCATGATTCGTTTATTGGATGGATGAGGGGTGGCACAAATGAGAGGTTGGCTCTCAGGTTTGTGGCTTGGGGTGATGGCTTGGGACACCGAGAGTGACTTGCAGGAATACCGGTCGGTGCAGGTTTGGAGGGAGGAGATGTGCTTCTGATAAGGACACACTGAGTTGGAAATGTGGGTGGGATATCTGGGGAGGTGTCTGGCCGGCAGCTAGATACTTGAATCAGAAGCCTCATCTCCCCTCCTCAGTGTCCCCTCTACTCCCCTTGCAGGCCACCAACAGTTCAAAGCACCCTCCCCCAGAGCCCAGAGCCTCTGGCGCCCTTCTCCAGCCCTGCCCTCACTCACTGATGCACTTGTTCATGTCGGGGTTGCGGGCATCGAAGTACCCGGGCGGGCAGGATGGCAGGCAGACGCCCACCTGGCGGATGTCGCTCCTCTCCAGCAGGATGAACAGCTTGGGCGAGCACTTGAGGCAGCCGTTGACCTCAGAACAGAGCTCACAGCCTTTGGCGCAGGCCTGGCTCCCCTCGGCGCTGACTGTAAGGGTGGAACAAGGGTGAGAGGCAGCTGTGGGACAGACCTGCATCCTTCCCAGGCTCCCACAAGGATGGGAAGTGACTAGACAGGAGTTTCATCCTACAGAATGAATGTGCTTCTCAAAAAGCACAGGCCAGGCTGGCAGCTCTCTGCAAGGCTGCTTTATAAACCTCCCGGGGATCCTCTGTCGAGAGAACGAGCATGGAGGCCCGGAGCAAGAGCTCCCATCCATCCTAAATGCCTCCCTAGCTCCATGCACAACACGAGCTCACCCTCCAGGCTTACTCCACCATCCCCAGAGAAGCCACTGAAGCTGTGCCCTTCCTGAAATTTACCTCTACCCTTCCCAGAGGAAGAAAAGATCAGCCTCAGGTATGGGAAGAGGGCTTTTTCTCCTTGAGAAAGTTTTAAGGACAAGAGGGATAATGGGTTAAACTATCTGAGAAAAAGACCACCCGCCCAGAGACAGGAAGACAACTAGAATCACTTAGGTCTAGAACAGTGGTCTCAGCCAGAGATGATTTTGCTCTCCAGGGGCCATTTGGCAATGTCTAGAGACATTTTTGATTGTCAGACGGGGGAAGGCGGTTGCTACTGGCATCTAGGGGATAGAAGCTAGGGATGCTGCTAAACATCTTACAATGCATGGGGCAGCCCCCACAACAAATGATCTGGTCCAAAATGTCAACGGTGCTGAGGTTGAGAAACCGTGGCTTAGAACCATCTTCTGAGGCAGTGTGATCTCCAGCCCCAGCAGCGAGGCTCAGATCTTTGATCCCGGTCCCTCATCCATCTGTTCAACCAACGCTCACCGAGCCCCCACCCCAGGTACCATGTGCGGTGTGAGTGCTGGGGACGTGGAGGCAAAGACGCCTGGCCACTCTGAACTGATCTTCCAGTGGCGCAGAGAGACCCACAAACAGGTAAATGCTGACAGCCACAAGGCAAAGCAATAGTGGACTCAAAAAGAAGAGTGGGAAGGAGTCACAAAGGAGGTGACTTTGGGGCCAACTCTTGAAGAATTAGTACAGATTTGTCCATTAGGAAGTAGAGATAAAGGCCCTCTAGGAGTAAGGCCACAGAGGTGTGAAACAACCCCAGGGGAATTGCAGATAATTTGGGGTGCAGGAGGGGTGAGGAGGGGAGTGTGAAAGATAAGGTGTCCGATCTTGAAAGGCCTTTTATATCATGCTGACGGCTTGAACTCGATCCTGCCAGGCAGCGTTTCTCAAAGAGTATTCCTTGGAACATGACTCCCCCAAATGTTCACAGGAGGATGTGGAGAAAAGGCCACTGCATCAGGTAAGACTGGGAACCACTAGGTCCAACAAGTCTAAGCAGGATTCTTTACTGCACAGCTTCTTGTACCTTTCATTATGCTCCTATGCAGAGTGACTCTCCAAGACGGGGACAGAGTGAGCTGCATTTCCCAGACATTTTGGCCACAGAACCCTTGTTTTGCAGAGTTTTTCTTGGAACCTTTCTCAGAGCTGATTAGACAAGAGGGAATCATTGGCAAGTTTTAAGCAGGAGCAAGACCTGGTCTGATGACATGGCAGAAAGGTTCCTCTGGTGGCCTGGGTGGAGACCAGAGACTGAAGGACCGTGTGAGTGGAAGCTGACATGATCATCCAGGTGAGAAAAGTGAGAAAGTCTTAAACCAAATTCCGTTCAGTGGACATGGAGAGAAAAAGATTTGAGAGATGCTTAGGGAACACAATCAGTATGGTCACAGTGACCAATAGGAGGGGGGGAGTCTGGGGTGATTCCCAGGGTTCTGGCCTAGAGAATGGGTGAATGATGGGGCCAGTCACTAAAAGAGGCTCACAGAAGAGAAGCGAGTTGAGAGAGAAGGAGAAGAAGGAGAGTACTCGTGAGCCACTTAGGAGGAACCAGGCAGGAGGAACTGTCGCTGCAGGCTGGAGGCAGAGAGCTGGAGAATCAGAACAGAGCTGCAGGAGACTGGGCAGCGTAGTGGACCCAGAGCTCAGACTTCAGAGTTCGCCAGGCCTGGAGCCCAATCCCCAGCCTGGGACCCTGGGCAAAACTCTGCATCTCGTGTGCCTCCCTTCACACCACTGAGAAAGGAGGATGAGGATGCCCACTCTGGAGGGCTGATGGGTGGAGCTCCTGCTCCAGGGATGGTCCCTGATTTCAGAACAGAAGAGCGAGTAAGAGTTAGGAAGGCGAGCAGGAGACGGGAAGAGGAGATGAACAAACACAACAATAACAACAAAATCACAATCATAATACTGGTGGCTGATTACTAAACATTGAATACTCGTTCTGTGGCAGACACTGCCCTCAGTGCTTTACAAGCATTTGCTCATTTATTCCTTACAACCCACGAAGTAGGTACTATCATTATTTTTTTAATCCCCATTTTTTTACAGTTTTACAGATGAGGAAATAGAGAGGTTAAATTACTTGAACAAGCTTCACAGCCAGTGTGTGTTCCAGGCTGAGGGAACAAAGTTTACAAAAGTTAGGGGTAGGACAATAGGAGATACATGGAAACTGAAAGTATGGTGAGACTGATTTTTTTTAAATAGAGAGTTTATTTGTATAGAGTCAATACTACCATCTAATTAAACAATAAATTAAAAAATTCACATCATTCTTGCTGGTTTGGTCATTTTAAGGGCAAAAGCACTCCAAATGTTGTGTTGAAGTTATGAGGGAGCCGTTGGGATTATTTTTCCATTTTGGGCCTTTATTCAGCTGTATTACAAATTAATAAGTCATTATTAGGTAGATTTTAGGTACCACTTCTACTTCAAAGATACTAAATTATCTATTACTCAAGTTTTTTACTTAGTTCATTGTTGAAATGAATGCTCCCTCTAGGTTTTTGCCTTGGCTTCCATAACTGAAGTCACCTAAGTGTCCCATTTGCAGGTCTCTCTAGCTACATTCCTGGACTCACTTCTTCCTTCCTTATCAATTTTGTTAAGGACAGATTTGCAAAAGGCCTTCCCCGAATCCCACTGCCCGCCTCCTATTCAACCAACAAATCTCTGTGTGCATTTTTCTTCAGAACTATCAACGACATGGCAAGAGAAAGTGTGGTCCAAAGCACGGGGATCTGAAATTAGTTCAGCACGGCCGGAGCGTGAGGTGAGTGGTTGTGCGTGAAGCTGGAGAAGGAAGCAGGGGCCAGACGACGAAAGGTCTTGAACCCATATAAAGGAGTTCAGACATTCTCCTGTAGGCAGCGAGGAAGCACTGGAGGTCTTAAAATAGGAGACACGGTCAGGATTCCATTTTAGAGAGATCACTCTGCAGTGGGGAGGATGGATTGTAGGGAGAGCAAAACTGGAGGCAGGAGGACTCCCAGGTTTGAAGAGATGGAGCTGAACCAAGAGGATGGAAAGGAGGAGGCACATGTAAGCTATTCAGGCAGAAAAATTAAGAAGATGTGGTGATGGATTGGACATGGCGGTGAGGACCCAGGAAGCACAAGTCAAGGATGATTCCGAGGTGCTGACCTTGTGTGGCAGGGTGGCTGTCGGCCCTTCGCTGAGAGAGGGACCACAGGGAGAGGAGCAGGTTTGGGTGGGAAAAAGACGAGTATTAAGTCTTAGATGTGTTGAGGTTGCGCTGCCTGTGGGACACCCGGCGGGGGGTATCTATGAGGCAGCTGAATCTGTGGGTCTGGAACTCAAGAGAAACACCCTGGCTGGAGACTGAGACTCGGAGTCCTTAACATGAAAACTGGCATCAAAGGCATGGAGGTCCATGAGAGTGGGGCTAGAGAGTGAGAAGAGGAATTAGACATTTAAGAGAAGGACAGAAAAGGAAGGGCCAAGTAGGAGGTTGAGAAGGGGCAAGCACACGGGTAGGAGACACTCAAAAGCATATTGCATTGTGGAAGCCAAGAGAAGAGCACACTCTACGGAGGAGGCGTCGCCATGCCAAGAGGAGATGTTATATAAGGAATCAGGAACAGCTTGCTGGTGCCCCTGGTGGGGTGGAGAGTGGAGGGCAGGGGGAGAAGTAAAAGGAAGGTGCAAGAATAGAGCCACCTCCTTCAGGAAACTGGCTATGGAGACGGGGGGGAGAACTCAGGGATCCATCCCAGGAGCTGTCGCTGGTGGCTGAATCCGCAGGGTGGCAGGCATCCCAAGGCAGAAGCTGTGAGCTGGAGAAGACGGCCAAGGGCTGAGGCTCGGGCAACACTCACGTTCAACAGGCAAGCAGAGGAAGAGGGGCCCAGAGAGAAGCCGAGAAGGAATCACTGGGGAGGTGGGAGGAAATTGAGGAGAGTGGGGATGGAAACCAAGCTGGAAAGGAGAGATCTGCAGGAATCGGGGCTGGGAGGAGACCCTGCTGGTGAGAGTTGGTCAGGTCTCATTAGACTTGCCTTAGGAGGTGACTGGGTGACCCGGAGGAGAGCAGTTTTGGAGGAGTGGTGGGAATAAGAGCCAAACGCAGTGGGCTGAAGAGTGAGTGGAAGCGATGGAGGGCGGGGGGTAAAGTGAGGAGAGGGACAGTGACACAGAAAGAGACAGAGGAGAGACAGCTGGGAGCGGGTGCTGTGTTCACAAGACTCAGAGGCAGGCTAAAGATGGAGGAGTTAAGACCCAAGGATACAGATGGTCAAGGGACAGAGCTCAGGCGGTAAGATTGGCCTTGGTTAGACGGAGGGACCACAGGAGGGGGTCAAGGGCAAGGACTGAGGGGGTTGAGCTCCATGAGGAAGCGGGAGGGGGCTCAGCAAGAAGGAGAGGGGCTCAGTGACGGAAGGGGTCAGTCCAATGGGGGTTCCCTGGGAGGAAAGGGATGCTTATCAAGGGGGTAGGAACCAAAGGGTATTCTCAACTTAGCGAGGCAAATGGATGGGCAGTGAGGGGATGGAAAGCCAGAAGGAGGGGGGCTCATGGAGGTGAGGGGAGGTCCAAGGAAGATGGTGGGGGTTAGGGGTTACATAGTGATTCAAAGGGAGAAACCGAGGTTCATTCATTCCACAGATGTTCACTGCACACCTAACACGCACGTGCCCAGAACTGCTAGGAGCTAGGGATGCAGAGGTATAAACAAAGGCCCACCCAGGGATGCGGGAAGCAGAGCTGGCTACGCACTGTGGTGAGGGGAGGAGCAATGGAGGGCACGCCCTTACCCAGCCAGCTAGGTGAAGAGGGTATGACAGGCAGGAGGAACAGCCAGTGCAAAGGCTCTGAGGCACCCAAAGTGCTAGTGCATACACGGAATGGAAAATAGGACTTTATTCTATGGGCAAGGAAAGGGACCACAGAAGGACATGGTCAGGTTCAGTTTGAAAGGCTCCCTCTGGCTCCTGTGCCTACGATGCAGGGTGGGCAGCCTTGCAGGATTGTAGCCTGGCTGGGCTCAGAGAGGGGAAGGGTGCTCAGAGAGGGGATGGAGCCTCCTTCCCAACTTCTTCACAAACCACCCCCTGCCCCCAACAGCTCTGCCCTTCCCACCCCGTGCCCTACTCCCTCCATCCCCAGCACCAGGAAGGCTAGGCTGTGCCCTCCTCACTTCTCTGCTGGTTCTCTATCTCCTTCATCCTTGTCCAAAACCCTTTCAAGCTGATGTTCCTATAATCAGGCCTTGCCCCTAGATGGCTCAGTGACCTGCTTCCCTGAAGAATGGCTTCTGGCCACAGTCTCTCTTCCCCAGGGACTTCACTTCTCTCCCAACTTTCTCATCTCCAAGGATCTTTCTAAAACCAAAACTCTGATGGTGTCACACCCCCGCCTAAAATCCATGAATAGCTCCCTATGGCCTGCAAAATTAAAACATGGCTCCTCCACCTGGCCTAACACGCTTCCATGGGCTGATCCCTCCTGCCTCATCTCTCAACACTATCCCTAAGTAATATGGCACTACTTTTGTTTCTCTGGATACATCGCACTACTTCCCACCTCTGTGCCTTTGTGCAAGTCCGTCCTTCTGCCTGGAGCACTCTCTGCCTCCTCCTGAGTCTGACTAACTCCTTTAAGCCTCAGAACTAAAGTCACCTCCTCCAGGAAGTCTCCCCTGATCTCGCCTCCCTGCAAAGTCTGGATGGATTATTTCTCTGTGTTCCCACGCCCCCAGTACTGTACTTGAATCCATCATGGTAGACATCACCTTATGTCATTATTATCTGCTAGTATGTCTTTTTCCCACTAGAAAGAACTTGGGAGGGTGGAGCCTGTCTTATTCCTCAATGGGGGCCCAGTGAAGGGGTGAGGCTCCACAATACCATAGGGCTTCCGCCGGGTTGGGATTGAGGATGTGGTGAGAGAGAGGCTCACGGAGGAGATGGCTCATGGATGGAGTTCACTGAGTGTCCGATAAAATGTGGGGAGTGGGATTGGACAGGAATGCAGGTGGTGAGGGTCAGTGAGGGTTGGAGAGGAACTTGCCATGACCCAGAGGAGGGCTGAGCTTGGTTTTCGGGCGGGATCTAGCCTGGGAGGATCTAGAGTTGGTAAGAGACCTGAGTGAAGTTGGCTGGGGTGGGGATGTCAGGGAAAGGGGCCTCATGAGGAGGTGAATAGAGAGGTAGGCAAGGGTCCTTCTCAGGCCGCACACTCCCCCAGGAGCTGTGTCTACTCCCGGTGCCCAGGCTCATCCCAGGCATGCCCCTCTGGGAAGACCCAGCAGCCTTGAACTCAACTGGGAGCTTAGTTTGGACCTTCACTTTTTCTCACCTGGGCCCAAATAGCCTTTAACTGGCCTGTTTGCCTCCCACCTCAAGCCACCTCCCCTCACCCCTTGCTGCAGCTGGACCATGCTGCTCCCCTGATTAAAACCTCTCAGGGCTCCTCGTCACCCACAGCTCAAGTCAGGTAAAGTGCAAACTCCTCAGCCTGGCAAGTACAAAGCACTCCCCCATCAGACCTCTGCCTACTTCTGCAGCATTGTCCCCCCACGACAGCTCCCTCGGCCCCAGGCAGCTTTCAGGGCTCTATCCTAAGGGGTGACAGGCTTTTTGTTTCAGCAGCACAACCTTTCTTTTCAACAGAAAAGATCCTCCATGTAAAAAACAGATATGAGCACCGCCGCTCCAGTTAAAACCCTAGGGCTCTGCAGATCTCCACCTATAAACCATTCCTCCAGCTACTCCTAGCTACACCCCATTTCCTGAACAGGCTCTGCCTCCTCTCAGCTCCACACCTTTGGACATGCTGGTCCCTCTGCCTGGAATGCCCTTCCCCATCACCCAGCCCCACTCCCTTGCCTGGAGATCATCTACTCAAAACACAACCCAGGGGTCACTCCCTCTGGGCTCTGCCAGCCCCCCAGGTTTCCTCCTGTCACCACAGTCACAAACTAGACTGAAATGGCCTCTTCCCTACTTGCCCGTGGACTCCTCAAGATTCATCTCTGTGACCCAGGCCAGGCTCTGTAGGTTTGCAATGGACATTAGTGGAATGGCCCAAGGAATGAATGAGGCTTCAGTGAGGGAAGATGGTCAATGCGGATGGAGGATGGCACAGTGAGAAGGGGCAAAAAGGTGGGGCCGGCTTCTGGAGGAGTCAGGGTTCAGTGAGGATGGGGGCTTTGTTGGGGGCAGGACTGCGCAAAGGGCCCCAGGAATCAGATAGGAGAAGAGTCTCAGTAAGGGGAGGGAGCACTCAATGTGAGGGATGGTGAGGGAATGAGGGCTTGGTGAGGGCAGGAAATCCAGACAGGAAGGCAGTCAGAAGAGGGTGAGGGCCAGTGAGAAGACAAGAGGTGTCTTGTCGCTTCACAAGAGTGAAGAGAGGCTGGGGGCGGGGATGGGTCCTCAGTGAGTGGAAAAGGAGGACGTCCTGCTGGGGTTCATAACTGATGGCTGAAGAGTTCTTGGCTCAACTTCTCCCCCTCCATGCAAAGAGATCATCACTCAGACCGGAGATCGGTCATTTCTGAGCTCAAAACTGGTGTGTGGGGCCGCCTCCATGGCTTATGGTTAAGCGCGCGCGCTCCACTACTGGCGGCCCGGGTTTGGATCCCGGGCACACACCAGCGCACCGCTTCTCCGGCCATGCTGAGGCTGCGACCCACATACAGCAACCAGAAGGGTGTGCAACTATGACATACAACTATCTACTGGGGCTTTGGGGAAAAAAACACAGAGAAGGATTGGCAATAGATGTTAGCTCAGAGCTGGTCTTCCTCAGCAAAAAGAAGAGGATTAGCATGGATGTTAGCTCAGGGCTGATCTTCCTCACAAACAAAACAAAACAAAACAAAACAAAAAACTGGTGTGTGGCTCCAAATCAGAGCTACATTGGGTGGCTTCTGGCTGCCCTACCGACATGCAGTCACGGGATGGTGGACAGAGTCGACAGACCTGAGGCTTATATCCACAGCAAGCCTACCTCTGCCCCCCAGGCCGCCCACTGCCTTTCTACGTGGTCTGGAGGCCAGAGCAGCCACACACAGGTGTCTTGGTCTTTTCTTCCCTCCCCGACTCCCCTGGAAACCCTCAGGCAAAAGGGTCCACACATTGTTTATATAACAATGACATGCATCCCCAAGTCTACACAGAGCCCAATATTTTACAAAGGTTTCACAATAGATAGCTCTGTCTATTCCTGTAAGCCTTACTGTATTCCTATACAAGTAGACTTGCAGTTGCATGGTAATTATTATTTTTGTGTGTGTGAGGAAGATCAGCCCTGAGCTAACATTTGTGCTACTCCTCCTCGTTTTGCTGAGGAAGACCGGCTCTGAGCTAACATCTATTGCCAATCTTCCTTCTTTTTTTCCCCCCAAAGGCCCAGTAGATAGTTGTATGTCACAGTTGCACATCCCTCTAGTTGCTGCATGTGGGACTCGGCCTCAGTATGGCCGGAGAAGCGGTGCGTCGGTGTGCGCCTGGGATCCGAACCCGGGCCGCCCCTAGTGGAGCATGAGCACTTAACCGCTAAGCCATGGGGCCGGCCCACATGGTAATTATTTAACAAGTACTGCCTAGCAACAACTACCCTCATCCCTCTGAGCCTCTGTCCATTTTGGACCCTCACTGCATCCTGAGCCTTTCCCCACACCTTACTCCCTCCTCATATCTCAGCACCATCAAGGATGTCTGTCACTCACACCACGTGGTAATTAAAAACGGGGTCACATGCTGCCGAGGCTGTGGGATGTGGCTTACCAAAAGTGCACACATCAAAATCGCTGCGTTTCATTGACCATTGCTGGGACTGGCCTGTTCTGATGGCCAGGCTAGCACTTTTTTTTAGTACAAAAGACTCAAACCCAGGTTTTCTGACCCCTGGTTTGGGCAGGTGTGCGGCTCTGTGTGTGTGAGCGGAAGCGTGAGCACACGAGTGTGAGTGGCTCCTCTTGTTCTCTCTCTCATCTCAGACATAGAGGAGACCGATTATCAACTGCTAACTGCATCCGGCCTGTGGAGTGCAAAACACCAGCCACAACAGATGAGAAGGGAGGAAAATAAGGGCTCGCTGCTGATTAAACCTAACTGTCTCTAATTGTTTGTTAAGCCAGAGATTTTCAGCTTCACCAGCTCTCTGAGCTTCTCTCCCTGGGCTCGGTTCTGGCCTTGCCTGCTCCCGTGGAGACCCAACAAAACTCCACTGCCTTCCAATGTTTCCTGGCGAGCTTTGGTCTGCAGGCCTCCAAAGTGAAGCAAGAGGTGGTTGGGCTAGACTCCAGAGGAGCTGCCTGCCGTTGGACGCGACATCTCTGATGGGGGTGTTGAGAAACAGGCAGGCTTTGGGGTCTGCATCACAGGCCTCCACCCTACTCCCTAGCCCGGGTCCCTCACACACAGTGGCCTCTCTCACAACATAATGGGCGTGTACTGGACCCTCATCCCTGGAGACATGAGCAGAGGCTAGAGGACCTCCCTCAGGACTGCCCAGGACGGGATTCTGTGAGGGGCAGCGAGGGCCATAGGGACAGGCTAATCTTGAACTCTGTCAAGCTCTGTTTTCAAAAAGACTGGGCTCACAGGAATTAGGAGACCTGGGTTCCACTACTGACTGCGTGTCCTTTGGCCTGTCGTCTCGTCTCCTTTCTTAGCCTCAGTTTCCCCATCTGTACAATGATAGGATTTATTTTATTTTAAGCTGTGAGAACCCTTTCTTCCCATGAATCTTACGTGGAATCTTACTGAAAGCAGGGAAGAGTGGAGCCACTCTGGCTGGAAGGGCAGGAGGACCAGACTCCTGCCCACTTGCGTCCCCTTCACCCCCACAACATGGCTCCCTGAATCCCACTGGGCAGGGTTAAAAACCACGAGAGTGGATGGTCTCATGCCCCACCCTGCTCCACTGTTCCTGTCCCATGATCTGGGCAGGGAAGGCCATTGCCCACCACCAAGCTGTGCAGAGCCCCTGGCCCCAAAGGAACTCCTGTCAGTGAGGAGGGGACCGAGCATCCCTGGCAGTGGGGCCGGGAAGAATCTCCATGGATACCACACAAAGTTGGTGTTATGTCAAAGGGCATAATCCACAAACTGGATTCTCACAAGAGAAGGGTTAATCTAGAAAGCAGAGTCTACAAAGGGGAAAATAGACAAAGTGAGTAATCTACAGCGTGGGTAAGCTCAACAAATTAATCCACAAACTAGATAATCCACAAGCAGGATAATCTACCGAGTAATGTACAAAGCTGTAATAGATGAAGTAGAAATCTGCAATGGTCATCACAGAATGAAACTACAGAAGGCCCTCGTCCCCAGGCGGCCCCCTCCCACTCCCAAGGCCCTCGGTGGTCCAGCCCCGCTCCATTACTCACTCCGCCTCTGCCTCTTCCCTTTGATCCCCCGGCTGCCAGCAGCGAGATGCATCCAGCTCAGAACCAGGGCCACCACACACAGCCCAAGCCGCATAGTCACTCCCCAGCTCCAGGCCCCTGGTGGGAGGGGTGGTCTCTGGGGGGGGTGGACGGCGCAGGGCTCTTGCTAACGCCTCCGGGGCTGGGTCAGCAGCAGGAGGCCCAGGCCTGGGCTGTATCCCAAATCCACCATAATCTCAGCTGGGGACAGAAAGGGTGTAGGGATCCCACTTCTCCATCAGCCCATAAGGAGGTTCAGAGAGCTTCCCTCAAAGGCACCTCGGGGTGTCACATGGGAGAACTCTTTGTCACTTCAGCAGGGACACCTCCAAAAACCAACCTGTTGAGGGAGGAGAGAGAAGGGTTAATTATGGGGTACCATAGGGCTCCCCAACCTATGCCTCCTACCCTCCCATATGGTCCCCTACCCAAGAGACTGTGAGAACTCAGAATGTTTGGACAAGTCACCCACCTGGCCCCCCTGTAGAAATCTGCTGCTCTTTCTATCTTGCAGAATTCCCTAACCTGGGACTGAAGCTGGCTACCCAAGTAGCTGGAATATGGTGGACACTCAAATCAAACTTGTGGATCACTGGAAACCAGCTGCCCCACCCCTGTCCAATGTTGGCCAGCTCTAGCTGGAAGTCCTTCTTTAGGTCTACCCTACAGACCTCGTGCTGCAGTGATATCCTGTCTCTTGAAGAGGAGCTCTCTTTCTCCTTCTGTGAGTGGCCCCTCAGCCTTCTCTTCTCAGTGCTGAGTCACCCCTGTGCCTTTCAGCTGTCCTGGAGCTACAGCAGTGGCCCCCGACAAGCTGGCAGACTCTGCGTGGCCCTCTGGGCTTGGCGGGAGAAAAGGAAGTAAGGCTTCCCCTGGCCACAGAAACTCTGACACAGCAGGCCCCGCGGGCCTGGCCTTTGTCAGAGGATAAAAGAGGCAGCAATGCCTGCCCTGGCCAGAGACACAGAGAATGGGGATAATCCCCCAGCCCAGCAAGAGCCAGGTCTCTGGACCCACTGGCCTGGGTGATGGGGGCAGGGGGAGCTGGTCCCTCCCCAGTGAAATGTGTCTGGGAAGTTGGAGCCCAACCTAGGAGTAAGGGGATGAAAACCCCACTTGACACTCACAGGGCCACACCCTCCTGACACACTGTCACAACAGAAGCATGCCCCACTGCCCCACGCACCTGCTGTACACCCACCCATCCTCACACAGGGACAGGAGGAAACAGCGGGCCTTCAGGAAGCTTTGTAGATGCCAGGGAAGCATTGCCCTCCCATCCACTGGTTAGATGGATTTGGACAAGTTGCTTAGCATCCCTGAACCTCAGTTTCCTCATCTATAAAGTGGGGGTAAATATGCCCCTTTCACAGGCTTGCTCTGAGAGTTGGCTGAGTTTTGCCTTACTAAGGAGAAATCTGAAATGCTAGAGGGGAGGTGCCCCTCCCAACCCCTGTCCCAGTCCTCTTCCCCTTCACCTCTCAGGGAGGCCCCCGGAGAGCCCACCTGCATGGGAGATAAATCATTAACCCATGAGGGAGTTCAGCACCTCCCTCCTCTGCCTCTCCCACCAGCTTTGAAGGCCAGACACACTCAAGTGGGTAAGCTGCCTGTGAGAAGTGTTTACACGAGGCTGATGGATCCCACCTGCTGCTGCGGCCGGAGCCAGCGGAGATGCCCCCAGCCACTCCCAGATGCCAGCCCCTACCTGCCCCTCCAGCACTCCCTGCGTGACCTGCCAGAGCATTCCCATCCTCCCCAGCCCCCACCACACACTTCCCTCACCCACCAGTTGCGGACGTCCGGCTGAGCTTATCGAACTGGGGTCTTCAGCCCCAGGTATATGGTCTCAGAGGCTGGCCGTGGAGCGTGATGGTTAAGGGCAGAAACTTCGGAGTCAGCCTGTCTGGCTTCAAATGTTCACTCTGCCACTTAGCTGTTACCTTGGGCTAGTTGCTCAGCTGGTCTGATCCTCAGTTTCCTTATCTGCAAAAGGGTTGTTGTTTTTTTATAGCTTAAATGAGTTAATACGTGAAACTGCTCAGAATGGTGCCTGGCACACAATGAGGACTCAATTGTATTTGCTGTGTTTTCTACGACCAAGACTTCGTCTTATGTCTACAGTCCAATGGTCATCTAAAAAGCAACATAAACAAATTTTTTTGTATCACCTGGATCCAAACCTTAATACCAAACACTGTTATACAATTTCCATATTTGCATTTGCCCTTATGGCTGATTGCCTGAGCCCCAAAGTGATCACTCAAAGCGATAGGGCTAACCTTTCATCGCAGCGTTTCTCAAACTGAGGTCTGAGGACCCCTCGCAGATACACTGTCAGGGTGCCATGTGTCCTCACACTGGATGAACACTGGCAAAGACCACATCAGAGAAGCCAGGTGTTGAATCTTAGTGAGACTAAGTGAGACTTTGGTCTCACCGTGTGATCAGTACCCCTGGGGTCCTTGGGGCAGAAAAGGTCCCTACGCACCTCTGCTCTCCCAGTGCCTCCCTGCCTGGTGCCTGGCACATTGGGGTTAGTGCTCAGCAAAGGTTAGCTCCCTTCCTCTCCCTCCGTCTCCTCCTTCTTTCAATTCCCCCTCAATCCTCCCAGGTCTTAGCTTTCAGTCCTGCCCTTGCCATGCTCACTGGGTCCCTGCCAGTGAGGGTCTCCTGGCCCACTCTTGCCTGAATCACTATTGAACCCCGATCTCAGCTAGGAAGTGGGGAGAAGGACCCAGATCTGAATTTCACTGGAGCAAGTGACACTGGCCTCCCTCACCCATCACTAGACGGGAAAAGATTCAAGCATTTCCAAAAAAAAAAAAAAAAAATACATCTAGAATCAACACCAAAAAGGAGCTGAGTTCATTCTACCAGGGGGACAGGCAACAAGTAGGAGGGAAGCTGGATGTGGAGGGGGAAAACTGGAGGGCGAATGCCCCATCTAAAGGGAGTGTCTGTGTTCAACTCCACTTGATTGTTGATAGGCAGAAATAATGGCTCAATATCGCCAGATGTTCTGATTTTTTAAAAGAAAAGTTGAAAATTCAGAATTTTACGTGAAATCTGATTTTAAAAGCTGGACAGGTCTCAGACCAGGAACCCTGCAGTGCCAAGCCCCAGAAGGTCACAGTCCCCTGCATCCACGTCCCTTCAGCTAGTGCCTGCCCTCCCCTCACACACCTGCAGTGGGATACACAGACTCCAGGGCATACTACAGCTGAGAGAGGAGACAGGAGCTGATGACTTACTTTCAAGCAGCCTGTCTTATTTCTATTAGTTCCTCTGTCTGATTTCCCTTGCCCCTTGGGCTACATAGTACAAGCAGCTCATTTTTTGAGGCCCCTTACTCTGTACAGGCAGAGCCAGCAATGAGATCTGCTGGCAGCGATCAAGGTCTCAGGCATCCGTGGGGGTAAGGAAGGGCATTTAGTCTCTGCCAGGGTGGGAGTGAGGGATCCACATTCATTACGTGCTTGCACCACCTGCCATGTGCTAGGCCCTCATTTACTCCTCACTCCAACTCCAGGAGGAAAGTAGAATTATTCCCATCTTACTGGCACTGAGAGGTTCAAGGTCTTGGCGTTACAAACCCAGTCAATGACCAAAAGGTTTGCTACTCAGGACTGGGTATCTGGAGGGCGGGGCAAGGGCCTGGGACCTGAAGGATGCGGGGCATGGCCCAGCTTGGGGAATAGACCCACGGAGGTGGGGAAGGCTGCTGGAGGCGGAGGCAGAGCTGGGGCGGGAGACCAAGGAGACAGGCCGCACGTGCTAGGTGGTCTGGGGAGGGGAGCACGCGGGCTGGGGAGGGGGACGCAGTTGGGGGTGGAGCTGAGGGCGGGGACTCAGTTCCCCCAGAAGGCTGGAATAACTTTCACCTTCTCGCCTGCAACACTATCAGGATAAATTGGTACTCCATCCGAGGCCGGATACAGACCCAAAAATGTAAACCATCTCGATAATCTCTCATTAGTCCTCCCCGGGAGCCGCTACGGGTGGAGAGTTTTGGCCGCGGAGCGGGCTGGCGCGCGAGGGTCGAAGAACTGCTAGGCTGGGGGTGGGACCAAGTACTACGTGCCTGCGCGACCTGTAGGGATTAGCTTGTCCGCCAGAGCCCAGCCAGGTGCTGGGCCCCCTCTCCGCGCCCCAACTCCAAGGGCAGCGGGGAAAGGCTCCTTCACGTCCCTCCATCATCGCTCCAAATGCGCAAATTCTTCTTTCCTCCCCACTATCCCGGAGAGGCCCAACAGGTGCAGGGGGAGGGGAGGCGGACATGAAGTCCCCCTGACTGCCCCCCAAATCCAGAGAACTCTCCAAGTCCGAGAGGCCAGTTTCACGAGAAAACTCCTGCTCCGGAGCGCGCGCACCCAGAATCCGTCCTTGGTCTCCTGGGAGTCCTGGGCGAACACAGCCACCACCTCCCCGCAACCAAGCAATACCATCCGTCCCTCGGCGCCCGACCCCGCGGGCCAGCGAGCCGCGCCACCTCGCAGCGCACCAGGGGCCGCGGGCGCACGTCGCCTGCCACGTCGGACCCGGGCCCGGGCTGCGAGACTGCGGTGGGGGTGACCAGGGGCCGTGGGACAATCCAGGATCAAGAGCTTCTGGATTGGGGGGGGTGGTGAATAGGGCTGGTGGACTTGGAGAATTCAGAACTACGAGTGAGGACGATCACGGGGGGCTGCTGGGTTGAGGGGCACTCAAAGCAGCAACTGAGAGGGGACTGCCCACTGGCTTGAGGGATGATGGAGCAGGGGGGTCGGCAGGACTTGCAGGAGGGAGTCCAGGAGGTGCCCTCTCCCACCATCGCTGACTGGAGAGCAGTCAGAAATCCCCTTCCTCTCGCTGTCTCACCCCCGCACTCAGCTCGGCCAAGCCCCGACGGGAGGGCCCGCGGCGCCCCAGGTCTCGGGGAAGGGGGCGCTAGGGAGGAGGACCGGGCAGCTCAGGGGGGGACTCACCTCCGCGCTGCCAGCCGCGGCGGGGGCAGGCCCGGGAGGGGCGAGGGTGCGGCCGACTTACCCGCCCGCCCGCCGCAGGACTGTCCTGGGCGCCCGCGCTCCGCCCGCGCGTTCCCAAGTTGCTCAATCTGCGGGCGGCTCACGCCCTCTGGGGCCAGCGCCCCACCCGGCGCATCGGTCCTCTGGGCGGCTCGGTCCGGCCCTCGCTCCCCGCGATGCCGCACTCCGGCGGTCCGCTCCCCGCTCTCGGCCGCTGCTCGTGCTCTCCGTCGCGCCTCCGCTCGGCCGGAGCTCCCAGCCCGGAGAGGGGCCAGTCCTCCGCTCGCACGAGGGAGGGAATCCCCCCCCCCTTTGCAGTCCCACCCCCGAGCCGGCCCCCCTTCCCGGGATCCGCAGCAAAAAACGGACTGGAGCGCCAGGCCCGGGAGTCCGTAGCCCCCTCCCGCACGCCCTTGCCCGCAGCTGGGGCCCGGCGCTTGGGGCGCGGGGCCGGCAGCCGCACACGTTCTCTGGACCCTGGCGCAGACCCTCTGTCCTTGCCTCCTCCGCTCTCCCCACCCCGCACCCCGGGACTGGCTGCAGCTCCAGGCGTCTTGGGGTCAGAACAGGGCCGGAGAGCCTCGGGAAACCTCAGTTTCCCTATCAGGAACCTGAAAAGTGACAAGGAGCAGGCTTAACAGGGTCTGTGGTCCTGGCCACGCCCTCCTCTCAGGGTCAAGTCTTCAGAGCATCTTCCCAGTTCAGAGGAAACGGGAGGCTATAACATCCCGGGAACCCAGCTGAGGACACCTCCACAAAGAGTTGGCGCTGGGGCAGTGAGGGAGATTTTGAAATAACACCTAGATTCAAATCCCTGCTCTGTCACTTACCAGCTGTGTGGCCGTGCCTAAGTTACTTAACCTCTCTGAGCCTGAGGGTTCTCATCTGTTTTGAGGGTTCAGTGAAACCAAGGATACAAATGCCTGGAAAATGGTCGGGACTCTAAATGTTTGTGGAATGAGTCTTGAAGTCAAGGCTGCAGACACCTGCAGCAACCCAGATGAGGTTGAAGTCAAGCCTGAAGAAGGGAGGGAGCGAGGCTCACGTCTTAGGGTGGCAAACAGCTGTTCTCCAGCTTGATTTGCGATTGGGTAAAGGAAAATGGGCTAAAACTGCAGTTAGCAGGAGTTAAGTTAGAACAGAAAAGCTGGACTGATTGTGGGGGGTGGCGGCTGGTGAGTAATCAAGGCAGACTGTGGAATCTCCTCAGGAGAGGAGGGGGAACCCCGGTCATTGAGACAGGGGCACGGGGTCTTTTACAGGGACAGCGAAACGGATGGAGTGACCCCTGGTGTGTCCTGATGGCCAGGGAGCAGGGATGGTGGATGGCTAGAGCAAGTGGAGCAGTTGGGTCCCAAATGCGCAGTGTCTGGGCTCATTCAGCCAGAGCATTGCCAAGTTTACAGGAGGCAAACAGCCGTTTCCGAGTTGGTCCCGGGCCCCCTCTCCTCTCCCCTCTGCCCTGAGCCTTCCCTGCTCTCACCGGCCCTTGGCTCTGCTCTGTGCCTAATCAAACAGTCCCAAATGCTGAAAACTCAATGTTTATTTTATTTTATTTTTTTACACACTTGCATAACTCCCTGACGAGCCACGCCAGGCGTTGGGCTTTTTGTTTGGTTTTATTTTGTTGCATTTAGGGAAAAAGAGAGAGAGAGAGAAAAGAGAAGGAATAACACAAACCACCCAGCCCTAGAAGCCGTCTTAGGCCAAGCAGTGGGCTCGGGTTTCTTGCCTGAGGACAAGTCTGTGGGAGTCGGGGGCCCTGGCTACTAGGCTCAGGAATGAGTGAGAAAGGGAAGGAAGCCACCTGGGTCAGAGAAGATAATGAATTAGAACCATGTGACACTCATGGATGAATAATAAAGAGCATTTCTTGTGCACCTAATATATGCCAAGCATTGTGGTTGGCATATATATTCTGTTACCTAATTTCGCAACCATTTCACTTTCTTTCTTTTTTCTTTTTCTCTTTTTCTTGTAAATGTGAATTCTGAGCCTCAGAGACAGATGACTTGTAAGTGGCCAGTCCTGTTGTCATTATGCTAAATGACTTGTAATTTCCCTGAGAGAGCCATGTTGCCCTGAGTTTGCATAGGCTGTTCATTCTGCCTAGAAATGCCTTTTTCTCTGACCCTTATTTATCATCCTTCAAAATGCCTGCATGAAGTGTCCCCCGGCTACCTTGCAAGTCAGTCTCCCGGCCCTGTGTAGACCTGTAAGTCACTCATCGCTGGCCTGCGATCGTCTCTCCCACTGCACTGTGAACCCCTTAAGGGCAGGGGCTGTGATTCATCCTTATGATCCCAGCACCATGGACACACTCAATCAATGCTTGCCAAACTGAACCCCAAGACGGCCAAGACTGTACCTTTTGTAGATCCCGCAAGCTTATTCAAATGATGTCCCTGGTCACCATCACTACTTACCCAGGCCAAGATCATCATTCTCATTAGAAGACCAAAGGTCAGTGGACCCAGGCCAGGGCAGCAGCCCCTAGATATTAGCAAAGTTCCTTATACCTTATATCATCCTTTACCAGGCAAGGACTATTCTACCACCTGCATTGTCACTGTGTCGGTATATTTTCAGCTACAAGTAATAGAAGACCAATAGAAGACAGCAGGGTGGTTTATTAGCTCATGTATGAAGAAGGGCTGAGGTAGGAATGATTCAGCAGCTCAGCAACCATGTCAGATTCTTTCCTTTATTCTTATTCTACCGTCCTCAGTGTGTTGGCTACTATCCTCATGATCACAAGATGGCTGCAGCAGCTCCAGGCACGACGTCTTCACCAACAAGTCCCAGCCACAAGTCCAGCTGTCCCTTTTTAAAGAGTTAACTGGCACTTTAAAATGGTTAAAATGGTAAATTTTGTGTCATGTATATTTTACCACAATGAAAAAAATTTTAAAGGAGGTAATTGGATCACCTGCCCACCAATGAACCAATCACAGCCAAGAGGGATGATGCTACTAAGATTAGCTTAGACCAGTTAGGATTCACCTGAAGGGTGTTCACAGCAGAACTCTGTCAGCCCTGAAGAAGGGGAAATGGGCTTTTGGGTAGGCAACCAACAGAGATTGTGATCACTGTTACTCAAAGAAAAGCTGACTTTGTTCTCATCAGTTTATTGCAGACTCACCTGCAAACCGTAGTCTCGGAGACCACGTTGTTCTCTGAGTTCTCGTCATTCTCTCTTTTATGGAGGCAATATGGGATAGTGGTCAAGTGCGTGGACGCTGGAATTCACCCTGAGTTCAAAGCCCATCTCTACCACTGACTAACTCAGTGTCCTTGGGCAATTCACTTCACCTCCATGAACCTTAGTTTCTTCATCTGTAAAATGGGTATAGTAACAATGTCTACCCCACCACAGTTCTTCTGGGGATAACATAAGGTAATGCATTTAAAGAGCTTAATGCAGTGCTAGGAATTACAGTGGGTACTTAGTCCACGCTGGCTCTTATAATTAGCTATGATTTTGTCCTTTCATTCATTAAATATTAACGAGTGCTCTTGTATCCCAGGCAGCGGGCTGGGAACGGAGGCTAGAGAGATGCAAGTCACGCTGTTGTCTTCCTATGGAACTCCTGGTCTAGCGGGCAAGAGAGATTATGAGACAAGGGAGATGGGGTAGAGGATGGCACAAAGGAAGGGGTGACCATGACTCCTTGAGGGAGTCAGAGATGCTTCTCCAAGGAGATGTTTGAAAGACTTGGCATTTTCTAGGCACATGAGATGAAAAAGGCATTCCAGGCAGAGGGAATGGCTTGTGCGAAGGCCCAGAGGCCTAACGCATCGTGGTGCCCTTGGAAATATATGTAGTTCTGCCTCATGGAGATTCAGGATGAAAGAGGTGCGGAGGAGAGCAGCAGATGAGATCCTTCCAGAAGGGCCTCGTGTACCAGGCTAAAGAACAGGGACTTCACCTTGAGGGCAGCGGGCAACCCCTGGGGGGTGATGAGGTGTGTAAGAGGCAGGGTTGGAGTTGTGCTTTTGAAGGAGGTGCCTGGCAGCCCTTGTGAAGGGTGGATTTGTTTTTTTTTTAAGATTTTATTTATTTATTTTTCCCCCCAAAGCCCCAGTAGATAGTTGTATGTCATAGCTGCACATCCTTCTAGTTGCTGTATGTCGCACGCGGCCTCAGCATGGCGGGAGAAGTGGCACATCGGTGCGCGCCCGGGATCCGAACCCCGGCCGCCAGCAGCGGAGCGCGAGCACTTAACCGCTAAGCCACGGGGCCGGCCCTGAAGGGTGAATTTGAAGGGAAGAGACGGGAGGGGGTGAGGAGCCCCCATGAGAGAGGATAGGGGGATCATTCCCAGGAGCACTGCTCTGCTCTCACCCTTTCCTCTCTCAACTTCCCTTCCAGAGGGCCGGCTGTGTCCTCTGGAAGCCCGCCACTCCCCTAAACGCCCCCTCCCAGATTCTCCACCTTGTTGTAACCGAGCTCCAGCTCCCCTAACACACAGCTGGGGCCCCGCAGCCCTCCCCCGGCAGGGTCTGGAGAAACCACTCTTTCTCCCACACGAGGAGCCCGTGCCATCAGCCTTCTTTTCCTCTGGCCCTCCCTTCATGACCATCCCTTCACTGTCCTGAAAATGCCCCTGCTCTTTTCCATTCCTGCTGTTCTCCCTCCCTCCTCTCCTCACCTTCCGCACCTGCCATGTGCCCTGTGGTGGCTTCTTTGCTCACATGGGACTTTGACATCTGTCTCCAGGTCCTCTTCTCCATCGCAGGCTCAAGCATCATCTTGGGGACCTCATTCTCCATGTCAGTGCCATTCCCAGCACCTCCTGAACTCCCCAGACAGTGTCCGTTTTCTTGTCCATTTCACCTCAGCCTCCCGCTCACAGGGCCACTCCCTCTCGGCCTCACCCAGACTGCTCCATCTCTGAAATTGTGGACTCTAAGACCCCCGAGACCCCTAGACCCACCTTAACCTCCTTCCGCTCCCATCCTCCTAATTCAGATTCTTGACGTTTTGACTACTGGGTAGTGATTTCTGCCCTGGCCTCGCCTCAGCATCTCAACCGCCCTGCACACCCTCGGCCTCTTCCTGCTGAGTCCTGCAGGCAAATCCCCCAGCTACCTGGGATGGTGCCACTGTGAACCCGCAGCCGGCCCCAACTGGGCCCTCGGCCACTGGTGTCAACCCCTCAAGCCACCCAGGCCCCACCCTCGTCCAGACAGCTGAGACAGCCAAGAGCGACTCCTTCAACATCCTGCCCCTAAAACTGAACTCACGACCCCTCCCCAGAACCTCTTTGGCCCCAGATTTCCCCTTTCTGGGTAAACCGAGAAAGTGAACCGGATAGACAGACAGAAAAGTAGGAGTTGCTTTTTGATCCTTCCTCTCTCTCACCTCCCACATCCACTCCGTTGGAAAATTCTCTTGAGTCAACCTCCAGACCATTTCCCAAACCCGTCTACTGCTCACCTCACTGTAGCGCTTTAAGCCACCTTCGCTGCTTACCCAGATGGTTGTAAGCGGCCCTGACTGGTTCCCTGCTTCCACTCTCTACCCCCACCAACACAGGCTTCACACAGTAGCCAGAGAAAACGTTAAAAATTATAAAGCAGATCCCATCACTCACTCCCCTGCTTAAACTTTCCAGTGATTTTCCATCACACTTAGAATCAAATCCAAACACCATCCCTTATAAGGCCACATCCCTCTGGCTTCATCTGTCGCCTCTCTCTCGGCTTCAGCCTTACTGGGCTTCTTTCAATTCTTTGAAAGCTCCAAACTCTATTGCGTCTCAGGGCCTTTGCACAGGTCCGCTGCCGGCTCACCCTTCCCATAGCTCTTCACGTGGGCAGCTTCTTTTCTTCCTCCCAGTCTCGGCTGGAACATCATTTTGTAAGAAGGGCCGTTCCTGACTTCTCCATCTAAGTGGCTTCCCCATCATTCCCTATCACAGCTTCCTTTCTGTTTTATTGGATGTTGTATTTTGTGATCATTTAGTTGCGTGCTCCCCTCCTAGACTCGAGTTCCCAGTGCTTGCCTGTGAGAGGACCCTCTTCCTTTCACAGTCCTCACTCCCCCTGCACGATGCATTGCTAAGGTCGCTGACAACCTCCTAATCACCATATTCTGTAACTCCTTCGTCTTCCTCCTTCTCCACCTCTCTGCGACTCTCGACAACCTCTCCTTCTTGGACTGCATCTCTCCACCATCCTGGTTCCTGTTCCTCTCCTTCTGCCTACCTCCTCTCCTGGCCTTCAACTGTGGGCAAGCTCCAGGTGACTCCTGGCCCTCTGCCCTTCTCTTCAACCATAAACTAATATGAAATGCACAATGTTCGATAGTAAGAAAAGTAAGTGTGATGGTTAATTTTGTGTGTCAACTTGGCTAGGCCATGCTGCAAACATTATTCTAGATGTTTCTGTGAAGGTATTTTTTAGATGAGATTAACATTTAAGTCAGTAGACTTTGAGTAAAGCAGATTACTTGCCATTATGTGGGTGGGCCTCATCCAGTCAGTTGAAGGCCTTAGTAGAACAAAGACTGACCTCCCCTGAGCAAGAAGAAATTCTGCCAGCAGGTGGCCTCTGGACTCGAACTGCAATACCAGCTCTTTCCTGGGTTTCCAGCCTTTGGCCCACCCTGCAGATTTTAAACTTGGCAAGCCTCCACAATCGTGTGAGCTAATTACTTAAAATATATACATATACACACACATACACACATCCTGTTGGTTCTGCTTCTCTGGAGAACTTTGACTAATATAATAAGTGTTAAATGTTAACTAAAAAAACTCCCAAACTCTTTTCCTTAGTGAAATCACTCACAGATCCAAACATGCTGGGCCTGAGAGTCAGGACACCCAGGTTCTAGTCCCAGGTCTGCCACTTGCTGGCTGGATGATCTTATCCAAGCCCCTTGACGTTTCTAAACCCGCTTCTCCCACTGTCTTTCCCATCACAATAACAGCACCTCCAGCCACCCAACTGCTGTAGGTAAAATGCAAGAGGCATCCTTGGTTGCCATCTTTCCTTTCTTCCCCACGTCTGATCCATCAGCAAGTTGTTTCCCGTCCACCTCCAGAGGGGATCCTGGATCCATGCATTGGGCTCCATCTCCTCTACCATCACCGTGGTCCAAGCACCATCATCGCCGGCCTGGTGATGCTGGTCTCCGGCTTCCCTTTTGCCCCCACAATCCACAGCAGCTGGAGTGATTTTTTAAAAATATAAATCAGATCACAGTATTTGTACTAGTTTGCTATGGCTGCTGTAACAAACTACCACAACTCGGTGGCTTAAAACCACTTGAATTTATTGTCTTGCAGTTCTAGAGGTCAGAAGTCCAACATGGGTGGTTAGGGCTGGTTCCTTCTGGAGGTTCCAGGGAAGAATCTGTCTCCTTGCCTTTTCTACCTGCTGGAGGCCGCCCACATTCCTTGGCTCATGGACCCTTCCCTGCATCACTTCGGCCTCCACTTCTGTCATCACGTCCTGTCCTCTGACTCTGATCCTCTTGCCTCCCTTTATAAAACCCTTGTGATTGTATTGGGCCCACCTGGATGAGCCAGGATCCTCTCTGCATCTCAAGGTCCTTAACTTCATCATATCTGCAAAACCCCTTTTTCCATGTCAGGTGACATAGTCACAGGTTTTGGGGCCTAGGATACAGACATCTTAGAGGGGCTGTCCACCACAGCACTCTTAAATCTTCCCACTGCACTTAGAAGTAAAGCCATATATTTCCCCTGGTTTGCAAAGCCCTCGGTGGCCTGGCCCTGCGTGCCTACTCTGCCAGTGGTGGCCCCTCACTGTCCCCTGAGTGCACCAGACCCAGTCCTGCTGGAAGGCTTTGTCTTGATTTTTCTTCTCTCTTGAATGTTCTTCTCCCAGATCTGCACGTGCCCTGCCTCTTCTCGTCATTTAGGTCTCAGCTCAAATGTCACCTCCTCAGAGAGGCTTTCTCTCATCTAAAGCAGCTCTAAGAGGCCATTTTGTATTATGTTCTTCATCGCGCTTGATCTCTGTTTGACGTTTTCTTATTTCTTGTTTATTTGTTATCTGTCTCCAGCATTAGAACACAGGCATCTTCAAAGCTGAGACCTTGTCTCTCCATATCCCCAGCACTGGGACTCAACTAGTATTTGTTGAATGCATCAGTGAGCCTCAGTTTCCTCATCTTTCCAATGAGTGTAATAATACTGTCTGTCTTATCAGGTTACTTTGAGGAGTAAATGAGACAATAACAGCTACCATTTTTTGTTGCCAATAATGAATCAAGCAGTGCACCAGGAACTTGACACTTAAGACGGAATGTTCACATCTTAATTCAAGGTCATTTGGGTGGCAAAAAACAGAAGCCCTCTCCAGCCAGCTCAAGGAGAAGGAGATTTATTGGAATGCTACAACCCATAATTCGTAAGCATCCAAGGAGAGGAATCAAAGTGAGGAGAGACGGGCTGCTTCCTGGGAACTCGAAGGGTGACAGTCGTCATTCTCCATCTCTCCCTCTGTGGGGCCACGTGGACCTTTACCACCGCGTCTGCCTGTGCAGCTGTGCCTTCTCTCTGAAGACAGCTTCTTCTGCTTACACACGGCCACGCCCCCCATGGCCTCAACTCTTTGTTACCTTACAGCGTGGCTGCCCAGTCTACTTCTGTCTCCCAGGGTCCCCAGCCCATTCGAGGAAGACAGCGTCCAATTGCCCTGAGTTGAGTCCTCTGTTGACCCCCAGCGCAATCACCTGTGGGCAGGATGATGAGGTCATGGGGCACAGGTGGCTGCCAGGGCACACACCTTCAGGAGGGATTGTGGATGGGAGACAATTCCAAAGAAAGGAGCATGCCTGGGCAGGCACTCCCAAAACACGTCTGCTATAATGCAGAGCACTTAGCACACTTCTCAACAAATGTTCTTCCTCGTTCAACCGCCCTTCCTTTCTATAGTCCATAGTTCTCTGGCTCCCCAGTCTATCTTTCTCCAGATTGGTTCTCTTATCTTCACACCAGTCAGTCGTTCAAGCTGCCTGCCATCTCTTCAAATTCAACCTAGAAAAAGCAAGATTACTCTTCCCCTACAAACTATCTCACGTCCCCTGGGTCTCTGACCCAGCTGATCTCTTCCAGGCAGCCCAGCTCCACACCCTGCACCTCCCATCCCCATCTCAGGGCCTTGGAGGAAGTCCCTGCCTTCTTGCTCCCCTCCCCTGTGGTTCGTCTCCTCCCCACCTCTCGTCTTCATCACCAGAAAGTTAGCCAACACGTCTTCATCACCAGAAAGTTAGCCAGCACGCTATCCCATGGCATGGCAGGGCTAAGTGGCTAAGCCCAACACACCTGGGTTCAAATACCATCTCTGCTTGTTAATTTTGTGAACTTGGTAAGTCTCTTGACTTTGTTCAGTTTCCTCATATGTAAATTAATAATAATTATAGTTCCCGCCTCACAGGGTTGTTGTGAGAACTGATCTAATTCATGTAAAGCAGACATATACATATTTCCTCAATGATCCATTGGGAAAAGAAAGGAAAAGAAAGATAATTAAGAAATGGCCTTAAGAAACCTGAAGTTTCTTGACAGGTCTGCATCACTCACTGCAATAGCCTTTTGACTCCCTGCCTCACAAGACCCTTCTAGCAATATATTAACCATTAATTATATTATATAATATTAATGATACATCACTAGTTCCCAATTATAAGGGCAATTATGATTATTTAGAAAACATAGAGGAGGAGTACCACGGCCCTCAGTTCCCCCATTGTGGTAGAACTCCTTCCTTCTGGGTGTGCTGCTCTGCAATGATTATATCACCTGTCACGTACAGTCTGTATCAATTGGTCTATGTCACTAAAGATCATTTGAAGTAGCATTTTGAACGGCTTCTGTAGGGGAAGTGGTAAATGTAACAACATATATTTACCCCTCCTTCATTGTTGGGCCCTTGGGTGGGTTTTTCCCCGATGATAAATACTGCACAATGGACATCGTTACTGCATAGGCTCGGCCACTGACAGGGCAGTCGCCTGAGGCCTGGTGTTTTAGATGTGCTGTTGGCTTAGTGCTCATGACAATGTTGTGAGCTGGATATTATTATCCTCATTGTACAGAGCAGGAAACAGGGCTTGACCACTGGGGCAGCTCCCCTGAGGTGCCACAGCCACTAATGACACACTCTGGGTTTGGACCCACGTCTGCGTGAACCACCACCTGCTCACCCATGTCCGTTAGCACCAGGGACGCGGCTTCTTCTCGCCTTGCTGGTGTGAGTGCTTTTCAGGGTCTCCATCTGTGTTGCCAGCCTGCCTTCCAGCACCCAGAACGGTGCCTGGATGTAGGATGTGCCTGAGAAACACTGAGCTGATGAATGGAAAAGGTGGCAGTGTCTGAGGATGCCTTTTTCATATGATATTATGTTCACTGAGTATTCTCTTTGCAAAAAAAAAGCTTTGCTAATTTGATAGGCAGAAATGTGATCATTGCTTTCATTTGCCTTTCTTTGATGATTGATAACATGGAATATATTTTACAAATGTCTATCGCTAAACATGTATAATTCCTCTCCTGTGAATTTTATATCTGTATCCTTTGCCCATTAATCTGCTGGGGTCTTTGTGGGGTTTTTCTCCTTAAATTGTCTAAGATTGTTATATGGCAAGAATATTACTTATTGGCTCATCATAGTCATTGTAGCTATTTCCCTTGGGGGTTGTTGGCCATTTACCCCACATGTCATTCTGTCCCACAGGGCTCCTCGGTATGCATCCGCTCTCCTGGTTGGATCATGAGTCTCAAAAAGCAGGCAGCAACGGCACCCCAGACTTTTTCTGTATCTCTCAGATCCTTGTCAGGGGCCTGAGCACAAAGCCGGTTTCTAACAAATCGTTCTTCAGCACCACAGGACATTTCGTGCACTTTGTGGACGCTCTCACTTCTTTTGATCAAAGACGCCCCCACAGGGAAGGTATTACCATATCCATGTTGCTGATGGGGAAACTGAGGCACAGAAAGGCTAAGTGACCTGCCCATGAGCATACCGACTGTAAGCGGCCAAGCCTGGGTCTGAACTTGGATCGTCTGCCCCATATCCTGTGTTTCCTCCATCACGCCAAGATGCTAGGAAAGCCCAGGTCAGTAACTGGCCACTGGAACAAGTCCCAAACCCCTTTTTCTTCCAGGCCTCAGCAGAGCTGTTGTTTTGCCTGGTGTCCATGAGCGTGTGTGTGTGTGTGTGTTGCATGGGATGAGGGGGGAGAATGAAATAAAGAAGCAGTTGTAGCTGAGAATGGGTTGTGGAAGGCCTTGAATGCCAAACCAGAGTCAGACTTCATTCTGTGAAGATCCACAGATTCTCCACCCACATCCCTGCCCCTCCCAGAGAACAAGGGCCAGCCCCACCCAGACTGCAGGGCCCACAATCGGGAAGTCTGAGACCCTGGGCACAGGAGGTGGCAGAGCTGGAGGGACCTCAGGAAGCACCTGGCCATCAGCTCTCCTCCACCTCACAGAGGAGGGAACCAGGCCCAGAGAGGGGAGATGACTTGCCCAAGGTCACACTGCAACTTAGAGATTAGAAGCCAGGTGTGCCAACTCCCAGCTGAAGGCCCCATCTTCTAATCACGGAGCCTCTCCAAGCAAAATCAGGGTGTCTATAAGGAGACTGGACTCAGGCTCTCCTTCACTCATTCACTCATCTATTTAATTAGTATTTATGAAGCACTTACTGTCTATCAAGTTCTAAACTAAAACAAAGCAAAATTAGAAAACAGTGACAAAGACAGACTCGGTCCCTGCCCTTGAGGGCAGCCCAGAGGAGGAGAGCAAAAATTAATGCAACAGTTACAATTCAGAGGAATGGCGCTCCTTTTGGGATGGATCGGAGGCAGTGGGACCCCTGGGCAGAGGTGGACCAGCCATAAAGCTTCCCGGAGAAAGTGACCCTCAGCTGGGACCAGAGAGCACACGTTGGTTAGGCCAAGAGTGGGAGGGAAAGTTCATAGGGAGGGCAGAGCACGTGGGAAGTCCTGGAGGCTGAAGGTAGGTCATCCTCAGAGACCCAAAGGAAGTGGGAGATGATCGAGTGTACACTGTGTGGGGGGAGTAACGAGAGATGAAGCTGCGTAAGCAGGGCGGCAGGGGTGTGTGCGTGTGTGTGTGTGTGTGTGTGTGCGTGCGCGCCTGAGTCCAAGTCCATGCAGGGCTGGTTCCAGCCGCTCCTTCTGCCAGCCCACTGCAGACAGGAGTTACATAGAGCAGGCTGGACAGCTAGTTAGATTCAGGCGCCTGGGCCCCTGGACTCTGTGGGCAGGGGACAGGCAATGGAGAGCCCCCCTCCATCCTGCAGAGTGAACCCTCAGCCCCCCAGTGCAGTTCAGGGCCTGAGTGAGCTCAGGTTTGGGGAACGGGGGGTATTGGTGGAGGGACAGGGCGGATGGGGCAGGTAGAGGAGTCAGGCAGGAGCTATGACGAGACAATCTGTTCATTGTGACGTGAGCTTCTGTGGACCTGTGATCTTGTCGGTCTGTGTGTGTGTGTGTGCGCACGTGTGTGTCCACCTGCGAGGAGTGATACGAGTCTGTGTCTGTGTGGATGTGAGGCCCTGTCAGCGTGTGTGCCCATGCATGTTTGCACATGTGAACCCATGTGTGTGTGTACGTGTGGGAACCAGTGGGTATGGGTGTGTGTGTTTGTGTGTCTCATATCTGAGTGTGCATGTGCTCTCACTTCACTCTAGATCCGATGCGCCCTCCTTTTCTGGGAGGGGGTGAGGAGGGATGGGATTTGCTGCCCCCAGCCCAGGCATTACTCCCCACCCCCGGGCGCCCCAAGCTTGTGCCCACCCCCGGCTGCCTGCTCTGTGATACACTCCCACCCAGCGCACCAGGCCAAGAGCTGACTTCTTCCAGCATCTTCGTCCAGCCTTCCCAGGACCCCTGTGAAGAGCTGGACCCTGAGGTGGGGCAGGCCAGAGTCCCTGAGGCAGAAGCAACTCAGGTTCAGATGCACGCACACACCCCCCCAACACATGCACATGCACAGACACGTGTGCACACATATGCGCACCATACATGAGTGCAAGTGTACCCACACATTCATGTCCTCTGGGCACTGGTCCAAGGGAGACAGGAAGAGCCAGCTAGGCCACAGTGTGCCGCAGAGGGGCCTGGGTGCCCTGCCCTGTGTCCTGCATCCTACATCCCCTGTCCCATGTCCAGTCTACAATCAGTAGGTGTCCAAGTAAACTGTACCGTGGCTGGTGGAGGGGCAGGTTTGTGAGTGCAGAGCCTACATGGTAGCCCACACAGGCACACTGAGGCACAAGGACACATAAGAACTTTTATGTGTGTCCATGAGCCCGGGGGGGCAACACGCCCCATTGTATGACACTCTTGTGCCAGGGCACTTACACACACAGAGTAGCTGTGGTCACCTGGTCCCGCTCAGGAGTGAATTGAACAGAGGGCTTTACAGCCAGACAGGCCCAGCTCTGCTATTTACTTGGCTGTGTGATCTTGAGCAAGTCACTTAACTTCTCTGAGCCTCAGGTGAAGATAACGTAACATGGAGATACTAATTGCACTTGCCTCATAGAGCTACGGGAGAATGACGGGTACAAATTCATTTATTCAACATATATTTACTGAGTGCCTACCATGTGCCAGGCATGGGGCTAGGCACTGGGGTTACAGGACTGAACCAAACTGAGAAAAATCTCTGCCCTCATGGAGCTACATTCTCAATGGTATTGTCCTGATGCAATGCCTGGCATACAGTAGGTGCTCAATAAATGTCTACTTGTTACCCTCTCCTCCCACCTGATATTATTTCCGGGGTGAGGAGCAAGGCAGGAGCCCCTCTCTTTGCCCCTTGCCTCACCCCTCTCCTCCCTCTGCAGCTCTTGGCTCCAGCCCAAATACCTGCAGAAGCCTCCTTCAAGGGGAGGAATGGGGTAGGTGTCTGGCTACAAATCTTGCAGACGCGCACGAGGCAAAAGCATAGCAGCAGTAGGTCCTGCCCCTGGCCTTGGGTGGGGAGGGGAAGAAGGGCTCATGTCCTGACTGTCCCCCTTGTGGCTGGCAGGAGAGATGCCCACTGGAGGGCGCTGGGCAGCTCCCGGCATCGCCAGCACCGCCTGCAACCCGGCAGCACCCCTCCTGAGGGCCTATGATCCCTAGGGTTGGGGGGATTGACAGGAAACTGCCCCTCCTCACGCAGGCAGGACCCCTTCTACTGAGGTGGAGGCCCATATGGGAGTGTTTGCCGCAGGAGGGAATTCCCAACGGCACAGCCCACCGTGGAGTGGGGACAGGTCACCGGGCTCCAGGATTGAGTCGACAAGCTTTCGCTGAGCATCCACTTAGAGTCAGGCCCTTTGGTGGCCATGATCTCAAGGGTAATCATCACAAAGCCTGTATCCTCCCATTTTGCAGGGGAGCAAACCAAGGCTCAGAGAGGTTAAATGCTCTGCCCCACATCACAGAGCAAGTCAATGGCTGGGAAGATCCGAACTCTGGTCTGTTCTGACTCCAAAAACAGAGGAGGGAAGGAGGAGGAGGCCCCAGTTTGTCTAAGAGTCCAGGGCAGGAGCAGGGAAGGGAGGGAGCTGGGGAACTGGGGGGCCTCTGGCAGCTGGCCTCTGACCCAGGGCCCCAACACACACATGTGCCAAGATGGCTGCCGGGAAGGGGGCTCCCCAGCTGCTCGGGGCTCATTGAGATCCAACAAGGAAAATCCCTCCGCTCGCTTGCTGTGAGGGTCTAGGTTGGCGGAGCAGGGCTGTGACTCACAGACAGCTGGCGAGTCAGCTTGGGGAAGGCGGAGGGAGGCACCGTGGGCCCTGGAGACCCCTGCTTGCTCTTTGGTCCCCAGAGCTTCTCAGCTCCACAGCAGCCCACCACTATGCCCGTCCCACTGGGGACTCTGGAGCTTGCTGGAGGGGTCAGCTAAGCGCCCCCTGGAGCGCCCCAAGCAGGAGAGGTCCCAGGTTGGTCTCACGCAGCCGTGATGGAAGCCACCTGTGGTTGGCGGGCACTGGGGAAGGTGGGAGGGCGAGGGCTCTTGACTCCAAGTTCACGGCCCAGATCTGGGGGCTGGGGTTGGCAGACAGAAGGTGCCAAGCAGTGGGCTATCTGGGCAGAGGAGTCATCACCCTGACCCTTCACCCTGCTGATTCACCGCCCCCTGCCTGAGCCTCCCTTTCACCTGGAGCTGCTCGAGAGTTCCTCCAGAGCTGGGGGGACTGGGGTAAGCACTGCTAAGCATTAGGAGAGGCGTCTATCACTCCCCTGCACTCGCCACCCCAGCCCCCAGAGTTGGGTGCCGCTGACCCCCCTGCAATAATGCACCAACCTGCCCGGAAACTGGGGAGCAGTCGACTTCCTCCCTCAGCTCCACTCCAGCAAGTCCAGCCCTGGTCCTATGAACCCAGACCTCTCCCTGCCCTGCTGATCCCCAGCACCTCCTCTGGGCCTTCGGTGTGTGGAGCTGGGTGTGAGTGTGTGAATGATCTGGGAGAAGGAGAGTGTAAGTGCAAGTGTGCACTGTGGTGCGAGTGTGCAGGCAAGTGTGCGTGTGTTGAGGAGTGTGTATGTGCATTTGTTTACGTGTGTGTGTGGGCTTGAGTTGCTGAGCTCCTGCACATGTGCAGCTGTGTACATCTAGGGGGTCAAGAATCACAGAACCTCAAGGCTCCCAGGGACCCTAGAGATCTTTCACTGCGACCCTGTGCCATGTATTTCATGTAGGAGCAAATACGTCTGTGGAAGTGAGTGTGCACAGGGGAAGGTGGAAAGAGCAACCGTAACAATGATCCGTGTTCTGTTTCTGGAGCGCCAGCTTGCTGCCAGGCCCCGGGCCAGGTGCCCACCCACAAGATTTTAACCAGCACCATAGCCCCGTGAGGCCAGGGAGGTGACCACCGCACTCTATAAACCAGGGCACTGAGACTCAGAGGGGCAGCGTCTAGACTGGAACTCGAGACTTGATCCAGGCCCCCCTCTGGCGCCGGGAGGCTCACCTGTGACATGGGAGGCCTCCAGACAGCGCAGGACCTGGGGGCAGGGCGAGGCCCCAGGAGGGGACAGGTGCAGGAGACGTGCGCAGGAGGCTGCGCACGCTGGGTTGTGTGTGTCCACTGGGTGTATTAGGGTTTGAGCACGTCTGTGAAGCTGAGGCAAGTATGGGAGTGTGGGCACTCGTGTGCGGTGCAGTGAAAGTGCGTGTGATCTGAGTGTGGGTGAGAATAAGGGAGTGGGCTGTGTGAGTCTGTGGCAGGGGAAAATGGGGGTGTGTGAGTCCGTGTGCATTTGAGTGAGGGTGTGTGAAACGCATGGCGTTTTCCTTTTTTCGTTCTCTGCTCTGACTTCAACCAGGAACAGATGTCTGAGCAGGCTAACGAATTGGAAACATCTGAAACAACTGTCCGAGCTGAAGTATAATAAATAGATCTTTCATCACATTCCCTGGAAGGGGGTCACTGGGGACAGGCTCCAGGGAGCATTTAGGGGGGTTTGGGGTTGCGAGTGGCCTGCGGATGGGTGGGTGAAGGACAGACAGACTGGCCTCCCCTCTCCTGGGAAGGACAGACTGCCCTGGGAGGATGGGAGGACAGACCTGCCCCCAGCCCCTCCTAGCATCCAAGGCCTCGGTTTTCCTATCTGTGTAGTGGGCTTTGTGTTCGTGCTGGGGTCTGAGACCTGACACCCTAGGAAGAAGCATTTTTAACTTGGAAACAGGCTCCCAGTTGGCCAGACATGGTGCTGAGGGCCATAAGCCAGGACTGAGCAACCCCTCAGACACACCAGTGCCCTCGGCCCCTGCCCCTGCATTCCTTGGGCCAGGCCCCAACTCCCCCACACCTCACACGTGAAGCCTCCTTCTGGATTTCAACTTTGCAAAGGAAGCTGTCTTTCCTGTCCCCAGATGTGTTGATTTGAAGGGTCTGGTAAGAAAATGGCAGCTGGGCTGGTGGGGGCGGGCAGGGGCCTGGAGAGGGGTGTCAGGCATGGGGTGTCCTGGCAGGCCTCACCCCCCCTCATCGTGGCTTCATCCCAGGCCCACATCTGCCACAGCTGCAGACACATGTTGCTGAGAACCACCTGGGGAAAGGAGGCCCAGAGGCCTTGTTCTGACAGGAGCCAGATGCAACGCCCAGGAATTCCAGGGAGATGGGTAGAGGTGGGCCCAGTGAGCTGGGGTCTCCAGTTCAGGCCATTAAGAGGCTGAGTGCGGGGGGAGGTCAGACCACAAGGCTCAGGATGGACAACAGTCTCCCAGAAATTTGGGCTCCAGGGACTTTGATCTCAGAGACCCCAGGGGTTACATCTCAAAGGAGAGGGCCTTGGGGGCCTGTCCCCAGCCGGCCAGGTCATGCCTGGGTCTTTGTTCAAGGGTCCTCTGTAGTAGCAGCAAAGAAACATTCCCCTGATCCTCCAAGATAGAGAAGGTAGAGGGTCCTGACCCTACCACTGACACCCTAGCTGTGTGCCCTTGGCCCCCTACATAAGCTGCTGGGCCTCAGCATTTCTGTCTGTGAAATGGGGGTCCATTAGCCCCCATCTTACAAGGCTTCCACAAAGATTCCATGGGATGAAATGTGAGTGTCCTCTGCAGGAGCTAGAAAAGGATCAATGCCGCATTCAACAAACATTGACCGAGGGTTTACTCTGGGCCAGGCGCTGGGCTAAACCCTGGAGGTTATAACAATGACCTAGATATCCTGCCCTCCAAGGCTTTACACGTGCTGTTCCCTCTGTCTGGAATACCCTTCTTCCCCCTCTTCACCTGGCTATTCCATCTCGCCCTTCAGGTCTCACCTAGAACGTCCCTGCCTCGGAAGGCCCCTCCCCAATCCACTGCCTAGGTTAAGGGCTTCCTGCTTTGTGCTCCCCCAAAATCCTGCCTTCAGCCATTACACATTATATTGTGTGACTATTATATATAGTGACTATTTGCTCAAGGATGACACACCATCCCATCCCCTGGCCCCCGAGACCTCAGGCTTGTTGAGGGCCAGCGCTGTGTCCACCTCACTCACTGCTGTCTCCCCAGCGCCTATCAGTGTCTGGTGTGTGGCTGTAAACTTTTTTAAGCAAACATTTACATCTTTTAGAGAAGATAGTTAATGGCCTCAGGTTACACAGCTCATAACAAGTGAATGAATGAATGAATGATATACAATAAGGTTACCATCTAGTGAGGGAGGCAGGTAATTGGTTACAATCCAGAGAGACAAGTTGCTGTCCAGGAGCCGCAGGAGCCTGGAGGAAAGCTCTAACCCAGGAAGGAAGGAGGGGAGTAAATTAATGGAGCCCAGGAGACCTGGAGCTCAGGCTTCAGGCCCTAGTAGAGCAAATCTAGTTCTAGATCATTCTCAAGGTGCTCATTCTGGTCCCTCTGGCCGTGGACAAGGCAGGGCCTCTCCTCCATGTGACTCTGGTCCCTTCCCTCTCCCCTCCCTCAAAGCCTAGGACCAGCCTCTCCCCCTCAAGCCACGCTGCTCAGGTTTCCTGACCTGCCCCCACCTTGGCCCCCACCCCCGCATTGTCCCTGTCTGCTGAGGGCATCATGGGGACAGAGGCCTGTGCCTCTTGCTCCTCCCCTTTTGGTTTAAGCAAACAAATAAACCCAATGTTCTCAGCTTGGACGGGACAAGGTGTCCTCCCTAATCCAAACCAATGCTTCTCTTTGGCAAGGGCCCCCTGTGAACCCTCCTACCACCCACCGCTCCCCAGAGCCCCTTTCCGTTGAGCACATGCTTCAGGTTCCAGCACCTGAGGTTCTGAGTCGCCAGAGGTGGTTTCCAAAGGACCAGATCAACGAGGTCCATCTGATGAAAGTCAGATGTTGTGAGAGCTCCTTGACCCTGGAGCCAGGATCGAGAGCTGGGTCTCTCCCTCGGTGATACTGCAGCAGCAGGGGAGGGCCTGCCAGGCAGGGACTGGACAAGGGCATTTTCAAGGTCCCTTCCAGCACTAGAACCCCAGGGTTCCTTGCGTGTAACCCTGCCCTGAGAATGAGGACACGCCTGAGTGCCTCTGCGAGTGTGCCTCCTGACGTGTGCATGCCTGAGCACGTGCCCCCAGAAGTGTGTTTGAGTGTGTAAGCGACTCTAAGTGCCTACCTAGGGTGGCTGTCCGTGTGTGTTAGTATGTGGCAGTGAGTGTGAGTGACTGGAAGTGCAGACATCTGTGTGTCTGGGCGGGGGAGTGCATCTGTGAGTATGTGTGTGTGCGTGTGCATGTCAGTAACCGGGAGTGAGGGTCTCACATGGGTCTCCGTGTGCCTATGCGACTGTGACAGGCGTTTGTTCACAGCTGTAGTGACAGGGAGCTCCGGCAGCTTGGTATTCACACCCTGTCCTGTCCTGGGCGGCCCTTGCCTCACCCAGGGCCTGGCTCAGACTCAGAAGATTTCGGAACATTTGAGAAGGCGGCATCCCGGCCCCTCGCAGTCACCCAGACAGACCCGCTGGGTGGGGAGGAAACCAGAGCCTTTGGCCTAACTCAGTTACACGCTCATTACACAGCTTCTCCACCATAAGCCCAACACTGCAGCGCGGCGGGCGGGTGCTGCCTGCCCCAACCCCTGCCAGCTCTGTGCCCTGAGCCGTCCTCCTGCTGGGTATGGGGAAAGGCTGAGGGAGAGAGCCCCTGTCCTGGAAGACTGGTCTGAGGGGCCCCAGCCCTGCCCTCGGGGAGCCCTAATCAGAGGAGAGGTAACTAGAGGAGTCTAGAGCTGGATGCTTCTCCATCCCCTGGACAGAGGGATACAGATGAAGGCAGTGTGGCCTGGTCTCAGCCCCCACTGGCTCCCTGCTCTAAAGGACTCCTCTCAGGACGCCCGCTCCCTGCCCCTCTGGGCTGGCACTCGGTGAGGGCTGGGAGCACAGCTGTCTCCACGGGGCCGGGAGTCACCCCGGGAAGTGGGAGAGGCCTGATTGCTCTCCCCATCACACGAGATGCGCAGTTACTCACACCCCCAAACCTTCACAATTAGACGTGCGGTTTGCAAAACCCAACGCCAGCCTAATGAGAAGCACATGGTCTCCCAGGAGAAGCTGGGAGGAGAGAGAGGGCAGCCCAGCACCCTGCTGCCCTCGGGAGGGCCTCAGAGCAGAGGGAAGAAGGCCAGCCAGTCCCTCTGCCCACCCCTTCCAGTCCCCCATCCTTCCCCTCTTCTCCTGCAACAGGGTCCCCAGGCCTTCGCCTTCCCTCCTGGGGGGTCATTTGGGAGCCAGATGTGAAGCTCCAGCCTCTGCGAGGGAGGGGAGCAGGGGGAGAAGAGAGTGAGAATGGCTTTTGGAATCAAACAGATGTAGACACTGGAATTCGGGCTCCGCGACTCACAACTGTGTAATCTTGGGCAAATTCGCGAAACTTTCTGAGCCTTGGCGCCAACACCCCCGCGCCCAAGGGTTGCCTGAGAATGAAAGCACATCATTAATGTGACACCTGCGAAGCGTGCCTGACACAGTAGGTGTTCCACACTTGGAGACCCCACGGGGATGCAGAGCAGGGAAAAGACACGGGGAGTTGTGAGCAAATGCAGCAGCGGGCCCTGTGGGGGGAGGCGAACGCTGGGTGCTGAGAGCCTGAGGCCTGCAGGGATTCCAGCTCTGCCCCTAACGCTCCTTGGGGCGGCTGTGGGCAGGTCCTGGCCCCTCTGCTGTGGCGAGTGGAGAAGCTGCAGCGCTGGGGCCGACTGCCTGGGCTCAGTCCCAGCTCCACACTTACTGGGTGTGACCTCGGACAAGCCAGTCTCCTCTCCACGCCGCGGCTTCCTCCTCTGTAAAGCGGAGAGGATAATGGTACCACTCACCCCAGAGTGGCAATGAGAGAAGTAAATTACTGGAAAGAGCTCCCAACTCTGCCTGGAGCTTGGCAAGCCTACAAAGAAACTTCTCTCTCTCTCTCCTTAACCTATGTAAAATGATCTGATATTTACTGTTCTCATCACTTTACATACAGTATCTTATTTAACCCTTAAGATGCCATATGACTAACCCAAATGTCCATCAAGCACTGAATGGATAGACCACATGGGGTGCACCTATAAATGGAATACTACTCAGCAATAAAAAGGAGGGAAGTACTGCTACCTGCTACAATGTGGCTATTTCCAAACACGGTGCTAAGCGACAGAAGGCAGATGCAAAGACCACATATTGTATGATTCCATTTACAGGAAACATCCAGAAAATCCATAGAGACAGAAAATAGATTAGTAGTTGCCTGGAGCTCAGGGTGGGAACGGAGAGTGGCTACAAACAGGCACCCGGGATATTTTGGGGGTGATGGAAGTGTTCTAAAAGTGGACTATGGGGATGGTTGCACGACTCCGTACATTTGCTAAAGATCATTGAATTGTCCACTTAAAGTGAATGAGTTTTACCAGTGCATTTGAGACCTCAAGAAATCAACTTTTGAAAAAACAAACAAATCTATGAGATCAACATTATTAGCTCTTCTGCCCTTAAAATTCATAATAAATTTCTGGAATTCAGTGCCAGATTTATTTGCTTCCAAAGCCTATTACTCAAGTTCTTTAATTTGGGAGGTAAACAGAAAACAACCTGAGATGAACATTTTCTGTTCATCTCTGGCTCAATAGCCAAGAATTGGCTCACAAAAGTGAGGTGAGGAACAAGGAAAGCGGGGCTGGACCCCAGAAACAGATATTCCCCAGGGATGGGGTCCTGACACAGTCCTGCCCCCGCGCATGGACTGCGGGAGCTTCACCAGGCACCGCTGAGTTCTTGCTGCCATCGTCTCTTCTCCCCCCTTCCCATATACACAAACATACATATAATATACAGAAAGCTCCTATGAAGTTCCAGACTTTGCACTCAATATTGCACAGACGTTACTTCTACGTTGCACGGCAACACTACAAAGTAAGAATTATTATTTCCATTTTGCAGATGAGGAAACTGAGGCTCAAGTAGATGAAGTAGTTTGTCTGAGGCCACACTACTATGTCCCAGGTGAGGCTGTAAACACAGCTGGAATTTCCAAGGCCTCCGTTCTTCCCACTACACCAAGCTGTCCCCAAACTCTCCTCCATCTATTTTGCTCCGTCCCTCGAAGTCTCTCTGTCTACGTCCTTCTGTCTCTGTCTTCCCAGCGCCCTCTTCTATCCGCCTGTCTTTCTTTGTCTCTCTGCTAGCCTCTGTCTCTCAGCCTGTCTCTGTCTCTGTGTGTGTGTCTCTGGCTCAGGCTCATTTATTTTTTAATAACCACAATAATGAGAAAAGCTCCTTTCCGACCCTCCTGGGGAGGGAGACAAAAGGAGGGGAGCCCAGGGAAGAGGGGGAGGGATAACCTCCCCTCTTGCTCCTGAGAAATTTAATAAAGGGCCTGAGAAAGTGTTGGGCTCCACAGCCAGCCAGTACCCTGGGAAAGGGGGCGGTCCCCTCCTCCACCGCAGACGGGACTCTGCACGGGCCTGGGGTCAGGCGAGGGAATGTCTCCGTGCTGGGCCCCCTTTCTCCAGCCCACAGGCTTTATCTCTCCCCTCCCTGCTGGTGGGAGCAGTTCCCCCAGCTAATCCGCCCCTGAATATGGTCCATCCCAGACTCCCTCCCCTTGACCCAGACCTGCCGGCTTTCTCAGGAGAGCTGCTCTGAGGGGAGGATCTCTCAAGAATTGTAGCCTCTGAGCTCACAGGAGGTCAGGCAGTCCAGCCCCTGCCTCCAGGAGGCAGCCCCCCACCGAGGTCCGGAAAGAGGAGGCTGGGCCTGCCCACCCCCATTCTGGCCTGCAAGGAACCTGATGCCAAAGTATGCAGCCAGCTCCAAGACCCTCCCCAAACAGCCCCAGCCCCTGGCCAGAGAGAGCCCAGGAGCCCGGGAGGGAGAAGGCTCAGGCCTCCCCACCGTCCCCTTGAGGACCAGCACTGGCCAAGGCAATGGGAGCAGGTTACAGGTGTCCCTCAGCTAGACTCCAGCCTCACCTCACCCTCCAAGGGGGACCTGGAGAGGGGCCTAGCAGGTCAGATGTGGAAGAATGCCCTGGTCCATTCTCTTCATGTGACTTTTTGGGGGAACCAAGAGGGTGAGGGCTGCTGGTTGATTGGTGAGAAGGGACTTCCCAGGGGGCAGGTAAGGAAGGCCAGGTGCAGCTTTGCAGCTGATGTGAACCCACTGCAAGGAGCAGCAGGGTTGGTAAGATGCGGCCAACTCATCAGACAGATCACTGAGGCCAAGTTCAGTGGTACAGGTGGGCACATTCAGCTCTCCAGCCAGAAATGTGCTCCAGGGTCCTGTCTGCTCAGGGAGGCTGTGGGCCCTGAGACTGCCCAGGTATAGTCATCCTGCTGCTCCCAGGTGTCTGGACAGCCTTTCCCAGGTTGGGAAACCACACTCCAGTGGAGCTGACAGCATCTCACCTGGCCAGGAACCGGAAGGAGGGGTGGGGGAGCTGGGGCCCTGGGGCCTGGGCTTCACTCACACCTGTATTCACTCACCCATTTGCTTCACTCTACTAGGCCTGGTGCTGAGTTCGAGGGATAGAGGGAGAGTAATAATAACAGCTTATTCTTCAGAGGGCTTGCCACTGCCAGGTACTGTGTTAATGCATTATCTCACTAGATCCTCACAGCAACACGAGGTACTACCTGCACTTTAAAGATGAGAAATTAGAGGTACAGGGAAGTCGGGTCTCCTGCCTAAGGTTACACAGCCAATCAAGAAGAGAGCCACAGTTCAAACTCAGCACTGAATGGAGCATGGGCTGGGCAACACTGCTCCCCTGGGGATAATGAAACACCCTTCCTGTCTCAAGAAGCTCACAGAGAAGAGAAGAAGTGAAGCAGGTCTGGGGTGCTGGGAGGGGCACAAGGCTGGGAGCCAGGGGACAGAGGGTTTCAGAGATGGCCTGAGCTGGGACTCAGTCCTACTTCATTAGAAATAGGAAGGCAGAGGCCGGCCCTGTGGCGTAGCGGTTAAGTGCGTGCGCTCCACTGCTGGCGGCCCGGGTTCGGATCCGGGTGCGCACCGATGCACCGCTTGTCAGGCCATGCTGTGGCAGCGTCCCACATAAAGTAGAGGAAGATGGGCATGGATGTTAGCTCAAGGCCAGTCTTCCTCAGCAAAAAGAGGAGGATTGGCTGGATGTTAGCTCAGGGCTGATCTTCCTCACCAAAAAAAGAAAAAAAAATAGGAAGGCAGAGCAGTGACCTCATAGGCACTGCTGACAGGTTCTGCCCAGACTAATAGAGCTGCCTGGTGCCCAGTGGGCAGCCAGAAACAGCCCACACTCCTGCACACCTGGGCCGCAGGGCTGGCCTTGCTCTCCCCCGGGCAGCCTTGCCTGGGGCCCCAGACAGAGGAAGGGAGAAAGAGGCCAAGAGATGGAATGGGGAGACAAGCACACCCCCAGCTCCAAGCCCGATTCTGCTCTGTGCCAGGGCTTGCACTGGGCATTGTGGGGGTGTTAGATGAGGCCGCTGGGCAGCTCCCTGTCCCACCTTGAGGAGCCAAGACCTGGCATCCTAGAACCTTCTCAGAGAGCTGTGGCCATGGAAGTGGAGTGCAGTGGGCATCCAGGGGAGGCCGACAGGCCAATTCCAGAGAGTCTGAGCTTCCAAAGGCCCCTTGCTTGGGCTGTAGGATGGTATGCTGAGGGAAGGCCTGGCTGCCTCCTTTTCAAAATCTGCAGGAGCAAAGGCCAGAATAGTAAAATATTTCCCAAATACCCCACCCCCACTGGCAAAGCACTTTGTGCCTTTTAAGATCCTTCCTTGTTCTCTCCGATTATTTTGGTCCTCCAGCCCTTCAAGATAGTGATGATAATCTCCATTTTAAAAAAGAACCTGAGGTCCAGAGAGGTAAAGGGCTTTGCCTGAAGACACATAGCCCGTAAGGAGCAGTGTGCAGAAGCTGCATCTTCCAGCTCCATGTCCAGTGTGTGGAGGCCCCTGGTATACGCTGGAGTTGGCAGAACCTGGGGGGAGCTGGGCCTTCTCTCCCCAGCAGGCAGCTGCAAGTGGATGGGCACAGTGCCCACCTGGAGTGTAACACCAGTCCCACAGCGGCCGGTGGGCAGAGGCTCTTCAGGACACGTGTTTCCACTTTCACTGGAGTTGGGAACTAATAGCAGAGAAACCTGTGAAGCTGCTAATGGGATAATGGAGAAAGTATTTATTTATTTTTCGAAGGCAGCCCGTGAGGATCTGGGGCAGGCTCAGTGTGAGGCCATGGAGGCGGAGGTCAGCCTGCTGTGAGCAGGGATGCAGCAGACACCATGGAATGAGGGGGTTTCCGGAGCAGAGGCTGGAGGCAGGGTCTGGTCTGGTACTCCCACAGGCAGCTCCCCCTGGAGAAGCAAGGCTGGACCCGGGGACTCAAGTCACTTCTACACAGGGGCTTTCATGCTCCAAGGTCTCCTCCACACCTTCTTCTTGCCATCCCCACCGGAGGTGCCGGTTCCCAGGAGGTCATCAAATCCATCTCCTGCCTCTAGACAGTGTGTCCCCAACAGCCACCTGGGGAAAGCCCAGGTACCTCTCTCCCTCCACGTGCAGCTCTGGAGGGAGGTGGTTCATATTGCTCCTTCAGTTGGAGCCAGACCATCCACAGGAAGCTAGTTCCATTTGAGAAATGTCTTCTTCACGAGTAAGGCACAACAAGCCTAGCCTCCCCGTCCCTACCCTTGGACCAGGTGTCGGCATCTTTCCAGCCGAGAGCGCTGCCCTTGGACCTCGCGGTCCTAACTCGCTTAGGAGCCCCATTGAACTTGAGGGCAACAAGTCCCTTAGAGGTCAGGCAGTCCCATGGCTTTCAGCTGTGGATTTGGGGGAGGCCAAGCAGGTGGGACCTCGACCCTCCCCCACTCCAGCCAGAGCAGCTCTGCTTTTATTTGTTTTGCATATCGACATTCCACCTCAGATTTCTCTCCAGAATACTCGTGTCCACCACTGTAAAAAACAAAGAGCATTTAAAAATCCTTTGGCAATAGATGTTAGCTCAGGGCCAGTCTTCCTCAGCAAAAAAGGAGGATTGGCATGGATGTTAGCTCAGGGCTGGTCTTCCTCACACACACACACACACACAAAATCCTTGCCCTCGCTCACTCCGTGCAGGTGAAATAATTCAGGACTCAGAGAGAAGAGACTTGCCCAAGGTCACATAAAGCTGGAACTTGACTACAAGTCATTGCCTCCTGGCCCAGAGCTGGTCCCACCATGCTCTGCGGGAGTAACTAACGTGACTTCAGGAAAACCCGAGAGAGACTCAAAACAGCTCCTTAGGGAGTGAGGAGGTGGAAGGAGGGTGCAGGTTGGTGTTCCCTGGGGCTTGTATAGTTGTTTCATCTCTCTGGGCTTGGCTCAAGGCCTGTGCAGCAGAGGCGACAGTGAGCACTGGGGTGAGGGCAGAGGGGACGGCAGTGGCCCATCTGTAGTTGGGCTGGGGGCCTCTGGCCTTTGGGGCTGACCGGGACTGTAGATGGCGCCCTTCCTTCCTGTAGAGCTACCCCGGCCAGAGGCCCCTTCTTGCTGGCCTGCCAGTGGCGAGTAGTCTTGGCCCGGGTTCTGGGGTCCTCTGTCCAGGCCAAGCTGAGTTTCTCCTTTCAACCCCAGCCCAGCCTGAGATGGCTGATGTTCTGGAGACTCCCGCCCCGACTCTACTTCCTCCGTCACAGCCAGGTCGCGTTCCAAGATTCCTGATGCCCCACGCCGTGCATGCAGCTGGCACCCGCCATGCTCGGGGAGGCCTGGCTGCCCATGTCTTGAGAGCTCGCCCCTCTTCGTTGCCAATGCCTCTCCACCAGGAAAGCTCTTAAGATCTGGTCAGATGCAGGCCCGCTCTACCAAGCCCCGCTCACCACAACTACATTTTATTTCCTCGGTTCCACGTGCTTGACACTTGTCATTTCCACTTCCAACCTGCCCCCACCCCTCTTCACTTTCCTGTTTTGGTCCCTCATGCAGTCTCTCCCTCAGGGAAGCAAGAAGAGGCACTCAGGGAGGACAGCGTCTGCCCTCGTGCTGCCTGGCTCTGGGACAACAGGCTTAAGTTATTTCTGGAGATTTAGCAGACATTGGGAAGCACTTCCTGACCGACGGGGGCTTAGAAGGTGGAACAGGAGCCAGAGGAAGATGGTGAAATCGTTGGCCATGGAGACACTCCGTGGGGACTGGGCATGTGGGTGGGTAGGTTACCTCTTCAGGGCCCCAGTACTACACCTGACTACGGGCCCAAAGTCCCTGCTTCCCCCCTTTGTCTGACAAATCTTTGTTGAGCAGCTACTCCGTGCCAGGCATCCACTAGGTTCTGGAGAAGAGCGAAGAACAAGAGACATGGTACCTGCCCATCCTCGGTCATGGACAAGGAACCAGGCAACTTCAAGACATGCATTGTTACTGACAGACAAAGAATTAGGCGCTAAGAACAGGACAGCTGACCCAGTGTAGAGGGGGCCTGGGAAGGACTTCCTGGAGGAAGAGACATCCCTGCTAAGACTAGAAAAAGAGGGAAAGCAGTAAACAGAGGAAGATCCTAGAGTGATGTCCCCCAGGACCTGGGCCCCATTGAGATACACCCAGAAGCTTAGCTGGGGTGTTGTCAAGGAGCCTTTTTCTCTTCATTGGTGATTTTCAAAAAATGGATAGCCCAGTGAAGAGAAAAATAAAACCACCAGATCACATGAGTGACAGTAACCCGGATAGACATCCCTATCAACTTGACATTTTGAGCCCAGTCTTGGCACACGGTAGGAAGTCAACAACCATTTGTTAAATGAACAAGACATTTGGTCAGTCTGGAACTCAGCCCTCCCACTGGCCCTCTTTCTTCTCCAAAACTGCAACTTGTTTCAGCTTAGAACCCCACCAGGAGATGATTAACCTCCAAAGCATCCCAAGTAATGTATTTACCAGGTCTTGCTCCTATAACTGTGTCCTGCAGAGGAGTAAAAACAACGACAGCTAACGTGTACCGAATGCATACCATGTGCCAGGCACCATTCGAATCACTTTATTTTTTTTTTTTATAATTTTATTTATTTATTTTTTCCCCCAAAGCCCCAGTAGATAGTTGTATGTCATAGCTGCACATCCTTCTAGTTGCTGTATGTGGGACGCGGCCTCAGCATGGCCGGAGAAGCGGTGCGTCGGTGCATGCCCAGGATCGAACCGGGGCCGCCAGGAGCGGAGCACGCGCACTTAACCGCTAAGCCACGGGGCCGGCCCTCAAATCACTTTACACGTGTCACCTCATTGAGTCCTCACACCCGCCATGTGAGATGGACTCTACCATGGTCTCATTTTGCAGATGAGGACATTGAAGCACAGAGAAGTTACATATCTCACCCAAGGTCACACAGCTAGTACATAGATGGAAAGAAGCACTTTCTGTGTATCTACAGGGTGTCAGGCATAGTTGGGGCCTTTAATTCTTAGAAAAATTAAGAGAAGCAGGCATCATTCCCTTTTACAAATGAGAAAACCAAAGCTCAGCGAGTTAAGTAACTTACCAGGCCTGGACGCTGCTCTTCTGGAATTTGGCTCCCAATACAGTTCTCTCTCTCCCCTGCACTCCATCTATTCCCTGGGGCCTTTCCTGAACTGGGGTGCAAACAGCTGCCCCTGGCGAGCTCTGGGAAGGAGGCAGCTCCAGGAGGAGAGCTGGCCCCATGACTCGCCAGCAGGATTTATGTCCTGTCTGGGGTGGGCAGTTTGGCTGCTGTCTGAAAGGCTGAGCAGAGCTCAAAGATGGAACTGATTCCCGTTAAGTGATTGCAAATGTCAGGCAGCACGGCCTGGGAGCTCCTTGCGCACGCACCCAGGCGGCTGGAGGCCAGCCCATGCAGAGCATGCCCGCTGACCTCATGGTTACTCCTAATGCAATTAGAGCCCACTAGGAGACAGTAGGTTCCAACACAGAGCCTGAGTAACATGCTCCCTGGGGGACATAGGGGCCCCTCCTGCCTGAGATATGGCGCTGGGACAGAGGGTGGTGTTCTAATTAATTGAATGAGATCCTTTCCAAAGCAGATGGATGCAGAAATTACCTGCAGATGTGACTATGCACAACCGTTTCAACTGTCCGGGCTGTCACGCAGGCTCGGGGAGCCAGGGCCTCTTGGAGCAGGATTCATTCCATGCAGCCCCCTGCCTCTGGGCAGGGGAGACTTGTGCCAGCCTGAGCTGATGAGTGATTGCTACCTCTCTTGGGCCTCCCAGCCATCAGTGCTTCTTGGGCCTGGTTGTCCACAGGCCCAGCCTGGCTAATGGCCTCGTGGAGGGCTTCTGCAGGGGCACCTGGAAGCAAGGTACCAGTGGTCCTCTGTGCACACTCCCACGGGCCTCAGTTCTCTTCCACATGGGCTACAAAGCCCCCCTCCCCGGGTCTTTGAATCTTTATGCATTTTTGGATTGTTCAAAACTGGATAACACTTTTTTTTTATAAAGACAGCAATAGCAGTTGTTCCCCACACTGATGACACAAGATCCATGAGAACATCGATTAATTCATTCATTCATATCAGCACCCAGGAGGCTCTAAACTCTGTCCCATGCTGGGACATAATAGAGGATCCGACCTGGCCCCTGTCCTGGAGAAGCTCACAGTCCAGGGAAAGAGGATGGATGTATAAATAGCCGGTTACCACAAAGTGAGACGGCTGTTCTACTGGAGTCCACGGTCCCACAGGGACTAGGATGAGGGAGGCGACGCGCCTGGGTGGTCAAGGCCAACTTCACAGAGGAGATGATGTTTCACCTGGGCCAGGAAGGGTGACGAGAACCTCCCCAGGTGGATAAGGGGAGAAGGGCGTCTCGGGCAGGGAGACCCCCGTGAACAAAGGCATGAAGACAGAGGAGACCTGAGGGGCACTGGGAGGTGACGGGGGTTGGTGGGCTAACGAGGGGCCTTGAATACCACGCTGAAGGGTTTAGGTCTCTACCTAGACACTCTGGGAAACTTTGACAGACTTCAGGAGTAAGAGGACAGCACGGTTGGATATCTTCTAGAGCGATCCTCTTGGCAGATGGTGGACTGGAAGGAGAGATATGGAGGCAGAGGCCAAGAATAGTCTTGGCAGTGAGAAAGGAGAGAAAAGGACAGATTTGTGAGAGCTGTGGACAGTGCCACCATCCTGGGGACCAATACGCTGGAGCAGGGGAGGAGGGGAGTGGGAGGAGGAGGCAGCAAAGAGGGAGGAGCCAAGGCTGATGAGCCTGGGTGGACGGTGGGAGGAAGAGGGCCATGGGGGGAAGGAGGAGGAGGATCGTTAAGACACTGCTGTCCAGTGGTCCAAATTCAGGGAACCAGAATTTCTGTGTTATGATCCCGGCGGCTTTCAGAGGTTTTGTGAGAGCTTCTTTTCTGTTTCCCTGCATCAAGTCAGGATGTTAATTCTCTCCTCTCTTCCATCCATTTCCTCCCAATATGGAGAAGATAATTGGGAAACATTTGGGGGAAGGTGTGAGGAGCTCTTTGAGGGGAATCACCGCTTGAAGCCAGTTTATTTGGTGTTTTCTGAGCACTCCAGGTCCACTCCAGGTGAGGGGGCAGAGAAGTCCCGAGCCAGGCCTGCCGCTGAGCCCAGCAGCTCCTCACCCAGCATCCTTAGTGGCATCCAAACCTTCCCCTCTCTCCTCAAAACTCCACCTGCCTGATACCACCTTGCCTCCTGCCTGCCGTCCACCTGAAACCCCACCTCTTCCTCACCTCCCCTCAAACTCACTGTTACTGTTTCCATCCTTCCCTCCCCTAGTCCTGAGCCAGCCTCTCCACCTGGGGTCTGGGCCTTGGCGTCATCAACCATCCCCTCTCAGCCTACACAAAAGGTCCCTGTCTTCTCCATTCTAAAAGACCCCTCTACATCTTCTTTCAGCTCTTTGCTTCCTCCCTCTCTTGAAAGCCCTTCTGCACTCATCACTTCCATGTCCCCATCTCTTTTCACCCCTCAACCTACTGCAAACCAGCATCCCCCCTTCCCACCCTAGAAACTCTTCCTACAGAAGTCACAGGCTGATGGTTCTGTCTCCATCCTACATGACCCTTCTGCACTCTTATCAGTTCACACCATTCCTTCCTTCCTGAAACTGTCTCCTTCGTTGGCTCCCGGCGCCCTGGACCTTCTGGTTCTCCTCTGCCCCTCTCTGACATCAACTTGGGCCATGTCGTATGGGGGGGAGATTCCCCAGCAAAGTTCCTCAGATGCCTTCTCTTCTCTCTGCCCACGTTGTCCCAAAGCTTTATCACTGTAGCCCCAACTCCTTTAGTGACGTCCAAACCCGTCTATCCAGAAGCCAGCTGGATGTCCCTCACCCCTGACACTTCTCATATTCTGTCTCCCACCACCCACCCTAAAACTCCTCTAGCTCCTGTGTCCCCCACCTTGGTGAATGGCCAGCAACCTGGGGCCATCCTCCCTTCTTCCTTACACCCGATTTATCACCAGGTCCTGTTGATTCCCCCTTCCAAATGTCTCTGGAATTGACTCCTCTCCATCTCCAGTGCTTCGTCCTGGTCCAGTCTTTTTTCTCATTCCTGGACAGCCTCCTAGGCCTCCTCTGCCTGAAGTGGTCCTCCCTCCAGATCCCTGCATGCCTGGTCTCTGCCCTCCCTTCTGTCTTCATCTGCCACCAGCCCCTTCCTCTCTTCACTCTAGTCCTCTTGCCTCCCTGCTCTTTTCTGAACACACCAAGCTGGTTCCCACCTTAGAACCCCCTGGAAGGTTCTTCCACCAGATCAGCTGTTTTCAAACTTTTTGGTCTCACGACTCCATCACCCTCTTAAAAATTGAGGACCCCAAAGAGCTTCTGTCTGCGTTCATGTGGATTATATCTATCAACATTTGCCAAGATACAAATTAAAGCTGAGAATGTTTTTTGTTTTTTGTTTTTGTTTTTTTTTGTGAGGAGGACCAGCCCTGAGCTAACATCCAATGCCAATCCTTCTCTTTTTTGCTGAGGAAGACTGGCCCTGGGCTAACATCCATGCCCATCTTCCTCTACTTTATATGGGACGCCGCCACAGCATGGCTTAACAAGCGGTGCATCGGTGCGCACCCGGCATCCGAACCGGCGAACCCCGGGCCGCCGCAGCGGAACGTGCGCACTTAACCACTTGCGCCACCGGGCCGGCCCCTGAGAATGTTTTAAACAGTAGAATACACAAGCACGTGCCCTGACAGCTGGCAGAGCAATGACGCCATCACACATCACAGAGTGTCTCAGAACCCCCTGTACACTCGCGAGAGAATGAGAGTCAAAAAGGCATGTAGCGTCTTAGTATCATAAAACGTCTTCACCTTGCAGCTCCTCTGAAAGGGCCTCAGAGTCCCCAGACCACACTTTGAGAACTGCTGCACCAGATAATACATATTTCTCTCTTTCACTTCATTTAGGTCTCAGAGAAATGTTGCCTCCTCAGAAAGCCTTCTCTGCCCCTCTTATCCCCTCCCCAAGTCATTCTATCCTGTTACTACTCCAGGCTCTTTAGAGCACTTATTGCCATCTGAAATTATCCATTTTCTTGCTTATTTTTTTTCTCCCCACTAGAATGCAAGCCCCGTGAGGGTGGGGGTCCAGACTCTCGTTTACCTCGGAGCCCAGCATAGTGCATGACACGCAGTAGATACTCAAAAAAAGGTTCTTAAATGAATTCGATCTATAAAAGCGGTTGCTCTAAGCCTCTGCTGGATATTAAAGTCGGGGGGGCATGGTGCTTTTAAAATTCCTGCATCCCAGCCAATTAAATCCGAATCTTGGGGTGGACACAGGCATCAGTGCTTCATAAAGCTCCCCAAGTGACTCTGACTGCAGCCAAGAATAAGAAGCACTGGTCTTAATTCTTAAATCCTCACTGATGGAGACTGTTTATTCCTCACTTGGTCAGAGTCACACAGGGTATAAATGATGACGACTCCGTGTCTTGTCTGTCTCCCGCTGGGCCAGGCCGCCAGGCCTAGGGCGACTGGACGGAGGAAGCGATTAGGCTGGAGTCCTCCGTGGGAGAGAAGTGCCCTCCTCAGATCCCGGGCCCTGGATCAAAGCGATGGGATGGCAGCTCGCACAGGTGGAGCTGGTTATCTCCCAAACACGTCCGCAGGGCTTGTGGCGCTGGGTGCACTTTCCCCCGCGCAGTGGGGTGGAATTCTGGTGCTTTGGCGACTCGCAGAGAATCATGGTGATGTCAGTGGATAGAGACAGAAATGAGACAGGTCCCCCGACGGCCCTGGGCAGGGCAGAGGCTCACACCTGCCGGCCTGGCCTCTGAAGTATAGCCGGGAAATGAGACACTTTGTGCTCCTACCTGAGCAATGCCTCCCTCATTGAGCGGTTGCCAGACCCCTTGCCTGCTTCAGGGCATCACAGGCCTGTGCTGGGAACTCCTGCGCCCCCACCAAGGCTGCAGTCAGTCACCAACCAACACAAAGCAGCTTCTGAGCCTCGGGCTGCTAGTGAGAGAAGATGCTCTCCACACACGGGCTCATTGCACCCCAGTGGTTGTCAGAGGATGATAATGGTCCCCATTGCATAGGGGAGGAAACTAAGGCGCAGAGAGGTTTAGATGACTTGCCTAAGGACATCCAGCCAGGTCTGTCTCAGACAACTATGTAGTGGATTGGAACACTGGAATTCATCACGAATTAGAACCTCAGACCGGCTAGCTATGTGACCTTGGAGAAGTCACTTAACTCTCCTAAATCAGTTTCCTTTTCTGTAAAATGGGGAACATAGCACGTTCCTCACAGGGTGGTTGTAATGGATATAAAAACACTAGACATACGCATGAAGCAGAGAACTGCTTAATAAATAGTAACAAGAGTATTATTCTTATTGGCTCCAAATCCTTCTTTTCCCTTACACCTGCTGCTTGTCAGTGGAAGATTACTTACGATTGTGTGATATGATTTAAAGTTCTTTCATGTGTATCAGCCCATTTATCTTCTGCAGCAGCCTAATGAGGTCGAAATTTTTGTCCCTCTGCGTTTGCTTTTTTTTTTGGTGAAGACATGGGGTCCAGAGAGGTCAAGCCACCTGCTCAGGTCCTATGCAGATGAGTGGCAGACGTCTCGACTCCCTGTCCAGAACTTTCTCCACCGCACAGCAGCAGCCACAGAGGCCCGTGGTCGACCGGCCTCAAGGAGAGGCTACGCCCTGGCTTCTCTGGGAGGGAGACAGGCGGGGAAGCCGGGGTGGGAGGGGGTGCCGAGAGGAGGGTGGAGCTGTGCCCTTGATGTGGTGGCTGGGCCCAGTCAGGGCTGTGGCCACAGTCCTCGGGTTTGGCTGGGACAGCAACCGCCATTTCCGGTGGTGTGGCAATGCCGGCTGGATCTGGAAGCCCATGCCAGGCGGCACTGGGGAAGGGAGGATGCTCTGCCTGGCCTGGCCTGCAGCTCTGTCATTGGGGTGGGGGTCTGCTCCTGCCTGTTTCACTTTCATCACCCGGTCCAGCTCCTAGGTACAGCTGGCTGGGGACCACACCCTCAGTCCAGCAGGTACCCGTCAGAGGTGGAAACAGGTCTTAGCCTCAAGTTCTCTGGGGGATGGAGGAGGGGAGAACAAAACCTACAATTATTAAGAACTTACTGTGTGCTGGGCCTTGTCCTCTGTGCTTTGAATGAATTAGCTCATTTAATTTTAATTATCTCATTTTATAGGTAAGAGAGGTAGTGCTTAAGGCCCCACAGTCCTACGTGACAGAGCCAGGATTATGCCAAAGCTTGTGATCTTTCCAGGATACCATGACTTTATGGGAGGCCACGGCCACCAGCAGCCCGCCAGCTCTGCCAAGGACCACCCCCACCCCCTGAACCACCCCACCAGGTACGGCAGGTCCCCCTTCTCCAGGCCAGGCAGCTTCAAGGGCCTCTGCAGCATTTCAATCGGTTCAATCTCCAGAGGTGCCGAGCCCATCACTGGGCCAGTAGAGATATGAGGATGGAATATGTTATACAAATGAAGTGATAAGGGAAGATACAAGTACCATGCCGAGAAAGGAAGGGTTATTCTGAGCAGTGGAATAAGAGAAGACATCATGGAGTAGACGGTGCCTGAGTTGGGCTCAGAAAAATAAGGTGGGTCTCCTTTCCCATGGCAGGGAACTATGTCTCACCTTTGGGGTGGAGGTGGGGGTTAGGGTCTGTTTCCTTTAGCAGTGGCCCCAGCCCTTCCCTAGGAGCAGGTAGCTTCCTCCTAGCAGAGTGCATTACCTAGAAGTCTTTTCTGGAAGATGACGAGGGGCGAGGAGCCGGTGACAATGCTTAAAGGGTTGGGACTGAGAGGCACCTCTTCAAGGCCTTCAGAGATGCTGTCACGTAATAGGGAGTGGCTGCAACCAGAAGACTGGGTAACAGGAGCCCTTGGGAGGGGCAAGGCCAGATTCCTCATTGACAGGCAAGGAGCAGGCTCAGACTTGGACTTAGAAGGAGAGAAGTTCTGTCCACAGCTCTGGGGCAGCTACTTGCAGTAAGACCAGAGGGAAATGGGGCAGGACTGGCAACATACTTTGCAGGGCGCAGCACAAAATGAAAATCCGGCCTCTTGTTCAAAAACTATTAAGAATTTCAAGAGGGTGACGGCAGAGCATTAGACCACGCTGGGGGACCCTTATAAGCATAGGTCAAGCTTCCACAAAGCCGCCCTGAAGTAGGGTCTAGAGAAAGTGAGCAAAGGATGAGGCCATGTGAAAGGCAACCACAGGGGGTCTTCTTCTGGCCTATTGGTCTCCTGACCCAAACAAAGAGAACCTGTAAACATTCAGGTGAATAATTCTGAGGCCCCAGCCTGGGGCCACACTCCGCGTTTCCTAGATGGGCAGCCTGCTCCGCTGAGGTATTTTGTAGCTTTCCCAAGGAACCAGTCCACCCTAGCCAACCAGCATCCTCAGAGAGTCCAGGTCTTGCCTTATTTGGAGGAGGGAGGGCATTTAAATTTCATCTTTGTGTTGGGGGAGTTTGAAATGCTGGGAAAAGATGTCATGCTTGGAGACCATCTGGGGAAAAGGCCTCTGAAGCTGTTTCTTTAATTTATGGACCTGACAACCAAGAATAGGGGCCTTTGGCAAGTACAGAGGGTGATGGCCCAGAACAGAATCAAAGTCTTAAAAACGTCTGGGTTGGCACTGTCCTCCAGTCCCCCGCCCTGGGGTTCGTGTGGCTGGGAAGCCTGATGTCTCTGTTTCAGCGGTGGGATCCAAACCAGCTTTCAGAGGAACATAAGCCAGGGATAATTTTTAGCACAGACGTAACTTTCTAGTTCCTTTTTCCTACCCCTCATTTTTCAGTTGCCTTTAAAGAGGCCACAGAGAGCTGAAAAACAAATCCAAGTTTAAAGAGACAAGTGCAAAAATGCAAACTGGGCAAGGGGACAGAGCCGCCAGCTGGACAAAATGTGCCTGGAAAACAGCATCCTCTGCTTGGCAGGTGCCGAGGATTTATGGCTAAGTTTTGCAGACGTTTCATCACGTTATGAGCCAGCTCAGGAGACCCTCATAAAACTCTGCTTATATGAAAGAACAAACTAGCTGATAAAAGTCAGCTGCTGCCTATAAAGGCACTGTGGGGATTGCAATTGAGTAGTGGATTTATTAGTCTGGGCTCTCTGTGCAAAGTAGGAACTACTGCGCACGTCTGAATCAGGCAGAGAAGAGCCAGAGCGCGGGGGGTTGCTCCCTGCTCACATGACGGCCAACGGGCCAGGCTGACCCCCTCCCCCACCGCTTACTCCATTCGAGACCAGAGGGAAGAGTCTCGCTGAAATGAAATTGCCTGGGATCTACTCTGACATTCCCCTTTCTTGCCTCTCACAAAAACCCACAAAAAGAAATCAGTCGCTCTCCATCCACCGCATTCGCTGCACATCATTTATGACGGCACTTCTCACAATGGGCTTACATGTCTGCCTGGCTTACTAAACTGTACTTCTCTTATTTATCTTTGTATCCCAGTAATTAGTCCTGTGCTGGGCACAAAGGGAGGCCTCTGACCAAATGAATATGGATGTGGCAGACTGTAAGGTGCTATATACACAACTTATTACTACCCCTCTCCAAACAGCATGGAGGGGTTGGGGGAATAGAGCTGAAGTGCCTGTTGGAATTGAGGACTAGCTAGGTGCTGAGAAGCAACAAGGGAAGAGGAAGGTAAAATCAGGCTAGTTTCTTCCCTAGAGAAGGGCAATCTTTGTGGCTACTCTACCCAGCTCTCTCTCGCTCTGCTGTTGCTTTTTCTCAGGATTAAGGCTATTTCTTAAAGAATGACCCCGCAACGGAATTGGGGGGTACTTGATAAGGATGAAGATACCTAGCCCCTCCTCACACATGCTGGATCAGAATCTCTGGGGCTGGGACCCTAATACGCTGTACCAGGTACCAGCCTCACAAAAAATGACTTTGCTTTGCACTCTGTAGAAACCAAGAAGGAGCCTTCCAGGAATGATGGGGAGGAGGGAGAGTGCCTGGAGGGGCACCCCCTGTCATTCCTTAAGAAGCACTGGCTTCTCCTCCCAGCACCTGGCATAAAGGGCAAAAGTGTAAGACTGGCAGACTGCCCCCGGGCTCACTCCAGCCCTCCCAGCTATGGGATCAGAGGGTAACTGGCAAGGCTGCAGCTACCCTGAGAAGATGCCTCATGTGCCACTCCCAAGCCAGATGGGGGCAGTACTGCACTCACCTCTGCATTTGCAGGAATCATGTCCCATGCAGGGTTGGGTATGCATGAAACCCAACTCTTGTCACAGCTGCGTAGGTGTTAGGGATGCTTTCAGCTTCTGTGGCAGAATGGAAACAGTAGTGTAGGGGAAAGACCCCTTTCGCCAGAATCAAGAAAAGGCCGGTGCAAGTTCTGGCAACACCACTGACAAGCTGTGGGCGCTTAGAAAGCTCACTGTCTCTCTGCGTCTCAGTTTCTCATCTGCTAATGGAGGGGAGCATCCTTGTCTCGATTCTTGTTAAGGGTTAGGGCAGATGTTAGCACAGCACAGAGCTGTGCACTTAGTAGGTGACTAATAAACCTCAAAGGAATTTCAACCCCTTAAATGTTTATAAATTTACCAAAAGCCCTCACTTATCTTCTCACTTAAACCTTACAACCCTGTAAGGATATCATCTCCACTGTACAGATGAAGAAACTGAAACTTAAGAGGGGAAATGACTTACCGAAGACCACTCAGCTAGTAAGAGATTTGAACCCTGGTCTGCGTTGCCTGCAACTCAGCAAGCTTTTCCTGAGCTAATCATCAACACACTAGCTCCTTTCCTTCATCCCTGAACCTGCTCCTCCAAATGTGCACTCTCCCTCTCCCTACCTCCTCACGGCGAGAAGGAATCATAAACACCCCAATGCTTGCACAGGTTGAAGGTGGTCCCTGGCCCCTCTCATCCTGACTAAAGTCAGACACAATACAGTCACCATTCACCTGGACTCCCCCTGGGCAGGGAGAAGTCCTTCTCTTCAGAGCCTAGGATCCCACTGGCTTTGAAAAGCCCCTACTCTGCCTGAGAGAAGAATCTTGAGGTCAGTTTCTAAATGTGGGTGGGGTAGGGACAGGAAAAAAACCCAAATTCTTCATTTTGTCCCAACAGACTGTCTCACCAACAGGGTTCTGACCACTAAGAGTCTACCCCCCAACTGAGGGAAACAGGAAGAACTCACATGATATCTCAACCCGTAAGCCAGTGGCAGGCTTCAACGGGGAACAGCGGAAGTATTCCCACTATGATGACTCCCCCTAAATTAGTTTATAAGTTTAATATGATCCCAGTGAAAATACCAACAGAATTTTTTTTTATTGGGGGTGAATGGGTGGGGTGGGATTAGCTAATTGGAAAACTCCAGGGGAAAAAAGCCTAATGAGCAGGGTGGGAGTAGAGGAGGGCTGCTGAAACCTAACAGATCTGAAGACACTGGAAACAACCGAACTTTCCATCAGGAAAGGGCTAGTGAAATAAATCACGGTATACCCACACAACAAAAAACTATGCAACTGTTTTAGAAAAAATTAAGAAGGCTCTTTACGTATTCATATAGAATGATCTCCAAGATACAGAAAGTAGAAAAAACAAGGTACAAAACTGGGTACATAGTATGCAACAACTATTCATATAAAATTAGAAAACACAAAAACATATTTGCTTGTTGTATTAGGTATCTATCGCTGTGGAACAAATTACCCCAAAACTTAATGAGTTGGAACAAATACTTATTATCTCAGTTTACATGGGTCAGGAATCCGGGCACAGCTTAGCTGGCTGCCTTTGGCTCAGGTCCTCACGAGGCTGTAGTCAAGCTGTTGGCTGGGGCTGTAGTCTCATCCAAAGGCTCAACTGGGGGAGAGAGGCTCTGCTCCCAAGCTTGCTCGCTGTGATTGTTGACAGGCATCAGCCTCTCACATGAACTCTCCACAGGGCTGCCTCACAGCATCGCAGCTCCCTTTCCCCAGGGGGAGTGACCAAGAGAGTAAGCGAGAGCATCCAAGACAAAAGCTGTAGTCTTTGTTCATACCGTAGTTTTAGAAGTGGCATCCTGCCCCTTCTGCAGTATTCTATTCATTAGAAGTGAATCTGTTGAGTCCAGCGCACAGTGAATTTTGTAGAATGTGAATGTATCACTTATTCAAAAAATAAGCCAAATTTATTTGAAATTTAAAAAGAACAATTAAAAGGATAGCATTTTAATAGCAGAAGCTAAGAAGGAACAAAGTAAAAACAATTATACTTAAATGATAAATAGTTATTACTTAGCACCATAAACACACTTGTATCTATTTATAGTCACGATTACTTGTTTCCGTGAGTGAAGTTTAAACAGCTCTTTATTACACACACACACGCACACGCACACACACACACGCAGACAAGCACCTCTCATCTACAGAGCAGAGTACATCCTCTTGAGCCAGACCTTCCAGGCTCTTTGCAAGCTCGCCGCAGTCCACCCTCAGGGACCCCTTCCTGCCGCTCCTCCACCGCTCTATGAACTAGTGACTTGCTGTACTGCACTAGTCATTGCTGCCAGTTCTGGGGGTAACGGCCACAACCACGACGCCCGGCACACAGCAAGTTTTCAGCGTGTGCCGGCTTCTGTTCCTTCTCAGACGCTGCCTCTGCTCGGCCCGTCTGCCCCGCACAGGGAATGCCCCGCACTCCTCTCCTGGCCCAAGAAAAAGGAGCCTCAGGGCCTCACTCAGATGTCACTGTCACCGTGAAGGACTCCCACAAACAGCTAGTTATCACTTCTATTCTCCCTCAGAATTCTGTTTTTACCTCAAATACAACACTTTTATTATTGTATTACAATTTAAATCTCTTCAGCTCAAAGTCTGGCCCTTGGATCATCAGCATCACTTGGGACCTCATTAGAAATGCAGCATCTAGGGCCCCACCCCAGACCCACAGAACCAGAGTCTCAACTTGAACAAGATACCAGTGATTTATATGCATGCTGAGGATTGAGGAAAGTTTAAGTCTTTTCCTGGTTGAACGAAAAACCTTTCTAGGGCTCTCTTTCATCTCTATCTCCAGAGCACATCATAAGACCATTATAATACCCAAATGTCTTAAGTTTTATTTACAATTGTTATGTATGTGATAGAATAGATTTCTAAAATTCCTGGAAGAATATACACTATATTATTAAAAACAGTTATTTGGTAGGTGGACAATGCGCATTTTCATTTTCTGTAATACTTCCAATTTTTCACAATCAGAATGTATTATCTTTACAGGTATAAAAACCATGAAAATTTGGAAAAATACATGTAAAATGTAAGATATAATACATTCATAAAATGGTATATAATGGTATACAATTGTGTTGTGCTACATTTACAGATATGAAAAGATGGCCAAACTATATTACTTTTTTTTTAAAAAAAAAACAATTTAGGGGGCCGGCCCCGTGGCTTAGCGGTTAAGTGCTCGCGCTCCGCTACTGGCGGCCTGGGTTCGGATCCCAGGCGCGCATCGACCTGCGGCTTCTCGGGCCATGCTGAGGCCATGTCCCACATACAGCAACTAAGAAGGATGTGCAGCTATGACATACAACTATCTACTGGGGCTTTGGGGGAAAAAATAAATAAATAAATAAAAATTATAAAAAAAAAAAAAAAAAAAAAAAAAAAAACAATTTAGGGGCCAGCCCCATGGCTTGGCGGTTAAGTGCGTGCGCTCCGCTACTGGCAGCCCGGGTTTGGATCCCAGGCATGCACCGACTCACCGCTTCTCCGGCCATGCTGAGGCCGCGTCCCACATATAGCAACTAGAAGGATGTGCAACTATGACGTACAACTATCTACTGGGGGGCTTTGGGGAAAAAAAAAAAAGGAGGAGGATTGGCAATGGATGTTAGCTCAGAGCCGGTCTTCCTCAGCAAAAAGAGGAGGATTAGCACGGATGTTAGCTCAGGGCTGATCTTCCTCACAAAAAAACAAAAACAAAAAACAATTTAAATAACTATGTATGAATGATACCATATATATATTTTTTAATTTGTGAATATGGACACTAAAAGGATACATATCAAAATATCTCTGGTGGAGTCTGTTTTATATTTTTCTACATTTTAAGTTTTTTCTACAATTTTCCTATGATTTTTTAAAAACCACATATCACTTTGGTAGTAAGAAAAACTCATTTTCATTTTGAAAAACATCTATACTCTTTATTAAGCCCCTTTACATCTAATGACCCAGATTCTCACAAGAGCCCAGGAAGGTGACAGGTCTGGAAGTACCACGACCATTTCACAGACGAAGGCGCTGGACCTCAGAAACGCAATCCTAATCGCCTGACTCTGGGCTGGTGCTCTCCCACACAGACAGCTACTCCAAGATGAGAGGAATGTGGCAAGTCAGTTGCCAGCTTTGGTCAAAAAAACCTTGTCATTTTAGGAGTCCCACTATACCTAGTTACTGCCTCTCAGACAGGAAGAGCAATAGGGAAACCCTCAAAGACAAGGCGTTCAGAATAATTCATGCTGCACCACCGCCCCCTGGTGGTAGGCTCTGGAAACTGACATCTTCTGACCATAAGGAGTTACTGCAAACAGAAAACCATTACTGTTTTCCACCACCATCACCCTTATTTCTTTAAATCATCAAAGCCCCTTTCTCTTTCATCAAGGATTCAGGTATTGACACAAACACAGGAAACCAGGACCTGGTGTCAACCAGGCTCAGATGATGGCGAGCAGTGCCACTCTCTACCCCGTCCTTTCCTTGTCTACAACCTCTGTGGCTGTTGCTTCCACGCCAGGTGTTCTTCTGCAGTGCCTTTCCTGCATTCTCCCTGCCTCCTTCCACTCCCCTGAGCCTTAGGAAAGGGCAAGGGGTGGTCCATGCACCCTCAGCCATGACCTGGCCAGGAGAAGCCCCAACAGAAACATCTAGCACAACCCTCCCAAGAGCCAGTCCTTAGGCTCCAGCCATTGGTTTTTCCAATATGTCAGGTGCAATACTGACACTTCTTTAGAAATACCAGACTGCAGCAATGCCGGTCTTCAACTGCATCCCCTTCGTCTACACATAAACACACAGCTTCCTTACTCTTCCAGGAAGAAGGAAACATGCAACAGGACATCTGGAACAGGAAGAGAACAACTGTGGCATGCCACCTCTCCCAAGAACGCAAAACATCAGATTTATAACCGATTCAGAGGTACTGCGAGAGCATCTCTATAATGCTTCCCAAGAAGGGAAACAAAGGAGGAGAGGAGACATGAGGGAATAAACAAAAACCATACCCCGTACAAGGTCTTGGTGTTCATCTTCCGAAATTCGGTCCCAGGCCTTGGGCAAAGCCTGGATGTTTGCCAAGTCCCCCCACTGGATCGAGGACAGGAGGTACTTCCTCTTCAGGTACCTTCCTGGAAGTTAAGGACTGCTCCAAAAGAAAATGAAACATTGAAGCAAAAAAATACCCTGGAGAGAGCTCTAGGGGACTGTGAACATGCAGCTATCATTAGTTTTACCCAGTGGGCAGGGTCCGCCTGTGCTACACATCTTTACTGAGCACCTCTGTACTCACACAGCTCTGTGCGACAGGACCAAGGAAGGAAACACTGCCCTGCCACCTCACCACGGTGAGGAAAAAACCAGAAACTAAAAAGAAAGAATCTAAGTGACTTGAAAGATAAAACTCAGTGGAAGTTCAGAGGACGAACACATCCAGCCTGGAGGGTAGCACGAAGGTTCCAGCTGAGAGGAAAAGCATAAGCAAAGGTACAGAAGCGGGAAGCATGGAAGGATTCAGAGACAAGTAAATCATCCACTCTGGCTGGCAGGGGACAGTGCAGAGTAGCAGGAAAGCTGGCTGAGGAGGCAGGCGGAGCCAGAACACAAAGAGCACTGAAGACCAGCGTGGGGATTCTGCGCTCTACCCTCCTGGAACAGAAGCTAGTGCAAACTCCTCTACAGGTAACAGGCTCAGCACCAGACCTCCTGAAGACCTACGGAGTGAGGTCACCAGCTGGGACGGCTCAGAGGGAAAGAACCTAGAGGCAGAGAAGCCTGGCAAGACGCTGCGTGGGGTCACGGGTCCCAGTGAGAGGTAAGAAACTACGGAAGAGGCAGTGGGGATAGAGAAGAAAATACAAGAAGCGCCAGAGAAACAGAATCAAAGAAGCTGACAAGTGACTGTGCAAATATTCTTAGAACAGCAGCTGGCACGTAAGTGCTCAGTAACGTTAGCGCACCTCCTGCTCTGACTGCGCACACTGTTGTACCCACCACCACCACTGCTGCTGCTGCAATTAAAAGAGAAAACAGGAAAAGGGGGAAGATGCTGCTTAAGTTTCCAGACTGGGTGCCTAGACAGGCAAGATCCTACCACTGAGGGAAAGGGAGTGGAATGTGAGGGCCAGATGGAGAAGCTCAAGGTTAAATCTGAGTTTGCAGTTCTGTGGGCAATCCAGTTAGAGGCAGCTGCAGGAAACTGAAAATCAGGACTAGAGACAAGAATAAAGGTTGGATTTGGGAGTTACTCAAATGAAGTAGAAACTTAAGCCAGAGGGTAGATGCGGGTATCAGGCGAAAATAGAGAGAAAAAGGCCAGAACTCTAACCAACTGCTCTTGCCGCCTCCATCCTTGCCCCCACCACCCCAAGTCTTTCCTCAGAACACAGCCAGGGTGATACTGTTAAAAACGTGGTTTTGATTATGTTATTCCTCTACTTAAAACCTTCCAACAGGGGCTGGCCCCGTGGCGTAGCGGTTAAGTGCGTGCGCTCCACTGCTGGCAGTCCAGATTCAGATCCCGGGCGCGCACTGATGCACCGCTTGTCGGGCCATGCTGTGGCTGCGTCCCATATAAAGTGGAGGAAGATGGGCACAGATGTTGGCCCAGGGCCAGTCTTCCTCAGCAAAAAGAGGAGGATTGGCATGGATGTTAGCTCAGGGCTGATCTTCCTCACAAAAAAAAAATACAAAAAAACCCACAAACCTTCCAACAGCTTTCCATCTCACTCAGAGTAAAAGCCAAAGTCCTTTCAAAGAGCTTCGAGGCCCTACGAGGTCCCACCCCATCTCTCTGACCTCATCTCGTTAGGCTCCCACTCCTCACCCTGCTCTACCCACTGGCCTTCTTGCTATTTCCTGAACCTAGGGCATGCTCCACCTCAGGGCCTTTGCACTTGATGTTTCTTCTGCCTGGAACACTCTTCCTCCAAATATCCACATGCCTCCCTCCCTCGTCCTTTTCAGGTCCTTTCTCAAACGTCACTTTCTCAGTGAGGCCTGCCCTGAGCACCCTATTTAAAATCACAACCCCAGCCTCATCCCTCACCTTCCCCACTTTATTTTTCTCTATAGCACTTATCACCATTTGACGTTCCATACACTTTCCCTTTGGAATGCCTATCTCCCAGCACCTGGAACAATGCCTGGAAGGTAGTCACTCAATAAATGATTTGAGGAATGACTGGACGAAGGAATGCAGGAAGAATCCAAGATCAGGAATCAAAGAGAACTGACCCACACCATATAGTTTTGTAATCTTGTGGAAACTGAAACTAAAAAGCCTTCCTGGAACAACTCTGAACACTACCTGAAACATGTGCAAAGGATACGAATGTCGATAATGTCTCTCAATATCCTGCAACCATTCCAACATGTCGGCCACAGAGGGGCTCACAACGGAGGCCTGCAGGGCGGCATCAATGCCGATCGCGTCTGCACGCTGCACATAGATCTGAAGCACGCGTTCCACGTGGCTGCTGACTGTGTCTCGCACCTTGAGGAGGGCAGCTCTGGGGGAAAACGTCTGGTATTAGGCAACACCATGAGGAAGGCCTTGGCACACTGACATTCTGGACCAGGTGATTCTTTGTGGTGAAGGGCTGCTCTCCACATTGTAGGATGTTTAGCAGCATCCCTGGCCTCCGCCCACTAGATGACAGGAGCAAACCACAGCTCTACCTTCCCCAAGTTGTGACAATCAATAATGTCTCTACATATTGCCAAACGTCCCAACCCACAAAACTGCCTCCAAACGAGACCAACTGGTCTAAGATTAGTGATGGTGCCTTGGAGGTAGGGGTGGCTCAAAAATTAAGAATTGACTTAAAGATAGAGAGGCTGAAGAAGTTACATGGCTCTCAAAACTGTATGATAAGCCCAGTTGCTAAAGAAAGTAAAGACCAAGGGGCCTTTCCGGGGCTGCCATAAAACCACATGAAGAGAGCAAATGCTCACCCACAGTCCCATGCCCCGTATGTGAAAGGCAATAAGCAAGAGGAAACCAAGGCAACCAACCAGCACTGTTCACACGCTAGTAAATTCTTGAACGGTAAAGTCTGGGCTCTGGATGCACAGAGACTACTATGGATCTTAAGAAAGTCACTTATTCTCAATCATGTATAAAAATGTTGTGTTGTGCTCACTGCACAACCTAAGGTACCTAGAACATCGGGACTGGGTCACAAAACAACAAACACTTATTCAATGAAGGAATGAATGAAAAGGATTATTATGAAGCGCTTGAGGGAGTGCCTAGCCTATGGTAAATATTGTTATTTTTCCATTGGTGACTCCAAGGGGCCCAGCCACCAAGATGAAGGCTACAACTTCCCAAAGGGCAAGGCATTCCCTAGCCTAGAATTGTGGCTTTCAAATATGTTTGACCTTGACTCACGATTAAAAAATAGACTTACAATAACAGCCCAATACCCACACACAAATATGTAATCAATTGAAATAAAAGTTCACGATTTTTCGAACGTACCACAACATAACTTAATTGAGTGACTGTCTATCTCTTCCACTCAGCTAAGGAATACGTCTGGTTCATTGTATTCCCAGGACCCTGTGCCTGGCATCCCACAGGGGCTTAATATATTTTGTACAAGTGAATACAAAGAAGGTCCTCATCTTTGACAGACGGTTTCCTATCAGTCTATGGCACAAACTCTATACACTAGAACCTTGTTTTGTTCTGGTCAAGGAAAGCCATATGTGCTCTGGCTCTTCTCTATCCTCAATTACCTAGGACTCTAAGATAGACGGTCTAACATCAGGCATAAGAAGAGCTTAGAGATGTGCCACTCCCAGGAAGAGAGACATCAGTGTACCACAGAACAAAGTGGTGGTTACGAGCTCCAGCCTTGGTGTCAGGCACATTTCGGTTGGAGTCCCAGCTTTACTATTTACTAGCTGTGCGACCACAGGCAATCTGCCTGAGCCTTTTTCCTCGCCTGCAAAACAGTATTAAGTGAAGTTAAGTCACACAGGTGCCGAAAAGATTTTATGAGATAATGCTTATAAAACCGTTAGCTCTAGCACCTACTGTTTCCAGTATAGCTCTCATTGCTCTTTTTTTTTGGAGGAGGAGCACTGGTGAGGAAGATTGGCCCTGAGCCAACATCTGTGCCAATCTTCCTCTACTTTGTATGTGGGTCGCTGCCACAGCCTGGCTTGATGAGTGGTATAGGTCCATACCTGGGATCCGAACCCACGAACCCCAAACCTGGGCTGCCACAGCAGAGTGCGCTGAACTTAACCACTATGCCACCAGGCCAGCCCCTCCTCACTGCTTTTTACCAAAGAAAACTATAGAGAAGGGTTAATAAGCCTTCTTCATTGCTTTTCTGTTCCGCTTTTGTAACTTCTACTAAGTCCACCACTGCCATGCCTAGCCTGAAAACGGAAATGCCAGAAAATGGCTTTTTGACAGAGGTCTCAAAGCAACAGATGGAAAGGATGAGACACCCCCAAAAATCACGCTCTCAAGAAGAAAAACACCCTTCTGACCGATCCGAGCTACTTATAAAACATCCTCCAAGAAAGAGCGCCATCGAGCCTCTTACAGCCTCTCCCCTAGCTTGTCCATGACAGTGTCACCAGCCGCCAGCTGCTTGCGCCTGAGCCGCTCCTTTAAATCTGGGAAGGCTCGAAGTGACGGCACATCCTCGAATCTCAGGTTCTCAGCCGCCTGCAGCTGCTCGGCCAAGTTGCTGAGGGAGGCCAGGAGGGGCTGGCAGTCCCGTAGGGTGCTCTGCCACAGGCCCTGCTGCTCCTCCACCACGGGAAAGCACTTCCTCAGGGCCTCCTGCACAGCAAGCAAAGGCTGGTCTTGAGTCATCTTCTGTTGGGAGAAAAAAAGAAACCAGAAAGAAAACAACAGCATTAGGGTCCCCAGTAGGTAGGGGAAGTACCGGGTCAAGGGTGGGAGTTATTTCCGTTCTCAGGCGAGGTCCATCTACACCAGGGTTTCTATCTTGGCAGGTAGGGCGGGCTGTCTATCCTTTCCGACAGGAGCTCCCGGCGCGAGGCCTTGTCTTACCTCTAGAGGGGCTCTCGGGAGGCAGATCCTTGTTTCCCACCTCGGGAACGGTTTCCTGACTCTCCCACGGAGGAGGCTCGTCCCTGGCTAGGGCAGTCTCCTGCTTTAGACTGCGGATTCCCGGGACCGAAGCCCGGTCTCCCACGCCGGACCCGTGCTTCCAGAGCAGGAATGCTGTCTCCTCTCCTTGAGACTGCCAGTCGTTGTCCCTAAACCTGCGAGAACACTTGAAGCAAGGCAGAGCCGGACAACCCGGTAAAGCCACCACCTTGCGCCCGCAGCTTCTCTACGCATGCCCCAACGCGGCTACTGAGTCGCGAAAATATGTCGTCAGCCGCAATGCCTTCTGGGTGCTGTAGTCCTACGTGTGGACTGGCTGCCTGAGCACAGAGCTTCCTTGTGATTGGATGTTGTGGAACCCTCCCAAGACGGCGACTTCTCATTGGTCAGCCTGTGGCAGTTTGAATTTGGTGGCGGCGGTCGCACGTCCGGTTGGCCGCGGAGCCGCTCCCTCTCAGCTGGAGCGGCGAGGTTTTTCAGCCCTTGTTTCTCGACCTGCAGGTATGTGCCTTTTAAGTCCTGGCCCCTAGGGCAGGGGTCCCCCTTCTAGCCCCCTAGGGCGCCCGTCCGCCCTCTCCCGCCACTTCGCGACCCCTTTCCCTCCCCCATCTCCGCCGCTGACCCCTTCTAGCTCGGTTCCCCGCTCCCCGCAGCCTCCACCGAAGCGCCATGGCTCCGTCTAGGAAGGGCAGCAATCGAGTAGCCAAGACTAACTCGCTACGGAGCCGGAAGCTCGCCTCCTTTCTTAAGGACTTCGACCGTGAAGGTGAGGGGCGGACCCCTGGTCGTCGCGGCTACCGGGGGCGATCGCGGGGCGCTGGCGGGTTGGGGCGCAGGCAGCACGGATTCGAGGCCCCATTGACCCGCTCGGTGACCCGTGTCCTGTCGGCTCTGCCCTCTCGCAGTGCAAATACGATCCAAGCAAATTCAGTCAGACAGGCAGAACCTCCTCAAGGAGTTGGATAACCTGTACAACATCGAGATCCTGCGGCTGCCCAAGGCGCTGCGCGAGATGAACTGGCTGGACTACTTCGGTAAGAGCTGCTGGAGTGTGCCCAGGCCTCGGTCTGGAGCCCCTCTGTGGTTATCGTGACCAGTGAGGTCTTCCATGATCACTATAGGAAACTGCAGCACCCCCACCTCCCCTTTTTTAATATACATATTTTATCCAACTATTTAAAAACGAATGAATGAGTAACTTGATTTGCTACCAGAGTTCGGGTGGAAGGATAACCCCAAGCAGTGCTTTCTGCATCTTATGGAAATTGCCAATTTAAAAATGGGCAAATCGAATTGTGAAGTGCAAGGACCTGAGAGTTTTCCTGGCCAGAGAAAAATCCCAGCCTGTTCCCCACCCCCTTGTTAAATGTCCAGGGAAATGCAAGAGGCTGTCCTTTCTGCTGGATTACCCTTTTTCTGTTTTGCTTATTGTTAATTACACAGCATGTAGCCTCTTTCCTGGGTAGAAATGCCTGTTCTGCTCAAATAGTAGACATTTAATGATTCTTTTGATTCGCTGTTTTATTTAGTAATCTTGTTTACACATTTCTACAAATATTCATTGAGCGTGTGTGTCAGTAACAAGGCTGGATGCCCTGAGGAATAAAACAGACATCGTCCCTACTCTCAGGAACTGACAAGTTAGTAGAGAAGGATCATTTAAAAAATTCACACAAGGTTATATAATGAAAATTAGTCAGTAAGCACATTTGTATAGTGCTTCCTATGCCAGACAGGCATTGTACCAAGTGTTTTGCATATATTAACTAATTTTGTCCTCATAATGACCATATTCATTATTAATATTGTCCCTATTTTATGGATGACAAGGTTAAGGTGCAGAGAGATTGGTTACTTTGCTCAAGGTCTCATAAACCAGTTGGGGGCAGTCTGTCTGAACGCAGGCATTCTGGTTTTGAAACCTGAGTTTTTAACTATTATAGAATACTAGGAGTATTTCTAGCGGGAGGACCTAACCTCACTTTTTGTTCTACATCTAAATCTTGCAGAGACCCTTTCATTCAACACACATTTACCACATAGCTACTGTATGACATATTTTTGCAAGAAGCTATGGATATTATCTCTGTCCTCAAAGAATTCAGTTCAGGGCAGGGGTGGACACTTAAACAACTTTGAGTAGTTGTTGGGTATGACGAGAGTGAGCAGCTAACTCAACATGTAGCAATCTGCTGTGATAGCAAAATGGGCAGAGTTCGGGGTCTGGGCTGAGTTTGAAGGATGAATTAGAAGTTTGTCGGGTGCAGAGGAAATCATAAGTACCAGGCCTCTGAGTCATGAGAGGTGGTGGCACATTTGGGAAATAACAGGAACTTTGGTGTGGTGGAACACAGGATAGGTCGTGGAGGGGATGAGTCAAGCTTGGAGGAAGATTAGACTAGATTGTGAAGGTCCTTGAATGTTGGACCAAGGGCTTAATCTGGTCCAGTTTTAGAAAGATAACTGGTTGTATTAGGGAAGATGATTTGTCATTAAGATCTGATAGTAACTAAACAAAATGTTCTTTTTAAAGCTCTTGGAGGAAACAAGCAGGCCCTGGAAGAGGCAGCAACAGTAAGTGACTTGTTTTATTTTTAAACTGTTGGTTAGTTTTTAAGTTTAGTCTGGTCACAAAATCCAACCAGTGGGTGCTTACTGTGGAAGAGGTTCCACAGGGGACACTATCTGTTTGTGTCAGCTGAAAAATTAGAGTCGTCAAATGCTGAGTACATGAAGACCGAATAGTTTTGAGCCCTATGAAGAAAGGCAGTTCTATTTTTGGCAGGTTCTTTGCAGCTCTTTGCCCTGACCTCTGCAGGGGAAGTAGAAAGCCTTAAATCCAAGTTCCTTTAAGCCCCTGGATCATTACACAGTGACTTGGCCTGCTAGGTGACAAAGAGACTGTTGCTTTATCGTGTCAATACCACAGAAGCTGTACTCTTGCTTGAGTCTCTCGGGATTCCCCACCCCCTCTCACTTCCTTCCTCCCAGCATCAGCACCAGGACTGAAGGCAGGAAGATGGGGAAGCAAAATAACACGTTTAGATCTGTACTGTCCATTACAATAGCCACCAGCTACATGTAGCTGTTTAAATTAATTAAAAGTAATAAAATTAAAAGTTAAGTTCCTCAGACACATTAGCTACATTTCAAATGTTCAGTAGCCACGCGTGACTAGTGGCTACCATATTGGACAGCTCAGCAATAGAGCATTTCTACCCTGCAGAAAGTTCTATTGGACAGTGTTGGGAACTAGTCCATAAATGGGTTTCACAGAGACCCTAAACTCTCTAAAATCACACATGAACAATGTGTGTGTTTACATGTATTTGTGTATCTTTCTGGGGAGAAAGTTGATTATGGCCTTCGTCAGATTTACAGATGGAACTGTAGACTCTACATCCATCCAGACTCTACATCCTTCTATGAGTTGATCAGAATCATTTGGAATCGCAGAGTTTGAAGCAATCTAATTACAAAGGGTACATAGTAGCACTGAATAGCAGATCTCCAACCAGCGTCAGAAGTTAAAGGTACTTAGGAGCCAGTTGTTGAATCAGGAAAAAATTAGAGAGCTTGGGGGTGAATCTTGTAGGAGAGAGAGGGCCAGTAACTGAGAAATAAAATCAACAACTAGTAAAACGTTCTTAGTCCCTGCTTTGTCTTTCTTTAATATGTCTCCCCATCCACACCCAGATCTAATGTTTCAGAAGACTTACCTCTGAGATGAATCATAGCTAATGCACCACCCTTTTTTTTAACTAATCAGACATATAGAACCACAGATCAGAGCTTCTAATGTAGTGTGAGACATCCAGTGTCATCACACCAGGTGGAGAGAATTCTAGCGTTAGATAATGTGATTTAAAACTCCGGGAAGAAATGATACTTTGGTATAAAAGCTCTTAGTTGTTAAGTATGTGAGGGCTTCCAAGACTCCCTCCAGGATTGGTAATTGGCTAGGAGGACTCCCAGGGCTCAGCGTATAGTCATACTCATGGCTATGATTTATTACAGTGAAAGGATACAAAGCAAATCAGCAAAGGGGAAGGTGGGTGGGGCAAAGTCCAGGAGACCAGGCTCAGGCTCCCAAGAGTCCTCTCCCAGTGGAGTCACACATGACACGCTTAATTCAACAGGTGTGAAAAGTTGTCTACCAGAGAAGCTCATTAGATACTCAATGCCCAGGGTTTTTGTTGGGGGCTGGTCACATAGGCATCTTCTGCCTAGCATATACCAAAATGCCAGACTTGCAGAAGGAACGCAGGTGTTCAGCATAAACCATGTTGTTTGTACAAAGCTTAGGCACAGTGAGCCATTCTCCTGAGGGAATGGTGGGAACCCTGCAATGCAAGTTCTCATGCCAGCCATGGGCCAGCCATGTAAACAGGCCTTTCTACGGATGTCAGTCTCAGGCCTGTTAACTCTTCTGCACGGTGGGTGGTCAGTGGCCTGCCACCGGTGATACCTTCATAAACATGCCAGTTGTTTCTAGAGATGGCAGAAAGTTGGCCACCACATTCCATTCCATCAGCCACTTCAGACATCACTAATCTATTGCAACACTGTTTCTTACTAAGCTTGGACAGCCTCAGAATCCTTCTCTGAGCACTTCATGTAGTCTCTACTAATCTAGAGGTAAAACCTGGGTCATTCCTAGTCTGTAACAACTCTCTTGTGCCCTGTGAGGAAAGGCCTACGAATCATGACTGCCCTTGGCTATTCCCATACGTATAGGTGTCACCACTGGGAACAAATTTAATTAGAATGGCAACTGGAAGCCTTTTTGAAGGACCCAGGAGCACAATAGAAAACTTTATTGACCCTCTAGACTTAAAAAAAGAAAATGAGGGGCCAGCCCGTTGGCGTAGTGGTTAAGTTTGCGTGCTCTGCTTCAGTGGCCTGGGGTTTGCGGGTTTGGATCCCAGGCGTGGACCTACACACAGCTCATCAAGCCATGCTGTGGCGGCCTCCCACATACAAAATAGAGGAAGATTGGCACAGGTGTTAGCTCGGGGCCAGTCTTCCTCACCAAAAAAAAGAATAAAGAAAGAAAATGAGGGGGGCTGGCCTGGTGGTGTAGCGGTTAAGTGTGTGTGCTCCACTGCAGTCGCCCGAGGGTCCGCAGGTTTGGATCCCGGGTGTGCACCTATGGACTACTTGTCGGGCCATGCTGTGGCAGCATCCCATATAAAGTAGAGGAAGATGGGCACGATGTTAGCCCAGGGCCAATCTTCCTCAGCAAAAAGAGGAGGATTGGCATCGGATGTTAGCTCAGGTCTGATCTTCGTCACCAAAAAAAAAAAACCAAAAAGAAAAGAAAGAATGAAAATGAGAAGTCTGACGCAGCACCAACTGTCGTAGAGAATGTGGGTCATTAGGAACTTGTGTTGTTTGCCCATGGGATGGAAACAAGTGCAACCACTTTGGAAACCAATGAGGCATAACATCAAGGCTGATGTTTGTGCACCCTAAAACCCTGTAATGCTCTATCCCTAAGTATAGAGCCAAGAGATAACTTGGACATGCACATCAGACACGAGTGTAGGACAGTTTAAAGTAGCAGTGTTTGTAACAGCAAAAGACAGTTGACAGGAGATTGGACAAATCCATGGGATATAGTCACACAGTAGGATATTATATAGCAGTGGAAACAAACTGACTACAACCACAAATAGTGGTCAGAAACAAAACCAAACAAAATATTGTTTAAGCACACATAGTTTGTGAAGAAATATATATACACACACACACACACACACCATACACAGACATTTTCTTTTAAGCAAGTGGAATAATAGTGGTTGTCTCTGGGGAATGACAGAGTTAGGAGACTGGTCACCTTTGGGGGAGAGAAAAGGAAATAGAACAGGGAAAAGTACATGGAAGCAAGTTATTGGCACTGTTTTAGGTCTTGGGTTGTATGTGGGTTTATGGTAGTTCATTTTACTATGTTATAACTAAAATGTAACAACCTTTTGTATGTATCAAATAATATGTTTTTAACCTTAAAATATTGTTCCTCATATTTGATGGAATCTGCCTGGTGTTTTCTGCTATGTTTGTCACAGGCTGACCTGGATATCACAGAAATAAACAAACTAACAGCAGAAGCTATTCAGACACCCCTGAAATCTGCCAAAAGTGAGTACCTTTCACAACTCCTTGTTGAGCTGAGAAAGCCGAGGCCCAGAGTGGTAGGCCAGCTGCCTTGGGAGGCTTCATTGGTGGAGGCTTTTAGCTGAGAAAGCCGAGGCCCAGAATGGTAGGCCAGCTGCCTTGGGAGGCCTCATTGGTGGAGGCTTTTTCTTCTGATGTCTGGTCCTCAGTCTTGTAAATCCAAAAATTTAATTTTGGCCGCTGCATTCAGTTAATTGTATGCAGGACTGAAAGTAACCAAACTTTCAAGACCGATGTGTTAGCGAAAGTGAGAGTGAATGGAAGGGAATAAAAGATGTGCTGGAAACCAAACGCTGTCGCCTGCTCAACTCCCCTGAGTTAGAGAGGATACAAGACTTAGAGAGGTGTGACAGGACATGGTCATGTCAGCCGGGATGCTCCCTGATGTGATCAGAAGGGGTGGCTTTCTCAGCACGTCATTCCATGTCACTTGATTCAGTGACCCCTCTGTGTAAAATCCTTTCACATGTGCGCCCCACACTCTGACAAACTGACTTACAGGAAAGTTTCGGGGAAGCCGGGTTGTAATTAGCATGGAATCAGGCCAGGATGAGCTCTGTTGTGGACTTGATGTCACTGTCATTAAGCTTTGGTAGCTCGATGTATCCAACTCTGACCCAGGGCCTGGATTTCCGGCCTGCCCACTAGGGCACCTTCTCCACTGGGCAGGGCCAGAAACACTGTCCAGTTCTTGTTCCAACTTGCCTTCCATCACAATTGCCTAGTAGCGTGAAGAAAGTGTGATGAGATTTTCACTGTCTTAGTGTCACATTCCAGTCCTGCCTCCCTGAGGTTATGACGTAACTGGACTTGGGTGTTCCTAGAGTTCTGCAGCCACATGTTTACAATGTGTTGGGTCACTTTGCATTATTTATACATTTAGGTAATATCAGTTTCTCTTCTGAGTTCCATCAGTTTTGCTTACTTGGTTGGGGAGAGGGAGGTTCTGATTTCACCCCTGAGAACTGAACACTCCAGGACCAGTGTCAACCAGTGGTAGAAATTGTTTGTGTGCCCTTTTGATCACTGAACTTCAACTACATTGTAAGCTATTTTTTTTTTTTAAAGGTAAATAAACTTATATTCTTATTTAATGTATCAGAAAAAAAAAAGCTTAAAGCTCGTTTAGTCTGATTTTTCCCTCCACGATTAAATGCATGAATTTTCCCTACGGAGTCTCTGCTCAGGGTGTGTAGCTCCTGGCTGTACGTATTTAGCAATGAGACACTCTACCTTTCATCACTAAACACAGCTGTGATGGTAAGAAAGTTCTTTCTAAGTTTCTTTGAGCTATCGACATAAATAATATTTTATTAGAATAAATAATAATACTTATTATAACACGTGTCCAGTACTGTCCAAAGGGCTTTACATTCATTCATTCCACACATAGTTAATTAACACAAGCACGGTTCTAGGGTTGGGGATACAGGAATAGAAACAACGAAGAGCCTGTTCTTGGGCAGCACACATTTCAAATCTCACAATATCCCTATAAAGTGACTCCTCCCCTTTATAGATGAGGAAACTGAGGCACCACGATGAAAGACTTGTGACCTGGTTAGTGATAGGGCCGGGCCTCAAGCTCAAGTCTGTCTGACCCTAGAGTCACTCTTGTCAGAAGGCTGGGCTGCCCACACAAGGCATCATGGGGCGGCTTAACCACTCTGATTAGTTTCCTTTGTCTACACCTCCTTTTTACAAAAGTCATCTTCTTTACATTGGGTCTGTTTCTTGCATACAGCCTAAGATTGCATAAGTTTTATTTCCTGTAAGAAATGTGAATGCATGAAAGCTTATTCCCACGAGACATGTCATGCTGTTAAAACTGTTTCTTATAGCACGGAAGGTAATACAAGTGGATGAAATGATAGTGGAAGAAGAAGAGGAAGAAAATAAAAATAAGAATCTTCAAACTGCAAGAGTAAGTAGGCACTCCGGTTCAGGGCTGGGGCCTGACAGGAAACAAGGAAATACAAAAATACAGAAAATACAGTGTTGCCCTCCCAGAGTTCACGGTTTAGTAAAGAAGATCCCACTTAAATTACTGATAACCAGAGTGATAATAGAAGTGTGTACAAAGTGCACAGAACATAGAAGAGGAAGCTGAGTCTTACCTACCCGATTAGATACAACCAGGCCTTTCAAGGTGAGTGAGGTTTCACTACTGGAGAAGAAAGGGGAGAGAGTTCCCGGAGGAGGTATGAGAGTGTCCAGTTAAGGAACAAGAAGCAGTTTGGTATGGCTGGGATATGAGCTGTGAGGCTAAGCTGGGTAGAGTTGGGGCTAGATCATGAATGGCCTTGTGTGCCAAGCTTGGCCATTTTGATTTCATCGGATTGGTAATGGTAAGTGACATGACCAGATGGGTATTTCAGAACAGTACAGCCTTCCCTCAGTATCTGCGGTGGATTGGTTCCAGGACCCCCATGGATACTGAAATCCAAGGATGCTCAAGTCCCTTGGCCCTCCATACTCACATTGTGGAACCGTGGAGATGGAGGGCCAGCTGTCTTCAGGATAAGTGGGAGAGAGGAAAACGGGACAAAGCAGTTAGGAGACTGTTGTAATTCTTGAACTGAGGCACTGACCCTATAAAAGGAGAAGGGGTGGTTTTGAGAGAAGTTTTAAAAGGGAGAATGGACAAGATTGGTGGAGGAAAGGAGAAAACCAGAGATGACTAAATGGTTTCCAGCTTAGACAACTGCCGTCCCGTGGAGCGTGGGACACAGGAGGAAGAGTGGGGCTCGATTCGGGTGAAGGAGAGCAATTCATATGTCAGTTTTTTGACAGGTGGAGTGTTTAATACTTTTCCAGGACGTCTAATCTAGACAGAAATTTTAGCGTGGAGCTCAGGGAGGAGGAGGAGATTGCGAGATACTCAGACTCCCAGGTCTTTAGGTGATTGTCCCAGCGTGGGCGGCAGGTTGTGCAGGGAGAGCACAGAGAGGGAGGCTGAGGGTGGGCACTAGGAGGGAAGTAGAGAGAGGAGCTCGTGCAGAGCTCATGCAGAGGAGCAGACTGCAGAGGGACGGCCAGAGAAGTAGGAAGGTGGGTCCATCTTGGAAGACGAGGAGAGAATTGTCAGAGAGTGAGGAGTGACTCTTGTCAGGTACCCTCGAGGACTCAGGAGGCGTGAGGACTGCTGAGGGTTCCTTGGATTGGGCGCCTGGGGTGCCCTTAGTGACCTTCCAGCAGCACTTTATGGGGGGGGGTGCGGGTGGACGATCCAGGCTGCAGTCAGTTCAAAAGAGATTTACCTTGAATCTTGGCCAAGACCCTCTGTTTGAAGACCCAGCCAGTGCAAGTCCTTAGTTGATCAGTTATGTTCTGACTTCCGTGAGCAGACCTTCAGTGTTCACTGTTTGTTTTCTTTCCCAGAGCTGGCCCCTCTCCTCTACTTTTCTTACCCTCCCTCACCTTTCCCCTTTGTGGGGCATTTTGTAACCTCAGTTTCATGTGATCGTGACTTTAGGTCAAAAGATGTCCTCCATCCAAGAAGAGAACCCAGTCTGTACAAGGAAAAGGCAAAAGCAAAAGGTACCAGGTTTTCGGGTTTAGACGTGTGTTTGGTTTTATTGGAGAGCCACATCATCGTGGCAGAATAGGGGGTGAAAGGGCTGTTGTGGCTCGTGTGCAAGTAGAGCTTAGTCATCGAGGCCTTAAGTAGCCAAGCTGGAGGGGCCTCGAGGGATGATCTGACCCAACACCTTCTCCAACTCTTCTGCCCATCTTCTCTATCCTCTCCCACTTTTTTTTTCAATGCTAACAGAATGAGGCCCAGAAATATAGAAAGCACTGCATATTTTCTTTAGTTTTCTGACAGTCCACGTGCAGAGCTACCCGTAGTCAGTCTCAAAGTGGCTGTCACCTACCTATAGTTAGTTTCTTGAGATGTACCTCCTGGTCCTGAAAGCAGAGAATCACCATGGGCTTGAACTGATTCTGCTGGACCCTACTGACCATTTGAGAGTAGGGGCTGCATCTCCAACAAGCCTAGGAAAGTGGTCACTGGGATATGTGGCTGTGAAGGAGTGGACTCCTCTCATTCCTCCCTGAGCAGTGGTGACTCCAGCTGGGGCCCTGCAGAGTGTTGAGAGGCTGGCTCCTTCCTTTCGTTCTGTTAGCTGGATTCTGGAGAATTCTGGAGGCTGACTGCTTGGGTTCAAAGTCCTGGCTCTGCCCTAATTGGCTATGTGATCCCAGGCAAGTTATTTAAACTCAATATGCCTGAGTCTCTGCATCTGCGAGTGAAGATAATCGTGGTGCTTCTCATGGGGTTGTTTGGAGGGTTACACGAGTTCATGTGTGGAGGGCATCAGGACAGTATCTGACATGGTCAGTACTCTCCAGGTGTTACCTGCCTCTGCTGCTGCGGTCATTGGACCTGCGAGTTGGCGCACCTAATGGCTGTTTCTTACCTGTAGGTCGAGCCATTATAACACTGTTACCCCAGCTGTGGGCCGACTGGAGTTATCTCTGGTGAAACCTACTCCAGGCTTGACGCCCAGGTTTGACTCCAGGTGAGTACCAAGCGCAGCGCTTGGATTTTTTGGGAGCCCAACATTTGACATCAGTCAGAGAAGGGTGTTTAAGCAAATCCTCCTGACTCCTTGGCCTAGAACCTTCTCAGAGGAGGGGACCCGTCTGGGCTTCCCAGCGTTTGCCTCTCTGAGTGCAGGCTCACCTGTTTACAGCAACAAAATGACTCTTCATCTGAGGAGAGGGGGGAGGGCATTGTCTGATGACTAGGAGGCCTCTAGTGATGCTTTTGGTCTTTTCTGATTCTGATCAGAAGTTTTTTTTAAAAGGGTAGATACTCTCCTGTACCCTTGGTAGAAGTGAAAATTGACACTGCCTTTTGGGAGACCAGCATTAACAAGAATGTTCTCGCAGCATAAATTAATCCCTTCTGTAGGGCGGGTCACCTCAATAGGGAATGCTTTGTAGCCATTTAAACAGAAGGGCTCTGTGTGTGCTGACGGGAAGAGCTTCACGATCACGAGCATCTCCAACCAGGTTGCAGAGCAGTGTGTACTAGATGATCCCACTTGCTTTTATACACATAGAAAGTTTCTGGAAGGACGCATAAGGAATTGAGAGTGATTATCTGTGGGATGGGAGAGTGAGGAAGACTTACCTTCTACTTTTATTTTTTATTTATTTTTTTGTGTGTGTGAGGAAGATCAGCCCTGAGCTAACATCCATGCGAATCCCCCTCTTTTTGCTGAGGAAGACCAGCTCTGAGCTAACATCTATTGCCAATCCTCCTCCTTCCCGCCCCCCACCCCAAAGCCCCAGTAGATAGTTGTATGTCATAGTTGCACCTCCTTCTAGTTGCTGTATGTGAGACGTGGCCTCAGCATGGCCGGAGAAGTGGTGCGTCGGTGCGCGCCCGGGATCCGAACCCGGGCCGCCAGTAGAACCCAGGCCACCAGTAGCGGAGCGCACGCACTTAACCGATAAGCCACGGGGCCGGCCCTTACCTTCTACTTTTAAATCTCACTCCTCTTTAACTGTTTTTTCACATGAGCATATAGCAAAGAACACTTGGAGAAAGTAGGTAGCAGCATTTTAACTGTCTTGAGAAAGTTTGGGAATTAATATAATGATGTAATCTCTGAATCATCCTCCTGTGACCCTGGAAAATTCCTCTTGATGGAACCACTTAGCCACTCTTGGAAATACATTAACCATAGTTTATTTCTGGCTTTGTGGATGGTGGGAAGGATGGATGGTGGATGGATGGATGGGTGGATGGATGGATGACTGGCATCCATATGGAGCTTTGGACCTAAAATTTACATGGATAAGAATTGACTCTTGCTTGATGTGTGTTTGATAATTACAACCTCCTTTCTCCAGCTGTGTTTAGTCATTACTGCTTAAATTTTTTTTCCCCTAAATTTAGAACATGCCTTCTTAGAAATGTGTGGTTTGAAAACTGCAGCTTGAGGCCAGATGGGGGTTGGAAGGGCTCATAGCGCCTGGTGTCATCCAGTCTGCCAAGCCATCTTTACAAAGATTTTCCCACTTTATAGGGTCTTCAAGACCCCAGGCCTACGTACTCCAGCAGCCAGAGAGCGGATTTACAATATCTCGGTGAATGGTAGCCCTCTCGCCGACAGCAAAGAGATCTTCCTCACTGTGCCAGTGGGAGGCGGAGAGGTGAGTGTTTCAGGGGGAAGCCAGGCCACAGTGTGCTGCTCAGTCAGCGTTTCCTTTCCCTGGTCCATTACTCACTTCTCTCCCCAAAAGTCCTTTTGGTTTTGGATCCTGTTTTCCACACTTCTGTAGGACTCAGAACCCAGTCCTCTCCCAGGTTAGAGGCCCAGACTGGGAACATCCTTGCCCAGGTCTGGGTTCCATTTGTTCATCAGCTGACTTTGCCCACTCATCTTGTAGGAGGTCCCAGATGTAGAAGACATGGTTCCTGCTCTTGAGAAGTAATTTGGTACTCAAGAGAGGTTCACGATGAACTATAATATCATGTGATGTGTGCAGTAATAGAGATATTAAAGAGAGTGCAGAGGAGGGCACTGTGTGCTTAGTCTAGAAGGGGGAGCGTGAGCTGCGTCTTCCACTTTGTATAACTTGGAGGGGTTCTGAAGCCAGCTGAGCCCAGGTTCTCTGGGCTGAGTAGAGCACGTTGCTGACCTCAGCCCTGGGGAAGGAAGGATGGTTTATCCCAGATGTGGTCTTCAGGGCATTTCTAAGCTAAGGTACACGCCCCTTGTTCCCCAGGTGATCCAGCCAAAGCACTGATGTCATTGTCTCCTTAGGGCTAACACCCTCCTACTTGCCTTGCCACTTCCCCTACCAAGTGCAGGATATCAGGAGGACGCTTGGGACACACTGGGGTGCTGGATGGAGGTTCCTGCCCTAAGGGCCATGCCAATTTAACCCACTCTCCCCTCCACACAGAGCATGCGATTATTGGCCAGTGACTTGCAGAAGGTCGATATCGCACAACTGGACCCAGAGGCCTTGGGAAACATTAAGAAGCTCTCCGTAAGTCTCATATTCATCTCCACACTCAGGGCGCCTCCAATAGCTTTCTTGGCTTAGCTGTACGTAGGATTATCTTTTGGGTCTGGGCTCATGCTTTATACTTACAGTTGTGTTGCCTTCTTTCCCCCAAAGGATTTGACTGTTATCCTGCTTACCTAGCAGCAATTCTGTTCCTAAATTGATGTTGAGTTTCAGTCCGTCCCAGAGTGTGTGCCACAGAAGTTCCACAACAGAATCCAATTCTGCCTCGTTCAGGCAGTGGGTACCAATGTGTCAGGGCACGACTGACTGCCAGGAACTGAAGCTTCCTCACAGTAGTTTGGGAATGGGGGAGGGGCTTGTTACAAGGAATCAAAGAAAGTGCTAATAGCCAGGCCCCCAGGGTGGCGGGACCATCAGCGACAGGAGTTTGTGGAGCTCCACTGTGGTGCGCCAGCTCCTTCAGCATCTCTCTGTCTTGGGGCCTGTGCACTCATTTCTCTTGGACTTCTTCCTTTCTCCCTCCCTCTCCGCAGATAACCTTCACAAGGCTCTTGGTCCTGCACTCTCATGACATTGGTTTGTGTGTGGCTTTGGGCAGCCACATTTCCAACTCGAACCTGATTGCGCCAGTGTCGAACACTGACCGTCCAGTTTCTTGTCTTTGTTTAAATTCTCAAGAGGAAGAATTTACTTGGCTCAGATGGGCCTCCCTGGTCCAGTCAGCATGGTCTTGGAGTGGTAGATGGGAGCACTTAGTGCAAACATGGCTGCCCTAGGCCCACCCTTCCGGGGGGTCTGTGAAGGCTACAACTAAGGAACGGGACAGGGATGGAGCTGCTTTCCCAAACACATCTGGCTGAACATAGGCCCAGTGCCAAGGTCACACATACACCTAGCCACCCAAATCTGGTGATACTCATCGTCTAGTTGGACCTAAGCATTACTGTTCCCAAATTATACCTTCATGTCTCATTTGAGATGTTATTTTACTCCTTTGTTCAGATGAGAAATGGAGATTCAGAAAGGTTAATTAATTAGTTTGTGATACAAGTATAGTCACACGTCGCTTAACCACGAGGATATGTTCTGAAACATGCGTTGTTAGTCTATTTCGTTGTTATGCGAATATCATAGAGTGTACTTCCACAAACCTAGATGGTACAGCCTACTACACACCTGGGCTGTATGGTACTAATCCAATCTTAATCTTATGGGACGGCTGTCATATATATGGTCTGTGATTGACCGAAACATCGTTAGTGGTGCGTGACTACAGAGAATGGAGGGCTGAGATTCACTCAGACCTGCGTGACCCCAAATCCAGTGCTACCTGAGTAGACTAGTAAGTGGCTCACTGAGCAGTGTGCTCAGTGTCATCTTCTCTAAATGACCTGTCTCCTTTTCTTTTTAGAGCCGTCTTGCCCAAATCTGCAGCAGCATACGGACTCACAAGTGAGGCTGCTCTTCCAAGAAGCTAAACTTGACAGGATGGACCTTCAATGGGCACTTCTGGGACCCTGAAGACACCTCTTCCCTTCAGCCTTATTGTTTGTTTGAGTGTGAAGTTCCAGAGCAGGGAGTGGTGTCCCTCTTGGAGAATTTGGGAAGCGAGGAGACACACTGTTCCCCCATCAGTTAGAGAAAGCCATGTTATTCACACTTCCCAACCCAGGTGACAAAGACACTGCCTGCTGCGTCCATGCAGTCAAAACTTCCTGTCATTCTCCCGGCTGAATTCTCCTTCCTGCTCTCAGAGCTGCCTCCTTCTGCCTCCTGTAACTCAGCCTCCTCTTTGCCGTGCCCTAACTCCAGTGGAGGTGGCGTGAAAGCAGCTCATGTTCTCAGGAAGACCGCCTACTCACCCTCACCAGAGAACCCTCTGCATCTGGCATTTCCGTTCTGTGTCTGCTTGAGGCTGGGAGGTTTAGACTCAGAAGTGAGAGCTCTTGGCCATGAGAGAGCAGATCCAGAAAGCTGAGAGGAACTGTACACATGGGGCCAGGACAGCAGAACAGGACGTGTCGCGGCAGTGACCACAGCAGAACACCTCTCTCCCTCCCACGCCCATCCCCTCTTTCTCCTGTGGTGGGTACTAAATGGGGCTTTGGAATCTTACACCTGCTATGCCCAATCATTTTTTTCAAGCTGACTTGTGGAACAGTGTTTTGTATTTATCCCTGTTTACCGACGACCAAAAATTAGTTTAGAGGCAGCTTCCATGTCTTGTTCCTCTACCTCTCTGGTTAGTGGGAATTTGGATAAGGGAATTATAGGGCTTAGCTTAGTCTAGGGTTTTTATGTGATTGACTGCAGAAGAACCATCTCTCAGCTCTCCGTGGTCCACTGGTCCCTGCCAGGTCTATAGACTTTGCAGAGAGCACTTCTCTTTCCTGGGGTTTATTGAGGGAGTGGGAGGGCGCGGGTATAACTTGACTGGTGGCCTCATTCCATTCCATTTATCCTCAGCACGTACTAGTTATTTGGAGTAGCACTCAGTGCTCCAGCCAGCGCCTCTGCTCCAAGAATCATGCAATGTGGTCCCAGACCATGGGACTGAGAGGTCCTACCCCACACTCGAGGGCGCGCAGTGCTCTCACGTGTGACTCTTGGTTGTACTGTGTGTTATTTTGCTACATGACCATTCTAGTGATTCAGTCCTGTTCAAGACGTATTCTTTTCACGTTGTTTTATTCTCCCTTTCCTAAGACTTTTGTACATATTGTTTTCCTGAGTAATGGTATCTATAAGCTGATTTATTTTAATCAGAGCTACTGAAAGGTACCTGTTTTCAATAAATTTTGGCTTTATTTGTTTTTAATCAATATTCAGCCTTCCTGTCACCTCCAAGCTGTCCTGCCTGGACTAGAGGCAGCTTTGGAGCTGAAGCGATTGGAGTGGGGTCTTTGAATGGCGACTTTCCTCAGAAGATGCGAAAACCTTGACTTCAGGCAGACTCTCTCATATCTGAAGAGGGGGCCCTCACCCCAAGATTCAAAGCATAGGTAACCTACCCCTAGAAATTTTCCCCCAACACCTTCGCTCCATGAGCTAGAAATTCACATCTGGGAGGACAAAGTCTAGGGTATCTGTAGTTTACTGTGCAGTCAAGCCTCGTTGGCCAGGAACAGAGCAGGTGCAGGGGTGAGTCCGTGATCGTGCTTCTCGCTTCCCAGAGTTCCAGGAAGATCTGGCAGATCTGCCTTCCTAGAATTCTTTGTACACTGAACATGATCAACATGGAACTCATGGTGGAAGAGAAGATAAATGGGTCATTCTTTAGCTAGGTCACTGGCAGTGACAGTTTATGGGGAAGGACCCTTTGGTCAGTGACGACGTTTGGAATAAAGGTTACTCGTTTCAAGTCACAAAGTCACCACACGTGAGGCCTCTCTCTTTTCCTTCATCGGCTGGTGTGTGGAGAAGAGCCTGACATGAAGGGAACACTCAGGATCCAACATCCTTGACCCAGAGCCCCCCCTCGCCCTCTGTCACTCCGTCTGCACCCCTGCCTGAATGAACCCAGTTGTAGGAAATGCGCAGTATGTGGCAGGGGCCTAATAAATGCCAGTCACGAGACGAAGATAGAGCAGTCCTTCATTCCATGTGAGGGGCTGACTTGTAAGGTGATGAGTTCCCCATCCCAGGATTTAAAGCATGGGCGGAACTGTCAGGGCTGGGGCTGGGATGTTGCAAAGAAAATTTAAACCTTGCTGCCAGCTCAGAGACCAGAAAGGGCCCGCAGACATACTTGCACTTTGGATTTTGTTTGCTTTTTCAAATTAATTGCTAACAATTTAAAAATTGCGAGATTTCACAAAAATGATTGCCAGCCTCCAAAAAATAAGATGTGGCCACAGGTCACAGTCAACTGGAGCCGAACAGCAGTTTTCCTTGGCCCCTAGAGAATCCTCTTCCCATTGAAAGCAATCCCTACTAGATGACTTCCCCTTGTTACCTACCTGGTCCCTGTGGGCAGTTTACTGAGTACCCTCTGCTGTGAGTAAAACTAGTAAAAGCAGAGCTGCTTTGGGTTGAAGGGAGGATGGGGCCTGGAGTCCCCTTCACCTGGCCCTTGAGGCAGTTTCAGAGAGCCCTAGAGTTCCAATCAGCAGTAGGTTCATTCTTTGCCCTACAGGCCCCCTGATCTTTCCAAAAGCCCTACTTGGGGCTTCCTGTTGAAAGAATTCCAAATGAATTGCCTTATGAAGCCTTATTCACATGAAGAGCTAGTTCTTGGGGGTGGGGATGGGGGTGACAGGACACACCTAAGCATCATTTATTCACAGTTTATTCACAGCGTCAGACATACCTTTTAGTCAGGAATTACTATCGCCATGTCCACCAATGACAATGAGTTTGCATAGCTATGCAGGGCTTACCTCCCCTGGAAAACAAAGGACGTCTCCGTGTCTCCGTGTGCACAAGCTCTGATAGTGTGTTTTCTTTTCTAATTTTACTCATTGACCGTTGTTGACTCATCTCTAAAATTCACCATGATGCATACGTGCTGAAGATTTTAATAGATAATATGTGTGGCTTCAGAAATGGAAGGCGTGAGAGACACTGTGAGAGAGTTCCATCAGAACCGAGGCCTACCTTGAGCTCCCCACCTACTGGGAGCCTGGAATCCAGTGTGCTTTGGCTGAGGTGCCTCTCCCTTGACAGGATTAGGCGTTTTCCCAGCCCTTTATTGTCCCCGCCTGCATCGCCTCACCTATTAAATGAGTCCCCTCCTGGCCCCCCTGCCAGCTGTAACCTGCACTTCTCCCCTTCTCCACTTTGCCGTCGTCTCTTCCTTCGTTGATATCAGGGTCCATGTAGTTGGCCTTTTCTGACCCTCAGATGATGGATATGGTGGAGGACATAACACAGCCTTGGCACCAAGATGCCAGGAAGAGCCCAGCTCCCCATCTGCAAGTTTCCAGTGCCCACCAGCACGTGCTGTGTGTCCCAACATGCCAAGAGCCATCAGGATGGAGACAGATGACAGTCTCGAAGGACACACCCCTTCAGATCGGGTGCAAAGGTCACGCTGGTGAACCTGCTTGTCTCAACTCTCCTCTCAGGGCCCCGGCTGAGTGTCAAGAATGAGTGTGGGGAGGGAGGAGAAGGGACAAGACGCAGCCTAACTGGGGGGAGATGTAAGGTGTTTCCAATGGGGAGACAAATTTGGTTTGGGTTTTTTAGTTTTTCTCTTAAACTTACATGAGCAGTCTTGGTCAAAACATTCCTTGGGGCAAGGTTTGAGAAACCCATAATCTGCCTGCAAAATCCTGGTAGACGGCATCAGGTCATCCATGAACTGAAATGGTTTCTGACTTCTCTCTGTTGCCCCAAGACCCCAGGGAGCCCAGCCACTAAGATGGGGTGGGACGCATCTTGAGGAGACTAGCAGGGTTTTTCCAAGATACTGGCAGACGCTTGAGTTTAAATGGCAAAGGGTACAAAGAGATTTAAAGAGAATGTGCTGTATGGTAAGTTTTACTCACGTCCTGAGCAGCGTGATGTGGGCGATGTTAGGAGCTGAGTCCAGAATTTAGTCACCGGTTAATAAGGGCAGTGAATGCACCACCTGGTGTTCCCTGGGGGCCTCCTCACACTGCCCCAGGGACCGGGTCAGGCAGAAGCCTTACGGCTGGACTCCCACCACACCTAGGATTTATCCCTATTGGGGTGCCTTTCACACTTCTTACTCAACTGAGTCCCCCATCAGGCAGTGGGGTCTTAGCTTCCCAGCGTCTGCCGCCTGTAGATGCCAGGTGCATGTTCACTGAATGAGCAAACACCTTGTCAAACCAGGTCAGTGGCCTCGCTGCCCGGAGACGTTCATTTCAATCCCCAACCGCATATTGTACGTCTACCTGGGGCCTCTGTCTTGCTAATAATGACATTTAGTGAGGGCCTACTGTGTGCCAGGCCCTGTGTGACGTGATGGTGAGGGTCCTCCATGCCCTGGCTGCGTGCCTCTGCCGGGGCAGACTTCAGCAGAGCAGCACTGCTGACATCTCAACCCACTCGTTCACTCCTCCCCACGAGGAAGAAGGGATTTACCTAAGGGGATCGGGGGACAGAAGGAATGACCTGCTTGAATCAGTGCCACCTGGCTTCTCCCGCAGTTCTGCCTGCCCACAAGAAGGGTGCACACTGGTCACGCGGGAAGCTGGTCAGGTAGCCCCGCCCCCGCAGGTGAGGCTTTTTTGGCTCTCCGGCTCAGCCTGGGTCTGGGTGGGCCTAATGCAGGGAAATGATGGGAAATGCACTTTGTCCCCAGTACACCACATCTCACTTATCGAAGAGATACATTTTACACATTTTAATGTCTCTGAAAATGGGATGCGTCTTCCAACCAGACGGCATAACACAATTTAATTGGCTGTGATATTTCTTAGTGATACATCTTACACTCAATGGCATCTTAGATTTGAACAAACACGGTAAGCAACGTTCTCCAGCCAAAGAGCTGGTACCTTGATCTCCACCTGTCCCAGTGAACAGGACTCAGTTGGTTCTGAGCACACGAGAGAGGAAAGGAGGTTAATTATTACCAGACAGTCCTCAGCGCTAAGCACTTCCCAAGGCCTGGATGAGTCAGGCAATCAGACACCTGCTCCAGGCTACCAACATGAACAGCCCGGGCCAGGGAGAGCAGAAGCACTAGCAAGCCGAGAAAAGCGAGGGCTCATGTGGTACGAGTGTGTGCGTGCACACGCGTGTGTGTGCATGTGTGTACATGTGACGTGTGTGACTGTGCACATGTGAGTGCTCAGGCAGTGCTCCAGGACTCAGCCCACACCCCCACTCTGCCCCAATCACTGTGTGATCACCTTCCTCGCTTTGCAGCACCCCTCAAAACATTCCCAGACTCCACTCCCCAGTCCTCCCATCTGGCTTCTGCCCCCCACAATTAAGATCACTGTTATAGGTTGAGTTGTGTCCCCTCAACATTTGTATGTTGAAGCCCTAACCCCAGGTACATCAGAATGGGACTATATTTGGAGACAGTGGCTTTACAGAGGTAAGCAAGTTAAAATGAGGTCATGAGGGTGGGCCAATGTGGACCAGTCTAATATGGCTGGTGTCCTTCTAAAAAGGAGAAATTTGGACAGAGACAGGTATAGAGGGAAGACAATGTGAAGAGACACAGGGAGAAGACGGCCGTCTACAAGCTAAGGAGAGAGGCCTGGAACAGATCCTTCTCCAAGTCCTCAGAAGAAACCAACTCTGCTGACACCTTGATCTCGGACTTCCACCCTCCAGAACTGTGGGACAATACACTCCCATTGCTTAAGCCCCCTGGCTTGTGGTACTTCACTACGGCAGCCCCAGGAAACAGATACAGTCACCACACATCTGTCCTGACAGCCGCTCGTCCACCCTCTTCTCACTTGGCTTCTCTGTATTTGACACCAAGACTTGCTTCTCCTCTGGCTCCACGACATGACTCCTTCCGGGCTCCTCTCCACTGCCCGCCTCAGGTCCCGCCTCCTGCTCTTCCTCATCCAGGGGCCTGCCAGGGTCAGAGTTCCTCCAGAGCTCCCCTCTCCTCCCCTGCTGGCCCAGGGTGACCCCCTTCTCGCCGTGGCTTCAACCCCCATCTGTGAGCCAATGACCCTAGAGCTCTCTCTCGCCCACATCTGTGCCAAGTTCTGGACCCAGTATCCACCTGTCTCCTAGACATCTCTGCATGTCCCACAGGATCTCAAACGCATGTCCAAAATCAAGCTCGTCATTTCCTGCCCTCCCCCCACATCCCTGCCAAACCTGCTCCCCCTCCCCATATACTGTCTCAGGGAATGGCACCACCACCCGAGTGTTGCCGCTTCCTCCGGGAAGCCTTCCCTGGTTTACTACTCCTGAGACTAGGTGACATCCTTCTCTATATTCCCAGGCCACTCCGAGTTCACCCCATGGTAGCCCTGATCACATTGTCCTTCATCTGTTTCCTAAAAGTGTCCCTCGCTAGACTAGGAGATCTTTCAGGAGAGGGACAGTCCAATTCGTCTCTATGCAGAGAGGTCTCAGGCACACACTTTGAAGCACCCCCCGGGGGAGCCAGAAATCCTCCCACACAATCCACTTAATGGTTTAGCAATTGTCACTGAAAGAGGCACCATATCACAGACAAGTTTTTATTACTTTGTCCTGCATATAGAACCCAAGAAATATAAAAACATTGCCAGAATTAGTCAAAGGACCCGCCTCCCCAACCAGCCCCTTCCCTCCCTGGATGGGCTCAGATGGGGGTGATGGGGGGATGCAGGCCACCGCCCTCTGTCCAATGAACAAGTTCCATATAAAAATAGATCTGTAGAGGGCTCCCAGCGAGCCGTCAGCCCGCATCACACCAGCACCTGTGCAGGCTGAGGCCCGGGACCCTCTGGATTCTGGGACCTCACTCTTCAGTGGAGGGGAGGCCTACCCTGGATGCCGAAGTCCTGCCAACACAGCCGGGCCCCTCTGCAGGACAGTGGGGGACGGGAGGAGACTTTGACCCTTAGAGCATGACTGATGAAGCCGGAGATAGGGATGAGGCTCCCTCCACCCAGGACGGGACACTGGTCCCCATGCTGTGTCCTTTCGAGGCTTCCAGGGGTGGGAGGACAGAGCCTGGAGGGCACCTGGCATAGGACCCTCTAGCCTTGTCAAAAGTGGAAGCATTATCTCCGTCTCTCCCAGGCCCCCCAAAGTCACCGAGCTGGGGCAGGTGCTTAGGAGATGGGGGAGCAAGGAGTGGGGGGTGCTCCAAAGAGAGACGAGCTGCTGCTGGCAGGCGAGGCCCAAGGCACTGCTGGGAGGCACCGTCCCTCACCATGGGCGCTCCCGGAAGACGCACCGACTCCCCTAGCCTCCAGCCTCCTCCTCATGCTGGCCCCTCGCTTGGTCTCCTCCATCTTGGTCTGCGGAAAACTCCACCAACACTCAGGAAAGAACCCTCCCCCACCTTCGAGGCCCTCTTCAGTGATGCGTCAGCCTCTCAGCCAAGACACCCTCCATACACACACACCAAGAGAGCGTCCATCTGCCCCTCCAGCCCACTGCCATAAGGTCTCCTGTTGGCCCCGGGGCACTGCTGGAAGGCACCCCTGTAGTACTTCTCAGTGCCTGAGCTCACCTCCCCACCTAGTCTGAGCCCCAAGGGCCGGCTCTGTGTCTTGTTCGCCCTTGTCCCTCCTTCCCACCCCTCCCATCGCACCTGCACACAGCCACACCCGGAGCAGGCGTATATCAGGGGGACCTGGACAAACTCAGCCCCTGCGGCCCTATCCAGATCAGCTGCCTTCCTGCTGTCCTATGAAGCCCCAGCCTCACGTCACCACCGCTTCTGGGAAGTCCTTCTGGATAAGGGACTCTGGAGTCAGCTCGGCACAACTGCTTCTGCCAGAGCTCTGCAGAAGCCAGAGGGCGGAGGCGCTCCCTGAGAGGCTGGGTGGCGCCCAGGGGATGGAGCTTGCAGGAGGGGTCTCCTCAAAGTCCCCCTGGGCTATCCCAGGAGAATTGGTGTCACAGAGCAGGACCCAGGACTGTCCCCAGAGCCCCCCTTAGCCCTAGATTGGGAGTTGGGTGCATGAGTCCCGTCCCCGACTCCTCACTGGGCCCTGGCTTTCCATCTGTACAGTGAGGCTTGGCCCAGCCTGTTAGAGAAGGCCCATCTCTGCGAGTCCTGCCGTCACCATATCCAAGGCTGGAGAGCAAAGCTCTTGGGTCCCCTGGGAGAAAACATGTCCCCTCATGCTCTTCCCAGATGTCCTGGCCAGTGAGTTTATAAAAGGAATGCAAAGGGGAGGCCTCGTGGGGCCTCAGGAGAGCACCAGGACCTTGAGTGGCCTACCAGAATCCTCACCCTCATCCTGAACTGTCAGCCCAAGGGCAGGGGAAGCAGAAAGCAGCTCCTGGGTCTCGGACCCTGCAGGTCCAGCCTCTGAGCTCAGCACCACCTTTGCCTACCCGGGCCTCAGGACCAGACAGGGCACAGCCCAAGCACAGGGAGCTGAGGACCCTGCCCCTCCAGGGTCCATCAGGATGGGCTGCCAGGCAGCCCTGTGGTCCCTGCTAGGTCTAACGCGGGCCCATCCATGAGGGACCCGTGCTGCCTGCTGGCCAATGGGTCAGTAGGAAAATGGGGTACCCACTGGGGTAGGCCCTACACCCACTGGGTGTGGAAGACAGAGGGCATGAACCTGACAACTTGAAGCCATGCCTACCCTCCCTGGCCCTGCCTGCTGCGGTCTCTGAGACCCTGCATTTCTTCCCACTGTTATCTCAGGGGGCCTCCTTAGCGATGTGGATCTTTTCTCCAGGGGGACAGGGTCAGCCAAGGTGTTTAGACTAGGAAAAATGGGAGGAGTAGGCAGTGAAATGGGGGAACTGTGGCCCCAAACAAGCTCTGGGCCCACGTGGAGGAGGTGAGCCCTCACTTCTGCATGGGTGGAGCGCAGCCGGCCAGGTCCTCGTCAGGGTTGGGAGAGTAGGGCCCCTCACACCTGCACCCCCTGGCCCTGCAGCTGGAGGACGTGGGCCTGCAGGGCGCTGATCCCGCTGAGGAGGGCCTCCCGATGCTCCGCCGAGGAGATGCCCAGGCTCACCAGGTCCCTGCGAAGAAGGGCTGGTCAGACCCGGCTGGCTCCATCCACCTTCTGCTCTCCCTCCCCTTGGCTGGACAGGAAAGGGCCCAGAATCGGGACAGGCTGGGCCTCCCAAATAGGCGGGGCAAGGCCGCTGCGTTCCTCAGACTCACTGGGCAGCCATGGTGGCCACGGCCTCCAGGCTCCCATAGCCAGCCGCAGTGAAGCTGTCCTTGTAGCGGCCCAGGTCCAGGGCTTCCAGCCACGCGCCCACGGAGCCAAAGGAGGGGAAAGTGGAGAAGGCACGGTCCGCCAGCGGGGTGGGAGGCCTGCGGAGCAGAGGAGCTGCAGTCAGGCGACAGCAGGGATCTGGTCACTCTCCTGAGGAGAGGCCAGCTGTGAAATGACAGGAGAAGGGAAGGACAACTGCGCACCAGGTCTGCCTGGCTTACGCGGGGTGCTGTGCATTCTCAGGCAAGTGGAGAAGGGGTTGCGCCTGAGCCAGCTAAAGGGACTGGGAGTATCTGGCACAGTCCAGGGGTAGGACATATCTAGGACAGTCTGGGATGTGACCCGCATTTGGACATCTAATACTAATTTCACTTATTTTATTTATGGGAATTACAAATTTGTTAGAACTATTACCATATATATTAACCCAGTCAGTGGTCATTGTACCTGGGAGATGTGGGGCAAAATCCAGGACAAGTGGAAGTGATTAAGAAGGATGAAAGGTTAGCTGTGCCGAAGGTAGGTGGGCATATTAGGTCTATTTGGGGCAACTGGGAGAGCAGTCCCGCCTGGACAGGTGGGGGAGGACAGGTAGGGTGATTGTACTTGGGACACATGGGGAGGCCGTGCAGGGAGAGGTGAGGGGTCGGCTGGATCTGGGATGGCTGGGAATACACGGGAATGTACCTGAGACTAGTGAGGGATCAGCTGTACCTGGGAGAGGTGGTCGCGGCACTCTTTGGGGGTTCTGGGTCCTGCACCATCTTGCTCAGGATGCTGTGGATCTGGGAGAACCTGGGCCGCTCACCCGGGTCCTTCTGCCAGCAGTCAAGCATCAGCCGGTGCAGGGGGATGGGGCAGTTCCTGGGGGGCGGCAGCCGGAAGCCATCCTCCACGGCCTTGATCACCTGGGCCACGGGAGCGGTGCGCAGATGGGAGGCTTTAGGTCCCCCCAACACACACACATCCCATCCCCAGGAAGACTCAGTTGGCGGCCAGGCCAGACTGGAAGCAAGTAGACAGTAAAGAGGGGCCTGGGGCTAAGAGGTCAAGGGCCAATGTGCAGAGGTCAGGGAGCTGGAGCCTGAGGTCAGAGGGCAACAGGATCAGAAGGCAAGGAGCTGGAGGCACAGGTCACTCACGTCTTGGCCAGACATGTCCCAGTAGGGCCGTTCTCCAAAGGCCATCACCTCCCACATGACCACGCCAAAGCTCCACACGTCACTGGCAGAGCTGAAGTGGCCAAACTGAAGCGTCTCGGGGGCGGCCCACAGGGCCGGGCTCCGGCCACTCTGGGGGCGAGCGGGCGGCTCAGGGGCAGGGAACGACGAGGTCACATCCAGGGTTCCCACCCACAGAGCCCCAGCCCCAGCCCCACTCGCCACCCTCCTGACTACACATCTGGGGAAGGCACACAGGCTGACCACAGGGTGACGCCCCACTGCCATTTATTCGGGACCAACTAGGAGGAGGGGCAGGGCGGGGGAGTGACCCTGACGCAGCACGGAAGGGGACGGAAGTGGGGAGATGGGGGCTCCAGCGCAGTCTGACGGGAAACAGACAAGTTGGGGAAGGGACCCCTCACCATGGTGGTGTAGACAGCCTCTGCTCGGTCCCGGGGTCCCCGCCCAAAGCCCGAGATCTTGCAGACGAGGCCGCTGCTGACCAGCACACGGCGGGCGGCCAGGCCCCGGTGAACGTAGCCCATCTCTGACAGATACTTCATGGCCGACGCCAGCCCGGGCAGCAGCCCCATCAGCTGCCCGGCCACCAGCTGGCCCTCATGCCGCTGCGGGAGAGGAGGAGACCAAGGCGTGGGCTGTACACTCGGTTCCCCTGGTGCTGTGTGACCCAGGGGAGTCATCTGGCCCTCTCTGGGCTTCAGTTTGCCTTGGGACCCACTAGGTCAGCCTGGCCAGCAGGCATCTTGTTAGGGAACGATACCAACTCCAAGTCCCACCGAAGAGAAAAGAGAGGGATGAAGAATAACACAGACATCAGTACCCCCTCGCCAGGGCCCAGGCCACTCACCCTGAGGAAGCCATCCAGGGCCCCATGGCTCATGTACTCAGTGACAATCATCAAGGTGCTTCCTGTGCCCAGGGACGGGGAACACACACGCTAAGTTGCCTGCTCCCCTCTGCATGCACACGTGCTGCCCCCATCTGGGCCCCAGCCAGGGCCAACATGGCCAGAAACAAGCTTCCCCAATCTCACCACCCTCCCACCGGGCCCAGGAGCCTCCAGGCCAGAGAACAAAAGAGGAGACGTCTGTAGGACAAAGGCCAAGGTCAGGAGCTGCGACCAGTTAGCTAAGAAAGGTCACCACGGTACAAGCGATCCACCCCCCAGAGTGTCACAAGTCACAAAGGTCACTCAAGGTCAGAGGGTCGCCCGGAGGCAGTGAGAGAGCTGAGGCCTTCTCTCCAGGCCAGGCAGCTTAGCAGTTCCCTTCTCGGCTGAGAAAAGGGCCTGGGGCGCAGGGGCACCCACCTCCCACCCACCCTCTCCACCCCCATCCTGTGGAGCAGCAGGCCCTACCTCGGGTCACGACCCCCTCCAGCCGCACCACGTGGCTGTGGTCGAACTGGCCCAGGGTGAGGGCCTCGGCCAGGAAGCTGAGCCTCTGAGAGTCGGAGCAGCCCTCGCTCAGCGTGTGCACCGCCACGGGGAGCTCCTGGCGGCCAGGGAGCTGCAGGCAGCCGCAGCACAGCTCCCCAAACCGCCCTGTGGGGAAACAGCACCTCAGACAGCCCCCTGGAGGCCACCTCGCGGCCAACCTGGGCAGGGTGAGCTGAGGAGCAAGCAACCTCGGGATTGTGGGCCGTTTCTGGCCTGGGACTCAGAGCTCCTGAGCTCAAATCCCAGGAAACTGGGTACCAGCAATGCGACATGGGCTTCCTCTCCTTCCCTCTTCGCCTCAGTTTTCCTCTCTGTGAAATGGGGACTCCTCCTAGCCTGCCTCAGCAGGAGTTTCAAAGCCTCGAAGAGAGGACGTTGCACATGCCAGCACATCAACGGCTATCAAAGCCCAGTGTGACCCAGGAAGGAGGACGGTGACATCTATTCTGCCACACTGCCCCTTCCTGGCCACTGTCTAGCAGGTCTGGCTCCTGGTGAAAGTGGCTGCTTCTCTGAGCACAGGGGCTGAGGGTTTGTAGACGCGAAGAACAGAGCCAGGAGACTGACTGTAGAGAGCGAGCACCCACCATGAGCCAGGCCTGGTGTCAAGTGCTGGGAAGTCCCCACATCAGCTCCAGCTGAGGCCGAGATCATGCCCATTTTACAGATGAGAAACTGAGGCTCAGAGCAGAAGAGGGACATGCCCCTAGTCACACAGCTGGTCAGTGGTAGAGCCAGGACTAGAACTCAGGTATGTCTGGTCCCCAAGCTTGCACAGGCCCTCCCCCACTGCCCCATAAAGGCCTGGGACTAACTTCCACCAGTGGCAGTCTGCAGAGGCCAGGTCTGAAAGGGCCTGAATGGAGAGATCTCAGTGATCTTGGGGACGTGGAGAGGGTAGGAAGGCAGGGTCACAGACTCCTCTGCCAAGCCCTTCCCTGCAACCTGGTAGGCGGAGGTCCGGCTTGGTGGACAGGGCGGGGACTGGGGTGGAGGCGGGGATTCCAGAAATGGGGGCGGGACTTGTGGTGGGGCGGAGGCGGGGCTTCTAGAGAGGGCGGGGATGGGGCGGAGGCGGGGCTCCCGGATGGACACGGCTTCCTGGATGCCCAGCTTGCCTGCTCCAAGGCTCTTCTCCAGTGTGACGCTGTTCGCATCCAGCTCCTTGGCAAACAGATGAACGGCCTGCAGCGGGTCCCCACAGCTTTGGGGGTCCACGAACGTGCGGCGTGTCGGGACTTTGACTGGGTACGCAGAGAGAGAAAGAGCTGGGCCTGAGGAAAGGGGCCTCCACGGCTGGAGGGGTGGGGGTTATGCAATGGCAGCCAGGGCAGGGGTTGAGGAGTGAGGTAGGGTGGCGCCCGCCCCGCCCGAGCCAGGCCCAGGAGACTCACAGTGGAAATACAGCTCCTCCTCATCGTGGGCATCCCGACCTCCTTTGCCATAGCTGCAGGGCCTGGGGAGGTGCAGAGTCATCCTTTGAGCCAGGTGCTCTAGCCCTTCCCATCTCACCAGCACCCACGGCGGTGTCCCTTCAAAAGGATAAGGTCTGTGCCCCAGGGGAGGGACCTTCTTGTCCTGTGGCTATGAAAACTCCTCCCATAGCACACATACAGCCCTGGCCCAGACCTCACCCCTCAGCCCCGCCAGCATTCCTAGCTATTTTCACTTGGAGACACAATGAACATTCTTGCAACTCCAGAGGCGCCCAAATCCACACTCCTGACTTGAAGCCCAAGCTGACCCCTGCCTACAGGTGAACCAGTCAGGCAGACTTGGAAGTCAGGGGCAGCTTCTGCTGGAGCCAGGAAAACAAACACTGAGAGTTCTGCACAAGCCCACTCACAGGTCTGAGCAAAGGAGAAGGGCGGGGCACCACGGGAACACGCAACACATGGCCCTGACCAGGTCTGGGGCCGTCCAGCATGGCTTCCTGAGACAGAGGCAGCCATGGACCAAAGCACTGCGTCAGAGCCAACAAAGCCACAGGCTGGCAGTGGGGGCCCTGACAGGGCCTTGCCGGCCCAGGTGAAGGCTTTGGCTTTTATTCTGGGAGCAGAGAAGAGCCCCCCACCCGCCGTGGGGGGCAGGTTTGAGCAGGGGAGTGCCAGGATTCAATCTGCTTTCTAGAAAGATCATCTGAGCTGCTGCTGCTGTTTTCCCCGCAGGAGATGTCGGTGGCTCAGGCTATGGGGTGACCACGGACACAGAGAAAAGTGAGAAGACTCGAGTCACATGTAGGTGACAGGGCCACAGGGCTTGGAGATTGCTAGAAGGCACAAAAAGAGAAGGCAGGAATGATTCATAGGGTTCTGGCTTGCCCAGCAGCAGCGTTTATGGTGGTGCCATTTTCCAAGATTGGGAGAGGAAAAGTTCACATTTAGACCTTTGAGCCTGCAGGGCCTATGGGGGAAGTAGGGAGGATCGATAAGCAGGGAGTTAGATGTGTGTGTGTCTGGAGTTTGGAAGAGAGGTCTGCTCTGGAGATACAAATTTGGGAGCTGTGAGCACTGCCCAGGGAGAGGATGGAGCCTCAGAAGTGGGACTGGGAGCAAGTCTGAGGACCCCCACATCTAGAGATTGGGTAGAGGAGAAGGCAGCCACGGAGGAGCTCACGAAAGAACCACCAGAGAAGCTGAAGGGAAAGAGAAGAGAAATCAGGGGTGGCCAAGTCACAGGAACCAAAGAGAGAAACAGTGGAGCAGGGGGCAGAGGTCATGTGAAGGCTCAGGAAGAGGAGTTAAGGGAGGCTGGGGAGAGATGATCCCATTTTGATGTAGATGGAAAAGGGGAGAAAGGCTGTCTGTCCCACAGGATGAAGTGGTCACGACACGTGGCTAACAGCATGGGCTCTGAACCTGACTGCACGCTGGGCTGCCTGGCTCCTCCACTCAGTAGCTGTGGGACCGAGTGGCTCAGTTTTTGTGCGTGTGTGTGTGTGTGTGTGTGTGTGTGTGTGTGTGTGAGAGAGAGAGGAAGATTAGCCCTGAGTTAACATCCGATGCCAATCCTCCTCTTTTTGCTGAGGAAGACTGGCCCTGGGCTAACATCTGTGCCCATCTTCCTCTACTTTATATGGGACGCTGCCACAGCATGGCTTGATGAATGGTACGCAGGTCCACGCCCCGGATCCGAACTCGTGAACCCCGGGCTGCGGAAGCAGAGCGCGTGAACTTAACCACTATGCCACCGTGCCAGCCCCGGATCAGTTTTCTTTTAATAAAATCAGGATAAAGCTAGCCCCACCTGATAGCACTATTGCAAAGAGATTACTAAGCACTCCATAAATGTTAACTATTGTGCAGGAGAGAGGGGACATTATAAACAGTGACGGTTCCTGAGATGGTAAGAAGGGGTGGGATCAGGTCCTAGGTGGATGGGCTGGTCCTGGCCAGGAGGTCTGCACCTCCTCTGGAGTGGAAGGAGGGAGGGGTGCAGAGAGGGCAGGTTTGCAGACATGGCTCTGAGAAGCTGGGGGGCTAATGATGTGGTCACAGAGCAGGTGCAACAGACGTGGCTGAGGGAGCGAGCTGCAAGGACAGGGAGCCTGCAGGCAACAGTCTAAGAGCTGGATTCGGTATTTGCGGGGATGGCCAGGTCCGTGTCAGGATACGGGAGAGGGAGGCTGAGGTGGAACAGAGAGAAGGTCCTCGGGAATGAGGAAGTCAAAGAACCGAGAGGCCGAGGGGCGGCACAGGTCGTCCAATGGCTTCTGAAGTCACCCAGCGTGGTGACAGGACTTCCACGAATGAGGGGAACATCCAGGAGAGGTGGGGAGAGATGGAGGGGGCAAGGTTGAGCAGACGGAGGAATGAAAGAGGGTGCATGGTTAAAGGAAATGAGAATCTTCCTCTGGACGACACCCTCTAGTGAGAAGTTCAGGGAGCCAGGATGGGCAGGGGAGGGAAAGTGGAGTGAGGCGGCCACTGCACAGAGCAGGTACCGCACGGGCTCAGAGAGGAGGGGACGGGTGTGAGAGATGTTAGTCTGCAGAGCTGGGACATGCATGCCGGAGGAGCTTGCCTCTGTGCCCATCAGCACGAGACCGGCTGATTCTCCCCACCTCAGTGCTGTTTGATTTTGAGCAGGTTTTGTAATCCGCCCCGGCTTACTCTGCCTGCCCTCGTGTGTCTGCCTCCGGGGCACGCCCGGGCAGCTGCTCCTGTCCTGCAGAGTCTCTGCCCAGAGAGGTGCTCCTTACTCACCCCTCTCCCCTTTCCTCCTCTGCCTCCCTGAGCCCCTAAGCTCGCAGCCAGGACAAAGTGCTCTCAGCCCGTCCATTCCCGCTTTTCCAACAGGTCCAACGTAAGGACGTTTAAACATGAGAGAGGAGCTCACTCCTCCTCTCCTGCCTTCCTGACTCACCTGGCCCAGGCAGAATTGGCTCCCAGACCTGCAGGACGAGGTCCTCTCCTCCTCAGTCACGTTCAGTGCCTCATTCAAGGCCAAGCAGACAGTCAGCGCCAAATGAATGTACCCTGTCTGGCCCACAGGCAGTTCCAGGATGCTGAGATGCGCTGCGATGTGGCTTCCCGGCCAGGCCGCTTCTCTCCTCTGCTCCCCCTGCTCTATCCTCTGCCCATCGTAGGCCAGCTTTCCAACCCCTCAAGTCTGCTGACCTCAGTCCCTGCCTGGTACCCGCCTAGGGTGCCTCTGCATGTGGCAGACTGTGGCCCGGGGAGAAGGGGGAAATATACGCCATGAGGCTTCTGCTGCGTGCAAAAGGACTGGAATCTTCTCTGAGCCACACTCAAGCTCCACATCTTTTCCCCTCCTCCCATCCCCTTTCTCTGCCCACTCTCCTGCACGCTTCCTCCTGCTGGGGGTGGGGGGTTTCTGGTTTATGAGTTCCCCTCCCCCCTCCCACACACATACACACAACATAATTTCTGCCTTTCTTCCCTTTGCTTGTGTTCAAGGGCCTGAAGATCCCTTGGGGGCAGGGGCTGGGGGCCTCTGAGCACCTCAGGAGAATCCTAATCACACTGGAGCAGCCGGAGCTTGGTTCCATCCTCAGTGATGCCTTCTGACATTTAATGAGTTAAGGAGCTAAATCCCCTTCATCCCAGAGCAGCTGAGCGCCGGCTGCTGCAGGAGCAGTACGTGGGGGGAGGGGCTAGACTACACTAGCTGTGCCTGTGTCAGTACAGCAGTGTGCTTGCATGTGCAAATCTGCGTGTGCGCAGATGCAGGTACAGGTACAGGTGCCTGTGAGCACACGTAAATGTGCACAGGGACACGACCCACCAGAGGTCAGCCGGGCTCGGACCAGCCACCTACCTCCTCCAAATGGCCAGCACACTCATCACGGAGCCCAGGACAAGGAGGACTGAGATGGTCACCACGGTGACGACGACCACGGGGCTCTGGTCCCGGGACCCTGAGGCAGCTGGAAGGAAAACCACGAGGTTGAGGCAGGCAGAGGACCAGGCTCCTGGGTAAGCCCCGGGACAGACTCCTGTCCTCATCCCACAACAGGATTCCCACAGCCCCTCTGCACTCGGCTCTGCCTCCCAGCAGCAGAGGGACCACGGTAGCCCCACTAACCACAGTGGCACCTGGAGTCCCAAGAGCTTCCTTCCCTCCCAGGGCAGGGCACCTCCACTGCAGCCCAGCTCTGAGAGAGGAGCAGGGGTTCAGACAGGTGGGCCCAGGCCTCCCTTTTTGCCTTTCAGATGGGCCATGAGACTTAAGGCAGCTCTGCAGGGGGAATGGCCTCTCATCTGAGCTCCCTAGCCCCAATCCAGACCCTGCACCAACCATAACAGTGAGTTAACATTGAATGCACACTTACTCCATTGAAGACACTGTGTCATGTGCCTTAACTAAATGATCCTGTTTCATCATCACAACAAGCCAGTAAGGTGTCATTGTCTCCGTTTTACAGCTGAGCAAACTGACACTGAGAAAAGTTGTGTAGTTTGCCCAAGGTCACACAGCTAACAAACGGTGAACCTAAGATCTGAACCTGATTTCAAAAGCCTCTGCTTTGAACTATTTCCCCAAGGGGGCACCTACAGGACCCCAGGCTCTCATCCCCATCCATCCATCATGTGTGCCAGGCTGGACTAGTACTGGGGAGACAGCGATGAATGAGCCAGAATCCCTGCCCTGGAGGAGTGTGCAGATCAGTAGAGGAGACGGAAACAAAAATCTTAACTGCAGAATGAAAAAAGAAACAGAGAAATGAGCAGAGCTGAGTGGAGGCATGATCATTTCTTCCTAAAGCCAGTAAGGAAGGCTGTGCAGATGAGGTGTCGTCTAAACTGGACCTGGAAGATTGAAAGGGTTGTTGATGATGCTTAGATGCACATGCTGGGTCTGGAAAATGGCAAGTCATCCCACGTGACTGGAAAACAGACTGTATGAACGCAGAGAGTGGCAAGCTATGAAGCTGGAGGGCGGAGGATGAAGGGGACTGGGGGAGGAGACAGAACCTGGAGGGGCTTGAATGCCAGGCCAAGGAGTACGGACTTTACCCTGAGAGCAACAGGGAGCCAAGGAGCCAGGGAGCAATGGACAGAGTTCCTGCCCAGGGGGAAAGGAGTGGGGGTGTCTGCTGGGTTGGGAGCAGGGATGGAGGAGAGGTGCTGGAGAGAGGTAAAGGTTTGCAGTAATTATTGAGAACGGGGAAAATGCTGTGCAGCCCTGAAGACTGAACTGAGATTAGGAAAATATACCTCTGCAGGCAGCCTCGGCGTGGGACAGAGGACGGCCCAAGTCTGGGGACCAGCAGGGCAAGTGCAGCAAGATATCTGGGGCATGAGGGCTGGCAGAGCTGGTGAGTATTTCTGCTGGGAGAATCTGCAGTGGCTAGGGAGAGATGGTGTGGGGCCAGGAGGGGCTGAGAACCTGGGAGATGCTTTTACGATGTCAGAGAGCAAGTGAGGAGGGAGAGGAGAGGAGGGAGAGTTAGAGGCCAGCAAGGCCAGGGTCGAAGAGGGGATTGCAGAGCCCACGGTTCCAGAGGTGGGGAACAGGGTCCAGGGTCTGGCCGGGGCAGAAGGGGGGTGGAGCTTCCAAGGACTGTTTGAAATGAGGTGTCCATGTAGACCCGGAAATGGAGAATGGAGATAGGGTGGTTGTGGTAGGTGGCCTCTGAGATGTCCCCTGGCTTCCCCACCTCCTGGTATTCATTCCCCTTGAGTGTGGGCTGGACATAGTGACTGGCTTCTAGTGAAAAGAATCCAGCAAAAGTGATGGGATGTCACTTCCAAGATTAGGTTACAAAAGACTGTGGCTTCTGCCTTAGGTGCCCTCTCACTCTCTCACTTACTCAGTCTCCAAAAGAGTCCAGTTGCTGTGTTATGAGCAGCCCTATCAAGAAGCCCATGAGGCGAGGAACTGCATGCCTCCAGCAAAGAGCCAGCGAGAACCTAGCATGGAGGCAGATTCTCCCCCAGTTAAGCCTTGAGATGACCGCTACCCCAGAGGACACCTTGACTGCCGCTTGTGAGAGAACCTGAGCCCGTGGCACCTAGCTAAGCTGCACCCATATTCCCGACCCACAGAAACCACGAGTTAACAAATGTTTTCAGCCACTATGTTTCAGGGTAATTTGTTATGCAGCACCAAATAACTAATACAATGGTGAACCATGGTCCTTCATCGTGATCCTGACTTGGGGTCACAGCTCACTGGAAAAAGTGCTCCATTCCCCCATACCAGGGCCACAGCAGAGGAGGCTGGGGAGCGGAGCAGTGTCTACTAACTGAGAAGCACCAAACAACTGGAAACCATCAGCCCTTTTCAGCTAACAACCCCATCTCCTGCCCCCGCCCCACTCACTCCAGCCAAACCCGTGAGCCTTTGTTCAGATGGCTTTCTCTACCCAAGATGCCTTCCCTGCCCAACTCCACACATTCAGATGTTCCCCAGCCTTTAGTACATGGCTCTAATCTCCTCTTGCCAGCACCTGGCCGAGGTCTAGCACAGACAGGCATTCAAGCAAGAAGTGCTGTCTCCCTTCCCAGAACTCAAACTCCTTCAACATTTTATCTCCACTTCCCTTTGGGCTCGGAGCTCTTCCTATCTCGGATTAGACTCATGGAGCAGGTCGGAAAGAATTATTATCTTGACAGCTGGTGCCAGAATGCCTCTTAGGGGGAACTGCCTTTGTCCAGGGAAATACTTTCATGAGCTGCTCGGGGTAGATAGAGATGAGATCCTGAGGGCTGGGTTAGCAGCAGGCAAAACAACAAAGGAGAGACAGCTAAACTGCTCTGCTCCATCATGAAAGGGAGTCTGGGGGTGGGTGGGGCTGGGAGAAGAGGCGCCAGGGGAGAGAAGGGACGGGAGCAGGGGAGAGTGTGATACCCTGGAGAAGCCGGAGCCATCTGAGGATCAGTAGATCTTGTGTTCAGCTTTTGTTTTGTTTTGATAACAGCGTTATTGAGAAATTACTCACATACCGTACACCTCACCCATCGAGAGTGCACACTTCTCATTTTGTTTTGGTTTGTTTATTGCTGCAGTGCAGCCCCCTTGATGTCCCCTAACCCTCGGTGAAGTCTGTCTCACACTCTACAGCCTAGCGGGGAAAGGGGCAGCATCCCACATTTGAGTGTGTATCATGGCCGAGAGGAAGCAGCAGAATGGGAACAAGAATTTAGTGGTCAGAGCGAGAAGTGAATACGAGACTAAAACTCCTCCCAAGAAAAGAGCAGGAATCTTGGAGAGGACACAGGATGTTTCCGTAAGACCTGGGTGGTCCTGAGAGGCAAGGAGACACCAGCTGAGCCCTGGGGTGTAGTTGTTCATGAACCCTGCCCCATGAGCTCTCCTATGACAGTTACCCATCTAACTCATGTCACTGAATAGGTGCTAGTTGGTGGCTTCCAAATTCATGAATTAATTGGGTTGTAATTACACTGTTTTGCAGGCCCCTTTAATTGCACAGATAAGCCCCCCTCCATTTGTCTCCCTGCCCCAGCCCCAGGCCGGTTCTCTGCCCGTTTCCTCTCCACTTGCATGCATCACTTACCCTCCCCCAGGGTCTGCACTTCAATGCTGGGGTTGAAGCTCTGGGTCTCCCAGGAGGGCCCCGGGGAAGCCGCCCGGATCTGAAAGACGTAGCGAGTGGCCGGCTTCAGGTTGGTGACGGTGACCGCAGGCGCCCCTGTCTTCACTGTGGAGTAAGTCTGCTCACTCTGACCCTGTGGAGGGACCAAGAATGAGGGCCAGGGCCAGGCCCAGGGCCACGCTTTTAGGAGAATGACGGGAAAAAGAGCAGAGAGGCAGGAGAAATACCCTGGGTGAGCGAGGGCTTGGTGGAAGAACCTGACTCCAGTTGTCTTGGGAGGTTCCACAGGTTTCTTCCCTAGGCTCCCCAACCCCTTTCTCCACCTCAAGTTCCCACCCACACTTGCTGGTACTTGTGGCTGAGAACAGCCCCTCCTACGAGTAAGAGAAACTTTAGAGAAGGTGCCAGATCCTCCTTCTCGAGGATGGTAATATGATGCACATTAGGGCCTGGCAGTCAGGGGGTGAGCTGGGCCTGACCCCTCAGAGGGAAGAATAAGAAAATGAGCCCTGACACCTGCCCGGCCCTTGTCGGCTACAAAGCTTTTCCTTCCCCCTTGTCATCTGATTTTCACAACTGTCCTGCAAGGCACAGATTCACAGATAAGGAATCAGGCTCAGAAGGATGGAGAGGCTCACCCACAGCTCCACTGGATAGTGGAACGGGGACAGCTGTCACCGAGTGAGGGCCCACTCACTGCCAGCTGCTGTGCCAGACCCTTTAGAAGTCTGACTTTCTCACAACAGCATTTCTATGTCGTTTTATAGGTGAGGGTCACATCAAAGAAGGGTCAGGGTGACACCTTCTCAGTTTCTTCAGGTCCCGTGCTTTGTGTTCTACATCATGCTGCCCCCAGTGCATGTGATAATGGTGTGTATTGGAGATGCTGCCATCATTTTGTTCCTGCCCACAACCCTTTATTAGAGCCCCTGCCAACCACAGCCCCCAGAAAGGCACCTCCCTGATATCCTGTGGCCCCAGTTCTTTGGTCATGGTATTTAGTAATCCGGGCAGACTCTGACCCAAGCTGGGCCAATCAGAATCTCCCTTCCAAGCATTTGAACAACCCATTGAAAGACCGTGAGGCAACGGCTGCAGGACCTATGAGATGGGGCAGGCTGGGAGCAGGGAGGAGGAAAGGGGCAAGGCTGCCTATGTTGGCAGCTGTGATGTGCTATGAGCAAGTCCCTCTGCAGAGGAGGTTGGACTGGTGAACAGAGAGAAGTGGAGATGAGCAGCACTGTGACTCCAGCAACACTTCTGTCACTGGGTGTCAAGAGATGTTCCTGAAGCCTTTCAGATAGACCCCCTTTTGTATTGGCTCCTCTTTTTAAGGGTGTTTGTTCCCAGCAAATTCACACTCCCTAAGGGCCTGGGAGCATCCACCCAGCTCAGCTTTGGATCTCCAGCTATGCTCTGATCCCCAAGTATCAGTTCAAGAGCCCTTTCTAAGCAACTACTGCATGCCTAGCTCCTCCCCAGTGTCGTTTGCTGCTGTCTCCTAAACATCAGGGTTCCTCAGAGCTCTGTGCTGGCCACTCTTCTCACTCACATTCCCCTCTTCGGTCATCTGTCTGGTCCCCTGGCTTCAGCTACCATCTCTGTGCTGAAAGCCCCCAACTCTCTCTCTTTCTCCAGCCCAAGCATCTCCCTTGAGCTTCAGACCTGCAAGTCCACCTGGACGTCCCATGGGCCCTCTGAATGAAGACTACACGAGGAAACTCAAGCTCCCCATCTGCCCCAAACCTGCTCCTCCTCCTCCAAGTTCTCCACCTCACTTAGTGGCACCCCATCCTCTAGACTGGCCATGTCATACACCCAGCAGTGACTCAGGAGTCCCTCCTCCTTCCTGTTCAGCCTCCGCCTCCCCCAACTCACAGCTCTCAATAGACTTCTAGGTTTCAAAAACTATTATCTGATTCAGCAAAGAAATCCTTTGAGTTACTGAGGGGGTGAAATTCTGACACATGAAACACTGAAGCTGAAAGCAGGGTTTCACTTTAATGAATAAAATTTGCACCACGGTGAGAAACAGTTTAGCAGTAGATTACATATCAGATTTAAAGACAATAAATTTATGGGGAAAAGAGAGTGGATTGGGATGTAACTCCATTTGTCAAATCATGGTTGAACTGTAACCATTGATTGACAACAGATACAGGAGGTCAGCAAAAGTCAGCAAAAGTATCCACGAGAATCAATTGGCTATATGGACTTGACAATAAGGAGCAATGTATATTTCTTGTTATTCTTTGTAAATGATGTTACACATTCTTTTTATCAGTAAAATTATAATAACCATTCATACATTCACTGTTCTGGAGAGCTGGTTGTTAAACATTTACCAGCACACCACCTGACCTAGCAACGTGCTCCCATGGTCAGACATTTTTGTAAAATTTGAAACAATATATTTCTGCATTCTTTTTCTTAAAAACGGTTGCAAATTATATGTATGCGATTCAGCCACGCAAAATCTGGATCAGCCCTCAAGAAAGCTCTTTGTCAACTGCAAACACCAGGCAAAAGTGATGAAAACAGAGACTGGTGACGAACGAGACTTGAGGGAGAAAGGAAGAGCGCTGGTGTCCATGGTGTGGAGGGGACAGGAAGAAACTCAAGCCTGGGAGGCCACTTAGGAGGCAGGTGGACGTGTTTAGAAAGAAAGAAGGGCTTTTGCTGGGAGGAGGTTGTGAAGAAAAGGAAGCCGGGCGGCGAGGGGGCAGACCACAGTCCGGAATGCAGCCCCAAGTCCCTCCCAAACCCGACTCACCTTCTCGTAATATCGGATCTCATACTCCGTGCTGTTGGCCCCGGGGGCTCCAGAGGGGATGGGCTCCCGCCACGACAGGGACACACTCTGGGGCTCCACTCGGTCCCTGCGGATCTCATCCTCCTCCCAGGGCGCTGAAAGTAAGTAATGGGGTTCTCGATCCAGATCCGACTGTGGGGCAGGGCCAGGGGGCTGAAAAGCCGGGGCATGAGGGGTTGGGGGCGGGGCTAGGCAAGGGGAGGGGCGTGGCTGAAGGGGCTGTGGGCGGGACAGGAGGCCCCTGAGGGGCAGGGCCTGAGGAGCACAGTCTCCCAGGAGACCAGAGTGAAGAGAGGCCCCCCTCACCCCACAGCTCTCCACTTAAGTGGCTCCCAGAGGGAATAGCGCCAAATGTCCCACTGCCTGCCCACCTCTGCACTCCAGCTCCCCTCATGGTGGTTGGTTCTTATTCCCTGGGCTCTTTCTACACTTTCTTTTTATACTTTTTAAATACTATACTATTTTTTAATGTTTAGAGACATTAGAGAGCAGGAAGATCAGACACAACTCTTCTAATGATCTGGTCAAGAGGTAACATACTCAACACACTAGGAATAGAAGGAAACCACCTCAAAATAATAAAAGCCATATATGAAAAGACCATAGCCAACATCTTACTCAAACAGTGAAAAGTTGAAAGCCTTCCCCCTAAGCTCAGGAACAAGACAAGGATGTCCACTCTTGCCACTTCTATTCAACATAGTAATGGAAGTCCTAGCCAGGGCAATTAGGCAAGAAAAAGAAATAAAAGTTATCCAGATTGGAAAGGAAGAAGTAAAATTATCTCTGTCCACAGATGACATGATCTTTTATGTAGAAAACCCTAAAGAGTTCACCAAAAATACCAGTTAGAACAAATAAACAAATACAGCAAAGTTGCAGGATACAAAATCAACACGAAAAAATCAGTTGCATTTCTACACATTAACAGTGAACAATCAAAAAGAAAATTAAGAAAATGACCCCATTTACAATAGCATCAAAGAAAAAATACTTAGGAATAAACTTAACCAAAAAAGGTGAAAGATTTGTACACTGAAAACTACAAAACATTATTGAAAGAAATTAAAGACACAAATAAACAGAAAGACATCCATGTTTATGAAGTAGAAGACTTAATATTTTAAAATGTCCATACTACTCAAAGTGATCTACAAACTCAATGCAATTGCTATCACAATCCCAATGGCATTTTTTGCAGAAATAGGAAAAAAAAATCCTAAAATTCATATGGAATCTCAAGAGACCATGAATAATCAAAACAAGAAAGAAAAGAAAGATAGAGGCCTCACACTTCCTGACTTCAAAACATATTACAAAGCTATAGTAATCAAAACAATATGGTATTGATATAAAGACAGACATATAGACCAATGGGACAGAACAGGGAGCCCAGAAATAAACGCTCCCTTACATGGTCAAAGGACCTTCAACACACATGCCAAGGCTATGCAATGGGGAAGGGAAAATCTCTTCGACAAATGGTATTAGGAAATCCATTGGATTTCCACTGGGTATCCAGATGCAAAAGAGTGAAGTTGGACCCTTACCTTACACCATATATAAAAATTAATTCACAATGGATTACAGACCTAAATGTAAGATCTACAACTGTAAAACTCCTAGAAGAAAATATAGGGAGAAAACTTCATGATATTGGATCTGGCAGTGATTTCTTGGATATGACACCAAAAGCACAGGAAACAAAAGCAAAACTAGACAAATGAGACTAATCAAACTTAAAAACTTCTGCACAGCAAAGGAAACAATCATCAGAGTGAAAAAGCAATCTATGGAATGGGAGAAAATATTTGCTAACCATACATCCAAGAAGGGGTTAATATACAGAATATATAAAGAACTCCTACAACTCAACAAAAATGACTCACAAATAACCAGATTAAAAAATGGGCAGAGGACTTCAATAGACATTTCTCCAAAGAAGATATACAAATGGCCAACAAGCATATGAAAAGATGCTCAACATCAATAATCACCAGAGAAATGCAAGTCAAAACCCGGTGGCCTATGGCCCCGTGGCTTAGCAGTTAAGTGTGTGTGCTCTGCTGCTGGCGGCCCGGGTTCGGATCCCAGGTGCGCACTGACGCACCGCTTCTCCGGCCATGCTGAGGCCGTGTCCCACATACAGCAACTAGAAGGATGTGCAGCTATGACATACAACTATCTACTGGGGCTTTGGGGGAAAAATAAATAAATAAAATTATAACAAAAAAAAAACAAAAAAACCCCGGTGGCCTAGTGGTCAAGTTCGGCATGCTTCACTTTGGCAGCCCAGGCTCGGTTCCCAGGTGCGAACCTACACCATTCATCAGTGGCCATGCCTTGGTGGCAGGTCACATACAAGTTTTTGTTTGTTTGTTTGTTTGTTTGTTTTGTGTGTGTGTGTGTGAGGAGGATCAGCCCAGTGCTAACATCTGCCAATCCTCCTCTTTTTTTGCTGAGGAAGACTGGCCCTGGGCTAACATCCGTGCCCATCTTCCTCCACTTTCTATGGTACGCCGCCACAGCATGGCTTGCCAAGTGGTGCATCGGTGCGCGCCCGGGATCCGAATCGGTGAACCCCAGGCCGCCACAGCGGAGCACGCACACTTAACCGCTTGCACCACGGGGCCGGCCCCCGCAGGTCACATACAAAATAGAGGAAGATTGGCCACAGATGTTAGCTCAGGGCGAATCTTCCTCAGCCAAAAAAAAAAAGAAAAAACAACCCACAATGATATCACTTCACACCCATTAGGATGGCTACTATCAAAAAAACAGAAAATAACAAGGGTTGGAGAGGATGTAAAGAAATTGGAACCCTTATGCTCTGTTGGTGGGAATGTAAAATGGTGCAGCCACTATGGAAAACAGTATAGAGGCACCTCGAAGAATCAGAATTGCCACATGATCCAGCAATCCCATTTCTGGATATAAGAATTGGAAATGGAATCTTGAAGAGGTATTTGCACACCTATGTTCACTGTAGCATTATTCACAATAGCCAAGAGGTGGAAACAACCTAAATGTCCATCAATGGATGAATGGATAAAGAAAATGTGGTATACAATGAAATATTACTTCACACCTGTTAGAATGGCTATTATCAAAAACACAAGAGATAAGTGCCGGCGAGAATATGGAGAAAAGGGAACCCTTTTGCACTGCTGGTGGGAATGTAAATTGGTGTAGCCACTGTGGAAAACAGTATGGAGGTTTCTCAAAATTTTAACAATAGAACTACTATATGGTCTAGCAATCTTACTTCTGGGTATACATCCAAAGGAAATGAAATCACTATCTCAAAGAGATATCTCTACTCTCATGCTTGTTGCAGCATTATTCGCAATAGCCACAACATGGCAACAACCTATATTCATCACTGGATGAATGGATAAAGAAGATATGGTGTATATATACAATGGACTATTCTTTAGCCGTGAGAGAGAAGTTAATCCTGCCATTAGCAACAACATGGATGAATCTTGAGGACATTATGCTAAGTGAAATAAGCCAGCTAGAGAAAGACAAATACCGTATGACCTCACTTCTATTTGGAATCTAAAAAAGGTAAACTCACAGAAACAGAGAGTAGATTGGTGGTTTCCAGGGTCTGGGAGGTGGAGGAAACCGGGAGATGTTGGTCAAATGGTACAAACTTCCAATTATAAGACGAATAAGTTCTGGGGATCTACTGTACAGCATAGTGACTATACTTAACAATACTATATTGTTTACTTGAAAGTTGCTAAGAGAGATCTTAAATGTTCTCACCACACACGTACACAAAGGTAACTGTGTGAGGTGGTGGATGTGTTACTTGACCTTATTGTGATAATCATTTCACAATATATATGTATATTAAATCATCATACTGTACACCTTAAACTTACACAATATTATATGTCAATTATATCTCAATAAAGCCAGAAAAAAAGAGAAAATGTGGTATATACATACAACGAAATATTATCCAGCCTTAAGAAAAAGGAAATCCTGTCACATGCTACAACATGGATGAACCTGGGGACATTATGCTAAGTGAATAAGCCAGTCACAGAAAGAGAAATACTGTATGATTCCACTTATATGAGGTACTGAGAGTAGTCAAATTCATAGAGACAGAAAGTAGAATGGTGGTTGCCAGGGCTGGGGACAGGGGGAAAAGAGAAGTTATTGTTCAGTACGTATAGAGTTCGAGGGTTTGTGTGTGTGTGTGTGTGTGTGTGTGAGGAAGATCAGCCCTGAGCTAACATCCACGCTAATCCTCCTCTTTTTGCTGAGGAAGACAGGCTCTGAGCTAACATCTATTGCCAATCCTTCTCCTTCCCCCCCGCCCCAAAGCCCCAGTAGATAGTTGTATGTCATAGCTGCACATCCTTCTAGTTGCTGTATGTGGGACACGGCCTCAGCATGGCCGGAGAAGCTGTGCGTCGGTGCGCACCCGGGATCCGAACCCGGGCCGCCAGCAGCAGAGCGCGCGCACTTAACCGCTAAGCCACAGGGCCAGCCCTAGAGTTTGAGTTTTGTAAGATGAAAAGGTTCTAGAGGTCTGTTGCACAACAAGGTGCATATACTTAACACTACTGTACTGTACACTTAAAAATGGTGAAGTTGGTAAATTTTATGTTATGCGTTTTTTACCACAATAAAAAAAATATATTGATGCACAGGTCACAACCCAAAGTAATTAAATCATGATCTCTGTGGGGGGGAACTCAGGCATTAGTTGTTGTTTTTAAGCTTCTCAGTGATTCCAATGTGCTGACAAGTCTGAGAACCACTAGGCTAGATAATGTTGAATGGACAGTAGCCAAAAAAAGACTAAGGCAGGGACCGCCAGGTTACCGGGAGGAAAGAGCATGACTTCACTTTAGTGTGTTGAGCCGAGGGGTTTCCAAGAGAGGATGCTAGAAAGGCAGCTGGATAAGTGGTTCCAGGGCTCACAAAAGCGGTCTGGGAGGGAGACGGAGATCCAAGAGCCAGCAGAAGGTGACTGAAAGACACTCCCCCGGGAGAATGCACAGGAAGAGAGGAGGAAATGCTTTTAGGAAATAAGCCCGAGAAACAACATTTAAGAGACAGGCAAAGGAAGAGGAGCTTGAAAAGGAGGAGCCAGAGAGGTAGGAGGAAAACCAGGAGCAAACGAGGTTACAGAAGCCCAGGGAGGAGAACATGTAAGAAGGTTCTCTCCTGACACTTCTAGTTATTAGCTACTGGTCCACGAGCAAGAGCCCCGGTTTCCTCATGTGTAGAGTGGAAACAGTAATGACACTCATAGGCTAGCTGTGAGAATTCTATGAAGTAATGTGCATGAGGAGCTTAAGCACAATACCCGACACAGAGCAAGCGCTCACTACAAGTTCGCCAACAGGAGGAGGAGTGTCATATGCTGAGAAGGGACGGGGTAAGATGATGATGCAAAGTGCCCACTGGCCTGAACAATAGGGAGTGACTCCAGGGAATTCAGGAGAAGTTGACATCAGGTGGCATGGGCCAAGGAAGTGGAGACAGGGCATGTGGAGCCCACTCTTTGAAAACTGCATGAACGTGGCTTCCAGTTTTAAATAGTATCTCTCTTCCAGCCCCGACCTCCAGTCTTTCCCAAATTCCAATTAAAACATAGAGAAAGAGTTGAAAAGCCAGGACATCACCATAAACCAGTCTTGACAGCTGGTGGCCAGAATGGGGGAAGGGGAGTAGAGTGGCATATTTCCACCTCTGATAAAGCCAGTGGAACTAGATTGAAAAGTACAATTGTAGTGACCCCCCAGGCTATGCTGCCCACAGAGTGTCATTGCCTCCCATCCCAAAAATAACTTGAAAGGTCCTTTATCCTTCCTCCCACTGTCTGACCCTTAAAAAAGAGCAAGGTCTTTGTCAACTGGACAATGCACAGCCATCACTCTACTGCACAGCTGCCTCTGAGGAAAAGTGTTCTTCCTTATCCCCCCGGAGTGCCTCTCAGCCTAAATCCACTTGGGGACGGCAGCTCCCAGAAAAGTCATGGGCACAAAGGGGAGAGAAGTGATGAAGCATCCCAGGAGGTGGCACAGTCCCTTGTAGATACAGGCGGAGGGAAGAGGTAGGAAGGGGCTAGGAATGTCATTTTTTTGAACTACATTTGTTGAAAGCATCAGATGGCCAGGATATAGAGGTAGGAAAAGGTTCCATTTCAGCCCCTCGGAGATACGTTAGATGAAAGCCTGATAAACCCCAAGAATGGAGCTAAACACTGAGCCCAAGCACCCTCTCTCCCACTGTAGATTTGTGATGAAATTCAGCCAGCACCCAAGTGGGGCCAAGAGTGCAGCAGACACTACGGGAAACCTGCTCAACGCCACGTCCTCCTTCCCCGCTGGCTGAGCCCAACTTTTGCTTTAGGGTCTACTGTCTCCCCCAGATGACTCAGGTTAATTCTGATTGTCCTAAAACATCTGTGTGCACTCACTTCCTTTGCTAATGATTGGTTTAGGGTTGGGCTTGTAATCCAGTTCTGGCCAACAAAAGGAGAAATCAGCTAAGGGGAGGAGGGATTCTAAAATAGGTTTCTTAGGGCTGGCCCCATGGCTTAGCGGTTAAGTGCGCACGCTCCGCTACTAGCAGCCTGGGTTTGGATCCCCGGCGCGCACCGACGCACCGCTTCTCCGGCCATGCTGAGGCAGCATCCCACATACAGCAACTAGAAGGATGTGTAGCTATGACATACAACTATCTACTGGGGCTTTGGGGGGAAAAATTAATTAATTAAAATAGGTTTCTTGCTCTTAAAAAGACACCTACAGGTAAGAAAAAGTTCATTTTCTGCTCTGGATGATAAGGATGTGATGTCTGGAGCTGCTGCAGCCAACTTGCCACCATAAGGGAGCCAGCCTATGTGATAAGGATGGCAGAGTGGAAAAACAGAAAGAATCTGGGTCCTTGAGGACAACTGTGTAGCTGCTGAATTAACTGAGCTCCAACTCTACTCTTCTTAGGTAAGCCAAGAAATCATTTTAGTTAAACATCACTTGGATTGTCACTTACAGACAAAAGCCTCACAAAGCAAACCGAAAAACAATTCACACATCTTAGGTTTTTTGGCAAACACCAGCTATTTCCTTGTTCAAGAATAAGTAAACAAAAAACATTAAGAAACTGAGCATATGAAAAAATATTTCATAATAAGCAAACAGGAATATTTTTCTGAAGACTCAGGAGGAACAGATCTTTAAGAGTGACTTAGTATGACAGTTAGAGGAACAATTAAGGAGACTGTTTGGCAGTCTCGAGTCTTCGAGAAGATGAAAGAAAACACAGCCTCCACCAAATAGTAGCAGAAGGCCATGAAGGGAAAAGAGGTGGAGAAGAAAAAGGAACAAGATGAGATGAGATAAAAGTGGAGAAGGTGAAAAGGCTTATGGGCAAACTAAAAGTGCATTAGCAAAACTGAAATATTTAAAAGAAAATTCAGTACAAATATAAGGAATTTTAACAAAATCACAAGCAGAATGGGAAATTTAAACCTCTCAGTCTCCGGAATATCAAGTAGACAATAAGAAGGAAATAGAAGAATTGAATAATATACTTAATATATATAGAGAGAGAGGGAGAACTATAGTACAAAAATAATATACATCACTTTCAAGTAGCCATGGAATAGTTAAAATGTTTACCATACCCTAGACCACAAAGAAAACCTCAATATTTACTTAAAAAGTAAAAATTGTACAACCCTCTTTCTCTAACCATGGAGCCATAAAATCAGAAACAAAAAGATAAACAAAATAGAAGAAAGTCATCCAGAAATTAAAATTCATTCTCTGAAATAATTTTAGCCAAAACTGCAATACTAGAAGAAAACATAGGTATAAATCTTCATGACCTTGAATTAGGCAATGGTTTCTTAGATATGCAACCAAAGAAAAAGTAGATAAACTGGACTTAATCACAATTAAAAACTCAGAGCTTCAAAGGACACTACTCAAGAAAGTGAGACAGGTGGTTGCCAGAGTTGGGAGTAGAGGGTGGGCAAAATGGGTGAAGGTCAAAAGGTTGATAGACAATAGAAACTTCCAGTTATAAAATAAGTCCTGGGGATGTAATATACAGCATGATGACATAACACTGTACATGGTGATGACACCGGCTCAACACAAGGTTGACATAAGGGAAGCCGTATTGGAGAAAAGAAACCATACTGTAACTCTGAATGACCTCTGATTGACTAACCCAGCTGGCTATGTGCCCTCCAGGAGATCTACTTGCTCTGTAGATTTTATGGCCCCTGCTTGTGTCCGTACCTCCCAGCTGCAATAAGATGATAACTTTGTTCTTTTGAATTCCCTAGGAATGTGATGACCCCTAGACAGAGATTCTATGCTGATAGCCATGACAACTGAAAGATCTGATGTGGCAACTCGCAGTCTGTAAGACCAGAGGGTCAACATTCCTAACCCCGCCCCTATAACCCACTGGCCTATATAGCTGCTTCAAGATTCTGTGCCCCCCTTAAAATGGTTCTTTAGGATGCTAGTCCACCATCTTCCAATTTGCTAGCTCATCACTTAATAAATGCCCTTTCTCTGCCACCATCTTGCCTCTTGACGACTGACTTTTGTCTTGAGGCGAGCAGATCGTGCCCTTTGTGTGGTAACAGTGACATAATACTGCAAGGTTAATAATACTGTATTGTATATTTACAAGTCACTAAGAGAGTAGATCTTAAAAATTCTCATCCTAAGAAAAAAAATTTGTAACTAGGTGTGGTGATAGATGTTAACTAGACTTATTGTGGTGATCATTTTACAATATATACAAATATGGAATCATTACGTTGTACACCTGACAAGAGATTTTTCACATATTGAGGTATATGAAGCAACTATTCAGGTTCAAAATTGACTCAGCTTGAACTAAAGAAGCCTGACCTATGGCCTATCAAACATACATTGTACATCTGCTTTAACCATTAAAGAATGCACTTTCTTAAGATAAGAATGCATACTTCCCCTCCTACACCCGATTGGTAACTCCTATATTAGTCCCTTTCCCAACATCAGGGTCATGTTGACCTGCTAATTTGCAACTAAATACCTACTGGAAACTTTGATGGAAATGTATCTTGGGTGTGTTTAATGTATGTTCTTTGTTCTACAGAGATATAAGACTGTACTGAAAACCGTGCTTCTCTGGAACACTTTCTAAGGCCTTCTTGGGTTATAATCCTCACTCTGGCTCAAGTAAAACTCACCTTATTTCTCTTATCTATAGAATGGTTATTGGTTATTTTGCGTCAACACACCTGAAACTAATATAATGTTATATATCAATTATATCTCAATTTTAAAAAGTGAGTGACAACCCACAGAGTATGAGAAAATATGGCTGTGACTGGAGTGATGTATCTACAAATCAAGGAACACGAAGGATTGCCAGCAAACACCAGAGGCTAGAAGGGGCAAGGAAGGATTCTCCCCTGGAGCAGTCAGGGAGCATGGCCCTGCTAACACCTGGATTTCAGACTTCTAGCCTTCAGAACTTCGACACAATACATTTCTTTTGTCTTGAGTCACCAATCTGGTGTTACAGCAGCCCTAAAAAACTAATACAAGGGTCTAGTATCCAGAATATATATACTAAAAAAGAATTCTTATAGCTCAATGACAAAAAGAAAACCAGCACATGAAAAGATGTTCAACATCATTAGCCATCAGAGAAATGCAAATCAAAACCACAATGAGATACACTTCTTGCACACTAGGATGGCTATGATCAACAACACAGACAATAATAAGTGTTGGTGAGGATGTGGAGAAACTGGAACGCTTGCACACTGCTGGGGGGAATGTAAAATGGTACAGCTGCTTTGGAAAACAGTTTGGCAATCGTCAAAAAGTTAAGCAGTTCCTCAAAAAGATAAAAAAGTTAGCATATGTATTAGTCAGATCAGGCTGCCAGAACAACATACTGCAGATTGGGTGGCTTAAACAACAAAAATGTATTTTCTCACAGTTCTAGAGGCTAGACACTCCAGATCAAGATGCTTGCAGATTCGTGTTTATATTCTGGTGAGGACTCTCTTCCTGACCTGCAGACAGCATGCCTTCTCACTGTGACCTCACCTGGATTTTCCTCTGTGTGTGCAAAGAGAGTAAGTGAGCTCCAGTGGCTCTTCCTCTTTTTATAAGGACACCAGTCCTATCAATCAGATTAGGGCCCCTCACTTATAATCTCATTAACCATAATAACTTCCTTGAAGGCCCTGTCTCCCAATACAATCACACTCGGGATTAGGGCTTCAACATATGAGTCTGGAGAGGACACAATTCAGTCTGTAACATTCTATGTCCTAGTGATTCCACTTCTAGGTATATACCCAAGAGAACTGAAAACATATGTTCACACAAAAACTTGTACATGAATGTTCACAGCAGCATTGTTCATAATAGCTAAAAAGTGGAAACAGCCCAATGTCCATAAACTGATGAATGGCTAAACAAAATTGTGGTATATCCATACAATGGGATATTTATCAGCCACAAAAGGAATGACCTACTGATATATGCTACAACATGGATGAACTTGGAAAACATGCCAAGTGAAAAAAGCCAGACCCCAAAGTCCACATATTGCATAATTCCATGTGAATGAAATGTCCAGAATAGGCAAATCCATAGAGATAGAAAGTAGATTAGTGGTTAGTATGGGGCTAGAGGGGGTGGGAGGAATGGGGAGTGACTGTTAACGAGTTTCTTTTTGGGGTGATGAAAATGTTCTGGAATTAGATAGTGCTGGTTGCATTACCATGTGAATATGAAAAAACATTAAATTTACACTTTAAAAGGTATGTGAAATGTTATGGTATGTGAATTGGTATGTGGTTATGGTATGTGAACCCTGATAATACCAATAATGTGAAATATTATGTATAAAAATGTACTGGATGTGACCAAAGCTATACTCAGAGGAAAATTCATAGATTTAAAATGTTAAAACAAAAACTAACTAAGCAATGAACTCACCTAGAAAAAGACTTCAGGAAAGCAGAATGGTATTAATAAAGATAAAATCATAAAATAAGTGACAAAAGTAAAGAGCAGTGGAATTGATAAATTCAAGAGCTGATGCTTTGTCATAACCAAGAAAATAAAGTTCTGGCAAGGATAATTAAGAAAAAAGAAATCACAAGCACACAAGGAAGGAAGATATTGGGAAAGTTTTAAAATATACATTTCTGGGCTAATGAATTAGAAAAAGATCATCAAAAGATTTTCTATGAAAGCACAAATTAACAAAACTGATTCCAGAAGAAGTTATGAGAAAGATTGAGAATATCATCAAACTTTCCCCCGAAAAAGGTACAGGGCCCAGAAAGTTTCCCAGGCAGTTTTGCACGCCTTCAAAGAATGATAATTGTGCTATTTAAACTGTTCCAGAGCAAAGAAAAAGAAGAGATTCTTCCTGATGACTTTTCCAAAGCCAGCACTACCATATGGCCAAAACTTGACAAAGAACACAATAAAAAACACTAATCTCTCTTACAAAAGTAGATGGAAAAAGGGGGCTGGCCCTGTGGCATAGCGGTTAAGTGCGCGAGCTCTGCTGCTGGCGGCCCAGGTTCGGATCCCGGGCCTGCACCAATGCACCGCTTGCCAAGCCATGCTGTGGCGGCCTCCCATATAAAGTGGAGGAAGATGGGCATGGATGTTAGCCCAGCACCAGTCTTCCTCAGCAAAAAGAGGAGGATTGGCATGAATGCTAGCTCAGGGCTGATCTTCCTCACCAAAAAAAAAAAAAAGTGGATGGAAAAAAATATTAAAGTGCAAGCAAATTAATTCAGCAAAATATTAAATTGATAATACACTCATATGCAGTAGGGTGTAACCTAAAAATGCAAAAAGAGTTCACGTTGAAAATTCCATTAATAGAATTCATCATACTGATAGGTCAAAGGAGAAAAAACATGTGGTCATCTTGAAAGATGCTTAAGAAGCATTTTATAAAATTAACATCCATTCCTGATTAAAAACAAAAGTTCAGTAAAAAGTGGAAGGCCAATGGACTTTGGTGGCAGGCAGACATGAGTTCAAAGACAGGTCTCTACTTACTAGCTGGGTGACTTTAGACAATTCACTTGGCCTCTCGGACCTCAGTTTCATCGTTTAAAAGAAGATTATTATTCTATTCAAATGAATTAATGTAGAAAATCATATTGCACAGTGCCAAACACAGAGCAGCACTCAATCAGTGGAAGCTTAGTATTTTTATTAATAAATGGAAATAGAAGAGTATTTCCTTAACGTGATTTCTAAATCCATCTACATCAAAACAAGATTGTTAAAATGGAATGCCAGATACAAAATATATTACATATATTATACAAAAGGGATTTTATAGTAGATAATTCCAGATAAGAATAGAGATAGACAGAAAATATGTGGAAGATATTAATGGTTGTTTATCTCTGGGTAATAGAATTATGCGTGCTTTTTTCTTTTTCTATACTGAATTTTTTAAAATGTAAATGCAATAGCAAATGTTAAATCACAACAGAGACAGTAAAAAACATAACTGTTGTTCCAGGAAAGCAGACAAACTGGGAAATCTCTCCCAAAAGGCAGAGGAAATGGATTAAGAGCTAAAAACGATAAAGAAAGTGACAAGATTTGAGAATCAGAAAATGGATGTACAACCTCAGGCTTAGAGAGATTCTTAAGAGCGAGATTAGAGCTATCTGAAGTTCTAGTCAAAGCAACAATGAAAAAAAATTTCCAGGAATAAAAAAAGATGTGCAGATCAAAAGTTTTACTCTGTTTCAGCCAAACTCAATGAAAAGAGATCGATATTGGTTAAATTTTGTTTTCATCAGTAGGTTAAAGAATTATACAAACATCCATATGTGTGTATGTATATATATATATATATATATATATATATATATATATATATATATATACATACACACACACACACACACCTGTTACTTACAAAAGAATAAAAATTACCCTGGCCTCAGACTTCTCTGCACTACAACTACCAGAAGACACGGAAGTAGAGTCACAAACCAATCATACCTTCTGAGATATGAAAAGACAGACACCATACCTTAACTCACTTATCCTTCTTGCAAAAGATACTTGAAGGTGTACCCCAGCTGATGGAGAGACAAAGCCACAGGAAATTTCAAGAAGGGGGAAGGTGTTGTATAAAAGAGTTGTAGATCTCCATTTATTCATCTCAATTCCAGACTCAGAAGTGCTGACCAGGGGGTCTATTGCCCCTACAGTCTTAACCTATGCGCTTCCTTGTTCTTTTCCAGGACCAGGAAAGAGGGTAACCGATGGATGCAGCAAAGCCCTCGCGCAGGCTGAGGAATGGAGGATCCCTCTTTCTGAGACAGAAGAGAAGGAGGTATGATCCTGTTTCCTACTGAAATTTTTGAAAAGGGGGGACAAAAGATTGAGGGACTTTCCAGCCCTCTTTCCCTGGGAAATTAGAGACGAGGCAACAGCAGAGTTGGGCGTGGGGCAAAGGCTTTCTGCGGGGTCGGGAGAACGGGGAGCGCCCACTGGCTTCCGCAGACTCGTTGAAACGCTCACATCCTCTCCGGCCCAGCGGCAAGCAGTCACCTGCATCCTCAATCCCTCCCTGGTGGCCTTCGGGAAGGGGGCTGACTCTCGGTGGGGGTCACCGGGGGCGGGGATTTGGGGGTCACTTCGTCTCCTGGAGGGCCGCTGGGCGCTGGCTTTGAGGCGGCGTCTGCACCGGTTGCGGTTGATCGGGGGTGGCTGCGGGGGTGTGGGTGCGCCCTGCGGGACGCACAGAGGCGGCCGCGGGGGGCGCGGGCTGTGGCAGGGGGCGGGCGCGGAGAGGTCCCGGCGCGCGGGGCGGCCTTACCCCCGGGCCCGGTGGAGACGGTGACCTGCGCGTAGGTGGCTCCCGCGGCGGCCGCCGGGCCCGAGACGCCGTTGAGCGCGGCCACCCGCACGGTGTAGCGCGCGCCGGGCCGCAGGTGGAGCAGGGTGGCGGCGCGCTCGCGGAGCCCGGCCTGGCGCGGCACGAAGGCCACGCGCGGCCCGCACGGCTCGCACGCGCCCGCCGGGCCCTCGCGGCCGCAGCGCAGGCACAGCAGCGAGTACGTGACGTCCGAGCGGCCGCCCGAGTCGGCCGGCGGCAGCCAGCGCAGCCGCAGCGCCAGGGGGGAGCGGCTCAGGCTGTACTGCAGGTCCCGCGGCGCCGACGGCGGCCCTGGGCGGCACAGGGCGCGGGCCGTCAGGACGCCGGCGGGGCGCGGGCACCGGGCAGCCAGGGGGCGGGGCGGGGCCAGAGAGGGGGCGGGGGGGGTCCCAGGAGGGGGGAGGGAGCGGGCAGGATGGGGGTGGGGCCAGGGAGGGGGGCAGAGAAGGGGGAGGGGGGTCCCGGGAGGGAGGCGGGATAGGAGTGGGGCCAGGGAGGAGGCGGGATGTGGGAGGCGGGATGTGGGAGGGGGGCGCGGCTAGTGATGGGGTGGGAGGAGGTTAGTGAAGGGACGAGGAGGTGGGTATGAGGACCGAGAACCGAGTGTGAGGGGCAGGAGTTCCCCTCCTGGCTGGAGGATAGGGTGAGGTCAGGGCGGTCCACTCCGTGATCCACCAAGAAGCCTAACCTCATCCCTCCGTCTGGACTCTCTCTCTTGTCCTGGTTCTTCCAACCCAAGGCCCGGGACCCCATCCCTACCCCATGGTCCCCTCCCTCCACCCCGCCGTCGGGGTCGCTGGCCCCCAGGCTCCCGGGTGCGGGTGCGGAGCCCCCTGCCCGCACCAACACCTCGATCACGCCTTTATTGAGCGCCCTCCCCGTCCTAACGCATGCAGGAGCGGGACTCACGGGTGCAGGAAGCCGAGGGCGGGTCGGTGGGCGAGCGCGCGTAGCTGTCCTGGCACACGCAGAACGTGGAGGCGTTTTCCAGGGCGCGGCTGTGCTCTGGGCACGGCGAGCAGAGGGGCCGCCGCGAGGACACCTTGTAAAACCCTGGGGGACAGGCTGCGGGGGGAGCCGCGTGAGAAGGAGGGGGCGTCTCCACAGCTTCTCTCTCCCCGCCGTCCTGCCTGCCACCATTACGATGGGGTTTATCTCCTCGAATTGTGATGGAGAAAAGGAAGGGGGGGGTCTCAGCTACCCCAGCACTGCCCCATGGGGGGGGGGGGCAGCTCCTGACTGAACAACGCAATGTTACCGAACACTTAGTGAGCCCTTAATGTGTGCCAGAACATTGGAGTGTTTTACTTTTAGTAATTCGTTTACTCCTCACAACAACCTGTGAGGTATGTGCTGTATCCTCATGAGGATGCTCTGGCCGCCCCGTGGCTTAGCGGTTAAGTGCGCGTGCTCCGCGGCTGGCGGAACCCAGCGCGCACCGACACACTGCTTCTCCGGCCATGCTGAGGCCGCGTCCCACATACAGCAACTAGAAGGATGTGTAGCTATGACACACTACTATCTACTGGGGCTTTGGGGGAAAATAAATAAATAAAATCTTTAAAAAATAAATAAATAAAATAAATAAATAAATAAATAAAAATGAGGCTACTAAGGCTCAGAGAGGTTAAGTAACCTGCCCAATGTCCCACAGCCAGTAAATGGTGGGGTTCCAACGCAAGCAGACTGGTGTCAGAGCCCACACCATACTGCCCTAATGCCCACTGGAGGAAAATGAGCCAAACTTTCCAGTCTTGATGTGAGGACAGAAGAGAGCTGGGCCTCCAAGGGGTGTTTCACAGTTACCCAGAGATGGACACCCACACACTGCCAGTTACACAAACACTGACACACACACACATACGTGGTTGTCAATGCTCATCCTCCCTCCACCAACATTTGGGGTTAATGCGTCATAAATCCTCAACTCGCACACTCGCTTCCAGTTTGAAAGTGGAGCCAGCCAGATGGAAGGGAGAGGAGAAAGAAGAGGGCAGTGCGAGCTCCCTGGTTCTAGACTTGAAACCACCTCAGTTACTTCGCTTCCCTCGTTTCCCTCACTTGACCCAGAACATGGGTTGTTAAGAGCACAGGCTTTTTATATCTGAACAACCTGGGGTTGCAGCTGTTGTACCACTTATTTGCTGTGTGGCCTTGGACAAGTTGTTTGACCTCTCTGAGCCTTTCATAGAGACCTACCTCAAAAAGGTTGTTGGAGGGTTGACTGAGATAAAACGTGTAAAGCACTTAGCCAAGTGCAGACAACATTTACGCAATAATGGTAGTAATTACTGTTCCTCTCTCACAGGCCTGAAGTGGAAACTGCTAAACACCCACTTAAAAAATTTCACACCAGCTGGGCCAGGGAGGGAGGCAGTGGCTCCTGGCCCCTCCTCTCAGAGCTTGGGTGGTTCTCACCTCGTTCCCTGCCCCCACCGGGACTTCTCTGTCCCTTCCCTCCAGTTTAGCTGGTTGTGGAAGGCTCTCCAGCCCCGAGAGGACATAGTACAACAGAAGGGATGCAGACTAGCCCTTAGGAAGAAATTTCAGCCTGTCTGGAGAAGAGGGGAGGGGCGGAGGGTTTCCATCGTCTGGAAGGCATAGGCTTTCGAGAGTCCATCTTGCCTAGAGACCTGGGCAACCCCATTGGAGCAGGGCCTCAGCAGCCCAGGAGCCTTTGGAAGTCTCTGCCTTCAAGCATGGGACCTGCGAACATCGCAGGACCTGGGCTGGGACTCAGAAGGCCTGGGTGCCAATATTAGCTCTGCCAATATTAGCACTTCCTGTGCCCCTCTGGCCTCAAGAAACCGTCAGGCAAATGGGAATAATAACCATGGCCTGCCCACTTGAGTCGATCTGTTTGCAGGGTCTCACAGCTGTAGGGAAAGAAGGCCAGAGGCTCCCTGTCTCTGTGTGTATGTGGGCGTCTGCTGTCCCAGAGATGGGTGGTCCCATCAGAGACAGCATTGGTTATCTCTACTCTGAAAGGCTCTGTGTAGAAGAGGTTTGTGTGGACGGGCAGACAGGGGGCAACTCCTGACTGCTGGCCCCTCTCTCTCGTCCTCAAGGTCAGAGTCAGAATTTCAGAGGTCATCTAGTTCTACTCCCACTGGCCCAGTCCTCCAGCAGCTTTCCCAGCAGTAGCCACAGTCTTTGCTCAGATACTTCGTAATGAGGAGCCCACCTTCTCGAGGTTGCCTCTGCTGAACAACGCTGGCAGTTAGAAAGTGCTTCCTTATGTTGAGCCCAAATCAGCCTTCCTGTCTGTAATCTCCCTCGTGCCACCCCATCATGCGGAGCACATCTGTCTAGGCGGTCTACAGAGATTTGAAGACAGGTCATATGCCCTGATTTTTCACAACTACCCCACCCATGCCACACTGAACTCTTCCTTTCACACCTCTGGGGCTTGTCCTATAATGTCGTACATCCCTTCTCTCCTGGCAAACTCCTCTGATTCTCCAGACCCCGGTTCACAATAATACCTCCCCTGTGAAGCTCTCCCTGGCATCCTCCCCAGCTCTTTACTCCCCAAGGCAGAGCTGATGCCATTATAAGTGGTTTGTCTGCCCTCAGCCTGAGGAGAGGGAGCTCAGTACAGCTCCGGAGTGAGATTGGGTTTCTGAGTAAGAGTGTGTGTGTGTGTGTGTGTGTCATTATGCAGAGTGTGGATCTAAACCTCTTCCTCCAGCCCCAATCCATTCATTCAACAACTTTTTGTAGCATCTCCTATGAGCCAGGTGCTGTGCTAGGCTCTGGAGATACAGCAGCGAATAAAACAGACCAGGATCCCCCTGTCCACTGGTACAGATGCCCTCCCTCCTACCTCACAGGGAGAAGAGAGGCCATCGGCTGGTAGTTGCCTCAATGTCTGGCCATCAAACCCACAGACACCTCCATCCACACCCATCTGCCCTCTCCTCCTCCCCTCCAGGCCTAGAAGAAGGGATGAGGGCCTCCTGAGGCCAGCCCTCCTCCCTCACTCTGCATCCCGCCCCTTCACCTCCTCCCAGGCTGCATTCCATCAGGCACCTGCCTCCTGATTCTTACACTACTCCTTCTCTACTGGCTCTTCCCAGGGACGGAGCGAGGGAGTGGAGCAGTAAAAGTGGTCCCTTTAGGGTGCAGGCAGTAGGGCACTGTGTATAGAGTATTTAAAAACAGTGAAACTGACTAAAACATGGCCTGCTTTTTATTAGCAGCATGCATCAGCAATTCTAACCCACATCAGTAATAAAATACTTCTTCCTCTGAGGCAGACTCTTCCCACTACCCCCCTCTTTGTACCCCACTGGCTCCTTCCCTCATCACATAAACAGGGCTCCCATCTACAGTACAAATCCTGTCTCAACCCAATGTCCTCCTCAAGATACCACGCCCTCTCCTCCCCTTTCATATCCAGCCTTCCAGAGGGTGGTTTACATTCCCTGACTCTAGCTCCTCAACTTCCTCCATCCTTCAGCCTGCTGCAGCTGGTCTCTCTCCATCACTCAACTGAAACTGCTCTCCCCAGGGCCACCAAGCAGACATCATCTAATCCTCACCCTACCTGACTACTCACCCACACTGTAGGCCATTCCCTCCCAGACACCGCCATCCCCCTTGGCTGCCATGAAATCACGCTCTCCTGGATCCCTCCGACTTCTGACCTCTCCATTGCAGGCTTTTTTATGGGCTCCGATGCTTCTACTTCCCTTAAATGTTGCTGTTCTGTGAGACTTCGTCATTGGCCCTCTTGCTTCTTACCTCACACATTCTCCTTAGTGTGTCCCAACCACACCCACAGCTCCCAGTGGTATCTATCTCTCTGTTGCTGAGCTCCAGACCCACTTTCTAGCTACCCCCGCTTGAATGCGCCATGGACACCATAAGTTCGGTATGTCCATCCATGTCCCAATGAATGACCCTCTGTCCATTCAATCCTCCAGAAGCACAGGAGTCGAAAAGGACTCCTTTCTCCTCTCGTGTCGCGTGGTCATCAAGTGCTGTGGATGCTCTCTCATTATCATATCCATCCTCATCTCTCAATGATCTCTGCTACTGCCTTAGTTCAGACCTCGTGCTCTTTCTCCTGGACTGTTGTACCGTCTTCCTTCTGATCTTCTGGCTTCTAATCCTTCCTTCTCCAATCCTGTCTTTGTAATTGCTGCTCAAGGGGTCTTTGGAAAATACAAATCTGAACACGTCAGACCCCTGCTTCAAATCCTCCCCATTGGTCTAAAGCATAAAGTCTAAGCTCTTTATTCCAATGTTCAAGGCACTTTATCATTTGCCCCCACCCTTCTCCAGCCCCAACACCCCTCACACCCCCAAATGCCCTCTGCTCCAGCCATGCTGACTTGCCTATCCCCACCATGCTACATTATCTCCTGCCTCCATGCTTCTGCACACAGTCTCTTAACCCAGAATGCTCTTGGCACCATCTCTCTTCACCCTTAGAATTGAGTTCTCCCTTCTGCAGGCTTCCTCAGCTCTCTTTTGATATGTATCACACCCTAGGGTAACCATTCATTCACCTGATACATTTCCATTGGGAACCCACCATATGCTATATCCTGTTCTGGACATTGGGACATTGGGCTACAACCCATTGCCTGAGCTCAAGAAGTTCCTAGTCCAGTGGTAGAAGCACACATAAGTAGACCACTGCATACCATGAGGTAACTGCAGAAATCGAGGCTGCACTGGGTGCTGGAGAGCACAGAGGTGGATCCCAACCCTACCTGGAGAGCTCAGGAAGGTTCCTGCCTCCAAGTTCCTTACTAAACCACAAGTTCCCCAGGGAAGAGATGGTGACATTAGTCACTTCCTACCACTGCATTAATTCCTCTATTAGAGCATATATCACCCTGTTGTGAATTTAAAATTTTTACATCTCTCCATCTAAACTGTGAGCTTCTTAAGAGCTGAGACTATGCCTGATTCATTTCTGTTGCCCTAGCACTCAGAAAAGCACCTGGCTTATAAAAAGCATCACTTAATCTTTCTCTGTTAAGTGCACATATCCATACCCCATCAGTCCTCAGAGCCACAGATAGGGGAGAGAAGGAGAGGTCTGTTCCTGGTGCCCCCACAGACCTGAGAACGCAACAGAACCCCCAACATGGAGGATCTCCTCCACGGGGCACAGTGACTCTAGTTCAGAGAGTTGGGTGAGATCTTAGTAGTCATCTAGTGAACCTTCCAACGTCTCTCTCTATCTCCCTGCCAGCCTCTAACTTGCATATTGTCAGTGACAGTGAGCTCACTCCTTATGATGTAACCAATCCCACTAGCCCATAGCTAGTAGAGTTGAGCTGCTGTGGAGTTCTTCTTCATGCATAGGGGAGGCAGCATGGTGTAGTAGAAAGAACTTGAGAGTTGGGCAAATCTGGATTCAAATCTTGGTGCCCCATTTCCTAACTTTGCAAGTGAAATGTTAATCTCTCTGAGCCTCTGTTTTCTCATCTGCAGAATGGGGATAATGGTAACTTTATCGCTGTGAATAAACGAGAAGGCCTGTGTGAGGTGCTTATCCTAGTGCCTGAAATATAGGCTCCTAATGCCCCCTTATATGGAGTCAAACTCACCTCCTAGTAACTTCACTCATTGGTCCTGGCTGGACCCACTGGAAGCTCCACAAAATGTCAGGACTCCGGGGTCCACAGCCCATGGCTTCTCCACTCCCCCTTCTGCCTCTTTCATCTAGGGCGCACTCTCTCCCAATTGCCACCTGCGCGCTACACTGCCACACCACACCCCCTAGTCCGATGGATACCTTCACAGATGTCACCACGTTCCTGGAATCCCGCACTGCAGCTGCAGCGGCCCACGGGCACCAGCCACTCGCCATCGGCGCCGCAATGCATGCGCGGGGGGCTGCCGGGCTCCCCTTCTGAGTGCGCCACGCACGTTCCGGTCACCTCCACCAGCGTGGAGAAGGCGCTCTCAGCCGCGGTGGCTGGGAACACCGCCAGGCCCCGCACCGTGGCGCGGCACTGCTTGTAGTAGACGCGCACGGAGACCAGCGCCACGCATGCGCCCACGTCCTGGAAGGCCAGGTGAAAACCTCGCCGGCTGAGCGGACCAATCTCGCGCACCTCTGTGTTCAGCTTCATCTTGCGCTCGCCCAGGTCGCCCTGCGTGAAGCTCTCATCAGCCGCGATCGTGTCGATCTTGCGGGGTCGGCTGCCGCCTGGGCGGGGACGCCCGAGGCCCAGGTCGGCCTCGGTTTCCAGGTAGTAGACGTTGAAAGTCTCCTTGCAGGTGCCCGCGGCGCCGGGAATGCTACTGCAGTCGCGCAGTGTGAACTGCAGCTCCACGAAGATGCGCTGCCCGCGGCCGCGGCTGATCCAGCCAGTCTGCAACCAGTTGTCCTGGTTGGGCTCCAGCACGTTGCACACCTGGTACGTGCGGATGGGACGGTCATGTTCATCCACGCCGCTGATCTCCTCCCACTGGGGTGGAGAACAAAGATGTGGGAAGCTCAGAGCCAAGGCGCCCCCAGGAGGTCGAGCCCTGGCGGTGACAAGCTGAAAACCCCCTTCCCCATCATTTCGCATTCTCCTCTTCCCCCCTAACTCCCCATACACACCCCTGAAATTATTAGATGCAGAGCTGGGAGAAACGTTGGAGGCGACTGAGTCCAATCCTTAATTTTACAGATGGGGAAACTGAGGCTCCAGAGGGAATGACTTGACCAGATATGCACACCGACTTAGTAGCAGAGCTGGGAATGATGCCTGGAGTCTTCTGGCTCTCTACCCAGTGCCCTTTCCATGACACCAAGCTGCTGTCACACTGCCACATCACCCTACCCCCACCCCTAAGTTTCCAAGCCTCTTGTAGGATTCCAAGTCTTGCTTGTTCTTTCAATCCATAAATCAACAACACTGCTTGTAGGACCTACTGTGTGCAAGGCACTGTCTAACATTGGCTCCATCCAGCTGCCACATTTCTGTTCCCAGACATAGCCGGTTCTCTTCTCCCTTATCTTTTTTTTTCCTAATAGGCCACTCTGGTTTGAAGCCAGGGCTGCCAGAGACCACATGCTCTGAGCAGCATTTTTATCTGCCATAACCATGGGGGAGCTAAAGGGACTGAGTCCTGGACCACCAGAGGATCCCTGGGACAGGGAGGGAAAGGTTACACTTACCCCATTACTTGGCAGTGCAGTCCAGCCCAGCTCAGCCTGGGAGGCTTTGGAATCCAGGAGGATGACTAGGGAGAGGGGAGAACAGAAATGTCAGAAAGCCAGAAGGTCAGGAGGGTGAGACCCTTTGGTGACCTCGCTGTAAATTTGCTAACTGAGGAGATGGAGAATGTGACAAAGAACAGAGACAAATTTTTCCCAATCCCTACCTCCCCACGAGGTGGGTGTGAGTAACTCAAGTCAGAGAGAGGTAGCCACAATGATTAGGGAAGGAGCCTGTATTAGTTTCCTGTGGCTGCTGTAACAAATTGCCACAAACTTAGTGGCTTAAAACAACAGAAATTTATTCTCTTACAGTTCTGGAGGTCAGAAGTTGGAAATCAGTTTCACTGGTCTAAAGGGTGTTGGCAGGATTGGCTCTTTCTGGAGGCTCAGAGGGGAGAATCCATTTCCTTGCCTTCTTCAGCTTCTAGAGGCCACCTGGATTCCTTGGCTTGTGGCTCCCTCCTCCATCTTCAAAGCACATCACTACAATCTCTGCTTCTGTCATCACACCATCACCTTCTCCTCTGACTGACTCTTCCTGCATCCCTCTCGTAAGGACCATTGTGATTACATCAGGCCCATCCAAATAATCCAGGATAAATATCTCCATCTGAGGGTCCTTAACCACATCTGCAAAGTCTTTTGCTGTTTAGGATAACAATCACAGGTTCTGGAGATTCGAGTGTGGACATATTTGGGGAGTCATTATTCAACTTGCCAAAGAGTCCTCTAAGACTGGCTCTAAAATGGGAGGGGTTGGTAACCCCCCTCCCCCCCTCCCCAGGTTCCCTAAACTGTAACTGAGTGTCAAGAAGAGGGAGGAAGTGAGCATATGAGAAGATTCCTGTATTCATCCCTGAATCCACTGATACTCAGGGGCTCTTCTGAGTTCCAGAGTCACCAGGGGTGGAGGAGACTTGGACCTTTTTAGTTTGACTCCCAGGACCTCTGGGAAAAATGAAAGGGAGAGACCCTGCCAGCAGCAGGAGAAATAAAAATCTCTCATCTGCTCAGCCAGCCCCTTTCCCAGGGGCTATCATCTCCACTCCCTTTGAAAGAATGTCAAATGTCCTTTATATATAAATCCATGACCTCTCCTACATAAGGGAGGCTTGGAGTCACTTTCTTCCTCCAGGATGCATTGGACTAGCAATCTGAATTCTGATCTCAGTATCAATCTCAGAGAAGGACTGGTTTGGACAGCACAGCAGCAGCTCAGAGGCAGGAGCCCAGGCCATCCCGAAATCTTGGAAGATTACTCATCTGGAGCTTAAGCAGGGGGTGGGGCTCCAAGGTGAGGGCCTCTAAGAGAGTTGGCCCTAGCAGCGTCAGCGACAGTGGGCAGGACCACCGACAGCGTCCCGATTTCGGTACAACTAATAGCACATCGGAATTGCGTATTGGAAAGCGTCAGAGATCCAGCGCCCCGACCAGCCCCGCCGTCAATGCCTCAGATTCCAGCTCCTCAAGATTCTGCACCTGGTTATGATGCCTCTGGATTCAAATGAGCGCGAAGCTCCTTCAAATCCAGAATTAAAGGCGAGACGCAGGCTCCGGACCGAGCCGGCTAGTCTACGCTCCAAATTCAGCACTGCGGACAGCTCCCTATCAGCACGTCGGACACCTCCCAGCCCCAGTCCTCTCCTCCCCCCGCCGCCAGCGCTCCACATCCTGTTGGCCACACAGTGGTCATCTAGCCCCCGCTATTCGGACTCCATCCCGTACCCTCATACTCTGATCTCACCTCCGCATCTGTCTCCTCTGTTCTCTTCATCTCCCCGCCCCCACATCTCCCACCTCCAATCGCTCAGCCTGTCCGTCTCACCGGCCCTTGAATCGCCACCTCTGGCTCCCACGGTTCCAGGTCTCTGTCTTCCCCAGCCTCCGAGGTCTCCAGCCCCAGAGCTCTTCAGTGCCACTCTCGTATCCATTGCTTAGCCACGTTTTTCTCTGTCCAGTTCTTTGCTTCCTCCGGCCGCTTGCTTCAAACCCCAATACAGACTCCAGCCTCTCCATACGACCCCTTCCCTCAGCACCCCAGTTCTCCAGCCCCCTATCTGTTGGAATCCCACGCTCCAAGAACAGCCACCAGGCTACTCACCTTCCTCGGCGGTCCCGGGCCTCCCTGGTCCCAAAAGCAACGCGAGACAGAGTGGCATCAGGCAGACGAACAGGCGCAGCGGATGTGGGCCAGCGCCAGTCTCCATGGTCCGCAGACCGAGCTGTCAGTGCGGCGGCGGCTCAAGCCGCGCCAGCTCCAGCAGCGCTGAGCAGTGCCCCCAGACTCCAGAGCCGGCTGGGGGCGGGATCTCGCCGGTTACCATCATCCATGGGGACCAATCACTAGGCACCACCGAGGCAGGTCCACCAATCCTCGCCAGCAGAAGGTGGAGGGGTGGAGTTTCATACGCCAGGGGCGGAACAGCGAACTGGAGGGGGAAGGAAAGGGTCCCGCCAATCTCCAAATCGTGGGGGTAGGGCAGCGCTGATCGCTGGCCGGGCTCCTGGGGAGGAGGATGAGCTGGCGTCGGTAGCCCAGAGCGCTAAACCTTAGCCTCTCATTCCTGAGAAATAGACATTGTGGGCGTGGCTTAAGGAGGGGCGAACCTCGGAGTGGCAGCGACGCTTGCAGCCCCTGAGCTAGCCTGGAAGCTCCCTTGTTCCCAGGACTTGCACGGGGTTTTGAAGCCTGATGTCCTGACCCCAAGCTCTGGAGAGCGCCTCTATCTCCCAGCTCTTGGCTTCTTCCTGTGTCTGCGGCTCCTGGTGTCTCATGGCTCGATCCCGCCCCCTTTTCTCCCCGCCCTCATCACACACACACAGCGGCAGGAGGAAGAGGCCAAACCCGGACCCAGAGCTACTCTAGAAAGGAAAGCAAATTGGGAGACAGAGTCCCACCCTACCAGCCGCTTCCGAGGCTGGGAAACCATGGGGTCGCCAGGATGGGGCGGTGGTAGATTTTGCATGAACGATTGGGTCCTCAGGTTCTTGCTCCTGCTGCCAGGACACAAGCAGCACTCTCCACAACCACCCCATTGCCCAGTCTGCTCAGAGCCTGGAGTTCCCCGCTTTGCAAATCTCTCTCCGCCCACCCCAGGGAACTGATGAGGAGCTCAGGGGCCGGGACTCCTAGACATCTACGAGAGAGGCAGAGCGATCCTCACAGAGTTCAACCAGCCCTGAAGAAGCCTCAAGAAAACGTGGAACACGACCTCTATCTAGTGAAGGTCATTTATATGCTCGCTGAGGGTTTAAGACATTGGTGGTGGGAAGGGCTGGGGCCCTCCAGGACTAGGGAGATGGCTATTGAGCGCCACCATCTGGGCTGAACTTGAGCAGAGAAAGCTCCACCCACCCTGTAGCTTTGCAGAGCTCTTTTCTTGGGGGACCCAACCCCTCTCCCTTTGGAGGCTATAGTAAGCGGAGAAGACTTGAGAATGCATGTGAGTCCTGTATTTACATGACCTGTGTGGCCTTAGTGCCTGTTCATTTTGTGTGTATGTATTCCTCACCCTGCCAACCAATATTTACTGGGTGCCATGCTCTGTGCTGAGGATACCTGGGTGAATTGCCCTGTCTCTGCCACAGTCCATACCTCCTTGGGCACGGAGTATAATGAAAATTCCTGGCATCGTAGAGCACTGGCCATTTACAAGCTGCTTTCATGTGTCATTTCTGTGTGTATGTGTATGTGTGTAGTAGGTGTACACGCACTCTTGCTCGCTCACGGACATACTTGCTGGACAGCAGCAATAGGGGGAGTGGCTGCGAGGAGTTGAGCTCCTTTGCCCGTAGAAAGAAAGGTCATCAGGAGGGGCTGGGGCTCCGACACCGCGGGAGACTGAAGCCCGCTGAGGAAGCAGAAGGAGGTGTGGCACCCGGCCCATCTTTGGATGCAGGTGGGGCCTCTGAAATCAGAGCTACCTGAAGAAGGGCTCTTACACCCCCACCTCCTTCCCATCTTCATTCTCCTCACGCTTGCTTTTTCCCCTCCCCCTCCTCCCAGCGCTGGAAGATGGTATTTTTAGAAGCTGCTTAGAGACCCAGGACTCCTTTCATTTCAAAATGAGTCCTCACTCCACCATCCCTCACCCCTCTCTTCAAAACCGGGTCCCATCGCCTTTGCAGTCTCTAAGGTGCCAGCCGTGGATTCTTACCTGAGTTCCAGGGGCTTCAGCCCAGAAGTTCTTACTCGTTATACTAAAACAAAATGCAGGCTCTCAAGGATCGTTCAAGAGCCAAACAGATGGGAGAAATTATCTGGGGGAAAGCCACATAGGATGCCCCAATAAACCCTTGGCTGTTGGGAGTCTGGTTCCCACTCTCTCCCACCACACACACCTGCAGGCATTTCTGGGAAATTGCCAGATTGAGATCCTAGGAATGGAGGAAAGAAGAGGAAAATGAGTGAAATAATCCTTCTCTTTCTTCCTCTGAACAATTCATTTGTAATAAAATCAGAATGGAGAGGCCCCAGTGTATGCGGATATATGCAAATCAGCCAGATCTTAATGAGTTGCTCCAAGGCGGCCTCCACTCTACCGGGAGGCTGAGGACTAGACTTCTCAGTTAAGAAATTCAGGAGGGCCCTGAAAGGAAACTGTCATGGTTTATTGTGAACTTTATGTCCTGGAGGCCAGTCAACCAAGGGCCAGGTTAGATCCTTCCCTGGAATAGCGAGCGCCAGGGTGGGTGGCTAGGGGAGAGGGAGGTTTGGGGGGGAGGGGGGTGAAGTGGCGGGGGGTGGGGAGCGGGGGGAGGGGGTCGGGGGCGGGAAGGTGTTTCTGGCCGTGGTGCTGAATTGTCAACCCGCAGGCCAGGTGTTTCTGTCCGTGGTGCTGAACTCACCAGAGTCTGGCCCCTCCATTTTCAACTGGACCTGGGACTTCTCCACTACCGCCCTCTGATCCTTAGCCCAGGGCTCAATGCCTACTCCTCCAGCCTATAGCCAAGATCCAGTGAAGTCTCCAGGAGGCAAGCAGCCTTACTAGCTGGAGTAAGAGCAGAGGGGACTGGAACCCATCCGCGAACTCTTGTTTACTTTTCTTCTCCTCCCAAACCCCATGTAGGGTAGGGTGGAAGGGACGCTTCTCTCCACTTCTACCTCACTATCTCCAGGATGATGGGGAGAACACTTGTTGGAGCTGAGCAGCTTAATTTAACATCCAAATAATGATAAGGGGGGTTAGGGGGGCAGATTCAACTTTACTGCAATCTTCATCTCCAAGTTACTGCAAGTTACAATCCAGAGGCTGAAAAATTGATCTCTTCCTTTTGCACAGATGCAGAAAGTACATTCATCCTGGCTGGACAGAGAAGGTCATGTCCTCCCTGGAGAAGACTAAGATTGCTCCAAATAAATCAGGGCCAAGCCCTGCTCTCAGGAAAGAGGGCAGGGAGGGAGCAAGGAGCAGTGGGGAGCCCCATTGCTCAAAGGGACAATTAGTCTCTTTCCTCTTCCATTCCGTCTCCCACTCCCCAGCCTAAGAAAGAAATAAACACACCCGGGGCCAGCCCGGTGGTGCAAGCGGTTAGGCGCGCACACCTCACTGTGGCGGCCTGGGGTGCACCGGTTCGGATCCCGGGCGTGCACCGATGAACCACTTGGCAAGCCATGCTGTGGTGGCGTCTCATATAAAGTGGAGGAAGACGGGCACGCATGTTAGCCCAGGGCCAGTCTTCCTCAGCAATAAAAGAGGAGGATTGGCAGATTGGCAGATGTTAGCACAGGGCTGATCTTCCTCACAAAAAAAAAAAGAAAAGAAATAAAATACCCAAGGTGAATTCTTTTACAGGACAATAGACTAACAGACAAAAATAAGATAAAGGCTATAAACAAATGTTTAAATTGTATTTTTCTAAGATAAAGGAAATATAAAACATTTAATCTATTGACTGAAAATTAAGCAATGAAAACCTTTAAATTATCAAACACAACTACTTAGCCTTTATGAGCGTCTACTTCCCCTCTGTAAAATAGGAATGAAAATGCTTTTAGAGTTATTGTAAGGTAGAATACAATTTGTATGTATGGCCCAGCACAGTGCTTGTCACATTGATCTGGTATATTTTATTATTCAGCTCCACGGTTAATTAAAGGGAAAAACAGAAAGAAAAAAAGAGGAAAGGATAAAGGAAGGTTAGGCGACAAGGCAGGAAAAGAGAGAGAGAGATTAGAAAGACAATCATAGAGGAAAAGACAGAATGAGGGATAAAGAAAGAGACAGCTGGTTGAGATAAATGTGGCTAGAAAGCAGAGAAGCCTGAAGGAAATGTGCTTGAAGAGACAGGAGTGTCATCAGGGCAGGCTAGTTGGCCAGCTGCCAAGTGGCCTCAAAGGTGACATTTACCTTGGTGAATTCATTATAGTCCAAGCTCATAAACTTGACTTTAATGGCAGTAAGAGAGAGTCTATATATTGGGGGGTTAGGAAGTAGATCATACTAACTCAGCTCCTATCCTGCTATCTGAGCCAAAGGACCAATGTATTAATATACAATGAGAAGTAGAACTGCCAAGGAGCCCAGAATGCTCACATTGCCATGTCCAGCAAATTCTTCCCCTGTAGGGAGATGTGCACAGAAAGTCAATTTATGATGTGAGAGCTGCTTTGAGAGTGTGAGAGGAGGGAGTTGGGTGGTTTAAATATTTGATAGCATCAGGCTCTCAAAGCTTTGTGCCTCCAAATTCCCAGTAGAGATAAACCTGCCACTGGCACCTGAGTGACTCTACCAGGGGCCAGGGCTGAGAATAGGACTCATCAACATATGCTTTTCTGACTGTTTTTTTAAAATCCTATTTCCATTTCTGAGCAGCCTATACTAAGATTGAAGCAGTCCTTTTAAATTTAAATGACCAAAGTAATATAAACTAATAAAAATGTTACAAGTAAAAAGTAAAAATATCTATTCATTCCACTCCACATAATCGCGCGCTCCGCTTGGTGGTCCGGGATTTGCAGGTTCGGATCCTGGGCGCCAACCTATGAGCCGCTTATCAAGCCATGCTATGGTGGCCTCCCATATAAAGTAGAGGAAGATGGGCACGGATGTTAGCCCAGGGCCAATCTTTCTCAGCAAAAAAGAGGATTGGCAACAGATGTTAGGTCAGGGCTAATCTTCCTCAAAAAAAAAAATTTAAACCATGCTAACAGATGGATATATACCCTTCCTAATATTTTCTATGCATGTGCACACACACACACTTTTGTAGAAAATGAGTGGATCTGTTAGTGAGGTAAACATCGTTGATTATCTACCCAATACCTCTCCCCTCTCATATGTTTAATTGCTGAGACAGCCCCAGTTTTGTTTGGATGTAGTCCTTTGCTCAGAGAAGATTACCGTTTTCCCAAGTTCAGACATGCATAAAGACTGTTATTGGCTAATCACTTTCATCCCATTCCATGTGTCAGGGTTACGTTAGGCCTGGACACGTGATACAACCCTGGCCTTCTGCATTGGGGATTCTAGAAAAGGTTTCCCTTCCTAATAAAAAGAGATGCATGACAGGCAATATCCCACTTCTTCTCTAAATGTCATGTCTGCATTTGACACCTGGAGCTGCTGCAGCCATCTTGACATCATGAAGGGATATATCTCAACAATTTCAGTTAAGATTTTTCAGTTATATGTAACTGGAAACCCAACTAAAACTGGCTTAAACAAAAATGAAAATATTTTGGTTCGTGTAACTGAATGAGGTAGATCTGTGTAGAACAGCAAGATTTTGCAATGGGATTGTGGTAGAGTGCTAGCTAATCACCAAACTTGGATATTCTAAAAAGGAATGCAATTGAAATCCTAGGACTAAAACATACAATAACTGAATTTAACACAATAGATGGACCTAACAGCAGATTAGACACAGCTAATTCTAGGATTAATGAGCTGGAAGATAGGTCAGTATAAAATATCCGTACTGGGGCCGGCCCCGTGGCGTAGCAGTTAAGTGCGCGTGCTCCACTGCTGGCGGCCTGGGTTTGGATCCCGGGTGTGCACTGATGCACTGCTTGTCAGGCCATGCTGTGGTGGCATCCCATATAAAGAGGAGGAAGATGGGTATGGATGTTAGCCCAGGGCCAGTCTTCCTCAGCAAAAAGAGGAGGATTGGCATGGATGTTAGCTCAGGGCTGATCTTCCTCACAAAAAATTAAAAAATAACAGTAAAATAAAATATCCATACTGAAGTACGTAGAGAGAGAAAAGAATGAAAAATATAGATAAGAGAGTAAGAGACATATGGGATTTGATGAAAAAGCCTAAATACGTGATGTTAGAATCCTAGAAAGAGAAGAGAGAGAGGATGAGAAAGAAACAATATTTGAAGAGAGACTAGTTGAAAAGTTTCTACAACTGATGAAAGATATCAAGACATATACTCAAGGGGCCGGCCCCATGGCTTAGTGGTTAAGTGCGTGTGCTCCGCTGCTGGCGGCCCGGGTTCGGATCCTGGGTGCGCACCGACGCACGGCTTCTCCAGCCATGCTGAGGCCACATCCCACATGCAGCAACTAGAAGGATGTGCAGCTATGACATACAACTATCTACTGGGGCTTTGGGGAGAAAAAATAAATAAATAAAATCTTTAAAAAAAAAAAAAGTCATATACTCAAGAAGTCCCATCAATCCCAAGCAGGATAAATGCAAAGAAAACCACATCTAAGCACTTCATCGTAAAATTGCTGAAACCAAAGACAAAGAAAAAATATTAAAAGCAATTAGAGAGAGAGAAAAAAAAGATATATTGCCTCCAAAGGAACAACATTAAGACTAATAACTGACTCACTAATATAACTGATAAAAATCCAGAAGGTGATGGAGTGGTATCTTTAAAGTGCTGAAAGAAAATAACAGTTATCCTAAAATTCTATACCCAGTGAAAATAGCCTTCAAAAATGAGAGAAAAATACATATGTTTTCAGATAATCAAAACCTGAGAAAATTCTTTGTCCACAGACCCACACTAAAAGAAATACTAAAGGGAATTTTTCAAGCAGAATGAAAATAAACCCCAAAGGAAGCATGAATATGCAGGAAGAAATAAAGAATAATGAAAAGGGTAAATATATGGGTAAAAATAAATGAACAATGACTGTATAAAGCAGTAATGTCCTGTGGAGTTTTAAACATATGTAGAATTAAACCACAGCACAAAAAGGCACACAGTGTGGGAGCAGATAAATAGAGTTAAAGTATTTTAAGATCCTTGCATTGTCCAGGAAGTGGTAAAAGAATTAATTTATATTAAACTTTAACAAGTCAAGAATGCATGCTGTAATCACCATGGTAACCACGGAAAAAATAGCAAAAAATCTATGTTACTAACAAGGTAATGTAGGAAATTATGGAAAAATAAAAGCAATCTGAAAAGGTTTAAAAGAGGAGACAGAAAAAAGGAACATAGAACATGTGGGAGAAATAGAAAAAAATACTATGATATCTTGAAACTCAAATATATAAATAGGTATTTTAAATATAAGTGGACTAAACACCCCTATTAAAAAACAAAGACTGTCAGATTGGTTTTTAAAAAGTACCTCTCTACTGCTTTAAAAAAAATCATAAATATAAATATACAGATATGTTAAAGTAAATGATTGTAAAAACATACTATACAAACAGTAACTAAAAGAAAATTAGTGAAGCTAAACCAATATTATATAAATTAGACTTTGGCAAGAAGCATTGCTAGATGCTGTATAATGAATAAAATGTCAATAAACTAGAAAGATATAACAATTCTAAATTTATATGCACCTAATAACATAGGCTCTAAGTATACATCATACATACCACACTGCCAAGTCTGCAGTATAAAGAGCAGTGAACTAAGAGTCCTGGGAATCCAGGAAAAGAGAATTTGTGCAAAAGAATGAGCATAGAAGACAGAGTGCATCCAGGGATATGAACATAGCATAAGAATGTTAGTCAGTGTAATTAACTGCTAGCTGCTGCAACAGACAAGCCCCCAAATTTTAGTGACTGAATTCAACAAATTTTATTTCTAGCTTTTATTACATGTTCAATGTGAATTAGTAGGGACTCTGCTCCATTCACAGTCCTCAGGGAAAGAGGCTGACAGATGCTTTGACATCTTGACCCTGTACCATCAGGAACATGTGACAGGGGAAGAGGTAGGTGGATGAGACACACAAACTCTTCACTATCTCAGCTCAGAAGTAACACAAGTCACTTCTTCTCACATATCATTGGTTAGATCTGGTCACATAGCCCCATGCTAATTGCAAGGAGAATGGAAAATGTAGGGGAGCACATGGAATATTTGGTGGACACTCTCTCTGTCACAGGAATTTCCCAAATCTTTAAAGGAAAATATGTTCTTTCCTGATGTATGAAACTATTAGAAAATTGTGTTTAAAAAATCCTGTTTTCTACCTTCCCAATAATCTCGCAGTTGTTCTGTCTTTAAAATAGCATCTATCCATTTCTCTCTTTTTCTCTCTTTCCTTTGCTCCCTTCTCCTTTCCCTTCCCTCCCACATAGCATCTTCCCTTAGCTGATTCAAAACTCCTAGAAGAGGTTCTATAGTGATCCAGGGTTAAGAGAAACAGCTGTATCCTTTCATACAGTGTGGTTTAGACTGTAGACCACAGACAACTGTTCAGACAGCCCCTTCTTCACCCCTTACTCCCAACATTTGTATCTATATTAAAAAGACCAGTAAGGAGGAGGGGGCATCTTTTCACAGAAGAAGGACTGTGCCAAGACTGGAAGAGCAAACAATGAGTTAGGATTTACACTCTCAGCTGGGAGCATTTATTTTGGTTTGGAGCCTCTGAGAAGAGACAGGGAGCTGACACACATCACCCCACAATAGGACAGTGGTCAGTGACAACATCCAGAACGTTACAACTGACAGGGACCTCAGAGCTCCAATAGTCCAACTGTCCAACTGCCCGTTGTACGGATGAGAAAACTGAGACTCATAGAGGGAAAGGGACTTGCCTTGGTCCAAGAAAACTATTGCAAAGCTGAGACTAGAACCTAGGTCTCCCAACTAAAAATCTCAAGCCTGTTTGTTTAGTCAAAGTTGGTTGGAAGGACTGTATGCATCTTTATTGCTCTGCTAACAAATTACCACAAACTTAGCAGATTAAAGGAATACACATTTATTATCTCATAGTTTCCAAGGGTCAGGTCTGGGCACAGCTTAGGTGGGTCCTTTGCTCAGGGTCTCACAGGCTGCAATCAAAGTGTCAGCTAGGCTGCATTCTCATCAAAGCCTCAACCAGGGAAGAACCTGCTTCCCAGCTCATTCAGGTTGTTGGCAGAATTCATTTCCTTGTGGCTGTAGGGTTGAGGAGCCTGGCTGTTTGCTGGCTGTTGGCTGGAGGCTGCCCTCAGCAACTAGAGGCTGCCCATGGTTCTTTTTTTTTTATCCCCCTCTGGTGAGGAATATTGGCCTTGAGCTAACATCTGTGCCAATCTTCCTCTATTTTGTATGTGGGACGCTGCCACAGCACGGCAGCCCCTGCTGGTGGTTCTTAAGGGCTGCCCGTGGTTCCTTGCCAGGTGAACTTCCTAACATGACTGCTCACTTCATCAAGCCCACAAGAGAGTCTGTCATCTCAGGGGGCACCCAGTCCCTCTTTTAAGGACTTCTTCATGATTAAGTCAGAATAATCTCCCTTTTAATTAACTCAGACTCGACTGATTTGGGACCTTAATTACATCTACAGATGGTCTCATCTTTGCCATATTCTATTGGCTAAAAGCAAGTCGCAGGTCCCCACACACTCAGGGGGAGGGGATTTCAGACAGGCATGAACACCAGGGAACAGGAATTGTGGGGACCACTCTAGGGTCTGTCTGCCACGGACGGAAATATTTAAACCTACTCAAGTGAAGGGAGAGGAGTTACCGGGTGGATGGAAACATCTCCCAAGAATGAACTGGACCACCTGGCGAGAAATAGAGCTGAGTCTGAAAGCTGTTAGGATCTGAGGCAGCGGCTCGCTCCTCTTTTAAAAAATCATTTGCTGGCTCTCTTTTCTTTTTTCCTGCTGGGGTCAAATGATCTCTGGTTTCTTCTTCTTATAGCATAGTTGCCGCACTTCCTCCTTGTAGACAGACTGCTCGCCTCAGCCTACTCACAGCATCTGCCCCTTAAACTCTGGTCTGCCCACGATGTTGGCTTGTCATGGTGTCTACTCTGGCTTCTGCTGTGGTCCTGACTCTGCATGACCTTTAAACTTACCTCCCCACAGCTGATTTTGGTAAATTCTTGGGAGAAGAATCTAATTGCCTAGCTTGGGTCAGAGATCTGTTACTGGTCTGAAAAGCTGTGGTCAGGGGAACAGGGGTCATGTGGTGTAAGGATGGCCCCTTAAACAGGGGGTGTGAATGAGCAAGCAACCCAGTTCATGTCTTTTATCTCATTCCACTGCATCAAACTGGGCTGCAGAAAATGGAGGTGACTATCCTTGCCAGAGGCCTCAGCCTGCCCCAGTAGCTGCTCTGGTCATTGTGGCATTATATGTCAACTCCGTGAAGCTTATTTATCTTGTTCATTGTTGTATGTTCAGTACCTAGAACTATGTCTGGCACATAGCATGCACTCAACAAATATGTATTGAATGAATAAATTAATGAATGAATGGGACTTTAATAACGTGATTCCATATCCCCTTCCAAACTCTTTTTCCTAGAAACTAAAATGTCCCGGAGAAGTCAATTACTTTCCTCCCTGAACTACAAAATCTGATTGTAGATTTCACTGCTCCCTTGTCTCATGGTTAAGGGTTGGACTGAAGGGGAAGCATGATGCGAAGGGGTATTATGCGTGTGTGTGTGTAGAGGCTGGTGGGGATAATTACTTTATTGGGTGGATTGTGTTGAAATAAACATCTGGAGGAATGGGTGAAAAGACAGAGCAGGACGGCTGGGGAGGATGTAGCATCATTCTGTGTTGGTGGAGACCAGAGTGATCTCTAATTGTCATAGCCTGTCCTTATAATGACACCTCTTAGGTCTAATGGACCCATTATGAACCTTGGCCCCACGTCCTACTTCATTTATAATAATTCTTGCTGCTGGTTCAGAGCAATTAGGCAAGAAAAAGAAATAAAAGGAATCCAAATTGGAAAGGAAGAAATGACACTCTCACTGTTTGCAGATGACATGATTCTATATATAGAAAACTCTAAAGAATCCATCAGAAAACTATTAGAAATAATCAACTCCAGCAAAGTTGCAGGGTACAAAGTCAACTTACAAAAATCAGTTGCATTTCTATACACTAATAACGAACTAGCAGAAAGAGAAGTCAAGAATACAATCCCATTTACAATCACAACAAAAAGAATAAAATATCTAGGAATAAATTTAACCAAAGGGGTGAAAGACCTATACACTGAAAACTATAAGACGTTATTGACAGAATCCGGAGAAGATATAAAGAAAGGGAAAGATATTCCATGCTCATGGATTGGAAGAATAAACATAGTTAAAATGTCCATATTACCTAAGGCAATCTACAGATTCAATGCAATCCCAATCAGAATCCCAATGACATTCTTCACGGAAATAGAACAAAGAGTCCTAAAATTTATATGGAACAACAAAAGACTTTGAAGAGCCAAAGGAACCTGAGAAAAAAGAACAAAGCTGGAGGCATCACAATCCCAGACTTCAAAATATACTACAAAGCTATAGCAATCAAAACAACACGGTATTGGCACAAAAACAGACACACGGATCAATGGAAAGAAAGCCCAGAAATAAAACCACACATCTATGGTCAGCTAATCTTCGACAAAGGAGCCAAGAACATGCAATGGGGAAAGGAAAGTCTCTTCAATAATTAGTGTTGGGAAAACTGGACAGCCACATGCATAAGAATGAAAGAGGACTATTATCTTGCACTATACACAAAAATTAGCTCAAAATGGATTAAGGACTTGAATGTAAGAGCTGAAACCATAAAACTCCTAGAAGAAAATATAGGCAGTACACTCTTTGACATCAGTCTTAGCAGCATCTTTTTGAATACCATGTCTACTGAGGCAAGGGAAACAAAAGGAAAAATTAACAAATGGGACTACATCAGACTTAAAATCTTCTGCAAGGCAAAGGAAACCATGAACAAAATGAAAAGACAACCCACCAGCTGGGAGAAAATATTTGCAAATCATATATCTGACAAGGGGTTAACTTCCAAAATATATAAAGAACTCATACAACCCAACAACAAAAAAACAAACAACCAGATCAAAAAATAGGCAGAGGATATGAACAGACATTTCTCCAAAGAAGACATACAGATTGCCAACAGACACATGAAATGATGTTCAACATCACTAATTATTAGGGAAATGCAAATCAAAACTACAATGAGATATCACTTCACACCTGTCAGAATGGCTATAATTACCAAGACAAAAAATAACAAATGCTGGAGAGGATGTGGAGAAAAGGGAACCCTCATACACTGCTGGTGGGAATGCAAAGTGGTGCAGCTACAATGGAAAACAGTATGGAGATTTCTCAAAAAATCAAAAATAGAAATACCATATGATCCAGCTATCCCACTACTGGGTATTTATCCAAAGAACCTGAAGTCAACAATCCAAAGAGATTTATGCACCCCTATGTTCATTGCAGCATTATTAACAATAGCCAAGACTATTGTGAAGCAACTCAAGTGCCCATCAATGGATGAATAGATAAAGAAGATGTGGTATATATACACAATGGAATACTACTCAGCCATAAAAAAGACAAATTGTCCCATTTGCAACAACATGGGTTGACCTTGAGGACATGAGGTTAAGCGAAATAAGCCACACAGAGAAAGACAAATACTGCATGATTTAACTCATATGTGGAAGATAAACAAACACATGGATAAAGAGAACAGATTAGTGGTTACCATAGGGAAAGGGGGCTGGGGGGTGGGAAAACGGGTAAAAGGGCGCATATGTATGGTGACAGACAAAAATTAGACTACTGGTGGCGAGCACGATGCAGTCTATAAAGAAATTGATAAATAATGTACACCCAAGATTACACAATGTTATAAACTTTTATGATTTCAATAATTGAAAGTAATAATAATAATTCTTGCTGGTGGTTCTATGCCAAATGTGTTAAACGCCTTGTTTTGTTTAATCCTTACTACGAATGTATAAGAGGGCTACTGACCTATATTTCCTTCTTCCCTCCACATCTAAGATTCTAAACGGGTCATTTACATTCACTTATCCATTTAATTTGTTTAAATTCACTTTAATTTTTAATCACAGTCATATTGTACGTAGTAGTAAAAGTCAAATGGTACTACAAGGCTTATACCAAAAACAGAAATCCCCTGTCTCTCCCCCTTCCCCATCCCTCAGTTTCATCCCCCAGAGCCAACCACTTTCAACACTTTTGGTTATATCTCCCAGTATTTCTTCAGACTTACTGAATATGGTGCTGAGACTGGTACAAGGTGGGCTCTTTGTAAGTGGCATTCTTTCTTGCTCCCACTCTGCTCAACAAACCTCAGAGCATGGTCAATTGGGATGATGAGGCCACTAACATATATGAGAGAGTTCATACACAACTCAGCTAACAGCTACTAGCACCTCCTGTGCCAGGTTCAGGAGACAGTATTGCACAATGATGGAGAGCACAGGCAGATATAGGCTCAAATCCTAGCCCAGTCCTTCCACCTCTCTAAGCCTTTGTTTCTTCATCTCTCAAATGGGGAATGACAATACCCATGACCCAAGATTGATATGAGGATGGGGGTTAGGGTGTGGGCAATCAAGTATCCTAAAACACAGCTTCTGCTCCATTCCATCAGACAGAGAAACCATGTCTGGAAGAGGTCTTGAAGGATGGGTGGAATTTGAACAGGAAAGAAAAAGAAAGGCTATTACAGACAGGAGATGAGTTGAAGTGCAGACTTACAGGCAGAAATGAACAAGGTGTGTTTAAGGAACAGTGAAAGAAGACTGATGTAACTCGAATCTCAGGTTCTCTTTAGACGCAGGAAATCATGTCAGATTGGCAGCTGAGGAAAGTCCTCCCAGGGTGGACCACAGTGTATTAGTGTGGGATGGGCGGGGGAGCAATGAGGCAGTGTGCAAGGAGCACTCACTTGTGAGCAGCAGACAAAATGGACTGCATTTGGGAAAGGGGCAGACTCAGATGTGGTGCAATCAAGCCTTGCCTCGTACTCCAGAGACCTGGCTGAGAGTTCTCAGAGAATTAACTTAATTTGGGCCTCAGTAAGATAGAGTTATACTAGATGGCCTCTAAGGATCCTTAGTCCTAATGTTCTATAATTTCTATCATTACAGGATTGATATGGTGACAGTGGGAATATAGACAAAGAGAAAGAATTAACGTTTTGCAAGTGGTATCAATATGACTTGTCACCATTTGGATACTGGGAATAAAAAAGTGCACCAGGGCCGGCCCCGTGGCTTAGCGGTTAAGTGCGCACGCTCCCCTGCTGGCGGCCAGGGTTCGGTCCCGGGCACACACCAACGCACTGCTTCTCCGGCCGTGCTGAGGCCGCGTCCCACATACAGCAAATAGAAGGATGTGCAGCTATGACATACAACTATCTACTGGGGCTTTGGGGGGAAAATAAATAAATAAATAAAATCTTTTAAAAAAATTAAAAAAAAAAAGTGCGCCAGTAGTAACTAAAGTTTGAATATGGGTGCCTGAGAGATTGGGGTGCCCTTGGATGGGGAAGTGGATAGTGGAAGTGACAGTAAAACATGCAAGGGAGGGGCTGGCCTGGTGGTGTAGTGGTTGAGTTTGCACACTCTGCTTCAGCCTCCCGGGGTTCACAGTTTCAGGTCCTGGGCGCAGACCTACACACCACTCATCAAGCCACGCTGTGGTGGCAGCCCATATGCAAAGTAGAGGAGGATGGGCACAGATATTAGCTCAGGGCTAATCTTCCTCAGCAAAAAAAAAAAAAAGAGGAAGATTGGCAACAGATGTTAGCTCAGGGCCAATCTTCTTTAACAAAACAAACAAACAAAAACCCATGCAAGGGAAAATTCTAGTAGCTGCAGGAAGAATAATACCAGGCATGTTCCTGTCTCCAGGACTTTGAACTTGCTGTGCCCTCTGCCTGGAACTCTCTTCTTCCAAATGCCTGCATGGTTTACTTCCTCTCTTCCTTCAGGTCACCCTCAAAGTGAGGTCTTCCCGGACCAACCTACTAAAAATTACAACCACCCCCACCATCGGCACTCCCCCTCCTCTACTCCTGGTTTGCTTTCCTCTATAGCCCTTAGCATCACCTCGCCACTGTGTCTTATTCATTGATCAAAGACATCCTAATATGGGGCTGTGTAGAAAATGGTATTGAAAGGAGTTTTACAGTTGTGTTGGAGAGTTTAGGAAAAGCGACTAGTAAAGACATAGAAAACAAATGAAATGGGAAAAAAAGGGAATTATTAACTCCAGGAGAAATAAACCTTGTACAAGAAAGGAAGTGTAATCATAATTCACTTCAAAAGTGAAAGATATTATAGGGTATAATGGATCCATGAGTGATTTTACTTCAAATAATGATACAGCCACATGGGGGCAATGAAAGGAGAGTTGACAGGGAGTATATATCAGATATCTATCAATTTCAGTTGCTCCTGGAGGTGCCCATCTTGGGGTGTCTTCCTGCTCCTATAGGGGCAGACTGCTCTTGGGGTGCACAGGTGCGGTCCTGGTGCTCCCTTGAGCTTTTCTTCTGTGTTAGATTTCCTTTTTACTGGATCCCAAGTTTCCCTGCACCTTTTTTTTTTTTTTTTTTTGCTGAGAAAGATTAGCCCTGAGCTAACATCTGTTGCCAATCTTCCTTGCTTTTTTTCTTGAGGAAGATTAGCCCTGAGCTAACATCTGCGCCAATCTTCCTCTACTTTATATGTGGGTTGCTGCCACAGCATGGCTGATGAGTAGTGTAGGTTCACACCTGGGAACCAAACCAGCGAACCCAGGCCGCTGAAGCGAAGTGCAAATTTAACCACTACGCCACAGGGCCGGCCCCCCCTCGACTTTTTATTTACCCCCTCATTATATCCTTTGGTGGCTTGACCAAAAGGAAGGACAGGAAAAAATTGAGACCTTGTATACCTAAATAATAAGGTATAATATAATCATATATAATATATAATATAATAATACCTAAATAATGATAATACCTAAATACTAATAAGACTTTATTCTCTCCTCACACTTTTTATTAAATTGGTTATAGAATTCTAGGCTCAAAATTATTTTCTTTCAGAATTTTGGAGGCAATTCTCCTCTGTCTCTGGTTTCCAAAGCCATTCTAATTCCAAATCCTTAGTATATGACTTTTTTTTGTCCAAAAGCTTTTTGGATCTTCTCTATTTTCAATACTCTAACATTTCACAATGAGGAGTCCTATGTGGATCTGTTTTTCCTTCACTGCTTACATGGAGGTGAGCAATTTAGAAAGGTTACTAATCAGCTGACCTTAAAATAGGGAAATTAACCTCAATTATCCAACTGAGCCTAGTGTATCACATGAGCTCTTAAAAGTAGGAGAGGTAAGGCAGAAGAGGAGGTCGGAGAGACTCAAGTGTGAGAAAGACTGGACCCGGTGTTGCCAGCTTTGAAGACGGAAGAAGGAGGCCACAAGCCAAGAAATGCAGGCAGCCTCTAGAAGGTGAGAAAAACCCCCAACTGACAGCCAGCAAGGAAATGGGGACTTCAGTCCTACAATTGCATGGAACCGAATTCTGCCAATGATCTGGGACACAGATCCACTCCTAAAGCCTCCACAAAGGAGCACAGTCCTGCCAACACTTTATTTCGGCCTTGTGAGGCTCTAAGCAGAGAATCAGCTGAGCCACACTGTGCCCAGACTTTTGACTTACAGAAAATGCGAGATAATACATTTTTGTGCTGTTTTAGGCTGCTAAGTTTTTGGTAATTTGTTATGACAGCGCAGTTAGGATGGACAGTTCTGTGCAAGCCTAGACTCACCTCTGGCTGGCAGTATCCCACTTCAAACATACAGAGTGTCTCTCTGTCTCTATGCCTGCCTCAGGAACTTCTCTGATATCACGGGAGCCTACTCAGCACAAAGGAGACCAGAAGTGTGAGGAAGTTAACAGCCCTAGGGCAAACACTCAACCAGTGGAAGAGGGGGGCAGTAGATAACTTCTTTAGCCTCACACCTCTCAATTCTGGAAGGTTTTGTCCACTTGTCAGAAGTCCTAGTGGAACCAAGGCCCCATTATCTATAGCAGCAACCGCCACTAGTTTAGCCTTCCTTTCTTTCTTTCTTGTCTCGTTCTCTGCAATTCTTCACTCTTGCTTCCTGCGATTGCCTCACAAATGGCCTCCCTGATCCCAAGTCCCTTTCTCCATCTCTGCTTGATTTTGATAGGCAACCAATAAAGTCTGCTCCATGAGCTCATCTTGCTTAGAATAAAAGCGTAACTTACTAGAAGATTATTTCAGTGTTTCACACTGAACCCAGGAAGAAGGGGAAAACTGAAATCAGGGACGCCAATACCACTAATTCCCCTCTGTCCCTTGTTCCTTCTCCTCTAATGGCATTTCCTTTAGAGAGAAAGACTGAATCTATCCTCAGCACCAGAGAAAACAATCCCAGAGAAGGGTTGTAATTGATGACCCTTGGGTGAGTGTCCATGATTGGTACAATGGGAAACAGGGCACCATCATTGGTTCATCTTGGGCCAGAGTTCTAGCCCTGCATCAAAACATTATGGCTGGGTGATGGTGTGGAAGACTCCAGGCACGGCCAGTGGGGGCCACCATTCTGTTGCAGGGCATCCCAGAAATAGTGAAATGATTGAGAGCTGGGGAAACCTTCCCACGAGTTATCTAAAACCATCACCACCACACACTCCCAATCCTCTTCCTTCTTCTTTGATGATTGTTTCTTAGTTTCCTTCACACACTCTACGTCCCCTTGCCAAACCCATAAATGCTGGTGTTCCTGAGAGTTCCATTCTTATTCTTTTTCTCTTATTCTTACTCATTCCCAGAGTCATCTAATTCCATGGGAGACATTATGGTCTTCCCTCCAACATTTTATCCATTCCAAAAATTTAATCTAATCCAGTCATGGTAATTCCACTCCCTTGGCAACACTTTGTGTGGGATGAACAGGCCTAAACCAGATTAGACCAATGAGATTCAAGGGGATGCTTGTTTAGGACTTCTGGGAAAGAGAAATCAGTCTTCCTGTTGCCTGTTGGATGGGAAAAGGAAGCATGCTCTACTTCTCAGAGCTGAAAGAATTAATTCTATCTAATTCACCCTTACTACCATGAATTCTCTCAAACTCACATTCCTGGGCTCCAGACCTGCCCACATTTCCCCACCTTGATCCTCCTCTTCCTGGATTTCTTACAATTCAATTACTCAAGAAATAAGAATTGCATGCCTACTACTATGCCAAGCTCTGTTTTAGGCACTGCAGATAGAGCAGGGGATGAAACAAAGTTGCTGTCATCATGGACCAGTGAAGGAGGCAGACAATAAAAACTATTTTCTGAATGAATGAAATAATGCATAATGCAAAGTAGGAACTCAATCAATGTCGAGTGAAAAACATATCATTGTCTACAGAATATCACACTCGAGTCTGATATTCACTCAACAACCTGCCCTAGAAACTGAGTGCCGGACGCCATTCTCGCAGCCCTTGAAGTCTAAAAAAGCATAAATAAGACCCGGGGCCTGCCCTCTGGAGCTCAGCGTCCAGGAAGAAGAGTGAATACGTACTGCGTGTTTATTTTGTTAGGCCCTGTAAAAAGTGCTTTACGGTAACCATTTCATTTCGTCCTCACCAACTGAGGGAGGCTGTCCAAGGACGGACGGCTCAGGTCGACAGCAGGCCTGAGACGGGGCAGGCAGTCTGGACAGCGGCAGGAGCTCTGGTGAGCCAGTCCTGACCCTTGGGTTTAGGCCAGGTCCGTGTGACCTCGTGCAAGTCACGGTCTCTCTCGTGCTTCCGCGCTCTAGCCGGTGTCTGTAGTGCCTGACTCCCGGGATTTTCCCGACGCCCCTTTCCCCAGGCTCCAGAGGCTGCCTGAGGTGTGACAGAGGGTTCCAGGGATGCGGGTCCTGGGACAAAGAGGGAGGTCACTGAGATCAGTAGGGCGGGGGGTCAGAGAAGTCAGTAAGGAGGGATAAGCGGGGAAGGAGATCGGTGGAAAGAACAACCACCACAGACACTCGCTTTCTTCCGCACCCTGCCCGGGGCTCCCACGCCCTCCAGCGCCGCCGCCGGACCTTCTCCTGGGCTCCGGAAGGAGGGCATCCCCTTTCCCCCACTGGGCGCCTCCACCCCGCTGCCCAGGCTGAAAGGCAACAGATCTTCCGAGGGCTACCCGTTTTGACTTCGGCCCTTGCTCCTTAGGCCCGGGAACTCGCAGTTCGGCCCCCCTGGGTCTCTCCTGCTCGGCCACTCCCCCCTCGGCTCGCGACCACTTGGTCTGCGCCGCCTGCATTCTCTGTGTGCCGGGCCCGCCCGCACTGCGGGGGAGAGGCGGGGAGCCGCCCACGCCGCGCTCGGCGCCGGCGTCACCGTCTCCCTGGGACGCGCGCGGGCTGTGCGGCGCGCGGGAGCCGGGCGGGCGGCCATGGCGCGGCTCGCCGGGAGGTAGCCCGGCCGGACGCGAGGAGCGCGGGGGCCGCCATGGCCCGGCGGCGGCGCCGCGCCTGCATCGCGCTGTTCCTGGTGCTGCTCTTCGCCTTCGGCACCCTCATGGGCCTGCGCACGCTCAAGGTTCCGGACGGACTCCCGGCGCTGGGCCCGGGCCTGGAGGTAGCGCCCTTTGAGCGACGCCCGGAGGGGGCCCCCGCGCCCGCAGCCCGGGCCCCGGCCGCCCCCGCCGCGCCGCCGCCCCCGCCGCCGCCGCCCCGCACTGCGGGCCCGGGCAGCCCCCCGGGCCCGGTCCCCGCGGAGGCCGAGCCCGCCCCCGGGCGGAGTCTGCGCGTCTACTCGGACCTGCACGCCTTCTACTACTCGTGGTACGGGAGCCCGCGGCGCGAGGGCCACTACATTCACTGGGACCACGTCATGGTGCCGCACTGGGACCCCAAGATCTCGGCCAGCTACCCCCGCGGCCGCCATAGCCCCCCCGACGACTTGGGCTCCAGCTTCTACCCGGAGCTAGGGCCCTACAGCTCCCGGGACCCCGACGTGCTGCGGGAGCACATGACCCAGCTCAAGGAAGCCGCCATCGGTGAGTTCCCCCCACCCCCCGGCGGCCCTGTCTCCCAGCCTCGCCCTTCTTCCTTCCCACCCGAACTCCCGCTGGTCCTGTCACTGGGGCTTTGGTCCCACTCACCCTTCGGCCTGGCTTCTTACCCCTTCACTTCTACTCTCATTCTGCGCTCACCACTAGGCACCGCCCCCACTTTCTAGTATTCAGACTCCCGCACCTCTGCCTTCTGACTCCTCACAATTCCAGGGCCCTTTCATAGGGCGGAGCTGCTGGGAGGCCCAGTGGAAGGCGTTTGTGCCAGAGCTGTCCCAGCTAGGGACAGCGAGGAGAGGGAGGCAGTCTTCGTGTCTGTTGGGCTTCTAGGTTTGGGTAAGTGAGGCCTGGGTATCCTGGCCCCGCAGGACGCTGACATTCAGAGGAGTAGCGCCTGGGGTGGCCTCTGCTTTCACACCAGGTACAGAGTAGAGCGGCAGCTCTTTTTGCTTTTGCTGGCTGCAGAAAGGAAAGTTTGCCCACGTTGCATGACAGACCCTGCTTTGTTTGCAGTAGGGGGTCCAGGAGCTTTTCTTCAAGTACTCTGCTTGAAAAGAGGTCCCTGGGAGCCTCCTTTGTAGGCAGGCTGGGGTGGGGAGGCTCACTTGTTTCAGATTTTGTCACTGAATTCTGCTGGATTTTACAGTACATTTCAGTTTATCTGGAAATGGCTAGTGAGTGGGGGAAAAATGGAATGCCAGAGACAATGGTGGGAAGTATTCACAGATAAATAACACAGAGGCGATCCCTCAGGATTTACAGTCTAGAGGGCAGACAGTGGAGACAAATGTCATTTCCCACGGAAAGCATAAGATGACCTCTGCTCAGGGTTCTCCTCCCTGCCGGACCTCAGAGGTGCTCCTCTCCTCCAGAGATAGGACTGTGGCTTCCAGGTGGGTGTGGCATTGTCCACCCATTTCGCTTTGTTCTACTACTTGCTAATGGAAGCAGAGCCTGCCTCCTACCCGGGCTTCTCTCAGGCTCCTTCCCAGTGCTGCTGCGCTTCAGCACCGCGGGCGTGGACAGCTCCGGGGCGCGAGGCTCTGGGATCTGATCTGCAGGAAGCGAACCTGGCGGGAGCAAACCATTTCGCAGGTGGGGATAGTTTGTGAGGAAACAAATCTCTGTTGTGCGGGTACTGTGTCTCTGAAGTAGCCTCTGTGTTGTGTCTCAGGCGTCCTGGTCCTGTCCTGGTACCCACCTGGCATGGCTGATGATAATGGAGAACCCTCAGATGACCTGGTGCCAGCCGTTCTGGACACCGCCCATCAGTACAACATCCAGGTGAGTCTCCAAGAAGAGGTGAGGTGCTCTCTGGCCCATTCTGGAGACTTCCCCTCCTCTGCCCGCAGGGATAGTGCCTCTACCAAAGTTCTTGGCATTAGCCCAGGTACGGCAAGTGTGGTGTTGGGGGTGGGGTTCTAATAAATAGTGCCTATGTCACTTTTATTTTCTTGAATTCTGAAAGAAATATTGGGAAAACTAATATAGGAGAAATGAGAGACTAAATAAATATCATGATGATAGAGGTTAGGTTGGAGACCCTGACCCTGGGTAGAAGGCCGGCAAGGGCAGAATGGGCCCACAATCTGAACTGCAGCCTCAGCTCCCTAGTGGGAGGCAGTGCTGGGCCTCCAGGAGTAGAGCACAACGTGTGTTCTGGGCAGGCAGGCTCACTTTCAGGAGGAAAGATGGAGCTGAACTAAGCATGTCCAGTTATTTCCCCAAATGTACCAATCAAATAAGTCATTCCCCTCTCTTGTGGCAAAGGAAGAAAAATGACAGAGAGGAGCCCTGCTCCTGTTCCTGAGCCATCACGTTTCACAGATCAGAGCACATTTTCCCATCGCCACAGCTTCAGTATACTTTTCCCCATGGTTTCAGGCAGCTAGTGCCAGTACACTGGAGCTGACACATAAGCTGAAACCTATTAGCCATCCTGCAACAGCCCATCAGAACGATTCCCAGATGCCCTGCTTTGGGAGTTGGGCAAACTCCTTGCCCCTCTTTTTTTGGCCCTGAGGGCAGTGGCTGCTTTTATCACTATTGTGCCCACCATTGCCAAGCCCTCTCCTGAACTCAGCCTCTCTTCCAGGCTATTATTGGAGCATGAGCCTTATAGGTTGTGGCCCCTGTGGCCCCTGTGACCCAGGCCCCTGTGACAGATCCTCATCTGACCAGTATCTCCTCTGTTTGTGGCAGGTGGCCTTCCACATCCAGCCCTACAAGGGCCGGGATGACATCACTCTGCATGACAACATCAAGTACATCATTGACACGTAAGGCTGCTCTGGGGCCTGGATTTTGGTGGGGGTCAAAATGGGGGTAGAAGGTTTAGAGGGGCAGGTGAAGAGACACAAGGGCTGAATGCCTGTGTCCCAAGCAGTTATTTTATAGTAAGGGAGTACTGGGTTTGGAGTCGGCAGCCTGGGTTTGATTCTGGTTCTGCAGCCTCCAATCTGTGATCAGAGGCAAGCCTCTTAACCTTTGGGTCTTATGAGAGTTACATGAGTTAATATATTTGAAAGTGGCTTGTAAAGTGCTTGCACGTATCATTCATTCATTCAAAAAAATATTTAGTGAGTGCTTTCAGGTGTCCAGGCACTGTCCTAAGCCCTAGTTGCACGGTAATGGGTAGGACTAGCAAAGTTTACATTCTAGTGTGTGTTGGGGGTGCAGTGGAGCAGACAGTAGTTACAAAAAATCAAATAGTGATCTATACTATGAAAAAGTAATAATAAAGAATAGAGTGTTGTGTTAGAGTGTGCCCAAGAAACTACATTAGAATGGGTGGGCAAGTGAGCCTCTCTGAGGAGATGACATGTGAGCTAACACCTGAATGAAGAGTCCGCTCTGCGAAGAGCTGGGGCTGTAAGATCCAAAGGCCATATGATGGGACAAGCTTCACAGCAAAATAGAAAGGCCAGTGCAGCTGGAGTAGGAGACAGGTAGGATGACAGCAGGAATGGAGGCGGGCAGGGCCAGATCAAGTAGGTGGGGCCTTGCAGGTCTTGGTAAGGAGCGATCAGATCCGATTTACACTTTAAAAAGACAATGGATTATAGGGAGGCAGGACTAGGAGCCTGGAGACCAGTTACGTGCCTCTTGCTGCAGTCCAGATGAAAGATGGTGGTGGCTTGGCCTAGGGCAGAGAAGTGAGGCTTGAATAAAGGAACAACAAGGCTGGGGAGGGGAGGGCAAGAACTAGGTTCTTGCTTAGAGGCACAATGAATCCAACTGCAGGGACTGGCTGGATCCAAAATTGTGCTTGGGCATCAGGAAAGATCTCATCCATGGCTGGTCTTACAGCTGTGCTGGCCTCTCCCATCTTAGGCTGCCAGCTCAGGCTCTTCTTCCTCCCACTCCTCAGGTATGGCTCCCATGGTGCATTTTACCGCTATAAGAACAGCATGGGCAAGAGCCTCCCACTCTTTTATATCTACGACTCATACCTGACATCCCCTGAGGCCTGGGCCCACCTCCTGACACCAAACGGGCCCCACTCAATCCGCAACACCCCCTATGATGGGGTCTTCATCGCACTGTTGGTGGAGGAGGGCCACACCCACGACATCCTGGCTGCCGGATTCGATGGCATGTACACCTACTTTGCCTCCAACGGTTTCTCCTTTGGCTCCTCCCATCAGAACTGGAAAGCTGTGAAGAACTTTTGTGATGCCAACAACCTCATGTTCATCCCCAGCGTGGGGCCTGGCTACATTGACACCAGCATCCGGCCCTGGAACAACCACAATACGAGGAACAGGGTCAATGGCAAGTACTATGAGACGGCCCTGCAGGCAGCCCTGACGGTGAGGCCCGAGATTGTCTCCATCACCTCTTTCAATGAGTGGCATGAGGGCACCCAGATTGAGAAGGCCATCCCCAAGAAGACACCAACTCGTCTGTATTTGGACTACCTGCCTCATCAGCCCAGCCTGTACCTGGAGCTGACTCGCCGCTGGGCGGAGCACTTCATCAAAGAGAAGGAGCAGTGGCTGATGTGAGGGGCCTGCAAACAGGGGCACGAGGTGCTGATGTCCCAGCCTCACTGGAAGATGTCACCACGTGGGGCTCAGCTGAGGTTGTAGGCACTCGCTCGTCTCCAAGTCAGCAGCTGGGTGCTTCTGGGTGGGCCATCAAGCCTGGGCCCGTGTAGAACAGGGCCTGCTCCTCAGGCAAGTGGTGCTGGGGTACTCTGCAAGTGACAGGAGACTAGGCGGTGTTCCAGAGAGGGAACCATAGAGGCTGGCAGGTGACTGGACCTAGCCCAGGGCAGCTCCACATCCTCAGTCAGAACACTTGAAAACGATCCCTTTTAGCTTTGAAATCGGCAGGTGGTGTGTAGTGGAGTCGCTGAGTCACTGCTCTCAGAAGGGTGTCAGGGTTCTGGGCTAGCATGCACCCTCTCCCTTCTGCCAGCCTGTGTCATCTCTTTAGGCCTCCTTCCCACATCATCTGTCTTCTCCACATTAGGGAACCATATTTGAGACTTTCTAAAAGGGAAATTCTCTTCCCAATAGATTCCTGAACCCAATTATCATGAAGTAATCCTGAGCATTCACACAGTTACTCAACACACACTAACTGAGCACTACTCTGTGCTGGGTGCTGGGGGAACACTTGACCAGGACTGGTTCCTGTCTTCCTGACGCTTACAGGATCCAGCTTTCCTTATTTGGTGTGGCCTTGTAGCTAGGGCCTGAGCACAGCTATGTTCTTCCTTTTTGCAGTTTTTCCCAGTGCTGGAAACTCAGTTCTTTTTCCTCTAAGAAAATACCTCTGTGCTGCAGAGCCTACCTTTTCCCCGATGAACATTTAGCTCCAGGGAGAAGACCAGGACATCCCCCTCCCTGTTGCCGCCTGAACTGAATGAGGCCCACTCACTAGAGCCATTTTCAGTGCTCCTGTGATTTGTGTTAATTAGGACGTGGTATTCTCAAGTAAGCATTCCTTTTGCTCTTAGTTCACCAGTTCTTACGCCTCAGTCAGATTCTGTGACAAACTGACATGCGGGATGGGCTGGCTACTGTGTTTGTTAGCACAATGAAGAGTGAGTTTGCTTAAGAAATTAGTAGTTTAAACAAGATTTCTAGAGGGAATAGTTAACAAACCAGTGCTTATTTACAAATAAACTAATATGCTAATTGCAGGGACCTTCAAAGCAGGCCCTGGGACACCTTCATGGCAAGATGCTTAGGATCTACTTGAAAATACGTGCAGTGGAAACCACCATATTGTGAAGTTTATGGGCTCAAGACTGAATCCCAAATCTGAGAACTGGGGTGCAGGGAGGGAGTGGGGGAAGCAAGCCCCACTCGTTACCACAGGGCCCCAGCTCATTATGTAACCGATACGAAACCCCACTGATGGATGGGGCAGGCCTCGTGGCCTGGCTTGTGACTTAGTTGGGGAAACCTAGGCAGACAGAGACAGGTGAAAAGGGTTGGATGGTGACCTGCAGTAATTTACAGAAGGGAGCAACAATAAGGCTTCATTTAACATATATACAATTTGAAAAACATTACAAGTATGGCAAAGCCAGGGGCAGGGGCAGCAATTCTCACACGTTGCTGATGGCAAATGCAACATGGTTCAGTTCTTTTGAAGGCTAACCTGTATCAAAAGCCATAAAATGTTCATACACTTTGGCCCAGTAATCCTACCCTAAAGAAAGAATTCAAAAGAAGAAAAATAAACCATTTACAAAGATGTTTAATAGCAGCATTATTTTCTATTAAAGAAAAACAAAGTTCAAATGCCCAACAATAATTATGTTTAACACTTGGTATACATATGAACAAAGATAAAGGCTGCTGAGAAGACACTATATTTAAATAATGGTGTTATAGGTATAATTCACTATAATTTATTTTATGAATAAATAAGAAAAAAGTCTCTGGCTGAAACAGGTAGTAGAGATCTGTTTTCCAATATTCTTTAATTTGGACCCCCTACCCCCACCCCTTGCCAACTGAGCTGACTTCCCATTAGACCACAATGACGCCTCTCTCTGCCAGGCGATTACGGCACACCACACCGCCAACCCCCTGGGTTCAGAGGAAATAGTGTTTGGCCTGTGGCTCGACAATCTTTATCCTCACCTGGTTCCAGCTTCAGGAGCACAAACTCACGCCTTTGGTCACTTGAGACTTTTAAACAGCACCAGCTGGTGCTCTGGCTGATTTGGACCTTAAATGCCACCACCCACCAGAGAGGAAGCTCTCATTACATTCCAAATCTGTTATTTAAATTACTTTCCCAAAATTAAAAAAAAGAGAAAGAGAAGAAACTTATCAGAACAAGGCCATCCTAGGAATGTTCTTAAAAGTCTCTATTCAGCTTTTGGCTGATGTATGAAATTACACATAATAAATATAACCTCCCCCACCAGGTGTGAGGCTAAACCAGCAGCTCCTGGGACCTGGTCTACAGTGTTCAGAAAGACACTGCCTTAAAGGGTCGGACTAGTGATGTTGCAGCCCCAGTGGCCTCTGCAAATGAGGCCTTGCCAGCCACTAGCAGACAGACACACAGTGTCCAGCACTAGTCCTTGGGCCCTCCCCCCTCCCAAGTTTCACAAGCAGGATCCACGTGAAGGGAGCAACCCGTACTTCTGTTGGAGGATGGCCGTAGTACTTTCCAGGGCACTGAGGAGGAAATGGAGGACAGTTAGAGTTTGACTTCTCAAAGGCTTGAGCCCACCCAAGTCTGGTGACCAGAGACCTCTAAACTCTTGGTCTTACTATGCTCTGTTCATCAAACCCTTGATGAATCCTTTTGAATCCTGAAAAAGCCAGCAAATATCAGCAAACTCAGTCCCACTCCATCTACCACTTCTCCAAACCTGCCCAGCCGCCTCAGGGCAAGATAGGAGTGACCACCTTTATTTTGTCAAGGCTTTCTTTGCATCTCCCAACCTCCCTCAAATTCTATCCCCAGGCCACAGGAAAGGGACTCACCAGCCTGGACGAATGATGCCAAACTTTCCAGGCACAGACAAGTCAACCACAGTTGAGCCTAGGCGATACTCAGGGCTCCGGCCATCCCCTATTGGTCCCCCATCAATGACCAGGGACAATTGAGGCCAGAGGTCCTGGAACTCCTGAGAAGAGGGAGAGGAAGAGCATGGACTCTACTCCTGGCAGCTGCAATGATGTTACACTGCATCACTGCATGCAGGATTTCTAAGACAAAGGCCACACGGTTCTAAAACAGGACGCATCTTCCTCTAAGCAGGGGAAGGAACCTCATTTGTTAAGGTCAGCTGTGCCAAGGACACTGCATTCGCTCCTAAGACACTGCATCCTATGAGGTTTGCAGCCACCCCAGGTTAGCACCCCAAGTAACATCTATCTTAGAGCTTAAAGACAATCTTGCTGTGCCAAGAAGAAATTCCCCACACTGCTTGTTGGGGAGGAATAAGTACAATGACTGGAGTCCCAGGTGGGAGTCAAAAGATGTGGGATCTACCCGGGACTTCCCACCAAATCTCTGTGTGACAGCATGCAAGTTACTTTAGCCAGGGCTGTAAAATAGGGGGCTGGACGAGATGGCCACCAAGGGTCCTTCCAGCTCTAGCACTGTGATCCTGGATGTCAGAGGAACTCTGATCAGGGTAGGGAGAGCAAGAGGCTGGCCTCCGCAAGTGCATGCCACCAGCACTCAATCCTTGGGCTATGGGAAGGATACTCCCTTCAGAACTGTGGATTGAACTGTGAACTGAGCTAGAGAGTCACTCCCGCCCCCATGAGGACAATGCAGTGGCAGTTAGGCCTGGGAATCTGGGATGGCGGATCGTAAATACCAGTTATGGTGTTGGACAGGGCAACTGCTTGCTGAAAAGTACGAAGAAACCTCCCTCCCCCACCCTAGCATCCCCTTGCCCACGGCCTCAGGTGTAGCCACCAGGACTGAGAAAAGCCCACAGTCTGAGAATAAGAAGGGGTGCTGAGCTCTCACTTCCCAGGGCCCTGAACCCACTCTCTAGGTCTGGGCATGGAAAACTCCATCACTTTACTATGAACTATTTAAGTTCAGTAAGAAGAAAAATGTGTGGTAAGTTAAATTCCTTTGTGTCCTCGTTCGTTCTAAGCTATGCAGCCAAGACAGGATTAGGACGATTGTTTCTTTGACCTGGCTTGTGGCAGAGGTAAGAGAACAGGGTCAGGAGTCCCTGGAACAAATGAATGAACTTTTTGAAGCCTTAATTTTCTGTACAGCACTGTTATAAAGACTTATCGCCGGGCCTGTCCCGTGGCTTAGCGGTTGGATGCGTGCCTTCTGCCGCTGGCGGCCCTGGGTTCGGATCCCAGGTGCGCACCGACGCACCGCACTGCTTCTCTGGCCATGCTGAGGCCACGTCCCACATACAGCAACTAGAAGGATGTGCAACTATGACGTACAACTATCTACTGGGGCTTTAGGGGAAAAAAAAAAGAGTAGAATAAAATTATCCTTTAAAAAAAAAAAAAAAAGACTTATCGCCTAACTGTATTCTCCAACAACTGCTGCCCCCACAAAAAGGGAAAAAATGATTGTATTTATCACAATGTTTCTTATCATTAAAAAGTTAATAAGAAGAAAACACCAATTTTCCCCCTCGCCTCTCAAACTTTGTAATAAAACCTTTCTGAGATTCTTTCATTTGGATTCTTTCCACCCCACCTCTCCCAACCCCCTGACAATGAGGCAGAACTTCCCATCATTAGACCCAAAGGGTGACTCTCCTGCTAGGCAATTCCAGCACACCATCAACCCCACAGGTTCAGAGGAAACTGTTTGGCCTGGTGACACTTCTGGGGGGAGGACTCTCACCTCAACATTCAGAGAACTGGCCTGGGAGCTGAGGTTGGCGCTGGTGAGAGCAAGTGGTCCCCCGAACACCTGGGCCAGGTCCTGCATGAAGGCGTGGTCAGGAATCCGGATGCCTACAAGCTATGAGGCAAGGAGAAAGGAGCACCATCAGAAAGGCTGGGAGGGGTGGGGGTTGGGTGTGGCCTGGATCCTACTGAAAGTCAAATGGCAGGAGTCTGGGGACACGAGAAAATCTGACTCACAGGAGTGAAGGGGTTCAGGTCCTTGTTGAGCTCCTCCGAGCGTTCCATCACCAGGGTGACTGGGCCTGGTAACAGGTCTTTCAGGAGCCCCTCGGGTACTCTCACATGGCAGTACCTGGAAACAAACAGGTACAAACCCATCCAAGAACGAAGGGCCACTGCTGGTCCTATTCCAGACTTTAGGTAAACACAGAAAAGGGGTTCCTAAGGCCTGTGGGATCCGTCCTTCCTCCCACATCATCTCCCTAAAGAGCTTGAGCAGAAGGTAGGGCTCCAAAGGAACACGCCAGGTTTGGAGCCCACTTGCTCCTGGTCTTCGAGGCTACAACAGCTGCACCGCTTTCATGCTCCGTGTCATATTTTCTTCAAGGAACCTCCCATTAAATTAAGCTTATTGGTTTCCTTTTTTTTTTTCTTTTTACCGCGGGAGCCCCCCCGTTATCACAAAAGCGCTAAAAGAATAGGGACCCTGCCTGACTCGTTCATCGCTGCGCCCCTGCCATCTCGTTCAGGGCTGGCATACGCTAAGCGCTCAATACACGTTTCCAGTTCCGGATTCCCGGGTGAGAATGGAGAAGCCCCTCCCGCGCTCTGCGCCTCAGTCTCCCAAGCCTGTCACCGGAAGCCCCTCCCGCGGTGCCGCCCCCAGCGGGGCCGGGTCCGGGCGGCCTCACCTGTAGACGTCGGCCACGCGGCCCAGGCATACGGCCAGCGGCTTGGCCTCGCAGCGGCCCTTGAGGCGGTACACGGCGCCCAGCGCCGCCGAGCAGCTCGCCGAGCAGGCCAGGCCATACAGCGTGTCGGTGGGGACAGCCACCACGGCGCCGGCGCGCAGTTCGGCCACGGCGGCCCGCAGCGCCTCGGTCCAGCCCACGCGCTCCGGACTTGCGGCCCGCACAGCCCCGCTCCCCGGGAGCCGCAACAGCCGGGCTCCCGGCGCGGCCGGAGTGGGGCTCGGCGGGCGGAGGAGGCGGCCGCTCCGGGCGGAGCCCGCCGGCCCCTCGCTCAACCCCACGCTGGCAGCCACAGCGACCCTCAGCCCCCTGCACGGGCGTGCCGGAGACATCCGCCCAGGCCCGCTTCCGGGAGGAAGTGACGTAAACAGTCAGCTTCCGGTTCGGGAGGCTTGGCCCCACCTCCGCGCCGGGCAACTTAAAGGGACCGCGACCCCCAGGAGGATTGAAGGAGACCGGTGGGGACGGGGCGGGGCGCAGCTTTGCAGAGCCTTAGCGCAGCGCTGGGGAGGGGGGGCGGCCGAAAGGGGGGAGGTGGTCGGGCCGCGCAGGCGGAGATGGAATGGGGCCCGGGCTCAGACTGGTCACGGGGGTGAGAGGGGGCCCGTCGGGGCGGGGGGAAGGGGCTGGGACCCCGCGCAAGGGCCGGCCCTGACCGTCTGCCTCTCGCTCTCTCCCGGGCAGGGAGGCTGCCGGCGTGGACCGTGGGAAGGCGGGGCTGGGGCTCGGCGGGAGGCCACCCCCGCAGCCTCCCCGGGATGAGCGCGCCCAGCAGCTGCTGGACGCGGTGGAGCAGCGGCAGCGGCAGCTCCTGGACACCATCGCCGCCTGCGAGGAGATGCTGCGGCAGCTGGGCCGCCGGCGCCCGGAGCCGGCTGGTATCGGGGTCAGTGGCCACCCCGGGCTGGGCCTGGGAGGTGGGGACTGCCCACTGGCTGGACTTGCTAAGCCCTAGCTTTCCCTGGAGGGTAGAAGAGTGTCCCCACCGCTTTATCCCTCCCCCCTTTTCATCTGGGCGAGAGGCTTTGAAAAAGTTAGGTGCTATCCAAATGCCAAGTGGCCATATCCTTGCTGGGCCTAATCTAAGGCCTTTCCTGCCAGCCTCACTTTTTTCCTTTCTGTTCTAACCAGAATGTCTCAGCCAAACCTGGAGCGCCCCCTCAGCCAGCTGTCTCCGCCAGAGGTGGCTTCTCAAAGGATGCTGGTGATGGAGCTGCGGAGCCCTGACCATCCCCGAGCCGGGCGCCTGACTTCTCTCCCTCCCCGGGGCTGGTGGCTGGACTCTGAACAACTCCCTTCAGTAAAGGGGCCAGTCTTCACTGGCAGTGGCTGGCTCTTGGCTCTCAGCCTGGGGTGGCAGCTCTGCTAGCAGCTGGGTTCACTCCCACTTCATCCTGGCTGAAAGCAGTGCTGAGTTTTGAAATGTAGCCAATGAATACCCAGTCTGATTACCCGGATTTGGGCAGACCAGCAGTGCTCGCCAGAGTGGTCTGGCCTGCTTTGGGGGATCCAGGTGGTGTTACATGTCCATTTCATGCTTTGGGGGCTCCCAGCCCCACAAAACACTTTTAGCAGAGCCTTGATTAAAAGGAAACCTGCAGACTCTCCTGGTGACCGACCTTTCCTTTCTGTGCCCTAAGACTCTGATGGCTGGCGAGGGGGGAAATAGTTGAAAAACCATCAACCATGGGCAGGGTTGGGAAGAAATGCCACAGACACTACCAGATTTAAATAAGCATTTAATTAGGATTTCATTAGTATTTAATATTGCTTTTTCAATTCCAAAAAGTTAAATTTTCACTTCTTAGCAGATATTTTAAAGTACAATATTAAGTTTATACAAAATGAGCAATTAAGCAAACACCATTATTTCACATTCTTCAAAAATACAAATTCATATTTACTCTTTTTTGGGTTTGGAGGTTTCTTCCTTTGGAAGTACTGAACCTGTAACGTTTTCACATCGCTCAGTGGAAGTCCGTTGTTCCCATGTTTCAATCTTAAATAAATTGGATAGGCTTTTACATAATCCAAATAGAACTATTTGGGATTTAAAAAACTGTCACCAAGACCTCCAGCCAATGATAGTGTGTGAACAAAGAAGGCTCTCGTGGGTCTTGCCTTTCCTGGCCAGAAGATCTGAGCCAGAGATTCAGCAAAAACCTGTTTCCAGCCACCTTCCCCAAACAGGTACTAAGAAGAGTTCACAGGGAAAGGGAACAGCCACCTTGAACTCCAACCCTCACCCTACATTCTCCGAAACACGACAAAAGATGTAGACTGTTGAGTCAAACAGTGCCCCCGGGAGGCCTGAGGACCCGGGAGAAGAGCAAGAGAGGCCTCTGACTTGGCACCACTAAGAGGATAACAAGGATATTGCAAAAAACACCCCTGGGTTTTGGTGAAAAAAGATTTTATGAAAAGTTTTCCCATAACAAAGAGTAGAAACTGCATTGAGCTGAGAAAGTGACACTACATTATCACCCAATTTTTGGCCCAGCAGGCACACCACCAAAAGGGCAATGTGTGGGTTTAAACTTTGCTTCCAGTAAAAAAGCTTGTACTATGTACACATTGACACAAAGATCCAGTTTAATTTGCATTTTTCAGTGCAGACTGAGAAGCCCTCTCTTGAACAGGAGGAACAGTGAGAAATGCCAGCTTCCCCAAAGGGCATGAGAAGAAACCCGGGACCCTTTCCCTCTCCCCCAAAAGTACTCAAGAAGAAACAGGCTGGACTACCAATCAGAAATAGGCATAATTTGGTTTTGTTGGTCCCCCCCTACCCCCCAGTATTAAAGAATGGACAACTTCCAATCTATGTCACAGCAGAACCATTTGCATATTGGATCTATGGAAATCTTTCTGCTTTGGCTGAAGTATACTTTAAAAGTTCTCTTCTATTGTAGCCTGAGAATTGAAGATAAAATGGGGTGGGGGGAACAAGAGAGGAGTGAAGGGGAAGGAAGAAAGTTGATAAATCAGATTATTAACAGCTTTGTTCACTGGATTTAATGAAGCCTAGAGGCCTTTTTGCTTAAAGAGCCAACAGGCTGGAATGGGGAGCAGTGTGGAAATGGCCCGTGTTGCCGCCCCCCACTACCAAGACCACCTCCCCAAACATATTTCTGATTGGTGGAAAAGTGTCAACTCTTTAGCAATATTGTTGCAGTTCCACAAATCAATGGTTTCAGTGACTCTGGAGAAGTCTTTAAGATTAAGGACAATGGACGTGATTACAAATATAAAAGTCTAGAAGGGGCCAGGTTTCTCCCTAGGAACAACCTGTTCCTTCCTTCAGGTATCACTTCGTAACGGTGAAGAGGGGAAAGATGGCAAGGGACTAAGAAGAAGTGATGACAAAGGGCCTCAACAGTCAGCAGAAGAAAACAGGACCCGCAGAGTTCTTCAGAGAGCCTGAGGGGCGCCCTCGGGCACACAGGGAAGGCTTGCATAGATTGAGCAGTTGCTGAGAATGCATAATAGTGTTTCCCTATAGACAGCCTCACAGTACAGGGCTGATGAGCAGAAAAATGCGGCCAGACCTGGGCCACATGGGACAACGACTGTCAAGCTACACATATTGCACCAAAGTAAGTGCTTTTCTTTTCACACTGCAATTTAACTTTTTATTCTGAGCAAAAAATAAAACTTTGTGGAAAGTATATATGTATATATATACACAAAAGAAATTGCAGCAATTGGGTTAAAGATAAAATAACCTAAAGTGCTTTTTTACTTTATTATTTCTTTAATATACCAATATGAGGTTCTGCAAACTTGTCCCTCTGGACACATTCAGCATTATACAAAGTCTCTCAGGAAAACCCATCCTACCCTCCATTATCATTATCCCCGTCAGTCCACTGCCTTGACCCTGAAGGTAAAACTCTCCAATCTATTGACTCTCCAGAGGTGGTGAAGAAAAGTCCCTTGCTTCTACCCAGAGAGGTCTTCACACCTTAAGGCCCCTCCTGGGCTTTGTACCATGATGTCCTTCTAAAGGCGGGGAGGGGTGGAATTCAATAAATGACACCAACTCTTGTCACCAAACTAGTGATGCCCCCATGAGGTTGGCCAGACCCTGTCAGGAAAGGCAGGACCACTTTCCCTCAATGCCCCACCCACCTGCCTGGGAAGGGCCAAATTCACTAAGGCAGTTTGGCGGTGCCAGCCAAGGTTTCCTACCAGCTCCAAGCCCATGAACTCCAAATCCTGGTGCTGACCTGCACCCCATAAAGGGGCAGCATAACTGGAGATGCTAGTGGGAGCTGGAAGTATAAATCTACAGGGTGAAAATGGTTAAGGTTACCATGGGAAGAAAAAAGGCTTGATGGCACCCGCTAGAAGTCTGCAGACCTTCCCTAACCTCACCCCAGGTTCATTCCTGGGTTTGGGAAACCATGCTCTCCACGAAGGCTCTTTCTGGCTCCAGTTAAGCCAGCGGCCCTCTCTTCTCCAAGGTCCGTGGTACTAGAGGCCAGGCTTATAGAAGGAGATGGGGAGGGAAAGAGTGCTGAAGGAGGAAGGTAAGGAAAGACTGCCTACCCTGTGGAACAGACCTGCTCTTCACAACTACTCACGAGCATTTTAAGCACATTCCTGATTTTTCAAAAGCTGATTGGATCCGACAGTCCCCCTTGTAATCTTGAGCCAGCCTCAAAAGGTAGATACTTCAACTAGAAAAATCTGTCAGCCTGACACTCTTTTAAGATGCTTCATCACTCCCAATCTTTGGAGAGCGGAAAAGCCCCTAACCTGGGTGAGCCCAACACAAGCACAGCCCTGGCTAACCAGAAAGAAGCAATATTTAAACCACGGCCTTCCAATGGTCTTCCCTGGGCTCCTGTTTCCCACCTCAGCACCCAGGAACCGAATCCCAGGTGCACCTAGGATGGGTATGTGGGGAGGCCATTCCTGCCCTCACATGTATGCTAGCTTCTGGATCCCATCACACTGCTCTCTCTCAGAAGTTGGAGAGAAGACAGCAACGGTCCTACCTCAAAGCTTCCCATGGGTGCAGGCCCAGAGACAGCCAAGGACCACCCACGCTCAGCTGCTCATTTTCCAGGAAGACTAATCCACTGTGGTAACAGAAGATTCCTCGTGCCTTATCAACCTCTGCTGAGGTCAATGGTCACCAGAAGCCATCAGCCTTTTGGGGAAGGGAGTACAGAAGGTCAAAAAGAAATCAACTCTCCTGACTAGACTCCTGGAATGAGGAACCACCAGCTGCCTGTGGTTAAGCCCATTTCTCCGCATGGCAGGAACATTTACCACCACCGCCCTCCTGTCCAAGTGTGTCCCAACATCCTGTCAAAGGCAGGGCCACGTGCTCCCAGGCAAACGATCTGCTCTGGGTACTGTCTTGGCTGGCCCTGAGGAATGGCTCAGAGAACTCGAGTGTGATAAACGCAGATCTCTTTACATTACAGAGTGGAAAAGGAAGGGAAGATTATGGCTGTTCTCTGCCTGACTGACATGGTTGACTCAGAAGAACAGCCTTGCTTGTGGGAGCTTGCTCCTCAAGGCCCGCAAGGGGCTCTTGGGAGGCAGAGGCTAGTCTAGGCCCGGGCCATGCCTCGTCTCTGAGCTCAGTGAGTTTGCTGAGCACTCATGACTACATTAATAGAGCCAGTTGAGAGAAACTTTCCATTTTAGTGTGGACTGGAGTTTATGTTTTATTTTAAGAGGCAATGACTTGGAGCCAAAGGCAGACAGATGGATATAATTCTATACACAAATCAAAAAGAAAATTTTTTTCCCCTATAACACAACTTAATGAAACATTCCAAATGAGATAACTTATTGCAACATTTCAGGCTTTTTGGTCGAAAGGGAATTTTTTGTTTTGTTTTACCCTGAGTAGAAGATCATCGTTTTGTGTTGTTTTTTTGTTTTTGTTTAGAAATCACATGACTAAGCTGAGCAAGTCACATCCTTCTTTGCACTGTACTAGGCTGTATGCAAAATCCAGAGGGGTGAGAGGCAGAGATGGGAGGGGGCAACCAAAAGCCTGCTGAACCTGGAACCAGCACACTTGGCCTGCCAATTACACGCACCTTAAAAAAAACTCCCTTAAAGCCGCAACTTCTCCTCAGAAGCAAAATGCAGCTCTCCTGCTCTGAGAAGGAAAATACCATTAAAGGAAGGCAGACCACCGACCAGCAGCTGGCCATAAGCCACATGTCCACTCTAGGACAAAACAGGGATGTTTCCCAAGAAAAATTCACCGCGATCTGCAAGCCCCAGCAACCAACTGAGAGAGAGAACCAGGAAGGCAAAGACTCTGATGATGCCACTAGAGCCGGCTCTGCACACCTGCCATCCATAGACAGCAGTCAACAACTTGCCTCGGGCCCCTGCAGAACCCGAGCGTCCCCACAGGCTCGGCCAGGCTTTCAGCTGCCCCTGTGTGCTGAAACTGGCTGCAGGACGACCCCCGCCATAGCCACCCTGAGCTCCACAACACCAAGCGCAAACAACAAAGCCATCTTACCCAATCCCTGTCTGGCTCACAGGGGTCTCACCTGCCTCTGCCACTTCCCTCTCTGATGGAGCGAGGGTCTGGCCTTCCGAGCAAGCTTCAGCCTCACACTCAAAAGACACACAGGGAGGAGCAACGCCCGACACACTGAACTCTACTGCCCAAACCACAAAGACCCCAGTGCAAGTGATGGGCAGCATCTGATTGATGGAAACCACACCCTTTCATTGAGAATTTTTATGCATACGAGTAACCTTAATTTCCAAGTTCACATGACAATAAGCAAAAGTGACATACAGTGCAGCCAAACAGTTCATTTATAACTTAGCTTTTTTTTTTGTTTTGTTGTTTTTGTTTTTTTTTCCCCAAAGATCAGTTCCTTAAAATGGATGCTCCTGGGATATGAATAAAGAAAATACGTCTGAAAAATGAGGATTTCAAACAGTAGATTTCTTCATCCTTCCAACTGCTGACCCTATGATGGTAGCATCGCACCTCACGCTTCCTGCGTGGCCTCTCTCTGCGGAGGTGAGCCCACACAGGCCTTTCACTTGGAGAAGCTGCTGGTCAGGCCCGTCTCCTCCTCCCCCTGCAGTAGTGCTTCAATGGGAATCAGATGGGACGGGGTGTCCAGGCTCTGGAGGGACAGAAACTCGGACATATCCATGGCACTTAACGTTTCTGTCTGAGGGTCTGAAGGAGTCTCTGCTGGTCTGCTTTGCTCACAGGAAGAAGGTATGGTGGAGGATGAAGACAGAGGGACAGGCGGTGGGGAAAACGTCTGTGGTGGTAGCTTCAGGCCAGGCCCATCAGGAGGCTGGGGGCTTGGCTCTGGAGGGAGTGGAGAAGAACAGCCCTTTCTCCTGCTGGCCGCCCGCTCCTTGGCAGAGTCCCGGCACGCACACTGACACTGACATGCCTCCTCTTGTTTGATGATGATCACAGGAACACTGAGGCCAATCTGCTGTACCGAGCTCCCTGCGAGAGAGGCAAGAGAGACGCTCTTCAAGTAGCCAGCCGCAGGGCAGGGGCAGGAGGGGCGGGGGTTATGGACTAGGAGAGAGCTGAGTGCCATGGAGGAATGGTGGGAAGGGGTGGATGCCACGCTCTGGGCTTTGTTCTGCTTTAAAGTGGACCACGTTCCTCCTCAGGAGGCCTCTGACACTCCCCATCCCCTCCAAGACAAAGTCCCTCTTCCCTACAAAGCCACACACGCCGTCTAGATGCACCCTATATTTCCAGCCTTCTCCAGGGCACCCTCCATGCCAGCCACGGAGGACACCTCCCTTTTCCTGACACGTTCTTCACACCTCTGGGCCTGTGGGCTCTTCCTTCTGCCTAAACTCCTCAGACACTGGCTGTTCCTCTGGAGAGCTTACGCTTCTCTCTCAAGACCTAGCTCGTGCCTCTCCTCTCCTGATGCCTCCAGGGAGTGTTTCCAGCAGGCTTATACCGAGAGCTGGGCTGAGGGCAGCTGGCACGTGAGCCTCCAGGCGCATGCACAGCTACTGTATTCCTTCCACACCTCTCTCCACGCTGTACAGGACGTGTTTAGTTCTGCCTGCCCAAGAGACTCTGAGCCCCTTTAGGACATCCCGCTCATCGTTATAGCCCCTGTCTCTGACACACAGTAGGTGTGGGTAAATCTCCTTTAACAAGCCAGCCTCGTATGCACACACATTCTCTCTCTTTTGTGTGTGTAGGAGTGTTGTGTATACGAAAACTCTGAATTCAGACAGGCTTTGTGTGTCTCAAAAATAGCTAGAGACCAAGGGGCAGGAGAACAGAGAAGGAGTCATGAGGCCTGAGGACTAGGGCTTTGGCTCTGCCACAAACTCACTTATGACTTTGGAGAGTCATTTAATCTTTCACAGCCCCAGTTTCTTAATCTATAAAATAAAGAGTTTGAAAAAAAGGATATTTTAGCTCTATAAGAGTCTCTGGCCCAGATGCTATTTCTTCAATACTGTAATTAGAAAAGAGTCCCGTGAATTAACAGTTGCCCTCTTTAGCATTAACTGTGATTCGAACTTTTTTCTGGCTACATTTAAAAGCTATATCTGAAAGGGAAAGAACCATTACAGTAGTCTCTCCTGATCTGCAGTTTCGCTTTCGCGGTCTGCAAGGAGATGACCCTCCTTCCTCCTTCTGACGTGTTGTCACACTACATCCCAATGTCTACGTCATTCACCTCCCTGCCCCTCAACACGTAGGTATTTGATCATCTCACATCATCACAAGAAGGAGGGTGAGTACAATAAGATATTTTGAGAGAGACCACATTCACGTAACTTTTATTACCATATATTGTTATAATTGTTCTATTTTATTATTAGTTATTGTTGTTAATCTCTTACTGTGCCTAATTTATAAATTAAACTTTATCATAGGTGTGTATGTGTAGGAAAACACATAGTATATACAGGGTTCAGTACTATCCGCAGTTTCAGGCATCCACTGAGGGTCTTGGAACGTATTCCCCATGGATAGGAGGGGACTACTGTAGTAGTTAAAGAATGTTAAATGTGGTCTTTATGCTATAAGTACACTAACTTCCCATAGTAGTAAGAATATGAAATACTCTAATAAATAAACAATACGATGTGACAAATTTAAAGTTTCAAAAACTGGGGCAAAGCAACAATTAACTGTGCCTCAAGGGGCCCAGAGAGTTGACTTGCTTCTAAAGCTAACGTAGAATTACATACCTGTGCTACTGGCTACTGGTACTGCAGTGGTAAAAAACACCTTCTCAACTTTAGATGATTGCTGCTGGGAAAAAAAAGAAAAACATCACATTTATGGCCACAGTAACATGGCGGATCTCCCAGGACCGGAAGCCTCCCCAGTTATAATGGTCATCCAAGAGGACAGAAAACCCTCAGTGTTCAGGGATTTTTGCACTGAGTGATGTTTTGTTTGTGCTGACATGAGGTCTCTACACTGTTTGACATTCAGTGCTGACAACGTAGCCAGCTTTGTCCCCTACTACTTGGCTGTCTCCCAGCTGCCTAATGCAGGAGCTTTTGTGTGCCCAAAGGCTCCTACAAGGATGCTTTTCTCAGGCTGATGGTCTTCTCGGAGGGAGCCCCAGGGCTGGCTTCCCCTCTAAGCTCTCCATCCCCTACCACCTCCCTATACTTCTGTGAGGCTGCAAAGTTCTTTTTTCCCCTCAAGGATTAAGCTGCATGCTAAGGACAGGCTAGGACTTCCTCTCACAGGCAGAACAGCCCTGTGAAGGCCCTGGGCAGTGTGCTATAAGCTGCACTGGGTAGTTGTTCAAGTGGGGGCCGTGGACTCAGCACACCTGGACTTGAGTCCAAGCTCTGCTGCGTATTAGTTGTAGAAGTCAGGAAACATGCTTTGACCTTGCAAAGTCTCAGCTTCCTCATCTGTAAAAATAGGGACGATAAGCAAAGAACCTTCAAAGGACCCCGGAGAGGGTGAAATGAGATGACGCACGCAGAGCCCTGGGCGCACAGTGAGCACTCAGCAAACATGAGCTATTAGTATTATGACTAAGGAGGACTGTAAAGCCATGCCCAGAAATCAGCCCTATCATTTTAGTGTACTTCCTATTAAACTGGCTACAAGCCTTCTGCTTTCTTCAAGTCTTATCTTAAAAGGGCTTTGTCTTTTATCCTTTTAAGGGAAAAAAAAAGTGCCTCTAAGATGAGTCTAGGAGGAACTTGTGAAAGCTTCTGGCTAAGTTATAGGAGATGAGGCTATAAAATGAGGGAGAAATGAGACCCATATTTACATAAATGAAAATGAATTGCATGGAAAAGGAATGATACTTGTTCCACGCAGCTCCCCAGGGCAGATCCAGAAAAAAACAACTACATGGAGGCAGATTGGGTCACAACACTGGCAAGCCCTCTCCAGTGACTCTGGCCATCTGCAAATGGAACGAGGCTGCCTCCAGAGACGGTCGGCGCCCCATGTATGGAATGTGAGTGCTCTAACTATTTAGCTCACTATTTAGCCCAAAACCACCTTTCCAGTTTGTGTGATAGCGTCCTATATCCACCCAGACAGTCCTAGTCAGTCCTTCCTCTTCTCCATCTAATTCTGACGCATACCTCGAGTCTCACCTGACCTGTATGGCCACCCAATAAGCACTTACTCTCTGAACCCCTCATCTGGCAGCACAATGTAATAGTCAAAAGCAGAGGCTCTGGGGTCGGTCTGCCACTTATAAGCTGTGTGACCCTGGGCTACTCACAACTTCTCTGAGCCTCCACTCTCCAGTGGTAAAATCATACCTACCTCCTAGAACTGCTGTGATTAAAAAGTAATGCATTAAAAAGTACTCAGCACAGTGGATGACATCTAGAGATACAGACACATAGAAACAGTAAAAAGATCAGTGGTTGCTAGGGAAGAGGGGGCAGGGAGAAGGGATGTATAAGTGAAGTATATGGGATTTTTAGGGTGGTGAAACTATTCTGAATACTGTAATGGTAGACACTTGACTTCATGCATTTGTCAAACCCATAGAACCATACCACACAAAGAGTGGACTCTAATGTCAACTATGGACTTTAGTTAATAATAATGTACCAAACTTGATTCATCAACTGTAACAAATGTACCACACTGATGCAAGATGTTAATATTAGGGGAAACGGGGTGGGGGGCGGAGCACGGGCAGAGAGTATAGGGAAATTCTCTATGCTATCTGTTCAATAAAATCTAAAAATAATGGGGCTGGCCCTGTGGCTTAGTGGTTAAGTGCGCACGCTCCGCTACTGGCAGCCCAGGGTTCGGATCCCAGGCGTGCACTGATGCACCGCTTCTCCAGCCATGCTGAGGCCGCGCCCCACATACAGCAACTAGAAGGATGTGCAACTATGACATACAACTATCTACGGGGGCTTTGGGGAAAAAAAAGGAGGAGGATTGGCAATAGATGTTAGCTCAGAGCCGGTCTTCCTCAGCAAAAAGAGGAGGATTAGCACGGATGTTAGCTCGGGGCTGATCTTCCTCATACACAAAAAAATAAATAAATAAAATAAAAAATAAAAATAATGTACATAAGGTAATGAGTGGCACATGTTAGATCCTCAGTTGTAAAAAGTGCTTAGTTAGCACAGTAAACGCTTACACAGAGTAAGGGCTCAATAAATCGTAGCTATTGTTATTTTTTTACTACTGGTATTATTATTTGGCACCTTACCTACTGGATATATTAACGTTCTTTTAGGCCTTTTAGCCTCTTTAGCTAGAAAGTAAGTTTTCGTGAAAAAGAGATCCCGGTTCTCATTCTTCTGTATCCCCAAGAGTATCCCACGTGGTATCTGGTGAATGCCAGGCCCTCAAAATATATTTAATTGAATGACCAAGTCATTTCCTTAGTCATCCAGACCAAATGCTTTTGTAGAAAATGGCTCTACGGTGGGCTCTGGGAGCACAGACTATTTCTCTGCCTTGGCCACTGCTGTCTGGCTCCATCTGAGGGGTCACGTCAGTCCCTCATGTCGTCTGACTCTGCCTTGAGAACAGCTGCTTTCCTGAAACGTTCCTGGGCCTCTGGAGTCTGTCGCTGGCTCTCCTGTCCTCGACGATGGGGTTACACTGCAGGTGGAACATCTGTTCAAGCGCCCACTGCTGGGTAAACTCGAAGGTTGTTTCTCTACCTCCCTATTGTAGGTATCGACCACAGCATTCCCTGGGTTGAGACCACTCGATTATGGGGAAAATGACTCAGACATAGAATTACATGTTTCAGGGTGGATATGATAGCCATTTTCCTTTTTGAAGGAAAAGCCTCTGAACATGTCACCTATGTAAATACACTTGCCCCTGCTGGATCCGTTTCTACGTAATACTTACAATTTGTTCTTGGTTTTGCGGTGAACTGGTGGCACCATTTAATAGCCATTGTAAGTTCTGTTCTCCCATGACTAGGCTGGACTGCAGGATAGCCGTGTTGGGAGTCGGGGTGATGGTTATAGTGGGATTATTCGTCAGGACAGAGTTGGTACCCAGGGGCAGAGTCTGGACCATGGCTGGCAGGGGCTCAGTAGTACTCTGTGGTTGGGGTGGTGCTGCCACGGCTGATGCCACTGCTGCTGCTGGTGCAGAAGCCCCAGCAACAACAGAAAGTCCTGGTACGATGGGTTGAGGTGCCTGAGGGTGCGGAAGAAACTCTTGATGATTAGAAGCAAACTGTGTGCTGTGGAGAACAGGCACTTCTGGAGGTTGTAAGAGAGCAGGGGGGTTGCCAAATGCAGCTTGCTGGGAACCAGTTCCTAAGGAGGGAGCAGGCGGAGGAGCAGACGGTGCTGAGGCTGGTAGTAGAGGCTGGGGTGGCTCGGAGATGCCAGGCTGCAGTACAAGTGGAAGAGATAAAGATGCTGAATTTCCTGTGGATGGTGGAACATCACTGACTGACTCTGCATCACCATTAAAACTTTCAATCAAGGCAGCTGGTAAGAAAAAGAAATAGAAATATATATACATGTCCCAAGCCTTATATGAGCCACAAAAACACAGTCATTACGGGCTAAACCAAAGACAGCTGAAGTCTGTTAGAGCCAATTCCTTCACTGCTAGAAGGCTGGTTTTCTGCTTTTCATTCAATGACCCCTCTGGGCAAAGTCCCAGGCTTCACGATCAACCTCAGTTTCTACACGTGAAGAGCTAGTACAGGTCTGACCATAGAAAAATGTGTCTTAAGGCTTTTCTGGAAAAGAGACTGGACATCCTTTTTTGGCATGACCAGTGAACACACTGACTACTGTGAAGCTTTAGGAACAGATTTTCATTCAAACACAGTATGATCTATGCTTCTGATGCTCAGTCTGTGGATCCTACCCACTCATGGACAGGGTATCACTTCAGAAGAAGAGAGAGCTCACAACCCCTCTCATTTTTTAAAGCCAACAAGGGCTTTTGGAAAAGGAGACCCTCTTCCTTTGAGGGTCTAGGGAAAGTAGACCCTTAAGTAGACCCTTTTTGAGGGAAGAGGGGGAAAATACGGCCTTGAACTGAAAGGCCCATACTTTTCTGACTCCTCCCTGAATGTACACTTCACTCAAAGGAATGGAAATAACATTTCGCCGTGCCTGTCATTCAGCCTGTCAACAAGTGTGAATTCCCTTCCCCACTGCTGAGAGCTGAGCAGGAAGAGTCCATATAACAAACCTGTCTGTTGAGTATCTTCCTGAATGGCCGTATCATCTGAATTTTGGAACATTGATTCAAAGATGCTTGCTGGTGAAATTGTGCTGAGATCCTGGCCCTGTGTCTGAAGGACAGAGACAAAGATGTGAGACTCGCCATCCTGAGGCAGTTCTTCACCATGAGAGAACACGGTCAGAGCAGCAGAACTAGAATGATCTTTTGATATGCTTCTTGTTTCTAACTTCTTTTCCAAGGTGACATACATTTCCCTAAACCTCAGACACTGAAGATTTGGGCCCTCAAATACTATAAAACAGGAGCCGGCAAACGGTGACTTGCAGGCTGAATGTCTGTTTTTGTGACTAAAGCTCTCCTGGGACAGAGGCATGCTCATTCACTTACTGTCTAGGCTGCCTCCGCGGCTACAACGGCAGAGTTGAGGAGTTGTGACAGAGACCATATGGTCCACAGAGCCAAAAATATTTACTATCTGGCCCCTTCCAAAACAGTTTGCCAATCCCTACTCTAAATACTAAATCTTACATAAAAATGGGATTGTATAATATCCATTACCGGCAATTTGTATTTCTCATGTAATAATAATACATTGTGAATATCTTTCAAGGTCATTACATAACACCTATGATATTTTAATACACATGGTAACGAATCAAATAATATAAAGAAACTTATAATGACAGATAATAGTGATCACCTTATATTCACTCTTGTTTGTCACTGCAAATTTCTTTGTAACTTAAAATTAAGAAATGGTCAGAGGCATTTAAAAAAAGATAAAATGTGAAACCAAAACCAAAATTCATAATGCCCTGAGGGTCTGACTCCTGATGGGCACCAAATAAAACGACCCCTTCCCGGCTTCCCTTCAGTTGCGGGGGGAGGAACAGCGGTTCTCTTCTCTGCAGGCCACCTCCAGTCCACCTCCAGCCCTGCATTTTGTAGGGCAAGAGTGACAAGAGTGACTAGCCGCCTCCAGGAGTCCAGGCCAGTAACAGAAATAAGGGAAGCAAGGGAGGCGGGAACAGGGAGACTGGCGAACCAGAGAGCATGTGCCCCAGTCCTCTAAACGGCTTCAGTGGAGGCTGCCACGTGGCTATGCAAGCTAGGGGTTACCAGAGCTCAAGAACCATCCAAAAGTTGGATTTTTATGTGAAATCTTCTGATTCATAATTAAAATCAAGTTACTGATCTCGCTGTTTGCAGATGACATCATCTTATATATAGAAAACCCTAAAGAATCCATCAGAAAACTATTAGAAATAATCAACAACTACAGCCAACTGGCAGGGTACAAAATCAACTTACAGAAATCAGTTGCATTTCTATATACCAACAACGAACTAACAGAAAGAGGACTCAAGAAGACAATCCCATTTACAATTGCAACAAAAAGAATAAAATATCTAGGAGTAAATTTAACCAAGGAAGTGAAAGACCTATACAATGAAAACTATAAGACATTACTGAGCAAAATCAATGATGACATAAAGAAATGGAAAAACATTCCATGCACCTGGATTGGAAGAATAAACATAGTTAAAATGTCCATACTACCTAAAGCACTCTACAGATTCAATGCAATCCCAATCAGAATCCCATGGACATTCTTCACAGAAATAGAACAAAGAATACTAACATTCATATGGGGCAACAAAAGACCCCGTATAGCTAAAGCAATCCTGAAAAAGAAGAACAAAGCTGGAGGCATCGCAATCCCTGACTTCAAAACATACTACAAAGTGATAGTAATTAAAACAGCATGGTACTGGTACAAAAACAGACACACAGATCAATGGAACAGAACTGAAAGTCCAGAAATAACACCTCATATCTATGGGCAGCTAATCTTCGATAAAGGAGCTAAGGACATACAGTGGAGAAAGGAAAGTCTCTTCAATAAATGGTGCTAGGAAAACTGGATAGCTACATGCAAAAGAATGAAAGTAGACCACCTTCTTTCGCCATACACAAAAATTAACTCAAAATGGATCAAAGACCTGAAGGTGAGACCTGAAACTATAAAACTCATAGAAGAAAATATAGGCAACACACTATTTGACGTTGGTCATAAAGGAATCTTTTTGGATGACATGCCTACCCAGACTAGGGAAACTAAAGAAAAAATAAACAAGTGGGACTTTATCAGATTAAAGAGCTTCTACAAGACAAACAAAACCAGAATCAAGATGAACAGACAACCCACCAGCTTGGAGAGAATATTTGCAAAACATACATCTGACAAGGGGTTGATCTCCATAATATATAAAGAACTCGCACAACTGAACAACAAGAAAACAAACAACCCGATCAAAAAATGGGCAGAGGTGGGGCCGGCCCAGTGGCGCAAGCGGTTAAGTGCGCGCGCTCCGCTGTGGCGGCCCGGGGTTCGCTGGTTCGGATCCCGGGCGCGCACCGACGCACTGCTTGGCAAGCCATGCTGTGGCGGCGTCCCATATAAAGTGGAGGAAGATGGGCACAGATGTTAGCCCAGGGCCGTCTTCCTCAGCAAAAAAAAAGAGGAGGATTGGCGGATGTTAGCACAGGGCTGATCTCCTCACAAAAAAAAAAAAAAAAAAAAGAAATGGGCAGAGGAAATGAACAGACACTTCTCCAAAGAAGATATACAGATGGCCAATAGGCACATGAAAAGATGTTCAACATCATTAATCATCAGGGAAATGCAAATCAAAACAACACTAAGATATCACCTCACGCCTGTCAGAATGGCTATAATCACCAAGACAAAAAACAACAAATGTTGGAGAGGATGTGGAGAAACAGGAACCCTCATACACAGCTGGTGGGAATGCAAACTGGTGCAGCCTCTATGGAAAACGGTATGGAGATTCCTCAAAGAATTAAAAATAGAGATGCCCTATGATCCAGCCATCCCACTACTGGGAATCTATACAACGAACCTGAAATCAACAATCCAAAGAGGCTTATGCACCCCTATGTTCATTGCAGCATTATTCACCATAGCCAAGAAGTGGAAGCAACCTACGTGTCCCTCGACTGACGACTGGATCAAGAAAATGTGTTATATATATATACCATGAAATACTACTCAGCCATAAAAAAAGACAAAATTGTCCCATTTGCAACAACATGGATGGGCCTGGAGGGCATTACGTTAAGTGAAGTAAGCCAGAAAGAGAAAGACAAACACTGTATGATCTCACTCATATGTGGAATATAAACCAACACATGGACAGAGAAAACTGTATTGTGGTTCCTGGGGCAATGGGGGTAGGGGGTGGGCACGAGGGGTGAAGGGAGACATATATATGGTGATGGACAAACAAAAATGTACAACCGCAAATTTCACAATGTTAAAAACTATTAAAACATCAATTAAAAAAAAAGGCAATAAAGGTAGACATTTTGGAATGAATGAATGAATAAATAAATAAATAAATAAAATCAAGTTACTGAAAACAAGTGAAAAGCACTGTATAGACCAAACAAAACCTAACTTCAGGCTAGATTTTGCCCCAGTGCTAACTTGCGTTTAAAGACTACTTTGCAATAATTCTGCTTCTGGGAGGGAGAAGGAACACTCTGGGGGTGGGGAGGCGGCAAAAGTGTGGTGAGTGGAACTGTCCACTAACTTAGAGGGGCTCAGAGATGAAACTGCCAATACGAGCCAAGAGGGGCCAAATATTCTAGCATGATTCTATCAACTGGAAGAATGCGAGGCGAGTTGAGTGAATCTCTGCCAGGATGAGAGAAGCTGAAGGCAGCAATCTATGCGAGGCTTCCAGTCCTGAGGGAGTTAACAATCACGGGCCAAGACAGTAGCCTTCAAATTTTTCAATGTGACACAAAGTAAGAAATACATTTTACATTATATATATGTGTACATATATACTTCATATTACATATATATGTATAACTGAAACAAAAGTCTATGAAACAGAACTTATATGTATATACTATGTGCAATGTCTTCTGACACTTTCTACTCTGTTGATGTTCTTAAAATGCTGATTATAAACCACCATTTGATAACTCAAGAAAGAGGTGCAACTCAGTATGGAAAAAAGCAGGCTAACAACTACCACTAAGCTATAAGCTTTGCAACTTCCTCATGGTTGTTTTTCTGTTCTGCCTGTTTACAAATTATCAGCAGTAACATTATTAAAAAGGAATGAGCCTGCGTGACTCTAAAAGATTATGTACAAGAATGTTCATAGCAGCACTATTTGTAATGGCTCCAAGCTAGAAACTATCCAAATACCCAAGGGATGTAGAAAGAACAAATTGTGGTATATTCATTTAGTGTAATACTGTTCAACAATGAGAATGAATGATCCATTACTATGTGCAAAAATATGGATTAATTTCTTAAACATAATGTGGCAAGAAAGAAGCCAGCACAAACGAGTACATACCGCATGATTCCAATTATACAAAGCCCAAACACAGGCAAAACTCGTCTTAGGTTGTTAGAAGTCAGGAGAGGGGTTATCCTTAGGGAGAGGTAATAGCTGTCAGGGGGCATCAGGGGGGCTTCTGGGGTGCTGGGAATGTTCTGTTTCTTGATTTGGGTGTTGGTTACATGGATTTGATGAACAGTGATGATTCATCAAGCTGTATATATTTATGATAGGTGTACTATTCTGTGTGTATATTATACCTCAATAAAAAGGTTTTTCTAGTTAAAAAAAAAAAAAAAAAGCAAAGTGCTGAGGGTACTATGACTCAGCCACCGCCAGGCTTCAGGGCAAAAACCCTGGGGGCAGAATGAGTGGGAGCAGCTCCCAGAGGAGACAAGAACAGGCCTCTGGGGCCTGGAGCAAAGAACACTGGGAGCTGTCTGGGACCAGGCTGGATCCTGAAGCCTAGAGCCAAGAGGCTCAGCGGGCCATTCCCTAGCTGCTTCAATCCTCCTTTAACAAAAGATCTGAGCAAACCAAAGGTCACTTCTAGGGCACACGTACACATGTGGCTGCCCAGAAACCCATAAAATGATGATCTCATAAAAATTTATCATTTGATTTTATGATTTAATTCATAATTTTTTTAAAGCAAGCAAAGCAAAACAAGGTAAAATTAATCCTACTACTTCAAGGAATTGTAGCCTTGTTTGAAAGAGTAAAAATGAGACTATTTCCAATTCTGGGATAAATCCTGGGTGACAAGGACACAATATGTAATTTGACCCCCAGGGACAGAGCAGCCTCTCTCTTGCTGATGTAAATTGTGGTTAAAAAGGCTCTGGATTCTGTTACACTTCTTGGAAGAGTGTTTGTTTGCTTCAATATTCTGTTGACGTGGCTGTGCTCCAACCCCAACTGTCTTCCTCACACTGGACGGCAGCTCTAATCTTTGTCCAGATCTTTAGCCTTAGCTGGGCTGCACAGGGTCTGCCCCCCACGTCCACGGTTCAGGGGTCAACGAGAGAGCCAGACAGAGTTTATACACAGAACTTGGGGCTCCTCTTCGTGGCTCTTTCCTTGCCAGGTGTCCCAGGCACTTTCCAGGGGCTACGTGCTGTGGGAGCCCTGAACTCTGTCCTCTGGTTATCCACGCCTATAAGACTGAGTGTTTACTGAGTTTTGGCCACCCTGTTTGGTGTCAGCCGGGGCTGGCCCTGAGGTAGATAAGCCATCAAATCTGACAGCTGTTGTTTGTTTTGTTGTTTGTTTGTCAGACAGACAACTGTCTGACAGTTGTTTTTATATTTTGCCCAGCATTTATAGTTGTTTTCTATGGGAGGGTTGGTCTGATAAGGGCAACTCTGCCATTACCAGAAGAACTTGGTGACAGGCTTTGGGGTGCTTATATAAAAATGCAGTGTCAGCTGCCACTCCCAGAGGACACTGACTCAGTAGGCTTGGGGGAGGCCCAAGAACCTATGCTGCCAGAAGTGCTACAGATGACTCCACCAATCCCACTCTGAAAAACACTTTTTCACAGCATTCCTGAGTCCTTCAGTCTCTGTTCAGAGACTTCCTATCATGTTGATTCTTTCTTATTTATTACGCATATACACAGAGAAAATCTAACCTAAGCTATACTTATTTACCAGAGAAAAATAACAAAGAATGCACCCTTAAAAACCAGTGTTGGGGCCAGCCTGGTGGCATAGTGGCTAAGTGTGTGCACTCCTCTTTGGCAGCCCGGGATTTGCAGGTTCAGATCCCGGGCGCGGACCTACACACCACTTACCAAGCCATGCTGTGGCGGCATCCCACATATAAAGTAGAGGAAGATGGGCATGGATGTTAGCCCAGGGCCATCTTCCTCAGCAAAAAGAGGAGGACTGGCAACAGATGTTAGCTCAGGGCTGATCTTCCTCACAAAAAAAAAAAACAAAACAGCGTTGGTGACACAGTAAAGTGCACAGATCCTCATGAGCAAGCATAAGCTCAGGCTTAATGCAGTGTCTGCAAGACACATCACGGAGCCAGATGAATGGAGGGAAATTCCACACAGAGTGAACACAAGCAATCAGATCAAGAAACAGTGGGGCTGTCCTTTAGCAGAGGGCCTGTAGAGGGGGTTCCCTTCAAAACCTCAATCTAGTAAGGGCAAAGAAAGGGAAAGACTGACTCAGGTCAGACCAGCAGAGCTTGAGAAAGTCTGGAAACCGGAATTCTGGCTCCCTCTTCAGTGGACTAATGCTAAGCTCCTCAAGGACAGACCACACCTACTTTTACCACAAAAGCTCAGCCCTGGCACACTGCCTCAGGAAGTAGGCACTCAATAAATATTTGCCAAATGAATAAAGGAAGAAAATTTCCAAGGCCAGGCGGTTATTCAGTGAGTGACCAGGCATCAGAGAGAACAACCCCTCCAATGAGAGCTCTTATCAGGGAAAAAAAACAAAAACAAAAAACGCTAAATGGTCAGTAATTGAACACAATTAAATCTGGAAGACTTGAAAGACTGGCCTCCCTCAATTTTCCCACCAAAAGGAGTGCTCAATTCTCTTTTTTTGTGTGTGAGGAAGACCAGCCCTGAGCTAACATCTGCCAATCCTCCTCTTTTTGCTGAGGAAGACTGGCCCTGGGCTAACATCCGTGCCCATGTTCCTCCACTTTATATGGGACGCCGCCACAGCACGGCCTGACAAGCGGTGCGTCGGTGCACACCTGGGATCCGAACCAGCGAACCCCGGGCCGCCACAGCAGAGCACGCACACTTAACCACTTGCGGCACCGGGCCGGCCCTGGAGTGCTCAATTCTTGTACTTGTTTTTCTAGCACCCATATCACAGGTACACTTACTGTATTGGAATTTTCTCGCAATTCAGAATCTGTGGACAGAAGGCTCAAGTCACTCAGACAAAGGGTGTGATTCGTATCCTGTGAAAGAGAAAAATTCTACGTAAACAAAAATCAGGATTTATAGTAGCATATCATGTAATGAAACACTTGATTACAACATCCCTAAGATTCCAAATGTCTAGACATGTTACCTAGAAAGGTATAAACCATCCAAAGCAAGGGCTATGTAAAATATTTTAATTTTAAAAGTCCTGACATTCTTAGAAGAATCTCTTACATTTCTTAAAGACGGTTAATTAAGAGTTTAAGAATTATGTCATGATTCAGGCTCTAGAGTAACAAAAGCTATAATAATACAAAATCAATAATATTTCTATAATTGGTCTTATATTTACAAAGTGATTTCACATGACCTCGTTTGCTATTCATATAAACCTTTGAAGTAAAGTATTATTTTACATTCCCATTTTAAATATGAGAAAATTAATAACAAGACTGGCCGTGAACTGTCCAAAATCACACAGCTAATTAGCAGAACACAAACCCACTACTTCTGCTTGCAAGTCCACCCTCCTTCCATTGTATCACCGTGTCCCCAATAAGGGCATCTCAGGGATCCTCCCTCAGGGTGGAACTGAGGATCTACTACTCACACACAGCTGCCCGGGCTCACTCTAAACTCCGGATTCCTAGACTGCCAGTTGCAATTCACATACCTTACGTGGGGACCCAGCTCACCTCGGGAACCAGATGTTCACATACATACACGCATTCAACAAATATTCACTGAGCATCTACTATATCTCAGGCACTGTTCTAGACCCAGGGACACAAGAATGAACAAAGCAAAGTCCCTGCCACCATGGAGCTTACATTCTAGTGGGGGGGGGGTATAAAAAGCCAAATATATAGTATACAAGATGATAAAGAGCGCTACAGAGGGTAAAGGGAATACGGAATGCTGGGGTAGGAGCTGCCCTTCTATTAGATTACGGAAGGCCTCTCAGATGAGGTGGCATTTGCACAGATACCGAAGGAAAGGGGGCATGGGCCAAGCACGTATGTGGGGAAAGTGTTCTAAGCAGAGGGTACAGCAAGTACAAAGGCCTGGAGGCAGGAGTGGGCCTCCCTTGTTCAAGGGACCACAAGGAGGACAGTATGGCTGAAGGGAAAGGAAGAGAAGTAAACTAGGCCAGAGAAGTGACCAGGTCAGAGTGCACAGTGCCTTGTGGACAACTGTAAAGATTGTGGCCTTCACTTTAAGTGATACAAGAGGCTACTACAGGGTTATGAACAGAGGACAAACATTATCTGCCTTATGGTTTAGAAAGATCACTCTGGGTGATATATGTAGGACAGTCTATGTCAGGGAAGACTGGGAGAGGGGAGAAGGGGGAAAAGGTGCTAGAAGACCACTTAAGCAGGTTACTGCAATAATCCAGGCAAAATATGATAGCGGCTTTTTTTTTGTCCCCCCTCAAAGCCTCAGTAGATAGTTGTATGTCACAGCTGCACATCCTTCTAGTTGCTGTATGTGGGACACGGCCTCAGCATGGCCGGAGAAGCGGTGCGTCGGTGTGCGCCCAGGATCCAAACCCAGGCCGCCAGCAGCGGAGTGCGCGCACTTAACCGCTAAGCCACGGGGCCGGCCCATATGATAGTGGCTTGAACAAAGTAATGAGAAGAAGTGATCAGATTCTAGATATATTCTCCAGGTAGAGCTGACAGACTTTGCTGGTGGATGTGGGGTATAAGAAAATAAAAGAGTGAAAGAACAACACCAAGATTCTTGGCCTGTACCACTAGAAAAAAAGGAGGTGCCATTTACCAATATGGGGAAGACTCAGGAGGAACGGGTTTGGACACGTCAAGTTTGAGAAGAGCAGATGATACCTGGGTCGAGTAGGTAGTTAACTACACAAGGCTAGAGTTCAGGAAGAGACCAGGCTGGAGATATAAATTTAGGACTCAAAGGCAATCCAGATGGCACTTAAAGCCTGAGACCGAGGAGCTTCCCTCCACTGGGGAGTGAATAGGGATCCAGAGAAGATGAGGTCTGAGCACTGTGCACAGGAGCACTCCAATGCTTAGAGGTTGTCGGCAATTCAACTGTCCTTGGATTGTTATGAAAATGAGAAAACTGATCGTGACTTCATCAATGCAGTTTAGTAGACAAAGACTCTCAAATCTTAATATTGTTATCTGGTTTTACAGATGAAGAAACCGTGGCACAAAGAAGCCATTGATTAGGGGTGGAGCTTGGATGTGAATTTAGGCAGCTGAACTCCAGAGGCTGCACTCTTCACAACTAATGCTATTTGCCTCTTCCAACCAGGCTCTGGAATCAGACTGCCTGCCCAAATTAGACTAAGTACAAGCTTTGGATTGTTAAGCAAGTTATTTAATTTCTCCTTGCCTCAAGTTTCCTTAACAGTAATAGGGGGATAATTACAGTACTGACCTCACAGAGCTCTGTGAGTGAGATAATCCGCACAAAGGCACTCAGCACAGCACTTGGCACACAGTAAACATTCAGTTAATGTTAGTTATTATCACTAACAAAACACAAGGGCAGAGACCTTTCAAAGGGATGCTTTGTGGTTTAAAAATGAGAAACCGCAGAATTAAAGTACGCTGTCTGTCCCCAAATCAAAATCATATTACGTACTTTAAGAACTTCATTATTCAAAACCGGGTCAGTGTGCTTCAGTTTCCTTATCTGTGAAGCAGTAAGATAATAACAGTACTCACTTCCTAGGTTTAAAAGACGTGAGGTAAGTGCCCAATACCACATGAGAAGTAATAATCACAAATTGATCCCAGAGTCTCTCTGGAAAGTAGCTGTAGAGGAGAGAGAAATATGGTGGAAGGGCTTGGTAAAGAACACACAAAACCGCCTAAAGCTCTGCAGAGGCTTGTTCTGTGGTTCAGTGCCTTAAAGCAGTGGCCCTCAGACCTTTGGTCTGCAGACAATTCAAAAGGGCAAGGGACCCTCCAAACTCTGCCTGGTTCTCCAATGATGGATTAATGGATGTGTGAAGCAAATCATTAATTCGTGTCCCAAACTCAAGTACAGATATATGAATGGGAAACTGACACCCTTCCAGAGCATCTGGCTGGCCTTTCGGAAGCCATTCTGAGACCTCTTGTTTCAAGACACCTTCTTCCACCAGACCTGATGGAAAGGAGACAGCGCTGAATCAGAAGCCAAAGCACAGGGAGGCTGGTGAAGTTTACGGCTTCCACCACCCCACCACAAGGACATGGATCTTGACTCTGATTTCTTCCCTCTCACTAACAGATTTATAGAAAAGACGTTTTAACCTTTTATTTTGATACACAAACAATTGTTGCTGCTCTGTGGTGCCCAGATCAAAACAAGAGACAAAACATGGCACACCTCTGATCCATTGTGATTTGGAAGTGCATTGTATGAGTGTCCTTTGTTATCGTGACCTTTCATGTGACTTTTGAGACTGTATTGAGTGCTGAATGTTTTCTCACAGCCGTTACTGGGGCAGAAAAAGGGTCTTTCACCTGCAAGAATGACAAATAGTGTTAATTTTACCAAAAAGTTATTTCACTGGATTAAGACATCTACTTTTCCCTAACAGAGGGAAGTAAACATTCTTATGAGGGTTCAGGTAACAGTTGTTATAAAGTTGAATAAACTACATCATCTCAGTCCTAAAACTTAACGAAGAGCAAAGCACTGAGAATGGCCTGCTCCTGGGAAGTTTAAAGAGAAGATTAGTTTTTTCCCCAGGTTCTGTTTTTGAGTATCTCTGTATTGGTTTCCTTTCTTAAGGTTGGATTCCTGAGCCTAACCTTTAGATCCTTTTCCCTCTGAAAGAAACTCAAACATTACAGGTGAAGGCTAAACTGATTAGGCTTGCTCCCTCCATGAAGCTCTACAAGTCTCAATGGAAACACAGATATCTCCTGGCTCAATGAAGGTTAAAATAAAAAACAAAAATTAGCCTAAACTCACCAGTATGTGTACGGACGTGAGTTTTAAGGTGGTGGCTTGCTGCAAATGCTTTTCCACAGCCATCATGATCACACCTAAATAAGTTGTTTAAGCAAAGAGAAACAGCAGGCATTAGCTAACAGACCTTTATCTTTGACATCTCTTGTAAATACAAACTCAAACTCAAACAAATGTTCAGAACACCAGGATCAGATCGATGAAATTGGTTTTAGAGATGGGAATGATGACAAATCCCTGGAAAAGTAAGGTGACAAATCTGGGATCACAGGGAGCTGATGGCCCAGGATAAGTATTTCTTGTCCTAAAGGTAAGGCACATGTGGAGAGCCCTGACAATAAAAGCCTTTTGATGAATTACTTAACAGAATTCTATTGACAATGAGAGCCCATATGGACAATCTGCCAGTGCACTATCAGGAATGTCAACAGCGGGTACAGAGGCTCCCACATAGGCATGGAGCCTGAAATATAACACTAGAACAAAATCAGTCAGAACATATTGGCTGCAATGACTTATCTATAATCTGCAGTGTTGATATATCTATTTCTTTCTCTTTTTACTTTCTTGATAACCAAAGCTAGAAGTAATCTTTTCCTCCTCAGAATTCCTAAGGCATTTATCTACATGCTTCTTTTATGGCACCTGTCATTTCCAATCTTATTTTATCTCTATGTGTATACACTTGTTATCTGTTCTGAGACTGTAAACTCTTTGAGGGCAGGGTCCATGTAGTACTTTACATCTGCTATAGTTCTTGCACATAGCAGGCATTCAATAACTATTTATATGAATGGATGCATTTTCTTATAAGCCAAAATATTTTATTTCTTTAAATAGAAAGCTTCTCTAAAGCACTTTACTTTTTAATTACATGTAATCATTGTGTCCAAAGTATCATCTAATATTCAAGAAAAATTAGCAGTTTTAATCATCACAAAAATGCATGTGCTTGAACAGAAATCAGAGTCCCCTCAACAGCCCTATTGGGAAAAAAAAAGTAACCTAAGCTTTAGAGCATCTGGAGAGTAACTAGACTCTAAATACTTTTGCTTTTAAAGGGACCATGACTCAGGAATGCATCTGTAATTTTAAAACAATTCCATTTAACTGGTGTTTAAGAGTTGACTGGCCCTGAAGATTTTTATTTTTTTATAAGTAGCACTTATTTATTTTTTTTAATTTTATTTTTTTTTTTGGTGAGGAAGATTGGCCCTGAGCTAACATCTGTTGCCAATCTTCCTCTTTTTGCTAGAGGAAGATGGTCCCTGAGCTAACATCTGTGCCCATCTTCCACTACTTTGTATATGGAACACCACCACAGCATGGCTTGATGAGTGGTATATAGGTCCGCACCCAGGATCCGAACCTGCAAACCCCAGGCTGCCAAAGCAGAGAGCGCAAACTTAACCACTACGCCACTGGGCCGGCCCCCCTGAAGACTTTTAAATTTCTCGGTACCATAACGAGGAGATGAGTGATTTGAGAACGGTAAGGTAGCAAGTTTAATGCCATGAACATAAGAGCAATCTCTCCTGCCAAAATTCAAAGACATTGTTTATGGGTAATTTTCAGTAACACATCTATATTATATTTAGCAGGAATCCTTACAAACTGATTGTCTCATAAAAAATGTCATATAATCATCCCAAAGTTGTTTTTGAACCCCTACTGAATCCCAAAACAACTTTGGGATGATTATATGACATTTCTTATGCTATATGCTATGAGCAGAGAAGAAAGTAGATGATACAAGTCCTTCCTTCAAGCTTATACATTTATACATGTATCTATTAAACATATATATGTACATATACATAAATTGAATATATAGATAAAAATGGATGCTCCTGTAGGTTTGTGTATACATACATGAGATATTACAAAGCAACAACTGAATAAGTAACAAAATAAAACACCTGCACCACCAGCCTAAGCCTTCCTACTCCTCACTTCACCTCTCGCCTCCTCCCCTCCCACCTCGATTCTTACACAGGTATCCTTCCTCTGTGCTCAAAGCACTTGGGGCATCTCAGTCTCAGATACTATCTGGTTACCTGTGGTTCTCTTCCACCAGACCAAGCTTCTCAAGAGGAGAGCCTGTGTCTTAGTATTTCTCAAGCACTGATAAACGTACCTACCACATAAGTGAGTTTCAACAAATGCTTCTTGAAAATAAAGGGGAAAATGGAGGCAGAAAGGCCATTATCCACAAAGTGAGGATGCCCTTGGTCCCATCACCACTCTCCCACCTGCAGTGCCTGGTTACAGCCATCCTGGGGAGAACTAACACTGCCAAAGAGCTACTGAAGGGGATCTTCTCTCCACTTTGAAAAATTTTAGAGTACATCAGGACCCCCAGCTGGAACCTGGTCAGTGACAAATAGACAACAGAAAGACCTACCGAAATGGCTTTTCTCCTGTATGGGTTCGAATGTGCTTCCTCAGATCACTGAGTGTGGTGAAGTACTTGCTGCAGCCTTGAGATTCACAGTTAAACGTTTTCCCTGTGTGAAGCCTCTGATGTGCCTTCAGCCTGCAAGATATCCCAGAGAAATTCCCTTTGTGATAATGTGCTACACAGCCTCCCCATGTCAGCTTAATGTCCTTCAGGATCAAGTGCAGAAGAATTCTATATCCATAATATATTAAGATCCAAAATTGTTTGCTCAAAGAGAAATTCATAGAGGTATGAGCGTGACTCTGGAGCCAGACTGCCTGGGACTCAAATCCTGGTCCCACCTCCTACTGGATGGGGGACCTTGAGCCAGTCACAAAACCTCTCTGTGCTTCCAGTTACTTGTCAGCTGCCATGAGGATTAGCACTCAGAACAGGGTCTAGCACATAGTGAGTGCTTTTTAAGTGTTAGCTATTGTTATGTTATTTTATACCCAATGTTGAAGACTAATGTAAGTCTCCTGATACAAACAGTGGAAAAGAGAAATGGCTAACAAGTGGACTACTCCCCATTTCTCAGGGTAGAAAGACGTTAATCTTCAAGGTGAGGTAGAAAAGAAAATGACAGAAGCCTAATACTAAGATCCTAAGCCAATGGGAAATATTACCCTATGCCATATACTAAAATCCCCAGGCCAGAATGTCACTCCAGGAAATACAAATCTAAACACAATGTACTATCATTTTTAACCAATCCAATATATCTCAAAGTAACAAGATCCTTTAATGAATTTTAAACAGTTGAGCATTGCTTGCTCTTTAAAGCCCTGAAAGTGAACATCTGTACTGTGCCAGGAGAGAGAGCTCTGCAGTCACAACAAAGTCAGGGTCAGAGGCTGGCGGTGCAGTGGGAGAAGACGCCGACCTGTACAGCGTGTTGAACGCCTTCTCACAGCCCTGCACGTCACACTCAAATGGCTTCTCCTTCGTGTGCACTCGCACATGGATCCTGAGGCTGTAGGAGGTGAGGAAGGCCTTGCCACAGCCCTCCTGATTACAGACAAAGGTGTACTCTCCTCGGTGAGTCTTCTGGTGGGTGCGCAGGTTGCCTGCTGTGCTGTAGGTACGGGGACAGCCCTCAAAGGTGCACTGGTACCGCTTTACCTGGCAGACAGAGGACACCTCATCAATAGGACAACAGAGCTGCCCAGGGCCTAACTCCCCCCAGAGCTGGGCTCCCAGGAGATATGGATGATACAAACAGGTTTTTATCCTAAACACAGAAAACCAGCTCTAACAACAAAGTGGGGAAATCTTCCCGTCGATCAAATGACACCTGGACCACAACTGATGAGTAATGGGGAAGAGATGAGCTTAAAGGTAGGTGAATATTCTAAATGAACAGAAGAAGCGTGTTTTCTGACTCTAGTAAACATCTCTCCCTTGGCATGGGCAGATACTGTTACAGTCACCTATATTCAAATACAATCTGACTTCGTTTTAAGGCTTGATTCAACACCCTGCCCTGACACTATATCTTGATTAGAACTGACCAATGTTAAATTGAGCCTAAAACAACCTGAAATTTATATACTCAGTCATATATATATTAGCTCCATTATATACTAACATACTTTCCACTGCATATTTTCAAGTCCAAAATGAAGATAACATATCATGAATTTCTTGGAATATTTGGCAGTATGACATTTCTCAAACTGCCAGCCTCTTGGTTTCCCCTCCCCACGAAACTTCTTGAAAGGGTGGTACACACGTATGCCTCCATTTCCCTCAATACCCACGTATTCTTTAACCACTTGGCAGGCAGGCTTCACTGTACAAACTTATTCTCTTGAACTTACTAGTGGTCAAACTCTCATCCTTCCCCATTTGCAAAAATATCTCATCAGTGATGCCCTCTCCTTCTGGAAACTTGCCCTTCACAACACAGTAATTCCGTGGAACTCTCTTTATCCTCTCTGAGCCACTCTTTCTCTTTAACCTCTAAATGTAGGTTTATTCCAAAACTTCTCTCTAATCTCCCACACCTTCCCAGTCTCTACACTGGTGCAGGGGAAGTGCAACACACTTGGCTGGAGAAGACTGAATTCTGGCACCAATATTCAAGACTTCGAGCAAGCCGTTTCACTTCTCTGAACTTGAGGTTCTTTATTTCTAAAATGTGAATATTAACACCTGCCCTGCCTGTCGCACAGTGCTTTTGAGTGGAACAAAGTGAGACAAAACCCTTGTGAAAACACTTGGTAAACCATCTGACGCTATGCATCTCAGGGTGCCAGTACCGTCTACTCTTCAGCTTCAGCGAACATCTTCATCCCTCAATGCTGACCTTTCTCCAAGGCTTCAGTCCTTGTCTCTGCCACTACTGGTGCTCACTCAACAGTTACTGAACCACTATGTCCCAGGCAACAAGCCAGATAACACAGATAAAAAAGTAAACAAGACAAAAATCTCTGCTTTTGAGGAGCACTGGTTTTAAGGAGGCAGATGTGGCCAAATTATTATACACTGCGCTGAGCCTGACAACACATACATGCCCGGGTGCTTGAGGAGCACAAAAAAGGGAAACCTAACCCCTCAGAAAGACTGGAAATCAGTGAAGGCTCAGAAGCTGAGGTACTCTCTCAGAATTGAGGATGTCTTTTTCACTTGCCTGTTTGTCTATTTTTTAGGGGTAAACTGAAAAGGTGTTCCTCAGACAAACCAGGAAAAGAAGGGCATTCCTGAAAGAGGTAACATCTTGGGAACTGCATGGAGAGATGACTGCCTGCAAGGAGAAGAATCCAGAAAAATAAGGTGAAGCCTCCTTAGTTAAGCTATGGGGTGGAGGAACAGGACTACAGGGAGCCATCAACAGGTTTTAACCAAGTCAGTAACACCATCAGATCTGGGCTTTAGGAGAAATCATTCTGGTAGCCTTGCAGAGGATGGACTGGAAGGGTACAAGAGTAAAAGGGGTAGAGATTAAGAGAAGAGAGACAACAGTCTAGGAGAGAGATGAGAAGAATCTGAACCAGCAAAATGAGAGTGGACATTAGGAGAGATGAATTCCAGAGAAATTAAAGGGGGAGAAATAACCGGCTGTAGCGACAACTGGCTGCTGAGGAGTGGAAGGGTTGGGAGGAGGCAAAGTTGAGATCAACTCCCAAGATTATGGCCTGGATGACTAAACAGATGGTCACACTACCAATCTGGGGCTGGATAGGGGATGGGGGACAGATGATGAGCTGAGTTTGAGGTGCTGCCAGGACTTCCAGGTGGAAATGTCTAATAGACAGTCAGACAAATAGGTTGGAAGCTAAAAAGAAAGTCTATGGCAGGAGTCTTCGGGCAGCCTCACTTTACTGCTCTACCAGCTCTGTCACTTACTGTGTAACCTTGGGAAAATGACTTAAGCTCACTAGGCCGCACCTTCCTTATTTATAACATGGAGGAAACAAAATCTATCTTTTTAGGGGTTGTTTTAAGGATTAGGAATAATTCGTGTAATGCATTTAAATATAGTGACTGACATACAGTAGGTACTCAATAAAATAATAGCTCTCATTAGACGACAAAAGATAGACTCCTGAAAGTCACCAACGTTTAAGGTACTGGTAAGATAAGAGAAGCCACTGATGGGCAAGTGGGAGAAAGGGCCAGGGAGATAGGAAAAGAAGCAAAGGAGAACAATGTCACAGAAGCCAACAGAAAAAAGGTCTCAAGGAAAAGAGAATGATCAAAATGTTAAATGTCAGAGAAAACAAGGAAGACAAGGACTGGGGAAACTATTGGATTCAGCAGCTAGGAATTCACTAATGACTTAGTAAGCCTAGTTTTAATGGACTGCTGGGGTCAGAAGTCTGAATTAAGGTGAATGAGTGACAGGTGGAATGGAGGTGGAGACTAGAGATGAGGAGAAGCAGCAAAAGGGGGCTTTCGAGTTGATGAAGTATTTTTTTTTCAGCAGGATAGATCTGAGCATATTTGGGAGAGAGGTAGGTCATGGAAAAAAGAGAAGCTGAGGATCTAGAGAAGAACATAAAGAAGAGAAGCCTATTTAAAAGCCTGGGTTGGGGCCGGCTCCTTGGCGTAGTGGTTAAGTTCAGCACAGTCTGCTCCGGCGGCCTGGGTTCGTGGGTTCGGATCCCGGGCACAGACCTACACCACTCATCAGCCATGCTGTGGCGGCAACCCACATACAAAATAGAGGAAGACAAGCACAGATGTTAGCTCAGGGCTAATCTTCCTCAGGACAAAAAAAAAATAATAAGAAAATAAAACCCTGAGTGGAGGGAAAAGCTTCAGGTAGGAAGAGGGACATTCAGTTTCAGAGAACAGAGGAACTGGGATAAGGACACGTGTGACTCAAGAGTGGGGAAGGTTTCTGTAAAGGGCCAAACAGTAAATATTTTAGGCTTTGTGGGCAGTGCAGTCTCTGTTAGTATGTGAAAGTAGCCACAGACAATACATAAATGGACAAGCAAGGCTGTGCTCCAAAAAAGCTTTATTTACGGACAATGAAATTTGAGTTTCATATCATTTTCATAGATCATGAAATACTATTTTTCTTTTGATTTTTAAAAAAATCATTTAAAAATGTAAAATCGATCCTACAAAAACAGGCATCTGGATGGATCTGGCCTGTGGACTATAGTTTGCCAACCCCTAAAACATGTGGGGGTGAGAAGGGAGGGGCCCTGACTCCTCCCATTTCCCCTCTCACTCCTTCTCGCATCTGTCCAACCCCCAATAGGATCTTGCACAAGTTCCTTAGGCAAGGGCTCTCTCGCTTATCCATTCCTTACCCTTCCCACAGCCACACAGGAGGTGCTCCACAAACATCTGTAGGACTGAATTACTGACCCACTAGTCCAGGCATTCTCATGTCTCAGTGCCTCGTTTTGAAGCCAATCGCTGCCAGATTTATTCTAAAACAGTGTTCTGCACCTGCCATCTCTCTGCTCAAATGATAAAGTCCCAATTCCTTAGCCTGATATTTAAGGTCCTTCCCAGGTCCTCTTCTGTCTTCTATCACATTACTCTGTAACCAATCCAACAGGAGGCTCTGTCCAGGCCTACAGGCAACAGTACACCCTTCTCTAATTGCAACACTGAATTCTCACTTGCCTGCCTTTGCTCTCTCCTTTCTCTCTACTGGAAATGCCTGGTTCCTTTCTTCTCTGCTATGCTGAGTCTCTTTCTCCAAGTCTCACTACATCCAAGGCCCTCGACAATCACTCTGTGTCTAACTGACAGTGCCCTTCTCTGAATTCCAACAATATTTAACTATACCACTCATTTGACACTTAGCTTACATTGTTAATTACCCTCTCATGCATATATCCTTATTTCCCATCAAGACTAAAAACCTCTTTCGTTCTGCCAGAGATTTCAAAATAATCACTGACCAGGAAGGAGAACGGGGACTGTGAATGCTGCAATAAAGGACTGTGCATGTCACAAAGAGTTTACGACAATGACAAATGATAAGAGCAAAATTTCATTCTCAAGATGCTACAACAGTTGATAACTTTATAAGTAACAGTGCAATCAATAATTAACTATCCCCTTCCTGTCTCCCTGCCCTGCCAACCCCTACTCCTATCCAGGTATTTTTACTTGGCCAAATTCAAGCTTCCATTAAATGTTCCTTCCTCAAGGAAGTTTTCCCTGACTGACCCCTAACCCACCCCAAACTAGAATAAGTATCCCTATTATAGTTTCTCATAGCTTCTTGTATTTCTTTAAAGCATGTAATACCATTAAGATTAAATAATTACATAATTAAATAATTTATATCATTATCTATTTAATTGCTAAGCACAGCAGAAGCTGGAAAACAGGAGGCACTAAATAAGTATTTGTTGAGTTGAACAAATGAATGGCTACTCTTCAGTTGGACTGTAGGCTCCATGAGAGCAGGGACCATCTCTGTCTTGTTCACTGCCACAGCCTTGGGGACTGGCCTTCTGGAGAAGTGGCACTTGATTCATATTTGTTGAATGAAGGTATGAATGACTAAACAAACGAACAAAACAAAACCAGCAGGACTTAATGCTGAGGAAAGCAGTGACAAGGACTATAAGTGACAAGTGACAAAGGAACAGAGTTTCAAGGAGGATGGTCAACTAGGCCAAATGTAGCAGAGATGACTGATAAAGCATTTCTTGGATTCAGTCTACTTACAAGGTCATAACTGCCCCCAAGACTAGCTTCATTGGAGGGGTAGGAACAGAAGCCAGAATGTAACAGGCTGAGAAGTTGGGGAAAAATGAGAACTGGAGACAATGAATATCACTACTCTTTCAAGAAACTTGGCTGAGAAGAGAGAGAGAGAGGAGAGGACACACACTGGGGAAGGTATCTGTATTTAAAGGTGGGAGAGACGGCTGACTGTCACAGCAAATGCCGGCTCCCCCATAATACGCTGAATAAACGAGTAATCTCTCACCCCTGGAGGGAGGCAGTAAATGGAAGTCACTATTCTGTGTCTTTCAGAATCGTTTTTAAATAGCACCAAATTTCACAAAAAAGGAAAACTAAACCTCCTCAAACTGGATCAGAACGGGAAGTTGCAAAAAACGTGTAAGTTTTCATGGTTACATAGAGGATGTATTGCAACATGTGGTACATTTAAATGGTTAAAGGTTTATCATGCATGCATGCATTCAAAAAATTATGCCCCAGGGATTATATTGTCCCAGGTGCTAGGAATTAAAAAAAAATAGCCCCTGCGCTCGAGGAGCTCCAAGTCAAGAGGAGAATCACACAAAGAAGCAGACAAGACCAATATGGTATGAAAAGTTGTACTGATAACGGATGTTAGAATATAGAGAAATACACAGAAAAAGCATCTAACTTAGACTTGGGGAAGACTAAGAAAAACTTCTCGAAGGAGGTGATGCCCAAGCTGAAGTAAAAGAACTTGAGGGAGAGGTGACACATAACTAATTTGCCTATCAAAATTAATTGGCATATCTATAATATGAACAGAATGTCACCGAAGATTCCAACGGATAACAAAGAAAACGCATTTCCCCAAAAGAGCTTAGGAATTGCACCACTTTAATTTTCCTATGTGGCCACAAACAGCTGTCCATTACTAAGTTAAGGAGTTCGGAGAGAGCACAGGTTAGGCCCACTGAGGATGGGGTCTAATGCAGTAATGGGCAGGAAGCATGAGCTTTCAGAGAACTGAGGGTGAATTACAAAGTGCTCTGAGTAGTTCTAGAACAGAGAAATATTCGACAAAGATGATAGCCCTGTTAAGTCAACAGAATCAGAGAAGGAAAGGTGAATGAGATAAGCAAAAATGAGAAAATTAAGGGCCAGCCCGGGGGCGTAGTGGTTGGGTTTGCGTGCTGCGCTTCGATAGCCGGGGGTTCACAGGTTCGGATCGTGGGTGCAGACCCATGCACCACTTATCAAGCCATGCTGTGGTGGCATCCCATATAAAGTAGAGGAAGATGGGCACAGATGTTAGCCCAGGGCCAATGTTCCTCACCAAAAAAAAAAGAGAGAGAGAGAAAATTAAACACTGGTACTCTAGGAGACAAAAGCTTTAAAAAATTCAGAAAAGAAAAAAGTCTGGGTTTCTGCTGGAGGAAAAAGAAATGAGACTGGGAGAACTAGATTCTACACACATCAACAGCCCCACACTCAATAAGGACAGGGAGTCTCTGATTCTGAGCACCCAGCATCTGAACATTCTTGCCAATAAATGATTGGCCTGGCTGTCGGCTGTAGGAGCTGCCCTTTCCTCCGCATCACTAGGGACTTCCCTTCCCTCTCCCCATGCCAACTCTGTTCCTATGCCGGCACTGATTGCATTTCTCCTCCTCCATAATGTGCAACCAAAAGGCTCCAAGTAGAAATATAAGAGCTCTGAACTGACCTCATTTCTTACCTCCACTGCCCCCCACAAGAGCTGAATTCATACAGCCATCCCCACACTTGAATCCTTACCTTTACAGAACTAATGCTATCCTGCTGTTCCTCATTTCTCAGCCCTTTCCACAGCTAACAGGTCTCAGTGTCTGATTCTCTCCTCTGTCTTTGCAAAGATGATGTGTTATAATAGAAAAGCATAGGTTTTGGCATCTGGAAAGTCCTCAGTTCAAATCCCAGTTCTGCCACTTGCTAGTTGTATGTTTCTAAGCCTCAGTATTTTCATCTGTAAAATGAGAGCTAATAGTACGTATTTTATAAGATTGTTACGAAAATTAAATACAAAACTATCTTAAAGCCCCTGACACAGTGATTAGTACATAGTAAGCACTCAACAGGTGCTAGCTCTCTCACCCTCTCCCCACTGCCACCCCAGCAGAGTGGCAGTCCTCATTCTTTAGCTCTAGGAGCCCTCAGTTTTGCTTGGTCCCTCAACTGCCCACCATGGAAGTAACTGTCGGTGGCCTGGTGCTAAGGAAGTCAAAGGGAACCAAGTATGAGAGCAGAAGATCACCTGTGGCAAGGGCTGGTGTTCACAGAACCCCTGCAGCAGGACGACACACCTGTTCTCATTTTAAAACACGGTTATAAATGGTGGCTCACATTCCATGGCAGTATTAACAAGACGGTTCAGCTAGTTAGGGGTTACGGGACTTCTGTAGGCTCTCCTGGAACTCAACCACAATTTATAACCTTGTTTAAAGGAGAAAATGCTTCCCAAGGAGTTCCTAACAAAGACCATTCTAACCTCTTCTTTTTTTTTTTTTGTGAGGAAGATCAGCCCTGAGCTAACATCTGTCGCCAATCCTCCTCTTTTTGCTGAGGAAGATTAGCCTTGGGCTAACATCCATGCCCATCTTCCCCTACTTGATACAGGACACCGCCACAGCATGGCTTGACAAGCAGTGCGTCGGTGTGTGCCTGGGATCCGAACCTACGAACTCCGGGCCACCGCAGTGGAGCGCGCGCACTTAACCGCTACGCCACCGGACCGGCCTCTCTAACCTCTTCTTAAACTGGAGATTACCTCCGTACCTCCTTTAAGAATCATGCAGGCCTACAAGGAAGAGAAAGTAAATGAACATTCACTGAACCACCACAATGCACCAGACACTACGCTAAATGTTTTATGCATATACTGTTGTATATTTATATATGAAGAACTCTCATTTACTCTTCACAAAATGCAATGGGATATTTTTATTTCAATTTACAAAAGAGGAAACAGAGCAGCTTGCCCAAGGCCACACAGCATATACCAAAACAAAAATGGAACCTAGGTCTAAATTATCCCTTTGCACAACACAGAAGAAACAATTTAAGAAAAAGCTTGATTTAAGTAAGAAAAAAACATTAAAATTCGGGTTATTTCTCCAATGTTCTACAATAGCAAAATTTTAGCAATACCCAACAGGTAGAGCCTATATACAGTTAAATTTGAGACCTGTTATTCCTGCAGCACCATGCTGGAAAACCAATATGTACACAAAACCACCCTTGCCCCTCTTCCAGGCCAGCAGGCCTCAGTGATGGAAATGCTGATGGCTGCAGAGAGGGACATAACACACAGGCAGGCGTGCAGGGGACAGTGCTAAAACGGCTTCATCTGGTGGCACATGGAAAATGCTTCCGACCCTGGATTCCCGCCGATCCTGGCACATAAAGCTCTAGAATTCTCCCTACTGGACTCCAAGCCTCTCAGGGCAGGGACTATTTCTTAGTCCTTCCTGATATCTGACAAAAGTACACACTCAATAAGTAAAAGCTTATGGAAAGAATGAATGGATCCTTAACACTAGAATTTCAAGCAGAAACAGTCTCTGTCTGTCCTCGTTCTGAATGGTAATTCCATGGGAGTTCAGAAGGAACCTGTGAAGAAATGTAATCGCAGTGTGCAAAGACTAAAAGTGAGGGGCTCCCCTCCGGGAGAGTCTGCAACATCCCGGTTTGTCTGAGTGGATCATTCCACTGCCTGAGGGACTGACAACGAGAAAACAGATTGGAACTAGGTCTCCCAAAGTAAAGGGCACACTGCAAAAAGGCTCCAAGACACTGGAGTCAAAATTTCCCCCCTTATTCTTAAACTTAAAATTTGTCAAAGTAAAAAAAATAAGTCTCCTGTTGGAGTGTCACTGACCAACAGAGCAAGCAGCCTAATTCATAAAGCATCACTGTAACTGTGCTTCTTGGTAGAAAAAGATATTCTTTATCACCGCACTGGAATACTCTGGTGCATCACGAAGAATAAATTTGGTATATGAATCCTGGGTTTCTTCATACCTCTTGGCCAACTATTCAGCAGAAAAGTGGCAAGGTCAGTTAGCCACGGGGGGTACATTACGTTCACCAATGTGGTTCAAAGAAAGGGGGATGAACAGGTAACGACAGTCCTGGCACGTCCTCAGGAAGGGCACAGCGCAACCAAGTTCGGGAAACCACGGACTAAGTGAACCAACTAAAGGAAACACAGCTGCTTAGAAACCTGGAGCAGAAAGGTAGTAAAGGAGCAACGCTTACAAATGCTCACCTTGAACAGAATAACAGTACTTTGATTGGAAATTTCCCAAAGCTACCAAATCAACAGGTGGATGGTAGTAAAAGAGCTAGTATGAGAATGAGATATGTGAAATTAGAGTCAGCATGACCAGTGGCCCTGTGGAGGAAGAACACAATATCTGTAGCAAGGTTCTGGCTGGTTTATTTTTGTGCAAGACAAGCATGAAGTAAAAAATATGAAGTAATAGGTAAGCCAACTACACGCTATAGGACACAATGGAACAATCCAGGGTAAACAGGAAAATCAGGCTAAAATCTGACTCAGAAAATAAGCTGCTTAGGAAGCCAAGAAGACTAACTAGTTATCAAATGATTTGATTTCTCAAGAGTAATACCTGGGCATGGAAATGGAGGAAAAAGACCAAGTTTAAAAAAAAGGCAGGGGGAGTAAATAAATCATGAAGAGTGTTACCAAATAGTCATAAACATTGGCCTCTTCAGCCAATTAAAAGGACTTAAACGCCAAAAGAAATAAAATCACTGCGAAAGCACAAGCTAAGGCGAGACGGTGCTTCAGGAAGGCAAGTCTCCTGCGTGCCTAGGCATCTAGCAAGACTTTTAAAGACCAAAAGCCACTGCTGCTTCTCTCTCAATCCCCAACCAACCCCACACCTAGTGATTTCAAGACGAGTGTATAGAATCTTCCATGTGGGTCTCATGGACAGAATGGAAACATGTGGGGGGAGGAAAGTACAGGGAACTAAATCCACAGGAGACTGAACAAGGTGCTCATCGCACCCCTGACCTTGTCCTACTCAACATGGTTACTAACAACCCGAAGACGTGAATAGTAAACCAGGCTTGCTAGTAGTACAAAGTGGGAAAGTGACAGCTAGTATCACCGATTGCGTAATCATTCCCTCCCTCCCATCTCCTCTGTCTCTGCCTAGATCAGCATTTCCTAAAATGTGTTCCACAAAACCCTGACCCTGGAAACGAGACCTGAAAAACGGTTTTCCAAGTTCAAAACATTTGGAGAATTCTGCATGTCCTTCCTTCTTAGTTATTAATACATCAAAAGCTCTGAGAAATCCTGTAATAAATGAAACTCTTTCTTGATTTAACTTAATGTTTCCCAAACATTTGCTCTTGAAACATTTTCACATAGTAATCATAACTGAGGAGAGCCTAAAGTTTAGGCCCTAAGCCATGTTCAAATTTTCTGTGCTAAAAAAATGATTCAATCCCCTTGAGTTACTACTGCCTCATCACTCTTCTTCCTCCCACTACCATATTAAAAAAAAAAAAAACTCTTGACACTTCCTGCCTCCTGTTTCCTCACTACCCACTCACTTCTCCATCACTCGAAATCTGGCTTCAGCCCCCAGTGCTCTGCTGAGTCTTCTCGTGATGTGATCAGCTGCACAGATAGCAGAACTAATGGCTTCTCTTTGGCCCCTCTATCCCTCTGCAGGGTCACACAGGAACATTCACACTTCTTGAAACTCCTCCTTCAGCTTCCACAACACTGCATTCCACCCCTCTCTCTGACTATGTGATCTTTGGTTCCTCTTTCTCTTTCTGAACCTTCAATTCTCAGATCAACTCTTACTTCTCCCTTGAGTGAACTGCCCACATTCTGAACTACTGCCCCTTCATGGATCCACAATTCTAACCCTAAGCCATTTCCTCGACTTCAGATCCAAATTTCCAATGGGCTTCTCACTTTACTTTTCTCCAAGGACTATACATTCAATATACTCCAACCAAACTCGTCTATTTCCCCACCAAACTTTCTACTCTTCTTGTTTTCTTGATTCCTGTTATGAAATCACCATTCCCAGAGGGTGTGGGGGCAGCAGAGTCACATCAATCATCTGTGTGGCTCCTGTGCTAAGACACAGAAGAAACTCAGCACACTTGGAAAAATGGATGAATCCTTTGAATCATACCCAATTCATGGCTTGTTCTTCAAACTCCAATACTATACCAAATTCTCTTATACTTCAACAAAAGCTCTGGATTCTTTCCATGTAACAAGGCCACTATTATTCATCAGACTTGAATGAAACCCCAAACCCAAACTACAACTATCTTCTAAATGGGCAATCAAGCTACCACTGCTACCAGAGCAATCTTTCTAAAATGCTACTCTAACCACATCACTCCTTGGCTCAGACACCTTCAATGGTTCCCCACTATTTCCAGAATACAGTCCAAACCCCTTAGCATGCTATCACTGCCTTCCATGTCTGGACCTCTGCTATCTTTCCATCTGGCACACTATAGCCAGTGGGCCAAATCTAGACCACTGTCTGTTTTCTAAATAAAGTTTTACCAGAACACAGACAGTTGACATTTTGGGCCTGATAATTCTTTGTTGTAGGGGGCTGTCCTGTGCACTGCAGAATGTTTAACATGATCTTTGGCCTCTAGTCACTAGATTCCAGTAGCACTTCTCCAGTGTAACAACCAAAAACGTCTCCAGACATTGCCAAATGTCTCCTATGGGACAAAACTGTCTCCAGTTAAGAACCACTATTCTAGAGGTTTCTAAGCACAAGCTAACAGTATGATGTCGCTGCTAATAAAATACAGACTATATAGTCACCGTAGTACAGTATCCAGATTAAAAGATAAGAGTTGCATAGTATTCAGTGCTAGGTGACTCACACTCGTTGAGACTGTGCTCAATCATGAATTTTAAGAGGACTTTGGAAAACTGGAATTGATACAATCAAAGGTGACCAGACTGATGAGAAACTAAGGGAAAATATCCTCATAGGGATATTTAAGTGAATGGAGGTGTTTAGCCTGTACAAGAGAAGATGAAGAGAAATTCATGATCCTTAAATATCTGATGGGCTGTCCTGGGGGAGGAACGTTTAACTTGCTGTTGTTCAGGAAGGCAGAACTAGAACCAGTGGGCAGCAGCTGCAGGAAGGCAGATTTTGGCTCTATACAAGTAAAAGCTTTCTAACAATCAGAGCTGGCCAACAAATGTATTAGGCTGAGCTGTGAAATGCTGTGCTCTCATCATTCTGGAAGTGTTCAAGCAGAGACCAGATGAATTAATGTCAGAGATGCTGTAGAGAGATTCCTGCATGGGGTGGGAGGTAGGATAAGATGGTCTCTCTAGGGTTCCTTCCAGCTCTGAGATTCTAAGCCTAGCAAAGGAAAAGCGATATGCCATGAACAATAAAATTCTCTAGTTTCAAGACCTTAATTACAACAAAAGAGAAAAATATTTTGCTAAACAATTTCCCCTGTGTCTGTTTGGTAACATCTTAGGTTTAGTCCCTGGCATTGCAACTACCAATGATCTGTTTTTTCTAATTGACCTGTAATCAGTTCCCAGATAATGTATGTCACTACCTTTAAACCATATCTTTTATTCTGCTAATAATCACCGCTAGTACAATTTGTACAATGCTTTAGCTTTCAAAGCATCATGACATGCCATTACCTTACTCACATTAGCTAAATATGAACACGAAAACTTATTTTAGATAACCTGCTCTCATTTACTGTCTCTTGCCAGAATTTCTTATGAAAGAAAGCTAGCCCTTATTATTCATTAAACATTCACTAAAGAAGCATATTCCAGCAGATACTCATCTGCAAAATAAATCATTTACACAACCCAGAGATGAACCAAATCTAGTTATATCACTATCAGATAAGCCAAATCTAGTTATTTCAGCATCAGAAACATGGACTTACCTCAGTGAAATTTCTATTTTATTTATGATTTGGGGAGGAAATTTGAAAAATTATAATTTAGTTCTCCCAAATTTCAACATGGCCATACAGACCAAAAGTTCCAGAAAGCAGTCACAAAACAACGTGAAACATACGTATGGTTGACAAGCAAAGCCATCGTAGGCCCTAATTCCAGGGACTCCTTTATTCCTCAGCTAAAACTGCTCATGAGAGTTGTGTAAGGACTTTCCCCAAGCCAAACTGGGCCCTCACTCACTGCTTTACTTACTTCTTTACGTTTCGTTTCTGGACATTCCGATTGCAGAGTGAGGGTTGCACCTTCGATATTTCTCGGCATGGGCGTGGAACCAGGGTTTATTGTTAAATGAATCTGATCTGGTGAGATAATGTGTTGCACATAACCCTGCGACATTGCTTCATGATCTATTAGGTGAAAGCCCTCTTCACCCCCTACTAGAAAAGGCAAGTGTTCTCCACACTGTCCATCGTCATCTTCATCCTCCAAAGTGCCAGGGTCCTGCTCAATAAGAACAGTTGTCCTATCATAAACAGTTCCAGATGAGGAAGGCACCAGTCCGTTTTTATCCACAAACCTGAGCATCTTGACTTCGGGGGTCAGCTCATCTTCCTCTGCCTCAAAGTAGATGATGTTGTTGTCTGGACTGTGTTCCCCCATGGTTCAATCGTGCTCAGCCCAATTGTGAGAAATGGAAAGGTAACGACCTGTCTGCAACAGAACAAAGCCAGCGTTAGAGCCATACCACAGGACCCAGGGAGCTTCTCAACAACTACAGGGCTCCCTTTTCCTCTCATTTCAAGAGCAGGCCAAAGTAAATGATAAATCATCTTCCCTGGAAATAATTTTTTTTTTTAACTTTGAAAGCTTCAAGTCATTCTAAAGGAAAAGCAATGCCTTTTTTTAAAAAAAATTGAAGTAATAAGTAGCAGTTCACAAGATCTTCCAAATGTGCCTTATTGCCAAATAATTTGAAGGTTGGTCAAAACACCTAAAGGGGATAAAGGGACAAACTGCTTCAAGGCAGAGTTCCTATAAATCTTCACTAAGGAAACCCCGCTCAAATATTGCCCAAGGCAGACCGTGAGGCAGCGCAGCCTACGGTGGAAGGAGCTGGGCTCTGAGGCAGGGTCGCCTACTTACAAATCCCAGCTTTGCCATTTACTACCTGGGTAACTCTTCTGTGCCTCATTTTTCTTAGGCATAAGGTGGGACTGGTAATTCCTGTTCTCTCAAAGTTGTTATGTGGAGTAAAAGAGATAATTATGTTAAAGCACAGTGTCTGACAATAGCAGAGGAAACAATTGTGCATTCATTCCCTCCTTAGAACAGATGTTTCAGCTTCTGGGTAGAAGGGCTGATCCCTAATCAGGCATATCTAATGAAGATCACCTTATCTATTTATCTCCTAAAACAATCTGGTGTCCACCAGAAGCTATGCTTGTATAGTGTGCTCTCTGCAGTGAGGGAATGACAAGTCTTATTTTTGTTTCTACTGCCCCTAGCACAGTACACTGACACTTACTAGGAGTTCAGGAGATGTCAGCTAAATGAATGAAAGACCTGCAGATATGCTCTCTTAGGAGGATATGCTACCTTGGGGAAAATACCAAATTTGAAGCTTTCCTGTTCTAGAACAGTGATTCTTCCTTTACCTGCAAACACACAAGTTCTACAAATTCTTTTTTTACGTACAAACACACCGGTTTGGTAGGCAGAACAGAGAATTTAAAATAATCAGCACATCACTTTTAGTTTTCAGTCTGGCTTTGCACTTTATCTTTCTCTTTTGCTCTGGATTAGAAAGTGAACCTTGACGTAGAGGAACGCCTAGACAGAGAGGTAGTTACCAGAAACAGGCCAAGGGATCAGATCCGGGAGGAACCGGCCCGACCCCTTGCTCTGGCTTACGCAACCCAGTAGATGCACATTTCGCTGCATCTGAGAGGACAGATAAGAGCACCGGGGGCCCCACTGGGCTGCCCCGGCACCATCGGCGGCAACGCGGAAACCAACTGTACGGAACAAACAAGACCAGGAGGTTTGAGGGTGGCAAACGAGGAGTACAAACGGAGCACCCTTGAAAACAGGCTGGGAAAAGGAACCTGTCTGCGAGAGCTCCCAGCCCGGGGCTACACGGAAAAATCCGAAGACAGGCTGGGGGGCTCCCAGCCGGACGAAGAGGGGCAGGGTCCGGGTCTCCATGGAAACAGGGGAGGGGGCTGGATACCCATCCCCATGGAAACGGAGGAGGGGTGGGGTCCCTATGGTGACCCGACTGGGGTCTCTACTGGGGAACGCTTCAGGAGGGAGCCTAAGTCCCGCGCCCCCCGGGAAGTCCCCAGCCCAGGCCGCGTCTAGTTTCGCCTTTTACCTCCGCGGCTCCCGGCAACGGCGGCAGAGGCAGCTTCTCCCCTCCCCAGCGGCACCATGATTGCCCCCACCTTCCCCGAACGTCACTTCCGCTTCCGCTTTCCGGAGGAAGCAGAGGCGACCGGCTCCGCCTCTCCCTGGCCCTCCTGGTTGGTTTGGGCGGTGTGGGGGCTGAGCTCGAGCCTCCAATGGGAGAGTGGGAGGGGCGGGGCGGGGCGGGGCCCCGCGGAGACCGCGCCCGGCTGAATTAGTCCCGCGCCGGGCAGCGCCCGCCGGGAGTCGGGGCGTCGCTCCCGCGGCACCAGACGCAAGGAGAGGGGATCGAGCCCCCAAACGCTAATCCAAAGTATCCTCAGCCCGGCTTGCACTGGCCGCCCTCGCCCCGGCAGCCACAACCGCAAGGGGAAGGACCACAGTTAGCCATCCGAATTCCAGCCCGGATCCGCAAAGGCAGAGGCTGGAAGGCTGTGACATTCCCGCATTTATCCCTGTGGCCCAGGGTCCCCTCATCACCCATCAAAGTTAATGTGAGCCGGAGGGTCTAAGAAAGGAAGACTGGACCCAAATGTCAGAACTCAGGAGTACTCCGAGCCCAGCCAGAGGAGCCGCCGCCTTTTCCCCCTCTCAGATGCTCTCAAGATGTCCAGCTCCCTTCCTCCTCACACTCCTGCCTAGGCTGTCTGTCCCAACTTTTTCCCCCTGCGAATTGTAGGCTTCACGCGACTTGCGCCCGAGCCACTCAACGCCACCTACTGGCCATTCCCTTTCTTTAACCTTTTACATCGTCATCCTACAGGCCCGTATCTAAGTCACATTTTACACTGCCAAGGACTAGTGGTGTTCCAGTGCCCAAGAAGCAGTTTTGCATGTACCTTCATTATGCTCCTGACTTTTCTGAATACCTGTAAGATCCAGCTATTAGAAGCTCCCAGCAGCCACTGCTCGTTTTTCCCATTAGTATTTCTTTAGAATATTCAGAGTGGGACAACTCCCAGAGACTAGATCAGGGGTCAAGGGGATCAGGCCATGCCTGTGGCATCTCTTGCTTGAAAAATGTGAGTAGTGACTGTTACCACCAGACTGCCAGGCAAATATCTCTTTGGCCCCTGACCAGCTGCCCCTGTGCTTAAGCCACAAGGTTCAGCTGCTGAGAGTTGCCATCTCTTAAGAGAGAAAAACATACAAACAACCACTGTTAAAAATACATTTATCATTAAAATATATTACACATATGAGAGAGGGAATGCATCATATAGAGTTTGGAGGATTTGCTGGCCCAAGAAGTCCCATTTGTTTCACCAGAACACCAATTTCTTCAGTGTTTTCATTTTCAAGCCACTGTATTGCCCTCAGAGGTTGAGTGGCTAGCCGCAGAGTTGCTGAGCCACATCTGAGTAGGAAGGGGGGTAGGTTTTCATACGCATACACACACGTCCTCAGAGCGTTGGAAGCATCTGGGGTGGCTATGGCCTGTTTATCCAGCAGCTTCCACTTGCATTCTTGCTGTCCAACTCATTCTCCCTTCAGGACTCCAAAGTTTGTTCAAATATCTGATCCTGGGGAGCTCAGCCCAAGCTACAGGGAAGGCACTGACTATGCCCTGGAGGCAGGTTGAGTGAGCACAAGAAGTATAGTTATTTAAACATCTTTAAAAAAAAAGAGAGACCTATCTGTGTTAAATAACTAAAGTTGAACATTGAATGTCAGTTTTATTGTGGTGGTTTTCCCTCCATGTCTTCACAACTCACAGCAGCACTGAGTGTGACAGCCATGGTGGGGAGGGCGGTCTGGGCTCAGGACACAGGCAGCTGCCACTCTTGCTTCTAAGTAGCCTCCCATCCTCTTATGGCAGCTCTTGAGCTGAAACAGGTGAGGCTGGAAATTGGCTGCCTCAGGTAAAATAGGAGAGGAGATAGAGAGGCTCAGAGGGAGTTGCAGAGGAACTGGTGAATAAATTCTTGAGCCTTCTTCTTCTCTACCATTTCAAGCTTTTGGTGACCAGCTGGGTTTCGAAGCAGTAAGCTGCCAAATATGCTAGCTGCATGAAAAACACAGAAAACAAATGATTCAGCAAAAGAAGTACTGCTTATTCTTGTGTTGTTAGGTGTCAAGAGGATACATGCTGCTTTATAAAAACTGTTTGAGAGTAAACTTTGCCCAGAGCTTGAGATTTTAGTTCTATGGCAGTGGACTTGGGACCTGCCTCAACCACATTTCTCCTAATGAGTCTCTCAGTTTGCAGAGATGCTTCCCACAGACACATGGCTGCTTACCTAGAATATTCTCATCCAAATGATTTTTTGCTGAATTTTTCAGCAGTACTTGCAAAAACGCCATTAAGTAGTTGAAGACATTTTTGTGGAATGTGGGGAGAGTAGAAATGACCTGAAAGAGAGAATTGGAATTTGTCTTTTTGTTCATTCAATCATTTGTCAAGTGCCTGCTATATTCCAGAAAGTGAACAAATGATCCAAGTACAAGAGTAAGACTGTGCACAGAAAACCCTGATCACGTACCACTTGGCACAAGTGCCAAAAGAGAGGCACAGATCAAGTACTACATGGATTCAGATGTCAAACTTCTAACTGCATATTCTCAAAAGACTTAAGGGAATAGAAGACATTTTACTTGGGTCTTGAAACTAAGACAAGACTGGACTTGCAGAGGTAAGGATTAGAGTACTTAGGGCAAAAGAAAGTGTAAAAGAAAAAGGCAAGATAAGGAGAACAGTGAGATAAGGAGAGAGAACACCTTGTGAGAAGTCAGTTTTGGCAGGAGCACAACTGTTTGAACAGGCACTAAGCTTGGAAGGGTTGATGGGGCTAGAATTCAATGAGGCCTCCAGCTATCTGCATATCAGAATCAGTTGGGAAGCTTGTACAAACTATATTCCAAAAGAGATTGATTCAGTGGATGTGGGGTGAGGCTCTGGAACATGTATTATTAACAAATTTTCTAGATTATTCTGCTATGGCCTGTTGTGTGTGTGAATCACTAGGCTAGATCATAAAATGTCTTGACTATTTAAGAAAATCATTAATTGGCAATGGAGAGCCAAGTATGGTTTGTGACCAACAGTAACATGCTGAGAGCTTTAGAACACACAATCTGATGGCAGTATGCAAAACAAATTAGCAGAGGGAGAGCCTGAATGCAGGGCCTTGAACCAAGGTAAGTGGAACGAGAATGGAAGAAAGAGGATGGGTGACAGATCAAGGGGCCTGGGGATGTGGGAGGTGAGAAGAGGAGGAGTCAGAAACGACTCAGGTTTCTGGAGTGAGTCACTGGAATTAAGGGTGATGCCATTAAAAGAAAAAGGGACATGAGAGGAAGAACAGGTTTGGGAAGGAAAGACATGGAGTTGAATTTCTAAGACTGCATTTTGAGGGATGGCACTCACTTTGTTCCCTCAGGCCCCACGAGGCCTGGGGCTGCAACATGTGTACGCTGATGCTCACTGCTTCCCCTCACCTGTTTACTTGCTGTGTAGTTGCCAGAGCACTCCAAGCAGTTATGGTAGGCGCTGTAACAGATGACGGGCTCTGGTAGGCTCTCCAGGAAAAGCAGTAAGGCTTCAGCTACGGAATGATTGCTAGCGGCTTTTAGCCCATCGTTAAGGAACAGGGGATGCTGCTGCCCATGGTTAGGAAAAGGCTCAGGAGCAAGCATATGCCAGAAGTGCTACCTGCCCACTTGGGCTCTCAGCTCAGGGCTAGGATGCCAGCCTGACATCTTGAAAGGGCCAAGCTGTTTGTCAGCTTAGCCAGGCCCTCCCGAGTTCCTGCTATATTGGCTGCTTAAAGTTGTAAAGTCTTCTCTATGCAAACTTTAAGTAAGAAAAACATGATAGCTAAGAACACAATATCAGATTTTGAGCCTTAAAATATTGTTTGCTCCGGGGCCACCTCGGTGGTGTAGTGGTTAAGTTCGAATGCTCTACTTCCGGGGCCCGGGGTTTGCAGGTTCGGATCCCAGGTATGGACCTATACACCACTCATCAGCCATGCTGTGGTAGCATCCCACATACAAAATAGAGGAAGATTGGCACAGATGTTAGCTCAGCGACAATCTTCTTCACCAAAAAAAAATATATATATATTATTCGCTCCTTTTTCTCACCTCTCCTACTCATATTCTCACACATGCACATGAATATCTGAAGGATACAGAGGGAGTCAATCATTCCGGTATCCAAACAGTCCCTGACATGCTCAAACTCCGACCTCAGACCTGGCTGCTGAAACAGATCTTCCTGCAGAAGGGAAGAAAGTCACAAAATAATTATATTCTCAGAAAATCAGCCATGATTTCCTGACCTGGAAATATAATCACCAGCAGAGTGCAAAAAGGAGCAGTGTGGTGAGGCCTGCGAATCCCTCTGGTAGACAAGCTGATTTAGGCTGACGGGGCTAATTCACCTTACAGGCCTCCCCAGGCAGGATCCCACAACAGGTCTTTAGAGTGATCTTTAAAAAGAGCTGTGTTTCCTGCAGTGTTATAGAGGAATTAACCAGAAAAAGAAAAACCTGAAGAAAATATATCATAAGATGGAGAAACAGACCTCAGTGGTTTGTGAAATCAAGATTATGGCAATAAAGGTACTTCCATTAGACTTAGGATATTTTATATTCATTTGTTTTATAAAACGACTTAATGCCATACAACTATGTTAATAATAATATGATACGTATTGCTCAGGGGCTGGCACGGTGGCGCAGCAGTTAAGTGCACGCACTCTGCTTTGGCGGCCCGGGGTTTGCAGGTTCGGATCCCGGGCGTGCACCGATGCACTCCTTGTCAGGCCATGCTGTGGCAGCATCTCATATAAAGTAAAGGAAGATGGGCACGGATGTTAGTCCAGGGCCAGTCTTCCTCAGCAAAAAGAAGAGGATTGGCATCGGATGTTAGCTCAGGGCTGATCTTCCTCACAAAAGAAAAAATATATATATATGTATTGCTCAAAAGTTTCACATGAAAGGAGCTCTATAGAGAAAGTAGACTAGCAGAGTATTTAAGAATGTGACTTGTAAAACATAGGAAAAAATCTCCTTGACATTGGTCTTGGCAATGATTTTGTGGACATGACACCTAACGCACAAGCAACAAAATAAAAAATAAACAAGTGGGACTACATCAAACTAAAAAGCTTCTGCACAGCAAAAGAATCAATCAGCAAAGTGGAAAGACAACCTATGGAATGGGAAAAAATATTTGCAAACCATATATCTGATAAGAGGTTAATATCCAAAATATATAAAGAACTCATACAATTCAATAGCAAAAAAAAAAAAACACCACAAATAATCCAATTAAAAAATGGGCAAGGGCCGGCCCGTGGCTTAGCAGTTAAGTGCGCGCACTCCGCTACTGGCAGCCCAGGTTCGGATCCTGGGTGCGCACTGATGCACCGCTTCTCTGGCCATGCTGAGGCCGTGTCCCACATACAGCAACTAGAAGGATGTGCAACTATGACATACAACTATCTACTGGGGCTTTGGGGGGAACAAAAAAAAAAAAAGGAGGATTGGCAATAGATGTTAGCTCAGAGCCGGTCTTCCTCAGCAAAAAGAGGAGGATTAGCATGGATGTTAGCTCAGGGTTGATCTGCCTCACAAAAAAAAAAAAAAAGAAAAGAAAAGAAAAAATGGGCAAAAGACCCAAATAGACATTTTTCCAAAGAAATTCAAGTGACCAACAGGTACATGAAAAGATGCTCAACATCACTAATCATTAGGGAAATGCAAATCAAAACCACAATGAGATATCACCTCTCACCTGGCAGAATGGCCATCATCAAAAAGACAAGAGATAACAAATGCTGGCAAGGATATGGAGAAAAAGAAACACTTGTGCACTGTTGGTGGGAATGTAAATTGGTGTAGCCACTATGGAAAACAGTACAGAGGTTCCTCAAAATATTGAAAATAGAACTACCATATGATCCAGCAATTCTACTTCTGGGAATATATCCAAAATATATTCCAAACGAAATGAAAACATTAACTCGAAAAGATATCTGCACCCCCACGTGCATAGTAGCATTATTTGCAGTAGCCCAGACATGGAAACCACCAGAGTGTCCACCGACGGATGAATGGATAAAGAAGTTGTGGTAGATATATACAATGGACTATTATTCAGTCATAAAAATCAAGGAAATCCTGTCATTTGTGACATGGATGGACCTTGAGGGCATTATGCTAAGTGGAATAAGTCAAACAGAGAAAGACAAATACTGTATGATCTCACTTATCCATGAATCCAAAAACACCAAAACACAAACTCATAGAAAAAGAGATCAGATTTTGGTTACCAGAGATGGAGGGTGCGGGGGGGTGGGAACTGGAGGAAGGTGGTCAAAAGGTACAAACTTCCAGTTATAAGATAAATAAGTCCTAGAAATGTAATGTACATGATGACTATAGTTAACACTGCTGTATGACATATGTGAAAGTTATTAAGAGAGTAGATTCTAGGGTTTATCACAAGGAAAAACAATTTTTTGTTTCTTTTTTTTCTTTTTATTGTATCTATATGAGATGATGGATGCTAACAAACTTACTGTGGTAATCATTTCACAATATATGCAAGTCAAACCATTATGCTGTACACCTTAAACCTATACAGCGATGTATGTCAATTATATCTCAGCAAAAATGGGGAAAAAAATAAATAAAAAGCAGGGAAAAAAAAAAAAAAAGAACGTGACTTCTGTAGCCAGACTCTCTGAGTTCATTCAGACGCTGCCTGTTGATCAGCTTTGGGACCCTGACCAAATTCTTTACCCTTTCTGGGCATCTGTTTCCTCATGTGAGAGCTGTGGTGAGAACTAAATAAGGCAACGCCATAAAGCCTTTAGAATAGTGTCTGGTACATTGTAACACTCAATAAATGAGAGGGAAAAAAACGGAAAAGAGAATATGGAAAGAATGTAAGTGGCGGTAGATATAGTTTGTATCAGTCTCCCTGGGACCTATATAAATGAGTCGGTGAAACTGACTAATAACTCAATCCCAGAAAGCTTGCCCAACTCACTCCAGAATTCCCCTGCCTCTGTCTGGCTTGTCAACAAGTGAGCCCCTCCCATTCCCAGAAGCTGGAGTGAATTCCCAAAAAGGAGAGCAGGCTGACATCCCGAGAAGTCTCCAGATGACTTTCTACCTGGGACCCCAGAGGCCAGGGGAGGGAACATGCTGTGCTGGGAAGGCCATTCTGTGCAAGGCTGCTTCCCCTGGGGGTAATCAAGTGCTGTATGTAACAGCAGGGTCTCTCAGGGGTGTGAAACATGAACCTATCTATCCCTCATTCACTCCCTGGGGGAAGAACAGCTTTCCACAGCTTCCTTAAGGTAAAAGCTTTGTAGGCCAGAAGTTCTCGGGGCTGATGCTCTTTCTCAGGGCAGCCTGGCCTCAGTCAGGTCTGACTACTTCACCACCACCTACCTGCTGGACAGCATTTCGGTACAGGTAGTCAACCATCATCCAGAGCTCTTTGGGGATTTCCATGGGGTTCTCTAACTGGCTCCCATCATCTTCAGTCCATAGTGGCCTCAGAGTCTAAAGAGAAATAAAAAGCCTGATAAGAAAGCCCACCAACAGAACTTCTGCCAGCTGGCTTCAGGAGAATGCATGATACAGGGACAGCAAATCCAGAGAAGAAAGGAAGCATTTCAGTGCCCCTATGTAAACATTCCACGGGCAAAAATGAAATCAGGTGGCGCAATTAAGGTACAAAAGGAGATTTTTGAGAATTGGGAGTGGGTTATGGCAAGCAGTTTCAATGAATCGGGTGAAATATGCACCATCTTCTTAGAAAAAACATCCTGCCTACAGCACTTCACTGTCAGAACCAGAGACAGTGTGGTCTGGGGAAAAAAGAGCCCAGACATGGGAGTCCAAAAATCTGAGTGCAAGGTCCGGGCCCACTGTTAATTCGCGATGTGACCTGGGACAAATCAGTCTCCCCATGGGGCCTCTGTTTTCATCTATATAATGGAGACGATAGAGTTCAGGAGTCCCTAAATAAAAAAACAACGCATTGGAGGGAGGAAAAAAAACATACATATTACCATAAATCTGCTCCAAACTAGTTCCCTTGTATTAGAATTGTCGCCATAGGAGCCTTTGAGATCTCAAAAAATTTAGTTTAGTATGATAAACCACCAAGTGATGACTAAAACAAAAAAAGGAAAAATATCATGGGCCAGGGAACCTTCTTATCTTAGGGCACCTTCATATCTTAGTATCCACAGCTGAGTTTCTCTAATATAGTATGTATGAAACACTGAAAAATACTTCCACAACATTTTGCAGCTCTTCCCAACAAGAGGTGGAGTCCTTCCCTGCCCCTGGAATCTAGGCTGGCTTCACAACTTGCCGCCATCTGATTGCAACCACACCAATGAGCCTGTGCAAGACCAGCAGAAGAGCCACACTGGAAACTCACAGAGTCATGAGAAGCAACAACTCGTTTTAAACCACCAAAATTTCTAGGTAGTTTGTTACACAGCAATATATAACTGACAGAGTAAGCAAGTTCTAAGGAGGCTGAAGAATTCTCAGGTCCCTAGGAAGGTAAGCACAGGAATATCTTGTTTGACTGGCGTGGCTGCTACACAGTTCTAGATGTTTCCTTGTGGCACATGACTCACCAGCTCTCTAATAGTTTCAAGCGGCAGGTCCAAGATTGGCTCCTTCATGTAGCACAACGTATGAATGGGAGATCCGAAACAGCTGGGCACGTAGTTCCCAGACACAGACAAAAAATAATCCTTTCCCCTGTCCAAGTGCAAAACCAGAATGTCCTCAATTTTGTCTTCGTTCGAGTTGAGCTTTGTAGCCGTGGTCTTATTTACAAATAGCTCCAATTCAATCTCAATGGTAGAACCTGAAGAAAAATTTAAAAAGTAATGTTGCTTGGCGGGAGGCCAAAAGGAAAAGGGGAAAGAAGATAGGAGGGAAGAGGGTCAGGCATAAACAGTTAGGGCAAGGAAATAAGAGAAATCAGCCAACCAACAAGTATTTATGTATGCGCTTGGCACTCAAGAGACACAGGAACAAGGAGTGTACGGTCCTAGTGGGAATATGAAAACAAACAAAAAAAAACATGTGAATAGGCAACTGCTATAAAATTCAAGTTCTACGTAGCACAGCTCGAGCTAGAAATTATTAATACAGTAAGAAGGCATGGATCAAAGAGCTTTCCCTGAGCCAGGTCAGATGAAGAAAACATGATCTAGTGGAAAATATAAAGCAAGTATCAGCCTGTGCTTTGTCCACAAAACGGGCTTAATCCCTCTGCCTCACAGGACCACACAGAGTGTAAAGGAAAAGTCAGGGGCACGACACGGAGGGAACATTCCAGGGCCAGATATAACTTTTGGATTACCGCCCATTATTTTTCCCCACAAGAGCAGAGAGTTGGGAGTTGATGACAGTGAGGCAGACAGTGAAAATGCTTCCTTCAACAGCAGCAGCTGCTTCCCAGTAATCTTACGTTTTCTCTTTCTGTGAAACTATGGCACATATACATGACTGAGAACGCTTTTGAAACTGAACTCATGCTCCTTGCTATTTTATATTTTATTTGTGGATGGTTCATCCACAGGGCTTTTAAAAAGTTACAAGTAGACAACAAAACTCTCAGAAACAAAAAGTTTATTTTAGGAAAATGAGCAGACAGGATGGAGTGTCCCCCAAACCAGCAAGCAGGAACCTGGGAGGAGAGGCCGTACCTGGCAAGAGGAAGCCTCTGCTGGGGTTGGCGTTCAGCCACTGCTTACAGTAAGACTTCTCATCAGGCTTGTTGATGAATTCAAACCGACAGGGTACTTGTCCATTATGAATTGTAAAGGATTCTACTTGCAACTGCATGTACTTCACATTCTGAAAACAGAACTGGAAACAAGCCCAGGACCAGTCAGACCAGCGCCCTCTTCTCGGCAACCTGCCCAGCCACCCCAAATGAGCAATCCTTGCCCTTTCTGGAAAGAAAATGAAGGATCACCTCTTTCAAATCATGTTTCTGCTTTAAGTATTTACCTGGGAGGCCACAGCTACCACTAATGACCAGTTGTCCGTGTTTAACCCAGAAATTCAAAAACCCAAGGAACTCATGTTTTATAAATAAATTTTCCAAAGGAATTCAAGTTTAAGTCTTCTATAACCAAAGACCATTTCCAAAACACAAATGGTCTTCACAAATTCCATCCCCAAACATCAAGACTAAGCTCATCCTTCCACATAGCTGGACATCTAGGGCATTAAAAATACCCTCACCATAAATTCCCATTTGATTGACTTCTTGGTATTGTCAATTCTGAATAATCTATGCTGTGGCTCTTCCATAAAAAATCTTTAGCCCTAACTTGACTTCTCCCACTGCCCATCGCTTTTCTATACTGCCTTCCCTTCCATCAACTCATACATACCCAGGAAATTCAGACTCAGTTTAATCTCAGTCAAAGCAAAGCATTGTTCCAAGACAAACCCATTGTAAGAATATATACCAGTCATACTAAAATCAAACACAACACATTTTGGATTGTCTACGCCATTATTTAGCTCATGGATGGCCCATATTTGGGTGAAATATATGAGCCACGAAAGGTTAAAGGCTTCTGGTTTAGAAGATCAGGAGATGAACATAATCTAAGCCAATAACCCCTCTCTTCTCAGCTAGCATTATCAGCCTCACTTTATTTACAAGCAGCCTAACAAGAGACTAGAGTCCAGTAGGCGGACAGGTGTCTCCTGGAATTCTGAGCCCTAGCAGATGAGATTTAAGTTCTGTGAACAGAAGAGCCTGACGCCAAGATTCTTAACATGCCCTTCCTACCTCTCGCTTGGAGAGGGACACAGAAGGAATGTTGGCGTTTTCCATCTTATCCAGGGAGCGAACAATCTGCTCCAGAGTCTTCCGGTAAAGCTCTTCATTTCTGACCCTCACCTGGAAGGGAAACATCAGAGCCTGAGTGCCTTGGCTTCTGCCCATTTCCTCTTTTTCAGTCGTGCAGACATTCACAGCATTGGGAAATAGCAATTGACAGCAACACAGAAAGTGAAGACTAAACAGATTTAATTAATTAACGAAGAACCCAATTAACATTAGCATTACAAGGGTCCCCCAGAGGCAAAGCCTGTGGTAAGTGAGATGCTTCCTGATTAGCAGAAAGAAGATGTGGGAGCGAAGCCTGATTAGCAGTTCTGCCAGGTCTCAGGCCCAGGGCGGGAGATGCTCTACCTTGCTGGCTGCTGCCAACAGGCCTGCAGGGAGAAACTTCCCCAGGGCTTTGATTTGAAGCAGCATTTCTCAAGCTTTTTTAACCTGTGCTCCATCAGCCAAGGAGATTTTGTCAGGCTTTCTCTTCCGTATTTTGAATTATAAACACAATTTCTGTCATTTTCCAATAATAAAACTTTAATTATAACATTCACTAGGCTTTTTTCAAACTACCCACACCCTCATAGATTCTGATATGCCTCTACCTGCACCCTTGAGAACCAGTAATATAAGAAACACAGAAGTCACTGAAGAAGAGATACAAACAAACAATAAGCAAATGAAGAGGCGTTCAACCTCACTAGCAGTCAGGGAAACGGAATCTAAAATAATGGAATATCATTGCATTGGCAGAAATTTAAAAGATTGATAACATTCAATATCAGCCAGGGTGTGGTAAAATAAGCTCATACATGGTTGGTAGAAGTGTAAAAAGGTCAGGACTGGTGGGAGAATAATTTAGCAGGATCTAATAAATTTAGAATACATTTTTCTTTGAACCACTAATTTCACCTCTAGGAATTTCATTCTATAGTAATACTCACACCGGTACACAAAGATATATGTGAAGGGTGGTCACTACAGCACTGCATATAATGGCAAACCTTTGGAGCTAACTTAAATGACCATCGATATATACATTATGGTTCATCTATACCATGGAATATTTTGCAGCCTTTAAAAATAATGAGGTGGGAGCTCTACCTTTACTGACATGGAAAGATCTCCTAAGACACAGTCAGTGGGGAAAAAAAGATGTTCTCAGAACAATATGCACAATATGATCTCTTCTACAAAAAAAGAAAAATATCCTCTATGTTCAACATGGAACACTGACACTCATTTGTAAATGCATAGAAAAAGGCCTGGAAACATACAGTACAAAAAGCAAAGGCGAACTTCCATGTATGTAGAAATAGATAATAGAAATATACCAAAACAATTTTTTTTTTTTCTGTGTGAGGAAGATCAGCCCTGAGCTAACATCCGTGCTAATCCTCCTCTTTTTGCTGAGGAAGACCGGCTCTGAGCTAACATCTATTGCCAATCCGCCTCCTTTTTTTTTTCTTCCCCAAAGCCCCAGTAGATAGTTGTATGTCATAGCTGCACATCCTTCCAGTTGCTGTACGTGGGACGTGGCCTCAGCATGGCCGGAGAAGCGGTGCGTCGGTGCGTGCCCGGGATCCGAACCCGGGCCACCAGTAGCAGAGCGTGCGCACTTAACCGCTAAGCCACCGGGCCGGCCCCAAAAACAATTTTGAATTAAATTGAAATTAAAACAATTTTTAAAAGGAGCTTCCTTATATTCAAGGCAGTAGGAGGAGATCAGAAAGAGAAAGTGGTCTTGTTGTGAGAACCAGTTCCCTACAGAAATGACTACAACAGGCACCAGCTGCCCACCTACCCCAATGTCAAACACTGAGCTGACAGGCTTGTGGTCACTGGTCTTCAAGGCCATGTGGCTCTGGTAAGTCAGCTGAGTGATGTTCTTCCCTTTCCAGAGGATCCGGTCACACCAGGCAGGAGCACGACACTTCTCACTGAAATGCAAAGTCCACACTGGGGGCTCTCACAGGCATAGCAGCACCTACTGCCTGGCTAGCACCGTGGCTAAGCTGGGAATGACAGGGCAGAGCCTTCGAGCCCACGCGGCCCAGTGATCTGAGAGGGCAGGAGCGACCAGGGCCCACCAAGGGATACCATGTGTCCCCTGGGTATCATCCAAATCAACTGTGAAAGCTCGGAGCCAAAGCACTATTCAGAAGGACTCTCTGCACTTTACTCTCCCACAGGGATCAGGTGAGAGTCAGAAAGGCAATCTGAGAGTAAGCTCGATGGTCCTCAAAAGGTGGTAGTTAAAACAGGCTTTGAATTCCTGCTGCCTGGGTTCAAATCCTGGCTCTACACTTGCCTCCTTGGGAGGCTCTTTAATTTTTCTATGCCTCAGTTCCCTGGCATACTGTAAGCACTAATAAAAAATATGAACTACTATGTAATGACCAAGTACAAGCTAAGTTAGTTGGAATCATCTTATCACCCTAAGCATAGCTGAAACGTAAATCAGCCTCAAGAACTATTACAGAACAAAGGCTAAGGCAGTCAAAAAGAAAACATGTAGGAAGGCAGGCTGCTTCTTGAGCAGACACAGAGAGAAAACGTTTGACCAGAGTGCAAAATATGGGGAGGAAGACACAGGGAACCTATCTTCTTTTTTAGGTCCATGAGGGCAAGTGTTTCCTTAAATTTCTGGGTTTCCATTTGCTCAATCCCCTGAAGCAACCTCTGACCTACCTGGTATCCCAGTCGTCAGAGCCAGTATCATACTTATAGGTAGGCTGGAACGTCAGCTCACCCTCTGTGAAGCCTTCAAAGACAGCCTTTGCAGCCACCTGAGTTTTCAGCTATACAAAAGGATGAAAAAAAAAATCTCAGAATAAAAAAAAGTCAAACCTTGAACTAGCAGAGGAAAGGAAATAAATCTGGAATCTGAACCCTAACCCAAAGGGAAAGGCCCATGAGAAAGCTATTCTGCAAGATCTTACTTAACTAACTCCCAGGAAGAAGAGCAAGCTGACCACTCCTTCAGCTACTGTACTGTTTTTAAGGCTCTTTTAGAAGAGTGTACCTGCATCCAAGGGGCCTGAGTACCATCCTACTGAGATGTCCCTAAGAGGCTTAGGTGCCAACAGACATAGACTTTTTCCCTTCTAGGTATCAAACACTTCATCTGTGTAGTACAGGTTGTTCCAGTTACACAGAGAGAGAACACTGCATAAAAAGATACAGCCCAAAAAGCAAAGGGAAACTTCCATGTATGCAGAAATGTAAAGTAGAAGTATACCAAAACAATTACGAATTAAATTTAAATTAAAACAATTTTTAAAAGGAGTTTGGCAAATTAGTTACATGAACTGGGGGAGGCTCTGTGCCTTGGTTTCCCCATCTGTAAATTTTGGATTTAATAGAATATGCCTCAGAGGATTGTTGGCAAGATGAACTGTCAACTTAGAACAGTGCCTGACACATTATGATAACAGCTAGCCTTCTTCCTACTGCACTGATTCTAGGAGCTCCTTCCAGATCACACTCTCAGTGAGAGATAAAAACCACAGGTGTTCCTGCCTGCTCCCTGGAGCACAAAGCTTGGCACTGCCGGACTGGTGAAGAACTGTCAGCTCTAACGTTGGAGATAGGGTCAGCTATCCAGGGGACAACAGTTGCCAAATTCCCCAAAATATGAAATCCTAAAAAAACTACTAAGGAAAAATAAACATTTATACAACAGGAAATAACAAAAATTTAGGTATTAATGTAAGATAATTCTTCAATATGGGTATACATAGATTTTAGAACCACCTGGAAAGCAGAGAACACACAAAAGGGGACTATCACTTAAGGAAAGATCAGAAAAGAGGGCAAGAGGAGATGGGCATTAAACTACCAGGGCAATTAGAACGCCTCAGTCCAGAACACAGAGGCAGTGAACAGGTAGTTACAGAATAGCCTGGGTTGGGCCGGCCCTGTGGCTTAGCGGTTAAGTGCACGCGCTCCGCTGCTGGCGGCCCGAGGTTCAGACCCCGGGCGCGCACCGACGCATCGCTTCTCCGGCCATGCTGAGGCCGCGTCCCACATACAGCAACTAGAAGGATGTGCAGCTATGACATACAACTATCTACTGGGGCTTTGGGGAAAAAAATAAAAAAGAATAGCCTGGGTTAATGCTGAAATCAGAAGTAAAAGAGAATAAAAGTAATTTACCAAGGAAAAGAGCTGGAGAGAAAAGTGAGTGAATACAGAGATTCTTCAATAAAGAAAGACATAAAGTTTAGATTTTTTTTCTTCAATTGTTCTGCACTGGGGGAAAAAGGTAACAGAGAGATTTAGACTAACGACAATAGGAAGGATATTAAAAGGGAGATACAGGCTAAAAAGAAAAAGAACTTGAACTTCTGAACAATTCTGACCACTTGGATAGCTGCGAAATCTACTGAAAAGGAGTAACCTGAAGAAAGTCAGAGAAACAGATTTCTCTCGTCCTATAAATGGCTCATGCTCTGAGAAAGAAATGCTAACCCAAACAACAGTGGAGAAGAGCAGGTTACAGAACTGATTCCTGTCAGCAGTGAAGAAAGCCACTCACGGAAAAGAGTTGTCATTCACACTGGACAAGTCTGGTGAGGAGGAGGAGGAAGGAGCTGGAGAGGCTCATTCAGAAAAATTAGTAAATTATGTTAAATACATCAATACATTGAGTGAATGGATGAATGGATGAGCACAGGAGAGAGAGAGACAAAACACTCTTTCTCCCAAGGGAGACAGGCACCTCAAGGGACGAGCCAATGGGAAGACAGCTATGGACGAGGGAAATACAGATGAAAGGAAGAAGTGACTGGAAACCTCCAGCCCAACCTCAAGGAAACTTCCCAAGCTGAGGAAGAAGAGGTTGAGAGTTGGGAAGCCAGGCTTTTCTGTGCCTCACAGTGAGGTGACAGCTGCCTGAAGAGGGCACAGGTGGCCATCTGTACCTGATCATATGCATACAGGGTTTGAAAGGCCTTCTCTTCGATGAGCTTTTTCACTTTTTCCACATCCAGCTCTTCTATCCTGTAGTTGAGGTCCCCCAGCCACAAGATTACACTGTGAGGACAGAGCACAAAGGTCACAGGGTTTAGGAGGGACTCTACCATTCTATCCAGTGTGCTTCTGACAGAAGGCCCCTGAGGCTCAGCCTCTTGGGAGTTGGGTGGGGAAGTGACCCAGCAGTTCAGGAAACCTTTTTCTCTTGCCATCCCATTTAAAACCATGTCTAACGTGCTGCTTACTCAATTATCTTGGTCCAAGTTCATTATAAACAGTCTTGAGTTCTCCTTGACTATTTTATTCTTGTATGGTTGGAAAGATAGTCTAATAAGATCTAAAATCAAGATAATAAATTACCTCACTCCTGGGAAGAGGCAAAAAAGACCAAGTATTGAGAGTCATGTCAATCACTCAGGGACCCCAAACCAGATGATGCCCCGATGTCGCCTCTGCCTCCAGGCACACTCCAGTCCACAAAATACACTCTCAGCCCTTGTTTCTAGAGCTGAGTTCCTCTGAAACAAAGCTCGACCTTTACAGCGGAGTCTGGGTTTAACCACCACTGTGTCATCATTTGGCTCTTTTTGCAGAGTGTGGCAGGTGTTTTATTACACCTGCTGCTTTGGGAAACAGATAACTGAATGCTCCCAGATGACACTGCACACCCCATAAGTGCCAATACTGCTCTATCCGAAACCAACAAGCAGGTCATTAGAGAATCTGCACAGCCGTATACACACACCAAAAGAAATGCATCCACGAGCTAAAAGCAGACAAACTGACATGCAAGCTGCAACCTCACACACTAGGATGCTGCAGTTCAGCAGAATGGAAGACACACTCCCTGCTGGGCTCCCTGGAGAAGGAAAGCCATTCTGTCAGCTTCCAGAACACCTGTGAGCTCAAGACAGTTCCACCACTGCAGCGGCAGGATGAGAGGCTTGACCCTGTGTCCTCCCTGGAGGACGCCATGGCCCCAGGGGCTTCTTCCTCTTTATAAAAGAAGTGGCACAAGCTTCAAGTGTTACTGTAAATCTGAAATTCTAATATGCCTTGAATTTAGACATATAGAAAGTTTTAGAGACAAACGAAATAAAGAGAATAGACAAAAATTAGCACAAGATGCTCCAAGCAGCTGCAACTATCGCTTTGCAAAGTTGAATCAAGAGGTATAAAAGACTACATGACGGCAGACAAATGTGGTCCAACTCTCAATTACATATGCTTCTGGAAAGGACAGACATATAAAATCCTAAACCATACTTCTAAAACCTGGGTGTGAGATCTCGCTCTTTGGTTGCTTTCCTCATGATGATGTATCAAGGCAGACCCATAATAAAATAAATCTTATACATTTTCCAGGGACAAATGATGTTTGAGAAAGATTCTAGAGGTCTGCCAGATGGTAAGTTAGGACACTAAACATTTCCGAGGGACATAATCCACGTGGAACTGAGAGCTGCTGGAGGTCCCACTCCAGCCGTGGGAAGCCTCCCCTAGTCACCTCCCTAACAAAATAGAGACCCACAACTTTGCCCATCAGGCGTGGTGAACTGCATGGGGTGGAAGCCCAGACTCACTCGTGCTTGCTGATGGTCAGAGGGGGAAGGCCTGGGTCAACCTGATAAAACTGCATTCGAGAACAAATGTCTTTATAGTCCTGGTTCCTCCTCTCATACTCTTCCGTGTGGGCTGCCAAGTGAGAATTCACAACGCAGATGCTGGTATTGTGGAACTGGAACCTGATCGCCACTCCTCCTTTGTTACCCTATGAAAAGGAGCCCAGAAAAATCCATTTCACAACTTAACTGTGTTAGTCATTTAAACCTGCACACTTTCCAAATGTTTTCCCTTAAATAGTCTTCATAATCACCCTGTGAGGTCAGTAAAGTAGCATATTGTCTGTATTTCACAGGTAAGAAAACAAATCCAAGAAGGCAGAATGACTGGCCAGTCAGTGGCAAAGCTGAGACCACTTTTCACTAAATCACAGGCAAACCACATGCTCACCCTTCTCCACGGGAAGCTAAGCTCTTGCAGCAGAACCTAGAAGCAGGACTCTAATAGTCTCGGGAAGAAGAGGAAACTGCAAACCTATTATCAGCATTCTTTCTTTTCCTTGGTGACCCAATAGTTTCTGCAACATATTTCATGGATTAAACGGGAGGACCAACTAGAGGCTCTGGAGTAGAGTGAACACAGGGGTATGATTTGCCAGTTGGGCAAATCAGCTGCAATTCACCAAAATACGATTTCTAAATGGCCTGTTCAATTAGCCCTGCTTAAGGGTACCATTCATCTTGTAATACCAGCACCCTCAAACTGGGATGCGTGCAGTCACAGTATCATGAGAAGCGGGGTCAAACCTGCTTAAGGATCAAGGCCCTCAGTGTCCCAAACACACCAACCAAGAACTCACCATCCTGCCCATGATTCCTGTCCCCACGCTCTCAGCTTCCACTTCTGAGATGTGCTCTGCGTGTTCCTGTCTAACATATAATAGCAGCATAATCCCAACTAGTCGGATGAGCTTTATCTGGAAAACAGAGCCCAACGTTCAAGCCATGGCATTAAATAGAAGTTGAAAACAGGAATAAATATCCCAAAGGAAAAGTGGTTCGAAGCTGGCTGAGAGTACAACTGTATCTCCTTCTCTACCGTACTAGGACACGAGGTAATCACTTGTTCCACTCACTGAGCATGCTACGTGATAACCAAACAGCCCTACAAGTGCAAGACCTGCAGCTTTCCCACCCAGAGGTGCCTCTCCTGGAGGATCTGGAACTGAAAATCGCAGGACCATTAGGACTGGCCTATGATAAAGGTCACAGAAACAGTGAAAAATTGCCTTAGAATTTCCCTGCATGGCAACATAAAATTAAAAGGTCCCTGACTCTTCTCTTACCTTTGCATACTTGGCATCTGGATGAAGACAATCTGATACAGCTTTGAACCACTCTTCCTCCTTTGGTGTATCTTGGAAGAAAAAGGCTTCCTTACTCAGATCAAGCTCCTGGAACCTATTAGGAGAAGCAACCAGTTAGCGAGTAGGGAAAGGTAACATGCAAGATGACATGTTCTCAGATTGGTTTAGGTGCATAAATCCTAGCTTTCTAGCTAAACTGCAGGACTCTCAGGAGGGAAGAAAAATAAACACTTAGTTCCAAGGAACTAAACGCCCAAGACCTGAAGCGGCAGCCCATCTCCTCTTCATAACCAGCCTGTGAAGGAGCTGGAAGTGGCCCCTTCTACATCTGAGATCACTAGTTCACACAAGCACAAAGTGGCAAACAGGTTCAAACCTATGTCTATATAAATTCCAAATTCTAGGCCCTTTCCACTTCACCATACAGGCCTCTTTGTTGCCTCCTCTCCACCAATAGTGCCTAGTGCAATGGGTGAGAAGACAGTAAGTGTGGAAAAAAATGACTCATTGATGGGGCTTTTTTTTCCTTAAGCTAACCTTCCTTCTCTGATATTTTTGCTTTGTGACCAACAAAGTATTGAATTTCATCGAAGTAATAAAATTCAGTTCAAGGTGCAGTGATGTTAACAGTGAGTTGCACTAAAAATTAAATAGTAGCATTTAAATGCCAAGCACATCACTTCAACAGTATCAGAAATTTAGTTTTAATTTAATTTAAAATAGTGCCAGAACATCAAACAGGGAAGCAGCAGTTATTAAGCACATGCTCATTTTTCAATTCCTTCACCTGATGTCAAGACTCAGTTACGTATTCATGTCCCCCTCCCTTCAACCACAGCCATACATCTTGAGGATGCAGAGGCAACTAGAAAAGAAGCACTCACCCGACACAGTATACATCTGGGGCCTGGATACCATGGCTCAGCCAGGGCTTGAGGCATTCTTTGGGGGACTGTCCATTTACATTGTAGGTTCCCACAAAAAACCTGTCACCAGAGAAAATTGATCAGTCACTCAGGAGGACTATGGAAATGACAAGGAAAAGAATTTTATGCTGATTTTGCCTGGTTTCAGTCTCTCTGGAGTGGAATTTTAAGACATAAGAACTGTCAGATCTAACCTAGACCAATGACTGTGGCACCAAGGGGTGATTTGCAGTCTCCCATGATATTTGTGGCTTTTGTGATAATTTCAAACAGTATAGGCCTACTCTAAACATTCCTATTTAGCTTTAATGGCCATTAGAGAGCCATAATCCGCAAGATGATTCTTTACTGTATATGCTACTGAAACGAAAAAAAAAATGAAAAGTATCTTGGTAATTACTTCCAGAAAGAAAGCAATACCAATGTTCAAAAGGCTATTTTTTCACCATAATTCATTGTTCATATCCCTAGAAGCTATGTTACTTTGCCTTATAGCCCCAATGCAATGATATAAAAAGATGTGGCAGAATCCTGCACCCTTTATTCATTTCACTTTCAGTAATCCTGTCTAAAAAGATTACCAAACACTAACTTCATTTTACTAACTTCAATTTAAATGTCTTTCTTCAAAGGCCCAGAATCACCAAGGGATACACAGAGAGAGAGGCGAAAATCAGGGTATTGCTCCTTCTGTACCTGTATATCTTTTCAAATATTTCTGTAACTATTTGCAAGTTGTCTCACTCCCACTATCTCACGCCTGCCTGGCCAGAAAAGCCCCAGAATAAAAGCCTGCTAACGAAAAGGGAAATGAATTTTCATTTAGAAGATGATGGGAGAGATTCTGTAGAAGGATTTACTTCTAAATCCAGGGTATGGGGGTGAAGTGGGGGGAAGCTTAAATTTCAGACAGCTGAATGATCATTTTGCTGTGAAAACAGTCTAAGACCCAGTTAGCTACCTGAAGTTCTGGATATAAGTATAATCCTCTTCTCTCTGTACTAGCTCTGATTTCACCATTGTGTCTCGCAGTCCAAACTTCTGCATCGATAAAATATGAGCCTTGTCTGATACTGTGATTGTGGAGGAGCGAACCATGTCAGTAATTTCAGACTTGGATTTATTCTGTCTAGAAAAAAAAAATTTTTTTATCATATTTTGATGAGCCCTCCATGACAAAATACATGAATATAAAGCTAGAAGTTTCCACATACAAGCATCTGACTCACAGAAGATTAAAGGAGGCCAAAGTAAAACCAGTTTGCTAAAACAACATTATCTCTATATGGAATTAAATAAACTTATATGTTGTTGATTGTATAATATATTGGTCCAGAGATTTTCCGATAATAGATTCAAAGAATCTCAGATCAGAAGCGGACCTAGAAGATTATCTAATCCAATCCCCTCATTTTTCAAATGAGAAAAATGAGACCGAGCATCATCAGTGATTCACCCAGTTGGATGAAGGCAGAGTATGGATGGATAAGAACTCAGATTGGACAGTGCTCTTTCTGGACCCTAGTGTCTCATATAACAAGACTATAAAACTATCCAGCTCCTTTGACTTGATCATTCTACTGTATTCCACAGGAATAATCTAAAATAAAAAGAAAGGCAGTGAAAATTTGTATTTTATTATTGTTTGTGCCAATAGTCATACTAACAAGTACTCAAATGCCAACATTTAAAGTTAAGCAAAGTTTGACATATTTACCTAACAGAATCTTAATAATGGCTCAAGAAGCTTTCATCAAAGATTAGTTAATGAATTAAGATATATAAGTACTTGAAACAATTTCTGACGCTGAATAAATGCCACATAAGTTTGATATTACTATTGTCATGTACATACCGATTAAGGCTATGTAAAAGTATCTATGTATACCAAGAAGGCTCAAAAGTGAATTGAGAATGACATATCCAGCTACATTTAAAGTTCAGGGGGGCCAGCCCTGGTGGCCTAGTGGTTAAGTTCAGCGTGATCCACTTTGGCAGCCCGGGTTCGGTTCCCAGGCGCGAACCTACACCACTCATCTGTCAGTGGCCATGATGTGCTGGCAGCTCACATTAAAAAAAAAAAAAAAAAGAGGAAGACTGACAACAGATATTAGTTCAGGGTGAATCTTCCTCAACAAAAAAAAATATGTATATAAAAATTAAGTTCAGGGATTGTTCACTGCTGCTTACGTGCATAATTAAAATACTGACACAAATAAAGTTTTATCGTGACTAGATGGTTCTGGCTATGAACAGTAGGGGGCACTGGAGTACAGACTAAATAGCACAGCACATCAGAAAAAAGGAGTAAATAAGAACGGAAAAAGGAACTATCTTGAGAGTCAAGAAACTCCTAAAAGAACGGGAGGGAGAAACCAAAGTGTTTCTAACTGTCTGCACTTCTAAGGCAGGGTCAGATGCCAGTTTCAAATCTAGATCTGCTGCTTACTGGTTCTGGATCTTGGGTGAGTTACATAACCTCTCTTCTTTACCCGCTTCCTTAGCTGTAAAACAGAAAATGATGGCACGTACCTCTTAGCTTAAAATAAGATAATCCATGTAAGCACACGGTACCTGGCTACACAGTAAATGCACAATCAGTGTCCAACATTTCTTAGGCCGGCTCCCCAGGGACAACTTACATCATGCACAGTAATGGTCTCAGTTCTACAATGAGGAAAACCTCAGCCCTAAGAGATACACACGAAGGGAGAGCCGCATTACCTTGTGAGCAGGCCGTCCGGTTTATCCTGACCCCAGGGGCTTTGGTCCACGAGCGGGCCTTTCCCATTTGGCCTCAAATCATCAAAGTGAGAACTACCTGAGAAGAGAGGGGGAAAGAATTAAAACACAAACATATGCTTTAACATACAGACCACAGCTTCTCAGTTGGTGGTGGTTCACCACCAACATACAGCTCAAAAGCACAGGGAAGGCCTATGCTGGTGTTAGGTGGAGCTCCCACAGAGCACACAAAGAGGGAAAAGAAAAGTATTGCATCCAGATGTCTTTACTGCCGAAAACATAACTCTCCCAGCCAGTCCAACTCCCTTTTCTTGGAAACAGAGTGCATTATAAAAAGAACAAAGCCATGAAATCTGCAGACATAAGTTCTATCACCAGCTCTACTGTTTATTGACCTTTTGACTTGGGGCAAGTCATCTAACCTCTCATCTCCGTAACTTGACCTGACCTGCCTTCCTCACAGGTTTATTGTAGGGATCAAGTAGTTGACGTGTGAGCAAGCACTTGGAAAACCACACAACATATTATAAAACATAAGACAGTGATCTTACTACTATTTACTGCAAGTAAGACTTCAGTTCCAAGGTGGAAAAAGGCAAGGGTCAGAGATCTAGAACTGGAAAGGGTCTCAGCGCTCCAGAGAATGAGAAGCGCTGTCGCTGTCAACCAACTGCGCCCTGAAAACCAAGGAGCCCAAGGACTACCAACAAAGACATATTTGGGACAGTTGTTACACCACAATAAACCTGAAAAGGAAAATTAATCTGCCAATAGTTCCTCCACTCCTTAAAAGCCAAACCTCTTGTCAACAGGGAACAGCAAGAAGAGGCCACAGAGGGAGGCTGCTCTGACACACGGGCTTCAAGGAGCACCGGAGACGTGAAACGTCACCAAAGAACTTTGCTCTGAAGACTATTACTAAACGTCGATTTTCCAACCATGCATTCACATGAACCAGAAAAAACAAACTTTGAAGTTGAAAAAGAAAACACAATAGTTTAAAACATGAAAATAATGACATTTCAATACCTCGAATCAATCACCAAGGCCTGTTAATTTTTCTTCCTAAATGCCTCTCAAATCAATATATTCCTATCCCAACATCACTATACTAATCCATGTGACCAACATCTCCCTGGAATGACTTCAAAAATCTCAACTAGTCCTCCTTTCTCACCCCACCTTCTAACCCAATCTCGACACTGTGGCCAGAGGAGTTTTTGAAAAAGCAAATCTGATCACATCACTTAAAACCTTTTAAAAGTTCCCTATGGATAAACCCAAACCCCTTAACACAGCTGCCAAGTCTCCTCCCAGTCTGGATCCTGCCCACCTCTTCAGCCACATCACTCACCATGGTCCTCTGGCCCCCTACCTCCTTGAATGCCATACTCTAAGTATATTCCAGTTACCGCAGTTGTACGAAGATCCCATTAGAAACTGACTTCCGGGCTGGTCTGGCGGCATAGCGGTTAAGTCTGCGCACTTCGGTGGCCCAGCATTCGCAGGTTCGCATCCCGGGCGCAGACCGACGCAACGCTTATCAAGCCATGCTGTGGCAGCATCCCATATAAAGTAGAGGAAGATGGGCATGGATGTTAGTCCAGGGCCAATCTTCCTCATCAAAAAAGAGGAGGATTGGCAACAGATGTTAGCTTAGGGCTGATCTTCCTCGCAAAAAAAAAAAAAAAAGGAAAGAAACTGGCTTCCTTTTCCTTACTCTGCTTTTCATGGCTAACACCTATCCACCCTGGGGCCAGGGGTCAGCAAACTTTTTCTGTAAAGGGTCAGAGAGTAAATGCCCTAGGTTTTGCAGGCCATATAGTCTCTGTCCCAACTATTCAATTCTGCCATTATAGTACAAAAGCAGGCTGTATTTCAGTAAAACTTTACTTATGGTCACTGAAATTTGAATATTACATAATTGTCACATGTCACAAAATATTATTCTCTCTTCTTTTTAAACATTTAAAAATGTAAAAATTATTATTAGCTCACAGGCTGCACAAAAGCGAGCAGCAGGCTGTATTTGGCCCACGGACTGTAGTTAGCCAACCTCTACTGTAGGCCACGTCTCAGAGTCACTTCTGAGAAGCCTTTTCTGACTGCTCCCAGCCTGGTCAGATGCCCTGACATTGGCGTTCCCACAGCTGCCTGTGATTCTCCCATCATAGCCTGGCTTGCTGTCTATTGTAACTCTCTTCCTAGTCAGACTGTCAGCTTACTGAGGACAAGACTATGTCTGATTTATTCATCACTGCACCCCCATCATCCAGCACACCAGTCAGCACACTATAAGAAATTCAATCACGCAACAATTCAATAGAAAATACTAGATGAATGTGGACCCTTTATGTGCCTTATATAAATATATTAACATCTAAGTTCAAGCCTGTAGCTTTCTTTGGAATGTTTCAGGTCATCTTCCCACTGTCTTCAGCATACAACAAAAATAAGAAAGGGACAACTAGACACAATAGGTTGCTTCTAGAATTCTACAACCCATGGTTAGTTAATTATTTCTGGAAATCAAATCACCAACTGGATTCTACCTCTCTTACTTTACCCTCACTGAACTAAGAAGTTTAGAGAACCAAGTGTTTAAGTTAGTGAATGGCATACTGAGATACCTATTAGAATCGCTGAAATCCAAAAAACTGACAGTACCAAGTGCTGACAAGGATGTGGAGCAATAGTAACTCATTCATTGATTGCAGAAGTAGAAAACAGTACAGACACTCTGGAAGTAGTTTGGCAGTTTCTTATAAAGCTAAACATAGTCTTACCATATGATTCAACAATCACATTCCTAGGTATTCACTGATTTGAAAACTTATGCCCATATAAAAACCTGCATGCAAATGTTTATAGCACCTTTATTCACAATCATCAAAAACTGTAAGCAACTAAGATGTCCTTCAATAGGTGACTGGATAAACAAACTGTCATACATCCACATAATGAAATATTATTCAGTCATAAAAAATGAGTTATCTCTATCAAAATTCCCATGGCATTTTTCACAGAACTAGAACAAATAATTCTCAAATTTGTACAGAACCACAAAAGACTCCAAATAGCCAAAGTAAACTTGAGAAAGAAGAACAAAGCTGGCAGTATCACACTTCCTGATTTCAAACTACACTACAAAGCTATTATAATCAAAACAGCATGATATTGGCACAAAACAGATACACAGACCAATGGAACAGAATAAAGAGCCCAGAAATAAACTCACACATGTATCGTCAATTAATTTACAACAGAGGAGGCAAGAACACACAATGGGGAAAGGACAGTCTCTCCAATAACTGGTGTTAGGAAAACTGGACAGCCACATGCAAAAGAATGAAACTGGACCACACTATCTCACACCACATACAAAAAGAAACTCAAAATGGGTTAAAGACTTGAATGTAAGAGCTGAAACCATAAAACTCCTAGAAGAAAACATAGGCGGTAAGCTCCTTGACATAGGTCTTAGTGATGTTTTTTTAGATCTGACTCCAAAGGCAAGGGCAAGAAAAGCAAAAATAAACTAATGGGACTACATCAAACTAAAAAGCTTCTGCACAGCAAAGACAACCATCAACAAAACAAAAAGGCAATCTACTGAACAGGAGGAGATATTTGCAAATCATATATCTGATCAGGGGTTAATATCCAAAATACATAAAGAACTCAAACATCTCACTAACAAACAAACAATCCAATTAAAAAATGGGCAGAAGATCTAATAGACATATTTTTAAAGAAGACATGCAGATGGCCAACAGGCACATGAAAAGATGCTCAACATCATTAACCATTGGGCAAATGCAAACCAAAACCACAATGAGATAACACCTCCCACCTCTCAGAATAGCTATTATAAAAAAGACAAAAAATAACAAGTGTTGGCAAGGATGTGGAGAAAAGGGAATTCTTGTGCACTGTTGGTGGGAATGTAAATTGGTGCAGCTACTATGGAAAACAGTATGGAGGTTCCTCAAAAAATTAAAAATAGAACTACCATGTGATCCAGCAATCCCACTTCTGAGTATACATCTGAAGAGAACGAAAACACTAATTTGAAAAGATATCTGCACCCCCATGTTCACTGCAGCATTATTTACAATAGCCAAGATATGGAAGCAGCCTAAGGGTCCATCGATAGATGAATGGATAAAGATGTGATATATATACACAATGGAATACTACTCAGTTATAAAACAGAATGAAATTTTGCCACTTGTGACAACATCGATGGACCTTGAGAAAATTATGCTAAGTGAAATAAGTCAGACAGAGAAAGACAAATACCAAATGATTTAACTTACACGTGGAATCTAAAAAATAAAACATACAAACAAAACAAAATAAAACCTAGAATCATAGATACAGAGAACAAAAGAGAGAGTTGGGGGGGCAAAATCGGGGAATGGGATCAATAAGTACAAACTTCCAGTTATAAAATAAATAAGTCATGGGGATGTAATATACAGCATGGAGAATGCGGTCAATAATATTGTAGTAACTTTGTATGATGATAGATGGTAACTAGATTTATTGTGGTGATCAGTTCACAATGTATACAAATGTTGATTCACTATGTTGTACACATGAAACTAACATAACATTGTATGTCAATTATACTTCAATTAAAAAAAAGAAGTTATCAAGCCACAAAAAGACATGAATGAATATTGCTAAGTGACAGAAGCCAGTCCAAAAAGGCTACATACTATATGATTCCAATTATATAACATTCTGGATAAAGCAAAACTATAGAGATGATGAATAGATCAGTGGCTGCCAGGGGTTGGGGGTGGGGGGTAAGGCTTAAATAAGTGAAGCACAGGGGACTTTTTAGGGCAGGGAAACTGTAAGAAACTGTAATGGTAGATACATGACACTATATATGGGTTTCAAAACCCATAGAACCTTACAGCACAAAGAGGGAACCTTAATGTATCCAAACTAAAAAAAATCATTATGGAGGTCAGGGATCCTGGAGTGAAATGTAGAAAATGATGCAAGAATCTAACTATATTACAAATGTATGAAACAACCTCACTGAAGGAGGTAGGAGAAAAAGTGCTGACCTAAGTAACTTTGGCAATGAGTCGAGTCTGTAAGACTAAAGGCAAAAGGAACCGTATGCATGCACTGAACTCTAGTTGATAATGCTGTTTCCCACGGGGGTATGGGTTAACAATTCTGAAGCCACTAGACATGTTTACTGAAACTAAACAGTGAAGTAAACGGCTGGCGGATGGTGAGAGCCAGGTTTCTCACTGTTGGAGCAGGAGGCTCCAGATAAGCAAGGGGAGAAAGCCAGAATGATCCATGTGGTAATGGCCTGGAGTTGAAGATAGCAATATGAACTCATATTTACTTTAATATAGATACAGATGGTTACATTTAGAGATATATATACACACACACAGAGGTAAGTATACACACATATATTTCCTTGCTCTGTCAACTAAGAGGACCTAGAAGCAAGGACACACTAGTAGCAAGGACCACACTTAATGCCCAGATCTTGCTTTCTAACACCATTCTCCAATAAAAAGAACCAGGGCTCCTTGGGGCCAACCCAGTGGCGCAGTGGTGAAGTTCACACACTCCGCTTTGGCAGCCCGGGGTTCGCGGGTTCGGATCCCAGGCGCAGATCGATGCACCACGTCTCAAGCCATGCTGTGGTGGCATCCCATATAAAGTAGAGGAAGATGGGCACGGATGTTAGCCCAGGGTCAGTCTTCCTCAGCAAAAAAGAGGAGGATTGGTAACAGATGTTAGCTCAGGGCTGATCTTCCTCGGGGGGAAAAAAAAAAAAAGAACCAGGGCTCCTTGAGATACGGTTATTCTAAGACTGGGGCAGGAAATACACAAGATGAGCCTGAAGCATTTTGTAGTGCCAGAAAACAAGAAAACGCTCATAAAAACACCCACGATGATGGGGGTATGTCAAAGGGACATGGGAGCCAACTGAAAGAGTTCCAATGGCCACAACTGGAACAATCTGAGCAACAAAATAAACAAAGTAGTATTGGATTATAACTCACAAAGTGTAAAATAAATATCCGTCAGTCCTTATTAATATAAATAAATAAATAAATAAATAAATAAATGGAGACGAGACAAATCTCTGAAGAATTCCAAATACTTTAGGTAAATACTCTGCCTTCAAACAGCTGGAGCACAACTGCCCCCTCCTTGAGTGTGGGCTGCACAGAGTGACTTCCTTCCAGAGAGGACAGTATAGGGCGGGGCAGACTAATGACATTGGAGAAACCTGAGCAACAGGACCTCAGCCAGGTGATCTAGGTTCACATCAACAGTGACAGGTCACACTGACAGCACGTACCTGAGACGATGTGATGAGAATGATCCTTCACTTCCAGGGTCTTCCTCCTCAAACCTATGACCCCAGTCTAATCATGAGGAAAACACCAGACAAACCCAAATTGAGGGTCATCCTACAAAATACCTGCCAAGGTCATCAAAAACAAGGAAAGTCTGAGAAATAGTCACAGCCCCGAGGAGCCTGAGGAGACACAATGACTATACACAATGTGGTACCCAAGACAGGATGCCAGAACAGAAAAAGGACGTAAGGTAAAAACAAAGGAAATCTGAATAAAGTATGGACTTCAGTTAACAATAATGTGTCGATACTGGCTCATTAATTGTGATAAATGTGCCATAACTCATGCAAGATAATAACAGGGGAAACTGGGTGTGGGATAAATGGGATCTCTCTGTGCTATCTTCATGATATTTTTGAAACTCTTACACTGTTCTAAAATAAAAACGTTTATTTAACCAAAAAAGGCATACTAGCGACTGAAATCAAAACTCTCTAAGAGGCTTACCTAGTCTCTGCCTCACTTCCCACTCTCTTCTCAACCCTCTGCAATGGGGCCCCGCTCCCCACTACTCCACTGCAACTGCCGGTGTGAAGTTACTGATGCCTCTCCTGGTACCAAATCCAGTGGCCAAGTCCCAGTTTTCAGCTAAGTCTACTTCAGCCTCTTGGGCAGCACTTGATAGATGACACTCCCTCCTCTGGTAAACACCTTCTTGAAGGCTCCTCTTTTTCTCTCCCCACCCCCAGGAGTGACTCCAGGCTAGGCCCTGCGATGGCCTCTTCTCCAGCTCCACTCTTCCTCATCTAGGTGATCTCATTTAGCCTCAGTTTTAAAAGCCACCTACATGCTGATCATTCCCAAATTACTACTCCAGCCCGGACCTCTCCCCTGAGCTCCAGATTCTTCTATTCTGCTTCCCCTCTTAGTCTTCTTCATCTCAGTAAATGGCACCATCATTCAACCGGCTGCTCAGAACACCTAAGACTCATTCGTGACTCCTCTTTTTTCCCCTTACACCTACATCCAACTCATCAACAATTTAGCCAAGTTCTACCTTCAAAAATATACGCAGAAGTTCTCACCAAGACTACAACACTGAGAAAGTGTATGACTATATCAGATGAAGTAACTTCTCTGCTTAAAACTTTCAAATAGCTTCCCATCACAGTCAGAATAAAACCCGATGCCCTGAATAGAGCTGATAAGGCCCTACCCAACCTGGCCTCCATGCCTCTCTGGCCTCACCCACCACGCTCTACCTCACTCAGTCAGATCATGCCACACTTCCTTTTGTGCTGTTCTGGAGCATGTCAAGTTCATTCCCAACTCGGGGCCTTTGCTCTCACTGGTCCCTCTGCCTGGAACGCTTTTCCTCCAGGTCTCCATGTTGCTCACTCCATCTCATTCAGGCCTGTGCTCAATTGTCAGAAGCTCTGACACCCATCTAAGCCGGCCCGACCACCCCATATCACTCTATCCCCTTACTCCAGAGGTTCCTAAACTTTCTCGGTTCACGGCACCCTTACAGTCTCAATCATTTTTTCAAGGTGCCTCTAGGCCAAAAGAAATACCTAACAGTTCTGTTTAAGTAGTTAAGGCCAAATAAATTACTAAGTATTTAAGTCCGAATAACTTAGTAGCAGTTTGAAAAAATACACATAAACAGAAAGAAAAAATAATATTTCTATTTCATCTTAAATAACCACAATTACTATTGAGATATGTGTGCCTGCTGGGTACCGCACTAATTCTCAAACCTGGGACTCAGACTGGACACCACACATGATGTTCTACACTGATCTGTGTGTGGTATTTGTTTTTGATCACAGCAGCCACCAAAAACCCAGCTTCACAAAGATATGACATCATCAAAAGGAATGCAGCACAATCTAACGTTGAAACTACCAACTCCTTTGAGCTAGAGGTTTGTCTGGTGTTGCAACAGATGTCAGACAGTATCTCTGTGTTGACCTTCAAAATTTAACTGTCCCTCAGTGTCCCTGTGTCTTTACTGCAGAGCCCCAGGGTGCCTCGGCAAACATGGAACCATAATCTTGCTAGTTAAATTTTTCCTCTTAGTACTAATACCATTTGATATTAAATCTTACACGTATTCCTTGGTTTATTGGATGCTATTTCCACGAAAATGTAAGCTCTATGAGACAGGGACTTTGGCTTCTTTATGCTATTTCCCAGGGACCAGCACTTGGTGCATAGTAGCTACTCAATGTGTTAAATGCATGAAAGTATCAGGAAACTTAAGCTGAAGTCCAGCTCAACCATTATCTTCCTGTTTAACAAGTTACTTCCTCTCTTTGGGTCTTAGTTTCTTCATCTATAAAGTAGGGACTTCAATATAAATATCTCATGGGGCTTTACAATCTGCAAAGGCAAACTACGCAATAATGGTTAGGTGCTCTGTTTCTGCATGTCAGTGCTTTCTAAGGACTCCTTCCGGATTTTGTTTTTTGGGGTAGTTCCTGCTAACAGCCAAAATGAAAGGACATCTCCTGGGGACACATGGTTTGTCCCTGTGGATTCAGCTTACGTTCATGAGTGGGCAGTGTACTGACTGGAAAATTGCCTGCAGCCCTACATCTCATCAATGCTCTCAGACGGTATCTCTCTCTGGACACAGTCCAGCAAGGACTGGAACATCTTCATTCATGACTCCATGTATGGAAACTTTAAGGCATAATTTGGGGGATTTCCAGTACAAGGCAGTCTTCTCGGAATCTCTTCTCTCCTGAATCTGGCAAGGAAGCTGGCTGTCAGCAGCTCTTTTACCAAATGTACCGTCACACAGCCCCCCAGTTCCCTCTGGCCACAGCTTCCTGTCCTTCCTCCTCTCCTGCTTCCCTCTTCCCACTGTGCTCTTTTCCTAACCTCAAACCTCCAGTCCTTTGTCACCCAATCTAACAGGTGACATCTGGATTTTTTCCTTCTTCTCATGTTCAGTCACCAAGTCCTATAAATCCTCTCTCCTAAATATTTTTATACTTGACCCTCTTCCCTATCCCTACTGCCATGCTTTAGTTCAGGCCCTTAATATTTCTGGAAAGCACACTCAATGATTTCCCTGCCTCCACTCTCGCCCCCTCCAGTCCATGCTGCCAACATCTAGAAGAAAACACAAATCTGAGCAGGTCATTCCTGTGTGTAAAATCCTTCAATAACTTCCATCACCTTGGGAATAAAACCCAAACCTCTAAGTATTACACACAAGGATCTTTATAATTAGCCCCAGACTACCTTTCCAGCCCCATCTCCCACCCCACAATCCAGTCACACCAAAACTATTCATCTTTTTAGATGATGCCTCCTCACCCCACCCCTGATTCCGGGTATATCCCTCCACCCCACCTTCATGTAGTGAACTTCCAACGCATCCTTCAAGACTCAGCACAGGAGTCGTCTCCTTCATTAGCCTTCTCTGGCCCTCTCCTCATATTCTCACACACCCAGGGCTTACCCCATCAAGGCGCTCATCATAAAGGAACTGTCACTATGTTTAGCCCTTTTTACTTCTCTTACAACTTGAGCTAGACCACAAGGTTCTCGGGAGCAGGGGCTGATGTCTTCTCTCTGTGGCCCTCGGCTCACCACACATATGCAGCATACCAGGCGGTCAGTAAACACACACCAAACAGAGCCACAGAGCAGAGATTAAGCTGTCAGTTCTGGGTGCTTTCTTGATGACCACCTTTCACACCTACCACTGAAACCATTTCCGATAAGAGCCTACTGAGTAGGTCAACCATAGTAACAGCTGCAGCTTGATCTGAATGTATAAAAGTGCAGAAGTGTTCTATATTTCTTGCGAATCCTGCGCATTGCACTGCACATCTTACAGAACCAAAACCCCTCTCACATGCCTGGTTAAACAGATAACACCGACCCTGGAGGCTCCTTCCCTAGCCCAAGCAGCAGTAGAGCCTAGTACAGTTCCACAATCTCTTATCTGAAACCCTTGGGGCCAAGTGTATTTTGGAATTCAGAATTTGGGGGATTTTAGAAAGATAATACATTATCTATGGCATATATTATACAACATCTCCAGCAGAGTCTGAGGCAATAGCCAGTAATCAAACACTAATATTTCAACTAAATATTGCAATTTATGAGTAGTAACACTTAGTGCCATAAATAAAGCCTATACATAGTATCTTGTCAATTCAAGCAAGGCTTACTGCCAAACTGAGCTTGGGCCAAACTTAGAAAAAATTTTTTTTCAGTCTTGAGAGCTTTTAGGACTTCAGAACTGCTGATAACGGACTGAGGATGGTAGTTAAGAGCATGGCCTGACATATCTATATGCATCAGAAAGGATTGGAGTATGTACATACATACCGCATGTTTATAAATATACATATATACATAGACACATACATACACACATGGAAAAGTCTGGAAGGGTATACACCAGATGTCAATAGTTGTCATTTCTCAGTGGTAGGATTTCTTTTTCTTTTTGCTTATAAGCACTTTCAAAGTTGGCTAAAATCAGATATATTTTGTGTGTGTGTGTGTATGTATGTATGTATGTATATGTGTGTATATATATATATATATATATATATATATATATATATATATATATATAGCATAGGCTTTGGTAGCAGACTTAGGCTCCAGTTCTGGCCCTGCCACTCACTGGACGACCTTCAGCAAGTTACCTAACTTCTCTTAAGCTTCTGCTTCCTCAATTGGACAAAGATAACGGTATCCGCCTCAGATGGCTGCTGTCTTCTTCTCCGATGGTTAACTAGAGACTATCCCCCACCAGACGGCCAAAAGGTGCTCCAGAAGCCAAACCAGACCTGCTGAAGGCCCAGATCTACAAAACAGTGACAGGAGGCAAGGCCTCAGTTTCAACGTCTTATAGACAGGCCTACCAGTGACTTGGGGTCTGGGCTTTTCCTAAACCATGACAGCACACAGGAAAAAAAGTAAATTCAAACCAAAATCAAAGTACCAGGGCCGGCCCCGTGGCTTAGCGGTTGAGTGCGCGTGCTCCGCTGCTGGTGGCCCGGGTTCGGATCCTGGGCGCGCACCGATGCACCGCTTCTCCGGCCATGCTGAGGCCGTGTCCCACATACAGCAACTAGAAGGATGTGCAACTATGACATACAACTATCTACTGGGGCTTTGGGGGGAAAAAAAATAAATAAAAATTTAAAAAAAACAAAGTACCTCATTTCTTTTGAGAATTGTCCAAGAATTATTTCTTAATTCAACTGCTCCTCCTGTCTCCTCTTGCTCGGTTTCCCCTGTGGGTCCCTTAGTTATTTGTCGGTACTCTCCAAGATCTAGATCAGTGCTGCCCGACAGAACTTTCTGTGATGATGGAAATGTTCTATAATGGCACTGCCCAACACCATGGCCACTAGCCATACTTGAACACGTAAAATGTGGCTACCGTGAATGAGAGACTGAATTTTTTATTTTATTTACCTAAATTAAATGTAAATAGTGCCATGTGGCTAGTGGCTACCATACTGGACAGTGCAGATCTAGATCTTGTTCTTTTTTTTTTTTTAGTGAAACTGTTGCTCATCCTTTATTTTATTTTTTTTTATTTTATTTATTTTTTATTTTCTTCCCCCAAAGCCCCAGTAGATAGTTGTATTTCATAGCTGCACGTCCTTCTAGTTGCTGTATGTGGGACGCAGCCTCAGCATGGCCGGACAAGCGGTGCGTCGGTGCGCGCCCAGGATCCGAACCCGGGCCGCCAGCAGCAGAGCGCGCGCACTTAACCGCTAAGCCACGGGGCCGGCCCTAGATCTTGTTCTTTGTCTTCTACAAGAACCATCAGCCATTGCAGTCCATTCTAAAGGAAGCTGTCCAGTTCTGCCTGAGCTCAGTCCCTCCACTGTCTACTGGGCATTTCTACAAGATGTTCTGTGCACCGGTGGGTCCCAGGTAAAACTGTGGTTTGACTCCGGGCCCTTTCCCTGAGCTCTCCCTTCTGTCACCAGCACCACCATTCCCCCTGTCAGTCAGGTTTGCAATCCTGCCATTGGCTCGCCCCTCTCCTTGGGCCCCCAGAGCCAGGCAGTCATCAGTCCCTTCATTCTCACAGCTGCCTTCCTCCAGGCCATCCTCTCCTCTCTAGTTACCTGAAGAGCCTCCCAACTAAGAGACCGTCCACTTCTCCCTGTCCAATTTAGACTCTGGACTTGCCAGATTAAACTCTGATTTCATCTCTCCCTGCTCTAAAACTTTCAGTATTACACCACCGCCTGCAGGTTAAGGTCCAAACTGGTTGAACTGGCATATGAGGCCCTTTGTAGACTGGCACTACTACTCTCTCCCAATGCACCACCCAAAGACAGCCCCATTTAACCACGTTCACCATGCACATCACCCTCACTCCTGCCTCCGTATGAAGCCCCTCCTACTTTCCAGCTACCTCTCCCTCAAAGCCCAGCCTCAACTTCTCCCCAACCACCCCAGTCCTCGGCAGTCGTTTCTCTGAAATCTGAAGGCCTTCTTGTCCATATAACTTGTTTGGCACTTTAAGAGAAATTAGAGTGCTTTGGAAAAAGCCTTGAACGTTGGGAAATAACAGACCTGGCCAATTTACTGGCTCCATCCAGTACCTCACATCAAACCTCAAGCAAATTACTTAATGTGTTTCCTCATTTGTAAAATGAGGACAACACCACCTAACTTAGAGAGAAGCCAAAAGGATAAACAAATGAAATTCTAAATGGGTCAAGAGCCTAGCACAATGCCTGGTCCACAGCAGGTATGCAGGAACTGTTAGTTCTCCTTCTGCTCTGGCAGCCCAATCCCGCTCTGCTCTGAGGACAATGACTACCACGGATCAAGCACCTTCTAAAACCTAGTTATTGTGCTAAGTGCTTCATGTATTATTTCTGATTACTGACCTCATTTTACAAATAAAGTTATTGAGGCCCAGAGCAGATAGCAGACATGCTCAAGACACAGAGCCAAGCCAGTAAATGGCACAGTTGATGTGAAAACCCAGATTTGCTTGACTGCAAAGCCCTCCAGCCTCCCCTTTTGCAAACATGGCCATAATATCTTCAGGGCAACTATAACTCTTGGGGGTAAGTATGAACAGAAGGGTTAAAACTGTTTGGCTCACAAAGCAAAAGTACCACCATGGTCTCCACAGGATGTGTGGGTGTGTGACTGTCACTGCTGGGTGGAGATCACGTCCTACCCTTCCTGAGCATCTACCTAACAGGTCTAGGAGGAGGTGTCCGTTCCTACCTTCTCAGTCACTGGCTTTACATTCCATTTCCAGCACACTAGAAGAACCCGCAAAACTGTGTGAGCAAAGCACCTGCCAGTTCAAACTGGCACGCTGGTGCCATGCTTATCGGTGACACCAGAGCGTGTACACCCCACTGGGGGTCCGTCCCATGGGCTGTCTCAGCCTAAGACAGGGCAACACGTTCAATTCACGCAGAGATAAACAGATCCAGATTCAACTACCCAGAACCCAAGTCAGGCTGTGTTAATGATGACCACGACAGTGATATCATCATGAACAATATTAATAGCAAATACTTAAGGCTTACTACATGCCAGGCATGGTTTTAATCACTTCACATATATTTAATCTTCACAACTACACCATGAGGTAGGTGCCATTATTATCTGCACTTCACAGACCAGGAGATAAACACAGAGAGGGTAAGTAACTTGCCCCAGAACACATAGCTAATAAATGGCACAGCCAGGATTCAAACCCAAGGAATCTGGGTCAAGAGTCTGTGCGCTTAACCAATAAACTATATTAACTATCAGAAAAACTTGGGGTTCAGAAAGCATTTCTGAAAGAGGAAATAATTTCACCACAAAGAGACGGCATTATGGTATGCTCAGAAATAAGTAATAATAAGTAGTATAAATAAGTAGAAGTAAAAAGTTTTGTTTGAGAAGCATTGGAGGATACAAAAGAAGAGAGTAGGGGTTAGGGTTCAAGCATTAGATTCAGACAGACAACTGACTTCTAGTCTCAACTCTGTCACTGACCAGTGAACGATCACAAGCATGTTACCTAGCCCCTCTGAGCCTCAATCTCTCCACCTGAAAACTGGACATCCTCCTACAGAACTTTTGTGTCACAGTGTGAGGCCACAAGATCCATAGTAAGTGCTTAATTAATGGTAACTGCTAACAGTAATAGTCATAACAGTAACACATTTTTTTATAAATAAAATTTTTTTTATTGATTAGTTATAAATTTTTATTATATGTATTAGAGCCAAACTATAAGAATTTGAATGCCATGCAGAGTTTGGGTTTTACTCTATGACAAAGGGGAGCTAAGCACATAGTACACAGTACACAAGGCAGGGAACTCTTGAGAGAAGCCCGTAACACAGGGCACCCAGTATTAGAAAGAAAGGAAAGGATCAATTTTTCCTATTCCAGCCTGGCCACCACCCCAAACAGTTCTGTTACTTTCTTAAAAGACTAAATAACCACGCTTCTTAGTTTTCTTTTCTTTTCTTTAACATTTCCCACTATCTCACGGCTTTTAAAAAAGTACCATTGTGCAACTATGACATACAACTATCTACTGGGGCTTTGGGGAAGAAAAAAAAGGAGGAGGATTGGCAATAGATGTTAGCTCAGAACTGGTCTTCCTCAGCAAAAAGAGGAGGATTAGCACGGATGTTAGCTCAGGGCTGATCTCCCTCACCAAAAAAAAAAAAAAAAAGTACCACCGATTCTGGCATTTAAAATGAGCAAAGACATCTCTGAAAACACATCCTGTCCCCTGCAAACTGTAAGCTCTGGACTCAAAATCCAATCTGCACCCTGTGCAAATCTAACTTAGGTTAGCAAGACTAAATATGACCAGTGTAGCTTTCAAGGAGGAAGACTACAATGCAACTACTTGACGGCAACAGGTTGTAGTGGTGACAGGCTCTTGGAGACATGACGACTTTTTCCTCCAGGCTCTCCCTTCACTGGGCCCTCTGTGAACTGTCTGTGGTCTGGTGGTAAAGCTGAAAGAGAAGTGGGCAACAGCAAACCAGGAAGGGGGTGGCAGAGAAGCACAGAGGGTGCTCAAAGAGGAAGGGATCAGGAGTTGTTCAGGTGACCAAGTACTTCAGGGGCTACGAACTGTATGGGTCTCTTCAGTTCAAACAAGGACAACAGACGTTTTTTGAGCACCTGCTGATGTACAAGGCATTAGGCTGGCATTTGGGGAGGAGAGAAGATGCAAAATGCTAAGAGTAGCAAGTTCAAGCTTGTAAAAATGTAGCTGAATGAGCAGTCACCAAAGAGGTGAAAAAGCCCAGGGCTTTATCCAGAAATAACAAGCAGTCAAGTTTGACGTAAGAGGAAATGAAGGTGAGTTGTGGCAGATCAGACTAGAGGGGGGGCTGAAGCCAGGCTGTCAGGACTTGAACGCTATGCTGAAGAATCTGAACTGTATTCTGTAGGCCACAGGGAGTAGTGCAACACTCAAGTCCACATACAAAATCGCAGGACATGATAAAAGTCATGTTCTAAGGAGATCCCTAAGGGAGAAGGAGATGTCAAGTTAGGAAGACTTGTAAAGAGACCCCTGCACCAGTTGAGGTAGGAGGACACCAACATGAACTAGAGCGACTTAAAATTTTTTTTAATTTTCAAAAAATTTTAAAGTTGCTGAAAAAGAATGGACAGAATTTGGTTATTAGACATGAGGAGAGGGAAGAGTCAAGGATGACTGAGGTTTTCAGTGGCTGCATTAAGAGAAAAGAAACTGGAGGGAGGGAAGGCGTAAAGAAGATAATGAGTGTAGTTATTTGGAAGAAACCAGCCTAGGACAGGCCCTGGAGAGGGCAGCCAGTTTCTAAGCTCTTGGAGGGAGGTATCTGCAATTCCTAAATATCTTTCCCAAACGAAAGCATCCCTAAAGATCAATCTAGCCTTCCTTAAGTCCTGTGACCTTTTAGGAGGCAAACATTCACTCCCATATTACAGATGGAAGAGAGGAAAGTCAAGAGACATGTCTAATATTGCACCAAGGAGCAATAATGAAAATAAAACTATCCAGGCCACTTAGATATACACTTTGTTCAAATCTTCATCATTTATATTTGCCACCTTCAGTTCACACATGCATCACTGGTCAAGTCTACAAATCTGTTACAGTACATTTTAAGAAAGAAAACATGCAAGTCAGCTAGCTTCTGTGTTCCAACACTGTCTTTCCTCTAATAAATATTGATGCCTTCCTCTTCCTGAACCTTCCATCCCTGAGGATTTTTCTGTGCTAAGCTCCACTTCTAACTGAACGTTTACGGGTCACCTCTCTGCTCTAGACTCCCACTGTAGAATTCCAAAACAAACAGTATTCTGAAGGAAAGAAAAGTCTTCAGGGGGTTCTCCTGTTCTAGAAACAGACACAAGGTTAAACGGGACAAAGAGGGAAAATGGAGAAGGGAACAACAAAAGGAGGAAGAAAAATGAACACAGTTCTCTTTTGTTTAAAGAAACAAACTGATTCAAATTAATTTGCTTAGGAGCCTGCAGAGCTTCCTACAAAGGTGAAAATGATGGGTGATATTTCTACCCGTAGGATAAACATCCAGGAAAATGCATTTTCTCCATGCTAAAGGGATATGTTGGTCACATAGATTTTACTTATTGAGAGAGAGGGAGACACGGAGAAAAAGAGGGAGGGGGGAGGGAGAGAGGGAGAGACGGAGAGAGGAGAGACAGAGAGATGGAGAGACAGAGAGACAGAGAGACGGAGAGGCGAGACAGAGAGACAGAGGGGCGAGACAGAGAGAGGACCGACACAGGGGCTATTTTCCAACATTCTCTCTGGCTTCCACCCTGGAAATCTAGGTTAGCCTTTATGCTACCCCAAGATATAAATAGCATTCATTTCCTTTCTCAGGCCAGACTTTAATGCTTTGTTTCCTGGGTCCAGGGGAAAAAATACTCATAGCACATCTCATTCTAAATTTGAGTTACTACAAAGCTGCCTCACTTCGAATCAACTATGGAATAAGAAAACCACTTCAAAAGACAAAAATGTGTCTGTTATTATCACTTGGTTAAATTAGCCCAGAATAGCCCCAATGGGACTTCTGAGTAGCTGTTTCCTTTCTAATGCATAGCCCAGAATCCTCCAGAACGCAGTTCTAGGTCTTTGCATGTGCCCAGGATGAAACGCAGGTGACCATTTTACACAATGACATAGATGAGTACTAAGCCCTGCGCAAGATCCCCCAAGGGGCTTTCTGGATAAGAGCACCTTCAGTTGCTAGATAGAAAGAGGGAGGCATTTCTCCTTACTTCTTTTTAAGGAAAGAAAAAGCTACACAGTGAAGAGCAGTTAAATAAGTGAAGCAAAAGCCCCTACCTACAACAGCCACTTGTCTGCGACCAGTGCAAGGTCTTAGCAGCTGAAGAGGCCAAGAGAATCACACGAACGGGCTGCCACTCAACCAGAAGCACTACATCTCACTTCAGCATCACAACCTAGCTCAGAGACACCAGTCTGACCCTGAAGACATAGTCTCCAACCTAAAACTAGCTGCATTTCACCTTTCTACTACAATCCCTACCAAGCTGGGCCTAATACCCTCGAATTCAGCAAAGACAAATCAAAGAAATGAATGGACATTTCGGAGAGAAGCATCAAACTGAGATCTTCCCTTTCTCTACCAAGGGAAAGGCAAGTGAAGACCAGATTCACCTTGTCCCCTCAAATACCTAGGCCTTTACAATGTTCTTACCCTTGGCTCACCCACAAGGACCACTGACCTGCTGAGCTGACCCACTCTCTCACCTCTGTTTATGGACTGTCACCTCCTCCGGGGAGCCCTGCTGCTCCTGATATGCAGGGCAAACAGTATTTTTCAGCAGCCTTTTGCCTCAGGTTGGTTCCCCAGGCTATGGGGAAGTGGCTATTTTGATCCTATGCATATAGGAGGAACCAAACCCACTATCTGCTTTCCTTGGGGCCTAGACTCTTGCGAACACCCAGAGGAGGCCCAAAGGGTTCCTCCTACCTGTTGTAGAAGATGTTACTCTCCTTTGAGGCCAGAGCAACTCTGGAAACAGAGATGACCCAAACAGAACTGGGTGCTTGGTGCCATTTCTTACCAATTTTAACATGACCAACTCAGCAATTAACAGAGTAACCCCACTTACTGTAGGTATTATGATGGGGACAAATCATTTCAAAGTAGAAAGAAAACCAAAACCTTGACAATAATTCCTCACCAACATATGGTTAGTTTTTGTTTTTTGAAAGGAAATGAAAGATTCTGAGATCCTGCGCCATTTATCACCCGGAGCAGATAACTGGCTTCAGAGCCGTCCTGACGTCTCACAGAAGCTCTCTCTCGACTGCAGGAATGAAGTCTTCCAACAGCCTGGCTCTGGTGTGCTGGCCCAGAAGACAGAGCCCACCCTTTCCGTCGCCACTGGGCCTGTCCTCTGCTGATCGTCTGCATTCCGGCAGCCTCTTTCGAAGGGACAAGGAGAGGCTACGTTCTTAATCTTAAACTTTCACCTGTCCCAGCACCAGAGCCCAGAATGTCATGGAAACTGAAGCAACAGCTGTCTCAAGATCAGCAATTCAAGGGAGCAGAGATAAGCCCATGAAAGATGCAAACTATCAGCAGCATCAGACGCTCCGGCCATGTCTTGTGGTGGCTGCAATGAAGGAGAAGCACGAGCACTGAGGAAGTCCTCTGCTCGCTTGGTTTCCTCTCAGTTTACACACTTGTGCAACACGCTGTTCCCCCTCATAGTTTCCAAGCCTTGTAAGAGCAAGTGGAGTACCAGCCTCCACTTATACTGCTGCTTGACAGACTCTTCAGCTCCAGCAAATGGCTGAGAAGAGGCGCACAAACAGGTACCCGTGGTCATGCCAAACCTCGCATGTAACTGAGCGTCATGGGCGCACCCAGGAGAAAAAAATACCAGGGGGCCCTTGCAGAAAACCTAGGAGCTGGTCAGAAAATACAGCTCTGCAGGTCCTCCCCGAGCACCCGATGGACCCAAATTTCAGCCCTGGGCCTCGCACTCTCCAAAAGACAACCTCCTGCTCAACAATTGGCCTTTTGTGTTGCATGACATTATCCACCAAGGGCTGGGTAGAAATAAACCTAGTCCCTTTCACCTGTAACCTCATCCTGGCCTCCAGGCCCACGGTGGACTGGGCTCTCCTGGACTCCACATCTGCGCACAGCCCGATCTATCACAGGGGCTGAGGACGGGCAAGAGAGCCAGACAGCCCCAATACACACACCATTCCTCACCTGAAGGAAGGCTCTATCGTGGGGAGTGTACCCACACACAAGCCAAACTCGGAAGGTCAGGACTGAAGAAACGGACTGAAGGTCAGGATGGAGAAACAGGTTCAGAGAGGGGCGGCGATGGCCCCAGGTCACACAGCGAGTCAGAAATGAAGCTTTACAACAATCCCAGCCTCGGGATCCCAGAGGACCCCACTGCCACCCACTTGCCCTCACCACGCCAGGCTAAGGATAACCAACATCCCCAGAGAACTTCAGCCCCAGCGTGACCGCCTCCGTCGGGCCAGGACCTTGGTCTTTGCCCGTGTGTCCACCGGCCAACCTGGAGACCCTGCCCGCCCGAGGGCTGGGCCCGCCACCGCCCCCAGAGCTCCAGCCCAGCCTCCCCGCGCCCGCCGGACCTGCAGAGTCGCGCTCCCGAGAGCCGGCGGCGGCGGACATTTCCCGACCTGCTTCCTCCAGCTCTTCATCACGCCGCCCGCACCGCCCAGCCGGCTACGCCCCCAGAGGGGCCCGCCCCCGGGTGCCACCTCAACCAATCGAAGGCCGACCAGCTCCACAGCCCCGCCCCCAAACAGAACGGAGCCCGCCCCTGCGGCCGGGCCTCCTCCAGTCCCCACCGCCCCTTTTGAGACGGATACCTGCCTCCGCCAATTGTGGCGCACCCAGGCCAGGTGCGTGGGGCCGAGTTCCAACGGCGAGGCGTGGGCGGCTCGGATTCCGGCTGGGTGCACCTGTATCGCGACAGCCACCGGAACTCAGGATCCGGGGTCGCCGGATCGAAACCTGTGGCGGGAACAAAGAGGGACTACTGAGCCACGGGCTTGAAGAACCGTTCCACCTCTGCATGATTGTATGGCCGGGAGCAAATCGCTCAGCCTCTCCGGAGAGTCTCCCAAGCCTTTTCTTCTCGCGCACATGGTGGATCTGAGATTCAAATGCAATAATAAATATGAAAACAAAAGTGCCGTTCCAAGGTAGACCCGCGCCACTCCTCCCACCTCGTGGTAACTAGGTGCCAAAGCCTGCGCTTCATGTGTACAATACCTCCTTAATCCTCACAACTAACTTTAGGAGGTAGGGAACTATTGTCCCACGGCAACTGAGTTCAAGTGGAGTCTAACTCAGCTCAGTCACAGAGTGAGTGGCAGAGGGGGGACTTAGATGTCAGTATAAGGAGTGGACTGGGGGCTTTAACCACCTATAGTCTCCATCAGCAACGCTCAAGCCACTCCAAATAAACACTCTAAGCAAAAGCAGAGTGCTTGCTATGAAATATACCTTCAAGACAAGTCCTCTGGTTCCCCCTTAACCCAATTGCCACTCCTCCTTTCTAGAAATTCTTGAGTCGCCTCTGCCTCTCAGTCAAACGCAGGTCTGACCCCCAGACACTTATTGTTAACTCCTACGCTATCCTGCCTGCTCCCCTTGTAGAACTGCATGAACCTGACCCAATTGAATTGGATTTGCAAGGACATCGTAAATGAGGAGACTTGGGCCCTGATTCTGACAATGACACTGCCAGACACAGCTTTTAAATTATTTTCAGCATTTTCATACTACTGACCCATATGCAGCCGCATCTGATGCTCACAGAACCCTTGGAGTGGTAGATAAGGCAAGTTCATATTTCCGTTGTACAAATAATAAAGCCAAAGCCTGAAGAAATAAAATGTATTATCCACATTTAAATCCAGAACTGAGATCTCTGGACTCTGTGGGCTTTGGAGTCAGGCCATGGGGTTCCAAAGCTGGTCCTATTACTTCAATTGATGAATGACCTTGGGTAAGTTACTTACTTTCTCTATGTCAGTTTACTCATCTATAAAATAGGGGATCTACTTTTTAGTATTGCTCAAAAGACTGGACAGGAGAACGTGATTGTTGTGCATTTATCTGGCACACAGTAGGTACTCAATGTTAGCTAATTCTTTTCTCTAACTGCTGTCTCTTGGCCAAGGCACTCGGACTTCGTGGCCTTTTGTGCTGCGCAACATTATCCACGAAGGACTCGGTGGAAAAAACCTAGTTTCTTTCACCTGTAACCTCATCCTGGACACCAGTCCCTTCATCTGTAAAACACAAGGGTTGTGCTGGTGGATATCCAAGAGCTGGTCAGCTCTGACAGTCCCCTCTCACCAGGGCCCTCCCTGAGGAAGTCCACATCGTGACAGTTGCTCAGAGAAGTTGAGTTAGTGCAGTTACCCTGCTGGTTACCCCAGGTGTGGACCCCAGAAGGAAGAGTAGGTAAGGGGGACAGACAGATTCTTAAGCCTAAAAGAGAGAAGTCATCCTCAACTCCTCTCTCTTCTTCATTCTCATAGCCAGGCACCAAGCTCTATTCATCCATTCAGCAAATACTTAAGTGCCTACTACGCACCAGGCACTGTTCTAACCACTGGGGGTAAAGTTGTGAACACAACCCTAACTCACTGCCTCCACGTGCATGCTCATCAGTTTGCTCTCTCCCATCCACCCTCTCTTCCCCATTCCCCATGCCCCATGTTTATGCCTGAAGCACTGCAGTACACTCCTGTTGCTCTCCCTGCTCTAGGCTCTCCCCTTCTGCATCAGTTTGCCAGAGGAGCTTTTATAATATGCAAATCCTGCCTTGTCATTCCTCGGTTTAAAATTCCTACAGCTCCCAACAAGCTAGAGGGCAAAGTCCGAGCTCTTTGTTGGTTATTTAAGACCCTTTATGAGCTGTCTGCTGGCCTCTCCTGGCTCGGCTCTTCCACACCCTCCTACTACAGCAAGTTCAGTCCTACCCAATGACCTGCTCTTCCTTCCACTGTCCTCTTTCCCTTGTTGTCTGCCTGGGAAAGAACTCATTCATCCTTCAAGTCTCAGCTTAAACATCACCTCCTCCATGAAGCCTTCCCTGAGCCATTTATATGCGATGAGTTGGCAAGAGTTTAGGAAGCACTAGAGCAAAACTCAACACTTGAGGCTCTCAAGGAGACTTTCTTTCTTCTTCTTTTTTTTTTTTTTGGTGAGGAAGATTGGCCCTGAGCTAACATCTGTGCCAATCTTCCTTTTTTTTTTTTGTATTTGGGATGCCACCACAGCATGGCTTGATGAGTGCTGTAGGTCCGCGCCCAGGATTTGAACCCACGAATCCTGGGCCGCCAAAGTGGAGCACACGAACTTAACCACTATACCACTGGGCCGGCCCTGGAGGAGACTTTCTAATCCTGTCTAATCTTGGCTTTGTAGTTTACCAGCGATGTACTTGGACAAGGTACTTAACCTCTCTGAGTCTCAGGTTCCTCATCTGTAAAATGGAACCATTGATAATACCTACCTTGTAAGGTTGTGGTAAGGAAAATAAGATAATGTGAAAAGAACAGTGTCTAACACACAATAAGTCAACAATGAATGTTAGCTAAGTTTGGGCCCTCTTGTACAAAAGGAGGAAACTTTATGAGTTCCTACTATGTGCTGGGCACTTTTACATGTGTTATCTCGTTTAATTCTTGCAACTCCATGAGTAAGATATTCTTTACATATAGAAGAGGTCTACAAAACCAAGGTTCAGAGAGGTGAGGTGGTTTGCCCAACGTCACACAGCTAGGGTCCAGCAAAGATAACTTTCAAAAGCAAGGGGCCGCGTAGCTTCAAAGTCCATGCTCTTTGCTGTTATTACTATTATTACCCCTCCTACAATGACTACTAATAATCATAAAAGAAGTTATCCTTATTAGTTTAAGATTTGGAGATAAATTTCCTCCTGCTTGTAGAATAAACCTTAAACCCCTTAACCAGGCGTTCAAGGCTCTATAATCTTGTTTCTACGTCCTTTCCCCCATGTTCAGGCTCCATGGTGAGACCATGACAGAAGGGAAGCCCACCCCCCATTCCGAAGAGACAAGATGTTAGCTTGGAAGGAAATGAGTAATAGTGTTGGGCAAACAGCTAAGCCCCAGCAGCTGGTGGCTTGAATTTGCATGTTCTCTGGCTGATCTCTGCTCTGTACAAACTCTTCTTCACCTGCCTGGCTGATCTTCTCATCTAAACAAATTCTGCCCTACCACTAACGTCTCACTGCTAGGCCACAGCTAGGCCATTTTCTCAGCGGCAGTGGGGGACAGGGCAGGAGAGCCCATTTGATAGTCTTCCCTTGGTTCTGGCTGTGGTTGGCAGAGAGAGGGAAGATGGGCCTCTAGAAGCTGCTGACCCCTGCCAACTGGTCAGAGATTCTGCATCAGAATCACAGCCCACCCTGTGCAGCCCTGCCCAGAGCCAGGAGGGCAAAGGGGTCCTGCTGGGGTTACACCTCAGGTCCAGAAACAGGAAAACTGAAAATCAAACATCATGGTTGGCTGGAGGCCTGGGGGCATTGTGGCCTCATGCCAGTAACTTTGAGAGGGCACAGAAGCTGTGGAGTGTGGGTCCAAAATGTGGAAAGTCAACTGTAGTGGGTAGATCAGTGCCCGCCAACCCCTCCAGGGAGACTGGGCTCTTACCTACCTGGACAGGCCCTGGCAACTTCCTGGAGGAACATCCTGGTGTGGGAACCAAAGGGTAGCTGGAATATGAGGCTGAGCTCCACTGTGTCCAGCTGGACGGTCACATCTGAGCCTGCAGACAGGAGGCAGGAAATGAGCCCTTGGCCTCCAGGAGCTAAATGCTTAGCTGCATCTTGAGACTGGAGTCCCCAGAATGGAGGGTCGGCAGCCCACACTCCTAAAGCCCCTTCAGCAATTCACTAAAGGCTGCTGCTGGGGCAATAAGGGAACCCTCCGTACCCTCAGCTCCAAATTAACCATCCTCACTCCACAGTGGGGGTGGACCAAGGCCCTAAAAGGTCAGTGAGCCTGGCCACAGCAGCACGCGATGCTGCTGGAAGAGAACAAGGTCTCTGACCTGTAGTCTATCCCCCCAAGTGGAACAAAAGGCACAGAGAGGCGGATGGGAGGGGCTGTCCGTCCGTCAGTCTACCTGTCTGAGCCAGGCACGTGCTAGGCCCTGGAAATACCATGGTGAGGAGAACAGACGGGGCCTGTCTTCAGGGAGCTAGACTGTGGATAGCGTCTTGCTCAGAGCAACCCCTGCACCCGCAGGCACATGGTGAGCACCCAAGAACACGTGCTGAACTAATGAAGGGGTGCAGCGATCTAGCAGAGTCATCTAGAATGTGGGCTCTGGAGTCTGGATTCCGAGTTTGAATCTGGGTTCCACCTCTTCCTAAAGTACTGAATTCTCTGGGCCTCAGTTGCCTTGTCCATAAAATGCGGATGAAAACAGTGATGACCTCACAGAGTTGTGAGGAAAGCACCATATGATGTTGTGTAAAGGTCTCAGCATACTGCCTGGCACAAGATAATCACTGATTGAATATTCACTTCTGTTATTCTTATTATTATTAATTACTGCTACTACTACAGTCTAACAAAGAAGACAGGCATGAAATAGGTCACTGTAAATACTTAAATCCCTGTGAGTGACAGAGAGCTGGCAGGGATGAGAAAAAAGAATGTGTATCGTGAGATAAAAACAATTTCAGGAGTTCAACAAAGGCTTCCTGGGAAAAGTGACGTGTGAACTGAAGCCCTGAAGGATGAGTTGGTGAAGTGGAAAGAGGTGTGAAGGCTTTCAGGAAGAAGGAACAGCATGTGCAGGGGCTCCGTGCTGAGAAGGATCCTGTTTGAGGTGATGGAAGCGATCAGAAGATCAGAAGATTCCGAGGGCAGCAGGCAAAGAGGGAGCTGAGGCTGGAGAGGGGGTGGGCCGCATCCCACAGGGCCTCGCTTGCCACAGTAAGGTTGTTGGAGGGTGCTCTGACTTCACACCATTCCTCTCTCTGCAGATCCTGTACCCCTGCCCCAGCTGGGACCCAGACTGAAAGGATCGCTCACCAAGAATGTAGAGTTCGCCATCTGGGGACACTGTGGGGAGGGAAAGAAAAAGGCCCTTAGCAAGTGAGCATGAGCACCCCAGGCCCAGTGCCATCCTTGCTCCCATGCCTGCCCCCAAAAGGGCAGAAATGACCTAGGGGCCCAGAGGAGAGGGACTCATACCACCCAGCCCCCTGCGGCACCTTCTTCCAGCGTAAAATCCCGCGAGATCGGCACTATCTGGTCCAGAGAGACGTCGTCCCCAGTAATGGCCATCCTCCGGTGCGTATACAGGAAGAGACTAGGGGCAGGAAGCAGAGGTGAGGATGGGGCCTGCTGGCTATCCCTCAGGCCCATCGTGGAGGTCTCAGGGTGCTCACAGTCCCTCCTTGGTCCCTAGGGCTGTGCTGGTGATGCCCAGCTATGCACACTCCTCATGCCCTCTCTGTTCATGGCGCCCATCAGAGACTGCAATTTTATGGATAGGTCATCAAAGCTCAACTTGTCTCACTTGGAGGAGCCACTGCTTTGTTAGTAAAACATGTGCTCAATCTATCCATCATGCATTCTAGCCCTGCCTGTGACAGGAACAGTGCAACCTTAGCCACCCCCTTTCCCTTCCTGAACCCCAGTTTCTCCACCTATAAAGTGAGGGTGGTGGATTAGAAAATGTCTAAGGCCCCTCCCTCCCAGCTCTGAGACCCTGGGGTTCACTTTCTGGCTATGAGACCTTTGACAAGTAGTATTTCTTCTCTCTAATGTTCCTGGGTAATATGTGGGCATTACTAGGCAATGTTTATTGAGCACTTTCTATGGGCTTCACGGTGTTTTAAACACTTTACATGTAATAACTCACTTTAATCTGGACAAATTCAGGTAAAGAGGATTAAAACAACTTACTCAAGATCACGTGGCTCGGAAGTAACAAAGCCTGGATTTGAACTCAGGCAGTCAAGCCACGAGGCTCAAGATCTGGGCCACTGTGGTAAAACGCCTCTTCTCCAGAAGCTTCCTCATCATATTTTGAGGGTTATATGAGCTAATACATATGAAAGGCTTAGAATATAGTCTTCAAAAAATATTAACCGTCATGCTTACAATTATTCTAGAACACTCAGACTCTGCCCCAGAGGGATGGTTGAAGTCCAGCTGGAGGGAACAGTGAAGAATAACCCCATGGCCCACACAGGCAAGGACCAAACCCCCACTTACGCGTGTTCCTGGCCTCCACGTTCCAGGCGGGAGCGCACGAGTCCCAGGAGGCGGCTCTGCGTGCTGTCTCCCTCACACAGCACACCTTGCACTGCCTGCTGCTCAGGGTCAAGGGAAACCAGAACAAAACCAGAGGCCAGGCTTCTCCCAACCCAGCCCGCCCCACCTTCCCTGCCCACCAAGATTCACTGTGTGACCTTGGGCAAGTGGCTTCACCTCTCTGAGCCTTCCTCATCTGTGTAATGGGGATAAAAATCCCCAACTTCGCCAGGGGTTGGGAGGATAACTGAGTATTCAGCATGTGGCAGAGAGTCCAGTACTGAGTAAATACTTAGTAAATTCTGGTTTCCTTCTCCCCCTGATGGCACAGAGAGAGAGAGGAGAGCAGATAGGCACATAGACACCTTCCATTCCACTTTCCAAGGCCAGGGCAGGTGCCGGGGTGGGGAGCTCAGCACCGGGAAGGATATGATGACACAGTATTCCCCTTCCGCCAGGGTCTCCTGGATTGCCACAGACTGGTCCATGCTGGCCCCTGCTGGGCAGACACACCTGGGGGAGGGCCGATGGGAACCCCCTTAGGTCAACGAGTTACCCAGGAGGTGATGGAGCTGCCTCAGAGGGCTAGGGGGCAGGGAGGAGGGGCCTTTGTGCAGGGAGAAAGTAGATGAGGCCTGATCATCCTCCTCTTCCTCCTCCCTAGAATGGGAGTTTAGTTTCTAGGGAGAGGGGCTGTCTCTTTGCCCCTAGTAGGATGTAGTTTGTCGTACCGCCCTTTGTCTAGAAGGGAACCCGTTGTTCCTGAGTGGGGTCCAGTCTACTTGTTGGAAGTGGGGTACCTGGTCCCATTACTGAAGAGAGGGACATGGTCCCATTCCTCCTGGGATGGGACTCTGCCTCCCTTTTGGGGGAGCTGTATTAGTCCTGCTGGCGTCTCTCTGGGAGGTGTCGGTGGTGCGCATCTGCACGGGGTTACGGGGGACATCCTGTTATTCTCGGGAAGGGAGGGTCTCATCCTGGACAAGGACCCCGGTCCCGTTCCTCTTTCCCTGGAGACGGGAAAAGCATCCCATTGCTCCTTGGCCCTCACCCCCGCCCGGCAGGCCCCATTGCATCAGCCACAAGCCAGGGGGTGTCTGGTTCTGACAGCCGCAGGCCAGGGGTCCCAGCCCTCAGCTTGCCCCCCCCCCCACCCAGCCCTGCCCTGGCTTCCCTGCCCTGCGCCTGCTCCCAGTCCCCTGCCATTGCCGCCTACCTCCTGAGCTGTCACCGCTCGTGTGCGGGACACTGCGGCCCCGGGCCGGCCAGTGACTACATTTCCCAGCAGCCCCCGCGCTGCACGATGGTCAGCCAGCCTGCAAGTCCCAGCATGCCTGTGCCAATCATGGGGGTCTCCCCGCCCCCATTAACTCCTTAGGGCCTGGGGTACACTGGGCTCCCTATTCCGGAAAGGTTTTCCTAACGAATGCCTTAACTTCCACCGCTGGCCCTCTAAGTCATCGGGCCAGAGCTCCCGGCCCAGGGCCTGGAAGGAAGATGGTCACGTCTGCCCTAAGGGGAAAAATAATGCATTTTTACTTTCTCCTCAATTCCATCCCCAACTCCTCTCTTTCCAGGCGGGCCAACTCGGGGCTCTGCTGGAAGTCTTCCTGCTCAAATAACGACCCTGTCCTAGCTTCAAGGAGAGCAACACTATGAAGAACCATTACTCCCATTTTCCAGGTGGAGAAAGCGACGCTCAGAGAGGCTATAAAAGTTGACCAAGGTCCTGCAGCGAGCAAGTGGCAAAATTGGGCCTCAGCTGACAGTCTGACTCCAACTTCTGTGCTGTGAGACGGCCATACACTGCCGTATTTCCTCCCTCAGCCTCCTGTGTGTGTCTGCATGTGAGACGTGTGAATGATGTGTGAACGATGTGTGTGTGATGGGGAGCACTCGGTCCTGCCCGCCTCATGGGGCTGTTTGAGGGTAATGGATGGGAAGGCACTTTGTGAAGGGTGTGACACTGTTCGTATGCAGTCCAGTGCTGAGATCCAGTCCTCTCTCCTCCTCTCTCCTCCTCCGTGGGGAGGATAGAGGCCGGGGAGGGGCCCCCCAGCTCTCAAGACAGCCTGAGGGTGCACTTTATTGTTCTCAAGCCCGGTTCCCTGGATTCACCTGGTCACGTGCACTGGGCCAAGGCCTTTCTCCTTTTGGGCCTGGATTTTCCCATCTAAGATAAGTAAGTTGCTCCAGAGGGGCAAAAAGGGCCAGCCCAGATAAGGGAGTCCAGGTCTGGTCTCTCTCGGCCTGTCAGCGTGTCACTAAGCTGTAAGCCCCCTGAGGACAGGGCTGTGTCTTCTCCTCATCACCCCAGCACAGTTTCTGGCACACAGTTGGCCCTCAGAGCGTGTTTATTGAATCAGTGAATGAATGAATGAACTATCTTAATGAATACACCTTCTCTCAAGCTTTGACCCAAACTGAAGGGTCAGAGCAGGGGAAGGAGTGACCGCTGTGACTCTAACCAGTGCCCCACCTCTTTCCCTAAACTGGGAGTTGCCACCCTAACGACTAGTCCGACTCTGTATATGTAAACCTCTTTCAGAAACAGATGTCACCTTCTTCCCAATCTTCTCCTCTTCCTAGAAATATCCACAGCACACACGTAGCTCAAGTTTATTTGAATTTGGTTTCAAAGTTCTGTGGAGGATGAGGGGACAGGGGATTGATACCGATCCTTAGAGATAAAGGGGGTGGGAGTCACCGCAGGAAAGCAGGGGAACCCCAATTCCAGCCCCTCTCTTAAAGTCAAAGGCTGGGAGAAATGCATGAGGCCGGACATTTTTCACAGATGAAGAAACTGTCCCTGCAGGACTCTGGGGTCCTCCCACTTGATGGGGGTCAGACAGGGGGTTGTTCTGTTTTTCCAGACAAACCCCAGCCTCTCCTTGGATTGGCGCTAAGGCCCTGCCCCCTTGGAGGGCACCGTGTTCAGGCCTAGGCCAGAGCTGTGGACGTGATAAATCCTTTTCACTAAAGACAGAGCTACAGGAATCAGAGCTGGGGCCGGGCCTCGGGACCTGCAGGCCCACAGGGTCTTCCTGGCTGCTGTCCCCTGATTCTGCTGGGCCCAGCCAGGGGAGCAAGAATGGCAGCAGGGCACAGTGGAGGAGCTGCAGCACCGCCCCAGCCAGGGCCCAGTGCAGGCGGCTGCTGGTGGCCCCTGGGGCTGCCCAGGTGAAGTGGAGGTTCCCATCCAGCTGGAGGCAGCTGCCTGAGACCGAGGCTTGGCAGCACTCCCGGTAGCAGGGCTGAGCCACAGCCCCGTGACACCTGGGAGTCCCTGCCACACAGGTCTGGCTGCAGCCTGCAGTGCAGCCTGAGCTGGACCCCTTCAGCTGCAGGAAGAGATGGGCTCATTCATCCTCCCGTTGCCCCTCTCCCCCACTCACGGGGGCAGAAAAGTGTTAAGTGGGCCATGGGCTGAGTGAACCTCCCTGGACTCCTCGCTCGCTCCCCCCGAGGTCAGCCAGCCAGTCCCCAGAGAACATACAGAGTCATCAGAAATGAGGGGCACATCATGGAGACTTGGAAAATTCCAGCTGCTGCCCTGGATTTGGCATCACGCAGAGCTGAGAGGGTCGAGCACGCCAGACCCCAGGCAGCCTGGCTCCAGCCAGCTTCGGCTGCTGACCTGCTCTGTCCAGAAGGTGGAGAAAGGCCTGCAGTGCTGAGGGAGGGCAGCACCTCAACCTTGGACTCTCCAGGGGCCCACCTCACAGAAGTCCAAAACTGTGACAGGGTCACAGTTTTCTGTCCTTTGAAGCAGTCACTGCCTTGGCAAGGGAAGGTGACACAGATTCCCGGGAAGAGAAAGTGGAGAGCTCTGTCTAGACCAAAGAGAGAGTGAATGCCAGACAGAGGCGCGGCTGGAGCCCCATCCTGCCTGTCCCAATGGCCCCAGCCACCGCACGTCATCATTCCTGCCTCCACCTCCCAGAGCAGGCAGGTGTGAACGAGACACTCACGTTTCTCTTGGGGCCTGGCAGGGTGGTGGTCACCAGGGCTGGAGTGGAAAGCAGCTTGTCCTCTGGGACAGTCAGGTGGCCTAGGCCTGGGAGCAGAGCAGGGCTGCCTGGGAAAGTGCTGTGACACCTCTGCTGGGGGTTGATTCCTCTGCCAAGTCCCAGTCCCTGCCCTGAGGGAGGGCATCTTGTGTATTGTCACAACCTGAAACTCCCTCTGCTGCCCCCTGCACAAGCACAGGGGCTTGCTCTGGCTCCCTTAGAGCTAGGGGAAGGGGAGCACTAGCTAAGCGGGGCTGGGGACAGGTGGGGAGAGTTGGGAGAGGGAGTCTGGAAGCGGGGCACTGAAGGTAGAAAGCTCAGACTTGGGGAGTCGCTGAGGAGGAGAGACCTCAAATGTAAAGGTCAGCCTGACAAGGTTTAGAGGTCAGGGTGTTGATAGAGGTTGGGGGGTTGGTGAAAACTGAGCTCAGATTCGAGGGCCTGTCAAAGGGTGGGGTTCAGAGTTGGGGCTTAGTGGGTGGGCAAGGCTCTGGGCTGTGGAGAGGTAGGGTGGGGCTCAGAGTGTACGGGGCCAATGGGAGCAGAAGTCAGAGTAGGGGGCAATGGAGGCGGGGTTCAGAGCTGCAGGTTGGTGGGGCTCACTCACCTGAGGCCGACTCCCTGAGCGCCAGGCACAGTGGGACGCCTCTGCAGCACTGCAGAGAGCAAGCTCCTGGGCTGGGGGCCAAGTTTGTGGGCAGCAGGCAAGGGCTGGGACTGGTTTCATTTCCCCCATCACAACTAAGGCTGCACCGGGCCGTGTAGTGGGAAGTGCTGAGTTGAATCAGCTGAGTAAAGAGAAAGCCGAGGGGCCAGCCCCGGTGCCCTGCTGGTTAAGTTTGGTGCACTCCGCTTCAGCGGCCCGGGTTTGGTTCCCGGGCATGGAACCATACCACTCATCTGTCAGTGGCCATGCTGTGGTGGTGGATCACATTTAAAAAAAAAAAGAGGAAGATTGGCAGCAGATGTTAGCTCAGGGTGAATCTTCCTCGGCAAAAAAAATCCAAAAGAGCCAACAAACAAAAAAAGAATGCCAACGAGTCCAGGAGGCTAGTGGGGACAGCCGGCTCTGGGCCAGATCTCACCCTTTCCCGGCGTCCCCAACACTGACTCCTCTCCGTCCCACTTCAGTGTCTCTCATCAGCACCCCTTCCAATGGTACCACTCCCAACCCCTGGAGCAGCCCCTCACGGTACCACCCCACCCGGGCCCCATGGCAGCCCCACCCCGTACCTCACAGAGGTGCTCCCTGGTGCTCTGCCGTTTGGCTGGAGAACTCTGCCTCCTGGTAGCACATCTCTCCGAAGCAGTGGAAGCCGTGGCATATCTGTGAAGGGGTTTGAACACTGTGGCCTCATTCCCATGGGGGAAGACATTCAGGAGGCTCTCTCCTGCATATGCTGCTTACCTGGACAGGAGCAGGGGTCAGCTGACTTCTCATCAGGTTCTGGGCTACCAGTAAGACCAGCAGGAGGACTGGTAGGAGGAAAAGGAGAGAGGGAACCATTGCAGGGAGTACCCAGCTCAAGGGTCATAGGTCAAGGAAAAGTCATGCAGTGGTTAAGTGGAAGAGGTCATGGAGTCAGGGAAAAGGGACAGTCCCAGGGCCCAGCAATAGTCATAGGTTAGCGTTGGTCACCGAGTCCAGGAGAGGCTGGGATCCCTGGGCTGAGGACAGCTACCTCTGAGCAAAGCAGCCCTATGGCTACTATTGGCCACAGACATCTTCCGTTGAGGTGTTGCAGGAGCCAGCGAGAGTGAAGGACCAGTGCGGGGCAGGCCAGGGGAGGGCTGCAGAGATTCCCATTATTGTACTATGCAGATAAGTAAACTGAGGCTGGGGAACAGGGGAGGTCAATCTGTAGCAAATAAGGGGTCCCAGGGGCTGGGCTTTTGCTTCCCACAAGTCATACTGTCAGAGGGACACTGAGGCAGGCACAAAGGGGCCTGCAGCCTAGTAACAGCCCCTCTCAGAGTGAATGTTGTTGTTGGCATCACAACAGCAGCGTCCCAGGCCTGAGGGGAGACAGAGCTGGAGCAGGTGCAGTGACAGGAAATAGACATCCGGTGCCTCTGATCTGGCCTCATTTGCCTCCCACGTCATAAGGTGCTGGGGGTGGGGATGATGGGCTTCCTCAGAACCCAGGGCAGGGAAAGCGTGGGTCACAGGGAGGGTCAGAAGTCAGGGCGCACTTTGTCCAGGCCTTCAGGCTTCAGACCCCACCCTGTTCCTAAATCAGAGCTGAGCCCAGGCCAGGAGGACTGATAATCTGCGTCTGGGGCTCTGCCTCCCGCAGGACTGAGGGATCAAATCTGCAAGGGTCTGCTAAGCTTGGGTTCAGGTTTTTCCATGCAAGGCAGAAAACTGCTGGAGATGAGAAAGTGGGGCATTATTTCCATCTTCCTGCCCAACCCTGGGAGGCTGAGCTCAACCCAGCCCCCAACGTTCCCAGGGCTAACAGGGCATCTTTCTCTGTCCTTGTGGCTATAGTCCTCCATCAGCACTTGGATCTGTCTCTCAGGTGACAGCTGCCAGGGAGAGCCTGGAGCTAGAACCCCCTGTGGGCTGGGCCCCTTCTGGAGGTGGTCTTTAACGCATGGATGGAGTGGTGCTCAGGATCCAGGGTGCTGAGGGGAGGCAGGATAGGACCCCTTGGCAGTAAGGGTTACTTCTCTCTCATCTTCACCCCTCCTTACCACCAGGAGCCTCTGCCCCCCATTATCCGCCCCCCCACTACACTTAAGAAGCAGTTATCTGGGCAGCACCTCTCCAAGGGGACCTCAGTCTCCAAAGGCACGTGGGTCAAGAGAAGGGCCCAAAGGTTCTACCCAGGTCCCTGTGTCCTTGTGAAAGGAAGGGGCCAGGCCTCCTGCACAAGCCCCTTTTCCTCCTCCCTGGTTTGGGTAGATGAGGCTGGAGGGACAGCTCAGGAGTGTGAGGGGGCCAGACATTCAGCAGAATCAGAAAGCTGGGCAAAGCCTGGATGGTTACCTCCTGGTCTATATTGGTTCTGGCTCCTTGCCCATCTACTTTAGTCTGTGCACTCCTCCATGCCTCAAGAGAATATTCCCAATATTCCCTGTGCCCCACTCCTCCCAGCTATAGACCTATTGGCACACCTGATGGTGCAAAGGGCAGCGTGTGTGCATAAGCTGACCCCAGGGAGGGGACAGAGGGAGAGGAGAGGGAAGGGATGAGTAGTTGAGGCTGGACACAGATTTATTCACTTTCCCCTCGGAGGTGGGGAGTGAGGGGACTCCTGCTCCTGGGAGGTCCATCCCAGGATCAGGCCCTGGGTTTCAGCAGCACCAGCCTGGGAGTCAGTCCCAGGAACAGCTCTCCGGACACTTCCTGCCTGGGCTGGGAGGGGCAGACGGAGTCCTGCAGCTTCTCTGCTGGAGCAGCTTTCCTCCTTGAAGAGCGAGCAGAGCGAGCTGAATCACCCGTTGTCGGCAGGAAGCACCCTGGCAGAGGTTCTGACTCCGTGTCTAAAGGAGAGATTCTAAGATTCAGGAAGCAATGATGGACTTCTGGGGACTCATGAACCCCTAAAATTGTGTGCAAAAACATCTCTACATGTATATTTTCCTAGGGAGAAAGTCCACAGTTATCTTTGTATTTCCAAAGGAATCTGTGATCCCAGAAAGATTAAGAACTACTGATCTAAGCCAAGAAAGAGCAACCCTCCACTCCCTGCCCAGCCTGGTCAAGGGGCTCAGGTGACATCCTGTTTTCCCTGTAGCAGACCCCCTAAAGTCCAGATTTGAAGGAGCAACCTCTGGGGAGAAGCACTTCTGATGCGAGCTTGCCTGCACCTCCCTAATAGCTCTGTGCCTCTCGGGGCTGGGTGGAGCGGGCCGTGTGGCTCTTCCTGCTTGCCCGGGAGGCTGTTACTGATTCTCTTTACCTCTTGTTCTGCTCCCACCATCTCACCTCCACCTAATTCTCAAGGTTTGCATACCTAGCTGTGCCTGGCACATGAAAGGCACTGAAAAAATATTTGGATGAATGTAACAAATGAAAAGAATCCTTTGCTGAAATAGGGAAGCCCCAGGTTTCCTCCAAGGCTGCTCTGATGCACAGTTCACAGGATGGCTGCAGTTACCTGCACAACGGTGATGGCAGAACTCCTCAGAACCTGGTCCCACCTCCCCTCCACACTGTAAAAAAGAGAAACAGGTTCTTGGGATACTGCATTCACCCTGCAGCCAGGCACCCAGTTCTAAAGAGGGGGCTCTGAGCAATGTGACAGCTGGAAAGCAGCAGGTGCACTCCTTAGGTGCCTCGATGCTGCTAATGCTCCAACAGGAAGGCCAGAGGGACGTCTCCCCCCATTTCCCACTTCCAAGGCTTTAACTCTCTTCCCAAACGGCAGTCTCCTTGCACCTTGGGCTGGTTTTTGGTAATCGGTGTTTCTAGTTGGCTCAATTAGGTTTAATTATCCATTCACTGCTTCAGAAGTGCAGGCTCTGCAGCGGTTGTCCAACTGCAGTTTTAAGTAACTGAAGGAGCCAAAGCACAAACGAACATGTGAGGCATTGCCCAACGGATGGATTGAACGAGGAAGGAAAATACCAACCCAGAGTGAAGTGCCATGGGGATAGGGGTGGCGAAACCCTACTGCCATGGAGATGACTAGGGCAACAGGTTAAGTGTGAGGGGGAGGGCCAGGTCCGGAGTTGGGATTTTTACAAATAGATACATTACAAAAAAAAACAAACTGAAGGTGTAAGTGCCGAGGGGCAAAGGAGGCCTCTGGAGAAACCCTATTCTGGAACAGCCCTGGCCTTCAGCTGACTGTGCCTGTGGGCAGATCAGTGCCTCCTTGGCTCCCTTAGCTTCTTCCATTTGGGGTACCAGATTCAGATCCGGGGGCAGCTGCTCAACTCTACCCAAATCTTGGCTACCTGGGCTTGGAAAATACAAGAATATTAGCCGTTTCTCAGTTAAGCGGGCATGTCGTAGAAGAAACAGGCAGACAGGATCGCCAAAGACTCTCGTTCTGAACTAGCAAGCAGATGAAGTCACTGCTGGTCCTAGCTCCATTGTATGCCAGGCTGCTGAGGCCTGGGGAAGGGCCAGGGCTGCAGGCCCATTCCAAAACAGCTCAACTCCTTTCTTTATGCAAATAAAAAAGGCAAACCTTGGTGCCACAATTTTGTCCTTAGCAGAGGTCCTAGCTCACCCTCCCCATCTTTCCCTAGTATGTGCATGAACGGCTGACTCAACTAAGCATCACCTGGGGTGATGCTCATTTGGGGAAATGGCAGTAAATGGGGGTGGGGAAAGAGGTTAGGTGAGATTTACCTAACATAATATGTAACATAACAGGTGCTGATTAAACCTCAGTTGCCACTGAGGTTGAGGAGAAAGAGGTAGGGAGGTGTTAAGAACTGAAGGATTGAGTGAGTCCATAATCCTGGGCTTTAGAACAAGACACATTCAGAACAAGGGCTGGTTTTATTTTCCGACAGAATCTTTTTTAATATAAAACAAAGATAAAACACATCTCAACCCTGCAATCTGCCAGCATGCCTTGTTTCTACAAGATGCAGGCTAGACCAGGAGACTACGTAGCAAAGAGTCTTTAGGAGCATTTGGTTGGGAGAAATAGAAAAAGCAGATCTTAGGGAAGCCTGGGCAAGCCCCAAAGCTGAGATACATCCCTGAACACTAGAGCAGTCCTTGTCTTTTCAGATCCTCATATGTCTTCTTATTCACAACATTCCCACTGGAGTCTTCATACTCTTCCTAAAAGGGAAGGGGCACACTGTTAGCCAGGCCTCCTGGGAGAAATGTTTGGAACCAACCTGAACTCACCCTGGTTTGATTCCATGGCATTCATCTAAGACAACCTTTCTCAACTGGGGTTCTGCAAGAGAATGAAACCCTACTGCCCTAAGGCACCCACTGTGTGTAATGAACTAACTTCTCTCCTAGGCATCGAGGATGGTACGTTATGACCCATCCTCGGGATATCTGAGAAAATAGTTCATTCAAATCACTTTCTGTGTTTAAGATGAGGAACCCTGGTTGAGAAAGGTTGATCTAATAGAACAGTTTTCAAATGGTTCCCAAGAAAACCTAGGATTCTGCAGGGGTTGAAAGGGAGGCCAAGAAGGCTGAGCCTCCCACTTCAGAGCAATTCTGCTTTATTTTATTTTATTTTATTTACTGGAGTTCTACATTACAGTTTAAAAAGGACTTTGCTGCTAAAAAAAGGAATATTGAAAACCAATGACTCAAAGGAAAGGGAGTTGCCACCACACCTCACATACATGTCATTTGTCATCTCTGAAATCTGCTATTTGGGATGACTATCTCAAGACCAACAAGGATGCCTCCCCATTCCACGAGAGGATCATCTCTCATTAGATGATCTTCTCAAAGGAGATCTAACATGTGATACGGATTCTCAACTTCTTAGCTTATGAATCCTCACGGCAGGACAAGACACTGGGCACTCCTGCTTGCCACTTCAAAATTTCAATGGGAGAATATAACCTGTCTTAAGACACAAAGTCTGACACACTTAATATCATAAATAAGTTAGGCTTACATGTCAAGAGCCAATTTATAGATATTGTTACATTATATTCGCCACTATGATCATGGGTCACTTAACGACCGGGATATATTCTGAGAAATGCGTCATTAGGCAATTCTGCCATTGTGCAAACATCACAGAGTGTACCCCAACAAACCTAGATGGTATAGTCTACTACACACCTAGGCTCTATGGTACTAATCTTATGGGACCACCGTCATATATGTGGTCTATTGTTGACTGAAACGTCATCATGTGGCACATGACTGTACAGTGAACCAGGAACCATCTTTCACCTCCCCCCTTCTACATGGTGAGGGAGCTCTGTCACTTGTCGCTATCCCCAACACCACGTTAGCACCTACCTCAGTGTCAGGCTGCCATCGTTCTGATGCCTTCTGCAGTTTCAGCTTAGCCCACACTGCAGGATGAGAAATGAGCAGCAATCAGGATTGACTGATTATCCACTGGCTAGATGGTGTTACATCACACCTAAGAGGATCCCCCTGGATGACCCTGCCCTTGAGACTTTTGCCTGCCCCAAACTGGAATTTCAGTTCTGGACCACATATAGACAAAACCCCTTCCACTGCAAAATTTACCATAATCTTTGCTTTGCTGTGAAAGAAAAGGTGGATCAAATATAATCAAAGACCTCTTAGAATAGAGAACTGATACTCTTGAAAAAAGAAGTTAATGTGGTACAACCTATGGGAATTATGGGAGAAAGTGACCTTATTATCTTAAAGTTCATTACAGAAGAGAAGGAGCACACTAGACATCATCAAATACATTTGCTTAAAGTCTGGTGCACATATTTCAAAAACTTCAGAGAAAAAAACAGGTGAAACGTCATGGCCAAAGAGTCTAAAGGTAAGATGGCTCAACAAACACTGGCGACATTAAAACAAGAATCCTGACAGTTCAATAACAAATTATCCCAATGAAGATGAAAAGGGGAAGACATCTACAGACACCACATCTTCAGGAGAGATCAGACACGTACACAAGACAGGACAGATACAAAACCAGGGAAAGAACGATTTAAATCTGTAAGAATGGTGTCAGGAAGGTGCACTCTCAGAACAAAGAGCTACGTGCAACAGACAGGACAGGTCTGCTGACACAAAGATGACAAAATATTAATAGATGATGGTGAGAAGGCACAACTACTTGATTCCTATATGCTTCTACATTTCTCATCAAGCAGAACAATCTCTAAACTTGACAAGACTAGAAGAAATACCATATAGAGAAAGCTGAAGTCTAAGATGGGGGAAGAAATAGTAAATGAGACAATATATGAAAAAGTGCTTAGCTCTGTGCCTGGCGTATAGATGCCCAACTAATCATCTTTTCCTTTCTTGCTAATTGCTTTAAATTAGCTGAAGTCTTCAGGCCCAGATAATATGCACATCACGAAGGAAGGGAGAATTTATCATGTGCTACTATGTGCCAGGGCAGGGTCCTGTCATATTCTTTGTCCAGGCCATTCAGGAATCCAACCCATAGTGGTACTAAACCACTGGAGACCTGAATGCTGTCACGATTTTCTTAAAGAAAAAAATGGACGTAGGAGACTGTGGAGCAGTAAGGGAGAAGTTAACTGTTCAGAGGGATCTGAAAACAATTAGAAAAGAATGGGATCACCTCTGGGTGCCAGCGTGAGTTCACTAAGAATAAGTGAAGCAAACTAATTGAATTTCCTGTTTTTGATGGGATAGCTGACCCGATAAAAAGCCATAGACACAGGACATCAGGATTTTAGCAAAGCAACTGCTCTCATAGGCAATGTCCCTAGAGTTTACTGGAACACTTAAATCTCTTAAATGCTATTATAAGCAAGATGGTGAACTTGATGCTATTAGTTCTAGTTAGGTAGATTTATACCTACTGACTATTAGTCAATTGTAACCTACCACCTAAATGGGCATCTCTGGTGGCAATTCCACAGGGCTCTTTCTTAGCTGTCTTTTGTTCAACTTTTAAAAAAAAACCTAAGTCTGGAACAATGGAATAATTACCATAATAAATTTAAAAGTGAAATCCTTCATTTAAGTAAAAAAAAAAAAAAAAAAATTATACTCTAACTTAAATGATAGTACTGAATCCCTCCCTCCTGACTAAAAACTCCAAAAGAAAAACTTCAACAGAATGATCTAAAACCAAGACAAGTAAATCCAGTGTTCCGGCTGTGCCAATGGTTATTTCCCTGCCCTCTCCCTTATTAGGGAGAGACGTGTTCTAGAAGGAGCAGCTAAGCTACTGGAGAAAGAGCTGATTGGACCACAGATGGGATCTGATCCAGTTGCGCCTACCTATTGTTTTTCTCAGGTATTAGAAATTGGGACACTGAGACTGAATGTGCTGGATGACGGCAGGCTCTAAAAACTGAAAAAGTCACACAGAGCAAAGGCTAGAGTTGCCGTTGTTGTGAGCTAAGGTTAAAACAGAAGACACAGGGGCTGGCCCTGTGGCACAGTAGTTAAATTTGGCACATTATGCTTAGGCGGCCTGGGTTCACAGGTTCAGATCCTGGGCTCAGACCTACACCACTCGTCAGGCACACTGTGGCGGCGACCCACATATAAAGTAGAGGAAGATTGGCAGAGATGTTAGCTCAGGGCCAAACTTCCTCAGAAAAAAACAAGAAGACACAAGCGAGTGGAGAAGGCATATGTACAGAGAGAAGCACAGCTGGATAAGCATACTCTTGCGAACAGGATGGAGGGCATGGAGTTAATTTTAATAGGCTCTCTTCCATATAAATGAAAATCCCTAAGGTGTCTACTTTGAGTGCTTAAAAAAAAAGTACAATCTAGGTTTAATAAAAAGGAATTATACAGGAAATGAAGAAAAGTTGCAGAAACTGTACAGAATAATAGAATTAACTTCAATTCAATAACTAATTGATGTTTACTATCAGTGAGACACCTGAGATAAAGCTGTCACGATCATGTAGGAGTCAATATGTATCTCTACCTGTTACTGAAGTCTGAAAGGAAGCCAGAGAGTGAATCTAAGATACTTAAAAGGAGGAATAATGCCTGGAAAAACCAAGGGGAGGGGGGAGGTGATGATAAATTTGTAGTAAACCTATGAAAGGTCATTGAGGGTGGATAAAAAAATGAAAAAAGAAAGTGATATTGAGATAGAAGTAAAACTAAATGTTACATAGAGAACCTAAAAATATCAAGGGAAGTCATGACGGAGGGAAATAATACATCAAAGAAGTTGCAATAACAAAAACATGCATATGACAGAAACTGATTAACCTAGCCATCTGAGTAAGGAGATAAATTCTGAAAATAATATGAGTAACAGAATCATGAAGCTGCCACCAATATTCTAGAAATAAATAAAAATTACCTAAAAATCTCTGCATGGCTACTGAGAGAATGCATGAAGTTTCTTTCTGGAATAACCCTTAATAATCAACTCTTAGAAAAATCTACTTGATGAGGGTGATTTAAAAGAAGGCAATATAGCATTATGGAAAGAGAAAAAACTGTTACAAGACAGACACAGGTTTGATCCCTGGCTTTTTTCTACTTACAAGCTGTGTGACCTTGAAAAAGTTACCTAACTTTCCTCTTCTGAAAGTGTGGGTGCCCTACTACCTCACTGGTTGTTCTGAAGATTAAATGAGTGTAAAACATCTCCTATTTACCTGGCACAAGCAGGGATTTGATAAATGGCAGCTACTAATACTAACATTAAACTCCGAATGAAAAGATAAAGGTGACTCTGGATCTCACTCCTCAGATGCTGCAGAGGAGCCCACAAGTGAAGGTGATGAAGACAGCAGCTTATGCTTACTCACTGCGGACATTCTACACTTGGGCAGACATGGCTGTAGCACTTTACCTGTATCATCTCATTTACACTTTGAGACAACTCTGAAGTAGATCAAGAATTACCACCCACACTGATAGATAAGGAAACTGAGGCACTGACAGAAGTAACTTGCCTAGGGTCCCATAGCTATAAATGGTGGAGCCATGATTTGAACCCCAACAGGTTGCCTCTCCAGAGCCTGCACTCCTAAGCACCACATGAAACTATATTAGGAATGTGGTTTTGCACCGACTTTACCCTTGAAGCAGAACATACCAAAATGTAAAGAACCTGACAGAACCCATCAACAAAGTCCTGGGGTAAAAGATCACGGCAAGAGATGATGGGAATCTGAAAGCAGAAAAGCCGCTTTTTACAAGCAAGGTGATAAGAACCCTGTTAGACATGGTAAGATTCAAGACACAAAATAAAATCTACTGAATCATTATGAGAGTAAGAAACAAGTATAAAGTTTACAGTGCTTCAGACCATCAAGATATTTACCTCCTGTAAATAATTCAACCAAATATATAATAATAAATGACAGAAATTAGCAGAAATAAACTATTAGTTGAAATATTAAAGTTAGAAATATTAGAAAAAATCTAAATAAAAGGAATAGATTCAAGTCTCCCATATAATCCATGTAAATGAGAATCTAACAAAAAACAAGATAACTTTTCTAGCAAAGGAGTTAAATACATATAGATCCATTAATACACTGAGTGTAAAAGGCTTAATACCCATATACAATGACGAGTATCGATGACAGGGGTGAAAAATAGCCCACATTTGCTGCCAAAATTTTGATAATTGGGGAAATGGTCAAGTCCATCACAACAGAACAAACAAGTTATCAGATAAAGGGAATTTCAAAAAGAAAATGGGAGTGATCAATAAGGTTACAATATTGATTTAATTATGTGGTTTAAACAACACAAAACAAAATACATATAAAATTGGCAGAAATGCAAGAGACAAAATTTAATAACTGGAAATGTCAACATGTCCCTATCAGAATTCAAAATGAATAGGGATAAGTATGAAATTAAGGACTGGAACACTGCAAGAAGATTAAACAGCCTATAGGTGGAGAGAAGCACTTCTTTTCAGGTGTACAGAAATCTCTAACAAATCACTGACTGTAGACCTGGACACAAAGATACAGTATGTTCTAAAGGCAGAAATTCTGAATCTTACTGCATGGGCCAAGAAAAATAAGAATAAATAAAATAGAGTTAAAAGGTGTTCAATCAATTAGAATTAAAAGTACTCTTTTAAATAATTTCTGAATTATTTTTTAAAAGTCATAAATAACACCTTTGATAAATAAAGCTTTAAATATAACATGTCAATAATGGATATTCCCAATGGTTCCTAACAGAATCACATCTAGTTCTAAAGGCCTGTATTAGAAAGAATAAAGAAACAAAGAGAAGAAAGTTCTTGTCTAAAGACTTTAGAAAGGAATAAAGAAACAAGATCACAAAGCATTAACAGGAAAAAGGAAATAAAACTCAGAATAGAAATAAGGCACTTGGAGCCAGCCCGGTGGTGTAGTGGTTAACTTCATGAGCTCTGCTTCCACGGCTTGGGGTTCGCGGGTTCGGATCCCAGACTTGGACCAACACACCACTCATCAAGCCATGCTGTGGCAGCGTCCCATATGCAAAGTAGAGGAAGATGGGCACAGATGTTAGCTGAGTGCTAATATTCCTCAACGAAAAGAGGAAGATTGGCAATGGATGTTAGCTCAGGGCTGATCTTCCTCACCAAAAAAAATAAATAAATAAAAATAAATAAAAAATTACAAAAAAAAAAAAAGAGAAATAAAGCACATGGTTTCCTATTTTGTCATAATACATCAAGGAATTGTATGGGTTATTAACTAAAGAATCTTCTCCAAGTGGTCGCTTTGTATGAAGAAGTAATCTCTATTTAAATGTAAACAGTTTCAAATGACAAAAGAGAGTGTAGCATGTCATCCCTTCTTTTTTATGCCACAAATATGGTTTTGATCCCTAAACTTGATAAGTGTCTCAAAAGAAAACAAGCACATTTTTTATTTATGAACATAAATACAAAACTTCTAAACAAATTCTAACAGGATAAATAATTACATTAAAAGAATATCTGCTACCCAGTATGAAATAATCCAGGAACGGTGTTTTATCCAATGCCCAATAAAAGAAAAAGTGGTAAAAATGTTGTAATCTTTCTTTTTTGGAATGTGATGATAAAATCACAAGCCAATCTTAAAATTAGTATAGATGCACAAGCATCGTTCCCTTTAGAAACAGCATTCAAGGGCCGGCCCCGTGGCTTAGCGGTTAAGTGCGTGCACTCCACTACTGGTGGCCCGGGTTCGGATCCTGGGCGCGCACCGACGCACCGCTTCTCCAGCCATGCTGAGGCCGTGTCCCACATACAGCAACTAGAAGGATGTGCAACTATGACATACAGCTATCTGCTGGGGCTTTGGGGGGGCGGAGGGAAAGGAGGAGGATTGGCAATAGATGTTAGCTCAGGGCTGGTCTTCCTCAGCAAAAATAGGAGGATGAGCATGGATGTTAGCTCAGGGCTGATCTTCCTCACAAAAAAAAAAAAAAAAAAAGAAACAGCATCCAGGCAAGGATTACCTATCTGTCACCTGCTTCTATTTAACATAAGACTTGGGGGTGATGCTTAGGATAACTATTCATGAAGAAAAATAAAAACACAGAACAAAATTAATAAAAATACCACCTTTGTTTTTGCAGTTGGCATGATTGTAAGCCTAAAATGATGTAAACAGATCAATCTCAAGGTATCAGAAGTAATAAATTAGCTCAGGCAAATCACAGGACATAAGAAAATACACAAAAAATGAACTGTGACCTATTTATTAGTAGTACACAGCTATGGGGGCCGGCCCCGTGGCTTAGCGGTTAAGTGCGCGCGCTCTGCCGCTGGCGGCCCGGGTTTGGATCCCAGGCGCGCACCGATGCACCGCTTCTCCGGCCATACTGAGGCCGCATCCCACATACAGCAACCAGAAGGATGTGCAGCTATGACATACAACTATCTACTGGGGCTTTGGGGAGAAAGAAAATAAATAAGTAAAATCTTAAAAAAAAAAAAAAAAAAAGTAGTACACAGCTAGAAAATACATCTAAAAACGAGACTGCATTCAAAACACAGCACTGCGATTCTATGAAATTTCGTTACTATTCTAATTTCCTCCCAAAAAAGTCAAGGGCAAAAACAAAAGGTAAAGAAGCTAACTGGATAATCTGATTATGACACATTATAATTCTGATTGGAAAAACTGAATGATCCTGACTCATAAACGAATAAAAACAGACAAGAAAGCAAGAAGGAGTCCCCAAAGCTGATGGCACACAAACAACTCAATGAAAGAGTCCCCAGAATCCACGGGCTAAGTCAGGATCAGGGAGCTCTTTAGAGTTGGGAGCCGAGAGTCAGCTGATCAAGCAGCTGAGTGGTGTGATATGTACACCTGAGAGGGGGAGTGCCTGAAATTTAATAAAATCAAGTAGCAAAATTCCTTTCCTCTCAGTGTAACCAGCTGAAAGTGAAAACTGGACAGAGAAGAGAGAAACTAGAAAGGAAACAGAAAGCCTGTGAGGAAGATGCTCACGGCAGAAAACACGACCAGCACCAGGCACACAGGAGGCCTGACTGTGGTCGTGGGTGCTTTAACAGCACACTACTCCCTGGCATGCACCCCACTTCGCTCTTTCCCCAAGAGGCATTTTGCTGCCATGTTTCTGTGTATCTGCCCTGTTGCCTCAGAAACAAGCTTACTGAGACCATTTCCATTTTTTCCTTCATATCTACAGTTCTCAACACATTAAAATCAATTCAGAAAAATACACGTACACCCACTCACTCAAAACCTTGCATACGGGGGAGTTCACAGACCTCATTTAAAAGCCTTGTTTTGACTCAGCATAGGGATCCTCTCAAGAGGGAAACAATTAGTACTGCTAACTCATGCCCTAAAAATGTAGTAAACTGTATGACTGTAGTAGCTTTTACATATCCACAAATGCTACTCTTACGCCTGCATCCACCAGAGTACTGGGACAGTGAGTTGCAGGAGTGGCCACCTGGTCTGGCCGAGGGAACAATAAATAAAGCTTACTTACAGGAGACAGCATCTTCAATCTGTGTCACATTAGCAAAGTGCGCAGTGTTTGGGATGCCCAAACACCTCATGCCATGAGCATGGCGCCATTCCTGGGAGGAGAGAAACAAAAGGACAACGTGAAACAGGAAGCACTGGACACAGAGCACTAACTCTACTCGCCTCATCAACTCTAACCTGGCCCTTTGTGAAAGACTCCACCAAAAGGCAGCGCTCCTTTTGTGGCTCATGTTTGTAAACAGCTGGCTGTGACCGACAAGAGGCAGTTATTTCAAGCAGCATTGCATTGTTTGCCTCACTGGGCTGGTTTATAAAACCTAGATTCTAGATCAGTAGTCTTCTAGACAAAACCTCTGTGTCAAGACCACAGCAAAACACCACAATTCTAACTAACCAGTCATCTCCCATGCAACGCCCCCTCAACCTCCCAGCGTGAGTAAGCATTACTGATGGCAGGTCAGGGTGATCTCTGTAAGTAAAGGAGAAGACTGTTTATCAGGTATAAGCAAGGATGTGAAGGAAAGCAGGAAGACATGCTGACACAATGACAGTTCTGGCTCAGGGATGGCAAATGGCATGGGCTTTATCCTGGATGCCAACTCCAATTCACTGGAGGTAGTGTTGAGAAAGATTCAGAGACTGCTTAGGGGCTCAGCAGAAAAGAGCCAGTATCAGTTAGTAATACATATGTCTGAGAGAGGGCAAGAGTTCTTCATATAAATTCTCCACCCTTGGGCTAACAAGTCTTTCCCATTCCGTAAAATTTCCTTCCAAGTATTAGGAACTGAAGGCAGAAATAAAACAAGAGTGAATCCACTTACTGGAGTACCACCCAGATAATGCCTAGTCTCAAGGATAGCTTGATAAATGTTACCCCCTTAGTTTCTTTTTCCCAAAGAGGCAAAGGCCCATTTAAGACCCAAAGGAGGAGGGCAGCCCTTTCTTTGGTCCTGTGTACTAGCAATGGGGTAGAGAAATGACCAAGGAGCCAGAGATTGGTCCAAGACAAAAAGAGAAGTACAAGAACAAGTAAGAGAAAACGGAAATGAGGCTCAAACAGCAGAGTGGTAGAATGCCTTCAGACACCCTCTCAGGCGTGATTCAAGGCTAGTGCCAGAGGCCAAATGCCAGAGGCTCGACTTGAGACCCACTCCTCTGATTCTCTTAAGCTCTGGACACCAGGGGTCCTTTCAGGCTCCTCCTACCCTCTTCTCTAAAAGACTCATGTTTCACACTTCAATTTCCAGGAGAAACGGTTCTGAACTCCTTACAGCAAAGTGCCGCTGGAAGGCCTTGGGACCTCGGTAGGTGTAGTTTCCACAAATCTCACAGTTGTAGTTGATATTCAGGCCGTGAAGCTTATACAACCAGTAGGGAATGGGCTAAAAGAAATCAGATAATATTAGACTAGTGTCTGCATCGGCTTCCAGCAGGGGAATGGGGAGAAAGATGGTCATGCTGGGACTGACTTTGCCATCCCAGCCAAGGGGCAGGTTTTTGGGGTTGTAGATGATCTCGTTCTCTTCATCCTCACTCTCACTCTCACTGATCTGCTCTTCCTCCTCCTCTTCTCGCTCTTCTCCTGTCCTTGCCTGCTTGCGCTGTACATTTTCATGAGTGAGATGTCGCTGCTCCTAAGTCAGGTCCAGAAATGAAAAAGGAAGTCAAGAGAGAAGCAGTGCACAACAAGAAGGGAAATTTCCCGTTTTCCCGTAACTCTTGCTGACTCTTCACTTCCAAGCATAAGGCTTTCTTTCTTGTAGAAAAAAGGGAAATTCCTGCCTTCATATCAGAGCTCCTAATCAGCAGGCCCTCCCTGATGCTGAAGGCAAAAGTCAAAGGTTTTATGTCACTTGCCTAAATTACTCATCTGAGGCCAGACTGTCACACTTAGTGTGACAGTCCACTATCGTGGACTAAGGACAAAGTCCACAATTCCAACATAACTCTCCAAATTTTTCTCTGACCACTCCCTCCCTCACAAGGCACACTCCACACACACTGAATTTCTCATTATTTCCTGAACATTTCATCTCCTTTCATAATGTTTTACTTTCCTGCTTGCCATTTCCTCTACCTAGAACATCTTCCTCCCTCTTTCTACTTAGAGAACTCCATCTCAATGTATCATGGCCTGGATCACATTACACTGCAGCTGTCTGTCTCCCCCAACCACAGAGTAGGTTTTTCAAGGGCAAGAGGCTGTGTCATATTCACTACTATATCCAAAGATATAGCACAATGTCTGGAAACCGACAAATATCAATAAATGGTGAAATAATGGTAAACATCATATCAGAACATAATGAGAGCAACTTCTGGAAACTATTTTGGCTGGAATTCTAAAGAGAAGGGTGCCACCTCCTGGCAGGGAAAGCAAAATGCTCTCAAAGGAGGGAGAAAGTACTAGGTACATCATATGTCCAGGGCACAAATTAGCCTCCAGTCATCTTCAGAGGACTGGTAACTCAGATTGCTACCCCCACTAGCATAGCCCAAGTTCATTGTGAAGCATATCAGTGTTCCCAGTGTCCAATGTCTGGCGAGCCTTTTACTGAAAGCAGTTGTAACAGAGGAACCAACAGGTGGCTCTAGTTTCACAGCTATTACATGCGTGGCCCTCAAACAAGGGCAGAATGAAAACATCCATGGCAATTGACAAAGATACATAAACAAGCTATCTGAGCCAGAGCCACCCACTCAAAACACCATCTGAGCATGTGTAAAGGGAAAGGCTCTGAGAGCAGTTGGAAATTGCACAAAGCAGACCCTATTAGAAAGGCTGGTCTACTGCAGCACTCCCAGAGACACCGGCCATCTTCTCGGCAGGAGTGCTGCCCTTTCTCCCACCTTCTCTTCCCTGAAAGAGAGCTATTTTCCCCCTACTCTTCCTCCTACCTTCTCTCTGAGATAAGCACCTTAGTCTGGCTAGGGCTTTTCTCCCTCCCAACTCACCCTTCAGCTCCTTCCTGAAAGAATATTCCAGGAGCAGCTCACAGCCAGCTTTGTACCACTAACATTCTAGCCCTAGTAAGTTCTCACAATTTTGTGAACATGTAAGTAATATTTTTTCATAATAAGTCATACCTGAAAAGCTGTGAGTAGCCTTTCCCTTACTTGTCTTTTGAGTGTCTGCTTCTTAGGTTGCCTCCTGGGTATATCTGGAGCTCAGGCAGAGACCCTGCACCACTCTGAATACTATATGAGAGGAGTCTATTCTCTCTACCTGGCCTCACAGGATTGGGCAACCTGGGGAATATCACCTGAAAACAGATATTAAGAACAGAACAGGACCTCACTGAAGGGCCAAATACTCTCAGAGAACCCTATTTTCTGTTGAACTAGTTTAACACCTACTCTTCCTCTTTCGATCCTAAAAAAAAATCCTACAAGTTTAGTATTTCTCTGACTCCCATACCTTGTAGCATTTATAGCCCTGAGCTGAGTCAGTTACTCACCCCAAGAATCTCTACGTATTCGTAGATCTGGGCTTCTAGGAAGGCAATGTCTTTGTTCCTCTCAGTGTCTCTGCAAACAAGAAACAAGCTGTATCCCTCAAGGGGTCTTGTACCCAATGCCCTGTTCCAATATCTGGGAATATTTACTCCGTGGGGTCATTAAAAATCACAAGCACATGAGAAATATCGTGCTGTGAAAGCAAATGCTCTGCTCAGCTCAGGACTTGCTGACGGAAGTACTGTTATTTCTTATAATGCACAGAAGCTTCCTCTTTGACCTCATTCTAGGAGGTGAAAGACATATCAAGATATTTAAAATTTCCATCATTATAATCTACAAAGGAAATGTGGTGTAGGAGATGAGCTCCAGAAGAGGCAGACTTTGGCCCAAATCCTGACCCTGCTACTTATTAACTCTGAGATAATGAACACGGTCCATAACTTTTCTGAGTCCTTATCTGCAAAAAATCAGGATAACAACTACTTTTCAGGGTTATTATGAGAATTAGAAAAAACATATATAAAAAAATACCCTATACAGGCATGGGCTCAAGAATAAATTCAACTGTCATTAGCAAAAATAAACTTAGAAAAATATTTTTTGAACCTATTTAGCCTCCAAAAGGTATTGAGGTAACAAAAGGTACCTATAGGGAGCACAATTTCAACATTAGAGACTTCACTCTCTCTCAACCACCCGAGTATGGCTTGTCCTTGCTTTATAGTAACAATGACAGCACTCTGACACTAGCATAGAAAAAGAGCAGACAGATCTCTATGGACCAATAATGGTGATAAAACAGGCTTTAAAATCTCTGTCATGGTAAAAATTCTGCATGGGAATAAAATTTCAAAACTGTAAGCAGAGGTGCCACCTCAACCACTCACCGCTTGGTGCCCTTTGACTTGGGATTTTTGGCAAACAGGGAGGTGTCAAGTGACTCCAGGGACTTTCCTTTGGTGCTGAATAGCCTCTGGGCTCGCTCTTCTAGGGTCCTAAGGAGACAGGAGGGGCAAAGGATTTCAGGATTACTCTACCATACAGGCTTGCTTAATTCTGCATTGTGGGATGACAGAAAGAATGGAATCAGAGCCACTCAGAAGACCGCACAAACACACAGTCAACGGGACAGTTCTGATAGAAAAACCAGTCTCTTACCCGCCGCACTTCAGGCCTAAAGCTAAGAGCGCAGATTTCAATCTGTCCAGACCCAGGGAGGCCAACTCCTATATAAAAAAGAGACACATTACCATTTTATATAAATAGATTCTGAGAAACAACAAATGCTCAAACTTAGGTCTTTGCAGGCCTGATGTGTGGGTGTTCCTCAAGCTGTGGTAAGACCACACATTCCACAGCCAATCTCCCAGCAGTAAGCACACTCTCCAAAGGATTGACTCTGTGGTCAAGTTTATACTTAACCATACTGGTAGTGTTCCATTACCTCTACTACAGTTTAACATAGTAAGAGTTATTTTACAGTTTTCAAAATAGTTGGATAATTTTTTTTTCTTTTCATCTTTCCACATTCTTTGTAGACGCCTGGTCCCAGGAATTGGTGACTTATCATAAGTCCAGAGCATTAAAAACCAAAGATCGAGTGGTCCCTCTGAGGAGTGTACAGGCGAGACCAGTGCAGTGGCTAAATAGAACATACCTCCCAGGAGGAGAACGCAGAGAGGTCAAGATGGGCTCCAGCATGGGTCAGGGCGCTGCTTGTCTCTTTCTGGCAAGAAGAACAACATGATACTTATTAAGATGTAGGTTTACAACGAAGACAAGGGAGCCATCTAAACTACCAGGTGCCAGCTGGCCCCTTTCCTTTTTTGTTTTTTTTTTTTTAACAACTTTTTATTTATTTTTTAATTTATTTTTGTGAGGAAGATTAGCCCTGAGCTAACATCCATGCTAATCCTCCTCTTTTTGCTGAGGAAGACCGGCTCTGAGCTAACATCTATTGCCAATCCTCCTCCTTTTTCCCCCCAAAGCCCCAGTAGATAGGTGTATGTCATAGCTGCACATCCTTCTAGTTGCCGTATGTGGGACACCGCCTCAGCATGGCCAGAGAAGCGGTGCGTCGGTGCGCGCCCAGGACCCGAACCCCGGGCTGCCAGTAGCGGAGCGCATGCACTTAATCTCTAAGACACGGGGCCAGCCCCTGGCCCCTTTCTTATACACATGTATAAATAAGAATCAAATTCTAAGAGCAGAGTAAAAAAGAAGATTGTCCATTCTTTCCCTGAGAGTTCAGGAAAACTCAAGTTTATCCCCAGGAGTGAAAACATATCTCATAGCAGAGATTTCTAGCACATAATTTTATCAGTTTTTGGTCAGGAACTGCACAGCAGTAATGACATGGTTGGTGAAAATCCTGGGCTCCACCAACAGCAAGTGGGCCCTGACAAATCTCCTTCCAAAGTACACAGAGAAAACCTAGCATACTTGGCAGAGAACACCTCATGGCCACAACTGATCCCAAGAGATCAGCATCTAATGCCCTAAAAGAAAGGCTCAAGATTAAAGCAAAATAGTTCAATTCCCTGGCATGTCCTCCACCCACACCCCCACTGAAGCTCACCGGCCATCCAGGAAAGGTACCATTCTCCCACTTCTTCTCAAACTCATTCTGAATCTTCCCAAAAAGTTCATTCTGATCTTGGAGGGGCTTTACTCTGTCTGTGTAATCCTGAAGGTACTCGAGCAGCATCTCCAGGTATCTAGAGAGGAACAAGTAATACAGAAAAAGCAAAGAGGGTTTCTATTTTTTGTGTGTGTGTGAGGAAGATCAGCCCTGAGCTAACATCCATGCCAATCCTCCTCATTTTTTTTGCTGAGGAAGACTGGCCCTGAGCTAACATCCGTGCCCATCTTCCTCTACTTTATGTGGGACGCCGCCACAGCACGGCCTGACAAGCGGTGCGTCGGTGTGCGCCCGGGATCCAAACCCAGGCCACCAGCAACAGAGCGCACACACTTAACCACTACACCACAAGGCCGGCCCCTCTATTTTCAATATATTGTTATGCCGTATAAAATATAATTCTAGTGATACTAGTTTTTAAAAATAGCAATACTACTTTTTAAAATGAGCTTACAATTGACTTTTTCCTAACATATCATCTTGATTCTGACCTTTCCTAGCTTCTTTCATCCTCATGATACATATTTGGATACTGAAGTCTTAACTCACACATAAAAGATTTCAAGTAAAAAGAAAATTAAGGCAAGGGAAGTTAGGAGTGCAGATCACTAACCAGGGGCATAACAACACAAACAAAACTGAACCTCTATACATCAGACCCAGGTACCTCACTTCACTCACAATCTGAGAAAGTTTAATTTCTTTCCATTAAACTCCCAAAGATATAGAGGTCCCTGGATGAAAGACATTGTTCTACAATAAGACAAAATTAACAACAGTAGGGGTATAAGCTGGCAGATGTGCCCACAGACACACACTCTTCCAGAGTCACAGTATTACAAATGTTTTAAAACCACGTCATTCAAAACCCCTATCCTCCAATAACCCTGGAAGTCATTCACAGATGACTTTCAGGCTACAAAATTCAGAACTCTGCCCTCAAACTTTCACATTAAATAATCTTCTAATTAAATCCAATAGAGGCCTAGAAGCTAGTAATGCCTACCTCTTGTACTCTGCATTCTTCCTTTCTTTAGGAATGTCAAATAACTGGTCAAAGATGGACAGGTATGTGATATAATCTAGCTTCTGGAAAGAGAAAAGAAATGACAAGAGATTCAGTTAGGTGCTTGCACAAAGTTACAATGTAACTTCCAATAAACGAGATCAAAATTGAGTGTTGCCTAACAAAGTTAACAAGGCCCAGCTTATTCTTGTCTTTTTCTTTTCCATCATTTAATTCCTATACTAACTGAGGTGTTAATTCCACTGGACTGAGTAGAATATCACACATAATTAACTCTGCAAAATGAAGATCAAGTTAATACACAGTAAACTAAAAGAAACATTTGTCAAACACTTATGCATGCCAGGCACTTGGTTAAAGACTGACACCCAGCACATCCTAAAATAAAGTCCTGGAAGTTGCCAATTGTTCACTCATTCAATCCCTTACTGAGCATCTTTGGACTAAGAACATGGAGACAGACGAGAACAAGACAGACACGGGACCTGCCCTCATGGAGCTTCAAGTTTGCTCACTGACCTTCTGGGACGTTTCCTCACAACTCCAAGAGGAACGTAATCATATACTTGGTTGTGACCTTCTGCGTCTGCCACATTAAATCTCATCTCTTGTGATCAGTTATTTTTTAATGTCTTTTAAGAAAGACATTAAATAGACCTTTGCTGGCAGAGATTATGTTTTTGTATCTTCCATGTACCCAGTACTATGTTTGCCTAACACAGGAGGTTGAGATGTATTTGTGAGGATTTTTTTTAAGTTTTAGTTTCACAAAAGAAAAACATGCTTGTTGTATTAATAAAATAAAATTTATTAATAAAATAATGCTTATTGTACTCACTGTAGAAACCTGACTTTCATTTTGAATAGTTTCATTCCAAGAAAGCACATCACCTCTTTAATATTTACGTAAGTTACAAAACACAAGGAAGACACTCTAACTGCTTCACGTCTAGCAGCCTCAGCCCAGTGTCCCAACTCAGCCCTAGCATCAGAACCACTCTCCCCTCGCCGGGGTCTTACCTCAGAGGCCTTCAGGTTAATATATTTGAGGTAACAGTCGTGGAGATCAAGGTAACGACCATATCCCTCTTCATCTGTAAACTCCACCAAATCTGAAGCAATCAGAGATATCAATGATTCCGACACTGAAGACCATTTCTTGGACTTGGCTTTTCAAATGGACTGCTAGTTCCTTGTTTCATGAAGCAACCCTTCACCCAAATGTTCTCCATATGCTCATAAAGTGAAAAGACCTCAGCTTTCCAGGCCAGTGAATTTGAGCTGGGCTAGCACTGAATAAATATTTTGTCCTAGGCCAATTTAGGATGTCAGTCTAGCCCGGAAACCAACAAAGAGAGAACTTGGCTATAAATTTCTCTGGAGCCCTGTTTTCCAGGGCTCAGAGGGCCAATCTGAGCAAGCTGTCCTTCTGCTGGCGCTGAATGGAAATGTTAACCCTACTTACTTTGTGCCTCTTCACTTGGATTCTCCCGAGCCTTTAGTAGCTCCTCAAATTCCACTGACATTGGCACACAGATCTGATGGAAAAGAGAAAAGCTCAGGTGCATTTTCAACATAAAAGTTGCAGGATCACGGAAATGGGCTGTACAGAAAGTTGGACTCCCAGCCCTTGATTTTTTTTTTTGTGAGGAAGATCGGCCCTGAGCTAACATCTGCCAATCCTCTTTTTGCTGAGGAAGACTGGCCCTTAGCTAACATCTGTGCATATCTTCCTCCACTTCTGGGACGCTTCCTCCACTTCCGTCCACATATGGGACGCTGCCACAGCATGGCTTGCCAAGCGGTGCGTCGGTGTGCACCTGGGATCCGAACCGGCGAACCCCGGGTCGCCGCAGCAGAGTGCGCGCACCCAACCACTTGCACCACTGGGCCGGCTCCTGGCCTTGATTTTTCATTAGGAGCCTACTGCTGTTCTCCAATTACCTTGCTTTTTTTCCTTTTCTGCATTGTGTGACTAAAAATTGCTAAAGTAACATATGCTCACAAAAACTCAAATAACACAAAAAAACAAAATGAAAAATCAAAGTCCCTCTTTATTAATTCTCTTGCAAATAGGTAACCACCGTTAACAGATCTTTTTCTTATGCCAGCAATTCTCAAACTGTGCTACACAGTAGAATCACCTGGGAGAGAGTTAAAAAATCCTGATGTACCTGATACCAATTAAATTAGAAGGGGGCAGGTATCAGTCCTTTTATAAAGATCCCCAAGTGATACAAATTTGCAGCAAAATTTGGAAACCACTGTTCTAAGTACTTAAATAAATGTATTTGTACAAGAACATACAAGTGGGTACAAGGTTACTATTATTTTTCACATAATAAAACTTTTCTTTTTCACTTAGTATATCTTTGGCATCCTTCAAATCATTTATTTAACCATTTATTCCTCATCACCTTTCTACCAGAGCTGGAATAAGGTTAACACACCAGAATGGTACTCATGTCTTCTCTCTTGGTTAGCAAAAGACCTCACATTCTACCCTCCAAGCAGGGGAGAGGGGAAGAACACGACACATGTACATGTTGAGAGTATCTTCATCTACCTCCACTTAACTTCAATACATAGCTTCTCCTGTCCGGTATTTTCCATTTCTTCCTCTCTCCATCTGCTCCCTTAAATACATATGTCTTCCCTATCTTCCTTATGATCCCCGTGTCTCTCTTTTATTTCTGCCAGTCTTTCAAATACATGCTCCACACTCCATACTATTTCTATTACCCACTTTTACCCCTGTGACCAGATTTCCATTCCCACTACTTCAAGGAAGCAGCAATCCTGGCAGTTACCAATCAACAGCTGATACCAGTGACTCCCTTTCTGCAAGTCTCTTACTTAGCTTCAGTAAGACATTTCCTGGAGCTGTCATTTGACCTCTGTAATGGAAGTCTTTCCAGTTAAGTCCCTTATTGTGAGTGTGCCCCAAGGCACACAGAGAAGCTCTGACAGTCTCCCTTTACACTGTGTCTCTCTCTCCCAGAACACCATGATTCATGGCTTCAACCACCAAGTCCATGTGATAATTATCAAATCTAAATCACAAGTCTTTACTTCTTGCCTGAGCCCCAGTCACCTAACTTCAACTGCTCACGGGACACTTCTACCTAGATACAACATCACCTGAAAATCTACATATATAAAAATTCATTTTCCACTGCAAACAGGTTACCTCTTTCCTGTTTCTATGAAGGGAACAAAGAACTTCCCAGCTACACAGTCATGAAAGCTCAGAGTAATGGCGGACTCTCTCTCTAATTCTCCCCCTGCACCTAGAATTCCTTTGGTCAGCCGTGCAAGATGCTTAATCAGTTCTAGATAATTGAGACATAATCCCTGCTCCTTATAATCTTACAATATAGTGGTGCAGACATTCATCGTCATAAAATACGAGAGGACCATAAAGAAAAGAAAGCTTAATTGGGAGGGGTAGACTAGTAAAGATATTTCATGGAAGCGTTGGCCTCTGGGCTGAGTCTTGAAGGTGTAATGATCCCTGGAAGTGAGTTAAGCCCTTTGTGTTAATTGGGTCCTCTAGGTAGCAAATTTCGAGACAGAGTTACATTCACAGGCAGTTTATTGGAGGGTAATACTCATGAAAGATAAAAAGGAGAGAGGAAAATTGGGCAGGGAGAGCCTAGGTCATGACGCAGACAGGACAAAATCTTGACCAATCCAACGGGGAGCTCTGGAATAGACTACTCACTAGAAGAGTCTTGCACTGGGCAGAACCAGCCAGGCCATAGTACCCCCACTGTGCTCAAGTCACTGGCTGGGGGTGGCCCAGGAAGAGAATGGCCTTGGCTTAAAGCGGAGGGGGATCATGAACGCACTGGAGCTGCAGGATGTCAGCTAATGATGCTCCCTGCAGCTAAATGGCAAGTTCATTTCTGATGGGACATCTGAGCAGCACGTCTCCATTTTCCTTTACTATGCTATTCAGGCAGGTTTGGAGAAAACACTTTCTGAGGCCATACCTCATTTGGGTGCTTCCGGTGGAATTCCTTTATTTGCTTGAGTCTATTATAGAATTCAGCAAATTCATTGGGTCCTGAAATGGCACTGAGCTCCTCCTTTCGTAACCTGCAATTGCAGGAAAAATCCAAAGAACATAGAGCACAAAGTCAGTCCTTTAACCATGGCTCCTCAAAAGCACTAACTCCTGCATTGGCTGTGACTGTCACTTACCCATCCTTATCATCATACAAATCCCTCAGGTTCCCACTGACTTCCATATACCTCTGAAAGGCAAACAGAAACCCATCAGAATGAAGCAATCTGTACAACCACAGAGCTAAGCCACCAACAAGGACTCTCTAGTCAGAGCCCAGGGAAACCTGGGGAAATGTGGTATTAAAAGTTCCCGTGCAGAGGGCTGGCCCCATGGCGTGGTGGTGAAGTGCGTGCGCTCCACTGCTGGCAGCCCGGGTTTGGATACGGGGCGTGCACTGACGCACTGCTTGTCAGGCTATGCTGTGGTGGCATCCCATATAAAGTAGAGGAAGATGTTAGCCCAGGGCCAGTCTTCCTCAGCAAAAAAGACAGGAGGATTGGCATGGATGTTAGCTCAGGGCTGATCTTCCTCACACAAAAAAAATAAATAAATAAAAGCAAACTCTTGGGGAAAAAACCAGAATAAATATTCAAAAAAAAAAAAAAAGAGTTCCTGTGCTTTCTAGTACCTTTAACAGACAGCACTGGTTCCTGATTAGTTTTTAAAACAGGCCAATTTGAAGATTACCTAAGTGATGTGATTTGAGGGGTGGCATCGAGTTCCTATATTTACATGTTACTGATGATTAACTTTCTCTAGAAGAGTCATCAAAGAGAGCCATATAAGACAGTCACCCTTTGCTAAACAGCAATTCCCACCTAAGACCCTCAAAGATAAAAGGGTGGTCGAAGATGATTTTCACTACTTCAAAAAGTTTGACTGAAGAATGTACAGGCTAAATAAACTTCCTTTGGATTCAAACTCAGGATGGTACAGGTACATAGCCCCTTCTCCAAAGCTTTTGGGACCAGATTTGTTTCAGAATTTGGAATTTTTAAATTCAGAAAGGTATTATATATTATGTAATATCCCTAGTGGAATCTGGAACACATATTAATAGTTCTGCAGTGAAACTCACCTAATATTTACTAAGTGAGATAAAGACCACAAAAGCCTCTCATCTGTTCAGGTCAGGTTTTGCTGCCAAATGAGATCAAGTGAGATTCTGCCACCAAGTAATTACTCCCTCACAACCCCCTTTGTTTTCAGAGTATTTTGGATTTGGGAATTTAGATAAGGAACTAGGGGCTCGTAAGACTGACTATCTCCTGCAAATCAGAAACTCTGATGAGGTCTTTTATTTCTTTCTAAAGACATCTCAAACATATACAAGAGCAGACAACATAGTATATAAACCTCCATTTACCTATCACTTAACTTTAATAAGTACCAACATTCTGATTTATCAGTTTTCTAAAAGTAAGAAATTAAACTATTACCAGGTAAAAGCAGTTTGGTAGGCACAAATACTTCAAATCAGTGTTCTGGGAGGAAAACACTAACGGACAGCATTCTCTTCCGGGCAAAAGAGGTAGTACTTTCTGGGCCCCAGTCACTGACTTCTAATAACTATTCCCTAGACATCCATGGGACACAGGATACTGTAAGAAGGGGCGTCCCTCCGAGTAACGGAGAAGAGTACGAGTCGCCCGTTCAGAGACGCGAGGAAGGGCAGTTAGGCACCCTCGGGACTGGGCGCCGCGTGGACATCTCCAGGCCGACAACCCGCGACTGGCCAGTCCGGTTACGTCTGGCCAGGGCTCCCGCTGAGCGGCCGCACCCGCCTCCCCGCCTTTCCCGCGCATCCCGCCCAGCCCGACGCGGTCGGCGGGGGTACTCACGTCCTGCATGGCCCGGGTGCGGTGGTCCGAATTGATCTGGTCCCGGAGCTGCAGAGGCAAACGGGGACACGGCGCCGTTGCTCGGAGGGCTGGGTCCCGGGAGGAGGGGACCAAGGCGGGGGCTCGGGGAGGGGCCGGGGAGGGGCGCGGGGAGGGTCAGAGGGTCAACCCGGGATGGGCCCGGCCTCAGAGGGAGCCCCCGCCCAGGCCCCACTCACCGTGGACTTCTTCGTGAGCATCTCTTTCGCCATGACGTCCATGAGCCGTTCCTTCTCTTCGTGATATCGCCGTTGCTGCTCAAGAATCGTCTCCATCTTCCCTGGGCCCCCGGACCTCTATTCAGACCACCTACACGGCCGGAAGCAACTCCTGCCGCCTCGCGCGCCCGCGTCCCCACGCTGTGCGTCCGGCCGCACTGAAGTTCCGCGGGTACCGGAAGTGCCTCGGGGACTCGAGGAAAAGTGAGCACCGAAAGGAGAGCCAGTCTGGGCTATCGAGATGGCAGCAGTGCCCCCTGCTGGCCGGAGGTGTGGTGGCGCGACGCCGAGCGGTTTGCAGGTGCCTCTAGGGGGCATACAGAAATCCCGGAACCTGAGGCGAAGTGCCGGCTTCCCGGGGCTTCCTGGCCAAGCAGGCAGGGCCACTGTGGACTGAAGAGTAGTGGAAAAGCATGGATGGGAGTTGGGGGACCGGAACTTGAGACCCTTACTGTGTGTGAACTCTGACAGCGTTTTTCCCTTCTCCGGATCTCAGTGTCGTTGTCAGTAAAATGGGGATGATAGGGTTTTTTTTTTTTTTTTTTTTTTTTTGTGAGGAGATCAGCCCTGAGCTAACATCCGCCAATCCTCCTCTTTTTTTTGCTGAGGAAGACGGCCCTGGGCTAACATCTGTGCCTATCTTCCTCCACTTTATATGGGACGCCGCCACAGCATGGCTTACCAAGCAGTGCGTCGGTGCGCGCCCGGGATCCGAACCAGCGAACCCCGGGCCGCCGCAGCGGAGCGCGCGCACTTAACCGCTTGCGCCACCGGGCCGGCCCCTGTTTTTTTTTTTTTAAAGTAATTCACATGCAGAAACAACCTAGTTGTCTAACAGCAGGGGACTGATTAAATAAAATATGGTACATCAAAGTAGTGAAATGCTATACAGCCGTAAAAAAAAAAAGAATGAAGCAAGTCTATATGTCCACTTCTAGATGGCAAAATGAAAACGTGTGTCCGTATGTTCAGATGTTCATAGCGCCGTTATTCATCATCAACAAAAACAGAACGCAACCCCCAAATCCATTCACTGGTGGATGGATAAGCAAAATGTGGTCTATCCATACAATGGAATATTATTCAGCAATAAAGGAATGCTACAATGTGGATGAACCATGAAAACGTCATGCTAAGTGGAAGAAGCCATACACAAAAGACCATATTCTGTAGGTCCAGATGAAATGTGCAGAAAGGCAAATCAATAGAGACAGAAAGTAGATGAGTGGTGGCCTGTGGCTGGAGGTGAGAACGGAAGTGACTGCAAATGCGCACAAGAAATCTTTTTGTGGGTGACAGAAATGTTCTAAAATTGGATTGTGACAATAGTTGCACAACTGTATTAAATTTGCTAAAATTAATTGAATTGTACACTGTGAATGGGTGAATTTTATGGTATGTAACTTATACCTCAATAAAGCTGTTAAAAAAATCTGTATGAACTCATAGGGAAAGATGGCCACACAAAGTGAAAAAAGCTAGACGCACAACAGTGTGTATAAAAATAGATGCACAAACAGATTATTTCTGTAAGGATAGCCAACTAACAGTAAACAGGGGTTGTTTATGAGGAGATAGCCTGGAAGATCTGGTACAGGAGGGAAATTTTTCTTTGTATATACCCAAAGGAGAGCATGAAAAGTTTTTTTCTTAACATGTACATGTATTACTTTTTCAATTGCAAAATAAACTTAAAACTAAAAATGAAAATACATATATGCACATGAACCTTAACAAAAAAGAACTAGGAGGCTATAATATATCAAGGAGTTGTTAGTGATTTATCTTTTGTTCCCTTTACTTTTTAGAATTCTCCAATTTTTCTACAATAAGCATACATTGTTTTTTAATTTTAAAAATAACATAGGGATAATGACTCTTGTCTTGCTTGCTCATGGGGTGTTGTAAGGGTATTTTATGTCTAAAAATTTGAACAACCTTAGGGAGAGGACTCCAGGCATAACTCCTCACCACAGGCTTTTCCTGCACCACGAGGAAAAAAAAGTAAGAGATCTCCATTCAGGATCAGAGAGATGAAGAGATGAACCTTTTTTTTTTTTTGGTAAGGTTTGGGATCTACTGTATTTCATCGAATACCAGATGCCAAATGTTAACCCCACCATGTTCCACTAAGAAAGAAAAAAAAAAATTGTCAAATTGTGTCGGTTATATAATGATTATACAATTATATGATGATACAATGCTTCTAGGTTTCTGAGATGTGAAATCTAAAAAACGTTTATCTTGAAATCAATGCCAAGGTTTTGTACCTGCAAATTTCTTCCTCTTAGGTAGATGGACCACCTAAGCAACACCACTTACTTGATGCCTTCCTTCCCCACTCCATCAAACCAGTCACGAAGTCCTGTCTTTTCCGCTCCTGCTGCCACCTGCCTCATCATCTCTCACTTTGACCACTGCACTAGCCTCGGAACCAGCCTGCTCATCTTACCCTCCAATCCATTATTCATGCTGCAGCCAGAGTGATCATCTCACCCCTGCTTAAACATTTCCACTGGCTGCTTCACCCGCAGAGTGAGGTCTGTTTAACTTGGCATTCGGCTCTTCCTGACCTGGGCTCTGCCTGCCATTTAGCCTCTTGGCACTTCCTCCAAGTGAAATTACTTGCTGCTTCCCCAAAGCACCATATGGTTTTTCAGGCCCCCAGGCCTTTGCGCCAGCTGTTTTCTATGCTTGGACTCCTCCTCCTCAACAAGTATTTATTGAACATGTAGTAAGTGCCGGGACCTGAGGATGGAGGGGTGAGCAAGGCAGGCGCGAGCCCAATCCTCCAAGTGGCTGATGGGAGAAAGAGACAAAAATGTGGAATGTCTAATTATTAATCATAAACACACACGGTGGGTATTCGTAAAGGTTTGTTGGAAATGTCAACCAGGGCCTCAGAAAGTTTAGAATTGGAATTAGGGAAAGCAGTGTGAAGCGGATTAGAATCCCAGAGCTACCAGTGACTACCTATGTGACGTTGGGGAACTGACGAGTCTCCACCTCCGTGAAATGGAAAAATGCCCGCCCCGTTGGATTTCTGGGAGTATTGAAAATGAGATACAGACAATCACGCGGTTGCCCCGGGCCCGAGGGCCCCTCCTGCCCAGGGCGCGAGGGTCCGCCCACCCCGAGGCGCGGGCCCCCACCCCCGGAGGCTGCGGGCGGGACGGTGAGCGCAGGAGCCCGCGCGTACCGAGTGTGCGCACGAGCGGACTCCGGCGGTTCCGCCGCGGAGCCCAGACCGCAGGCCCCGGAGGGGGCAGGGGCAGGGGGCATGGGACGCTGGGTGAGGGGAGCAGCGCTCCGCCCCATCTCCCCACTTTGGGGGGCAGCCCCCCTCGCTCATTCCCGCCTCCGCCCTTGAATCACGGGGGGGCGGGGCCATGACCCATTCATGCCGGGAATCGGATCCAGATGTTCCCGCGGCGCGTGCAGCTGCATCCTTGCCTTTTTTGGCAAAAAACGTGCGGCCTCGAGCGGATCCCGGGCCGCCTCCGCTAATCCTCGGGAAGAGGGGGAAGGGGGCCGAGGGTCTGGGTCCAGGCTGGGCATCCGCACCCGGTGCTCTGCGGGATTTGGGAAGGGCTGTTAGGGGAGGGGGGCGATTTGTACCAGACCTGGGAACCCACCGCCACCCCCGCTCCGGTCCAGAGCCTCTCTCAAACCCCTCCCTTCCCCATATGGAGGAAAACGCCCTCCGCCAGCAGGGGGAAGGTAGGCTTAGCGTGAGAGGGACAGTGACAGCAGTGGAGATCCCCTTTCTCGGGCGAGATTTCCCACGATCCTCAGAGTCCCTCCGTCTGCGAAGAAACCTTCCTTCCCCCTCCATCCGCAAACACACACATACAGGCCTTCACTTCCTCACACTGCTTTATTGCAGAATCTGGAAGGGGGTGAGCCGATCCCACCCCTCTGCCCATCTCCGGGCAAGATGAAACTGAAATGAAATCAGAAAACACTCATAGGACACGGGCTGGGCAAAACCCTGTACCCTAGGGCCCCCTAACCAGTGAACCCATTCTGCTGCCCAGACAGCCCCAGCCCTGGGGACAGAGGTGGGATGGGGTGGGGAGGGTCAAGCCTGAGGATAGTCCACCTTGCAGGACTGCTCAGGCACCCATAGGAGACCTACAGTCTTGGGAGAGAAGTCTAGATTGAAGGGGGCCTGGGTCCCAGAGTCCAGGTTTGGAGGGCTGGGGGTCTAGAGCCCTGATTTGGGGAGGGGGTTTGGTCTGGGAACCCAGACTGTAGAGGAGAGGGCTGAGTCCTGGAGTCCAGGCTTGGGGAGGGGATTTGAATCACAGAGGCTCCAGAGGAGCCCAGGTTTGGGGGCCCTGGGTCAGGGAGTACCAGTTTGGGGGATGTTGGAGTAGGGAGGCTGAATCCTGGAGCCCAGGGGGAGCCCCAATTTGGGGAGGGGCTGGATCCCAGAGATGGTTTGGAAAAGGAGCCTTAGTCCTGGAGCCCTGGTTTGGGAGGGCCTGGGGCCCAGACTCAGGGCCCCGCCTGGCTGCAGCCCTGGCATAGCACTTGGTCTCCGTCGGGCACGAAGCCCTGGCCCACCAGAGAGGTGGAGCAGCGGGCGCAGGAGAAGCAGCTGTGGTGCCAGTGGCGGTCTTCAAAGGACACATACTTGCCTCCGCCGAGTCCTGGAGGGAGGCTGGAGGTTAGCTCTGCAGATCTAGAGGGCAGTCCTGCCCCTCAGCCTCACCCAATACCAGATGCCACTTCCTTGCTTGCCCCCACCCACTCAGTCCTTGGACCCTTGTCCCACCTGTGATGGGGCGCTTGCAGCTGCTGCACTTGGGTGCAAAGAGTTCTCCAAAACAGGCCACGCAGTAGGGATCATCATCCCGGGAGGTGAACTGCTGCCCTGCCAGGGGTGTCTGGCACCCAGTGCAGACCAGGCATTCTCGATGCCAGGGCTGGTCACGGTATGTCACACCACCCTGTGTCAGCGTCTGTGGGGGCAGCATCTGTCAGTAGTGGGGAGTGGGGATTCCCGCCCCACAACAGAGCCTTGCTCGCCTCCACCTCTGAGTGAGGTGGCGATCAGCACCCCCACCCTGCGGGCCCCGCCCCCACCTTGCTGCAGCGGGCGCAGCGAGGAGCAAACTTGTTCTCATAGCAGGGCACGCAGTAGTGAGCGCCCTTGTCGGGCACAAAGGAACGGGACCCCAGCGGCTGCTCACAGCCGCTGCACAGGAAGCAGTGCTCGTGCCACGTCTGGCCTCCATACTCCAGCTTCCGGGACCCTGCGGGGAACAGGGGTCCCACTCAGAGGCTGTGTCCCAAGCTCCCAAGTGCCACCCTCTGCTACCCTCCCAGGAGAGTCCCCGCTGCTCCCATAGCCTGAGCAGGGTGGTGTCCATGCACATGCAGCAGGACCCCCAGCACACATATTGCACATGCTAACCCCCCCCCAAACCCTGGACATGCTGGCTGAGGAAGTGCTAGGCCCCCATAAACTAAACATGAGGGTTTAGCATATGTGAAGTCCCCATATGCACAAGAGACGACTATCTCAGCACACACCAGGCCTCTGTGTCACAGGCATGCTGTCTCAGTATTTGCAAAGCCTTTATACACCAGACATAATGGTTTTAGCACACATACAAAGACCCCACATATACTGGGCAAGCAAGTCTCTGCCCACACAAAGTCCTAATGCCCTGGACATGATGGATTCAGTAGCTGCTAAGCCTTCACATACCCTAATTATGCCATTCACATGGTCTAAATCCTCACATATCTATTAGGCACGCAGGTTTCCACACATGTTAAGCCCTCTGTTTATCTATCTGCACACAGCAACCTCCAATGTACAAGCATGACAGTCTCAGCAGACTCTTAGCTCCTACATGTACCAAACATGCAGGTCTGCATACACGCTGAGCCCCCAGGTGTGTCTCAAGCATGTCAGTCTGCCTGTACGTGGTAAACTCATGGTGTAAACCAGGCCTACTGGTCCAGCACACACTAAACCCTCAGGAATGTACCAAGCTTGTCAGTTCCTGCACATGCTAAGCTCTCATGTGTATACCTGGGTATGCCACTGCCTGTGCATGCTAAGCTCCCAAGAGCATTCAGGCACAAGAGATCCTGCATACACTAAATTTCCAGGCACATGCCGCATGTGTGGGTCTTTACTATACCAAGCCTCCGTGTGTGTATCAGACAGATGTGCCAGTCCCTTGCACATGCAAGAACCCTACACAGATGCCCGGCATGCCAGTCCCCCACACAATGAGCCTGGGCACGTACCAGGCATGACGGTCTCCCCACAGGCGGAGCACTGCGAGGAGAAGGCACTGCAGTAACAGTCATTGCAGAGCAGCTCGCTGTCCTGGCAGGTGAAGGGCTCATCGGCTAGGGAGCGCTGGCAGCGGCAGCAGCGGAAGCAGCCCTCGTGGAAGTGGCGGTCTTCGTAGAACAGCTCCTGCGGGGAGGACAGCAGGGGCACTGGCATCTTTGCCCCTCCCACTAGCCTCCACCCCTCCCTGCCTTGTCTGGTCCGGTGCTTACCCTCGAGTCATGCCCAATAAGCTGCTGGCACTCAGCGCAGGTGTTGGCGAAGGTGTTGTCATAGCAGGGCACACAGTAGGGGCCGTCATCTGTCTGGATGTATTTGCGGCCATACAGCGACTCGCTGCATTTTGCACAGTCGAAGGTCTCGCTCATGGTGGCTGTCAGTGAGCCCTGTTAGGGGCACAAGGTGGGGTGGTTGTCACCCAGAGGGGCTGTGGCATAGCCCTTTGCATTAAAAAAAGCAACAGACCAGGCACAGGAAATGCCAGGTCAGAGCGGGTGGCGATGGGGAAGGGGTGCTTCTGGAAACCCAGGAGTCCTGCATGTTTATTTCTGTATTTAACAGTGGGGGTGGAAGGGGGTCAGGAAAAAAATCAGGAAGCAGAAGTTGTTTTCTTATCTGGGCTCAGGCAGATCTGGGGGGGAGGGGGCTTTTCCTGGGTCAGTGACTCATTTCCTGCCCCAGTCTGAGTTTAGTCTCCACTGTCCCTTACTGTCCCCAAGGGGGCAAGAGCAGGGGCAGGGAGCCACCCCCCGTCTCATATGAACAGCACTCCCACCCTCTCCCGACTCCCGGGAAAGGACCCCCGAGATACACCCAGAGCTCTGGAGTGGGGAGCTTAGGGATGAGAATGGGCTGTTCCTGCTCCCTTCCTGATCCAGGAAACAGTGGAATGTTAGAGGGATGCTGGGCCCATGAACGGTAGAGATGGAAGAGGCCTGATGGGAGAATCGGACCTCCCCTCCCAGGACAATCGGCCCAGCAACAAGGACTTCAGAGGCTCTGCCTAGGTTTAAGCAGGAAGGAAATCCTGCAAGCTGGACACAGCGAAGCTTCCCCAGCTGGACCCTCTGCCCTCATCCCCCTCTACCCCCCACTGGGTCTCTGGTCACACCAGCCTGGGCAGCCTTGGCTTGCAACATCTGCAGCAGCTGTGGTAGCACAGATGGCCAGATGTCAGGTTTTGCCAGCAACAGGGGAAAAAGGGGAAATGAGATGCTTGGGGAGGGAGAGGGGAACTGGAGACCATGCCGTGTGCTCCCCTCTGCCATCTCCTGCTGAGCATCACTCCTGGCATCACTCCTGGCAGCGACTGGCAAAGCCCCAGGATCTTGCCATCCCCTGGGTCATTATTTCCCTCCCCCTGCCTCTGGGAGAGAAGCTTCTCCCCAGCTTTTCCAGATTTCTAGGGGTTTGGGGCAGGGGGAGTGAAGGGTGAGTGAGTGGGAGCCACTGAAGACATTTTATCCCCACGCAGGCCCCCTCTTGGGTGGGGAGTCAGGCAGGGGGGAGCCCTGAGAGCTGCTGCTGCAGACACCCACCCCCCACCAAACCTCAGACACTTTCCATTTTCTCAGGAACAAAGCATGTTTGCGGGATGAGGTCATCCACACAGCTGCCTCTGGAACAGGAGCGTGGGGCGTGGGGGGGGGGGGGAAGTGGGGTTCCGAGTCCCTTCTGCTGCCCCTGATTCTAGTCTCTAGCCCCAAATTCAGAGCTCCCCACCCCCAGCCTCCTCCATCATGAAGCCTGCTCTCTAAGGACGGGATCCCAGGGTGGGTGGAAAGGAACCACCAGGACCTAAAGGAAAGGGATGTTCTCCCAGCTGCAGATGAGCCTGGGGAGCAGAAAGGAGCCCACCAACCCACTCCCCTTGCGTCAGACCCCAATAATGGCAGTCCCCAGAGCCTGCCCTGGCTCAAGTTGAAGGAAAAGTCCTCTGTGTTTCAGCCACCCCCAGTGGGAAATTCTCACCAACAAGCGTTGCTCTGGCTTGGAGTTCAGACTCCAGGCGCCAGCAGACGCCCCAAGCCCGGACGGCCTGGCTCTTCTGAAGGGACAGCTCTCAAGCTCGCAGCTGTCCTTCCATACAATGGGAGGACACTCAGTTCATACCCCAGGCCAGGGCGTGAGGCCCCAGCAGCTGGGGTCTTCAGTGCAGGGACTTCTGGGGGTGGCGGCTATGCTGTAAGGTGGAGGGTACCCCTCCTTCTCAGTCCGCTCCCTGCCACTCAGGCCCGGGGTTTCCTCTGGCCCAACATCTAAGGATTGCCTGGGCTGTCAGCCACTGGGCAGCAGGGGGCCGCACAGGTGGAGTGTGGCCATGTGTCCATCCAGGAGTGCCCTGGGCCTTTTCCTTCCTTCCTGGCTTGGCTCAAAGCAGCCGCCACCTTCCCAGGCCCAGGCTAGCCCTGGGTCCGCCCCCTGGGAGGCAGTCACCACTCTGGGACAGGGGCACCCCAAATAGGGTATGGGCGTGGCTTGTTTCCTTCCCAGAATCCCCTAGTCCCCCTAGTCTGTCCAGCTGGGCTCTAGTGAGGACAGAGTGAAGGGCACTATCAAGGCCCACCTGTCTCTGCCCATCCCCCGCCCCTCCCCCTATCCCTGGCAAGGCTGGGGGACTGGAGGGAGCCAGTCTTGTATTCCTTCATGGCTGGTGGTGGGGTGAGGGGAGACTGCTCAGTCTGCCAGATGGCTCCCAGCCCCTGCCCCCACCAACACACACACACACACACACTCCTACACCTGACTTAGACACACACATTTGGCACCTCCTAGAGCTCAGACTAGTGGGATAAATGGCTGTGGGCATGTGGTGTGTAGACGCTCAAGCTGGTAAATATAAAGCTGGGCGATCTTGGGCAAATCACTTAAGCTCTCTGAGCCTATTTTCCCATCTAATACTACCTCCTAAGGTAGTTGTCAGGCTTAAATGAGATAATACTTGGAAAGCGCTTGGCAGATAGTAAGTTGTCAGTAAATAGTAGCTATTAGTGTTTTTACTATCAGCCCCTCATTCATATTGGGGTCAGACAACAGTTTCTCAGCCAGGCCTGGGTCAGGGAGCTGCCCTGGCATTTGACATGGACATTCTCAGTGTAGGCCCAGGGAGAGAACAAAGAGGGAACCCCCTAGTTCTGCTGGGGGTACTGAAGAGGCCCAGGCCATGGGGTTCGCTGAGACCAGATGGGCCAGCCTGACTTCAGTGAGCATAACTGTGAGGCCCCTCACACAGGTACACAGGTGTACACACCTGCATGCTGCTTTGCCTCTCAGAAAGTGCATTCCCACCCACCGTCTCATCAGATCTCACAAAAGGCCGGCAGGACAGTATATTATCTCCATTGTACAGCTGAGCACAGAAGCTAGGGACAGGGCAGGGGCATGCCCAAGGTCACGCAGATATCAGAGAGCCCAGGTCCCCTGCTTCCCAGCCTGGAGTCCTTTCCTGTCTCTCTTTCCCTAGAAATGCTGCAGTGGTGGTGGAGGGGGTGGTCACCATTTAAGAGCAGGGGGAAAGGAGATGTTGGGTGACATCACTAGCACAGGAGCCTGGCTCTTCTCCCCAGCTGCCAGCCCTGCGATTGGAAGACACCCAGAAGCCTTTCCAATTACCCATGCCAACTGCTCAACCCTTTTGCCCCCCTCCACTTCCCACTGTCCAGGAGGACCCTGGCCAGGCCCCACAGCTGTGAGTCAGGATCAGAACAGACCCCTCCCCCAGGTCCCAGGAGTCGACAGGAGACTTCAGGGGAGAAATCCAAATCCCCCCCCCCATCCCCTGCCACCAGGCACCAACCCCAAACTCTCCACTCTCCCCTCCCCTCCCCCCATGGGGCCTGGGATTTGGAGCAGTTTAGGGGAAGGGGGATGGGAAGCAGGATCCAGCAGCTGCTCTGGGGACAGGAGAGGAACAGTTCATTCACCCCAGGTCTCCCAGGGCTGAAGCAGCACGTCCAAGATTTGAGTTTAAAAATAAGTTGGGGTTGTCTTGGTACACACGTGGGGCTCCTCCTTGACTGCAATCTTACTGTCTCAGGTCCTCTCCTCATGGGGACTCAGTGGGCCCAGAGTTTCCGTTTCCCCACATCCTTGCCTCCACAGCCCTCATCTCAGGGTCTGTCTTGGAAGCTGTCAGTGCGCCTCCATTAACCTCTGTCTTTTGAGTCTAGCTCTGGTCCTCAGCACGTCTCTGTATCCTGCACACTTCAGCAGATGTCTCTACGCTGTGGGTGTCTCTGTACCTCTGACTGGCTATCTCCCAACAGCCCACCTCTGGATTTCTACCTCTGAACACCCAAGTCTGCCTCTCAGTGTCTCTATGGGGCGGAATGTCTTGGTCCCCACCCCACCCCCCTTCTCTACCACTCAACAGCATCTCTATGCCCGAGAGTCTGTCTCCAGTCTCTGAATGTCTCCAAAGGCCTCACAGAGCCTGATTCACCACGAGGCTAAGGAAGCTTAGGCTTCAGGGCCCCTCACTTGCCCAGGACCCTCGAAGGCCCTGGGAAGCATCCTAGGACGTGTTCACTGGCGTCACTGTATGCTTTTTCTTAAAATGCTCCACAAAACCTGGGTCCGTCCCTATGCCTCGGTCTGTCTCTTGGGGAGTGTACGGCCAAGTTTCTGTCCCCGTTTTCGGGTATCTCTGCAGCTACCACTCGAAGCCTGTCGTCCCTTCTTTCCCTGTCTCGGGTTCTCGCTCCTCTGGGCTTTCTGGGAGCCTCAGTTTCTCGAACCCTCCCAGACTCTCTCTCGACTCTGGCTTTTCCATTTCAAACTTGGCCCCCTCCTCCGCCCCACTCTCGAAGCAGCCCCCGCCCCGCCGGGCGACGGGCAGCGGTGCGGTCCGGGGGGCGCCCTCTGGGGCTCAGCGTGATCCCGGCGCCCGCGGCCGGCCCCGGGCGGGGGGCAGCGGGCGGGGGCCGCCGCCACTCCCTCCCCGGCCCGAGGGCGGGGGCCGGGCGCTGGGATTCGGAGCCGGGGTCGGCGGGGAGCTCACCTCGACGCGGGCGGCAGGAGCGGGGCGAGGCGCTCGCGCGGGTGGGGCGGGGACCCCGGGGCCGCGTCCCTGGGCGGCTCCTACCTGCGGGCCGGGCCAAGCGGGGGCCGGACGAGCTGCCGGCGAGGCTGCAGGCTGCACACGGACTGTGTGGGCGACTGGGAGCCCGGCCCCAACCCCTCCCCGAGGAAGTGAGCGCGGGAGCCCGCCCCGCCCGGACCCCGCCCCCGGCCGCCCCTGCCCTCAGGGTGCGGACCCCGCCCCCGGCCCCCCATCCCGGAGGCCGGGGGCCAGCCCCCGCCCCCACCTCCCGTTTAGACTGGAGCCCGCCCCAGCCTCCCCGCTCCAGCCCAGCCTAACCTGGCTCTCCCAACCTTCCTGGGCGGCCAGGACCCCGCCCCTGTTCCCTCCCTGCAGCTTTTGCCGTCCTCTCTCCCTCCCCTCTCCCCCTTCCCCCCACAGCTGCAAGCGGGAGACTGCTGTATTCGTTTCAGGCAAGGGGTACAGGACCCAGCCGACCAAGGTCTATTTGAGAACAGAGGGTCCTCATGCCCTCTTCGTGCCCCCACCCCCCCATTCTACCCCCAGGGGTCACACTCAGCCCGAGTTTGTAAAGGAGGCCTTATCCAGCCTGGAGGAGGGGGTGGTTTTGACTCTACTGTCATGGCCCTGTCATGGGGACCAAGGTGTTCTCTGGAAACACAGAGTGAAGAGAGGACCCCTCTCCCTCCCATAGGGCCTTGACCTTCAAAGGGCTTTATTCTACAATTCTGAGTGGCAAACAGAAGTAACCACCTCCTCACCTCCAGCTGCATCCTTGGACAGAGAAGTCCTGCCTCATTTCCACTGTGCCCAGGAATAGTTTTGACCTTTAAGGCCCAGGGGACACCCTAATCCTTGGCCCCATGATTTTTGGGCTTCTTAGGGAGGGGTGTGAGGAGTGTGTGTGTGTATGGATGGGGTGTTGCAGGGGTGGTGGAGGGAAGTGGAGGGAACCCCTCCTCCCCCACCTCTACATTTTCCAACCCTCTGGCTTCCTCCCCGTGCCTGGGAGGGAGGACTGGCGCCTGCCAGGGACACAGGCCCCCTCCAGGTCCTTGAGGCCAGCCCCCTTGGGATCCTCAGGCTTGTCACTAGGAATAAATAGCCTCGATCTGGAAGCGGGGGGGGGGGGGGGGGGGGGGGGGGGGTGTAGGAGGAGGCTCTACTGTGCTGTTTGCAAAACAAACTAACCCTGGAAATAACCTCTGAGTCTAGAGTAGAGATTCAGGGGCCCACAGAGGCTCTCCCATCCCCCAGACTGGGTCTAGCCACGCTCTCAGAGCAGAGTGTCAGTCCATCCCAGGCTGGAACTCCTGAGCACCCTCCTCCCATCTCTGAATCACATGCTGCCTTCCCAGGTCCAAAGTCACCCTAGAGGCCAAGTTTCCTTTCAAAGTAACTAACTGCTTGTTTATAATGGTTGTTGCAGCTCCCTAAACTGTAAGTGCCATGAGGGCAGCGACTGGGTCCTTCCTGTTCACCACCACATGTCCAGTACCTACTCCAATGTCTGGTACATAACAAATATCTGATGAATGAATGAATAGCAGGCACTACTTTAGTTTGGACCCCCACCCCCCAGTTTGGACCACAGGCACCCACTATCTGGAGTCCAGGGAGTGAGCAGCCATCCTGTGAGCTCCTAGCCCTGGGAAGCGCAGGGAAGACTCTGGTGGGAGTAGATGGCAAGAAGGGGTCCGCTCTGGGGCGAGGGGAGGGCAAAGGTGAGCAGCCTTCAGAAAGAGAGGGGTTATGAGTGAGCAAGGAAGGTGCTGGACCAAAGTAGAGTTAGGGTCTCTGGTTTTTACTCACAGCTTAAATTTGCTGAACAGCCTTAGTAAGAGCCAATTATTTCCTGAATTCTTACTTTGCACCAGTCCCTGTCTAAGCACTTTACATATATTAATGCACTTGATTATCCAATGACTTTATGAAATATGTATTTTTAATCCCCATTTTAAGGATGAGAAAATGGAGGCGCACAGAGAGTAAGTAACGGCCAAGGGTGACAGCTAATAATGGCAAAGCCTAGATTCAAATCCAGACAAACAAATGTCAAAGCTCCTTAGGCCAAAAAAAGAGCTTAACCATTATGCTCTACAGCCTCTGTAGTCAGTTCACCTCTTTAACCTTCAGTCTCCTCATCTGTTAAGAGTGGTTGACCCCTTGGGCCAGCCCTGGTGGCCTAGTGGTTAAGTTCGGCACACTCCACTTCTGCGGCCCGGGTTCGGTTCCTGGGTGTGGACTTAACACCACTCATCTGTCAGTGGCCGTGCTGTGATGGCGACCCACATACAAAAAGAGGAAGATCGGCAACAGATGTTAGCTCATGGCGAATCTTCTTTAGCAGGAAAAAAAAAAAAAAAAGAAAGAAAATAATCAAAGTGAACAGAAGTGAGGACAATTATAATTAAAAAAAAAAAAAGGGTGGTGGACTCCTGTCTCCCAGCATTCTTGTGAGGACTGATGAGAGCACACAGTAGGTATTCAACACGTGGGACTCTCCCTCCCTACCTCCCCCCTTTCAGGGTCAAGTGTTAAGCTTCTGCTATTGCACTTGGAGTCTGGAGGCCAGAGAAAGTTAGGAGAATTCTGATGTGGCCCAGCGTGGGGGAGGGAGACTGGTGTAGGGCAGGGCCTGTGTCTTTAGCTCCCCAGTGGGCTCACATTTCCCTGCTTGCTCTATTTCCGTTGACCCCAGAGGACGTGCCCCAGAGAGGTCTAGGGATCAGCCACATGGACTCCCTGTTCCTGTTCCCTGTCACTCCTCCCCCCTCTCCAGGAACAGGTGTGTCTGAGGCGGGGCTGGAAGCAAAGACTAAGTGCTGGATGACTGGCCTTGAGTAAGTGGGATCTGATTATCCCTTCACCCACCAGGAGGTCCCCATACACCCTTCCTTAGCTTGTGGTGGAAGGGGGCTTCCAACTGTTCTCTCACCTCGAAAGAGTTTTCAAAAGGAGGCCCTGGGTGACAACTCACAGGCCTCTCATGGTTTCCTCTGGGTGCTGAATCACTCTCCGATGCTTGTAACCACAAGCCCTCCTTCCTCCAGTGTGAAAACTTCCTTCCTTCTCTGGGTATATTGCTCACTCTTACCCGTTGGGCTGCCTAGAGCCCCTGCAGGCCTCATGGCTTAGCAGATTCCCACGTTCAGATTGCCCAGAAACACTTTCATCGTGATCCCAAGTCTGGCAATGAGTTTGTGGGCACAGAGGATGAAATAAGTGACTTCTACAGCATGAGTGTGGGGGGTAGAAGGAGAACTCACATGTGGTTAAATGCCAACTACATGCAGGGCACTGTGCTAAGTGCTAGTTCTTACCTCCTTTAGGCCTCACAAAAGCCATAGGAGGTGGTGGTCATTATTATCACCATTTTACAGAGTAGGACACAGGCTCAGAGAGTTTGACAATGTGGCCCCAAATCACAAGCTGATAGGTGGTTGGTGTCCAATTTAAATCCAGGGCTGACTCCAACGTTCCGCCCTCCAGTGTGCAGAGCTGCCTTCTCCTGGGTATGCCCTCACTCAATGCTTTCCTCAGGGAAAGTGGCAAGAGTGACTGGGGCTGCCACCTGGTCACCCTGCTTGATGGCTGGGCTTCTTAATCCAGATGAGGCTGGAAAGGTGGGCATGGGCCAGATCATGAAAGGTCTTATCTTTCAATGGTTAAGTGACAAATGAGATGGAATTTTGTTAATGCACGTGGCCCTAGTCGGGCTGGGCTCAGACTCAGAAGCTGGAAAAAACTTTTTTTTTTTTTAATAATTTTATTTATTTATTTTTTCCCCCAAAGCCCCAGTAGATAGCTCTATGTCATAGCTGCACATCCTTCTAGTTGCTGTATGTGGGAGCCAGCCTCACCATGGCCGGAGAAGCAGTGTGTCAGTGCGCGCCTGGGATCCGAACCCGGGCCGCCAGCAGCAGAGCGCACGCACCCAACCACTAAGCCACGGGGCCGGCCCCTGGAAAAAACTTTTTACATGGCAGATCTCAGCTACTTTTGTGCCTACTTGTCTCCTGGACTGGCACCTCTGGGGAATGAGGAGAGAATTTCCCCAGAGCTCCTCAGCTGGAGTTTTGGGCCCTATCATAGGAAATGGGTGCAACTGCAGAACTTGCTGAAGGTTAGTTTCACGTGGTGGAAAAGAAACCAAATGCCTCTGGAATGCTCTTCTGTGCTCAACCTTCTCTCTATCCTTAGAGGTAGGTTTAGTAATAAAAAAAATAATAGCTCCAATTGATTGTGAACTTGCTAAGGGGTGAACGCAGCATTAGGCACTTTAAATATATTATTTCATTTAGTCCTCACAACAATCCTGTGGGTATAGTATTATCATTACCTCCATTTTACAGATGGGGAGACCGAGGCTCAGCAAAGCTCACTGCCTTGGCTGGTAGCAGTTAGGATGGTAACACACCTCCATGTTTCTTGGTCCTAATCATTACATTATACTGTCTCTGACACTCAGTCTGTCAGTCAGCCATTCCCTTGAGGGTGTGAGGGACAGAAGTTTATAACTTCACAGATGTTAAGTCATGATATGACTCTTCCATTCAACTGTGGGGCCCGTTGATGGCCCTATGAGGCAAGCAGTGCATGCTATTATCCTCTTTTTATGGATGAGAAAAACGATGCTCATGAAAGTCAAGTGACCTGTCAAAAGTCACACAGCCAGCAAGTGGTAGAGCCAGATATGGTTTCAAGGTCTCTTGCCTCTCCACAGAGTGCTTTCTGGTACACTGTAAAATTCTCATGGCTCTTAGGTTTAAAGGCGCCTCGTCAACGCGGCAAGGGCAGTGTCGTAGGTGACTGCGCATGCGCACAAACCAACCCCCAGCTCAGCCTAACAGCAGCGCCAGCCACGTGTGCCCAGGTGCCAACGCGCAGCCGAGCGCGAAGGCGAGGTCTCAATACGTGGGCAAGCTCTGACGAATAAGACCCGGTTCTTGTAAAGTCACGAGACTAGACCTAGGGAACTACACTTCCCAGAAGCAGCCGGTGGTGGCCGCCTTTGCTAGAGGGCGTATTTCCGGAGAAGTAGGCGCCGGATAGGCTGTGGCGAGGAAGTGGGCGGTTCTAAGCATCTGGCGGCTTGGCCTGTTTCCGGTAGGATCAGTGGACGCGGCGGCTGAGACCGTGCGGAACTGGCGTTGTCTACTGAGCTTGTCCGGCCGTGAGCAGAGATGGCGGCGGCTTTTCGGAAGGCAGCTAAGTCCCGGCAGCGGGAACACCGAGAGCGAAGCCAGGTAGGACCGCACAGGCCCCACGAACGCTGGCCGGGGACCCCGTGTACTGCTCTCGCCCCAACTCCCTCGCCACCTTCGGGTCCTGGTCTCTCCCCTACGTAGATGCTGCATGTAAATAAATGCAAATATATGCTAGTGACGCCGGCGTCGCTGGGGCGGAGCCTCGCGGCGCGGGGAGGAGGGGGTTTTTCTAGGAAGAGTACGAGCTGCTCCCCATTCCTTGGCGATAATCAAAGCTCTGTTGCAAGGTTTCAGAGATGTAATTACATGAGATATTGTGTAGAGTGCTTGATCTCTAAGGAAGTGAGGTCAAAGCTCACACAGCCAGTAAGTGCGCCGGCTGGCGTTGGAACCCACATCTAATGATGCTCAGCTCGGCCTGGTGCGTATGCGGGCTGTGAGCGCAGAGATTGGTGTTATTAAGCTGGTGTCATCACTGCATGTGGGCTTTGTAGTCCATGAAGATCTACCACGTACGCTTCCTTTTTATGTCTTACCCTGTAATGTTGGTGTTTTCTGTCCCCATTACACAGATGAGTAAACTGAGGTCCAGAGAGCAAAAGTGACTTGCCCAGTCAGAAACAACAAATCCAGGCAAAATAAACAGTTGTAGGACTTCTATGGAAGGTGTGTCTGGTGGGGAAGTTGAGTAGAAATTCGTTTCAGATATGCGGAATCAATTGATCCATTCCGCTGCTCTCAGGAATCCCATCATATCCAATTCGGAAAGGCCCTTAGAGATATCTGGTCCAATTTCATTTTACAGATGGGAAAGAGAGGGAGAAGGATGTGTCTAAATATGTGTCACTGACGAATGGGATAGAACTAAGGCCTCTTAACCACAGTTCAGTCTACCTGCTTCACAGCATTTATCAGACATTTATTGTGCACTTGCTGTGTGCTCAGTGGTGTGCTGGGAGCAATAGTGCAATTTGCCACCCGATTTGGGAGGCTATGTGTGGACCTATCTAAAAGTAATAATAGCTAGAAGTGCTTACTGTGTGCCAGAGCCAAAGTGCAAAATGCTTTACTCTCAACGTCTCGTTTAACTTTCAACAGTGTGTGGAAGTGGGTGCTATTATTTTCTCACATTTGCAAATGGGGAAACTAAGGCACTGTTAGGTTAAGTAAATTGTCCAAGGACATACAGCTACTATAGCTGGCAGGTGGGGAAGGCAAGAGTCAGACCAAGCGTTTTGAATCCACGACTACTAAAAGATGAATAAAGAGGCAACTTTATGAGAGATCGCACGTAAAAAATGCCAAATAAGGAACTTGAGTGGGAAGAGTAGAGATGATGGGAGAAAGTGTTACGGTGAAACTTGCTGGACTTGGAAGGCAGTGATAATAGCTGACACGTTTTGAGTACTTACTATATGCTGGGCACAGCCCTACATGCTTTGCAAGGATTATCTCATGTAATCCTATAGCATCCCTGTGAGGTGGACGTGATCCTCGTTTTACGAACGAGGAATCTGATGCTTAAAGAGATTGAATACTGTGTCCAAGGTGACAGTGGTAAGTAGTTGATTTGGATTAGCGCAGAAGAGAGAGGGCTTTCAGAGCTGGCCATGAGCATGACACGGCCATATCTGAGTAGGAATCTTCATAGGAGAGGTGAGGAGAAGGCCATGCTGGAAAGATGGGTAAACACAACAACAAGAGTGTTCCTGCTTTGGGTAGAGTTTGGCCTTTGTCCAATAGGTCCTTCACTGAGGCAGCAGGGGAGCTACTGAAGATATTTTGTGTGGAGGGGGTGTGTGTAATTATGTGAACTATTCCAGATGCAGTGCCAGGATTCCTTCTGTAACGCAGATGTGCATTCAAATGGACGTGACAGATTTCAAGATTTCTGCCTTGTATTGTTGCTCTTTGGACCCTTGAGTTTTCTTTCGCCACTCTCTGTCAACCTCCCTTTGTCTGCTATAATTAAAATAATTATCAGAGAGATTTTGGGTGTTATTTTAAATATTGAGTTATTTATTGCATCACATTTTATCACAGGATAAGATGAGAAAGATGACTGTTAAAAATCCCACCCAAATTATTATACAGGTTTAAACAGTAGAGAAGTATATGTACTTCCTCAAACATGGAGATTATTCAGAGAAGAGGATGCAGTCTAGTGGGATGGAGAAGAGCACAGACTGTGGCCCCAGATAGAATGCGTTCTAGTTCTGGCTTTGCTACTTACTAGTTCCATGTTCTTGGGCAAGTCGTTCTCTAAACCTCATTCCTCTTCTGGAAAATTGGGATAACGATAGTGTCTGCTTTACCTATTTTCCATGATTGTTGTGAGGATTAAATGAGATTGGGTGTAATGAGCATAGCAGATTGCTTTGTAACAAAGTAAGTGCTTGAAAAGTGTGGCCTATTATGATGATGTAGGCAAAAGCATCTAGCACTGACATATATTAAGTGCACAACAAACAATAGCTTGTAGAAGGATGATACCAAGATTTAATCCTGTACCTTCCTTGCTATCCAAGTTCTGTGTTAGAGCAAGTATTTTCTGTCATACTTGGTTTTCTCTCATACTTTGTACCAAAGGTACGGTAATAACAGTAAACACATGCTGGCCACTTGCTATGTGCCAAGCTGTGTGCAGGCACCACCACTTACAGAGGTGCATTTAATCCTCACGATAACCATGCCAACTAGGTGCCTTATTCTCATTTTACAGTTAGGAAGCAGCGGCTCAGAGAAGTTAAGTGACTTGCCCAAGGTCACAGATTGTTAAGAGGTAAAGCTTGGATTTGAACCCAGTTCCCCAGGCTCTAAATTTAGCTCCCTTACCACAGTTGCCTCCCTGTTACTATGTTTTCCCTCCATAGTATTTTATAAACCCTTGGATTAAGTCTGTAGTAATTTTAGTACAACTGGCAACTGCTTGCTTAGTGCCGAGTCATTGTTGCCTCTCTCTGTCCTTAATAGGCCAAGAAACCTACTATGGCAGGGCTTGTGACCTCCCTGGCGCGTGCGTGCGTGGTCCCTCTGATCCTCTGGAGACAGAGCCCGGTTGGGGGAGGGGCGGGAACAGGGTAGCCAGTTGGCTCCAAGGACACGGATTTGCTGAGCACTCCAGAGACTCGTGTTCCCAAGTCAGGTGTCATGTTGATTTGGGTATGTGTTTGCTGAGGAAACTAAGCACTTTTTTTACTCTTCTGTCTTCTAGCCCGGCTTTCGAAAACATCTGGGCCTGCTGGAGAAAAAGAAAGATTACAAACTTCGTGCAGAGTGAGTTCAGTCTTTCTGGGAGAAGTGCTGCCAAGAAAGCTTACAACCTCCCTGCACTGCAGCTGAATTGCTTGAGTGTCCACCAGGGGATAATTTCCTGCCATTGATAAGAGGCCAGAGCTCTGGCAGCCTGTCATACACTTCTGTGACCCTAAGCTTCTCTCTTTGTTTAGACAGAGTGTTATTTATGTAACTGTAGTTGCATTGTGAGTTTTTTAATTATGTTGCTCCAGATCATTTTCTCCCAGTGGCTTTGATTTGCCCTTGCCTTGGTGTTTGAGCCAAAAGCTGGATCTTTTTTCTCTCCCTTTTCTCAAAGTACACGATATAATGTAAAATTCCTGTTGTTGAGTCTCTTACATCACCATGTGTGTGGTGTGGAATGAAGAGATGTGAAAGATGGATTCATGAGACTGAGCGTGGGTGATGATGACCTCTGAAAACGTTGTATAAAACAATTATCCCCATTCTTCTTCTTTAGCACTTTATTTGCAAAATACTTTATAATTATTTGTTAGCCATGGGTGTCAGCTGACGTCCTTTTTATGCTTCTGGAACAGAGGGCGATGGATTAAGTGGATTGCTCTGGGTCCCAGAGGTTTTTTTTTTTTTTTTTTTTTGTGAGGAGGACCAGCCCTGAGCTAACATCCAATGCCAATCCTCCTCTTTTTTGCTGAGGAAGACTGGCCCTGGGCTAACATCCATGCCCATCTTCCTCTACTTTATATGGGACGCCGCCACAGCATGGCTTAACAAGCGGTGCGTCGGTGCGCACCCGGGATCCGAACCAGCGAACCCCGGGCCGCCGCAGCAGAACGTGCGCACTTAACCGCTTGCGCCACCGGGCTGGCCCCTGGGTCCCAGAGTTTTTAAGGCTAACAATAATTGAGTGCTGTTATTGGGCCAGGCGATGTTCTAGGAGATTTACAATTTTTACGCTCATTTATTCCTCCCAACAAGCTTCTGGGATACTATTATTATCATACCCATTTTACAGATTAAATTGGGATACAGAGTGGTTAACTAACTTATCCAAGATTACTCAGCCAGAAGTGGCAGAGTCAAGGTTTGGACCCAGACAGTCCGACTCCGGAGTCCACGATTCTAGTCACTATGCTACGCTGCACTGTGTGGTTTCTGAATCTTACGTGGTCACTTGGTGCCCACGCCTGCATCGGAAGCCTGTCTAAGGAGTTCTAATTGTGCTTTGTTTGGTCTCTTCCTGTAATGATATACATGGCACTAGAACGTGAGATAGGGACAGTCACCTTCAGGTGGGTTTGGGGTAGGAGAGGGCCTGCAGAGGCGGGCTCCACGTCAGTGACGGGAGCACGTCTCGTCATTGCTTCAGCTTGTCTGAGTTCCGTCTTTTGTGAACTCTAAATGCTTGTCAGGCTGGCTCGTTGTGAGGTTTTTTTTTCTTTTTTGCTGTGCACCTTGCTTCACCTCCTTTTTAGTGACTACCGGAAAAAGCAGGAATACCTCAGAACTCTGCGGAAGAAGGCTCTTGAAAAAAATCCAGATGAATTCTACTATAAAATGACCCGGGCGAAACTCCAGGTGGGTGCCTAATGGATCAGTTGGTGTTTTGAGCTCCAGCTCAGGAAGGAAAACGAGCATCGGAGAGGAGATGGAGAGAGCGGATCCTTGGGCTTTATTTAGCCCTTCTCTGCTTGGTCCAGGTGCTCTCGGTCAGTATCGAAGGCAAAACGGCCCCTTCATGAGCAGCATGGCTTTCTGCCCCCGAGTCTGAGTTGTCTTTATGCCCGGAGCTGCTGGACTGAACATGCACCTTGGGGGCCTAGTGCGTTGGATTGCTGTTGCCTATGGCACTTCATTGTCTTTGTTCCATCCACAAACTATGCCATCAGCTTACTAATAATTTTAATCTAACAGGGAATGTATCTTTTAAATTTGGATTTTAGGATGGAGTTCATGTTATTAAGGAGACTAAGGAAGAGGTAACTCCGGAACAGCTGAAACTGATGAGAACTCAGGATGTCAAATACATAGAAATGAAAAGGCTGGCAGAAGCTAAGGTAACGACTGAAATTCTTTGTTCTCATGTGTTTGTGTTGGTTAAGAAGAGAAATATAAATCCCCGATTTCAAGTTATAAATAGATTTCTTTTGGCATTTACAGTCTTAAAATATGCTTTTTTTTTTTTTTAAAGATTTTATTTATTTATTTATTTTCCCCCCAAAGCCCCAGTAGATAGTTGTATGTCATAGCTGCACATCCTTCTAGTTGCTGTGTGTGGGACGCGGCCTCAGCATGGCCGGAGAAGCGGTGCGTCCGTGTGCGCCCGGGATCCGAACCCCGGGCTGCCAGCAGCGGAGTGCGCGCACTTAACCGCTAAGCCACGGGGCTGACCCATTAAAATATGCTTACTTGTGATAATGATTTAGAATTATAGTCAGCATGGTGGAGTGGAAAGAGTTCAAGTTCGGGAATGAGACAGACTTTGAATTCTGGCTCTGCCATTATTAGCCCCATGGTTATGGACAGATTAACTTCCCTGAGGCCGTTTCCTCATTTCTGTGTCAAAGGATTGTTGTAAGGATTGAGCTTTGCAGAACGCCTAGCCCAGTACCTGACGTGTGGTTGGTGCTCGATTAATTTTAGTGGTCCTTTCCTTTAAAAGAATGAAACAAATTCTTTGCTGGCTGTTGATAATGATGTGAAATAGTTTACACTTCTGCACATTTATTTCTGATAACCTAGAAGAACTCTATATAAAATGAGACCATGTTCTGTATTCTAGAAAATTGAAAGACTAAAATCAGAGCTCCATCTGCTGGATTTCCAGGGGAAGCAACAGAATAAGCATGTGTTCTTTTTTGACACCAAAAAGGAAGGTATGAAATGTTTGAAGGTTTCTGGGACAGTCCAGCATATTGGTCTGTGTTGTTTGGTGTTAGAGACAGACAGTGCCTTAAGGATTGTCTTGACTTTTAGTTGAACAGTTTGATATTGCAACTCACCTGCGAACAGCCCCGGAACTAGTCGACAGAGTCTTTAATAGACCCAGAATAGAGACCTTGCAGAAGGAGAAAGTGAAAGGAGTTACGCATCAGACTCGACTTAAGGTAATTTTCTCCGTTTTTCTTCAGGTCTGAGTTTAGGGGCATCGAGCTTCCTTTTTTTGGCCTCTGTATTTACTGTGATTCTTTGTGGAAAACTCTTTTAAGTTCTCTTAGAAAAGTGGAAGGAAGGAGGCTTTGACGATAGGGATGGAAGTGGAGGAGGGTTCCTTGGTTTCTCACATTGGAGGCTGTGTGGCACAGTGGTCAGGAGCTGAGGTGCTGGCCTTTACATCTGCCTTTGAATCCCAGCTCTGACCCTGGGCTTTGTGCGTTCAGTGCTTGAAGGGATGCCAGCAGTTTTAAAATGCAGAGAAAAGAGGGGACCCTGAAGATGAAGGGATGTGGTATCCTTTGATATCAAAAAGTCTTTCATATTGTGCATTTGTACCCTAAATTTTGTATTGTCTTTTCCTTATGGTGCTTTCCATTACTGTAACTGGGTTTGTGCAGAAGACATGCTTTTTCTCAAAGCCTTCTGGAGTTGAACTCTCACTTCTGACTGATTCATTTAAAAAAATGCTGTCAACGTGTTTCAAGCAGACAGCTGTTCTGTTTTGATTTGAATCATTTACACCGCATCAGCTTTGCTTCCAATGTTTAATTTCACAGCAGTTTCTCTAGCTCAGAGGCAGCTAAACTTGCTTTAGTAATATAAATACCCCTAATTAGTTTGACTATATTGGGTAATCCCATAAATTTGACAGTCTGTGCAATAAAGTGAAAACAAAAGCTGTCTGAGGCCACGGCTGTGAGACTGTGCTAGAAGTGGGGAATTGTTTCAGTCTGAGGCCCAGTAATATTCCCCTCTATGTAGATAACACTTCCAGCTGAGGAGCCGGATGACGAGTGTTCTTGTGATAGCCCTGTTTGTCAGTTAGTTGTGTTTTCAATTAGCTGTGTCACTGGCACTTCTCAGGTATTGCGGTAGTCCCTAAAGAGATGGGTGTTCCAAACTCCTGTGTAGAATAGTTCACCAACACACCTTTTGAAAAGATGGGAGGGTTGGGATCTTGCCATTTTTGTCTAGTAGTGTTGTTACTTTCGATTATTTTGTTTAAAGCAAAGTTATTTTTATTAAGAGACTGCTGATGGGTGGATTGCAAGGGAATTTTTAGTGTGTAACTTGGGCTTTAGGAAGTCTGTGGACACCCTCTTCCCACACTGAAATTTTGTGAAAATGGATATATATGTATGTACAAATTTGTACAAACGCATATGTACGTTTATTTCAAGAAAGAATTCAAAGTTTTTATCAATGTCTCAGAGGTTTATGATTCCCCATAGTTTAAGGACCACTGGTCTTAAGGAGTCATCAGCAGTGAGAATTCTCCGGTCAGCTTCTGCTGGAAGAGTCCTGCTCTCTTGAGTTCTGCAGTTCTCAGACACCAGCACATGGCAGGGGGGCCCCTCTATTCTTCTTTACCCGCTTTGTGTAGGGTTTCCAGTACTGGGTCATTCCTGCATCACCTTAGGTAACCGGGACGCTCACACAAAGGTTGAAGCAGCCTAGTGTAGTAGTGGAAAGATTCCTGGGATCTGTGAGACTCTCGGGACAGTCCTGACTCTGCTCCAGGTGAACTGGGTGTCCCTGGGCAAGTCTCCAAGCTTCCGTTCGGCTCTAGGATGTGATGTTCCTAAAATGGACAACTTTATAATGTCTCGTTACGTTGATTCTGGAGTAAGGAGGGAATTGATGAAACCATCTATGCATCTGGGCATAAGCGGATGAAGAAACAGTTTCTTATTTGTTTTTATCCTGTTAATTGTTTTATTGGAAACGTGTGTGTTTTTCTGCAGCGGATCGCTAAAGAGAGGCAGCAGCAGTATAACTGCCTGACACAGCGGATTGAGCGCGAGAAGAAATTGTTCGTTGTTGCACAGAAAATTCAAACACGCAAAGATCTTCTGGTGAGGAGAGAGAGCCGTAGGCTTTCGTTCTTTTTTTTTTTCTTCCTTGTAAAGGTCTTAACTGAGCCTGGATTTCATGTGTGTAAATCAACCCCTGTGAAAATGTCTGCTCCTCAGGGGCAGTGGTTTGAGCCAGTGTCTGTTACCCTGACAGTGTTGAGATGTTCCTTGATTAAGAAGCTAATAAGGGGCTTATTAGTCAGTGCTTTGGAACAGCAAAGGGTAGGATTGGGTAGCATATGAACTTTATAGCTTATGAGCAGCTATCTGTAACATTTAAAGAGGTTAACAAAACAGTGCGTGTCACTCATTGGTGTTTAAAAATAGACAACATCGTGTAGTTAAATAGCAGAGCTAAGGAATATAAGATGCCCCCTTCATATTATTATCATTCTTCTAAATGTCAAATTCTTCAGCTTTGCAGATCATTTAGGTCTGCCCTTCTCAACTGGGGTTCCATGAGAGAATAAGCCCTACAAAAAATGATTTGAATACTTTTCTCAGTTTTCCCAAGAACTTCTCCACAGCGAGGACCATTATAGATGCTCAGGGAGAAGTGGATTCATTGCATCGGGGATGCCTTAGAGTGAGGCTTTGCCTCTTGTGAACTTCGGGAGGGGCTGAATTTGGGGCTTTCAGAAAGGTAGTCGATTAACCTTCCTATTTTAAAAACCCTCTCTTACTCTTTACTGGTAACCTTTGTACTCTTTTTTAGGATAAAACTCGGAAGGTAAAGGTGAAGAAAGAAACAGTGAACTCCCCAGCTATTTACAAATTTCAGAGTCGTCGAAAACGTTGAAGTGTTACAGATAAGCCTTGTCATTCCGCACGGAAAAGAATTCTGTTTTTTTTCCCAGTAACTTCAAATTCCATTAGTCTAGATGACCTGGTTTTCCTGTTTGTAACCAAAATTTTTTGTGGCTCTGACATTTGATATGAACAACATTGAAGCCCCTTCCCCCGTCTTACTGTTTTTGGGTTGTGAAATAGGTCTTTTTTGTATATACTTACATTTTTTTCATTATGAAAGTTATATAATCTCGTTACAGCAAATTTGGAAAATAAACGAGTTCATCGCTAGTCCCAGTACTTATTCAAGAACAACAAATAATGATCACGTACTTACACTGCTAGGAGCTAGGGCAGGGGAGGTGAACAGCTACTGTGAGCATTCTGGTTCCCTTCCTCCATTTCGTGAAGGTGTGCACTGGTTTTTGTGTCTTGTAGTTGTAATTATAGTAAACAATTTCATAGCCTACTTTTTTCGCTTACTATTAAATCGTTAGCTCTTTTCCGTTTTGTTACATCATTAAATTTTTAAAAAGTAATATATGCTCATAGTAAAAATTAAAATAAATATTGCTTTTAATGTTTGCATAGTGTTTCTTCCAGTGGGTAGACTGATTTTACCCTCATCCATTCTTTCTTTCTTGGATATTCAGGTGGTTTCATAAGGTAGCCAAGGAGGAATTTTTTTCTTTTCCACGTCACAGCTGCAGATAGAAACCTTTAGAACTAGGAACCCACAGGGGCACCTATTTATTGATGCAACTCAAATCAGAACAGACCTGGCGTCTGTCCTTGCCCTCTGCGCTCCTGGCCGACTCCTGAGTCCAGGGCTGTTCCCAGGCTTGGTACAGGCCTTCTCTCCGGAGATACAGACCTCAGAGTGTGTGCAGTGGCTCCCTTCCCTTCCCAGAGTCTCGCCCTTCCCTTACCTGCCCGTATAGGGATAGGCTGAGCCCAGTCGGGACAGGACTGAGCATGCCTAGAGCAAATGTGGGAGGAGCAGGTTTCTGGGAGGCTTGCTGACGCCTCACCCCTGGAGGGGGAACAGCTGTGCGTGGATTTTAAAGATCAAAAAAAAAAGTCATTAAAATTTAATAAGTTCCCATGACTGCTAGGTTCCTGTACAAAGCCTGAAGTGAAAGCCTTAGATATACTCCTCACCCCTACCCTGTGGGATTCAGATCTGGGGGCCCTGGAAAATAGGAAGAAAGGCCAGAGGAATAGAAGCCAGCAGTTTTTCCTTCAGGAAGGAAGTGCTTCCCAATCTGTGTGAATTCCCTTCTGAGGAGGGGCTGAGCTGAGTAGATGTTGATAGTCTTATGACATAGGCGCCTGGGGACTTGAGTCCCGAGCCAGAGAAGGGACTTGTCATGTGGGTGTTGGACAGAGGAGTGAACAGATCAAGCAGCAGTCTGTTCCAGGGACAGAACAGCCGATACTGCTCCTCTGATTCTCTCCCTTGCCCCTGCTGGGTAGGAAGGTGGGAGGAGCGTGAGGAGTATACCTAAATGTCTTCTCCTGAAGCACACGCTCACACAAAGGTGCATACACTTTACGGGCTCTCACGTCAATAGATGCACACGGCACGTACCCCTCAGCCCTCACAAACACAGGCGCGTGCACATCCAGATACCCTCTGGTACACGAGCACACCACCAGGGTTTCACATAGACAGATGATAACCACAAACATACCACCAGCATTTCATGTACACAGATGATACCCATGAGCACACAACCAGGCTTTCATTTACACAGATGATAGCCATGAACACGCCACCAGGGTTTCACATACTCAGATGATACCCACGAGGACGCCACCAGGGTTTCACGTACACAGATGATACCCACACGAGTCCTCACATGATATCTAGGTACACAGTGATGCTTGAAGAGGCTTGTGCACAGGCCAGGCCACATGGAGCAGGAAAGACCATCCTCTTGGAATTCCAGGCTGGAGGTAATCAGAACTATGAGGGGATACAGCTACGGGTCTTGAATTGCTGTTAAACTGAGGGCTGTCTCTGAGGCCCAAGGTTTCTAAGGGAAGAGATTGGCTGCCCCTTGTGATTAACCCAAGACAGAGGCTCCAGCCTCATGGGTCCCGAAAATAGGCCAGGTCTTTGAAGCTTTGGTGCTCAGTGGGGCCTCAGGCTCCTGGCTCATTGCTTGGGAAGGGGACAGACTATTGCTTCCGTATGATCCACCCCTCCAGGCCCCGCAGGTGGTTAGGGCTCTTGGTGGCAGCCTGCTCTGGCTGTGCCAGGGGAATGCGGGCAGCCTGTGGAGGTGGAGCGTTTCTCTGAGTCAGAACTCATGTGGTTCAGGTCTCCTGTACAAAGCAATACCCTAAAGCAGCAGCTATGTGGACGACATGGATCCCCCAGGTCTCTCCAGCAGAGAACCAACCAGCCCGGTTCAGTCATAGTCCTTTGCCACCTCTTAGGGCCCTTCTGATGGAAGCAGGCGAGTGTCAAGCCCTAGCTTTATTCTTGAATAAAATCTTGTGACTCCAAAGGGAACTGATTTCTGGCAACAGGGTGGGAAAGGGCCCAGTAGGTGGAGCTGCTGCCCCTTCACTGGGGTTGGTTCTCAGGGTGCTGGTGTCCACCTGCCTAGCACACTTTGCTTCTGCCGAAAGCATCCTGTCCTCAGCATCCTGTACTCCGTAGATGCTTAGCAGGTATTTGTTTATTGGATTTAATGCATAGGGGAGAGCTCTTGTGAAAAATGACTTTCCTCATCTCCACTCCCCCAGCTTGATATTAGTGGCCCTGAGACAAGGACTGTGCAGGAAGGGGCTTTCCCCTCACATTTCTAGTGGAGACCATGGAGGAAGCATGTCTTGGAGTCCCAGGGTGTCCAGAAGGTGGATGTGGTAGGGGGCTCCCCACATACAGTTTCGAGTGTTTATAGCCTGCTGTCTCTACCCATGCTGGTTGTGGGACAGTGAACAATTAGAGCTGCGCACCCTCTGGGGAAGGCAGCCAGCAGACGCAGACTCACTCTGCCTACCTGTGGAGGCCGGTGAGGCCAGGGCCTGTTGGGACTTGAAAGAGTGAGGCAAGTGGGTGTATGGTTCTGGCCGCCCTCTCTCAAGCTCTCCCAGCACATCAGTTCACAGAGCCTCACGCACAGGGTGTTAGGGAAGGGCGGGCCGAAGCTTGGGTGGGAATCCTGGCCCAGAGCCTCAGGTGAGTGGAAGAATTGGGGGTGGACCTGAAATACCGAGTTCGGGTTTCTTGGACTTGCACAGCTGCCTTCTGAGGTCAGAGGGGGCACTCTCTCTTGCCAGCCAGGTCACGGGGGCTCCCGGCTGGCAGGGCTCTCACCCACCTCCATGGGTCTGTCTCAGCAGAAAGTGCAGGGAAGGTTCAGAGAGAAGCTATGAAACTACTACCAGGGGCAGGGTAGCCTTTCTCAAGTCCGCTTAGAGGTAGGAGGCTCAAGTGGCTGCCCAGGTCGTGCTTCTGCTTGTTCTCCTCTCCTAAACTGCTCTGGTCAGAGGGAAAACATCCCTCCTGCTTCTTCAGACTCCCTGTGAGGAATCTCCTTGTTCCTTATTCCTGGATCCATCATCATCACATTGGGAAGTGCTGTCTCATCTGTCTCTCTCCTAACCAGTTTGTACCTAGTTCTCTCTGTCCAGTCTTGTCTGCTTCACTGGATGGCCCTAGTAATGGCAATGGCCATTTCCTCTCTCATGTGAGGGGAGCAAATGGCTTGGTGCCGGGGCAGTGGTACAGTCCTGAGCCCTCTGCTTTGGCGGGGCAGTGGTAGAGGCTGGTCCAGAACAGAGACAAGGACCCAGCTATTTCTAGGCAAGAGGAGTTTATCTGGGGACTGCTGTGTTTGAGGTTGAGGGTGGGAAGGAAGCCCTTTCCTTTCCCCCTGTCGTCTGTCACCTGATGGCCATACTCAGATCACAAGTGTTAATGAAATTGTGGTGCCCTGGAGGCAGCTGGGCCGCCCCCCCTCCCTGAATCAGCCTGACTCATTTACAGCTTTCTCCCAGTTACCCCAAAGGCTTCTCTCTGAGGTGACAAATGTGGGGGGTTGGTTTCAGGTTTCATGTTTTCACATTACTGGGTGGAAAAAAAAAAACCTTTCCAAACCAAAAAACCAGCTTCTACAGCAGAAACAACGTGTCCCGAGAGCACTGAAAATTTCCCCATCCTCTTTCCTCAGCGGCTCAGCAGAGAGACCGGAGATGGAGGGGTTAAGAGGAGGGGGTTGGAGCCAGGCTGAGCAGAGTGTCGGGGCAGCCCCTCTGGAGGTGGCGGCACTTGCCTTCCTGCTCGAAGGCAGGGGAGGACTGCGGGGCCCTCTCGCTCTGGAGCCTGTGGTCTCCAGTGGCCAGCAGTGGATTGCCAGGGCGCTGGGACAGTCAGCTCAGGGTGGGCAGGGGCCAGGGAGGAAGCCCCTATCTCGCATCTCTAGCTAATTTGATCCCAGGAGGTCGGGGGCAAGTGTCCCTCCCTCAGAGTGGGCTCTTTAGGTGGAGTGGTAGGTGGGAAGATGCAGGGTCCATCTGGCACATGGAGACTGGGGGGTGCCACCCACTCCTGTTACTGGCTGGTAGTGTTATAAACCATCCCACCCCCCGACAGGGGCAGATGGCCCCCATGGCAGATGGAGACTAGGCCATCAGTGGCTGGATGAGCTTTCTAGACTCAGCCTGGCCTCCCTGGCTAATAAGACAATCCAGAGGGACAGTGACAGGGCTATGAGTGTGTGTGTGTGTGTGTGAGAGAGAGAGAGACAGAGTCTTGCCCTTGTTGGGCCATTCTGGGGGAGAAGTAAAGAAGGAACCCCAGATGGAGTCAGTGGATCATGGGGGCATACCTAAGTGTGCCATGTGGTGGTGGGGGGAGTTGCTCAGGGCCCTAACACTGCCCACCTGCCCGGGCTCCCGAAGCTGCCTGGTTAGTTCTCCAGTGAAGGGGATGGTCCCTGGGGTAGGAGTCTCCACGGCAGCTGGAGCCTGGTGGCCTTGATGCAGACCCCCTACCAGGTCCCTGGAGCTCAGGGCCTGGGCAGTGGCTCCTCCCAGAGGATGCGCCCGTTTATTATGTGCTCGGGCTCCCTTACTGCGCAGGCAGGCAGCGGCCTTCATTAGTGGAGGAGCTGGGGTCTGTTTTGGCTGCCTCATCAGCATCAGTGAACTGCGTCCCTGCGAGATTTGATACAATTTAATTAACCTAATTAAAAGCTCTGATTGCAGAGATGATTGGGGTAGCGCCAGCAGCGACTGCATATTTATAATGAGCTGCAAGGTGTGGGACCGCAGCCAAACGCCACGCATCCTAATGAGCGGGAGCCGGGAGCCAGGGAGCGGGAGAGGGAACGTTTATTTTTGGCAACAATGCCCAGTTCCTCCCTGCCAGGGAGTCAGAGACCCAGGGAGCAGGGATGGACCTGCCCACCTGGCTCTTCTGCGAAAGGTGGAAGCAGGAAGGTGTGCTCCCCACGAGATCTTGCACCTCTGGACGCCCACATGAACACACAATGCTCGTGTTTTCTGCTTGCAGAGTCGGGGGCTGGGACCCTAGCAATGCACTTTTCCTGTTTCTCTCCATCACTGGGAATCAGGGGCTGCCTTCTGAACCACGAGCCCTGGTCTGAGGTAACAGCTCCGCAGAACCACCTTGATTTCAAGACTTCCGCCTGGGCTGTTCTCTCAAACTTGCCAAGCAAGATCCGAGGCTGACAGGATTAGCTGAAAGGCTGGGTGGGGGTCAGAAAAGGGGTCTGAGTGTCCAGGAGACCCAGGTGAGGATCTGGGGCCTGGAGCACAGAGGAGAGATGAGAAGGAGAGATGAATCTCCAGCTCATCCTGGAGCCCCATTTCCTCGCTTTCTTCTGAGGACCCTGCCCAGAGAGGGCTACCTCCCCTGGACTCGCTTCTCTTCTCCCATTGCCTCTGTCTGGGAGTCTCGGTTTGTCTGACTCAGCGTTTCCGCTGTAAATCACATCTAATAATAACGAGAGTGAGAGCTGTGGCAGAGATGCTGTGGGTGAAGGGGGCACCAGTGAGGAGGGGCACACTGCCCAGGTGCAGAGGGGTGTCAAGCAGGGAGGGAGTCTAGCCTGGCAGGAATGGGGGGCTGGGCTCTGGAAGCCACTGTCAGAGGCCTTGGGGGGAAGAGGGTGGGAGCAGTCCTCCCCTCCCGACCCCCATCCCCGCTCAGAGCTTGTGTGGGTCATGAGCTCAGCCGGGCTGGCCCAGCCCCGCAGTGCTCTGAGTGCCGCTGGGACAAGATGAGATCTGCCCGCAGCCCACCTTGCAGAGCTGCCGCTGTTTAGTTCCCTTATCAATCTTCTCTGTGGGTTTAATCATCTCTCTGTCATTCCGCTGGGGCAGCCCTCCCCTTATCGGAGTCCCGGCTTTCCTCCAGTCCCCCTCCCCCAGATACAACCATCTTCCCGGACCTGATTCCCTAGTAGGAGACAGAGGGTGGGCCACAATGGTTTTGCCCCAGGTTTAGTCTCAGTGGCGTGGGCAGGGTCCTTGTTTTTGCGAGGAGTAAGTAGCAATTAGGGGAGGGTAGAGGTGGTGCTGGCAGAGAATCTGTCTTATCTGTGTCCCCAAGATCTTTGGCTCCATTCCAGACTGCGTAGGACAGGGGTCTAGAGGTTGGTCGTGAAGTCCTCTAGGCCAGATCCAGGAGATTCTTGTGTAGGTGCAGTAGTGGCCATCCCTTCCTTCGTCCTCCCTCTGCCAGCCCCTTGGGAGCCGCGTCCACCCACAGCCGTTCATCCAGCCAGCGCTGGCCTCTTCCCCTGGGTGGGTCCTGTGGGGCCAGGCCCAGTGGAGCCTTGTGGGCTCAGGGGCCCGTGGGCAGGAACCACGAGCCCACAGCTTTGCGTGCATCTTGGGAAAGAGGGTGCCCAGGAGTCAATGGAGCCTGTGTTGTGGTCCAGGCTGGCAGCCAGGGCGCAAGGGGCTCTGGGTCCCATCCCAGTGCTGACGTGCAAGGTGACCTTCAGGGCAACTCTTCTGCCGTCTCTGCTTCATTCCCTTTCCCTCCAGAGCATTTGGGGAATGGGCAGGGAGGGGGTGGCATGGGATGGTATATGTGCCCCTTAAAGGGAACACAAGAAAGAGGTCCCCTCCTCTCCCTGCTTGCCATTCCCACCCAGGCACTTTCAGTGCAGATGGAAAGCCCGCTCCTTCCCATTTCTCAGAAGGGAATGGAAAGTCCCAAAGAGGGATAGGATTGGGCTGAGCATCACCCAGCTTGTCCTCAAGGTGGGGGCGGAGAGACCCTCTGAGAGGGTCCTCTCAGGAGGGGACCCCAGGTTCTGGGGGGGCATTGACTAGTCTTGGGCTGGAGGGGGCTTGTCCAGTTCAACCCAAGGCTGGGCTCTGTAGCACAATGGTGTGTTGATGAGGCTTTGGTCCTGGTCTCACATGACCCGACGGGGGTGGATGGACCGCACGTGGCTGAGCTGCCTGGGCTGACCTTTGGTCGCTGGCTAGGGAAGAGAGGAAGCCATGAAGCTCCCCTGCCCACTCAAGGCCCTGGGCACCCTGCCACCCCTACCCCAGGAATCATCCTCTGGGCACACACACTCTGTCTTCCCCTACCTTCTTCTTTTAGCTTTTCTCTTTGCTCCAATATGTGTGTGTGTGTGTATATTGTGTGTGAGAGTGTATGTCTGTGTGAGTGTGAGCAAGGAGACGCTCAGAGGATGGACAGTGAGAGAAGAAACCCCCCTTATGGGTTCTTTCCAATCAAAGATGAACCGAGTTTCTTCCATTGTGGGGACAACACGAGGGTAAGGCCAAAATGTACATGCGTGTGTGTCTATGCGTGTGTTCATGGGCACAGTGGACACGTGTGTACACGTGGAGGGCAATGCCTCCTACCCTGCCTTGTCCTATGACCTATGTCCTCCTGTGGGAGGAGGTGACTTCTGTGGTCAGCATCTTCCAGCTCAGACTGGAGCCACACCACCCCTCTCTGGCACAGGGCCAGAGGGTCACTTTCAAAGGGCAAAAGGAGGACTTTTGGGGAGTTGTGTTAATTATTGTAATCAATTGAATTAACTAAAAATTACCATTCAGTGAGGAGGCAAGGCATGCACGTGTGCGCACACACACACAGTGAGAGTTATACACAGACAAGTGTACACAGAGGGAAAGCCGAGATACAGAGAGACAGGGATACACACACGGGCACATGATTCTGGAAGGCTGTTATCTGTTCTTCCTCTTCTTTCTCACCAAGATGCTAAGGTGGATGTAGCAAAGGGGGTTATCTCCAAAGAATCTTTCCCTTAAGTCCCCAGAGAGTGGGGGGCCAGGGCCTCTGAGGTGGGGCAAGCCAGGACAAATGACTTGATACAGCACGTCCTGACTCTGTTACATAACTTTACAAATATTACGTGAAGATTTTTTAATGAGTTTTCCTTTGTTGGGAGCCCCATCCAATTTTTTCACTAGGGCTAGTCTACCCCAACACCCCCTTGGTGGCCCTTGGGAGTATGTGGAGGGAAGTCAAATTCCCAGACCTGGGATTAGTTGGGAGTGGGGGCTCAGATGCCGGCATAGGGAGGGCGTGGGTGAGAAGGGGACAGCAGGCCCCTCACTCATTCTCCGGGCGTCTCTCAAATTAACAGCTTTGAGTGGTTTGGCCCAGCAGTTTTCTGGATACTCCTCCCTCCCTCCCTCTGTTCCCTTTTTTGCACCCTCTCCCCCGATCTAGTCCTATTAATCCCATTGAATGCTGGGGCATATAGTACGGGAATGGTCCTTAGCAGTGAAGCAGAAAGGACAGAGCCTGGAGGGGATGGGGTGGAGGGACAGAGCCTGGGAAGGAGGCTGAGGCTGAGGTTGGCGTGGGGCACAGGGGGCTGTGGCTGAGGTCGGACCTGGGATTTGAAGTTGAGCTGAGTTGAGCATGGACTAAAGTGAGTTTGTTGGAGGTTGAGTTGGCAGGGCGTCTCTTTCAGCCTTGACAGGATTCTGAGAAGCCTATTTTTGGAGTCCAAGGCAGATGTTCTCCCCCATGAAGAGAATGTTTGGTGTCTGCTCTACCCTTGGAGGGGCAGGACAGGTCCCCTCCCCCGTTCCCCTCAGCTGAGCAGAGTCATACATCACCAAGGGGCCGGGGCTCCCTAGATGTATTGCCCTAATACGTCGCTATAGCAACCCCACTCTAATCCTGCATTATTCTAATGTGGTCCCCCTCCCCACTGTGATGTATAGCTTGGGTCTCAGAGCTGCGAGGCCTCTTCTCTGGGTCTGCTCCAAGTACCCCAGGGATGGGTGGGTCAGAGGCCGGCCTGGCTTCCTCGGGTCCTGTCTTGCTTCTCCTCTCCCTGTGCGTGGGATCCTTTGCGGAGGTGGGGTCTGGCCCATCGGCCCACCCGCCTGCCTGCCCAGAGAGGGGAAGCGGCAGGCCATGTGTCCTGGCCCTGGCACACGAGCGCCTGACGCACCGACCCACGCCAGCCTGCCTGGCCTGGGGACCTGCGGCCTTGGGGTTGGGGGCCAGGGCAGGACAATGGCTGCATTCCGGCTGTCAGCCACAGGCCCCCCATTGTTCCTGTGGACACTGCCTGCTTGAGGGCCTCCATTCTGGCCCTCACCCCGCGTGGGGCGTAGGATGCTCCCTGGACCACTCCCCCGGGGACCATAGAGGGGTGATTCATGGGGTGGCCAGGGCATAGCAAGCCCCAGCTGTGCCCAGATTCTGGGGGGCAGGAGGGGGAGGCGACTGAGGGTTGTTTGTGTCAGGGGAGGTGGGGGGGTGGAATAGCCAGGGGGCTCAGGGCTGTGGACACTAACTACGTCATCTCCTACCCCTCCTCATGTGTGGGCCGGTGAGAGAGGCCCCATTGTCAGAGGGGCAGGCCCACCCAGGCTGGAAGGGAGGCAAGAATTGAGAAGGGCCACCCCAGAGCTGGGAGGACCCATAGACCACCCCTCACACTGCACTAGTGGGGACATTGAGGTCCAGAGAATGCAGGGACTTGCTCAAGGCCACATAGCTAGGGGACGACAAGCCTGGGTCCAGAGCATTCCCCAAATCTCCCTGGTGCTCAGATGCTCCTGCCATTTCTGGTAGAAAAACTGAGTTCCAGCGGTGATTTTCAGCCTTGGCAGAGGTCGTTCATGAGCTCCTTCCTCTCCCCCACTTCCTTTGAAATCCCTCTAGTTTAGGTCAGCACCTGGTATCCCTGGAATGAGAAATTAGAGCTAAAAGGAGTCCTAGGGCCATGCAGAGGCCACACGGACTACATCTTCTGTAGGCCCTGAAGAAATGAGTGGGGCATGGAGGTTCCCAGTGCTCTAACACACAAGATTCATAGATGCAACAATAGAATTCATTGTTTCCTCCCAAATGGTGACCTCATTTGGGCTCTCACATGCCTGCCCTAGATGACTGAGAGGTAGGAAGAGAAGAGGCTAGTCCAGGAGTGTTTTAAGGACGGGGGACTGGTCTTATTTATCTCTGTGTTCCCACTGCTCAACATAGGGCCTGACTGTTAAGTTGGATGATGGATGAGTGGATGGATGGTGGGTGGTTGGGTAGATGGATGGATGGATGGATGGGTGGTTTAAGAGTGGTTGAGGGGGCCGGCCCAGTGGCGCAAGCGGTTAAGTGCGCGCGCTCCGCTGCAGCGGCCCAGGGTTCACTGGTTTGGATCCCCGACGTGCACCGACGCACCGCTTGGCAAGCCATGCTGTGGTGGCGTCCCATATAAGGTGGAGGAAGATGGGCATGGATGTTAGCACAGGGCCGGTCTTCCTCATCAAAAAGAGGAGGATTGGCAGATGTTAGCTCAGGGCCAGTCTTCCTCACAAAAAAAAAAAAAGTGGTTGAGGGTTGCATGTATGAATGGATGAGTGGATGGGTGGGTTGATGGATGAATGAATGTTTGCATGGATGGGTGGGTGGGTTGATGAATGGATGGGTCCATGGATGTAGGAATGATGGATGGATAAATGAGGGAATGTCCATTTCATATATTGAGGTTCAGGGATGACAAATGACACAACTTGGGTCATACTAAGGATCAACAGTGGAGTGAGGCCTAGAGCCAGGTACCTGGGCCCCACCTTTGAGGCTGGGATGCCCTGGGTTTGGTGGTTAACCTCTGGTCACCCTCTGGGCAGGGTTGCAGTAGAACCAGGAGCCAGCAGAACCTGGGACCTGAAGGAATCTATAGTCAAATGAATCTCATAGTAGGTAGCTCCGTGTGGTCTAGGGGCCTTGACTCCGAGTTGAATCTTCTGGCTAGAGTCAAAGTGGAGAGGTGGGAGACCACTGGTGAAAGGGTCCTGAGCAGGGCAGGAAGAGGCAGGAAGGTTCAGGAAGGGGGAATGAGTGGGGTCTGAGGGTGCTGGTGCTGAGTGGCTTTGCCTGTTTGGGATCAGGCCCTGAGCCATGAGCCCCCGAGGCAAACCTCCACTCATTCTTCATGACCCAACTTAATGCTACTACCCTCTATGGGGCCTTCCCTGATCCTCTGGGTGCTGTCTCCCCAGAACCCAGCGCAGAGCCTTAGCACTTAGAAGGGGCTCAGTGCACATTGTTGGGGGCATGGGGTTGCCAAAAAGAGGCAGAAGGGGGGAATAGGTTGGAAGACTGCACTTGCCACTAATTTTCTGGGTTGTGTTGAGTCCCTCAACATCCTTGGGCCTCCATTTCCTCATCTGTGGACTGGGGATGGAGAGCTTGAACTTTTCTTTCCAGAATGGCTTTGAAAATGAAGAGAAATAATTCTGGGGGGAAAAAAAGCACTACACATTATTTTTCTGCACTGCTTCAGGCCAGCAATAATATAATAATATATATTGTATATATGAAATTAATTTTATAGCTAACATTTAACATGCACTTAGAATATGCCAGGCTTTCTTCTAAGTGTTTATGTATGTCATCTCTCACCTAATCCTCACAGCAATCCTACCAGGCTGGTACTATCATTATCTTCTTTTGACAGATGAGGAAACTGAGGTATGGAGGTCGTAAGCATCTCGCCTAAGGGTGCATGGGTAGTAGGTGGTGCAGCCAGGAGGAAAGCCTGGGCAGACACCCGGGCCCACATCTTAATCACTGTGTGTGGCTGCTCGGTACACAGTGCTCTGAATGGACGCATCAGGAGGGTTTCCTGACTTTGTTGATCCCAGGCAACTCCTCCAACTTCCTTGAGCCTCACGGGATTTACCTGATTGCTGGGTGGTGGAGAGGGATGCAGATCCTAGCCAATTAGCTCCAATACCCTTGGTCCCCACTTCTCTCTCCAGCCCAGTCCTGAGTTCTGGAACCCCCTCTGCTTTGGGCACATACCCCAAGCACTGGACACTGCTGTTCACCCCAGCAGGGAATGTAAAAATAACACGGACTCGGGTGTTAGGAAAAATGAGTTTTATCCCAGGTTCTATCATTAACTAGTCTTGCTGCCTTGGACAGGTCACTAAAACTCTCTGGGCACCAGTTTCCTCATCTGCAAAATAGGAATAATTAATGTGAGATCATGAAAATAGAGCACAAAGTAAGTGCTGGATAAGTATTATGTCGGAGTGCCTTGGACAAAGTGGGGTCTGTAGTAGAAGTTCATTACATTTTGGTTTTCTTCCCCATTCACTTGTTTTCATGCAATGTCCTGCCCAGGCCCCACAATAAAACAGCTTTCATTCATTCATCACCTACTTATGCTAAGTGCTCTAAGTACATCATCCCACTTAATTCTCGAAATAGCTCTATGATGTAGGAACTGCCATTGTCTCTGTATCAGGAAACTGAAGCACAGAAAGGGTAAGTAGCTGGCCTAAAGTCATGTAGCTGATAAGAAGTGGAGCCAGGATTTGTACCCAGGTCCGTCTGGTCTCACAGCCTCTGCGCTTTACCATTTTGCTCTCTGCCTCCCTGGAGACATGGAGAGCTTCCCCAGAGACTTTGATGACGATGGGAGAAGGCAGGTGACCCTCAGTGGTCGGAGGGGGCCTTGCTGGAGGGCCAGATCTGTCCGTGAGCTGATCAGGTCAGCTCTAGCAGCTTCTGCGTGAGGGGAGCACTCCCTCTTCCCCAGGCCGGCCAGCCCCAGGGAAAGGCCAAGGACCACGACAATTTCCCACCCTAAGCAAACAGAACAGTAGCAGTGCCGGGTCCAGGTCTGCTCCTGTTCAGAGCTGAATAATCTGGAGCCTTTGAAGAAGGATTTCTGAAAAGCCATCAGGAGTGAATCATTGACTTAGGGAGGCGATGAATCAACGGGGAGTTCATAAAACGGCAAATGAATCGGGTGTGAGAACGACAGAGCCACTGCTATTCCCCAGAACCCTCCGGGGACAGAGATCCGAGAGAAAAGAAATAAAAATAACACGGGGCCTTAATGCCTGCTACAAACCCGAGTAAGCCCCTCCTTCCATGTGGAAAGACAGAGGGGACAGAGGGATGAGACCCGCTGGTGGGTGAAGTGGGGCCACAGGGAGCCTCCCCAGGCCCTCCCGGCTCCCTGAGTCCAGGCTGCAGGTGCAATTAGCAAATGCCTTTTCCCCTTCTTTTCAGAAGCCCTCACAAGAAAGAACACTGATTTTGACGAACACCCAAAATAATGTGAGATCAGGCACCATGCATTATGCATGAGGTCTGATTTAACATGAACATTATTTCTTGTGTACGAGACCATATGCCTCCGTGCTGTCTCTGCAGCCTAATAATACCCAGACCCACCCTGGTCAGGCTCAGCCAGAGACATGTCCACTGTGTGTGTGTTTGGGGGGGCTGAAGAAGGGCCCTTCTGGTAGTTAGCTCATCTGAGGGGAACCCGTTCAGATGCCCTGGAGGTGGGTGGGAGGTGGATTGTGCCCCCGGAGAAACACCAGGGAGCTGGGGGTGGGTGTAATTGTATGAAAGTGCCAGTGTGTGTGTGTGTGTGTGTGAGACATCAGGAGCCCGTGACTAGGTGATGCTGGGTTCATCGGGTGACGATGTGGGGACATGTGCATAGCTGAGGTTTTACTGCACAAGACAGGGGTAGATCTAATTGCTGTGTGTGTTTGTATATATACACGCATATGTACGTGTGGGGGTGTGTGTTTAAAAAATAAGATCACACATACATACAAACACACAGCCTAACTTTAATTATCTGAAGGGAGCAGGAGAGATCTGGGAGGAGCTGAGAACAATGATGGGCAGGGATGTGTTTGGAAAGCGGTTTGTGGGGTAAGTGATTGGAAAGCCTGAAAGAAAGGGACACTGTCAAATGCTGCAAAGGATGGTTGTGCGTGTTAAGTCATATACTACAGGTGCCAGGTGCCCAGTGACTGTGGAGAGCTCAGTGCCAAAGACCACAAAGCAGGTATTGGACAGCCAAACAGTGGTATGGGTGTGACCACGAGTGAGTTAGCATGTGTGTGAGTGAGCAAGATGGCGAGAGCATGCACTGGGGTTTTAGCTGGTTGAGAGGAAGAGTGATGGGAATGAGTGTGAGTGGGAGAGAGACAGAGGAGATAGCTGTGCTGGCGAATTTCCGAGAATGGCTGTGGGAATGGGTGTGGCGGTAGATGGAGAAGGAAGGATCATGGGCAAGCCTGTGTGTGTGTGTGTGAAGCAGGATTGCTTCCTTGGAGGTGACAGTTGCCTCTGCTCTACCTGGCAGCCCCCACAGAGCAGCCAACTTGAAGCTGATTTTTTGGGGGGATGCTCAGCTGCGAGGTGGCCCTAGTGGCTGCTGCCATGTCTCAGCTCAGGAACCAATAGAGGGCAGTCCTCCCACATGGAGGTCTCAAAGGCGACAAGGGGAGCCCTGAACGGCAGGCCAAACACTAATTCCAGGGCCTTCAAAAATGCCCAGCAGGGACAAGATTGACGGCTCCTCTGGCTTTGGTCACTAAGCAGGAGGTTCCCGATGAATCCTCTTCCCTGAGCTTAGGGGGAGCAGCTGGGCCAGATAACCGACCTCCTCTTTCTCTGCCCCCTGCTCAGGTGGGTCTCCTTTCTGGAGCTCAAGCCTTGCTGGGGAAGCCTGGGCCCTGGGTGCGTCACTAGGGGCTTGACCGTCTTACATGCAGGCCCAGAGCCTCTCCAGAGTAGACTTGATTCCCAACAGCTCTAAGTGGGCAGCTGTGGGTGGGGGTCAGCTAGTCCCGTGGATGCCCAAATGAGTCCTGGGTCAAGGGATGATTGCACAGGACCTAAGCCACACAACATATAAGCTAGTGCAACTTCCTGGGGAAGGAGGTGGGGGAGCACACTAGTGTTCTTGAGCTTTAGGGCAGGGGTTTGCTTTGATGATCACAGGTGACCACCATGGCTACCTTCCTTCTTCTTGTGTTGTCCAACCCCGCTCCCCGCCCCCGCCGGCCCTGCAAATCAAAGCCTGAGCAGTGTAGCATGGACTTCCTTTCCCCCCTCCTATCCCTGGGAACAGCTACGGATTTGCAGGCACAGTGATACGTACACAAATTCATACACCAATTCACAGAGGTTCACATGGGGAAAGTGAAGCTCTAACAGAATCTGTGGCTGCATGATCATAAAAAATAATTTTGTTCAAATGAGAAGGGGAGGGAGATGGAATCAGAAAATTCCAAATCTGTTAGGGAAAGCTGGGGCTTCCTTGGAGGTCGATGCCAGGGACATCTGTCTCTCTTGAATGAAAGGAAGTCTAAGGCTCTCAGGTGTGAGCCTGTGTATCCACATACACACGGGATGGAGAAACCGCAGTCAAGTTCACAGCTGACTGTCTTTCCTAAATTGTATTCTATCCAGGGAGTAAGACTCCAGGGCAAAATATTTCTCTCCCTATGGCTGCTCCTTATACAGTCAAATATGCTGCGGTTCCTACCATCACCCCAGGCTGGAAACTGGGGGAAGGAGCCCTGGGGTCTTCTGTGACCAAGGGGTTGGTCACTGAGTAGCTGTCCCAGGCTGGCGTCTCATTAAGCAAAATCCTCACAAAGTGGAATATTATTTTCTTCTGTCCCTCTTCCACTTTCTTTCATGTTTTTGTTCTACTCATCTGCTGCTGGTTCTTGGGAGGCCACATTGTTTTGCTGTTTTTGAGTTGACTCGCTTAAATAAATCCACCCTCTTGTATAGGATTAAGCAGACAATTAGGAAATCAATCAATCAATTGATGTCAGCTGCAGGCAGAGGCCAGCGAAAGGCCGGGTCTTCCCGGCAGCCCTTTCCAACCTCCAAACCTGCTGAAGTTCAGGGCAGCGCTGGCGGCGGGGAGCTCTGAGCTTCATTCGCTTCCATTTCAGGGCCCTGAGGCTGGGACACATCCAGGAATGGAGAAATAAGGAGGGAGTGTGGCAGAGAGTGTGGGACTGCTTCAAAGTTCTGAAATTAGTGGAGCAGGAAATGGGAGGCCAAGGTAGGGTGGCTGGCGGCTCCCGGCCACGCTGTCACCTGGCCACCTGGTAAGTTCCTGGCCTCCTCTTTAAGGGGGCTCACTGGCCTGCCATTATAGGGAATGGCTGGGACACAGGTGCCAATTATAGGGCTAATCGCTCACTAGGCTGGACTGAAGGGGAAAAAAAAGGAGCAGTGAGCGAGCCTTTGAAAACCATGGCGGCTTTTGTACTTGTAGAAGTAATTCCCCCGAGGTTGAGGGGCAGAGCCCAGAAAGTCACCGGGAACTCTCAGCTCAGTACAGTCATTCTGAGGACGCAGCCTGGCCAGTGACAGCCAACTTGGGGGCCTGGGAACACCCCTCTGGGTGCCCGGGATGCTGTTGGCTGGAGCCGAGGCCTCTCACCAGCCTGGACTTGGGCAGCTTCCCTGGTGGGAGAAGGCCACACATACACCCTTCACAAGGGACACACTTTCTCCCCAGTCAAGCGATGTGACTTCAAGCTTTGTCTGCACGAAGAGTAAGAGAAACCTGAGGATTTCTCCTGAGAAGGGACAAGAGCTGCATCTACGGAGGAAACAGCTGTTTTAAAGGAAAAGGAAGTTCTCGACTGGGACACAGGTAGTCTTGGGCTTTGGCCCTAGAACCCAGACCTGCCTCCACCATCCTGACTCTGGAGTCGGGGGATGTTGCTGCTGAAGGCATGAGAAGGGGATGTCTGAGAATGTCTGTGTCCTCCCCAGGTCACGACTGCACAGCCCTGGAGTCCTCCCATAGGCATATGCATCACTCCTGGCTGGGGAGTGGGGAGGGTCCTCTGGGTACCCATCCCTGGAGAGGAGATGGCAAGGCTTTTACAGTTGTGCCCCCTCCTCCCCAAAACAAGTTGGGGCAGTGGTTTGTTTGCAGAGAAGTAGGACTGGCTTTGCCCAAGCAGACAGGCAGGGCTCCCTCCCCAGGCCGACTCAACTCCCACAGGGCCGCTGTCTATGCTGTTAGAACTACCAGTGGATCCACATAGGTTTGGGTACCATTTGTTTGCCGGTGGAGAGCCAGCTAGGGTGGGCTGGTGGGGTCTGATTTGGCTTCCAGCTGCCCCAGAACCTGGAACGATGAAGTTGGCCTGGACCCGACACACAGAGTACAAAGTGAAACCAAAATCAGGAGTTGGGGTGCCGGGTGGAGCGTACAGAGACGCCAGGCTGGTGGTCCAGGTGGAAGCAGGCTTCTTCCTTGGCCGAGAAGAGCAGTCGAGTTGTGCCTGAGGAATGGCAGACCCAATTCGGTGAGGGTGTCCTACGCCCTGGTCAGGTCTCAGGATAGTCTGTTTATGGAAGGGGACACGAGGCAGCTGCATCTTCCCTAACCTCACTCACCTGAGGCTGGGGCCCAACTGTTGCCCAAGTAACAGGCGGTCCTGATACTGGCCTGGAAGAAGGTCTGTGTGGTCACCTTCCTCCAAGATAGTGAGGCCAGAACTTGAGGGGAGATAAGCCAGGGTATCCCATCACTGCACCCGCAAACCAACCCAGCCCTGGTAGTAAAGAGCACAGGACACGGCCCTGGGGTACATGTTTATGTGAGTAATAAAATATTTACTATAACATAAATATAAAGGGAACTTCCCAGTCTACATTTTTTTGCAATAAAGATACAAAGAGAATGCATCAAAACATTGTTCCAAAAAATGAAAATAAAATAACAAAATTTAAATTCAAACAGAACAAGAAATGGAGAAGGGGGAAGCTCCAAACACATCCAGAAAATAAATAGAGATGGGTCAGAAATCTGGAAATCATATTAAAATATCTTTTTCAGATTAGTCGGAGTACAAAATCCTTTAGGATGGGGAGGGAGGGCAACCCGCAAAACCAAAAATAAAAGCCAAGCACAAAATGTTTCTTCTCCCCACCAGTGTGTACATATCTCACATATTTACATGGTTCCCACCTCACCCCAAACTTGGGGAATTGCTCTCCAGGCCTCCCCGAGCATCCTGCATCCCAGGGGGCTGGAAAGGAGCAGACGGAAGCTGCGGGGACTTAGGCAGAAGGTTCTCAGGGAACGGCTTATTTCTACAGCTGGTTAAAAAATATCTCCAACTTTTCCAAGTTTCGTTTGTTTGTGGCCAGGGAGGCAGGGCCCCGCGGGGAGCGGGGTCCCTGCTGTGCGGTGGTCAGTCTGCAGCGGGGCAGAGGCCCCTTACCATCGGGGTGAGAGTGGGAGCGCAGACCCCTCCCGTGCGGCCAGGAACCGAGCTGGAGCTCGGATAAAACGAAACGAAAAATGAACACTCGAATTTTTTTTTTGTTTTTTTGTTTTGCTTTTTTGGGGTAGGGTAGGGGAAGGTAAAGGGAAAAAATAAATTAGGCTAGATTAAAGCTTTGGCTATTTCCTGCTTTATACACAGACGCGGCTCTCGCGGCCTCCCCGCCGGGGCCCCCGATAAATACAGTATACAGCGATTTAAATTAAGGGCGCGGGCGGAGTTAGAAGGACCCCAGGAACCGAGAGGCTCCATGAATAAATAAAAACCGTAAAAAACCAAGCCCAGAGAAAGGGTAAGGGGGATGGGGCGCATCCTTATGGGAGAGAAGAGGCGTGGAGCGAATAAAGTGACAGTCCCCCACCCTCGACCCCCAGGCTTGGGCGTCCGCGCCGGGGAGAGGGATGGGGAACTCTCCTCTCTTCGTCCTCTCTCCCGGGGAATCCCTAACCCCGTACCGCGTTACCTGTCGCTGTGGGGAGGCCGCTGCCGGGATCCGGCCCCGAACAGCCCGGGGGGCAAGGGCGGGGGTCGTCGAGGGGATGAGGGCAGGGAGCAGGCGGCGGGCAAGATGCCCGGGGTGAGTTGGCGCGGTCCGGATCTTCGCTCCTCTCTCCTGGGGCTCGGGCGACGCAGCCTTATCGGCCGTCTTCGCCGCTCGCCGGAGAGGGTCGTCCGGGTGTTTGGTTTTGTTCGAAAGTTTCTGGGCTGTTTGTAAAATCCAAAGCAACCGAACAAAAAGAGTTCAGGCCGCGCGGCGCCTCGCCGCGCGCCGGCGGGGGCCCGGCCCGCGGGGGTCACTGCACCGAGCCGGGCAGTGTGTGGTGGTGGTGGTGGTGCAGCGCGGCCGGTGGGGGTGGCGGGGGCGCCGAGGGCGGCGACGCACCGCCCCCGCCCGGCCCCAGCTCGCCGGGTGCGTAAACGTCGTCCATGGGCGGGTGGCCGGCTCCGGCCGCCGGGGTCATGCGCTTCTCCTTCTGCCGCCGGTTGCAGAACCAGACGCGCACCACCTCCTTCTCCAGCTGCAAGCTGTCGGCCAGGCCCGTGATCTCGTGCGCCGAGGGCTTGGGGCACTTGAGAAAGTGGCTCTCGAGCGCGCCTTTGACTCCCACCTCGATGGACGTTCGCTTCTTGCGCTTGCGGCCCTGTGCTGCGATCTTGTCCAGGTTGGTGGGGCTGCCGCTGGACGAGTCGGTCTCCTCCAGCCACTTGTTGAGCAGCGGCTTGAGCTTGCACATGTTTTTGAAGCTGAGCTGCAGGGCCTCGAAGCGGCAGATGGTGGTCTGCGAGAACACATTACCATACAGCGTGCCCAGCGCCAGCCCCACGTCGGCCTGCGTGAAGCCCAGCTTGATGCGCCGCTGCTTGAACTGCTTGGCGAACTGCTCCAGGTCGTCCGAGCTGGGCGCGTCCTCATCCGAGTGCTCGCCCACCGACGAGCCACCGCCGCCCGCGCCCGGGTGCAGGTGCGCCGCCGCCGCGTGCAGGCCGCCCGCGTGTGCATGTCCGTGTGCGTGTCCGTGGGCACCCAGGTGCGGCGGAGGCGACGGCTCCAGCTGCGCCTCGTGGCCGTCCTCGTGCAGCGCGTGGTGCAGGCCCGGCCCCGCACCGCCGCCGCCCGCCGCCAGCATCCCGGCCAGGCCGCCGCCGCCACCCCCTGGGTAGGCCGCCTGCGCATACAGCCCCAGCGGTTGGGGCTGGTGGCCCCCGCCGGCTCCCGGCGACGGCGACATGGCCGGGCCCAAGTGGTGCCCCGTGCCACCCTGCGCCCATGCCGCGCCCGCGTGGGCCGCCCCCTGGTGCACCAGGCGCGCGTGGAAACCGCCGCCGCCGCCGCCGTCGTCAGCTCGGCCAGTGCCGCCGCCGCCCGCCTTGCCGTGTTCCAGGTGCGGGCCGCCGGCCCAGTCGCCGCCTCCGCCTGCTCCCGTGGGTAGCCACTGGGGGTGCGCTAGGCCCACGGGGTGGCCCGCGCCCGCGCCCAGCCACTCGTGGTGCATCAGCTTCTGCACTTCGCGGTACGCGGCCCCCGCGTGCAACCGCTCGGCGGCCGCCGCCGCCGCTGCTGCCGCCGCGGCGTCCGGGTGCATAAGCGGTCCCGTGCCCCCAGCTCCACCGCCGGGGCCCCGCGGCAGGTACTGCGCGGTGGTGGCCATGCCGCCCCGCGCCCTGCGCCGCGCCGCCGCCGCCGCTCCGCTCCGTCTGCGGGCCCGGCCGCCGCGCTCCGCCGGCTTAAAGCCGGGACCCGCTCGGCGCTCCGGAGCCCCACCCCGCCCGCCGCCCATTGGCTGCCAGCGGAGCCGCCTCCCGCCCCCCGGCCCCTGCCCCCGCCCCCCGCGTCCGCCTGCCGCCCGCCTGGGCCGCCCAGAGCACGCCATTGGGCCTCGCTCCCGGGGTCCCGCGCGCCGGCCGTGCTGATTGGCTGCTGGGGCTTCATTCACTGCCCCCCTACCGTCCGCGTACACACTCACGCCCCGGGGGCGCGGCCGCCACGTGGGGAGTGGCGCGGGGGGTGGCACAGGGACGACTCCCCCGCTCGTCCTGGCTGCGTGGGCCCCGCTTTTCCCCCGCGCTGGAGACTCCGAGCCCGGCGGGTCCCACACTCCACGCGAGCTGAATTCCCGCCCGTCTTCTGCAGGGGCGGCCGGAGGCGGCGGCGAGGATGGCGGGCTCCGGGAGGCGCTCGGGCTCCGAGAAGCAGCTCCGCCCCGCGCTCCTCTCTCCGCAGTGCTGCTGCCGGCGGGCCGGGATTCCCGCGGGTCTCGGGCGGCTGCGAGCGAGGGGCGGCGCGGGTCCCCAGCTCGGTTCCAGCGCGGCTGCTCACCCCGGCCGCCTCGCCTCCCGCGCCTTCCAGCGGGCAGAGAGCTCTCCTCTGCGCGCCTCCCCGGCCCGTCTTGTTTTCCTTCTTCTCCCGCTAGACCCAGCGCAGCAACTCCGCCGACCTCCGCGGCCCTGAGGTCGCGTCGGGCGCGGGCAGAGTCAGATCCGGCTTCAAGTCTGGCGCAGGCTGCCCTTCTCCCGGGCACCGCGACCCAGGTGAGTACCGGGCGGGCGGCTCGAGGCCGGCACGGCCGGCGGCAGTGATGCTGCGGGGAGTCGGGAGCTCCTGTAGCCAGGCCGCGTTCCGGAGGTTCCAGAGTGAGAGAACCTTGAGGTGGAGGAGGCTCTGGGGAAGACGCCACCGACAGGGGTGGTGGACATGCTGGGCCCACAGGTATCTGTCCCAGGCCACTGCCGCCTTCTCGCTCCTTCACCTCTCAGCCTGAAGGGCTCATTGGCCGGGGTCATGCCCCGGAGAAAGTTGTTCTAGGTGAGGAGTGGCATGGACTTGGGGAAGGGCGGCTGGCACTTTAGAAATCCAGCTTGCAGGCCGGGAGCTGTCCAGCCTCGCATGGCGTCCTGGGCTGGAGTTTAACCCGACTTGCCTGGGGCTACTGAAAAGGGAATTGAGATTGAGGAGGCCTTGTTGGAAAAATGAGGCGTGCAATTCGGATACCTCCTCACCCCCCTCTCTTTGAGGACTCCCTGAAGGGTTCTGAGTGGACTGAGACCCCAGCAGCAGCTCTTCTGTGCCTCTAGCCCACATTGGGCTGAAGCTGAGCAGAGCGAGTGGTAGCTTCCACTCTTCCCCACACTGAGGCTTGGCTCCCAGGGAGTCCTCCAGCTGCCAGCCCGCTTCTTTTCTCCCCCTGATCTTGCCTCTGATAGATTCATAGATTCCAGGGCCCTGGGGTCCCAGATCACAGGACTGAGCAGCTGGGCCCTCCTGGGCAAGTCAAGACTGTGGAAGACAGCCTCAGTGTGTGAAGAACAGTGATGGGGACTCAGGTGGCAGCTGCAGTGGGATGGTCCCAAGGGTGGCTGGGGCAGAATCGGCAGTGACAAGGGTCACCCTGGACACAGACTGTGCTCACCCAGGCCCTGAACACACTAGGACCAGCCTCTGGCTAGCCCCCAGGGGATGGAGTAGGACAGGGCAGAGTCCTTGTCTGTCCGTTGGCCACTGTCTTGAGCAGGCTCCTTAGTACCACCCTTGCTGCAGGAGCTGTGACGGAGCCTTGTGTCTGAGCCTAGCTAGGGATGCTGGGCTTTCCTGGACTCTGGCCCAGGAAGTGGTCACTTTGAGGCAGCCCAGGACCTCCTGGTCCACTTGCCTTCCTGGCCCCTCCCCCAGGCCCAGGAGGTAGGACCAAGGCTGGGAATCCTGTAGTGAAGTCTCCTCTCATGCCAGCCCTAACAAGGCCTGCATGAAATTGAAGCTTGGGCTGTCATGCCTGACCTGCCACTATCATCCTGGGCAAGAATAACTCTGGTCCCGTCTCTCTAGCTCTTGGTTTTCTTACCTGTAAACTGGAAATAACAGTACCATAGGCAGCCCACCTGTCTCACTAAGGTAAGTCAGAGGGTGATACGAGATAATGGAGGTGAAAAGCTCTCAGAAAGGGCTTTTACTCTGGTTGTCTCTATTGTTAGCGCCCAGTGAATGGGCAAGTTACTCCCCCTCTCTAACTAAATCTCAGTTTCCTCATCCGTCGAGTGGGGTTGTAGAGGTTTGGACCAGGTGACCTCTCAGGCCCTTCCAGCTCTGGTGGCCTGTGATTCTATGAATCTATCTCAGTTTCTGTTGGAGGAAGGGAAATACCTGGACAGTGGACAGGTGTGATATCCAGTCTTTGGAATTGTCACTGAGACTTGAAGAACGAAGACACATGGGTGCTTTCTCAAGTGCTTTTCATTCATCATTTTACCTGCACCTCTTGGCCCTGTGAAAGAGCAATGAGATTGTTACCCCTGGTGCATAGATGAAGGAGCTGAGGCTTGTCTGAGGGTGCAGAACCTGTGAAGGTCCCACTCCTTGTTGTTCTCCCCGTTGCTGTGGGATGGGGAAGGATGTCTGTGGAGGCAGCGGCTTTGGCTGTCACAGCAGAGAGAGCCCACTGCCCTATCTCTGATAGCTCTCTGAGGGTAGGCCAGGGCCAGCTGGTGCTCCTGAAGCTGAGTTCCCAGGTCTGTGCTGAATGGAGAGGTGTCTGCAGCAAAGCCAGGCTCCTCGGTTGCTAGTTTGTCAGCCAGCAAACCTCAGTCCCAGTCCCATCATCCCTGTTAGCAGCCCCGTGACTTGGTGCTAGTTGCTTTGCCTGTCGGAGCCTCCGTTTCTGCATCTTAAAATGGAGACAGGAATGCCTGCTTCTCAGGAGTACTCTGAAGCTCCAAGGAGGAAATGAAACATGTAATGTTTCGTTCCTCTTAATGTTAGACGCTGCCCCGGGGTGAGCAGCAGTGTGAACTAGGAAAGGATAACATTCCTCTCTCTGCTTTGGAAGTTTTAGACCCTCTACAGTGATATGGGTTTGGTCTTGAGTCAAAATTTTCTTGTATTTGAGAGTTAAGTTTTCCCCAGGAAGTCTTGACATCTTCTTTGCTCTTGTTCCCAGAGATTCTGTGTGGGATGCTGAGGGCGGTGACATGGCTATTGGCAGAGACACCTGCTGCAGAACAGCCCCTCTCTCCAGGAGCCCTATCTTCACAGACCCTGGGGAGAACTTGGAATACGGACATCAGACACCCACCTGACCCACGCAGACACCGAATAGTTTAGGCATTCACGCTCACACGCAACACTCAGATACATATGTGCAATTTACCCAGGGACAAACACAGATTCACAATAGGAATGCATGCACTCGCACCATTAGGTCGGATATTCACAGTCATAGAAATCAACACACAATGTTAAAAACAGGCATGTGTCTAAGTGGGAACATACGCAGAGCCCACACGTAGGCTGAAATAGGCTCAAGTAGGCATTCCTCCAGCGACATAGAAATACACGAGACCTACAGTGGCCCTTGGAGTCACACGTGTGGAGGCTCTCGGCTGGCGTATCAATTCACATGAATAGGCACACCCTCATGTTCACACACATGAGCACACAGAGCTAGCCATGCACACTCTGCCACCCAATGCACAGATACAAAGAGGCCTGCCCCACACATCACATACACACACACATATACACTTATACAGTGTAGGAACTAATATGTCTGCACAAGGGATCAGAAAGCAGAGGAGGGGGCCGTGCCCAGCCCAGAGTTTGGTCCACGCTGTTCGGCAGCAGCGCTAGTCCCAAGGAAGCAGAAAAGCCCTTTCTTTTCATATTTTTTTTCACTCTCCTTGTCTGTGGAGGGCAGCTCCCAGCCAGGCTGCCGCCAGTCTCAGAGGCTCCCGGGCCTCCCTCCCCAGTGGGGCCCCTGCCCAGCCCGCCCCCAGGCCAGGAGCTGCCCGGGCTTTCCCAGAGTGGCGCAGCCTCCTCCAGGCTCTGGAGTGTGACCGAGCGCCTGCTCATTTGACACAGGTCACCGAGCCTCCAGCAGATGGGGCCCTCGCTGTGGGGGGTCTCCGAGCCAGAGGGGCTGCAGGGGGAGGCTCTGCAGGGGGAGATGAATAGCAGCTACACAAACTCCAGCCCCATATACCCTCTCTGCAGAGCCCCAAGTCACAGACACAAGCCTCTGCAATCTACATTCACACTCCCTCCTGAAAGATTCAGACATGGCCTCGAGAACACAACCACACTCGCCATCAGCACCCTCGTGGCCACATATGCACTGTAGTATTCCAGACACACGTCCCAGACGGGTGAACCTACACAATGGCACACCGAGCAAGATTTGGGAGGGAGGAAGAGGGGGAAGCTGGGTCTGGCTGCTTTTCTCCTTTGGGCTCTGAGCCTCTGCGCCGTGTCTTGTCCGTCGGTCCGTGGGTACTCAGAGTCCAGTAAGCACTGAGAGCAGCTGCAGCTGCAGACCTACAGCCTTGTCAGTGCTGGGGGAAGACAGACTCTAGGACATTCCACCTGGATTTGTTAAAGTCAGGAGTGCTGAGAAGAGCTAAAGGGAGGTGGGATCGGGGCTCATGGGGTGGGCTGCTGGAGGAGCTGGTGTCTTAGGACGCCCTCTTCTGTGCACAGGCTCTGAGTCTTTGGGGGGCCAGCATGCAGGCAGCACTCAGCCCATCGCCTTTCCCTTCTGCCTGTCTCCTCACGCCCTAGATCCTGTGTTATCAGAGTGTCAGGACCTGGGTTCCACTTTGGCTCAGACTCAGGCCCACTGGATGACATTGGACCAGTCTCAGCCTCCTAATTTCTGGGAACCTCAGTATCCTCATGTGTAAGCCGGGCAGGATGGTCTCTGTTGGGTTCTTGTGAAGGCGAGATGAGATCACTGCCCAGATGGAAACCTGGAGAGGGAAAGTGTGGCTTGTTTCTTCTCCCTGGCTGCCTGGGGTGAGGAAGAGGCTGTGTGGGCAGGAACAGAACCTGCCTGCTCCCCCAACCAGTTCTTGCTAAGTGGTGTCAGGAGTGACCACGCCCAGACCCTGCTCATTCTGGGCTGGAATGTGTGTTTGCCTGAAGAGTCTGTCAGGGTTCTGGCTGTCACACAGTCCCAACCTGGGGAGGGCCAGGGGCATCTTGTCCATTCACTGCCTCGTGCAAGTTGTGGCAGCTAGGCAGATTCAGAGTGCTCACCACCGTCCAGAAAGCTCTCCCACAGGAGCTGGGATCACTGTTCTGAGGTCTTGAGACCCTACCTCCTCCCCTATAAGGTGTCCTCCAGGTGTCCTACCTCTTCTGTCCTTCCTGTGCTGGCAGGAGCCTAGCATAGAGGAGTGGAGGGCTGGGAGGTGCGCTGCTGCCTCTGGTAAGGGAGAAAGAAGCGGTCTCGCTTACTGAATCTAATGTTCCCCGTCTCTCAGTCTTGGTGAAGGGAAGGAGAGACGGAAGGGGAAATCTCTCTTAGGGATGAACTTTTCTTTGCATTTTCTTTTCCTGCCTCAGCCCATAGGCCTATGGGTGGGGGTGGGGGTCCTCCCACTGCATCAGTAGAATATTCAAATCAGGGGTGGTCAATTGCTCTTGAAATTTGCTTTCATTTTTAGCAGAATGGCAGCCTTGGAGCTGGTGTTAATGCCCACAATCTGGTTATGCAGAACACGCTCTCTGCAAATCGGTAAATCATTAGCAGGGATTAATCACTCTGAAAGGCTGGGGCTGGGTTTGAGTCTCTCTCTCTCTTTTTTTTTTTTTAACACACTTTTTATCTGGATGGCTGCAAAATTCACCACCACAGGGTGGGGTGGGAGCAGCAAATGATGATTTAAGTCCTTGTCACCATCATTAGAAGAGCGAGATGCCTTCCTGGGCCTGGTGTTGGCTTTGTGGCCTGACTGAGGGTGGGAGGTGGGCAGCTTGGGTAGGTGGAAGGGAGAGTGGGGAGTCCTCTTGCATTTGTGTGCCTTACAGTGTTTACAATAGTGTGTTGGGGGCTTGGTGTGCTTGTATATATGGTGACCATATGTTAGCATGCTTGCATAAATTTGTGTGTTTGTGCTTTATAGGTGCTCATAAGTGTTTGTGTGCTTGTGTCAGGGTGCTTGTGCTTGGTTTGTATTGATGTGTGTGCATTAGTGTTTGTAGTTGTGTCAGACAGTGCCTCCGTCTGAGAGTGGTTTTAAAAACCATGCCTCACCTTCCTCAGCCTCCGGGTAGCTCTTGAGGGGAAGTAGGTAGAGCTGGGGGAAATCTCAACTGGCACCTGCTGGGGGGCGTGGCTCAAGGTTGATTTACATATTCATGAGCTTCTGCAGCTCCCCTCTGGAAGAGACTGAGTCCATCTGGAGGCCCCTTAGGGCAGATGGGGAGGTCAGTCTCTCACTGTCTCACTCCCTCATCCCAGGTCTAGAGGCTGCCTCCTCCACCCATGGACCAAGAACATCCAACGGCCTGTGGTTCCTGAACCCCAACTTCTGCATAGCTGCAGTACACACGACTCTTGCTCCTGATAGGAGCTGTGTGGCTGTGAGTGAGGAAGCTCTTTTTCTTTCCAGGTCTGGGATGTGCCTATGAGGGCTCTTGGGGAAGGAAGAGACATTCTTCCAGCCAAGACCAAGCTGATGAATGGGACTGTCTCCCACTTTACGCCTACGCTGGGCCAGCCTCCTTATTCCTCTCTTTCTCCCTAGCTTAATGCAGCCCAGCTGTGGAGCAGTAATTACCTTCAAATGACCCAGTAGTGACATTCCTAGGGTGTTGGTTGGAGTACCTGTGCGTGGGGATGAAGTCACAGGACTTCTCCTCCTCTCCAGTCCTAGAGTGTGGGGTTTGAGGTAACACCTAGTGGAACTGGTCCTTATATAAACCCACTCCTTCCTCTGATCACCCCCAGCCTCTTGTCCCCATACGGAGTCAGCTGGGGTAGCCTGGGCATCACTCTCCCACGCCACAGATGGCACAGATGCCCTGTACTCCTGTCCGTGTGCCTCATTCATCGCCCCACTGATGTACCTTCCTCCCCTCCATGCAGTAGTCTAGCCTGGAGTCAGAGGGAGGGACAAAAAGCTATAGCTCCTTAGCTGTTACAAGTTGGGAGGGTCTGGAGAGAGTTGGCTAGGCTCAGTGCTGGCCTTCCTCAGCTTTCTCGGGGGTAGCAGGTGGAGGGTGGGGGTGGTAAAGGAGAATTTAGGAATTATATTTTCCCAGGGACCTCTTAGCATCTTTATGTATCTCTGGTGGCAGACATCTGTCTGAGCTTAGGGTAACATCTGCCTGGGCTGGAGTCAACATCTGTTTGAGGCTGGGACACCTGGCGGAGCCCAGCACATTATTTGGCCCCGGGACAGCTTCTGTCTGGACTGAGGACATGTGTCTGAACCTGGCACAGCATCTGTCTGGGCCTTGTGCAACATCTTCCTGGCCTGGGGGCAATGTCTGTTTGAGCCCTGGACATCTGTCTGACTTGGGGACGTCTGCTGAGCCTGGAACAATACCTGTCTGAGCCTGGGGGTGGACTTGTCATTGCAGATAAAATCACCGTTGAGTTTCAACTTTAGTTTGTAGCTGAGAACAGAGTATGTGCCAGACTCTCGTCCCTGCTCTCCTTTCCACCAGGGAAGGGTTCTTAGGTAGAGTGCCTCAGTTTACCTCCATTTGTAGGCTCATTGGCCTGCTTGCTCTGGGGACGTCGAGGGACAGCTAAAGCCTACAACCCAGTGGCTTCAGGAAACCAAAGTTAGAAGAAAGTGTAAGGGGAGTGAACAGTTCATAAATCTAGTGACTGGTTAAGACAGTTGTCCCTTCTTCCGGTCCCTTTGTTGAGTCAAGTCAGAGTGCTCCCCCAAGACACCACTTGGATGTGTCACTTGCCTCCTGAGAAGCCTTCCATTGCTTCCTATTGTGGACGTCATCAGGTCCCAAGCCCCCGGTGGTCCTGCCCCTGCATACACTCTGAATCCAACAGCATGTGGCTTCTGTTCCCACAAACACACCAGGCCCTCGCGACTCCCTGCCTTTGTACACACAGTTCCTTCTCCTTGGAATGCCTCCCTCCCCATCACATTCTTCAAGTCTTAGTTCGAGGGTCACCTGTTCTGGGAAGTCTTTCCTCTCCCTCTCCAGACTAAGCCCCGACCTCTGCCCTGCTCCCATGCTGTGTCGTGCAGACAACCTCTGTGTTAGCTTTATGGGCCTGCACAGTCATGGCCGTCTGTGTGTCTGTCTCTCCCACGGGGCTGTGAGCTCCTGGGGGCAGCTGGCTCTGTTTCATCTCTGCCTCCCCAGCACCCAATGCAACTCCTGGTCTCTAGTGGTACCAATAAAGGATGCCTGCTGAATGATCACGTGGTTGTGCACTGTGATCTCATTTCCTTCTTTTTTAAAATGGGGTGGGGTGTGGGGACACTGGCTTTCAATCTCAGAAGAAATGGGATCCAGAGAAGAGGGTGATCTTCTTATTTGTACCTGGTTGGTTGACTGAAGCTAAAGGGTGCTGGGAATGGGCCCAGAGTGCCCTGGACAGGAACTTTGGGAGCCAGGTCCTGCCCCGCATTCTTTGTCCACGACCAAGAAGAAGACGTATAGGCTCCAAAGATTCAATATGTTTGCTGCTGACAGGAGCAGGCGGGAGTGGTGAAGATCAGGGGCCGCCACAAATCCAGACTTAACAGCCTCTCTGTGGGCTGTGGGCCTGGCCCTAAAGCTAAGAAAGAGGACCTTTTCCTGGGTCCAGGCCCAATCCTGAGGGCAGGTGGGAGACTCGAGGCCTGGCTTCACTTGTGTGGAAAAGTTCCAGGGTTCCTAGGTCTGCTTGTCCTGCCAGAGAGGGAAGGTCATGTCAGGTGTTATTAATGTAAACCTAGTGTCCAGAGCGAGCTACTCTCCCCAGTCCGGCCTAGCTGGCCCCTGGCCAGGTTCAGAGGGATGCAGATCCCCAGGAGAGCATCCGAGGAGAGAGGCCAAGTAGGGAAGAGTGTGGGACCAGGAGGAGGGAGCTGAGAAGTGAGTGCTCCCCGGACAGGGTCTCTGCCTTGGTGGCTTTTATTCCACCAAATAGGAATGTCTTTATTGTTTCTACTGATGATAAAATCAATACAGGCTCATTTGTCAAAATTCTTTACTTCAGAAATATATGAAACAGAAAGTGGAAGTCTCTTTTTGACCTCTCTGCCTCGCCCCTCATAACTGCTCCTGTTGCTATACCTTTCCAGAACTTGTTTGCATGGACACACACTATTTGATAATAACAGCTAAGATTTATTGAGTGCCTACTCTCTGCAGGAATTACGGTCAGTGCTTCTACCAGGGTTTGCACGTTGCATCCTCACAAAAACACCGTTGAGTTAGGTGCGAACATTCTTCCCATTTACAAATGAAGAAACTGAGGCTCAGAGGTGATATGAATAATAATAGCCCATATAGATGGGTTGCTTACTACGTGCCAGGTACCATTCTAAGCACTTTACCTGTTACTTCCTTTAATGCCTCTAGGAGCTGGTGTGTAAGAGACTAGCTGGCATGGAGTAGGCAAGCAATAAATGGTGGTTGGTGCTCCCAGCTTAGAAGTTCGAGAATCTCAGATGATGAATCTGGGATCACTCGATGGGTCCGTAGGTGAGAGGGCTCTTGTCCCAAACCTCCTGAGCTGCAGGCAGCCTCCCCGTGCCTGGAGATGCTGACTCAGCAGTGAAAGATGTAAATTCCTACCTTGGTTTGCATGTGAGTTACACGTATTTATTTATGAGTGTCTTTGATTAATGTCTCAGTGCCTCTGTGATTTTTCTGCCGGGCTTCAGGGCCCTGCAGAGGGCATGGCTGGTGTGAACTGGCCACAGGCTCTGAGTGTGCACATGTCAGGGGCTGTTGGGTGGGGTGAAAGTGACAGCTGTGGGTAGGTGGACGGTGGTGGGAGGGTGAAGCACTGGGGCCTGGGGTTCTGGAGTGGGTGCTTGGGGCAGCTGGTGTGAGTGGGGGCTGTCTGTCAGCATATGGCAGAGTCAGAGCTAGGCACTGGGGTGAGTGACTGGTGGACCTCTAGGTCGCCATGGTCTTGGAGAAACTGAAGTGCTAGTCGAGCTTTCTAGGTAGGAACTCAGACCTAAGGAACTAGGACGGGATCTGGGATGCAGGGTGGGACTCATGGTGGCGGTGAGGCCTTCTAAACAGGGGAGAAGCCCAGAGGCAGGAAGAGCCCTCCCTCCAGAGCCCCTCCGCTGGTGCTGCCCAGGACAGGAATCCCCTGCTTGGATGCTCTGGGGGAAGGAGTGCTTTCTGCAATCAAGGCCTTGGGAAAATCTGCCAATCAGCAAGACTATTCTGTGTGTGCTGGCTGTACCCAGCCCTGTGCCTGGCACCCTGGGGAAGACCAGTCCCAGCCTGCAAACCTTGGCAGGGGAGCCGGTGAGATAAGGCGGGAAGGGCAGGCCCCGACCTTGACTGAAGGCTGTGTGCCTGGCACTGCTCAACACTTTCATCCATTATCTCCTTTGATCCTCACAAGGATCAAAGGTGGTAGCTGTCTTATCTCCTCATTACAGAGGAGGAAGCAGAGACTCAGAGAGCTGCAGTGACTCGCCCAAGGTCACACAGCAAGTGAGTGGAGGAGCCTAGATTTGAACCCAGTCTGTCTCATTCCAGAGTGTGAGCATTTAGCCAGTTTATTCTGCCTCAGCCAGGTATAAAATAAGGATAGCACCTACCTTGCTTAGTTGTTATGAGGGTTTAATGAGCTCAAGTGTGTAGGGAGCTTAGCACAGTGGCTGGTACACAGTAAGTGCTCAATAGAAGGTTTTTTTTTTTCTTAAGTGGTAGAGCTAGGATTCTTAAATCCTCATCCAGTGGACTCTGATGTCTGCATGGTACCATGGTTCTTGCCAAGGCTGGTCGGGGGGGTGGTTGGGACAGAACATGACCTCCTCTGTGGGTTGGGTTAGCCCCTGTAATGCATGGACACTGATGGCCGTCAGCATAGGGGAGGGACCACCTGCCAGGCCAGAGCCCCTGTCAACTCAGGTCCTAACCCTGGGTAGGTTGAGGACACTGATGTTGTCTAGTTAGGATTACGTGTATGTATGTGTGTGTGTATGTACTTGGTGGGCATCCTTGACTGGGGAAGGAGAGATAACTTTGGAGAGAGCCAGGGTGGGAGACTCTGTCAGCAGGCAGCGGTCAGGGCCCTTTCTCATTTCTAGCCATGGAGATCTGAATCAATTGAGGCAGTGAACCATATGAAGATATGTGGGAAATCACTCCTGGCAGAGGGAACAGCAGGTGCAAAGGCCCTGGGGTTGGAATGAGCTTAACGTGTACATCTTCTTCCATAGCTATAGAGACAGTATTGACTCGTCTCTTTCATTGTTTAAAGTAGAGGAGCAAAGTGGGAGCAGGATTCATTCATTCATTCATACATTAATTCAACAAACATTTAGTGCCCACTTTGTGCCAGGCCACTGTTCAATGGCCATCTATTGAGCGTTTACTAGGTTTCTAAGCATTTTACATATATTACTGCATATAATCTTTACAACATCACAAGGAGTTGGAGAAGTCTGGGGAGACCGTTTGTTTCCCTCTGATTCCTCCAGTCCCTTCTCATCTCCCAGCTACCTTGGGCACCCAGTGTCTGCCACCCAGAAGGACCAGGATCCTCACAATGGGTGAGGTGGGGTGGTCCTGAGAACATCACGGCTCCAGAGTCTTTCATGTCCTGGTTGGGCCCTGCCCAGGCTCAGGCTCTGAGCCTCCTGGAAGCCACCCAGTAGACTGAAGCTGGAGAGGGTGTGGTGCCCACATTAATCCCATCTAGCCAAGCCTGCCTCAGAACTTCCTCCCCCTGGGGGCTCCCAGTCATGTCTTCCCTGTCCTCCCTCCACTGCTTAGCTCCTGGCCCCCCTCCAAACCCTTGCATAGCTCAAGCCTTGTCTTCTGGGCTCTGCTCAGGGAGCCTCATCTCAGCTCGGGAGCAGAGGCTCCTGGCAGGGAGAAAACAAGGTTCCATACCTGCTGTCTGATGGGACTGACCTGAAACACTCCCTGTGCTCACTAACCTGCTGGAGGCAGCAGGGGCAGTGCTCACCCGGCCCGGCTCCCTCTGTCCTTTCCTTAAGATGGTCAGCCCACAGGCCTCAGCCAAGGTAGGCCTCTTGGTTCCTGCCACCCACTCATGCCCATGACCTGGGCTCCTCACTGTCTCCTGCAGGAGAAGGGACAGGTAAGAGGAAATAGAAAAGTTGCTCAAAATTCAGAGGCCAAGGAAGGAATCTGGTACTTCACTTAGTCTTTGGTGAATAAAGAAACCTGGCAAAGGGGGTTTTCTGGATGGGACGAAGGAAAAGGAAGGTCTTGTACTGATGGGCTTGCTAACCTGGAAACCATGACTCTATCTGTTTTCCCATCCACCCATCCACCCACCCACCCATCCACCCACCCATCCATCCACCCACCCATCCATCCATCCATCCATCCATCCATCCATCCATCCACCCATCGATCCAACCATCCATCCATCCATCCACCTACCCACCCATCCACCCACCAACTCATCCATCTAACCACCCACCCATCCACCCATCCACCCACCCATCCACCCATCCATCCATCCATCCATCCATCCATCCATCCATCCAACCATCCAACCATCCATCCACCCATCCATCCATCCATCCACCCACCCACCTACCCACCCATCCACCCACCAACTCATCCATCCAACCACCCATCCATCCACCCATCCACTCACCAACCCATCCTTCGATCCATCTCTCCATCCACCCACCCATCCCTCTGTTCATTCATCCATCTGTCCATCCATCTGCTGACTGAATGCCTAATGCAGCCACCAGTTCAGTTACGCTTATTGAGTGTGTATGTTGGAGAACTGGTCCAAGTTGGAGAACTTGTACCTTTGTGACCTATCTGTTTATGTATTACCTGTCCCTACCTGGTTCTTGGAGAAGCTCCTTGAGAAGTGGGGCCCCAGCCCTATAGAGCCAGAGGAAGGGCTCTGTCTTGGCTGTGGGGTTGTCAGCAGCTGCCTGGCTTGGGCATCCTGGGGGCCAGGGTCGTGGGGAATCTTGCATGCTGCTCTCACCCCTGCTGGCCCAGGCCTGTGACCCTCACTGTGACCCAGCCTGGAGGATGCCGTGCTGCTCCAGGGGCAGGGACTGGCTGCCTGGCAGCCTGCCTGCGCTGCTGCGGGGGCTACTGGCCCCTTGCCAGCACCAAGCTTCTGGAGCGGGAAAGTTGTGTCGCTGTGGAGCCTCTCCACACTGCTGTAGTAAACAGCCTGGGGACCGGGGTGGGGGGGGCTGCCGTGTTGGGAAGAGCAGGAGCCTCGTAGGGGCTCAGAGGGGTGGGTGGGTGAGCTTTGAGCCGAGCTGCTGCTGGGGGCTCGAGAATTCAGGCCCCTCTCCCTGCCCTCCCACCCGTCCTCCTCCCTGGCCAGGCTAGACCTGTGGGGCGGCTCTAAGCTGCCCTGCTTGGAGATGACAGGGCAGAAGGAGGGGCCGTAGACAAAGACCCAAATTGAGACAGAGAGAGAGACATGGAGAGGCAGAGGGATATAGAGACGGAGGCTCAGAGAGAGAGGGTGAGAGAGAGAGACTCAGAAAGACAGAGAGAGACAGCATCAGGTGAGAGATGGGAGACTGGAAGGGCTGAGAGGAGAAGGGCTGGAGGAGGGAAGTCCAGGGCAGGGAAGAAGACAGTGGGCCCAGGGGAGCAGCTCTTCCAAAGGCAGGAATTGTGGGGCTTAATAACAGCCCCCTCCTAAGTGGATAGCACCCCACAGGGAATAAAACTTTTCCACTTGCTTAAGCTCATTCAAACCTCACAATAGCCCGGCTGAGATGGGCCTGGAGTCCTCTGGAGGATGGGGGCAGGGATGGCCCCGTGGGGGGAGCAGCAGGGGCAGGGGGAGCTGCAAAGCTGGAACTGGAACCTGAGGACTGGCCGGGGGGTCCCACAGGGTGGGGGCGGTGAGTGGGTTAGAGACAGAGCCCCCACCTGGGCCCGAGGCCCCCCAGTGACAGACTTCCCCAGCCGCGCTCAGAGGCGATTGGTGGATGTGGCTGGCCTGTGCTTGACGCTTGCTGCCAGGACATCATTGCTCCTCTTTCTGGGAGGAAGAAGTTGTCGGAGTCAGGAGGCTTCTCTCTTGTCCCCTTTCTGCTGTCCCCAGCTGCCTGACTGTAGCAGGTTCTGTCCAGATTCCCCTTCAGGTCCGAGGCGCTCACTCCCCATCTTCTGTTGACAGCTCACAGCTGAATCTATCTCCTGGAATTGCCTTTGGTGGAAAGGGGGGCATCTTGCCCAAAGTTATGCCCCCTCCCTGGGGGCAGCCTGCATCCGGTGGCTGGTCTGTTGATGGAGGGTGTGCAAAGGCCAGGTCCCCTTGCTGTAACTTGGGACACTTCTGAAGGGCCGTGCCAGCTCCAGAGCTCCTTGTGAGACTGTGAGACTGGTGAGGACCTTTGCTGTGACTGACTGCACGTCAGTTTCTCCCTTTGCCCAATGCTGCTCCCCTCGCTTGCTGTTGTTCCTGCAAGTACTTGCCAATAAACCTCCTTCATGCACATCTCCTAGTCGCAGAGCTTTCCAGGGAGTCTGACCTATGACACTGACTCCAACCATGGGGTCCCAGCCTGGGCTCAGCTTGGCTCTTTTCCCCTGCATCCTTGTTTTCATCCTAATCCTCATCCCCACCCAACTCTAAGACCCGCCTTTCTGTACCTGGCAATTGCCTCTTATGGATCTTCCTGTTTTCACTCCTGCCCCTCTAGAGCTGAGCTGTCCAATACAGTCACCACATGTAGCCTGTGGGTGCTTGAGATGTGATTAGTCCAAATTGTGATGTGCTGTAAGGATAAAATACACACTGGATTGCGAAGACTTGCTATGAAAAGAAGAATGTAAAATATCTCTAATAATTTTTTTATATAGATGACACATTGAGATGATAATATGTTGGATGAAATAAAATATATTATTAAAATTAGTGTCACCCATTTCTTTACTTTTCTTGATGTGGCCATTAGAAAATTTTAAATTATATATGTGGCTTGCCTCATATTTCTATCAGACAGTGCTGCTCCAGAGTCTGTTATTCCACAGCAGCCAGAAGGGTCCTTTAAAATCTTGTTGGATCATGTCCCTCCTCTGCTCACAACACTTTCGATGCTCCCATCTTACGTAGGCTAAAAGCCAAGTCCTTACTTGGCTTTCAAGGCCCTGTGTGATTCACCCTCTTGCTTCCTTGCAGATTTTTCCTCCTACTATCCTGTCCCTTGTTCCCTTGTTCCAGCCACACTGGCCACCCTGAAACTCCTTAAAATTGCTAAGCTCATTCCTACCCCAGGGCCTTTGCACCTGTTGTTCCCTCTGCCAGGAGTGATTTCCTCACCTCTTTACATGCTTACTCCCTCATTTGATTCAGTTTTCTTCTCAAATGTCCCCTCCTCAGGGTGGCCTTTTTTGTCTACCCTGGCTGAAACAGACGCCTCCAAGTTCCTCTCTAACCTCTTGGGCAGAGCATTTATCCTCATGTAACATGACATTACCTATTCAATTGTTTACATTTTGATTGTTTCCCCAAGTAGAATCTAAGCTTCGTGAAGCCAGGACTTGGTCTGTCTTATTTGCCAAAATAGTCCCTGTACCTAGAGCTAGGCCTGGAATAGAACAGATGGTAAATAAATATTGGTCAAGTGACTATTTATAGATGACAAAACTGAGATCTAGAAAGATGAAATTGTGCCCAGGGTCACACAGCCAGGCAGGGACAGAGTTGGGAATAGCTCAGGACTGTCTGAGGCCAGAGCCTACAGGCCCACTACAGGTACTGTCTGCAGCCTCTTTCCTTTCTCTTGGTGCCATCACACAGGAAACACAGGTGTCACCTTGAAGAGAGGGGACCTGGCTCTGAGAGGCAGCAGACTCTGTCTTTCTGGCATCTCTGATTTCTGCTGGAGACTTCTGTGCATAGGGACCCAGCCGCCACTTGGCCCTTCCCTCCTCTGTGCACTCAGACTCACTGGTGCAAGGAAGACCCTGGGGTAGGGGTGCGGGGCACAGGGTAACTCGAGGGTCTAGGGGTGTGGTCTGCCCAGGGCTCAGGCAAAGACACTATGCTATTAGGCTGTGACACTGCTCAGCATTGTGCGTGATACCGAGTGTGGGGCACAGGGAGGAGGTCACGGCCATGAGTGAGGAGACAAAACCTCACAGAACTTAGGTTTGAGAAGACAGCACAAGGGAGAGAGGAGCCCTGGAAACCCGACATGGGGGCTGGAGCAAATTGCAGAGCCCTCTGCCCAGCAAGCTACCCTCTGAGGGTCTCTGCTGCTTGGGCACTTGGGGCAGCTCAGACCTTGTGGAGTTTGCCTTTGCCCCAGCTGGCCACCCACCACTATGGGGCAAGAGTGCTCTCTGGGCTCTGACCAGGTTCCCTACCAGCTGTATTCCTTAGAAGGGGCACCCTGTTCAGAATGAGCAGGACTTTGGAGCCTGGGATGCTGGTCTGTCTTTTCTCTGCTTGGTGAACTCCTACACATCTTTCAAGTCCCAGCTCAAGTGTCCTCTCCCTTGTCCAGAGTCCCCTGACTCTCAGGTGGAGGTCATCCCACCCTCCTCGGAGCACCCACATGGCTCACTGTTCCAACAAGTGTGTAAGCATTCAGTGCTTGCTTTGTAGTTCTTTTCTGTATAACAGCTTCTCCTATAGACTGCGAGCCCCTTGAGGGAGGGTCTGTCTTGTTCATTTCTGTGTTTCTAGCCTGAGGCTTGGTAGTGAATAGACTTTTACCACCACCACCATCACCATCACCACCACCGCCATCATCCTCACCACCACTACCATCACCACCACCATCATTGTCACCACCACCATCATCATCACCACCACAATCACCATCACCACCACCACCATCATCGTCACCACCACCATCGCCACCATCATCACCACCACCATCATCATCACCATCATCACCACCACCACCATCATCACCATCATCACCATCATCATCATCATCATCGGACTTGACATTTACTGATGTGTTCCCGGCATGTGTAAAATGCTTCCCGTGAAGCGGATCATTTAATCCTCACAATGACCCTACACAACAAGGCAGGTGTTTTATTGTCCCCCTTGGAGGAAACAGAGGCTTGGTGAGGTTCTCAGGGAGGCACTGTCAGTAAGTGTAGAGCCAGGGCTTGCATCCTTAGCTTCCGACTCTAAGGCCCATGTTTCTTTTGCTTTATTTGACCAAGGGGTGTGGGACCTTCTTCTCTGTGGGCAATTCTTCAGGTGAGTCTGCAGGCAGCCCGGGGGAGCTGGGTGGCGGAGGAGGGAGCCCAATGGTTCCTGTGGCTGAAGTGCAGGGTCTGTATAGGGCTCAGAAGAGGTGGAGGTGGACCAGCCAGAGGGAGCGGATCAGGGAGGGCCTGGGGCAGACAGCGAGTGTGGCTTGCGCCTCGTTGAGTTTGAGGCACCTGCGAGGATCAGCGTGGAGGTGCCCTGTGGCCAGTTGGATCCATGAGTCTGGAGTCTGAGGGGAATCCGCTCTGGGGAAGGAGATTTGGCATTGTTGGCATAGAAACAGATCAATCTGTGGGAGTGGGGGAAGGCCCAGGGGAGTGTGTGGTGTGAGAAGAGGAAAGTGTCAAGAACAGAACTCTTGGGATCCCTTATTTAAAGGGCTAGTTGATGAAAAGGAGCTGGTGAAGGACCCTCAGAGGGATGAACAGAAGACAGAAGGAGAACCAGACAGAGGGCTGCTACCAAAACCTCGAGGGAGCTCCATGAGTCTTTGTGGAATGAATGAATGAATGAGGTGGAAAGGATTGGTGATCCCCTCACTTCTGGGCCCAACATGATTCTCCACGGATGACTCAGAGTCAAGGCTCCTTCTGTCTCTCCAGGACGCTCTGGCTCTTTCCTCTCTCCTGGACCTGCTTTCTGCTCACCCCACCCTCAGGGAGCTAAGACCGGATTACTGTCCCTACATCATAACTAGGGGAACTGAGGCCAGAGAGGACCAGAGCCACACAGGCACCCTGGGTCTTAGTGCAGGTGCGTTCGGGGCAGGGACAACATTTCCAGAGAGGGGCTACCAGCGGGATGGGGTATCAAGGGGGCTTCTGAGACCCCATCTCTGGCCTGGAGTTTCTCACTCCACAGTCATGGAAATCCCCCTGGCACTTGGGGGGCTCTTAGAGATCACCTGGTTCAACCTCTGCATTTTATAGATGGGAAGATTGAGGTCCAGGGAAGGAAGGCACTTGCCCAAGTTCATAGTCATAGGAATACTAATTCCCAGCTACCATTTATTGAACACCTACCGTATGCCAGGGCTTTCACACGTATTCTTTTATTTATTCCCACCATCTCCTTAGTTGTCTCTGATTTTGCAGATGAAGAATCTGAGGTTCAGAAAGGTAAAGTCATTTGTCTGAAGTCACGCGGTAGATGAGCCTGGGCTAGGATTCAGACCCAGATCTGTTTGACACCAAAGCTTGGTTTGTTCCTCTGCCCTCCGCGGCCTCCCAAATCCTGGAACCCAGGTCTCCTGTGTCCCAGGCCAGAAGGTTTTCTATCCTGGCTGCAGCTTCTGTAGGACCCAGGCAGTTCTTCTGAGGAGGGAAATGACAGCAAAGTGGAGGGAGCACCAGCACATGGCCTTGAGTGCTGGACGTGGACAAAGCAAATGGGAGAAGGAAGGGAGAGGCTGCCCCCACCCGTGCCCCACCGCCCAGCGGGGCAGGCCCCCAGCAGCCTGGCCCTCTCCCTCCCTCGGGGCTGGAGCTGCCTCTCCGCCTCTGCCTGCCCGCCTGCTCCGGGCTGAGCTGGCTTCATGTATTATTAATAGCACTGCCAGCCTTCCTGTTTTCACGCTGATAACCTGCTGGGGAGGGCGGGTGGGAGGGAGGGCGCAAGGGGGCAAAACCCTGGAGCTCTGAAGGGCCCTCCCCCCTCAGCAGAGCAGCTCTGCGGGGCTGGCCCAGCCCCAAGTCTCTGAAGTTGGTTTCTAGAGCTTCCCCATCTGAACCCACAGGAGGGGACCGGGGCCCTCCGAGGGGGATTCATGTGGGAGGTTGGAATGCGTGACTCAAGGAAGAGCTCATCCCTTACTCCATCTAGGATACCAAGGGCTCAGGTCACTTTGGCTTCCCCTGAGGCAGATGTGCCCATATCCAGGTGGCCACAGGGCTCAGGGCTGAGGATTCAGGAGTGTGTGTGTGTGTGTGTGTGTGTGTGTGTGTGTGAGTGAGTGACACCAGCTCCCAAGATTCCCTGGGGTAGGGATCCGGCCACACATGGACCTCAGGCCACATCGGAGCTGGTTTCTCCCTGTCCCCCACCCTATGCCTCATCTTTTTCTCTTCTAGAGCCCCACCTGAGGGCCCAGGGCAGGGTGCAGATGGAGCCCGCCCTGTCAAGGATTGGAGGGGAGGGAGTGGGTAGAGGCCATTCCCTTTGAGCCAAGCTGTAGGCTGAAGGTCACTTGTATGGGCCTGCAAGGGCTAGTTGTGCATGTCTTCCCAACTTCTTGTTCAGTGATGTCACATTGTGAATTTGAAATTGACCTTGGTGGGAGTGTTTACCCTCCAGAAATTGGCAAATGCTACAAATCAGGGTCCCCCCACCCCCGGAGCCCATTGATAGACTTTTACTAGTATGGAAGGCTCTGCTCTAACCTTGAACATGCCTGTACTTCTTCTGCCTTTAACCTCTGCCCAGGCTGCTCCCTGGAATTCTTTTCTCTTCTCCTTTGCCTGTTAATTTTCAATAACAATAATAAAAGCAGTAATAATATTGGCTAACATTTACTGTATGCTTATTAATTATGTTCTGGGTCCTTTTGGAGAGCTTTACAAATTCAATTCATTTCATCTTCATAGCCACCATCTGATGATTAGACACTATATTATTTTCATTTTACAGATGAGGTAACTGAGGCACGAAGATGTTGAGGAGCATCTAAGGTCACACAGCTGGTAAATGGCAAAGCTGGGACTCACACCTGGCTCCGTGACCTGTGCTGCCAGGTCCTATATTGCCCCTGCCTGGCTGCGGAGTGCCTCCTGCAGTCTTGCTGGCTGTCCTGGCATCCAAGCCTTCCTGGCTGACTTCCTCTCTCGTGTCCCAGGAGCTGTGCATTGAGCACATGAAACTGCCCTTCCTGAGTCTGGGTCTCTCCTGCCCCCCAGCCTGGGAGCTCCTTGAGTGCACTGCCTGGGTCAGATTCATCCAGTGCCCCCAGTGCCTGGCATAAGAGCAAACTCTGAGGGCAATTGCTGAATGAGCCACTCACGGAGGTCATCACGGGCAGCCTGTGGTACAGGGCCTGGCACATCGTGCATACTCATATGTACACTGCTCCGTAAGGGGCAGTGTGGTGATCAGAGACTTGTCTCACTCACCCAGCAAAGTTCATACTAGTGCCTTCTATTCGCCAGGCTCTGTGCTAGGAGCCGCAGATTATGGTGCAAGCGAAACAGACAAAAGTCTTTGTCCTCTTGGAACTTATGTTCTAGTGCAGGAGACATACAATAAATAAGATAAATAAAATAGAAAGCATTTGGTGATACATGCTAAGGAGAAAAAAATAAAGTAGGGAAAGGGGATAGGAAGTGTGCAGGGGGAGGTGGAAATCTTGATGGGTCAGGAACCTGTCAGACTTCTCTGAGAAGGTGACATTTAAGGAAGGGAGGGAGCAAGCTATGCTGTTCATGGCAGCAAGAGCATTCTAGGCAGTGCCAAGGTCCTGAGGCAGGAACTTGCTGGGCATGTTTGAGCAACAACAAGGAGACCAGTGTGCTTGGAATGAGGCAAAGGGAGGGGAAAATAGGTCAAAGAGTTATTGGGGCCAAGAGAAGCAGGGGGAGGGGAGAGGGACTATGTGGTGGTGGGGAAGGAGGGCGGAGAGGGTTATGGGGGCCGCACTTTTACCCTGTCTAGGAGAGGGACAGCTGTGAGGGAAGAAAGCAGGAGAGGGCTCTGCTTTCTGTAGCTAAAAGCAGTCTTGCAGCCATGCCTGGGTCCTTGGCCCCTTGTAGATGCTGGTGCAGCACAGAATTGCCTCAGTTTCCCCTCTAGACTCCTATCAGCTGCTCCCCTGTCCCGACCATGAGAAGGTGTTGCCCTAAGGCACTGCTGTTCTGGGATGGCACCATCCTTCTCCTTGGGTTTCTGCTGCTCTCTCTGCCCTCTCTGATTCCCTGGTCAGGTTCATTAGGTGTTAACCACTGGGCTGGCCGCTCCAGAAGCTCCTGCTTTCCAGCCGCTCCCCTCTGTGTTCCTGAGGTCCCGCTTCCAGGCACAGCCTGCCCAAGGGTGATACAGCTGTCTTCCTAAAGACAGTGAGAGATCCAGGGTCTGGAGAGGCTGGCAGTGCAGGGACGAGGTGACAAAGGAGGGAAGAGCCTGGTGGAGGCAGTGGGCACAGGGGACGCTGCGGGGGTCTCCTCCCTATCAGGAGTGTAGGACGGCCGAGTGGAGGTGGTGCCAGGACAGGTGACGTCTGGGCTGGGAGTGTATGGCCTGGATTTATTTGTCCGATGCCACACCCCACCCCAGAGCCCTAAGTGCTCCGCATTGTAAATAAAACTCACCTAATAAATCTCCCCCGTAAATTTTCTGCGTGGAATTGCATTACTCGTCTCGTTTCCAGTCATTAGGTTTGAGTCCAATCTGGAGTTGTCCCGATGGCTGTGTAAATCATGCCTGCGCTCTGGGGAGCATGAACTCCAGGGAGAAATCATGCCTGGGCCCGCGGGGGTGACAGCTCGAGCCTGAAGCTCTAGACCCCGAGTGGTTGCCTGAGGGGGTGGCTGCTTGCGCGGGGCTCCTGCTGTTCCTCTTGCCCTGGAAAAGGGAAAGGACCTAACACTAAGGAGCACCTCACGTGTGCCAGGAACTTTACACACAGCATCTTGAATCCTCACACAAGCCCCACAGAGTAGGAATTACTATCTCCATCTTAAAGAATGGGACTGAGCTCAGAGAGGGGAAGTTACTTGCCCAAGGCTACTCAGCTCAGCTGGTTTGTACCCGGATAGTCCAGCTTTGAGCCCACATTTATCTGACTCCAAGTCCACTGCATCCATTCCTCCCAGCTTCATACATGGAGGAGACCATGGAGAACCTTGCACGATGCCACCCCTTCCATGAAGCATTCCTTGGTTACTAGCTGGAGTCACTCCCTCTGTCATCTGTTCCCCCGTGTGAACTTTGAACCATTTTGGGAACTTTCATCACATCCGGTAGCCTTCCATGACTCTTCATCTGCTGTGCTCTCCAGCACCTGGCTCCCTGGGTCTTTCATTCATAGCCCTTTGCACACTTGTAATTACGTATCCAGTTCTGTGACTTTTGGATTATTGTCGTTCTTCCCTTTTAAAACGTAAGCTCCATGGAGGTAGCAGCCACATCTGCTTGGCTTACCAGCGCATCTCCAGCATCTGCTACAGTGTTCAGCACATAATAGGTGATCAATAAATTGTTTGTTGAATGAATGAATGAAATAACAAATGAAAGAATGAAGTAGTCATCCCAGAGGGAGGAAGGAGGAGATGTCAATATGTCAATACCCCCACTGTGCAGATCAGTTAGATTACCAAAGTCCAGTGGAGGTCTGCGTGTGCAGGGAGGATTCTGGAGCCTCATGCCCAGACCGCAACTCAGGCCAATCTCAGCGTCCACCCCAACTTCAGCCTTTAGCCCCAGACCCAACTCAAACTCCAACCCTAGCCTCAACTCCTAACCCATCTCCAACTCTGATCTCAGCACCGACCTCAAACCCTTCCCCAGCTCTAACATCAGCCTCAACTCCAAACTCCGCCCCGACCCAACCTCAGCTCCAACCCATCGTAGCCTCAACCTCAATCTTAGCCCCAGCCCTACTTCCCTCTCAGAATCAGCTTCAATCTCAGCCCCAAGGTGAGCACAGATCCAACCCCAACCTCAGCCTCAGTACCAGACCTCAATCCCAACCTTACCACCAACCCCAGCCTCAGCCCCATCCTAAATCTAATCCCAGCCCAAATTCAACCACAACCTCATTTCCAATTTCAGCCCAGCTCCAGCTGCAACCTCAACCTCGATATCACTAGCTGGTCTTTGGGAAAGCAGTGGCTCCTCCTCACCCGTGGGGCAGGGAGCAGCCACGGTCACCAGTGCTGGCTGTCCTGTAGGCCTGCCATCCTTTCCCCACCTGTCTTCCAGCTTGGAGAGGGCAGGAGCCCTTTGACTCCTTGTGGGGACTCAGTAATAATTTCTCATACCTCTGTCGTGGTTGCAGTTTCCAAACCACATCCACATCCATCAGCCCACCAGATCCTCTAACAGCTTGGGAAGAAGTGTGCATTTTTATGTTATACAGAAGGAAATGGAGGTTATTAAATGCTTTAGCTGGTTTGTGGCAAAGGGGGTGCTATAACCTAGCTCTTCTGAGTCTGAGTTCCAAGCTGTTCCTAGTTCTCTCCGACCTGTGAGGAAGACAAGAGGGGCTCTTGGTTCTGTGTGTGTGTGTGTGTGTGTGTGTGTGTGTGTGTGCGTGTACATGTGTGTAACAGCAGGTACCCCCTCTCCCCTCCCCAGCACCCTGGGGTAGTCTCCACTAAGGGATGTGACAGGAGCAATCTCATGTTTCCCGCCCGAGTTCAGGAGAACTTGTAAGGGAGAGAAGGCGAGAGATATTGAGGATGCCAGAGAGAGCGTGTGTGGGGTTGAGGGGTGTTCGGTTAGGGTCCTGGCAGGAAACAGAATTCACCTCAAATGGTTTACACCTCGAGACTGTAATGGATGGACTACTTACAAGGCACGGGTGGAGTTTAGGAAGCAACAAGGGATGGGGAGGCCCCGGAGGCTGGCAGTAGTCAGAAGCCCTTACTCCTCAGGGCTGATTGGGCCAGGGGAGGAGATGGTGCTGCTGCAGCCCAGTGAGGCCTGGTGCTGCGGAGGAGGATGCCTGGTGCAAGCTGTAGTCATGGAGAAGCACAGCCACTGCTCGAAATGTTGCCCAGGAGAGAGCAAGTGGGGAAGGGGTCCCTGGCCTCCCTCTCCTCCCACCCCGTGATCTCTGCTGGTGCCTCCCGCCAGCTGAACCCAAGCAGGCGCACCCGGGCCGTGCAGCCCTCTGGGGTCGGCCTCCCGGGGCACAGAGCATGGCTGAGAAGGGCAGGGACTGAATCTGGGGCAGGGGATCAAATGGAGAATAAATAGCACAAGGAGAGAGACTGAGGAGCAGGTGGTCAAGGAGAGACAGACAAAGAGGAGCCGAGTGAGGGGGAGAGTGTGGCAGAGGGAGTGAGAAGGGGCTCAGCCTGTTCATCGGGGCGGCTCTGCGGAGCCCAAACCCGGCCCACATGCGTCTCCTCAGATCAGCTCTTGGGAGGTGAATGCCCGAAGCTGGCAGAGTGCAGAGAAGTCGGCAAATATGTGCGTGGTGAATTCCAAGCCTTCTGTTCCCAGCTCCTGGGAAGAGCAGCAGAGCCTTGGGTGGCTCCCCTCCCCCCGCCCCGCCCCCCGCCCCCAGTCCGCTCTGGTCCTCTGCCTGACTGCTCTGATCCTGGGTTTGGCCTAACCACCATGGGCATATGGAAACCAGGAGAGAGGTCTCTCCCCCAGAAGGTCTGAGGTCCGGGGGAGAGCAGGTCGCACAGAAGAGGGAGGCTGATCCCTGAGGTTTACACAGGCCTTCAGGTGCATGATTCGATGGCGCCCTCCCAACACCTCTGTGAGGCAAGCTGGGTGGAGATTGCTGATCCATTTTACAGGTGAGGAGACTGAGGCTCATAGGGAAGGCATTTTCCCAAGGCCGTGTTATGAGTCAGTGGTAGAGCTTTGATGAGACCCAGACTGAGCCTAAACTCTGACCGCTCACACTGAACCCCAACCCAGGCACAGACTGGCCCTGAACAGGGCTTCAGACTGAGCCTCACCCTGTCTGGGCCAGGAGGTGGGAGGGGCCCGGGATTCCCATGAGTACTATCATATGATTTCTGTTGTGGACAGACTCTTGGGATACCCTTGAGGCTTGGAATTTTTCCAAAAGAAACTTTTACTAAAGGGAGATCACTACTATTTATGAAATACTTATTCTGTGCTGGGCGCCATGCTAGGCACTTTGCATGAGTTACCTCATTTAATCCCCTCAACAATTTGTGAGTTTGGTACTATCATGATCCTGATTTTTTTAAGTGAAGATACTGGGCTCTGAGAGGGTAAATAGCTTTTTCACTATCCCACAGCTAGGACGTGGCGGACCTAGGATTCAAACCCAGGGCTCTGACTCTGTAGGTTTTCACTATTATGCTACACTGTATAACAGAGACCAGAAATTGTAGTTCTTCCCTCTTCTCTTGAAAACAAACGCCCTATGTATCTCTCACTAGGAGGGGCCACAGGTCAGCTTAGTGGGCACACCTCCCAGGTCTTCAGTCGTGGCCTGGGCCAAACCTGGCAAGTCCTAGCCCGAGGAGTGGCCTGTCATAGAGAAGACTGGAGAGAGTGGTCTTCCTCAACCCCCAGGGGAAGGACAGGGGATCTGGAGGACCTGGTAGGCCATGGAAGGAACATTCTCAGTCTTGCACAGGACAAAATATCTGTACCCCTTGCACACATGGGCACAGTCCACAAGATATGGGCATGTGTATTAGTCAGGGTTCTCCAGAGAAACAGAACAGTAGGATATATATATATAGGTAGATAAATAGAGATTTATTATGAGGAATTGGCTCGTGTGATTATGGAGGCTGAGAATTTCTACAATCTGTCGACGGCAAGTTGGCAGCCCAGGAAGGCCAGTGGTGTAGTTCCAGTCCAAACTCAAAGGGCTGAGAACCAGGGGAGCTGATGGTGTAAGTCCCAGTGTAAGTCTGAAGGTCCGAGAACCAGGAGCACCGCTGTCCGAGGGCAGAAGAAGATGGATGTCTCACCTTAAGCAGAGAGAGCAAATCCACCCTTCCTCCACCTTTTTGTTCTATTCAGGCCCTCAACAGGTTGCGTGATGCCCACCCATATTGGTGAGGGTGATCTTCTTTACTCTGTCTACTGTTTCAAATGTTAATCTCTTCTGGAAACGCCCTCAGAGACACACCCAGAAATAATATTTTGCCAGCTATCTGGGCATCCCTTAGTCTAGTCAAGTTGACACACATTAACCACAAATTAACCATCATAGCATGCTACATACTTGTGAGAGATATATGTCTGCCTGCCAAGAGAAGATGCTGGATGTGTGCAGGGAGCCTCGCCCTCCCTCCCAGTGCTGTGCACAGTGCTGGGCATGTGGAGGATGGATTAAAGCCCCAGCACAGAATGTTGGGGAGAAGAGATGGGCAAAGGTCACTTTCCAGGAAATCTGAGCGCCCAGGGAGAGCCCAGGTCTCCTACAGCGATGTCTTCCCCCAGGCAGCCCCTTTCTGGGTCTCCCTGTACATCAATAACTCTCCTCTTGTGTCCCATGCCCTAGGGGTTCCCAGGAAGGAGAAGGGGACTCAGAATCCTGACCTTTCCATCTGTAGGACAGCATGAGATGTGGAGACGCTGAGCCCGGAGACCTGGCATTGTTGTGATTCTGGGCAGGTCCCTTGCCCTCTTTAGGCCTGTTTCTTCCTATGCAAAGGGAAGCAGTGGGCCTCAGTGATCCCTGGGATTCCTTCACACTGATTTTCCCGCTGGCTCTCTACAGCGTCTCCTCATCCCACTCCTCCCCTACCGTCTCCAACCTCTGGACAGAGACTCTGGCCATGGTGCTGAAGGTGGCCATGGCCTCTCCAGCAGCTTGGAGGTTTGGAGATGAGCAATGTATCCATCTCAGGATTTGTGAGGGCATAGGAAAACTACCCTAATTGAGCACCTACTATGTACCAGTCTCTCTGCTCTTCACTTCACATACATTGTCACGTTGGCTGATGACCTTGTCCTTTGAAGGAAGAGATCATCATGGGGAAACTGAGTTTCAGGAGCTGTGGGTCCTACATTTTGCAGCAAGCAGAAAGCTGCTCTCCTGACTTTGGATTTCAGATAGTCCTGGTTCCCAGAGATGGTCCTGGGACAATTAAGGGCAGCTGAGAAAACAGCGACATGCAGAAATTGTTGATAAAACTGTGGAGGAACGTCTGCTGGCATTGGTTCTGAGCCTGCGGCCAGAGATGAATGATTGAAACACCAGGCTTGTTAAAGCGAGAGCACGTTTGATTTCTCTCCCCTGCACTGCATGCGATTTCGCTGGAGGGAAGTTAGCAATCAGCTAATTGACATTGAATTAACCATGAAACTCAGCCCGTGCCTTCTCTCTGAAGCACTCTCCAGCAAGACTTTATCAAGGCTTTGAATTATTGATTATTACTTATAGCTCTGATGGGGTGATTTCCTTTTATTTGTTTTCACGTTGGGTGTCCTTCATAAGTGTCCCTGAGAGTAGGAGGCACCCAGACGGCAGAGCTTCTTGCCAGAGGAGCAGAGGGGGGAAGGCTGAGTCCAGACAGGACAGATCTGGCCAGTCCATCCTGCCCCTGAGAAGTAAACCTGTATTTGTTAAGCCATGGAGCTTTGTTTTTTTGTTTTTGCTGCTGTTACTGTACCAAAGCCAAGCCTAACCTGACTAACAGGGGCTCTGAGGGTCTAGGTCCTTCCTGATGCCTCATGATACCAAGCTTGCAAGTCTAATGAGCTGTATTCCCTACCCCTGCCATCTGAACTGTGTCTGTAAGGACACTTACTGGATGTCTATTTCAGCTCCTTCAGATACCTGATCCTTCCACCACATCCAAACCAAATGGCTTTCTGGACTCTGTGTGCATATTCTTGGGGCAGGGAATTCACTCTTTCCTGAGGCAATCTTTTCAAAAGTGCTCAGCTCTGACTGTTCTCTTTGGAATTGTCCATGTAACTTCCACTGGTCTGGGCTCTGCCCCATGGAGCCCCACAGAGTGGTTTTATTCTTTTTGTCCCGTGGCAGCCCTTCAAGAATCTGAAATTGGATATCTGAGACCTCTTCTCTTCCAGGCCAGACATCCTTTCAGCTCTTCCTCACAAGACTAGATTTCAGGTCCCCTTGTCAACGTGGTCTCCTCTTTTGTTGGGAATCCAAAGTGTCTGGGAGTCTCTGAAAATACAACACCTAGAACTGGATATAGCTATCTAGATATAGCTTGAGAGTGGTATTGCTGAATAGAACCATCACCTCCTTCAGGTTGGATATTAGACCTTTAATGATGCAGTCTGACTGGGATGAATAGCTTCATTCTATAGCAGAGACATTGAATTCACATGCTTCCCAAATTTCCCGGCTTCCTTGTGACTATGTGGGGCCATGTGACCAAACTGGCCAGTGGTCTGTGAGCTGAAGTTATGTGGGATACTCTGGAATGAAACATTTAAGAACCAGTGAGTGACGTTCCAGCTCTTTCCCCTTGCCATGGTGACCTGGAAGCCATGTATTCTGGGTGGTACTGCTATAAGACACAAGTAGCCTGGATCTCTGACTCACCACTGGAAAGGGAGCTGACGTGAAGAGTTGCTGGACCCACAGTGGACTTTGTATGAGCAGAAATGAACTTGCACGTGTTAGGTCGCTGACATTTTTGCTGTAGTGGTTGCTGTTGCTGTAGCACAGCCTGGCCAGACCTGACTAACAGGCCCATCGAGCTACTCACACACATTGGACTTTAAGTCTGTCTCGTCACCCATGTGACACCTCATGTGAAGCCCGTCCCTCCTCAACTAGACCTTGCAGTGATTCTTACTTATCGACTTTGAGCTCCTTAAGGTTAGTGAGCATGTTTTATTCTTTGTATTTTCCCTAGGGCCTAATCTGGCCACATAGAGGGTGTTAATCTTTGCAGAAGGAAGGGAGTAAGAAAAGGAACTTCTGGGTCCATCAGGATGGAAGCAGAAAATGTCTCCTTTGGAATAAGGCAAAGGGGACTCAAATCTCTAGCCCCATCACTGACCAACTGTGTACCCCGTGGCTAGTTACTTATTCTCTGTGAGTTCTATCAAATAGAGACAGTAGTCCCAATCTCTCGGAATTTGAGAATGTAATAATGTATTTTATAAAAAGTGCCTGGCACATCGTGTTGTAAATAAATGCCAGGTAAATAAATGTAGTAAAAAATGTAAATAAATGCCTTTACCACCGCCACCAGCAGCAGCAGCAGCAGCAGGATCACAGAACATTGTTGCCCCATCCAGGCAGGTGGGAAACACAGAGGAGGGTTATCCAGGAACGGTCTCGGCCCCAAGGTGGTCACAGGTGGAGGATTTAGCAGATGCAAGTTCAAGGAGACCCTCGTGGGTTCAGAGCTGAACATCCTGGGCCGAGCCACTGCAGCAGTGTCCCTCCGAGGATGCTCACACCCCCAGGCCTCCCTCCCCTTCCTCCCTGGACTTTAACCCAACAGAGATTTGGTCTGAGGTGCAGCTTGTGACATCTACCTGGGTGGTTCCTCCGGTACAATTCTGCTTGGTTCCAGCGGAAACCCGGGCGAGGTGACAGGATAGCGAGGAGCCATGTCACTCTGTTGGCAGGTGTTGAGTGCGCAGGGGAGGGAGGGTGGCCTCGGGACAGATGCCACATTAGAGATGGACAGAACACATGGGCAGGCGTCATCTAAAGATGATGTTGGTGCGCCATACACGGGTCATCCCAGATAAATGTCACTGCACAAATGCACACCATTTTGAATACCTAATGTCCCTGGGGAAGAAGAGAAGAGAGGGAGCTTACATTTTTTGAGTCCCTACTGTGTGCAAGCTATAAGTAATATCTAATTTAATCCTCACGATTCCATGAGGAAAGGGTTATTATTTTTGAGAGATGAGGAAACTGATGTCTGGAAAGTGTTTGAGCTGGGAACTTGAGTCCAGATTTGCTTCACTTCAAAGCCTGCCCCCTTTTTAATCACCACCTGCCTCCCAAGACTTGTCCTCTGCTCAATCCTTCACTGCCTTCCACCTTGACAGGTGTGCAATTTCCTGTCCTCCCTAAAATACTTCAGAATCACCAGGCACTGTGATATGCTCTGAGCCTCAGTTTCCTTGCCTGAAAATGGGGGTAATAATGGCACCTACCTCTTAGGGTTGCTGTCAGGATGAACTGAGTTAGTACACCTAGAACACTTAGCACAGAGTTAGCATTATTTAAGTGTTAGTGATTAATATGACAATAGCTAACATGTATGGAGCGCTGTTTATTATGTCCTAGGCATGGTGCTCAGTGCTTTATGTGGGTCATTTTATTTAACCCTCAAAATGACCCTTGGGGTAGGTGTTAGTACCCTCATTTTCAGCTGGGGAAATTGAGGCTTAAGAGAAGTGAAGTGAGTTATCCAAATTCAGACGCTGAGGAAGCGGCAGTATAGGAGCCTGAATCCTGGGCATCTAGGCTGTGCTGTATGAGAGGAGGGCCAAAAAAAAAAAAATAATATAGGAATAACTTACATGTATTGTGTGGTTATTACATGCCAGGCACAGTGCTAATATATATAAAAATATGTAAAATCTCAATTTTCAAAACTATCCTCTATGAGGCAAGTCCTGTAATGAGCTGAGTTTTTTTAACACATGAGACTGAGAGTGAGTGAGAGCAGGTAACTTCCTCAAGATCTCACAGCCAGGAAACCGCATGCTGAACCTGGGTTGTTGACAGCCCTTACACTTAACCAGGTAATCACTGTAAGAGCAGGGAAGATATATATGTTGTATATCTTTTGACGGTGATGTGATGCTTGGATTAAAAAATTGTTTACAAAATTCATACTGAAAACAAGAGGATTCCAGAAGTTTTAAGAGGAAGGAATAAATAAGGCTATACCAGGCAAAAGCTGACGCACGAGAAGTGCTTGTTGAATTGCTGGCCTTCCAATGGCTCCAGGTGGTTTGAGCAGGTCACAACCAGTTTGATTCAGCTTCATCCAGTCTTGGCCAGCTCCACACATTTTGAGCTGGCCCCAACAGGTCTGGTTTGATTCGAGCCAGCTCGAATCAGTTAGATCTAGTTGTGGCCTGTTGGGACCAGCCTGAACTGGATTGACCTGGTTTAAGTCTGTCTGTCTCTTCAGGTTGACTTCCCTTCTAGCCTTAGAGTTTTGACTCCCTGTGGACTGTCTTCTCTTGGGCTCTCTGGTTGGATGGCTTTGGTTGGGACACTGGTGAGAGAGAAAGTGTAAATAAATTATTAACCTCACAGGGGCCAGCCCTTGGGCCCTTGGGGGTCTGCAGCTGGAAGCCCTCAGCTGGTGAGCCCTGGCTTGGCCAACTCTGCTAGAGCCCCTCCCCCCTCAATTTCCCTTCCCACTCTGCCCCCATGGAATCCCCTTGCTGCATGCTCTTCCCTTACCCTCACCTGTCCTAGGAGTAGACTTTTCCTTCAATTTCTTTTTGATGATGCGAACCCAGGGCATCCGAATGTGCAGATCTAGAGCCATCCCTGAGCAGTGGGGCTTGTCTGGGATGGCAGGGCTCATGTGTGGGTAGTGTCCCCTGTAATGGGTGACTGGTGGGTGTTGCTCACTTCATACCCAGACCCTGAAACAGATGTGACTTGTACCACTACGCTGGCAATTCAATTAAACATTGATGTGCGTGGGGGCTGGGAGAGGAAGGTGGGCAGAAAGGGCAGGTGCTGGCTAATGGGATGCCACATTGCATTATCATTCTGCAGAAAGCATGCCCCCTTCAGAGAATAGTGTGGGCCGAAGGGAATGAGTACCAAACAGGCCTGGGGAGCAGGGCTCCCAAGCAGGCTGGACTCCCAGGCAGGCTGGCCCCCACCCAGGGGCTAGCTGCTCTATTCCTAGCTGGACTGGGTGGTGATGGAGCTGCGGGACCAATCAGACCCAGGAAGGGTCAGAAATCCAGCACGGCTGTCTCCTGGAGCTGACAATCCCCAGGACTGGCCACCTCCCCCTTCCCCGTTAGTGCCAGGCCTGAGGCTATGAGTATGTTGGTTAGAGAAGAGGGACGGCCACCTGCTTGGGAACTTATGCCCTTAGAACTAGAAGAAACTTGTCCAACACACTTGCCCATGGTCATACAGAGATTCAGTGGCAGGCCAACCCCTGCTCCTTCCACAGACCTGTGGGACCATTCTGTATGTGGAGAGGGAGCAGGGTAAAGAGAGAAGGTCTCCTGCCTCCAGGCCAGGCCTAGTTCTCTCCCTGCAGTTCTCCTACCCTACTACCTCTACCTGCCATGAAGCAGACCCTGCCAGGGCTCTTGAGACCCCAGAGGATACTTCCTGTCCCCTCTGTAGGTCCCAGTTTTCCAGGTCCTCTGAGGAGGGACTGGGGCCACAAAGGAGGGGGGTGATGGGTCTATGCGTGTTAATCAAGGGGGGGTGGGCCTCAGAGGACTGTGTCAGGGGTCCACTTTGTCCTAAGGTCAAAGACTGACTGTGCCCAGGGGACCAACTGGGCCCAGAAACAACTGTGCCAGCGACTGACTTGTGACTGTGCCTGGAGATTGACCGTGACCAGGTGGATGGACCGTGCCCGGGAACCAGGTATGTCTGGGTGCTGACCGTGCCTAGGGAATGACTACGCCCAGGACCCGCAGTGCCCAAGGACTGACTGAGCCCAGGAATGACTGTCCTCAGAGACCCTTTGAGGACTCCCTGTGTCTGGGGCTCATCTATGTCCAGGAGCTGACTGTGCCCAGGGATGGTTCATGCTGGAGAATGTCTATGCCCAGGGCTGACTGTGTGTACCTGACTGTGCTCAGAGACTGTTTCCAGGGACCAGCTGTGTCCAGAGGCTAGCACTGCCCAGCCACCAACTGTGTTCAAGGATACCTATACCTGGCAGACCAGCTGAGCCCAGGGACTGGCCCTGCCCAGGCTGGACTAGGCCCAAGGATGGGCTGTGTCTGGACATCTAAGACCTGCTGTGCCCAGGTACCAGCTGAGCCAGGAGACCAGCTGTGCTGGGGGCTATGTTGAGGGGCAGAGACTCTTCCACCTGGAAATAGCATCATGTGCCTGGCATACAGGCTGCCCAGCTGCACGGCCCCATGCCTGGTGTGAGGGCCGCTGGCACAGCTTTTCTCCTGGGACATGGGAGGAGGGAGCCCCCACCCTCAGTGCAGGCAACCTCAGATTCCCCATGTGGAGCCTGGTGAATAGAAGAGAAGGAGAAGGAGAACCCAGACTACCGAGCACCAGTGATGTGTCAGCGCATGCTGGTCCTTCCTTCCCACTAGGTCATTTCATCCCCAGGCCAGCCCAGGAGGCAGTAGCTACTATCGCCATTTACAGATGGAAAAACCGAGGCTCCTGGAGGTGGAAATCCTTTTCTGGTCTTTCTGACTCCAGAGCTCTTAAGCCTGCTGCTGTTCTGCCCAGAGTCTGTGGGCTTCAACACTCCACCTCGCCTCCCTGCGTGGAGGAGAGCTTGGGGCCTCTCCCCATCTTACAAGAGAGGAGACTGAGGGGGGATCAGAACCTGCATGTCTAGTCTGCAGCTGGCAAGTTAAACCTGCTCATGCCAGTGGCCTTGACTTCTCAGGCAGGACAAGGGCACTTGGCAGGCCTGGTAGGAAGGGCTTCCTGTGAGCTGCATTCCTGGTTGCTGTCTTGGAGGCGGGCAGGCCGGAGTGCGGAGGCTGTCGGCCTCATCACAAGCCCCCTTTCATGATGCTCAACAAGGCTCCTTCAGAGCCCAGACTCGGCTGTGCAAACACGCACATCTGGGATGCTGGCTGGAGCGGGGCAGCGGAACTCCCCCACCGCTGGCCAGCTGCTCCTGACCTTCTGGACAAAGGGAGCTTTGGCCCTGTGGGGGCTCCCAGGGAACTTGGGGCTCTGGAGGGTACAGCCCCTACCCAGCCCTCTGCGGGGAGCAGTCTTCTCTGGCTGCCGCCTGTCATTTTCATCAGGACTGGAACTCTGACGCTGACAGCATTTCCTGCTGAGGGCATGCCCTTCTCCTCCCTCGCGGGCCAACACCCAGCCTGACAGGGGAAACAGAGCAAAGGCTGCAGGCAGAAAGGGACTCGAGTGGTGGGCAAAGAAGCCTCGGAGCAGCCAACTCAGTCTACAACTCATGGGGCTTGTAATTTCGTGGAGGAGAAAGACACAAATCAAATTATCACAAAAAACAATTGTAGATAACCACAAACTCTTACATAGGGTGTGTCAGATTCCAGGCACTGTTTTTGGTGCTTTACAATATTTTAACTCATTTCATCCTTACAACAACACTATGAGGGGGATACTATTATTATTCCCATTTTACAGACTAGGCGATTGAGACAGAGAGGTTAGGTGACTTCCCCAAGACCACACACAGCGAGTCAGTGACAAAGCCAGGATTTAAACTCAGGTAGTGTGCATTTGTAGCAATGATGCACATTTACAAACTACTCTAAGGGCAGTCACAGGGGGAGCTGGGGTGGGGGGTGGGGAGGTCATTGGGGAGGGAAATAGGATTTGAGCTTAGGGAAGATCCCTTTGGCTGCTGAGTGGAGGGTCTAGACTGGAGGCTGTCCCAGGAGTATAGGTGAGGGATGATGGTGATGCAGCCTGGATTAGGGTGGGACAGTGGGCATGGGGAGAAGAGGGCGGGTTTGGGAGAGATGTAGCGTCTAGACGGGCGGTTCCTGGCAGCTGAGTGGTTGTGAGGGTGAGGGTGGCGTGGAGGACTCCACCCTGTGTTTGGGGACAGCTTGGTCCCAGGAACCGTCTTCACCTGCCTGGCAGGACCACCTTGGCTCTCTGGCCTCCGGGAGGAGGAGTGGCCTGTGGGGCACATTTGGGGCCTCCTGTCGTTGTCATGCTCCAGCTGCCAGGAGCATCCCGGAGGGCTCAGGGGGACAGAAGGTCAGTGGTACAGTGGAGGAAGGCCTGCACTGGCATCAAAGAAGGATTTAAATCCTGACTCCTCCTCTGACAAGTTGTGAGACTGTGGGTGAATTGCCTATGTCTCGGAACCTTAATTTCTTCTGAAATTGGGGAAATGATGCCTCCCTCGCAGGGCGCGTGTAAGACAACGGACGTGAACGTGGACTGCAGAGGGAGAGGGCTGAGTTGCTCTTCATTGCTGCTGTTTAAAAGCATCGCTGGAGGCTCCCTTCCGCGTGACAGGAGGAGGACTCAAGACACTAGTCTCTAAGATATCGCGTGATGCTGGACATGCCTTCTCCTCTGGGCCCTGGTCTCCTGCTCTGGGACGTGAGCCCCCCGTGGGAGGTAGAAGAGCCAGGGTCGTCCTGCGAGGCAGGTGGAGGGAGCATTACTGCCTGAGTTTAGCACCTGTTGTGGAGCTGGCCAGAAAGGGCATCACTCATTCATTCTGGTTCATTTGCTCATTTAACAGACGTTTAACTGAACATCTACTAGGTACGAGACCTTGTTGGAGGGGCTGCAATACAGTGATGACATGAGGGCAGCAAAGTCCCGGCTTTCCAAAGCTCACTTTACAGCGGGGGCGGCAGATGCTTAGAAGTAAGAAAAACCAATGGAGGGAATTGCAACAGCAAGATGTGCTACGAAGACAAAAACCCCCAGTGACAGAAAAGAGAGTGATAGGCAGAGGGGCTGCTTTAGATGGGTGGTCAGGGGAGATGCCCTAAGATGGCGACAGGAGAGCTGAGGCCTGGCGGATGAGAAGAAGCCAGCCTGGAGAGGCTGAGGGGACTCTGGCCAGCTTAGGTGGCCAGCGAGGAAGGAGGCGTATGGTAGCAGAGTCATAGAGAGGCAGGAGAGAAGCTGGCTCACGTGGGGCTTGGCAGGCCCTTTAAGGAGTGTGAACTTTACTCTGAGAGTGATGGGAAGCCTTTGAAAGGATTAAAGCTGGGGCATGACATAATCTGATGCACTGGTTTAAAATGTTACTCCGGTTGCCGTGCAGAGAATGCGTTGAATGAGGGAAGAATTGTGAGGGCTGTCCATCTCCGGCTCCAACTCCTGCCCCAGCCCTCCCACCAAGAGGACCACCCCGCTGACAGCTTAGGCATCACCTGCCCTCCACACTCTCCCTCCCCCTCTCCCAGACCACCATGGCCCCCGGAGAGCACCAAGAGCCCTGAGGCAGAGAGCTGGCTGGCTGACCCGGGCAGGCTGGGCTGGACGCCCGCAGGCGGGACCCAAGTGCAGGGGCAGTGGGCATGGGCACGGCTGCCCTGCCTGCTTCCACCCACCGCGCAGGGCAGGCCCCCCATCCCCACCCTGCATGGGGCTTTTGAATTAAAAAGTCTTAACTTTTTCTTTTAAATGGCAGCTCTGTGTACTGTACATGGTAATTAATACATTAGCATTTATGCAAAATACCATCACAGCCGGGCTGGTATGTCAGCTGCCTTCCTGAGCTGCAAAAATGTGAGCGCCCCGAGGTACCTCGACAGGCCCCCGCCCCTGGCAGACAGCTCCGTTTGACCCGCGCCGTTCACTCCCATGTCTCAGGGAGCGTGTCTGCGTGTGCGTTTCTGTGTGCGCCCGCCAGTGTATATGCTGCTTCTCGTGGGGGTCTGTGGGTGTGCATATGTGTCCTTGTGTGTGTGCACATGTGCTGCCCGTGCTCATATGAGTATGCATGTGTGGTACATGAGGGCATGCCTGTGTCAGTGTGTGCCTGTGTGTTGGTCTGGGCATGAGTGCATACGAATGTGGTTTTATATGTGCGCATCTCTGAACCTGTGTGTGTGTACATCTGTGTGTGCCTATGCACATGTCTGCGGGACTGTGTATTTGTGACTGAGTATGTGTGCACGAATGTATGTGTCTGTGCATGTCTGTATGCGCTTATGTGTGTGTGCCCTGGTACGTGTCTGTGTGTGTCTGTGTGGATTATGCATGCATGTACATATGTGCACAAATATGTATGTTCATGTTTATGTGTGTCTTGTCGGTGGGCGCTCATGTGTAAGTGCCCATGTGTGGGTCCTTAGGCATGCCTATGGCGTCTGCTCTTTGTGTGTGTGCATGTCTGTGTTAGCAGGGCTATGTGTGTGTCTGTATGTTGTGGATATACCCATGTGCATTCCTATAATGCTCAAGTGTGTGTGTGTGAGATGCTTGCTAGAGTGGTTCTGAAATGAAGTGGTAATGCAGTGGGAAGAACAGCCCACTGGAAACAGTGACGTCTGGGTTCAAGCCCTGGCTCCACCGCTTGCTAGCTCTGCGACCTTGAGAGGGTCACTCCGCCCCTCTCTGCCTCAGTTTCCTCATCAGTAAACTGGGACTGATGGAACCTACCTTGCCTGTAACAACCATAATAGATATTTACCAGGCACTGGACGCCCTGCTGTCGAGGAGCTCATAGTGCAGTTGGGGAGATGAACCCAGAAAGAGGCGGTGGTCGGAGGCTATTAGGGTGATGGCACGGGGTGCTGTGAGGACCATCACTTAGCCCCGAGTGGGAGATAGGGGTGGGGTGGGTGAGGGAAAGTTTCTCTGAGGAGGCCATGGTTGAGCAGAATCTTGGAGGATGCGTAGGAGTTAGCCACATGAAAAAGCCGGGAAGAGTGAGCCAGCCTGAGGGATCACGGCCGTGGAGCTGTCTGGCCCGTCCAGAGCGGCTGGAGACCAGGAGCCAGGTGGCAGGAGTCGGGGGTGGCTGGAGCAGCTCACCTGGGGCCGCGTATGCTGAGGGCGACGGGGAGCCAGTGAGGGCATTTACGAAGAGGGGGTCAGGGTCAGCATAGAAACATCCGTCTAGCTTCTGCAGCGAGGAAGGACTGGAGAGGGAGGCGATGACCGGAGGGGAGACATGGGTGTCTGGCTACCCAGGGATAACCCACAGACAGCGAAGCCTGAGCCCAGGCAATGAGGAAGAAGGGGAGGGGATGGGGTCAGAGGGCGTTGCTGAGTCAAAATCAATACTATGTGGAAATCAACTAGAGAATGAAGTGAGGGAAGGGAGAGGGAAGAGCCAGTGACACCCAACCTGTGCCTCCAGTGATTGGGTGGTTGATGAGGATGTTCACTGAGACAGCAGACTCAGGAGGAGGAAGGAAAGGGTTCTCTCTGGAGGGAGGGTGATGAATTTTAGATGTCTCGAGGTTGCAATACCTGTGAGATGTCATTCTTTAATTCATTTGCTCATACGTTCACCATGTATCAGGCATTTGAGAGACCAGGATGAGCAAGACAGAAGATTGTTGTAGGCAGAGGTAAAGTCAGGTGCAAAGGGCCAGTGGCAAGAGAGATGGAGCCTGGGAAGAATGATAAAGGGCTACGGAAGGTGGGAGAGTGTGGGAGAAGGGGGAGAGCTGAGGCCTGACAGTGCAGGGGCCTGGAGGTGGGGCACCTGTGGGGAAGGCAGTGGGGGGAGGCACTGACAGTGGGGGATTGCCCTGTGGGGTTTGTATTTCAGGAAACCTTTTCTTCCCTCAGCTTGCCCATGGCTGTAGCCTGCCACGGGATCCCCGGTTTTCCAATCTGTAAAATGGGGCTGATGATCTGTGCTGTTGCCACGCAGTTGTGAAGTAGATTAATGCTGGGCCCTGGTAATATATCCCTGCCCTCAAGGAACGTCCAGAAACAGACACTACTGGGTAGTAGACGCCATGATGGGGGCAAGCACACAGTAGGTACTCGATAAATCTTTGTCCAATAAAGTGTCAATTAAATGAATAGTAGCACAGGGGTCTGTGGGAGCTGAAAGAGGCATCTGACTTACCTGCGAGGAGGGGGGATTAAGAAAGTCTTCCCAGGTGAGGTGACCTAGAAGATGAGTGGGGATTAGCCAGGTGAAGAGGGGAGGGAGCAGCAGGGACAAAGGTGCGGAGGTGTGACAGCACGGAGGGCTGGGGGGATTTTAAGTAGTTCATTGTGGCTGGAGCACAAGTGTGCAGGGTGGGGAGTGGAGATGGGTGTGGTTGGAGCCAGACAGAGGCCATATCACAAAAGACCTTCAGTGTCAGGCTAAGGAGCTTAAACTTTTTTCCCCGAATAAGCAATGTGGAGCCGTAGCAGGCTTTTAAGCAGAGGCATGGCTGGTGAGTTTTGTAAATTTTAGAAAAATCGCCCTGGGTACTGGGTACTGGATCCTGACGGGGGGTGGGCAGGGCTGAGGTCAGGGGGCCCAGTGATGGGGTCTTCTGTGGCTTAGTTTGGGGTAATGACTGTGCTGCCATAACTTTATCTTAAGGAATGGGGCACCAAGCCTTTTCTAAATTAAGGCATGCACAGGGCAAGCGGCAGGAGCCCTGGTTTCTACCCTGCACCCCACCGTTATCTTGCCCTGTGACCTTAGCTCGGCCAGGCCAGTTAGCTTTTCAGGGCTGTAGGTGGTTCTTGTGTAAGGAGACCCGCAGGAGGTGATCCAGAAGGAAAGGGAGTGATGTTGGGAAGGGCTTTTTTTCACTCACCTCCTGGGGAGAGAGTCCCCTCGGGCACAGGAGGGCTGGGAGTGGGGCAGCTGCCTTCCTGTTTCCTTCTCCTTGACAGGAGGAGGGTGAGGACGAGGACAAGGACAGGCTCATGTATTTTCATGCCGTGGCCTCTACACTCAGCCCCACAGTCCCAACTCACAGAGGCTGGGAGGCTGCTCTGGGTGGGCCAACACCGCCTGCAAGCAGACACTCCACTATTGTTCAAAATGGAATTGGTCCCAGGAAGCCTGGAGCCTGTGAAAACCGCTATGAATTTTGCAAAACAGCTCTGAGGCGGTAAAGCATGTCAGAAGAATCAAATGCGGAAATCCCTATTTAGAAACTCCACTCTGGATAGGCATGATGTGCCTGGGGAGACGATGGGGCAGGGGCTCCGTCCTAAATGTCCCTCTCCTGTAGCCTCGGTGGGGGGGTGCCACTCAGAGGGGAGACAGCCCCGAAGCCCCTTTGGCCCCAGCCTCTGTCCGGTTCGCCTGGCCTCGGACTGTGCCCCTCACAAGGCCCCCCCCCATCCTTTCCCAGTGTACCTATACTATTTTTTTCTTTTGAAAGCAGCTTTATCATTTTGCAGAAAAGGACACATATGCTCGTTGCAAAAAACTCAGACAATATGGAAAAGTTCAAAGAAAAATGTAAAAATCACCTCAGATTTCACCACCCAGAGATAACCACATAGCATTTTGGTGAACGTCCTTCCAGACTTCTCTCCGTGCATAAATGTACCCAAATAGATTTCACGTATGCAGTTCTACCCTGAGTGAGATCAGACGACACATGCTGTTCTGTCACCTGTTTTTTTCTCCCCATTCAGCAATATGTCATGGACATCCTCTGCGTCAATACCTACAGAGCCACCTCATAGCTTTAATGTCTGTATTATGGGTATGGATGCCCCTTGCTTGACATACCTAGTCCTCAGCTGACGGCAATATATATTTTTCCAATTGTTTTGTCCTTATAACCATCCCTGCAATGAACATATATGTGCATATATCTTTGTGCCTTTCATTCATTCATTCATTCATGCCACAGATGTTTATCAAGTGCATTCTGCACACCAGCCCAGTGCCAGGCTGGGGGTAGAAATGGTGGATAAAATGGTGGATAAAATGTGGGGAGACAGGACACCCAGCCTCTGACAGCAGATAAGACAGCACTTTTTTGCAATGAGCTTGTGTCTTAAGCCGTACACAAATAACTGTCCAATTAGCAGGTGATACGGAGTACAAAGGAAAAGTATGCAGAGTATGAAGGAAAAGTACAAGCTGTGAGAGAGTAAGACGAGAGATGGTAACCTAGACTTGGGAATTGGGGAGGGCTTCTCTGAGGAGGTGACATTCAGGTTGAAAGATGAATGGGCAAGAGACAGCATCAGGGGATGGAAAGGGAAAGGGTGTGGGCATGGAGGGGAACAGCAGGAGGATTTCACTTAGAGTGAGCTGAATTTTCAATTATTAACATACAGAAAATTCCTCAAAGTGGAATTGCTGGGTCGGAGGGTAAGCAGAGTTTGCGTTTCGCCACATATTGTAAATTGCTCCCCATGAAGGTGTTACGAATTTACAATCCCATAAAGGGTACGTGGTGTGGTTGTCGTGAAGATTCAGGAACAACAGGCATGGAAGGTTAAGCACAGCGCTCGCGTACAGGAAGTGAGCTGGTTGTCGCTGTTGCCATTAGTATCCTAATTATCTTTGCCAATCTGATTGGTGAAAAATGATATCTCATCTTTGTTTTTAACCAACGTGTCCTTTTTCGACTTTGCAGGAAATTGAGCCCTTGGGGGGAAATGAACTATCTTTCTTTTTTAAGCCACCTTTGTCAGAACCTTCCTGTGGCCCTTGGAGAGGCAGGAAATGCCCAGGGTCCCTAGCCTGAGGTTCCATCCTCCCAGCAAAGCCCTCGGGACTTAGAGACGACTCCAAATGCCGTGTGGCTCTGGGTTTCCAAAGACAGGTGCCAATCAGAGAGAAGCGTGGTTTGGAACCTGTGTAGCATGGGGGTTATGCCGTGGGGAGGGACGGGCGGAGAGGTGGGGCCCTGGAGGCAGAATCCACGTGCCATTAGGGGTGCTTAGAGATCCCAGGTGCTCCTGGATATTAATGCAGCTATATGAACATTAACAGTGTGGCCATTAATATTAATGACAATAGTAAACAAGTGTGAGGATTATTTTTAAAGAGGGCTGCTGCTTCAGCTGTTGCCTCCCTTCATTAAGACGCTTCTGAGGTTCTCGGCCTTCCTCTCCCCAGACCTCATGCAAGACGTGGTGGCATCCTCGTGACCTCTGCCTGGGCAGGGACTGAGCCAAAAGGACATTTGCAACACTGGATTGAACGAGACTCAATGCAGGAAACTCTGAGTTTCCATCCCAGGTTCTCTGGGCCATGTGAGTGGGTGGGGGGCAAGGAAGGGACGAATTGGCCTGTGTATGAGCAGCCAGCTGCAAAGACTCTGCTTCTGACCCTCTCAGGCTTTAGGCCCAGCCGTCTACATCCCCAGAGGAGCGTGGGCAGGGGGCTTGCAAGGGGCCAATCTCTTGCAAAGGTGGCTGGAGGGATTACCTTGCTAAAGTGGTCATGAATTATAGAAAGGAAGAGGGAGGAGGAAGGCCCAGAATATCATATGTGTAAATAAACCGGAGTGGCGGCCAGACATAAAAGCCAGCCAGCCACCAAGTGCCTGCTCCCACAGCGCCTCTTCTCCACAGACCCACTCGTGCCAAGTACCACAGCGAGTCGCTTACAACCTCCTTCTTCAAAGGATTTGTTAATAAGTCAATGACGGAACATCTAAAGGGGAAAAATATTTCTCTTTATAGTTGGAGATAATTGTCCCAGGAAAAAAAAAACAACAAACCTTTAATTACAACTCACATGGAGAAAGCTTGATTTGTGGGCAGAGCCCAAATGCTGAGGAGCTGGATGTAAAATATTTGTAATATTTAGGGAACCTAGAGTTTTACATAAAAGTAAACAGCATTGCCTGAAGGCACAATTTCCAGCAACACAATAAAATGTGCAGTGAATTTATGGCGGCCATCCATTAGCTCTTACCAAGGCAACGTCGCCCCTATCTGTCGTCCATCATTATAATAGAGGGTTAATGCACTGAATTTACATAAAAAAGTCATATTGTCTGCATGAATTATTTACACTCGAAGCTGTTTTTACAGCTTGGTTTCAAGCTGGATTCTGGGAGAGATTCTGCCAGTAAATTACTCTGTGGAGACCTGGTTCTGTAACTGCGTGCGGAGCCAGCAATGAAAAGAAAGGAAAATGGGCAGGCCCTGGCGGGTCGTTGGTGCTGACGCCTCTCGGGTGGGGGCTGGAGGCAGCGGTGGAGGCTTCAGGAGGCTGTCGGACCTTGCTGCAGATGGGGCTTCATCTCTGGGCCCATGGCTTCGTGGTTGCTGCCCAGCTGCCTGTTCGGTCAAAGCCAGTTTGGGCCCACAGAACCACAGCAATCCTCCAGAGGGATCCAAGGGCTCTTGGTGGCTGAAGTCAGAGGTCTTTTCAGGATCAGGGTCCTGGAGAGGGAGAGGAGCTCCTGTGTTTGTTGGAGGAGGGGCCTCACTCAGCAGTGTGAGCAAGACTCATCGTCCCTATTGTACAGATGGGAAGACTGAGACCTCAAGAGGTACCTACTCAAGAAGCAGGAAGCCCATTCATCCCAGGTGGGCCTGGGGAATGTGGGCCGTACAAACACTTCAGACTTGGAGGGAGAGTGGGGCTAGGATGGGGCATCCTTGGGAGGATAGAGTCCCCATGCCTTGCATCTCAGTCCTTATGTTTTCTAGGACTTTTAATGAATTGAAGGCAGTTTTAGTGGTTGGGCTGGGGGTGAGCTGTTTTGTGGCACTGGGTTCTTAAATTCTCTTCGCTTTAGGGTTTGGGGTACCAGGGAGAACTCCTTATGCTTCCAGGTGAGGTAGACTTATGGGAGGCTGGTCGGGCAGTGGAAACACACCTGAATTTTTAATTCCATGCCAGCTGCGTGACCTTGGGCAAGCCTCTTAGCCTCTGGGGGCTCAATTTCCTTATCTGTAAAATGGGATTTCTAATCCTGACTCTCCCAGCCTGTCCCCCCAAATGACAGGAGGCTCAAATGTGGTAACATGCTCTGGGAGGCGTGTGATCTGTTACAAGCAAGGCCGCAGGTGACAGCGTCAGCAGAGGGAAGCCTTGAGGTTAAGGCTGACAGAGGGACTTGAAAAGAAGAGTGCAGGAGACAGACAGATAGAGAGAGAAGGACAGAGAGTCAGACACAAAGAGATAAAAGAATCCCAGAGACAGAGAGACTGGGAGAGACAAAGAGAGAGGGATAGGGATGGAGAGAAGGGACGAGGTGACTGTCGCTGGGAGAGAAGAGTCAGGCAAACTCAGGCTGCCTAAGGCTCTGACTTCTGGTGCCCTGAGGATGTTTTCCTGGCCAGTGAAGAGGTTGGCAGGGCAGGGTCTGTTCTGGGGCCATTGCTACCTCTTGCCTGGACCCTCTCTCTCCATCCAGACCAAGAAGTGCCTGGACTTCTCTCTGGCCTGCAGGTTCCTGCCTCCTCTCCCTCTGTCTTTCTATAGACAAGGAAGCCTGAGCCAGCTGCCAGCCCCCGCCTCCCCCACCCCCCAGCACCCGGGATGGGCATGTGCTTGTCGCTGCTGCACTCTGGGTCTGCCGCTCCTGGAGCAGCCACAGCAGGTCCCAGGGGCCTGGAGACAACAAATGACTCCCTGCTGACGGGTTGCTCGCTACCTCCTGCCTGCCAGCCCGTTCTGCAGATAACCCTGTAAGGCAAGGGAACCCCTCCTGCCTGTGTTGGTGTGATTTAAACCTGAACTCGACTCTGCTTTCATCCCCTGGAGAAGCAAGATTTAGATTATAAATTCCTCTGTCTTCCTGGGAGTGTGCACACACATACACAGACACGCACCTGCACACACACACAAAGGTGCTCACACATTGCAAACTCCCCATGCGTGAACACTTACACACGAATGTGCCCACCCCATTTGCAAGCCACATGTGTGCACATTCATTCACATGTGATGCATCTGTGTGCACACACAGGCCATCCAGGGAACTCACGGCCACAGGTTAGGGCAGGAGGAAGGTATGGTGGTGGCTGGAACAGCTGAGACGTGTGGGGTGGGTCAGCGAGGATGAAGTAGACAAGCAACACTGAACTTGCAAGAAGCTCTCCCAATCTCACCCCACCTTGTTGCCAGGAAGAGGGGAATGAGGGTTGTGTTTTGTGTGAGCGTGTGTGTCCACATGTGTGTCCCTGTACTCAAGTCTGTGTGTTTTTCTGTGGGTGTCTGCAGGTGTGGGTGCCTTTGTTGAGTGCTGAGGTTGATGGTCTGCGGACAGGGAAGAGCATGGTTATGACTGGGGTCATACCCCCGAGCCACTGGCCCACTGCCGGCCTCTGGCGAGCTGGCGCCCCCTCTGGTCTTGAATTCCTTCTGACCGCAGAGGGTCCTGCCAGTTCTGACTTCCTGGTCTCTCTGTGTGACCTTGAGGGTGTGTTTCTCTGAGGCTTGAGTAAGCTGGGCTTGTGGGTGTGTGAGTGTGTTTGCACTGAGTATGTTTGTGTGCATGTTTGTGCATAGGCGTGTTGTATGTGTGTTTGTGTGTACATGTGTGGGCATATTGGTGTGAGTGTACTTTTCACAGCAGAGAGGATGCCCGTGTGCCTAGGTTTGTATTGTGAGTCCGTTTTAGTCTAGTGTGAGTGCGTGTGTGTGACAGTGAGTTTGGGAAATGATCTGTGGGTGTGTTTAGCTTAGTGGAAGAATTCGTGAGAGTGAGGGCCTGAGCCATCCTTGCTTCAAATGCGCCCCTCCTTCTCCTCACTCCTCTTCTGCTTTCTTCTTCTCCATGACATTGATCAGCGTGGAACACACTGTATGTTTCCTTCCTTCCGTAGTTTGTGGTTCCTCTCTCCCCTGGCAGAACGTAGACTCCACGAGGGCAGGAATTTTAGCTGTTTTGTTCCCGTCTGTATCCCCACTATTAGAACCATCTCTGGCACATGGTGGCATTGTGGATGTTCAATAAACATTTATTGAATGAACGAATGAGTGAATGAAGAACTTTATCACCTCCTTCAAGAGTTCCCTGAAGTGTCACTTTCTTTTTTTTTTTTTTTTGAGGAAGATCAGCCCTGAGCTAACATCCATGCTAATCCTCCTCTTTTTGCTGAGGAAGACCGGCCCTGAGCTAACATCTATTGCCAATCCTCCTCCTTTTTTTTTTTTATTTCCCCCAAAGCCCCAGTAGATAGTTGTATGTCATAGTTGCACATCCTTCTAGCTGCTGTATGTGGGACGCGGCCTCAGCATGGCCGGAGAAGCGGTGTGTGGGTGCACGCCCGGGATCCGAACCCCAGCCGCCAGCAGCGGAGCACGCACACTTAACCGCTAAGCCACGGGGCCGGCCCTCTTTTTTTTTTTTTTTCCCCCTGAAAACGCTGTTAGTCATAAAGTACCCTCTGTGGCCCCTTAGAAGTTGATGTCACCAATGTGCAGACAAAGTCTGCAAAGCAAGGTGAAGGGGAAAGTTCCTTTTTAAGAAAGGGAGTGTTGCTTATCTCCCCAGGAGCAGTGCTGATGGGGTCCTGAGGATGGGAGAACAGATTGCAGGGTCTCAGGAAGGGAGGTGGGCAAGGCGAGGGAAAGATGGTAGGTTTAGACAGTATTTGGAGGAAGAAGGAAAAGACATATTAGCTGGAAGAGGCAGTGGGGCCCCAGGATCAACCCCACCGACCTGGTGACATTTATCAGCCTCCCCTGAGGAGTGTTCCAGGTTTGTGGTATGGGGTAGCTGAAGCAGGTCTTCAGCTGTTGCTGACAGGGAGTATCTAATTTCACATGGGAATTAGTGTTAATGGAAACATGTCTGAACTGTGCTGTCCGACACAGGAGCCGCTGGCCGTATACCTGTGGCCACTGAGCACTTCAGTGTCATTTTCTAATTGAGGCCCCGACCACCCTACTTAAGATTGCCCCTCCCAAGCACTCCGGTTCTCCTTGTCTTGTTCTCATTTTTCTTTTCCGCTTCTTGCCTTCCAATACACTAAATGATTTACTAATTTAAGTTTATTTTTCGCTGTTGGCGTCCCTGTTAGAATGAAAGCCCTCACAGGGGGTGGGGCCTTTGTCTGGTTTGGCCACTGACGTATCCCACGTGCCTGGAAGAGTGCCTGGTGTGTGGCAGGTGTGTAGTCAATATTTATTGAGGGAAGGGACAGGCTTCTGTCTGTGCAGTGAGGGGAGGGTAGACTTTCGTGTGAGTGTGCTTGTAGGGCCAGGGCTTATGGGGCTGTTATTGTCAAGCGACTGTTTTTGATTGTGGGGGTGACTGTGTTTGGGAGGAGGGTGGGCTTGCTCCACAGGTCTGTCCTCTGAGGCCCCGGGGTCCTGTTCTCTGATACAGGCTTCAAGTTCTGGGCATCCTGCCTGGACATTGTCAAGGGTCTGTGAACAGACCCACAGATGGCTTCCCCCGGAATCTCAGGAATCCCCTTGACCGGCCGCCCCTTTGGTGGCCACGGGCCTGAGCCCCAGCCCTGGCAGCTTCCCAGGCCCCCTCTCTCCGTTTCCCGTGTGTAGACCTGGGCCCCAGGCTTAGGGAATTCCCTCAACCTGTAGCCCAGGCTGACCTCCGGGCTGAGAGGAGTCAGGAGAAGGGTGAAGACTGGTGGTTAGTGCTGGAGGACAGCCTTGCTGGGTGGCTGGACTCAACATCCAGAGAGTTTGGGCATGTGGCTGGGAGGAGGGGCCTTGGGATGCCCCTTGAGCAGGTGGGGATCCTGGCCATTGGGGGTTTGGGAGGCAGCGATCAATTCAGAGGCATCAGGGTTTGGCAGCAGGTGGCTGGGCCCTCATGAAGGGCTGGGGAAGGGCTGGGGTCCAGGCTGGTCTTGTGCTTACGCTGAGTCAGGGCCCCAAGCCTCGAGGAGCTCAGGGTATGCATGTGAAGATCAGCCTCTGAGGCCAAGACAAGGAACCCCCTGATCCCAGTCTTCAGGGAGCAGCGGGGTCTATGCCTCAGTCCAGTCCCTTTGTATGGGAAGGTGGTGGGCACAGAGCGCCTGGGAGGTGTGGTGAGGAGTGGCTGCCCCTGTGGATGGCAGTATCAGGACCCAAAAGGCGCTCAACCAAGTGAACGTTGGGTCGAGGCCCAAAAGACAAGTGCAGCAGGGCCAAAGTCCCCCCGTTAGGCCAGCATTTAGGGATTATTGCCTAATGTTGGGAGTGGGGTGTTCAGGGTCAGACAGAGCTTGGCTTAGCTTTCACACTTTCCAGCTGTGTGACCTTGGAAAGGTTATTTAACCTCTCTGAACCTCAGTTTCCTCATAGGCAAAATGGAGTTACTTTTTATTTCATAGCGGGATTGGAAGGATTAAGCTGTTATTACTACTGTTATTATGTTATTAAAAAAACTGCACAGATCCAGGAAGGCTGCCTTGACAGGAATTCCCATAAAAAAGATCCAGAGCTTTGGCCCATCTCCAATTAGTAGGAGGGCCTAGTATGGATGGTGAAATCTGCCACAATTAGAAAAGAAGGCAGTGATTCCTGGAGCAAGTGTGGATTCACCGAGACCAGGCAAATCTCGTAGATTCTTGGTAACTTAATGACTGGTGGGTGAAGAAGATGAGCTAATGTGGAGTGGAACAGGATCTATTTGTGGAGCACCCACTGGATGCTGGATACTTCATCTACAAGGTCTTAATCTTCACAAGCTTGGGCACCAGATGTGACAGTCTTGATTCTGCAGACCAGAAACTGAGTCTCCAGGAAGTTAAGTGACTTGCCCAAGATCCATGGAGCTGAGATTCAAGCCTCGTTCTGTCTGAGCCTTTCTGCCACATCACGCTGCCTTCCAAGATGCTGGAGAGGGTCCCTCATGACTCTTGAGGACGCGATAGGTGGCTGTGAGGGCACAGAGGGGGCTCCCATCTGGATGAACGACAGCCACACATTCCATGAAATGTTCATGTACGTGGAACCAGGGCAGTCTGCGAAGGTCTTCAGAGGCTGCGCTGGAGCTCTGCCCTCCACCTTGTTTTGGCCAATGTATGTCAAGGACTCAGAAGAAGACACAGAGGGTGCAGGCCTATAACAGTAGGAGATGATAGAACAGAGAAAAAGGACAGAGAAAAGCTCAGATAGCAGAATCAGGATCCAGAAGGAGGGCCGGCCCCGTGGCTTAGCGGTTAAGTGCACGCACTCCGCTGCTGGCGGCCCGGGTTCGGATCCTGGGTGTGCACCGATGCATCGCTCCTCGGGCCGTGCTGGGGCCGCGTCCCACATACAGCAACTAGAAGGATGTGCAGCTATGACATACAACTATCTACTGGGGCTTTGGGGGAAAAAATAAATAAATAAAAAAAATCTTTAAAAAAAAAAAAAAAAAAAAAGAATCCAGAAGGATCTCAACAGGCTGGAGTGACAAGGTGGCATGAAGAAATGTCAGAAGGATAAATGCTGGGTCCCATCTTGACTCCAGGAAAATTGTAGAGAGGAGCAGCAGCTCATGAGAAAGGGATTTAGGAGTCCAAGGGCCAGTAAGTTCAATATGAGCCAGTGGGCTACATTAGTAGAGGTATGGGGTTTGAGTCAAGGGAGGGGGACCAGCCCAGCCTGCTCTCTCCCCTGGAGCAGTCTCTATTGTACATATTTGAAGGTCATGTGCTGTTTTCTGCTTTTTCAGCTCTTCTTCCTTTTTCGGGGGGCTCTTCAGGGGGCAGAGCCCTTCTGAAGATTGCCCCTTGGGTGCCATCCAGAGAGGCCTCCAAAATGACGCCTTTGAAGGCTGGAAAGAAGCCGCAAATTTTCTGAACTTTTGGTTGAGCAGCAAGTCCTGGATCTGATCTTTATGCCACACTGCCATCACTTGAGGGAGAGGAAAGTGCTGGTCCCCGAATGCTCTGGAACAGGGAGCGGTCCTGGTCCCTTGGCCACTGGTCTGGTGTGTCCACCCTGTTCCCAGCTGTCTCCCTCCCCGCTCAGAGCCCTTATCCCAGACGGCGGTCAGTGGTTTGCAGGGTCTGGCGGGCTGGTTCTCCATGCTGGAGGCGGGCAAGACCAGAGAGCCCTGCAGTTGCTCACATCGGGGCTGGGTCACTGCTAGAGCCGGGCGTCACCTGCCAGGCTGAATTGGGCACAGGCAGCGCCTGGCTGGGAGCCACACTGTTGAACTTGGAGGTTCTGTTCCACTCTGAAATGCACTGCTTCTGGCAGCGCGGTGAGTGAAGCTGTTGAACTTCCCTCTCTCATGCCAGATTCACAGCCACTTTTTCCTGAGAAAGAAACAGGGCTGCAGACAGTTTTACTCATTAAATACTTCTTTTCCTCTTAAATCTGTTTTTACAATTTTTTTTTTGTGCATGAACGGAAAAGTAAAACGGATGATATTGAAATAAACAAGGCATTTGTGATAGGAAGGTTAAAGCAGATTGTTGGGGGTGGGGAGGGGGTTGGATACGCCCCCCGTTTCTGCGCACAGGCTGCTCATAGCCTGGTGAGGATGGAGTGAGAGCAAGTGTTCAGAGTCTGCCCCCCTCCCAGCCCAGGGGAGCTTTTCTCTCCAAGTCTCTTGGGGATTCACTGAGAAAGGCCATGGGGAAAGGGGCTGTTATTTATCAAGACCCTGCTGAGTGCCGGGCCTGTAACATGGGTGAGCTCATTCAGTCCTCATAACAATGTTGGGGGGCAGGACCCATTTTATAGATGAGGAAAGTTGAGGCTCAGATGGACGAAGGCCAACCAGTTAGGGATACACAGAGCTGGGATTTGAACCTCCGTCTGTCTGACCTTAGATGCCACGCTCTTTTCACTATACTTTGTTACCCTGAGCTGTTACATCTCGAGCTGGGGGTGTAGAAGGAGGAGGAGAAGGACAAGAAGAAAGAAGATGAGGAGACCTTGGTCAGCTCTGAGGAGTGGGCGTCCTACCTGGGGAGCCGAAACATGACACTGATGACTGTGAGTGAACCAAGACCTAGTTGCTGGGTTCTGACAACTATGGGAGGTTTGGGGAAGGGTGTGGGGTGTGGATGGGTTTGGCTTGATAATCAGGATGGGCTTCCTGGAGGTGGAGGGCCCTGGAAGTTGAATGGAGGTGAGGGAATGGCCTTGCCGCCGTGTGAGCAAAGACAGGAGAGGTGCGAGTCTGGTGTGGGTGTGAGGAGGTGAGTCAGGGAGTCAGGGTGGGGCAGTGATGGTTGTGTTGGAGTAGGGGGTCAGGTTGGAGAGTATAATGCAAAGTAGGAGCCCTGGGCTGGGAGGCAGGTGCCTGGTTCTTGTCCTGGCTCTGCCATTGACTTGCTGTGTGATCGTGGGCAAATCTCTTTCACTCTCTGGGCCTTAGATTTTCTGTCCATAAACAGTGGAATTGGACTAGAGGATCCCTAAGGACCCTCATGGAGAGAGAAGGTGACTACAGAATCCAGAGGGCTTTGAATATCAAGACTTGGCATTGAAGTCATGAAATGTTAGTGCTAAAAGGGCCCCCAAGAATCATCTACTAAACAATCTTACTTCACGTCTTAAAGGATGAGTAGGAGTTTTTGAGGTAAAGGGAAGGGAGATGGAGGAGGGAAAAGGGCATTCCAGGCAGCGGGTGTAGTGTGAACAAAGGCATGGATGGAGGCAAGAGGTAGGTGTGTAGGGGACACGGAGACATTTGGTGTGAGTGACGAATAAAGACTAACATGGGATGGAGGAAGAGGAAAGGATCAAACAGGAGAGGGAGACTGGGCCAGACCTTGGAGGATCAAGGGGCTTCGAGTTCATCCTTTGGGTGATGAGGAGCCTTTGAAGGGATGGGAGGGACACGCTCAGAGGGGTGATTTTGAAAGATCACTTGGCAGCTTTGTCGATGATGGATTTGGCAGGGGCTGGGAATGGGCACAGGCCAGGGGCAAGCGCCAAAAGATGGGTTAGGAAGCCTGGTGTCAGCTCAGGGGGAGACGGCAATGGGGGAGCCAGGCGGGCAGAGTGGGTATTCTGAGGACACGTCCATTCCAGAGCATCTAGGGAGTGGAATGGATTGGACTGGGTGATTGACTGGATGTGGGGACTGAGGAAGAGGGAGCGTCAAGGACTCCCAGGTTCCTGGCTTGGTGACTTTCACTGAGACAAGAAGCACAAGGGGAGTGATAGGTTTTTGGGGAAAGGTGGTGAATTCAGTTTTGGATTTGGTGAGTTTGAGGTATCAATGGAACATGTATGTATTGGCTTTTTCTTTCATTCATTCATTCACGCATTCATTCATTCATTAATTCATGCATTCATTCATTATTGACCACTCACCGTGTGCTAGGCACAGCAGGATGCTGCCTTCCTGGAGCGTCAGTCTAGAAGGGCCTTCAGAAAGTTTTTCCTTATGCTGAACCTCGAGCTGCTGAATGTCTACCCTCTGGTCCTCTGCCCTCCAGGGCCTCACAGGAGTCCACTTGCTTTCAGAGATTAGAGAGCAGTGATATGGCTTCCTGCATCACCTCTGGCTTAGGGAATAAGGAGCTGTGAAGAGAACGTGGACTTCAGAAAATTGTAAAAACAATGGATTTCAACCTGTGCACCTTTTTGTACTGTCTCATCTGTGAAGTGGGTTTAATAAACCTCTCTGACTGGCACTGGTGTGTTGGAGTGGGTTCCTCCTGGCTCATAGAACTGACTGTGGGCATCTCTTCCCAACCCCGTGTTCAGTGACATCCCATGGGTAGCTTGAAGTTGACCATGGTGGGAGTATTGACACCACAGACATTGGCAAATGCTACAAAAAGGGCTCTTTTTTTTCTTCCAGATTTCTGGTTGGTAAACATTTACCAGCATACCGCTGCTTACAGAGTTATGGTTAGGATGATGGATGTGGAGCCCGGGCACATGGCACCCACAGGTGCACACGTGTGTGGCACACGGTAGGTGTATAATAAGTGTGACCGCCTTCTCCTTCGACATTTCCCTTGGATGGGAAAAAACTGTTGTTTCATTTGCTCAGAATAACGACTCCCCTTCTGCCGGGGACTGTTCCCTCTCTTTTCTCAGACAACGTGGTTCCAATGAAAGCTGCCATCTTCTTTCTTCCCTGGGCCTCCACAGAGGGGTGGAGTCAAAAGGATGAGGATTTTGGAGTCTTGTGAATCTAGGTTTGAATCTTGGCTCTGCCTCGTGCTAGCTATGTAATAACCCTGGGCAAGTTATTTAATCGCTCCGAGCCTCAATTAAGTCACCTGTAAACCGAGGGTGGACATGCCTCCCTCATTAAGTTGTTGTGAAGATGAAGTGAGGTAATGGGTGTGTGGGTGTGCAAGGGCCTGGTGTGGAGGCTGCAGTTTCAGTGAAAGCTTGACCGATGATGGTCTCCTTGCCCTGAAGAGTCCCGTGTGAACTTGGGAGACAGCTCCGTCGGTGGGGGAGCCGGGGAAGGAGGAACTGGGGCTGCATCCTCGGGAACGATGTTCTGGTGGAACATGTAGGCCGGGAGAGGCTGTGGGCTGTAGGACCCTCCCAATGCATTCTGAGTGCAGCGGAGGGGAACTCCCCGGGCCGCGGTTCACGCTTCCAGGCCCTCACCTGCGGATCTGCAGATAAACTCCTCCATCAGCTCCGCTCGTGGGTTTCTGGGGCGGCTGTGGCAGCCCGGGCTGCACTGATTTACCACCCAGCCCCAAGCAGATTAAATCACCCAGAGTCATTTGAATTTTACCCAGCCTTGTCACACAAATCTTAGAAACTGCTGTCTGGCAAGAAACTTTCTCTGTACTTTTTGGAAGAAGTCTAAGAGCTCTAGAAATCGAGGTGAAGTGAGAAAAAGGAGGTGGTGCCAGGGGGGTTTCTGCACCTTCAGGTCAGGTCTGAGTTGAAGGAGGGAGTGTGGTGTGTATGTATGTGTGTGTGTGTGAGTGTGTGTGTATGAGAAAGAGACAGAGGGAGAAGAGAGAGAGAGAACTTGCTGCAGAGGCCTCTGGGCAATGTCATCTCTGGCTGTATGACATAGTGCAAGTCACTTAATCTCTCTGAGCCTCAGAGGATTGTTGTGAAGGTCAAAAGGGCTAGCTTGTATAAAGTGTTTTGTAGGTTTTAATCAGTTTTGTGATTACTAATTGGGAAGAATGGACAAATGGCTATATAAATAAATTATATATGGCTGTGCTTACCATGTGCTGAGCTGAGAGTAAGAGTTCTGGGAGCTAAACGGGAGGGGGCCCATTATCAAAGGTCTGGGCCTTAAAGGAAGCCTGAGTCCCAGAAAAGTGAAGTGGAAGAGATTGTAGTGCAGTTGAGGTTGTCAGCACCCCATCCATCTCCAACAGTGCACTTAGCTCTAGAGATGAGTCCTGATTGGTGTAGCCAATCAAGATAATCCCCTCATATACATACCTTGGCACATTGGTTGGTTCTAAACTAATCAGTACACACATTCCCGGTCACACGGATTGGTTTAGGTTGGCCCAATCAGAAAGAATCTCAGAAGTTTTGTTAGATACTTGGGGAAATATGTCCAATCTCTCTCTATCTGAATTTGAACGAAGAAGCTTGTGCCCCTAATTCCTGGCAGTCATCTGGTGACTGGGAATACAACCTGAGACTATGGTCAATATATAGAGCGGGGAAGAGCCTGGAAAATCTCAGAAAAATGGCATCCAGCCTTGATCGAACTGTACTTGAAGGCTGTTGCATCTGGACTATTCAGTTAAGTGAGCTAATAAATCCACTTTATTAAACCAGTTTGGATTTTATTTTTGTATTCCTTTTCACTATAAGCTGATACAGGGGCTGATGGAGGGATCTGAGTGGGGAGTGAGAACCTGCTTGGTATTAGGCAGCCATTAATGAGGAGAACATCTAGGCTGGAGTAAAGGGTTGGTGATGGTGTGTGATGAGTGGGGGTGGCAGGGTGCTATAGGAAATAAGGCTGGAAGGAAGTTTGGGGTTGAATAGTGGAAGGACTCAGATGCAAGTTTAAGAATTTGGACTTGATTCTGTTGGGAATGGGGAATAATTGAAGATTTGTGAGCAGTGGAGAGGAGTGTTAGAGCGATGTGAACACAGTGGTATTTGGGGAAGATCAACCTGAGAGTGGGGTACAGGTTGAATTGGAAGGAGAAGTTGGGGGCTGAGACTTAAAAATATATTATCATTTACTGATAATGCACATAGTGTATGTATTATCTCACTTAATCCTTACAACAACTCCTTTTCTCCCCCCCTCCCTTTTTTTAAAATTGCATTTCAAAGATCTTAACCAGATTATATAGTTAGTAAATGGCAGTCATGACTTGAACACAGCTCATCTGACTTCAAACCCTGTACCCTTATTCCTCATGTTTGTGACAACACAGGTGACAAATTAATACGGGCCAGACTGGGATAGTGGTCACAGGGCTGGAAAGGATGGAACAAGAGACATTAGGCTGGTGAAACCCTAAATATATTCTTATTAGAGTCAGAGACTAGACCAGGGTAGCTGTTGTTATCAATATTTTAAAAAATACTTTTCCTAAAGTGCTAGACATTGCAATTAGACAAGAAGAGGAAATAGAAAGTGTAAAGATTGGGGGAGGAGAGCAAATTATTGTAGTTTGCAGATAAGATGATTATTTATCTGGAAAATTCAGGACAATTTCCTGAAAACAATTGGAAGAAATAAAGAGTTTAGTAACACGACCAGTAACAAAACAATTAAAAAAAGGAATAACTTTTCTATATATAAAATGACTATCTAGAAGGTAAAATAAAAGGCCTCATTCACATTGTCAAGACAAAAACAATAACACAAAATGACTGGAAATAAATTTCATAAGAAATATGTAGAGTTTACATGAAGAAAACAGAAAACTCTTCTGAGGGATATGAAAGGATTTGAATAAATATGACACATACCTAGTTCTTGGGTGGAAAGATTTAATACTATAAGGATGTCAATTCTCCTTAAGGGAATGTACAAAATTAAGATAATCCAATCAAGACTCCAACAGGATTCTTTTTTTTTTCTTTTGAATTTAACAAAATAATTATAAAGCTAATCTGGAAGAATAAAAAATAAGAGTAGTCAGGAAAATTCTGAAAAAGAAAAATGATGAACATTTACTCTAGCAGATATTAAAATGTTCTATAAAGGGATAATAATTAAAATTTTTATGTAAGAATAGAAGATCATTGGGATCAAATAGAGTCCAGAAATGGATCCAAGTATTTAAGGAAATTTCATATATGATAAAATGGCATTTCTATGGAGTTAGGAAAACATGGGCTATTTTATAAATGGTGTTGAGATAAAGCTGGTACCTTACTCCTCTAAGATCAAGCCATGAAGACCATAGAGACATAAATATAAATGAATATTTTGGTCATCTTAAGGTGAGGAAGGCCCTTCTAAGCATGACGTGATATCCAGAAATCATAAAAGACTGATAAATTTGAATATATGAAAATTAAAAATTTAAATACCTTAAAGACCATTAAAAGAAAAGTAAAAAAAAAAGGGAAAGCATATATGATAGACAAATGTTTAATCTGATCTCAAATGTACAAAGAATTCTAACAACTCACTAAGAAAAGCATAAATATCTCATTAGAGAAATGTGCAAAGGACGTGAACGGGCAATTCACAAAGAAAATAACTACAAATGACTGAAAAACATGAAAAGATATTCACTTACTAAGAATCTAAGCAATGCCAATAAAAATGAGTGTCATTTGCCTTCTGTCGATTGGCCGACCATGAAAACCCAGGGTTGGTGGGTGCGGACAGGGGCTGGAGCACTGTGGGTGGGAAGTGCATTGTTGTAAGTTTTCGGAAGGGCAGAGTGGCAAAGTTAGAAACAGCAATTGCATTTGGAGGATTTCATTCTAAGGAGATAATTGCAAAAATGAGCAGAGATATCACAAAGGCTATTTATCACAGCACTGCTTATGGGAGGAAAATCTTGACAACGTTTTAAACAATCAATAGAGACCCAGTTAAAGTATGACACATCCATACAATGGAATACTATGAAGTAATTAAAATAATTTTGTAGAGCTCTATATATTGACATAGAAAGATGTCTATGACATATTGTTGCGAGAGAAAAGCAGGTGTCTGCAAGAACAGGATGTATAATACAATCCCTCGTCTATAAAGTTATATACATAGATCTCTATGTGTATATATGCATAGAGATATGTCTGGAAGGCTGTTCACCAAAATGCTAAGAGTGGTTATATCTAGGAGGTAGGATTTTGGGTGATTTTTACTTTCTTTTTCATACTTTCAAGTATTGGTTTGATTTTTTTTTAATACTGAGGATATATTATGTCTTTCAATCAGAACAAATAATAAGCTATTTTCATTTTGGAAGTTAGATAAATATTAGATAAGAGGAATCAGCACGTGATGATTTAATGGATGCAGATAAAGGGTCAAGACGCAAGCCAGGAATTTGGTCCTGGAGCCTAGGAGGATGGTGCATGGTGGAAAACCAAGAGCAGGAGCTGATCCTGGAGGGAAGGGGAGGCACTGGGTTGCCAGAGCTTTGCGGCAGCGGCTGGTGGGCAGCAGGGCTGCCTCCTAGGAAACTGATCATAGAGGCACAGGTGAGGGGGGTCTTTTCCCCAAGGATGAAGCTGTGGATGTGATCTCAGAGGGAGGGGCTGCATCAGCAGGAGCAGGGGATTGCTAACACTGGGCCCTGGAACATGGCCACATTTATGAGATGGGAGAAGAAACAAGATGAGTGGTCAGGAAGGCGAGGGATTCCGAGGGGCCTGGAGTGCCTGGGAATTCTGTGGGGGCGAGGATGAATTTCCAGAGAAAGGTCAACCATATCTAATGCTGCAAAGGCACTGAGACCAAGGAGAGGGCACAGGACTTGACAAATAGGGGTTTGTTGGTGACCTCAGAGAAAGCAGTTTTGGTGCGAGAGTGGGGCTGTATGTGGGTGTGTGTGGGAGTGGGGGAGAGTTTGTTGTGGGACAAAGGAGGGTTATAGCTGGGGGATGCAGATTTGAGGGAAAGGGACTGAGCCCTGATTGGGGATGGCAATAACGGGCACACGTGCCACCCTGCCCCCTCCCCAACGCTGGCAACATCACTAATCATTCCGCTGAGCCTGGATGAAACCTCAGAATCTCTCTCTTGACAGCCAGACCAGGGAGCCTAATGGACTTGGCCAGTGAGATGAACCTATTTTCCTTGCCTGGGCTTGAACACATACTTGAAGGATGATGAGAAGGAGGGCACGGAAGGGGTGATTAAAGGGGCAGGAGAGAGGAGGCCTGGTGGAGCCAGGGCCTCCCAGCACATGGTGTGGACCATGGGCTCAGTCTGGGAAGACTTCTGGGCCTGGAGGCCAGGAGGGTTGGAGGGCTCTGTCTGTGAGTCTGAGATGACTGGACGCTAGAACAAATTCACACATTGGCTGATGCTGTTGGAAAAGCCCAACTTGAATTACAATTTGGTGCAGATATCTGGGGGCTTGCCTTGGCCTACCATCTGGCTGTCCAGGGAAGGCATAGCAGGCACCCCATTGTCTAGAGCATCTGGCACAGAGGGGGTTTGTCTGTGGGGTCCAGCTGCAGAGTCTGAGAGCAGAAGAAGGAGTTGAGGCCTTGTTGTGGCTTGTGGGAAGGACTTTTAGGGGAGACACTCCGATTCAGCTGCTGGGCCTCCAATGGTGTTTTGATCACATCACTGGGAGCATGGGACCCTGGATATAGGAGATAAAGGCTCTTCTGGACTCTCAGTGGCCAGAGCTCGTGAGGAACAGTGGAGGAACACGGATGCACGGGCAGAGCTCGCCTACAGAAAATGACCAGGATTGAGAGAGCCCGGGCCTCATGCCCAGTCTAGGAGAAATGCTTGAAGGAGCTCAGGCCAAGGAATCAGACACTTGCCTTTCACCTGCTGAAGCAGTGTTTCCTAAAATGTGCTCCTTGGAACCCTAGTGTTTTGAGGTTGTTCTGCAGAAAAGGGTTCTGTGAGCAAATACATTCATGAAATGCTGCACCCACAGCTCAGAGCATATGAGCACAGTAAAGGCTCTGAGAAGTCCTGTAGCAAAGAAACTTTGACACAGAATTTTTCCAAACTTAATTCAACCATGGAAACTTTTTCAATTTGACACCCATTTACCTCCTGCAGGACTAGTGGCTGACTTGGGACAGAGGGAGTGACGTGTCCCGTGTGGTCCCAGGGGCAGTGTTTGAGCCAATGCAGGGATGTTGCAAAGAGGCAGATTTTGGCTCAGTTCAAGGAAGAACTCAGCAACGATTGCAGATGTTTTAACCATGAAAGAGGCAGTGAAGGAATTCCAGTCCCCAGAGGCCTCAAGCGGAGTGTGGACTTGTCAGGGATGCTGCAGAAGGGAGCCAGCCTCCAGGTGGGTGTCATCATTGATTTCTAGGGTTCCATAAGCCCTGGGAGAAGGCCCTTTGGCTACCCAGAGGTGGTGCTGCTTCCCTGGAGCCTGTCGCCTGGCTGCGACAATACTTGGGATGCTTGAAATGAACAGTCTGCGAAGGTAAGATGCGAACACATAAATATCATCATTAAGTCCCAAATACACATCCCAAACTTTACATGACAGGAGCAGCAGCTGGAGACGCCCACTGCGCTAATTGCTTTTCTGTACTAAGAGAACATCCTCTCTCCAGCTCTGCTTCTTCCATTCATTTAGGTAATTACTGGAGGGAGCCAGCTGCGGCAGACTGGAGGGCAGGCCTGCGAGTTTGTACCACCACCCAGTGGGTGCCGCGACAAGGATGGGATGCCGCGGGGAGTCTCTCTGCTCTCTCCATGGGGAGCGGGGTCTGAGTATGGCAGGCCAGCTGCTCAGCGCCTGTCCTGATCCCAATGGGCCCTGACTGAGCTGCCAGGACAGGATGCGTCACCTCCCAGGGACTTGACAAGCATGATTCAGGGCAGCAGGAAGGAGCCAGGGCCAGGTACAGGCACGGGGATGGGAATGGATGGAAGAAAATGACTCCGTTTCACAAATTGCTCAGGATGCCCTCTCTGAGTCTCGAGCTGGGCTGGGACACTGAGACCGACTGATCAGCCACAGCCCCTGCCCTCAGAGCTCACAGCCATGGGCAGGAAAAAGGCTGGCAACAAGGCAAGCTTTCAGGACTTGGAGGGTACCAAGGATGGAGAGACAGACTCTGTCTTGGGGAAAGTGGTCAGAGAAGACTTCTTGGAATAAGAGAGAGTAGGATTGGGCCTTGGAAGTGAGTGTGACCCAGAGAGGGGAGAGTCACCGGTAGTTGGGGTGTTCCCTTCTGCAAAACGGGGCCAAGGTTACTGTGGACTTCTAGGCCTCAAAGTGACATCTAGTTTGTCCCCTTGCCTCCTGGTCTCTAGTGACCACCCAGGACTCATGAGGACCCTCTTGAGATTTCTTTAAGGGAGTCCCAAGCGTGGAGCTCTCAGCCGGGAGCCCGCTGTTGGGACCGCGGCCCTTGGTGGTTAGCCAGAGTGGGCACCCTCCATCAGTGGGGTTTGAGCCTCTCTTTGGAGGGGCTCTGGGGAGAGCTGTGGCCCAGGCGGTCTGCCCACCAAGCTTCCCGTGGGTGGCAAGTGAAACTTTTCTTCATGGTTCTCTCCCGGCAGCCAGCTCCCTTCCTTCAGCCCCAAGTGGCGGCTCCTTGGGCCGGAAACAATGTGCTTTCTCCACGCCTGGGAGTGGAAGTCAGCAGTTTGGCACCGTCTGGCTGGCAGCCTCCGCCGGCTTCCTTTGGCACTTTATTGGCAAAGGCGGTGACATTTCTTTCAGTTGGGTGGGTGGAGCTGTTATGCAAACTCCCGCTCTCCTCATTCGCCAGATGAATATTCATGACTCAGGCAATCTGTACCAGCCAGACTTTCCTGAGGGCGGCAGCTTTTCTTCTCTTCCTCTCTCTCTTTTTCTTTCTCCTTCTCTCCTTCCCAGCTCTTTGGAAAGCTGGAGTGCAGCTATATTTAATTTACAAATACGGAGCTATTGAGCTTGCCTTTTGAGGTGCAGGCACTGGGGAGGTGGTACAGGGAATGGGGACAGTGGTTGAGGCATTTGATCCCTGACCCTGGGCCTCCAGGCCCCGGTGTCCGGCACCCAGGGCCCAGATCCTGGGAAGCCCCATGGGTCTGGGGCTCCCTTGGAGCTGGGCATCTTGGTGCCCCCATGCCTGAAGATGCAGCAGCTGGTGCCACCCCATTCTACACTGGCCCCTGTGACATGGAAATTCTGAGGCACTGCTGCATTCCTGCTCAATGCATGGGCCAGGCCCACCAATGTCATTGCTCCCCTGTCCCCTGCCTACCATGCTCTGCTGTTTGTCGAGGCCCACCCAGACCCTGCTCCAAGCCCTCCTTCAAAGCCCAGAGATGCTGGGGCATTTGCACGTCATTGCTTTCCTGGAGAAGGAACCAATCCCTGCTCGGAGTCCAGTTCCCTGGGGACATACCTGCTCATTTTCTAAGGATGGCTACCTAGCTTCCTTTGTCTCTTCCCAAAGAGGCACCAGAAACTCTGGCAGAGGGGTCAGAATTTCCAGAATTTGCCAGGGAATTTGGTCTTAGTGAGAGTGTGCTCGTGTATGTCTTGAGTGTGTGTGTATATAAATATTTACGCACAGCTTAAGTGAGTCTGTATGCCTACATCTATGTGCGAGTGTTTGAGTGTGTGTCTGTATGTGTAAGGGCGTGAATGTGTATGTGGCGGGAAGTCTGGGAATGCTTGCATGTGTGAATTTGCCTCTCCAGTTAGAGCTGCGGGTTGGAGTGTCTTTGTGGGTCTGGGGTGTTGTGTGTAAGGGTGCTCCTGGGGGGTCAGGGCTTGTGTGTGTGAGTGTGTATGTGTGTATGTGTGAGTGAACTGTAGATGTATGAGTGTGTATGTGTGCCTCTGAGAGTCTGGGAGATAGAGAGTGTGTGTGTGTGTTAGGGGGCCATTCCCCCTGACCCCTGTTCCCTCCCCAACCTTTCCCTCTCCAGCGCGGTGGAGGACGTCCCTCCCCTTGCAAGTGTTACAGATTCTATCCAAGGACGGGAACAGAAGGCTTCCTAGCACAGAGCGTCCTGAAATTACTTTATATTCCCCCTTCCTTGTTTCATCTAATCAAAATAGCAGCGTTAGGCTCACCCATTCTCCCTGCCCACCACTCAGCCTTGGGGGAGGGAGCGAGGTGGGCCATCTTGTCTGACCCCCTCTGAGAGCACCTTGGAGCCTCGAGCCAAGGAGCTGTCTTCCAAATCTCCTTGTTCCACGGCCCATGCTTCAGTGGCAAGAGCCAGCTGCCTTCCTGCCTGCCAGCAACTGCCAAGCTCTTCCAGAACCCACATCCAGGCCCGGCCTCATTTACAAATATGCAAATTTGCATCTTTTCTGGTATGCAAATAGAGACATGACAAATAGCTAATTAGGGTCAAAAGCAGCACTCTGAACCAATTAGTTGTAGGGTCGATTCCCTTCTGCTGGGAGGAGACTGGGCCCTCCTGCTCCCCTCCCAGCCCTGGCTCCCCTGTGCCCACACACTCTGGCCTGGCCTGTCTGGCTGGGGCCGAGGACTTTCAAAGAGCACTGAAACAGGAGTCGATGCTTGACTCCCGGTCCCACCTCCGACTCTTAGCGATGTGACCCTGGACTCATTTGTCTGAGCCTCAGTCTCTTCCTCTGTGAAATGGAGCAATGATAGTGACTGCCTTGTCCCTAATCCTCCACCCCAGTGTAGTGACACTTGAGAGGACGTGGATGTAAACAGCCTTTGGCAACGGGAGGTACTAAAATTCTTCTGATAGGCACATTGCTTGTGCTCTTCCGAAGTACTTTCTGCCCTTGATTTCATTTAATTGTCACATCCATCCTCCGAGTTAGATGAATTAGATGTAGTGACCGGATGGCAGTAGGTTTCATCCTGGGTGCCAACTCTGGCCGATTGTGAATGTCTGCCTGGAGTGGTGTGCTAAGAAGGATTCCAAGGCCAAGTCTGAGTTCACCAAAAAACAGACTGGGATCGATTAGTGATGCCTGCTGTGGGCAAGTCATTGGGCTCTGGCAGCTCATGTGCTGCATATTTATTGGCCATGAAAGACGTGGAATTTGGAGCAGGAACCTGGGTTCCAGTCCTTCTGCTCCCTTGAGTAAGTGATTTACCCTTCCTGAGCTCAGCTTCCTCATATAAAACTGGGAAAATGACACTCCTGTCTTAGAGTTATTGTAAAGATGAAACAAGGGAAGGTTAGGCAAGATCCCTTTGTCAACTGGGAGCTGGTGCATCCCTTTAATTGACATGTCAGTGGGACAGGCATATTGTTCCATTTCAGAGGTGAGGAGCCTGAGGCCTCAGAGGGTGGATGACTTGGAGAAGAGGAAGCCGGCACTCTTGCTCAGCAGGCCTACACAGCAGCTGGGGCTGCTCTTCTCTCTGCCACTACAGGATCCTGGCTTCCTCCTGCCACCCCCGTGCTGATGTCCCAAGCGGGCTGCAACAGGCCCCGCTGGCCTGGCTCCACTTCTGGGTGTGAAATTTGGCTGAGTCGACACCTGGGAGAATGGGGCAATTGCCATCTTGGAGCCTGGGGCCTGGGCCAGGGCCAACGGGCAGAGGAAGGGAGGTGGGAGGGCCTGAGCGCCAGGGAGCTAGCCAAAGCCAGGCAGCTGGAAGGAGTGGGGCAGGAGAGCACCTGGCTGGAGGATGGTTGGCTCAGGGATGATCCTGAGAGCTGGGGCTTGAGCTCAGAACAGAGCCAGCCGTGTGTGTCTGCCCGGCTGCTGGCAATACCTGAGCGTGTCGGCCCGTGTCTCTGAGCATCCCTCTGTGCATGTGCGTGTGTCTGAGGATCCATCTGGGAGCACGTGTCCTTATAAATGTGTGTGTATAGGCATCACCTGTCAGTGTAAGAAGTACATCTGTGTAGTTGTGCACATCTACCTGTCAAGGTGTGTCTCTGTCAGTGCATACCTGTGTATGTATGCCTGCACATCTGTGTGTAAGTGAATTTCCTGCATGTGCACATCTGTCAGTATATGTGCACGTGTGTACATTTCTGCGTATATCTGTGGATGTCCATTTGTATGTATCTTTCAATATCTGTGCAAGTGTGTCCATATTGGTGCATGTCTGACCACCTCTGTCAGTATCTGTGGACGTGGGTCCACGCCTTTCTGTTGGCATCCATGCAAGTGTCACTGTATAGCATGTGTGTCCTTTCCAGGGCCTCTGTGCCTCTCTGCTGTGTGTTGTACGCATCTGTAAATCCGTCTCTGTGGCTGTGCCTGTATGTTAGTGCATTTCTGGCTTTGCACGTCTCCCTGGGAGCGTGTGGGTATCTACCTCAGGATACAGGCACAGCTGCATCAAGGTGAGCAAGTTGGAACCTTCCATGTGGCTGCAGTAGCTCTGGGTCATCACTTTGGTCTTTGCCCTGTGGCTGGAGCCTCCTGGACATTCACAAGCCTTTGCTGTGTTTGAAGGGAAGCTTTGCTCTCTGTTCCCCAGGGTGCTGCCCCTGACCAGACCAGGGCTTGGTGCTTCTAGAGAAGGACCTGTCTGCCCTGCTGTTTATTTCTTCCCCTCTTTCCTTGTCTCCTCTCCATTCCTTTTTCTATGCTTCTTTCCACTCCCCCTCCTTTCTCCCTTTTTTATCTCCATCCTCTTTCCTTCCCTTCTTACAACTCACTTGAAGAGACCTGGCCTTGGGCTGCTCTGGAGGTGACAGATGAGCCTTAGAAGCCCCCCTTCAACCTCTAGGGAGGGGCTCTCCATTCCCATCCCCATGTGGACTCAGCCCCAGAGCCCCACAGGCTCCTGGGGATCTTTAAATTAAAGTCATTGCACCCCACTGCATTTTCATAATCACCTCTAGCAGCAGCTCAGAGTGAGACCCCCTGACTTTTCCTCTTTCCCTTTTGAGGAGTCCTGTCCCCACCTTCCTACAGTGCTGGTGAAGGGTGGCCCCACGACCTGCTGGAAGACCTGCTGGCTTGGGCTTTGGAGCCCCTCTGCCCCAGCTCCACTGCTTGTCTGTCGACGGTCCCCTCTGCCATCGCTGGACCTTTGCTGGGATTTGACGCGAGGCTGCCCTTCCTCCTGTCTGGGTTCAGATTTTAGCCTTCCCTGGCTGGACCTCCCTGCTCAGGCTGCCCGGGGTCGTTCCCAGGCAGCCTCACCCTGGAGATGGTCTCTCTGCTGTGCTGGCTGGCCATGTCTCTTCCGTTCACCCTGCAGGGCCTGGGTCAGCGTCATCCCTGTCTGCCCAGGTTTCCTGCCTACAGCGGCGCTTGGAAAATGAGTGCTGATGGATGATTCTGGTAAGAGACGGGGTCCCCCAGCTCAGATCTTGCAGTTACCAAATGCCTCCCTTCTCCTTGCAGTCTTCTCACTTCACTGATGATTTTGGATGGAATTTAAAATAAAACAATTGATTAAAAGTTGGAAACTGTATAAATGAAAATAAAACCACTTGTAACACCAATAAGTATTGTTTGAGCTTTAATGTAAAGAGAAAGCATATTAGGATGACAGTTTATGGACAATTCCAAATTAGCGTGACTTTCTCAGCTGGTAAGTATGTTGACTTTGTCCCCCTCTCTTGGGGTCTGTGGCTAGATGGTCTTCTTGTTGGGATCCTGGCCAAGCAGCCACTGAAGTAGAGTGTGAAGAACTTGGGCTTCGGGCTTGGGTAAGCCGGGGTTGAATCTCTCACTCACTGGCTGTGTGACCTTTCTGAACCTCAGTTTCTTTATCTGTACAATGGGGATAAAGGACCTACTTCATAGGCTGGTGGTGAGGATGAGAGAAAATGGTGCACAGGGCCAGGGGCAATGCCTGGTGTGTGTCATTCCACCTACAGAATACACCCAGAATCCAACCACTTCCCTCCACCTCCACTGCTGCAGCAGCGGGCTGAGCACCATCATCTTCCCCTCACCCCCAAATGGTCTATTCTCTACACTGCAGCCATAGTGCTGCGGTTAACATTCAAGTCATATCACATCACTTGTCTGCTCAAAACCTCCAATGGTTGCCATCTCACGTGGAGTAAAAGCCAAGGTCATCTTAGCAGTCTCAAGGCCCCACATGATCAATCTCCCCACCTGTCACTGTCTGTTATTCTCCCCCTTCCCACTTCCCTCCAACCACAGCACCCTCCTGGCTGTTCCCAAAATGTGTCAGCCACATTCCTCCCTCAGGACATTTGCATGTACTGTCCCCTTTGCTGGAATGCTCTTCCTCCAGATATCCTCATGGCTCCCTTTGCCATCCTCTTCAGGTCTTACTCAAATGTGGCCTTCTCCATGAGGAACACCCTCCCTTTTCTGATTTATTTTTATCTCTGGCACTTCTCACCCTCGGACGTATACCGTATCATACTTTTTACTTATTTATTTTCTATGTTGCTAGTCTCTCCCCAGGAGAATGTAAGCTCCTTGAGAGCAGGGATTTTTGTCTTTGTTTTCACCATCTGAAACAGTGCCTGGCAAATAATGGGCACTGAATCAATTTTTGTTGAATGAAGAACTGCTCATCATTTTGGAGAGCACCAAAGCTGAGGAATGGCTGTCCACCAACCCGGGCCATCAAAGGTTATTGTTCTCCTGCAGCTCTGGAGGGGCATTACTTCAGCATTACTTCATTGTTGAGGCAGTGGGGGCCTTGGGAGGAAACCTGCCCGTCGGTCCTCCCACGTGGGGCAGCCAGCTCAGGAGGAAGCACCAATGTGCTGATTCCTGACCCAGCCTGAGAGTCAACGGTGTGTCCTCATGGGCCAGCCAGGGGTCGGGGCTGCCTGCTCCCTGGCATTCTCTTGTATCTCCATGCACCTTGGCTGCAAGTCCGCACAAGGCCAAGGTGGTCCTTCTTGGAGGCTCACACTCAGCTGGGCCTCTCCATGGGCATAGGGGCACTCAGATTGAGGTAGGTGGTCCAGCTAGGTGCTGGGAGGCCGAGGGAGGGTTAGCTACTGGAAGGCAGGAGCCCAGCACTCAGGCCCAGGGAACAGCATGGGCCGAGCAGAGCATGTAGGAAGCCCTTGGTGTGCTGGGGAAGCGCAGCAAGGTGTGCTGGAGTGTGTCTACCTTACCTGGTGAGAACTTCCGGAAGCCAGGATTGGGTTCCATCCATATTTGCTGCCCCTCTAGAACAGTGCTTGGCCCTCGGTAGGGCCGTCAGTGTCTGCTGGGTGGCCTGTTTAGCTCAGATCCAGGAGTCTAGGAGTTGGTGGTGTAGTCCCCTCAGAACACAGAAGAAACATGATGCTGAAGGTCAGACCTGGGAGGGGTCTTGGTCTTACCCTCCTTTACTTTTTTTTTTGGTGAGGAAGATTAGTCCCAAGCTAACATCTGTGTCAATCTTCCTCTATTTTGTATATGAGATGCCACCACAGCATGGCTTGATGAGTGGTGCACAGGTCAGTGCCCGGGATCGGAACCTGCGAACTCTGGGCCACTGAAGCGAAGTTCGTGAACTTACCCACTATGCCACTGGGCTGGCCCCTCACCTTTACTTTTAAAGTAGTTTCTTCAAAGATTGGGAGGAGGGATTCTCCAAAGCTGGGAGACAAACCCGGGCCAGAATGATCTTCCCAAACCCAACACATTCATGGCTAAAAGTGGCATCGTCTGGATTCTAGAACAGACTTAACTTTTTTTTTTTTTAATGCCATGGACTTCTTTAGCAGTCACGTAGCCTGTGGACCCTTCTCAAACTGTGTTTTTATTTTTTAATTTTTTGTGAGGAAGATCAGCCCTGAGCTAACATCCATGCCAGTCCTCCTCTTTTTTTTGCTGAGGAAGACTGGCCCTGAGCTAACATCTGTGCCCATCTTCCTCCACTTTATGTGGGACACCACCACAGCATGGCCTGACAAGCGGTGCCTCTGTGCGCACCTGGGATCCGAACCCGGGGGGCCAGCAGCGGAGCACACGCACTTAACCGCTACGCCCCGCCCCTCAAACAGTGTTTTTAAATGCATAAAACAAGATACACAGGATTACAGAGGAAACTCATTCTATTGAATGACCATGTTCTAACCATGGACCCCATGTTAAAATGGCCAGTTATGCTCTTTGAAGGCAAATCTTCCACTCCCTGAAAATGGAACACAAACCCTGACACCAGACTTCCTCCCACTGCTGAGCAGGGGCGGCCAGAGCTGGGAGGAGACCTCTGTAGGAAGGCAGTCTCGGGTTCCCTTGACAAACACATCATGCTTTCCAGCTAAACCCCCTCCGTGGGTGGGGAGCGAGGCCGGTCTATTAGCTTTCTCCCGCTGTCCCCCGAGGGGGCATTTGCCTGTTTTGCATTTTTTCCAGGCTGTAGTTAGACAACTCCGGGTCCTGGGGGGAGCGCTGCAGAGAGAAAATGTCAGGGCGACACGCCGCCAAGATAACATTAGCGAAATATCAAGTTCTTTATGATGTCAGGAGGGATTCCTTCCCGCTGCCGAAGCTGCCTAATGACATCATAAAATAGGCCTGCGGCAGCCACAGTCCCCCTGAGTCATCAATCAGGCCTGTCTGTGGACGGCCGGGCACGGGCATGCGGGTGGGGGCGGGCCGCAGGATGGCAAACTCAAAGGAGGCCCCGACAGCAGCGCTGTGATGAGCTGGGGGGCTGAAGACACCCACAGCCAGCCCCCTGGGAGGGTGCCCCTTTGTGGCTGTCCTGGGCACTGGGGCAGACATGGCTCCCGAGGCCCTTCGCAGATCCTGAGGCTGAGCTGGCCTGCCAGGGGTCACTGATGGCTCCCATGGTCTGGAGCAATGGGACCAAGAGTCACACCAATGGAGACAGATGGAGGAGGTCTTTGACTCCTTCGGGGCTGGCGAGTGCTCCTGTGGGCTCTGTGTTTGCTCGTGTGTGTCTATCTGTCTATCTATACTTGGGAATGTTTGCAGCATGTATACAAAGGGGTTGTCCGTGTCTGTTTGCCTGGGCATGCGCACTCGGGCCTGCAGCCTCATGCCTGCCGCCGGCCTCTGTGTGTGTCTGAGGCTCTGTCTGTTCCACACCTCTCCATCTGTCCATGTGCTGGTGTGTATGGGTATCAAATGCCTGCAGATGTGGGCGAGGAGATGTGGAAGGGAATAAGGAGGACTGAAGAGATAAGGGGATCCCAGAGGGTGAGTGGGGACACGGGTGCATGTGTGTCAAGCACGTCTCCCCGCCGTCGGCTGAGGACTTTGGATGTGTCTTAGAATCACCCAGGGAGATTTTAAAACCTACCCATGCCCCACTCTCGCCTCAGATCAATTACATCAGAATCCCTGGAGCCAGGGCCCAGGTCTTGGCACTTTTTAAGGCTCCCCAGGCAATTCTAAAGTGCAGCCAGGCTCAAGAACCAGAGTATCTGGAGTCTTGCTGTTCAGAGTATGGTCTGCGGACTAGCACCAATGACCTCACCTGGGAGCTTCTAAGAAATGCAGACTATCAGGCCCCTCTCAGACCTCCTGAATCCTAATCTGCATTTCCCCCATAAGCTGTATTTTAATAGGACCCCCAGGTGATTTGTATATCAGTTGAAGTTTGAGAAGTAGAGCGATGCTCTTACCTGCTTCAGATCTGAGAGTTTCTGGTTCAGTAGGTCTGGAGTGGGGCCTGGAATGTGCTTTTCTAACGAGTTCCTAGGAGATGCTGATGCTGCTGGCCCGAGGACCACACTTTGAGAACCACTGGCTTAGCTGTAGCGTATAAAGGAGGCAGACAGGAGGAGAGGGAGTGGAGGGGTGTGTGTGTTGGGGTATGAAGGTAGATGGAAGGAGAGAGGATGTCTTAGTCACCCAGGAAGATCCGGTTCCCCCCAACAAGTATGTCCTGCCATCATTTCAGGGCTTCGAGTGCCCTGACTCAATCCAGGGCTGAGGGTATTAAAGAGAATAAGAAACATAAGCGAGTCTCCTGAAAGCTGCTGGCACTTGTGCCCCGTTTCTGATCCCTAGGGAGCCCCTTCCCTAACCCCGCCATCCTGTTAAGAAAAAGGATCCAGGACGGGGCGCTTCTCTGGTTCCCGAGAATCCCAGGCCAAAGAATCAGGCTGTCTCAGAGTCTGAGCCCATCAAAATGCGCACGTGTCTTCTTGGGGGTCCAGCACACAGAGAGAGCTCAATGACAAAGGCAGCCATATATCCGGTTTGTCTGGGATAATCTTAGTGTCTGATGATCATCCTTTCATCCTCAGAAGTTTGCATAAATCATATGGTTCCCCTATTGATAACGGCTACTGGAATTATTAAAGCTTGGTAGAGGTAGAGGTGAGGAGGCCCAGGGGGTGGCGTGGGAGGTGACTAAGTGTGTTCCCAAAGGGAAAGCCCTCTGGGAACCTGCCCTTCAGGCACCCTCCTCCTGGCTTCTTGGGTGAGGAATGGGAGGGAGTGTCCTGGACTTCCCAGGACGCCCAGCCGTGGGACAGGGTTCAGCTTGGTGGAGGTGGTGTACTAGGGAGCGGACATTTCTCCCATGGGGCAGCCAGCTCTGTCTGTCTGTCTGTCTGTCCATCTGGTGGGGCAGCAGGAGTTAGGACTGGGGTGGCGATGGGAGCCACAGACAGACAGGCCTCGCTTAGCCGCAGCCCCATCTTGCCTTGGGCCTGATCTGCAGTATCAGCACCTCTTCTGCCTGCATCTCTGCTGCCGAGTAACCCGAGTAACCCGAGGGCTGGAGGAGGAGATAGCGATCAGCTGGAATACCAGAGGTGTGAGGCAGGCGTGACCTCACCCAGGGTGTGCTGCTCTCTGAGACCCGCCAGGCCACCCTCCCCGCTGACTCCCAGGCATCCCCAGGCTGGCTTAGACAACGAGGTTCAGCCAGCTGTGGCTGGGGCGTCCCTATGCGCTGGGCTGGGTCCCAGCCAGGGCTCAGGCCAGGAACTGGGTACCTCTTCTGGGAGCAGCCTATAGGCTGCCTAGGGGCAAACGCTGGGGTCTCTAAGGGGATCCCCGCCCTTCTCCAGCTCCCTGGGCTGGGCATTGGGGAGGGAGGGCTGGGACTGGGGAGAGCAATTCAGGACTTAAATTGAGTGCTAGACCTGTGGTCCAGAGAGAAGGGCAGCCGTTACTCCCCAGTGACCAAGGGAGCTTAGAGACCTGCCTCAGCTTGGGACAGCACGTGGAGATCAGGAAGAGGCATGTCCAGCAGTGTGGGCCAGAAGGGCACCTACTGTGTGTTAGACGGCGTGCTAGCAAGAGCCGGTTTGGAAGCCAATATATTAAAACACCTCTTGGTAACTTCAGGTTGAGCCCATCGTGGTAAGACAGGCTGTCAATGGCCAGTGGTTGACTGTGGGCTTAGGGGGGATGGTGTCCCCCAGGGGTTGTGGGGATCCTGGAAATCCTTAGCAAGGTCCCTAGGAGAAAATACCCTCCACCCCTGAGTGGCTAGAGCAGAAGGTGAGCTGAGCAGCAGGAGTGGGAACTGGTCCTGTGCCTTCTGGCTGGGGGCTGCCCTTGGACACTCCCCCCCACTGTCTGGGCTCTGTCCTGTCACTCAGCTGTTCCCACTTAGACCTGCAAGCAGGTCCTGCCCACTCATGCTCATCCCGCCCGCACCCCACTCAGTCTACAAGTACACCGACTCCTGACCAGCCACACTGTGCCCACTGCCTCCATGCATATCCCACACCCACACCCACACCCACAGGGCAGCAAGCGGACCTCGCCCAGGAGCATTGCACAAACAGGCGCTTTGAGACACCTTTGCGTAATGAATGAATGGATCCACCTGTAAGCCGCTGGCCTTTTCTTGCTATGATTGGTGTCTGTGAGCTCAGAGGCCCAAACCCAGCAGGGCAGACCACATTTGCCCCAGTGCCAAAGGCCACAAGCCCGCTCCCCAGAGCGCCTCCTGGTGGCTGCCTTTCCCGGCCTTGTGGATCCAGGCTGCTGTCCAGAGGCCCCTGTCCTCTAGGTGCGTACAGGGCACATGGCTGTATCACAGTGTGGATTACTTATTTATTCATTCCAGCAAATGTTTCCTGGGCTTTCTATGTGCCTGGCCCTTTGCTGAGCTCTGGGGCCCAGAGACAAGGAGAATAACTCACCACTTTCAAAGAATCTCTGGGGCTTAGCAAGTCCCTCCCGTTGGCTCCCACTCTTTCCTGGGATTCCACCCTCCCTGGACGCTTCCCCACTGTTCACTCCCCAGCCGCCCTCAGACACACTGTTCTCTGCCACGTGACAGCCCCTCCTCCTCCCTGTTATTCTCCTCCACCCCCTCGGTTTCCTCCTTCACGCTGACTTTGGAGCGATGGCATCGCCTGGTCGTGGCCTCTTGGTTGTGGGGCAGCGTTAGGAGTGTTGTGGAGACGCTTGGACCTCCCTGGCATCTCCCACTCCCTCACTGCCCAGCTTTGGCTCGGGGAGATGCAGAGCCACGCGGAACCCAGAGTGTGGGGGTGGGGGTGATGGGGGAGGTTGTCCTCACTGGGTCTGGGTAAGGCGCTTGGCTTCTTGAAGGCCTGAAGCATGGTGGGAAGCGGACACGGGAAAGAGAGAGAAGACGGAGGGAGAGAGAGAGAGAAGAGAAGAGGGAAAGAGGGGAGGGGAGGAAAGGGAAGAGAAAGAGACAAGAGAGAGTGAGCAAGACAGAGAGTAAGAGAGACAGTGAGAAAGCAAGAGAGAGAGGAGAGAGAGAGAAAGAAGAGTTAAAGGAAATCACAGACTGAGGAAAGCAATAGGGACGAACAGACCAACAGAAAGAAATTCTGACTCTATCACCAGGCACTTCTAAAAAAAATTTTCACCCTGTTTTCTTAAGGGTGGACATGGGTCTCTCTCAGTACATGGTTGCACAGCCTTGGAACGGGCTCAGAAAGGGGTCGCGCCCTGGACTCTGGCTGGCCTCAGCTCCCGCCTGCTGTGACAGGTTGGAGAGCGCCCTCCAGGAGGAGACCGAGGACAGTGGCAGTCAGGTTCCTTGGAGGGCCGTCCAGCTGGGGGATCCTCCCCTCTCCCCTCCATGGGCCCCTGGCTTGCTGTGGTCTTGACACCCTCAGCTCAAGCCTTCAGGGAGCTTCGTCAGAGATGGGAAATCAGCTTTGCAGGGAAATTTCGCAAATTCCCTGCAGCCTCTGGCCCCATCTCCTGTGGGCGGTCTTCAGCCTTTTCTCAGATGCTGGACCCCCAGGCCTCCTCTCTTTTGCTCTCTGGTGCCAGCTGGGACTCATGAGGCCCCTTCCTTGTGTCCTTATAGGCTGCCTGGGGGGGTCGGGGGGTGGGGGCTGGAGGTCAAGAGCCTGACCTCTCCGCCTTCCCAGCCAAACCCCCAAGAAGCTCCTGATCCGACCCAACCCGCTCTGCAGGCCTTTCCGGGCCCCACCCCTTTGCCCTTGGCCCTTGGCCTGGGGGACCCCTCCCCAGACCTGCCCAGGGCTGAGGAGCCCTGCTGAGAGCCATGAGCTCCCATGAACTCAACAAGGGATAGTGGTACCCGCCCCAGGACAGAGGGGCCTTGGCAGCCTCCAGCCTGGTTATCTGATTTGGGGGCTGATGGGGTTTCTAATGGAAAACAATATGGTAATTTCAGAATGTTCCTGATTAGATGAAAATGATATTGCATCAAAGTTACTTCCTTAATTTATTCAGAAAATAACAAGAGAGAATTCTCTCCTAAGATCCTTAATTAAACCAGAGCTTCCACCATGCAGACAAAGCGGGCACTGAGCTCCAGGTGTGGGGGACAAACGGCCTCCTGGCCGAGTCTCCTGGGGGCTGCCCTGGGGCTGCAGGTCTGGGCAGGTCTTCACCCAGACAGGCTGCCCGCTCTGCCTGGAGGGAGCGCTGGCAGCAAGAGGGCACAGGATGAGGCACCTTCCGCTGCAGGGACCAGTGGGGCAGCCATCCTAGAATCATTCCTGTTCCTTCCTGTCTTCTCTGACTTCATCCTGTGAGTCCCCAGTGACCCAAAGCCATAGAGACTCAGCAAGCAGGGGTGGCAGAGCTGGGTGCCCAGGGTATCTTCAAGACACAGAACAGCCGGGGTGAGCATGGAAGGTGCTGGTAGGTCCAGTTGTGATTTGCACTAAGATCAGCTTGGGAAGATTGGCACACCCAAAAAAGCGTAACTGAGGATAGTTTGATTTGAGAAGGAGAGGCAGTGTAAGAGAAACAGCAAAAGATGGTGAGGCTTCTGGACATTAGTAATAGGGAGAGGCAGCTGTGGCTACTCTCAGGCCTGAAGGGGCAAAAAGAGGGGCAGAGAGAGGCCACTTGACAGAGCTGTGGCCATGGACTGTCACAGCCAGTGCCAGGATGCAGTGAGTCCAGGAAGAGACGGGGATACACTCCCACCCTCTCTCTTTTCCTGCTGTCCATCTCCTGCTGGAGGTGTCGCACATTAGCTGGACTGGACTGGAAGCCAGCATGTGGGGGAGTCTGGGTGACAGCCTTCATGCTGGTGAGGCTCCTGGGGCACAGAGCAGGGCAGAGGATGGATCCTGGGGAGGACAATGGAGAATGGCTGGCACAGCCCCCAACGTGATGGTAAACAACCTCTCATTGTCTGATGCTTCAGAATTTCTCTAGCACATTCTTATTCGTTTTGCTTGTCACTCCCCACAACAGCCCTAAGTACAGATTCTTGTCTCCAGGAGGAAACAGGCTCAGAGTGACGTCCCTGAAATCACACAGCACAGAGGTTATGAATTTGGACTCAGTTCTTCCTCACTCCAAATCTCCTCTTTCCCCCCCTGAAATAGGGGCTTGGATACATAAAAGCGCTGGCCTGAGCTGGGTGTTGCCAAAGAGTCTTGGTGTGAAAGGGCCCTGTCTAGAAGTTTCTGTGAGGCTGTGAGGGAAGTCCTGTCTACCACTCATGAATGAAGATCTGGAGCCCCCTCAGCACTTTGCAGAGCAGACCACAACAACCTACTCAGGAGACAAAGCTTTCTACTTCCGGTGGGACCTCCTGCCCCCAGCTCTGATGTGGAGGGCTGGCCAGGATCTGCTGGAGCAGGAGCTGAAAAAAGAGGCATCATTGCTGAGTCAGGATTTAGAGGGAACTCCGCATCCTCCCAGGGACCATCCGCATTTGCCCACACGCCTGCTGGTGACGCTGCACCAGCCTCACTCCCCTCCCCAGGCACCAGCACCCCAGCCACTGAGCAGTGTAGGGGCTGGGTCCTGGCTGGGAATAAAGTGTGCCTAGTCCTCTGAGTGGTGGAAGGAACCCGGGCAGGGCTCTTGGGGAGTTCCTGACTTTGGATTCTGATGTGGCAAAGGGGTAGAGAGGAAGAGACCAGGGCCCTGACACTGTGGCTACAAGGATCTCAAGGTGCAGGAGTTCTGAGGGTGGGAGGCTGGTGTGTGAGCATGTGGGTGCTTGTATGCATGTGTGCGTGTGTGAGTGTGTGTACCTGGGTATGCGTGCCCATGTGCATCTGAGTATACGAATCTGGGCGTATATGTGTGTAAGGATGTGCATGCGAGAGAAAGAGAGAGAGGAGGAGGAGGAGGAGGAGGAAGAAGAAGGAGAAAAAAGGAGGAAGGGAGGGAGGGGGATTTTGTTAGGGCCATCAGGGATCAAAGGGGTCAAAGTCAAAGGAAGGGTGGCTTGGATGGACCACATGAGATGATGACGATGATGATAATAATAATAATAAAATAATAATAATAACAGCTAGCATTTATATAACTCTATATGCCAAGCCTGTTCAAAGCCCTTTATATATATTAACTATTTTAATCCTCACAATCAATTTAGGAGGTGGGTACAATTATTACCCCATTTTACAGAAGGGGAAACTGAGGCACAGAGAGAATTTTTTTTTTTTAAATGTTGTACCCAAGCACTAGAGCTAGGAATTGGGCCCAGGCCCAAATCTGAACCACCGAGAGGTTCTGCCTGTTGGACTTGGAGGTGTGCCCTTGGTCTCTGACTCATGCATGTGGCCTCTGGACCACTGCTTTGATGTTCTCTATCTCTGTCTCATGCTTTCTGCTCCCAGCAGGACTTTTTCAGGGGGGATATGAAGCTGATCCCACAAAGCCCAAGTATCAGGCAGGTGGTCCAAACTGAGCCAAAGCAGGAAGGTGTCAAAGGAGCTTGGGTTGGGGAGGGCCCTTCATTCTGGGTGGTTGGTATGTGGGGTGCACAGGGGTGAGGCAGAGAGTTGAGCAGGGGTGGCTTGTGAAGGGTCTTTGCAGGCCAGGCTAAGGTGTGAGACCTCCGTTCTATAGCATAGGTGGTGGGGGCCCTTGAGAAGGGTTTTACGTGGGAGAGTGGCAGGGTCACCCTAGAAGCTCATTCTGGCTGCAGTGTGGATTGCAGAGAGAGGCGATGCAGGGAGGCTGGTGACTTAGTGATGCAACAATCCACGTGAAAGGGTGATAAGGCCAGGGCTGGTGTAGGGCTCTGGTGGAGATGAGGGGATGACATTTAGGAGGAAGAAGCCTCAGTAGTTGGTGGTAGACTGAATACAGGTGAGTGTGAAGGACTTGTTGACAGTGACTCCCAGGTTTCCGGGCATCTGGGTGGATGGAGACCACAGGAGGAGAGCAGCTCCCGCCACACCCATAGGTCCCTCAGGAGGGCAGGGAAGACTGTGGCCCTGGTGGCCGAGAGACGGTGCCCATGAGAAGTCGCCAGGGCATTGCCTGGCTCTGGAGGGATTTGGGTTGGCCCTGGATTCTCTCCTGATGGACACCATAGCTTGGGGAGGCAGGAGGTCAGAGGCATGGCCAATGGACACACCAGGAAAAGGTGGGGTATTGATTTCCCATTGAATATTTTTCATTTTCTTTAAGCATCTTCATTTCTAAAAAACTCACACAGAAGATTGTATGAGAAATAAAACTGTACATCATCCATTCTTAAGTCTCAAATATCAGTGAGACCCTGTGGTACAGTGGTTAGAACTCTCATTCTGTGGTCATTGTGGGGTTCAAATTCCCACGTCACACTCTGTAGCTGTGTGTTCTTGGGCAAATCGTTCCACTCCTCTGAGCCTTAGTTTCCTATTTGACAACTGGGGATCATTACAGCACACACCTCATCCTTGTGTTTTGAAGATCATATTAGATAAGACACCACAGGCAGCTCTGGTTATGATTATTCAGATCAGGGCAGGATGACAGAGAACAAGGACTGCTTCGGCATGTCTCCTTGCCCGAGTCTCCTAGGAGCCGTTTCCCCTTGTCTCCACCCTCCCCACAGGTAGGGGACACAGCCATTGTTTCAGGACTGGGAGAGAGGAGGGTCTGTCAGACAGAAGAGGGGAGCCTTTCTGACCAGGAGGGGCATCAATGAGCCTTGACTGCCTGCCACCCTTCTCTGCAGGCCCCCTCCCTTTCCCAATTCCCCAGGCACTGCCTCTCACCCTCAGTCCTGGAACAAGACGACAAACCCAGACATAGGCTGAAACTCGGATGTCCATCACCCATGCCTGGATGCAGCCTCCCCAGATAGGGTCTGGACCTGCCATTTGTCAGCCCTCTCCATGGCTGCAGGCAGTGCCCACCTCAGCGCCCCGCAGCCCCTCTGCCTGCAGGCCCGGATCCCTGAGCTCTCTCAGGTGTCCTGCGGGGCTTCTGGGGTAGGAGTGGGGCCCAGTTTGCTGCAGACCCCTGAGCCTGCTTCCCAAGGAGGCATCAGGAGAAGACGGCTGCCTCCCTTCTCCTCGCAGCCTCCCTGCTCTCTGACTTGGCCGAGGGGCCTGGGCCGCCGGCTGAGCTCGGCTTCTACCCCAACCCCAACTCTGCAAGTTTGCTGGCAGCAGCGTACATGACTTTGGTGTAGTTTCTGTGGTTTAATAAGCTACAAAAACGACATTATTTTAAGCCAATCTGGATATAGCACAAAAACTCTCACCCCGTCTGTTCTGTGAAACTCAGATACCCTGACGAGAACACAGCTCACAACCAACTAATACAATATTCTACTGGGCTCGCTGTCAGCGGGCCCCACGCGGGAGCGGCTCCGCGGAGGACTGCCCAGGCGCTCCCGCGGGCCGCGGAGGGAGGCGGGCGGCCGGGGACGTGGAGGAGGCGGGCGGCCGAGGTGGGAGCCGCGCTGGGGGGGGCTGCCTCTGCTCTCCCGCGGAGCTGGGCCGGCCAAGGCCCTCTGGGCTCCCCGCCCCCCTCCGCGGGGACGCGGAGAGGAGAGGAGTGTTTCTGGCCTGCTGACAGCAGTTCTACTCCCACAACTTGCATATGTCTGATTCCGAAGCAGGGAAGTGTGTCCAACACACCCAATGCAAAGACAGGTTGTTGAATATTTTTTCTCTCATCACTAAAAAGGATTCCCTGCTGGGTGCAATCAAGATCCATAAACTCGCGGCTCGAGTCGGTGTGAAAGCAGCGCTCCAGCCCAGACTCCCTCGCTGGCGCTAAATGCAGGCTCCGGGCGGAGATGCACAGACATCCGCTCGCAGTCTGGCCCCGCGACCGGCAGTTCCCGGCACATTAGGCAGTGCGCTTATTTTGGGCTACGCTTCAGTGGATTAACTTTCAGTGTAAAGTTTAGGAGCTCGGGCATCGTCCCTATGGCGCTGCCCCCCTCCTCTCTTGGTGGGTTCCAAGCTTTGCAGAGGCAGAGGCACGGGAGCTGGCCGGCACGGGTTCAGCAGCCACAGGGTTCAGCCCTGGAAAAGGAGGCAGGGCAGGCAGAGGTCCTGGCTGGGGACCTGGCAGCCTGGAGAACCTAGCTTGCTGACCCGGCCTGCCTCACGGTCCATCAGATGCCCAATGCCTAACTCCCCTGGCAGACACTGAACTTGTAGGCTTTGAAGATCTTGCCAAGTTCCCTGGGGGGGCTGGTCCTGGGTGAGAGCCTCCCTTCTTCTGCTGGTGGGAGCTGGCCTGGCATCCACCCATCCCTCCCCGACTGGCCCTCTGGCTCCCTCCCGGCAACAGGATCACAGGACACACACTCCAGGTTGGAATCCTGCTTGTTTATGTAAAGACGAGGGTGTTTTCTCCTTCTGAGTTGCCCTTCTACATCTCTCAAGTGAGGAGACTGAGGCAGAAGGGGAAGTGGCAGGGGTCTTAATTGGGCCATAGGAGAGCGCTTGGGAAGTTGAGGAGGGTGGAGAGAGGACACGAGGGAGAGGAGGAAAGGGAACATGATCAGCCCCCAGACTCCCTTCTGATAGCTTGGGAGCGAAGAGCTCGGGGTTCCTGCAGAAACTGAGGGAACTTCTCTCCCCTGCCCCCATGGCCGTCCACTGGGAACTACTTTCAGATCCAATAATTTAAAATTCTAGTTCCCATGACTTCTTAAGAAGCAACTAAAAATGTAGTTTCCAAAAAAGCCCCCCCCCTTCGCATCTCATTTTTCTGGGGGCATATGATGTTTCATTTAAAACCAGAAAGAGCTCCAGAAATAGCAAGCAGAGCGAAGGGCAGCTTAGCGAGAGTACTGAAGCCCTGTAGGGTGTGGATTCTAGTATTCACTCCCTCGTTTATCCGAAAGGTGTCATCGGGGCTGACTTTGTACAAGTTACTGGACTGGGGCTGTGGGAGGCACCCGGGGTCTCCACTGAGGGAGGGAGACCAGATACATCCCCACTCTTTCGTTTGCTCATTTATTAGCACCAACTATGAGTCAGGCACTGTGCTGGGGCCCGAGCACAAGCAGGTGCAGTCTGAGTATAAAGCGGAATGTGGCAAGGCAGAGAAGGCGAGGGGGCTTCAGAAGAGGCAGGGCTGCTCAGGTCCCCGCTCTCCCAGCTTTAAGCAAATGCTTAGGGAGGATTCCTGGATCCACATCCTTCTAAGCTTTCCGCGGGCTTGTGGAGGCCCACAGGGATGGGATCATTTTCCCTCCAAGTTACGCTGGGGCAAAAACAAATAATGAGAAAGAGGAAATATTGAGGTGGTTTTGGGGAGTCCTGGATTAAAAAAAACCCTTCTCCTCTCTCCTGTATCGTAAATCACTCTCGCTCTTTCTCTCAAACCCCTCCCCCACTCCCTCCCACTCTCCCTCTCCCCAAGAGATCAGCACATTGCAAAGACAGGTTGTTGAATATTTTCTCTCTCATCATGAAGAAGGCCTCCCTGCTGGGTGTAATCAAGATCCACAAACTCGCTGCTTGGCTCAGTCGGTGTGAATCAAGCCCCGCTCCACTCGCCTCGATCCAGACACGCTCGGGCCGGCCGACAGCGGTGGTCAGGCTGCTCTCCCAGACGCACCCCATCCCGGAGGGGCTGCGGCAAGGGGGGCTGGGTCTCCTGGAGGCTCCACTGCCGGCTCTGGGCTCTGTAACGACGGGCCACGGAATTCAGGGCGCCTCTTCCGAAAGGTCAGGGAGGAGAGAAATCGATGCCTGCAGACAAGGAGTCAGGCGTTGACAAGTGCGGCGGGCACTCCTTGGCCTTCACCCCATGTCCCCAGGTCCCCCGGGAGAGGAGACAGGAGGCAGATGGCCTCTCAGGCTTGCTGGTTATTTCCAACGGGCCGCCCGACCAGGTGGAGTGGCTTCTGTCTGGTTTTCAGAATTGTCCCTTTCACCGTGGACGGGGGCATGGACCTGGTGTTGCTCCAGAGGGCTGCGAACAAGCAGGGGCTGGCGGGGGGCAGGGGAGGCTAGAATGGGAGGAGCGAGTGAAGGAGGGGCACCGGGGAAGCTGGACTGCTGACTGCTTTGCTGCTAAGTGTGCCGTCCCGCTCTTTGTCTGAAAATCCATTCGCGGGTTGGGAAGACTCTGCAGATGCAAAGCTGGGGAGGAGCCCTTCCCGCCGTCCCTGACTTTCCACTCTGATGTGACGCTCTCCAATGTCACTGTCACCGCCTGAACCCGTGGGACGGGTCACCCCTCCTCCCTGACCTCTTTCTGTCTACTGTGACCTTTCCAAAACATGAATCTGATCACAGCTTCCCCTCCCTAAAGTGCTTCCATACTCCCCTGTTGCCCACAGAATGAAGCCTAGGACCGCAGGGAATAATCAAGATCTGCCCCCAATATTCCTTTCAAACTCCGCGCACCCCTCGCCCCCTGGGCCCCCAGCCAGCAGTCTTCTGGACACCCGAGCCGTTTCCCAAATACGCTTTGTATCTTCTCACCTCTAGGCCTTTGCATTCGCCATTCCCCCTGCCAGCCATGCCCTTTCTTCCTTCTCTTTCTAGTGCACTCCTCCCTGTCCTTCAAGGCTCAGCAGAAATGTCCCCTCTTCCGAGAAGCCTTCCCTGACCGCCCAGGTGGAGATAATCCGTGCTCCCTGGGTATTTTGTGCAATTCAGCCCTTAACATCTGTACTGTGATTGTCTGTGTCACTGTCCCTGTCCCCACTGGGCATGAGCTTCTCCTCGAGGGCTGGGACAGACTCTGATTTAGCTCTATGTGTCCAGGGCCCAGCACCTCGTTTGCTGGGGTGAATAAAATCAGAAGTTTCATCACCAAGTTTCAACACTGCTCTCCGTCTGTACCTGCATACCTGTGTACCTGCATACCTGTATACCTGTGTACCTGTGTGGGCACATCTTCCTGTTCACACTTCCCCTCTCCATCCTCCCAAACACATAGGGAGCGCTTTGAGGGCAGGATGGAGTCTGGTCCATTTCTGAAGGTACACATGCAAAGTGGGCACTGATGAAGATTTGTGGAACTGGGCTTGGATTTTGTTAAAATTTAAGTCCGACTCAGGCTCAGCCTGGGAGAAGCAGGGGCTTTCCATGCAGGGTTGTTGTTGTTGTTGGTGGTGGTATGTTGGTTAGTGGTGGTGTGGCTTCCCATGAAGGGTCTGGGGGACCCGCTCTGCAGGGTTTGGATGCTCAGTCTTCATTGGGGGGGGTGTCTTTCTATTTAAGCTTGGAGGGGCTGCCGACCCAGAATCTGCAGGCTCAACCTCAGAGGTGCTGGCTCCCCAGGCAAGGTTTACAGACCCACACTAGCTAGTCAGGGGGCCAACCTTGGGGCTCTTCTCCCGAGGCTGCCAAATACAAAAGCTCTCCAGCAGGAAAAAGGGCAGCATCCATCCTGCTGCGGCCTCTTTTGCCTCTCTTGGGAGGCCAGGAGTGGGAACTCAGAAAAAGTCAGGGTTTCCTTGCCGGCAGACCGCATGCCCACCCTCCCGCCTTTGCAGAGGCCACGGAGATATTGCCCACCAGCTTCAGGGCTCTCATAACTCTTTCAAGACAATCACTTTATTTATATGAGTTTGTTTTAAAAAACCCACAGACGATCCACCGTAGGGACCTCTCCTACTGCCTCAGCTTGATTCTCTCCTACCCTCCGAGTCCATAACTCTTAGTCTTTTGATTCTCCCAGTCCACAAACTATAAAAATCTTATTTCTATAAGGTCTTTTATGGTTACCAAGATAGTCAATAGTGTCATTTTCATTCATATCATTCTGCAGGGAAGTTAGAGGAAACGAACCAGACAGAGGAGAGCTATAAATAAGCTTAGCTACACAGGGCCCCAAGCGGATCCCGCTGCGTTCTTTTAAAACGACTCATGCAAAGAATGCACACACACAAAATATGCACATATGCACACAAATATGCACATGTATGCCCACTCATGCATAGAGACAGGTGCAGGGGAGCTCACCCAGGCACACAGGGTGCTCGTATGCATGGTGCCTGCACACACACACGCATGTGCATGTATGTGCTCACGCAATTTGGCAGGCTTAGAAAAAAGCCCTTTATGGAATTTGCCTGGCTTTGAAGGGCCGAGAGCAGGCAACAGCACTTGCTATGGCGAGATGAGGGGACTGAAGCAGGCCAGCCCAGAGAACACATTCCAAAGTCATGAACTGCGAGGTTGGGCACCCAGCCACCCATGAGCTCATGTGAGGAAGCTTCGGAATTCCCGCCAACACAGGAGTCTGTGCTCCTGGCCAAATGGCAAGGGCAGCTGCTCGGCCAGCACTGGGAGTGCCCAGGCAGCTCTCAGGGCTCCCACTGACTGTCTGTTGGTGTCATCTGAGGGCCCAAACCCTCATTTCTGGAGGGCAGCCAGCCAGCTTCATGATTCTGATTTGTGTCTGGCTGCCACCCACCTGAACACTTGTCCATAGCTCTGCTGCCAACGGCTTTGCCCTTAAGACAGGACCCCAGAGGAAGAGCCCAGGACGTGACACTACAGCAGAAGGCAAGAAGTCTCGGGCAGCGGGGGAGTTGGCAAGTGTGTGTGCTGGGGTGAAGGGGGTAGTCCAGATGGGGCCAACCAGAGATGGAGGGGGCGGGCCCAGGCCTTGGGGAGAACTGCTAACTTTCCCCAGGTAAGCGCAGTCAGGTCTCGGTCCCCACCCTGGGGAGTAGGTGGGGGAAGGAAGGGGCTACCTGGTTGGTGCCAGAGAACCATGCTCTCCTCAGAGATCTCTGGGTTTGTTGGCCAGGGGTGCAAAGGAGGGAATGGCCACTGGAGCCAGGAGGCCTGGGTTCTAGTGCAAACTCTGTTGCCCTGCGTGGTGTTGGGCAAACACCTTCCCACCTCTGGGCCTCTGCACCCCAGTGAATCATAAAGAGGGATGAGCTCTCAGACTCCTCCTGGTTTTGGAGATGCAGGTGGATTAGCTGCACCCCAGAACCCTAGGGCAGGTGTGTCTCCTTAGTTTCCCCATCTGCAAACTGGGGACGATGCTTTTTGACGTTGGCGGCATCCCAGGGATGCCGTGAGGGGGGCTGGACAAAGGTCCAGGAGTTCGGATGAGCTTGTTTGGGAACTGGTGGGTTTGGAACTTACAATGGATGCAACCCCTCAGGAGGCCCAGACCCTGAATAGACTCCCCTCCCACCCCCAGCTTTCTCCTCCCTCCTTACTCCCCCCACCCCAACACCCCCCTAAACACTGAAGAGCTGAGAATGGAGCCCAGGGCTCTGAGCTCAAGGCCTTGGAATTCCTCTATTTCCCCTCCTGCCTTCTCCAAGAGAACTATTAATTGTAATTTAAGCCTCCTAAGTTAAAAGCAGCATGCAGATTTAAGGATTCTTTCATCCCAATTACCCATCGTTTCTGGCTGCACTTAGTGCCAGGCTTTTATCTGTTGTTCTGGGGAATCACTTATCGGCCAGAGCAGCGGGCTCCACACAAATTTCTTCCTGATTATGTTTAATGGCAAATGGAGAGTTAACCACCCTCCCACCCCTGAGCTGTGTCGGCAGTTGCCCCAGCCCAGCCTGAAAGCAGCCCAGGAGAGCAGGAGGGCATGGAATCGGGGAGCTGCAGGGACCTCCACACCCCAGAATGGTCAGTGCAGGGCTTCGAGGGGACCTGTGTGGCTCAGAGTGGCTAAGGGGGCATTCCCCCCTCCCAACTCCAGGTGACCCGTGTGCTCTGTTCTGACGCTGATGGCAGCTACCTGTTTATTCCACACATTCCACAACTACAGGTGTCTACAGTGGGTCACGTCCTGAGCTGGCATCATTTCCTTACTCATATCAGTGTGCTCCCAGCTGCCAGTGCCACTGTGACACTCACATACACACTTACACACTCCAGGGTGTGGCCAGCCCCTGGATCTGCACTGCCAAATGCACACATACTCATAAGCATGCACACACACGTATATATACACACTCACACGAGCATGCACACACGTACACACACAGAAGCATGCACACACATTCACACACACTCACAGAAGCATGCACACACATGCACACACTCACAGGAGCATGCACACACATACACATACATGTACTCACAGGAGCGTGCACACACATATACACATTCACAGGAGCATATACACACACACAAGCACTCACGCATACTCACAATCAACACCTCCATACACAGGGACACACTTTATTTGCACAGACCCCCTACTCTTACCTCCGAATACACTCAGCTCAGTCCCACACAGGCACACAGTTTGACTCTTCTTTATTGTCACACGGACACTTCTCTGTCAGTACATCTGTCTGTCATTCACAGAACTAGGCTGCCACAGGAGCTTGGAATGGATCTTGGAATTTCAGGCCCCTGTGCCATGGATCCCCCTATGTCACCCACTTCCACTGTGTCCCTGAGCCCCATCTGTGATACCCAATTTGACTGACCATGTCCCAGAGCTCAGCCGGCTACTCAGTCCTGGGGTTGTTACTCTAAAGCTCAGACTCAGCATGTCCAAAGCGGCACTCCTGGTCTCCGCTAAACCTGCCTCCCCTGCAGCCTTTCCCACCTCAGCTCTTGGCAAGTCCTTCCGTCCGTTGCTTAGGACAAAAACACTCTGAATCTGACACCAATTACAGTGTGTGGGTTTTCCCCCCACACCACCAAGCAGTTCTCTGATACCAGCTGAGTGTCCTACAGTTCAACCCATTTCTGACTCTATCTACCATCCGATCCCACAGGTTAGGGACTCAGTCCCACAAGACTGCCTCCCCCCCCCACTTCAGATGCCAATTGCGAGTCTAGGTTGTCACGTGTGCTTCTGATCAATCAGCTATAAATCAGAGGTTCCCACAACCCCCTCTTTGGGTTCAATTACACAGAACTCAGGACACCAGTTTACTTACTAGATTACCGGTTTATTATAAAAGGATGTAACTCAGAAACAGCCAGACGGAAGAGATGCAGAGGGCAAGGTATGGGGAAAGGGGTAGGAGCTTCCATGCTCTCTCTGAGCACCACCCTCCCAGCACCTCCACGCGTTCACCAACTGGGAAGCTCTCTGAACCTCATCCTTTTTTGTTTTTTTATGGAGGCTTCATTATATAGGCATGAGGTGGGGGTGTGGGGGTGTGGAGTGAGGGGGGGCTGAAAGTTCCAACCCTTTAATCACATGGTTGGTTTCCCTGGCAACCAGCCCCCATCCTTAGGTTACCTAGGGGCTTTCCACAAGTCACCGCATTGACATAACAAAAGACAGGGTTATTGCTCTCATCTCTTAGGAAATTCCCAGGGTTTTAGGAGTTCTGTGCCTGGAATGGGTCCGAAGACCGAATATATATTTCTTATTATAAATCACAACATCACAAACACTTTGGCGTCATTCTTGACTCCTCTCTTTCTCTCACTTCCTACATCCAGCCCATCAGCAATTCACGCTGGCTGGGTTTTAGAAATACATTCCTAATCTGGTCGCTTCTCACCAGCTCCCCTGCCACCACCCTGGTTGACTTCACTAAGACCTCCAGTTGGTTTACTGCCATGACCTGCAGACAGGTCTGTCTGCTTCTGCCCTCCCCACTACACAGCAGCCACAGGAGGGTTCTAGTCAGGTCATGCCAGTCTCTGCTCTGTTCAGAGAAACAGCCGAGGGCCTTCCAGTGGCTGCAAGGCCCTCTGAGATCTCTCCCCTTCACCCCACCACTGCCTGCTCCTCCCTCCCTCCACTCCAGCCACACTGACCTAGCTGTGCTCTTGCCTTCTGGTCCTTGCTGCTCCCCCATCCCCTGGGGATGCTTTCCCACCAGATCTCCGCTTGGATAATTCCCTTTCCTTCTTCAGGTCTTTGCTGACTATCATTTCTTGATGAGATCTCCTTAACCACTTTATTTAACTCTACAACCTGCTGTCCCTTCAGCCTCTATCCTAATACCCCTTACTCTGCTCTCTTTTGTCGTTTTTTCCACGGAAGGAATGTGGACCTCCTGTTAGGAATGTGGGTGCATCAGGAAACTCTGATAGACTTTTGCTTGCAGGAAGTTTATTGGGGAAGGCTCTGAGATCCAGACCTATGTGAAGGGGAGGGAGCAGGACTGGGCAGAGGGAAGAGCTGAATTGTGATGCAGTCACAGAGGTCTCCGCTGACCCCATGGGGAGCTGTGCAGCTGAAATGACTTTCAGAGTTGCTCTGCATTGAGGCAAGGGCAGTGGGGCCTTTATAACCCCATCTGAACCAGATATTGGATGTGGGCTGCTCCCAGGGAGGGGAGTGACCGTGCGTGGGGCAGCTGTCTTCTCTGAGGACACTTCTGGAGGAGAGGGACTCAGCTGAATGCCATGGGCTACCAGCACTCCCATCAGCTGGGGAGTGAGTGCCTCAGTTCAGGAGTGGGCATGCTGGGTGCCATACCACAGCACGCACTACACAAGTTAACATACCTAAATGAGTATATGTAACTGTGCTGTAGTTATTGTTTATGTCTCTCTCTCCTGCTGGAAAATGAACCCCAGGAAGGAAGGGCTCTCTGTGGGCCTAGCTCCCTGATGTTTCCTAAGTGCCTGCAACAGTTTTGGCCCATAGTACGTGCTCCACAAATATTTGCTGAATGAGTGAATGAGCGTGCCCTTTCTCAATGTCCTGCTTGTCTCGAGGTCATCAACCTTATTGGAATCACAATCCCAGTTCTGCCACCAACCGTGGTTGCAGGTGTGCAACCGTGGGCAAGTTGCCTAACTTCTTGGAGCCTCTGCTTCTTCATCTGTAAAATAGGATAGTAGAAGTACCCACCTCACAGGGTTTGGAGAGGATGGAATGAGCTAGTGCTTGTAAAGTACTTGGCAGGTGCCTGGAACAAAGGTGGTAATCAACAGATATTGACAGTTGATGACACTGTTGTGTCCTGGGCTGTCCTTGCTTTGGCTTGCTGCCAGGATTCTGATCAGACTTAAAGACAAAGCTGAGACCCCAGCTAGGGTCTTCCAGGTATACGAGGAGAGGTGGGATCTGTTTCTGCAAGTCTGATGTGCAGAGCTCAATTTGTGGCTAATGAGGATAGAGATCTGCTCACAAGCCTGTAGTTGGAATCTTTGCCTCAGGAAATCTTAGTGTGTACATGTGTTATGTGTATCTGTTTACATATTTGTGTGGAGATAATGCAGTCCATACTCAAAGCTGTCTATTCCTAAATGACAACTCATTCCAGGCATTACACCCACACAGGAAGCCAGCCATTAGCAGGGCCTGGAGAGGTCAAAAGAGTCATCTCCTCTTCCCTGCCTTCTGCTCACTCTGCATCCTGATGGGCTTATCCCTGTTGCTCCCCTGAATGAACTTGCTTCCCAGTCTCCAGTGACCTCCTTGTGGTCAAATCCAGTGAACACCGACTTGACTTTAGCAACAACTGATACTGACCACCACTCTCCAACTTACATTGCCTAAGATCACTCTCTGGGTGTAGTGGATGCTGTGGTATGGTCCCCAGGTACCTTCCCTCGAGACTGAGGTACTCATTCTCCTAGCCAATGGGAGCATCGGTGGCCAACAGCGTTCAGCTGATTCTCTCCCCAAGAATTCTCTTTGGCCAAAGGAAACTGCCTCTCCCAAGGTTATGCCCCTCCCTGGAGGCAGTTTGAACTCACTGACTGAGTGATTACTCTTGCTTCATTTTGAGACATCTCTAAAGGGCCATCCCTGCTCTAGAGCTTTCCACAAATTGACTGAGGCCTCTCTTGCAAATGCATCAGAGTTCAACTTCTCCCTCTGCCCAATGCTGCTGCCCTCCCTCTTTCACAGGCGTTGTTACTGAGCTCACTCCCTAATAAGCCCCCCGGATGCAAATCTCCATCTCTGATCAGTTTCTGGGGAATCTGACCTACTACTACTGTTGGTGCTAAGAGTGGTTCCTAGGAAACAACTCTCAAAGGAGATTTTGGGGTGTATCACCCACTGGCCAGTTGGTAATGAGAACCCCATCACTGGTGGTGGGTGGAAGTACTAATAGCCCCTGATGTGCTCTAGCAGTGCAATTGTTAAAACTTTCACCAGTGGTGAACTGGGATGGGATACTGGTGGAAGGGAACAAACTGGTAGGAATAGCATCACAGACATTTGAGAGGCTCAGAGAAAGTAGTAACGATAAAGACTGTGGAATTGATGATACTTGCTGGGAGCTTTGGAAAAAGACAATGAAAGGCTGAGGGTGATTAATCACCAATTGGAGGTGAAGTGTGAAAGCAGGGGGGCCCCCTTGCCACCAGATAAAGAGACTTTCTTCTGCAGCTGGAGGGCAGAAAAAGTGAAATTTGGCCCAGTATTTAATTATAAGAGTAGCAGATTTCCAGAGAAAATTGAATTCTCAACATAGCAAGGTGGCTCTGCCTTGATTGGTCAGGGCCTTGATTGGGAAGGAGTGGGGTTCCGACACTTGAGACAGGGACATCTGGGCTCATGCACTTGAATGCCTTGAAATCCCAGGTCACACTGAGCCCTCTGAGGCAGCAGTGTCCTTCGCCCTCGCCAGGCTTGAAGACGATGCAGTGGCTTCTACCTTGCAAGGTGCCATGCACCACGTGATGCCCCGCCCCCACACACTCCAGGGTCTACTCGCCTCCCCTTCTGGCAACCCAACATAACCTGCCTGCCAAGGGAGGAAGTTGCTTCAGGACTTAGCTGGTGTATACTAGCAGGAGCCCAGAGTTTAACTCGCTTCCTCTCCTGCATCATTGACGGTCTCTCCACCTCTGGTCTCTACTCTGCTGGTCCACCTTCCATGTTGCCACCAGAGGAATCTTTCTAGAACATATCTCATCACGTCTCTGCCCTGTGTAGAACTCATCAGTAGCTCCTATTGCTTCTGGATAAAGTCAACATTTTTGTGCTTGTTGTTGCTTCATCTCTTACCTCCTTTATGTATTCTTTTTGTCCTTGCCATGTATGTTCTCGCGTCTGAGCCTTTGTTTTTGCTGAGTCCATTGGCTGGAAGCTCTTTGCCCTTCCTCTCTTCACCAGGCTCTTCCCTGCCTCTGTTCAAGTGTCACCTGCTCACCTCCTGTGGAAGACATTGTATTCTCCTCCCAGCTCCCCTCTCCAGGGCTGGCATCTCTATCCTCAGCTACTGAGAATACTGGCCCTGAGGGCTCACAGCTGCACCCCTCCATGGGGACTGTCCTCAGCTGCAGAAAGCTACCTTGCCTAAGGTTATGCCCCCTGCTGGGGCAGGGGATACAAAGACCTGGCCCTCTTGCCTCAATTGGGGACAACTCTGCATTTCTTTCCACCTCTAGAGCATCTCATAGGATTGGCTGAGGCCTCAGACGCAACCACATCGCTGCTTCCATCCTAGCTTCCTCACTTCTGTGTAGATCTCTCTTTCCAGAGCCCTCCGTCCCAATAAAGCTTGTGCAAATCTATTTCAAAGTTTCTTTCTAGAGAACCCAATCTAAAACATCTCTTAAGGTATTCTTAGATCCTCCTTCTCTGGGTTCCCTCAGAACCATGCATTTACATCCGATATTGTATGTTTTTCACCTATCTGTTGCTGTGTAACAAACCTAGGTGGTGACAAATAATGATTGCCTTTTCTCTCATGATTTTATGGCTTGACTGGCCTCCACTGGACAGTTCTGCTCCATCTGGTGTAGTGTAGGTCACTTGTGTGGCTGCACTCAGCTGGGAGCCCCGTGGTGACTGGACTGTCCAAAATGGCCACTCACTCTCAAGGGCCTCTCCTGCATGGCCTCCAGTCATTCAGTAGTCTAGCTTTGGCTTCCTTACAGGATGGGCTTCAAGAGAGAACTGGAAGTTGCCATTCCTCTTAAGACTTGGGCTTAGAATGTTTAGACCCTCACTTCTGCCGCATTCTCTTGGTCAAAGTAAGTCACAAGGCTTACTAGATTCAAGGGGAGGGGAAATAGGCTCCATCTATTGGTGGGAAGAGCATCATTTCTGTCTAGGAATGAGAGGCACTGGTTGATGACCATATTTGGAAGCTATCCACCATAGCATATAACTGTCATTACACTGGGAGCTCTTTCAGTGTGGGGATTCAGCTCTATATCCATTGGCCCTAACCCAGGCACTTCCAGGAATTGTCAGAGATTTTTGGTGACAGAGCAAGCTCCAGCCCCAATACTCCTCATGCTGTGTTTGGTCCCCGTAGAGCCTGGGGAGGGGGTAGTAGAGAGCGGAGCCAAGCCCTAAGCTGTCAGCTGCCTCTATTGGAATATCTCTTTAATTTCCAAGATAGCTGATCCAAAGGCTGTCTGGGAATCTATTTCTGGGCACAGACTCTGCCCCCTGGGGCATGAGTGGGGCACATTTTATTCAGCCACATGGTTGCACAGGGTCCAGGATCCAAACACAGACTTAATAATTAAAGCTCATCTCTCCTCTCTCTTGTCATTGTACATTTAGAGCATGTGGAAGTCATTAGCGTTGTTTGTCAAATATTTCTGGCTATGCACCTGCTGAACACATGGAAAGATTGTATTTCTTGGCCCTTTTATAGTTGGGTGAAGCCTGGTGATTAATTCTGGCCAATGAGTTGTGAATGGAAGTAACTCATGCTGTGTCTGGGCATTTAATTGCTGTGTGAAGCCCTCTCCAGAGCTTTCTTTCCCTCTGCCTTGGTGACTGGCAGTGTTGGAAATGGTGTCTGCTCCATCAGTTGGATGAGGAGACATGGAGCAGTGCCCCAAACAACCCATGAGGTGCAAGTGACTTGAGTAAGAAGTAGTCTTTATTATTTGAAGCCACTAAGATTAAGGGGTTGTTTGTCACAGTAGCATGACCTTGTATCCTGATACAAGGGTACCCTGTACAAGGGTCCTGGCTTGACCCAAGCTGAACTTAGCATTCAGGTAGATCTGGAGTGAGATGAGGGCAGGGCTCTTGGGAGATAGCTCACCTTTAGGAAAGGAGTAGAGGCTGGAGTAGATGTTGGAATGGGAATCCTACACACAGGCCACCTAATATGAGAAACTAATCATTAGTATGTCTTAGAGTTATAAAGTCTTAAGATTAAAATTGAGTGGAATAAATATTCAGGGAAGTGGGAGCATTTTAAAGATTCCTATCCTTTCCTTCTATATCTACATTGTTTCCCTCCCTTCTGTCTCCTCCCCAAATCCCCTCATTCACTGCTAGGGGTTTGAATAGTTGTCTTAAAGGCAGAGTGGTTTGAATGTCCAGACATTTGCATATGGGCTTTCCTTCTGTGGCTTTCTTTATTCTAGTTCAGTGCCTCTCTAACTTTAGTGTGCCTAAAAATTCCCGTTCATGGCTGTGTAAACGAACTCATGCATACTGGACTTTATGTGTGGTTTACAAGTTTTTCAAGGGTACTTTTGACTCTATGCAATTCTTGTCTTATGCAGACTTGCAAATCTAACCCCTATGTAAAATGAGATTCCACTGTTGAAAACCAAAAGCACCTTGCAAATTTCACGAGACGTGGAGAGCACAAAATGTCCACGGCAGCTGCTCTTAGCCCATTATCCACCCGTCCCTCAAGTCCTGTTGGTTTTATGCCCACCATCTAGGTCTCCATTGTCTCTTCCTGGATTACTATGTCTCTTTGCATCTACTCTTGCTGGTTCCAATCTATTGTCTACACCACAGCCAAAGTGATCCTTTCCAAACACCAATCTGGTCATGTTACTTCCCCCTTCGCTGGCCTCCCATTGGTCTTATCAGGAAGACCAAACCTTTAATGGGGTCTTGAGACCCACAGGACCTGGCCCTTGCCTGCTTCTCCACCTCATTTCATGGCAGTCTCCCCACGGCCTCTGTGTTCCCTCCATGCTGGCCTTTTACTTCCACCACCACTTTCGTGGCCCTCTCCCCGCATCGCGGAGCATTGGCGCCTGTTGTGCCATCTGTTTGGAATGTTCTTCTTCTACCCTCTCTTTTTTGCCTGATTAACTCCTACTCATGCTTCAGATGTCAGTTCAAGTGTTATGTCCTCAGAGAAGCATTTAAGCCAACTTATTCCTTACTTGCTCTCATAGAATGGTTTTCTTTCCTTCAGAATATTTATGTCAGTTTGTAATTATACACTAATTTATTTGATTATCTGATGAAAACTTGTTTCTTCCACTAGAATGCAAGCTCTGGGAGAGCAGGGACTGTGACTTCCTTGTTACTCTTGTGTCCTAGCACATGCAATATATATTTGATGCATGAATGGTTGAACAGTGCTGATGGTGGTTTGGTGACAGCAAGACTGGAGGCAGCATTGATATCAGTGATGGCACACCCATTTCTGTCTCTTTTGGGTTATTATTTGCTTTGATTCTTACCTCTGGCTTGTGTGGCCTGGGAAATACAAATTACCTCCAGATGCAAAAACCAAGACCCAGGGCGTAGACAAGACTAAGGGTCAGTGAGTAGCTGAGTCAGGTCCAGAATCTGTCCTCCAGATTCCAGATTGTTCTTTCTCAGACATGATACTACTTCTTGGCCTCAACTCTGACAAAGCAGGAGATGTTCTCTGAGGTCTCCAGAGCTGGATAATTTGTGGGATAGAGATAACACAGTAGCATCTTTTACAAACATTTCTCTTACCTCTCCTCCTCTTTCTTCTTTTGATCTTTCTCTTCCTCCTTCTCTTCTTTTTGCTTTGATTCAAAAATAGTTTTGGGGGACAAAATAAGCATGGGTAATACTTTTTAAAATGTTGATGAGAGAATAAAAAGAAACCGAGCTGAGCACAGCTTTACCTAATGGGTGGGGCCGGTGAGGACTCATATGTGGTATTAAGGCTGAAAGCGTAGATGTTGGGAAATGTATTAATGTTGGATTATTGCTTGATTATCTTTTGGGGACTTTAGGGCCTGATCACATCTCTGTGGGTGGGGGATGAGATTTCTGTTGGAAGGGACTGACATTCCCAATTTCAGTCATCCTGGGAAGAGGTTAATCCTGGAGTGGAAAATGAGGAGATATGAGGTAGCGTTTAGCTTTAAGCTTTTTCCTCTTCTTTTTGGAGCATTGGGTCAGTTTGTCCTGGATTTTAAGGCATGGAGGTAACTAGAGCATTATATTAGTTAAGGTATGGCCAGCTGTTATAACAGATAAATTCTCAATATCTCAGTATCTTAACAGAATAAGAGTTTATTTCTTGCCCCCAGAATAGACATTCCTGATCACTGGTGACTTTATTCCAAGTGGCAATTAGGGACCTGGGCCCCTTCCATCTGGTGGCTCTCCTATCTTTAACATGTGACTCCCAAGGTCACCATAGAAGTGGAAAAACTAACTGGGCTCAGGTCTCAACATAGCTTGAGCGGAGAAGTACAGACCCTGCTCCAGAAGGAAATAGCTTATTCACCAAAAGAGCTGCATGAACTGTCAATATGTACCAGTAGGAACAAGAGGAACACACACACAGGTAGATCCTGAAGGTTTTGGACTGGGATAGGGGTGAATAGGAATATAAGTCTAGATTGGGGAGTGTTTACTGATATGGGAATACTTTCCTGGGAGGCAAGATATAACGTCTGGCAACGACACTTGGAGCCAGTGCTAATAAACCTGAGATCAGAAGCTGTCAAGATGTCTCTGTGAAGCTTAGACATGATGGTGGCCTGCAGTAAATTAGGTGGAGATGCTGGCATTGCCTTGGTAGAGTATTCAGGGTACGGTCAGAGGATTAAAAGACGTGGCACAAGACTATGAGACCAGCTGACTATGTTTTCTGGAAGGGTCCAGAGGACATTCCTTTCACTAAAGAAATAAGGAATGTGCTAGTCAGGGGTATACAGCATCACCGAGGGGCTCAGTGGTGGCTCTCCTCTGCAGGTGAGGGTTGATGGTAAGAGTTGCTGCCATGGAACTGGGCTTCCTGATGACAATGGGGATGATGGGATTTTGCAATAGCAGAGGCTACATACCAGCAGGTGAAGGTGAAGTTTTTTACCACAACAAGCAGCAAAGCTGGGGTGGCAACTAGAGGCCTTGACCCCAAGGGATCTGTGCTGATAGCTAAGACACCATGTTCCTAGAGGCTAGATATATGGGCAGCTAACAAGGGTATTTCTTGACTTAAGTACCCAAAAAAGATCAAGAGCAGGTGAACCAAAGGCTACAGCAGCCTCTGCAATAGAAAATAATGAATCTTTACCCATTTTCCAGATCTCAGCCACTTTTTAGACCCAAAGTCCATTGACTGAAGGGGAGGCCAAGTCACCCTGAGGAAGGACCCTGCAATATCCCTTCAGGTATATGCAAGAAACATTTCCCCACTCTTCCTCCAAAGGGATCCATGGCTCTTTTTCAGAGTAACAATGTGGGAGAAGGAGAACATGAAGCTCTTTTGAGGGCTATTGGATTCAAGGTCTGAGCTGGGAACCCAAATGCCACACTGACCCCCATATTAGAGTTGGGGCATCGAGAGCCCTAGCCTAACTCTGTCTCACAGTAGGTCCATTGGACCCATTTGCTGACTGTTTGCTCATTTACCTAGCTTCGGGAAGAAGAAGATATAGTTAGAATAGATATACTTAGTAGTTGCAAAAACCTTCACATTTTCCCTGCCCATTATGGTAAGAAGTTCAAGTGGAGGCTTTCAAAAATGCTCTCCAACTCCTTGGCCAGGATTTTAAATCTGAAGCAATTCCATATCCTAGGTGGCATTGTAGAAATTAGTGCTGCCATCAAAGACTTAAGGGATTCAAGGTTGATTTTCCCCATCAGATTCCCATTCAGTTCATTGATATGGCCCCTGGAAAGTCCAGATTGGTCATGGATGAGGGCAGTGGACTACCCCCCAAGCCAGAGCCCCAGTTGTAGCTGCTGTGATGGATGTGGTATCTTTACCACAACAGATCAACACAGCCTCCAGCATTTGATAAGCAGCATTCGATCTTTTCAATTCACATCAGGAAAAAGGATTAGAAGCAGTTTGTATTCACATGGGAAGGATAGCAATAGATATTCACTATCTTGCCTCAAGGCTATGTTAATTTTCTTGCTTTCTGTCACCATATAGTCTAAAAGGACCTTGATTGTCTTGACACTCCAAAAATATCATGCTGATCCCCTATGTTGGTGGCATGATTCTCATCGAACCCAATGAACAGGAAGTGGTAAGTACTCTGGATGCCCTAGCAAGAGACAAGCATGTCAGGAGGTGGGAGGTAAGCCCCACAAAGATTTAGGGCTTGACACATCAGTTAAGCTTTGGAAGTGTTGCTCCTTGAATCTCCTACCACTAGGAAAGAGGCAGAGTGCTTGGTGGGCCTCTTTGGGGTTTTGAGGTAGTGCGTACTACACTTGGAAATAGTGTTCTAACCCGTTTATTGAGGGGCTCAAGAGGTTGCAGTTTTGAAAAGGTCTTAGAATGAAAGAGCGTTCAGCAGCAAGTCCAGCCTGCGGTGTAATCTGCCCTACTGCTTGGGCCATGTGACCTGGTAACTACAAGAGTGTTAGAGGTACCCATGGTAGAGTCTAGTAAGCAGTATAAGGAGACTCACAGGGTTAGAGTTATGGAGCAAGGCTATGCCTTCTGTAGTAGAGAACTCCTCAATGCTTGAAAACCAACTCCTGGAGTGTTACCGGGCCCTAGCAGAGACTGAGCACCTGACCATACACCATCAAGTGACTTTATGGCCAGAGCTGCCCATCATGAGCTAGGTATTATCAGATCTGAGCCATAAGGTTGGGTAGAAGCATCAGTCACCCATTGTATGGTGGAAATGGTACATTGGAATCAGATCTGAACAGGTCAAGAGGGCACAAGTAAGTACATCCATAGGTGGCTTAGCCTCCCATGTCGTCCATCTTTGTTGAGCCAACACCTTTTTCTCAGCTCATATCTATCACCTTGTGGGGAGATTCCCATGACCAGGTGATGGAGAAGGAAAAATCCTGGGTTGGGTCACACGTGGATTAGCTTTCCATGCTGGTGGCCCTAAAGGGCAGTGATGAGAGGAAATCTCCCACTAGGTAGAGCTTCAAGTAGTACAGATTGGTTGTCAACTTTTTATGGAGGGTGATGTGGTCTGAGGTGAGCATATACACAGACTATTAAAGTGGTGAATTGCTTGGCCAATTGGTCAAGGGCCTGGAAGAAGCAAGGTTGAACGATCAGAGATGAGAAGTCTGGGAATAATGCTGTGGATGGCCCTATGGGAATGAAGACAAAGATTTCAGATTTTTGTGTCTCATATTAATGCTCCCCAGAGAGCATCCAGTGTAGAAAAGGCATTAAACAACTAGGGGACAAGATGACTCCTGAAGGGAACTGTACTGACCTGTAGTGGTATTTGCAGGATGTGCTCTTGGCTCTGGCTGACATGGTGTGGAGGCAGCTGCTGCCAGTGGGAAGGTGAATTGGCGTAAACACAGAGGGTAGCAGAGAGATGCTTTTTCCTAGATGACCATTCTCAGGACCCCACATTCCCTCTACTTAGAGCACACTGGTGCGTTTATAACAGGCTTCTCATTGGTGCTTCACACCTCTGTGCTGTTTTCCAAACACTACCTTTTTGTCTCCGTAAGTGAAATAAAATGTAATTTACCATTTGAAAAAAAAAACTCAACAACAAAACATTGGATGTTTTTGACATCCATTGGATATCAACCAGACTCTGTCCTCAGCCATCCCACACTCGCACAATGGGCCCACGTAAAGAGTGGCATGGTGGTGGGGTGGAGGCTGTGCATAGGCCCAAGAACACGGGTTCCCTCCCACCAAGGCTGATCTCGCCAGTGTAGCTGCTAAATGTAGGACCTGTCAGCAGCAGAGACCAACACTGAACCCTCAGTAGGATACTGATCCTTATAGAGAACGACTGGCCACTTAGTGACAAGCACCCCTGCAAGGGGTAGAATTTGTCCTTACTGCGAATGACGAATACTCTAGATGTGAGTTTGTCTTCCCTGCCTGCAGTTCCTATTCCAGTACCACTACCCAAAGGCTTACAGAGTGTTTGATTTACTGACATGGGATTCCACCTAATGTCATCTCAGACCGAGGGACGCACTTGACAGCAAAGGAGATATGACAACGGACTCGTGACATTGGGATTCACTGGTCCCATTATATATCATATCACCTGGAAGCTGCTGGCCTGATAGGATGTTGTAATGGCCTTTAAACTCTCAGCAAGGTGGCAGCTTGAGAAATGGTGCCCTGCAAGATTGGGATTCTGTTTTCCGGGAGGCAGTATATACATTACACTAATGGCCATTAAGTGGAATTGTGTTGCAATAGCTAGAATATATAGATTTGAGAACCAAGGAGTGACAGTGGGATTGGGTCCTCTCACCATCCTTTCCAGGGACCAGCTTGGGGAAATTTGTGCTTTCTGTCCTAGAATCTTAAAGCTCTGTGAGACTAGAGGTCTTGGTCCCTAGCGGGTGAGGTACTTCCACCAGGGGAAACAATAAGGATTCCACTGAAACTAAAACAAAGATTCCCAGGTAGCTGTTTTGGATTCCTCATTCTAGAAGACCCACATACAAAGAAAGGAGCTAGGGTTGCTGCTACACAATGACTAAGTCTAGAACTTTTCTTCTTTCCTGTAAACGTTCCCAATTTCCTACTCTTCTTGTGCTCCTTGGGACTATCTCCTGCTCCAAATCCATGTCTTAGGGTCTGCTTTTTTGGGGAACAGAGTAAGACAGTAGGATTTTAAATTTTGTCCCATGTGCAATGGAATCCATTGAAGGGTTTTAAGCAAGGGTGGCACATGATCAGATTTGCATTTTAAAGGGATAACTCTTGTGGCTGTACGGAGAACAGGTTGGAGGGTCTGGAGTGGACATAGGGTTCTAGTTAGGAGGCAATTATAATAATCCAGAAAAGAGAGGGTAGTGGTTTGGACTCATGCTGGTGGTCATAGACATGGAGAGAGAAGTAGATGACTCGAGATACTTAGGGAACAGAATTCCCTAAGTATTAATAAGATTCCCTTTATCTGTTTCAGATCAGTTTGTTCAGAGCTTTGCCTTAGTGCATGCACACATGTTTGTCTGTGTACCCATTGTCCTCGTAAGGCCAGTTAGTTGCTCTAGGACAAGCCCTGCTTGGATTTCTTGTTGGCAGCCATCTTCTGGGAGGAAAGGACTATATATGTGAATCAAAGAGCGTTATCATTGAATATTGAAGCAATGTGATGCTCTAGAACCCTGTGATGGGATTTTCTAGTTTAGCCTAACACAGAGAGATCGTTCTTCTCTCTTCAGCAGAGCAAAGACTCCGAGTTCCAGTTGTGTTGGAACCACTCAGAGTGGTACCTTGCAAAACCCTTGGGTCCCAAGGCTATGGTGTTTAGCTGATTATCCTGTGATGAGCAGAAGTCAGGACTGATTTGTGGGAACGTGGTGGCAGCCCTTGAGATTCCCAGAAATACTTGATAGGAGAGATGCCAAGAAGTAGAGTGGAAGAAAACTTTTCAAAAGACTGGATTTCCTGTCATCAGTCAGCTGGGGGCTCCAGGTTAACAAAATGTGACTGTATTTGTACCCAGGGGCAGTAAATGTGTGCTGGGTCAGGTGAGATGTGGGGCAGAATCTGATGATTCCTGGGGGTCTGGCTTGGGTGACTGGTTGGTGGGATATTGAATTCAGTGTTGGATACACTGGGGAACATCCAGGTAGTAATGTTCAGCAGGCTGTTGAATATATTTGCATTTCCAGTGTCTCAAATGATGCCTGGCGTGTTAGGAACTCAATAAATATTTGTTCAACTACATTAGTTAAATTCTTCTCCCCAAATTTCTCCCGCAATATCCAACCTCAGTGATGGTTCAGGACAGTTGTTGTTACTTTCTGTTTGGGATAATTTAGTCCCTAAGTGAGAGACTAAGTTGGCTAAAGTCCAAGAACTCCTACTGATGAGGCATGGCGTTGGCCAGTCTCCACAAAGCACTTGAGTCACTGAAGTCTTATTTGGATATTCAAGGTGATGAAGACCCAGAGGTGGGAGATGAAGACCCACACGCATCCTAGGACCCAGCTTTTCTGCATGAGGTGGTGATTGGGAGACGGGGTGGGGTGGAGAAGGCAACTTCCTCCTTCTGGATCAGCACCTACTATAATCTTGATTATAGAAGTTATAAGAACAGCCTTTGGAGTTGGATAACTTGAGTTCAAATCTTCACTCCACCATTTCCTGGCTTTGTGAACTTGGGCAAACTATTTAACCTCTAAACCCTATTATGCATATTTGTAACATGAAGATATTCATGTTATTTACCTCATAGTGTTGTTGTGAGAATTAAATGTATCAGTTCAATGTTTGGCATATAGAAAACATTCAATAAATGGTAATAATAATTCAACAGTCAATAATACTAATAATTATTTTTATTTGCCCAGCAATATCATGTATTCCTTATGCTCCTTCTACCTCATGAGTAAGGTGTCATCATTATTATTCATTTTACACATGGGAAAGAGAAGCTTGGAGAAGTGAAGTGACTTCACCTAGCCAAGAATATGGTGCAGCTGAGCCAACTTGTCAAGTCTTCTGACCCCAAATTCCATGTTTTCCGTGACTCATCTCATGGAAGACTTAGGTATAGTTGAGTGGGTCCATCCAGCCCAGCCAGGGGTGTGTGTGTGTGTGTGTGTGTGTGTGTGTGTTGGAGGGTGAGGGTAAAATGGTGAAACATTTCCCCTAAATTTCCAAGTCCCTAGTACTTCCCAACTAATAGAGGGCGTATTTCTGCTCTGTCTTTTCAATATCCTTCTGAGCTCTCCTATCTTTATCTGCCTTCCGGAAAGCCCTATTCAGTGAAGCTGAATTCAAATGAAAGAGAAAAACATTCTTTCTCCATGGGGCTCTGTATCCCACTGTCCAACCAGAGCCAACCAAACAACTCAAGACCTGGGAGAAATTTGAGATGAGAATATCTAGACTATAGTTGAGATTCTGTTACTCCATGATTCTGAATAATTCCTTTTCTCTCTCTGGGCCTCAGTTTCCCTAACAGCACTAGATGAGGACTACTCCAGACTGACACTCCACAACTCAACATTGCACCTACATCTCCTACTTCTGGGGGAAGGAGGGAGGGATTACGGGGCAGTGGCATCAATCTCCTTCCTGGGATGGCTCCTCTGAGCTCTATATTTCTTGCCTATAGTGACCAGGGAATTTTCCCCTATTGATTGCTTTCTGTAATCGAGCTTAACAAATAGAACTTCCCTCAAATGATTCTTCCAACTAAACTGATAGAAAGCTAACCTTGTTATATTTATTGACAGAACATTGAAATAAATATTATAGGTCTAGAGGGAATGTTTCAGCCCATTGATTTTTTTAAGGAAATAATAAATGGAGCCTATTCCCTTTGGCATATTATGCTGGGAATAATCTGAAAAAATGCTTAGCTTGTTCAACACAGAGCTTAGAAACCCTCCTTCCACTCCCCGTGGAGCTGGGGCCCTTTGCATAAATCTGCTCTGGCCCAGACAATCAATTTTCAATTTTAATTATTTTCAAAACTCGTTTATTATTTGCCTGTTCTGTGAGTTGGGAGCTTTACTTTCTTGGTGCGTTTGCAGCCAGGAGTGGTCAGACCTCTGGCCTGGGTCTGGAGATAGGAAATTTCTTATTTCTACCCATCAGAGAGAAAAACTCACCAGCCCTCTTTCCAGGGTCCTTTGTTTGAGAACATGGATCTGCGTATCTGGCCCATTGCCTATTTTTGTAAATAAAGTTTTATTAGAAAACAGTCACATTCATTTGTTTACATGTTGTCCAAGGCTGTTTTCCACTACAATGGCAGAGTTGAGTAGTTGCAACAGAGACCAGATAGACCACAAAGCCTAAAATATTTACCATGTTTACAAAAAAAGTTTGCCCACCCCTGTTCTAGAGTCTCCTCTCTCCTGCTCTTCTAGGTGAGACCAGCATGCTTCACCCACTCACTGGGGGGTCTCTCCTGCACTGAGTGGCTACCATGATAATATTAGCAGAGGCCTATATAGTGCTCTTCTAGGTCCCTGCCACTATCCTAAGGATGCTATATATGTTAACCTTCATTTCATCCTCACAACAACCCTGGGAAGTAGGACAATTATTGACTCTGTTTTAAAAATGAGGAAACAAGGCACAGAAAAGTTAAGTAACTCACCCAAGTTCACACAGGTAGAAAATAGCAGAGCTGGGATTTAAATCCAGCAGACTGGCTTCAGCGAGAGTGTCAGAGATGGTGGATTCTCAGAAGGTCTAGGTCAATGTCCCTAAAGTACAGATGGGGAAACTAGGCCTGAAGAGGGATCACATAGTTGGTGATAAAGCTGGAAGTAGGATCCAGAAACAGTTTCAGGATGTGTCTTTTTGTTGTTATTATTACATTATTCTGCTCAGCTTCCGTTTATCAGAGCCAGGCAGGGGAATTCATAGACCATTAAAGCAGAGCCCTGCATCACCCCCACCCCACCCACCACCCCTTCAAGACTTAGAGGGTTATATTATCTACGACATCACTCATTACTTCTTTCTCACAGTCATCTGCTGTTTTTACTCTCCCATATTGGTTGAAGAATTTGGTACCTGGCTCAAGGGCTTCTTTTCTTGGTCAGTCTCAACACTCATTCACACCACCAACATTGCTGAGTACCTAGTGTGTACTGCATTCAGTGATTTGCGTGGTCATTAGCAGCCTTTTGGGAAAGAACTTAAACCACGTTACAGACTCACATACAATCAAAGCTTTGGGCTACATATATGCCAGTCTTTTCCAAATAAAAAATCATTCTTTGACCCTCTGTCCTCTTTAGCTATTACCATATCTTTGACCTTTCTCTTGAAGCCAGATTGATTGGAGGAATTTCTACTCCATCATTGTCTTCATGTACTTCCCTCTCATTCACTCCTCAACCTGCTCCAATCAAGCGTCCATCCAGAGCCCACCACTGAAACTGCTTTAAGGAGGCCTTTAATAAGCCCCAAATTGCAAGGTCGGTATCTTCAGGATCTCTCTTGCCTTTCAAACTGTTGACGATTCCCCTTCTCCGTGAAATGTGTCTCCCTAGCAACACTTTCCTGTCTCTTCTACCTCTCCAAACACTCTTTCTCAGGATCCTTTTCTGCTTCTGCTGTGTCTGCCCTGCTAAATTATGAGCTGCCTGGGGTTGCATCCTAGTTCTTCCTCTCACTGCACTCAAGGTCAGGCCACAGCTCTGACTACCAACCACCTATTCCCCCGTGATTTTCCCAGATCTCAGCCAGCTGCCTAAATCTCCTTCCTGGACTCCAAAATGTGTGTACAACGGGACATTATCTGGAAGTCCCTCAGGTACTTCAAAATCAACCTCCCAACGCTGAACTCATTGTTGTCCCCTCCTTACCTGCTCCTCCCCATAAATTACCGATATTGATGAATTATTTCACCACCCACCAAGCTGTTGGAGCCCAAGGCTTCTGCTGTCTCATCTCTTATTTAGAATCAGCCTTGTTGATTCTGGTTCTTAAATACCTCTCACATTTATTCTCTCCATTTCACTCTCGATGCAACTGCCTTACTTTATGCCCCTATCATCTCTCACCTGGATAATTAACTAGTTAATTAATTCAACAACAATTTATTATGTATTACTATGTGCTGCTCACCGGGGGAAACAGTATCAAACAAGACAGACACTGGCTTAGTTCTCTTGGACTCAGATTCTTAGTAGGGAGAGACCCTCAAGAGAGAAGAAAGCACATACTTAAAAAAGATAATTTCAGACATTTTAGTCCTGTGAAGAAAATCAAATTGGGTGACATGCATGAAAGTGACGAGAAGTGAATTCCTTTAGATTGGGGGTCAAGAAGGCCTCTCTGAGGAGGTGACATATGAGCTTAGAGCTGGATGATGAGAAGGAGCAGCCACACAAAGATGTGTGAGCATTCCAAGCGGAGGGAGACCCTGGGATGGGAATAGGACTCACTGGGTTCAAGGAACCAAAAAAGGCCATTGTAGCTGGAGTGTGGTGAATTTGGGGAAGACCAACAGGAAATGGGTTTCCAGAGGTAGGTGAGGGCCATAGCACACTAGGTCATGGGAGAGAATTTAGACTTTATTCTAAGGGTGATGAGAAGCCTTTGGGAGAATTTTAAGCAAATGAGATCTGATTTACAGTAGAAAGCTCACTCTGGCTGCTGTGTTGAGAATGGATTGCATGAGGTCGGTGTGAAGACAGGGAGATGGTTAGGAGGCCCTTGCAGTGGTGTGGCTGGGATGAGTGTGGTAGAAATGGACAGGAAGAGATGTGGTGGAGGCAAGGTTTGTTTTGGAGGCAGAGCCATCAGGCTTGGGGGTGGACTGGATGTAGGGGTGACAGAAAGAGGAAGCGAGGATGTCTCCTCAAGACCTCACCCCTCCTGCCTCCCTGTGCCTCTTTCACAGAGGACAGAGATGCCCTTGGACAAGAATTCCATCTCCTCCCAATCCCCCTGCTCTGACAATGCTGGCTCAGAGAGAGGCTGAGGGTCAAACTCGTCTTGCATGGAGGCAGCCTGGCCTGGGGCTGAGCCAACTGGGTGAACCTTGATCACGAATTGAGCTATGTGGAGGGGGTTGAAGCCAGCCAGGCTTATTCCCATCCTTCCATCCCCAACTATGCTTTGTCCTGAGAACCATCAGCCCTCATCCGTTGCCCTGTCTTATCCAGGCAGGTGGTGGGAGAGGTTCCTCACATGGCCTTGAAGGCTGAGGAGTCCTGTGGTGCCCACTGGGCTGTGGTTTACACCACAGTGTGGCAGAATGGGAAGGCCTGGCCTGAACTGGCTCCTTTTTGGACTTTGGAGACTCTGGGTGTGAGAATTCCCTTCTCTGACCTGTGGGAAGGACAGACTTGTGCCTTTGGAGGCTAAAGCAGAAAAGAGGAGCTTGTGAGTCCTCCGTGGGGGAAGGTGGGGATGGAAAGGAGGAGGATAGTTTCTTAGAATCTTCTAAATATGCCTATTCGTGACTATGATACTCTGGAGATTCCAACCCAACAGGAGGTCATTGTCCTTCTGTAACCCCCCAACCGGCCATCTTTCCACCTCTAATGACCAACTTCGGCGAACAGAGACCAAGAATAGTCACGTCTTCAGGGACCAGGAAGGTAATAAGTGAGGCGGGCTTTGTGGGGACTCTGGAGAGTTTATGTTCCATACAAAGGGTGGGAGTGGGGGTGGGGGTGGGGTAGCCACTGCTTAGCTCCAGCAGATTGTTGGCATGTAGGAAGTTGAAACTGGTGTTGCCGGATCTTCTGAATTTTCAAAAAAAAGTCAGAAATCTGGAATTTTATATGTAATCTCCTGAATTTTAAATGTTGGCAACTAATCAATTAAAAAAAATACCAGTGTGGACCAAACAAAGCCGCAGGAGGCACTTGGCAGTGGGTGGCCAGTTTGTGATGCCTGATATAGAATCACGGGGGGGGACTTGAGGCATAACAATAGTCAGGTGCACCGACTAATGCTGAACGCAAGGAAAAAGCACTAGGAAACACCTACAATCTGATGTCCATGTGGTTCCAACCAACCAAGACTACGTCTCTGTTCACAGCTGCAGAAGATGGAAATGCTCACAACTTTTCATTTGAACTAAATACCGAACAATATGCTGGGTCTCTGTTAACATTGGTTAATCAGTTGATAATTGAACACAAAGTATGTTATTCCTATTCTCATAGATATGCATGTTTATTTACTTATTCATTCAACAAGCCTCTATGATTATGGTGTAAGACATAACACTGGCTCTGTGTCATGTTAAAAATTACCTATCATACCAGGCGGGATAAAATAAGCGCTGTACGAGTTATGAGCAAAGGACTGTGGAAATGAAGCAGAAAGATAATATTGATTACCTTTAGGGCATCTGGGGAAGGCTTCAGTGAGGAGGTGACATTTGACCTGAGCCATGAAGGATGAGTGAGTGGAAGGGGACAAGGTAGGTTTCAGTTAGGATTCTTGTGTGCAAGCAACAGATTTAACTCAACATAATTAAACAACAGGAGGCCGGGAGACCAGATCCGGGAAAGGCAGGAATTGAGGAGGATCTGGAAGCCTGGGATTCAGGAAGCAGGAAGCTGAGAAACTGGTTCTCAGCAAGAGCAGGTGGGAGAGGACACCGCTGCCAGTGCCATGGCTGTTTCTGCCACTGTTGAAATTAACCTCCAAATGGCTCTGTGATCCTTGCGGCACTTGCTCAAGATTTAGCATCCTAGGAGACAGTGACTGACTGGCTAACTTTAGGTCACGTCTGCCTCCAGTCTCCCAAACAGATGAAGGATATGACTCTCTCTGCATGCATAGTTGGTGATGAGCGGAGGGCAGTGGACACGGGGAATTACCTCCTGCCGTGACTGTATGCAATGATGACTATTTCCAACCCATACTCACTGGGAGGAGGACAACCTCGAATTCTCCAGACTGAGCAGTTCTGTGATGGGGCAGGGCAGGGCCTCGAGAGGACTCCAGGTTCTGCCAGGTGGGGAGATGTGTGGCAGAGACTGATGGGGGAGGCCTTACGGACCTCGGTGTCCACTGGAGCCAGTCACTGCGTGCTTCTGCCTCTGCTCCTCTCTGCCAGCAGGAGCCTGGTGACTTCCCGGGTTCTGCTGGACCTGCGCTTGTTCCGGTCTCAGGCTTCGTTCCTTTTAGTCAATTGGAAGAATAAAGTCTTATTTCCTCAAGATAAGCACCTTTTAGTTCTACTTATAAAACGAATGAACAAAACTGAAAAATAATTTAATTAGTATTGGAAACAATCTACAGATGGTCCCCAACTTACAACGTTTCAACTTTATGATGGTGCAAAAGCGATACACGTTCAGTAGAAACTGTACCTTGAATTTTGAGTTTTGATCGTTTCCTGGGCTAGCGATGTACAGTGCTATACTTTCTCGTGATGCTGGGCAGCGGCAGTGAGCAAAAGCTCCCAGTCAGCCCTGCGATCACGAAGATGAACAACCGATACACTTACATTCATTCTGTCCCCATACAATGTTCTGTTTTCACTTTCAGTACAGTGTTCAATAAATTACAGGAGATATTCAACACTTTATTATAAAATAGGCTTTGTGCTAGATGATTTTGACCAACTGTAGGCTAATCTAAATGTTCTGAGCATGTTTAATGTAGGCTGGGCTAAGCTCTGATGTTCAGTAAGTCAGATGTATTAAATGCATTTTTTTTTTTTTTTGGTCAGGAAGATTAGCCCTGAGCTAACATCTGTTGCCAATCCTCCTCTTTTTGCTGAGGCAGAATGGCCCTGGGCTAACATCTGTGCCCATCTTCCTCTACTTTATATATGGGACGCCTGCCACAGCATGGCTTGATAAGCGGTGCATAGGTCCACACCCGGCATCTGAATCTGTGAACCTCCCGGCCGCTGAAGTGGAGCACGCAAACTTAACCACTACACCACTGGGCTGGCCCCTTAAATGCATTTTTTAACTTAATATTTTCAGCTTACAATTATCGGGATGTAATCCCATCATAAGTTGAGGAAGATCTGCGAATATATAGTAATGAGGGATTGATTAAATAAATTTTAGTACATACAACAGAATATAATCTGTCTAGATTGCAAAACAGCCTGGCTATTCCAACCCTATTAAAAAATTTACACACACACACAGAAAAATGGCTGGAAGGATATATACCAAAATGCTAACAGTGATTATTTCTGGGGAGTAGGATTCTGGGTGGATTTTATTTTCATCTTTTTGCTTATTATGCCTTTTCTATCATTTCTTTAATATGCACGAAATACTTTTTAATCAGAAAAAAGCTTTTCTTAGAAAAATCAGCTTGACAAGTACAATTGTCATTATTATGTACAAGCTACCCTTTTACTACCAGTCATGAGAATCAGCTGAGCCATATACTGAGTGACGTGTAACAGGGTTTGAATAAGTCAAGAATGTGGCTGGGAAATGGGTTGGAGGACATCTCCATTATCCCCACATTGTCCTTCCCTTGCCACTATCGGGGACAGCCAACTGCTTGACAGTCCCTTTTAGGGGGCGGGGAAACCAGGTCACAGCTCCATCAATCCAAGGCGTGTCTCTGCCTTGCTCAATGATTTTGCCCATGAGATTTAGGACACTTTACCATAATATTTATTCAGTTTTATGGCTTTAAATATAACACTAACTCCTAATAATCAATATTGATTTAACTATAATATCTTATTTATAGACACAGCCCTCTGGTTTGCATATGTACTCAAACTGTAATGCAACAGGGATAAGCCACTCACGCCCCTGGCCCTGGGCCAGCAATGAAGGAATTGTCAGCCTGTGATGAATGGCTCTGAGGCCAACACAGAGTTTGGGGTTTCTGATGCCCACTTCTCCCTACTCCCTCCAAAATGGCTGCTTCCCACCAGCCAGAGCTGTCCTGGGGCTGAGGACGCCTGTTTGTTTCATGCAACATAACTGTCAGTCTTGAGGAGACAAGTAGTCCAACTGACCTCATTGGAGGGCAGTTACAACCAATTCTAGGTAGAAATGCAAATAGAAATAGGACCTTGAGAGAAAGAGAAATAGCCTGAAGTACAGAGGCTAAGGTAGGGCCTGGGAAAGTAGGGACTTGCCTCCCTGCCCCCAAATGACCCTCACAGGACAGTGTGGATTTCTAGAAAAGTTATTATTGTTGCTATAATTAGTGTTGAAGAGGTGTCCAGGCAGCCCAGCTGGCAGCTGCCCCTTGTAGGGGCAGGATGCTGGCCTGGCAACCCTGGCCCAGTGAAACAGAGTCCATAAGGAAGGGTAGAAGTTCTAGCTAGAACTTATAGCCTGGAGAAGGGAAGACTCAGACTGGTGAAGTTTTCCTAAGACTAAGAGGTGAAGGAGATGACCAACTCTTATTTACCAAGGAGCTGTGCCTTCCAGTGACCAGAGCACAACGCCCATTGCTCAGAACACCCCCCTCTCCCTCTTGAGGTTCCTGAGAATCTCCATTGGTATTTGGTGAGTATAACAGAGATTTATTCTTTATCTCCTCCAACCCCAAACACACACACACACACACACACACACACACACACACACACAGACACACGCATACATACACTCCAACATCCATTCACCCTTCTTTTGCAAATAGCTCTAGGTTCCACAGGTGGAGTCTATGAGCCAGGCCTGCCCAATGAAAGCATCTCTTGCCCTTGATTGCAAATTGGTTCAGGACTTCTGGAGGAGCTACCAGAAGAGTCTGGTTCTCTCTCACTGCACTTCAACTCAAGAGGATGTAGTGGCTGAAGCTGCTGCAGGCATCTTGCAATCATGTGGAGCTTGAGAAAAAAGCCAATATAGAAGCGAGCTGAGAGAGACCTTGCAAGAGACACCCACTATTGCCTCCACACCCACAACCTTTCTTAGAGGATTTTGCCTCCTAGTCCCATACGGTACTAGGCAGCATGTGACCTTCATTCTTCATCACAAATGATTTTATCAGTGGTGAATACCTAACTCAACCTAACCAATCCAATTCTTTCTCCTAGGTATTTGGAACTGAGACACAGGGACTAATTCAGTAAGATGGTACTACTTGGGCACTAGAACTGAAAAGTCATGTAGAGTTGGGGCCAAAGGTGGATGCTCCAGCTTGCCCACTTGCTCTTGGGACACACTCCATTCACATGCAAGTCAGAGTTCCAGGGAAGCACAGAGAAGCATACATAATAATTACAGTCATGCGCTGCATAACGATGTTTCAGTCAATGATGGACCACACATATGATGGTGGTCCCATAAGATTAGTACCATGTAGCCTAGGTGTGTAGTAGGCTAGACCATCTAGGTGTGTGTAAGTGCACTCTATGATCTTCGCATAATTTCGAAATTGCCTAATGATGCATTTCTCAGAACGCGAACCCATCATTAAGTGACACGTGACTGTATATTAATAATGTTTTGGTTACCTACTGGTGTGTAACAGACCAGCCCAAACTTAGCAGCTTAAAACAATTTGTTATTATCTCTCGTGGTTCTGTGGGTTGACTGGACTTGGCTAGGTGGTTCTTACTGGGGGTCTCTCATGCTGTTCTAACCAGAGTGTGGCTGGGGCTGGTGTCATCTCAAAGCTCCGCTGGGCTGGATGTCCACGATGGTGCACACATTGGCTAGCAATTGACACTGGCTGTAGGCTAGGAGCTCTGCTGGGGCTCTTTCCTGCAGGTGGCTTCTCCGTGTGGCTTCTCACTGCCTGGTGGCTAGGTACTCAGTGGGATGTCCTAAGAGCAAGTGTCTGAAGAGAAGGGGAGCAAACAATGCCAGTCTTCTTAAAGGCTAGGCCTCGAACTGGCACAGTGTCACTCCTACCCTATTCTATTGCTCCAAGCAGTCACAGGCCAGCCTAGATTCAAGGGGCGGGAGGAACAGACTCCCCGTGTAGATGGGTAAATGCCAATGGTAAAGAGAGGGAACAACTTGATGGTGGCCATCTCGGAGACAAGCTAGCACAAATAATAGTGATTTCTAACAGTAAGGATGGCTAACAATTGTGCAAGGCACTGTTCTAAGTGTTTTACGTGCGCTATCTCCTTTAATCCTTAGGACAATCCTATTACTACCCACATTTTACAGACGGGGACATTGAGATGTGGAGAGCATGAAATAAATTATGAAGGATGTTTTAGTGTCAAGAAGTAGAACATCCAACTAAAAAAAGTTTAAAACATATGCCCATTTATTATATCACTTAACAGGGACACAAGAAAGTGAGGCAAAACGGAACGTGAAGCTGGTGGCTCAAAAATCTCCAGTTTCTCTCCAGCTTTTCACTTTGTGACTCTCAGAACGTGGGTGATGTCTCCTCTTGTCTGGCTGCAGCAGCTGATCCACACCTGCTCACAGGTGATTGGAACAGGGGTAAACAGCTGACCAATCTGGACCAATCACATGGCAACAATGTCACATGGCCACAGCTAAGGCAGGAAGGAATGGATAAACTTCTCCTTGTGTCTTTTTCTGTCATTGGGATCCCTACTATGTCACTCCCTAGAACTGGGATAAACCAACCACTGGCAAAGGGAAACAGGATTATTAAGACTGGTTTAGATCACTCATCATGCACTCCTTGGGCTGGACTCAATACTGCCTGATTTCTGAACAAACTCTGTGTTCTGTTGGTGAGGAAGAAGGTGGGGAATAGCTATTGTATAGGCAGCCAATAGTTTCTGTAGCACGTGTCTTTAAGAGGCAAAGAGAATGACCTCTGTCCCTGAAGTTACAATTCCACTTCTGGGGCTCTTGTGGGCTGGATGCACTGTTTCCTGTCCTTGAGGGTCTATGAGATTGCCCGCCATATCCTGACAACCAGTTCTCCTTTACTTAAGCTAACTTGAATGGGTTTCTAGTCTTGACAACTAAATGTATTATGCCTAAGGTGATCATTGAGACACTTTGAGATACTTCTGTGTCACAATTTTCTAGAATGTTTTGTAATTGGCTAGAATGCTTGTGTCTGCTGGCCATTGGTCTTGCAGTCAAGAGACCTGAGCCTTAATCATGGTGTTACCTGGCATGCTTGCTACCATGATTTCTTCCTGAAGCCACGGTGGTCATTGCCAGTTAACTATGGCATTCTTTCCCACTGAGCACAGATATGGCTTCAGAATTCTTCTCAGCACAATGCTCAAAGCCAGCCAACCAGTAAGAGCTGGTATATGAGAAGAAATCCGTGCCACTGCTGCTCTAAGAAGCTCTGTGGCACTGGAAAGCCTCTTCCCTTCTCTAGGTCTGGGTTTCCTGATGTATAATGAGGGGGCTGGGTTGGGCGATTTCTAGGAGTCTTCCATCGCTGAGCTTCTTCTCCTCTTATTATCCAAATTCTGTTTTCAGGCTTGGTGTAGCCCACGGTATCAGGAACACCACAGGGAGCCCAGCAAGGCAAATGACATGATCTGGGTGTAGCTAACAGGTGTAGACCAGTCGTGTTCCAGTAAGTAGGGATGCATCATCTCTTCACAGGATTCTGGATACGCCCTGATCTTCATGTGGAGACTTCAAAGCTCCCATCCCTGTAGTGTCACTGAGAGGGGTCTGGACAGGCCACTGGACTCTGTTGTTTATGTAGATTCTACGGGCAGTATAGAGCTGTGGTCAAGAGAAAAACTTGGATTCAAAGCCTATCTTTACTTCTTCCCAGCTGTGTGACCTTAGGATGGTTATCCAACCACTCTGGGCCTCAGTTTCCTTATCTGCAAAATCTCTTTGCCTGAGTCCAGGGCAGGCAGCTGGGAGGGAGGACGGTCTCCCGAGAAGGTTGGGGCAGCCCGTGACCTGCTATTGTGGCTGGACACTGAGCGGGTCCCACTGTGTCTTGTATTTTAGGTGACAGTGTCACATGAGACTCACTCGGAGGACACTGGCTGGGAGCTGGGATCAGTGGAAGGACAGGAAATGTTGTCCCGTGCGGCAGGGCTGAGCCAGCTCAGCCTGGAGAAGATCCATGCGGGGGACTCTCTTTTTCTTTAGACCATTGAAAGGGTGTGTTGGGCAGAGAAAGTGGACACTTTGCTGAAACCACAGAGAGGAGGGAGGGAATCCCAGACGGCACTCTGCCACAAGGCACATTCTGATGCTCACAGCCGTCCAAAGCTTGACGAGCAGGGCTCTGCCCTCCATTCTCTTCTCACTTCATACCAGTGGCCCTCAACTCTGGCTGAACACCAGAATCACATGGCAGCTTTCTAAAAATACCACTTCCTGAATCCCCCCCATGAAAACAGCTGATTCAGTAGATCCTGCCGGGGGGGGGGGGGTGGGTGGGGGGCAAACACAGAATCCGCATATGCTTCCCTCAGATCCCCCTTTTTCTTGAGTTATCAGAGTAGGTTTTGCTTTCTTAAAACCTAATGAGCCACAAGTTGGAGGTGCCTGGGCCTCCTCTGCCCTGTTGCAGGGGTTTTAGTTCCTTCTAGCGGATGTCATCATGCCAGCTGAGGGTTGGCACAGAGTCCTTGGCTCTGAACCTAATTCCTTTGTGGCCCTGGCCCTGCTGACCAGGCACAGCTGGTGAGGAAGAAGCCCCTTGTCATCTCTGTGTGTGGTGTTCCTTGGTAGCTCACACTCCCGGCACATAGGGGACATTCACGCCCTTCCTCCCACCCAGGGGGGCACCAAGAGGCTCACTCAGTGCCCTGCTGCCTCTGGTCACCCCATGAACTGGATGATGGAGGCCAGCCCGGGGTAAGCAAACAACTTGAGAAGAGCCTAGGCTCTCACTATGGCACTTCCGATACCCAGGAGTTTCCAGGAGGCACTGACAGTTGTCGGTGGAGGCTGGGGGTGCAGAGAGAGGGAGAGAGAAATACATTTTTAAAGATAACCTGGAGGCAAATATAATATTTATACTTATTTATCCTCAGAGCTCACTGGCATGGCCCCAGACATGTCTAATGAGCAGGAATTGCAAAATGGCCACGAATCCTACTTGTTTGCCTTTGCAGAGTCTCTGAGAAGTCACACGGACCCAGATTTTTCAACTGTGTGACCGCTGCAGGCAAAATGGCTGTAAGGAACACCAGGACGTGCAGCGAGCACCCGACTCCCAGAGGCGCTGAGCCACAAAACTGCCAACCAGGAAAATGAGGCACTCCCCTGCGCTCCCCTCCTCGGCAGAACACAGAGCATCCACACACACACAGTGAGGCACACAGAGACCCCCTGCACGCCCTCATGGCCTCCCTCACAGGTCTGCAGGCACATCCTTGTTCAAATTCATACACACTCCCCAAAGCAGGTGTAACATATGGTGCGTCTGGACAAGATGCTCCCTGGCTAAGGTCCTGTTCTGGATGAGGGCTCTTACCTGCTCTGTTTGCTCTGGACACCAGTGATCGCAATCATCGAAGGGGCTTGCTGTGTATAAAGTCAACAACAGGACTAAGTGAGACCAGCACAATCTGCTCTGGAATGAGAGTGACATACAATTTAGTATAGGGTTAATTCAAGCATCTATGCATAGTATATATCCGTATATTTATATAAATACATATACAAACATATATGACACGTACAAATAGAGAAATAGACGGGGAAGCCCTTAGCTAATGGGAATCCATCTGTCCTGGTTTCTGACTCCCCAGACTGGGTCAGGTCTGCTGTTGGAAGTTCTCAGGGTCACTGGTGGTCCTTTTCGAAGCACTTACACAGCTGTCGTTCCGCCTCTGTTTGTGATGTTAGCTTTTCCAGTCTCTGTTACACTGGCTGTGAGCTTCGTGAGGGAAGGGCTGTGTCTCGGCTCACTGTTATATTCCGAGTGCCCAGCTCACGGCGGGTGCTCAGTAAATAGGGGTTGAATGAAGACACGGTCCTCCCCTTTTGTGTGTCTCCTCTCTGTGTTGCTTGACAATCAAGTCTCACACCTTGGCACCAGTAGGGTCACTTCTTTTAATGCTAACAGCAAAGAATTCCCAGGCTTGGTCTGAAAAGTTCGAATTTCAAATATAACACCAACGTCAACTGTATTCCTAATGAGGTGCTTTTCCTCTTCTGTGCTGCTGGCGGTCTGTTTATCTGGGAAATGGCATCTCTCTGTTTACCTGGGGATCTAGTCTGTGTACAAATTCCTTTCTTATGGTTGGACTGTGGCTTGCCTGACTGGGCTGCGGGGGCAGGGGGGTGTGGTTTGGAGAGTCGTAACCAGTTTAGGTTTTCATAAGACAATGTCATTTCCAGATATTGTCTGGCCTGAAAACTATCCTTATGGAAAGAACTGATGTTCTTAGAGCCAGGGTCCGAAGTCTTCATATTCCAGCATTGCTCTGGATCAGCTTTTGCTGCAAGTCAAGAGGGGAGGTTGGCAGGACCGGTCTCTTGACTGATCAGGTCTAGAACAGCGATAAGTTTTGACCCACTCGTTATGCTAATGTCTATCAAAATGCTTGCTCTGGCTTCAGGTGGCTGGATGCCTGTCCCCTCACCTCCAAATGAAAGGAAAGAGCAGCTTCCTAGATGCCATTGATATGATTTTATTTTAACAAACCAGGAGTTTCTTCAATAAACAGCTGGTTTTGCTGGCTAATTACTATTTAAAAGAAGGGTTTCTGGCTAGCAGCTCTAAAATCCATATCACCTTTTTCTCGCAGAACCCTTCCAATACATAACTGGCTTATACACACCTTGCTTCTTCACATAACAGGATGAACTTCCAGGTATCACCAGTGTCATGGCTGGATGGGAAAATCCTTGACTCAAACGCTCATGTAGTATCCCTCACTCTCTCCTTCTAATTTACAGTCATGTGTTGCTCAATGACAGGGATACGTTCTGAGAAACGCATCATTAGGTGATTTCATCATTGTGTAAACATTAGAGTGTACTTACACAAACCTAGACGGTATAGCCTACCACAAACCTAGGCTATATGGCACTAATCTTATGGGACCAGTCATACATGCGGTCCGTCGTTGACAGAAACGTCATTATGGGTGTATGACTATATATAGGATGTATAAAACAACAACAACAACAAAAACATAAAGCAAAGTTAGCTCTCAAAACACCTCCATAAGCCTTGGGCCCCTTCTCCCTGGAAAACTCTTTTGGTTTTGTGCAAGTGTAGTGGATGCTGTGGTGTGGTGCCCAGATCCTTCTTTAGGATGGAGGCACTCCTTCCCTTAGATTCTGGAGTGTTGGCTGCTCCCAGCTAAGTCCATTTCTAGGAACTGTCCTTGGCTGCAGGCACCCAGCTTGCTCAAGACTATACCTCCTCCTTGGGGGAAACCCACATCCAATGACCAGCCGTGCGATGGTACAAAGGCCTCAATTCAAGCCTTCTCTGAAGTCCATTCAAACCCCAGAGCTCTCGGTGGGATCGGCTGAGGCATTTGTTGAGGCTGCCTCACAGTTCAAATTCTCCCTCTGTTCAGTTCTGCTTCCTTACTCCCTGACAGGTGTCGGATTTCTTACAGACTCCCTACACACAAATCCCTGTCTCAGAGTCTGTTTCCTGGGGAATCCAACTTACATCAGCCGCCGCGGCCCTTTTCAGCATTTACTGCTCAGATTATTTTGGTGAACATTTGAGACTATGTTTTATACTGATGAAGTTTGCCATGGCCTTGACTGGTGCTGGGTAATTGGGATTCTGGGGTCAAGTGTGCTCAGATTTCAGAAGCCCTCTACCTGGACCTTGCTGGATTTTAAGTCTAACCCACAACGTCCACTGAGCTCAAAATTCTGGACAGCAGGCAGGATATGGTAAGGCTTGCCACGCGGCATGATGACTCCTCCGCAGATCAGTCTTTGATGTCTCTGCCTGTGCTCAGAGGAGTGACCTGTCTGCACCTGGGGCAGTCAGGTTGGGGCTGGAGGATCCCCAACACTTCCTCCCTTTCGCTTCCCATGGAGGCCTTTGGAAGGAAGAAATGAAGCTCAAGAGTTCACGTGAGATGTTGATTGTGGGAGTTGTGCTGATCCCAAGCCTGTTTGCAGTCAAATCTCTTCTGTAGTCTTCCTCACTCTGCGTTTTGGGGAGCTGACCCCTGCAGGGTACATTTCCAAGCTCTCCTGAATTGGGCCTGTAAGAGGCATTGGCGGGAGCCTGGGTGGTGGAGAATCCAGGATATTTGTCCCCTTCCTTTTCTGCCTCGATGGCTTCTCTGGCAGAGGCTGCCTGCCCTCCACTGCTCGAACTTCTCCAAGTTCTGGGGTTCCAGTTCTGTGAGGTGGCCCTGGCCCCTGGGCTCCAGTGACACTACTCTCTCTTTTTTCTGTCTCTCCAGTCTAGAGGTGACAGTGGCTTTCTGTTAACCTTTGGTCACCTCATTACCACCTGGTTGGATTTCAACTTCTCTATCACCTGTGTAACCAATTCCCTGCACTAAATTCCTTCTGTTATAAATTCTTAAGGCGGTTTCTGTTTCTTCCTGGTTAGACTCTGACTCATACAATCATTTTGGTTGTTCTAGTTGAGTTGGGGTTTGATTTAAGAAGGGGAGGATCTGTTGAGAACAACTGGTCTCATGACTTAATAATTCCTGAGAACTGCCAATGAGCACCCTGGACCACCCACTTCCTGTCCCCAGCCCAGCTCAGGATCCTGTCTTGGAAGGGCTCTTTTCTTCATATCGCCCCTTTCCAGGGATTTGGGGTGATTCACGTCTGCCTCTTACTCAATTTTAGTTTGGCCCATGTTTTGGGGAAGAATTTAAGTGAATGAGGTGCTCAAAAGCTAGATTTGTCCCACAGGCTAAAACAGTGGTTCCATGGTAGAATTTCCTAGAAGTGTTCCAATGCATGATGGCTGGAGCTTTAACAAGTTATGTAAGGAAAAGAGTTTGGAGGGCAAATAGTTTTGAGAAGCATTAGGTCAAACAGGGTGGGGAGGCTTCTTTACTCCAGGACTTTTCAGAGCCTTCAAGGTGCTAAGGTCGTTAGTGACTCTCCAAGAAGGGAATGTAGTCTGTGGAGTTTCCTAAGCTCAACTAACCTCAGAATCCCCTTTTCATAGAAACACGTCCAATCAGACCCACTCTGGAAAACCTTCCCTATGGCCCACACTTGGGTTTTTGATGGCCCATCTGTCCATGTGCTTGGTTGGAGCTAGTGCTGTTTTCAGAGGAAAAATATTGTCCTCTGTGTGGACAGGAGTGACCATCCACTTGGGTGCAAGTCCTGGTTCACCGTGCTCCATGAGCTGGACACCATTTCTTATTGCCTTAGTATCTTTTTCGTGTTTACTTGTCTCTACCCAGCCACAGGAGAAAGATGGTCCACATCTTCTGATTATAATTAAGGAAGTTAAGCAGGACTTCTTAGGATTGAATGGGGTGAGGCATGGGCCATGCTTAGCACAGTGCCTGACACTTGGGAAGAGCTCAGTAAATACTAACCCGCCATGAGCTCTCAGCCGCGCGAGTCCTGTCTCTGTATGTGTCCTCACTCAGATCAACAAGGGTGCTAGAGTCTACCCCCAGACACAGTGGGTCTCACAGCTCCCTCCCATGGATTCTGAGATCTGTCCAATGCCTCAGGGATCCAGGCTGCATGGGAGCCTCCATCAACCTCTTGGATGGGTTAAAGCCTGTGACAATTTTTGTCCCCCTCAGAGCTTATCCAGGCCCCACCTGCCCTGTCTCTGGGGATCTGAGCTGCTCTGCAGTCCTGTTTTATGGAAGCCACCTCCCTGAGTGTTCCCAAGTTGTAAGCTCTGTTCTGCCTCGCCCAGCACATGCAGTCTGGAAATCTCTGTGATCCCTAAACATCCCCCAGTTTCCACAAACATCCCCTGGCTCAGACAGCTGTTCCTCATCATCCAACAGAAATAAGGAGGTGGGGAGAGGTTGCTACAGGGGCAGTTGGAAATGGGAACCAACAGCAGCTCTCGCACCAGGGACCAAAAGCTCAGATGGGTGTAAACAAAAGCATGTTTGTCCCAAGGGGCTGGTGACCATGGTCACCTCCCAGCCAGGGAGCAGTGAACTTCACAGAATGCTCCTTGCTCCAGCTTCCCCAAGGACAGGGCCCTCCTTGATGCCTGGGCAGCTGACCTTTCCAAGAGGAGGTTGGTGGGGGATATGGGGCACAGCTGGGCCCCCAACCCCTTGCCCTCCTGTTCTCCCTAGCTTGAGCCAGAGCCGGAAGGATTGCTTCCAACAGTGACTCAGCCCTTGTCCTCCGATGGCCCAGCCGCACAGGGCCAGGCAGGGCCTCTGCAGCTGCCTGAGTTAGCTTCTGCAGCTCTGGATCCTCTGTCTGCTTTTCTTCCCCCAACCGCCAACATTTTATTTTGGAAGTTTTCAAACTTAAAGACAAGTTGAAAGACTAGTCCAATTATTACCCATAAATCCTCCATCTAGGTTCAGCATTTGTTAACATTTTGCCATATTTGCTACTTCTCTCTGTTTCCGGTATAGTATTTGCAAATAAGTTGTAGATATCATGACACCTCACCCCTGAATACTTCTCATGCTTCTCCTAAGAATAAGCATATTCTTCTTCATATCCACAGTACCATTATTGCACAGGAGAGCTATGGAATTACCTGAGTAATTCCATAACATCAGTCAATTTCTAGTTCATATGTCCCAGTTGTCCTAAAATGCTTTTTATAGCTGTTTTTTTTTTTTTAAATTTTGAACTAGAATCCAATCAAGGTATATGTTTTACATTTGGTCTTTTTAAATCTACAATAGTCCTCTGAGCTTTTTTTTCTTCTTATCACATTAACTTTTCGAAGAGTGGAGGCCAGTTTTCTTGTAGAAGATTCTAGAGGCTAAGTTTATCTGATTGTTCCCTCCTGGTGTCATTTAACTTGTTCCTCCTTCCCCTGTTTATCCTGTAACGGGATAAACTTCATATTGTTTCCAGATACACTTCATATTGCAACACATCAGAAATGCATCCTAGTTTCTTTGAACTTTTCTTGAAGTTCACTTTAAAACAATGAAATAATGGGGGCCGGCCTGGTGGCATAGTGGTTAAGTTTGTGCATTCTGCTTCAGCGGCCCGGAGTTCACAGGTTCGGATCCTGGGCACAGACCTACACACTGCTTATCAAGCCATGCTGTGGCAGGCCTCCCACATATAAAGTAGAGGAAGATGGGCATGGTTGTTAGCTCAGGGCCAATCTTCCTCAGCAACAAGAGGAGGATTGGCAACAGATGTTAGCTCAGGGTTAATTGCCCTCACCAAAAAAAAAAAAAAAAATAGAATGAAATAACGTTAATGGTTATGTATTATATGCCAAGTACTTTGCAGAGCTATCTTATCTAGACTCACAGAACAATTTTGAGGAGGGAGATTGACATCCCTCTTTTATTGATGAAGAACAGAGGCTCAGAGGTGATAGAGGTGGGGAAAGAAATGAACGTTTGTTAAGTAACTATTGATGGTCAGGCATAGAGCTGGGTATTCTCCACCCATGCTACCACTACATGCAGGAGGAGTTCTGGGAAGTTAAGTGGCTGCCTAAGGTCACAAAGCCAATCAAATGGCAGAGCTAGCTTTACACTTAGATTTTCTTATTCCCAGAAAGTCCTGACTTCTTTCTTCCCAACCATGCTGCCCCCTCTCCTTGGCTCCCCTGTCTTCAGGATTCTGCTCATCCAGTGGATAAACTAGTCTGCTGCCCAGATTCAGCTGTGCAGGGCGAGCCTGGTGAGCTCATGTCCCCAGAAGGCCCTGAGAAGTGACTCTGAGAGGCTAGATGCTGGGATGGGCCTTTGAGGAGGATGCTTTTGGTCAGTGACTGTCTCTTTCATTCTCCCTGTGTCATCACCGGGACCAGGGTAGGGCTGGGGTGGGTGAGCGGGGGTGTCTTCTGCCTCTCCTAAGAATTCAAGTACAGACGGAACAAGGTGAGGCAGGGAGGCCTCCTAATCCTGGGAATCCAAAGTACCAGGTCACAAACCTAGGTCTAAGCAGGAGGCATCTGGGGAAACAGCCCCAAAGAGGGACAGACGCTTGCCTCATGTCACACCGCCAGTCAGAGGCACAGCTGGAGTGGAGTGCAGGGAAGAGTCTGGATTCCTTGTCCAGTGCTCATTGCACAGTTTCCACTTTGTTGCCTCCATTATTTATGCAATTCCTTCTTGGAGTGGATAAGGAGCTGGAGCAGGAGAACTAAGTGAAGGAGTAGGGTGGGGGAGACGATGGAGGTAGAAGTAGGCAGAGAGAAAACAATGCAGGCTGGAAGATATTGACTCTCTGGGTGTGGGTCCCCCAAGGTAACCAAGGGTGTGGGTATGGGGTGTGTATCTGTGTGTCTGTAGGAGTAGCCTTAAGACATGCTTTCCTGACATCATCATGTCTCCCTGGGGGACACTGGGATGACTGTCATTCTCTCCATCCCCGTTGACTTGATTGGACCTTCATTTTCTCACTTGAGACTCTGACATCAGCCTCCTCGGGGGTCTCCATCTTCCAGGTTCATCGTTATCCTCTACATCATGGCCAGAGCTGTCTTTTTAAAACAACCTCTGGTCAGGTCATCCCTGACCTGTTTTAAACTCTTGTATCAGTTAGCTGTTGCTGCCTAACAAACTACCCCAAAACATGGTGGCTAAAACAACCACAGTTTTATTTAGCTTATGATTCTCTTCATTAGCTGGGTGGTTGTTCTGGTGTGGGCTGGCTTGGCTCATCTGGGCTCTATCACGTGTCTGCTGGCAGGTGGGCTGGTGGCTGTTGGTGGCTGCCGGATCCTGGATGGTCTCACTAACATGTCTGCTTGTTGGCTGTCAGTAACTTGGGCTGGGCTCAGCTGCGACGCCTCACTTCTTTTCCGTACGGCCTCTCAGGCTTGTTTCCATGGTGGTCTCTGGGTCCCAAGGACAGCAAGAGAGCAAGCCCCAATACGGGAGCACTTGACCAACCTCTGCTCGCATCACCTTTGCTGCTGTCCCACTCGCCAAAGCAAGACACGTGGCCAAGCCCAGCTGTAATGAGGGGCCTGGCGTGGAGAAACAGACTCTACCTCTTTTTGGGAAGGGACAGTTTGTCGCCATTTTTGCAGTCTACCACAACGGTACACGATTCCCCAATGCACTCAGGACAAAACCCAAACTCTTCAGTTTGCTCTCTGTGCCCTCTGTGATCTGTTCCCAAATTGCCTTCCCATAGCAGACTCCAGACAAATCTTGTGTTACAGTTATTCCAGAATCTCATTATTTTCAAAGCACTTTTCCTCCTCCAAGCCTTTGAGTGTGCTGTTCCCTCTGTCTGCCTTCTCTACTACCTACCCCTGACCCATCCCAGCCTCATGCCTATTCTTTCTACAAGGTCCAGCTCCAATGCTACCTTTTTCTAGAAGCCTCTTCCACTTCATCTTCATCCGAATTCATCCTCACTTCCTGATCTCAGAGCCTTTTGCTTGCGTCTCTGTTGCAGTCCTTCTTTCCTGTTGCTCTGGGAGCATAAGCTTTGCTCATGGCTAGTAGAGAGAGGGCTCTGGAGTCAGGCTGTCCAGGCGTGAATCTCAGCTCCTTCACTGGTGGTGTGAACCTGCGCAGGCCACTTCACCTCTGTAAGCTTTGGTTTTCTTATTTCCAAGAAAAGGGGGATAATAATGGTAGTACCGACTTCATAAGATTGTTTTACGATCCAATGATGCTCATGGGAAGTGCTTGGTGGGGTGAATGGGAATTCCCACAGGCTGGAAGCACTTTGTGAGCAGAGACTATGTTGGTTAAATCTCCTCCCTAGACCTAGCAAAGAGCTTGATACAGAGCAGGTGGGGGAGATCCTGGAATTGACATCCCCCCTAAATAATAATGGGCTCCTACAGGTGCAGCAGACATGGGGCTTGTCTGGGTTTTGGCTTTTCTGTGGCTCCCCTTAGTGTGGGACAAGGCTTAGCTGGGCCCACAGGCAGCAGTGAAGTGGATGCTAATAATATCATTATATGCTGAATAATTAGCTGTCATTTAAATATTCATATGTTGTTGGGGGCAAGGCCTTTTATCAGTATCTAGGGATGCATCAGCAGAGGAAGGAGATGGATGTCAGCAAGGTTGACTTTGCCTGTGAAGGGCAACCCAGGGTCCAGAGAGAGCTCTTGGAGTGGCCACCAGACAGTCAGCTAATATATAACTGCAATATCCCCATGTAATAAACTGCAATTTCATGAATGCTTGATGCATATGAGCAAGCCTAAAACAATATTGGGAGTGTTAATTTCATTTGACTAATGCTTATCTATATTTTATTCTGTTCCATCTTTAAAGAAGTCCCTCTTTCTTTCCTGCTAGGGGAGGTGGGGCAAGAGACCTGCAGATGAGCTGGAGTAGAGGGGGTCAGAGGTTCTTACCTCTTCTGTGCCCCGAGCTGCAGGCATGGGCTTGGGGCGTGTGTGGTGGGCTGTACCTGAGCCTGGGAGCCCTGCTTCGGGGAGTTCTGCTCCTGGCTCTTTGAAAGAAGAACTCAGGCTCTCTGCTGGGGTCAGGGGAGAGTGGTGTGGGCATCTAGGTCCTGGCCAGGCGGGCTGAAGCTGCTGTAGGTTTCCCACTTGTTTCTGTTAGGGACGAGACCAGAAGGGAGGCCCTTCAGGGAGAGGTTTGGGAAGGCAGGGACTGTTACAAAGCAACTAGGAGAGGGGGGGTGGAAAGAAGTTTAGGGAGAAGGACAAGAGGTTGGAGGAGGAGGGAGAGGAGAAGGAAGAAGAGGAAAGACAAGAAACAGATGAAGGAACCCGAAGGGGCTGGTGACAGGATGAGCTGGCTACCCTGAACGGTGGGAGGCAGCCTCCCACCTTAGTGGTGACTAAGAGCAAGGGTCTGAAACTAGACAGTCTTGGGCTTGGGTTCTGGCTGTGCCTCTAACTGGTTTGTGACCTTGAGCAAGGAATTCACCTTCTCCAAACCTCAGTTTCCTGTCTGTAAAATGGGAAAAATAATAGTGCTTCACTGATATATTGGTTGTCTATTTCTGCACAAATTCTAACAAGTTACCACAAACTTGGTGGCTTTAACTTGCATTTCTTACAATTTCCATGGGTCAAGGGTTCGGGCACGGCTTAGTTGGATCCTCTTCTGAGGGTCTCATGAAGCTACAGTCAAGGTGTCAGTGGGATGTGTTCTCATCTGGAGGCTCAACTGGGGAAGGACCTGGGTCCGAGGTCACTCAGAGTGTTGGTAGAATTCATTTCCTTGCTGTTGTGGGACCAAAGGCCCTGGCTCCTTGCTTGTTGTCTGTTGGAGGTGGCCTCAGCTCCTAGATGTCACTTGCAGTTCCTCGCCATGGCTGCTTACTTCATCAAGCCTGCAAGGAGAACCTCTATATCAGCCTACTAAAGCAGAGTCTTACATAATGTAATGAAATCTTGGGAGTGGCATCGCATCATCTTTGCCATATTCTGTTGGTTAGAAGCAAGTCACAGGTCCTGCCCAAACTCGAGGGAGGGGACTGAACGAGGGAGGGGACTGCACAAGGGTGTGAACACCAGGAGGTGGGGATCACCTTCGTCTGTCCGCAACACCTGACAATGACAGCCTGAATCTACCCAGTGCCACTGTTCTAAGTCCTTTTAGTGAACGATTCCATTTAATCTTCAGAACAAAGCCACTAGGTGCTGTGATTATCACCACTGTACTGATGAAGAAATGGCAGCACAAGAAGTCAAGTGACAGATTTGTAGTTAGTAGCAGGTGGAGTTTGCATGTGAACCATGTACTATGGTTCCAGGTTCTGCTCTTAGCCGCTATGAGATCCAGTCTCATGGGGCTGCTTGTGAAGATAATCCACAGAAGATGCTGAGTACAGGTCCTGGTACAAGGCCTAAAAAACATTACCCCAAAGTAACTCATTTGTGGCTTAGCCTTGTTTGGCAGCTTCTGTTTGCACACTGTACCCAGGTGGAGGCCATATCCACTAATGCTTCACATCCCCAGGATAACAAGACCCAAACCCCAGAGCACAGGAGAGCAAAATGGGGAGATGGAAGAAGGACACTGTATGTGTGTTTCCTTTGCCTGACACACTCCCAGTCCAAATTTATTGATCTCTCAGACCTCAACTTAAAAGTCACTTGTTTCCAATTACTGCTGTAACACATTACCATCAATTTAGTGGCTTAAACAATACAAATTTGAGCCAGCCCTGATGGCCTACAGGTTAAAGTTCCATGCTCTCGCTGCTTCGGCAGCCAGAGTTCTCTTCCCAGTTGCAGAACCACACCATCAGTCTGTCAGTTGCCATACTGTGGCGATGGCTCACATAGAGGAACTAGAAGGACTTACAGCTAGGATATACAACCATACCTGGGGCTTTGGGAGAAGAAAAAAAAAAAAGAGGAAAGATTGGCAACAGATGTTAGCTCAGGGTGAATCCTTCCCTGCAAAAAACAAAAAAAAACACAAATTTATTATCTCACAGCCCTGGGAGTCAGAAATCCTAGAGGGGTCTCACTGGGCTGAAATCAAGGGGGCTGTGTTTCCTTCTAGAGGATCTAGGGGAGAATCTGTGTTTTTTTTCTTTCCCAGTTTCTAGAGGCCACCTGCATTCCTTGACTTGTGGCCCCTTCCTCCATCTTCAAAATCTGCAATGGCCAATGGAGTTGTTCTCACATCCCATCACTCTGACATTGACTCTTCTTCTGCCTCTTGATTCCTCTTTTAAGGACCCTTGTGATTATCCTGGGCCCACCCAGATCATCCAGGATCATCTCTCCCCTTTAAAGTCAGCTGATTAGCAACTTTAATTCTACCTTCAACCTCAATTGCCCATTTGCCGTGTAACATAACATATTTCCAGTTTTGGGGATTAGGATGTTGTTATGGACTGAATATTTATGTTCCTCCCAAATTCATCTTTTGAGACTCTACCCCCCAATGTGATGGCATTAGGAGGTAGGACCTTTGGGAGGTAATTAGGATTAGATGAGGTCATGAGGATGGAGCCCTCAGGAATGGGATTAGTGCCCTTAGAAAAGAGACCTCAGGGAGCGACCTCATCCTTCCGCCATGTGAGGACACAGTGAGGAGACAGTCGTCTATGAACCAAGAAGAGAGCACTTACCAGACACAGAATCTGCCAGCTCCTTGATCTTGGACTTCCCAGCCTCCAGAGCCGTGAGAAATAAATTTTGGTTGGTTAAGCCACTCAGTCTATGGTATTTTGTTATAGCAGCCCAAACAGATTAAGACAGATGTGGATATCTTTGGGGGCCATTCTTCTGCCCACCACACTTCCATGGGGGTCAGGGCTGGGGGCTGTGCTTGGTGCTCCTGTGGCATCCTTCACTTCTCCATCACCGCCCTTAGCCCTCTTCCCGGGGTCTCAAACTCACATGCCCTTAGGGGCCAGGAGCTAATGTAAATAAATTTTCTGAGTAAAAGAAAATAAGGAGTGGTGGCATTGTGGCAAAGGAAGACCTGTTTCAAATGCAAAAATTTTAAAACACTGTGCTGGCCAAATAAAACCTTCTGTGGCCACACTCAGCCTGCAGACTGCTGGTGTGATCCTGGGGGTCCTATTAGACCATGAGCACCCCATGATGAGAGCTGGGCTGTGGGAGGCTAGCACCTCGGCGAGAGGCAGAGGCATGCCCCGGCAGCCCCGTCAGGAAAGGCTATCCTTCCTCTGGGTCGAAGGAGCCTGTGCTGGGCCATATGACAACCCCACTTGGGCTCTCTTAGCCAGGTACCTGTGCAGAGTACAACCCACACGCTGTCCATGGTCCTGCAACCAGTGCCTCCTACGGCGCATGAGCCATATCACGAATGTGGACTAGATATTTGCTGGGTGGGTAACTGAATGAAATCCAGTGCCTTCTCGCTCACTCTCTACTCTGTTCAGGGATCTGTGACCTCCTCCCAAAGAGCTCAGCTTCTCTTGATAGGCTGCAGCTGCGGCCACAGGCACAGAGCAAGTGTGGAAGTGTGTGCGTGTGTCACGTGCATCAATCACAGGCTTCAATGGCTTGGATCCCAAGGTCTTTACACCTTTGTGGGAATTCGCTATGGCCTGTGACCAAAAGGCCGGGGTCAGGGGCTGGCACCTGGAGGAGGTTCCGGCTTGCCCTTGCCTCTGCTCCAGCTGCTTCCTTCCCATCTCTTCCCCCCTCGCATTCGAGATTCCCCGGAGGTCGGGCCTGGTGTAATTACAGGGTATCTGCTGCCTCCCCATAAATCTAATAGACTTTTTGGCCTTGTCAGATTGAAACTTACCTATCAACCCGCCGCAGTCCTCTAGATCTCCCTAAATCTGTACTTGGGAGAGAATTTATGGCCAGGAATTGCATTTTGCAAAATGATTAAAGTTGCCAAACAGCCATAAAAAGTTGCAGGAGGAGATATGGTTTTCTTGAGCGTCTGCTTAATTTATAAGGGGTGGAAGGTTTATTGTCATTTAGAGTCCACAGCGAGGCAGCGATGGAGCGTTCGGCGGCAGCTGTGCACAGCCGCTCTCGCTTTATGCTTTTTACATGTTTTTAAATTGCCCTGTTTGAATCTGGCCTTCTGCAGCAGCAGAAACGCCCCAGCGGCCCAGTTTGCAGGAGAGAGGCGGCCCCCCTTGCCCTCTGATGCTTGGCCCCATTCATCCCTGCTCCCCACCACCCCTCTAGGCTCACCTTCTGGAAGCAGTTCCTGATCTCATCCCATGCTGACCACTCCAGCCCACCCCACAGTCCTCTGCTGGCCCCCGAAACATTAACAGATACGTGTGTAAAGGCTTTTACATTTATAGGCGATTTCACGTGTAGTATGTTAGTACTTATCGCCCCAGATTAAATGATTAAAGGAGATAAAACATGTAAAGCTCTAAACACAAGGCTGATACCCAATGAGCTAATAAATAGAATTAGGGTTCCCATCTGCTGACCATGTACGAGGTGCTGAGACCTCCTCTCCAAGCTTCCTACGCATTAACTCATAGACTCTTCACTGCTGTCCTATGAGGTGGGTCTTAGTTGTGTCTGTGTTTTAGGAAGCTTAAAGAACTTCAGGCCAAGGTCATGCAATAAATGCTCAATGAATATTTGCAATTATGTTTAATACTATTAGGGCAGGAGCCTGATCTGTTTTGCTCCCAGCTTGGCACATAGTAGGTGCTTGATAGATACTGCTGAGTGCACGCATGTATGAATTATACTCATTGCCGTTGTCATTGCTAGTCTAATGTCCCCTGCCCCTTATGAGGTCAAGGATCAGACTGTCCCCTGATGTCTAACCCTAGTACTGACCCAGTGCTGGGCACAGAAGAGGTGCTCTTTGCATATTTGAAAAATGATGGAATAAACTTAGTCCTCACGTGCACCCCTTGGGGAAAGAATTAGGATTTCCATCTTGCAGAAGAGGAACCGGAAGGAGGGAGTTTGACACCTACTCAAATCACAGAGCCAGGATTTTGGATTCCAAGTACAGTGTTTTTTTTTTTTTCACCACAGCCCAGCTGCCTACCTGTTTGACATTTGGGATAGATTCAGAAATTTTTCTTTTTCATCATTATCATGTCTAATATTTATTGAATACCTATTACTCATCAGCTACTGATAACATGCCAAATTATCCTTCCAACGTACTTGCAGATATATACTATTTACTCCATTTTATAGATGTGGAAACTGAGGCCCAAAGAGGTTGAGCAACAATTGGCTGAAACTTAAGCCTGGGTGTGTGTGACTCCAGAGGCGGGCAATTATAAATAGGATGATAATTGCTCTAATGAGGGAAGATCTCCAAATCCAGCCTGGCGGGGGCAGAGGAGTGTCAGGGAAGGCTTCCTGGAGAAGATGATTTCTAGGCTGACATTTGGAGGATGAGTAGAGATTTGCCAGATAAACAATGGGCAGTCATTTTCCAGGTGGAGAGAACAGTGTGGAGGCAAGAAAGAGGAAGGCTGGTTGAAGGATGTGAACATTTCAGTCTGGCCAGAGGCAGTCCTGCATTATCTCCAGCTTCAGACACGGTTCAGTTCTAACTCCACCTCCCAGGTTGCAGAGACATTCAAGATAGGGGAGGACCTGGTAGGCTGTGTGCTGGCTGCTCCTCAAGGTCCATCAGCTCCACTCACACTGTCTCTTCTCTTTCCCGGGGTCAGGCCCACTCACCTCCGTTGAGCATCAGGGAGTGGAGAGCTGCCTGTTGCTGGCCTGTGATGGATGAAATGGGCTGCAATTGGATTTGATCCAGTGCTCTTAAATAAGCCTCTGTCCCTCCATCCATCACCTAGGGTTCTCTCCCTTCCCCCCCACAACCTGGGCATAGGGGTGCAGGAGCCTCCTCTACTGCTTTCCATGCCTCTCAAGTGTTCCAAGATTTGGAGCCCAAAGACTTCTCTAGGCTCTGTGCTCATTCATTCATTCAACAAATATTTTTTGAGTACCTAGTATGTTCTGGGTACTGTTCTAGGGCCTGGGAACACAGCAGACCAGGCCATTGTCCTCATGAAGGTTACCATGAACAAATGGATAAACAAGATGACTTCAGAGAGTGACATGTGCCTTGATGTCAGTTGGTGTGACAGGAAGTGACTGAGGGCATGGGTATGTGTGTGCTGCTTTGGTTAGCATGTAGGGAAATCTGTTCCAAAGAGGGGATATTTGAACCAAGATTTGAATGAGAAGAAGCCATTTCTCATGAGAAATGAGAAATGAGAAATGAGGTTGGAGCATAGACAGTGAGGGACAGGGTGGCAGGCAACCAGGGGGAGAGGTGGGCAGGGGTCAGATCACGCAGAGGCTTGTAGACCATGGCTAGACTTTCGATTTTACCCTAAGTGCACCGAGAAGCTCTTGGAGAGTAGGATCAGGGAAGAAACATGATCTGATTTACATTTGTGGGGGATCATTCTGCCTTCTGTATTGAGAACAGAGAGTAGATTATCAACACAGCCACAAATCCTAACCCACACCAGACTCTTCTCCAGATGTGCTGTATCTTGTCACACCTCTAGGTCTTGGCACGTGCAAACCCTTCTGCCAAGAGTGCCTTTCCCTTTACTTCCTAGAGAGTTCCAATTCACTCTTCAGGACTCGGCTCCTGGACGTCCTCCCTGTAACTCCTTCCTGCTCCCCTGCAGGCAGGGCAAATTCGCGTTCTCAGCGCCCTTACCCAGTTCCAGACACTGTGATGTCTGTTTGTGAGTCCCTCTCCCCACTGCACAAGGAAGCCCTCAAGCACCAAGACTGCAGCTCTTGTAGCTCTGAGAGCCAGGGCCTGGGCACAGTCCGAGCCAGTGTGGGGGCCCAGCAAGTGCTTTCTGGGTGACCAGAACTCTTAGAGCACCCAAATCATTGACGAAAGCCCTAGATGAGCAACCACCCTTTGTCTAAATAGATAATAATAAGTATGGTAACATTCTATTTACCATAGCATTTACATTACATCTATACTTACTAGGAATTTTGACATCTGGAGGTTAAGTTTCTAAGTATCTACTAAAAGCAGCAGTAGTCTGTGATGTGAACATTTGAATAGCTATCTCTCAAGCTCTGTTCCCTTGTTACCTTGAGACTGAGTGCTTGTTGAATAAGAATGCATTTGTTAAAATACTTCTTGTAAATACTTGTGTTTGAAAGAATACATTTGTTAGAACGCCTCCTGTAAATACTTGGTTTGCTTACAGTGGTAAACCTGTGTTTGTCACTGGATGTTGTGTAGGCTGCCGGATTTGGTTCTGATTAACCCACCGATATAGAAGAACTGTGCATTTTCTTATGAAGCTAGGAAGATATTTAAAAGCTGTCTTCCTTTTTGAGATTTACGTAAATAAAAACTAAAGAATTTTGAAACAATGCAGTGTCTCATTCTCCATCAATGGTAAGCTGGATAAGGGCAAGGGCGTGGAGACTTATTTGCTGATGCATCTCCAACATGGCCCCCCACTGCGGCAGAGCAGGCATCAAATGCTTGTTGATGGGTGAATGGGTGAGCCTTTGGCGCTCCCAGGCCAAAACTCCCTACACCAAACTCAACTGCCCCTGCTCCAACCACGTGCAGAGAATAAGCCTGTGGATTTCACTGCAGGGGGACATCTAGCTCACCCCCAGCAAGCCCTGGGCACTGAGCTGCCTGCACACCAGCTGTCTCCAGTGCCCGCAGAGGGCAGTCCTGTGGTCATGGCATAGATTGGGTGATGTGTGCAAGGCCTGGCCACCTCTGGGTGCATGCAAAAAACTGTGCCCCAAGATCTGCATCCTTGGTCACTGCAATGTCCAGCTTTGAATACGGGGAAACAACTGGATAATTGAAATGTGCAATTTTCACTTGATTACTGGGTGAAGATGCTGAGTCCCTGGACAAATTATTTCGCTTTTTTGAGCCTCAATTTCCTCATCTGTGAAATGGGGATCATAATACACTTCAGGCAGCTCTCCAAAGTCCTGTGGCCCTATTTGACTGCTGACTGCCTTGATCCTACCTTGGCCTCTGACACCGGAGTAGAGAAACAAGAAAAAGGACCTGTCCCAATTCTGGTTAAATTCCAGGATTGCTTCGTTCAGACATCACAGGGCCCAATGTGATGGCAGGTTTCAAGGCCAGACCAGATTCTGCAATTCTTAACCCCAGTGCAGAAAGCCGAAGTGTATACCCAGTTTGAGCACCTCTGCTCTCTGACTTGTTCCTTGCTTCACCCCTCCACGTTGAAGCCATCCTGGCAGGTGGCTGTGTGCTTGGGTGCTAAATGGTGACCCGTCCCTCTCAAATAATGATGTTAAATTTTACCTCTCATTGCCTCTCCTGTAACATTCATTCATCCCACAAATAGTCACTAGGTACCTACCATGTGCAAGTATAGTGCCAGGCACTGGGGGATACAGCAGTAAAAGACAGATGAGTCCCTGCCCTCAAGGAGCCTGCATTCTAGCAGGAGCAGGGTGGAAGTTTTTGGGTAGAGACGCGCACGCAGCTGGGGTTGGTGAGGTTGAGGGAGTCCGATTCTAAGGCCCACAGGCTTTAGACACCCACTCCTGAAAGTCAATGTCCATCTTCAAGCCTGATGCTGCAATACCCACCTTTGAGTCTCTGGGAGAATTAATGAAGATATTGTCTGCATCTGGTGGTCCATTGGTTAAGATTCGGTGCTCTCACTGCCACGGCCTGGGTTCGTTTCCTGGTCAAGGAACCACACCACTCATCTGTCGGTTGTCATACTGACAACTGATGTTGTTGCTGTGATGCTAAAATCTATTGGTACAGGTATTTCAAATGCTAGCAGTGTCACCCATGGCGGACAGGTTTCAGTAAAGCTTCCAGACTAGACAGACTAGGAAGAAGGGCCTGGCCACCCTCTTCCAAAAAACTGGCCATGAAAACCCTATGAATAGCAGTGGAGCATTGTCTGATACAGCGCTGGAAGGTGAGAGGATGGCGCAAAAAGACCAGGCAGGGTTCCGCTCTGCTGTGCACAGGGTCGCTAGGAGTCGAAATTGACTCTACGGCACTACACCAAAATGTCTGCATAGTGTCTGGTATAGCGCTGGGGGCATCCTGGGTGCTCCATAAATTGGAGATCCTTTTCTTTCTCCAGACACAGATCTTCCTGTGTTCCCCTTTTTGCCCTGATTTTCAGGCAGAGCCGAAAGTGAGAGATGCTTATTGTGCTCAGGGCTGAAGGTGAGCCACTTTTTTTTAAGAAAGACTTTATTAGTTTTTTTTAGAGCAGTTTTTGGTTCATAGCAAAATTAAGAGGAAGATACAGACTTCCCATACAACCCCTGCCCCCACACAAGCATAGCCTCCGCCATTATCTACGTCCCCCACCAGAGTGGGGCATTTGTTACAATCGATGAACCTGCATTGACACATCACAGTTACTGCAGGTCCATAGTTAACATTTAAGGTTCCCTCTTGGTGTTATACATTCTATGGGCTTGGACAAATGCATAATGACAGGTATACATCGTTATAGCATCATACAGAGCATTTTCACTGCCCTAAAAATCCTCTGTAGGTGAGCCACTTCTTTAGATTCTGGAGGCAGTGTAGGAGGAGGACAGGAGAGACGGAGCTCTTGGGGAAAAGATGTCTAGTGCCTCTGTCTTGGCTGCCAACACAGAAGCAGAGGGAGGCAGGTCCCAGCCTGGGGTCTCCTTAAAGGTAAGCCAAAGGAGGAAGACATGGTTAGACCAGAGGGTGGGAACGTTAGCCCGACAGAGCAAGAAACAGTGAAAACATTTACACCCCCTTTGCAAAGTCCCGCCAAAGAGCAACGGCATCTCTCAGTGTAGTCCAGCCAAGTGGCGGTTCTGAAACCAACAAGACCCCAGCTTGAAACGCCCAACCAGCAAAGTGGAGGATGGCATTGTTGTCCATCATAGAAATCAATGGTTCTTTTGCTAAGTGGTCAATATTTATTTGGCTTTAGCATTGTTTAATTCAATGCATCAATTAAAGATAGTGTAATGTCTGCTCCGGTCTGCAGCCCCAGCTTCTGTGTGTCGTTACCTCATCTGTTGGAGATCACTCACGTCCTTACGTCTCTGCTCCTTTGTCCCCTTGCATAACTCAAGGACAGGAGTAATTGACGTGAAACTTTTAAAAATTAATTTCGCTGCATATGCCACGGGGGGGTGGTGCAAGTCCTCCCAGCCATTTATAACGTCACGGTGATTGGTCCTGACAAAACAATACCTTAAAAACTCACCAAAGTAAATTATGGCCCCAGCAAATGGCTGCTCCGCGGCAGGGCCAGAGGCTTGGAGGGGAGCCAGGCAAAAACAAAGTAATGTGCTTTTGATATTAATAACAGAGATGATATTGATCTGCAAGCTAGTGTCACTTCTCCACTCTGGCGAGGAGATTGCTCTAGGCATTTAGTCCACTGAAAGCCACTTTCCATGCAGGCCATTTAATTTTGTGAGTCTTTAATTATGTGAAATGGAGTCTAGTTAAAGGGCCAGGTCCCAGTTTTGCCGAGCGGAGACGTGGGCTGTGATTCAGGAAGCTGTCAGAAATGAATATAACTCAATTCTTAGATCTGCAAATGCAGTTGTCTTTCTAAATGTTTATTTCATCCCTGCACTTCCCTGGCCCAGTGCCACCGTGCATCAGGACAGACACAGCCTCTGATTACAGGACCACATTTTTCAAAGGACCTGAAGTTAATGTGCCTGTTTTCTGCATAATAAAAGTCATAACTCACAGGGGCCGCCAACGCCTCTCTCCTGAAAGGGAGCCTGGACGGACTGCAGAGGGACTGTGCATCTCAGCCCAGGCAGCCCACGTGCCCTGTGCGTGGCCTGATTTTGGACATTCGGTCTCTTTGTGAAGCTGTGACAGACCACATTGGCAGACCACAAGTCAGACCACAGGCCAGTCCTTAGGTCAGATTATGTATCAGATCATGCATAGTTTCACGAGAGAGATCAGGGAGAAACCCACATATCAGACCACAGAGAAGTCCACGACTCCTGATTTAGGAATCAGGAAATATCATCACTATAGCTCTATGCCTTGTGTTTATCTGAGGACCCTTCCTCTGGTCAAATTGGATCAAGTCTCTTTCTGCCTTTCTCTTACACACACATAGCCCTTCCTATATGGATCCATATGCTCCCCCTTTTCATAAATGCATATACATACATGCATGCTTGCGCGCACACGTGCGCGCGTGCACACACACACACACACACACAGAGCTCCGGAATCTCTCTTGGACTCTGTTTTACCGTGGTTCCTCATGTTGGCTGCTCTGTCTCCTTTCCAGATAAATCTTTCCCGAGGCTGAGGGCTCTCTTCTCAAAATGCATTTTTAGCATCTAGAGTCCAGTCTACCTGGGTATCCTGGGGCTGTTCTGGCTGCCACCTATGTGTTACACGATATGAACTACCCTGAGGTACTCAGGTTAGCCCCACTGTCTCCCTGCCCTGCAATACTCTCCACCTCCGGGGTCGAGGACTGTATTACGAAGAGGAGTCAGTGTGAATAGCAGCCTTGTCTAGAACTCAACTCCTGGACAGCTCCATCTTTCCAGAACCTGGTCAAGGATCAGGAGCTAAGATAACCAGAACCACAAAGACCAAATGCCACAGAATCTCCACACTTTACTCATAAAAGGATCCATCAGAACCTCACTCAGAGCTCCTTTCTCTTACTTTACAAATAGCTGTGATGGTCTCCATTGTTTGTCCAGCCTACAGAGGATCTAGAAGCAGAAAGAAGAGGTGGAGAGTGCCTTCTAGAAGCAAAAACATCCAGAACAGCCAACAATCACATCTGAAAGTGAGTGAAGAGAGAAAAACTCTAAAAGCAGACAAAAGAACTCTATGCAGTGAGGTTTTCCAAGGTGAATTTTATATCACATCGTGGAGGAAAGAGGTGTACATTCCCAATATGTTTAGGAAATGCAGGGTTAAAGAAAGCCAGACAGGTTTTTTGGCTGTCGGGGATTTCAGTGCACTTAACATGCTAATACGCACTGTGCATCTCTAAGGGAAGTGGGGATAGAATTCGATTTTTCCCATGAATATCTTTTTTACCCCTAGCCCCTATCCCAGAGGATTTTGAGAGGTTAGTATTCAACTGAACACACTCTGGAATATACCATGATTGAGGTTTGTACTGGCAACTGTAGTGGAGACCATCTGTTTCTTGGTGGTTCAGCAGCCATTGGTTCTCCATTCGGAGATCCACCCCTCCCCAATTTTTTAGTACATGTGGTTTAGTTGGGGGTCTATTCCTCAACTCCAGAAGTAGGCACATAACTCATGCTAAGCCACTCATAACATTGCACCCACCTGGCCACAATGATTGGTTTGAGGATAGGCACAGTCCTATTAGAGCTATTGAGACGCTGTGGGACTTTGCAGGGAATTCTGGATAAGAGACAATTGGACTCAAAGGCGGAGGATCTGAGGCTTGGAGTTGTGGCAGCCATTTTCCCACCACCTGGAGCCCAAGAAGAAGTCAACATGGAAGAGAACAGGGCCAACAGGTGGAGACAGACTGTCTTTTGAAAAGATCAGTCTGGTGCTGTGTGGAAATTTGAATTAGAAAAGGGGTCCAGCATGGAGACCAGTTAGTAAGCAAGTATTGGAAGGAGGTGAGAGTTGCTTGGATTAGAGAGAAGGCAGTGGAGATGGTGAGGGCTATTTAGGAGGCTATTTATATTCACTTGGAGAGTGATTGATGGGGATGAAGAAGAGGGAGGGAGAAAAGATGGCTCCTAGATTTCTGGCTTGCAAAACTGGTGGATGGTGGTGACATCTGAAAGAGGAAGAGGTTTGTTTTGGTGGAATGGAGTGGGAGGAAGATCATGAGTTCATTTTGGTTATATTGGATTTCAAGTGTGGGTGAGAAATCTACGTGGAAATGTTGAGTACGATATCGACTGCAAGGTCAGAGGAGAGCCTTGGATTGGAGATATAAATTGCGGAGACATTGGCTCATGGAGGGTAATGAGTCACCCATAGCAGTCTCACCCAAACTCATGTCTGGAAAGATGGATGGACCTTCAAAGGAAACTGGAAAGAAATCCTCAGAGAGGTAGAAGGAAAAGAATGTTTACAGTAGGAAGGAATGGTCCACTTTCTGAGAGCTCAAGTAAGATGAAGACTGGATGGTGCCCTTTGGATCTAGGGACAAGGAGATCATTAGTGCCTTTAGCCTGAGCTGTTTGGGTGGGGTAAAGGGGCAGAAGTCAGATTAGTGGGTGGGAGAATGAGCAGAAGGTGAAGAAACAGTCAGAGCAATTATAATAACAGCGAAGAGTGGCGAATAAGAAATGAATGTTTACTATGGGCAGGCCCTGTTCTAAGTACTTTATGTGTATTAACTCATTTAATCCTCATAACAGCTCTTTGAAATTGGTATATTTACAGTATTTCCATTTTATAGATGATAAAACTGAGGCTCAGAGAGGGTAGGTAATTTGCCTGAGGTCACACAGCTGGTAAGGAGTGGAGCTGGAATTCAAACTCAAGCAATCTGGCCCCAGTGCCCATATTCCTAACCATTAACCTATACTGAGGAAATACATAAAGACACCTCTTTCAAGCAGTTTGGCTGTGAAGGTGAGGAGAGAGACAGACCTACAACTAGGGGGAGATGTGTAGCCAACAGAGGGTTTATCCTAAGATAGAGAGACTTAAACTTTAAAGGTCATGGGAAACATCCTTCTAAAAGGAAGTGCATAGATACGGAAGAGAGAGGAGGAATAATGAATCAAGTGGGGCTCCTGGGAAGGTGACGGAGAATGAGCTCCAAACCACAGGGGAGCAAGGAGGAAGGACCCCTCCTCTAGTGCAGGAGTTGGGGCGAGAATGGCTACAGATGTAGGCAGGTTTGAGGAGACCAGGGAATACTCGAAATTGGAGTATGGAGAGCAGAAGAGGAAGTTGATGGAGAAATGTTGAAGAGTCACAGAAAGCTGGTGATCATGAATTTGTAGGTTTGCGTGAAGCACAGAGAGAGCAGAGGGGTGGGTTCATCTAAGATTGGGATTTTGATAAACAGATACAGAAAAGACAGTGGGGAAGAGAGTTTGGAGTATTGGCAAGAGTGTTAGTAAAATGATGGAGTCTATGAAATCCATGCTTGATAAAGGCGGAAGTGAAGAAGGAGAAGGCTGACGGATTGGGAGAAAGTGAAAGAGACTGATGGACTGGAGGTCTTGATGAAGCTGAAGGACCATAGTGATAGCTAGCAAAGAAGGAGAGGAGCTGATAGTCGGAGAGCGGGGTGCTTGAGTTACTGATGCTGGAGCGGGAACAGTTGGGGGTAATGGCCAGGCTCGGGATGAGGCACGGGAATGGGTGGCTGGGGGAAGTAGGAGAGGTCACTGGAGATGAGAAGGTCAAGGACCTGAGAAACCTGCGTGTTGCATGAATAGTTCCTGTAGATGTTGAATTCAGCCAAGAAAAAGCCACACCTTAGAGTGGAAAGGAAGCCCTGAGCCAGGTCTCAAAGTCCTTGGTGATTGTGGTGGCTGACCAGGATACCAACAGCAATCTATCAGTCAGCAATCAAACCAGAACAGGGGGTGGTAGAGCGGAATGACATGGCCCTCCAAGGGGCACGGTTTTCCAGACAAGAGAGGAGGAGCCGTGGCCTAGAACACAATGCAGAGCAAGATGGACTCCGGCCCCACCTCCAATCCTTAGAGTGTGACAGAGCAAATGGCAACCTCTCCAGGGGCTGCAAGGGAAGTGGTGTCCCTAGGAGAGAGCCTGGGCTCCATTAAGGCAGGAGATGGAGGGACCCTTAGAGAATGTTCTCTGGACTGTTAGCTCTGGGTAGAGTTTGGGGATTGGGGAGGGTGGCAGGGAGCAAGGGCAAGGACACAGGATCCTGGGCATGGAAGTTTGGCCCTGATGGTGTCTTTGGAGGATGGTTGGCTCCAGGCTCCATCGCCTGGGCACTTGGCTCACTCAGCCTGGGGCATGGCTGCAATTCTAGCCCTTTGAGCCCCTCAGGGCAATGATCAGCTGGAGCTGAGTGGGCTGCTCCCTTCAGATGGGGCATGACAGCTGCAGTTCCCCAGTCCCCTCAGTCTCTATTGTATACGTGCAGCCCGGTTCTTGGTTCTTGGTTTGGTCCCATTTGTGTTTTTGACCCCTGATTAAGAGTTCAAACAATCCTGAGCTTGGATTCCAGCTCAGCCACTTAGGAGCTGTGGGAAATCAGGCAGAGTCACTTATTCTATGCCTCAGTTTTCTCATTAGTAAAATGGAGCTATAAAACACATACTTCCTAGATTGTTGTGAGGAGTAAGTTAGATGATGCGAATAAAGTGGTTAGCGCAGTAGCTGGTTTATAGCAAGTGCTCAACACTGAGTAATATTCGTTTGTTGAGCACTTACTCTGTGCCAGGTCCTCTTCTAAGACTTTCCATGTAACAACTCACGTAATTCTCTTAACAACCCTATGAGGTGGGTGCTGTTATTCCGTCATTCCCATTTTATAGACGAGGAAACTAAGGCACAAGGAGGTGAAGTATTTTGTTCAAGGTGGAATCAACCATTAAGTAGTAAAACTGAGTGAAACCCGGGCAGTCTGAATGCAGAGGCTTCACCCTTAACCATCACGCCATATGGCCTCTCCCTATGCTACAAATGTTAGCCGTTGGTAACTATTATCACCCCAAAATCATATTACAAAGTTTAACCAAAAGTCGGGACTAGTGTGCATACTAAGTTGGCTGCGGCATGCAGACCCTGACACTTCCTGGCTATCCTTAGCTTGCCAGACCCGTCCCTCCCCTGTCCCCTGGGCTGAGCCCATCTGCCTCTCAGGTAGCTTAGGCTGGACATCTGGCTCTCCAGGAAGTCACTGGGTGGCTGACTCAGGTCTCCTGTCCATCCAGCTGAGTTTCCACCAGAGGCAAGTTGCGCTCCCTTGACGTGGCCTGGGGTCCGAGTGCTTGATAACAGAACTTAAGATTCTAGCCTAGTTTCCCTCTTTCCTCTTCGTTTGCTGTTCCTATCTTGACCACAAAGCCACTTTCTGTCCTTGGGGTCCTCCCAAGGAGGTTCTTCTACCACACATCCCTGCAGCCCATGCCCTCTCCCTCCCAGATCTCTGCACTCGCTCCTCCCTTCACAAACACATGTTCTCCTGGGTCCAGAAGGAGAGCTAGGCCATCAGGTTTGGGGAGGATGGGTGGGACTAGTGTGCATACTAGTCTGGTGGGACTAGTCTGCTGACCAGGCTCCCTGAGAACCCCAGGGAGCCTGGTCAGCAGAGCCTTGGAGGCCCCGGTTGCTCAGAGAGAATTCTCCAGCATCAGATGATTACATGGACCAAACTGGTGTTGGGCCCAAACGCCAGCTGACTACGCTGACTGGCTTCCTGGGAGGGCAGCTCATTGTGCTGTGGGTGCTGAGTGGGTGCTGGGGTGCAGCCTCACCTTGGTGATCCTGGAGCAGCAGTCCCTTGGCCACCCGCCCCCACTGGACGGGAGCCCTGGAGGACAGAGCCCACATCAACCTTATTCACCAGCGCATCACGTGTAGAGCACACAGCAGGGACTCAACAAGGGATTTATTGGCTCAGTGGCCTGGCGGTCCAGGGTGGGGTCTGGGCTCAGGGATTCCAGAGGTTCCAAGCGATGTCATTAGGTTTGCCATTCATTCATTCCCTCGCCCTCTCTCTGTTCTGCTTGCACCTGTGAGGCAGCTTGTGTCCACGCTCCGGCCATGGGGGCAGGTCCTGGGATTGGCTGCCCCACCAGACCCATGTGTCATGGGGAAGAGCCAGTTCAGCCTAGGAAGGGGGTGCCGTGACCAGAAGAAGAGGGCCCAGGGGTGCCGAGCAGACGAATACGACGGATGTCACTACAAGCTCCTTGCCTGTGCCTGGGACTTTACACCTTTTAATTTACTTAACCCTCATTACAATCTGTATGCTAGGGATTATTATGCCCATTTATAAATGAGGAAATTGAGGCACAGAGTAATTTATCTAAGTTCACACAACTTGACATGGCTCTGCTGAGATTCAAACCCCGATGCACCTAATTCTGAATCTCCGTGCTGCCTGGAGCTTCTCAGACAGATGCCCTGGGGGAGCATATTAACCATGACGCACCTTGAGCCCCCCAAGTCCTCTGGGCAGTTCTGCAGTCAGAGGATGGAGGCTACTGTGTACCCGGTGGGAGAAAGGCCAGGTCTCTCAGGGCCAGGGGCAGGGCTGGAGGGAATCGCTGGTTAGGTGATGCTCAGGGCCCTGGAGCTGGCGATGGTGGGTGTCCTGCCCTTTCCAGCCCTGCATGGTCCCCAGGGCTGTGAGCCTGGGGAGTGGGCACCTCCCCTGGGCCTCTGGCAGGAAGTGAGCAGTGCCTGAGGCAGGAGGCAGGCAGGCATGGTGCGGTCCCTGCCCATCTGGGGAGTGCTTGGTGGCTGGCTGGAACTGAGCAGTGGACGGCGTTTGGACTCAGCAGCGTGAGCCCAGCTCGGAGGCTGCGAGGCAGAGCCGTGAACGCCAACAGTCTGGAGGCAGGCTCCAGAGGGAGACAGGCTCGGGCCCATGTGCCGAGCTCGGTTCCCACGACAGCTCAGCAAACAGATGGACCTGGGATCCTCGCTGCCTGGCCAGGAGGGTGTACACATGAACGGGAATGCAGGCGCCCCATTGGGGAGGGACGGCTCCCAGAGACGGCCACAGTGGTGAGCCAAGCGGCTGGTGCTGTGGCCACGGCTGGATTATTAGATAAACCAGATGGGTGTGCAGGGTTAGACTGACCCCTGGACCTTGGCCCTGTACGGCCCTGATCCTGACTCCAGGCTTTTCCTTGACTCCAGACTCAGACTGAATCCTGAGCTGGAACCCAGAACGAGCCCTGATCCCAGGCCCTCACTGAGCCCCGATAATTTCAAATGCCTTCTGACCAAAATCACTGCTTATGTCCTTCTCAGAAAGGAGACCAGAGCCAACTGCCCAGAGTACTCCCCAGGAAAGATGGGGTCCAGCGGTAACTGACAGCCTCTGGAGGGCAGAGGAGAGCAGAGCAGCAAGGACCAAGGGTTCTGCGGAGTCTGGGGGTGGCAAACTGACTAGGGGCCAGGAGAGTTGACACGATGGAGACCAGAGGGCAGGCCCCCCAGGACAGGTCCACAACTAACGCCTGAGGGCAGAGCCGGAGTAATGGGCTCACAGGGTGTGGGGACGCAGGAAGCACAGGTGGCCTCGGGGAGGAAGCAGGGTTTCCCCGAGTCAGAGAGGGGAGGGGTCAATGCTGGGGCAGTTTTGACGGATAGGTAGACCTGGGCCTGGAGAGGAACTCGCCACCCAGGACCAGAGCCACCTTAGGCTCGGGAATTAGTGGTGCCAAGGAAGACAGGCAGGCAGAGGCCGGTGAGGAGGTCAAGGCAGCCAATGAGGGGCACTTCTTTTTCTTCATATTCCAGTGTCACCTCACCTAGTCCTCGTCACGGCTCAGTGAGATCTGGGGGCGGATGCCCTAGATGCACGGCCCCCAATCTCCCCTCAGTCTTGACTCTGCCTGAGGGGTCCCTCTGGCCGCAGGAGTGTGCCGCCCCAGAACTGGATGTGTGTGCGTGCATGTGTGCGTGCATGTGTGTGTGGTTGTTAGGGCCCCTGGGAGCAGCCAATGACTGACTGGGGTTCGTGGATACATAGCCCAGCTTGCTCTCCTTCAAGGCAGACACCTCTGGAGTGAGGTCTGCACTGTGTGCTGGACCAGGGGCTGCCACACTTTTTCTGCGAAGGACCAGATAGTACATATTTTAGGCTTTGAGGGCCTCATGGTCTCTGCGGCAATTACATATTCAATTCTGTTGTGGCAAAAAAGTGTTCATAGACAACACATAAATGAACGGGCCTGGCCGTGTGGACTCCATGAAAACTCTAGTTACCAAAACAGGGGGCAGCCTTGACTTGGCCTGTGGGCTGCAGTTTGCCAGCCCCCAAGATGCCCCCAGCAGGACTGAGCCCCCATGGCCCACAGCGGTCACCCGCTCACTGCACCACCCTTTCTTGGCCTCCTCTTCTTCCCTGTCTCACCAGCTTTCGGCTCTTTCTCCAGATAAACGACTTGCCCTTGAATTCTTGTCTCAGGGTCTGCATCTGGGGCCCCCAACCTCAGATAGGTGTCCCATTTTACAGGTGAAGAGACTGAGGCACCTGGAGGCTAAGCAGCGTGTGCACGGCCCCACAGGAAGAGGCAGAGCTGCCTTCTTGATCTGCTGTGGTCTTTTCCCGAGCCACCAGACTCTGCTGTCACCCTGAGGGAGGACGTGTCTGCCTGCACAACCTCCGACAGGTCCCTGGAATCGGCAGAACATTCAGCTTATTTATTCACTACCAGGGGTATCAGGCACGGAGGACAAGGATATCCCCTGTTCTGCCCCCAGGACCAGCAGTCTGGACAGGAAGTGGCAATTAAATCCAGGGCAGAATGGGATCAATGTCTCCAAGGGGCAACCCTCTCCCACCCTCGCTTGGGTCTTCTCTGGGTGACCCACGGGACGTGATTTATCACTCCCACTTTTCAGGTGGGTAAACTCAGAGAGGGAAGAGACTTGCTCCAGGCCACACAGCTCATGCTTGGCTGAACTGAGTCTTGTTCGTGGGCTCTGTGAGCAGCGGGGGATGCAGAGGAAGGAGCACACACTGTGTCTTGGGGACCGTGGAAGGCTTCACGGCTCTTGTGGACCCTCCAGCCCACCCTCTTAACTGCTTCTCCATTTGCTGCCTCATCGGATCACGGCATCTTGAACAAAAGAACCCACAGGGATCATCTAATCTAACTCCCACTTTACCGTTGGGAAAATTAAGACCCAGAGAGGAGAAGGACCTTCCCAGAGGGTTAGCCAGTGGGTCAGGTCAGACAGGAGCAGGACCTCAAGTTCCTGGGAAAATCACGTGGATCCCTGAGTCCCTCCCCAAGCCAGGTGGCGTCTCTGACACCCTGGCTTTCAGAGGTCAGCCCTGGAGTGGACACCGAGCCCTGGGCCAGCCTGTCCCTCCCCCTATGCCAAAGCCCAGCTCTCTGGGTTCTGGCACTGCCTGAAAACCCCTCCGCCGGTCTGCTCTCAGCGCCGCACAGATTATCACTCTTGTGCTAATTATTTTTATGATTAAAAGATGATAAATTATTAAACAAAGTCTGAAAAATGTGCCAAGATCTGTTCTGAGGCTGGGCCTGAGAAGTTGCCCCCTTGGCGTCCACGTTAATTAATAAGTGCGGCTCTCTGTGGAGAAGAGCCACAGCTGGCACATCTGGCAGCCAGGCAGGGGCTGGCGGAGGGCAGATGCTGGGCAGGCGGGGAGGAAGGGACTCCCTGGGAGCACCCAGCCTGGGCTTTGGCAACAGAGACCCCTCCCTCCCTGCTCCCAGCCTGGGGCTCAGCGGAGGGCCCCGTGGCACCAGCCTGACATCTGGCCCCTGGAAGAGGCCTAGGACTTCAAGCTGAGAAGCCACAGTTGATCCCTCCACCCTGTTCCCTTCTCCAAGTGCAGCCTTGGGAGAATCCCAAGCATCTAAAGGAAGGCAGCAGATTAGTGTTCAAATCTCTGCCAGCCATCTCCTCTTTTGGTGATTTTGGGTAGGTCACTGGATGAGACTCTAAGCCTCAGTCTCCACATCTGTAAAATGGGTGGAAATGACCTCTACTTTGTAACACAAGAGTGTTGAGAGTCTTAAATAAAACAATGTCTATAAAGAGCACTCAGTTCTTAGTAGATGGCCAATAAATGTGAGCTGAGGTGAGCTGAAACTTGGGTTTCTTGTTGCTGTGCCATGGCTAGCTGTGAAATCTTGGTCAGCTTAACCTTTCTGAGCCTCAGTTTCCTCATCTGTAAAATGGGAATGAGAATTCCTAAATCTCAGGATCAAGGGAGAAACTATACGTGAAGTGTCTGACACAGAGTAAGTGCTCGATTAATGGTAGCTATTTTATTATAATTGTTTATTACACCTCCAATGCACTGACTTTTCAACAAATGAATTTTCCTCCTACCTCACAGGCCACTTCTTCTCCATCTCCTTAGCTGATTCTCCTTCCTTCCCCTCTCTCTTCGCTGCAGTGCTTTGGGTTCAGGCCTTGGTGTCTCTGTTCTTCTTTATACTCTGTCCCTTGTGATCTCGTCCATCTGTGTGCTGATGACTCTCACATTTTTAACTCTAGTCTGGACCTCTCACTTAAAATCCAGACTCCTACATCCAGCGGCCAATTCAAACCCTCCCCTCGGATGCCTAACAGACATCTCAAATCTAACATGTCTAATAACACATCCCCAAAAGAATTCCTGACCTTCCTCCCACAAACCTGCCCCACCCACAGTCTTCCCCGCCTCCAGTAGCCCACTCCATCCTTCCAGTCAAGGACGATACCTTGGGGTCATTCTCCATTCCACTCTTTTGTATCAAATGCCTAAACCATCAGGTAATCTGGTCAGCTCCACCTTCTTCCTCTGTTAGACCAGCCATTTAACCCTCTCTGCCGCCTCCTCGGCTCCTACCCCGGGACAAGGCACCATCTCGTCTTGCCTAAGCTCTTGCAGCAGCCTCCTCGCTGGTGTTCCTGCTCCGGTACTGGTACTCCTACGCTCTGCGCTCCACACAGCAGCCAGACCGATGCCCTTAAAACAAACTCAGATCCCATCCCTCCTCTGCTCATCGCCCTCCAGCAGCTCCCTGCCTCCGCAGAGCAAGAGGCAAAGTCTTCACCAAGGCCACCAGGCCCTACACAACCAGAGCCTCCCCCTTGCTAAGCCCCCCCCCCCCCGTGCAGCCACACCCACCTCGTTGCTTCCTTGAAAACTCTGGGCACCTTCCCACATGAGGGTCTTCGTACTGGCTGTTCGCTCTTCTCCGTGGCTCAGTCCCTCACTCCCCTCAGACCTCTGCTCAAACGTCACCTTCTCAATGAGGCTGACTTTGACCATCCTGTTTAAAAGTACACTCCCCACTGGCATTCCTTATCGCTCTTCCCTCCTCCACAGCGCTTCCCATCTTCTTACCTACTACAGTTTCTTGTTTCTTGTGTTATTATCTGTTCCTGCCCTCCAGCGTACACACTGTTACCTGTTTTGTGCGCTGCTGCATTCCCATAACACCCAGCATGGGGCCCCTTTGGAGGAGGTGCTGATGGTGTGAGTGCCAGGGCCTGGGCGCAGAGATGAATCAGTCAGTCACAGCCCCTGTCTCCCCCGACCTTGGACCTGCAAGTCTGGTGGGCAGGCAGAAGAACGAACTGGCCATTTCATTTTTAGATGAGCTCAGTCGAGAGGCAAGGAAGGCTTTATGGAGGTGGTGAGACTGAACCACGTCTTGAAACTGTCTGAGTTTCCAGGAAGAGAAGGGCATTCAGGTAGCGGAGTCAGCACGAGCAACGGCTTGGAAGTGTGCTCAGAGAATGGCAGGTTGTCAATGGCAACCTGGGAGGGCGGCATTGGAAGGATGAACCGGAGAGGAGGTGATGCCCAGGGCCAGGGTGCTGGCGGTGGGGCGGGCAGGGAGGCCTGCTTTGGTCTCCTGATTTTGCCAGGGCCTCTACTCTCAGCATAAGCAGATGGGGCACATTCTCACCCTCGTGACTTCCAGGGGGAGGAAGTAGTCTAATTGGCAGAAATGCAATATTAACAACATAACAGTTATATTGCAACGTGTCTAAGATGCGCAACTATTTTCTGTACGACTAAGAAACACTGCCAATTAACGTATGCATAGCATTTATTTTAAGACCCATGTGAAAACGTGTGCTTCTTAAAACCACTGCTATGTGATCATAGGTAGTATCGATGACACCGTGTGTTGGGCCCTGTACTGCAGATATATCATCTCATTGAATTCTTGCACCAACCGATGAGTACCTATGAGATAAGAACACAATTTCCCCATTTTACAGATGTGGCAACCAGTGTGTGGAGACACTGAGTAACCCTCCATCCAGCTGGAAGTGGTGGAGACCAGGTTTCAACCCAGGCTGTCTCTTAAGCATTGTTTTCCAACAGGCAATGGAGTGTGAAACATGGAAGCCATGTGAAAGGCGAGGAAATCAGCCCCATACGATGGGAAGCAATGGTCCTATCTGTTAGTGGGGAGACCCACCACTGCTGCATCCAGTCATGTGTACATGCTCTCCCCAACATTCTCATTGTGCTCTGCCTGTGCCAGCCACTTGCCTTCTTGACCCCAGCCGGGGCTCCCACGGTGAGGCTGACCTACCCTTCTCTCTTGGTTCTTGGAAAGCCGTGAACCTTGAGGCCACAAACTTCTTGGGACCAAATGAGCATCCTGGAAACTTTCTGGCTTTTCCAAAGGGAACAGACTTGTCATCTCCTCCTGGTGGGGGTCCCCCAGTCGCCCCACACAGCCTTTACTTCCAATGCTTTGGAAATGGCTGAAACCAATGGGTTAACTTGCTTTCCCTATTAAATATTTACATAAACACACTCGGGAAGGTGTGTGTAAGTTATCAATAATGCAAGGCCAGCCTAGGCTCGGTGAGAGCTAAGAGACCCAAATTGTATCATCATAATCCATTATTCACATATAATGCGTCTATTCTCCTCCATTAGCGCAGGCAGGAAATGCCCCTGAGTGTCGGGCAGGGCTTTGGAAAGCGCAATAAATGGCGGATAGACACACGGCGGGAGGGCGGCAGCTGTAGTTAAACAAGTGTAAATTAGTGCCCAGCCTGCTCCCGGCCTGCATCCAGAGCAGCGGGCACAGGCCTGGCAGGGAGGGGTTACAGGACGCGGGAAACTCGCCATCAGTCCAGACACCCTGCGTGGGCTCACCTGCCCCGGAGGAGGAGCCTCTCGCTGGCCGCGTGGGAGACCTCATCTTTCAGAGCAGGACTTCTGCTCTCTCTGGACAGGTGGGGTGGACTCTCAGCTGTGCCACCGAGTGGTGACCATGGGTGAGGGGGTGCAGGGGGCTATAGGCATGCAAGCTGCCCCACATTGAGTATCGGGGCCTCATCTGTAAACTGGGGACAAGAGTCACTGTCTCACAGGGTTGTGCTGTGAAGGAAGTGAAATGAAGAAGAAGAAATGCCCTTGGAGAATGAGAGATAACCCCCAACCCTCGCCCCCCAGGCAGTTCCAGAGCTCGGGATCAAATATGGAAAGCCTGGGCCCCAAATGGACGTGGTGCAAAGGCAAAGCAGGGTGAAGACAGAGTGGCCTCACCTTGTCCCCTTTTTAGCTTTGCTGTCATTGCAGGAAACTTTGCCCCTTGGGGCCCCACCTGACTGCCCTGTGCTGTGGTCTGTACCCTGGGCTCAGCGGGCACACTTGACCATCCTGCCTCCTCTCTCCAATGTGTCTTCGGCCCATAGGCCATCCTCATCCTCTTCTCCATCACCACCATATTCCCCCGGGAGCCAGGTCCCACAGAGCCCTGTTTGTCTGCTGTGTGGATGACTCCAGACCAAACCAAATCTTTAGATTACCCATGAAGTGGAAGGCAGCGTTCTGAGGCATTTGAGCACCAAACTGGGAGTGAGATCTGAGTTCTAACCTCTTTCACCGCTGACTCTCTGTGGTCTGGGGAGAGTCCCGAGGCCTCTGGGCCTCAGTTTCCCTCCCTGCAGAATAAGAGAAGTAATTATGTGAGGTGATGAATACAGACCGCTTAGTGAATGTAGACAGCTGTGTCTGAGGACCCTTCCTGGCTCTCTGTCCCTGAGGAACAGAAGCACCCTGAGATTCTAGAATCAACTATTCCGGTTCAACTTATTGCTAGTTTTGTCTCCAGAGCTAAAGGTGGATTTTTTCTGGCACAGGAGCTGTGCTGTGGCACACAGACCACGGGCCCTGGAGTCAGGAAGACTGGGGTCTGAGCCCACTCACCTGTACCGAGGGGTCACATTCCGCCTAACGCCAACCTTAGCGGCTCCCCTGCACCTCTCTCCCTCAAGGTGAGGGGTCGCCAGCCCAACACCTGGGGCCTGGCAGAGACTGCTGGTCAGTGGAGGCCACAAAATGCAATGCTAATTTGGAAAGGCAGGGAGCAGGTGACCAGGGTTTGTACTTGACCAAGAAAGGCGTGCGTGCCAGGGCTGGTTTGCTCAGGCCAGACCAGTTCTTTGCTCAGATGTCACCTCCTCAGAAAGGCCCTCCCTTTCCTATCTAAAAATTGCCCCCACCACTCTCTACCCCCATCCACTTAGATTTTTCTCCCATCACTGTGCACTACTGACATCTTGTTATCTACCTATTGGCTTCCTTGCTCATTACGTGTCTCCTCGGTCAGAATGTCGGCTCCGCGAGGCCAGGGAGCCTGTCCGTCTGCTTTTTGCTGTTGCCGGGCACCTGGTAGAGACGGGATTCATGCTCATAGCAAGAATTAATTATCTTAGCTTCAAATCTAGCCCACGTCTATTGGGCACGTACTCCAGGCCCGTCGCTGTGTGGGTGCTTTTATATATGTTACTCACTTAATCAGCTCAACAGTGAAGTCTATTCACAGACATTAAGACCAAAGGGCACGAACGTTAAATTGCAATTGAGTGAAGCTGGCAGGGACACTCAGAACCCTCTTCTCTGCCTCATTTGGGCCGGCCAGAGGCCTAATAATTATCTAACCGGCTAAATGGTTTAATGATTTGCTGTCCTGATATCTCCACACAGACTTTCCTTCTGGTCCTCCCCTCAGTCCAGATCGTCAGTTTTCAAACTTGAATGCGTTTGGGTAAAAATTACTGGACTGGGCTATATAAAGAGAAAACTATGTAGATGACTCGAGGGATTTTAAGGGCAATTTGAACTTGTGCAATTTTTGCTTATGCACCAATTTTAGAACCTAATGCCTGTGTAAGATATAAGTCCACTGTGCCAGCTGTGTGGCTTTGGGCAAGTTACTAACCCTCTCTGAGCCTCAGTTTCCTTATCTGGATGTGAAGATATGAACAGCTACCTTATAGAGTATGTGAGATCTGTGCAGGAGAGGCAATAGATGACTTTGAATCCTACTTCCAGCACTCTCTAGCCTTGAGACCTGGGCAAGTTACTTCCTTCCTTCCTTCTGTGCCTCAGTTTCCTTATCTGTTAAATGGACGATGTTAATAGGGTCTGCCTTTTAACTGGACGAGACCCTGCTTGCATTCTGCTGTGCAGGAGAGCTGTGCTCTGGGTCAGAGCTGCCCTGATGTGGGTGCAGCACCTGGGATGCTGGTCGGGTCTGCGCCCCCCGCAGGTGTGGACGTCCTCACCCTGCGGGGGATTCCAGTGCGGTCTCTGCCTGTGGGCCAGTTGTCAGCAAGCGGTCAGAGAAAAACTTTACAGAGGACGCAGATAGTTAGACTTGACAAAAGGGGTTCTAACAGACCCTTTCACACTGAAATCTCTAAATGTTCTTTAGTCCTAGATACTTAATTTGTGACACACATTGGGCCAAACCAATAAACATCATTCATTCATGCATTCAACAAAAAGGTTTTAAATGCTAGTGTGTGCACTGCACTTCTAGACAGTGGAGGAAACAAGTCAGACATGGTCCCCATCCTTATGGAGCATACAGTTTAGTGGCTATAATAATAAAAACAATAGCAATAATAATAACAATAATAATGGCTTCCACGGACAAAGTACATTGTGATGTGCCAAAGCCTGGGCTATGTGCTTTACAAATAGTCGTTGTTTAATCCTCACAACGTTCCTATGAGGTTAACATCTTAATTTTACGGACAAGGCACTGAAGGCTCAGAGAGGTTATGTGACTTTCCCAAGCTCACACAGCTAGTAAGCAGCAGTAGAGAAACTTGAATCCAGATCCATCTGTTTCCATAGCTTCACTATGACTTTTTTCCTCAGAAGCAGCTTCTGAAAAAGGAGAGTCTGCTGGGCTACCTGTGACTTTCCAGAGGAAGGAAGGGACTGATGAGGGAGGAAAAGGGAGAATGACTGATCCTGGAATCCCTCGCTTGGTGCCGCAGCGTGGAGAGATTCTGTCCCGACACAGAGGGCGGGAGTCCTGGATGCGGTGAGCAGTAATAAGTCCCAGCTCAGCAGGCGAGAGGCGGCGACTGTGAGGAAGGGCCAGCCCTGGGCTTGCCTGGGCAATGGCCTAAGCTGATAGTGTGACATCTTTACTGCCTGGAATAGAGCCCTGGGGACAGCAGGCATCAGAGGCAGCTCCGAGGTTACGGGCCTGGGGACCCGGAGAAATAAATAGCCTTCGAAGGCCCCAGCCTGGTGGGGGGATCATGTGGAGCCAAGACAAGGGTCTGTCCCCCAGTCCTCTGAGGACTGTATGAGGAGAGTAGGCAGGACTGTCGTCCTTGGAGGCTGGCAGGGACAATACCGATGGTCTGAGACACATGTCAGACACAAGCCTCTCCCTCGGTCACTGTCCTGGGGAAACGTCTCTGAGAGCCGTGTGGATGGAGGCGGTGATCTCACCGGGGTGGGCCTCGGGGTCAGGCTGCCTCTCTGGCTTCTGAGAGTGGCAGGGAGCTAGGAGCAGGGGGCAGGAACCACAGGGTCTCAGCTCTGCAGCGAGCTCACTATATCAGTTAGGGTTCCATCAGAGAGGCAGATCTGCTGTGAGTGATCTGAGGGCTTTCTGCCGGGAATGAGGCAGTCTGTGATCATGGGAGCTGGTGGGCAGTGAGGTCAGCCTGCGCCCACGTGTCTGCTCCAGGCCTGGATTCGGTAGGGCTGGCAGTCGGGGAGAGAAGATGGACTTGAAGAGGACGTGAGCAATGACAAAGTCGAACCTGAAAGGATGACTTCCTGGGACCCACCGCTGTGTCTCACTGGGACCTGGTTGGTCTCCCACTGCCTCCGAGCCTCCAACTGACGAGAAGGGTGCTCTGATGATATGGCGATGATGTGGGTGACCCGTAGAAGAGCTGGCCCTTCACTGTGATGCTCACACAAACCTGGCCCAGAGGTCGGAGAAGCTGAAGGAGGAAGTCCAGTGGGGTCTGGCAGCTGGCCCAGGCCAACCAGGTGAGCCAGCAGGTGGGCAGCAAACCCACGAGCTACGGCACTGCCTGATCCCACACGGACCCGAGTGCAAACGTGGCTGCTGCCCCACTTCCACCTTCCAGGTCTCCTGCAAATTTCTCCTGGGGCCACCCCTAACCCAGAACCACGCGGGGAAAGGGATTCTGGGAAGCGTAGTTCCAGCTTTGCAAGGCCGATGCTGTACAAAGCCCCGCGTTCACTGTGTGACTTTGGCCACGTCCTTGTCCCTCTGAGTCTCAGTTTCTTCATCTGTAAAATGAGAGGCTGGACTCCTCACTGATTTCTCTTTTAACACAAACCCCCCTGCAAAAATCAAAAACAAAAAAGCAAACAAAAAAAGAGGCAGAGGCATGGGATTCCTCCTCTGCCTTTTGTGTGCACATGGACATGAGTTCCCCTTGAAATCATCTGGAGACCCCAGGAGCCAAGGCCCCAGGTGGGAGCATCCTGGCAGATCACCTTGCAGATCCCTCCTCCCTCTGACGGTATAGAAATGAGTAGAATGCGGCTGGGCTTATAGTCAGAAGACCTGAGCCCGAGCTTCTCTGCGAGACTCGAGGCGCCAAGTCTCTCTGAGCCTGGGTTTCTCCACCTGTAACAGGGACAATTCCTTCTTGCCTTTCAGGTGACTGTCACATAGGTGTTGTCAGAGGCTGGGGCAGGGCTCAGAGTGTATGACAGGCTTCTTAGATGGTGACTCAGTGCCAGCTCTGTGGAAACCACTGTGTCATGCTGAGGACAGGGACTCTGTTAAGTCCAGGTTTCCTCCTCCAGGGAGCCTGTAGGGAGACAAGCAGGTTCATGTTATGGAAGCCACTTACACAAAAGGGGCAGGAACCACAGGGTCTCAGCTCTGCAGCGAGCTCACTGTATCAGTGAGCAGAGAGTGTGTCGGTAAGGAGGGAAAGGGGTGTGGTGGAGAAGGAGTGAGGGTTGGCTTGCAGAGTCTTGAATACTTGCTAAAGATGTTCACCCAGCATTAGCTGAAATAGCAAGTGGTGGGAACTATCCAAAGTGAGGCACCAGGGGACCCCATGTCCTCCAGCTCTCTGGGGTCCTTCTTTCATATCTAAAAAAGGTAACTCAAACCCTTTCCCCTAACAAAGTCCCCCTAAGTATCTCCATGAATTCCCAAGGGGGGCTTACTATCCGTTTTTCAGTCTACACTGCAGCTGGCTTCTGAATCCACTCCCAGACCCTGCATCACCCGTCCTCACCTGCTGATTGCTTCAAGCCAAGGTGGACCCTGTCTGATTGCCTCTGCTCCTGGAGAGTTCCCCGGGCCCAAGGCTGTTGGATGGAGCAGACTTTTATCAGTGGTTTACAGGACAATCGTGGGGCATTTCCTGGTACCCTGGAGCCAGCTCACACCAAGCTAGGAATATTTACACCTGGAAAATCAGCAGACAAGTCATTTGGTTGTTAAACCTCTGCCAGCAGCCCGCTGATTAAGCACAGGACAACCTACACTCTGTAAGTGACAGGACCCTGTTCTCTGCCATATTGCTGGCATCCTTCTCCTTCCATAAACTCCCCATACATTCCCATCTCTCCCAGATCCTTTCCGAAACTCCAAATTCCGTGCACAATCCAACTCTCTTGGCTTTACTCTTTCCAAACTGTTCCCTGGGGTGGGGCCTTCATAATTCACCTTTTTTTACATGAAGGCAGTTGCAGACACGATAGCTTTAAACAGATTTTTTTCCTGCTATGGGAGTTGGCTAAGTTGGATTCAAAAGGTGGTTGTGCAAATATTAAAAATGATCATTGGGATGCCTGAAACAATATAGAGAACGCTTATAGGTCACACGCTAAGATCCTACACTCTCACTTCTGAGAATCAATTCCACAGAAACATTTGCACAGATGTATGAATATATATGTATGGTGGCACTGTAGCTCTACTTGTGATAAACATTGGAAATACTCTAATTGCCTGGCAGTGGAGGGATAAGTAAAATAAGCAATGGGATGTATATAGTTGATAAAAAGATAGAAGTGGGTCTGTCTGTGTACTGACAAGGAAATGTGTCTACGACATTGTTAAATGAAAAAGTTGCAAAACAGGGATTTATATATATATTTTTGTAAAGAAGTTTTAAAGTGTACTTATATATGTGTATGTGTGTGCGTTTATAGATAGAGAAAAATATCTAGAAGGACAAGCCTTAAACTGTTAATATTGTCAATCTTAGAGGATGGGTGTCTCTGCATGGGGGAAATGTTCCCTTTTTACATCGTGTATTTCTGTATTGTTTTAATTTCTTACCATGAGTGTGTATTGCTTATATGATTTTTTAAACCAATAACTTTTGCAAAGAGAAAATGCTTACAGCGCAATGCTGAATACAAATGGTAGAATGCAAAATTCTGTACAGACTGTGGTTAGAACTCTACAGAGATCTGCACCTGGGTGGAAAGGAATGGAATAAGAAGGAACATTCCAGAAGTGACTGGTGGTTAGGGCTGGGTCCGGGGAGAGTTCTTTTTCCTTTGCCAGAAGGCTGGGCAGGGCTGAGGTCTGGGACATCTCAAATTCCTCCCAGCACCTCTGTTCATTACACCTCCAGCCCATGTTCCCGTCACTTACAAGTGGCAGCGGGTATCAACTATTCAATTATTTTCAAATAGTTGAGCTCGAGTCTGGATTGAATAAATCACATTGATGCCAATTTCCAGGGAAGTCCTTTCGTATTTTATGATTCGCTCCCCACCTTTCCCCCCTTCCTTCCTTGTGCTCCCGTTAATGAACCTGGAGACTGCGAACACTGCTCGAACGTCCCCACTGCTAAGCCCCAAATGGAAATGCTGCTGTGGAAAGCATCCCGGTTCTGCGGTGTTTTCCTTTCCTTTCTCACAGTCCTGGGGAAATTGATATGCAGGCAGGATCATGCTTTGTTTAAAGCTCAGCCCTGGCTTCTGAAAGAATGCATTATCCAAATCGGTGCATGTGGTTGAAATTCTGTAAAACTCAGTTGAGTCACACGTGGCTTGCCAATGAGGTGTCCAGCAGGGTCTCAGGCAGCATAAATGCCCAGCATCAGAGAGCACAATGGGAGAAAACCAGCCACTAGGGGATATTGCTGGACTCAACCATTCATCCTGCTGGTGGTGGAAGGGAGGCCTGCCACCACCATGGCCACCCAGTATGCCACCCAACTCCTAGTCCTGGGGACAGGCAATCTTCGCCCTTCTTTCCAGCTCGTTTAGAATTAAGATTTGTTCAAAGAACTGATTGAATATGAACACAAAGATCAGAGTTGTTTTTCCTTCTTTTTTAATTTCATAAACACGTTTTAAAGGAACCAAGTCTGATTTGGAATTTGGAATTCTGGAATTGTAAGAGAAAGAACTGGACTTCGCCATGTGTGTTTCAGCATCTCTACAGGTCTTGCATAGTATCTTGTCTGGGACTAGGGCACAGAGGGAACCACTCATTGGCGACAATTTGGGAGCCACTGCAGTCCCACTGGCTCTTTAAATGTTAGAGTTTTAATGATTTAGGAACCAAAAGAATAACTAAGGAGACCAGCAGTCATTATCTCAAATAATGAGACTTTTTAATGCAAAATCAATGTTTGTTATAATGAAAATAGATTCCTCAGCTCCTGCAGGGCCAAATGTACAAATCTTTTCTGCTGTTAAATAAAATGTGACGGCTCATTTTCAGGGGATGGTGAGCATTTTTATTCAAGAGTAAAAATAAAATGTCAGAACTTATTTACTTTTATTAAGTGCTCATTCTCAATCAGATAGTCTAATCAATACCTAATTGGAGGCGAGGAAACGGAAAATAATTTTTATGCCAAGTTGGAGAAAGGAAGGAAAGTAGAGAGAAAGAAGGCGAGAGAAAGCCATCTAATACATTTTCAGTTATAACCATGGAGAATATTTATTGAGCAGATGCGTAGTGTCAGGACCGTGCTAAACGCTTGGCTGGTGGTGTATCGTCATACCTTCACAATAATCCTCAGAGACTGGCACTCTTGTAGTCCCTATCTACAGATGACAAAACTGAGGCTTAGAGAACATAATTGCCCACAGTCTCACGTTTATTGCCTGGTGGAGCCAGGATTGAAAGCCAGGTCTGTCTGACCCTCAGCCCTCGCTCTTAATGACTCTATTTATCTGTCCTCTCTATCTCTTTAGAAAATGTCTTTTATTTTATTATTTTTTTATGAGTCATTCTTCAGAGGTTAGCTTTACCAATAGCAGAAGTTCTACTCCTATGAGCATTGAAACTGTAAACTTAGTTTTGGAGGGTAAAAGTTTTCCTCCAATATGTTACATACTTCTCTGTCTTGGGAAACAGAGTACATTGAACATAATTTAGAGTTGTTTAGTGGCTCAGCACTGGTTTCCACATTCTACTCTGATGTGAGGAATCTACAGTCTAACAGGAGAGACAATACATGAGAAGCGAGTTGAAATCCTGGCTCTACTGCCTGGGACTGTGTACTTCAGGCAGGCCTCGTGCTCTATCTGTGAGAGGCGGGATCTTGTAATGTTCTATGATTTTAAGTTTCAGGGGGATCAATTACATCATTTTAAGGAAGAACCTTTCAAGCATGAGAGCTATCTGAAAAACGGCTGGGCTGCCTCAGCAGGGAGAGAATGCCCCGTTCCTAGAAGTGTTCCATTAAGACCAATTGTGGAGCTGATTTGGATAAGGAATTAGACTAGCTATCTTCTGGATGAGTCAGCAAACTTTTTCTATAAAGGACTGGAAAGTAACTATTGTAGGTTTTGCAAGCCATACAGTCTCTGTCCCAACTACTCAACTTTACCATTGCAGTGCAAAAGCAGCCGTAGATAGTATGTAGAAAAATGAGCGTGGCTGTGTTCCAATAAAACTTTATTTACAAAAACAAGTGGAGGGCCAGCACAGGTCGTAATTTGCCGACCCCTGTTCTAGGCTCTTCTAATTATAAACTTTATGATTCACTTCTTGTCCTTTCTTTAGTCACCGTGCTGGGCTGAGCACTGGCATCAGGGCTTGCCATAGTCAATAACAATCAGTTGACTCTTACATAATTCTTACTATGTGCCAGGCACCTTTCCAAGCTCTTTATATTTTAATCCTCACAAAAATCTTATGGGGCCAGCCCCATGGCTTAGCGGTTAAGTGCACGCGCTCCGCTACTGGCGGCCTGGGTTCGAATCCCGGGCGTGCACCGATGCACCGCTTCTCCGGCCATGCTGAGGCCGTGTCCCACATACAGCAACTAGAAGGATGTGCAGCTATGACATACAACTATCTACTGGGGCTTCGGGGAAAAAAAAAAAAGAGGAGGAGGATTGGCAATAGGTGTTAGCTCAGAGCCAGTCTTCCTCAGCAAAAAGAGGAGGATTAGCATGGCTGTTAGCTCAGGGCTGATCTTCCTCACACACACACACACACACAAAATCTTATAAAGTAGGTGCCAATGTTTTTATTATTCCCATTTTACACATGAGGCTACTAGGGCACAGGGAGTTTAAGTAGCTCACACAGGTTCATGCAGCTGGTCTGAGAGTCTGTGCTTCCAACCACTATATGACCTGTCATTTACTACGTCACCTTGGGTAAGTTACTGTTCCTCACAATATGGCAAATCCTGTCCTTATAGCCCGCCAGCTGTGTGATCTCAGGCAACTCACTTACCCTCTCTGAACTTTGGCTTCCTTGCCAGACAGTGGGAAGCGTGACATTTATTATGTGGGGCTCTTGTGAGGCTGCACGTGATTGGTGAAAGCACCTTATTTAGGGCTGGGCACATAGCAGGTGCTTAGAGAGTGCTAACTGCTGCCGTCCCTTAGCCATTTCTGGAGAATCTAGGGATTGCTGAGAAATAAAGAGATGGCCTTGTCCAAGCAATTGAAGTGACAAGTTCCCACTGTCTCCTACAGGTTTGTCTGTTTTTTTTTTAAACTTTCAAGAGTTTGTTGTAAAATTGTATTTTTCCGACAAGGAAGCGCTCTGGACCTCATTGCTAGATGGCTGGTTTGAATTATGCCCTCGGCAGAGAATCTGCATCTCTTTGGAGGTGCTTTCTGTGATGGGTCCTCGTAGGGTCTGAGCTGGGAACTCTGACCCCACGTTCTGGTCATTGAAGCCACCAGCTCTGGTCACTCCAGGCGAGGGCCAGGAAAACGTGGGGACCAGCCCTTTGGCCATCACACCAAGAGATAAGGAATGTAGAGCATTTATATATTGCCTGGGTGGTATGCACTCAATCCAGGGGTAAGTTACTGTCTCTACTGAAATGTATCAAGTGCTCAGTATTTTTGATATATTATCTTATTTTAACCTCCTAACAACCCCGCGAAGTCATTTCTTTTATTATTATTTCCATTTTGCATAGGAGGAAACTAAGGCTCAGAGATATTAAGATACGTGCTCAAGATCACAACTAAATGGGAGAGCAACCATTCAGCCCAAAGAAGCCTGAGTTCTCAATCTCCTGCACTGCGTCTGTTATATCGGCAAAAGCTGTTTGTTTCTTCCTGAAAACCACACCCCAAACCCAACTTCTTTCCCCCTTCACCAGCTACTGCCCTGGACCAAGATTATTGCAACAGTCTGCCAGCTAGTCTCCCTGCTCTTATCCTTGCACCTCCCGCCATATTTTATTCTCAAAATACTGGTCTGTATAATCCTTTTCCTAAAAAATCGGCTCTATAGAGGTTTAATTTACATACAATAAAATTCACTAATTTTAAGGGTACAATTCAATGAGTTTTGACAAATGTAAATAGTCAAGTTCGCCACCACCACAAGCAAGATATGGAACATTTCCATGAGTGTGTGTTTTTAATAAAAATTTTAAGTTAAATTTTAGGTCACTCTTCTGCTCAACATTTCCTAAGGGTTCCCATCTCGCTTAAGTAAAAGTCAAAATTCTTTTAATGTACCATGTGCTGTGGCAAAGGAAAGGCTACATGTTTACCAAACCTTTCGTTTTCCTCCTGGGCACAAAGGAAGGCCATGTTTCCCATCACCCTTGCATTGAGGTGGGGCCACGTGACCAGCTCTGGCCACTGGAGAGTGGACAGAAGTGATGTCTACCTCTTCTCGGTCTGGGGCCTAAAATTGCTAGAGAGATCCATACTCTTTCTCTCCTCCCACTGCCAGCTGGGTCCTCCATTGCAGAAGGCCCAAGCAGCTCTGGGGCCTGGAGGATCCAGGAGTCACCAGAAAGATGAGTTGGGCCCGTGTCAGGCTGGGATGCAAGAAGAGACACACCTTTGTTCTGTTACCCCTCTGAGATTTTGGAGGAGTTAGTGACACAGCAGCGAGTGGTGACCCCGAACAATACAGAGGCTCTGATTGTTCTGGCCTCTGCCACAGCTTCAACCTCATCTCCTACTGCCCTCCTCTGAATTCTCTCCACTCCAGTGACACTTGTCTCCAGGCATGCTCCTGCCTCAGGGCCTTTGCGCTTGCTGTTGTGGTCAGCTGAATAATGGCCCCCCAAAAGATGTCCACGTCCTAATTCCTGGAACCAGTGACTGTCACCTTATAGGGCAGAAAGGACTTTGCAGATGTGATTAAGTTAAGGATGTTGAAAAGGAGAGATTATTTAGGTGATCCAATGTCCTCATAAGAGGGAGGCAGAGGGAGATTTGACTACAGAAGAGGAGAAGGCAATGTGGTGATGGAAGCAGAGATTGCAAATGATACACCATGAGCCAAGGAATGCCAAGGAATGCTGGCAGCTACCAGAAGCTGGAAGAGGAAAGGATTCCCCCTGCCCTGGAGCCTCGAGAAGGAACCAGCCTGTTGACACCTTGATTTTAGCTCTAGAAGACTCATTGCAGACTTCTGGTCTCCAGAACCGGAAGGAAATACATTTCAGTTGTTTTAAGCCACTAAGTTAGTGGTAATTTTTTTTGCAGCAGCCACAGAGAGCTAATACACCTTTCCTTCTGTGTGAAGTGCTCCTCCCCCAGACAGCTGAACGGCTGCCTCCTCACCTGCTTTATGACTTGGCTCAAATATCCGTCACCTTTTCAATGAGGGCTTCCCAACAGCCCTATTTAAGAGAGCACCGTGCAACTCCCTCTCCCCCTCTCCTGCTTTCCTGTCTCCAGAGAACTTAATAACCATCTGACTCACAGTATTCTACTCATTTATTTTGCCTCCTATTTCCCCTCCTCGTTAGAATGTAAGTTCCAATAACAGTGGGATCTTTATCTGTCTTAGTCACTGCTGTGTTCCCTAGGACAGTGCCTGACACACAGAAGGCATGTGGTAAATATTTGTTGAACGACTGAATGGATAGCCAGAGGCCCATTGGAAGGGGGAATGACTGAACTAGCAGGGTCAGCCAGGTGCCCAGGGTTTAGGGCCCTTTGGAGAGGCCTCAGGCCTAGTGGTCCCTTCATTCACCCTTTTCTGAGTGTCTCCTGGGTGTGGCACTCTGTGAGAGGCGGTTGGGGGAGATCCTAGGCACTCATGGGCCCTGCTCCAGGGATGTTCGCTTGAGCTGGACATAAGACTTGGTTGCAGATTAGGATAATGCAGAGTGGGGTCAGGACCATGGAGAGGCACAGCTGGGGGGCCATGATGAGGGCAGGATGATTCCCGGAAGAAGGTCATCTGGATGGGTTGAGAAGGTTGAAGATTGGGGATGGTCTTTCAGACAGAAAGGCCAATGTGAGTAAAGGCTTGGGGGGGTCATAGTGGGTGTGCGTTGGGACATGCTGGCAGTTTCCTTTCATAGAAGTAGAGAACATGTGCTGGGGAAAATTATGAGGGGGCTGGAGAGGTAGGCAGGAGCTAGATCAAAACGGCCTTAAACGTCACTTTAAGGAGAACAGAATTCACTCTGCAGGGGATGGAGTAGGAGACAATAAGGATTATTGGAGAAGCATTCAAAAAAGGGAAAAACATACTTGTAATTCTAACATTGAACCTTATGAACCATCTCCACTTCTCTGTGGGCCCTTCCAGGTGTCCACCTATGTAATTGTCCTGGGAGCACCTCTTGGAGCTGGCTGGTCTCTGCCCTTGTCATTCCTCACACAGCCCATCCTTTGACCAGCGTGTCATTGAATGACCTTACTCCCTCCAGGCTGGCTTTTCCCTTCTGCTCTCTCTCTGGGTATAGAGGCTGGGCCCCTGGCCAGGCTTCAGAATTCAGAATGAGAAAGTCATCTCGCTGAGTCCTGAAGTAGCTGAGAAACCCTCACTGCCCTGTGGAGAACAGAGAGGGGGAGACACTTGTCTGCCTAGAACCTGGTTCACTGCACAGACTGGCTCAATATTACTGATTCTCATGTTAATGGAACAGCTGCCCACTGAGTATATACTAGGTTCCAGGCACTGAGCTAAGGGATTTACACATAGTAGTCCTTTAGTCCTCAGGACAGCCGAGGAATGTCAGGCTATCTCCCCATTTTCCAGATGAGAAGACTGTCACTTGGAAAGGTCACAAAACGAGTGCCAGAGCCTAGATTGGAAGCCAGGCTGAGTCCAAAGTTGATGTTCTTGACAACTGTGTAATATTCTACTCCTTCTGGGGGGCTTCTTAAACTGGAGTCCATGGGGTTTGTGAAGGGGAATGGGAAAAACAATTACATCTTTATTTTCACCAACCTCTAACTGAAATGCAGCATTTCCTTCTATTATGGATGCAGGCAACAAACCACAGTGAATTATAGTTCCAGAACTTGGTCACCAATAGAAATCACAGATATTACAGTTGTTACAAATATCTTGAAATTTCATTTATACTACCTAGAAATCTTCATTTTAAGAATACCACCAGATCTTGCTATTTAATACAGTAATAAAGAAGCTCTAATATTTCTATTTCACAGATTCGATTTTTAATATTTGGATATCTGTATTTCAAAACGATTGGTTCTGATTGTAATCCTATGGATTTTATTTTCTGCATTTTAAAACACTGTTTTGAGAAGGATCTGTAGGCTTCACAGCGGGACCCATGCCATAAAAAAAGGGTTAAGAACCCCTGCATGGAATCTTTGCTGATTCTTCATAAAGTTCTCTCTTCCTCTCAGTTCCTATAGGCCCAGTTGGTATTTTTCTTGTCCCTCACTCTGTTTGTGGTATAGTCATTGATGGGCATGTCTAACCACCACCCTCCACCCACTATCCCCCTGCCTGAGAGACTCTGAACTTCCAGAAGCAGGACTGTTTCTGACTCATTTGTGTATTCCCCACAATATTGTTTGGTGCATGATAGATGTACGATAAATGCCTGTAAATTTAATGAATGAGTGAGGGATGGATGAATCAATGAGGGAGGGAATGAACACTGCACAGTGTGGAGATTACCCTTAAGAAGGAATATTGACATGTTTCAAGTTCACTGTATGCCAGCCATTGGAAGTTCTCATTTCCATGATCACATCAAATCCCACAGCTGTACCAGGAAGAGATCTTGACATCCATTTTATAGATGTAAGGAAACTGAGGCTCAGAGAGGTTAAGCGACACGCCCGGTAAAAGTTGGAGGCAAGGTTTCTCAGCTTCTTTCCTCTACACTGCATGACCCCGCATCTAGGGAGGCATAGGATGGTTAAAAGCCGGGAAGAGCAGGGATAGTGTGACATGGGAAGTAACATAGAGTCAACGACTTGTGCTTGATAGGGGAGACTCTTTTCAGTTGCCCTTGACTTGAAAGTTGTTCTCCTTCATGCCACAGCCTGGGTGGTCCAGAGTATCTCTCTTCTCCTGCTGCAGCAAAGAGCAAAGGCAGAGAGAGGAGGAGCCATTCATATATAACAGACACCTGCTGCCAGTGTTTGGTCAAAGGGCTCTGTATCAGTCAGGGTCCAGCCAGGAAGACAGAAACCACTCTAGGTCTTTTGAACAGAGGGAATTGAATACAGGGAATTGGTGATGGAAGATCTGAGAAGCCTAACAGGGGACTGAGAGGCGGCTGCTGAAATTGTTAACAGCTAGAAGCTGCTACTACCCTCAGGGATACAAAGACACTGAGAAGAGGTGATGTAACCAAAGCCAGGAAACTGAGACCATCCAGTGGGAGCTGGAGCCTCAGTGGGTGCTACCGGCTGTGGCTACCTAGCAAGAGCTGGCATTCTAGGGGAGCACAACCACAGCCAGAGACTCAAATGCTGCCAGAATGGAAGAGGGGGAAAAATACCCTGGCTTCTCCCCTCCTCCCAACCTCCAAACTTCTACAGGTGCCTTTCATTGGCTGAACATACGAGAAAGCCAGAGGGTGGGGGAGCCCGGGAAATATAGTCTCCTGAGATACTGAGCTGATCAGAGAAGGGTGGGGGTGGATCTGAGAGCAAACCAGTTGAGTGACATAGATCTACTCCTGGAAGAGTGGGGACACTAGGGCTTCTTCAGTGTTACACAGGGCTAGGAACTGACCTAAGGAATGCTGACGGGGCTCTGGCTTTCAGCGTGACTTTGGAGCAATTACAGCTGGAGAGACTGAATATGCTCTGCCACTGATATTAGTCTTGGGGCTCAGTCCTTCACTTCTTTTGTGTCAACATTCACTCCCTGGGTGATTGCATTGTGTCTCATGGCTTTAAATATCCTCTGTTGGCTGACGACCCCCAAATGTCTGTCCTCGGCTCTGAATTATCCCCTGAGTTCCATACCTATGTACTCAATTTTCTACCCCATATCTCCACTTGGATGTGTAAAAAGGGCATTAACTGAACTTGTCAGAACCAGACATTTCATTTCCATCTGCCCCGCATTACCGTTTCCCCAGAGCTGTGCACCTCAGTAAATGGGACCACTAGTCACCCAAGTGCTCAGGCCAAAAATCTTGCAGTCGTCCTTGACTCTCAAGTTTCTTTCACACCCTACCTCCCATCCATCAGCAAATCCTGTCAGCTCTATGTTTGAAATAGATCCTGAATCTGACCTTTTCTCACCACCTCTTCTACCACCACCCTGGTCTAATCACCAACATTTCCCACCTGGACTGTTGCAGTAGCCTTCTCATTGGAATCTGTGCCTCCATTGTCCCCCTTGCCGCCTCCCGAACTCTCGCACAACAGCCAGAGTGGCTCTGTTAAAACATAAGTCAGATCTTATCACTCTTTTGCTTGCATATCATCCTCTCATGCTTTAAGAAAAATGCTTACTGTGGCCAAGAAGGCCATGTGCATCCCCCCTGTGCCCCTCACCTCCTCTGCTCTGCCCGCGGTGGTCTTGCTGTTTCTTGAACAGGTCAAAAATCCCTCTGACTCAGTGCTTTTGCACCTGCTGTCCCCTCTGCATGGAACCTTATGCCCCTAGATATCCACAAGGCTTCCTCACTTTATTCAAATCTCTTACCACCCTAAGAGAACATCCCAGTTAATCTCTCTCCCCTTATGCAGCTTGTCTTCATTGCGTTCATTAACAACATTACATATACTAAATTTGTTTTAGTAGACTACAAGCCCCAAGAAGGGGAGCTCTGTTTGTTTTCCACTGTACCCCCAGCACCAAGAATAGAGCTGTGCTCGATTGGCAGTTGGCAGCTCGGCACCGTTTCCCCTCTTCTTTGCACACTCTTGTGTCATAAGAGCTAGAAGCTTGGGAACTACATTTTCTAGAATCTCTGTGAACAGGATGATTCCAGGTTTGATTCTGCTGATGACACACCTACAAGATTCGGAAGGTGAAAGAAAAGCAGAATCTATATTCTTGTTCCTCCAGCAGCAATGGGCTGATGCCTGGGCTTTGGTAAATGTGAGATGGTTGTGGTGGCCTCTGGGTGTTTTCTTGCAAATCATACACCTTAGTCCCAGACGTGGCTACAACTATTTTGGCAATTTCCTTGTTTCATGCAACTTCTTAAGATACAGCAGTCGGTTTCATCACTAATGTGTGTCCTTTCAGCCCTCCCAAAGGTTTTGTAAGTCCCTTCCTCCTTGGAGTTCCTGCAACGGTTTCTGTTTTCCTAACTGAACTGTCTGATACGACTCCTGGCATACAGTAGGCACTCAATAAATATGATTGAATAGGTCAACAAACCTTGATATAAGGAAGTGAATGGTCCAGAATGAATCCCTGTTGAATACAAAGGAGCATCCTCAGATGCTAGAGACAGTGACCTCAGTCACGTCTGTTTTGGGGGTTTAATAAGACCTCGCTGAGCCAGGTATAGACTTCAGACCCATTGTATAGAGCATTTGGAGTGTGCCATGTCTGCATTTATACAGAAATTAACATTTTAGAAGATGGTATATAGTTCATTCCATAATGTGGGAATTATTCTCAGCTTATCCATTTTTAAAATAAGTATTTGAGGTCCAAAGAGCTCTGTCAGACGTTGCAGAGGAAAGAGGGGTGGGGACTGGGGAGAGCTTCTGAGATTTGCAGCTGAGGTTCTGGACTGGACTGGATGGTCCAAGTGGGGAGCCCCTTTAAATAAATAGCTTGTCTTCCTGAGGGCTTGGCACGAGCTAGGCTCTGTGCTCAGGGCTCCTCGTGCCCTGTCTCCTAGAATCCTCGCAATGATCCACGAGGCAGGTATTACCTCTCCATTTTATAGATGAGGAAACAGGCTCCGAGAGGTTCAGGGTCTTGCCCAAGATCAACCAGCTAAGGCAGAGTGAAAATTTGAACCCAAGTCCCACCAGGTTCTAACCACCCACACTTTCTCTAGGATCTGCTCCCTCTTCCCTCTGATTCTCAGGCTTGGGTTCCAGCAGGCAAGTTTGTATATGTTTGGCAAGAGTAAGGAAGGGTCCCCAGAGCCCCGTGCTCCTGAAGGCCCTCTTCCTTTCCTTTCCCAACACTCACAGCCTCACCACACCGTCTGCCTTGGAGCCTTTCCAGACTAGTCTCATGCTCTTTATCTTTTTTTATGTCACCACAAAAATCCCCAAACTCCCAGTCTACCCCTCAGCCCCTGCCCTCTAATCTTCACTTGGCTCTGTATGTCCGCCAGTAAGACTCCGACTCTCTCCTTCCCTCCTCCTGAAGACCTTCCACTGCGCTTTCTGTGGTTAGTCATCAGGCATCCCATATCCTCACCCTCGTCCCTGAACGATCCCCTTCACCTTCTTACTCTATGGAAACCGTGCTCCCCTCCGAGGACACTCTTCCCCTACAGCCTCTCAAGTGGTGGCCTTCTTGTTCCCGCAGCCCTTGAACTGCTAGGCCTGGTAGGTGGGGGAGGGGTCCTCCTTGCTCTGCATTGCCACTTTCAGGTCATTCCTTCTCTTGTATCGCCCTTCCTCCTGCTTTGAAGTCACGCCACCAAACCCTGTGATGCTCGTCCTTGTTGCAGTCGTCAGTAGACCCCTAGTCACCCCCACTCTCATTCCCTGAAGATTTTAAGATCCTGGTCCACTGTTTCTCTAACACTGCCCCACCACAATTCTTGGTGTTCTCAGTATACATAGAGACGATCCTTCCAACAGCCTTGCTCTCACTTCCGGGCCTCCTTTCTTCCATCTTATCTCCACTTTGTCAGTCCCAAGGTCATACATTAGTGCTTACCTTTAACAATAACTGTATCCTCCAAATCCAAGCATCCTACTTTCTGAGCACCATCTTACTTTTGCAGCTCACTCTGCTTCGGGCGGTGTCACTGCATGGTTTCCAGGCGAGAGGAGGCTGTTTCCATTGGCAATGGTGGGAGGGCTGCTTCTGGCACAGAAGGCTCAGGGGGAATTTGAGGTTCAAGATTTTCAGGCTTGTGTCCACAAATGTCCTCATCCTATATGTCAGGGTCCCACTCTTTACCTGCTACAGACTTTAAGGACACCCGTGAGACTATGCATTCATCTCCTTTCTAGCTCTCCCCCTTAATAATCAACCAATTTTCAGCCTTGTAGCTTCATCCTTTAAAGATGCCAAGGGACCCTCTGGCTTTCAAAGCATATCTTAAGTTGTCAATTAGCTTCCTTGGGTCCACCGTTTTATTTGTGCAAGGCTTTCAAGGCTATGGAAAGCAGCCAGCCCTCACCACCAACCTTATCATTATAACTTCATCCAGACTGATCAAGCCCCAAAGCCACTGATATCCCAATGCCTTACCTTCCTGCTGTACCTTATTCATTAACTGCAAGTTAAAGTCTAGTATTTGTGGAGCCCTGCATACCAGAGGTGATCACCACTCCACTTTCCACCAGCAATGGGGTCCCTACTGTCTTCAGATGGATGACAACCCATCTCCTAAAACCCATCTTGAAGGTCTGCTCTCTAGGACCTCGTCTAGTACCAACTGCCTTAGCCCTGGTTCCCAGAAAACAGACCGGAGGTAAAAGCTTATCTGGTCACACTAATGGAGAGTGCAACCCCAGGGTAGCAGGAGTGAAGAAGTGGGGAGTGAGGCAGGGAGACAGGGAGAGCAGACACCAGGAAGTGCAAGACTGAGCATCACAAAACACAGTTTTGTGACAAGTGCAGCTGATGGTCTTAGGAGTATCCTCTTGGGTACAGGACCACGCATGCTGTCTGAAGAGACTAGTCAATATCTAGTGATGGGGGAGGTTAGAGAGGAATTGACCCTCAGGCTTCCTCCCATCTCCTATCAAAGTTTGTCCCATGGGATGTCAACTCTCCTGCACTTCTGGGTTGTGTCATCCACCTCTTCAGTGACCCTGAAGAAATCAGAAACCATGTGTTTTGGTGTCACGTTTTCCTGTAGGTGCAGATGCCGAGGGAGGACCCAGAGGGTTCCTGGCACCCCACCATTTATTGGGCATCACTATATATCGGGAGCTGTGTCCAGCCTTATCGTGCTTTGTGGGCCCTGGGGCCCTGGAGGACGTCTCTGGCTGCAGAACTGCAAGGTTGCTGAAGCTGTGGTGGAGAGCAGCCCACCTAGAGAGTCGGTCAATGTGGCAGCGGAGACAAAACAAGAAGTCAAGGATGCTAGAGTTGGTAACCGAGAGGATTTGTGGTCGCACAGGAGGCTCTGAGACCCTGAGAAACAAAGTCAGATTATGCCATTCCTTGGCTCAGAACCCCCACGGTTTCCACTTCCCAGTGGCCCACAGACCTTACCCCATCTGACCCCACTCCTTCCACTCCCCCACGGCTTATTTGCTCCAGAAGCACTGAGCTCCCTGCCTTTCCTCAAACCCACCACACCCATCCTCCTTGGTACCTGCTTTTCTCTGCCTGAAGAGCTCTTCTCACATACCTGACCGCCTGTCTCCTTAATTCCCTTCCAGTCCCTAGTCAGATGTCACTTTATCCGTGAGCCCTTCTCTGGCCACCTTACGTAAAAGAGCAGTTTATTCCCTGTCCCCTCCCCAGGGTTCTCTCCCTTTACCTTGCAGTGTTGTCCTGACGTACTATATGTTTAGTTGGCAGTTTCTTGCCTGTCTTCCCTGAACTAGAATATGAGCCCCCTGAGGGCAGGGCTTTTTCTGTTACCCCAGCACCTATAACAGAGCCTCGCACATAGCAGGTGCTCCATAAATCTTTTGTTGAATGAATGAATGATTGAGTAAATAAGTGACTACTGCATGATCTCCATCCCCCCTCACCGCCATGACTGATAGACCAGAAAGAACCACTGATCTGAGCTGGGCCTATCCGGTGTTCTCTTCAGATAATGCAGAATTGGGCTTGAGAGCTGGTGAGGTTCTACAAAGGGCAGAAATTCTAACCTGTGCACTCAGGGGCTGCAGCCTGGCACCTTCCACCATGTGCCACAGAAACAGGAGGGGCTGGTCTGCAGGAAGGAGGTTTAAGGAGCCCCGCAGAGAATGGAGAGGGGCCTGTGCTGGCTCTAGTCCCCCCCTGGGGTCCAGGAGATACCCCAGGACCTTATGATAAATCCCTCCTTCCCTCCTTTCTGCTTAAGTTGCCTGGAGTGGTTTTATTTTTATTTGTAATTAAAGTCTTAAATATCAACACTACTATTTATTGAGAATTATATGTTTCAGGAGCTGTGCTGAACCTTATCATGCTTTGTGAGACAGGAGCAGGCTACTTCATGCTGGCGCGGGCCACGCAGGGCCGCTGGGTCACAGCACCCTGGTTAGCACACAGCCCTAGATGCAGGAGAGTCTTCCCTGCCAATTTCCAGTGCGGCTGCTCTGAGGCTGCCCTGAGGCCTTCGCCTGGCACCGAGGGGGTGCCCCAGCTGCCCCGGAGCCCCGGGCCTCTCCTCCTCACCCTGGCACATGGCACCCCCACCCCAGCTGTCACCACAGTCTCCCTGCTCCTTGTCACCTCTGTGCCTGAGGCTCCAGGTCTCAGCAAAGCTCTGGCTTGGGCCCCATCACCCCCTCTCTCTGACCCTGCTCATGCCTACCCAGCGTCTGGCTCCTTCTGTCCCTGCCTCCTGAGCCCCGCAGTCCCCTCCCCCCAGGCCTGACCCCAGAGCAGGGAATCTATTGTCCTCTTCCATCCCAGCCAATCCCCATCCTGACCTGACAGCTCCCCCATTACGAATGCACATTTACAAACAGCTCATTTACATAGAACACAAGGGAACAGCTTCTGTCTTCAGAGAAAAGGAGACTCCCGGTCACCTAGACAAGGCGAATCCGGAGATGAGGGAGCCTCCTGCCCTTCCTCTCTCTTTCTAGGCAACTCTGAAGAGGCCCTCAGGCCAAGGGTGGGGGTGAGGAGGATGAAATCAGGTTGAACAAAAAGAAATGAGGTGTTGGGCAGGCAGATGCTGTTTACTTGTCTGCATTTATTTATTTGTTTTTTTTAGAACAATTTTGCTTCTTATCTACATACGCCCTTGTGAAACCTTTAGGGCCTGTTTTTTCCTTCCTCCTAGCTCCCCCCCCCACCCCCCTTACCCTGTCAGCCCCACCCCCAGCACCATCTAGCATTTATTTCAAAGACAAGCGATCACCTTGCAGAAAGACAGTGTGCGCAGTGGGGAAGAGGAGGGGCTTTACAGTCAAGAAGCCCCCTATTTGGATCCCAGCACCATGTTTGACAAAGGACTCCTTCGGGGCCTCAGTTTCCCCATTGGGGATAATAACATGAGCTCCATGGAGCGTGAGCATGTGGCTGTAAACCACTTCGTGCAGTGCTGGGTGGAGGATAAAGGATCCGGAAGTGGTAGTTATATTATTAAGGTTTAGGAATCAGAAAAACTCAACTACATGCCCCCCGCTGGCTTCCTTTCCCATCCTTCCAAGAGACCCCATCTCTCGTTCTGACCCAGGAACAGATAGACACTCGCCCCTAGTGGCGGGCAGAGGATATAGTCCATTTGTCCCCCTGCTTTTATTAGTTCACATCCTTCTCCAGAAATGGCCCCTCTCTTCTTGTTCTGTTCTGTATCTGTTAGGTCCTCCTTTCCCCCAGCCACCCACCCCAAGAGGGTGACAGATGTGGACCATGGCGGGACGGGGGGCGGGCAGGGTTGGGACATGATAATGCAACAGTGCTGTATGTGCTACTCTGAGCCACGTATTATGCTAAGCTCTGCACCTCCGTCATCTGATTTAATCACTCATTTTGTGTACTCTTGGCAAGCATTTCCCACTGAGCCCCAGCAAGTTCTCAGAAAGTGTCGTGATCCATTAGTGATATCTGCCCTGGGTGAAGCCACGGGGCTGTCAAGACTCTATTTGCCTCTCAGCTGGGTACAGCTGGGAACATGTAGGAGGGACTCTGGGCTCAAGCTGGGGCTCAGGTTAGCTTCCTGGGGAGGTGACCCTGAGCTGACATCCGCAGAATGAGAAGGAGGGGCCAGGCACTCTGGGCAGGGAATGAGTGTGAGATATGAAACAACGTGGAAGGCAGATGGGTGTTATTGGAGCTTAAACAGGAGGCAGGGAGAGATGGGAGATGGAGTAGGCAAGAAGGGCAACGACTTAGAACACATAAAACATTTAGAACACATAGTAAGTGCTCAATAAATAGTAGCTACCATTATTATTATTATTATTATTATTAGTGGAGAGTTTCAATAAATGTTGCTTGGCTGACTGGCAGTGGGCAAGGCCCATTAAGTACCTAGTGGTTACTGCCCGGTAAACCCCTACTCGACTTATTGGCAGCTTGGTCAATAATCAATTGACTCTGGGAGAGTCCAGCCATGGCAGGTGACGATGTGTAAGGATAAAGACATAAGTGGCAGTACCAACACCCTAACCCAAGTCCAAGTTCAGATAAATGCTGCTCTTTACTTAACCCCTCCTCTGAGGAAGTCCTCCTGGCTTGCTCCAAGCCCACCTGAGCCTACCCCAGTAGCCTCTGATTCTAGTGGCCTCTCCTTGCGGCACAGCTGTGGCCTCCCCTGGTCCACATCCTGGAGATGAGGCTGCCCTCAAGAGGAACAAGAGTTGCTGTGTGGAGAGGAGAGAGAGAAGGCGTCTGCTCATCTCCTTCTGTGGAAGTCCTGGTGACTATGGGGTGAGGTAAGGGCAATATACCGGGTGGGGTGGCCTGAGGAGCTGGGACTGACTTCCTGGGGGCCTATACTGGCTGTGACAAACTGGGGGAGCACTGGGGCTTCTCCTGCAGGTCTCTGTGCTGAGGAGAGAACTAAAGAGGGGCAGGGGAATTCTTAAAAAGCCATTGAGCTCTGTTGGAGTAATCCATCTCCTCTCCATCCCTACCCCAGTGGTCTAGAGTATTTTCTCTCTGCAGCCAGTCAGCAGGCTACCTCCTTCAGCAGGGAGACTCTGAGCTGTCCCCTGCTCCCAGCCCTGCCACCTTCCTTGAGACTAGGGACATCTCTGATGGGGCTGGGGCTAGTGGTTTTTTAAGGCAGAGCCCCCTCTTCTTCTGTCAGTTTCCTGTGGGAAGGGCCCCAGTGCACTCTGGGTGCTTTGAGGGCAGACACTTTTCCCCATTGTGACCATTTCCTGTCTCCTCTGCTCACTCTCCCAGGAACTGCTCTGAAACTCAGACCCTGTGCCTCCCCAACCTGAGCTTGGCCAGACCCTGCCCCTTATTTTCTACATTGTGCTTCCTTATGTTGTGGGATGGAGGGCCTGGGCCACCCCCTAATACTCCAGCTCTTCTGCACAGGAGGAATTTGCATCTCATTCCCTCCACCCTCGGGGCCCGTCCCCGCTCCCACCCTCCCCTTCATCCCTCAGAGGCTAATTGAAGAGGCTCCGCCTGGCAGAGAAGATGAAAGCTTTGTCTTCCCAGGCCATCCCCAAGCGTGTTAAGATGAGGGATGAGTTTCCAGACCTGCATACTCCTCCCAGTAGCATTAACAAAATTGCCTTTCAGGATCCCAAGTCCCATGTCAAGATGGGCTGCGGTGGAGATGGGAGACCCGAGCTTTGGCACTCGACGGTGAGCATTAAAATCATTTTAATACTGCATTTAGGGTTTGCGTTCCTGGTGTATGAGCCAGTCCCATCGCTGGCACAGGAATAAGATGAATGATGTTTGTTAAAAAGCTCTTTGGTGCAGCCTGATTGACCATTAGGAACACTCAGCTTGGAGCTGGGATGCACGGCCCAGCTCCTGGGTCTGGATGGGACCCGTCAGAGATGTGGTCGCTGTCAGCCCTACTGGGTCATGGCCAAGTCTTTTCCTCTAGGCTTCTCAGCCTCCCCTGGGCTGATGCTGTCAAGAGGTCAGAGATAAAACACAGGGATGCGAGTCTGGGGCTGGAATGGCACCTCTGTAACCAGGGTGCTGATGGAGTTTGGCCAGGTCTTCCCCCTGGGCTGTCAGCATCCTCGTCTATGAAGTAAAGGGGATGGATAGCTGTCATGGTTTGAACTGTGTTTCCCCAAAATTCACTTGTTGAAGTCCTAGACCCCAAAGTATCTCAGAATGTCATCTTATTTGGAAATAAGGTCTTGACGGAGGTAATCAAGTTAAAATGAAGTCATCAGAATGAGGCTCATCCGATACAAATGGCGTCCTCATAAAAAGGCGAAATTTGGGTACAGACAGGCGCACAGGAAGAACACCATGAGAAGATGAAGGCAGAGATTAGAGTGCTGTATCTACAAGCCGAGGAGCATCAAAGATTTCCAACAAACCACCAGAAGTTAGGAGCGAGGCATGGAACAGATTCTCCCTCATAGCCCTCAGAAGCAACCAACTCTTGAACTTCCAGCCTCCAGAACCGTGAGAATAAATTTCTGTTGTTTAAGCCACTCAGTTTGTGATACTTTGTCACAGCAGTTCTAGGAAACTAACACAGTAGCTAAAGCCTCTCCCATTCTGATGTTCCCTGAGTCTTTGATTCTAGGATTCAGCCTTGGGTACCAGCTGGGACAGGGGCGGCCACAGTGGGGTGAATCTGCTCTCTGCTGCTCCAGGACCTTGGAGCTGAAGCCACTTTGTTCCTGAAACTAAAATGGTTAAAAAGGCCCGGGAGCTCAGAGGGACTGTCTGGTCCTTGGGGAATAGCTGGGGGGAGGAGGGGTTGCTTCCCAAGTGCAAGAGTGCAGGTAGAGGTCTGGTGCTGAGTTTGTGGTTATCTGTGTCTCAGGATGGTGGTCTGGAATCCCCACCTGGAAGCTGGAAGCAGGGAGCCTGGCTGTCTGCTCCTGGAGCAGGACACGGGAATTTGTCCACGGGACAAAGTGGATGTGTTGGGCCAACTTCAGCTCCTTGACCCGCCCCAGGTCAACTTGTTTTCGTCCCAAATGAAAATCTTTTTAGTTACATGGAAACTTATCCACTTGAAGTAGACACTGGTGTGCATTATAGAAAAATAAAGTTAAAATTCTTGCACACCTGAATATGTGGCTTGAAGCACCCATGAATGTTTATTTACTGAGTATCCAGCACAGCCAGATATGTTAACTGCATCTTCTCAATCCTGTTGACAACTCTGTTACTGTATGTCTCCATTTTACAGATGAGGAACACTGAGACACAGAGAAGCGAAGTGATTTGCCCAAAGTCACACAGACATCAAGCGGTACTGCTTATATTTGAACTTGGGGAGTCTGATTCCAGAGCCTACAGTGCCAAGAGCTGGTACCTCAGAGGCCTGGCACCTGGTGACACTGAATATTCTCAAGAAAGGCCACAAGCTGAGGACCACATAGCAGCCCAGAAGGGATGAGGGACAATCATGACATCATTGAGAGTTTGAAAAACTTGTGCTGGCTGTAAGATATTGGTCTGACGTGCCCTGATGATATATGGGCCGTGTTATGGTGGGGCCACTCTGTTTATCCAACACAAGTTTTGGTGGCTGAGTAGGTAGCATATGATCTTTGGTTCCCGGGAGGTGGGGAGCGAGGAGTAGGGGGGGACAAAGTCTGTTTGTAGGGATGGGAGGTCTGCTGGTGTGACTTCCCTGCCGCCCCGCCCCTACGAGGCAGGTAGCACCAGGTGTAGCTGGCAAAGCCTCTGGGGAAGGGCAATCAGCAAGAGCGCGTGAGTCGGGCTGCGCTGGGGCTCAGGATTGCTCTTGCAATCAGGGCATTTCACACAGCAAATTGTGGTCATTTAGGCTTCTTTACGGCGAGCTTAATTTCAGGCCCAAGCACGGAGGATATTCAGAGACACAATGAGGTAATTTCACATTTTAAAGCAGAGAATGCAGCGTAAATTAGTAGAAAAATCATGACACTTATAAACCCGTTCTAAAGATGTATTGTTCCCTTTTCTTCTGGGAGAAAAAAATCAGCTTCTATTAAGATTGAATTAACCACTGGAGGAGAATTCCTCAGACGGCCAATTCATAAGGAGAAATCTATTTTAAACTTGGTCAAAAGGCTTTTGCAGAAAGTGGTGGGAAGAGAGTTCCCAAGGAAATGCAGGTGCTCTGTAGGCAGTCCCTGCGCCTGGGCACAGAGGGCAGGGCCCATACATGCCCACCCGGGGTTGACCCCCTGTGGGTACAGCCTTGAGTGGTCTAGCTGCTGAGCTCAGATGCCCCTCAGAAAAATAGGCCCACCCCTTCAAGTGCTGTGACCCTGGACTTACTGTCTAGTGAAATGGTTAGGTGCACAGATTTTGGGGTCATGCTGCATGGATTAGAATGTTAGCCCTGCCACCAATCAGCTCTGTGACGCTGAACAAGAAATGATCTTTCCATCCTCAGTCTTGTCCATCAGCAAGTGGAGGAATAATAGCACCTATTCCATGGCCCATTTGAGAGGACATGCAAATAAAGAGCCTGACGCGTAGGAAGCCCTCAGATAGGGTAACTATCTTAGTTTGGGATCCCCTAGAAGAGGACCCTGAGACAGGACTTGAACACCAGGTGAAGGAAGGGCACAGGGGATGTGAGAGGCCTAAGGCAAGGCAGCCACCTCTGTGGGCAACTGGACCTTAATGCTGCCAAGGAACTCGGAACAGCGTAGAGAATGCATCTTAGAGTTAGCCTGCACAAAGGGTGAGGGAGCTGGGGTATGTATACACCAAATCCCCAAAGTCATTCGTGGGGGAGCTGCTCCAGGTTTTAATTTCCTGGCGTTTCTGGCTTCCACCTAGAAGGTATCAAATTGGGCTCCAGAAGCCAGAGAAAGCCCCCAGGCAAGGAAAGCCAGGTGGTGGGGAGTCAGGGTAAAGACACAGGCACCTGCTTCCCTGCTGCTGGCATTGTTATTCCAGGCCCTGCCCAAGGGCTCTTCCTTGGGCTCTAGCATTTTTCTCCAGCATTTTTTCTATTTATTCTAGACAGACAGGTGCCATGCGGCATCTATGTCATCCCAGAGGCCACTCCAAGGAGATAAGCTCTGTGTTCTAGTCCCAGCTCTTTCTCTAGCAAACTGTAAACTCCAGCTCCTTCTGTCCCTTTCTCTGGGTCACAGTGTCCCCACGTATTTTGGGATGCCCTTTGAAGTCCTTCCTCGCTGTGAAATAACAGCTTTGACGGAAGGGGGGTGGACAGGTGATGGGCACCCAGCTCTGGCTCTTGGGCCTAGCAGGCCAGTAGTGTTTCCTGCACAGACTAGACTGTGGGGGTGAAGAGCAGAGCTCTGTCTGGATGGGCAGGCTCCTGATTTCCTGAACCAGAGAGATGTCACAGGTACCAGGCCCATGGAATGGTCTTGCTGGATCTTCCAGTGCCCATGGTCCTGGGGCCAGAAAGTGCTGGGGAGAGAGATGGCCCCAGGCCATAGGCCTAAGGACACCAGGATCCCTTATTATTAAAACGACATCCATTTTAAGGCAAATCCATCAGAGAACTGATGAATTTGTCTCCACATGGCAAACCTTTGAGCACATGACTAAATTCTGCATTGGGTGTTTCTCCACTTTTCTGAGTATTTCCTGCCCGCCTGTATTGGCCGGGTTAAAAGAAGACTCTGTCTTTAGGCCCTACACGCCTTTTTAATCCGCTGAACTTTTCGTGAAGAAACCTCAAATGCCAGAATTTTTTTCTGTTTTTTTTTTTCCTTCATGATAAGTTTTCAGAGAAATCGATTTTATTGTTGATCAAAAGGCTTTTTCAGAGACCTGGATGACAGAGCCCAAGAATTCAGTTCTCAAGGAAACGAAGGGCCCCAGAGCTGGTTCCCAGATGGGAAAGTAGGGTGCGGAGCCTGCTGGCTGTCCTGGGTGTGGGTCCCTTCCCAGTGCCAGCTGAACCATCCATCCCCTTGGCTGGCAGCCTCACAGGGACTTGTCCAGCCCCTGACTGTGGTGTCCCCAGCCCCCTTGACAGCCGATGGCAGTGAAATGGCTGCTCTGAGAGGCAGCTTTCTACAAAGACAGAAATAATCAGGTTGACCAAAGGGGAAAAAAGGGAAAATTGAGCATTATGAGGGTGATAATTCAGAAAGTGTCAGCCTCAGAATAATTGAATCGGATGACATTTCGTGCTACGGGAAACAATAGCAGCTAGCCCGCTGCCCGTCTGATTCATGTCTGGTTCATGTTTAACAAAACAAGGGCAAGGGTCATGCAGCCACGAGCCCCATAAATAACCCGTTAATGGGATTTCCAAACAAGCTGTCCTCAAAGTGGCTTTCCGTCTCACTGAGAGAATATTAAAATGCAAATGGATTCGGGCTGTGTCTTCATAAACAACCGTGTTCATTTAACCTCCGACCTCCCCGCTTAACTGCCCATTCCAGCAATTTGTACGGGCTCCTCGGCCGCCAGCTCCTCGTGGTAATTCAGGGAAAGTGCATTAAAGCAAGGGGCTGCAATTCGCGATGCTCAGTTAATCACGCTATTGAGATGTTTATGGACAGAATAGGGCTCCTCCTCACACTTGTCTCAGGCCTCCGCCCCCACCAGCCCAAATGTGGCCGGCTGGTTCCTTTTGTTGTCCGAGGATCTGGTGAGGTGGGTGCGGCAACGGGCTTGAGCGGGCTGCCTTCCTAGCTGAGTGAGGGCCCCTCTTCGGGCCTCCAATCACCCGCCTGTTCTCCTTGCTTGGCTGCTGTTCCTCTCGGGTCAGGCCAGAGGCCCCCAGTTAAATGTTCCTGCCAGCAGATGGTCTCAAGGCTCGTTCTCCTTTGTGAAATGGCCCAGGCTCTCCTCAGGCAAATGTCTGTCACTTGGTTTCTTCCTGGGAGCCCCCCGTCTGTTCTCGCCAGGCCTGCCCTGACCCCAGCCCTGGCAATGGCCTGGCAGAGGGCCCTGCCTTGACCAGCTCTTTGAGAGGCAGCTCGGATGTATATTTCCTCCCCAGCTTCTGGGATTTCTCCCCGAGCCTTGACCCTCCGTCTATGGAGCCGTGCAGAAAGACAAGGCGTGCACAAAGAGAACAAGGCGGGATGGGAGCCAGGGGCCAGGGCCTGAGGTCTGATACCCTGGGCGCATAGATTTCTGTTGGAGCTGGGGATCCGGTATCTCCTTGGTTCCCCGGAAAGATCACATGTGCACTGCGCTCTTCAGTTTCCAGAAGATTTTTTCACATGGATGACTTCAGCAGATGCGTTTGGCACGTGGCACCTAGGGGTTCAATCATGAGGTTTCGTCCTTCTCTTAGAGATGAGGAAAATTACACTTGGGCGGGGCTGGCAAGTGACTTGCCTGGGGTCCCCAGTGAGTGGAAGGCAGAGTGAGCCTGCAGACTGGCCTGACTCCGAGGTCTGGCTTCACTGCATCCCTGGAGGAGGTCCCGGCTCTGTGGCTTCTCTGTGAGGAGCAGAGAAGTCTGCAAGGGTCTGGACTGGAGTGTCTCTCCTCTCTTGGGCAGGAGGAGAGCTGAGGAGATGAAGCCGCTCTGGGGAGGGTGTGTGGGAGCGGAGGGAGGTCGTTGCTGTCATTGGCTCAGCTGGGTTGATGGCCTCCCTCTCTAGAATCAGGCTACCCAGTTCCAGGTGAGTTTTTGTGCTGTTCTCCGAGGTGAGCATCTCTCTCTTTCAGCTTTTTCTCCCCACTCTTTACCAGGAAGGGAGGAGAATGAATCCCCAATGATTTCTCCAGTTTACAGTGGGACACCGGCCTCTGGGGACCTCCACAAGGAGAAATATCCAACTCTGCCTCGATCCCCTGCTTTATAAACTCAAATATGCTCCTAGTTATAAATCTGTCTCTGGGCACATAAAGGGGAACTGCAGATGCGAGCCTGTTAAGGTGCTGGCCACTGGGCTTCGTGGGCCTGCACAGAGATGGCCCTCCCTGGCCCCTTCCTCCCGCCTACCGCATCCCTTTCCTCCACTCCTCTTGTCTCCCTTCTCTGTCTCCCTCCCTCCCTCCCTTGGGCTCAGCACCTGAGGCCTGGCACAGATGGTGGGTGGGAGGGGTCCCACAGAAGGTTGAGAGCCAAGAGTCCTGCAGCACCCCCCTCCCCCATTTCCTGTTAGGTTTCTCAGACACTTTCCTTGTGTGGATGGAATTTCTGTCTTTCTCTTCCTCTCTCCATTTGTCTGTTTCTCTCTCTGCTCTCTTTCTGTCCCATGGACTCTTTCTTGTTCTCTGTACCTTTATCCCTCTCCTTTCTGTCTCTTCTTACGCATCTTTCCCCCATCTCTCCATCTCTGCCCTCTCTCTCTAGTCCCTAATGTATCCCCAACCTGTCTAGTTCCGCCATCTGCCTGCCCCCTCTGGTTCAGCTCCCTCATCTCTTGCTGAGATCCCTGTAACAGCCCCATGCTTGTTCTTTGTCTCTACTCTCACCCCATTCTCTACTCTGCTCTCACAGCAATTTATCTAAAATGCAAACTGGACTGTGTCCTTCCCTGGCTTAAAATCCTTTAAGGCTCCCCACTGCCCTCAGGATTAATCCCATACTCCTTATGGAGACATGCTAGCCCCTGATGGGATCCACGTCCACCTTTCCAGAGTCATCTCTCTTCACTGCCCTGGACTCCACTCTACAGTGTGTGTGTGTGTGTGTGTGTGTGTGTGTGTAGAGACAGAAAGATAAACACACATACACACACACACACACACAGAATGAGAACGTGAGGGAGAGGCACACTTACCTGCAGAAATAGAGATAAGAGATAGGGAGAGAGAGGAGAGAGACAGAGACAGAAAGAGACAGAAGGAGACAGAGAGACAGAAGGAGATGCTCTGTTGGAAGAATAATGGGTCCTTCAGCTCTTAGCTCTCCAGGCCATTCACCCATTACAGGGCCAGGTCATACGTGCAGGAACTTCCTACCTACCCAGATCATCTGACATTGGAACCTGTGCTTCTAAACACCTTGACACCCTGCCTGCCCTGGAGTGACCTTAGGAAGGGAGAAGGAGGACTTTCTGATTGTGCAAAGTGAGAGGAAGACAAGAGCACAGGGAGGCAAGTTTGCAGGTGGCTACAGGATGTTGGTGGCCCCATTTCTGGGTGAAGTAGGAGGTATGGCCACTGCCTATGGAGTGTGTAGGGCATTAAGGAAAGAGGAGAAGGGTGAAGGCTTGGCCAGGTCTCAGAGGGTCATATGACAGGAAGCCAATCAGGCAGACACTGGAGGCCTGTTGGGCAACAGTGGGCCCCCGGTGATGACCATGCATTTGTGAAAGGGCTACCCGTGTGGCTGGGTGATTTCCCACAGTAGTGTTTGCCAGCATGGGTGCCGAAGCATAGAAGATGGACAGTTGGATTGACCCAGGAATGGGCTTCTCTAAGGGTGTGATGGAAGGACAAGAGTCAAAGGATTAAAGACTTTGGCAAAAGAGTAGATGATGTAATAGACCATAAGATCTCAGTGGGATTGGGAAAGAAAGACAGACAGGAAGGGCAGATTGGGAAAAATTAGAGGGGAAGAAAGAGTTGGTGGTTTTGATGAAACTGAAGATCAGGTCTAGTGAAAATAAGAGGGTGAGGGGGCTAGAGAATGAGCAGACTCAGGTCAGAGAGTGGTTGGACAGACTTGCCCATTTCAGAGTTGTGTGATTTTGGGTAACGGCACAGTACAAGGGTCATGGAGTGGTGGCTGAGTTGTAGTGCAAGGGCATCACTGAAGTATAACAAACAACTCACAGAACTAGTGGCTTAAAACAACAATTTATTACTGCTTTCAAGTCTAGAGTCAGCTGGTAGTTTCTGCTGGTCTTGGCCAGGCTTGGCTCATCTTCGCTGGGCCCACTCATGTGTCTGAGGTTGGTTGGAGCTGGTTGGTCTAAGGTGGCCTCACTCACAGGTCTGGGGTTTGATTGGCATTGGCTAAGGTGTTGGGGGTGACTAGATATTGTATCTCTCCTCATCTAACTCAGACCCAGATTGAGAATGTGTACCATGTCACCTTTTCTGCATTCTATTGGCCAAAGTGAGTCATAAGGCCCATCCAGAATCGAGAAGTAGAGCAATGGGCTCCTCGTCTTGATGGGGGGATCTGAAAAGAAGTGTGGCCACTTTCCCAACCTAGCACAGATGAGGCCCTGAGAGTTCAGGGGGTTGGCTACATCCTCAGTCCCAATGCTGAGTTCCTCCAGGATGTAGACCAAGATTCAGGTGCTAAGGTCCTCAGAGAGTGAGGGGGAGTGACACAGAGTGTTGTAGAGGACAGCGTCAGGAAGGGCAGAGGTGCTTCAGGCTCTCAGAGGAGTGGCTCTGTGTGTGTGTGTGTGTGTGTGTGTGGTGAAGTGTGGGGGATCGAGAAGACGCCAACCTCTGATAGAGTGGGGGGTGGCAGTGACAACCCTGAGAAATAGTTCCTGGGACTTTGTGGAATCACAGCATTAGAAATTCAGTCCCTTTCTTTCCCCTTCCCCACCCCCATTGCTGGTAACTGACAGAAGGTCACGGCCCATCAAGACGCTGACCAGAGGAAGGTTGCTACATCAGCTCTTTCTTATTGACCGACTGTCTTCACTTTCTTTCACTCAACAAGTAATTATTGAGCATCAGTCATGTGCCAGGCTCTGTGCAGGGGACAGGAAACAAGACACAGTCCCTGCCCTTGGGGGACTCAAAATCTAGGCATCACAAACAAGATGTGTCTACACACAAGTACTCAGATGTGCATGCACATGCGTGTATACACATACACACTACTCCCCCGGCACCCACACATGCTTTATGAATCCAAATATGTACACTTGCTAATTAAAAAATAAAACTTCAAAATAATCCGGATCATTTATCTTTCTACTTTAATCCTGGCAAGTCTGAGATTTTTCTAGAATAAAAATCAATATTTTTGAAAGTAATCACAGATTCTACTTAATGGCTTGTTTGAAATTTCCCATATTCAGGCTGACTATTGAATCTATTTCTGTGAACAATGGGAATGACAGGAACCCTCCTTAAAAAATAAAAAATACAAGAATAACAATAGCAGCAGCCACAATAATGATAACTTCATATCTATGATACTTTGCAATTCCAAAAGCCCAATCATGAATGTTATGTCACTTGTCCTGTAAATGGCATCTCAAGGTTGGCCTTAGGGCCCCTGGGAGGTTTATGGGACCAAGTGTGGTTTAAGCCCTGCCCTAACTGAAGGGCAGGCTGGCCAGGTCTCTAAGTGCAAACCAGCTTTGGAAGGTCAGGGTGAGCCCTATGTCTCCTCTGTCCCTCGTCCCGTTGCTCTCCTTGGTCAGGCCTTGGGCTGCCAGCAGAGAAGTGCAGAGCCAGGGCCAGTTCTGGGTTCCACAGCTCTCCGTGGCCAGAGTCATGGCTGGTCCCCATGCATAAGATTCAAGAAGAATCATTGAATCAAGGAATGTTGGAGCTGGAAGGAACTTAGGGGACCTCTGATCCTCGGTTACCATCTGCAAAATAGGGCTACCATTCACGCCGGCTTCAGGGTTGTTGTGAAGTAGAAATACTAGTGATTGGGATGATGCTGGGGCAGATGCCCTATGGACACAGTGGATGTGAGGTGGGTGTCAAGACTATTGATCCTCATCTCCCCCAAGTGGGGTCTACATGGAAACCTGTGGCTCTGACCACCCAGTCCATGGAACTTTCTCCTTTATTCATCTCTGGAGACTTTGGCCAGGCTCCTAACTCCATGCTCTCCAGAGCTAACAGGGGGCTCTAAGCTTTCTCAACCCACATCCTAGTAGCTGAAGACCATATCCACAGGTTGCCTCGAGATGGCTCAGGTGCAGGAAAACTTCTTTTATGCCCTCAGGCAACAGAGACTGAGCTTCCGCCCTGGGTTAGGTCAGGCACTGTGCTGGGATGGAGACAAACTGAACATCTTCCCTGTCTGAATGGAGCGCACAGTTTGCCCGGCGAGACAGACGAGACAACAGATGATCTCAATGCAAAGTGGTACAAAAGGAATCAGAGGAAAGGAAATGGACCAAGTTCCTTTGACCTGGAGAAATCCAGGAGGGCTTCAGTTGGATGGGAGTTCCCCGGGCAGCAAAAGTGGGGAAGGGCATTGCAGGCAGCAGTTGCTTGTGCATAAGCAGGAGAACGTGAGCAGGGGCGGTGTGTTCAAGGAAGGGGCCAGAGCAGAAGATATATGAGGGAGGCGTGGCAATAAGGCTGGGAAAAGTAGGGAAGGGTCATTGAGGGAGGGCCACGATGGGGCTTGCTAAGCAGTCTAGGCTTTATCCTGGGGGCAACTGGGAGCCACTGAACAGACTTTTAGGGAGCACCCGGCATATGCCAGGCTAAAGCGGAGACATACTTGGTTTGCCTACTTGCCACCTAAGAGGCTGCATCAAAGAGTGAAGGTGGTGTTTTCTATCACCGAAGTCGTGTGGCTGGTGGGCATGGCCCACCCAACCTCATCTCCTCCCAATCCCTACCCTATCTCTGGTCTCTCCCATCTCTTCTCAAGTATCTTCCCATCTCTTATCCCCAAGCCTCCCCCATCCTTCAGGCTCAAGGATGGGATGAAGCTCTGGGAGGTCTATCTTACCCATTATTTGGTGATAACAAGGAGTGGAATGTTCAAGGATTTGTTCTATAAGCCACATCAAAAGTCCTGCTTGAAATGGCTACATAAAAACCTCTGAGTGTAAGTGTCCGGGGGCCATTCCACCAAACCAGGTGCTGCAGAGACAGACAAGTAAGTGTGGTCCCTCTCAAGCAGCTTCCACTCTGTGGGGATGGACAAGGGCGTGTAACTTTATTCCATGTTGTAGGAGCTTTGACAGAGGTGGGCAGAGGGGCTTTGGGGGCTCTAGGAGAGGGAAGCTAGCCCAGCCTAGGATGGAGGGAGGCGTCTAAGTCGGGTTCCCTGGGGAAGGACTCTGAGATGGAGATTCGTGTAGCGAGAGTTTCCAGGGGAATGTTCTGGGGAACCACGGCTGGAAGGAGGTGAGGGAAGCAGGACTAGCAGGAGAGGTTTGACTGCTAAACATTGCACGAGCAGCCTCGGCTGATCCCACAGGGAGCCCTGGAGCTGGGAAGGCCAGAGCTGTCCAGACTTAGACAAGGGAGCTGGGCCTTTATTCCTCATGTTGACCAGTCATTGGCCGTGGCCTGCCCCACAGAGGGGTGCAAACTGAGGCAGCAGCCGATGCTCCTACTCCATGTAGTTGGGGGATGAAAGCCTCAGTCCTGATAGGGGTTCCTGATAGGGGTGCACCCCAGCCTCCCCACAGAAGCCTCCCAGAGGGGTGATGCCTACACCCAGCCCTGAAGAGCGAGCAGGAGTGATTCAGATGAGGTGGCTGGCAGTGGGAACAGCACGTGCAAGGCCCAGAGGCCTGACTGTTTTGGAAAAGAGCAAGTGATGTGTCTCAACCTCAGAGCTCAGAGGGGGTGGTAAATGAAGAGGCTGGATAAGTAAGCATGGGGCAGAACCCCCAAAGGGCCTCGTTTGACAGAACCGGGTTCAGAAACTTGAACTTTGTCACAATGGCAATGAGGCGCCACGGAAGACTTACGACGTCATTGTCTTCTAGACTCACCCTGTTTATAATGAAGCAGGCGAGATCAATGGAAGGCAGAATAGTGAGGAGATTTTTGAAATCAGTCCTGAATTTATGAGTATTGACAGTAAGGTGAAAGAGAAGAAGGATCGGGAAACAATTGGGGGTAGAACTGACCCAAATAAGGTTATGGAGGTTACTCCTCTAACATTACATATATTAACTCGATTAGGGGTCACAACAACTCAGGAGGTGAGAACTCTTATTATCCCCATTTTGCAGATGAGGAAACTGAGGCTCAGAGAAGTTAAGTAACTTGTTAAGGTCACACAGCTGGTAAGTGGTAGAGCCTAGATCTACACCCAGACTTTCTTGCTTCCCAATTTCCGCCTCAGCCAGTTGGAGGGATGATGGTACTGTTTAGTGAGATGGAGGACACAAGAAGAGAGCTGGTTGGGGAGGATGATGGATATTTGCTTTGGACATGTTGACCCCATGTTCACTTAAGTCATCTAAACAGAGATGTTCAAAGGGTAGTTGGCTATCTGGGTCCAGGTCAGACGAGCACAGGCTGGAGTGAGAGATTTGAGGGCCAGTGTCCTTTAGGTGACAAATGAAGCTGTGGGGATGGATGAACTTGCCCAAGAGAAGGTTTGGAGTGAGAAGAGGACACGGGATGGAAGTGAGAGGAACGTGGAAGCTAAGAGAAAGGCAGAGGAAGAAATCCCTGTCTAGGAAACCGAGAGAGATTGGCCAGCGATTTTGCAGGAAACTCAAAAGAGTTGTCCCGGAAGCCAGAGGAAGGGAAAGTTTTAAGGTTAGAAGTGTCAGATGCTGCAGGTCCACAGGAATAAGACCCAAGCGTTGTCCTCCATGCACCGAGGCGGAGACCGTGCTCACCTGCTGCCTGGAGGAAACGGAAGGCGAGCACAGATCTAAACGGCGGCTTCTGCACTCTCTCTTGGCAGGAGTAGAAGCGAAGGGCTTTCGGAACAAAATATCTCTTGGGAGACTGATCAGAACAAACACCCTGTTTATCATTTCCTCCGGGATTTTCCTAGCACCTCTCTGCTGAGATAGAAATCTGAGGCTTGTCATCAAAAGGGGGAGACAGATCATGACAGCCTGTCCTCTGAAACCTGCTCGCTGCCTGCGCACCTGGAGAGGCCCCGGAGGCTCAAGGTGCTGGCAGGTGGGGGAGCGACCCCCACCGCGTCTGCTCCCCTCGGCTCCTGCAGGCAAACACCTGGCTGGAGCTCTCTTGGCAGGCCCACGGCTGTCCTGGGACAAAGCCCCGCATCTGACCGTGGTGTGTGGCTGCACTGTATTCAGTCCTCGCACTATGCACCCTGCCACCTGCAAACGCATGCACACATGCACACACACATGCATACCCCTGGCTGCTGTGTACCATCACCCACTGTGCTGTAGAGGCAGCTGTGTTAGAAGAAACTGTGCTGGTTTAGGATCTAAGCTCTCACACTTCACACTAGCTAAGTGTGCCAGTACTACACCTTTTTGCATTTTTGTTTCCTCATTTGATAAAATGAGGATCCATTTTTTTAGAGGGCCTGATACGCAGTGACTATAGCAATAACAGCACAAATTAAGCGCCAGGGACTATGCAAAACACTTTGCACACATTTTCTCATTTAATCCTCACCATAACCCCATAAGGTAGGTTCAATTATTATTCCTATTTTGCATAGGAGGAAACCAAGGCTACAGAGGATAAGTAGGTCTTGCTCAAAATTTCACAGCTTGTAAGTGGCAGGGCTGGGAATGGAACCCAGGCAGCTGGGTTCTGAGCTCTTGGCCACTTTCCGTCCCTGTGATTTTTTCTTTCCCATCCACTCCTCGCATGCAGTCAGAGGCATCTTCTTGTATTACTTGTCTGCTTATGTCATTCCCCAGCTTAAAGCCACACGAGCTTCAGCTGCATATTAAAAGCCAAATGCCTTACCTGGGCCTTCAAGGCCCCATTTCTCATGTTCCTTTACACAGACTGGGACCCTAGCACCCAGCAAGATGTGCTGTTTAACCAACATGCTGTGTGCATTCATGTCCAGGAGGAAGGTGGCGAGTCCTGGAGGCCAGAGCTGACGTTGTCTCATCTCTGAGCACCTCGTCCAACCTTGATATCTCCTCTCCCACTCCTACTCCTCCTTCCGTCCTAATTTCCAATGAATGTGTGTGCAAGAAAAGCTAAGCAGGGGTACAGCAGTAGCAGTGGGAATACCAGGAAAAGTTAAATGGAGCAGCTAACAAGCCCTGACTGAGGACCATCTATATACCCAGATTTGTGGTTGGCCCTTTGGGGCAAGAAAGAATGAAGACACTGTCTCTATTCTTCTTTTTTTTGTGAGGAAGATCAGCACTGAGCTAACATCCATGCCAATCTTCCTCTTTTTGCTGAGGAAGACTGGCCCTGAGCTAACATCTATTGCCAATTCTCCTCCTTTTTTTCCCTTTTTCTCCCCAAGGCCCCAGTAGATACTTGTATGTCACAGTTGCACATCCTTCTAGTTGGTGTATGTGGGACGCCGCCTCAGCATGGCCGGAGAAGCGGTCCATCAGTGCGCGCCCGGGATCCGAACCTGGGCCGCCAGTAGCAGAGCGCGTGCACTCAACAGCTAAGCCACGGGGCTGGCCCCACTGTCTCTATTCTTAAGGGGATAAGTGTCTGTATGATATGCAGGAAACAAGAGGATGTTAACAAGTACAGTCTTAATGCTAGCTGGAGTTTGTAGCTCGGCAAGAAAACAAGGAGAAATCAGGGCAGACTTCTTGGGGGAGATGGCATTGGTTCTGAGCCTTTGAAGGACTAGGAAAAGAGAAGGCATTCTGAGACTGGGGAGAGACTTGCACATTAAAATGCTTCCACCCCTGTGGTCTACCCACCACTCACATCCCATGTCCCCCACCCCTCGCTTTCTGGGCCTCTGCTGACACCTGCAGTTTTATCTCCCACCACTCCAGCAGATGGGGCTTCCTATAGTTTCCTCCTCATATCTTTTCCTCCTGAGAGGTTGTTTCCTCTGACAGCAGGATGCTCCTCCTCCTTGCCTGGCTACCCCACTTCCCCCAGCCCCAGGCTGGTTCGGGTACCCTGCTTGCTGTTCTCCTTGCATCCTCTGATTTCTCCAGCATAACACTTACCAGCCTTGCTGGTTATGGCTTAGTTATGGTTATGGTTACAGTTGTCTGCCAGCCCCGCTAGCTGGTAAACTCAGGGAGGCCAAGGTCTGTTTACTCCTGTATTCCCCAGTACCTGTACACAGTAGGTGCTTAATAAATGTTTGCGAAATTAATGACTAAGTGCTTGATACATGGTAGCTAGACTTCTTACCACTGCCTTGAACATTCTTTCTCGCCAACACCGCCTCCTCTGCCATTGTCCTCTGCCCTGGTCATCTGGGTCCAGGTTCCAACCCCAACCCGGGAGTGAAGAGCTGTGTCGGGGCCCCAGGGAAGCTGGTGATGTCTTGAGAACAGGGCTGTGAAAGCCACAATGGGCCTGATCCAGAGCGCTTGTCCCTGCTAATTATTACGGACAAGCCTCCTTATTGAACCCCGTCCTCTTATTGACATTCGGATGCATGAGCTGAGGCTGTTGTTTTAAACGCACTCATTAGCCACACAAATCAGTCCTGTTGACAGAGCGCCTTTGAATTAAGCATCTCGCCGTAGTCATTGGACAAGGAGCAATTTATAATGCCATTAGCAACGCTTTCGAAGGTTACAGGCATCAAAAATTGTTCAGCCGTAATTATTCTTAATGGATACAAGGAATACACTGACGCAGGACAGCTTTTTCATTAGCCTTCAATCAAGGCTGATGGCTTTGAGAAATGTACAGTAAGTGCGTTTTGGGGAGAAATAATGATGTTACAGCACCTTTCCCAGGAAAATGCTCTCGGTACACAGCTTAACTTTTAATGGCCTTAATTTGACATAATTAAAAAAAAATTTGAATTTGTTTTTGAAGATCCTGAAATACATTATTTGGTTCCCATTTTTAACCCTTGGGGGAACTGGTGCTAAACAGCAGTAACGGAGTGAGGGAGCCAGTGTCTGGGAATGGAGGGGCTCTATGGGGAGCTGGGGCTCGTGGGGCAGAGGTCTCCAGAAAGGCCACCTAGCCTGTAATTGTGAGGACTGCACCCCCACCCCAGGGTTTTCCAGTGACTTTGGGAGAAGGGATTGGTTTCCTGAGTAACCAGGCCCAAAGGGATTCAAAGGCAAGTTAGTACCTATGAGCGCATTTGCATCATCCAGGAGCTGGGGCCCCTGTAGGGAGGGAGAAAGGAATCCCAGCCCCTGGGGCATGGCTGCCTGAGGAAATGGCAGAACTGGGTATAAACGCAGGTCCTGAGCAGTGGGATCTCAGGCAAGTGACGGCATCTCTCTGAGGCTTGGTTTCCTCGTCTGCGAAATGAGTGTGACAATACCTATATCTTGGGGCCCTTGTGTGAGTTTGAAGAAAGAACGGATATAAAAGACGCTGGTCAGTGCCTGGCACATTGTAGTTGCTCAATAAATGTCCGTTCCTGAGGTCGGGGCTGGATCCACCTTGCTGTGGTCATTCACATTGGCCAAGGCTAGAGCACCAAAACCACTGGAAATGTAATAAGATGAGAACTGTTACGTTTGCCGGAACTTGTCTCAGGGAGGACACTGGACGAGGCTGAACAGAAGCTGCTTGGGGATAACATGTCTCCCTGTACTGCCCCCTCAGACCAAGGGAAAAGTAGATGACATAAACTGCCTTCTAAGGACAGTGGGTCAGCTGAATGCAGGACTTTAGCTTTGCTAAGTGCAGGTGTGCAGATTTGGGGTAGAGTGGAATTGCTGGGACCATGAAGGAGATGGCACAAAGTAGAAGAGGCCAAGCATCTGCCTTGTCTATCCTTCATCAGGCTGGACTCAGTTTCTCCCCATTGTAAATGCTAAACAAATCCTTCAAGTCTATCAGATGGAAGGTGTGTCAAATCCTAACTTGCCTGAAGAGCTCATGTGTCTTGTTCAGTCCTGATGGTACTAAGAAGGTACTCACACAAGGGTTCACCCCGAGCCTTGCTGAGCAATGAGGATGAGACATCTTCACTCTCATTATCACTGGCATTCAACAGGCCCTGACAACAGCAGACACAGTGGGGCAGCCTGGGGTCAGGCCCACAGACCTGCCGTGTAGCCTCGGCTCCACACTGCCCGCCCTGGGACCTTGGATATGATGCCTCTTCCCTCTGGGTCTCAGATTCGTCATCTGAAAATGACAGAGTAACTGGGAGTCACCACTTCAGACAGCAGGAAAACTCAGCACACTCACTGCCCATCAGGACGCCATCTCCATCAGGCCTGCTTAAAGCAGAGGCATGCCCAGACAGAGGCTTAGGAGACTTTCACGGCAGAAATATGTAAATGGGAAGCATTCTGTCCATCGGCTTAGTGCTTTCTGGGGCTCGGGACAGGGGGCCACTGTTGCGTCCTAGCAGGTTGTGGGGCACCCGTGGTCCGCAGAAGCTCATCTTGGCTCTGCTTATGGGCAGGCTTGAGGCCAACACTGAGACAGGGAGTGGAATCTGGCCGATCTGGGTTCTACGCCCAGCCTGGCCCCGAATTCCCTGTGCGGCCTGTGCGGGTCGGTTAACCTCTCGGGGCCTCAGATTCTCATCTTTACATCCTACGGAATTTGGACTTAACACTTTATCTTGTCCCCTCTCCCTCCTTCCTTTCATCCTCTCTTTTTAGCTGCCAAATCCTGTTTTCAAGTGTACTCTCACACAGAAGCCTAACGTATGAAATAAAGAAAGATGGCGCTCATCTGGCTGAAGTGCAGGTGGGGTCTCCGGAACCTACCCCCCCCCGAAGGTTCCTCTGCAGACTCATAAGGCTCCTCAGAGCGTGGATGACCCCTCACCAGGTGGTCTTGGCCTCCACTGGAAGCTTCATCTCCTGCCGTCTCCTCACTCATCCCTCTCTCCCCAACACTGGCCAGCTTGACAGTCCCCAGAAGTGCCATGCACTGTCACTCTTCCCTGCCTTTCTTCAAGTTGTCCCCTCTTCCTGGAATGCCCTTGTTTTGTCTGTCTGGCAAACTCCCACTCATCCTTCAAGGCCCACATCAAAAGTGACCTTCTCAGGAAGCCTCCCTGAGTGCCCCATGCAGAATGGATCTCTCACCCTGCTAGGTCCCCACAGGACTGTGTAAGCCAACTGGCAAAAGATGGCTTGGTGGGTATTTTGGCTATTGGGTCCTATGTCTTTCTTCCCAGACAAACTGCAATGCCTATGGGCAGGGGTGATCCTTGAATGAGCTATGCCCAAGCACTCGGCACTAAGAGCACATGTTGGAGGGGCCCACACAACACAGGACATGGGACACCGTGGAAGCCCAGCCATTCTAGGGTCTGGCACACAGTAGGTGCCCACCTAGCATGGGTCTTGGTGTAGGCACGTGATCCCCATCCTAAGGCATGGCACAAAGGAGGCATTCGTGGAGCTTGGCATACAGTGAGAGCTCACACAGTGCAGGGTACTCAGTCAATGCTTGCTCAGTGGAATCTCAGTGGGAAGGAAGCCCAGTTCTGGGAAAGCTGCTGGCTTCTTGCCAGTCAAAGAAACCAGTATGTTCTCTCCCTTCATCACTGGTCGAAAGAGCAAATGTAATCACCTCCTGAAGCCGGGAGTAGACAGGGCTGCAGGTCTGAGGTGGTGGGAGAGGTGTCTGGGTAACATGCGGATTCCGTTTCCTTATCGCTGTCGGCATATTCTCGAGCTATTACCCCGGTCACCCTCCTGGCTCAGCCTCCATTTGGGCTTCTTCTGATAAACACCCATATCTGTGCAAATTCTTGAGGCTGACTGCCTCCCCAGCCCAGGGGCTGCTCTGCTGGAACTCCAGATGTGTGATAACGCAGGGAAATACATTTTCAGTCCACTAAGTCATCACATTTCTGACAAGGATTCTCAGGCGTGCACAGATCTCTGATGACTAAGATTGCCTTCACTCAGCAGAGGGCTTCAGAAACCATCCAAACCATCGCCAGGCTGTCAGGTGTCAGCTCGTCCTCTCACTGCACATTTTGAGAGGCCCTCTGAGGAGCTGAGCCCTGATACAGCCAGGCAGCAGGCTGTGTGTGGAAGAAGAAGTCTGGTCGGTGGTCAGTAGTCCTGGGGCCTGTCCTGCTCTCTGTGGGTGACTTTGCTGGATCTGTAACATTTCCGGGTCTCGACTTCCCCACCTGTTCAGCAGGGGAGGGATGGATTCCATAATCTCTAAGGGACTTTCCAGCTCCAAGACTCTGTGATTCTCTTACTTTTCGGCCATTGGGAGCCTGGGATGGCAGAATCTCATAGCTGTGAAATATAAGGGAGGGCTCAGAATCCTGGGAAAAGAGGAACAGGAGTAGCTGAATTTGTAGGAACAATAATAACAGCAACAATAGCTTTCCATGAGTTATTTCACCTATTTATAGCTCTGGAACCAGACGGACCTGGATTCAAAGCCCTGCTGTGTCACCAACTAGCTGTGTGACCTTGGGCAAGTTACTTAACTTCTTTGAGCCTCAGTTTCCTCCCATGAAATAGGGAGATAAAAATTTAATGAGATGCTATAAAATACTAATAGCACAGGGCTTAGAACACTGGAGCACCAATAAATGTTGCCTTTTTAAAAATCACCGTTAATAACAATCCTTATAATATTCCTTGTGAAGTAGTGATCATTCTCCTGATTTTACTAATGAGGGAAATGAGGTACAGAAAGGTTAAATAAGAGGTTGTCCCCAGGTCTATCTGACCCCAGTTTCATGCACTTACCCCTCGCACTGTGCACCATTGCAAGAAACCCTCAGCCCCTCGCTCTGCACTCTTTGCTCAAAGCCGGCTCGGCCAGCCAGCACTGCCATCTATGGAAACGAAGGCGACTGGCCGAGAGCTGGTGAGTTGGACAGGATTGTGGGGAAGCGGCCAGCCTTTGGGTGCTCCACAGACCCCTGAGGGAGTGGCCTGGGACCGAGGTCCGGAAGTCATCTGGTCACTGCAATTTGGGCTTTTCTTTGGGAAAAAAAGTTAAGAAGAAAATAGATTGCAGCCTGTTACAGACCCAGTGGCTGCAAATCATTCTGAAAATTAGCTTTCTATGGGAAAATCTATATACTAATTAACTCCATGGCCTCTCTAACGAGTTTAAGCACAATAAGGCCTCTGAAAATATCGAGGCATTTTGCAGCTACCTTAAATTCTACCTTGGGAGACATGCTCACAGCTCATGAGGCTGTTTGAGAGGTTCCAGCATGAAAGGGGAATCTTAAATGATTCATTTCCAAGGGCAGAAGGTGGGCAACTGGGACTTTAGTTTATTGCAGAGGGAAGCACAGAGCTCCAGGCTTGTTGGGAGAAATGGAGTCTCTGCCTCGATGGCCTTGGTTGGTCCCTGGGTGTGGCCCAGTATTTCCCACTCCTCTGAACTCTGTGTCCTCCGTGAAGACCGTGAGGCCATCACCAGGTCTAGACAGAGAAAGGCTTCCCGGGACACGGCCACGGAAACCTAGGCAGGAACCTTCTGCTGACTTGCTGCTGTCCTGGTGGGACAGTGCTGCTGAGGCCAGGGGAGGTGACAGGCACATTACTGTGTGTGATGCGGGAGACAGCCCAGCCAGCAGAGTCCCTGGGGACTTTGCTTCTCCCAAGAGATCCAGAGTGCTCCTCCTGGGGTGCTGCCCTTAGGCCACTGGCTTTTATCCGTCATTTCTTTTAGATACCAGCTTGTGCAAGGAATAGATGATACAGCAGCACAGCACACACATGCACTCACTCGAGGGCACTTGCACACCCACGGGCGCCCAGGAACAGTCACACGCATGTGCAGCCACTCCCTGTACACCCCACACTTGTGCATATGTAAAAACACACACGCCTGAACACACACTCACACATACATCTTCGTCCACCCCTACACATGGCACTCAGGCTGTTGTTCCCTGGAAATACAGGCCACCAACCCACAGCCCCCCACAATCCTGGGGGTAAGCCTGAGCATGTCATGCTTCTGGGGGCAGGAACCCAACCCCCCTCTGCCTCCATCCCCTCCAGGAAATGCGGGGCCTGTCCAGGGTCCAGATATCCCTCTGGGTCTGACCTGCTGCTGCCCACTGGCCTCAGTGATATGTGCCTTGCTCAGAACAGGCAAAGAAACACCTCGTGGTCAACGTGCGCTCCACGCATGACTTGTGGTGTTAATGGAAGTAAGAGGGTTCCTTGTTTCACAAAGGGAGGGAGGGAGAGGAGGGAGGGGGCCCAGGCCTACTGATAATGGTGATGCCTGTGTCCCCATCAGCCATTCTTGTTTACCATGTGCCTGGACACTGTGCTAGGTATTTTATGCCACCATCTCACCTGAGAGGTGAGTATGATCATTCTTGTTTCCTGACGAAAAGACCAAAGCTCAGAGAGGTCAAGGGGCCTGCCTGAGGTCCCACTGCAGTGAGTAGTAGGGCCTTGAACAGAGCATGTCTGATCCGAAAGTCCGCTCTTATGTTAAACTGCCTCCTGGGCGTCTGGCTAAAACGTAGGCGACCCTTATGCAGACAGGGGTGCGAGTATCTGATAAGTGAGAAAGGAGGCTTCTCTGAAGGGTTCCCTTCTGCAAGGGCGTGAATTCGGCAAACCCTGCAGTGTGACGGTTGGGGAGACCTGGATTTGCATCCTAGCTCTGTCACTCACTGGCTGGGTGACCTTGGGCACATAGGTCCGCTCTACAGTCATTTCCTAGCCCTGTCTCACTAGGTCTCTCTCACAGCACTGGACACAGATGATCACTTCCTCCTCCTCCTCAAAATGCTTTTTTCCATGGGGCTTCCAGGACACCACAGTTTTCTGGCGTTTCTCCTAGCTCACAGGTCCCTCTCCCTGGGGCTTCCTTGCTGGTTCATCCCCTCCTCCCCAGCCTCCTCACCATGGAGCACCACAGCCCTGGCTCCTGCTCGTGTCTCTATTACCCTCCCTCCCCCGTGATCTCATCCATTCTCATGAGAGAATACCATCTTGGGATAATGACTTCCAAATGTAGACCTTCATCCCAGAACTCTCCCCTAACTCCAGATCCATATATCTGTCTGCCCCCAAATCTCCTCTTGGGTGTCTAAAACATCTCAAATGAGCACATGCTGCCAGTTGCTCAGGCCAAAAAGACTTGACCGCCCCCCCTCACCTGCTACATCCAAGGAGCGCACCCTGGTCCCAGCCACCATCCTATCTCACCTGGATTTTAAAATACAACTCATATCATAATTCTCCTGTGCTCAAAACCTTGCAGTGGCTCCCTGGTTTCACTCAGAGTAAATGCTGAAGTCTACAATGGCTTGAAGGCTCCCATGATCAGGCCCCCCTGTGATCAGTATCTCCCCTTGACCTCCCTGACCACCTCTCTAGAGGTTCATCCCCTCGCTCATTACTCCAGCCACAGGGCCTTTGCACCTCATGCCCCATTGCCTAGAACACTCTTCTCCAGATATCCACGGGGCTCACATGCTTCCGTCTGTCACTCACCTTTTCAGTAAGGTCTACCCTGGCCATCCTAAGTCCCACCTGTTCCAATCCCATGGCAGACATTCCCAACCCCCTTTACCCTGCGTGCGTGCACACGCTCTTGGCACTGATCCCCTCTAACTTGCTCTTTATTTTATGTATCCATTATGTTTATTGGTTTATTACCCCTCACCTCCAGCTAGAACGCCTGCTCCATAGGAAAAGAAGTCTGTCTGCTTTGTTCCCTGAATGTCCCCAGTGCCTGTCCATAGTGGACATCAAAGTATACTTATTGAATGATTATCATTTCTTAACCTCTATGAGCCTTGGCTGCTTCATCCATAGAAGTGAGTTATGTGGGGGGTTAATTAATGTAATTAAACACCCCCACTAGTGCTGGCACAACTTCCACTCTCTTTCTCTAGTGAGTGCGCTGGCTTCTCTTGAGGTGTCTGCCTCATTTCAGACGCTGCTGATGTTCTGGTGCCTGGGGGGAAAGAGGGTGGTGTTGGGAGGGAGAACAGTGTCTGGGGCCTCCAAGCCTCTCCCCTGGGACCTCACCCTTGTCCATCACAGGTCCAGTGGGAAGATTCCCCCAGGAGCATTCGTTTTCGGGGTCCCTCTGGCCATAAACAGCATCAGACTGGGGTGTGGGGAAGCACAGGTCCACGCCTGCCCTGCAGATTCCTGGAGAGAAAAAAACTGTAATCATGGGAAAAGCAAAAGAATAAAAGAAGAAATTTGCTTCATAAATAGCGAAACAGATGATTTTAAGGGTTAGTAAGGAAGAATTAGGAGAGAGCAATAAGATATATATGAGAACAATTTACTCTGATCAAAACGTTTGCAAAACAACCGTGCTGATGTTTTCCTAAGGAAGGTGCACGTGATGAAGGCCTTGTTTCTCGTTGAGGGTACGTTATTGTTCTAACATGGCAAGTTTAAATAAACTTTTTCCCTCTAAATTACAACACACACAAAAACCCAGTGAAACAGAGTCATAGTTGTATTTGCTCAGTGACAGCACACATGTTATGCTTTTTCCATCAAGATGGAAAGTAAAAACAAAGAAAAACTGTGCAAAACTGTGAGTGGATGAACAGGAGTCACCCATGAACTAGAATTGGAACCATGAAGAGTGACAGGTATGCCTGGTTCTTCCCTCCCTCTCCATGAAAAAAAGAACGTAGTCAGATTATTGCTATATCCTGCGCTAATGGCATGTAGACTTCCACAGCAGGAGACAGCCCCAGTTGGCTGCTTATATTTCCCTTCTCTTCCCATCCCATTCCTCTTCCTTCCCCTCCCTTTTTCTCCTTCCTTCCCTCCTTCCCCTCCCTCTCCTTCTTCAACTATGTTTGAACACGTGTTTGTGTGTGTGTGTATGTGTCTGTATGCGTGTGTGCGTGTGTGTCTCTGGTTGGGGAGTGGGCCTGAAGAGGTGGGAATATTGATGGGGACAGCTCTGCTCTTTGCCTCAGGAAGCTCCGCTCTGTCTGGGTTCCCTGTAGTCATTTCCCTATTGCTGAAGCGAGACCATCAATATGGAGGGGACACTTCTCCTTGGAGGCGTTGGTAAAGGGAAAGGCCTTGGGAAGCAAAGGGCCTGGCTATGGCTCTAGGACCTTTCCTGTCCCTACCCCAGGTGGGGGGAGCTGGATTTCCCCTCCACTGGATCCCCCTCCCTTGGGGCTGCTGTGCGCCCAGGCCAGGTGCGTAGGGCTTTCAGGCCACATGAAGACACCGCCCATGACTCTTGTCACAGAAAGCTTCATTTAGTGGTGTGTCCTGAGACCCGGGAGAATTCCACTGGATTCATCAAGAACAGGCTGGACCATCCCGGGCTGGTGGCTCCCACGGTGGGGGAGTCGGGCCAGCTTGGTGGACCCTGATCCTCAGTGAGTGAGGGCTTGTCCCTCTCCCAGGTCTCCCTCCTCCCAGAATGGCTCAGGGCAGAGGCACGGTACACCCAGAGGTCTCTGGAACCGAGTCCCTCCCAGCCTTGATGCTCCCGGTGGCTTCTCTGTAGTGCTGGCGGAAGCGATAGAGGGCCCTGTGTGGCCGACCTCCCTTCTCCTCTGGTCTGGTCCTGAGCCCTGGGAAGTTGCTGTCATTGTGATGGAGAGGTGACTTCCTCCTTTTCTGGTGAGCAAGGACCTGTGATGGGACCTGTGACCGGTGAAATCCGTGGCCATTCAACAAAATCTGAGGCCTCTGGCAGACTTAGGATAAAGGGTCGGAAGAAGGCAGAGGTGGAGTGTGGCACTTAATAAGCACTGGTTGATGGCAGCTGTGAGCTCCAGGAGCACAGGGACCTCTGTCTTCCTATCATTGCCCTGAACAGAGCCACACGCTTATAGGTGCTTGAGTGAATTTACTGAATGAATGCCTGCATGCATACCTGAATGACTTAATGAACCTTTCCTCCACCCCCTCCAATGAGCCTCATTTGTACTCAGGGGCTCAATCTCAACCTAGTCCATTTCTCTGAACTTGAGTCTGGCATGTCCTTTCCAAGCAGCCAGGCTCAAGGGCCATTCTTCTTTCCCACTTCCTCGTCCAAGGCTGAAGTTGGACTCATTCATGCCCAGCATGTACCTCCCACCTATTTCCTATAGCAAGTGGCTGTATATTTGCTAAAATTTCTTATGTGAGTCCCTAGATTTTTTCTTTGTGAGCAAAGAGGCCTGATGGACCTCAGATTGATCTTCCATATCAGAAGGCCTGGTGTTTCTGGCAGGCCAGGGACTCTACAAGAAGCTCTGCTGCAACCTGACAGCAAGGAGCACCAGCTTGTGGTGTAATCGTTGCCCCAATGTATAGACAAATGAAGGGGCTTATCCAGAGCCGCTTAACCAGGAAGCAGTGACTGGCTAGTAATAGCTGTAACGTGCTGGCTGAGAATGTGGGAGGCAGTTGCCTAAGTTTGGATTCAGCTCTCAGAGCCTCATCCATAAAATTGACATAATATTTCTTATCTCAGAGGGTTGTTGGGTAGATTCAATGGGTTAGTATGCGTAGAGTGCTTAGAAGAGACTTTGGGAGCTAGAAAGTGCTCACTGAATGTTGCCCATTCTTATCATGTGCTATGTACTTCCTATGGCCCAGATCTAGAGCTAAGCATTTTTCTAGAGCGTCTCCTTGAAGCTTCACAACAAATCTGTAGGGTCATACAGGAGAGGCCACTGAGGCCTGGAGAGACAACGCAGTTTACCCCAAACCACGGAGTTAGCTCCTGCATGGTGGGCACAAGGGTGACTAGGTTCCTTCTCACTCCAGAGCTCTCTTCTCACTCTAGAGCTCTCTTGTCACAGAGGGTCTTACCAGGTAGACTCTCTTCTAGTCCCTCTGCCTGGCAGCCCCCCTGAGAAACAACTCCCAGTGTAGACAAGGGGCAGAACCCAGGGCGGGTGGGAATGATGCCGCCTGTCAGCACCTGGGGCTGTGGCGATGCATGGGCCCACCTGAGCTGGCAGGTAAGCAAACCTGGCTGGAATCTGGAGACAGGCAGCAGCAGAGCCCCCCCCCCCCCCCCCCCGCCCCCCGGCCCCTCCCAGCAGCAGAGGCTGCAGCAACACTTCTTTTTTAAGTCAAATGTTGCCTGGAAGTCATTGCTTCAGCAATTACCTCTGAAACCCATTGTTTCCTCAGCCCCATTAACATGTCAGATCCTGGCAGCCGCTGACGGGGCAAACACCCCTCGGAGGGCTGCAATTCAATTTAAGATCACCTCCCCTGCACAGACAGCCTCGGAGCCGGCCCATCTCCAGATTTCGCCAAATCGAGGAGAGAGTCTCAGGACGCAGTTTGATCATGCTGCTTCCTAAATTAAAAACAAAATTGTAAGTGTTAAACATCTTTAACAAGTCATTAAGCCCCAGCCATAATCCAGAAAAAGTCCCTTAATGAGTAATGACATATGTTGCGAACGCAGTTATCTCCTAATGTTGGATGCTGAGACGGTGTGATGAAATGGCACAGTGCTCAGAAGGGATGGCTCACCACTAATGGCACGATAATTTGAGAATGTTGGGCTGAGGACCCTGGAGGGCCGAGGAGGCAGCCCAAGCCAGGTGGCCAGGCTGTCTCGCTTGGATGGGTGGTCCTCAGTCTCTTGGCCTGTCCTGGCCTTGGAACACCCTCTCTGCACTGGAGGCTGCTCTGTCTCCACTCACAGACTCAGCTCTGCTCCACGCTCTGACACAGGACGTGGTCTGTAGGAGGTGCACTCATGCATTGTCCCATCTTTGTGGGTCCCCCCAAGCTCTCCCTGTGTCCTAGCCCAAGTCCTTGGGCTCTTGAACATGCCCGGCATTTTCTCCCAGTCCCATCATGGACACTGTGCCCTGCAGTGTGTCTCCGCTGGCCTCCCTGTCTGCCACCCATTCCTCCCTCCTGGGCTCAGGATCCTGTCCTTCATCCCCTGTCCGCATGTGTGAGGCCCTGACCTGCTCGCTGGGCCTCCATCCACTTCGTGCCCCAGGATCCCTGCCTCAGTGCTCTGGCCTCAGCTGACCACCCCGCTGGACCCCTGTCTGCTGCTCATTTACCCACAGCATATTTCCAGGCATGTGAAGAAACTAACCAGCTGGGCCTCACCCCCAAGTCCCAATTCTCAAGACAGAGAACATGTTTGTCCAAGCTGGGGTCATGTGACTGCCCCTGGGGATCATGGGATGTAGCCTACTCACAGGGTGATGAACAGTCCCCAGAGAAAAGGGCCCCCTTTATCCTACTTGGACTTCTGTGACTTTGGCCCCACACATTCCACCTACCCACAAACGTCCTCCTCCTTGCTGGGTCCTGCTTCCGTGGCTCTCCCTCCATGCACTGCTCTGGGGTTGCGGCTGGAGGATGTCTTGGGTCAGAGGATCCAGAAGCAAGCCTGAGCACTTCAGGGAGGGAAGGGGAGAAGCAGAGCAAGGAAGAGGAGGAGGTCACCTGAGAGTGCGACTTCAGGCAAAATCCGCAGAGGGTGGCTTCAGTTTGATCCCCCAGGGGAGCTCTGGAGTGCAAGTCCTGCCCCAGACCTGGGCGAAGCTGCGGGTGCTGGGCATTAGAAGAAAGCACCTCTACTCTGCAGTTTCCTCACTCATTCATTCATTCATTCACTCCCATATTTATTCAACATGTATTAATTGTCACACTTATTTATCGAGTGTTTACTATGTGCCAAACATCGTGCTGAGAACTTTATATACTTTGCTACATTGAAAACACAATCACCCAGTGACACAGGTACTATTGTTAGCTGTATTCTATAAGACAGGGAAATGGAGGCCCAGAGAGGTTCAGAAAGTGATTTCCTCAAGGTCATGCAACCAGGAAGTGGTGGGATCAGGATCTAAACTCAGACTCCAGAGCCAGCGGGCTGTTGAGTCGGAGAGAAGAGGTCTGGAGAATGTATATATACATATACATTTCTTTTCTTTCCTAAAGCCCAAGTCTATACAATTATTGGAGACAGCCTAGCTAAATACTAGCACTCTGGTCCCCAAACAAAGCCAAATCATTTAAATTTTAACAGCAAATAAAACAATTGGAATCTTGGTCCCGTAGAATTTCAGAGTTGGGAAGAAGCTAAGAGGTCTCCTGCCTTAACCCTTGCATTTAACCCATGAGGAAAACGAGCCCAAGAGAAGAATTGTCTTGTCCAAAGTCACTAAGTCAGTGAGCGGAAGAGCCACCGTCACCGAGGAATGCACAGGACACTGCAGGGACCGCGCTCTCCTGTTGCACAGCGGTCTGCTATTTTTGTGAGAGCTGATGAAAACTTCTCACTAAGCAGTTTACTTAGAAACAGCAGAAACATCACAGAAGAGGATCAATTCCTGACCATGCATTCAAAATTAGACGCTTACAGGGGTTCCCTGCAGAGTTCTATCAATTGGTGCCAAAAGGAAGCAGCACTGCCCGTCATTGCTGGGGGGCGGCTAGTGCAACCAGGTAAGGCCTGGAGGGGGGCAGGGGCCTACCTCAGACCCAGGATGCTCTCAGCTCAGCCTGGCTTCTGCCAGGCCTTTGACTTCCTACCCCATTTGTGCATCTTTTCCTTCTACCAGTCCTCAATTCTAAGTTCGACCTGTATCTTTGATCCTTCTGCCTCAGTGACTCTTTTGTACCCAAGAACCTCTTGGCTGCCCTGCCCTTGGGATCACTGCTCCCTAACTTTGATGCCCTTCCAAAGTTTGATGCCTGTGCTTGATGCTCAGAGCTTATCATTTGGCTACAGTTCTAGCACCATGAGCCTCTCGGGGACCTGTGGTGTCAGGATGGGTGCCCAGGAGCCATCTGGTTGCTGTGACAATTAAAGGAAGGACATTGAGGCTGAATCATGGGCTTCAGTGCCTGGCAGGAGATGGTGGGGTGCTTGGGCTGGGGACTGGACTGGGAGTCAGGAGAAACAGTTGCCGGTTCTAGCCTGGTAAAAGTCGGCTGTGCAACCTAAGGAGAATTCCTGCTCCTCTCTGAATTTTGAGTGAGATGGGCTAGGATACTTTCAAGCACACACATCTTTGATTTTCTGGATGAGACAAAGGGCTGCATTCTATATTCTCAGCACTCTCTTTCACATGTCTACCTTAGAGGGCATCCCCATACCTGGGATGGAAAATGCTACTTGGAGGTCTGCCTCAGGAGAGAGCAGACGACTAGGGCTTTGTCGTTCCCAGCTTCTGAGCATCCAAAGTGGCTGGGATGGAGAGGGCTTTTCTTAGCCGTCTGGTGCTCACAGCATGCTGGGCAAAGATCTTGTCAGATACCATGGAGCATCCTCCCAGCCTCCGCCCTACAGCAGTGGCTCCTCTGCCCTGGGACTCAAAGAGGGACAAGAAAACCCTTTGTTCTGGGCAGAAAGTACAAAGCCTCGTTGCCATAGCAGCAACAGCCATTTCCTTCAGTTCTGAGCTGGGGCACCAGCTCAGCTGGGCCTGGGCTCAGGCCCTGGGAAGCCATGAGCAGAGGTCAGCTCTGTATGTGAGGGGTCTGAGTCACTGAGACCCCAGGAATGCACCAGCAGAGGAACAAGAAGTTGGCAGTCACCTGTCTTCCTGTCATCATCCAAAGCTGTTACCCAGGAGCTGGGGCTGCGGCCAGGGCTCGGGGACCCAGCTGCTGAAACAGGGCTCCCTAGGTGCTTCAACCTTTCACAGCCATGCTGGTACAGGAGCCTGGCCTCGCGGGGGCTGTGGAGCCCTGGAGGAAGTGGTGGAGAGGGCGGAGGGGTGTGGGAGCAGAAAAAAGGAGACGACAGTCCTGAACATATCAGGCCATGAAATATAGATGGGGCCAAGGAATTTAGAAACCTCTAAACTTCTAAAAAGAAGAAGCCCAACAGCTTCTCCCTGCTGGCTTGTCTCTCTCCTTTATCTGTTGAGCCCTGTGGGGAGTGGGCATGGTGGGGAAGGTTGAAAGGACTAAATGTAGATTCTAGGACTTCCAGGAACTGAAATGGGCTGAACGGGAGGCGAGAGACTCAGCGGCTGGCTTTTCCCCAGCAGGAAATAGGTGCTCTATGCTCTGAAGCTGCAGATGGAATTCAATCTCAGTTCCGCCACTTTGAATGTGTACAAGATGCTTGCCTCTCTAAGCCTCAGTTTCCTCATCTGTGAGATAGGAACACTAATTAATACTTAGAGTGTTTTTTGAGAACATTAAGTAAGGTAATAAATGCAAAGTGTAGGGGCACCTCGGCCCACAGTGGTTACTAACAGTATTATTAGGTCGAGCCAGATAAAAATGCCATTTTTGTAAGTCAGAAGTGGCTAAATATCAGTAATTTCATCCGGCTTAACCTAATATCAATGGGTGTGATGACCGCTGTGTCTGGGTGGGGCTGTGGGATTGTTTGAGAGGTTGACCACTTGCTGGGTGGATAACCCCGGGCAAGTCACTCAACTTGTCTGTACCTCCGTTCCTCCTCTGTGAAGCCGGAATATGTAAGTGTTGTGTGGATGACATGAACGAGTGTAGGGGAAAAACTTACAAGAATGCCTGGCCCCAGCTGGTGCTAAATGAATATTTGTTAAGTGAATAAATATGGTCAGCCGGGAGGGGATGGTTGTTATTCCCACTTACACAGGAGGAAGTAAGGGATTTGCCCAGGTCACACTCCTGAGGCTGGAACCCAAGCACTGTCACTCCGAGTCCAGAGAGTTCTCTTGCCATTGCTGCACCTGCTGGTCCTCTGCAGCCTCTTGTCCTGTCCGGCCCAATCCATCTCTCCACTTTGATGATGGTCTATCTGTCTGTCCAGCCGGCTGTTCTGCTAGTCAGCCAGTCATCACCCATCCATCAATTCTTCTATGTATTTATCCATCTACTTCCTTCCTTCCTTTCTCCCTTCCTCATGAAACCAACTTCTGTTGGATGCTTGAATTTGGGTGAAATGATCTAGAAACCTAGAAATCATTTTTTAAAAATCAGGTCCATTGGGGTAAAATTTACACGCAGTCAGGTTCACGCTTTTAAGGATATGGTTTGATAAGTTATCACAATCCCGTATCACTGTGTAGCCATGGCCACAATCAAGATACAGAACATTTCCATCATCTCATCCCTCCAGATCTCTTGATCTCCTTTGTCATCAACCACACTCCCCTTATCCTCCATCCCTTGATAGCTACTGATCTGTTTTCTTTCCTTATAGTTTTGCCTTTTCTGGAATGTAATGTAAATGGCATCAAACAGTGTGTAGCCTTTTGAATCTGGCTTCTTTAACTCAGGTCAATGCATGTGAGACTCATCCTTGTGGGTATATGTATCAGCAGTATGTTTATTTTTATTGCAGAGTAATATTCCTTTTGTATGGATATACCACAGTTTGTCTATCCATTCAATCATTGAAGGGCATCTGGATGGTTTCTGTTTTTTGGCACTTATGAATAAACCTACTGTAAACATTTGCATGCAGGTTTTTGTGTGAACATAAGTTTTCATTTCTCCTGGGTAAATACTTAGGAGTGAGATTGATGGTTCATATGGCTAGTTATGTTTAATTTTATAAGAAAGTGTCAAACTGTTTTCCAAAGTCACTATACCATTTTGCATTCCCATCAGCGTTGTATGAGAGTTCCAGTTGCTCTGCAGCCTTGTCGGCACTTGGTATTGCCTATTTTAAAATAACTTTTAGTCATTCCAATAGGTGTGTGATTGTATCTAATTGTAGTTTTAATTTATATTTCCCTAACTACTAATAAGGTTGGACATCTTTTCACATGTGTGGTTTTTTTCCCATCCATTTATATTTTTGGTGAAGTGTCTGAAATGTCTGTTCAAAATTTAAAATTAGGTTATTTGTTTTCTTATTTATGAGTTTTAAGAGTTCTTTTGCTCTTTCTACATTCTTTATCAGATATAGCTTTACAAATATATTTCTCCCAGTCTGTGGCTTGCCTTTTCATTTCTTAACAGTGTCTTTCAAAGAGCAAAAGGTTTTAATTTTGTTCAAGTACAATTTATAAATTTTTTCTTTTATGGAGCATGCTTTTGGTGTCACATCTGTGAAGTCTTTTCCTAATCTAAGATCTTCTCTTTTTTTTGCCCTAGAAATCTTATGAGCTCTATGATCCATTTTATGTTCATTTTCATATATGGTACAAGGTATAGATCAATTTTCTTTCTTTTTTTCTTGGTGTATGGATGTGCAATTCCAGCACTATTTGTCAAGTTATCCTTTCTTCATTGAATTGCCTTTGCACCTTTGTCAAAAATCATTTGCTCATATATATGGGAGTCTATTGCTGGACACTATTCTATTCTGTGGATCTCTGTCCCACCAGTACCAAATGTCTTGATTACTCTAGCTTTATAATAAGTCTTAACATCAGGTAGTGTGATTTATCCAACTTTGTCCTTCTTTTTAAAAATTGTTTTGGCTATTCTAGTTCCTTTGTTTTTCCATATGAAGTTTAGAACCAGCTTATTGATTTCTAAAAAAAATTTGCTGAGATTTTGATAGGGATTTTGCTGAATCTATAGATCGATTTGGGTAGAATTTATATTGTAACAATATTTTTCCAAACCACAAACAAGCATCTCTCCATTTATTTAAGTTATATTTGAATTCTTTCTTCAGTTTTTGTAGTTTTTAGCAGATATTGCAATACTTTGCTAGATTTGTAACAGTGTTTTAAATACTTTGGTACTATTATAAATGGTTCCTTTAAAATTTTAACTTATAAAATTTTATATAGACCAACAATTGATTTTTGTGTGTATATATATACACACATGTATATACATACATATATATATATATATATATATATATTTTTTTTCTTTTGTGAGGCGATCAGCCCTGTGCCAACATCTGCCAATCCTCCTCTTTTTTTGCCGAGGAAGACTGGCCCTGGGCTAACATCTGTGCCCATCTTCCTCCACTTTATATGGGACACCGCCACAGCATGGTCTGCCAAGCAGTGCGTCGGTGCACGCCCGGGATCCGAACTGGCGAACCCTGGGCCGCCGCAGCAGAGCACGCGCACTTCACTGCTTGTGCCACCAGGCCGGACCCTGATTTTTGTATATTAACTTTGTGTGCTTTGATCTTGCTAAGCTCACTTACCTGTTCTAGTAGCTTGTGTAGATTTTTGGAATTTTCTATGTGGACAATCATGTCTCAACAAACAGAGGCAGACTTATTTATTCCTTTCTATCTTTATGTTTTTTTATTTCTTTTTCTTGCCTTATTGCCCTGGCTATAATTTCCAGTACAACATTGAATAATAGGAATCATTTCTGATTCCTCTCTTTTTCTTTTGCCCCCAGCTCCATCCAATCTATCAGTCTTTGTGATTAAACTTCCAAAATACATCTAGAATCTGAACACTTCTAGCCATCTCTTCTGCTATAAGCTCTTTTGCCTGGATATAGTTACCGTTTCCTCACTGGTTTCCCTGCCTCCACTCTTGTCTCCTGTGGTCCCTCCTCCACAGAGCAGCTGAAGGCATATTTCTATTGCAACTAGAACAAAACTCAAACATCTAACCACAGCCTATAGGGTCCTACAAGAGTTGGCTCCTGCCCTTCTCTCTGACTTCATTCCCCTCACTTACTGCACCTCAATCACGGTAGCCTTTTTGCTGTTTCTCAAACATATTGAACATATTCCCACCTTGGGGTCTTCACACTTGCTTCCTTTGAATTGTTTCAGATTTACCGCAAATGCCACCCCCTTAAGGAGGCCTTCTCTAACCCTCTGAGCTAACAAGGCCTACCAGTCACCCTCTAGCTTGTTATTTCTATTTTATCTTCTTCATAGCACTTACCAGTGCCTAAAATTATCTTTTTCCTTATGTAAGTGTTTATTTTCTCTCTCCACTAAACACCCAGACTAGATCAATATCTACTATATGTATCAATGAGCAACTCTGCAGTAGCTGCTCATTGTTTGCTGACCAACTTCTTTCAGCTCTATGATCCTATGAGTCTGAATGAGATCCTCTCTCCCACTTATCCCTTAACAAACCAGACAAGCTTCTCAAGAGAGCTGTCATTTCACACCTGTTGCGTCTACTTCCTGAACTCCCATGCACTCACCACCTGACAACAGTTTGACTTTGGCTGCCATCACTTTTGTCTGGTAAAGGCAATCAGTGTCCTCCTTAAGACAAGCCCAGTTTCAGTCCTTACATTACTGGAGATGAAGCAGTTGCCTTTGCTGCAATTGATTACTCCTCTCATGAGCTATCTTTCCCCTTGGCTTCTGAGACATTGCATATGACTGGTTCTCCTCTTGTCTGTCTCACTGTTCCTTTTCTCTGTCATTGGTAAACTATTGTTTCTTTCTCTTTATCCTTAAATATTAGTGCTCCCCAGGGTTATGATATGGACTCACTACCTGCTCATCTAACCTCCTGGTTTTAACTACTTTCTTACAAGCCCTGTGATTCAACAACTATTTACGGGGCTCCCAGTAGGTGTCAGGCACTGGGAAAACATAGGTGAGAAAGACAATGATGGTTCTTGCCCTCTTGGAGCTCATAGATTAGAATGTAAAACTCATGTTCATTGCTGTCTTTCCAGCATCTAAAACAATGCTGGATATTCAATACATGTTTGGTGAATGGGTGCATAAATGTAGTAAAGAGATAATAAGCAAGAACTACACAAATATTTGTATAATTATAATGATGATAAGTGCTATAATGGGGAAATACAGGGTGCTATGAATATGTAAATCCAGGAAATCTAATCTAGTTGAGTTTGGGAGGTGTGGGAAGCCCTCAGTAAAGAGACATACAGGCTTAGCCATGAAGAATGAGCAGGAGTTGGTAAATCAGTGCAGAAACCAGAAGATTAGAAGATCTGGTGGTGGGAAGTTCAGGAAATTCCCAATCTGAGAGTTTTTGTCTCTCCATGAACAAAAGGAAAGTTTATTTTCTGAGAGCGAGGGGGTGGAGGGGAGATTGGAGGTTTGAAGACAGAGAGGCGAAGGTTTAAAGAATGTGGAGAATGTAGGGGTGAGTTTAAATGTAGTAAGATTTCCAGGCATTGTTTTTTCTGGTAGGTGGTCATTGATTCATGGGTACTCTAGGCTGCCTAGTTGCAAGATTTCTTCAATGCGTTCAGCCTCTTGGGTCAAGTTGTAAAGAATCTGGGCAGTTGGGTTCATTCAAGGTTGGGCTCTTATCATGTGAGTGTAATGGCTGGAAAGATGGACAAGGGAGTTGAGGACGTTTGAAAAGGGCTATAATGACAAACTATGGAATCTAAGCTAGATGAGCAGGAAAGTGAAGTCTTAGCTAGATGAGGGGGAGAGTGAAGTCAGGTACCAAAGATTTGGCTTGCGGCAGCAAAATGCTGAGTTAAAAATACTCACTTCCCTATATACGCTTTCATTTAAGGTGGCCAAGTGAAAGAGGTCTAGTCAATGAGATAAAAGCAGAAGCTTTGGGGTGAAGCTTCTGTGTGGGCTTTTTAAAGAAGAAAAACTCATCTGGGATGTGCCTGCTGCTCTTTGTCCTTCTTCATTTCTAGAATGAGATGGGGAGGCTGGAGGGAAAGCTACTGTCTTGAGATCTTAAGTGTATTTGTTAACCATTGCTGCATTAATGCTGCAAAACAAACCACCCCAAAACTTAGTGTCTCATGAATTTCCTGGTTGTCTGCAATTCAGCAGATCCAGGCAAGGCTGGGTTGGTCAGCTCTGCGTCAGGCTGTGGCAGCTGAGGTGGCGCTGCTGTAAGTGTCTCTTATCCTCCTTCTGGGGCATCTTCTTCTCATGGGCAATAGAAGAAGCCCAAGAGAGCAATTGGAAATGCACATAGTCTCTTAAAGCCTGGGCTTAGAATTGGCACATAGTCACTTTCTGCCTCATCCTATTGGCCAAATCATGGCTAAACCCAAAGCCAAGAGGTGCAATTTACTACAACGGATGTAAAAGCTACTCTCAAAACATGGCAGACCAGGAAGCCAAAAGGAGTTTGATGACTTCCTCAAGAAGCCTATATCTTGTTAGGGAAGGAAAAATAGACTCCTATTTGGTTAAGCCATTGTAGTTAGATTTCCATTACTTGCAGCTAAAGACAGTTTCTAAGTTGTATAGGGAGCTTAAGGATAGGAAGAACGTGGAGGGACCAATGGCTTGGAATCTCGATGAAATCCAAGAAGGGTACTCATGGAGAGAAACTAGAATGGGAATACATTTTGATTGGAGAGTGGATATTTTTAATTAGTGATTTCAGAGGTGGTGCAGTTCCCGGTGGTGACAAGCCCTAAAGCGTGACAAGTGTGGAGGAAAGGAACCTGGAGATGAGGAGGTCCAGAACTGACAAGCCAGCATGTGGGAGGATTCTCCATCTGGACCCTCAAGACATCAAGAATGAGTTAGGGTATAAAACAGACTGGGATCCAGGGTCTGAAGCCTTCCCTGAATGAGGAAGAGTGGTCAGTGGAGAAGTGGAACAAAAGAGAAGGCGGTATTGCCAGATGGCAAGGGTCTCAAAGGAGTGAGGGGCTCACAAGAAGATGAGGAGGAATGAGGAGGCCCCATTTCATATTTATAGTGCAAGCTGCCCCTTAAGGTTTAGACTCATATAGCAACTCCCTAGCTTTTTTCATTTCGTGAAACTCAACATACCCGAGACCAGCACACCATATTTCTCTGCAAACTCACTTCTTCTCCTGTTGCCTCTCAGTGAGTGACCCGCCACCCACTCACCGGAACCAGAAACCTGGGGATCATTCTAGAGTCCTCCCTCTCCCTCATCGTATCATTACATCCTACTAATTTTACATCACAAATTCGTTTCAACCCATCTTCTCCTCTCCTTCCTACCCCATTTCAGGCCTCCATCATCTCCCATCAGTTCCTCTGCCTCATTCCCCTAACCATGCTCTCTGCCTCCAGTCTCTCCCCATGAAATCCATTATCTAACACCTCAGGGAACCACTCCAATGTTGGCTGAATCTGAAATCACGCTCTGCACAAGAAAACAATCATGAAATACCTGCTTTGTCTCTCCGATTCATGAATATGAAAACGGATGCCAGAAGCTAGCGGGGTGGAGGGGTAGGTACAGGGGATAAGGGCCAGGCTGCCCTGAGAGGTGGGGGTTCACCCAGGGAAGGCCAGGCTTGTCTGGTCTTGGGCAAGCTGCGAGGTGGAGTCCTCTTATGTACAGCAACTGGATGGGCTCGGTTGTTGGGGGACCAAAATAGCCCCGCATTGCCAGCTGTCTTGGAGGTCCTGTGGATATGTGAGTGTGGGACAGTGAGCTGATGTGGGGCGGAGAGGCCTGGGGGAGGGGAGGCCAGATGGCAAGATGGTGGGGGGGTGCGGTGAGAACAGTGGGGAGGGATTGGCAGCAGCTGGGAGGGATCAATGCCTTTTCCCTTTCTGTGTTTGCCTGTGTTGCTATCTCTGCTCAGATGAAAGAAATTCAAATGGTTATTGATTGGCGCTGAGGGGACAGTGAGGGGATCTGGTCTGGCTCCGTTGCAGCTGCACCCAGCCCCTGCCAGGCCTACTCCCAGCCACGGCCTCGGCCCCTCAGACTCTGCTCTGGCTCCTGCCTGCAGCCTATTCCCAGCCTGCCTGGGCACCTACCCTAGTATTTGGCTTGGGGCAGCCATGTGCTCAGTTAAAAATACGTCCTTACACACCCTTTCATTTAGAGCAGCCCTGTGGAGCAGTTCCGGCCAAGGAGATATAAACAGAGGGTGCTGAGGCATAAGCCCAGACCCTGGCCTCAGCCCCAGGTGATGGGGAAGGTTAGACCAGGGGGTCGCAAACTGTGGGGACTGAGGGCTAATTCCTGTCTTCACCTGGCCCAGGAGCTAAGAACGGCTCTTTCCTTTTTAAAGGGTTGTAAAGAAAAACAAAGAAGAGTAGGCGACAGAGACTCTCGGTGGCCCGCAAAGTCTAAAATATTTACTATCTGGCAAAAGTTTTACTTTACAGCAATGTTTTGCTGATCCCTGGTTTGCACTGTTCTCCTGCTTGGGATTTTGCAAGTGAATTTCCCCCCAAGTCTAAGCATTAAGAAGTAAAAGCCTTGTGCTGCCTCCCCACAGGCCTCAGCCAGGGGGCAGTAATCTCAACCACCAGAGGGGCAGGAAGAGGGTCAACCCCTCAGTGAGAGCCCACGACTGCTTACAAGGGCTGTTTTGGCCCCAGTTGCCCTCAGCCTCTTCCTCCTCTGGGCAGGGACACCCAAGGATGCCTCAACTGTAGAGGCCAGTCAAGGACTGGTTCCACCCCAGGAGTTGTTCTGGGAGCAGTGACCCCGGGCACATGGGATCCAGATGCTGTATGTCTCTCTCAGGGTACACACAGCTCCCAGCATGGGGGTTATCCTGACTTCTCAGCAGGTTTCAGCTTTGTTGGCCAGGCTGCAGAACTGCCCGGGCAGTTGGGGACAGTCCGAGGGCTACAGTCCTGATGCCAGCATCCTTGCTGGGTGACCTGGGGCAAGCTACCAAACTCTTCTGAACCTCAGCTTCCCCAGCTTTAAAATGCAGATAACCACAACTACCTGTGAGGGTCATTTTAAGTATTTAATATGAAAAACATATCCTGGTTCTAAATCAGCATTTGGTAGAGATAAATGCCCCCCAAACATTGCACTGAATTTCTGGCCTGCTTATCATTGGCCGCCAAGTGCACACGTCCCATTGCGGAGCTGGAGCCCTGGACTGGGAGTCGGAGACTGGGGTTCTTACTGCTGCTCTTGGAGCTGAGTCACCTAGGGCAGTCCCTGCTAAAGTTTGCAGAGAGGACTTGAAGCTGCTGTAATTGGTCAATACAAGGAAAGGTTTCTTGGGGACTGCCACACGTGAGGATACGCATCTGGAATGCCCCCTTCTCAAGGCCAGGTGCTGCGAAGGAAAAGGCCAGAGTTTGGGCGAGGTGCTGAGCTGGCTGCTGACCCCATTCCCAAGGGATGTGCAGGAATCAGCAGGAAGGTGCATTGATCGCCATCGGCAGCTGGGCCACGTGGGCTGCCTATCGATTGGAGGCCTACCTCTCCCACCCCTTCCTCATCCCTCCCCCGATGGGCAGCGTGAGTCCCTGTTGCCTTCTACCTCTGACAGCACAGGGGAAGGGAGGGGAGGGGTGAGCAGGAGGAGACCAAGAAATCTCCCTGATCCCTCCAGACAAAGAGATCTGGCAGCTGCATGTAATTCGGGACTCTGATAATCCCTAATCCCTAATCCGGCCCCATTTGCACATAAATGCAGCGCCTGACTTCTGACCCCAGGGGTCCTGGGAGCCGTTTGGGGGGTTGGCCCCCCTGTATTTACTCTGTGAGTTTTCATTGGCTGAAAGCCCCTCTTGGCCTCCTGGCCACTGAAAGGAAGAGGATTTCCCAAAGACGGTCTCTTTCTCAGGATGGAAGAGAATTTCTGCAAATGGGCCTCCTCAGTATCCAGGGCTCCAGAGAGGACCCCTAGAAGAGCTGGGGAGGTGCCCATGGGGCTGGCAGGCCTGGCTGAATTGTGGCTGTGGGACCCCAGCCTCCTGGACCCTTGGAACTGATGTGGGGGGGAGGGGGGAAAGGGGGAGATCCTGATGGAGACATGAAGACACGACATCTCGCGGGATTCGGAGCCAAGAACTTGCAGCTGCGGAAAGACAGGCGCTTGATGATGGGATTTAGGACAGACGTAGACATAGACACAGAGAGGTGTGTCTCTCTCTCTGATGTGTACTGAGAATTTATTGTGTGCCCAGGACCGTACTCCATATTTTGCAAACGTTATGTCATTTAATGCCACAACAACTCTTCAAAGTAAAGTAGTTACGACTATCCTGGTTTTACAAATAAGGAAGCCGAAACTCAGATAGTTGACGTGAATTGCTGGCTATCTTAGTGTCTGTAAGTGTCAGCTCACTCCAAGTGCAGAGCGCTCCTGTGTCACAGGCTGCCTTGATCCCTCCCGTGGCGGGCCCATGCCTCAGACAAGAGGGGACTCCAGGTGCAGGCTTAGCCGTCTTCCTGGGCCTTGGAGTGTAATAGCTAAGAGCTTAGTGTCTGGAGTCAGGTCACCTGGGTTCAAATTCCAGCTCGACCACTTAATGTGGGCAGTATGGTGGAGGCTGCAGGACAAAGTTGCCCCCAGACTTGAGGAAGAGACGCCCCAGCCCTGAGGCTCCTGCTTTCAAGGGAACCACTCTGGCTCTCCTCTGGCCACACCTGCTCCTCTGAGGTGAATCCATGGGAAAGTGCCCACTTGGAACCCTCCTCCTCCTCTAGATGAAAAGCATGTTCCAGCTACCTGGGTTGCCAGAGTTCTCTGCCCAAATGGCCCCACACCCACTCCCTGTGGAGGCCTCTTCCTGGGGTCCGTCCTCCCAGGACAGGCCACACTGCTTGCAGGCGTTGGAGTGTTGTGTGTAGACTGGGCCGTGGCCAGCGTGGAATGGCTGAGTCTAAGAATCTAAATGCAAATCTGGCCTTCCAGGTCCTTGTGAAGGTTTATTTGTCAAGGTATTTCGTTCAACATATTTATGATTTTTCAGTGTTCAGGCTTTTGCTCAGGGCCCTACAAATGTCAGCAGTGGCCTGGCCCTAGCACAGAGTCTAGAGCCAGACTGCGTGCCTGGGTTCAGATTCTGGGCTCAGCCCTTACTATGTTAGCTATGCGACCTTGAGTAAGTGACTAAATCCCCCTGTGCCACCTGTATTTTCACTGTAAAATAACAGCACCTACCTCATAGGGTTATTGTAAGATTTAAGAAAGATTATGCATGGAAAGTGCTTAGAAATACTGCCTGGAGCAGAATAAATGCTGACTTGGATTTAGCCCTTCTTTCCATTTCAGGGGGGCTGTGTTTAGAAGGATTGCACTGACCCCAGGAGGCAGGGAAGGGTGTGGGGGAAGCAGAAGGGACACCGAGCATTGCGCTTGAGCTCCGGGACTCTGCCACTCTATTGCTGTGTAATCTTTTGCTAATTTCTTAGCCTCTCTGTGTCTCTTTCCTCATCTCTAAAATGGGGATGATTTGAACAACCTCGAGCTGGAGAGTGGATAAGGATTAAATGAGAAAATATCTGACAGTGCTTGACACAGTGCCCAGCGCATGGCAGAGAGTTGACAATTTCCCAGTTTTTCTTTCGAAACATCCCTATTTCTTTCAATTGTCTTCCCTTCCTTCCCTCTCTACTCCTCACTCAGATTTACAGGCACTTGTTTCATTTCCTCTGTGCAAATATGTGAGATGGGTTTTCCAGATTGGGAAACTGAGGCTCAGAGAGGGGAAGTGCTTTCCTCAAGGTCACACAGTGATCACGGAAGGGCCAGGGCTTGGGCCACCAGTTGTGGAGAGAGAGCAGAGGGATGCTCCCGTCTGCTGTGCACTCACTCTGTTCTTGGCGCTTATATATCGGCATGCAGTGCTCACAGACACCCCAGGGGGTGGGGAGCCTTACAGACCCCCATTTTACAATTGACAAGACAGAGCCTCAAGGATATGAAGGGACCTTTCTATAGTAGACCCCTCTCTGCTACCAGTTTTCTGCTTTTGGAAAGCGTGGTAAGTAAGCTTTCCTAAAAGTGGCTCCAGCTTCAAGCAGGCTCATCTTTGCAACCTGATTTCTCACTGTCTCCCAAAGGATGGGGCATAACAACTGTGAAATGATTGGTACCCTCCTTCCCTGGATTGGACACCGGTTTCAAGAATTCCCTGAGGGGCTAACCTCTAATTTCAATATGTTAATGTGTGGAATCTAATGGCATATTTATTGCTTATGTAGATGCTAGTTATTTACATGGGAAACTGATTTATCTATTAGATAATTAGTAAACTTCAATAATTGCAAAAACCTTTTAGCAATCAGTTGACATTTAATTAACATACAATAACTGTCTTATTAAATCTACATTAAATGCCTATTGGAGTTAATTAAAACTCATACCTATGACTCTACATTCTTTGGGAATCCTCATTAAAGCCCACTAGTAAGAATGCAAATAGGAAAATTCCCGTGAAAGTGGTTTGTAATGAAGTTGCCTGAACGAGACTCAAACATTTGCTTATTGCCAACAATGTACTTAAAACAATGGCAAGCAAGACAGAAATAGACCTTGCCTTCAAGGAACGTACAGTCTGGTGGGGGATGAGGAGATTAATCAAATAGTCACACAGATAAATGTTACTCTGCAACTCTGACAGGTGCAATGAAGGGCAGGTATGAGCTGGGAAGACTCCTGAGAAGGAGGATTTGTCCTGGTCGTGGGGGTCAAGGTGGCTGCTTGAGCTGAGTTCTGAAGGTTGAGTAGGAGCTATCCAGGGAAAGAGAGATGAGGAGGTGCTCCAAGCAGAGGGAACAGCATCTGCCAAGGTTCTGGGGACAGAAGGAGCATGGCCAGTAGATGGACTCAAGGCCAGTCTTGTATAGCAGGGAACAAAGAAGAGCATGGAGACAAGGAACCTGGTCCTTTTCCTATAGGCAATGAGAAGGGGAAATTTGTGTGTGTGTGTGTGTGTGTGTATGTGTGCACACATGATTGGATCTGTGTTTAGAGAAGGTCATTCTGGCTGCAGCTGGGAGAACGGGTTGGAAGGAGACCCGAATGGATATGTGTCAGCCAGTCAGGAGGTTCTTGCAGTGCACTGGATGATAGAGGTGAGGACGGAGAAATGTTGAAACAGTCAGCCCTCAACAGGAGCTGGTGATTGGAAGGGAGAGATCAAGAAGGGCTTCTATGAGTCTGGCTTTTGGAACTGGCTGGTGCCATTCATGGAAAGCAGGAACACTGGAAAAGGTCCAGGTTTGGAGTGAAGACCAGGAGGTCAGTTTTGGATATGTTGAGGATAAGCTGTCCAAGAAGAGATGTGAAATAGACAGATATATAGGCTTTGAACTCAGAAGAAAAGTTAGGGCTGAAGATTTAAAGAATCCTCATGCTTGAGTTCCACTCCAGAGATTCTGATTTAATTGGTCTAAGCTGCAGGCTCAGGTTCTAATAAGCAGCCAAGTTTGAGAACGACCAGCCTAGTAGAAAGTATAAACATAAAACCAGGATTTCATATCCACTGCTTCCGTCTGGGCATCTCCAGCTGATTCTGATCACTTCCACCAGAGCCCGTTCTCATCTGGCCGTATATATGCTCATATTATTGTTGATGCTGTGAGTAATAATCACATCACCCTTGTTACCGAGTGCTTCCTCTGCTCCAAGCACTGTGCTCAGGGCTTTGCTTCTGTTCTCTCATTTGATCTTCACAACAAAATTATGAGCTCGGTGTTATCTCTATTTTACGGACAAGGAAACGGAAGCTCTGAGAGGTGTAGTGTCTTGCCCACTACAGTCACACAGGCGGTATTAAGGAGATTTGAACCCAACTCTGTTGGACTGCAAAGTCTTCATGCTCTATCGCTATGATATACTGCTGGTCTCACCATAAAACTAGGGAGAGGTTCTTTAATGTGCCTGTCTCACGGGGTATAAGTCTGACGAGGGATATATGGAAGGATCGGCGAATGCCATCCATGTCTAAGATGGGACCCTGGTCCTCAGCAAGAAATGCTTGCTCTTTGCTGGGGAAAGAAAAAGGGGAATGTTTGCCAGTGGCCTTCTCCCTTCCCTATAACCTGTCTTGGTTTGGAGCCATAAAAACTAACAGAGAAGAGAGAGAGAATTAACATGTATCGAATAGGTCAAGAAATTATGGCAAAGCACTCCAAATTCACATGTACATCATCAAACCTTGTTGATAAGTCAGCACTTCTTAAAGCATATTCCAAAATTAAATGGTGTTACTTGGGGAAAAAAGGCTTCTGTGGTCAAATAAGTTTAGAAACTACAGGACTCCCCAGATCCTTTATTATGCTACTCTGAAGCTCCAAGGGAGGTAGAGAGAATGCAGTTTCCTAATCTTATTTAACCCAAGAATGCTTCTTTTCTTTTTTATTTTTTTCACAGAGCATCTAGCTCAGAGTTTCTCAAAATGTGGGTCCCCAAATCACTTGTATCAGAACCACCTGAGGGGCTTCTCAAAAATGTAGACTCTTGGGCCCTGCCCCACCTCGGATCCTGCACCAGAAGCTCCCCAGATGGGCCCAGAGATCTGCAATTTTTTCAATCATGCAGATGATTTTGGTGCCCGCTAAGTTTTATAACCACTCTCCTAGAAGGACTAATGTTATGAGAAACACACTTTGGGAAATGCTGCTGTGGACTGAATATACCTTTAACTTCCTTGAATTGCTATTCCCAAATTGATATAGATGCTGTAATGAAATACAAATTTACTTGAACTGTTGTCAAAAACCCAGAGTTGTTTTTGTTAAACATTAATGTTCTTGATCAGAGGGGCTAACTGTACTATTACCCTTCTTTGTGGGGTCAGTGGGATGTTTATGAAATTAACTAGGAGTTTTCACATCTGGAAATGTCAGCCTAGAGCACGCAGAAACCACCGAACGCAGAGGTTCTCTATCTGCACTCTGCGCAGCCTGGAGATTCTGTAGGGGCCTCAGAAACCATGGAGAAGGGGAAGGAGAGGTAACTCTGCCCATCCTCTGTTTCAGTCAGGGCAGTTTTACTATGATTTGCTTAAATTTTGTTTGAAATCAGGATCTGACTGCTTTAAAAAAAAAAAGTTTGCTGACCACTGATGCAATTCCTTCCTTTGTCAGAGGAGGGATCTGTGACCCAGAGAGGGAAGGAGACTTCTCTACAGTCACTCAGCGGGCCAGTGGCTGAGCCAGAAGGAGCCGCCCCGGCCACCACTTGGCCCAAATCGCTGTCCAGAGTGTCGGGGCTGTTTACATGCAGCCCACGGCCGGTGCGGCCAAAGTCAGCTGTAAGTCAGAGCCGGACACAGCCGAGGAGAGCCCGCGTCGTCCTCCTTGGGGCTGACCTCCCTCCCTGGCCTCACCGCTCCTCTCCTCGCTGCCTTTTCCCAGCACCTAAGCATATGTATGAAGCGGAAATCAAACGCCTGCCTCGGACTTGACAGAACTGCTGAACTAAGAGCCATATAATGTCCTCTACTGAAGGACGTCACCTTGTCAAGATAAAGCTTGGTACAGGCTCTGCAGGAAGCTGGGCTTCCAGGGCGGGATCATGTATATTCATGGGGGCTCCGAGCCTGCCCACTGCTCCACCCCCGGCTCCCTGCCAGCACGCTGACCAGCCTGGGCAGCCCGGGAGGCCGTTTGGAGTCGAGGGGACATGGTTCTTCCATTGCCCACCTCTTACTGAGAACGGGCGCTGGTGGGGGCCGGTCTCCTGTTAAACTCTCCTGTTAGCATTCTCCCTGTTCTTAGCTTTGGCGACCCAGCAAACTCCTAAGCATAGCATTCAAGGCCCTTGTGAGGGACCCTGGCCTCCCTCCATAGGATCTCCATGGACTCCATGCAGGAACCACACGAGGCTTCTTTCTTCACTTTGCCCTCCCCCACAGGCCCTCTCACACGACGATGCTTTTGCTCAATGTGGTCCCCTGCCTGGGGTTCCCTCTCCCCCTTCTCTGCTTGGTGAATCCCCATTGTCCCTTCAAGGTCCAGCTCAGACGTCAGCACTACCTGAAGCGTTCCCGGGCCCCTCAGATTGGTTTGTCCCTCCCTCCTCTTGGCAACCAGACAAGGTCCTGGCATTCTGGCATGCCCCTCACCTTTTGCATAATGACTTATGTCTCTTTCCCCTTTCCACTGAGAGCACCTTGAGATCAGGGCAGCACCCCCAGAACCCAGTCTAGGGCCCGGTCTGAGGTGGGGACCAGTAAATAGGAACTGATGTTCTGGTCACTATGCCTGTGTGTATTCGTTTGCTAGGGCTGCTGCATAACCAACTACCACAGCCTGGGGGGCTTCAACAACAGAAATGTATTATCTCACAGTTCTGGAGGCTGGAAGTTGGAGATCAAGCTGTCGGCAGGGCTTGTTTCTTCTGAGGCCTCTCTCCTTGGCTTGCAGATGGACATTTTCCCCCCGTGTCTTCACAAGGTCTTCCCTCTGTGTGTGTCTGTGTCCTAATCTCTTCTTATAAGGACACCAGTCCTGTTGGATTAGGGCCCACCCTATATGATCTCATTTTACCTTAATCACCTCTTTAAAGATCTTATCTCCAAATACAGGCACATCCCGAGGTACTGGGGACTGGGACTTCAACATATGACTTTTTGGGGGACACGACTCAGCCTATAGCACTGTGTAACAAAATCATCTCCAAATTTAGCAGCTTAAGACAATGAGTTTATTATGCTCATGGATTCTGTGGGTCAGGATTTTGACAAGACACTGCAGGGACAGCTAATGTCCCATGATATCTGGGGTCTCAGCTAGGACAGCTCAAACGCTGGAGCCGGAATCCGCTGAAGGCTCATTTGCTCACAAGTCTAGCATGTGGGCTGGGACGACACAAAGACCAGGAGTGGGACTAGGACGCCCACATGTGCCTTTTCCAGGCGGCTTGAATTTCTCCCAGCATGGTGGCCTCCGGGGAGCTGGGCTTCTCACCTGGTGGCTCAGGGCTCCGGGGGCAAATGTTCTAGCAAACAATGCAAAGCTGCATCACCTTTGAGGACCCAGCCTTGGGGTCATACAGCCTCACTTCCCTTGTGCTCTGTGGGTGGAAGCAGTCACAAGCCCACCCAGATTCAAGGGGACAGGAATGAGACTCCACCCACTTTTTGATGGGGCAGTGACAAGGCCACACTGGAGAAGAGGACGTGGGAGGTGGGACATTGTTCTGGCCATCTTTTTGGAAAATGTAATCTGCCACAACTGAACTAAGTAGAATTCAAAGGGACACCTTGCAGTCATCATTATGGGACATGTTGAAGTTTGTCACAGTCGGGAAAACAAGGCTGGCTCTCTAGTTTTCCTTGGAACATTACTTTGCATATATACATGTTTTGGGGTTCAGTGTTTTTAATTTTCATGGTTATCCATTATAACAACCATGCCCATCAGCCGCTAGCTGTGTGGCTTTGGAGGTCAATGAACTATTCCTTGCAGAGCGCTCAACACAGGGCCTGAAGCATGATAAATACCCAAGGTTTTTGAGTTCCCTGTGTGTTGAGCATTTAGAATCATGTTTTTTTAATCAGCATGCATTTCTCCCGTGCCTTTAGGGGGCCCAACACTATGTTTAGGAACTTATCTATCACTTGCACAGCAAACAGTATTTGTAGATTTTGTCGTTCAACAAACACTGTCATTGTTCAGTCATTCAACAAACGCTGTTATGGCATCCACCCTGGGGAAGGAAGAGGCTCTTGGCAGAGGAGGCTGCTCCTCAGCTAATGCTGTGCTCAAGATGCATCGGGCAGAATTCTAATAGCATCCGTGTGTTTCATTTTGCCCATTACGACACCATTATATTTTAAAGCTTGTCTTTCTAACTCTCCTATTTTTCTTCTAGACGGCACTCCTGCTATATGGCTCCAGTTTCTCTAACCATTAGGAAGGTATTATGGTTACTGGAGATTCATCTATCATTTTATGAGCCTCTTTCAAGAAAGGAAATAACAGGTTGTTTCAAGTGTGAAGTGACAGTTCACAAAGACCCATGGAACAGGCTTCCTGCTCCCGGGGGATCAGCCAAGCGGTGTTTATCTTTGACACAATAAGCAAAAGATCAGAAATGATTACAACAAATGGCAGAGTAAACAATCCATCCACAGCAAAGGGCAGCTGCCCAAGAGCCGGAAATTGGATCCACACACAGCTGCCAATTCCAGACTGTGGCCCTGACGGCTCCATCGCGCCTCTAAAGGATGCAGCGGGCGGCAGGGTGCAGGCTCACCCATCCCCACCCTAAATGCCTTGGCAGGGGGACCCAAATCTGAATCCCTTCAGTGGCTCATGTCCTCTTGGGCTCAAGTCTAGCCTCCTTGTCCGGGCTCAGAAAGCCCTGCATGATCTTGGGACTTGTCAATTTGACCCATTGCTTTGTCCCCACTGCCTAGAGCAATGTCTGGCATAGACCAGACATTCGGTTAATACTTGTGGGTAGAGGAAATGATCTGGCCCCTGCCTACCTCTCCAGCTCCATCTCTTGCTTCTCTCTCCCTGTAGTCATCACTGAGTTTCTTTTGGTTTCTAGAGTTCAGTGTGCTTTGTTTTTTCCTCCTTTGCATGTTCTGCTTCCTCTGCTTGGAACGCTCTCCTCCACCTCTTCCTGGTTAACTCCATACTCCCTGTTGGTCTCAGCTCAGATGCCCTTTCTTCCAAGAAGCCTTCCCTGACCCCACTGCCTCTGGGTCTGGCCACCTTTGTGGCCTTTTCTCTAGCACATTCCTTTTCGTAGCCTCTGTCTATGTTCCCCACTAGGATATAGGCTCTTTGAGGGTGACAATGGTGTCTTGCTCACCGCTAAACACCAAAGACTCGAGCTTTCCTTCCCCACAGCTGCGGGGAAGCAGCTGTCCAGACGGGGGCTCCACTTCTCAACCTCCCATCCACCTTTTACAGTGGAAGAGGAGGGCAAGTGATATGTGTCCCTTCTGGACCAAAATGGTTAAGTAGGGGGCACCCCATCCTTCACACCCTCTCTCTTCTCTCATTCTTCAATGGGATGCAAAGGATCTAGTGAGGGACTCTGAGGGGACATTAGATGGCAGCACCCTGAGTTCCTCAGCTCCCCAAGAGAGATGACCAAAGGGAACATCCACATCGGACTTTGCACGAGTGTGAAATGAACTTTCACTGTGTTAGCCACTGATACTTGGGGCTGCTCGTTACGGCAGCTAGCATTACCTGACTAATCTACTGCTTTGCCTCGACAAGTATCTGTTAAAAGTGGAGTTTCCTGGCCACCCAGCCTCGCACCATGTCTATGCAGCCAGCCGGGCCCAGTACCTCCCAGGAACCCACAGTCTGGCTGTGGAGGGGAGTTTGGGAATCAGTTCACATCATCATTAAAGCATCAATTTGTTAGATTAAATAGACTGAGCCTTGGACCATGGGGCAACATAAAGATTCTTTTTTCCTGGACAGAAATGGCATTATTCAATCCAGGGCATCTTCATTAAAATAGGTGACTGAAGGCCTTTGACATAGTACATTAGATGGGGTAAGAGTTACTCTCCCCCTCACCCCTTGTCCTGTTATGTCCTGTAGATTCCACCTCTGGCCTTCATTTGTCCTCTCTCCATCTCCACTGCCCACCCAGGGTTCAGTCCTCCTCTCTCAACAGAACCACCCAAAACCCTCTGGACTGGTCTCCCCATGGTCAGATGTGGCCAACATTCACCTTACCTGTGTTCACCATCTACCACTTCACAGCCGTGTGGTTCTTCTAAAACCCAGAACTGACCTCTTTGCCACCTGTTGTCTTCAGGGGAAGTCCACATTCCTTACCTAACATTCAAGACCCTTCAAGGTATGATTTCTGCTTCTCTCTCCCATCTTATCTTCCATGAGTCTGCTTTATCCACATAATATTTCAGAGACTCCAAGCCTCCCTTCTCCCATTTGTGCCCTGGGCATTTCTGCATCAAAGACTTTGCTCGTGCTTTTCTTCCCATCAATGCGTGGCCAGGCTTCAAGTCTCCATCCAAATGCCACCTTTTCCAGGAAGCCTACCTAGATTGTCCTCCGAAATCCCACAGCCATTTAGCTGTGCCTCTCTTAGGACCTCTCTTAGCCTGGGTGTCCCTGAAAGCTGAGCCTGAAGAACAGGCTTGTGTGTCTTTAATGTATTGGGAAAGTGGTGCCAGGGAGCCAGTGTGAGGACTCAGGGGAGTGAAATGGGAAGGAGGGAAAGCTGATACAAGCATGGGTTGCTGAGCTGACCACCATTCAAGGCCTTAAGAAGTGAGTCTTAGGGCATCTGCCTGGGGGAGTGAAAGGTGGCCCCACAGGTATTAACCACCTCCCCTTCAAGGTTGCACACGTGTGTTCCCAGCAGGTTCCCCCGATTCCTCTCCCTGTGACTTCAGAGAAGGCCGGGGCAGGGAGTGAGAGGCATGTGTCACGGACTCAGACCTGGCTCTGTCAGGTTGCACCTGCAGGAAGCTGGCCAAAGCCTGTGCAGAGCTGGGCACTCCGTGGTGGCTGGAGTGACATTAGTGGCTGGAGTGGCAGGGGTGCCGAGATGTTTTAAGTGGCGTATGAGGTGTCTGACACTTGGCCCTTCTCCCAATCTACTCGCTATTACATTTTTTGTGTATGTATTGTTGTTTTTCTAATCCGGGGCTTCTTTGAAGACAAGAATTGTATTTTATCCCCGATACCCAGCATGAGTCCTGATACACGGTAGAGCTCAAATATGCTGAATGAATGAATGAAAAGGTTCAGATGATTGTTTTTCTCTGCAGAGGAAAAATATCTAACATACCCAAAGGAAATCTTCCTTCACTGTGAATTACAAAAGAGTGGGGAGTGGGGTAGCTATATCCAGAGAAAACCCGGAACAAAACAACAACATAATAAAAGCTAATGTTTACTCAGTGCTTACTACATGACAGGTGGTTTAAGTGCTCTCTGTATGAGCTTATTTGATCCTCCCAACAGCCCAATAAAGTATTACCATTAATATTCCCATTTTACAGGTGGAGAAATGGAGGCAGAAAACTTGCTCAAGGTCCTGTGGTCGTGAGTGGTAGGGCTGGATTTGGACCTGGGTAGTGGTCTGATTCCGACATCTGGGCCCACACCCATCACATGGCGTGGTTGGTGATGCCCAGGACAGGATAGGGTCGCTGCCTGGACATCCTTACCACTCAGACCCTGGAAGCTGGGAAGGGCAGGGAATTTATTACAGTTTATTTTTGCTAAAGCTTCTGATAAAGTCTGCAAATGTATGTTACATTCTCATTAGCTTCTGTCTCTTCCCATAGGGGAGGGACAAAACGTGGAGTTTAATCTTCTAGGCGTTTCTCTCTGTCTCGGTCTCTCTCTCTCTCCCTCTTTTCTTGCAAACCAATAAGGAAAAGAGCATACTGATTTGAATAATAGGCAAAGGATATTCACAGAAGAAGAAATAAAAATAATCAATAAGGAAATAAAAGTTTACTTATAAACAAAGAAACATAAGTTAAAACAATAATATGCCTTTTTTCCACCATCACACAAGCAGACTTCTTATTTTCTTGCTGTGTGATTGTAGCCGGGGTTGGCCAAGATCCTAAGAACAGATTCCCCCGTTCACTGCTGGTGAGTGTTTCCAGGGGGCATTTGCGAATATGTAACAGAAGCCTTAAAAGTTCGCACACACTTTAATCCAGTGGTTCCTTCTGGAATAGATGCTAAAGACGCATTCAAGGATGTATGCAGAGATTTAATTATACATATATTTACGAAAACATTATTGATGATAGTGAAAAAGTGAAAGCAACTTAAATGTCCAACAATGGGGCTGGTTACATATCCCGGTGGATTAGCAGGCAGTCATGAAAAATGACGTCGTGGAATAATATTTTATGGCATGGAAAGAGGTGATGATAAAGGGTTACGTGAGAAAAAGCGGGTTACAAAAGAGGTAAACTAGTGGAGGCGAGAAGATGTGTACATAAACAGCTTGACCGTGAGTGCTCATGCCTCCACTCAGCCTAGCAGCAGAGGAGAAAATGCACAGGCTCCGGAACCAGACTGTCCAGATTCCAAACCCAGCCCTGCTAACAACTGGCCATGCGAGTTTAGATAAGTGCCTCAACCTTCCTGTGCCTTCGTTTGCTCATCTGTAAAATGGGGATTCATCGTAGCACCTACCTAAATAAGTTGGCATATCCTAAGAGCTTAGACGTGTGCCTGGCACCTAGTAAGCACAATGTGAGAGTGTGTTAGGCAAAAATTTTCAGTGCTTTATCAGAAATGAAAGGAAAGGCCTGTGGAGAGAGAAGTTCCTTCTCTTGCAGGAGATGGGGACCAGCCTCAGAGAGGCAGCCACACCTGCTGTGGTCTTGGGGACGTGAAGGGCTTCCGGAGGTGGAGAAGGAGCAGATCGAAGGCCTTCCTTCCTTAGCTCTCCCCAGGAGGCCAGCTCCGAGTCTTCCTCTGAAGGGAGGCTGGGACGGTCCTCTCACTGAGCCACACTGGGCCTTGGGATGCACCTGGCTGCCGGGAAACTGCAAGCCTCACCATGGGGCAGGTGGCTCCCGGGCCCTGGGGTAGCTCCACTCTGCTGCCCTGGCCAGGCCTCCTCTTTGTCCGTTTGTGCTCTGCATCTCCAGCTTTGCTGAATGCAGCACGCTTGCCAGGCAAGTTTTAGGACCGAAGGTTAAGCCTTGTTTTAAGAAATATACATGCTTTTTAAAGAGATTTTTAAAATTTATATTAAATAAAATAGTTAACGCTTTTACAAAAGTTTCTGTTGAGCCAAAGTTTTGGAAATACATTTATCTTACAGAATTCTTGGGTTTCAGAGCCTGGAGTGACCATTCAAATCATGCAATTGGTAGATGGAGAGATGATAGCACGATAATGGAAAGTCCTACCCGGCAGGTCTTGGCAGAACTAGGGCCAGGGTCCAAGGGTCTAGACTCCCAGTTGAGTTCGTGAGGACAAAGCCACAACCCTGGTGCTGGAGTCAGGGGAAGTAAAAGGAGGCAGATTTTTGGCTCAATATGAGGATGACTGTTTTAACAGGCAAACCTGTCCAGAACTGAAGTGGGCTGCCTACAGGTAGTGAGCTCTCCATCCCCAGGAGCATGTAAGCCAAGACTGAAGGACTCTTGGGAAATGGTGCAGCTATATTAATTGGCCTTTGAGTTTCTTTCAACTCTGAGATTCCACTGTGCCATGATGTTTCATCTTTTTTTTACTTAATCATTTTAACAATAAAATATTTCAAACATACAGAAATGAAGGTAAAAATAATGTAAGAGACACTCATATCTCACCACCCAGATTTAAGAGGTTAATATTTTGCTGTATTTGTTGTAGCCCTCTCTCTTTCTGAGGAAGAAAAACCTCAGATGTGGCTCAAGTCCCCTTTTTCTTTCCTTCCCAGAGGTAACCATTAGGTTAAAGTTTTTTTTTTTTAATCACTCCATATCAGTTTTTTTTTTTTTGCTAAGGAAGACCGGCCCTGAGCTAACATCTATTGCCAATCCTCCTCCTTTTTTTTTCTCTTCTTCTTCCCAAAGCCCCAGTAGATAGTTGTATGTCATAATTGCACATCCTTCTAGTTGCTGTATATGGGACTCCGCCTCAGCATGGCTGCACAAGCCATGCGTTGGTGTGTGCCCGGGATCCAAACCTGGGCTGCCAGTAGCAGAGCGCTTGCGCTTAACCGCTAAGCCACGGGGCCGACCCGTCCGTATCAGTTTTTATACACTTAATGCATATATATGTAACCATAAACAATATGTAGTATTACTATTTGTGTTCTTAAAATTAACATCAACTGTATCATACCGACTGTATTCTTTTGCAACTGATGTCTTTCATTTAATGTTATGTTTTTGAGTCTTAACCATGTTGATGCATGAAAATATAGTTCATTTCAATACTTGTAGAACTACCTGTAGAGTAGTTCATTGTATGAATGAACTGCACTTGATTTATTTCCTATTCATGGACATTTAGATTGCTTCTTAATTTTTTTTCTATCAGAATATCTCAAGGTGGAATTGCTGGATCATATTACATGCACATCTTCAACTTTACCAGATGTGAACAATTTACTCTTCAAAGTGGTGTGACCATTTATAGCCTCACCAACAGAGAAAGAGTTCCTTATTCCTCCCATCCTCCCAAATATGTGGTGTCAGCCACTTTAATTTTTGCCAATCTGATAAGCATGAAAAGTTATCTCAGTGTTACTTACATTTATTTTTCTTTCCCTCTTCCCTCCCTCCTCCCCCATATTACACTTGCTAGGACCCCAGACATCTTTGCTCTTGACTTGCAAAGAAATACTTCCAACATTTCACGGTTATGTATGAGGTAGCTACAGGTTTTTGGTAGATAACGTATCAGGTTAAGGTTTTCTTCCTAGTTTAAGAGGTTTTTAAAAATCACGAATTAGTGTTGCTGAATTTTATCAAATGCTTTTTCTAAATCTATTGAGATGATGGTTTTTATACTTTAATTTGTTAATCGGTGAATTAAAATGATAGATTTTCTTTTCTTTTTGATTTGGTTCTTTTTAAAGTAAGGAAAAATATTTCAGAAGTAATTGAACCTCTGTATGCTCCACATCAATCTCATTTTTTCCCTCCCTCCCTCGAGGCAAATACCACCCTAAATTCTGTGTTTATCATATCATTCTCATGCATATTTTCATACTATTGCTACATATGTATGTATCATAAACAATATGTACCATTGTTCCGTGTGTTTTCAAAGTTTATGTAAATGGTATCTTACTATGCATACTCCACAATTTGCTTTTCCATTTTGATACTTGAAGCTCTAGTTCATTCTAGTTACTATTTGACATTGCATTGTGTTGCCACACAAAATTTATTCATTCCTTCTTTTGTTTAGGAACATTAAAGTTGTTTCTAATTTTTAGCTATTGCAAACAATGGGACAGATAAATATGGCACTGATAAATATAGTTATAAAAGACTCCTTCTGCACAATGCAAAACTGCCTTGTTGTGCAATAGAATATGCTCTTTTTCAAAGTTGTTGAATATGACCAAATTGCTCCCCAAAGCATGCTCCCAGAAGTGTAAGTAGAGGTCTGTTTTTCCACATCCTCACCTATACTTGATGTTAGCAGGCTTTTTTCTTTGGTGAGGAAAATCGGCCCTGAGCTAACCTCCGTTGCTAATCCTCCTCTTTTTGCTGAGGAAGATTGGCCCTGGGCTAACATCTGTGCCCATTTTCCTCTACTTTATATGTGGGATGCCTGCCACAGCATGGCTTGATAAGCGGTGTACAGGTCTGTGCCCAGGATCCAAACCTGTGAACCCTGGGCCGCCAAAGCAGAGCGCGTGAACTTAACCACTACGCTACCTGGCCAGCCTCTATCAGGCTTTTATGGTTTGCTGGTCTGATGGTTACAAAATGATATTTCTTTTTTGTTTGCTGAGGAAGATTGACCCTGAGCTAACATCTGTGCCCATCTTCCTCTATTTTATGTAGGATGCCACCACAGCATGGCTTGATAAGCAGTGCATAGGTCCGCACCCGGGATCTGAACCCGCGAACTCCGGGCCACCGAAGCACAGCATGCAAACCCAACCACTACGCCACCAGGCTGGCCCCTCATTGTTTTAATTTGAATTTCCATAATTTACTAATGAGACTGAGAATCTTACGTATATTTTTTTTTACCACATTGCTGTTCATATCTTTTGTCTTCTTTTTCTTATTGATTTGAAGACTTTTATATATGTGTGTATATATATATGTATGCTAATCATTTGTTGGTCATATGCATTACAAAGATATTCTCCTAATCTGTGACTTGAGCTTAAGACATAAATGATCAGTCTCATTATGGAGTGAATACTCATGGAAATTACCACTCAATTTAAGAAAGTCGCCAGCTCCAGAAAGCCTTCATATGTCCCTTCCTAATAATATTTACTTCCCCTCTCCTGGATGTAACCACTGTCTTGATTTTTATTTATCACATTCTTGCTTTTTTGTATAGTTTATCCACCTATGTAGGCATCCCTAAACACCACCGGTTAGTTTTGCCTGCTTTTGTGCTTTGTATAAGTGAAATCATTTTGTAGTTTTTCTTTTTCTTTTTTGGAAGATCAGCCCTGAGCTAACATCCATGCCAATCCTCCTCTTTTTTGCCGAAGACCAGCCCTGAGCTAACATCTATTGCCAATCCTTCTCCTTTTTCTCCCCAAAGCCCCAGTAGATAGTTGTATGTCATAGCTGCACATCCTTCTAGTTGCTGTATGTGGGACACCACCTCAGCATGGCCGGACAAGCGGTGAGTCAGTGCACGCCCGGGATCCGAACCCGGGCCGCCGGTAGCTGAGCGCGCGCACTTAACTGCTAAGCCACGGGGCCGGCCCCATGTAGTTTTTCTTTTATGTCTTGTTTCTTTGACGCAACAGGTTTGTAAGATTAATCCTAGGGAGGTGTAGCTATAGTTCCTCATTTTCACTGCTGATGGTATTTTATCAAATGAACATTCCACAATTTATTTATCCATCCTATTGTTGATTTGTTTTTTTCCTCCAGTTTTTGAATATTTCAAACAACATCACCACGAACATTCTTGTACATCTCTCCTGGTGCACGTGTGCATGAGTTTCTCCAGGGACTATACCTGGGAGAGGAATTTCTCAATCATCAGGTATGCATATCTTCAGCTTGAATAGAGAGTGACAAACTATTTTCCAAAGCGGCTGTCGTAGCTTGTCTTTCACTTTGCTTAAGGTAGCTACTGTTGAGCTAACTTTTTAATTAAAAGGCAGTCAAATTTATCAATATTTATCTTCTCTTGTAGTGCCTTGTTTAAGAAATCCTTCTCTACCCTAAAGACATTTTCCCTGTTTTAAAGTTTTGCCTTTACTATTTAGGTTTTTAATCTACCTGGAAATAATTTTTGTATATGGTGAAAATGGAGGCATCTAGTTTTACTTTTTTCAATAAGGATGGCCAATTGTTCCAGTGCCATTTATTTAAGAATTCATTCTTTCTCTATTGATTTGTGACATCACCTTAGTTACATACCAAGTTTCCATTTAAGGATAGATCTTTTTATTGAGGAGAGTTTACTTTTGTTTACCACTTTCTTTAATTGCTTGATTTATTCAGGTTTCCTATTTCTTCTTGAGCTAATTTTGGTAATTTTTATTGTCTAGAAGTATAAAATTTCTTTAGGTTTTCAAATTTAAAAACATAAAGCCAATTATAGTCTATTGTGATTTTTTTTTTTTTGATGAGGAAGATTAGCCCTGAGCCAACATCTGTGCCCATCTTCCTCCATTTTGTATGTGGGATGCCACCACAGCATGGCTTGATGAGTGGTGCGTTGGTCCACACCCAGGATTCGAACCCACAAACCCTGGGCTGCCAAAGTGGAGCACATGAACTCAACTACTACGCCACTGGGCTGGCCCCTCTATTGTGATTTTTGAATTCTCTATTTTAGTTATATCCTCTCTTTATTTCTAATTTTGGATATTTATGCCTTTTCTCTTTGTTACCTTGTTCAATCTTGTTGGAAGTCTATTATATTAATTTTTTAAAGAAAAATAGCTTTTGTCTTTGTTGATTCTTTCCACTGCTTTCTTTTTATTTCATTAATTTTTACTCTTAATTTTAATATTTCCTTTCTTGTATCTTGTGTCTGTTTCTGATCTTTTTACTGGTTCTTGAGTTGAACAGCACTCCTTTATTTTCTATCTATCTTTCTTTTATTTTAATCAGTGCATTAGCAGTTTCAAATTCTCTTCTATGTACACTTCTGGCTGTGTAGTTTTAATACGCAACCTTTAATGACAGGCCATGCTAAATATTTTATAATTTCTATTGTTATGCCCTCTTTCACAATGAGTTATTTAGTAATGCATTTTAAGGTTTCCAACATGCTTGTTTGTTTTGTTTGAATTAACTTTTATGGTTGCTTTCTAATTTAGTTTTATTGTCACAAGAGGAAATGGTCTATATGATACTAATTTTTTGGTGTTTGTTGAGATGTCCTCTGTGTCCTAGATGTTGTATGTGCTCATTTTTAGTAAATTCTTTATAAATACTAGAAAAGAATACATTTTCTCTATTTATTGGCTGAAGGCTTTATATATGTTTATTAGAAAATGTGTTAATTTAGTTGTTCAAGCCTTTTATACTTTAATAATATTTTGTCTGCTTGATATATAATTCTAAAAGAAGCTTGTTAAAACCTCCCACTATTTTTCTTTATTGGTCAGCTTTTTCTTTGTAATGCTATCTGTTTCTGCATTGCATATTTTGAGGTAATTTTGTTAGGTGCATATAAATTCATTATTATTATCTTTTCTTGATGGATTGTTTTCTTTATATGATATATAAATATATAATATACATACTAAACTATATAAAATATTGTACTTTAAATTTTATTTTGTCTGATATTAATATTGCTACACCAGTGTTTTGTTGTTGTTGTTGTTGTTGGTAATTGCACAGGTAATCTTTCCTGTGCCTTCATTTCGACATTTCTAACTAATTTTATTTCAGGGTGTCTCTTACAAACGTTTTACTGGATGTAAATGTAATCTTATAATCTCTTTATTTTAGTAGGTGGACTTTATTTTGTCACATTTTTCTTAGAAACAGAGCCTGAAGCAACTCCAGGGCATTAAGAGAGAGAGAGAAAGGGGAACCAAGGCAGAGGAGAATGGAAAGCAAATGTAAGGACTTCACAACAAGCCATGAGACAATGCTGATGCTTGACAGGCACACCTGCTTGGCCTCTTGGTACATTTCTGCACATGCTTTACAGACACACTCACACCTTGGAAAAGTCCATCGAAGAGGAAAAAGGAAAAGGAATTTATCTGCTGGCTCCTATCTATCTCCTGTCTCTATTTAATCAAAGTTTGCCCCTTGGGGATTTCTCTCACCTGAACTTCAGGTTGAGTTACCTAGTCCTTGCACTGTGACATAAAATGCCAACTGAGTGGGAGAAGGCAGAGACAATGGGCAACGGCCTCTGGCCACAGGCCCACACACAGTTGATTGTCACTTGGCAGTTTCTATAGCAGAGCAAAGGCTGAGTATCTGGGAGACAGGCGAGGCCAAGAGAATTTGAGGGTGTGCACAAGATGCATCTCAGACAATGTTCATTGTAATTACTTACATGTTTGTGTTTATTATTTTACCACCTTGTATTGTGTTCTACGTTTTCTGTTCTTTGCTTTATTTTTTTTCTCCTTTCCCTGCCTTCTGTTGAACTGAAAAAGTTTTGTACGTCTTCCCCCACCTCTGTTAAAATAGTTTATTTTCCCCTGTTGCAGTTTGGAAAATAGACTGTATTTTTATTTTATAGTGGTTATCCTTGGCTTCTTACATACTTAATTACATACCTATACTTAAGTACACATTTTTCTAACAGATTTAAAAGTCATTCAATATTTCTATCCTCTTCCAAAACACAACACAGACTTTAACCCTCTTTAACTGCTAATTGAACACCCTTCCCATCTTGTTGTTATTTTTAGTAATACTTTTACCTATTATTAACCAAATAATTGTCTCTTTTTCAGTTAATAGTTAATTAAATTTGCTGACGTATTTTATTTCCTAGCTCATTAGCTTCCCTCTGAACTCACTTGCTTTCTTGCTGAAGTATATCCTTTAAGAGTTATTTTTTGTTTGTTTACTAGACTTTATCTTTTTAGAAGTTTAGATTTACAAAAAAGATTGAGAAGATTGTCTAGAGATTTCTCATATACCTTGTACAGATTGACCTATTATCAGCATCTCACATTAATATGATGCATTTGTTATAATTAATGAGCCAATATTAATACATTACTACTAACTAAACTCATACTTTATTCAGATTTCCTTAGTTTTTACGTCATGTCCTTTTTCTGTCCCCGGACCCCATCTAGGATGCCACATTACATTTGGTCATCATGTCTCCTTAGGCTTCCCTCGACTGTTGCATTTTCTCAGACTTTCCTTGTTTTAGAAGATCTTGACAGTTTTGAAGAGTACTGGTCAAGTGTTTTGTAGAATGCTCCACTACTGGAATTTGTCTGATGTTTTTCTCCTGATAAGACTAAGGTCATGAGTTATTGGGAGGAAGATCACAGTGGTAAAGTGCCATTTGCATTACATCATATCACAAGTACACAACATAATACCAGTATGGTTTATGACTGTTGATGTTGGCCTTGATCACCTGGCTGAGGAAGTGTTTGTCAGGTTTCTGACAAATAATAAAGTTTATTCTCCCTCACACCTTGCTGCACCCCTTCCATATTATTATTATTATTATTTTAACTTTTTTTTTTCCTCAGTGTTTTAGTAGTCCTCTGTTCCTTTCTCCTTCTTTTTTTTTTTTAATTTTATTTATTTATTTATTTTTCCCCCAAAGCCCCAGTAGATAGTTGTACATCATAGTTGCACATCCTTCTAGTTGCTGTATGTGGGACGTGGCCTCAGCATGGCCAGAGAAACGGTGCGTCGGTGCGCACCCGGGATCCGAACCCGGGCCGCTGGCAGTGGAGCACGCGCACTTAACCGCTAAGCCATGGGGCCGGCTCGCCTTCCATATTATGTACTTTGGAAAGAAGTCAACATGTGCAGCCCACACCTAAGGAGTGGAAAGTTATGCTCCCCATCCTTGAGGGCAGAGTATCTATATAAATTATTTGGAATTCTTCTGCATAGGAGATATAGCTCTTCTCAATCATTTATTTATTGAATCATTTATTTATATAAGTATGAGCTCATGGATATTTATTTTATACTTTGGGTTATAAGCCAATACTACTTTTTTTATTTTGTTGCTCAAATTGTCCCAATTCTGGCTATTGGGAGCTTTTTCAGTTGACTTTGGTGCTCCTTTGATACACCCCCATCAATGTGTTGTTGTTTTTGACACTTTCTTACTTGATGGCACTACAAGAAGCTCCAGGATCATATTATATATTTCCTGCCCCAGTCCTAGAATTAGTTGTTTCTTTAAGGATCCCTGTTTCCTTTTATTGGAGAACGGTATTAGAAACCAAGATCTGGGCATTAGATGTGCTCATTGCTACTAAAGTGTCATTTCTTTTAGGCCCTCTCAGCTGTTAGATCAAAAAATATATTTGCTTATACTAACCCGTGTGTATACATGTATCTATAAATGTTTCTGAATATAACTGTTTGTATCTTTATTAAGCTCACTGTGAGTTCATACTCATGGTTCATACTTAGAACCATGAGTTCATGAAGTTGGATGTCTCCAACTCTAATCCTTGAATTGTTCTGGCCTCCTCCTCTTATCTGTAAACTCTCACCCCAGTATTGAGAAACCTGGCTCTCGACATCCACCATCCACTTGATTTGATTTGAAGGAAATCAAAGAAGATCTATATAAATGGGGAGATAGTCTATGTTCGTGGATAGCAAGACTCAAAGTTGTTAAGATGGCAATTCTTCCCAACTTGATCTATAGATTTGACACAGTGCCAATCAAAATCCAAAAAGCTATTTTGTGGACATCAACAAATTGAGTCTAAAGTTTATATGGAAAGGCGAAAGACCCAGGATAGCCAACGTGTGAACAAAGAACAAAGTTGCAAGACTGACACTACCCAGTTTCAAGACTTACTATAAATCTACACTAATCAAGACAAGATAGTATTAAAGAAAGAACAGACACATAGATAGATGGAACAGATATGGAACTGTTCAATTCCAACATACATGTATACTGGTTTCAGATTTTTTAACCCATACTGCCCTGGGAAACAACTTTATCAAGTAGAGTGCTTAAATGCAGTTACATTTGCCTTTAGTCTTATAGATTCCACAGATTTCCAAAGTTACTTAGGTCAGCACCTTGTTTCCCCACCCCTTTCACTGAGGTTGTTTCATACATTTGTAGTACTGTTAGTCTTTTGTCATAGTCTGCATTCCTTCCTAGGATCTCTGACCTCCTAACTGATTTTTTAAAAAATTTGAATATTAAGGTTCACTCTTTGTACTGTAAAGTTCAATAGGTTTGACAAATGCACATTGTCATGTATCCACCATTACAGTATCATATGGTATAGTTTCACTGCTCTAAAATATTCCCCATATTTCATTTATTCATTGCTCTCCCCTACCCCCAGCCCCCTGGCAACCACTGGTCATTTTACTATCTCTATATTTTTGCCTTTTCCAGAATGTCATATAATTGGAATCACACAATATGTAGCCTTTTCATATTGTCTTCTTTCATTTAGCAATGTGTATTTAAGTTTCCTCCAAATCTTTTTCGTCACTTCATAGCTTATTTCTTTTTTTATTCCTAAATAATATTCCATTGTATGGATGTACCACAGGTTGTTTATCCATTCACCTATTGAAGACACCTTGGTTGTTTCCAGTATTTGAAGATGATGAATAAAACTGCTATAAACATTCACATGCAGGTTTTTGTGTGAACAAAAATTTTCAAATCAGTTGAGTAAATACCTAGGAGTGTGCTTGCTGGATTGTATGGTAAGGCTGTGTTTAGCTTCGCAAGAGACTGCCAAACTGTCCTCCACAGTAGCTGTAACCATTTTTCATTTCCACCATCAATGGATGAGCGTTTCTCTTGCTCCACATCCTCATCAGTATTCAATATTTCAGGTTTTAAAATTTTTTTTATTTTATTTTAGCCATTCTAATAAGTGTATAGTAGTATCTCATTCTTTTAATTTGTAATTCTCTGATGAGAAATGATGTTAAGCATATTTTCATATGCCTATTTGCTACTTGTGTATCTTCTTTAGTGAGGTACCTACTCAGATTTTTTGCCCATTTTTTAATTAGGTCATTTGTTTTCTTATTGTTATGTTTTAAGAGTTCTTTCTATATTTTGGATCTACAGATATATGTTTTACAAATGTTTTCGCCCAATCTACGGCTTGTCTTTTGATTTTCTTGACAGTGTCTTTCACAGAGTAGAATACTTTAATTTTAATAAAGTTTGATAGATCAATTTTCTCTTTCGTGGGTCATGCTTTTGGTGTGGTATCTAAAATCTCATTGTCAAACCCAGTGTCACGTAGATTTTGTCTGTCACATAGATCCATGTTTTCCTCTAGAAATTTTATAGAATTGCGTTTTATATTTAGGTCTATGATTCATTTGGAGTTAATTTTTCTGAAAAGTGTAAGGTCTGAATATAGATTGTTGTTTTAAAAAAATTTGGAAATCCAATTGTTTCAGTACCATTTATTGAAAAGACTATCGTTTCTCCAATGAATTGCATTTGCTCTCTTTGTCAAAGATCAGTTGACTATATTTGTATGGGTTTATTTCTGGGCTTTCTATTCTGTTCTATTGATCTAAATGTCTATTCTTTCTTTAATACTATCCTGTCTTGATTGGTGTAGATTTATAGTAAGTCTTGAAACTGAGTAATGTCAGACCCTCAACTTTGTTCTTCATGTGTTGGCTATTCTGGGTCTTTTGCCTTTCCATATAAACTTTAGACTTGGCTTGTCAATATCTACAAAATACCTTTCTGAATTTTGATTGGGATTGTGTTGAATCTATAGATAAAGTTGGGAAAAATTGGCATCCTAACAATTCTGAGTCTTGCTACCTATGGATATGAAATATCTATGCATTTATTTAGATCTTCTTTGATTTCTTTCATTAGGATTTTGTAGTTATTCTTATACAGATCGTGTACATATTTTGTTAGGTACGTATCTAAGTATTTCATTTTTTTTCATACTATTGTAAATGATACTGTTTTAAATTTCAAATTCCAATTATTCATTGTTGGTATACATAGAAGCCATTTGCTTTTGCATATTAGCCTTATATCCTGCAAACTTGCCATAATCACTTATTAGGTCCGGGAGTTTTTTTGGTTGACTTCGGGATTTTCTACATAGACAATCATGTCATCTGCAAAAATGGATAGCTTTCTTTCTTCCTTCCCAATTTGTATACCTTTTATTTCCTTTTCTTGTCTTATTGCATTAGCTGGGACTTCCAGTACAAGTGGTGAGAGGGAACATACTTGTTCCCAATCTTAGGAGAAAACATTAAATTTTTCACCATTAAGTATGATGTTAGCTATAAGGTTTTTTTTTGTAGCTTTTTTCTCTTAAATCAAGTTGAGGAAGTTTCTTTCTATTCCTGACTGGCTGAGTTTTTTTTTAATCATCAACGAATGTTGGATTTTGTCAAATGATTTTTCTACATCAATTGGTAAGATCTTCTTTAGTCTGTTGGTGGGATAGGTTACATCAATTGACTTTTAAATGTTGAACCAGCCTTGCATACCTGGAATAAATCTTACTTGGTTGTGATGGTACAATTCTTTTTATGCATTGTTGGATTCAATTTGCTTATATTTTGTTGGGGATTTTTGTATCCATGTTCATGAGAGATACTGGTCTATAGCTTTTCTTTCTTATAATGTCTTTATCCAGTTTTGGTATTAGGGTAATGCTGGCCTCACAAAATGAGTTGGGAACTGTTCATTCAGCTTCTGTTTTTCTGGAGGAGACGGTAGAGAATTATATAATTCTTTTCATAAGTGTTTGGTAGAAATTAGCACTGAAAGCACCTAAGCTGGGTGCTTTCATTTTGGAAGGATATTAATGGTTAATTTAATTTCTTTAATAGATATAGCCCTATTCATATTATCTATTTCTACTTTTGTGAGCTTTAGTAGTTCATGTTTTTCAAAGAATTTGTTTATTTCATTTAAGTTATTAAATTTGTGGGCATAGTTTTTCATAATATTCCTTTGTTAATCTTTTGATATTCATGGGATCGGTAGTGATGACTCATCTTTCATTTCTATATTGGTAATTTGTATCCTCTCTATTTTTTTTTTTTTTGTTAGCCTGGCTAGAGCTTTATCAATTTTTTTATCTTGTTATTATTTTAGTTTGTATTTCTTAATCATAAGTTAGCATACTTTAATATATTTATAAGCCACTTATATTTCAATTTTTCTGAAAATACTAAGCTTTTAAGTTTTTAAAAATTTTTTCCAGCTTTTATGAGGTATGATTGACAAATAAAAATTGTATATATTTAAGATGTACAATGTTATGTTTTGATATATGTATACATTATGAAATGATTACCACAATGAAGTTAATTAATATATCCATCACCTCACATAGTTACCATTTTTTTTTGTGGTGGTAAGAACACTTGTGATGTACTCTCTCAGCAAATATGAGGTATACAGTACATTATTATTAACTATAGTCACCACGTTGTACATTAGGTCTCCAGAACTTATTAATCTTAGAACCGAAAATTTGTACCATTTCGTTGATATTTTGCCTTTCCCCTGACTCCCCAACCTCCGGTAACCACCATTTTATTCTCTGTTACTACGAGTTTGACTGCTTTTTTTTTTCTTTTTAGATTCTATGTATAAGTGGGATCATACAGTATTTGTCTTTCTGTGTCTGGTTTATTTCACTTAGCATAATGTCCTTCAGGTTCATCCATATTGTTGCAAACGGCAGGATATCCTTTTTTTTTTAAGGGTAAATGATATTCCGTTGTGTATATGTGCCACATTTTCCTTATCCATTCTTCTGTTGATGGACACAGGTTGTTTCCATATCTCGGCTACTGCGAATAATGCTGCAGTGAACATGGGATTGTAGATATCTCTCTGAGATAGCGATTTTATTTTCTTTAAATATATACTCAGAAGTGGGATTGATGGATCATATGGTAGTTGTATTTTTAATTTTTTGAGGAACCTCCATACAATTTTTCATAATGGCTGTTCCAATTTACATTTTCACCAACAGTGTACAAGGGTTTCCTTTTCTCCACATCCTCCCCAACACTTGTCATCTTTTGGTTTTTTGGTAATAACCATCCTAACAGGTGTAAGATGATATCTCATTGTGATTTTGACTTCCATTTCCCTGATGATTAGTGATCTTGAGCATCTTTTAATATACTTTTTGGCCATTTGTATATCTTCTCTGGAAAAATGTCTATTCAGGTCCTTTGCCCATTTTTAATCAGATTATTTTTTTTCTATTGAGTTGTATGTGTTCCTCATAAGGTTTTGATATTAACCCCTTATTAGAAATACGATTTGCAAATATTTTCTCCCATTCCATAGGTTGTCTTTTCATTTTGTTAATTGTTTCCTTTGCCGTGCAGAAACTTTTTAGTTTGATGTAGTTCCACTTGTTTATTTTTTATTTTGTTGAATGTGCTTTGTTGTTAAATCCAAAAATTCATTGCGAAGACCAATGTCTGTCTATTTTCCTTTATGTTTTCTTCTAGGAATTTTGTAATTTCAGGCCTTATGTTTAAGTCTTTAATCCATTTTGAGTTGATTTTTTGTATCTGGTGTAAGTTAAGGGTCTAATTTCACTCTTTTTCATGTGGATATTCAGTTTCTTGACACATTTATTGAAGAGGCTATCCTTTCTCCATTGTGTATTCTTGGTGCCTTTGTCAAAAATTAGTTGACCATATATGTATGGGTTTATTTCTGGGCATTCTATGCTGTTCCATTGGTCTATGTGTGTGTTTTTATGCCCATACCATACTGTATTGATTACTATAGCTTTGTAATATAACTTGAAATCAGAAAGTGTGATACCTCCAGCTTTGTTCTTCTTACTCAAGATTTCTTTAGCTGTTCAGGGTCTTTGAGGTCTCATATAGATTTTAGAAATTTTTTCTGTTTCTGTGAAAAATATCATTGGAATTTTGGTAGGGATTGCATTAAATTTGTAGAGTAGACATTTTAATGATAGTAATTATTTTAATCCATGAGCATAGATATCTTTCCATTTATTTGTGTCTTCTTCAATTTATTTCATCAGTGTTTTATAGTTTTCGCTGTACAGATCTTTCACCTATTTGGTTTAATTTATTCCTAAGTATTTTATTCTTTTTGATGCAATTGTAAATGAGAATGTTTTATTTATTTTTTGGCTAGTTTGTTGTTACTGTATAGAAAAGCAGCTGATTTTGTTTGATGATTTTTGTACCTTGCAACTTTACTGAATTCATCTATTAGTTTTAACAGTTTTTTGGCAGAGTCTTTAGGGTTTTCTACACCTAAGACCATGCTATGTGCAAACAGAGGCAATTTTACTTCTTCGTTTCTGATTCGGATGCAGAGCTTTATCAATTTTATCGATCTTTTCAAAGAACCAGCTTTTGGTTTGGTTGATTTTCTCTATTTTCCTGCTTTTAATTTCACTGATTTCTGTTCTAATTATTACTTCTTTCTTTATACTTGCTTTGGGTTTAAATTGCTCTTCTTTCTCTAATTTTCTAAGGTGAAAGCTTGGAATGTTGATTTTTAGACCTTTCTTCTTTCCTAATATATGCATTCAATGCTATACATTTCCCTCTAAGCACTGCTTTCATTGCATTCCACAAATTTTGATAAGTTGTATTTTCATTTGGTTCAAAATATTTTAAAATTTCTCTTGAGATTTATTTTTTGCAGATGTGTTATTCAGAACTGTATTGTTTAATCTCCAAGTATTTTGGAATTTTCCACCTATCTTTTTGTTACTTACTTATAGTTTAATTCCACTGTTGTATGAGAATAGACATTATATGATTTCTATTCTCTTAAATTTGTTAAGGTGTGTTTTATGGTGCAGGATGTGATCTACCCTGGTGAATGTTCCATGTGAGCTTGAGAAGAAGGTGTATTCTGCTGTTGTTGGATGAAGTAGTCGATAGATGCCAATTATATCCAGTTGATTGATGGTGCTGTTGAGTTCAACCACATCCTTACTGATTTTCTGCCTGCTGGATCTATCAATTACTAAAAGAGGGGTATTGAAGTCTCCAACTATAATAGTGGATTTGTCTATTCTCCTTGCAGTCCTATTGGTTTTTGTCTCACATATTTTGGTGTGCTATTATTAGGTACATACATGTTAGGGAGTGTTAACATCCCTCTGGTTTTAATTGAGCATTTTGTACGGTTTCATTTTCTCTCCTCTCTTAGTTGAACAATTATACTTCTTTAAAAAATTTTTTTAGTGGTTTCTCTAGAGTTTGCAGTATACATTTATAACTAGTCTAAGTCCACTATCAAATAACACTATACTGCTTCATGGGTAATAAAAGTACCTTATAATAGAGTATTCCCAATTCCTCCCTCTCATCCCTTACTACATTGCTGTCATTCAGTTCACTTATCCATATACTATGATCACCTAATACATTGTTGCTATTATTACTTTGAACAAACAGTGGTCTATTAGGTAAATTAACAATAAGAAAAATAAAATATTTTATTTTAATTTCATTTTTTCCTTCTCTGACAATCTTTCTTTCCCTATGTAGATCTATATATATTTTTCTTTCCCTGAGACCTTCTTTAAACATTTCTTGCAGAGAAGGTGTACTGGTGATGAATTCTGAGGTTTTGTTTGTCTGAGAAGGTCTTTATTTCTTATTCACTTTTGAAGGATAATTTCATTGGATATAGAGTGCTAGGCTGGTGGTCTTTTTCTTTCAATGGTTTAAATATTTCCTTCCACTCTCTTCTAGCTTTCATGGCTTCTGATGAAAAGTCTTATGTAATCTTTATCCTTGTTTCTCTATAAGTAAAGTGTTTTTTTTTTTCCTCTGTTGCTTTCAAGATTTTCTCTGTCTTTGGTTTTCTACAGCATGAATAAGATATGTTTAGGGATAGAGTTTTTTAAGTATTTATCCTGCTTAGTATTCTCTGAGCTTCCTGGATCTGTGTTTTGGTGTCTTTCATTAATTTTGGAAAATTCCTGGCCATTACTACTTCAACTATTTCTTCTGCTCTGTCTCCTCTTTCTTCTCCTTCTGGTATTCCAATTACACATATGTTACACCTTTTAAAATTGTCCCACACTTATTGGATATTCTGTTCTCTTTTCTCATCCTTCCCCCCCCCCACTTTGGATTTCAGTTTGGGAAGTGTCTATTAACATGTTTTCAGTCTCACTGATTTTTCCCTTGGCCATGTCCTGTTTAGTGATGAGCCCATGAAAGATGTTCTTCATTTCTGTTAGTTTTGGTTCTTTTTAAAGACGTTTTTTTGTTTTTCAGGTGAGGAAGATTAGCCTTGACCTAATATCTGTTGCCAATCCTCCTCGTTTTGCTGAGGAAGATTGGCCCTGGGCTAACATCCATGCCCATCTTCCTCTGTTTTATGTGGGTCACCTGCCATAGCATGGCTTGATAAGCAGTGCATAGGTTCACACCCAGGATCTGAACCTGTGAACCCCGGGCCGCCAAAGTGGAGTACGTGATCTTAACCACTACACCACTGGGCTGGCCCCAAAGACTATTTTTTAGGGAAGTTTTAAGTTCACAGCAAAATTAACAGGAAGGTGCAGAGATTTCCCATATACCTCCTGCTCCCACACATGCACAGCCTCTCTCATTATAAACATCCCCCACCAGGGTGGAATATTTGTTACAACTGATGAATTTATATTGACACATCATAATTACCCAAAGTCTGTACTTTACATTAGGGTTCACTCTTGGTGTTGTACATTCTGTGGGTTTGGACAAATGTATAATGACCTGTGTCCATCATTGTCATGTCATACATACTATTTTTCACTGCCCTAAAAATCCTCTGTACACCCCTTATTCACTCCCTACCCTCTGCAATCCCTGACAACCACTGATCTTTTAATGCCTCCATAGTTTTGCCTTTTTCAGAATGTCATGTATCTGGAATCATACAGTATGTAGCCTTTTCATATTGGATTCTTTCACTCAGTAATATGCATGTAAGATTTCTCTGTGTCTTTTGTTTGGCTTGATAGCTCTTTTTTTTTTTTTTTTTTTTTTTTTTAGCACTGAATAATATTCCATTGTCTGGATGAACCACAGTTTACTTATCCAGTCACCTGCTGAAGGACATCTTGGTTGCTTCCAAGTTTCAATGATCATGAAGTTACAATGGTTTTTATTTCTTGCATTTCCTTTTGATTCTTTCTTAGAATTTCTCTCTCTCTCTGCTTACATTGTCCCTCTGTTCTTGCAAGTTGCCTACTTTTCCCATTAGAGTCTTTCACATATCAATCATAGTTATTTTAAATTCCCAGTCTGACAATTCCAAAATTTATGCCACATTTGAGTCTGGTTCTGATGATTGCTTTGTTTCTTCAGATCATATTTTTTCTTGCTTTTTATCATGCCTGTTAATTTTTTGTTGAAAGCAGAACATGATGTATCAGGTAATAGGAACTGAGGCAAATAGGTCATTAGTGTGAGGTTTTATGTTAATGTGGCTAGGAGTTGGGCTGTGTTTAATGTTTGCTGTAGCTATAGGTGTCAAAGGCTTTAATTTCTTCTGGTATTTTTGTTTTTTGTCTTAGCTGCTGTCTTTGGGTTTCCCTAGAAACTCCTTCGTAAATAGAGCCTGAGTCTCACAGCTGTTTCAGATGTAATCCACTGTTGTTATGCTGGAGCCTTATTGATGCAGTGGTAAGGTGTGGGGAGGGGAGAGGAGTTCTATAATCCCATGATTAAGTCTCAGTCTTCAGGGCCTGTGTCTCTGAGCTGTGACCTTCACAAGTGTATCTCACTTTTTGCTCCTTTAGGTGAGATAGGAAGGCTAGAGAGGGTCTGGAATTGGGTAAGTTCCTTCCCCTACCTCAGATTAGGCACTGGTAAAATCTTCTCCCTTAATAAATAGGCCTTTACTAAAGAGAACGTTCTGGGCATTATTTCAACTGGTTACTTTTTCCTCCCCTTGACAGAAACATAGGATTTTTTTCTTGACTCCTCACCATGACAATTTGGTGGGGTTCCTGGAGGTAAAACCCATGAAAGTGAAAGGTCTCCTATGACTGCGGCTCTGAAGAGTTTCTCGCTCACACTCTTTTACACTCCATCTCCAGCCATTCATCAAAATTACTGTGTAAGTTTTCCTACCAGTTTACGGCTCTACCAGCTCTTGTTCCAGGTAAGTTGATCTTGGCTATGATCTTTGTATTCACCCATCTCTCCAGATTTCAGGGTAATGGTTTGCCCTTTGAGCTTAATTCTTTAATGGGTCCAAGAAAAGTCATTGATTTTCAGTTTGTTCAGTATTGTTGTTGTTATAAGAAAGAGAGTTCCAATTTTACCTGTTGGAGATGAAACTGCAAGTCTCTAGTAGTTCCTTTAATGAGTTGGGAACTCATAGTCTTTGTATGTCTGAAAATGTCTTTTTTTCCACTCACTTTGAATGATAATTTGTCTGGGTATAAAATTCAAGATTGCCAGCTATTTTCCTTCCACACTTTGAAGTTACTACTTCCCTCTCTTCTTGCCATATATAGTTGCTGCTGAGAATTTTGCTGTCATTGTAGGTATCATCCTTTGTAAATTATCTGTCTTTTCTTCCAGTCATTTTAATATTTTATTTTTTTCCCAGATACTTTACAGGCATTCTATGGTATGTCTCTAGGTGTAGAACTATATTCATTTAATCTCTTTTTGATATAATAAATTATATCTTCTTTAATTCTGAAAAATTCTCAGTTCTAATATTTTCAAAATTTCCATTTCTATCATTATCTCTATTTCCTTTTTCTGAAGCTCCATTAGACTAATATTAGCTTCTCTATCTGTCCTCCATGTTTCTAAACTGCTCGTTTACACTTTCAAACCTGTTTTTTCTACGTTCTTAGCAAATTCTTAAGCATTGTGTTTCACTAATTCTCTTTGTGCCCATTTTAGAGTTTATCCCATTATGCTGCTTTTGTCCATGAGAAAGATGTTCCATTGAGCCAGAATCTTCCCCCAGTCCTGGTCTATTCTCTGAAGACATCCATTCAAATCTGCCTCCAAAAATCCCTTGAGATATTTGAAAACAGAGACAACAGTTCCCATTTTCTTTTTTTCTTTAGGTTAAACACCACGATTAAAAGTCATTGTGAATGTAAGTAGGTCACAGTGAATGCTACCTCTTGCAATACAGTAATGGGAAGTCTGAGAAGCAGATCAATATCTAAATTTTAATCCATAATTCTAGAAGTGTTCATTGGGAACCTGGTTTAAGTGTTGGGCACAGAGTGGGATTCTCATATAAGCAGAGAGCAGGGAACGAGTTTCCCAGTTAATTGCCTCTCTGCTTATTGTGAGTTCCTTGATTAAATAAAAGCACAGATACAAAAACCTTAAGTGAAAGGTAACTATTGGCATCTTACAAAGAGATTTCATATAAGCAGCTTGGAAATGTCCCTGGAGTACGTAAATTAATCCTATGTGACTCCTCTGGGTTTCATTCATTTATTAAACAATAATTTATTATATGTTCACTTTGTGTTAATTATCCTTCCAAGTGCAGGAGCTATACTGGACATTAAGACATGGTTTCTACTTCCAAGGAGCTTATAGTCTAGTTGAAGACACAGAGAAGCAAAGTGGCATAAAATTCAGTGTGACAAGTGCTATCAAGCGGATACCATCAGAAAGGACATGAATCAAACTAAGAGGGTAATGGACGTCTTCTTTGAGAAAGGGACACCTGGACTAAGATTTGAAGCATGAGGAGCAATCCAGTAATTTAAGGTGATGTGAGAGTATTTCCAGCAGAAGAGATAGTGCATGCAAAAGCCTCAGGGTGAAGTCAAGATGCCATTTAAAGAACAGAAAGAGATGAAGAAGACAAAATTCACCCAGGAGAGTGAAGAGAGTTGAGGCTGAAAAGCTACACAGGGGCCAGGTCCTGTAAGGTTCTGTGAGTAATGTGAAGTTGTTTGGATACTGTGGAGCCACTGAAGGGTTATAAGCTAGGGAGTGACATGAATAGATTTTATTTCTGAAATATCCCTCAGGTTGCTGTAGATGGTTGAAATGACAAAATCCTGCTAACTATGGAGATAGGGGGTGGGGTTGGATTAGGGAAGCAGAAGTAGGATTCGAGAGTGGCTTCCAGATTTCAGGCTTGGGTGACTGAATGGTTGCTGGGACCATTCATCAAGACTAGAAGCATAGAGAGAGGGATCAGATTTTGATGAGAATCACTTCATTTTTGTGGTGATGACCTATGGGACCTCCAAGTGGAGATTTGCATAGAGAGCTGGATTTATGGGTTTGGAGCTCAGGAGAACAATCTGGGCTTAAGATTTAGATTTGGAAATCATCTATTTATATAGATCTGTAATTTTCAACATTGATGGTGGTGAGATATATTTTCCTCCCATTCAAAGTTCAAGGTAGATCAGTAGTATTTTTTTTTTAATTGAAGTATACTTGACATACAATATCCTGTTCATTTCAGGTGTATATCACAGTGATTTAATATTTATATACGTTACAAAATGATCACCATGATAAGTCTAGTTACCATCTGTCACTATACAAAGTTATTACAATATTATTAATTGTGTTCCCTATGCTGTACATTATACCCCCATGACCTATTTATTTTATAAATGGAAATTTGTACCTCTTAATCCCCTTCACCTATTTCTCCCACCCCCAACCTCTCCCCTTTCTGGTAACAGCCAGTTTGTTTCTTGTATCTATAAGTCTGTTTCTGTTTTTGTTTGTTTGTTTGTTTTTTCAGATTCCACATATAAGTGAAATCATATGGTATATGTCTTTCTCTGTCTGACTTATTTCACTTAGCCTAATACCTCTAGGTCTATCCATGTGGTCACAAATGGCAAGATCTCATTCTTTTTTTTTTTTTGTGAGGAAGATCAGCCCTGAGCTAACATCCATGCCAATCCTCCTCTTTTCGCTGAGGAAGACCGGCTCTGAGCTAACATCTGTGCCCATCTTCCTTCACTTTATATGGGATGCCACCATAGCATGGCTTGACAAGCAGTGCATTGGTGTGCGCCCGGGATCTGAACCTGGGCCGCCAGCCACGGAGCACACACTTAACCTCAATGCCACAGGGCCGGCCCCCTCTCATTCTATTTTATGGCTGAGTAATATTCCATTGTGTGTGTGACTACTATGGCTGAATATTACTCAGTCATAAATATGCACACACACTCATCACATCTTCTTTATCCATTTTTCTATCAATGGACACTTAGGTTGCTTCCATACCTTGGCTATTGTAAATAATACCGCAATGAACCCAGGGGTACATATATCTCTTTGAGTTAGTGTTTTTGTTTTCTTTGGATAAATACCCAGAAGTAGACTTGCTGGATCATTGGTAGTTCTATTTTTCATTTTTCTTTTTCCTTTTTTTTTTTGTGTAAGATCGGCCCTGTTCTAACATCTGCCAATCCTCCTCTGTTTGCTGAGGAAGAGTGGCCCTGGGCTAACATCCATGCCCATCTTCCTCCACTTTATATGGGACGCCGCCACAGCATGGCTTGACAAGTGGTGCGGCGGTGCGTGCCCAGGATCTGAACCGGCGAACCCGGGGCGCCCGCAGCGGAGCGCGTGCACTTAACTGCTTGCGCCACCGGGCCGGCCCCCATCTATTTTTAATTTTTTGAGGAACTCCCATACTGTTTTCCATAGTGGCTGTACCAATTTACATTCCCACTAACAGTGCACAAGGGTTCCCTTTTCTCCATGTCCTTGCCGACACTTGTGATTTTTTCTCTCTTCGATAACAGTTATTCTGACAGATGTGAGGTAGTATATCGTTGTAGTGTTGGTTTTTATTTCCCTGATTAGTGATGTTGAGCATCTTTTCATGTGCCTGTTGGCCATCTGTATATCTTCTTTGGAAAAATGTCTATTCAGGTCCTCTGCCCATTTTTCAATTGGGTTGTTTGTTTTTTTGTTATTAAGTTGTTGTAAGTATTTTAGATATTTTGAACACTAACCCCTTACTGGACGTATGATTTGCAAATATCTTCTCCTTTTCAGTAGGCTGCCTTTTTGTTTTGTGGATGGTTTCCTTCACTGTGCAACGGTTTTTTTAGTTCGATATAGTCTTATTTGTTTATTTTTGCTTTTGTTGCTCTTGCCTTTGGAGTCAGATCTTAAAAAACATCCCTAAAGGGGGCCGGCCCCGTGGCGTAGCGGTTAAGTGCGCGCGCTCCGCTGCTGGTGGCCCAGGTTCGGATCCCGGGTGCGCACTGACGCACTGCTTGTCAGGCCATGCTGTGGCGGCATCCCACATAAAGTGGAGGAAGATGGGCACGGATGTTAGCTCAGGGCCAGTCTTCCTCAGCAAAAAGAGGAGGATTGGCGTGGATGTTAGCTCAGGGCTGATCTTCCTCAAAAAAAAAAAAAAATCCCTAAAACCTATGTCAAGGAGCTGACTGCCTATGTTTTCTGCTAGGAGTTTTATGGTTCCAGATCTTACATTGAAGTCTTTAATCTATTTTGAATTTATATTTGAATATGGTGTAAGATAACTAGGTTTTTTACCTAGCTGTCCAGTTTTCCCAACACCATTTATTAAAGAGACTGTCTTTTCCCCGTTGTGTATTCTTGCCTGTTGGTGGTGGGATATTTATCAGAACTTCTTGGGAGAATCTTTCAAAATTACCACTGCTCATCTCAGAGTCTGATATTTACTTCGATGCCCCTCAGGAGATATTTTTCTCTCCCTCTTCCCCAATTCTCAGTTTAAAGGTATTATCCTGTAAAGCCACTGCTCCTGAGGGGTCCTCAGCTGTGTCAGGGCAGGAGAAAAGTGGTTGAGATGGTGACAGGGGATGTGATTGTCCAGGCAGAGTGTACAGAGTGAGAAGAGTACCCACGGCCACACTCTGAAGACCCCACAATTTTCAGATTCCCATACAACATTTAGTGGTACTCTGATTACATAAAGTGGGGGCCAGATGTAGCCTCAGGGACCATACAGCAGGGGTTATTTGCAGTCCATCCCTGCAGGGCTACAGAGGATCAGACTCAGCTCTTACAGACTTGGAGCTAATTCTGACCAAAGAAAGGAGGAATAAGTGGCCAGACCCCACCAGCAAGTGAGTCTGGATTTAGTTTTGCTCCCATTGACTTCTGCTCCAAACATTTATTGGTTCACTCTCTGTGGTAGATTGATTACAACAATAGCCCCAATTAATGGTCTCTCTGTATCCAAATCATTTGTCCTGTGACTTTGTAGTCCCCTTCTATTCTTTATTTTGTGTGTGTGAGGAAGATTAGCCCTGAGCTAACATCCATGCTAATCCTCCCCTTTTTGCTGAGGAGGACCGGCCCTGAGCTAACATCTATTGCCAATCCCCCTCCTTTTTCTCCCCAAAGCCCCAGTAGATAGTTGTATGTCATAGTTGCACATCCTTCTAGTTGCTGTATGTGGGATGCCGCCGCAGCATGGGCAGACAAGTGGTGCACTTAACTGCTAAGCCACGGGGCTGGCCACTCCCCTTCTATTTTGACTTGCTAAGGCCAATGTGATGTTTGCAAATGTGATACAGGTAGAGGCTGGAAAAGTGTTTATAGGTTTTCCACATCTTCTATTGCACCTCTGATTTCCCTTTGAGAACCAGACTAGCTCTCTCTTGGAGAGAGACTAGCTTTATCCAAGACTAACTTTCTCTTCACTTGGTCTCTCTTGTCTCTCTTTTCTTGACCCCTGCTGCTGACATGAGAAGATGCTTGGGCTACCCTGCTGGAGGAATGTGAGAGCTGCATGAAGGAGAGCTGTGTTCTTCCAGATGGGGCCATCCTAGACCATCCAGCCTCAGCTCATTGCCAATTCACAGTAGTTGCATGAGCAAGCCCAGCCAAGATCAGTCAGTCCTGGCCCAGATTGGCAGAAAGTAAACTCCAATTGACAAAAAGCCTAGCTGACATACAGACTTATGAGTAATAATAAATGGTTGTTGTTTTAAGCTACTAAGTTTTGGGATGCTTTGTTACACAGCAAGAGCTAACTGATTCGGAAATAGTAGCTAACAATGCTCAGTCATTCAACAAACCTTTGTGGAATACCTACTTTTTTCTTGTGGGCTTGTGGAAAGTTCTGCAAGGCCTTTTCCTATCTGCCACCATGCTCATTCTGTTGGTGTGACCAAGATTCTACCTCTGTGTCCTTGCCTAGAGCTTTATATCCCTACTGGGATATGAGCCGCCCTAACATCCCACTGGCTTGGTTGGCCTCTGACCCCTGCTAAGTTCTTTTCAGCCCCCTTACTTGCTGTGTTCCTTCTTTGAATGGATGAATCACTTACAATCACTACACCTTATCTAGAGCATCTCTTATCACGTAGCTGTCTACTGCTTCCCCAACCTGGTCACGTTGGACCTGCAGGGGTATAGACACTGACCTGAAGTACACACCTGCTCATTGTCCTCCTTTGGACACTGCATTGACAGCTGGATGAAGAAATGTCCTCTGTAAGGGTTTTCTCCCTGTGTTAGTTTGCCAGGGCTGCCATAACAAAGTGCCACAGACTGGGTGGCTTAAACAACAGAAGTTAATTTTCTCACAATTTGGAAGGGCAGAAGTCCAAGATCAAGGTTGGTTTCTTCTGAGGCTCTCTCCTCAGCTTATAGATGGCTGTCTTCTCCCTGTGTCTTCACATGGTCTTCTCGCAGGACGTGTCTGTGTCCAAATTTTCTCTTCTTATAAGGACACCAAACATACCGGATTTGGGCCCACCCTAATGACCTCATTTTAACTTAGTTACCTCTTTAAAGACCCATCTCCTAATACAGTCACATTTTGAAGTACTGGGGGTTAGGACTTCAACATATGAATTTTGAGGGGACACAGTTCTCGCCATAACACCCGTCATGCTCAAATCTAGCTTTTTTTGTCTCCCTCTGGCCTATGTGTCTGAGGTCTGAGCTGGCTGGGCCTTCAAGCCACCTGAGCTGTGACAGAGGAGGTCACATGCATATTGTCCCCCACATAGAGTCTCTTGGTCATTGTAATTTTGAGGTGATAATGCCCAGTTTTCTTCCCTTCACATCATTTGTATCTAATTAACTGTCATGCTTGTTAGCAACAGTAGTTTTGATCAGAGTAGCTGAAGGCTCAAGTGATACCACTTGCTTGCTGAAATGAAAAGGCATGAGAATGACGTAAAATGCCAAGGCCAAGTCCACAGAGGCGCTTCCCATGGGTGCCTTGTCCTGAACACAGTAGCAGCTTTTCCCGCAGCCAGCCTGTTAGAAGGCCATGACCCAGGTGGTGTGGGCTTGGAGGAGGTGCTTCAGGGGCAGCAGTGCCCACGTCAGTCCCTGAGGAGCCACAGGGCTCTCTGGTGAGAGGAAGCCAATACCCAGGAGGCAGCGTGGTATCACAGAAAGGACTTTGGAGTGAGGCAGAACTACGTTTGATCCTGACTCCACCATTTGCTGGTTATGACCTTGGGCAAGCCATTTAACCTCTCTGGACCTCAGTTGCCTTATCTGTAAGACAGGGAGAGTACTCCCTACCTCCCAGAGCTGTCGTAAGGGCTGGCCATGCCAAGCACTGTGCCCGGCCCCCATCAGGTACCCGTATATGAACCCACTGAAAGGGGAATGACCCCACGCTGGGAAGATAAGAAGGGCCTGTCTGAAACTTTTTGGTGATATTGACATCACATGGAGCGGTTGGATAACACGAGTCTGAAAGCCTGTCCAGAATTTTCTCTTTCCTTAAGCTCCCTGCTATGTGTATGTGCTCGTGTGCACACTTGCACACACTCATGGATACACAAGATGCATACTGAACAAGTAAGCACCATCCACAGGTCTGTGGACACACACAGATGACTACATAGAGCACACGCATCCGTGCACATAGGAACTTTTACAGCCCCAGGCTGTCCATCTACTATAGATAGACACACATACACAAGTGTGCACACACAAACACACACACTCCCAGTTCACAATGGCTGTTTCCCTCCATAAAATGAGGCCCTGAATTCATCACAACATGGTCTCTAATACCTATCTAAATATTGGAGACCATATATTCTCTCCCCCTCAATATATCTAAAATTAAATACTAAGAGAGGGAAAATCCAAGTGGAGAATAGGAAGCCCTGTGTACAGATTGCAATCACCACCCAATGTTGCTGGTGGAGAGAAATGGATGTTGAGCATTGCATGTTAAAAATTGTGTTGAATTAGATAAGAAAATCCCGTGTAGACTTTGTTAATGATTCATAATCAGCTAATAAGCTCATCTTGAGGAGAATAATGATCCGCGGACCTGTTGGCTCGTTTATCACTGTGTTTTACAACATTGGCAAAGAAACTAATTAAATCCCCGCATCATTACAGAGAATCCCTTTTAATAGAGATACAATGATGCACTAGAGGCTACAGATTACACTGCAAATTGTACCAAGAGATTTTGGACAGCGGGTTTTAATTAACATGTGAGCCAGAAGCAGCTCGCTTAAATAATAACCAGCACTGGAACCATCTGCAAGGAGGACCCAGGCAGTGGGAGGAGGCAGGGACTGAGGCCTGGGAAGCGAGGAGAGCCTGGGCTGGGGCTGGGCCTGGGGTGTGTTTTGCAGTGGGGGCTGCAACTGCAGAGGATAGAGGAGAAACTGAGATGGGGCTTGAGTCCAGAAAGGGAGGGGGGAGAACAAGCTGGGACATGTCAAGGTCAAACATCAGACCAGGTGAAGGAATGCAGCGTTGATGGGGAAGCTGGAAACCGGGGTCCACACTGATGATGGCCGCAGACCCGGGTGAGCTCTAGGCAAGCCCCCCATTTTCCATTTGGCAAAAAAAACCAGACAGACCATTCTATGAATAAGCATACCCCACGGACCCCTGTCTGGTGTGGATTCCACCTCTTGGCAGTCAGTTCAGCAAGTTGCTAAAACCTGTAAGGCAGGCAGGGTGGGTGCCCGAGAGGGATCCAATGCTCTAGCCTCTGCTTGGGAGCCGGAGATGTTCCCACAGCCAACAAGCCTCAGGTAACTGGAGTTCCAGGCTGTTCCTACTTATCTTCTGTAGTCTGGCTGTCAAAGAAAAACTTCAGCCAGTAGGGCAGCAGACAGACAGAAGGCCAAGTGAGCAAGAAGGCAGATGAGTGAAGGGTAAAGCAGGACGTTTTGCTTGGCCATGACTCGCATGTGCGTTCTTGGAAGTGAGTTCTTGGCAAACACAGGGAGAACTTTCTTCCTTTAAGGCAAATGCTCATACCCCTGGGAGGCCTCATCTGCTCTCCTGCAGAGGCTGTTCCTGCTGAGCTAGACTTCCTGAGGGCTCAGGCCTACGTGGGGCTGCCCGGGTCACACAGCAACCGCTTGGCCTTAGCTCGAGCAGTTCGTCATCAATTTTCCTTGGCAGTCCCCAAATCTGAGTACATTTCTGTTCCCTCCTCAGGATCCAGACTTTCCTTCCCAGGCTGAGGCTCCATGCCAAGGTGGCCTGTGCCACAGGCAGCATCACAGTCTTCAAAGAGGCTTTTCTGACAGTTGTGGGGAAGATCAAGTGTCTGTGCAGGCAAGACACGGAAAAGAATTCTCCCCAGGTTCACGTCCCTCTCTCGGGGAAAATAAACTGAAGGCTTCCTCCACTGAGGCTTGTATATTATTATTTTTTTAAGATCAGCAGCAAAGTGATTCATAAAACCTTGGAAACAGATTTTGTGTAAAGCCTCAAAGAACAATAGCTCATTGTGTATTGAGCCTCCCACCTGATATTCTGCCAAAGGCGTGATGCAGGCTTCTTTGAGATGGAGCTGCACCCAGCAGTCATTTCCCAGCCTGCAGTTCTCCTGGGGTTCCATGGCAACACTGCGAAGATCAGCCCAGCATCCTTCCAGCATCCCAGGCAGCACTCACCTTTGTACCCAGGCCCCAGGACTACCCCAGAGCTGGGGCGCTATTCATATAGTGGGAGCACTGCCAACACCATGCACACAGGCTTCCAAAGCTAAACTCACCCCAACACACACACACACACGTACACGTTAGCTCCTCTCACCCTCTTTCCGCCGTTGAGGCTGAGAGTACTGAGCCACTGGGCCCTCCTCCTCTCGCCTTAGCCCTGCTGAGGTCAGTGATCATATGTCCCACACCCTTTGCCTCTTCTCCATCTCCTCACCTGCAGTTGGGTCTTTAGCCCTTGGTTACAGAGGAAGCAGAAGTCAGATGCTGTGTAGTTCAACCTCCCCATTTATAGACGAGGAGAGGGAGGTGCACGTCAGAGAAGGAAGTGACTGTTATCACGAACGTCAGAGTGGGGAGCAGGACCAAGCCCTTCCCAGGCAGGTATTGTTCCATTGTGCAAAAAGTGGTCTCTTGTCGCCCTTTCAGCTGCCTCCTTGGGACTTCTCAAGGGAACCAGCACAATTGCTTCCTATCTGGTCTCTGCCTCCCAGCCAATTCTCTTCAGCAGATCCTTGGGCTCCTGCCATGATCCTGTCACCCCCAGCTCTGAAGCTGTCACATTCTCCAGCATCACTTATGTATGAAGTCAGGTCTGAAGACTTCAGATCTGGAAGGGACTTTCAAGGTTAGCTGGTCCAACCCACTCATTTTGATAGACAAGGAAATTGAGGCTCTGGGAGCTTGAGGGGGGTGAATGGAGGGACTTGACCAGTGGTCTGACTCTTGGGAAGACCAACAAATGCTGAGTCCCAGAAACAGGATTTATTACAGGTTTATTCCAAAAGCTGCTATTGGCTTTGATCAACAGAGGCGGGGAAGGTGGCTGCTTATTAAGCTGAACCCAAACCTGGTGCAGCAGCGGGAAAGAGGCCGAGCCAAGTTTATTCGTTGCGGCGTCTGCAGATCAGCATCTCCCTCCCTTCTCCCTAACAGGGCCCAGGGCTGACCAGCAATTCTAGGCAACCAGAGCCTCACCTTGCAGAGCGGGCAGGAAGCTGGTGGCAGCGTGGACTCCGGAGTTGGCCAGACCTGGATTTGAATCCCAACTCCACCCCTTGACTCAGCACCAGTATAGCCGCTATCGTCAGGGGTATGCTGGAGGTGGCTCATGAACGGTGCTTGCTACATTTTAGGAATTTTGTGAACCAGTCGTTAAACACAGCCATCATTAAAGATTAAATTATACAAACTTATGATTAAATAAATTATGTTTAAAACAAAGGCAATAAACACTAAAAACACCATCATTTTCTAATTATTTTATTATCATCTCTACTCTAGAGATCAGTCCAGAGGCTGTTTATGTCTGTTGCATCCGTATGGAGGAAGTACTCTACAATGGTGTGTTACCCACGTCTCTTTCCAACTACATGTTCAAGGACGTCACATTAGTAGCTTGAAATTGGCGGTGTTGGAGTACTGACGTCATGGAAATGAGCAAACACTAGGAATCTCGGGCTGCTTCTTCTTCTTTGAGCTGGTTATTTAACATTTACCAGCATATCCCTAATTGTATTTGACCCTCCCAAGAACCCTATGAGGTAGGGATTCTTATTCTACAGAGGAGGACGCTGAGGCTTAGAGAATAACATGACATCGCCAAGGTGGCACAGGTGGTGGGTCTTAGAATCAGGAACTGAACTCACCCACGTCTTATGGGTCCAAGTCAAGTGCTTTTATTAAAATTTTAACTTTTACGTTTAGCAGTGAGGGATTGCAATGCTGCTCCCGTCCAGGACACGGTGGGCAGGAGGCCCTCATCCGAGTGACTGTGATGCAGAGACCGTGGTGTGGCCGCAGTTGTGGCACAGGTCGCTGTAGTTCCGAGAGTAGTGGCAGAGGCAGAATCTCGAGGAACTTGTGTGTGCTGCAGGAGCGGCGATCACCGTGGAGAGAAGAGGGACCTGGGTTGAAAGCCCAGCTCTTCATTCTTTCTCAGCAGATGCTTGAATAACCAGCTAGAGCCTTGGGTTTCTCATCTCTGCCATAGGGATAATACCACCTCACACAGTTGGTTTGAGAATTAAATAAGTGAACATTCCTTTCTCTCTCCTTCTCTCCTCCTTCCTCCCTCTCTCTCTCCTTCCATCCTTTCTTCCTTGAAACCAAAATTCTCTATTGTCATCAGGCCGACAGCAGCCTGGGCATACTGACGTGGCACAGGCTGCTTCCCTCTGGAGTGCCATCTTTGGTTTCTGTGCCAACCATTGGTCCACATTCTTCCCCATGGTGGGAGCAACTTGGAGCTTCCTGTCAGGTGATGGGATTCTGTGGTGCTGCAGGGGGCTTCAGGAGGCTTCAAAGCCAGAGGGGAGAGAAGGTAGTAAAAGCCATCAGAAGCTGAAGTCTAGGAAGCCAAAAGCACCCACACCACCCTACCCACCTTCAATCCTCTGCCTCGCTGCACCCCTGCCAGCTTCACAGAGGCCATCAGTGTACCCATGACGTCTGACGCCATCCTGAGGCACCACCATGGCTGCCACCACAATGCCCAGTGCACCAGATGAGGCATTCTAGAGCTTCTGCTATGTCCAGAGTTTGGCCATTGGGGACCCACACTCATCATGATGTGGCTGAAGACCTCCTTCCATGTCCCCCGTTCCCTTCCAGGTCCCTAGTCATCAACGGCATTGTATCCAATCCCACGCCCGTCTTCTCTCCTCCCATCTAGGAGGCAGAACTTCCTTTCCGCTCTTCTGTCCAGTCCAATCCTGAATGCGTGTTCTGCATCTAGCCCCGCAGGTCCCCATCCATCCTGCTCTGCCAGTCACCTCTTCCCTGTCTCAAAGCTCCAACCTCATGCTTCCTCTTTCTCTCTCCTGGATAGTTCTTCTTGGATTATGAACAAACTGAACATTTTTTAATCTAAAAATAAAACTTCCTAACCTCAACCCAGTGATTATTTATCCTCCTTGCCTTTTTTCTCCTCTTTTAAGAGCCAGATTCTTGGAAGGGTGGGCCCCGTCTCCACTTCCTCACCTTCCTCTCAGTGCTCTCCCCAGCACAGTCATCTTCCCTCCCACGGAAACCAATCTCGTTACGGCCCCCGTGACGCTTTATCTGAATCTACTGGTTATTTTCAACCTCTTCAGGACCTCTCTGAGCGACTTGACACCTGGCTACCCTCTCCTGCCTCATGTTCAATGTCCCTGGATCTCCTCTTGTCTGTCCCACTGGTCCTCCCCAGGAGGTCCTCCTCTTCCTCAGCCCTTCCTACCCCTTCACTGCTGGTGATCCTCAAGACACTGTCGTCAGCTCTCCTCTGTTTGCACTATCACCACTCTCCCTGAACACCCTCATCCCCCAGCCTCCGTGGCCTCAACCACCATTGGTGCTCTGTTGACTCAACAACCCAGGTTTCTCTCCTGAGCTTCAGACCTGTAGACAACCTTCCAGCACGGCTCCTCAGTGACACTCAGCAGCTCAAACCCAATAGGTCTGAAAAGTCATCGTTTTCCCCTTGAGTCCCCACTTCCTTCTGCGTTATGCTCAGTACATCATCCCACCCACATAAGAAACCTGGTGTTGTCCCAAGTTCTTCCTCCTTTTCTCATCCAACAGACCACCCACTTCTACTGACTCTACCTCTTAAAAATCCCTCAAGTGTATCTACTTCTCTCCATCACCACTGCAGCCCCTCTTGTTTCCCAGTTAGAGTCTTCCAGCAGTCTCGTGTCTAATGTCAAATCTCACTCTATCATCGACCTTTCCTACTACTGCCTGATCACAATGCAGATCTGAGCTGCAGGAAATTCTTCAATGACCTGTCTGCTGCTTTCAGGGTCAACTCCAGACTCCTTATGGAATACAAGGCTCATACGATTTCACCCCCGCATACCTCCTCACCCTTGTCCCTAACCCTTCAGACCTCTGGTTCTAATTGTGCTAAAAACGTGCAGTCCTCTGAACACAGCATGTTACCCTCACCCTAGACTGTAAGCTCCGTACAGACAGGGATTTGAGGCTCTTTTGTTCATTGTGGTATCTCCAGCCCCTGGAACAGTGCCTCGTGGAGAGACAGCGAGTGAATAAATGAATGCCTACCTTCTTGTCTTTTCTTCTGGAGATACAGTTACTTTTGCCACTTACTTTTACCCATTCCATAAGACTCAGCTCAGACATCCTCTCCTCCAAAGCCTTCCCTGACCCCACTGGGCTGGGTTGGTGGCCCGCCCTCTCCTCCCATAGTGCCCTTTCCTTTCATGACCACAGCACTCACATTGTATTGTTTGCTACTTTTCTTCAGCGCTATGTCTTGTCTGTCTGTTATCTCTCTGCCAAGCACAGAACTTGGCACCCAGTAGGTACTTGCTCCATAAATGCTCGTTGAGTGAATAAAGTGCTAGATGAGGGCTGACCCACCCAGAGTCCGCTTCTCCTCATGCCCACCCATTCCCCCCACCCTTTTCCTCAGTGACCACAACTCCCAGCTCAGGCTTCCTCCCCAGTGCCTCCACCATGGGTTTTTGTGGCCTTATCATCCTACAGGAACTTTTCAGAGCCAAAGGGCTTTGAACTCTGGCTTGAAGCAGCTAAGGACGTCACTATCCAAAGATCCCTCTCCAGGGGGCTAGGACAGTTCCTGAGATTTGGTCAATGGTTTTGGGTCTCTCTGGTGCCTGCCTCAGAGGATCCAATTTGGAGCCCATCTCCTTAAGGAAGGGACCCACAAAATTCAGACAAAGAAAAGGTCAAAGTCAGTCTATTCCTACAGGCTGGAATCTGGGAGTACATCTGTTCTAAAAAGGTCTCAGGGTCGTGGTCATGGAAACTCAGGTGGGAATCCTACCATACCTTGGAGGAAGGCTGTGACTTGGGGGCACAAGGGAGCCAAGAATTCACCCCAAGAACACCAGATGTTGGGTTTAGTGAGGCAGCACAACTAACTCCGACTCTGTCTGCTACAGGGAAGGAAAAGGCTGCTTATGGCCTCCCTTCCCTGATCAGAATGGTCTCAGGGAAAGAGAAGAACTCAGCTCTGGAGAAGGACCAGTTGTTAGTCACTGAGCCAGTTGGGGTCAGTCCTGAAATTCCACTGACCCCCAAATTCCCTTGAACTTCTCTTCATCCTCAACAGGCTCTTCACTCCCTTACTTCCCTTGATTTTCTTCATCCACCCTCCTCATCTAGACTCCCAACCTTGACCCCATGTTGAGCTTTTCCGTCAACAGACTCATAACCTCCAAGCATCCTTTATGCCCATGACTGCCCATGGTTCCCTGCTAATCCTGAACTCTGGGAAAACCATTCTGCTGGTTCTTTTCCTCAGGCAGCCTTGCTGATTGAGTCTCCTGAAGATGGTCGCTGGGAGGCCAGAGTGGGACCCTCTCCATTCCTTTTATTCGGAATGACCTCTGGTAGAGAACCCTTGTGTGGCTCCTCCAAATCTTCTCTACTCTCCTCCAGGCACTAGGCTGACATGAGTGAGATCTCTTGGTCTCCTGAGAGAACAAAACGAGGAGAGACTGAAGCTTCATTTGTTTCTCTCTTTTCCACTTCAAAAAATTCTGGGGGGCCTTCATTGCTCCCCCTTTGCTATTGGAGGTAGGGTCTCACTCTTGTTCTGAGGCCAATTCTTCCTCCTCTTTCTGTTATTCTGTTCTAACTCCACTCCTAATACCTCTGAGACCTTAATCCATCAGTCACTTCCCCTTTCTTGCATTTCCAATCTTTCTCTTTTGGTTGACATCTTCCTAGAAACTTATAAACTTGCTCAGGTCCTCCTGACCCCCCTGAGTGACTGCTCTCTCTCTCTCCATCATTCAACTTGTCACTGCTGCCACTTCCTCACCACCCACTCCTTTCTTCATCCCTGTGCAATCTGGCTTCCACCCCCACTTCTCTATGGAAACTGCTCTTCTAATTTCTCGAGCAGCATCCTCATCACCAAATTGAATGTGTTCATGGCCCATAGGAAACACCGAGGAAGGTGAGGCCTCCCTCCCAGGATTGGCCAGGGCCCTGGAAAAATTCAAGGTTGGTGAGAGAGCGTGTCCGGTAGTAGAGTCACTTACAGGTAGGTTGGTCTTCAAATAGCTGTTCCTCTGTGCCTTACGCCCAGTGATCTTTGTGTGACCCCATTGGGTCAACAAACAAAGGTCCTTTCTCAGTTGCATCCCCCCAATCCACCCATCACACCAGTTCACTTTTCTCTAGGCTTAACATCCCCAGTTCCTTAACAACCCCATAACCTGCTCCTCTTATGCAACAGTCCACAGGATCCTCCCCATTCTTACCAGCCTCCTCTCATGGGAGATTTGATTCCTCAGCCAAGGTGATCCCTGCCTTTTCCGTGAAGAACTAGTCAAAAGCAGCCTCATCTACTAAAAAGAACAAGGTATTCTTAAGCCATCTGGCGTATTGACTCTGATCAGAAGTACATAGCAGTAGGTCCAGAAAGTATGGGGTCTTGGTGTAGAGAGATTATCTTTGAATGAGTTTTTATGCAATTGAAAGTAATATGCTTATACTTCTTTAAAAGCGTTCTGTAAATTTAGGTGTTCTTTCATGTTATTCACCTACTTAGTGAGATATTGCTGTATTTTTATCTTCAGTGGGTACTTGATAAATGCTGAATAAAAGGATAAATGCGTGAACGAGTGAATATGTATTGCAAATATCAGGATTTTCTTCATATGTTTATCGTTAAGCTATTCTCCCTTGTTAATGCTAAGATTATCTGGTTACTATTAACCTAGGCTAGGGCCAAGCTTTGGTTGTAACACATATGAAGACATGTCCTTGATGAATAAAAAAGTTTAACTAAATCCAAGAATGCCCTGTTTCCGGTTCCTGGAACGGTCACCACTTTGTGGACTGTACTTCTCTGGCAGGACAATGACCTCCAGCCCTGCTCTACAAACCTGGCGTGGGGCGGAGGCGGGAGGCAGATCTGTAGAGACATATCCTGCCTGGAGATTCTTCAACACTTCCTCCTGCCAAAGAGTGTCGCGAGGGAAGCCACAGTGCTGGCTGGCGTGCTGGGCTGTTGTCCATCAGAATGACCAGCCTCCTGTGGAATCCCGCTGCCTTCCTCCCATTGATTTGGCTGGGATCTTTATTGTCTGCTCAAATGTAATTAAAGAGTCCTCTGATGGTGCCAATTAAAGACTCGGAGGGACGGGAGCGGGCGCTCACGGCATCACATGGTGCGGCGCGGTGAAGCTGTAAACATCCATTAGCCATTACAGTTCTCATTAGTCCTTGAAAAACAACTCATTAGTGTCCATAGAACTGACAGGTAAATACAGCTAATGGGCTAAATCTATCAATAAATTCATTGTGTGCAAAATCAGGGTTTCTGTCATTGTGCTGCTCGCGGTGACTAATCAGAAGGTTAAATACTCCTCCTGCAAAAATATATATAAGTTGCAAAGCACTTAGCCTGATAGACTGTGAAAAAATGGCATGTGAGAAACTAATGAAGACATCAAAGGCTTTATTTATACGTAGGGTGGGTTCATTTCAAGTTCAGGTTGCTATGAACTGTCACAGCTGTTTAGCTGAGACTAAATTTTAGAAAGCATATTGATTTGTTTTAATTTAAACGGGGCAGTTTACAAAAGCTGCTTGAATCTGAAGTTATTCCAGAAATGATTGCTCAGTGCGTGGTGGTGGGGAGGTGTCTCAGCATGCTTCTGCTGCCCACTCCCCCCAACAGGGCATCTCCACAGAGGCTGCTCATCCTCCAGCTGTTGGGGATCCCAGCAACAGAGGATGGCAAGGTTGGAACGGGCTCACCTAGCCCTTCCTGTGCCTAGATGAGGGCCTGGCCCATAGAGCAGCTCAATAAATCATTGTCAACTGAATTGCATCAGAGAACACGGGCTGGAATGGACCTGGGAGAAGATCTGAACAGATCTTTTCAGTTGTCAGAAAGACACTAAGGCCCAGAGACACCAATCCAACTGGAAAATGAGCTGAGAAGATGAAAGGCAATTCATAGGAAACAAAAAAAAAAAGACACTCAGACTCACTAATAATCGGGATATACAAAATAAAACAATAGGATACCCTTTCATTCATCAGTCTGGCAAAAATGTAAAGTGTTGGAGAGGATCTGGGAAAATGGGAAGCTCAATGTCAACTGTATCTAGGGAAATTGAAAACACATGCACTCTGTCAATGAGCAGTCCTACTCCTGTGTCTGATCTGGAGAAACCCAGGTGTGCACAAAGATGTGATACAGATGTTCATTCATTCAACAAATGTTGATTATGCACCTACTATACTAGGGATAGAACAGTAAATGAAACACACAATAGCCCCTTTCTTCATACAGCTTACATTCTATTTGGGGAGAGACAGGTAATAATCAAGAAATGAATAAATAAGTTAAAGCATATGTCAGATGGTGATAAATGCTGTGGAGGAAAGTGAAGCCAGTAAGGTGGAAAGGGGGCCCTGGGAAAGGGGCTACAATTCTGTGTAGGGCAATTAGGGAAGGCCTCTCTGATGGGGAGACATTTGGGCAGAGGAAGCATGTGGATGTGTGGGGAGGGGGAGTATTTTGGGCAGAAGGACTCGCCAGGGCGAAGGCCCTGAGGTGGGAGTGGGCGTGATGAGTTTGAGGTCAGTGTGTCTGGAGCAGGGAGAGTGGGGTGAGGGTGGTAAGAGATGAAATTGGAGAGGTAGCCGGGTCCCAGCTCACCTAGAGCCCTGCCAGTCACTGTAAGGATTTTAGCTTTTACTCTGTGTGAGATGGGAAGCCATTGGAGAGTTTTGAGCAGAGAAACAAAGTGATCTCACATTGTTTTAAAAAGATCGCTCCAGCTGCTGTGGCTGTGTTGAAAATAGACTAGGAAGAGGGCAAGGTGAAGGGACTGGTACGATAATTCAGGTGAGGGGTGATGTGGCTTGGACAAAGTGGTGGTGGTGGTGGATGTGTCCAGAGTCAATGCTGGACGTGTATTGAGGGTGACAGGATTGGCTGAGGATTGAGTATGGAGAATGAGAACAAAACGAGAGTCCAGGTTGACTCCGTGGTTTTTGGCCTAAGTACCTGGAAGAATGGAACTGCATTTTTGAAGGTGGAGGAAGACTGGATGTAACAGGATCTGGGGTGTGTGTGGTGTGTGTGGTGTGTGGTGTGTGGTGTGTGATGTGTGTGTGTGTGCGTGTTACATTTAATAAGCCTATTAGACAATGGAAGTGAAGGTGTTAAGAAGGCAGGTGGACTTTATAAGGCTGGAGATGAGGGGAGAGATTAAGTGGGCGGTAGACACTTGGGAGTGAGCAGCAAGTAGATAGTACTTAGAGCAGTGGGAGCAGATGAATCGTCCAGGGAACCAGCGTAGGTAGTGAAGAGAAGTCTAAGGAGGGAGTCCTGGGACTCGCCATTGTTTGGAGCACAAGGAGATACAGGCAAATCAGAGAAGGAGACTGAGAAGAAACGGCCCTTCTTAGAAAGAGGGCCAAGCAAGAGGGAAGTGAACAGAGTTTTCAGGGAGGAGGTAACGATCCGATACGTCAAATGGCACCAATGATAAGGAGGACAAGAGAACAAGAGAGCTGTTGGATTCACCCGCACGGGGGTCACTGGCAAGCTTGCCAGGTGTTTTGTGGAGTGGTGGGCAAGAACCTGGTGGGAGTGGGCTCAAGGGAGAACAAGGAGGAGAAAATGTGGAAGCGCTGAGTAAAAGCAACTTTGTGAGGAGTTTTGCTGTTAAGGGGGGCAGAGAAATGGAACGGTAGCTGTAACAGGATGTAGAGAGACAAAGAGGGTTTTTTAAATTACTATTTTTTCTTAAGATGAGAGAAATTGCAATGTATTTGTTGGCTGGTGGGAACAATCCAGTAGAGAGGAAAAGATCTGATGGTGCAGGAGAGTGAAAGCATAATTACTGAATTATTTGTCACAGCAAAAAATTAGAAACAGCCTAAAATGTCCATCAAGAGAAGAATAGATAAATAAAATATGTTATACTCAAAATGATGAGAGACTCTACAGCTGACTCATTGCCTGGAGGAACAAATTTCAATAGCAAGAAGGGGCCTCCGTGGTGCACTTGCTTCAGGATGCTTGTGCTAAGTGCGCTTGTACTATAGACCTTAACTCGGATCACGCAAGTCCCTCCCTACTGTCCCCAAGTACCTTCACATGTTCCAGTGAGAACATGGCTGTGTCTGAGGCTATCTTGGGAGATCTTCCTTCTGTTTGCCTTGGTCAGAAGAATCCTGCTTGATGACGATGATGATGATAAAAATAAAGTTGAAATAGCAGCTACTAATTATGGAGTGTTTGATCAACCCCTGGCCTGCATGGAGCTTACGTTCTAGATGGACATTAAATAACCAATTCTGACAATTTTTAGTTTCAGTTATGATGAATGCTATAAAGGAGAGTATCAAAGAGGGACGTGGACCAATCTAGAAGGGTCAAGAAATGTTGTTTAAGCTGAAACCAGAAGCATGAGCCTGAGTCTGCCAGGCAAAAGTGAGGAGAGACGAGAGGAGGAAGGGAGGGGGAAGAGTATTGTGAGCAGAAGAAATAGCATCCCTCCCTCCATTGACTCAACAAACGGTTACTGAGCATCAGCTGTGTCCCAGGTGAATGAGGCACAAATCCCTGCTTTCTTTGGGATGCCATTCCAGTGGACAGAGACAGAGAGTGAACACATAAATGATGCACGATTTCAGTTAGTGATAAGTGCTATGAAGATAATAAATCGGGGTAATGGTGAGGGGAGGGATTGACTAGTATTTTAGACGGGGCAGTTAGAAAAGATTATAAAGAGAGAGGTGACCTCTCACCTGAGACCTATCATGCAAACATGCCAGGAGGGTGTCCCAAGCCTAGGAAACAGTAGGTGCAAATGGCCTGAGGTGGGAATGAGCTTGCCTTGTTCTGGGAAGAGCAAGGCCAGTGTGGCTGGGCCTATGAACAGGGCGGGACGTGATGAGATTCAGGTTACAAAGGCAGGGAGGGGCCAGATCATGTAGGGCTTTGTAACTGTTTTAAGCTTCTATAATCTTAGGTCTTAGCTGGGCTGCAGATCCAAATGGAATGTTTCTTGGAAAAAGTCCAGGATCCCCAGGTCCTCAGTGAATGAGCGGCTGGTAGCGGGTTTGGCTTGCCTCAGCTACAGAGGCAAAGAGTTTTCCAGTGCCTCGCCACCCCCCACTTCCAGCCATTTATCTTACCTTATCACTCCCGTCCGTTTAGCATGAGCCATATACTCCACTCCAGAGGAGAACTCTCACTTAATTAATTTTAGATTTAAAGCAACAAGAAGTCCTTATATTAAAAACGGAGCGGGGGGAGAACAGCTTGTTAATTAAAATGTCAGTTGGGGTGTTCCTGGCGAAAACTATGATTAGTGGGTGTTTCCTTTGGTTACAAGCCCTTGTACTTTGATATTTCGTGTATGAATATAAAGAACCTCACACGTGTGCCCAGCACCCAAGACAGGCTACATTTCAGGGTGGTTTCAATGGGCCATTCTGTTCTTTGAATGCCAATGTACCCCAGGCCTTCTGGGATTGCACCCCAAGTCAGTCTTTTAAGCTCTAACTCCAGACCTCTAGCCTCAGATGGGTTCTCTCTCTCTCTCTGTATCTCTCTCTCCACATTCCCACCGGCAAGCCTTTGCTCTCTCTGTCTTTGGAAAACCTATTCATCCTTCAGGGATCAGTGTCACCTTTTTCAAAGCCTTACTAGATCTTCCATTATAGTGGCTCTCTTTATTTCTAAGTGATAGTCACTGAAAAACTGTGTTCAGAACTATAACCCAAGTTTTGTCACCTTTTGCTCCTTGCCTATCCTTAACAATTTTTAGTGTTTCTTCTGTCATCCATCTCTAAGATATACAAATGACACCATCTTCCTGGCAGAAAGCAGCCATGACTTGAAACCACTTCTGACGAAAGTGAAAGGCCAAAGCAGGCCTGCATTTGAACATCAAGAGGACGGAAATCACGACTGAAGAAGAACTACGCAACTTTAACGTAGACAATGAAGACATTGAAATTGTTAAAGATTTTGTTTACCTTGGATCAGTCATCAATTTAAATGGAGACTGCAGCCAAGCAATCAAGAGAAGACTGAGACTTGGTAGGGCAGCAATGAAGGTATTAGGAAAGATCATCAAGTGTAAGGAAGTGTCATTCGAGACTAAGGCCAAGATTATCCACACCCTCGTAGTCCCAGTTATTATATACCGGTGTGAAAACTGGACAGTGGAGAAGGCTGACAGGAAAAAGTGGATTCATTTGAAATATGGTGTTGGAGGAGAGCTCTATGGATACCCTGGACAGCCAGAAAGATGAACAAGTGGGTCCCAGAGCAAACTGAGCCCAAACTATCACTGGAGGCAAAAATGGTAAAACTGAGGCTGTCCTACTTTGGGTACATCACGACAAGGCAGGATTCTTTGGAAAAGACAATAATGTTGAGAAAAGCAGAAGGCAGCAGAAAAAGAGAAAAACCAAATGTGAGATGGCTTGACTCCATAAAGGAAGCCATAGGCGTGAGTCTACAGAAGCTGAGTAGGGCTGTTGAGGACAGGACCCTGTGGACATCACTCATTCGTAGGATCACCAGGAGTCGGAGCTGACTTAACAACACATAACAACAACAAACTAGATCTCCCGGTCAGAAATATTTGTTTCTTTTCTTTGTACCTTCACAGCACATTGCTTACACCTTTGCTAGAAAAAAAATATCCGAGAAAGGAAAAAGTTACTTATTATTTATCCTATCCAGCTACCTTCCAAGAAGGGTGGGTCCTTGGGTTGTTGTGTTGGGTGGTGGGCATGGGGAGAATGGACTGGCAAAACCAGGGGAAGCCTGTGGCAAACCTCTCTGCTTGAACAAAAGAAGAGCTGTAGAGGGGCCGGCCTGGTGGCTTAGTGGTTAAGTGAGCGCGCTCCGCTACTGGCAGCCCAGGTTCGGACCCCGGGCGCGCACCGACGCACCGCTTCTCCAGCCATGCTGAGGCCGCGTCCCACATACAGCAACTAGAAGGATGTGCAACTATGACCTACAACTATCCACTGGGGCTTTGGGGAAAAAAAAAAGGAGGGTTGGCAATAGATGTTAGCTCAGAGCCAGTCTTCCTCAGCAAAAAGAGGAGGATTAGCACGGATGTTAACTCAGGGCTGATCTTCCTCACAAAAATAAATAAATAAATAAAAAATAAATAAAAAGAAGAGTTGTAGAAAGACCTGGGGGTGGGTGTGTGTGTATATCTGCAAGGCTGAATGGCGGTGGGATGGGCAAGCACCTATAGGGAAAAGAGGCAGCTGATGGCCAAAGAGGAAGTTTGGGGCTATGTGGAGGAAGTAAATGTTTCTTGGGGGATCTTTGTTAAGTGTGTGTGGTGTGCTATGTAAACCTCTCTTTTGTTTCCCCGTGATATCTTCAGTAAAATCTGTTACTCACTTAGACTTTGTGGAATTGGGTTAAATTGTTTCTAGAAGGGTAAGTATCAAGAACTGTGAAGGGTCTGAGATTTATCCTACTTACAAGCTAACATCTTAGCCTGCCACAGTCTCATGGATGCTGGCAAAACACAGGAGACCCTTGAATAAGACACAAAGGACTTTATGACTCATGACAATAGTAATAGCCAGAGTGTCAGCATTTGTGCTGGTTTCCTAAGCTCCAATTCCCACAGGGTGACACAAAAAGAGGTAACTAACACCTGCAGGACACGCGGTGGATTTCATTACAAGAAAGAAACCCCTAGCTTAGGGAACCCAAATATTTATTTATTTATTTATTTGGTGAGGGAGATTAGCCCTGAGCTAACATCTGTTGCCAATCCTCCTCTTTTTGCTGAGGAAGATTGGCCCTGGGCTAACATCTTTGCTCCTCTTCCTCTACTTTATATGTGGGACACCTGCCACAGCATGGCTTGATGAGCAGCGTGTAGGTCCGCGCCCAGGATCCGAACCCACGAACCCCGGGCCACCAAAGCGGAGCGTGTGAACTTAACCACTACACCACCGGGCCAGCCCCAAGGAACCCAAATCTTTTATGAGCAGTAAGCCTGTTTGAAATTGCCCTGGAGAGAGACATGTCTTTATTATATCAGACAACAAACAAACTTTCCCTTTCCTCTGGAGAGAGACTCTCTCTAGTTTCCAGGGCTGTTCACTCTACAAACATACTTTAATGAAGAGTCCCAAACAAAGGCGGTTAGTATGTTTGCAAAATGTGCAGGAATGCAAGAGATCCATGGAGAATTGTCTCTCCAGAGTAAGATGAAGTGCCTATCCCTGGTTCAAGATGGGAGTGAGACCAAAAGCTGTTTATGATCCCTGACATCCAGGTTATGAGCTTTTATAGTATGCTTTTGAAAAGAATTAGTTTATTATATGCTGTATCAGTTAGCTATTGCTGCACAACAAACCATCCAGAATTTGTTGCTTAAAATAAAAATGATTTATTGTTGCTCTTGAATCTGAGTCATCTGGGAGGGTCTGCTTTGGGCCTGGGCTGGGCTGATCTTGGCTGTGCTTTCCTATATCTCCTCAGCCCGAGCTGGGACACTGAGCAGACTTGACTCTGTTCCATGTGGCCTTTCACAGCATGACAAGTTTCCAAGAGACTGAGTACAGGCTTCTTGAGGCCTAGGCCTGGAACAGCCACATTCCCTCGGCCAAGGCAAATCACAAGACAGCCAAGAGTCGTGGCATGGGAAACAGATTCCGCCTCATATGAGAGGAACTCCAAAGTCACTTTGCAAAGGCATATATGTACAGGAAGAGGAGTAATTGGGGCCGTTTTTACAGTCAATCTATCACATTTGCTTTTCCTACTGGACTCTGAGCTCCTAGATGCCAGGGATTATGTCCAATTCATATCTGTACCTTGGTGATTGACCTGGCCTTGGCGTAGAGAAGGCATCAATAGTGTCTTTCAAGTGACTGAATGATACATAACAAGGAGTTGTTCTCTCTGTGAATTAGATGATCTGCTGGGGAGATCCACAGGAATGCCTGATGCATACCCCAGACCACAGCTGGCCCTGCCCAAGTGTGTGCCTGGTTCTCTCAGTGTCTTCTCCTCGCCACTGCTGTTGCCTTCACTGGGGACCTCATCATATGCCTGGTCTGCTCTGCAGCCTGTTACTGCTCTGCCTGCTTCGACTCATCCTCTCCAACCCGTCCTCCACATCATCTCTAGGGAGCATTCTAAAATGCACAACTGACTCTGGCACTCCTCCATTTCAATCTGTTGCAGACCCCCCAAAGCCTAGAAGATAAGGTCTCGGCTCTTTAGCATGACTTTTGAAGGCCCATCACCTCGGGACTTGGCTCGTGCTGTTCCTTGCCACACATCCTACATTCTGGCCATCCCAGATCACCTGTTGATCTTGAACATGGCACTGACAGCCCCCTGACCTTTGATCCCAGCCAGGCTCTCTGCTGTGTACTTAGCTGGGTTCTCTCCTTTACTCAAGTGTCACCTTGGCCTTCCAGGGAGGGATAGTGACCCACACTTTGCTCTCAGACCGCTCTACGGCACTTTCCTTGTCCCACAGATCTGGCTGCCTGGGTCCTTTGTGGCGCCTCTGCCTCCTCTGGGTTGGGAGCTCCTTAAAGACAAACATGCTTCTCCTGGTTTCCTTGGGATCCCGCATCCCACCACTGCAACTCACCCTGGGAGCACAGCGGGGTCTCATGCAGAGCTGACTCCCATAACGTTTGCTGAACTGAACTGAGATTTATGGAGAGGGAGGAGGGTAGGGGAGGAGAGGTGAGGGGAGAGCACAGAGGAGGGAAGTGAAGGGGAGACAAAGACTGCAGCCCAGGCACAGGTATAACCATCCAAAGCATCTGGTTCTGCCCGGCCTGGAAACCTGCCCGGGGGCTCCTCTCCCAGCAGTCCTTTCTGGAACAGGTCATAGCCTGTGGGCTAAAGACTTTTCACCCTAAGGCTCCTCCTGGAAGTAGAAGCAGGGCCTCAGCCCCCAGCAAAAACGACCCTGCATGGCATTGCTGAGGGTGGGGAAGGGAGCTCTCCAATGTCTTGTGTTTTCATCATTTTAGTCTCTGTTATTAGCTTTATTTAATTTGTCACTTAATTACTGTTTACTGAGTATGCTTGTAGCTAACATGGATTTATTTACTGTGCACTTTGTCTGATTTTAGTAGTTTTTTTTGTTTTCCTTTCTTTATATCTGTATTCTTTATTCTAATAATGCATGATCAGGTAAAAAAAATTTTTTTAAATAAACAATACAGAGGAAACAAAAGTCCCTTGATATTTCATCCTTCAGAGATAACTAGTGTTGACAGTTTGGTATATCTCCTTTCAGACTTTTTTTTAAGTGCTTATATGAATATACAAGGATGTGACCCAAATATACCTAAGAAGCCTGTAAGGCCAGTCTCTGCCCAACAGTGCAAACAAAATAACCCAAATCAGACTCCAGCAGCCTGAAGAGCAATGTGAATCTTTATTACTGGTTTCCTTAAAAAGGTGGTGCAGGGGCTTTTCACAGCTTCGAAGGAGCCAGCTTTAGACATCTCTCCTCCCAGTGTCTCACTCACAGCAGCTGCTAAAAATCTCTTCTCACTCCCTCCCACTCACCCCTTCTTTCTTTGGGCTGTGCCTTCCTGAACTCTATCGACATGGGGCCCTCACTCCCAAGTAGAGCTCTCAGAAAGTACTGTTCTCTGCCTGCTGTTCTTGTAAGAGTCAGCCCTCCTGGAATTTTTAAGAAAAAATTTGCTACATTTCTTTATCAGCATAAATAAGATCATGTTATACACATTGTTTAGTTAACCACTTTTTTTTCACACCCTGCTATCTCACGGATACATTTCCATGCCTATGCATTCAAATCTACCACTTCCTTTCAACGTCTAGCGGACAGCTCCATTGAATGGATGGTCTATAATTTATTTAACCAGTCCGCCACTGGACATTCCACTGGCTTCCGGTTTTTACCACGAAAAACAATGCTGCAGTGAACACCTCTCCGACTTTGAACTTCTATGCCTTTTCTTTCTTTCTTTTCTTCCACATGTCCCAAACCTGCCCTAAGGTTTGCTGTTACACCAAGATGTCTAACAAAGCTACAGTTTGTGTTTATTTGTTTGTTGCCCAGCACATGTTTCCAATGTCTTCGTTCTGGTTCCTTTGGGAAACTCCCTGCTCACTCCATGTGATCCACCCCATGTAGTCACATGACCAAGCTGGCCAATCAGAGCACCCCTTCCTGCTGGCCTCAGTGATAATCCCATCAGTTTCCACTGTCCTTCTCCACTGTCCCGGCCCTAGCCCCAGGCTCATCATCTCTGCCCAGACCACCGCCACTTCTCTCTGCTGTCTCTGCATCTAGGGCTGTGCAGCTCTCATTCACCCTCAATGGCTGCTCATTGTCCTTGACTCTGTCGTTCCCATGCTTAAAAGTCATGGGTGGTGGGTGACTCCCTGCTTCCCATAAATAAAGTCCTGTCTCTTCAATCTGTCATCTAGAGCCTTTAGGACCTGGCTCCTACTCACCTCTCCAGCCCTGGGGCTCCTCAGTCTCTCACACATACCAAATTCCTGGCAAATCGTACCTCTACCCAGTTTTTGAACATGCCCTGCATTTTCCAGTTTCCATCCTTTTCACTATGCTCTTTACTCTATAGAAGTCTCACCCCCAAACAATGTAGGTCCAATTCCTACCTAAGCTTTAAGCTCCTGGCTCCCAACTTCTGCCAGCACCGACAGGAAATAATCAATTTCATCTTCCTTGGAGCTCCCTACACATGTTGATGATCTTCTAACATTTTTGCATTCCTTGGGGATCACTAGTTACAAGGGAGCAGAAACCCACTCAAGCCAGTTCAAATAAGGGGAGACATTCGCTATTGTAAGAACATGGAAGTCCATAGAAACCAAACTCAGCCAGACCTCATGGGAATGGAAACTGGGACCGGGGAAGCCATCAGGGTTTGAGAGTGACTCTCTCCATCTCCCAGTGGATATCTGCCTTCCTGCTTGTACTCATTGATTTAAACATGTGTGATGGCAGCTGATGTACAGTACTTGCTGCTCCCCATGACTACACTGGAAACCCTTTCATATGTTTACCCCCCTTCCCCGCCCTCATTATAGCCCAGGGCCTGGCACATTGTAAACAGGAAAAAGCAAACTAACAACATTTTAGCACTTACACGTGTGATGCACAGGGATTTGTGTTTTCATATTATTTTTGTTTAACCTTTCAACACCCTCTCAAGAATAGATACCATTATTTCTCCCATTTTACAGATGAGGAAACTGAGGCAGAACTTTGCCCGCTCCCCACCCCCCAAGTTGACAGAGCTAGCAATTGAGAGAACTGGGACGTGCATCCAGGCCTGTTTGAATGAACGAACTTATTAATCAGCAGAAGGTATCTTGAGGTCATCTGCTCCGGTCTCCTGCCTCTAGATCTGGAGTATAGACCTCCCTCCAGAGAGGCAGCCAGCTGTTGCCATCTTAAACATCTCCAGGTGAACCCACCTTTTATCACTCAGATGATTTTATCCCCTCCCCAACATCAAGCATTTCTTCCTTGTGTCCATTCACAAACGTTTTTGCTTCATTTAAAATCCCTTTCTGCTTGTCAGCCTTCGTCAGACTTGAAGCCAACTCCTGATTCAAAGCAAATAGTCACCTGCTCTTTTTGCAACAACTTTGCAAAGCAGACATTTTAAATTTCCACTTAATAGGTAATAGTGTCAAGGCCCAAGAAGGTAAAGCAAGCTACGTAAGGTCACACCAACCAGACATGGCAAGTCTAGAACTTGAACCCAGGATCTTGGACTCTAAATGACCACTCTAGCCAGTTACTTCATGCCTCTCATTAAGTTTAAGGCCCAGTGGTCTGTCTGGGACCATGGAAGAAATAGACTTGGCTGTTTCCAAATTGGATAAGAATAAAGAGGAGTAAATAGCAAGGCTGGGAGAGGGATGCATGGAAAGAGCTGTCTCTTAGGTTCAGGGTGGAGTGTGTGAAGGTGGCGGGGGCAGGGGGAGGACGGGGATCAGCCCAGAGACTGGGGAGAATGAAGAAGAAATATAATATTAAATGTCCAAGCTCTTTACCATGACCTACAAGCTGGGTGGCCATATAATTTTGTGGGAACAACAAGCTTAAACCAAGACTTTCCCAGGCAAACTGGGATACAAGGTTGCCATGCCTCAAAGGTTCTTCATGATCTACCTCATTCCTGCCTCTCTAAACATTTTCCCATCTATTCTCCCCCCCACCAGATACTATGCCCCAGCCATACTGGCCTTCTTGCTTCTCTGTGAAATTCCCATAGTGTTGCTACTCCAGGATCTTTGCACTGCCCTCTGTCTGGAAGGCTCTTCCCGCACGTCTTCACGTGGCTGTTCCCTTGTCATTCAGGTCTCAGCTCACCTGTCATCTCTCAAGAGAGACCCTCTTGACCTCCTAATATAAGGTAGCCCCTTATCTCTAGTCGTTCTCTGTTCTGGTTGTCTATTGCTGTGCAGTAAATAAGCCCAAAATTTAATGGCTTAAAATAACAAAAATCATTTTATTATCTCTTACAGTTTCTGTAGGTCAGGAACTCGGGAGGGTCTTGGCTGGGCACTCTGGCTCAGGATCTCTTATGTAGCTGCAGTAATGGCACCTGCAGCTGGAATCATGGAGGGCTGGAGCAGCGGGAGGCTGCCAGACATCCCTCTCTCTCTGTTCATGTAACCTGGGGAAAGCTAATTTGGGCTTCCTTACAAGATGGCAGCCTCAGGACACTTGGTCTGCTCTCATGACACTCAGGGCTCCAGGGCAAATGTTTTGTCACACAAGGTAGAAGCAGCAGCATCTTTTACGACTAGCCTTGGAAGTCATACGGCTTCCCTTCTACCACATTCTATTGGTTACAAGTGAGTCATATGCCTTCCCAGATTCAAGGGTAGAAGAATTAGACTCTAATTTTTCATGAGGGTATGGCAAGGTTCTGTAAGGACACGTGGGACCAGAGATATTGTTGTGACCATCTTTAGAAAATAGAGCCTGCCATACTGTCATAATACCCTGTGAGACTTACAGTACCTGAAATGGTCTTAGTTATGTATTTTTGAGGTGTTGATTATCTGTCCTTTCTCCCCCACTCCCAACCCACTAGAAAATAAGGGAGGGAGAGACCTTTTCTGTCTGGTTCACCTTTGCCTTCCTAGTACCTGCCTTGTAGAAGGCACATAAAAATTTGATTGAAGCAATGAGTGAAATGCTACAAGGTATACCAGAAGTCTGAGATGGCCTCTCAGGGTGCCTCCAGCTCTAGTTTTTGAGCAGCTACTCAAAAAGCATCATTAGAAACTCTGAAATACATTTGCAGAATTGTTTTGTGGCCAGGGATCCCTTGACTTTCTTAGTCTGAGTGTCCCAGACCCCAGGCTCTATTTCCCCTAAGCTGCCCCAGTGGTCTCTGGTGCCAGGCACACTCACAGAAAGAATTCCTCTTCACTTTCGAGGCCCCCCAGAGGGGCTACCATCCCCAAGTGTCTGCCTCCAGCTTTGCCCTAGTTTGCAGACACTTCCTGTCAGTGAAAGACGCATATCATTTTCTCAGGAGTCCTGATTCAGAGGAATATGCCCATCTACTCTGGGCTCCCAGACTTTCTCTCTCTCTTTTTTTTTTGTGAGGAAGATCAGCCCTGAGCTAACATCCATGCCAATCTTCATCATTTTTTGCTGAAGAAGACTGGCCCCGAGCTAACATCTGTGCCCATCTTCCTCCACTTTATGTGGGACGCCGCCATAGGATGGCCTGACAAGTGATGCGTCAGTGTGCGCCCGGGATCTGAACCCAGGCTGCCAGCAGTGGAGCACACACACTTAACCATTAGGCCACGGTGCTGGCTCCTGGGCTCCCAGACTTTCTGTGAAATAATTATTGCTGGTCTTTTGGGTCTAAAAGAAAATTTTACTGAAGCTTTTCTACAAAGGTCATCTATGAACGCCATCTTGAACCCATTTGACAAACACTTATTAATGGGTGTGTTAGGGTTCTCCAGAGAAACAGAACCAACAGGATGTGTGTGTGTGTGTGTGTGTGTATGTATCCATATCTATATTTATCTATCTAGATCTAGATATAGACATAGATATAGATATAGAGAAAGATAGAGAGATATAGATTTATTTTAAGGAATTGGCTCACATGATTATGGAGGCTTGGCAAGTCCAAAATCTGCCATCAGACTGGAAACCCAGGGGAGGTGCAGCTTGAGTCCAGGGGCCGTCTGCTAGTAGAATTCCTTCTTGCTCAAAGGAGGTCAGTCTTTGTTCCTTGAAGGCCTTCAACTGATTGGATGAGGTCCACTCACATTATGTGGAAGGTAATCCGCTTTCCTCAAAATCCACTCTCCTAAATGTTAATCTCATCCAAAAAACACCTTCACAGAAATATCCGGAACAATGTTTGCTCAAATACCTGGGCATGGTGGCCCAGCCAAGTTGACATATAAAATTAACCATCACAATGGGCCAATGCAGAGGATAAAATTGAAAAAGAAAGACCCAGGCCGTGTGAAATTCATATTCCAACAGGGAGGCAAATTACTACCTTAATCGTTCTTCAGTGTACCTTCTAGTGCATAAAAGTGCAGATTTCAGAGCCATGTCCTGGGGAAGTTTGATTCAGAGGCAGGTGGTCCATAAGCCCCCCTTGTCCTCACACTAACCTAACCCGGGCTATGATGAAGCAGGGGTAGGAGAGAAGCGTGTGGTTCATTGTGAAGGGAAGAGAAGGCTCTTCTGGATGGCTGGTCATAGTCTGGCCCCGAGATGTCAACAGTTTAAAGATGAGGTAGGAAGGATGTCCCAGGCAGAGGGAACGGAGTGTAGAGGGCAGGGGAGGGGGTAGCAGAAGATGCGGCTGATGAAGAGGTTGGAGCCCACTGAGGCCGTGTGGTTGGGTGGTTAAGGCCATGGGTTTTAGAAGCGGACAAACTTAGAGCTGAATGCAGGCTTGGATACTTAGAAGTGCCACAACTCTGGGCAAAGTCACATAACCTCACTGAGACCTGGTCTCTGCATCTGGGGAAAAAGGTGGGATTAGGGGAAGAGAGTGCTAATTGTCTTGTATTAGTTTCCTATTGCTGCTTAACAAATTACCACACACTGTGGCTTAACACAGCACGAGTTTATTATGATACCATTCAGAAGTCCAAGGCTAAAATCAAGGTGTCGGCAGAGCTGTGTTCCTTCTGGAGGATCTAGGGGAGAATTCTTTCCTCGCCTCTTCCAGCTGCCCACAGTTCTTGGCTTGTGGCCACATCCCTCCAACCTCTGCCTCCATCATCCCATCTCCTCTGACTCTGGCCCGTCTGCATCCCTCTTACAAGGACCCTTGAGATTACAATGGGCCCACCTAGATAATGACGATAATCTCCCCATCTCAAGATTCTTGACTTAAACACATCTACAAAGTCTCCTTTGTCATGTAAGGTAACACATTCACAAGTTTTGGGGATTAGGACGTGGACATCTTTGTGGGGCCATTTTTCTGCCTTCCATACTTACCTACTTCATGCTGTTGAGATTAAATGAGCTGATGTGTTTAAATGCCCGGCACGTGGTACCTGCTAGGTATGACAGATGTTACTGTTCTTATAGAGAGTTCTGAATCCATGACAAGAAGCTTAGGCCTCACCCTGAGAGGTATGGGGTGTAAATGGAGACCCACTTTCCTTAAAAATTTCCCAAGTTTTAAGCCTAGAAATAATGTAGATAGCAGTTTGGCTGGGATAGAAAGCATACTAAATTTTGGACTTTTTTTTTTTTTTTTTTTTTTTTACAGTGAGGCTCAGGCCCTTTAAGAATGACTTGCTGTCTCTTCCCAAGATGTGCCAGGCCACAGGGAGGGGAGAGGCCTGGAATGAGAAGGTGTTTGCAGAGTTAGTTCCTGAAGTTGTCATTCTATAAGTGACACAGAAACTGGCCATCCTCTGACCTACCCAGCCTCTTCCTTCTCTGGTTCTCCAACACTTGTTTGGTTTTCAGTTTGATCAAATTTCCAGTCTTCCTTCTTTGCTGTGTAGCATCTGCTTAGTGCTGTCCTATCTCCCCAGAGTCTCCACAGACTAATAACCTGGCAGTGGACATTCACAGGTCTGGGATTCCCCTCAGCCACACTCACTTACAGGCAGCTCCAATCAAGGACACTGGTTCCAAGAGTTGGCCTCCCACAGACTTTGCTCCTGTAGCCAACCCCCAGATCAGCATCCAACATCACAGAGTCATGAAACTCTGCTTAAGATCACCAGCTACCTTCACACAGAGCGGGAGATCTTCACCTGAGACAGCCATGGACGCTGGAGGAGGAGCGTCTTCCCTTGAAATTGTAGGCAGGATTTGAACATGAAGGGATGTGCATTTTTATAGGGAATTGTCATCAGATTCTAACATGAATCTGTGAATCGCAGACTATTCACAACCACAGAGAGACACGTCATCACTTAAATTCTTGATGCTCATTGATCTTGCTTTTTAGTTGCTTCTCCCAAAGATTCAGACCATCCTATGACCTAGTGGTGTCAAGCTGAACAAAATGCTCCTTCTTCTTAGTTGAGACAGGCTCCTGCCTGCTCTGGTTTTTGAGGAATATAATTGCCCAGCAGACCCAGAGCTTTCTTTTTTCTGCTGAGCTCTGCCACTCAGACTCACATTCATTATGTGGGGGCTTATACACAGAGCCCCCAGGGGAGAGGGATGGCCCGACTCCACTCCAGATGCATGTGGTCCCCCTGGTCATGCCCTCTATTAGAGCACGGCTGGGCAGACCCCTCGGCCTTTCTCCAGGAATTTGAAGGGATCAGGACGAAGGCTGAAGCTTAGATTTTTGAGCAGAGGTAATTTCAGAAGGTGGAATCATAGCTTAAGGAACCCTCTGGAGAATTTTCCTGATGCAAAGCTAACAAGACATTGTGATAATTTCTCTGGAGTTGGCCTCATTCCAAGTTGGATTTTAAACGCAGATTATAAAGCAAACACCATCCCCCACAAGTATTAGTATTAAAGGAGGGGAAAATAACAGAACGGGGGCTGCAAAAATGGTCTCTATTGTGGGACCAAAAGCCGTCAATCATGCAGGCTGACAGGCGTCAGAGATTGACAGACAGGCCCTCGCTCCTGACTTCAGTTATCAAGGGGAATGGGAAAAGTGTCTGCAAGAACATGTTAAATTGCCAAAGTCATTACCAGTCACCAATTACCAAAGAAAAGATAACAAGGCGTATTTTAGAAAAATCGATGCAACAACATGCATTTCAATACAGTGAGGTTTTTAGAACTTTTGAAAACAAAACGAACTATTTAGGGAATACACAATGGTTTTCAGTGAATACCAAACACTGGGTTTTGTAAAGTCATCAATATTCACTTTAGATTTGGCTCTGCTTAAGGGGAGCAAATATCAAGCAGTAAACTAATATACTTCATTTTTTTTTTCTCTAGTTCCATTCAAAGGACAAAATGGTGACTGGAGGGCCAGGGGGCTCTCCTGTAAACTCCTCTGAAGAAAGGCCTGGCTGGTCTTTGAGGGCACCTCCTGGGGCCCTGGGCATGGAGGGGGCACAGGTCAAGTAGGCAGTGATCTGCTGAGGAGATGTGGGTGGTTGTACATGGGATCCTTCCATACAACCCAGCAGAACGTCCTAATCACCTGCTCTCAGCCCTGCCTATGGTCGGACCCTGGGGATGAAAAAAGACACAATTCCTGCCCTACTGGGTCTCGTAGTCTGGGTGGGGAGGTGCACACGACCCAGTGAATTGTGAGACGAAGCAGGCTTATGAGAGTTACCAAACAGAAGTATGAATGGAGTGCAACAAGAATATAGGAAAGGTTGAGGCTACTGCAGCCTGGAGGGATCAGAGAAGGCTGCGGAGAGAAGGAAGCGTTTGAGCTGATTCTCGCAGAATGAGGTCTTCTTTAATTGCAGTTGCAAATGCCTGAAAGGAGGAGAGTGCAGCAAGACATAAGCGAAAAGCCTCAAAGGAGGAGAGAACGGTGAGATGACAATAGGAGAGCAAGGGTGAGGCTTGGTAAGCTTGAAATGACTGGCTGAGGTGTTGGCCATTTTGTAGGCAAGGGGAGACATTGCAAGTTCTTCAAAGCACAAACCAGAGTTTGTGCTTTAGGGAGACAACTCTGGCAGCAGTGCAGCAAATGGATGAGAGGATGGCACTTTGGAGGATTGTTGGAGGATATACCATGAGAGGGCCTGAAGTCCTTGACAAGGATGGGGGTAGCTGGGAAGATTCAATGGGCTGCCATCATATTGCGTGCGTGAGCCTGGGAGGCCTCTCCCTGGTCTCTGCTTCCAGAAAGCCTTTCCACATCTCAGGCCCTGCCCAGGTACTGTGTCCTCATGCTGCCTCTCCTCATCCACTGTTTGAACATCTCCCTCCTTCTCTGAGCTCCGGGACCTCTGTTGAGTGGCCCGTCATGTATGAGTTGCTCACAGTTGTCACGATAGTCCAGGTTAGAAGCTCTGCAAGGAGAGAATCCTGTCATGTACATCTCTGTGGCTCTTCCAGCGCGCAGTGCAGCCTCCTTACAGCATAGGGACAAAGTGAAACAGCAAAACCCCGAGTGGGGAAGCATTTTATAGTAATGCTCAAGAAAGATCAGAGCTGTTGGGAGTTTGCCCAGTGGGCCACTGATTTTCAGCTTGGACCTAGTTTGCCAAAAGGACCTTATGTGACTGGTTAAAATAAGACTTATAAACCTTTCCCAACCCTGCAGTGTGAGCAGGGCCTGGAGGCAGTAGATTGAGTGTCCAGAGAGAGAAAAAGAGTTGCTGGACCTCAAAAGTAGGAAGTAATAGGTGAGAAGCAGAGGCATTTGTAGTCAGCATCGGAAGAAAGCAAACCCCTTTCCATGTGATTGGTAGGGCACATGACCATATCATTAATTACCCAAACAGGGACTCTTTTCAGGGTGAAAGGGGCACTATCAGTAGTTACTACATGGCAGCAGGCTTAAATTGAGATTGTCCCTGAAAAAATAGAATGTGGGGCCACCTTGGTGATAGATGCTGCTGTTAGCCTGTCTCTCTGCTCCCCTGACCCCGACTCCTTATATATTATAGATGGCAGGAACTTCCACTCTTGGTCTCTCCCCATTCCTCCTCCTTCTCCCCAGGACTTACCTGAATCTGGGTAATTTGGATGAGGACAGAGCGTAGCTCAGCCCCTTCTAGGTCCTCTCTCTTTTAGAGAAGCTGTGCTCAGGATCAGGACATTCTCTCTTTCTCCATGTGATCAAGTTAAGGGGCAGATCAAGTTAAGGGGCAGGCTGAGATTGTCTAGTAGACCAGTGATTGGATGGAGGGAGAAATATTAGGAATCTCAGCTGCCCACTGATCTAAACCTTTATCAGCCTTAGCAAAGCTCTGTCTAATTCTAGTATCTCTTTCTCAGTTGGTTCTATAATCAGAGCAGAGTGTGACTCTCACTCTCGCAAACATAATAGCTGCCTTAAGCAGAGGCTGGGAATTTTCAGAATTAGATAAAGACTCTCATCCAAGGGCGTGACGTGCCAGCAGAGGCCAGCATGAGATGGAGGCTGGGGAGAACCCATACTAGAGGATCCTTAGAACGTGGACAACACAAGAAAAAAATTCTGGGCTGAATTTATCTTTGTGTCCATATCTGAGTATGAGTTTCCACTAGTTTCTTTTGGAGAGGATATGGAAATTAAATATCAGAACCCAACAATATGTATATATTTTTAAAATAAATTTTGTTGAGATAATAAATTACATGCAATAAACAAACCCATTTGAGTTTTGACAAATGAATACACCTGTGTAACCACCACAGCAATCAATATATAGAACATTTCCATCTCCCCAAAAAGTGCCTTTGTGCCCCTTCCCAGTCAATCCTCCATCCAAAATTTCCCTCCACAGGAACCACTGATGTGATTTCCATCATTATAGCTTAATTTGTCTATTCGAGAACATCATACACATAGATTCACGCAGTATGTTTTCTTTTGCGTTTGATTTATCCATGTTGTAGCATGTATTAGTAACTCTTATTTTTTTCATTGCTGAGTAGTATTCCATTGTATGGATGTGCCACAGTTTATCCATTCACCTGTTGATGGACATTTGGGTTGTTTCTAGTTTTAGGCTGATATATTTGTGTACGAGTCTTTCTACGGCTGTGTGTTTTTCTTGGGTAAATACCTAGGCATTGCTGTGTCATATAATAAGTATATACTTAAATTTATAAGAACCTGCAAACTTCTTTTCTAAAGGAGTTGTACAATTTTACACCCTCCACCAGAAATGTGTGAGAGTTCTACTTGCCCTACATACTCACTAACGCTTGGTATTGTCAGTCTTTTTAGATTTAGCCACTGTAATGACTATGAAGCAGTACTTCACTGAGGTTTTAATTTGCATTTCCTTGGTGACTAATGATGTTGAACACCTTTTTATGTAGTTATTGGCCACATCTAAATCTTCGTTTGTGAAATGCTTTATTAAATATTTTGCCAATTTAAAAATATACATATTTATTTTTATATTTATATATAAATACATAAATCTTAATTTTATCTGGCCTAAAGATGCCCAGACAGCTGGTAAAACATTATTTCTGGGTGTGTCTCTGAGGGTGTTTCTGTAAGAGACTAACATCTGAGTCAGTAGACTGAGTAGAGATATCTGCCCTCATCAGTGTGGGCAAGCATCATTCAATCTATCGGGGACCCAAATGGAACAAAAAGATGAAGGAAGGGTAAATTCTTTCTTCTCGAGTTGGGATGTCCATCCTCTCCTGCCCTTGGACATTGGAGCTCTTGGTTCTTGGGCCTTTGGACTCTAGGACTTATACCAATAGCCCCCTGATTTTCAGGCCTTTGAATTTGGACTGAATTATACTGCTGGCTTTCCTGAGTTTCCAGCTTGCAGACAGCAGATTGTGGAACCTCTCAGCCTCCATAATCATAATGTGAGCCAATTCCTATAATAAATCTCCTCTTATGCATATATCTATATATATCCTATTGGTTCTGTTTCTCTGAAGAACCCTGACTAATACTATACATAAAACAAAGGACAAAGTACTTTTTGCATTCTGTTTTATAGTTTATAGTTTTAGGTTATATGTTTAGGCCTATGATCCATTCAAGTTAATTTTTGGTATGGTGTGAGGTAGGGGTTAAAGTTTACTTTTTTCCCATAAGGATACCCAGTTGTTCCATGACCATTTGTTGAGAGATTATCCTTTTCCCCTTTGAATCACTTTGGCATCTTTGTCAAAAGTCAACTGAACATATATGTATAGGTTTATTTCTTGACTCTACTCTTTCCATTGACTTATCTGTATATCCTTTGGTGAATACTACATTGCCTTGATTACTATAGCTTTATAGTAATATAATCAGGTAGTATAAGTCCTCCAACTTTAGAACACCACACTATATATCATTTGTGACTGTTGGAAATAAATGTGCTTGAATTAAATGTATAATAAATTGTATACATTATCCTTTCCTAGTGTGGGTTTTTCAATTACTCTCAGTCAATGTTTGTGGTCTTCTGAGAATCTCGAGTTAAAGTACTCATTTGGATTTTCAATAAATAAAGATCTGGACCGGTGAACTCCCTTGCTAGAGCAGTCATGATTCTGGTTGCAAACTAGATAACCAGCCTTCCTTATAGGATGTTGCTTTTTAACAAGGTGGATTTCTGGCTGGGTTTGCTCCCCCTCACACTGGCACATACAAGGGCATCAACACATCTGTTCTCTGGTTTCTCCAGCTGTCTTGTGATGGAAAGAATGCTGGAGTATTTGGCTGCAGAGTACTCCCCTCTGGCATTCACCACAGTGCTGCCTGGGATTCTCACAAATTGCTCGAAAAGACATAAATCAAAGAGTCACCTTCAGGACTCACAAAAGCCCCAGCATCTGCTTGGGTCTAACCCCTCCAGTAGATCTACTGGTCTCCAAGCAGGAGCTGCCCTCAGATGGGGTCTGCCTGCTACTTGGACACTGAATACACCATAAATCCTCACCAGAGCCTGAAGTTGAGCCAGGCTTTACCTGGGACCCAAGCAGTATCATTCCATTCCAAGAGGACTGTTTTCCTAAACTGCAGTTTGACTCCAACCCTCCCGCAGTCCTTGTTTCCCTGCAGCAGGTGTGTTTAGCACAGCCTTCAACTTGGACTGCAGTGAAGACTTGGAATCAAAAGATCCAGGCCCAGGTTCTGGCTCTGACACCTACTGATAGAGCCACCTTGGAGAAAGCACATTTCTGGAGTCTAATTCTTCCCCTGGGGAACAGAGACTCCAACATCTTCATCATAGGGCTACTGTCTACACATGGAAGTGTTTTATCAATATAAACCACAGTGCAGGAATCCACGTAAAGGATTGTTATTACTGTTATTTCTCCTTGTAGCCGAAATGTGGCTATCAGAGGCATGAGAAATGTCAGTGGTTCCTACAGGAGAAAAGGTGTGTATATTAGTTTCCTACGGCCACTGTAACAAGTTACCACCAACTTGGTGATTTAAAGCCACAAAAATTTATTCTCTCACAGTTCTGGAGGCCAGAAGTCTGAAATCAGTTCCACTGAGCTAAAATGAAGGTGTTGGCAGGGTCAAGCATCCTCCAGAGCCTCGAGGAAAGAAGCTGTTCCCGGCTTTGTCCAGCTTCTGGAGGCTGCTGGCAATCCTTGCGCTTGTGGTCGCGTCTCCAGTCTCTGCCTCCATCTTCACTTTGCCTTCTCCACCTCTGTCTACTTTTACTCCTCCTCTCTCTTATAAGACACTTGTGATAGCATTTAGGGCCATCCGGTTAATCTAGCATAATTGCCTCATCTCAAGATTCTTAACTTAATCACATCTTTAAAAACTTTACCATGCAGGTAACATTCACAGGTTCCAGGGATTAGGATCTGATATTTCACGAGGCTACCACGTAGCCCACTACAGTGTGTGTGTGTGTGTGTTGGTGGGTGTGATATAGAACAGGAAAGGAAAGCACACCTTTAGTCACATTTATCAAATCTCCTCCCAAGACAAAACATTCTGTAATTTGGTCTAAATGACCTCCGTGGATGCTTGCCCAAAGTTTTCCCCAAACTTCTCCGTGGAAGAATAGCCCTTTTACAGATGCATGGAACATCAGAGCTGCCAGGACTTTTATTATTCACCTATACCAGGGGTCAGCTACCTACACCCTGGGGGCCAAATTCGGTCCCTGCCAGTTTCTGAGTTGTGTAGTTGTGATGGAGACCATTCAGCCCTCAAAGCCTAAAATACTTCCTATCTGGCCCTTTACAGAAAAAGCAGCTCTTGGTCTAGACCAATGCCTCCACCACACAGATGGGGAAACAACCTGAGTAGGGCAGGTGACTTGCCCAAGTTCCCACAGAGACTTGGGGGCAGATTCCAGATCTGTGAGTCTAGTGCTCTTGCAGAATATGACACCCCCAGGGCTCCACTCTGCTAGAGCTTCCTCCAGCATGTGGGTGGGTGGAGCCCAGTGCCTCAGAAGTCAGGTTCAGGCAGATCTCAGCCTCCTATAAGGAAGATCTTTTAGCAGGGTCTGCCCTCAGCTCCCGGAGAGGTTCAAGCAGAAGCTGGACGTCTTCTTAGTGAGTATCCTCGAGATGGTGTCTGACAAATAGAGGAATGGATAATGAAGTGAATAAATGGCATGGTCAAGGTGTTTGAGGATTCTAAGCTGGCTCAGTGCTTCCTAGGCCTAGAGAACACGGGGAGCCTTGAGTTAGGGCAGCAAGAAGGATCCCAGAGACCTGACTCAGCCAAACCTCTGGCCTGAGGCCAATATGGGGCATATTCCCCAACTGGCCACCGCCTAAGAGGCCACATGAAAACTCGAGAGTTTGCAGAAGCAGTTGAGCTGTTGAAGCCCACCAGTGACTCTCAGAGAGGTGGAGAGGGACCGTGGGGCCTTTAATGATGACTAATTTGCAGCTTATTAATGCGGCGGTAATTAAGAATATTCATTTTATTAAAAGCCGTTTATTGTAATAGTGCATGCAAATCTGGAGACTGGCATTGTGCTCACGTACCAATCGACACAGGTCTATTGTGGCTCCATGGATGGCAGGTTGCTACGTCACTAATTGTTAAGAGTTTAGGGTCTAATTTTAAACCCTTTTAATTCCATTTGAAATAATTGCCCTAATGAAATTCAAAGTACTCAGAGGCAGCCATGGAAAAGGCAGATGATGCCTCCCCCCCTGCCCCTGAGGAGTAGGCTTTGAGAGCTGTAGCAGGAGCTGAACTTGTCCTGAGGGCTTGCGCTGGCTGCTCTCTCTTCTCCTAAGAGAAAGCTGATCCCAGTGAAGGCTGGCAAAGTCCTGCGAGGATCTGGCCCCTGTCTGAAGTGCTGACCACTGCTGAGGCTGGGAATGGCTGGCCTGGGTGGAGAGGGACTGCAAGAGGAGGACGCTGTCTAGGATAAGTCATTTCTGTAAGCCACACAGGGGTAGGATCTGTGGAGAGGAGGGGGAGCCTCCGCCCAGAGACAATGCCCCAGGTCCCATGGCATCATGGACTCCTGGGACACGCTTTAGAGCAGCTGAACCCAGGAATCATCTTCAATACGACAAAACTCTTCCTGAGGGTTTCCTGCAAGCCAGGCACTCTACCAGGCATTTGACATGTATTACCCCATCTATGAGGTGGATCACATCATTTTCTCCATTTTACCGATGAGGCAAGTGAGGCTGGGAGAGGATCAGTATCTTTTCAAAAGTCAAACAGGTTAAGTAACAGAGGCAGACTAGAACCAAAGCTTTTCTGTCTGTCTTCTCAGAGGTTTACATCCAGTTTACCTCCTGCAGAGGTGGTTCTGGAACCAGCACTGAGTAACTTGAATGCAGTGTTTGTTCCTCTACACCTGTGGTAGGAGATCAGGGGAAGGGCATTTCAGAGAAAGGGATCAGCATGAGCAAAGGCTCAGAAGCTTGAAAGTCCACGGCATCTGGCGGACAGACTCTAAGATGATTCCTATGATCCTCATTTTCTGGTTTTCATTCCCTGAGTGTCATTGAGACCTGTGACTTGTTTCTAACCGATAGATTATGACAAAGGTTATGAGATGTCACTCCCATTATCTCCTTATGTTTATAATACTCCATTTGGCTAGCAGTCTTGCTCTCTCTCTTCTGCTGGCTTTGAAGAAGCAAGCACTCATGTTGTAAACTGCCTGTGGAGGGACCTGCATGGCAAAGAGCTGCAGGTAGCTTGTCGGAGTAGAGAGCCTTAGTCCTTCAGCTTGAAGGAACTGAAGTCTGCCATCAACCTTAGTGAGCCTCATAGTGGACCCTTCTCCAGTCAAACTTCAAGATAAGAATGCAGCCCAGCCAACACCTTGGTTGCAACCTGGTGAGATCCTGAAGCAGAGAACCCAGATGAACCATGCCTGGACTCCTGACCCAGAGAAACTGTGAGATAATACACATGTGTTGTTTTAAGCTGCCGTATTTGTGGTAATTTGTGACTCAACAATACAAATGAACGCAACATCTAAAAAGAATGGCAAGAAAAGCAGGGAGGCTAGGATAGTTTTCAATCTTTTGCCCACATGATACAACTCCCGTTAGAAACAGTGGCCACTGATAGCAATGCAGAAAGTTAGGCTGCAAGGGGAGAGAGAGCCATCAACATGAAGGGCCTTTTTTACCATGTTAAGAAGTGTGGGCTGTCTCCTTTAGGATATAATTAGGGTGGAGTTTTAGGAGGGGGTGACATGGTCAGAACTGTATTAGAGAAAGATCACTCTGGTGGCCAGACCTAGGATGGATTGGAGGCAGAGAGACCTGGCAGGCAATTGCAGTAGTTCAGGTAAGAGACGATAAAAGCTTGAACCAAAGGAGAAGAAGTGAAGATAGAGAGAAAGGTAGTTTGCATTTTGGAGGCAGAAAGTAGAACATCCAGTAAGATAACATTTCTTCTGCTCTTAAAGATCTTCAGGAAAGGAAATATTCTAGCTCACACTTTTCTTGTGTACAATACTCTACCAAAGGCAACTTCATTAACCTGGTTTTAGCATTGCCTTATCAGTGATATTGCTATAAAGAGGTTCTGTGTTTTGGGGTATCCTTCTTCCCCCAAGCACATTGCATGGTAGTCTCACCTTCTTGGGGGCAGCTGTGACTGTTTTCATTTTACAGAGCCTCAGAGAATGACCGCAGTGAAATCATTCCCATAGGATCTTTCTGGTCATATGCCACTTACCATGTCATCTGCCACCACCTAAAGGATTTAGCATTTTTCCTTCTGCAGAGAACTTATTTGGACCTTAATAAGATCTTGCAGAATGAATGAGAAGTGCAAAGACAGAAATCTTGACCCTTCACTGCCTATCCATTCTTTGAGCATTATTGACGCTAGGCATAGAGAATACCAGAGTTAAATGAGAAATAGCCTTAGCCTCTAGGCATTCACAGTCTATTGAGAAAGAAAAATGTGTAAAGCAAAAAGCGCAGCAGAAGATTCCTATACTATAGGCATGCACTGAATAGTCTGGGATTCCCAAAGAAAGGGTTGATACATCACTCAAGTTGAGGGATTTTCCAAGCAAAGCGTTCAACTAATGCAAATGTACAGAGTCATGGAAAGACATAATACCTCTGGAAATAAATGTAGGACAGGATTCAAGGGAGGGAGGGAGGGAGAGTTCAGATATGTCAGCAGGGTCCAGATCATATAGGGCCTCCTGTGTCTCAGAGGCTTGGACTGTATTTTGTGGGCAAGAGGACCTGCTAAACCAGAGTGAAGAGGGAGGGGACGTGGTCAGAGTTTCATCCCACAAAGTTGACCCTTGTGCGTTGTGATATTATCTTACAAACAGGGTGCTCCTTTGGGTTCTCCATCTCAGTGACTGAGGCCAAAAGTCTGACAGTTATTCAAGACACACCTTCTCCCTCCAATCAGCAAGCCCCATCTATATTGCCTCCTCAATATCTCTTATTATGGCTCACTTCTCTTTAACTCCACTGCCACCACTGTATTCCAAGTGCCATCATCTTTCATCTGGTCTACTGAATGGCCTCCTGACTGTTCTTCCAGGATGCACTCTACACTTCCTCAAATCTGTTCTCCATAACCAGACCATCTTTTTTTCTTTTTAAGGTAAAATGTACCTACAGCGAACTGCACAGATTCTAACTATATAATTTGATGAGTTTTGACAAATGTATATACCCATGTAATAACCAATCAAAATATAGGACACAAATCCATCACTAAAAACTTCCCATGTTTTTCCTGTTGGGTCAATCTCTACCCACCGTAGGCAACCACTGTTCTGATTTCTATTACCAGACATAAATTTTGTATCAGGATTCTTTTGATCAACATGTTTTTGAGATTCATCCATGCTGTAATATGTATCAGTAGTTCAATCTTGTTTATCATTGGGTAGTATTCAATTGTGTGAATATACCACGATTTGTTTATCAATTTACCTGTTACTGGATATTTGGGCTGTTTCCACTTTGGGGCTATTATGAATAATGCTGCTAAGGACATTCACATATAGGCCTTTTAGAAGGTACATGTTTTCATTTCTCTAAGGTAACTACCTAGCAGTGTACTGTCTGGACCATATGCTAAGTGTATATTTAATTACTATCAAACAGTTCTCCATTTTATACTCTTAGGGGCAATTCCAGTGTCTCCACATCTTTGTCAACACCAAGTATTTTCTATCTCTCTAATTCTAGTCATTTTAGTGGGTGTAAGGTGGCATCACATTGTGGCTTTAATGCATTTCCCTAATGACTAATGATGTTGAGCAACTTTTCATGTGCTTATACTCATTCGTATATATTGTTTTGTGAGGTGTATTTGGAAGCATTTTGCCCTTTTTTATTGGGTGGTTTGTCTTTTTATTATTGACTTTTAGGATTTCTTTATATAGCTAGACAGACATATATATTGAGAATAATTTCTCCCAGTCTGTGGCTTATTTTTCCTTTTAGTAATGGCAGAGCAGTTTTGAAGTTTTGATGAAGTCTAATTTATCAATTGTTTTGTGATTAGTTCTTTTTACATGCTAAAAAATGTTTGCCTATCCCAATGTTATAAACATTGCCTTATATGTTTTTTTCTAGATGTTTTAGATATTACATTTAGGTTTATTATCTATTCAAATTAATTTTTGTCTATGGTGGGAGGTAGGAATTGAAGTTAATTTTTCCATATATTTTTCCACTTGTTTTTAGCATCATACGTTGAGAAGACTTTCATTGCCACATTGAATTACCTTGGTGCTTTTGTTTAAATTCAGATGACTGTATATGATGGATCTACTTTTGAACTCTCTATTCTGTTCCATTGGCCTAATTGTCTATCCTTATTTTCACACTATACTATCTTGATTACTATAGCTTTATAAGCTTTTTATAAGTCTTAAAATCAGGCAAAGTCCTCCAACTATGTTCTTTATTTCAGGATTGTTTTGGCCATTCTGTCTTTTGCAATTTCATATATATTTTAGAATCAACCTGTCAATTTCTCTTCAAAAAAACAGCCTATTGGATTTATTATCGAGATTGCATTGTATCTATAATATTTGGAGGAGAATCAATATCTTAACAACATTCAGACTTCCAATCCATAAACATGGTATATTTCTTCACTTATTTAGGTCTTCTTTAATTTCATCTTTTGTGTTTTCAATGTAAAGATCCTTGCACATCTTTTGTTAAATTTATTCCTCAGCATTTTATATTTTTATGCTATTGTAAATGAAATTTTCTAATTGTTTGTTCCTAGTATATAGAAATACAATTGATCTGTGTATCTAGTGATCTTGTTAAATTAATGTGTTAGAGTAATTTAAAAAATTTTATTTCTTAGAGTTTCTACATAAATAGTCATGTCGCTGGTGAGTAAAGACAGTTTTATTTCTACTTTTCCAATATTTCTTTCTTTTGCTTCCTAATTTTATTGGCTAGAACCCCCAATACAATGTTGAACAGACGTGGAGAAAGCAGACATCCTTGCCTCATTCCCAATATTAGGTGAAAATTGTTCAGTATTTTACCCACTAAGTATGATATTCATTGTAGGTTTCTGTTTTTGTTGTTGTCATTACTGTTGCTGTTGTTTATGATGCCCTTTATGAGATTGAGGAAGATTTCTGTGAGCTGAATGGGTGCTGAATTTCTCAAATGATTTTTATGAATCTATTAAGATTATTTTTCTCCTTTATCTTTGTAATGTAGTGAATTACATTGATTTCCAAATGTTAAATCGACCCTGCATTTCTGGCCTATGATGCAGTATCCTGTTTATATATTTCTAGATTCAATTTATTAATTTTTTATTCAGGATTTTTGCACCTATGTTCATGAAAAATATTGGCACATGGTTTTTTTTCCTTATAATATCATTGTCTGGTTTTGGTATCGGGGTTATGCTGGCTTTATAAAATGAGTTGAAATTGTTCCATCATCTATTTTCTATTTTTGAAAGAATGTGTGTAAGATTGATATTATTTATTCCTTAAATGTTTAACAGGAGTCACCAAGGAAATCTTCTGGGTCTAGAGTTTTCTTTATGGGAAGGTTTTTTATTATAAAGTCAAATTATTTAATAAATAAAGACCCATTCCAGTTATCTATTTCTTCTTGTGTCAATTTTGATAAGTCGTGTTTGTGTATATGTTTAAGGAATTTGTTCACTTTATCTAAGCTCCAATTTATCAGCTAAACATTGCTTTATTTTTTCTTTTAATATCCATAGCATCTGTAGTGATAGCTCCTTTATACCTGATATTGTGTTCTCTCTCTCTGTGTGTCTCTGTCTCTTTTTGAATTTCTCTTTCTGATCCGTCTTGCTAGGGTTTTTTTCAATTTTATTAATCTTTCTGAGGAATGAACTTTGACTTTGTTAATTTTCTTTCTTCTTTGCTTTTTTCTATTGCATTTATTTCCACTCATCTTTATTATTTCCTTTCTTTTACTTACTTTTATTTAATTTTTCTCTTTATAATTTCTTTTTTTTTTAATTTTTTGTTTATTGCAGTAACATTGGTTTATAACATTGTAAAAATTTCAGGTGTACATCATTATACTTCTATTTCTGCATAGATTACATCATGTTTACCACCAAAATACTAATTACAACCCATCACCACACACATGTACCGAATTATCCCTTTCACCCTCCTCACTCCCCCCTTCCCCTCTGGTAACCACCAATCCAATCTCTGTCTCTATGTGTTTGTCTATTGTTGTTATTATCTACTACTTAATAAAGGAAATCATACAGTATTTGACCTTCTCCTTCTGACTTATTTCACTTTGCATTATACCCTCAATGTCCATCCACATTGTCACAAATGGCTGGATTTCATCGTTTCTTATGGCTGAGTAGTATTCCATTGTGTATATATACCACAGCTTCTTTATCCATTCATCCCTTGATGGGCACTTAGGTTGCTTCCAAGTCTTGGCTATTGTGAATAACGCTGCAATGAACACAGGGGTACATGTACCTTTACAAATTGGTGTTTTCAAGTTCTTTGGATAAATACCCAACAGTGGAATAGCTGGATCATTTGGTAGTTCTATCCTTGATTTTTTGAGGAATCTCCATTCTGTTTTCCACAGTGGCTGCACCAGTTTGCACTCCCATCAGCAGTGTATGTGAGTTCCCTTCTCTGCACATCCTCTCCAACACATGTTGTTTCCTGTCTTGTTAATTATAGCCAATCTGACGGGCATGAGGTGATATCTCATTGTAGTTTTGATTTGCATTTCCCTGATAGTTAGTGATTTTGAACATCTTTTCATGTGTCTGTTGGCCATCTGTATATCTTCTTTGGAGAAATGTCTGTTCAGGTCTTTTGCCCATTTTTTAATTGGGTTGGTAGTTTTTTTGTTGTTGAGATGCATGAGTTCTTTATATATTTTGGAGATTAAGCCCTTATCAGATGTACAGTTTGCAAATATCTTCTCCCAATTGTTAGGTTGTCTTTTTGTTTTGTTGATGGTTTCCTTTGCTGTGCAGAAGCTTTTTAGTTAAAAAGATTATACACCATGATCAAGTGGGATTTATTCCAGGTATGCAGGGATGGTTTAACATTCGCAAATCAATCAATGTAATACACCACATTAATAAAATGAAGAATAAAAATCACATGATCATCTCAATAGATGCAGAGAAAGCATTTGACAAGATATAGCATCCATTTATGATAAAAACTCTGAATAAAATGGGTATAGAAGGAAAGTATCTCAACATAATAAAGACCATATATGAGAAACCCACAGCTAATATCATCCTCAATGGTGAAAAACTGAAAGCCATCCCTCTAAGAACAGGAACCAGACAAGGATGCCCACTGTCACCACTCCTATTTAACATAGTACTGGAAGTCCTAGCCAGAACAATCAGGCAAGAGAAAGAAATAAAAGGTATCCAAATTGGAAAGGAAGAAGTGAAACTGTCACTATTTGCAGATGACATGATTTTATATATAGAAAACCCTAAAGAATCCACCAGAAAACTTTTAGAAGTAATAAACGAATATGGTAAAGTTGCAGGATACAAAATCAACATACAAAAATCAGTTGCATTTCTGTACATTAACAACGAAGTAGCAGAAAGAGAAATTAAGAATACCATCCCATTTACAATTGCAACAAAAAGAATAAAATACCTAGGAATAAGCTTAACCAAAGAGGTGAAAGAGCTGTACACTGAAAACTATAAAACATTTCTGAAAGAAATTGAAGAAGACACAAAGAAATGGAAAGATATTCCGTGCTCTTGGATTGGAAGAATTAGCATAGTTAAGATGTCCATACTTCCTAAAGCCATCTATAGAGTCAGTGCAATCCCTATCAAAGTTCCAACAACATTTTTCACAGAAATAGAACAAAGAATCCTAAAATTTATATGGAACAACAAAAGACCCCGAATAGCTAAAGGAATCCTGAGAAAAAAGAACAAAGCTGGAGGTATCACACTCCCTGATTTCAAAATATACTACAAAGCTATAGTAACCAAAACAGCATGGTACTGGCACAAAAAGAGACACACAGATCAATGGAATAGAATCGAAAGCCCAGAAATAAACCCACACATCTATGGACAGCTAATCTTTGACAAAGGAGCCAAGAACATACAATGGGGAAAAGAAAGTCTCTTCAACAAATGGTGTTGGGAAAACTGGATAGCCACGTGCAAAAAAATGAAAGTAGACCCTTACCTTACACCATACAGAAAAATTAACTCCAAATGGATTAAAGACTTGAATGTAAGACCTGAAACTGTGAAACTTCTAGAAGAAAACATAGGCAGTATGCTCTTTGACATCAGTCTTAGCAACATCTTTTCAAACACCATATCTGACCGGGCAAGAGAAACAATAGAAAAAATAAACAAATGGGACTACATCAAAATCTTTATAATTTCTTAAGGCAGAAACTTAGATCATTTATTTAAAAATCTTTCTTCTTTTCCAATATAAGCATTTAAATGCACGCACGCACACACACAGACACACACACAAATTTCCCTCTGAGCACTGCTTTGACTACATCCCATAGATTTTGATACATGTATTTTTATTATCATTTGGTTCAAAATATCTTACAATTTCCTTTGTGATTTCTTCTTTGATGCATTGGTTATTTAGAAGTGCATTGTTTAATTTCCAATTATTTTGAACTTTTCCAGATATCTTAGTGTTATTGATTTTTAATTTAAATCCACTGTTGTCAGAAGACACACTCTGTAAGTTTTCAATCATTTGAAATTTATTAGAACATATTTTATGGTCCAGCGAAGGGCCTATCTTGGTGAACATTCCATGTGCACTTGAAGAGAATGTGTTTTCTGCAAGTGTCGGTTATAGTGTTCCATAAATGTGAATTAGGTGAAGTTGATTGATACTGTTATTCAAATTTTCTATATCCTTACTGATTTTTTTTTTGTCTAGTTGTTCTATTAATTGCTGAGAGAGTAACTATATAAGCCAATGTTTGCTTCATTTCTTTTGAGGATCAGTTAATAGATGCATACACATTTAGGATACTCATGTCTTTCTAATGAATTAACCCTTCTCTCATTATGAAATATCCCTCTTTATCTCTGACAATATTCCTTATCTTGAAGTCTAATTTGTCTGACATTAACATAGCCACAGCAGCTTTCATATGCTCACTGTCTGCATAAGAAAGAACATGGTATATTATTTCCCATCCTTTTTCTTTCAACCTATCTGGGTCTTTACATTTAAAATGTATTTTTTTGGTGGACAGGAAATATTTGGATCTTGCATTTTTATCCAGTCCGATAATCACTGGAGTTCAGGTTTTTAAAAGCTGTACAATGAGGGGTTTCAACCAGCTGGTTGGAAAGTTGCCTTCCAGCTCCTGTCTCTATGATTCTGATCAATGGAGAAGAGATCCTGAGCCTTTTCCTTAGCTAGGGGACCTGTTGTCACCTGGCTTGCCATGATTGGGAGCCAGGACTCAGGGTGGAACCATCTAAGAGAAGTGAGCTGGGGCGGGGTTTGTGGTGTTGGTTGATGCAATTGTGTAAAAAAACTAGATCAACCTTTGACTACCTTCTCCATGTCTCATGTCCCGCTTTCATAATGCCTCGTTTCATCATAGTCGTATCCCCTTAATTATATCTTTGGCAACATATTCCCTTAGTTATAGTTTTCTTGTGGTTGAAAGGTGCTCTTTGGAGAATATATTCAAGGAAACTATTTCTCCTATCTCACGCCTCCTTTGCCTTTAGTCCTTCCAAAGCCCAAAGAGTTGCTTTGAATAACTTGCCAGAGGAATCCTTTCAAGGAAATCAAGGAAAAGATTTTAAGGAAAGAGAAAAGAAAACAGGAGGAAGAAACTAGAACATATGAAGAGCCTACCATGCCTTAGATCTGTATTATGAAAGCTTCATAACAACTTTAGGAGGTGGTGTTTTTATTGTGCCCATTTTACAGAGAAGGAAACTGAGCTTAGAGGGTATAGTTACCACTAAAGTGCAGTGTGTCTACACTGGGTGGTGTACACATGATTTAAGGAAAGCAGACCCCATTCCAGCTCTCTGGATGTAAATCCCGATTAGTCTAAGAACCCATGGGTGGCCTTCTCCCAGAGTCAACTATTGCTCCATGGGTGGATAGGTAAACTAATTGGCTCAGTCAGCCTGAAGGGAAGGATTTATATCCCATGTTAGGGGGAGAGTCTCTCTACATCTTCTGCTAGATGTGAACCAGGAAACTTGTATTCTTTGCCAGGGGAGTGGAGGACCAGAATTGGGACAAAGCAGAGTGAAGAGAGAAAGTAGACCTAGATCTTGGATGATATTGGTCCATCAACTATACCACCCCTGTAGTCTGCACTAGGTCTAGGGGTTTCATGTGCGATAACACATTTTCCTATTGCTTAAGCCAGTTTAAATAGCATTTTATGTTTCTCGAAGTTAAAGTCATCCTAATTGGAAAAGTCACAGAATAAGTACATGGTGGACCCGGGATCCAAAGCTGAGTATGTCCCGCTCCTGAACTAATGCTCCCAACTGCTCAGCTCTATACTCCCTCCTTTCCAGTCGGCGTTGGTAACCCCTGTCCTACAGAAGAGAAAGCTGGAGAGTAAAGAGGGGGAGTGATTTGTCCAGGGTCACAGAGCTAGCAAGTGACTCACCCTGGCTCAGAACTCATGTTTATCTGACTGCAAAGCCCACACTCTCTGCACGCCTCCGCTGGCTTCCCACACTTCTGGCTGCCACCCTTCCTGTACCTTTGACTCCAAACAGAGGCCTCTCCGTCACCAAATAATGTGATCAAATCAAACCTTCTTTCTATACAATTAGAAAACATAACAGGTTACAGCAAAAAATGCAAAAACCTCCGAAGCTGCTCAAAGCTAATTAATTTCTATTACTAGTGAGAGAAGAACCACTTAACATGTCTTTTCTTATTCAAATTACCATTGACAGCACCTGCTTTTTTATTCTTGGGAAATCCTGCTACAATGCCGGTAAATTATGTAAGACTGTAGAATTTATGAAGATAAGGCAATTAGCATTACAAAACCGAGTCCGGGTTACAATTTCTGGGGAACGGAAAGAGTTATGATGCTCCCTTAAATGGCCCAGTGAAGTCTCACAGATTGAGTTAATCCTAGTGGTAGTCAGGAAAACTGAAGGCTAAACGGAGCCATGATGGTGGTAATTAATTGTCTGGGCCCTTTGGTGATGGGGCTGTCTGTGCTTAGGGGGAGGTGGACGGGGTTCTGCCTGTTCCTCCTGGAAGGAAAAGGGACAGAACAGGTTTCTGGGGTCAAGAGGCAGGGAGGGGAAGAACTTCCTTTCCAGGTCCCTGGTCATCTGAGTCAAGCAGGGTCCAGTACCATGGGGCCACCCTCCCATATGTTTTTCCAAAATCTCCATCCTGCACTGCAGCCCCAACCCCCAGCACAGCTGCCACGGCTGTGCCGGCAGCTGCCACTCAGCAGATGTTTCATTGGAGTGTTTAGATGCTGCTTAGATTTTGCGTCTGAGCTAGGAGGACTCTTAGAGACACCCTGGATTACCAGGAGTACTTGACTTAATAGCCACAGCTAGGGAGTAGGGTAGATGGGTGTTGTGGGTCCCCGGAAATTGTGTGCAAAACTTGGCGGGGGGGTGTGTCCTTTTCTGCAGAAAGGTCTGCAGCTTTCACTAATTCTGAGCAAGTTTTAGGGTGCCCCTGTCCCTGGCCTAGTTGGAAACCACATTATATAGTTGGAGAGGCAGAGGCTTTCCTACTATGCGCCTAGCTGCCTAGCATCTGCTCTTGCTGGTTTTCCACTGCTAGGCCCACCCAGCACATACCATTTCCAGGATCAGGACTCAGGCTGCAGCCCCTGTCTCCTGGGCCTCTTGCTTGAATGTCAACTGCCTCCCATCTAGCCAGCCCTTGTAGCTGGGTCAGCTTCCCAAGCAGGTCACTGCTTCCTCTGGGAGGATGCAGCCCTGCAGGGGGGGTGCACCACTTGGCAAGCTTGACAAGCAGCATTCAGGCTGGATTCCAGCCCCTATTGGCCACCTTGACTTGGGCCCTTGTGCAGTGTACAACCTACACAATTATATATACCTTGTTCCCAAATTCCTTACTCCAGGGGCTGAGACACTGACGGTTACTGGCTTTTTCTCCTGGCAAGGACCTGAGCATGCCCTAATCAGTTCTGGCCGGGAGAAGAGCCAGCCTGGGCTCCAAGAGACCAGTTAGCTGGAGGCTGAAATTTCATTATGGCAGGACATAAGCATCACGTGTAACACTCATCTCCAGCTGACCTCAGAGTGACGCCAGGCCCACCTAGAAATGCTCAGGCAGAAGGAAGTGCAAGTGCGGAAGCTCTGAGGTGAGAAACACACTCGTGTGTTGAGGAATAGCAAGCAGGCTAGAACAGGCCAGAGCAGCAGGAAAGCAGTGAGTGAGGGGGACATTGGTCAGCAAGAGAAGGGGGGCAAGGTTGTGTGGGGCCTTGTGGGCCACTGCAAAGACCTTTTTTTACGCTGAATGAGTTGGGGGTGGAAAGCGTTGGAGGATTCTGAGCAGAGAAGGGACCTGACCTGACTTCTTAAAGGAATTGCTGTGGCTGCTATATGGGGAATACATGTCAGGGGCATGAGTAGAAGCAGGGAGGCAGCTAGGAGCTATTGAAACTATCCAGAGGAGAGACACTATGGCTTGAATCAAGGTGGAAACCACATAGATGGTGAGAAGTAATTGCACTGGGGATGTTTGTTTAAGGTGAAGCCAACAGGATTTGATGATGCATTGAATATAGTATATGAGAGGATAGAGAAGTCAAGAACGCAGCAAGGTTTTTGGCCTTGTAAAATGGAAGAGAATGGAGGGTGAGTCTAGATGTTATCTGAGAGCTCGTCAGCAAAGACATACTCAGTCTCTTTTTTATGGCTCTGATTCCAGGCCAAATCCCTCCATCTACATCCTTCCCCACCAGGCCCGCACAGGGTGACCCCAATAGGCTGCCCACCTCTGCCCCAGAATTGCTGCTCTTGACTTCCTTCTAGAATGTCACCCTGGCCTTTTCTGCTCAACTGTTGCCTTATACCTGAATGGTGCCTGATGAATGATCCATCCATCCATCCATCCATTCATCACCAAATATTTACTGAGAACCTACCGTGTGCAAGACACTGATCTAGATACAAGAGATTCGACATTGACCAAGACAATCACGGTCACTGCCCTTTCAGAGCTTAAGCTGCCTCTGGACTCTTGTGCTAAGACAGCACCTATGTACCTACCTGTATACCTGGTTCCATGCCATTTGTAGTGAACCTGCTAATCATTCAGAAGAGACCTGCAAGGTCCTTGAGCTTTACCTCTCCTGCCCCCTGTAATTTCTTCAGCAACCAGATGCTCAGTTACTGTAGTAACCAGAAGACTTGAAAGCCCTCTGAGACTTGCACCTTAGGCACAGAGTTTTTTCAATCCTATTTACAAACTATACATTCCATGGGTTTCTACAGAAGGCTGAGGAAGACATTTGAGAACACCAGTTCCTAGAACTTTTTCCAGCTGCTCACCTGTGTTATCTTGGGACCCCAACCAGCATGACCCAGGTTGATGTGCTGACTAGAACTTGACCCATCCACTGGAGAGAAGCCATGGTTTACCTGGGAAGAGCCATGTGCAGGTTCTGAAAAGAAGTCCAGTCAGGCAACAGATCATAGCGGAGGTAGGAGGAGGACTATTCAGGTGGGCGGTGCCCAATACCACCTGGATAGGAAACCAAGGAACATTGCCCTTCCCTTTGGGACAAGGCCTAATTGCCCAGAGGCCCTCTGTTGGCAGTCAGGGCACAACTTGTGAGATGCCCAGGTGGTGATGTGAACATTCACACATGGTCTTGAACTGCCCGTGGGTTTGGGACTTCAAAGGCCCTTTTGAACCATTAACTCATCACTCCACACACTGAGGCTTGGAGCACAGTTATCCCTCACTTTATAGACAACAAAGCAGGTGCTTAGAGGTGAAGCACCTGGGGCCCCACACAGCCAGGGCAAAGCTGCAAGGATTTCCTGGTCTTCAGTCACATTCCTAAAGGTACTGCTTCTGCCAAATGGAATCCTGTAGTCCACACAGGAAGTGGATGGCCTTGGATCTACCAAAGGTGGAAACTGAAAATGAGACCAAAAGCCATCCTCAAGCACTGAGCCCTAACCATGTGCCAGGCCCTTGGATGATAACATCAATAAGGCATCTCATTTAATCTGCTGTGTGAGGCAGGTATCACTACAAGCATCTCCCATTTTATGGAGGAAACAGAGGCTTAGAGAGATAACATCACATAGCACCATCCACTCTCTCCCTGGATTCCATAGATGCTCAGTTTCCTCAACTATGAACAGGCTAAGCATCTCCAGCTTCAGAGGGGTGTGGTAGAGATTACAATGAATTAGAATATGTACAGTATCCAAGGGAGCGTGGCATATAGTAGGCATCAATCTATATTTATGTCCACCCAACGCCCACCAATTCTGGGGAATCCAAACCACGGGGGAAGAAAAGGCATTCTTACCTAAGTGACCATTCACGATTTGAAGGGGCCAGCTAGCAGGGCTCGTGGGAAAGGGGTGGGTGGCATGTAGAGCTGCCAGACTGAGCAAATTAAAATACAGAATGCTCAATTAAATTTCAATTTAATTTTAATTTCAGATAAACAACATAACTTTTTAGTTAAGTATGTCCCAACTGGCACACACGTATTTTATTTCGCAAAAAATATGGGCTGCAGATCAGATGGGGGCCTACTGATGATCTGTCCTGGAGCCCAGCAGCTTGGTTTCTGGTTCCTAATATGAGATGCTGGAGGCTCAGGGCAGGGCAGGGCAGAGTTGGGCTCGCAGGCACCACCCCCTTCAGGTGCTCTGCTGGGCCCAAAGGCTTCACAAAAGAGTAATTGACTAGTAATTATCATCAGTTAGAAGCTCTGAGTGCAAGCCTTTTCAGCATAGAAGTGGATTCTAGTTCTTAAAAGGATTTGAAGACTTCAACAAATGCCTTTCCTAATCAGTACAAATTGTTCCTTTAAGCAGGAGAGAGTGGTGGGTCCGTTCTTTCTCCTTCTAGTTAATGAGCAGTCAGCATCATTTCTGGGGGTCTGGACTCTCATTTTTCCCTCTGGGGTGCAGGTGGTGGTGGTGGAGGAGGTGGGGTTGGCATTGAGGGTGAGTGAGAGGCATCTCAGGACTGGAGCCAGCTGACTTAAGTAGAAGCCCTGCCTTTTATAAGCTGTGTCCCAAGGACAAGTCTTTAATCCCTTCAGACACAGTTTTCTCAGCTGTAAGTGGAATAATGATCATTCCTACCCTGCTTCACAGATCTGACCTGACTCTCAAATAGGAGAACGTGTGTTATCAGGCTTCCCTAGTGAAAAGATCCTCACCCCCCTCCACAAACCTGCCTCCCCACCCCCCCATCATTTTCATTTCCAGAACCTCTAGAAACAGACTTGCACTCAAACCAGCAAGAGTAGAAAAAAACAAAAACAAAACCCAGAACCAGTTGATTCTATCTTTACGTTCCTCTTCTCCTTCTCCTAAGTGCCTGTCGCCCAGCTGTGTTTGTCCCTTTGGGTCCTCACCTCAGTTTCAGTGCAGAAAGACATGTGCGTGTTGATGTCATGTTGGAGCTGTTCTGACCGTCTCCAATTTCCAGCCTTGTCACCAGGACCTCTTTCCCACTCCTTCTGTCTGAGGCTGAGCTCGGCACACACCCACAGCCCCTCTTTCCTGCCTGGTCTCCGCCATGTCTTCCTCATCTGTGTCTCTTTCCTCAGGCAAAGGGCAGAAGCGAAGAGAGGTTAGAGCTTCTAATGCAGTCCTGAACCTAGGGGACCCCTTCTAATCAGAGAAGCTGGAACCCTTGCAGCACTGTTAGGTTTGCTTTGTAAACTATGCTGACCAGCGTCTTTCTAGTAATCCTGCTGAGATGCCTGGGTGGCCCAGAGTGAAAGTCGGTCTATTGGCTCTGCTTCCTCAAAAAGGAGAAAGGAGAGAGAAGGGGAGTGGAGAAAGCAGAGAGTGAGCAGGAAGCATCTGCATTAGGATGGGTACCCTTACCCTGTCAAAGGGAGGTGACATTTGACCAGGGAATTAGACTCAAGTCTTTCTCAATCTGATAAAGAGTGTAAATTACAGAACATCCTAAGAAAATTCATAAATGAATTCTTTTAATTCTAGGAGAGAATAAGACTGAGGGAAGTCCTGAAGGGGACGGCCTGCTCCCTCCTCCAACTCACGGCGTCGACTGAGACTCATTCTGAGGTCTTAGAAGTTTGCCCTCCATCTGCCAGGATGGAGAGCGAAGTGTTAGCAAAGGAGCCCAGGAGGGTAACTTCATCTGTGCAAAGTTCTCATGGTCTACGGCCATCATTGCGTCGGAAGCCCTCATAACTCAGTGAGGTGGGCAGGGCCAGAATTATCATGAAGATTATTCCTGTTTTCCAGGTTTAGAAACCAAGGCCCAGGTTGCTGAGTTCTATTAGTGAGAAGCGGAGCTGGGACCAGAACTGGGTGCTGCCCCGCTACACCAAGGCCACCTGCCCAGGATCCGTTAACATCTTCAGATTTTTACTGATGTGTTGTTGCTGGCTTGAGCTCATTTTAAACAATGAGCTTTTACTGAAAAGAAGGCTTCCCCAGAGGTTTAGCAGGCCCCGGGGTTATTCAGATCAAGATTCTAATGAAATTTCTTAAGTGCCTACTGAGTCTGGACACGGGGTGGGGCATTTTCATGGACATTTAATACTCACCATAACTCCAGGAAGTGGGAGTGGTTACCCTCATCTCACAGATGGGCCTGGAGAGGCTGCGGAAACTTACTCAAGCTTTCACAAAAGTTAAGCGGCAAAGCCAGGATTCAGAGCCACTTTGCATTTTCCCTCATGCCCACCCACATACCTCTGCGTCCCAGAAAGAAAGCCAGGCATTATCCTAAGAAATACTTACTTATACATTCAAAGAGCAAAGAGATTTTTGCGCATACAATAAAATCTAAAACCTTACCAAGGCCCACAAGGTTCTGCTGGACCTGGCCCCTGCCCACCTTTCCAAACGCATCTCTATTCCTCTTTCCCCATGCAGGACCCTTGGCAGCTCTGAGTTTCTTCTCGTCTTCCCTTCAGCATTTGACACTTGCTATACCCTCACCCTGGAACCCCCTTTCCCTGAAATATTTGCATGAATGAATAGCTCCTTCTCATCAGTTAGTTGTCAACTCACGAGATACCTTCTGAAGGGGGCACCCTGTCTACATTGGTGTCACCATCCCAAATCGCCACCTAGCCTATTATCCAATCTTATTTTTTAAAATATCTTATTATTATCTGTAATTATCTTACTAATTTTTCACTTGTTCACTGTGTGTCTCTCTTACTAGATTGTAAATATGTTGTCTACTTTGACACCTACCTTATTTCAGTGCCTAGAATAGCGCCTAACACATAGTAGGCGCCCTGAAAAGATCTGTTGGATAACTGCTGAATGGATGAGGTTTCATTTCTTGCGATGTTATTCCTGATCTGCATCTTGACCAAGGCTATTTTTAGTAATGAGAGAATTTTTTCTCTTTCTTAACAAATCTCATTAAAATCAGTCTTGCCTCCAAAGCAGGTGTCACTGTAAACAGGTGGTTTAATCAAGGCAACGATGTGAATGTACTGGGCAGCCTGAATTACCCACAACGCTGTCTTACGCTGGCCTGGGTGGAGAGGGAATGTGTAAATAGGTGTGGGGCCTTCAGGAAGATCCATCCGCTTTCTGCAATAATATAAAAAGAAAACTTTCAAATACCACAATTTGCAAATGAAGACCTTTAAAATAATGGGACGGCAGCTCTGGAATGGGATTATTAGGATAATGCGATGTTTAAGTGGGCGCTTTCCCTCTCAAGGACCTGCCTGAATTCTGCTGAGCTCATTCCACGAGAGACCTCAGAGAGATCAGTTATGACTTTTATTAAAGTCAAACCAATACCTGTATTCGCAGCCGCCTGGAGGAAATTTCTTTCTGTAACTCTGATTGAAGTTTAATGGGAACTACACAAAGAAAATTTACTTAACCTCCTCACCCATCTCTTCCACGGTGGAAGTCTGTTCATCACGTGCTCTGCTCCCGGGAGACACTATCAAAGATAGCACTTCTCAATTTCATAATATTTTTCAGAATAAAAGAGGGAAGACAGCTGCAGACCCCAACTACTCCAGAATACCATGTCGTCGATGTCTGAGTTCACTTACAGGAACAATGCAGACGTTTCTCAAGGGTTTGCATGTTAGTATTTTGCAGACTACAAAATAAAAGGCCTATGAACTACTAAGAAATTATGTTACATGCATGTGAAAATACACGGATACAGAGTCCTGGTTAATAGGCTCCTGATTAGTTCGTACTGCTGGTCGACCTCAGCTCCCAGCACGTGGGGACAGAGAGGCACCTGCTCTTACACAGAAAATAAAAACCGTGAGTGGCAACTTTCATTCCAGAGAGACTTGGACAACATATTATTAACAGTAATACGTGGCATTACTGTAGCATTTTATAGATGGAATGTACTAAAAAACTTACATTTTTCTTATGAAATTTACACACATACAAACAGTGTATAAAAACCTAAAAGTACAACTTCTATAAAATGTTAAATAGTGAATATCTATGTAACCATCACCGAAGTCAAGGAATAGGATGATGTCAGCGCCCAAAGCCCACTATGAACCCATTTCTGGTCACCATGGCTTTTTGCCTTTCGACTTTCATCGTAATTACGTGTTTGCTTTATTTGACAGCATTCCTAGACAACACAGTTTAGTTTTACCAAATCTAACATCGTACAGGTGTACTCTTTTGAGTCTGGCTACTTTTGTTCACCATTTTGTTTCTAAGATTCATTCTTGAATCTTAAAAGAAGGTTACTATATGTATACAGAAATCATTTGATTTGCTGTTTGATATTCCATGGATACATATACCACGATTTATTGAGTTTCCTGTTGATGGACATTTAGGTTTGGCTTGTTTCCAGTTGGGGCCATTACCAACAATACTGCAATAATATTCTTGTATATGTATTTTGGCACACATCTGCATGAGTTTCTCTAGAAGGAGTTGACAAACTATGACCCGTGGGCTAAATCTGGCCCATCACTTGTTTTTGTAAAGCTTTATTGGAATATAGCCACGCCCACTTGTTTACATGTTATCTGCGGCTGTTTTTATGCATTGAATGCAGAGTTGACTAGTTGCACCAGCGACCACATGGCCTGCAAAGCTGACAATATTTACTATCTGGCCCTTTTCAGAAAAAGTTTGCTGACCCTCGCTCTAGGACATATGCTTATGAGGGAATTGTAGGGTGATGAGGTTTGCATACTTTCAATCCCACTAGATACTGTCAATCTTTTTAGCAAACTTCTTTTTTTACAATTTTTAGCATTTTATTAGGGAAGATGGTTTCAAATTTTAATATTGCATATTCAGGACATGGTATTACTGTACAACTTCAAGGTTTCATCAAAAAGGATGAAAAACTACTGGTTATTCTAACTACACTCCATGTTAAATCTCAGACATGGCTAAACATTTAATGGAAAATAAGGCTTATTTATTTAGCCTTAGATGGCCCACCAGTTCTTACAAGTCCTGTAGTAGAAAGTCCTCATCCTTTGATCTGTTTGGTGGGATTGCCAATCCCTCACTGTTTTACCGTAATTTCTATATTTCACATGGATCCTATTACAATCATGTCTTTGAGGGTTCTATATAAACTTATTTAAAACCATGTGAGCCCATAGACCCAGTGGCCATTAAGTCTGAAGATGCACAAGTCTTCAGTTATAAAAAGTTAAAGAAATACCATATCTTTTTTTAGAATTTGAGGCAAGGAGACTCCTTTATTAACTAACCTTTTCCTCATCATCTTCAAAAATTTCTTCTCTATCATTAACTGTAGTTTCTTCACATTGCTCGCATTCCAACGCAAGATCACAATGTCATTTTCTACTTTGTAAATTCTACTCCCTCCATTCCTGCTCCTATAAACCAGTGAAGGCAGGCCTGGCGACCATCACAGAAAACTACCCCCAGATGCATTTAAAAAACTCATGAATAGTGGTGCTATCGCCCATAAGTACAGATGCCAGCTTGAGGCCCCAAGAAGGGATTCCTCACATGACTCTCTGGAGGCCCCAAAGAGGGGTGCCCACGCAGCCACCTTGATGCTGTTGGGTGGCCATTCCACAAAGTTGCTCTGTTCTTCTAGATGGTTGCATCTGCTTTTCCACCTCCTCCATGGACGTGGGGCCCTAGAAGGTAGTGACCATGGTGAGGGAGAGCCCATGTCTCAGCTCATGGGCTGCCAACATATGCTTATCATGGAACATTTGCTGAGTGAGTTCTGGCTTGGTGAGGGCCCTGTACTGCCGACTGCCTCTAGCTTTCAACAGAGCAAAATTGGCATGAAGAGTTTGCTTTTCTCTCTTTAAAAGAAATTGAGAGGTAGGCCATTTCAGGCTAGTATGGTGGCTTAATCCTCATCATGGACTCAGACTTCTTCATCTTTCTACTCCTCCATTCTTAGCCAAGGAATCCATCCTTAAACTGGGAGTTTAGCCATCAACTCTGCACTCCAGGTGGCAGTTAGAAAGAAGGTAGAGAGGGCAAAAAAGTGCATTCTATCTCTCTTCCCCCTGTTTAAGAGCTTTCCAAGAAGTTCAGCCCAACAACTTCCACTTAAGTCTTTTTGCCCAGGACTTAGACTAAGGCTATTCCTACTGTAAAGGCAGGTGGGAGATATATTCTTTTGTTGTGCACATTACCACACTGAGTAAAACCACAAAGGGGAGAGTGGAATTTGGATGGGGACATCACAGTCTCCACCACATGGAGGGACATCATTGCATTAGGGCAAGAGGACAGCTGATCCTGCAACTAGAGTCAGTGATGTTAGGATGGAGGCAGCTTCTCTCTCTTCATCTCCTTTCCAGGGGACACATGGTTCTTGCTTTGTACTCCTCTCCTACTAACCTGTTTCTTCTGCTGCCTTTGTGAATTCTATTCCCTATAATTTCAGCATGTGTGGGATATTGCGTATGGAACCTACTCTATCCTTAGCTGTACATTTCAACTCAAATTCCCATCATTACCTACCAAGTGCTGACTCATTTAAATTCTGGAGTAAGGTGGTTTGATTGGCCCATGGCTGGCCTTGGGACAAGTGTCCAGCTCTGGTCCAAACACATATTGGGGAAAAGAGAAGGCAAGAAGATGCAGAACATGGGACAGTACTTTCAAGGTTGGGCAGGATCTCCCACAGGGGCTCTGGGTAAGGCAAGTAATGACACATTGTAGTTGTGTACCTTTGGTGGCAATGATTATTAGAGGTTTTATAGTATTCTGTCTCAAACCTCCACACAGTAGAGATACCCAGTTATTTTAAAGTTGTCAGTAGAAAGTTTACTTAAAGCTAGTTCGGGATTTTAAAGTTAGTGGGGCTGGGAAACTTCCATTTGGAGGATCATGAAAAATGTCTGCTTTTAGAGGGAAAGAGGAATCTTTTTATTGAGAAGACCTTCCTTTCATTCTGAGAAGAGCCGTTAAAGAATGGCCTTTCAGTCTACATTCTTAACCACAACACTATATTGCAGGTGTAAAGCCAGTAGACATGCTCCACTGTTCTTGGGCAAGCACTGAACCAGTGACATGGTCCAAATGTATGCTGAGATGTTGAGTGTTCTCTACAGTGCTGTAGATCAGTTGCATCTTCAGCAGGACCAGGCTCTTATGGAGAGACTATTTTTCTAAAAATAAAATTTAGGGGCCAGCCCCATGGCTGAGTGGTTAAAGTTCTGCATGCTATGCAGAATGGGGTTTGCATAGCATGGGTTTGCAGGGGCCTGGGTTTGCAGGTGTGGATCCTGGGCATGGACCTACTCCATTCATCAGCCAAGCTGTAGAGGCATCTCACATACAAAATAGAGGAATATTGGCACAGATGTTAGCTTAGGGCGAATCTTCCTCACCAAAAAATAAAAAAATAAAAATAAAAAAGTAAAAATAAAATTTAAAAGGACTACTCAGCAATGTCTTCACTCATTTCTTGGGAAATGTGTGTGTATTGTTTTCAAAAATGTGCTATTGAGATCATGAGCCTATGCTCAACAAGGAGGGATGTGCATGCCTGATGTTCTTTTCATCTCATGCTGGAGGTGAAGGACTGTGAAATGGAATTGGAGGTGATTTGGTGTAGTGTTTGGTACTGTTGACCATGTGACTGCCTGCCAGGCCATAGGGAATGGAGGAAGTGCATCTGGTTTATAAGACTTAGAGGTTCTCACTGTCAGTCTCCTGGGAAGGAAATGAGGTGGGCTTTGGATTGGGGGAAAAAAGGATCTCATGGTCTTTCCTGGGCCTGCAACCCATGGAGAAGGGCATGGTCAAAGGGGCCTCCCAGCTGTGGAAGTAAGCCAGCCCTGCAACATGGCAATAGTTCTAGAGTGAGAAGCAAGAGATGGCCAGGGATGACCTCAATGAAGACACAATAGATGGACCCTAGGAATAGGTATATTTGATATCCAGTTTTAATTTTTCCTTTTCTTTTGTTAGCCTTACACACGGTCCTTCCACTCCCACTCCCCCCACCCCCACACTGTGCTGAGTGTACTTTGGGGAAATTAATGGAAGGTTTTGTACCCAGACTTGGAACAAAGCAATAAAGAAAAACTCAGAGCAGATAGAGAAAGAGCCACAGAATAGCAAAAGATGACCTGAGAAGAAACTCCAGTCAGAGGTGACAAGCAATAAATATTATTATTTAAATATCTTTAAAAGATAATTGACTGTTTAAAGCAAAAATAATCGTAATGCATCATGGGGTGTGATGAAGAAGTCGAATGCACGACAGGAGTAGCACAAAAGCTGGAAGAGGGAGAAATGGAAGTTCATTTGTAAGGGTCTTCTACTACATGTGTAGCAGTACACCTTTTGAAGGTGGAATGTGATAAGGTAAAGATGTGTGCTGTAAATGCTAAAGCAACTGCTAATATAACGCAACAAAGAGTTACAGCTAATAAGCCAACAGAGGAGATAAAAGGAATCATAAAAACATACTCAATTAATTCAAAAGAAGGCAGAAAAAGAGGAACAAGGGGATGAAGAACAGCTGAGACAAATAGAAAACAAAATAGATGATAGATTGAAACCCAATCAGGTAAATAAAAACACTAAATTTATAAAAGTTCTACACACTCCAATTAAAAGGCAGAGATGATCAGATTAGATTAAAAAACAAGATTCAATTATATGTTGCCTATAAGAAACCCACTTTAAATATAAAGACACAAATGGGTTAAAAATAAAAGGAGAGAAAAAGATACACCATGCTAGCACTAATTAAAAGAAAGTTGGAGTGGCTATATTAATATTGAAGTACATTTCAGAGCAAAAAATATTACCAGGAATAAAGAGCATTATTTCATGATGATATAAGAGGCGATTTATTGAGAAGACATAATCCTAAATGCTTATGCACTTAATAACAAAATATTTGAAGTAAAAATGGATAGAACTTCAATGAGAAATAGACGAATCCACAATTATATTCAGAGGTTTTAATACTCCTCTCTCAATAATTGTTAAAACAATAGACAGAAAATCAATAAGGCTAAAGAAGAGTTGAATAGCATTATCAACCAACTTATTAACTTTTATAGAACATTCTACCCAATCACGGAAGAATATACATTCTTTTCAAGTATGCATGGAATGTTCACCATGATGAACCACATTCTGGACCACAAGATAAAATTAAATACATTTCAAAGAATTCAAGTCATCCAAGTGTGTTCTCAGACCACAATTGAGTTAAATTAGAAATCAATAACAGAAAGATATATGGAAAATCTCCAAATATTTGGAAGTTAAATAACACACTTTAAATAACCCATAGCTCAATGAAGAAAAAAAAAAGAAAGAAATTAGGAAGTATTTTTACCTAAATATAAATGAAAATGTACCATTTTAAAATTATGGGATGCAGTTAAAGCAGTTTTTAGAGGGAAATTTATAACATTAAACTCCTATATTAAAAGGAAAAGTGATCTCAAATCTATGGCCTCCACTTCCATCTTAAGAAACTAGAAAACAAAGAGTAAATGAAACCAAAAGGAAGCAGAAGAAAGGAAAGAATAAAAATCAGAGTGGAAATCAATGAAACAGAAAACAATAGAGAAAATCAACAAAACAAAGAGCTAGTTCTTTGACAAGATCACAAAATTGATAAATCTCTAGCCAGAATGATCAGGAAAAAAAAGAGAGAAGACACACCTTCATTAGTTATTAGAAAAATGCAAATTTAAACTACAATGAGATACTCTACATATCTATTGGAATGTCAAAAAAGACTTACCATACAAGTATTGGCAAAAATGTGGAACAACTGGAAACCTCATATGTTGTTGATGGAAATGTAAAACGGAAGAACCACTTTGAAAATGGTTGGCAGTTTCTTAAAAAGTTAAACACTCACTTACCATATAACCTGCCATTCCATTTGTAGGTACTCAGTAGAAATGAAAGCATATGTCCATACAAAGACTTGTGTATAAATGTTCATAGCACCTTTATCTGTAATAGCCAAAAACTGGAAACAATCCAAATGTCCATCAACAGGTGAATGAATAGACACATTGTTCTATAGTCATAGAGTAATAAAAAGAAATGAAATATTGATACCTGCAAGAATATAAATGAATCTCACAATAATTATATTGAATGAAAGAATCCAGACAATAAAAAAGTGCATATGATGTTATTTCATTTATACAAAATTCTAAAAATGAAAACTAAATTATAGTGACAGAAGGCAAATTAGTGGTTGCCTGAGAATGGGAGGTGGGCAAGAAAGGACAGAACAGGGGGTTACAGAGGGGAACAAGGAAACTGGGGAATGATGCATATGTTCATTTTCTGGATCGTGGTGGTGGTTTTGTGGGTGTATACAATGGTCAAACTTAAATTATACGCTACAAACATGTCATTTATCATATGTCAGCTATACCTCAATAAAGATGCTAAATGATTGAAAATAACAGTAAAAATGAGTATATTTGAAGAACCAAAGAGAAACCCAAAAATAAAAAATAAGAATCAGTGAACTGGAAGAGAGAATTGAAGATATTATCTGGAATGGAGCAGAAACAGTAGACTGAAGACCCAGACAAAAAGACAAAATACATTAAATAAAATTTAAATGAAATCAACATATTCCTAGAAAACATAACTTGTCAAGAAGAAATAGAAACCAAAATAATCCTGTAATCATTAAAGAAATTTGAATGAATAGTTCAGTCTTCCCATAAAGAAAATTCCAGGTTCAGAAGGTTTTATCAGTGAGTTCTACCAAACATTCAAGGGAACAAATAATTCCAATCTTACATAAGCATTCCAAAATGTCAAAAAAAGAGAAGTAGTTTCTACTTGCTTTATGAAGTTACCATAATGATAATACCAGAACCTCACAAAGACAGTATGAGAAAGGTAAATTACAGGTCATTCTCACTCATGAACCACAAATGCAAAAATCTTAAAGCATTAGCAAGTGGCATCCAGCAATGAAGATAAATGATAATACATTTGATCAAATTGGGTTAATTCCAGGGAATTCAAGGTTGGTTTAATATAAGAAAAGACGCTTTCATGTATTCACAACCTTAACATAAAAAGAAACTGATTATCTAGGAAAATCCATTCTTTTCCTCCTGCTGTTTCTTCTTCCAGCTGTCATATAGACATACAGCTGTAGCTCCAGCAACTATCTTGAACCATGAGGTGACCTGGAGAAGAAAGTCATACTCTGAGGACTGCAAAGCAGAAAGCTAGGAGCCTGAATCCCTGACGGCAGCAAGGAGCCACCATACCAGCCTTGGACTACTGACCTTCTGACTTCTTCTATGGGAAAGCGGAATAAAGTCTTATCTTGTTTAAATTACTGTCATGCATTAAAAAATTTTTTTTACTACATTAGCAGAAGCAAATCCTAATGAATTCTGACACCTGAAGCAGAGTAGTGGAAGTGAGAGGTGTCAGGAAAGGCTTCATAAAGCACCTGTTATTTGAGTTGGGGCTTGAAAAATAAGTAAAATCTTATCAGATAGAAAGGATTAGAAAGGAGGAAGGCATTCCAGATGCAACAACAGCAGTGTGAAATGTGCAAGGCATGAAAAAGCATGACGTCTTCAGAAAATAGCAAGATGAGTGTAACGTGTAGTTCTTGAATATTCTGTTTGGGACTTAGACTTGGGCTAGGACTGGGGCTAAATTGAGCTGGAGGAGAGGAGGGTCACTTTCAGCTCCAATATATGCAAACCAGCACCTCTGGGGGAAGGCGGTGACCTTTTGTGGGAGCTGTGTGAGTAAACAGATATTAGCCAGGCAGGACGCAGCTCAATGAGGGGCAGTGAGTCCTTGACTTGCAAGAAGGTGATGTTAGCTCAAGTCTCTGCCTCCAGAGCTGAGAACGTGCTTCAGACAAAAGTGACCACATCATTCCTATTCCCCGGTAGCTCTGCACAGACGATCCCATCTAAGCCCCCTGCACCAGTGGGGTGGAGTCCCCAACAATAAAGATCCTGAGAAAGGAATTCTCTATAGAAGAATGGAGAAAAGGGCTGTTTATCTGTATTTTTGGCGATTCAGTTGCTTAACATCTTTTCCTTAAGAATCAGGAAGCTTTCTAGGAAGTCAGACCCTATGGCCTGTAATAGCACAATGCCGTATACATTCCAATTTTCCTGCAACAGTCATGACATAATTATTGATAGTGCCCCATTTCACTCTCAAAAGTTTCCTGCTTTGGATAAAAAATTTTATGATCACCCTACTCACTTGCGTAAGGACTTTATAAAGAAATCGTTATACCTTTGCTATTGCCTTCTGTCATTTGGAGAAAAGACAAATCACTACCATTCCCTTTGCCTCCAAAGCAATTTGGGAATCTTTTAGAGAGAAATCTTTTAGAGAGAAACTTTTGGGGGATGTGTTATTTGATCCTAATATTTCAGACAGAGACACGCAGGAGGGAGGAAAATACTTCTATAGCATAATAGACCAGAGTTATTTTGTAAAGAATAGAAACAAAGTTATAATAACAGGAAGAACACACATTTCTCAGGCGAGACTAGGCTGTGTGGTCTTTGGAAGAAAAGTGAAACTTACAACAGGAAGCTCTGATTGCCTTTGATAATTCAAGAGAAAACCAGGCACAGGCCTCCCTGGTGGAGAGAGACTGAATGATGGTTTTAAGATCTCCTTTCTCCTCTTCTTCCACACCACTAAGACAATCAGAGGAAGGGTGTCCCAGTCCCTCCATCAGCGCCAACAGGAACCTGAGCGGTGGAGACTTCTCCTTAGACTCTCCCATCAACAGTGGCTAAAGTTTCAGGTGTCTGAGTTTTCAAGACACAAACTGGATAGGGATTATTATGCCATTTTCCAGATGGAGATATTGAAACTCAGAAGATAAGCTGACTTGCTCCCATTATAGAGTTTATAAATGGCAGAATAGGAGCTTGAACTTAGGAGATTCCTCAGTGAAGAAATAGGATAGTTAAAGAGACTCCAAGTTCCCTAGAGAAAGCCTACGGCCTGAGAAATGGCAGGAAGAACAGGGATTTTTAGCCTGAAGATAAAGGAGACTTGGAGGCACAGGATATGATCTCTGTCATCAGATCTTTGATGGGCTGCCATGTGGGAAAGAAATTATCCTATATAGGTTGGACCCAGAGAGCAAAGCAAGGACTAATGAAGGGAAGATAAAAGGAAGCAGATGCCAATTCAACATAAAGAGAAGGAAAATAACATTTCCTGAATATTTATCTGTGCCAGACATTTTAGATGTATACTCCTATTTAATTCTCACACGGAGGGGAAAAAAACCCTATGAAGTAGATATTATCCTCATTTTAAAAACAAGGAACCAGGAAACTTCCAACTTAGGATAATGGCAGAGTGGATTGTATTGTGCTATCTTACTGATACTAATTACATACGCTGGACAAAATAGAAAAAAAAATTAACTGCTTGAAGGTATTGGAAAATGACCAAAATCAGGCAGAAACGAGAGGAGATTTGACTCTTGAAAGAAGAAAATCACACTGAGTAATATCCATTTATCCAGCTTTTCATCTGAGGGCAGTCTCCAGTCTGCGTGGTGCACTAGGCACTTCAGAGAGAGCTCAAGCAGAAAGCTTCAGTCATATTGACCTAAGGAGTCAGAGGATGAATGTTGGGCCTGTCAGATCTGTTGAAAATTGAAAGAGGAAATCCCAGAAAAGAAGGCAGCATAGAGAGAAGAGCCCCCAAAGCTGTATATACACACCCCACTCCACTCCTTGGCTGACAACTAAACCCTGTGGGTGAGATTCCAAGAAGCTTATGGAGGAAAACAATAGCTAGAATTCTGAAAAAACAAAACAACTGAGCAGAAGATTCAGAAGCTGCCCACTGTGGAGGCAGTTTAAAGTTTGAATTCCACCAAACGAGAGGGCCTTGGTAAGTACCTCAAGCTTTCCTCTGAAACCTCAGAAAGACCACACCCTAGGATTAAATCCCACATCCCAGGATTAAGGGATTAACGCTAGGACTAATGGAAAAACCAAAATAGACTTGCCCTAACAAATGCTAAAATCAAGCCCCCAAAAGACTAAGTGGATCCAGTGGTAATTTACCTGCCTACCAGGACAAAACTCAATACTCTTCAGAGAAAGATAACAGAATGCAGAGTTCTGTATGTATAACCACAATTTTACAAAAATTATTAGACACGTAAAGAGACAGAAATATGTAACCTAGAGAAGAGAAAAATCCTGTTGGCCAGGACTCCAAAGTTCTTATTCACCTACTAGCTGTTCCTGCCAAGTCGGGGGAGGATTTAATAATCAAGGCAGTGCAAGACACCTTTTGCTACTTTGGGGGAAAAAAATAAATACGATTATCACAGTGATGGAGAAGAGATGCTGTAAATTGCAGAGGGGGCTAATGGATATAAAGTGTACTACTGGCTCACTCATAACTTACTTTCGAGACGTGGTCTTCCAGAACTTTGCTATACAGAAACGGTTGTGTTTTTATTTATTTCTTCTTGAAAAGGCCATACAACCCTAACAAATGGTATAGTTGGATTTTTTTGAGGGTTTGTTTTGCTTTTTTTTTTTTTTAAATCAATTAGGTGAATGCTGGTTAGAATGTTTAGTTAGATTTCAACAGTTTTATAGCTGTTATTTTCTCTTTTACTTAAAATTAGCCCACTTAATTCTAGTGTAACTGTGAGGGAGAAAATAAATTATATAATTTGGAATGAACTCCTGCCCAATAAAATACAAAAAGTGGCACACGCACACACACAAATGTTTTTTAAAACTGTTAGACGTGAAGAGACAGAAAAGTGTAACTCAGTGAAGGGAAAAATCAGTTGATAAAAACAAAGTGATGAATGAACCAGATATTGAAATTAGCAGAAAGGAACATTAAAATAACTGTGATAAATGGATAAATCTATAAGAAAAGGCATATTTAATGTGTGAAAAGATGGATAATTTGAGAATAAATATGAATAGTGAAAAAAAAAAAGAACCAAAAGGAAATTCTGGTAGTGAAAAATGCAGTATCAGAAATTTAAAAATATTCATTAGAAAATATCACAGTAGATTAGATAAAGAAGAAGACAGGATCAGTGAACTGGAAGACAGTTCAATAGAAATCATCCAAACTGAAGCACAGAGGGGAAAAAAGTTTGAAAAACAATTAACAGAGCTTCAATGATTTGTGAGACAGCATCAAGTGACTGAACAAATGAGGAACTAGTCTCAGAAGGAGAGGAATGGGAGAATAGGGCAGAAAAAATATTTGAAGAAATGTTGGCCAAATATTTTCCAAATTTGATCCAAAAAAGAAACCTACAGATCCAAAAATTTCAGCACAACTCAAGCAAGATAAATACAAAGAAAATCACATATAGGCACATCAAAGTTAAATTCCTGAAAAACACAAATAAACAGAATATCTTAAAAGCACCCAGAGATAGCTGATTTCTCATCAGTAATGACTGAGGCCAGAAGATATCATTAAAATGCCAAAAGGAAAAACATCATCTGTCAATCTAAAATTCTATATGAACTAAAAATACCTTACAAAAATGAAGGTAAAATAAAGATAATTTCAGATAAATGAAAGGCAAGATAATAGGTCATCAGGAGACCCACCTACAAGAAATTCTAAGGAAAGTTCTTCAAGCTGAAGAGAAATGAGACTATACGTAAATTCAGACTATGAGAAGGAATAAAGGGAATTAGAAATGGTAACTATGTGTAAAAATATACAAGAAAAACTTTCTTTCTTTTCTTAAATATTTAAAATGTGAATTGATGGAAATTCCACTTCTGGCCAAGATGAAGTAATAGGGGCTAGATTTAACCTCCTACCTGAAACAAATTTTGAAAATTGGACAAAATATATGAAGCAATTGGTCTTCAGTCATTGGACATCAAGAAATCAATGAAGGACAGTGATCCCTAAGTGACAGGAAACAGATACAGCCCTATTATTGACCCATTTTACTGCCTGGAGAAAGTTTCCAGGCAATGACACAGGAAGGCACAACCCTGGCAGAACCTCATGATATTGCTGAGTGGAGGAGACTGAATTGGAGGTCCAGGAAAACCAGAGCACCTAGATTCTCAATGCATATAGGGAGAACTTCAGAAATCTGCAGTTTTCCTTGAGTATTCAATTGAATAATTATCAGCACATGTATGTGAGGAACTATCTGAGGCCAAGAGAAGAATTACCCAAAAAGCTTAGAGGGAAGAGTGCCTACAACTCACACGAGGATGGAAATAATGCCTGTCCCTAATAGCCAGAGTGGAAAACCTTGTAAGTCACAGGACATCAGTTAGAATACTAAGTAGACTCTTGCTTCAGTAGTGGGGAAAATTAACCCTAGACTAAATGCTGCTCTGGTCCCACTTAACTGAGCTGTTTCCAGGTAACTTAACCACATCCTAAAACAAAGTTCAATAATACCTTTAGGAATGCAAGAAGATGTAGAACCCAACAAGGTAAAATTCACAATGTCTGGCATCCAGTAAAAATTTAATAGGCACACAAAAGCCAGGAAAATAAAACCCATAATGAGGAGAAAATCAATCAAAACTGACTCAGAAATGATACACATGATAGAATTAATAGACAAGCACACTAAAACAGTTATTATAACCGTGTTCCATATGTTCAAGAAACTATAGAAAAGATAGAACATTAAGTAGAGACATGGAAGATATTAGAAAGACCCAAACCAAAATTCTAGAGAAAAAAACAACAATATCTGAGTTGCAAAATACAATGGATGGGATTAACAGAAGATCAGACATTTCAGAGGAAAAGAGTAGTAAACTTGAAGACATAGCAATAGAAATTACCAAAAATGAAGCACACAGAGAAAAAGAGTTAAAAAAAAGAACAGAGCAACAATGACAACTTCAAGTGGATAAATATATGTATAATTGGGGTCCACAAAGGAGGGAGGAGGACAGAAAAATATTTGAAGAAAGAGTTACCAAATGTTTTAAATCTGATGAAAATTATAAGTCTACAGATTTGAGAAGGTCAATGAACATCAAAAACAGGAAATACAAAGAAAACTACACTGACACATATCATATGGTTTTAAACCAGTGACAAAGATAAAATTTGACAAGCAGATAGAGAAAAAAAGATACATTACATATAGGGCAATAAAGATAAGGATGACAATAGATTTCTTGTCAAAAACAATGCAAGCTAGAAGATAGGAGCAAAACCTTTAAAGTACTGAAAGAAAAAATATCTGTTAGCTAGAATTCTTTACCAAGGAAAAATATCTTTAGAAAGTGAAGGCAAAAGAAATACTTTTTTAGATATACAAAAGCTGAAAAAATTTATCAGCAGCATATTGGCACAACAAGAAACATAAAAAGAAGTTTTTCAAGCAAAAAAAACCACCAAAAAACAAACAGATGATACCAGATGGAAACCTTGACCTATAACAGGGGGTCACCAAACTATGGTCCATGAGCCACATCTGACCTACTGCCTACTTTTGTAAATAAAGTTTACATGCCTACTCATTTGCATATTATCTATGGTTGCTTTCATGCTACAATCACAGAGTTGAGTAGTTGTGACAGAAACCACAGGTTCTGTGAAGCCTAAAACATTTATTACCTGGTCTTTTATAGAAAATGTTTACTGACCCCTAATCTACACAAAGTATCAAGCAGCACAAGAAATGGTGTTACATAAGTAAGTACAATAACTTTTTTCTTGTTATTTAAATGTCTTTAAAAATAATCGTCTGTTTAAAGCACAATAACAACATATTATGAGATACATAAAATATATAGAAGTAAAATGTATGACAACAATGCACAAAGGCTGATGGGGAGAAGTCAAAGTATACTTGTAAGATTCTTGTACTATATATAAAGTAATAAAATATCACTTAAAGTTAGCCTGTGGTAAGTAAAGGATATATATTATAAACCGTAAAGCAACCACTAAAATAACACAACAAAGATTTATAGCTAATAATCCAATAAAGGAGATAAAATGAGATCACAGGAAATACTCAAACCAAAAGAAGAGAGGAAAAGGAGCAAAGAACAACTGGGACAAATACAAAACAAATAACAAGATGGTATATTTAAACACAATTATATCAATAATCACATTAAATATAAATGGTCTAAACATTCCAGTTAAAAGGTAGAGATGATCAGATTGGATTAAAAAAGCAATATCCAAGTATATGCTGCCTACAAGAAACCCACTTGCATGTGGGTTAAAAATATAGATGGGTTTCAAAAGATGTAATTGGTTAAAAATAAAAGGAAGCCATGCTAGCACTAATCAAAAGAAAGCTGAGGTGGCTACTTTAAGATCAAAGTAAATTTCAGCACAAAAAACATGACAAGGGATAAAGATGGTAATTTCATAATGACAAAGGGGTTAATTCATCAAGAGGACATAACAATCTAAAATGTTTATGTACTTAATAACAGATTTTCAAAACACATGCAGTAAAAACTGATAGAACTGCAAGGAGAAATATACAAATCCACAATTATAGTTGGTGATTTCAATTCTTCTCTCTCAATAATTAATAGAACAAGTAAGAAGATAGAAGACTTAAACAACACTATCACCCTCTGATCTATTTGACATTTATTGAACACTCGACCCAACAACAGTAATATGCACATTTTTTTCAAGTACACACAGAACATTTACCTAGATGGAACATAAAATATGTCTGAACCATAAAATATGTCTCAATAAATTTAACATGATTCAAGTCATACAAAGTATGTTCTGTGACTGTGATGGAATTATGTTAGAAATCAATAACAGAAAGATATTTAGAAAATTCACAAATATTTGGAAACTATATGACACAGTTCTGAATAATCTTTGGGTAACAAAAGTAATCAAAGGAAAATTAGAAAGTATTTTGGCTTGAATTAAAATGAATACACAGTATTTTGAAATATGTGGAATGTAGTTAAAGTAGTCCTGAGAGGGAAATTTATAGCCTTATATTAGAAAGAAGAAAGGTATCAAATCAATGACTTCAGCTTTCACTCTAAGAAACTAGAAAAAGAAGAGCAAATCAAACCCAAAAAGCAGAAAAAAAGGAAGTAATCTATATCGGAGTAGAAATTAATAAAATAGAAAAGAAAAAACAATAAAGAAAATCAATGAAACCAAGAGCAAATTCTCTGAGAACTTCACTAAAATTGTTAAACCTCTATGCAGGCTAATCAGAAAAAAAAAAGAAAGAAAGAAGAGACAAATTGCCAATATCAGGAATTGTAGAGGTGATATCACTACAGAGTCCACAGATTTCAAAAGTGTAGTAGGAGGATATTATGAACAACTTTATGCCAATAAATTCCAAAGCTTAGATGAAATGGACAAATTTCTTAAAAGGCTCAGTCTAGCAAATCTCACTCAAAAAGAAATTAATAATGTGAATAGACCTGTATTTACTAAAGGAATTAAATTTATAGTTGAAAACCTTCTCACAAAGAAACTCCAGGCCCAGATAAATTCACTGGTGAATTATAGAAAACATCTCAGGAAAAAATAATACCATTTCTATATAAACTTTTCTAGAAAGTTGAAGGGGTATGGAGGAGATACTTCCCAACTCATTCTATGATGTCAATTTTATTCTGATATCAAAACCAGACAAACATTAGGGAAAGAATACTAAAGATCAATTTTCCATCATCAATATAGATGCAAAAGTTCTTAACACAATTTTAACAAATCAGATGCAATAACATATGAAAATGATAATAAATCGTGACCAAGTGTGGTTTAGTCCCTGGAATATAAAATTTAGTTTGACATTATCAAATCAATAGATATAATTCACTACAATAATGGACTAAAAAGCATATGATTTTCTCAATAGATGCAGAAAAAGCATTTTATAAAATTTAACATCCATTCCTGAAAAAAACTCTCACAAACTAAGAATAAAAGGTAACTTTCTCAACCTGATAAACAGCATATAAGAATATCCAACAGTTAACATCATACTTAGTGATGAAACACTGAATAACTTTCTCCCTAAGATGATAAAAGAGGCAAGAATGTTTACTCTCATCACCTCTATTCAACATTGTAGTAGAGGTACTAACTAGTGCAATAAGGCAAGAAAAAGATATAAAAGAATCCAGAATGGAAACAAAGAAGTAAAACTGTCCTTATTCACAGATGACATGATTGTCTATGTACAAAATCCTATGGAATGTAAAAACAAACAAAGACCTGGAACTAGCAAGTGAGCTTAGCATGATTGCAAGATACAAAAATCAATATATTTCAATATATCAGCAACATAAAATTGGAAATTGAAGTTAAAAATAATAACATTTATATTGCATCAAAAAAAAAGAAATGGGGATAAGTCTGACAAAAGATTTAAGATCTGTATGCCTGAAAACTATAAAATGTTTTTGAGAAAAATTAAAGAAGACATAAATAGAGAGATATACCATGTTCACGTATTGGAAAACTCAACATTATTAAGATTTTATATCTCCCCAAATGGATCTACAGATTTAACAGAATCCCTATCAAAATTCTAGCAGGCTTTTTTTTTGGTAAAAATTAACAGATTCTATAATTCATATGGAAATGCAAAGGACCTAGAATAACCAAAACAACTTTGAAAATGAAGAACAGTGTGGAAGGGTTTACACTACCAGATTACAAGACCTCATATACCTATTGTAATGAAGATGATAGGGTGTTGGCTTCAAGATAGATAAATAAATAAGTGGGACAGGATAGAGAGCTCAGAAATAGACCTCATGTAATAGAGCCAATTGATTTTCAACAAAAGTACAAAGTAATTCAGTGGAGAAAGGATAGTCTTCTTAAGAAACAGTGCTTGGACAATTGGATAGCCATATGCAAAAAAAAAAATAATTAGTTTTGATCTATACCTTGTGCCGTATACAAAAATTACCTAAAAATGAACTACAGATCTAGATGTAAAACTTAAAACTATAAAACGTCTAAGAAAAAGCATAAGAGAAAATCTTTGTGACTCTGGATTAGGCAAAGATCTTTTAGATAGAACACCAAAAGCACTATCCATAAAAGAAAATAATTTTGTAAACTGTACTTCCTCAAAATTAAGAACTGCTCTTTGAAAGACACTATTCAGGGGATGAAAAGACAAGCCACAGACTGGGAGAAAATATTTGCAAATCGTGTATACGATAAAGGACTTACATTCAGAATATATAAAGAACTCTCAAAACTTAATAAGAAGAAAATAAACAACAGAATTTCTAAAATGGGCAGAATATTTGAACAGGTACTTCATCAAAGAATATAAATGGATGGCAGATAAACACATCAATATTATCAGTCACTAGGAAAATGCAAATTAAAACCACAGTGAGATGCCAATACACGCCTATTAGAATGACTAAAGTGAAAAAGACTGATCAAGTGTCCATCAACAGATAAATGGATAAACAAATTATGGTACATGCATACAGTGGACTCGGTAATAAAAAGCAATGAACTATTGATACATACAACAACACGGAAAAAGCTCAGAATAATTATGTTGAGTGAAGGAAGTCAGACCAAAAAAAAAAAGTACATGCTGTATGATCACATGCATTTACAATTCTAAAAACACAATGCAAACTAATCTACAGTGAAATTAAAGAGATCAGTTGATGGGGTGCAGGAAGTGGTGAGAGGGAAGGATTATAAAGAGACTTGAGGAAATTTGTGGAGGTGATAGATATGTTCATTATCTTCATTGTGGTAATGGTTTCATGAGTTTATACATATGCCAAAACTTTTCAGATTGTTCCCTTTAAATACGTGAAGTTTATTGTGTGTCAATTATAACTCAATCAAGCTGTTAAAAAGTCAATTCACCACTTAAAGCAAAAACAATAACAGTGTGTTATGCAGTTGATAACATATGTAGAAGAACAAAATAAAGAAGAAAAATCATATGATTATATCAGTACTTTCAGGGAAAGCATTTGACAAAACTCAACACACGTACACAACAAAAGCTTTCAGCAAGCTATGAATAAAAGGGAACTTGCTTAATCTGATAAAGAGCATAATTGAAAAACTTATAGCTAACATCATCCTTATTGGGGAAATATTTGCCCCTAACATTAAAAAGAAGGCAAAGATGTCCTCACCAATCCTATTTGACATTCTATTAAAGATCCTATCCAGTACAATAAGGTGAGAAAAAGAAATAAAAAGCATAAAGATTGGAAAGGAAGGAGTAAAACTGTCTTTATTCACAGATATGTTTATGTAATAGAAAATCCTAAGGAAACTGTTTTTAAAAATCTATTAGAACAAATAAGAAGTGTAGCATGATCATATGATACAAGTCAATGTATAAAAACCAATTGTATATCTATACACCGGCAATAATTAGAGAAGGATAAATCTAAAAAATACCATTTACAATAGCATCAAACCCACATTCAATACTTGGGAAACATTGCTGAGAGAAATTAATTAAAGAAGACTTAATAAATGGAACAATATAACAAATTTGTGGATTGAAAGACTCAATATTTTTAAGTCATCAATCCTTCTCAAATTGATCTATGCCATCCAAATCCAAATCAAAACAGGCATTTTTGTAGAAACTGATGAGCTGATTCTAAAATGCATATGGAAATTAAAAGGGCATGAAATAGCTTAAGCAATTTTAAAAAAAGAATGACAAAGTTGCAAAACTTATTCTACCTGATTTTAACACTTACCATAAAGCTCTAGTAATTCTGATACTGTGGTATTGGCATAAAGATAGACATACAGATCAGTAGATCAGAATAGTGAGTCCGTAGAAAGACCCACACATATATAGTCAACTAATTTTCAACAAAGTCACCAAAAGTAATTCTATATGTGAAAGATAATCTTTTCAACACATGATGCTGAAATGATTGGCTATTCATATGGAGAAAAATGAACCTCAACCTCTACCTCATCCAATATACAAAAATTAATTTGAGTGGAAGCATAGACCTCATGAAAAAGCTAAAATTATAAAGCTTCTAGAAGAAAACAGAAAAGAATATCTTTGCATGTTAGGGGCAAGCAAGATTTCTTACACAAGATCCCTAAGCACTAACCACAAAAGAAAAAACAACTGAGGGGCCGGCCCAGTGGCTTAGTGGTTAAGTTTACACGCTCCGCTTTGGTGGCCTGGGGTTTGAGGGTTTGGATCCCAGGCGCAGACCTACACACTGTTCATCAAGCCATGCTGTGGTGGCATCCCACGTACAATAATAGAGGAAGATTGGCACAGATGTTGGCTCAGGGATAATCTTCCTCACCCACCCCCCCAAAAAAGAAAAAACAACTGATATGCTGGACTTCAAAAAATTTACAACTTCTATTCTTCAAAAAACAACATAAAGAAAATGAAAAGGCAAGCCACACCTTGTTAGAAGTATTTGCAGCATAGAGCCAGCCCGTAGCTTAGTGGTTAAGTGCGCGCGCTCCGCTACTGGTGGCCCGGGTTAGGATCCCGGGCATGCACCGAGGCACAGCTTCTCTAGCCATGCTGAGATGGCATCCCACATACAGCAACTAGAAGGATGTGCAACTATGACATACAACTATCTCCTGGGGCTTTGGGGAAAAAAAAAGGAGGAGGATTGACAATAGATGTTAGCTCAGAGCTGGTCTTCCTCAGCAAAAAGAGGCGGATTAGCATGGATGTTAGCTCAGGGCTGATCTTCCTCACAAAAAAAAGAAAAAAAAAGTATTTGCAGTATATAAACCTTATAAATCTGATAAAAGACTTTTATCCAAAATATATAAGAAATTTCTATAATTCAATAGCAAAAAGAAAAACAACCCAATAAGAAATCAGCAAAAGATTTGCACAGACTCATCACAAAGGAAGATATATGAATAGTCACTAAGCACATGAAAACATACTTGATATCATTGACGGCCATAGAAATGCAAATCAAAACCACAATGAGGTGACCAACAATGACTGACCATACCAAGTGTTGGTGAGGGTGTAGAACAACTCAAACTTTCAGATATTGCTGGTTAAAATGTAAAATGCTACAAGCACTTTGGAAAGAGTTTGGATATTTCTCATAAAGTTAAACATACATTCTCTACAATCCAGCAATTCTACTCGTAAGTGTTTAAACATATGTTCACAAAAAGATTTTTGTGAGAATATTCATAGCAGCTTTATTCATAATAGCCCCAAACTGGAAACAACCCAATTGTCCATCAATAGGTGAATGGATAAACACATTGTAATACATTAATAAAAAATACTACTCAGCAATAAATGCAAGAAACTACTGATAATATGTGACAACATGGATAAATATGAAAAACATTATGTTGATGAAAGGAGTTTGACAAAAAAGCAAGTACATTCTGCATTATTATGTTTATAAGATGATCTAGAACAGTCAAACTAAGCTATGGTGATAGAAACCAGGATAGTGGTTACCTTTAAGTGGGAGATAGACTGCAATTGAGCATGAGGGAATTTTCTAGGGTGATAGAACTATTCCATATTTTTATTGAGTTAGTGGTCACAAAGGATGTATTAGATTCCTGGGGCTGCTGTAAAAAGATACCACAACCTGAGTGGCTTAAAACAACAGAAATTTATTCTCTCACAATTCTGGAGTCTAGAAGTCCAAAACTAAGATGTTGGCAGGATTGGTTCCTTCTGAGGGCTGTGAGGGAGAATCTGTTCTATGCCTCTCTGGTAGCTTCTCATAATAGCCAGCAATCCTTGGTGTTCCTTGGCTAGTAGATGCATCACTCCAATCTCTGCCTCCATCTTCACATGGCATTCTCCCTGTGTCTCTGTGTCCAAATTTCCCTTTTCTTGTAAGAACATTCATCATATTGAATTAAGACCCACTCTAATGACCTCATCGTAACTTGATTACATCTGCAAAACTCCTATTTCCAAATAAGGTCGCATTCACAGATACCAGGAGCTAGGACATCAACATTTCTTTTGGGGGGACACAATTCAACCCACCACCTGTGAGTATATATATTTGTCAAAAAAGATTTAATGGGAGAAAAACTTATGACCTTGATTAGGTGGTGAGTTTTTAGATGTAACACCAGAAGTATGATCCATGAAATAAAAAATTAAGCTGAATTGTATTAAAATAAAAACTTCTTCTTTGTGAAAGATACTGATGAGAGAATGAAAAGACAAGTTACAGACTGGGAGAAAATATTTGAAAAACACATATTTGATAAAGGACTAGTATCCAAAATATACAAAGAACTCTTAAAACACGATAATAAAACAGACTACTCAATTAAAAATGGGCAAAAGATCTGAACAGACACCTCACCAATACAGATGGTAAATAAGCATATGAAAAGATGCTCAACGTCCTATGTCACTAGAGAATTGCAGATGAAAACAAAAATCAAATACTGTTACACACCTATTAGAATGGCTAAAATTAAAAAAACTGACAATATCAATTGCTAATACGGATACAGAGCAGCAGGAACTCTGGTTCACTGATGGTGGGAAGGCAAAATGGCGCCAACAGTTTGGAAGACATAGAAAGCTAAATCTAGCCTTATCATGAGATCCAGCAATGGTGCTCCTAGGTATTTCCCTACTGATTTGAAAACATGTCCACATTAAAACCTGCACACAAATGTTTATAGCACCTTTATTCATAATTACCAAAACCTGGAGGCAACCAAAATGTCCTTTAACAGGTGAATGAATGGACAAACTATGGTACATCCATACAATGGAATATTATTCAGTGATAAAAAGAAATGAGTTTTCAAGTCATGAAAAAATATAAATGAATCTTACATGCACATTGCTAGGTGAAAAAAGCCCGTCTGAAAAGGCTAGATACTGTATGATTCCAATTATATGACATTCTGGAAAAGGCAAAAACTATAACAGAGTTAAAAAGAAAAGTGGTTGCTATGGGCTTAGGGGCAGGGTTGGATAGATGAAGTGCAGGGGAGTTTTTAGGGCACTGAAACTATTCTGTAGATATTGTAATGGTAGATACATGACACCATGCATTTATTAAAACCCATAGAATTTTACAGCATGAAGAGAGAACTTCAATATATGCAAATTAAAAAAAATCCTTTAGAAGGTCTAGGTCCAGAACAGAATGTGACAAAGCAATCTAACTGTACTACAAATATGAAACAACCTCACTGAAAGGTGAGGGGAAAGGTCTTGACCTACATAACTTTGGAAACGAGTGGAGTCTGTATGACTAAAAGTAAAAAAACCCCCAAAAATCCTGTAAATAAGCACCGTACTGTAGTTGATAAAGTTGTTTCCCATGGGGGTGTGAGTTAACAATTCTGAAGGCATTAAGCATATATCCTGGATTTGAAGAATTAAGTAAATGGATGGAGATGGGAGGAGTCAGGTTTCTCACTGACAGAGTGGGAGATTACCAGTAAGCAAAGGGAGGAAGCTAGAATGATCCATATGGTAATGGATTAGAGTGGGAGATATAAGCATGAACTCATTTAGCTTGGTATAGATACAAATGGTTACATATAGAAATATTTATAGATATATGTATATACATGGATTAGTATAAACTCATGTTTTTTGCTCTGTCAGCTGAGAGGGCCTGGAAATAAGAATACACCAGTAACAATGACTACACCTAATGCCCAAATCTTGGTTTCTAATACCATTCTCCAATAAAAAGAACCAGAGCTCTTTGGAGAAACGGTTGATTCCAGGATTGGAGCAGAAAATAGACAAGACGATCCTTTAGTAGCTTGTAGCGCCAGAAAATAAGGAAGTGCTCAAAAAGGCAAAAACAAAAATACAGTGATGGGGGTATGTCGAAGGGACAGAGGAGCCGACTGAAAGAGTTCCCAGTGGCCAAAACTGAAGCTATTTGAACAACAGAATAAATAAAGTAGCATTGGGTTATAACCCAAAGTATAAACTAAATATCCATGGGTCCACATTGATATAAATAAGTGATTGAATAAATTAACAAATGGGGCAGAAGAGACAAATCTCTCATGCCGAAGAATTCCAAATAATTTGTGCAGATAATCTGCCCTCAAGGAGCTGGAGCATAACTCTCTACTCCCCATAACTAGGCCCTGGGGAGTGGCTGTAAGAGTTTGGGTTTTACCATCAAATAAATATGAATGGGGGCCCCACCTCATTAGCTGTCTGATCCCAGGCAAGTTACTCTTTCTAAACCTCAGGTTTCTCATCTACAAAATGGGAATAATAATATCACTTAACAGCCTGTGAGGAGTTGTGTTGAGGATTGACTGTCTATAAAGCTCTCAGAACAGTGTTTAAGACATAGTACTCAATAAATTACAGTATTATTCTTTTTTAAGGTAGTGTATTAGTCTACTCAGGCTGCTATAACAAAATATCACCAACTGTGTAGCTTAAACAAGAGAAATTTATTTTCTTACCATTCTGGAGGCTGGAAAGTCCAAGATCATGGTCCAGCAGGGTTCAGTTTCTGGTGTGAGCTCTCTTCCTGCCTTGCAGACGGCTGCTTTGTCCTCACTTGGCCTGTCCTCAGTGTGTGCCTGGGGTAATGAGAGGGTGGGGAGAGAAATCTCTTCCTTTTCATATAAGGCCACCAACCCTACCTGATTGGAGCTCCACCGTTTTACCCTCATTTAATCTTAACTACTTCCTAAAGACCCTATCTCCAAACACAGTCACGTTGGGGGTTAGGCCTTCAACATGTGAATTTTAGGGCGGACGCAATTCAGTCCATAGGAGGTGGTGTGAGATATAGAATAAGACAGCTTGAATTCTCGTTTCAGCTTCACCACTTACCAGCTACGCTGGGGAAATCTCTCAGGCTCCTCACTTTTTTCTCATTAAAAAAAATTAAAGTGTTATTTTTATCCAATAAAATTCACACATTTTAAAATACTAAGTGAGCTTTTAAAAAAAAATACTTTTTATTTTAGAACAGTTTGGGACTTACAGAAAAATTACAAAAATAATACAGAGAGTTCCTATATACCCTGCACCCAGTTTTCCCTATTATTAACATCTTACATTAATATGGTACATTAATGAACCAATATTGACATATTATTAACTAAAGTTCATACTTTATGCAGATTTCCTTGGCTTTTACCTTATATCGTTTTTCTATTCCAGGATCCCATCCAGGATCCCATGTTACATTTAGTCATCATGTCTCCTTAGGCTTCTCTTGGCTATGAAAGTTCCTCAGACTTTCCTTTTCCAAGATCCTTTTTGATGATCTTGACAGTTTTGAGGAATACTAGTTAGGTATTTTGTAGACTGTCCCTCATTGGGATTTTTCTGATGTTTTTCTCATAATTAGACTTTGGTTATGGGTTTTGGGGATGAAGACCTCAGAGATAAAGTACGTTTTCATCACATCATATCAAGGGCACATACTATCAACACACCTTAACACTGTTGGTGTTGACCTTGATCCTCTGGCTGAGGTCATGTTTGTCATTTTCTCCTTTTAGAATCACTCTCCCTTACCCCTTTCCCTACTCTATTCTTTGGAAGGAAGTCACTATGGGGTGACTTAAGGGGTGGGGAGTTATGCTCCACCTCCTTGAGGAAGAAAGATCTACATAAATTATTTGGAATTCTTCATGAGGAATTTGTCTCTTCTCTCCTATTTATTTTTTCAATATTCATTTATATCAGTATGTATTATCAGAAACTTATTTTATTTATTTTATTTTTTGAGTTACAATCCAATATTATTGTAATGTATTCTATTGCTTAAATTGTCCCAGCTTTGGCTATTGGGAGCTCGTCTGGATTGGCTCATGCATCCTTTTGACATGTTCCCATCATTTTTCTCATCTTCTGTCTGTCTGTCTGTCTCTCTCTATTTTAGCTCTTCTTCACTTTCCTATTACTACAAGATGCCCCAGGCACGTCTTGTATTTTCTTGCCCCAGCCCTAGAATCAGCCATTTCTCCAAGGAGCCCTAGTTCTTTTTATTGGAGAATGGTATTTAGAAACCAAGATCTGGGAACCAGATGTGCTTTTTGCTACTGGAGTGTCACTGCTTCTAGGCCCTCAGGTAAGTGGTGAGAAAAGGCAGTGAATTTTGGGAACAAGGAGCCAGCCATTTTAGACCCAGAAGAAGAGAGTTCTAGACAGAGGAACTGCTAGTAGAAAGGATATAAAGCAGGAACAAGCTTGGCTCGTTAGAGGGACAAAAAGAGGGCCAGCAAGGCTAGAGTAGATTAGGAGAGGAGAGTGGTACCAGGGAAGGTTGGGGGAGGGGCCAGAACACAGAGGGGTTTGTAAACAAGAGAGGGTGTCTGGATTTTATTCATAGGGAAATAGGAGGCCATTGAATGTTTTTAAACAGGTTGATACCAGTTGATACAAGATGGTATAGCTTGGGCCCACTGACCAGCCTGAGGAGTCTAGGTGAGAATGGAATGTGATCCTGAACCAGGCCCAAAGACTTCACTAGTTGACCACTTTCACTCTTTGGTCCAAGTCCAGTCCAGGTTGAGTGGTCTCTGTTCCACAAATGGGTACTTGGGGCTTCTCTTCCACATCAAATAGAAAAGGTAGGCCTGTTTAGGTGTGCTATTAAGGGCATCCTCCCCACTCACACACCAGGTGGGTACCAGAGTCAAGGAGGTTACTCAGAGGAAACCAAGGATGACATAGGTTGATCAGGTTGATACTAATTGATATAGGATCATATAGACAGGACCCAACTTACCAGCCTGAGGAGTCAAAGCTATCATCCCAGAAAAAGAGGTCTTGTCTCAGAAGAAAATTTTTTATTGTTTTTATGGTATAGTAGAAATTTTGAAATAGAGATTGCATTTCTCCATGCTTTCTTGTACCCATTGCTATTTCCTCCACTATTAATGTAGCTGCCCTCAGAGGGTATAGCCTAGAAGAAAGATTCCACTTCTTAGCTTGGGAACTTCTAAGTAGACATTTGTAAAACTACAATGAAAGAAAGTGTTGAAAATTTGTTTTCAACTGAAAAGTTGAGCTTTGGAGAAATAAAAGTGTTTATAGGTTTATTTGTTTATTTTGTTCTTATTCTAAAAGTTTGGTTTTGAACATCAGAAAACATAGATTTATACCTCAAACCATACAGTAAAGAAGAATACATGATGATGTAAGTACATTATCCTTCCCAAATAGGTGGGTCAGATGGGAAGATAGAGAATATGAGAGTATGTATATGAAGCTTAGATGCTTGTCCCTGAGAAGGGGACGAGCCCTTCCATCTATTTGGGTTGAGTCCTTGGTAGGAGTGTGTGTGCAGCTGGAACGACAGGAACCTGATAGAAAAGCCAGATTAATGAGGTGAGTGAAGGTGGGGAAGAAGGGGGAGTGGAGTCTCAGAGAAGAAGGAGATGATAACCCGGCTTCCCAAGGTATAGTCTGGGAGACAGCAAGACTCTTAAGGGAGCTCTGATCCAACATAACCTGGATGGTGGAGTAGCAGTGGCTGACTGAAGTGCCTGGGCAGATGGGCTCCAGGCCTGAATCACAGAGCGCCATGATTTCCAGCATGGTGGGAGGAAATCAGACAGAAGATTCTGTGGCCCTCAAGAGTAGAGCGTTGGCAGATCCAAAGGAAGCAAGAGTAGGGGCAGGAGTGATCTGGGTTACTCTGATACCCTAAAGCCATCATCAGTTGTAGGGTGGAGAGGGGTGTGTTTGGGGGTTAAAAGCTGATATCGGCAGAACAGGAGGAAGGAAGGGAGGAACTGCCTCACAATGGGGCCGGGAGTCAGAGGAAAGCTCATAGCACAGACACCTTCTGACCACACTCACCTCACCATCTCCTCACTTCATCTCCCCAACCAAGATCATTGGAGAAGAGAAAGAAGAGGGAAAGGGTCTTAAATCTACCGTGGTTAGATCTGGAAGTGACAGGGTTTACCTGGAAGTGGGGAGATAAGGTTTTCTACTACTCAGAGAAGAGAGTGGATGTGAGCTAAGTAACTGGTTGTAATACTGATATTAATATTAATAAACACATATATGATACTCACTTCATACCGGGCACTGTTCTAAACACTTTACATGTATTAACTAATTTGATCCTCCCCATACATGTGTGAAATGAGCACATTTTAGCACACTGGAGTTTCACGACCATTATTTGCAGCACTTAAATGTTTACAGATGTTTATAATAAGATATTGTTTCATTTATTATGCCTCTTTTTACACATGAAGAAGTAAGGCTTTTGCTCAAGAGACTTGCCCTAGGCCATACAATTGGCAAATATAATACCTGGGCTTGACCCAGAACTTCAATCACTTGGTCTGAATTCTTTCCACTGTACCATAAGTTTTCAGTAAATACATGTGTTTTTTAAATAATCAAATTTATCGTCTTAGCCTAGAGAAGAGAAGACGACTTAGGATTGAAACTTGGGGTGCTTAAGCATTTAGAGATTGATTAAAGGAGGGTAAGAAAGCAAAGGAGATTGTGAAGGCATGTTAAATGAGGTAGGAGGAAAAACTGGGGATTGTAGTATTACAGCCCTCTAGAGAAGAAAGTGTTCTTAAAGGAGATAGTGATCCCAGGAAAAATGGGCACAATGAGTGCCCAGATCTTGGTTTCTAAATATGAGTCACCACTAATAGGAATGTGGACTCCTTAGAGAAAAGGTTGATTGCCGGAAGGGGGCATGCAGGGGAGGAAGAGCCCCAGGTGCACCTGAAACTTCTTGTGCCAAAGAGTAAATAAGTGCTCAATAAACAAAATAATGAGGTTACTGTGGAAATACAGAAATACCATCCAAATGAGAACAAGCAAAGCCTAGTTATTCAGAGCTTACTATAGCAAGCGAGTCAGCCACCATCACTTGTGTTTTGGTTGAGATTCAAAGGCAGGTCAAGGAGTGGGAAAACTTTATAGTGAGAGAAAGGGAAGGCTTCGGTTATGTCCTGATTGGAGGTGTTGGTATGGAGTAGCTGTAGGTGGGCTAACTAGAAACAGGGCATCCTGCGTGGTTGGTTAGGGGGGCACATTTAGCTTTCTCTGGTTGGTCCTAAATTGGAAGCAGGGAGAAAAATTAGGGAAGTTGTCAGTTATTAATCAAGTTCTGGCTATTTGGGGCTGATTGTTACAGAGGTTAACGATTTGTTTCCTGGATCAGTTGCTAGAGATCTGACTTCCTAAAGGCCTGACCTGTAGAGTTAGTAGGCTGGCTTCTCGGGCTGGTTACTGTAGATAATGGATTGGCTTCCTGGGCTGTTTGCTGCAGATCATGGGTGAGAGTTCTATTATATATGGTACAGTCATTGTCCATTTGTATATTCAGTATCTCAGTACATCAAAAGGGACATAGGAGCTAACTTAAAAGAGCTCCTACCAGCCAATTTGGGGACAATTTAAACATTAAAGTGAATAATAACAGTAATGAACTGTAACTCATTGAGTTAAAAAATAATCCATAAGTCCATACTGATACAAAACAAGCAACCAACCAAATAAATAAAATGGAGGAGAAAAGAAAAGTCTTCCTTACAGTAGAATGCCAACTAAGAACTATAGAGGAAATAGTAGAGTAAGAAATTTAACATTTTGTAATAATTGATTCAGGCAAAAATCATTAATGGATCTAAAAATCTTTCACTGGAGATCCAGGTCAGAGTATCTCTCCACAGATCACCTACTAAATACAAAGAGGAAGAAATCCCTCTACAGTGGGGGAAACCTGGTGGATTCTACCTTAACCAAGTGATCAAAGTCAACATCATCAAAGACTGGATAAAGCAACACCAGGGCCTCGTGATGCAATGCACTGAGAAGAACACAACATGACATATGTCGTATTCCTGCCAAAAATGGATCATCAGAATCTAACCAGGAGGAAGCATCAGACCTTCTACAAAACAATTACTCTGTGCTCTTCAAAAATGTCAATGTCGTGAGATAAAGAAAGGCTGAGGGAGAGCTCCAGACTAAAGGAAACCAAATTAACATGACAACTCAATGCAATACATGATCACGGATTGAATCCTGGATTGGAAATTTTATTGTTGTTGTTGTAAAAGTCAATTATTGAGACAATGGGAGAAATTAGAATATGGACCATCTTTTAGATAGGAGTCTTGTATCAATGATATATGTCCTTGTTCTTTGGAGATGCATGCATAAATACTTAGGGGTCAAGGGCCATGACGTCTACAACTTATCCTTAAATGGTTCAGCAAAAATAACAATAATAATAATAATGTCTAATTTTAAGGAGAGAAGGAGCTATCACAAATGTAAAATGCTAAACCGTAGGTGGATCCAGATGAAGGATATATAGGTGTTCATTAAAGTATTCTTTGCAAATTTTCTGTAGGTTCAAAAATTTTCAAAATAAAATGTTAAAAATATGCAAAAAAGGAAGTGGTGGCCAACTGTGCTGAATATTGCTGACGGGTCAAATAAGACAACACTCGAGAAGTGGCCGCTGGATTCAGCACCATGGTGGTCATGAGTGACCTTAACAAGCAATCTTGGAGGAGAGGTGGGGCAGAGATTCAGCTGGCAGGGACTGAGAAGAGAATGTAAACAGAGAAAGTGAAAAAAGCAACTTTAAAAAGTTGCCTTTAACCTATACAATGAAAACTGTAAGACGGTATTGAGTGAAATCAATGATGACATAAAGAAATGGAAAAACATTCCATGCACTTGGATTGGAAGAATAAACATAGTTAAAATGTCCATACTACCTAAAGCAATCTACAGATTCAACACAATCCCATTCAGAATCCCAAGGACGTTCTTCACAGAAATAGAACAAAGAATACTAACATTCATATGGAGCAACAAAAGACCCCGTATAGCTAAAGCAATCCTGAAAAAGAAGAACAAAGCTGGAGGCATCGCAATCCCTGACTTCAAAACATACTACAAAGTGATAGTAATTAAAACAGCATGGTGCTGGTACAAAAACAGACACACAGATCAATGGAACAGAATTGAAAGTCCAGAAATAAAACCTCATATCTATGGGCAGCTAATCTTTGGCAAAGGAGCTAAGGACATACAGTGGAGAAAGGAAAGTCTCTTCAATAAATGGTGCTGGGAAAACTGCACAGCCGCTTGCGAAAGAATGAATGTGGACCACCTTCTTTCACCATACACAAAAATTAACTCAAAATGGATCAAAGACCTGAAGGTGAGACCTGAAACTATAAAACTCCTGGAGGAAAATATAGGTAGTACACTACTCGCCATCAGCCATAAAGGGATCTTCTTGAATTCCATGTCTACTCAGACAAGGGAAACAAAATTAAAAATAAACAATGGGACTTCATCAGATTAAAGAGCTTCTACAAGGCAAATAAAACCAGGATCAAAATGAATATAAAACCCACCAGCTGGGAAAAAATATTTGCAAACCGTATATCTGACAAGGGATTAATCTCCATAATATATAAAGAACTCACACAACTGAATAACAAAAAAACAAACAACCCAATCAAAAAATGGGCAGAGGAAATGAACAGACATTTCTCCAAAGAAGATATACAGATGGCCAATAGGCACATGAAAAGATGCTCAACATCACTAGTCATCAGGGAAATGCAAATCAAAACCACACTAAGATATCACCTTACACCCGTTAGAATGGCTATAATCACCAAGACAAAAAGCAACAAATGCTGGAGAGGCTGTGGAGAAATGGGAACCCTAATCCACTGCTGGTGGGAATGCAAACTGGTGCAGCCTCTATGGAAAACAGTATAGATATGCCTCAAAAAATTAAAAATAGAAATACCTTATGATCCAGCTATCCCACTACTGGGGCAACGAACCTGAAATCAACAATCCGAAGAGGCTTATGCACACCTATGTTCATTGCAGCATTATTCACTATAGCCAAGAAGTGGAAGCAAGTGTCCCTCGACTAATGAATGAATAAAGAAGATGGGGTGTGTGTGTATATATATATATATATATATACCCACATACCATGGAATACTACTCAGCCATAAAGAAAGACAAAATCGTCCATTTGCAACAACATGGATGGACCTGTAGGGTATTATGTTAAGTAAAATAAGCCAGAAAGACAAAGACAGACAGTGCATGATTTCACTCATATGTTGAAGATAAACCAACACACGCACAGCTAGAACTGTTTGGTGGTTACCAGGGGCAAGGGGGGTGAGGGGTTGGCACAAGGGGTGGAGAGATGCACTTATATGGTGACTGATAAACAATAATGTACAACAAAAATTTCACAATAAAAAAAAAGAAATACAACTTGGATTATACATTAAAAAAAAAAAGTTGTCTTTAAAAAAAATTTTTTAGCACCATTTAGAGTAGGACTGAAGGAAATTAATAGTTAGCTTCCATTCTGTTCTTTTCATTCTGTTCTAATCATTAACTAGTATCTATGATTATTTAAACCAATCTGTCCTGAATTTAGTCCCAGAACTGAGTAAAATACTTTTCAGTGATCCTGAGTACTTCACTCACTCTGTGGACTCTGGATTCAAAGTCCATTTGGTGTCAAAATCTCTTACAGCCCTCTCCACTGCTGGCTGGACGCTCCCTCTGCGGGAGTCCTCTGAACTCCCTGGCTGTCTCTTGCCACCCGGTTTCTGGCCTCTCCCTCTCTCAGTTCACAAAGAAACTGATAGAGTACCTTGTAGCCCCCATGGCATCTAGACCGAAGCCCTATTCTCCACAGTGGGTTCCCTGCAATCCTACAAATTTCCCTCTGGTTAATTACTTCACCTCTTCTATTTTCCTCTTTATCAGCACAAATTAATTCAAGATTTTGTCTTTCCTATTCATTGTTGAAATTTGCATCCTCTGCTATATCATTGGATACTACTTCCTTTTGATACAGAACCTAGAATTTCCAAATGTTAAGTTCGTACCTAACTGTTGCCTCTAAGAAACACAATCTTCCAAATAGATTATTTCAAACATAGCTGTTAACCCAAACTAACAATAACAGGGTGCTATAGTGGTTTCTTCACATGTCAGTTCCAAATACGTTTCCTTTAAAGCTAATACCAGGAATTGATGGTGGTCCTTCTGGTAGGATTTACTGCAAAGAACCAGGGCCTTCCTAAATCCAGTTGCCAAATCTTTATCGTTTTGCTAAATGTGATCAGAAAAATGTCAAGAAAGACCCCAGATGCACTTGCTTCTCAACTCTTACCTAATCCTACCAGCTTCAAAGGTCATAAATTACAAATGTCAATTCATTTAATCCTCACAACAGACCTGCCAGGTCATTTTATTGTTCCCACTTTAAGGATGAGAAAACAGAGGCCCTGAGAGGCTTAAACCTTCCTAGATTTAGAGGATTGAGGATCCAGGATTAAATATCTGTGCTTTTTCCGCTATGTCAAGCCGCCTTCAAAAAAGGATTTTGTTTCCTCCATTTTCCCAAAGGAACAAGGACTCAGCTAGACTTTCAAACATTTTGCAGATTTTTTTTTTTTATTAAAGACTCAGATATGAACTCACATACATAAGAGGGATGTTACAGAGAGGTTGCATGTGAAGCTAACTTTTGTATACTGAATCACACTGTAAATGCACTGGCTATTTAAATAATTCCCAAAGCAAATCATTTTGTCTTTGTGAATCTGAATTTTCATCTATGTGTCTTATTTGCTTGCTGCAGAAATTACCTGTTCTCAACTGCCCCACAATGGATACAGACACCATCATTCAGAAGCAGGGAATAGAATTTTATTTCACAGGAGGGTCACTGCCCCACAGAAAGCACTCAAGATAGCAGACAAATGAAGCCCACCTCACAGTTAGCTTTAGCCGAGCGTGGTTCACATATAAGATATATTCTCTTTGAATATATCATCGGCAGGGAGAGAGACTCCCAGAAACAGTGATGGAGGCAGAAGCGGCGGGAGAAAGGAGAGACCCACAAAAACAGAAAGAAAGAGAGGAAGACAGAAAGGAGAGGAAACAAAGAAAATGAGACAGGCTGGAAGACAGAGATGAGCGAGTCAGGGCTGGGGACGCCCACCAAAAACTGTGATTGGAGGGAGAAGGAAGGAGAAAAGAGGAACATAGAGAAAGGAAAGAGTAAGGATCTGGGGAAGAAAGAGTGGGAGAGAAAAAGACTGCTCAGCTAGCACACTTGCCCAGTTCCTGTTCCCAGCAGCCAGCATCCTACAAGAGCACTCTGTTCTAGAGCCCTCTGCCCTCCTACTTCAGCTCTTTAAATCCCCCCATGAGCCCGGCATTAGGCCACAGCTGGCTTAGATTCCCCTCCTGCCTCCCACTCCTTCCCTGGCCTGAGGTTTCCAGGCCAGGGCTTTGCAGCCGCTGTCCACTTCCATCCCCGGGGGTTAGCCCACTGCAACTTCTCACCCAGAAAGTCCACAACCTCTCCCTGAGGCTTGAGGCCTCGAGGCCAATTTCTGCACGTATAACCAGAAAGGAGAAGACCTGGAGAGCTCATCATCAGGTCTCTGATGGGCAGCCTTGTGGCACAAACTCCAGAGACTAGGAATACGACCAATGATTAGGGGCCACACAGAGAGATTTCAGTATAAGAAAGACCCTTCTAATCGACCTGCCACAAGATGGAATCTGCTGTCTCAGCAGGTAGTGAGTTCCCCATCACAAGATGTATGTAATAGTGCAAGCAGAAGCTGAATACCAAACCTACCTGTGATGGACCTGAATGACCCAAGTTCTCTTCTGTGACTGATTTCTCCTAAAGCCTTTGAAAAATAACTTTTAAATCCGTCATTACGCATGAAATCTTGCCCTATTTATGTGATCAGAAAAATTCTTCCTTCACATGGAGTTCAAGGAGCAAGTTAATCCAAGTCCCTATTCATATGATCACAAATTCTGAATCATTGGGTTTTGAATTAGTGGGGTTTCCCAGGGGGATTCAAACGTTCCACCCAGGAGACATGCAAAAGAAGGTTCTCGCCTTCCCTGGGAACAGAGCCCAAGGAAAGAAGAGGAGAAGGAGGCAGGCTGCCTCCTGTGCATTCCAATAGGCCCACTGCTTTGCAGAGTCTCCATGTTCCAGCCCCACAGCAGTTGGCGGAGACGGAATTTCAGGAAAGGAGTGAAGCAGAACTGCCAGTCACTCAGACACCCGGTGCTGGGAGTGCGGTTTCTCCAGGGAATGTGCAAGGCTGGGGTTGCCCTGACCCTTCCAGGAGGCTTCAGTCACATGTCATCGTGTCCATGAAGCCTGTCCCGACCCCTCCTCCTCCGCCCCCGCCAGCACCCTGAGCTTCTGGCTCGCACAGTGTTTTCATGCTGGGTGGTTCGTGTCTGTCTCCCCACCACACTGGGACAGAAGCCATGCGAGGGGCATTTGATTCCTGGGCTGGAAGCACTGCATGAGTTACAGGGGACCAAGGACAGCAGGTCTTTTTCTCCTTGGATGCTCTGAGTACTTTCTGATCAGTTTTGGGTTATTTTTATGTCTTTGCTTTCTCTCTACCTCTCCCCACACAACAGCCTTACTGACCCCATTTCTGGTTGCCTGGTTCTTGTTCTCAGAGCTGCCATATATCCCAATCCCATCCACTGGCTTAGAGAATCCTTCCCCGGGGTTCCAGCCTCCTTGGGATTCGCCCCGCCCCTGTGCTGCCTAATGGAGAGTTCTCTGCCCACGCTGGGCTCTGCTTTTTCTGCCAGAGCAGTCCTGCTTGAGTCAGACCCCGGGCCAGCCCAGCTCCTCTCCCTCTGTTCCCCAACCATTGGGGTACACTGAGAACTCCATGACAGCAGAGACTGTCTCATCCTTCTTTGGATCCCCCACCCCTATAGCAGTTGCCAGCAGTGAGGAGGTGCTTAGTAAAACATCATCGAACTAAAATTGAATTGAGAGGCAAGCGAAAATAAATGTTTTCTTCTGTAGTGAGATTTTAGCAAGGAAGAGTTGGGAAAATCAGGGGAGCTAACTAAAGAGTTTGTTGGTTGCCATTTCTCACTCCCTCTCCTGCACAATCATTGAATAGATCTTATCATTATTTCTGAAAATGGCCCTCTAGTATGGCCCAGCAGGGGCCGATGCACTGGTCCACCTCGATGCACCATCCTACTGCATCTGCCTCTGAATCTCCTTCTCTGGAATTGCCCAAATCACCCTCTTGGTGATGGGCACCACTGGCTGGCAATAACCAGCCACCATCCCAGCTTTAGGATCTCTCACTGCATCCAGGTGTTAGGGGAGCAGGCTGGAGGGAGCCTGATGCTCTGTTATTTATTTGTCCCACAAATATGATTTCACTCTAAATCTGATTTTCATCTGCTGGATCCCCCCATGAAGGTGCAGGAGACTGCTGTCACTGCACATCACACTGCCTTTGGCCAACTTCAGAAATACCTCACAGTAGATGCCTTCTTACTAAGTCACCAGGTCATTCATCATTCCAACCCATCCAATGAGCGGCATTGAGTTTATTCTATTCAGTAGTCCTCTCACTTCCCCGTAAAAAATAAAATCCATATAATCCCTGTGGAGACTGGTTTGGATGCAGTTAAATAGCTTTTCTTCATTGACTTTCAGCCCCTTTCTCAATGCGCCAGTCCAATTTAGGACAGAATAATATATTGCAGCCAAGTCCAGCTGGAGAAATGTTTGTTGAGTGCCTACTGTATGGCAAACCCTGGCCCAGGAGCTGGCTACCCAGCTTGCTCAGCGGCTGACTTTTCTGTTGCTTGTGTCACAGTCTGGGAGCTGGACTAAAGCAGCTCTAAGCAGAGGGTGAGTGTGAGTGCTGTTCGTCCAGGACTTGGAATTAGGGTCAGCAATCTGGGTTTTTCATTCAGTAAAAACACTTTATACTAGGCTTTATCCTGGGTGCTAGGGAAATAAGGATGAATAAGGTAATTCCTGCTCCCAAAGAGCTCACAATCTGGGGGTGGGGAAAACAGACGAATAAAGAGTGGACGACAGCGTTGGGTGATGTGTGCTGTGGTAAAGGAAAACGTGGGGTCTGGGGGACCCCACCCGGCACAGACTAAGGAGAGGTGACAGGCATGACAGAAGGCTTCCCAGTGAATGCGAGGTTTGAGCTGAATCTTGAGGGATGAATTAGAGCTCCCCAAGGGGGTGTAGGCAGTAACATCTACGCAGCACACGCGGTCACAAAGACGCGAGGGAGCCTGGCCAGTTCAGGAATGCTAATGACTTCAGCATCCAAGAGGAGGAAGAGTTTCAGAGATGTGGCTGGAAAGGAAGACAAGGGTGAAATTGTGAGAGTTCCTTAGGTTAGCTATGGAATCAGGCTGTTGTCCTAAAATGCTGGAGTCCAGGAGATCCCTTAGAAAGCTTTTTAATAACCCTGAAGAGAAATGATGAGGAACTAAACAAAGGGAGTAGCTGTGGGAATAGAGATAAGGGGGTTCCAAGACATCCTTTGAAGATTAAAGCTACAGGACTTGATGATGCATTGAAAATAGGAGGGGAAGTAGATAGAGATAAAATCAAAGATTGTGCCCATGTTTCTGGCTTAAGTGAAGGTTAGATTGCAAAGGTTTGTTGAACAGAACTGATAATACTGTGATAATAGTAACAATAACAATAATAATAGCGTTTTAAAAGAATCGCTAATCTGAGCGATTTGGGAGTGAAGTTTTAAAAACTAAATAAGAGAAAAAAGCAAGGATAAAGCAATGCGAAAAAAGACATATATGGAGGACAAAAATGAAATCCCATTGAAAAATTAAAGGTATTTCCAAAAATGAATATAGAATACCTATAATAGAAGCAATAATCAAAGTCATAATTTAAAAAAAGAAAAGAAGAATAAAAAGCAAACCTGTCTGAGCCAAAATCAAAGCTTAATATGTAGATGGAAAAGATTCACCAAGTTATGAACAAAAATAAGTAAAAGGAGCAATATTGAAATCTTTCACCACAGTTGTATTTCTAATTATTTTCTTATATTTCTAATAGCGTTTGCTCTATTTGGATGCAAAATTATTTTGTGCCTAAGAGTTCTTGAAATTATATTTTCATTATAAAGTGTGCATTTTGTCAATAAAACCCAAGTTTTCCAGATCTCACTAGCACTCGAAAACAAATGACACCACAATTTCACTAGCTCTTGCCCCCATGCAGGATCTATAGACTTCTTCAAGGTCTCTCTCTGTTATATTTAGGAGAACTCAGGTGGCAGGGGTTCAGGTTCACTCATTAACAAGTTCCCTCCCACGGGAGGCCCCCTCTGCTCCACCAGGCATCCACTTATGAGCTCCATGTCTTCTGGTGCCCTAATTTCACGTCAGAGTTCTATCGAGGATTGACATGTCAGTCTGGAGCCACTGCCCTTCTTCCAGGTTCACGAATGGTGTTAGTCTGTGGATTACTTTTCTTATAATGTCTGTGCCTGTTTTTGGTATCAAGATAATGCTGGCCTCATAAAATGAGTTGGGAGGTGTCCTCCTTGTCTCTATTTTTTTCAGTTTGTGTCAGATTGTTTTGGTAGAATCCATCACTGAAGCCATCCAGGCCTGGAGGTTTCTTTGTGGGAAGATTTTAAATTATGAATTCTATTTCTTATATAACTATATAGGACAATTCAGATTTTCTGTTTGTTCTTCAGTCAGTTTTAATTTGTGTCTTTCAAGAAATGTGCCCATTTCATCTAAGTTGTTGAACTTATTGATATGACGTTGTTGAAATCTCTTCTTCTCTCTTAATGTCTGCAGGATCTGTAGGGATGTCTTATTTCGTGATATTGATAATGTGTGTCTTTGCTCTTTTATTCTTGATTAGTCTAGCTAGAGGCTTATCAATTTTGTTGACCTTTTCAAAGAACCAGGAGATCAGTTAGAAAGTTTTGATTTTATTGATTTTCTCCACTGTTTATTTTCTATTTTATTGATTTCCATTCTTTAGTTTCTCTACTTCTGTTTACCTTAGGTTTAATTTGCTTTTCTGTTTCTAGCTTCTTAGGTTACAATTAGATAATTCAGATGAGATCTTTCTTTCTTTCTAATACAAGCATTTAAAACTATGAATATCGGGCTGGCCGGGTAGCGCAAGCGGGTAAGTGTGCGTGTTCCACTGCAGCGGCCTGAGGTTCGCCGGTTCGGATCCCGGATGCGCACCGACGCACCACTTGGCAAGCCATGCTGTTGTGGCGTCCCATATAAAGTGGAGGAACATGGGCATGGATGTTAGCCCAGGGCCAGTCTTCCTCTGCAAAAAGAGGAGGATTGGCAGATGTTAGCTCAGGGCCGATCTTCCTCCAAAAAAAAAAAAAAACTATGAATATCTCTCTAAGCACTGCTTTAGCTATATCCCACAAATTTTGACATGTCATGTTTTCATTTTCATTCAGGTCAAAATATTTTCTAATTTTCCTTGTGATTTTTTCTTTAACCCATGGGTTATCTAGTAATATGTTGTTTAATTTCCAAATATTTCAGGAGTTTCCAGATACCTTTTTGTTATTGGTTTCTAGTTGAATTGTGTTTTGTTTAGAACAGATACCCTGTATGATTCAATCCTTTTAAATGTATTGAGACTTTTTTTTATAGCCCAATGTGTGGTCTATCTTGTTCCATATGCATTTCTCCTGGTCTTAGGTAGCATTTTCTATAAATGTCCAGAAGGTCAAATTCGCTGATAATGTTGTTCAGGTCTTCTGTATGCTCACTTATCTTCTGACTACTTGTTCTATCAATTATGGAGAAAGGAATGTTGAAATCTCCTTGTGGATTTCTACATTCTTATGGATTATAATCTATACTTATGGATTTATCTATTTCTCCTTTCAGTTTTATCAGTTTTTGCTTTATATTTTGAAGGTCTGTTATTAGGTGCATTTTGGATTGTTACGTCTTCTTGATGAATTGACCCTTTTATCTTTGTGAATATCCTTAAGAACATTCCTACTTTGTCTGATATTAATATATCCAGTCTACTTTTTTTTATTATTTTAATGAGGTTATAATAGTTTATAACACTGTGAAATTTCAATTGTAGATTATTGTTTGTCAGTCACTATATATATGTGCCCCTTTCCCCCTTATGCCCACCCCACAACTCCCTTTCCTTCTGGTAACCACTAATCTGTTCTCTTTGTCCATGTGTTAGTTTATCTTCCACATATGAGTGAAATCATATGGTGTTTGTCTTTCTCTTCCTGGTTTATTTTACTTAACATAATACCCTCAGGGTCCATCCATGTTGTTGCAAAGGGCTGATTTTGTCTTTTCTTAATGGCTGAGTAGTATTCCATTGTGTATATATATATATATCATATCTTCTTTACACATTCATCAGATGTTGCACACTTGGGTTGCTTCCATGTCTTGACTATTGTGAATAATGCTTCAATGAACATAGGGGTGCATAAGTCTCTTTGAATTGTTGATTTCAAGTTCTTCGGTTAAATACCTAGTAGTGGAATAGCTGGGTCGTATGGTATTTCTATTTTTAATTTTTTGAGAAATCTCCATCTGTTTTCCATGGTACTCTACCTTTCTTTTGATCAGTGTTTGCAAGGTATCTCTTTTTACATCCTTTCAGTTTTAACATGCTTTATTTATATTAAAGTGGATTTCCTATAGGCGTCATATAGTTGGGTCTTGCCTTTTTTTTTTTTTTGTGAGGAGATCAGCCCTGAGCTAACATCCGCCAATCCTCCTCTTTTTTTGCTGAGGAAGACGGCCCTGGGCTAACATCGGTGCCCATCTTCCTCCACTTTATATGGGACGCCGCCACAGCATGGCTTACCAAGCAGTACTTCGGTGCGCGCCCGGGATCCGAACCAGCGAACCCCGGGCCGCCGCAGCGGAGCGCGCGCACCCAACCGCCTGCGCCACCAGGCCGGCCCCGGGTCTTGCCTTTTTTATTCAGTATGATAATCTCTGTCTTTTCATTGTAATGTCTAAACTATTTACACTTTTATGTAATTATTGATATGATTGGATTAAGTCTGCCCTCCTGCTGTTTGTTTTCTATTTGTCCCCTCTATTCTTTGTTCCTTTCATCATTTTTCTGTACCTTCTTTCGATTGAGTATTTTTTATCCAATAATACTATTGGCCTATTGGTTATATCTATTTGTTTAGTTTTGTAATGGTTGCTCTAAGGTTTACAGTATGCAAGAGTATACCTTTCAATAATACTATACTACTATATGTGTAATATAGAAACTTTATGACAGTATATTTTCATTTCATTATGCTTCTATATATGTTATAACTCCCACAATACATTGTGTTACTTTTCCCATAAACAGACAATTATCTTTCAAAGAAATTTGAAAGTGATGGAAAAAGTATTTATATTTACCCATGTATTTATTCTTTCTAGGACTCTTCATTCTTTTGTGTATATCTGCGTTCACATCTGGTCTCATTTTCCTTTAGCCTAAACAACTTTCTTTTATATTTATGCTGGCAACAAATTCTGTTAGCTTCTGTTTATCTAAAAAAGACTTTATTTTTGAAAGCTATTTCAAAGGATACAGAATTCTAGACTGATCAGTATAGTTGGTTGGTTGGTTGGTTGGTTGATCACTTAAAGATGTCACACCATTGTCTTCTGGTTAGTTTCTGAAGAGAAGTTTGTGGTATTCTTATATGGGTTCACTTGTATGTAATGTGTTTTTATACTCTGACTGCTTTTAAGATTTTATTATTGGTCTTCAGTAATTTGATTATGATGTGCCTTGGTGTGATTTTCTTTGTGTTTATCTTACTTAAGGTTCATTGAGTTTCTTTGATCTGTGGGTTCATCAAATTTGGAAATTTTTGACAATTATTTCTTTAAATACTTCCCTATTCTCCCCCTCCCCCTTTCTGAGACTCTTATTACGTGAATGTTAAATTTTATATTGTCCCACAGGTCATTAGGCCTCTGTTTAATTTTTTTCAGTCTCTTTTTCTCTCTATGCTTCAATTTGGATACTTCCCATTGCTACATCTTCAAGTTCACTGGAGTTTTCTTCTGCAGTGTATAACCTCCTGTTACTGCCCTTCAGTGAATATTTCATTTTATATATGGTTTTTTTTTTTTTTTTGCGAGGAAGATCGGCCCTGAGCTAACATCTGCCAATCCTCCTCTTTTTGCTGAGGAAGACTGGCGCTGGGCTAACATCCATGCCCATCTTCCTCCACTTTATATGGGACACCGCCACAGCATGTCTTGACAAGCAGTGCATCAGTGCATGCCTGGGATCCGAACCAGCGAACCCCTGGCCACCACAGTGCAGCGTGCACACTTAACCGCTTGTGCCACCGGGCTGGCCCCTATATATTGTATTTTTGATCTCTAGAAGTTTCATATGGTTCTTTTAAAAAATATCCATTTATTTCCTCATTAAATTCATATCTTTCTTTAAATCTTTTAGCATATTCATAAATTCATAGCTATTTTAAAGTTTTTGCTTACTAATTCCATTATTTCTGTCATTTCCAGTTTTGTTTTTAATAGTTTATTTTCTCCTGGTTATGGGTCACATTTTTCTGCTTCTTAGATTGTCTAGTCATTTTTCATTGCATGCTGGAAATTGTGAGTGTTATGTTCTTGAGCTCTGAATTTTGTTGTCTTCCCTTAAGGAATTTTAAACTTTGTTCTGGTAGGCAGATAAGTTACTTGCAAATCAGCTTGATCCTTTCAAGGTTGAAGGTTTGCTAGGACAGTTCTAAAGTGGACTTTACTCGAGGGCTAGTTTAGGCCTATTGCTAAGGCAAGCCTTTCTGGGGTCTCTACTGAATATCTGGGATATTTCAAGGCCTGTCCATCCTGAAAGGTCAGAATTCTAACTTATCCTAGCTCTGCATGAGTTCTGGGAATTGTTCAGCTTACAACCCTCCTGTCATTCTTTGTCCAGCTTTGTATAGCTTAGGATCCAGCAACAGATTTAAGGGGACTTCCATGCAGATTTCTGGAGCAGTTTTTCTGTCCAGCTCTCTCTTCTCTAGTATTCTGCCCTGAAAATTATAACAACTTCAGCATCTCTCTCTCTGATGTCTGTCTTTTCAATTCAGCAAGATTTGGTTCCCTTTCACAGAACCATGACCAAGAAAACACCTCTAGGCAGAAATCTGGAGTATCTGTAGATCTTACCTTGTTTTTTCCCCTTCTCTCAAAGATCGTAGCCCTGCACTGCCATTGTCCAATGTTTGAAAATAGTTATTTCATATCCTTTGTCTAGATTTTTAGATGTTTATAATGGGAGGGAAGTCTGATCCCAGTTACTCCATCATGACCGTAAGTGGAAGTTCCACTGCCCTTCTTCCAGGCATCCATGGGTTACAACATGCATTTGTTTGTTAAGCACCTCTGTTTTTTGCTGTGCACCAATGACGATATTTGCTAAAGCACTTTTTTTTTTTGCTGAGGAAGATTCACCCTGAGCTAACATCTGCTGCCAATCTTCCTTTTTTTTTGCTTGAGGAAGACTAGCCCTGAGCTAAGATCTGTGCCAATCTTCCTCTATTTTGTATGTGGGTCACTGCCACAGCATGGCTGACGAGTGGTGTAGGTATGTCCCCAGGATCCAAACCTGCGAACCTGGGACTCTGAAGTGGAGTGAGCCAAACTTAACCACTATACCATGGGGCTGGCCCCATGCTAAGCCCTTTTGATGCCAAATTGCACTTCTGTCTTAGGTTACTATAACAGCTTTTTAAATGCCTACTTTCTTTAACTCCAGACTTACTCACTCCATACTGCTACCAGAGTAATATCAATCAAACTGCATGGTACCAAATGCAAAGTAAAAGTGAACGAATAGCTCTCTCCACCTTTTGTATTATACTCTGTTATAGGATCTCAGGAACATACTGATGGTTTCTTATTTTTTTAACCACATTTTTAGGAAAGTAATCCTTTAAGTCTTTAACTACAGTTTCCATGCTTTCCATAAGACTTAGGTTAGAAAAATAACAGGGAATGAGTCAAAAGTCAAATTCCAATAGTAGATACCAAACTGTCCTAAGAATTGCTCCATCTTCTGGTGACTAAGATTTCCTTTCCAGGTCACGCTCATTGCACTTTGTTTCTTTATCCCTAATGACGAGCCTCCTAAAATCTCGGGCAAAAAGACTTTTGGCACAGGAAGGCCTATCATCTCATAAGACATGCCTGGCCATATCTCAGTCCCTGCAGAGGACACAGCTTGAGTTCTTGTTTAAGAGACCCTTCAGCCTCTGTTCATATAAATTTCTAGTATGCCAAAAGAAATACTCAGAGATTTCTGAGTTCTACTCAGGCTAACACTGGGATTCCCTCTGCATGAAACAAGACTCTTTCTCGTTTAATTCTTTATTGCTCTAAATTATATTTTGCCCGATTAATATTGTGGTCTCTGATTTCTGTTTGCCTAATGTGCTTTTGCCCATCCACTTTCAAAAAATTCTTTTTCCTAACTTTGTTTTAGTTGATTGTGTTATAAGTAGAATAGAGTTGAATTTTATTTTTTATAAAATCTGAGAGTCTTTATATTTTAATAGGGAAATTTAATACATTTATACACATTGTTATAACTAGTTGTTTTGGTTTTTATCCTATCATCTTATTATTAACTATCTTGTTCCTTTTTTTAACCTGTCTGTTGGTAGATGGAGTCTATTTTCTTTGCATTTATTTTCTCTAATGTATTAGAAGAAAAACATTGGCTCTAATTCCACTATTTATAACCTTGACATTTTTCAAAAATAGTTCTTAATTTACATTCTTCTACCTGTAAGAACCAAGTGTGGATTGGAATCTTTTGAGATCTTTTTATTTAAGATAAATAGCATTCTTTTATTCTTTTCTTCCAACTTCACGCTTCATCATTTTTTCTATAACTAGGGCTTTAGTAATTTATTAATTGTATTTATTGTATTATCCTCTTTTTATAACATGTAAAACTTTTTTTTCCAAGATAAATGTTAGAAATTTGGGGGATACCTAGACTTTTAACAATTATTTAGATTTATCCTCATTGTTCTGGTTTCCTTGTTCTCTCCTAGACTTTTTTTTTTTTAAAGATTTTATTTATTTATTTTTTTCCCCTTAAAGCCCCAGTAGATAGTTGTATGTCATAGCTGCACGTGCTTCTAGTTGCTGTATGTGGGACGCGGCCTCAGCATAGCCAGAGAAGCAGTGCGTCGGTGCGTGCCCAGGATCCGAACCCGGGCTGCTAGCAGCGGAGCGCGCGCACTTAACCACTAAGCCATGGGGCCGGCCCATCCCCTAGACTTTTTATATTGTGACTTCTCCATCCTTGAGCCCTTAATTACTTTCACATCTGCCTCTTCTGTGGCGCACGTTCAAGTGGTTTTTGCTTAGCAATTGCGGCAGAGATTGTTAGCTGCCTCTTCATTCTCTGCTTCTTCCTTATTAACAGAACCTTAGTTTTGTTGGGGCTAGAATGAACACTGCAGAAAAACCACATTTCCCACTCTCTTTCCAGATAGGGTGACCAATGAAATAAAAGCAAAAGTTTTAGGCGAGGCTTCTAGAAAAGCTCTTCAAAGTGGCTGACTTAGTTGAAAAGTACATTCTATTTGCCTTTCTCCCCTGCCTCTTTCTTCTTTCCTAGAATGGGGATATAATGGCTGTAGCTCTAGCAGCCGTCTTGTGACCGTGAGGTGACTTTGAGGATGGAAGCCACACTAAGGATGGTAGAACAGAAAGATAGAAGGAGCCTGGGTCCCTGATGACACTGATGTGCTACTGCTGGCCCTGAATTACTTCTCACTAAACTTCATGTCACATAAAAGGATAATAAACTTCCACCTTGCATAAACTGCCCGTATTTTTGGCCTCTGTTATTAGCAGCTAAACACAATTCCTAGCTTTACAGCAAAGAATGAGGGAGGGACATTCCAGATTGAGAGAAGAGCAAGAGCAAAAAGATGAAGGAGTGAAAATGCGGCAAGGTCAGAGAAAAACAGAAAGTCTGCTGTGGCTGGAATCCAGGATATGAGGTAAGATAGAGTTACAGAGGATGTCAAAACGTTCGTAGGAGGGCATGTCCTAAATCTATTCCCTTGTAAGAAGCAGGATAAAACTCAAACCACTTTCTCCAGCGTTCAAAGCCCTTCACCACTTGGTGCCCACCTTTCCAGACTTATCGGCCGCTTCTCATGAACGTGGCATTCCAGACAAGTGGAATTACTTGCCATTGCTGGAATTCATGAGTTTTTCACCTTTGTGTCTTCGTACCTGCTTTTCCCTTTCCCCACCTCTCTGTCTGACTAATGTGTGCTCAGTGCTTTAGACGAAGCCCAAGATTATCCATGCCCTCTGCCCCACCAATCTGGCTGCAGTGTTCCTCCTCTGATTCCCACAGCTTTCTATTATTGCTTTTATGAGAGATCTTATGCTCTACTCAGGGACTTACTTATCTGCCTCTACTCTGAGATCACAAGCTTCTAAAGGGTAAGAACTCTCTCATATTTAATTACTCAGCTCACTAGATAGCAGACTGTCTACTACAGACCAAATTCTCGATAGGTAATTGTTCATCAGATACATGATGGAGTGAATTAATGGGATGAAAAGCTTTGAATGCCAGATTAAGGCATTCAGACTTTATCCTGAAGCCGTGGGAGGCAGCAGAATGACATGGGAGGCATATGTGTGGCTTTGGAATTCTGCTCCCCTGACCAGTACAAAAGAGGGACTGAAAACCAGGGGAAAGCCCGGAAGCGAAGTGACTTGTCAGGAGGCTTAGCTCCAGCAGCTCCCAGCCAGGGTCCCTGGCCTGTCCTGAAATGGTTAAGGTGGCTAGGGCACATACCTCTGCAGAGGAGAAATTTCCCTGTCCTTGCCTAAGTGAATGGCTGGGATTAAAGTGACAGCCCACCTTAGTGATGGCGGCATAATTGGTTGTTCAGCTCTGTCCTTGTCAGAGCGCTGACAGTTCTGCAGATGTCCTGCTCAGCTCTCCAAAGGTTAGCCTCAGCTGGTGCGGCTGTTCATTAATCATTCCTGCCTGACAGGCCTTGGTGCAGCCCACAGCTGCCACACCAGCCCCCCCAGTCCCGCCCCACCCAGCCAGGCTGGAGGCAGCCTGACCTCCCCTGAGGGCTGGTCCTCACATGGGGAGACAGGCGGTCTGTGTCCCCACCACCCCGCCTGCTACTACCGCTGAGCAAGAAACACTGATAAAGGAATTTCCCAGGGTTCCTTCTTCCTGGAACTAAGGTCTGAATCACCTTACATGCTATCCTGACATCCTTGACTTTATCTGCTCCTCTCCTCCACCCTCACAGAAGCTTCTTACTGAGACGAGGGCAACCCAGGCCCAAGAGTTCCAGAAAGACAAGAAGGCCAATGAATTCGGACCGCTCGTGCTGGGAAGATGCAGGACCTGGCTTAGGCCCTGACTCCTGGGCAGAGTGTGTACTGCATCCAACCTGTGAATTCAACAAACTGTAAAAGATGCTCATGAACCACTCTGTATGACTCAAAACAAAACATGTGTACTTGCATATTGGCTGTTTCTAGCTCTGGAATATTAAGGAAAGGGCTACCTTTTGCTCTTTGGGGCAGAATAAGCCAGAAGAAGGTTGGGGAAGTGATTTTCTGGGTTCAAAAGAGACCAGCCCCTCTCCTCAGTCCTCTCCCTATCTCTTTCCCTGTCAAAGTCGACATGGTGGACTGAGCCAAGGATGGTGGGTGGGATTCTAGTCAGAGCAGAGAGGTTGAAGGACGGGTTGGGGGATCCAGGTGTGGGGAACAGAGAGTACAGAGGACAGGGCTTGGATTGGGACAGAGCGGAAATTGCAGTCTGCTCTGTGGAAGGTGGTTAGAGAGGAGGGTGAGGTCAGAGTTAGAAGGGCTGATTAGAAAAATCATTTGCCCATCTCAAGACCAACAGTATAAAACACCTCTCTGGCCATCTGCTCTCAGGCTCCAAAATTCCTCAAGACCTCCTTCCACTTTCCCTCATCTTTCCCCTTTTAGTTTCTCCAGATTTTCCAGGCCCTAATTCTGGCACTGTGCCTCCTTTCTCCATCTTCTTTTGCTGCCTTGTTTGATGCCTTGAATAGATCAGACTTTGCCCCCCAGCCAACCAAATCCAGGATTAAGAATTCCATCACAGTTCCCCGCCCAGCCTTCCTTCAAGAGTAAAAGCATGTTCCCGAGGCCTGGGTCTCAGCCACGCGCTGCCAGTCGCTGCCATGTGCACGATGCAGGAATCATCATTTCCCTCCATTGATTAGCTGTCCACCGGCAAAGTTTCCAGAGGAGCAAACAAGGACACCGGGAGATTAGCATTCAGCTGGGCTTTTGGACTCCAAACCACAGATGCCTGCGTTTTCACATCTGCAGTCTCAATACACAGTCAGTCCAGAAACCAAGGGAGTACAAACTGAGCTCCCTCAAACTCACACCAGATACATAAGAGACTTTCCCAAATGCTTCCTAGTGACAGTCACCGTCTCCCACATTTACCTGGCACTCTTCCACATGTCATCATCCTGCTTTATCTTCCCAACAGCTTCTCAAGGAAGGTGAGATTTTTCCCCCCATTTTACGTTAGAGAAAACTGAGGTTTGGAGAGGCTGAATGACTTGTCCAAGATCATACAGCTGGAATGCAGGCACCTTAACACTCAAAGCCAAGTCCCTTGAAAATCCTATCTCCTTCCTCTTCATCATACTGCTGCTCATGGACTTACTGTGACTTTAAGCCAGGGCTCTTCAAGAGTGGTACTATTGACATTTGGGGCCTCATAATTCCTTGTTGTGGGCACATTGTAGGATGTTTAGCAGCATCCCTGGCTTCAACCCAGCAGATACCAGTAGCATCTCCTCCCCTAGCTGTGACACAAAAATGTCTCCAGACATTGCCAGATGTCCCCAGGGTGGCAATATCACCTCTAGTTGAGAATTGCTGCTTTGTGCCTTTCCATTCTATGGCACTCTTTAAATATTGTCTACCTGAGGCAAGGGGCTGTTTTCTGTGCACGGGCCAGAGATTCCTCACTATATGAGGAGAAGTCAAGGAATATAGTAAGGTCAGACACCTCTGGAAGACTGTGCTTGGCAATGATAATGAAGAATGAGAAGGGCGCATATCCAAGAGACATATATTGGGAGGCATTAAATTGGAAAGTTGGTCCAACCCTCCATCTTTTCTTCTGTCCATCAGTCTCCCCTTCTTCCCATCCATCGTCTCTCTACCCATTCTGCAACTGTTCCCTGTTATAAGGCCTGTGCAAGTCACCATGTGGGAGAAAAAAGTCACCCGTGGATCCTTCCCACGGTGCTTTGGAGGTTGTCGGAGTCTCAGCCCTGACACTAATAGTCCAAGAATCTTGAACAGATCTCTGAGCCTTAGTTTCCTAAAACTAAGGATAATAATACATTCCTGGTAAAATCACAGTGACGACATAACAAGCTAATGTATGTAAGAAGTGCTTTATATGCTATATGAATGTTAGCTGTCACTACGGGGAATGCTGGACAAATACAAAAAGAACTGTAATATCAGGCACTAGGTGTTAAAGGATACAATAAAAAAATGGGCAAAGGATTTGAACAAGGAATTCACAGAAAAAGAAATGCAAATGGCCCAGAAATACAAAAAGATGCTCAAACCCACTAGTATTTAGGGAAATGCAAGTTAAAACCATAAAATGCCATTTGTCACCCAGAAGATAGGCACAAATGTAGAATATTTACATTTAACATCTAAAAGCTGGTGAAGATGTGAGGACCAGGCTCTCCCATACTTCTCTGACAGGCCATAGCACTCCCTCCTAGCTGGTAGTAACTCCAAGAATTAAGCATGTCATACTCTTAGACCCGGAAATCACACCTTTGTGACCTTTTCCCACAGAAACAAAAGCATCAGTATAAAAAGATATGTGTACAAAGATTGCAAAACAAAAAACAACAAAGGTTGAATAAATATATGGGACATTATGAAGCCGTGAAAATGAATTACATCTATGTGAATTGCATGAAGGAATGTCCATAATATATTATTAAGTTTTTTTAAAAAGGTAATTGAATATATATAGTGTAAGCCCATTTAAAAATGAGAAGAAAACCCTTTGTGGTTGTGAATATGTGAATGAATATGCTAGTGTGAGCATTGGAAGATGCAAATAAAACATTGGTTACCCAAGAGGATGCAGGGGGGAGGGTGAAACAGGAAAGGACGGATGGAGAAAATATTAACTTTTTCCATGTTTCGTAAAAGTGAGCATTTTTATTTTGTAATGTGAAAGAAAAGATTAATGGTCATAATGAAGGAACAGGAGAAGGGATGTGCGAGTTCAGAGCACGAGATTTCTTCCTCTGTGGAGAAGGTGGCTGGGCTGGACTTGAAAGGATGAGTTGACCTAGGACCTTCTGAAATTGAGGGTGGGGAGAATCAGGCCTGAGCCACTGAATGAGCCCCAACCTTTGGGCCATGGATAAGCTTGTACAAGTACAAGGGAGCAGGGAGTACTGTCAGCCCCAGGCAGGCTGGGCTTAATTGCAGATGGAAAATGAATGGCTGCCCAACAACCAGCGCCGGGGGCTGCAGAGACAAGGCTAAGCTGTAGTCATCCCGAGCTTGATGGAGGCCACACAGGGAACGGCCAGCTGATTTCTCCACCCAACAGCCTTTCAGAGGGAGCTTTTTCTGCAGCTCCCACTGATGCTGGAGGAGAGGAGAGAAGAAAATTGCAAAGCCAGTTGGAAAACCTTCCTCCTTTGTCTTTAGTATTAAAAAAAATGCAAAGGTGATGAATTAGGCAAATTGGTTGATGTCAAGTTGTATCCATCAGAATGATTCAGAGCCTGGGATGAGTAATAGTAATGGGGAATAGCTGTTACTAAGAGTAACCAAATTAGCATTATCGAAAAAGACAAAGGAAAAGTGGGTGGCCAGGAGGCACCCCATCCCCGAGCCTGCCCCTCAGCCTGCACATCCCGGCTTCTGCACTGAGGCCCACCCTGAACTGGGGGGCTCCCACCTACAGGATTCCATAGGAGGTTGGGGCTTCAGTAAGATAAAGGAACGTTCACACCCATTTTCTTATTTGATGGCATTCTAAGCAGGTCAGTGGCATTGACTCCGTTTCACAGGAGGGATATTGAAGCACAGGGAAGTAGAAGGTCTGCCCAGCCACGGTCATGTAGCTGGTAAGTACCGGAATCTAGTTTCAACTCAGGACTCGGGAATCTGAATCCAGGACCCAAGTCTCTGTATTTTCCACAAAAACCTCGTGAAAAAAAATTATCTACTTTTCTCTCCAGCCATTAGCAGTGAAAAGTAGGAACCACATTGATGGATGGAAAGGGAAAAGGGAAGACTGAAAGAAGACCTCCAGGGGTGGTCACAGCTCCATAGAAACCCCCCTTTCAGCCCTGCCCGAGTTCAGAAGGGCTCTGTAGCCGGGTACTTGGGCACACAGGACATATTTAGGAGATTTGACCTCTCCTGCCGTTTCCACCTAAGGAGTTCTGCTCTCTTCCATGTGACCCCAACACATCCAGTTACAGCTGACTGGCCCAGGGTAGCCCCTGAACCCATCAAGGACTGCTGGTCCACAGGATAGCCACAAAAGATGACCACGCCAGGTTCCTTTTGTACTAGGAACTTGGGCAGGAAACGAAGAAAGAGGGTGCCTGTGGCCAGCAGGGCCATCGTGTGTAGCTGGGTGTATTCTTATCCAAGGGCCGCTGTAACAAAGCACCACATATTAGGTGGCTTAAAACAGCAGAAACTAATTCTCTCAGAGTTCTGGAGGCTAGAAGTCCAAAATCAAGATGCCAGCAGGGCCGTGCCCCCTCGGAAAGCTTGAGGGAAGAATCCTTCCACGCTCCTAGCTTCTGGTGATTGCTGGCAGGCCTCAGTATTCCTTGGCTTTTGGCTGCATCACTCAATTTCTGCCTCTATCTTCACATGGCTATCTTCCCTGTCTCTGTGACTCTTCTTTGAAGGACAACAGCAATTGCATTTAGGGGCCACCCAAATCCAGTGTGACCTCATTTTACCTTGATTACATCAGCAAAGACTATTTCCAAATAAGGGCACATTTACAGGTGCCAGGGGTTAGGACATCAACATATCTTTTGGGGGACAAGATTCAACCCACAACACTGGGCCACAATAGTGTAGACAAGGCCCATGGACAGTTGCCTCCAAGTCCCCCAGACACCACTTCAACTTACAACTCCTTCCAGCTCCAGCCGCGGGAGGCTGAGCCGTCAGCAGTGGGTCCCTGCCGGAACCCGGCTTTTGAGTCCGTATAGCCCACTGCCAGTTTCCTCCCAACACCCCCACCTGTGTTTCTGATGGCTTGAGAACGGTGTTTCCTTGCAATCGAAATGAGCCACAGATAAAACTGAGTTGAATGTTTATTTTTCTCCCATAAATTTGCTTAATTTTATAATTAAAACTCTAAAGAACGAAGATGCTTCAGAGATTCCTTTTGTTGGAAAGTAGAACATCTCTCCCATGTGCTGGCCCAGCCTGGTCACTGTGATAACTTTTTTTGCTGAAACAGCCACCTCCTGTCACCGGGATAAACCGAGTATGCCCAAGATGCCCGGAGGAAACCTGAATTAGAATCACTGGTGCATTCCTAAGAGGACTTAGGTTAGACCCTAAAGAAATCAGACCAGGAAACACAGCATTCTTTTAGCAAGCCGTGAAAAAGCTGCCTCCAGTGGGGCCGGCTGCCTGAGTCATTGCTGTGTGGGAAGGGCTGGAGCCAGCTGTCCCACTGGCCGGGGTTTGAATTTCTCTGCCAAGTTGCACTTCATGCAAGTCAAACAGACGTGAAGAAATGGCTGGGGTCAGAGTGGCAGCTCTGTTCTTCCTCCCTTCCCTCTCCTCCCCAGGCAGAGAGCTCTCATGGGCCAGCTCACACACTCCTCCGTGCTGAAAATTCTCCCAAGCAGCAGAGGCTCTTGGGGATGGTGCGAGGAGGAGGGACGGGAGGTTCTTGCACTCTGAAATGATCGGTTGCCACGACTGTGCTAATTATATAAATTCCATAGCTTGATGTGTGTCTGTTGAGAAGACTGAGGTAGGGCAGGGGAGGAGGGTGTCGGAATTACACAGCTTCAAGGCTCACAAAAACCCTCCATCTGGTCCCTCCCCAACTTCACGAGGCCCTCCCAGCCCAGCTGAGCACTCCAGAGTACCTTAACCTCCTGGAAAAATTCCAGATCCAATGCTTGCAGTGACCCCTGTATGAGCTCTGTGCTCCTGTGGACAAATACGTACAAATTATAGTGCTCACTCCTCTACACGTGAAGTACAAGCAAGGAACGGAGCAATAGGGAAATCTGAGAAGTAAATTGGGGGGGCTGGCCAGCTCCGCGCCTCCCGGGTGTTCCCATGGCCCTACTAATCCTCGCTTGTACCCTCAGCATCCCTGCCTCCCCTTAAGAGGACTAATCCTGAGCTCAGGCAGCAGGAACTTAAGAAACTCTAGCCAGTGCTTGGGACTTAGGCCAGCAGTGTTGTGTGGGTCAGACTTTGACCTCGTTGCCCAGTTGTCAGCTGGGCTTATGCCTTGCTCCCTGAGCCTGAGCTACTTATATAGTCCTGTCTACTACCACAAAACCTCTTGGACTGGGGTCCAGCTTGCCTTTTTTTTTTCCTTGCTGAGGAAGATTAGCCCTGAGCTAACAACTGTGCCAAACTTCCTCTACTTTGTATACGGGTCACAGCCACAACATGGCTTGACGAGTGGTGTGGGTCTGTGCCTGGGATCTGAACCCGTGAACCCAGGCTGCTGAAGCCGAGTGCGCTGAACTTAACCACTATGTCATGGGGCCGGCCCCCAGGTCCAGCTTGCTTTTAGTCTCTCTCCCAGGGACTGTGGTCCTAGTGAGACTCAGATCAGAGGCTGGGACGCTGCCGCCTGACAACAAACCTCCCTCCTGCCTGTAGAGTGGGTCAGGAGGGCTGGGGAGGAGGAGGCTACTCAAATTCTCAGTTCCAGCCCTCCTCGATCTGCCAGTCCCGCTGCAGTGTATGCCCTGCCGTACCCCAAGGCAAAACAGATTTCACAATATATGGCCAGCACAGAGGTGAACTGTTCCTGTGGTCCATTTCGGGCCTTTCCCTCAGAGGAATCCAGCGCTGAACACTCAACAGCTGGTTTGTCAGAACGTTTCACAGGGTGGAAATAAACAAAACCCCCATGCTGTTCCTCCAAGTTTTCTCAACCTAGAAGAGCCCTTAAAATCATTCAGCCCAACAAACCATTTTACAGATGAGAAAACTGAGGCCCCCAACTCTGAACTGGGCAGGGAAGTAAGATCAGAGGCAGAAACATAGTCAGCAAGTGCATATGCTGAGAGCTGGTCTAGACTAAGCATTGGAGATACAGCCTCTGCTCTTGGGGAGCACGATGTCTAGAGGTGAACAGACCAGACGCAAAAATGCAATCCCGCAGAGGAAGGGCCAGGATGGTGGACGGCACGTGAGGGACTGTGGGAGTGAGAACAGAGGCCTCTAACTCTGAGGAGCTGGGGAAGGTTGACTGGGCGCCCAGAAAATATGATTCGCACCTTTGAGAGAGTATTTGCCCAGCTTAAGGTGTGGATCCAGTGCGTTTCACCTTTCCATTGTCAATACTAAACCAAACTAAATATGGTTAGAGACTGAACCAGAGAATTAGTTATGAAAACTGCATATTAAACAGTCTGAAATTGATGGCATATAAATAGAATATGGCTTTATTTTTCTCCAACCACTGCCTTCCAACATGCTCTGTCTGATTTCTCCTCCTTGTCCACTGATGCCATCTCAGGCAGAACTCAGAGCTGTCCTCTCCCTTGCAGTCATGAGAACATTCTCTGTTTGGTAGTTAAGACTTATTCTCAGGTATTAAAAAGTGGTGGTTACCAGGGGCAAAGAGTTTGGGTGTGGGCACAAGGGATGAAGGGAGGCATTTATATGGTGACTGACAAACAATAATGTACAAGCAAAATTTCACAATGTTATAAACTATTAAGACATCAATTAAAAAAAGAAAAAAAAGTTGGGGCTGGCCCCATGGCATAGTGGTTAAGTGCGCACGCTCCGCTGCTGGCAGCCTGGTTTCGGATCCCAGGCACACACGGACGCACTGCTTGTCAGGCCATGCTGTGGTGGCATCCCACATAAAGTGGAGGAAGATTGGCACGGATGTTAGCTCAGGGCCAGTTTTCCTCAGCAAAAAGAGGAGGATTGGCATGGATGTTAGCTCAGGGCTGATCTTCGTCACACACACACACAAAAAAGTCCAAAGCTATCCAAATAAAAACCACCAAAATCGAAACTTCAATCTTGAATGTAACTCAAAGCCACTTCCCTTTGCCCAGCTAAGGACTCACTCCTGGGTCTGAGAAGGCGGTGTGGGCTACTGGCCATGGAGAAGGAGTATGGTCTACTGGCCCTAGAAAAGGGATGTGGTCTACTGGCCTTGGAGAAGGGGTGTGGTCTACTCTTTCACTGTTTGCTCTTCACATCTCATCTCATCTCATTCTCATCTCGCTGCTCTTGGCTACTCTAGATTCAGGGCAGAAGGAGTGAAGTTAGAAGGAAACAGCAGAAGTCTTATCTTTAACTTAGCTGGTCCTAGAATTCTCTCTTGACCAGTGCTGTTTGGCATTGATGCCCTTGTTGTGACAGGCCTTCAAATACTGACTCTTTCCTTGGGAGGTTCCTTTTGGGATCTCCATCCTGAACAGTCTCCTGACATGAGCAATGGGCCTTCCGGCTGACCTCTTGTAATCCTCCTCCTACCCCAAGACCTCTACTGAGTCCCCCCGCCTGGAAGGCAGAGTGTCTTCACCACCTAAGACTGCCTAAGCCCAGCTATGCTCTGCAGCATCCACATCTCTCATGAGATACCCATGTGTCCCTGCCACGTTCAACAGTGATATGCAGGCTGACCATCCGTTGTCCTACCTTTGGCCTCACAGATGACTCCAACCACCACTTGCCTTCAGAATTCTCCAGGCACCAGTTTCTATATTCGTATACATTCCAGGGGAAAGATGCCAAGCTCTCCAAGAGCTCTCCCACCATGCTCCACTCCCGGGCATCACCGGGTAGGCTTGGAAGTTTCTGTAGCTCTGCAGTTATCCAGCTGGAGAGTGAAATGCTCATTTGCACTTTTGTAGCACGTCAGACTCTGAGTAACTCTGTTGGAATTGCTGTCACTTGGCTTTGGGTATGGAACACCCTCTCCCGTTATCTTCACCATGGGGCAGAGAGGGGAGTGGCACAGCTCTTCTCACTAAGCCAACAGCTCCCTGCTCTTACACATCCCCTCCTTCAGTGAGCTCTACTTCTTCTGTCTGTAGGGGCTGAAGACGGATGACAGGGAACAAACTGGGCACCAGGTCAGCCCTCTTTCCGAAAGCCCTCAACAGGGTATCTGGCAGCTACTGTTTCCATCTTTGGTGCTTTTGTCAACATTTCAAGACAGTAGGAAGGTAAATTCAGCATCCTATTTCACTTACATTATTGCTTTCATAGACGAGGGTAATCAATTTAATCCCTAGATTTCGGAAATCATCTAGCCCATCTCCCTTATGTTGCAGGTGAGATCCTGAGGTCCAGAAAGGGGAAGAACTTGGCCAAGCTTGGGTCAAGGCAGACGGGGACTATCCCCAGAGGCCCTGACCTGTGATCTGTGCTCCATCCCTGCTTTTTCCTGGCTCATCTCCACCAGACCAGTGAATCACCTCCCTGTGGAAAGAGTGTCCAGCATGATCCTCTGTTTACTGAAATTCAAGACTTCTGGAAAAGCCCAAGGCCTGGAACTGTAGTGCTAGCTGGGGGCTGGAGCAGGGAGTGGATCTCTGGCTCCAGGAAAGAGAGCAAAAAGCTAATGCCAGGCAGGTCAAGAGCCCTGAAGGGGAAATGTGACAGTAATTAAGGAGGAAGCTGGCCTTCTCATCCTGGGTCATGACCATTCCCTATAGTCTCTGTTGAGGTCACTTGGAGCAGAAGGCTGTATCCGGCCAGATACTGGAGGCACAAGCCCAGTAAAGTGTTCAGGACAGTTTTATTTAATTCCCTGTCCATATGGAAATGCCCTCCGCTGAACGGGTTGGAAGCCACAATTGCATTAGCCGTCTGGAGCTCCCATAAGCTCAATCAAGCCATAATCAAGGATCTTCTGTGATTGTCCATTATCTGCCTCTCAGCCAGAGAGGCACGTTCTTGGGGGAAAGTGATCAGAGAGCTGCCGTTCCTAGCACTAATTACATGCTAGCCTGCATCTGTGTCCCTCCCCCAGCTGTCAGGAGTCATTGTGGATGGCCCCAGGACATCTCACCCGCTTTTGCACAGGTGACCCTGAGCAGGCTCGGAGCCCAGAATAGAGTCCACGCAGCTCCATCTGAATATGGCCTCCCAGGCAGACAAGGTCTCGCTGGTTTAAATGTGGCTGAATGTTTTACATTTGAAAGCACCCCGGGTGCTTGGGAAGGGGCTACTGCTGGGTCAGCAGATAATTCACGGTAGGAGCCCAGAGAACATCTGGAGATGCAGCAAAAACAGCCAGATGGACACCTCGGGAGAACGGCCAGGATGGAGAGGAGGCAAGCACCAGAGGCACCAGGCGGCCCCCACCAAACAAAAGGCCATCCTTTGCGGTGGGGAGTGGGGGGAATGGAGAGTAAGCCCCGCCACCATCTGACTTCAGCTGATTTCTAGCAACATTCTCTCTCACTCTGCACATCCTGTGTCCTGAGCTCCAACCAAATGGGCTCCTCTGGTCCTGCACTTTCCCACCTCTCTGCCTGTTTGCTCACTCACCCTCAACATTGCGTGTCCAAACTTTATTTGACCTCATTTCCAGGTCCAGCTTCTAATGCCACAGCTCCTACAAAGCCTTCCATGTTCACCCAAGCATGATGTTGCCTCTCCCTCTACTTAAGTCCCACAGTACTGTCTCAGCCTGTCTTCTACCACTTAGTCGGAGCTGCAGCCATGTGTCCAGTGGACTGAGAACTCCTTGAGAATGGGGGCTGTCTCCAGCTTTATTTTTCCTTTAAGAAATGTGAAAAATCACACAAAAGGACAGGGAATAATAAGACCATCACCTGTGTACCCCTCACCAGAACAAATGATTGTTACATTTTTATCATATTTGCTTCACTTTTTTAAGACAGAAAACGTTACAGATAAGGTTGATGTCACCTTAGCATTGCTATTAAGGGAATGTGAGGCTAATCAGTGGCTCTGAAGCCAGACTCTCTGGGTTCAAATCCCAGTTCTGTCACTTATTAGCGATTAGCTGAGTGACCATGAACAAATTGCTTAACCCTTCTGTGCCTCAGTTTTCACATCTGTAAAATGGATGTGGAATGTTGCCATGAAAATTCAATAAGTTAATATAAATAAAGGACTTAGAACAGTGCCCGCCTGGCACATAGTAAGTGGTCAGTGAATGCCAGCTGTTATTTCTCTTCTATCCCTGGACCTATTTTTCAATGCTCCTCCCCACTCTCCAACAGAGTCAACCATATCATGAATTGAGTACACATGCTTTCAGTCTCTGCTTTGTACTTGTACTTCCATATGTATATATCTATAAAAAATGTATAGTATTTTTTGTATGTGCTCTTTAATTTATGTAAATAGTCTATTGGTTAACATCCTTTGAGTTGCAAATACAGAAAGCCCAACTGACTTGAACTTTAAGGAGGATTTACTAGCTTCCATAACTGAAAAGTGTAGCGGCAAGGAGGATTTCAAGGTTGATTTGATTTATCAGCTCAACGATGTCATCAAGGACCCAACTTCTTTTGTCTCCTGGTTTTTCTTTTCATGGCTTTATCCTCTGATGAGGGTGGCTCCTTCTTGTGGTTGTAAGATGGCTACCGACCACTCTAGGATCGCATGGCTCCTTGTCCACATCCAGGGAGACAGGGAGTCAGTCGTGACATGCTGTAAGAAGAGAGAGGAAGCTTCTTCCCCAGAAGCCCCAACAAATTTATCCTCAGTTCTCATGGCCTAAAATGGTTCATGCAGCCATCCCTGAGCCAGACATTATGGCCATCGGGTGGGCTTATACTGGTCAGCCTTGGCCTGGGGTACAAGCCCCAAAGTAAGAGAGGAGAATCGGCCTCTTCCAAAGCACACAGGCTGCACTGGTTGCTGTGGATATCTGCACAAAATTATATCAAGAGAAGGGAATAGATGCTGTAGAGGCAACAAGGTCACCCACAATTGGTATCCGCCACTTACTAGCCAAGCATATATTGTTCTGCATCTTGCTTTGCTCACTCAGTGTTTTGTTTTTAAGATCTATCCATTTGGTAATAGAGATCGAGTTTATTCCTTTTAAGTGAGGAATACTATTCTATCATATGATAAACCACATTTACTTGGCCGTTTCCCTATTGATGGATTTTTAATTGTTCCCATTGCAAACAAGGCTGCAATGAACATCTGTGCACATGTCTTCTTATGGACCGTTTCAATCATCTTTATGTTTGCCTCTGGCTTCTTCTCCAGTGGTCAAGTCCATGAGAGAGCTCAGCAAGTACATATGGAATGAATGAATGAGTGAATGAGGGTGAGTGAATAAGTGAATGTTCGTTTTTTTTTTTTTCTAGCTATTAGGTATTTAAATGGTCATTACAGGATGCTGGTCATGGAACCCTACAATGCTAGAGTTCAAATGAGGCCTTTAATTTCACAGAGGAGCAAATGAAAGCTCAGAGAGAGAAATGCTATCTTGAAGACACTGTATACTATCTGGGGCAGAACTGGGACTTGAACTCAAGATCACTGACTCCAGACAGGGGTCTTCATTTCACTCCATTGTATCACCTACTGCTCTAGGCCCCTGAGTCATTCCTTTATTCAACTTCTTTTGCTCCTGTGATCTGTTCCACAAATTCACCTGTGAGTTACCTGCAGCCTTGCATGTGCTCGTCTCCATGACAAGTGTGTGAGCTTCCATGGGCAAGACTCAGGTCTGATCCTTCTATATTAGCCAAGAGCAAGGCAGAGTCCAAATATGCCCCAGGCTCTCCTCGACACAGCCCCTCCTGAAGGGACATGTCCCAGAGTCACAGAACCTCTGGCTGGAGGAGTTGCCAAAGATCTTCTAGCCCAATTCCCTGGCAAGTATCTCTGCACACACTCTCCAGCTCCTTCTTGGCCTCTCCAGCGGTAAGGCACTTACAACCTCTCTTGGTAGCCCCTAAGTTTTTGGACAGGTCTGTTCGAAAGCTCCACCTGCCTCTAACACCTACCGCTATCTCTCTGCTTCTGGAGCCACTGAGAATAAAGGCAAATCCATTTTCTATGTGTCAGTTTTTCAAATACCTGAGGGAGCCTGAGTCTGCTCTTCCTCAGGGGAAATAATCCCCAGTTCCCAAATCCAACTTGCATAGAATGGTTTCTACACACACACACACACACACACACACACACACACACACATCCTGGCTGCCTCCCCTCCCCACTTTGGTTTGACTGTGTTCCTGACAGAATGCAGGCACCAAGACAGGACCCCCTCCCAATGGCCTGAGTAGCTTGCCCTTATCCTTGGGTATCAGCCTAACCACCAATTCCTTTGGGAAGTCTTCCTTGAACCCCCACATCTGGGTTAGCTTCTCTTCTAGGTGCTCCCCCCAGCACCCTGCAGTTCCCTACCCCAGCAATCATCACTCTAGATTGCACAGCCTGTATTCATGAGTGTACCCCACAACACTGGGAGCTCCACGAGGGTGAGGATAATGTCTATTGTTTCCATTACTTTATCCCCAGAACCCAGCGCACTGCCTGGCATCTTGAAGGCACTCAATGCACATTTATTAGACAAATTAATGAATGAGATAATTTTAAAATGGAAGAGAATGTGAAAGAATGAAAAAACAAACAGGGAAATAATTTTTAAAGGCAGATGGGGAAAAAGAAGAAAGAAAAAAGAAAAGAAAAAAGTTTGGTTTGGTTTGTGGAAAAAAAAAAAAGGAATCTTCCCTTCCCTGCCTCCAGCCTCAGTTTGCCTATCCATGAAGCCTGAAATGCCCTTGGCTTCACGGCATTTCACAGTCTCTCATACTGTTAGCTGCTGCCGGACTTGCGGGCATCTCCCATCCAGGGGCCTTTCCCTGGGACAGCTGGTCTCTTCATCTGCTGTTGGGAAAGCAAAAACAAGGGCAAGACAAAGAGCAGGGTGAGTGGTGTGACAGTATACCAGGTGAACAGGAGGCCATAGGATGAAAGGGAGCGTGGACCCGAAGCATCAATTTCACTTGAAGATTTGGTGGCGAGTAAGGGGACCACATACAACATCTTTTAGTATTAAAATAAAACTGGATACATTATAGATTAGAATGCAAAATCTGGATTCCTTTTGAAGATAAAAGAAAGCCTCAAGGAAATTTCATTATCGTATAAGATGAAACCACAATTCATTCGTTCGTTCATTCATTCATTTGTTCGTTCATTGCCTCTTTCAGCAAAATTCCTCTATGCCAGGCACTGAAGGTACAACAGTGAACAAAACAAGTTAAAATCATTGCCTTCATGGAGCTTCCATTTTAGCAAAGGGAGATAGACAATGAATGAAATAAATAAGAAAATATATGGTATGTTAGATGGCGATAAGTGGTATGAATACAGATAAACCAGGGAAGGAAAGGGACCAGGAATGTTGGCAGGAACGTGTGAATGAATGTGCATGAGAAGATGACATTTAGGAAAGGCCCAAGGAAGGGTGGGAAGCACAGAAGGCATGGGAGTGGGCTACAAGGGAGAAGTAGGTATAGGTAGGAGTGAAGAGGAGGTCAGCTTAAACCTGTTAAGTTTGACAGGCTTGGGGGAAATGTAAGGGGGATCCAGAAAAAGTGGGAAAATATGGAGCTCAGGAAACAAGTCTAGGTTGAGTTTGAGGTAGAAATGTGTAGTTGTCAGCAGAGAGAAGCTAGTTTGACCACAAGAGTGAGTGAACCTTCTAAAAGAATCCAGGGCATGGGTTGAAAACTGTCAAACCGTGGACTGGGTCTGGCATGTGCATATGTCTTGTTAGGTCTAATAATTGGCTGAAACATAGAGGTGAAGAGCTTAGGTTTTAGAATCAGACTACCCGGATTCCAGATCCTGCTCAACATTTACTAACTATGTGCTTTTGAGCAAGTTACTTAACTCCTCTGTGCCTCAATTTATCTATCTATAATAATAGTACATGTCACATAGGGTAGTTGTAAAGATTTAATTAGTAAATTCATATAGAGTGATTAGGAAAGTGCCTAGCTCTACAAATGTGAGCTGCTGCTGTTGTGATTATGATTGTGATTGTGATTATTAGGTAGGTACATTGGAGCAAATGCTTTCCAGGTTACCCAGTCCCTGTGGGACTATTTTGTTTATTTAGATGACTCGCCTGGTCCTTGTCAGCATCTGAGTTTGTGACCACTGGTGTGGAAAGAGGACAAGGACAGAAATTGAGGGTTGACTATAATTTATGGGGCCAAATATGGAAGCCTATTTTTGACATTTAGGTCTTTACTGCATTTAGAAACATATTGGTATATGGTATGAGGCAGGGATCCAACTTAATGTTGTTCCCAAAGAGCAAGCCAGTTATCCTAATATCATGTATTGAACTATCCATGTTTCTCCACTGTTTTTAAATGTCACTTTTATAATATCTGCATATTTTTCATATACTTGAGCCTGTAGCTGGATTTTCTATTCAGTTCCATTGATCTGTTTGTGGGCTCCTGCAACAGTAGTACAACTCCATGAGGAAAAGGTTGTTATTTTATACCATCACTGTATTCATGGTGTTAGAACTGTACCTAGCATATAGCAAGTATTCACTGAAATAGTGAAGAAATAAATAAGTTATTGTACTTTTGTCATTTTAAAAAATATCTGGTTGGGAAATTTTTTTACACTACTTTTTACAAAACACTCAGGTCTAGACTCATGACTTTATTCCCCACAAAGGAACCCAGAGTGGGGAGAGGGCATCCCCCACTGGAGGCTGGAGAGGCAGCAGGGGACAAGCCATGAAGGGTCTTATAGCCAAGCCAAGGAGATTGGATTCCACTCTGTAAGCCATTGAAGGGTTGTAGGCTGGAGAGAAATGGTCAGATAGAGGATTTCAATAGATATCCCTCTGTGGGCCCTGGGGTTGGTAAATTTAAGGAGACAAGACTGAAGATGTAGACTAGAAAGTAGTTGCCATGAGAAAGAAATGGACTTGAGAGCTACTTAGCAGGTAGAATCAACAGGTTATGGAACCTAATCTGATTTGAGTGGTAGAGGGAAGGTTGAAAGAGATGAGGCTGATTTCCTGGCTTGAGTGACTGGGGAAAGAGTGGTGCCCTTTATGCAATAGGGACTAGAAAAGAAGGATTGGTTTGGAGGAAATGTGCAGTTCTGTTGTGGACTTGGTAAGTTTCAGGCATCCATGGGTCCTGTTTATAACGCAGTTGGGTCTGGAACACAGACGAGAGAACAACAGATGAAGATTTTCGGGCCATTAGAGGCTGAAATCCTAGATGACGTGAGGCAGCCAGATAATGTGTTGTCTGAAGATAGACTGTATAGAGACTATTTAAAAATGTTTGTTCAGTGCTTACTAGGATCAGGGCATTGAGCTAAGCACTTTATATTCCTTATCCCACTTAATTCTCACAGTAGATATTGTTACCCCTATTTTAGTGACGAAGAAACTGAAGTTGAGTGTACATAACTTTCCAAGAGTTGCACAGCTAATAGGAGGTAGGTCTATTTCAACATCAAGTTCGTGCTCTTCACCACTCACTAAGGCTATTCTTTCGCTGAAGACAGTCTCCCCAAAGACCTACTCTTATCCCACTCCTGGCCTCCAGCCGCTCTCTGACTCTATCGCAGCATTGGATTTATTTCATAGGTTCAGAGATAAACTCCCAGCCCAGGGTGGAGCTACTCTGCACTCTTCCCTTTTTAAAACAGTCAGAGACTTTAAGTCCTGAAGTCTCCCACAAGTTCCTGTATGATACAAACCGGGTCACCGGGCTCTGGGTACAAAGGGATTTCCTTACCGCTAGCTCTGCCTCATCACCCTTGAGCAGGGTGGGCCTCTGTGGGCTCTGTGGGCACAAAGTTGGTGAGAAGGGGGCAGACACCTCCCTTCTCTCCCAGTGACCCATAGCCGCCTGCCTCACAAATGTTGGAAAACCACCCCTGAGCATCCACCCTACTCGCTCTTGCATTTACTTAATAGATGCAAATGCATGATTAATATTTTCCTTCACTGATTCTGATTTCATTCTGCTAGTGATTATACTGATGGCAACAGTTGAGGGGATTAAAAATCCCATTTAATTCATGTTAGTTTTTTTTTTTTTTAACTTTGCTGATAAATTTTAAATGTCAAGTGCTTTGGCGTCTTCCACAAGACGCAGAGGCCAAACGAGGAGGCCGATGGTAGTAGCGGAGAGCTCGGAAACGGATCAGAGGGAGTAGGAACTCAACAGGATGACCCATATCCACAGAGTCCATGAAAACAGAGCACCGGGCTTGACCTAGGATGAGTGCTCGGAAACTGGTGGCTCCCGAAGTCCTAATATTCACTGTATATTTTCCACTTAATGACTCACAGTAATGAAGGCACTAGGGGACCTTGCGATTTAATGAAACTCCTTGGGGAACCCTTTTGTAAGGCAATAATTACCCTTTGGCTGATCTCTTTGTAAGTTCAGTATTTCTTTTAAAACTGAGTAAAGCAGTGCAGAGAGATAAAACCCATAATTTTCTCAATTATGAGAAGAACCCAGATCCTCTATGCACTCCCCAACTCCCCAGATCTGCGAGCTGTATTATTGAGGGTCAGTATAGCAAATGAATAACTGAGAAATGAGTTTGGGGTTTGTTTTTGTTTTTTAGCTTGCCTGTAAATCCAGAGCACTGCTCCTATTTTGTTGTGCTGATGACCGATCTGCCCAGAGAAAAGATGACTTAGCCGGAACACGTGCTCACTGATTCAGACTTGGTACGGGCGGGAGCCAGAAAGAGCGAGTCTGAATGAATGAAGTCCCACCACAAAGCTTCCCCTGCCTCTGCTCTTGGCCTCCTCCTTCAGCCTCTGGGATACCCCTGCTTGTTTCTTGAGGATTTCTCCTGCTCATTCTCTGTATCCACGGCTTTCGGGGGCTGAGGGCAGCCGGTCACTCACGACACAGCCAGTTGATGGGGTGAAGTGATTCTAATGATTGCCATTAACAAAGCTCTGGGGCTAAAATCCCTCGTCAGTATCAAGGATCTCCCCCTCCCCTGAACACCAGGAGCCGCTTGTCGAAAGCTCTCCTCCCACCAGCACCAGCCCTGGTTTCTTTATATTCAGTATCACAATTAAGTGTGTGCAGCATCTGGTCTCTTAGGGCAAAGGAGTGTGTGCTTCTCCCTTCCCTACTTTCTATACAACACGCCACCCATCATCACCTTTTGCTCTTTGGGACATTTTTCAGTGCACAACATAATCAACTGTGTTGATTAAACAAACAAATGAACAAATTAATATGATCAAACTTCACCCTAGACCACCTGGTGAGACTGGGCACTGTTCTTACAGACAGCTCCCCAGGTGATTCTGATGTAATCTCCAGGTTAAGAACCTCTGCCCTAGGGCACGTTGGGATCAGAAAGAGGGAGAGGAGGGAGACAGAGAGAAAGAAGATGCATCAAATAACTAGATTGGAATTGCTCTTAATCTCCTCGTACTCGCGACTTTATTTCATGTAGCTGTCCTTGATCAGGCACAAGATCTGCTGGTCTCTTGCCCCTCAACCACTCCCTCTCTACAAAGCTCTGAGAATATCTTTTTAAGACACAAATTGGAGCATGTCATTGCCCTGCTTAAACCCACTCAACGGTTTCCAATGCCTTTAGAATGAAATATTCCTTACCACAGCCTGACAACTCAGCTGGCCCCTGCCCACGTCTTCAACTTCACCAGGCACAGCTCTCCCCCTTTCTTACTATGCTCCAGCCATGTCAGTCTTGCTGGTACTTGAACCTGCTGTTCCCTGTGATGTGCTTTGCTCTTCCTTATGCCACCCTAGAGCATTTGCCCCTAGTTATTCACACCATTGGTTCCTTCTCGTATTTCCAGTGTGAGCTCAAATGTCACCTTCTCAAATAGACCCTCCTTGACCTACTAAAGTAGCAAGCCCCCAACTCACACTGTCACGTGACCCTGTTTTACTGCCTCTATAACATATCTCCCTATCGGAAATTATTTCATTCGTTGAGCTGCTATTTGTCTGTAACTGTCTGTCTCCCATATTCACTGAGACGTAAGCTGTAGGAGAGCAGGGATCTTATCTGTCATGTCCATTGTTATATTCCATTTGGTGTCTTGCACAATGCCTGGCACATGGTAGGTGCTCCATCAAATGTTGGATGAATGATTTACATCGTTCTTATTGGTAGATATTATCTACTTTACAATAATTCATTCAATAATACTTCCAGGAACTTGGAGCAAAAAATGGAAATTTTTCATATTTAAATTGCAAAGGAAAAGAAATGTAATTTTGCTAATTTCTAGTACATACTCTATTAACCAATATTTCTAAGTAGAAGTTCTAACAATGTTATTTTAATTAGTAGACAAACTTATATATAATCAGTATATCAATTATATGCAAATTAAACTGCCAATATCCTTGAATACATTTTGTCCCCTTAAGCAGTTGAAACATCCTGCCCCCATCATGTAATTTTGTTTATGGGACTATTTTGTTTGGCAGTTTCTTAATTTATAAACAGTATAAAAATAAATATCAGTCTTACACCAGCTGAATTATCACACATCCCAAATTACTGAAAACCCAGTTATTAAGTGGTGGAATCATCTCTGAATAAATGACAAGCGTGCAATAGATTAGTCACAAGTCTTAATCACTCTTGGGAAACATAAAGCTGTTTTGAGGTCATTATTTTATTCTTGAAAACGTCTAGCACCTTCTTCAGATACTGGTGGTAGGACTGAGAATGACTTCTTAAAGAATGACATTATAAACAAGCAATCATCAGGAAGGAGATAACCTTCTGACATTGAAGTTAAAGATCAGCTCTCACCAACTGGAACAGGGCTCTCAGCTCTTGAGGGCCAAGGATTAACTAAAGATAATCCTTAGAGTTTGCAGACTTCCAGAGGAAGTGAGGTGTGAGCGGTAGGCAAATGGAGAAATGTGATTTCCCAAAGAGGGTCCAAATCAGGGGGGCATCATAATATAACTTTATGTTGAAGAGATATTTGCACATCCATGTTTATAGCGGCATTATTCACTATAGTCTAGGGGTGGAAGCGACCCAAATATCCATTGATGGATGAATAGATAAACAAAATGCAGTATATATATAACAGAATATTATTCAGCTTTAAAAAGGTAGGAGATTCTGTCACATGCTACAACATGGATGAAGCTTGAGGACATTATGCTAAGTGAAATAAACCAGTCAAAAAATACTGTATGATTCCACTTATATGAGGTATCTAAAGTGGTCAAATTCATAGAAACGGAAAGTAGAATGACAGCTGACAGAGCTTATGGGATGGGGAAATGAGGAGCCATTGTTTGATGGGGACAGAGTTTCAGTTTTGCAAGATGAAAAAGTTCTGGAGATTAGTTGCACAAGAGCGTGAATGCACTTAACACCAGTGAACTGTACACTTAAAAATGGTATAGATAGTAAATTTTGTATTACATATTTTTACCACAATTAAAAATTAAAAATAACTCTATATAAGGAATAACTTCAAGTATAAGGAAAACCAACTGTAATCAAGAATCCATAGGATCAGTATCACTGTGCGCTATCATAAAACTATTTAGACTTTTCAACCTCCAGAAGAAATGTTTGCGTATTTGATTTGTACAATATTCTAGTTATGACAATTTTTCTCAGCCTAACGGTTTGGTCACATAATTGTCAGGGACTGTTCCCATTAGGAGTCCCAAAATCCTATTGGTTAAGCCTAGAGATGTTGTGTTTGCATTTATTCTTTTGTCTCCAAGAAAATTCTTAATTAAAAAGCCCAATATTTAAAAAAAATAAAAATAAAATGTAATAACATTAAAACTATGAAAAGAAAATCTTACCCTTCATCTCTCCCCCTACATAACAACTATTCTCCATTTACATACTTACCCTTCCAGTACTTATCAAAATGCAAGCATATTTTTATGCCATTGTAGTCATGGCGTACATATCATTTTGCACGTATTTTTTTTTTGCTGAGAAAGATTCGCCCTGCGCTAACATCTATGCCAATCTTCCTCTATTTTGTACTTGGGTTGCCGCCACAGAATGGCCACCAATGAGTGGTATAGGTCCACGCCTGAGAACTGAACCCGGGCTGCCAAAGCGGAGCTTGCCAAACTTAACCACTAGGCCACAGGGCCAGCCCACATGTGTTTCTTTTTTCATTTGCTATTATGCTGTAAACATTTTTCCAAGTTTTACATTTTTGTTAAAATTATCATTTTTGTTGCTGTAAAATATCCCTTTGAATGGAAGACCATAATGAGCTTAGCCATTGCTCTATTTTTGAACAGTTGTTTCTGTTCTGCTAATATGGATAAAACAGCTTCGGATACTTAAACCACTTTTGATGTACTCAGTGTTTTACATGATTACTATTAGACACACAAACTATCACACACAGAGCTAGAAGGGCCAAGGGGCAACCAGCCCTGTCCCTCGTGGAGGAAGACTGAACCTATACACTGAGCACCACTCACCACCCCTGTCAGATCTTCCTGATAGCAAGTTCATGACCCCACATAATGCTAAGTAGGCTGTGGAGCTACAGACAGTTTTGACTAAACTTTTCTGTGGCATTCATCCAAATGGTAGCAACAACATCTTTTCTGTTTAAATTACACATATAACAAAATTTGAGTGCTTCAGTTAGTGAATTCCTCAACTTTCCCGGGTTCTGGGTAACTTTTGCAACCAGAGGATCCATTTGTAGGACTACGCTTACTTGGCTATTGATTTCTTTTGATACTGAGAGCAGATTTTGTTCATCTGTTATGAGGTTTTCGCACATGATGTTCCCCTCTGCCTGGAAAGCTTTCCTCCAGCGTTCTTCATCGGGTCTACTCCTACTCAGCTTTCACATCTCAGCACAAAATGTCACTCCCTTAGGAAAGCCTTCTCTGACACTCCCTCCCCAACCAGGCCTTTTCCCCCAGTATATGTTCTTATCATTTCCTGAACTTTCCCTTCATTTTGGCGATCAGCTTGTAACTACGTATACTCATGTAAGTATTTGCCATCTCTCTCCCCTTCTAGACGTAAGTTTCATGAGGCCAGGGGCTGGGTCTGTTTTTCTTGCTGTATCCCAGTGTCCAGCACATAGCAGGTATTCAATGATATGTGTTGAAGAAATTAAATGTCATCAGGGACAGCCATGAGCCATTAGGTTAAGAAAGAAGGAGAAAGGAGGAGCCAAGAGCCAAGGCTTGGCTATCTTAGCATGGTCCACTTCTCCACATTCAGGAAAAACATTGTGATGATTTTAACAACCAAGAAATCAAAGATTTCACCACAACTTTTCTTTCTAAAAGTAGTCTGGGGCATTCTCCTTCAGTTTTTCCTCCCTTCTCTGCTCTTTCATAATACATACATGCTTAGGGCACCTGTCCACTTCTGTTTCGTATTTATTTGTTACATCTTACCTTTTTTACAAGACTGTACTCTCTTAGAGGACAAGGTTTACTTCTTCCCTATCTTCTATTCACGTTACCAACAATGTTTAAGAGATAATACATACTCAATAAATATTAGTTCCTTTATCCTAAAATTCATATGGACTCTCAAAGGACCCCAAATAACCAAAATAATCTTGAAAAAGAAGAACAAAGCTGGAGGATACACACTTCCTGCTTTCAAAACTTACTACCAACCCACAGTAACCGAACCAGTCTGGTATTGGCATAAAGACAGATACAGATCAATGGAATAGAATAGAGACCCCAGAAGTAAACCCTCAACATATGCGGTCAAATGATTTTCTACGAGGGTGTCAAGACTATTCAATGGAGAAAGGACAGTCTTTTCAATAAACAGTGTTGAGAAGTTTGGATACCCACATGCAAAAGATGAAGTTGGGTCCTTACCTTATACCATTTTACACAAAAATTAACTCAAAATGGATCAAAGACCTATACATTAGTTAAAACTATAAAACTCAGAAGAAAACATAGAAGAAAAGCTTCATGACATTGGATTTGGCAATGATTTCTTGAATATGACACCAAAAGCATAGGCAAGAAAAGAAAAAATAAATAAATTAGACTTCACCAAAATTAAAAACTCCTGTACATCAAAGGGTACAACAAACAGAGGGAAAAGGCAACCCAAGGAATAGGAAAAAATATTTACAAATCATATATCTGATAAGGGGTTAATATCCATAATAGATAAAGAACTCCTATAACTCAACAACAACAACAAAATAAGCAACCTGATTTTAAAATGGGCAAAGGACTTGAATAGACATTTTTCCAAAAAAGATATACAAATGGCCAATAAGCACATGAAAAGATGCTCAATATAATTAATAATTAGGTAAATGCAAATCAAAACCACAACAAAATACCACCTTAAACCCATCAGGATGACTATTATTAAAAAAAAAAGAGAAAATAACAAGTGTTGGAAACGATGTGGAGAAATTGGAACCCTTGTGCACTGTTGGTGGGAATGTAAAATGGTGCAGCCGCTATGGAAAACAATATGGCGGTTCCTCAAAACTTTAAACATACAGTTACTATATGATCTATCAATTCCACTTCTGGATATATACCTAAAAGAATTGAAAGCAGGGGCTCAAACAGATGTTTGTACACCCATGTTCAGAGCAACATTATTCACAATAACCAAAAGGTGGAAGCAACACAAGTGTCCAGCAACAGGTGAATGGATAAGCAAAGTTTATCCATATACGTACAATGGAATATTTTTCAGTCTTAAAGAGGAAAGAAAATCTGACACATTCTACAACATGAATGAACCTTGAGGACATTATGCTAAGTGAAATAATCCAGTCACAAAGGGAGAAATAATCTATGATTTCACTTATGTGAGCTACCTAAAATAGTCAAATTTATAGAGACAAAAGGTAGAATGGTGGTTGCCAGGGAATGAAGGGAGGAGGGAAATGGGAAATTTTTGTTTAATAGATATAGAGTTTGGGTTTTGCAAGATGAAAGGAGTTCTGTAGATGGATGCTGGTGATGGTTGCACAACAATGTGAATGTACTTAATGCCATTGAACTATATACTGAAACTGGTTATGATGGTAAATTTTATGTTATGTGTATTTTGCCACAATTAAAAAAAAAATTGTTCCTTTTCCCACTATTCATATCAAGTGAGAATCCCCTCAGAGCCTAGAATGGCACCTTGCATCTGGCATGCCTCACTAAATGTGTAAGTGAATGAGTGACCAGAATCCCGGAGTCAGAACGCACCTTAGAAGCCATCTGTGGTGCCCTCTACTCAGTGGATGAGCACCTTCTACAATTCCCACCTTTGCTGAGACACCTCCAGGTTGTAGGACACTCACTACCTTTTGAAGCACCTCACTCCATCGTTGTCCACTTCTTTTTCATTAGAAAATTCTTGTTAATGCCAAGCTGAAATATGACTTTCTGGTAATATCTCCCCATTCCCAGTGGTCCTAGCTCTGCTTTCTGGGCCCAGAGAGAATGAGTCAAAGTTCGAGCTCACCTGACCACCCTTATACAATAAAATACAGAGCTCCATGCACTAAGCTAGTTAAAGCCTCACCCCAAATGAATCTTTTCCAGCCAGGAGACACTCCTTTTGTATTTAGACACACACTTAAAAGTCTCAAAAGGAATCTCTGACCCTGGTTACTCCCAGAGACTCAGCAAATGGCAAGAACGTGGAGGCAACAAATGGACCCAATGGAGTCTGCTTGGGGACAAGGGGACAAATGGACCCAATGGAGTCTGCTTGGGGATGAGGGGACTCTGACAATTGAAGAAGGGGAAGTGTTTAGCCTGGAGAAGTCTCAGAGGGAGATGCTACCTGTCTTGAGGACTGTTCTATGGAAGAAGAAGCCTTGTTTTGGGTGTAAGTCCATGGGCATAGGTTAGGGGAAGGTGGATTCAGCTCAATTACAAGAAAAGCCTCTAGAACTGTTCAAGCACATAAAAACTCATAGAACAGCAAGTGACATATAGTAGGTGCTCCATAAATTGTAGCGATCATTATTATTACCAGACCCCAACTTGAACTTGATCACCCTTTTGAATTCACATCATAAACAGACATACATACACATACACCACATGCCACACTGGGCTTTCCGGTACCATCCGTGCCTGACACAGAACATTCTAGAAGTATTTCTGTTTTTAATACAGATGCACATAGCATAGCTAGTTAAAAATCAAACAACAACAAAAACTGTCACTATTGACGAGGGGCTATTCAAAGACCTTTGGTCTCAGACCTCTGCTCACTGGGGAATACCTCCAGACCTGTTTCTTCCTGTGGAGCTGCAGCCACAGTTCTAACCTAGTGCCTCCCATGGCTGGGATCCTCTGACCTTTTATGTCCTGGCAATGACTTCTATGCATTTTGGCAGTGACTGTCTGAACTTCTGTTTCAACCCTGATCTCAGCCTCTCGGGCTTCCTCTCTCCTTTAATTCCTTCCATGGATGGCCAAGGCTTCTGCCATCCCTTCACTTCCTGGAGCAACCTGTGCTTTTGAAAAATGACCATGCCGAAGGGGAACTAACACTCCTAGCCTATAGTGGGTCTTGTCAATCTGATTTTTAAGTGATGGAGGAGGTTTGAGCACGAGGCTCATGGTGGCATTTCCACTCTCTGGGATGATGCAAAGATCAAGTGAAAAGGAGGAAAGAATCTTCTGAATGTGAGCACATTCACAGACCCAGAGGACAGAGAGGTATTTAAAGTGAACTGGAACAAACCTGCAACATCAGGTGCGTTCTGCCTTCAAAAATAGCTGCCAGTTAGAAAGGGTTATTTACATATTGATTTCATGCTAACTTTGTAATGGAATGTGCTGCCTGCCTGCCTGAGACCTAACAACTGTCATCGTAATTTTTTCTAAAAATACAGTCAGAGAAAAACACTCAGTGAACCCTCCACTGGAAGGTGGAAAGTGGTTGTGAAAGACCCCAGATCCCAAACCTGCTTGACAGACCACGGCGGAGGGCAGGAATCTCAACAACCATAACCAAGGGAACGTTTCACAGCTACAGCTGGCCCTCTCTTCTTCCAAACAGATTGCACTGCAATTTTTTTTTTTTTTTTTTGGTCATTCTAGAAAACCTGTCTTGTTCTAAGGTGAGGGAGAGGCTTCCCCCTTGCAGAGCAGCCTTTATGGAAACTCCAGCTGGCCCCTTATCAGAAATAATGGATGAGAAAGGGACCCAAGTCAGCCCACCAGCTGCAGTGCTCCATCCTGGGTGCATTCATCCCCTGGATTCTCCTGGTGTCTGTCTACCAAGGATCCCCACTTCTCCCACCTCCTAACAGCCAGCTTCCAGTGTTTGTCACTTCAGCTCCTTCCGAACCCCCCAGGTTTGTCTCTGTGGGTCCTATAGAGCTGATCTTCGTCAGGGCTGTCATCGCTCCCCAGTATAATATTAGCAATTTAAATGCCTCTTTCCCAGACCTGATGGTGCTGATTCGGTTGTGATCCTGGGCATATGGATGGCATATTTGCTGCGAGCTAGGTGAGACGAGTCGCAGAAGGACCACCGGCAGCCCCCGCGCCACCTTCCCCAGCCGCGGCCGGGCAGGCGGCCGTGTGAGCAGTTAAATCGGCCGGAGCCAGTCATAACTGCTGCCCACTTTTTTTCCAGCTGGGACCCCAGTGCTGGGGACAAATCTTTCATTCATGAAGAGTGGCTTGTTAGGCCAACTCCGGACTCTAAAACCACTTAATTAAATTGTGGAAAGTCTCTGGCCCTGGTGGGAAATTTGCACACAAAGACGCGGAGTCTGGAGCTCCCTCTGCCAAACGCTCCACAACAAGACCGCGACCGGCCCCCTCCCGGCCCCCCAGCTTTTCCCCTCTGCTCTCAGCGCCCCCTCATTAGAGGGGGTTTGTTAGGGAATGTTTTCCCAGCGATTCATTGACAGGCCTTTCATTCCCGCCTCGGCAATCAAGGGCGGCAAGTACAGGCTGAGAGCCCTCCACGGCCTGATTGCTGAAAGAATTTCCAAAAGTAAAGAGTGTAAACAGGTACATTGAAAAAGCCTCTTTTGAACAATTATGTAAACATTCCAAACACTATTTGAAAACTTTCACAGTGGAACTGTCAGATCGGAGCATTCTTGTTTAATTGCGCGGCCTCAATGGCTGCTCCCCCGCTCTCCCAGCTCCCTGCAGGCCCAGCTCAGAGACAGCGTTTTGTGGGGTCCTGGGGCCTTCAGATAAAGAAGTCAAAGGAACAAGGCCATACACAAATGAGTTTCACTGTCAGCCAACAGCGTCTTTCAGTGTGTGTTCTCGCTCCCTAGGCTTCCAGAAGAATCTCCTGGGAACAGGGTAGGTATATTCTTTCTTCTGGCTGGATTTCTCCAGGACCTGGTCCAGTGCTCTGCACACACACAGAGTCAGTTCATAATCCTGGTTGCAAGATAATCGTAGATTCACTTCCACGTCATTTAAGGTTTTCTTCAAAGCACCAAATGATCATTCTGAGACACCCAGGAGAGTTGCTGGCAATGCTCCCTCCCCGTGGGAGTGGCTCCTTGCTTGCCTTTCTTCTCTTCTTCCTCTAATTTGCTATCTTTCTCTTTTTCCGCACAGCTCAGATTCTCGTGATTCACTAACTTAACCAACAATGCCCCTGATTACCTTACCAGGAGTTGGAAGAGTTTAGGCTACATGAGCAAACTGCTTGATCTCATGTTTCATGGAGACACTGAGGTTTCAGCTGGCTTTTCATACATATCCTTCCTTGAATCAGCTTAGCCAGTCTCCAGTCATCTGGGGTCCATTCAGCCTGTGACCACCAAGCCGTTCCGGGTTTATCTGGATAGGAACTGTGGTCCTGAAGAGCAGGGCATGGCTTGTTTATATATTTCTTTTCTAAAATCTGTTTCTTAAAACCCAGAGAGAAAGCCTAAATGTTCACAAGAGGGGATTGGTGTATTGACACAATGAAGTCTTACAAATGTGTAATATGAGGGCTAGGTGGAGAGATGGGAAATAGTATGAAAACAAAGTAAAAAGTCAGTCCACAAAATCGAATTTGTACTGTACTGGCAAATACAAAAAAAACACGTCTGCATGTGGCAAAGGACTGGAAAGGGCCACAGCAGAATGAAAACACTTGTTCTGGGGAATGTTTTACTTTGCACATCTATCTTTAATGTCATCATATTGTATTGTCAAGGCAGGGTTTGAGAATGCTGGAAAGCACCCATGTACATAAAAGATTGAACATAAAAGGCCACCCCAGTAACCTGCAGAGAGATGTACACACCAGCCTGCAGCATTATGCATCCTTACCAAGGATGTGGATCAGAACCTCAGAGTAAATTCCTCAGGTCTAAAGAAGGAGCTAAGGCTTGCCTGCTTGCTGGGTCCCCAGGAGGCAGACACAGAATCACAACTACAAGATAAATCAGAAATGTGGTTGGTAGAAAAGGTGATGCTCAACAGGTCAGTTGCAGAGCAGGAGCCAGAGAGAAAAATCACCTCTCTCCATCTCGTGGAGCTCCCTGGATACAGAAGAGCTCAAAGAGTGTCTGAATATACCTCTCTCACAGGCTTATTCAATTTGACTAAAGTCAACATTTGTTATGCATCTACTCTGTGCCAGGGCCTGTGCTATATGCTGGACATACAAAGTCAGGATAATTTTGATCCCCAAAAGTTAATTCACAATTAAGTGAGCAACTAACACTTTAAAAATGCATGTGGATCAATGGCATTTGGACAAGGGTGTCAAAACAATTCAATGAGGAAAGAACAGTCTTTTCAACAAATGATGCTGGGACAACTGGATATCCACATGCAAAAGAATGAATTTGGACCCCTACCTCACACCATATACAAAAATTACCTCAAAATAGATCAGACATAAATGTAAGAGCTAAAATTATAAAGTTCTTAAAAGGAAATATAGAGGTAAATCTTCATGACCTTAAATTAGGCAATGTTTTCTTAGATATGACATGAAAAAGCACAAGCAACAAAAGAAAAAATAGATAAGTTGGACTTGATCAAAATTAAAAACTTTTGTGCTTCAAAGGACACTATCAAGAAAGTAAAAAGACTACCCACAGAGTGGGTGAAAATATTTGCAAATCTTGTATCTGATAAGGGTCTAGTATCCAGAATATATAAAGAACACTTATACCTCAGCAATAAAAAGACAAATAACCCAATTAAAAAATGAGCAAAGAATTTGAATAGACATTTCTCCAAAGAAGATATACAAATGACCAATAAGTGAATGAAAAGATGTTCAACATCATTAGTCATTAAGGAAATTCAAATCAAAACCACAGTGAGATACCAGTCCACACCCAGCAGGATGGCTATAATCAAAAAGACAATGAAAAGTGTTGTTGAGGATATGGAGAAATTGGAACCCTCATGCATTGCTGGTAGAAATGTAAAATGGTGCAGCCATTATGGAGAACAGTTCGGTGGTTCCTCCCAAAGCTAAAGATAGAGTTAACCATATGATCTAGCAATTGCACCCAAAAGAATTGAAAACATATGTCCACATAAAAACTTGTACAGGAATGTTCACAGCAGCATTATTTATAATAGTCCAAAAGTATAAACAACCCAAATGTCCATCAACTGATGAATGTGGTATATCCATACAATAGAACACCATTCAGCCGTAAAAAGGAATGAAGTACTGATACACGTGTCAAGCAAGACACAAAAGGCTACATATTGCATGCTTCTATTTATATGAAATGCCCATAATAGGCAAATCCATAGAAACATAAAGTAGATTAGCAGTTGCCCAGAGCTGGAGGGAAGGGGGAATGAATAATGACTGCTAAAGGGTACAGGGTTTCATTTTGGGGTGATGAAAATATTCTGTAATTAGACAGTAGTGATGGTTGCACAACCTTGTGACTATACTAAAATCACTGAATTGTACACTTTGAAAGGATGAATTTTGTGGTATGTGAATTATGTATCAGGTGTTTTTTTTAAAAAATACATTTGAAACATTCTGTAAACTGTAAAGCACCACACACAATACAATGTCTGTAGCAGGCGCAGGGGGCCCTGGGTATTTCATGTAACTCCCGAATGCTCATCAGCCAAATTCTTGAGGCCCCTTTCAGGCTTCATGCCAGCAGTTCACCAGGATGAGCTGGCCACAGTAGCCAGCTCTAGACCTCAGGAGTCTAACTGGGACATCTGTGTGTCTCTGGTCCTCCAGAAGGAGCTGGGCACATGAATTCTAGATCTGCTGAGTTCCTCCAGGATGGGATAATGGGAAAGTACAAATAAGCCCACCTGGAAAGCCAGTACAGACCGGGAGGCAAAAGATATTGAGTCAGAAACATCGGGCTTAGGCCAGAATTCCAGGAGCAGGGCAATCCTAAGCAGGGACACCCCCCACCCGCCCCCCACACACCATCAATTTCTTTCCTCAAATTGGGCCAGACTGTGCCTTGAGATTCTAAGGAGAAGTTCTTCCACTCACTCTGTGGTTCTGCAATAGCAGCCAAAGTGGGCAGGCACCCTAGACCCCAGGCACAGCCCTGCTAGAGAAGGGCTATTTGTTTCCCAGGACAGGCCTGCTGCAAAGACTGGCTTGGGGCCACAGGAGCTGGACCTGGTTTCAGAATACTTCCAAGCCATGGGTCCGCTCATGCACCACTGCATTCCTGAGCCACGTCCCTGAACTCTACCTCAGGCTTGGGACTGGACCCTTGTTCTCCATATGAACTAGTTGCTGTGGCTGCATCTAGGACCCAACCTACGTTTCAAATCACCCCAAGGGTCCCATCTATCTTTGGCCATACAGTAGTCTTCTGAACTCCAGCCAGGGCTGATCAGAGTGTCTGGTACCCAGTATTCAGAGGGTGGCTTGGGCTTCAGATCATCCCTACATTAAGATAATCTCCTGAGCTATATGAGTTTGTCTGATCAGGCCTCAGGCTAACTGGCTGATCTCATCCCCTACCATTCCCACCTCCCTTCATTCCAGACCATGTCGGCCTCCTGGGGGTCTTTAAACCTAAGCATGGTCCCACTTCAGGGCCTCTGCATTGCTCTCCTCTTGCTGGAACACTTCTCTCCCAGTCACATGGCTGGTTCCCTCACTTCATTTAGTTCTTTGCTCAAATGTAACCTCCTCACAGAAGTCTTCTCCGACCACCCTTTATAAAATAGCATCCCTGTTATGTTATATCCCCATATGCTGCTTTATTTTTCCTTCTCCATGTGCTTTTCTTCTGTAGCCCCCTCCAGAATGGACTTTGTTTTGTTCAATGATGTATCCTCAATACCTAAGGGTGCCTGGCACCTAGCTGGCACTTAACACATATCTGTTGAACGAATGAATGAGCAAATGAATGTACATGTGAATATTTTATCCCATTTGAACCTCCTGACAGCCCTGTGAGCAAGGCAGGTGATGGTTTTTGTCTTAGCTCTGAGAAATTTAAAGCACAAGGACAATAAATTACTTGTCCGTGTTCACAGACAGTTGGGGGTGAAAGAGGAATTCAGGGGGATCTCTCCATGACTCCATGACATCCCTCCTGCTCCGTGTGAAGTCCCTGGATTGGAGGGAAGAGAAGCAGAGCCCGTGAGGCCAGGCCAGGGCAACAGGGCATCAAGAGCAGCAGGTCTCAAGAAGTGGGATGATGACCCGACCGAAAAATGGGCAGAGGATTTGAACAGGCATTTGTCTGAAGAAGACATACAGACAGCCAACAGGCACACGAAAAGATGTTCAACACCACTAATCATCAGGGAAACACAAATCAAAACTACAATGAGATATCACTTCACGCCCGTCAGAATGGCTATTATTAAGACAAGAAACAAGTGCTGGAGAGGATGTGGAGAAAAAGGAACCCTCATACATTGCTGGTGGAAAGGTGAATTGGTGCAGCCACTATGGAAAACAGTATGGAGATTCCTCAAAAAATAAAAACCAGAACTACCATATGATCCAACTATTCCACTTCTGTGTATTTATCCAAAGAACACAAAAACACTAATTTGAAAAGATGTATGCACCCCTATGTTCATCACAGAATTATTCACAATAGCCAAGATTTGGAAGCAAGCTAAGTGCTCATCAATGGATGAATGGATAAAGAAGATGTGGTACATATATATAACGAAATACTACTCAGCCATGAAAAAGATGAAATCTTACCATTTGCAACAATATGGATGGACCTTGAGGGTATTATGCTAAGTGAGATAAGTCAGACGGAGAAAGAAAAATACCGTATGATTTCACTCATATGTGGAAGATAGACAAACACACAGATACAGAGAACAGGTTGGTGGTTCCTGGGTGGGGGAGGGTGAAAGAGGTAAAGGGGCACATGTGTACAGTGACAGATGGAAACTAGACTTCTGATGGTGAACACAATGCAGTCTATACAGAACTCGAAAGGTAATGAGATACACCTGAAATTTATATAATGTTATAAACCAAAATGACCTCAATAAAAAAAATAAAAAAATAATTGGGATGATGGAGCACTCAAATGGAGGAGCTCAGAAATCTCCCCGCATACTACACCCGTCCAGGAGGCCCTGAGTGTGCCTTCCATCACAGCAAAGCCCTTGCTCAAGACTGCTCTGGAAACACCTAGGGTCATGCTCTACCTTGCTGGTCCTGGAGTAGGTCAAAGAGTCTTCAGAAATTCCTGGGCATAAAGCTAGACGAAAGCCTGCATCCTGGGCCCAGCCTCTTCCCCTCCTTACACTCATGACAATAGGACAAGGGTGCCTGTCCTACTACCTTAGAAAGGGAATGAAAGAACAGGTGCAAAGTACGTTGTAAGTGATCCTGTCACAGGTGGGAGCCTGCTTTCATTTGGAGAGGTGTGGTGATGTCATGGGAAGAGTACTAGGTTGGGAGTTGTGAAATTCTTGCTGGAGTTCCAGCTCTCATAGCTCAGAAGCTCTGTGATGGACCAACCTCATTCCTCTGGGTCTTGATTTTCTCATCTGTTAACTGGAACTCATAAGCCCTGCCTCACAGGAATGCTGTGAGGATTTCAGGGACTTGATCATTGTCGATCGAAGGTCAATGCGATCTATTAGATTGTGATACATTTTGTGCACATGACAAGCCTAGGAATTGACCTAAATAATGGAAGGAAAAGGAAACTAAGCAATCAAGATGGAGAATACTCACTCTCTGTGCCTCGACATTCTCGTCTACAAAGTGGGAATTATAATAGGACCTATCAGACAGGATTGTTATAAAATGTAATATATATAAAATGCTCAGAACCCCGCCTGGCTCATGGAAGGCTCTTAGTGGAGGTTAACTATTATTGTTGTTTCTATTGTTATAAATGTTACCTATCAGTATTATTTTCTATAAATAATGAGATATCAGCTATGAGCTGTTGACATATCTGCCTCTAGTTGGGCAATACCGATTATCCATTCCACATCTACTCTCCATCCCAGGGTCCTCGTCAAGAGGGAATGACTCACTTGTCACTTCAACTCCCTCCCTGAATGTGCCTCTCAGCCAAAAACTGGCTTTAGTTCTCATACGTAAAAAGCATTTAAGGTGTAAAATATCATATTGCCTTTCCATGACAAGAGAAGTTTGCTGATTTACATCTCTGTGTGAATCAGTAAGGAAGTAGGAAGCTGTGAAATAATTGGTTTAATAAAAATTAACTACTTATGGGGTGTCCAACCTAGAGATTCCAGTGGTCCCTGGAGGAAGACACAAATGTCTGTACCCACAGGTTGCTTTTAACTGTAGAAGAGGGACAGACACATTCTCTGTGCATCAAAAGGTAGGGCGAGGGCCAGGGCTACAGGTCTAAGGAGGCAGATTGCAGTTTGATATTAAAAAACACTTTCCACCGAAGGAGCTGCCTGGAGATGAAATAGCCCGACTCAGGAGGAAGGGTGTTCCCTGTCGCTGGATGTGATCAAGTGGAGGCCCCTGCTGCAGAGGAGATTAATTCATTGGGTAAAGGTATGAGTTACAATACTTTTAAGGTCTCTTCCAATTCTAAGATTCCATGACTCTCTGAGTGTAAATTGCCTGGACAGGAGAGAAGGAAGCCGCACTGGCCTGCATCTCAGATCACGATTATATGCACAGAAAACCAAAAGCGCTCAACAGTTGCCTTTGGCTACCTCTATTACACCAGCCAGGGGAATATAAAGACCTCTCTCTTTCCCCCTCCAATCTTGGGGTCACAGCCTCCTCTCTCTCCAACAGCAGGCCAGCTTAACCAACACACTGTACCAGCCATCTCGCTATAGGTGAAGATGACTTGCAGGACCATGATTATGCTGCTCTGCTCAGCTTGTCACAATTTCATTCATTCAGCAAATGCTTATTGAACAACTATTTTCTGCCAGACACTGTGCTGGTGCTGGTGATACTGAGACAAATAAGGAAGTATGTTCCTTGTCCTCAGGAAACCTACAGGATGGTGGAGCATTCATAGAAGTCAATGAGTATTGTAGTACACTATAACAGAGGTAGAAAGAGTGCACTGAGGAGGGGTGTTTAACATAGACCGGAAAGGATCTCTGGAGGAGATGACATGGACTGAATTTCAGAGGTCCCATAGGAGTTAGCTAGACCAGTGCTATCCATTAGAATTTTCTGCAATGATGGCAATACTCTGTAATCTACCAATATGGTAGCCACTAGCCACATGTGGCTATTGAGCACTTGAAATGTAGTAAGTTCAACTAAGGAACTGAATTTTTAATTTTATTAATATTGAAATGTTGCTGGATTGGAACAGGACAGATAGGCAAAAGGTGAGGGAAGGATGTTCTGGGCGAAGGAAAGAGAACCAAGGTGTGAAAGAATGTGGCAAATCGAGAGCACTACCAGGCAGCCAGTGAGTGGCCAGTGGAAGGAGCCTGTGGACTGATGGTGGGAGATGAGCGAGAGACTGGTCCTGAAAGGCTTTGTGTGCTAAGCTAAAGAATTTGAACCTCATTATCCTGGAAATTCTAAGAAACTGCTGAAGGGTTTTAAGTAGAAAATGATGAAGTTCAGTCTGTGTTTTAGAAATATCACTCTGGCAATAGTGTGAAGAATGAATGGCTGGGGAGGGAGCGGAGGCCAGGGGACCAGTTAGAGGGAGACTGCTGAGAACTTGAATTGCTGAGAGCCTGAGCTAGACGGTGGCAAGAGGGAAAGAAAAGAAGGACTAGGGGTGATTTGAGAGATTCGGGACTTTTAGTACTGATTGGACTTGCTGGTACGGGGAGCCATGAGAGGACTCAACTGAGATGAGCTCTCCCCCGCCCCGACTTCCCCCAAGATTTCTAGCCTAGATGATGTGGATGCCATGATATAGAATTTCAAGGGAATGGGATGTGGGACAAGGCCACTTAGAGCATGTGTATAGGATCCACAGAAGAGCAGAGAAAGGAGCCCTGGACAAGGCTGGCATTTAAAGGGGGAACTGAGAAAATCAGAGAAGGAAAAAGAAATCTACCAGATTAGCGTCAGCAAAACAGGGAAGAGAGAGTTTCCAGGGAGGAGGAGTCAAGAGTGTCAAATGCCGTAAACACTAAAGAGGTGACAGTGAATCTGGCAATTGGGAGCCTGGGGGCATGAGAGGGGAGTAGATTTGATGGAGCATTAGGGGCTTCACATCCATCGGGACTTGGTAACTCAGACCTCTTCCTCCCCAGCGAGTCTGCTCCCTGGAGACCCTGAGGCCCTGTGGTTTTTAAACATTTTGAAGTTTTTAAACATTTTGGAGTCACAAATGCCTTTGACAATCTAATGAAAACTATGCCTCCTTTCTCAAGAAAAATTCACCCACAAATAAAATGTTGCATTTCATTTCAGGGAACTTCTATACCTCATCCATGGACTCCCCAGTTTTAAAAGGTCTAAATTACTTAGTTCTTACTTGCTGAATTCTCGCTGCAGAGTCTGAATAGTAACCAGGAATGTAAGCCTAGATAGAAACCTACAATTCCGCCATCCCTGGGGCCCTCCAGCCTCAGCTCAAGCCTGGTGCATTCACATCCAGTCTTATTGTCCTGCTGCCTGTCAATCAACTCCAAACCATTACACAAATTAGCATCTCTAAAGCCCACCTCAGCAGCCTCTGCTTTGAGACGTGTAACTAGTGTTTCCCAGGGCCCTCAGCTTTGGACACAAAGGGGTCACAAAAGCAGTTACAAAACCAGGGGAACTGCTTGTCACTCCCCCACAACGCCAGTGGGGCCAACAGTAGGCCTTGCTCCTGGCATGTGTGGGTTTGTGGCCCAGCGCCAGTGTGTCACTTTCCCTTCCCATCAAAAATCTTGGCGCATGAAACCCTTATGGCCCACTCTTCTAGTTCTTGAACATACCTAGGAATAGTTGAATTAGTGGAAGGTCTACAGCCTCATCCCAGTATAGAACCCAGATATGATTTGGGCCATTGAACCTGTTGGGGGAAGAGGGAGAATTTCCCTCTGCCCTTTCCCTTAAGGTTCTTATGGCTGGCCAAATAATCAACAAGACAGGTTAGCAGGAGAAAATAATACCAAGTTTAATAACATGTATACATGGGAGAAACTCAGAAATGAGCAACTCGCCCCTCTGTCTAAGCTGCTTGCTTAAGTATTGCAGCTAAAGGCAAGGAACGTGTTGGGGGTGGGTAGTGGCCTGGGACTTCAGAGGGCAGGAGGACAATTCTTCTCAGGGTCATCTATAGATAATGTGGTCAGGGAGAGACAGAGTTTTTGATAAAAGAAGCTTGGTGCCTTTGCTATTGTAACCTCTAGCCTACATTGTCTTTATAGCCATCATGATAGAAGATCTGTTCCAGGAAGGAGCCACCATGTCAAATTCTTTAGGCAGTTAGTGGGGGAGGTCAAATGTCCCTCAGAGAAAACAATCAAGGTAAAGAGATATATTTCAGGGTGGCCAAATCTTGATCTCCCACAAACCCAAGGAAGGAATGTGATATCAACATATTTTTTCAGGAGAAAAGAGAGAGACCGAATGGAGACACGGAATGGAGAGAACGAAGAAAGGAAGAACCACCTTGTCTCTTTACTTTGAATTCTTAAATCAGTCTTGGTTGTAAAACCTTTACAGAGTAAGATAAAACAGTTGCCAAAACCCCACTTAACAATACTACCCCTACTACAATTAACAATAACAATAATAGTAATAAAACAATGGCCTCAGATGTTACTGTTCTTAAAGCAATTTCTCAAACAGCGCCTACTGGCTAAGATGACTGTCCCCTGGCAGAGCTACAGTGAACGGCAGCGATTCCAGCAAGCTTATGCTTGGCTACTATTTCTGAAAGCTCGGGAAAGCCAGCAAAGTTCCCCACTAACCACCCCAAACAAATTCAAACGTTAATTCCAGAATGCGATCTGTTACAATTTACAGTGCATCAACACAGGATGGGGCACCCCGGATGGTGCTGGCTGTTCTGAGCTGCGACGAGTGCGATATGGCCCTTTAGATTTCACAGACACCCACTCCAAGTACAAACACACACTCACACACACACAGGCACACATGCACACCCACTCCATCAGCAGGCTGCTTGGTGTGTGCAGTCAGAAGCCGTGTGGGAAATGTGCAATCACACCTCGCTTTTGGAGGCAGTGAAATCTTTCTTGGTTTGGGAACTGCAACAGTTTGCATGTTGAGAGGGTACGGGAGGTTTCTGAGCATCCTGTGTGCAGCTTGGTGCTCTGGCACAGTTTGCCTAGCTCTCACTTTGCCAGATTCTTTCTGGAGGCCCCCACATAGCCTGGGGAAGGCCCTCAACAGAGCATAACATTAATCTGTGGTTCTTGTTAGTTTTCTCGAAGATAATACAAAGGTTTGTTCAATAGTTGACAGTTTACACAGATTATTTATATTTCTTACCCCATTTGCTTCACCCAGAGGCAGTGGGAGGAAGCCCAAACAGGAATTATTGACCCTATTTCACAGGGGAGGAAAGGGAACTGCAAAGAGATCAAATGATTTGCTCAAGGTCAATGTGGTAGTAAGTGTTAAAGGAAAAATTATTCTGACACTTGTTAGAAATCAGTAAGGAAGACTTCATTCAAGACTATTGCAATAGGAGAGAGAGGTTGGGCTCAACTGCAAATACAGCCAAGACAGCTGGGGATCTATAGCCAAGGAGCAGAGTGAGGGGGTCAGTGGATGGAAAATCACCAAGAGGAGACATCAAGGGTAGGGGGATTCTTGCTAAACACAGCCAAGGAGTTCGACATCGAAGGTGGAGGATAAAGAACTTGATCAGATATCCAATGTGGGGGATTCTCTCTAAACCGACTTAGCGAGATTCTTGACAAAATTTAGCCATGCCGGGACAGACCAGAAAGCCAAGGTTAAAACCCAGTCAAAAGAGGAGCCTGATCAAAGTCTGGTCAAGGAGAGAGTCTTTGTCATAAGTGGCAGGGCTGAGACCAAAACTTTGGCTCCCAGGTTGGGGGCCTCTCCCCTGAGTTGCCCATAAAATAATCATCATCTCAATTTATCTCTACATTTGTCAGTAACTTTATAGCACATAAAGTTACACAGAATTCCACATAGCATTTCCTTCTGCTCGTTGAATTAATACTAAGACTACGTAACGTTTTCTATTTATTGATTACAAATCTTTATCGTTCTTCCAACCCTAAGAACTAAGGAACTATTAGTTAGAAATAAATTTTTCTTTTAAGTCAATACTAATTGATAAAATCCCTTTGGGGAGCAAATGATGGTGTCATATTTTGGCCTCAGGTTTCACTTCTACCGTTTGATTTGCGTGACCTTGAGCGATTCTCTTCATATGGCACAGCCTAGCCGGCTCTGGAGTCACGGTGCGTAGTGCAGAGACCCAGCTCCTCCACTTACAAGCTGTGTGACCTTAGACAAGATCCTTGACCACAATTAGCCTCAGTTTCTTCATTTGTAAAATGGGGATAATAGTAGTCCTCTGTCACGAGGGTTGTGAGGATTGAAATATTCTATTTAAGGCACACAGCACAGTGCCTTTCAAATAGTTAGCGCTCCAGAGCCAGCAGCTGTTATGGCCTCAGTGTCTTTAGTGTAAAATGGAGGTAATAACTCCTCTCTCATGAGATTGTTGTGACAATCGATGCAGATGTCCCTTGTAGCCTTTGTACAATTTAAGTATGATATTGTCAATACTAAGTGCTGCGGGGGCAGATTGAACTGGTCCTTTGATCTGGGGATACTAGCATATTCCATGGGCCTCAAGGGTATCCATCACTGCTGCTCTCCAAGTCACCAGTGAGGAGACTACTGGGCAAGGGGAGAGCCTCTTGATTCTTTTTTTTTTTTTTTTTTTTTGTGAGGAAGATCAGCCCTGAGCTAACATCTGCCAATCCTCCTCTTTTTTTTTTTTTTGCTGAGGAAGACGGCCCTGGGCTAACATCTGTGCCTATCTTCCTCCACTTTATATGGGACGCCGCCACAGCATGGCTTACCAAGCAGTGCGTCGGTGCGCGCCCGGGATCCGAACCAGCGAACCCCGGGCCGCCGCAGCGGAGCGCGCGCACCTAACCGCTTGCGCCACCGGGCCAGCCCCATCCTCTTGATTCTTAATGGTAGGAAATGAGACGATGCTCTCCATGCAAAGATCTAGAACAGAGAGAAGTACTCCAGGCGGGGGCCTGCACCTCCCTAGTCAGTCAACTGCTGGAAGTAGGTTATTTTATAGTGAGACCACTGGGACCTCAGAAAGGATCTTCACTGCTCCCATGGAACTGGAGAATTAACAGGTTCAGCCACATGAAATTGCCAATATTCAACTGGTTTTGACCTGCAAAAACACAATTTCATATGATTCAACCTGATATTAACCTCTTCTTTGTGAATTCATTTGTCAGTGATTCACTGGTTCGGTCTTTCATTCCACAAACATTGACTGTCGTCCAATGTGTGGGCTGTTGTGCACGGAGTTAAGGGACTAACCAGTCTGTCTCTCCTTCCTGCCTCAGTTCTGGACCAATTGAGAGAGATACGGAGTCAGGCAGGTGGGAATTGAAATGTTGGCATTATTACTGATAAGTTTGATTCTAGAGGGTGTGGCTTGGCCACAGGGTGACAATGGGCTTTGTAATGTTGAACCCCAGGATTGGTCAGATGACCCACTCAGTCACAAGGACAACTAGAAAACTGCCACCCACACCTTTACTGCTGGGGCTACCCATGCACACGTTCTCTGCTGAGACAGTGCCCAAAAAGAAGTGAGGCAGGAGAATGAACAACAAACCGGGTTCCTCCCCAAGCTCACCACTCAGTTCATCACCCTCCATCCGGGGGGCAAAGTGAGTAACGTCAATTCAGGGCGAGTACGACTTGCCATCCTTCCCCGTGGAAACTAAGCCAGGGAAAGGAGGTTCCCCCAACAAATAGTAACAGTAGAAAACAAACAAACAAACAAACAAAACCCTCCACTTTCTAAAAGCCTACACGTGTGCAGGAGACTTTATTAAAGGTGTTGAGGTAACCGAAATGGGTTTACATCCCAGCAAAGCTAACAAATTATAATTCGTTGCTGGAAATCATTTTCTTAACAGACCACTACTTAGTTCCGTTGTCCATTTCCCCCTCCTTCCTCTTCCTCTGTCCCCTCCCTTTCTTCTCTGCCCTTTATCTCTCAGGAGCCCCACTCCCTTCCTCCCATTTATTATGTAGAGCATTTTGGTTCTTTTCAACCTCTACCCTCCAATTTCAGTTGAGATATTTCTTTGCATATTTCTTCTATCTCCAGAGAATGTACCTCTTTCTGTAATACAGAAGAAGCTAACTTAAGAGTACATAAATAATTCTTCTAAGTCCTGAAAACCCCAAACCTCTTTTTTACCCCCTATCCTTCCTGCCATAAAATAAAAACCTAAAAAGTATTCTCAATTATTTCTACTTTTGACAGGTGTGGAATTTCCCCCCAAAATGTTTTTTCCTAAATACAATTATTCTAAACACTAACTCCAGCAAAGCTTACTGTTCAAAAACACAACACTACAACCTCTGCTCTCCAACATTAGAGTTAGTACATTAAACTTTGTAATATAGGCATAAATTAGTCTCAACCTGAATCATCGATTTCCATTCCCCCTTTTTCCCTTAAATTAAGAAAAAAATGAGGAAAAGCTAAGAAATTAAGAGAAGTCTTCAATGACTTTTTCTCCTTAAAGAAAGAGATCCTTTCTAGTAATCAGCTTTCAGGAATTATGGCTTCTTTTCTAATGATTAATCATACTCATGACAAATCTGGGGAGAAATGTAAATTTAAGGAAAAGTACATTTTGATACAATTCTAAAAACATATTTCAAACATGGGATCGATAACACAATTCTACTAGATGATCACCTCTAATTCTGAGTATCAGGATAATAAAATATGGAACTGGGGGATATTTTAGAAACCATCAGACTCCTCCTCCTTGTTAAGACCTAGTTCAATGCCTCGCCCAAGCCCACCCAGGGAGCGAGGGGCAGAGCAGGGACTAGAACCCAGTTCCCAGCTCCCAGCCCTGTGCCTTCCCCTTTTCTTGTCTGCTGTCAGGTTCTACTTTAAAAACCACCAGAACATCAGAGCAGAAACTGGAGTTTTCATCTTCCCTCATGGCCTATGGATAATGCAATTCTAATTAGTATAATTAAAGGACACCTAGAAATGAAACTCTATGAAGTATTTGGAGAAGGTGGACTTGGAATCTTTACAACACTCCTCCCATTTATCCAAGAAGCCACATACTCTCCCTGCTGCTGATGCACAAAGCACCCCTATGCTAAGACCTCCTGCCTCCTTAGTTGTGCATCCTTCCAGCAGGACCACCAGTCCACCCCTCTCAGTGCATCACCCTATTTACACCTGCTCTAGGGGAGCATGGTTTACACTTCTCTAGTGAAATGTTCACACTTGCTTAATGAAGAGGAGGACCACCAGCCTCATTATAGCTGCTCCTGGGTAAGATTGGGGCTATTTCTGACCCTTGCACTGGAGATAATACACTTACTTAGTTCTTTATTGGACCACACAAAAGAAAAGCACAGTAGAGCATGCATGACACAAGCTTCTTGAGTTGTTTTAATGATGTTCAGTTCCAATGTCCTTAACATCAACTTTAACTTATTCTATGAGCTCATTTGTATACTTTCTCTCAGAAATACAACATGGATGGGGCAGAAATGAGACCCAATGACTGCATTACATGTATATCCTGCCAATAGTCTAAGTTATCCAAATGCCAGCAGATGCATCCCATTCAACTTTGGAATCAGGATCAGGGGTTATTCTTTTCAAAGGCACAGTGAGGAGGGGCATTTTGCCTGGGTGACTCCCACAGAGGGGAAGCAGAAAAGCCTGTATTGGAAGCCCAGAGTTCTGTTGCCAACCCGGTACTGTTGAGCAAAGAGAATTCTCATCCCTACCTGGTGTCCCCAGACAATGGCTCTGCTGTAATCATGACTTGGGGAGGAGGGGTAAGGGGATGAAGGAGGATGTCACAGATGGTTGTCAAAGGGATAAGGAGTTATACTATGGGAACAAACACCTTGACTTTGCTGAGGCATAAACTTCACAGTGGGAAAGCATTATTTCAGTGACAAAGCTTTGTGCAGTTGACATTATCTCTTAATTATCTGCCTAAGAATGCATTTGTCAAGTTTCATGAGATGGGATTGATAACAATAAACCTGCATTTCTGCGCAATATTTTAATTCTGAAGGCAGAAGCAGCATAACACACAAGGAAAGCACTGAAGGAGGCTCATCTTGGCTGCTGCTGGCTGTGCGCAGATTCCAACCCCATAACTATAGCAAAGCCTATGGCCCGTTCTGCCAAACTGGACCGTCAGACTGTATCAGGGTTCTGGAGCCACTAGGCTAAGACAAGATTTCTGGAATGTCTGGCCCAAAGATTCCACATCTTGGGAAGATACCCTTCATTGCCACCTCCAAAAACACAGAGCTGGTCTCGGCTCTCCTGGCCATGCTCCTTTCATTCCATCCTTTCCCCCAAGTATGAATGGCTCCAGCTCCTCCCTAAACAGCCACACTGATTTTTCTCTTCATGACCTTGAGGCTGCCTTTCCTGCAGTGTATTCACCAGGGCAAGATCCAGTTGCTGTCAGAAATAGGGTAGAGCTTCCGGGCTTGGCTGACCTGACCTCTACATAAACACAGCTCCTTCTAGAACTCCATCCTTTCATTCTCCCAGGGAATTTAGAAGACATCCCCCAAGAGGCTGAACCACATAATGTTTCAGTGTCTCCACTCAAAGGATATTGAGGCTCACATGCGCACTATACTCCAGTAATCTGCTCTGATATTCCAGAGTTTCTGGGCTGGATGTGTGGGTTAGTGTCCCAACATGACCCTCATTACTGGGAGCCAAGGACAGAACCCTAGAGATTATCAGCATTTAAAGGATAGGCTTGGGGATGAGGAATCCACAAAAGAGACTGGGAAGGAAAAACCAGGCAGAATATGCACGTCCACCCACACCTGCCCATCCATACCTGGGTCAGAGAGAGCATCCTAGAGGACCAGGAAACTGACTGTGACAGATGGTTGCAGAATGGCCTCCAACTTGGTTACACCTCCCTGTATCTACACTCTTCAGTAGCTCCCTCCCACACTAACTCAAGGCTTGCCCATGGGACTTGCATTGGCCAAAGGGACAGGAACCAACATGATGGTAGCAGGGACTTGAAAAGCACTTGCACTTGGAGCCCTGTGACCACGCCGTGGAAAGATGCCCTGGCTAGCCTGCTGGATGATGAGAGGCACACGGCCCATTCTCCCCAGCTGACAGTCTTCCAACCCCCAGACACATGAATGAGGCCATCCTGGATCATTCAGCCATAGCCAGCCCACCTGCTGACTGCAGCTGCATGAGTGAGCTCAGCAGAGATCAGCCTAACAGCCCAGACTAGAAGAACCACATTGTGTGGTTTATTTTGCACCCAGAGGTAATAATTGATACACTGACCAAGACAAATTCATATTAGGGATCCCAAGTATGAGGGTTAATTTCATGTGTCAACTTAACTGGGTGCCCAGACATTTGGTCAGACATTATTCTGGGTATGCCTGTGAGGGTGTTTCTGGATGATATTAATATTCAAATCAGTAGACTGAGAAAAGCAGATTGCCCTTCCTGATGTGGGTTGGCCTTATCCAATCACTTGAAGACCTGAATAGAACAAAAAGGCTGAGTAAGAGGCAACTTTGCCTGCCTGACTGCTGAGTTGGGACATCGGTCTTCTGCCCTCAGACTTGAACTTAAACCATTGGCTTTCCTGGTTCTTAGTCCTTCAGACTTGGATCGTAACTTACACCACTGGCTCTCCAGTGTCTCCAGTTTGTTGACTGCAAACCTCAGGACTTCTCAGCCCCCTTAATCATATGAGCCAATTCCTAATAATAAATCTCTCTCTATATATATAGACAGACAGAAATACAAATAAATATTATTATATATTATAAATATTTATATAATAATAAATATATACATAATGTAAACATCATATGTATACATAAAGTATATATCTTACTGGTTCTGTGTCTCTGGAGAGCCCTGACTAACACACCATGAGAATACAGTGGTGTTCTCCACTCAAGGCTGCTCCTCTGGCTCTCCCTAGCACGCACAGTACTTCCCCTTCCCCGGAGGGGGCTGAGACAGTCTGCAGGTGGAAGTGGAGCCTTCAGACTCCTTTGTTCTAATTGCAATCAGCAGTGACTTTCCATCCGCTGGTGCCACCCATGAGCTCCTCTGCTCCTTCTTCTCCGCTGGGGGAGTGGAGCCGTCACCCTGGAAATGCAGTCTCTGGGCTGTGGAGGGAAGAAGGATGAAGGGAGGAAGGTTAGGGCTGATTGATGTTGCACAGGGGCCATTCTTTTTCCTCTTTTTCTTCCCCCACAGAACTGAACCCGAAATAAATGAACAGACTCACTCATTCCTGAGTTTTAATGGAACGAATTATCTGATTGCAGAGTCCCAACTCTGTGACTGCTTTCATTCTGGCTAGCGTTAGATTGCATTACTATTTTCATTTGTTTTCATTATTATTAGCTTTTAGCAATGAAATGGAGTTAAAATTATTACAGTTTGTAACATGCTTTTTGTACTAATAATTCAAGTACTTTTGAGTAGGAGCTGAGAGCATTAATTTGTCAATCACTCCTGCTTTGTATCTAGTCCTACTTTAAACAGACTAAACAAAAGAAATGAACACTATATATTTCCCCAAGGGATAGAACTTGTAAACATTCAGATATGTGAGGCTTTCATGAAATTATAAACCGTAATTCCAAGGTATATTGCACAAATAATAGGGTATTTCGAAATCAGTGCAGCTGACACACAAAAGCTTCAACTCCGGTTCAGATAATAACACAGGGCAGCCATCTGTGCTCAGTCTACCACTGTAGTCAGGAACCAAGGTGAAGGTGAATAAATGCAAACATTTTTGGAGGTTGAGCAGAAGGTCTTCAAGAAGCTCTGAGTCAGGGACCTATGCATTAAGGAAAATGAGATCCTTTCCCAGCCTCTACGCCCACTCAATCAGAAGCAGCATTTCAAAAACAACAACAAAACGCGGATAGCCCGAACTACCACCAAGAAATGCCACATTAATTCTCCCAGGAGTGTTTACAACAAAGAGAAAGGGAAACAAGATTCAGAACTAGAAATAAATGTGGTGTTGTAACTGCATGTAAATGCGAAACAACCCCTCTATTAAACGTGATAAGAAAAGATCAGCTTGTATCCGTGCAATGCCTAGATTACAGGCTTTTTAAAATAAAGAAATGCTGTCTTATTACCTTAAAATACATATAGCACTCAATCAGATTAGGACAATATTAGTCCTCTAGAACCTACTTTAATGAATGAATAGGAATGATTTGTAATTATCAAATCAATTGTCTTGTGTAACTAGGTCTTTGAGTAGTCTTGAAAACAATTTATTCTCTTAACTAGGTTAAGTACTCTCTCTCTGAAAATCTTGTGTATCTTTGTTTCTTAAAGCTTTTTTTTTTTTCTAAAGCAAGGGAAATCTATAACTCAGCTCCATGGTCGATGGTACAGGTCCTGGATTGGAAGCACTCCCCCCAGAATAGAGGGCCTCAGGTGGGCCTGTTCTGGTCCCAGTACTGTCTGGGAAGAAAGAACAAGTGGGACAGAATGTCAAACTTGGCCCCTAAAATTAAACACTGCCAAGGAAACCCAGGAATTGGTATGTTCCTGGGTTTCACTCCCACTGCGTAAGGCTGTAATTTGGATAAACTCATATTTCTGACTAGAATATATTTTGCCGTTAGTAAGAGGTTGTGCTGCCCCTGCTCTCTAAACCAGGGAGGTTTTTCAAGTTTGGATTTTCTTTCGCAGAAGAGACCTTGGCAATTGACCAACTGGTTAATCCTGTTGACTCTCCGAGTCCCCTCTACATGCCCTGCCTCCCACCCCCGCCTCCCAGGCTGCTCAAAAAATAGCTTTTGACTGTGGCCTTTAACAATATGATAATTTATTTAAAACAGATACAGTCCTGAAAGTGACCCACTTAAAATTATTAAAGAGATACTGTGTTTATTTTTGCTGTCCATAAAACAGAAAATGGTTTATGAATATGCAAACCGATCTGATGTAATTAGCATGATTGGCTCCCACCGCACTCCGTTTTATGTGGTTAGGAGAGTAGATGCAGAAACTAATGAGGTCATGTTAATGTGCCTGTGAAGAGAGCTTCAGCTGTCAGAACAACGAAGGCGAACGTCTGGGAGAATCTTTTCTTTTCCACAAAATCACAGAAAGTGGGCACGCATGGGGCGAGCGCCTGCCTGTGCGCTGGAGTACCACAAGGTCCGGGAGCCACTTTGCCTCCCGCATGTGAGGAGTCCAGATGAGAAATAAAATTCTGTGTCCATTCGGAGCAATGATTAATGTGGTATTTAATTATCTAGAAAGTCCTCAACAAGTGCTAATAACCGAAACTCCTCTGGCAGTCGGCACATGCCACACGGTCCCATTAGACATGCTAACACCCTATCGCTGGCCCTTCTTAATTAAAATAAGAGGCAAAAATGTTAATTGTGCACCGACCAGCTCTTGGGATTAATCTGCCCTGATCGTTGGGCCCTGCTAACCCGAGAAAGCAGGTTTCTCATGGGGGCATGAGGCTTGCACAAAAGGCTCCTCCTCACCCAGTGCTGCCACCCACCTGGGAAATTCAGGCCCCCGCCAGGGGAGGGGAAGAGGAAGGGAGGCTGGCGATGAATGGGCAGGGAGGCTCTTTAATCAGAATGCTGGAAGGCATGTCGCAGAAAGCTTCTTAGATATTGAACAGGACACACAGACTGCCACTGAGATTTTCCTTCCACATCTCTTCTAAAGCATAAACATATGAACTTGAAAACCTTATTTTCAATTTCTGCCAGCGTCTCTATAGCTCTAAAAATACACCTTGCCTCTTTGTAACCCCTCCCTCCAACACACACACACACACACATTTTGCAACAGAAACAAAGAACATCCTGAGAGCTCCCATATTAAGGGAGGGGACCAGTTGAAAGTGAAAAATGACGTTTTGGTGCCAATCAAAGACTCAGACAAGCTTAATGTAAAGGGATCTCACTGGAAAGACATTGAATTGGCTCATTGTAAGGATGCTTAAGCAAAAAGAAAAGGAAATTGGTGTTCTTCAGCCTGCACCTGGCGGTAGCCATGACTCCCGCCTTTGGAGAAGCAGCTGGTCCATTTCTCGGGGCCTCTCCAGATACAGGATCTCAAGGAGGAAGATTTCTTTGAGTGCCTACTATGTGCCTGGCACTTTTCTGGGTCTTGTGAAATAGGGGTTTTTATCCCCATTATACAGATGAGGAAACTGAGGCTTAGAGAAGATAAATAACTTGCCATAACCAAAGAGCTAGTAAACGGCAGAGGCAGCTTCCAAATCCAGGTCTGTTTCACTTAACGGTCTGTGTTTTTTTACTATGTTGTCTTAGGCTGGGGGACAAAAGGAGAGAAGTGTGGGTCCCACCCTGTGATGCCTTAAGTTTGGCTTGTTTAAGCAGCATTTAGCCAAAAATAATTCTACAACCTTGAAAACTGGCTCAAATTTGACATGTCTCACCCAAGTAACTCCCGGGGAAAGGGACTAACAGGAAAAATGGAAACTAGGTCTTCTTCAGCCTGGCCTCCCAACCCTCTCAGCCCTTGCACTCTACATCCTGGTCACATGGAATTCACTTGCCACTTCCCAGACGTGTTGTGAACCTTCACATCCCCATGTTTTTGCATGCTGATCCCTCTGGCTGGCTTTCCCTCCTTGTGCAGCACTCCATTCCACTTCTTTACGTGGCAATCAGCCTCATCCTTCAAGGCTGAGCCTGAACTTCCCTTTTTCTATAGGATTACATTTCTACAGAGGCAAGCATGTTGAACCTACCTGTGCTTTATATCAGTATCACACAGATGATAGCTGCTTGTTCACATGTCTACCTTCTTGCTAGACTGTGTGTCCTTTGAGAGAAGAAACATGAATGTGTGTCTATAGCACTTAGCCAATGCTAGGTCCATCAAAGGTACTCTGTAAATGTTGGTTGAATGCATGCATAAGTGAAGGAATAAAGGAATAAGTAAATTTTTAAGAAGTGTGTTGTCCTTTTCTTTGGCATTTCCACAACTTTGGGGGAATATATTTATGAGATAATTTCTTTCCTTGGCACACAGAGAGCCCTACACATGGGCAGAATGCAATTCCCATCCACGAAAGCAGAGATGCGACTGTGGAGGTGTCAAAAGCTCCCACCCCAATCCAAAATCTCTCGCCCACAAAACTGTCCGTTGTCTCAGTTTTCATCCTGATTTCGTGGCACCATTACCTCTCTCTCATAAATATTTATCACAGTTGTAATTTTACATCTAGTTAAGTGATTCTTTGAATAATAGCTCGTACCCACCTCCCCCACTGGACTATAAGATCCTGGAGGGCAGGTTTGTGTGTCTTTTTCTCTCTAATCACCACTGTACATCCCACATCTAGCCCAGTGCCTGACACAGACTTGGTGTTCCGTAAATACCCACTGAGCCTCGGTTTTTCCATCTGTGCAGCAGGTGCTCTCCCAGCTCGGCCATTCTGTGATGCTGTGACAACCCCACATTTAGAGTCACTCCTGGGAGTGAACACTTTAAGTCTTCAGATGGCCCAGGTTAAAACTCAAATCTATTACCCAAACAAGAGTACACTAATACAAGAGCAAATGATGGCCTAGCAGATTGGCCAACTATCATTAACGGGACCTTGACAAAAGGCAAAGAGATGGGTGTGGTGGTGGTGGCGGCAAGTACAGGTGAGTTAGGGAGGGACCCAGTTGGAGGGACCAGGCCTAGGTGTGGCTATCAAGGCCCAGAAAGCCAGAGAGTAGTACTGTGGTACAACAGGGAAAGAAGAGGGGCAGACAAGTAAGGGCATTGTCTGAGTTTCTGGGACTGCCATAACAGAGTACCACAAACTAGGGGGCTTAACCAACAGAAATTTATTGTCTCATAGTTCTGGAGGCCAGAAGTCTGAAATCAAGGTGTTGGCAGGACCGTGCTCCCTACAAAGCCTTTAGAGCAAGATCCTTCCTTGCCTCTTCCAGCTTCTGGTAGCCCAGTTGTTCCTTGGCTTGTGGCTGCATAACTCCAATTCTGCCTCTGTCTTCACATGGCTGGCTTTCCTCTGTGTCTTCATGTCATCTTCCCTCTGTTATCTCTGTTTCTTCTCCTCTTCTTATAAGGACACCAGTCCTATTGGAGTAGGGCCCTGCTTACTCCACTAGGACCTCATCTTAACTTGATTACATATGCAAAGACTCTTTTTCCAAATAAGTGACATTCATAAGTACCAGTGCAGGAGGTTAGGATTTGCACATATCTTTTTTTGTGTGTGGGTTGTGGGGGGGGGGGGTGGACATAATTCAACCCTTAACAGGCATTAAAAGCAGAATCTTAGTTCAGCAAACTTTTGACTGCCACTGTGTGCCAGGCTCTATACAGGTCTCTATGGAGAAAAAATGAACCAGACGTAAATACAAAGTACAGACAGGAGACGCATTCAAGGGGCACTTGATGCTGTGAGAGTTTGAAGAAGGCAAGAGCACCTTTTGTTGGAGGGACCTGAAAAAACTTCACAGAAGTGGTTAGGTTGAAGATAATTGTCGAAGGATGGATCAGAGTTCAACAGGTGACTCTGGGGAAAGCAAAAGTGGTCGGGAAAAAGGGAAGACAGTAAGCAGACCACGCAGTACAGAATGTGTGCTCTGCCCTGCAGCAATTTAAGGTTTACAGGCATGGAATAAAGTGACTAGATTTTGGTTTTAGCTAAGGTTGCTGCCTAGATACTAGTCCAGCATGAAGTCTGCCCTCTCCATGGTCCCAGAGGCACCAGACACGCCAGGTCAGTACTCTCAGGCAGTTGCTGCCTAAAATCTCCTTCCTACCTTATTATCAGGCAAACATCTACTTGCCTTCTATAGCTCAGCTCCAATGTCACCAGTTTGATTTGTTGTATCTTGCTTTATTCTTCCAAAGCAGCATCAGCTCACTGTTGTTACGGCACTAAAGACACCTCGTTGTCACCATCTGTCACAGTCTATCTCCTCTACCAGACCATGGGTTTCTGGGGCTCAGGGTCTGGTTCTCGTTCATTTCTGTATCACCAGTAACCAACCCAGTGCCTGACCTGGGGTTGGCATTCAACAAATGTCACTGACCACAGTGCTGAGGAAGGATTGGAGGAGATGAAACCAGAATCAGGAAGACCCATTTCGGTGGCTCTCACAATGGTACTGGCAAGAAATGATAAGGCTTGAAGTACTGCTGAGGCAGTGTTGGGGGAGGAAGAAGAAAGACAGACTCCCCCAAGCCTAGAAAGGCAGACTTCATAACTTGGTCTCCTACAACCTGAACATCTCTTTCTAAAGCCCCAAGGACCTGAGCTTGTCTGCCCTGCTTCTGAAGGAAGGACAGACGTTGCCTTCCCTTAGCTGGGGAAGTGCTGGGGTCTGGCACAGCCCTGGCCAAGGCCCCAGGGTAGCTCTCTGCTGCTAGCCAACTGCCTCTCCTTAAAGTCTCCTCTAGAGCCCGAGAAGGGCCCCGCTACAGCCATTTGGTGGGCCAAGAGCGACCCCAGTGCCCAGGAACTAGCCCCGTGGGGCTCCCTTCTGCGGGTTCTACTTAAGGGGGAAGTCAGACCTGTGCTCAAGCCTCTTGATAATTAGCCCTGTGAAGACAGCAAAGAGCCCAGTAAGCGCCTGGACAGCAAGCCTTCCCAGCTCAATAAGACCTCAGCTAGAGCAGCTGGCACAGGGGCTGGTGTCTCCCACCTCCTCCCTCTCTCAGCATCTATGACATCTTTTAGGCTGGCCCAGCCCCTCACGTCTTTTGGTGAATAGGAGCCTCCCACCAAATACCACCATTTTACCTTCCAAAAAATAAGCCAGCTCTGTTGCATGCAGGATGTGGTGGGCCTGGGTGTGGAAGGCTAGTGTTGCAGAGGCTGCTGTGGAGCCATTCTGGCACAGTTCCTACAGAGCTCCAGGGAGGGGTCTACAACAACCTCACCAGCCTGGAGTAGGGGAAGTCTGTGCTTACACATACATCACAGACATGGCACTGCAACTACCCAAGGAAACAAAAGGGAGGGAAGGAGGTTACTGGGTATCCTGTCATTTCAATCTGCATTCACCCCATCTGAACACAGTCACTCAACTAGGGAAGGGAGTCATGGAATAAAATCAGATGATTAGCCCTGCAACTCCATGCATACCTGCTCTTTCTCTCCTCCTCGCTCCTTTTCTTCTTCCCTCTGACTCAGTCATCCTCATATTCTGTTGCCAATACCTTCAATTGTGGACTCCCCATTTTCACCATTGGCAAGGATATTTTGGTATCGATGGAAGGCAGGGCTTCAGACAAGAAGCCAAAAAAATTGGAATGGACCTTTCCATTCTGACAAGGCCATTGAGTTTGACCTTTGTTCTGGCTGTTTTAGGGTGGGAGAGGAAAGACAATTAGAAGACAAAGCAAGGGGTGGAGAGTGTCCTGCTCTCCATGCCCTCAAAAGCCAAGGAGAACTCTCCCTTTGGCTCCGCAGATATGGATACAAAACCATCAACAGACACAGGACACATCCCTTCAGCAGACATTAACTGAGTAATTATTACTTGCTGGTCTCCTTCACACCTATACACCTTCCAGTTTATAGAGCACTTTCACATCTCTTATTTCCTCTGATTTTCACACGACCTATGAGGCACATATGGTTATCCTAACTCACTCGTTAAGAGACTGAACCCCAGAGAGGCCACAAAGAAGAATCAAGTTAGAATGCACGTCTTCTGACTCCTAGTCCAGGACTCTTTCCTGCACCAGCCACAGAGCATCGGTCTTGAAGCTGCCAAGTACAATAGTTCTCGAAGCCCTTCCTATCCAACAAAGCTCTGCAATCCTGAACAAAGTCACTGCCCTCCAAGGAGGCCAGAAAGAACCTAAAGGACAGTGACAATGACTTTGTGTTGGGCAAAGGAAGATCAGGAGACAGATTGAAATAACCCCCACTCAGCATGATCAGAAGGTCCAGAAGGGGCAGGATCCAAATCCACAGTCACTAAGGGGACTTAGTAAAAGGCCACACTCAACCAACCTTAGGCACTTGAATTAGGGGATCCCTTTGACACTAGGAGGAGTCAATTTAGAAACAACATAGAAATTGCTACCTTATGCAGTGGGAAGTCAACTTTTGCAATTCATTACTCCAAGTGGTCATATTAAAAATATAGTCACAAAGAATAGAGGAACTGAAGACATCAAATAATACTATCTCCTTCAATGTTAAAATTTGTCCAATGATTTAGATAAAGTTGTGGGTAGTAACTTGCAAAATGATCTAGAATATTCTGAGAACATCCTTAACCTTTGAGTTGACAACTGGGCAGATAGTTACGTCCTTTAATATAATATTCCTCAATGTCCTAATCAATGACATAACTCTGAGACTAATGATCCAGGAAGGCATCTCTGGCATTCTTAACTCATTCATTTCACAAATACTTATTGAACGTCTGTCCAGGGCCAGGCCCTGGGCTGGATGCCAGGGATACAACGGTGACCTGAGCAGACACGGTTTCTGCCCTCAACCTGCAGCAAAGTGAGGGATACAAACAATACAATTATAATGCAAAGTGATAGGTTTGGTCATAGGGAGATAAAGGATCATATGAGGGCCCCGAGAGGGGTACCCGACCAAGCTGAGATGATCCAGGAAGCTTCTTGGAGTGGTTGGACCTCTAAGCTGGAACTTAGAAAATGAATAGGAATTAACTAAGCAAAATAGTCAAAGGATAGAGATGGGGTGACAGTGAAGGGGGCAGAGAGGAGGTTGAATTCCAAGCAGAGGAAATAGCTTGTGCAAAGAACTGGAGTCCAGTGAAAGGATGAGACACATAAGAAACTGAAAGCAGCTCAGAACAGCTGGTAAGTTGACTGCAAGCAGGGGAAAGAAGGGTTTTAAGGGAGATTGGGTTGGAGAGGCAGGTAGGGGCCAGACCATGTAAAGCCTTAAATATAATATTCAGGTATGTGAACTGTAGCGTGGAGGCAGAGCCCTAACCAAACCAGAAAGCACATTTTGGAGGGTGCAGCCGAGATTGGAATCTGTCCTCAGATGCCTGCTAGAAGCATCGCAGGAGGCGCTACAGAAAGAAAATATGCAATAGGAATGAACTGCTCAAGCTGAATGGCCTCAAATGCAAAAAATACTCGTGTTCTTTTGAGAGTCAGTGCCCAGAGCAGGCGCAGATGTATGTCCCTGCACTGGGTTGCATTTCTAAGAACAAATTGGTGGCAAAGTGCTTGAGGGAATGGGCTGTGGAGTCAAAGACACCCGGGTTCAAATGCCGGTTCTGCAAACTATTGGCTTCCTGACTTTGGGAGTATTTCCTAACGTCACTGGGCCTCAGTTTCCTCATCTGTAAAATCGGGATAATGACAACTACATGTCTCTAGGACTTCTGCAAGGATAAATGAACTAATGAACGTAATATTCTTAACACAGTGCCTGGCACATATGTGCTCCATATATGGTGCTATTATTTTTAAAACATATATTGTCCTGGTCTATGGGTGATAATCTGGTCAGGAGCCAATGAGATCTGATAAAAAGGCAAAGTCCAAAATGGTAGCTACAGAAGCCTCTCCCATCCTGCCTCATATGCAGACCCTTATTTCTAGTTCTAAATTGTATGTCAAAGTGACCTGACCGAAATTCTCCATGCTCAATGCTTGGTCTCTGAGTTCTTGGGAAGGAGAACCTTCCTGGGAAGAATCACTTGGAACTCGGATGCAGCACAGTACAGGATTCTGACAAGCCTGGACGTGCTCTAGTTCTTCCTGAACTATTGCTGGACCTCCAGCAATAGTTCCAGTTGCAGAGCTAGAGAATGTTATCATAAACTCAACATGTGAGCCAATGAAACTCCCTGGGAGGTTGTGGGAAGAGATAGGACACAGTGTGTATATTAGTTCCCAGGGCTATTGTAACAAATTACCACAAACTTCATGGCTTAAAACAACAGAACTTTATTCTCACAGTTCTAGAGTCCAGAGGTCAGAAATCAAGGTGTGGGAAGGGCCACAGTCCCTCTGAAGGCTCTAGAGGAGAATCTCTCCTTGCCTCTTCCAGCTTCTACGGCTCCAGGCATGCCTTGGCTTATGGCCGCATAGTTGCAGTGTCTGCCTCCATCTTCACATGGCCAACTCTTCTTTTCTTCTTTGTGTCTCTCCTCCCTCTGTCTCTTATAAGGACACTTGTCACTGGATTTAGGGCCACCTGGATGATACAAGATGATAACTTGATTACATCTGCAAAGACTCTTTTTACAAATAAGGTCATATTCAAGGTTCGCTACATGAGGACATGGACATCCATCTTTTTGTTTCTCCTCTTGCAAGAAGAGTGTAGCGATGGGCTGCAGAGATGTCCATTTCCGCAGGGCCCCTGGTTGTTCCACCTGAAATTGCATACACTACTTGGCTCTGGACAACCGTGCATCATTTCAAGAAGCCAACACAGGTAGGTAGCTTTACTTTTCCAGAGCCATTCTCACCTAGAAGGGCAGACGAGAATCTCATTACTTATGAGGATGAGAAAGATACATACAAGGAAATATTAATTCAAGCAAAAGGTTCATTCTTTCTTTTTTATGTACAAATTATGCAACATAATTGTTTCACAATGATTAATATTATTTCAGGGGCCTAACAAACACCATTTACAATGCAAATCTCCAGGCTGCAGAAATGTACCAGTAATCAGGAAGGGAGTGATGGCTGTTGGGATGGAGTGAGGCTGAGACGGAGCGACTGGGAGAGTCACACGGCTTGCCTTTGAACACAGCGTCCAAAAGCACGTGTGCCGCTCCCAGCAAAGGTTTCAGGAAGACTTTCTGGATCTGCCCAGCATGCCCTCTGAGCAATATGGCAACGTCTCCACTTCTACCTTTCCTTCCTGAGGCTTCCGTTTAGAAAGTCACATGCTTTCACTCCTAACCAAGAGAAAGGCACATGACTAGGTGGTGGGAAGATGGGAAATTGGAAAATAACAACATGGGGAAATGTGTCAAAAGTACCCATCTGTTCTAATCCACCCCATCATTAATAACCTCTCCTCCCCCCATCAAGAAAGAAAAAGTAGGAGGCCTCCCACTGTGCTGTCTCCCCATCTCCTGGTGCCATCTCCGTTGTTCATGTGATCTCGTGCTCTGATGTCGTTTGATTCCTCAAACGTGTGATTAGCACACACTTTGCACCACACACCCAGTTTTAGTCCTCCCTCAGCGCCAGTTAGAGCCCCCTGCGCCTCAACACCAAGTGTCCTCGTGAGATGGCTGCTCTCTCTAACTCAGCTTCCCTGCACAGAGGGGCCTCTAACACAGGATGAAAAATCACCTTGTTCTGCCTATGCTCAAACAGCACAAAACATCCCAGGGAAATATCCTCTGTCACTCTGGGATACTATTCCTCCTTATAGCTTTACTCCTGTTGCTTCCAATGTCCTGTGTTATAAATTCAATAAGTGTGAAATTTTCTAGAGAGAGAGGGAAAAAAACATTATAGTATGCAGGTATACGTTGCTAGATCGTTAATTTGCTACAACAACAATATCACAGCAATGTTGCAAGTGGTTTCCTTAGTAACACGTTAAAGTCTACAGGAAAACATTTTGGGGTAATAAAATGTTCCCATTTGAATTTTGAATAAACCTGCACATGAGGTGAGGAAGTGATATTCTAAAAATAACAGATTAAGCAATCAATTAATTTATTCAGTCATTCCATGAAACTTCAAAGTATGAAAATATTGTACTTACTGGAAATATGATGGGCTATCAGAATTGTGTCTGATGGTACTGGTCAGGTAAATTTTGAAGAATCACTTGGAAATTTTTTCACGTTTAACACTCAGCAGTGTATAAAAACAGCTCACTTGGGCATTCTGAAGTGAAGAGGGTTTATTCTTAAGGGTCCAATAATCAAGTATAGATTGCTTCCCTGGTGCTGGAATTCAGCCATCTAGATTTCCTAATTGTAATTTTCTAGGACAATGGTTTTCAAACTATACTGTACATCAGAATCCCCTAGAGGGCTTGTTAAAACATGGATTGCTGGTCCTTACCCCCAGACCTTCCAATTCAGTAGGGCTGGGGTGGAACCTGAGAATCTGCATTTCTAACAAGTTCCCAAGTGGTGCCAATGCCTCCGGCTCAGGGACCACACTTTGAGAACCACGTTCTAGGGGAAGTCTTGAAATGATTACTCTGATCTCATATACCTGAGCAATGTAAAGGTGATTTTTATATCACCCTAAAACAATCTGAATCCTAAAGCAATGTCACACTCAGAGCTCCTCTTCCTTATTCATCATTTATAAAAAATCATAAGGAGATAGGTCCATTCTCCTGGAAGATGGAGCAGTGTAGATGGGCACAGAGGCTTTATACTTTGGAAGAGGATAGTCAGGAGGTTGGGCCCCTCCTGGGATCAGGCCAACACAGTGTGGAGCAGGGACCCTATTCGTAATCACCTCCATCCCCAGGGCTTAGCAGGCGCCAGATATGGAGCAGGAGCTCCGTAAAGGTTGGCCAGATGTGCTTCAGTTCTTGAGTTAAGGCTATGGTGAGTGAGTATCTTGGTTTGTTATGGGGTTTACTAAATGTATTCACAAAGTCATTGGTGACAGGAAAATGCTTAAATCACAATCCTTGCCCTTTTGCTCCTGATAGGATAATCCAGGTCTCCAGGCAGACAGTCAGCTTATAAAATGGAAAGTGCCCTGGGCTGGAGTCAGGACATCTTGCTTCTAGTCCTGAATTTGCCCCCACTTGCCATTGACCTTGGGTTCTCCTCCATCTCCTAGAGGGTGAGACCAGCGTGCTCTCTGAGAACGCCTTCCAGCTCTAGTAATGCAGGAGTCAGCCTTGACCCTGCACTTGTTCTTTGTTTTGGTTTGGTTGTTTTCTCTTTCTGTACCAAATCAATTTCAGTTTGAGGTAAAGGAAATTCCCAAATTACTGTTTTGTATCTTGCGGAGGATCGCTTCCCACAGCTAATTTCTCAACTTCCCTTTCCTTACTCCAGAAGCTCGCTGTGTCCACATTTCAATTAATTGCCTTTTGGCACACGCCCGACTCCAAATATTTGTGCAGTTCCTGAGAAAGCCTCATTCAGCTAAGTACCTGATCGCGTCAACCTGCTCTCCGGTTCCAACATCTCAGAATATCCAAGCGAGGAAATATGCAAATGACAAAGTCACCCGGAGAGAATTCATCAGGGGAGGCAGTCACTGGAGGCAGAGAGAGAGGCTCAGATGAAAGATATTATCGCTGGCTGGAGACGAGGGAAATTGGGGTGGGGGAAGGGAGGAGGTGGAGAAGCTGAGAACTGGAAATACTCACGCCTTACAGCACAGGATGCTTTTTCTTCAGAGAAGGGCTGAGCTGATCGGCTAAGTTGCAAATATGCTACAGAGGCACCTGCAGGGAGACAGGGCTTGTCTTAGAAGCCGGCAGAAAACGGAGTATGATTAGAAAGGCTACCCCAAGTCCCTGTGCCATAAATTCAGCACTCCTACTTACAGACAAACTCCTACCATTAGAATCACTCCTCAGTGTGTTTTCTAACATTGCAAAGTGGTTGGGATGTAATGCTCATAACAAAAGTGGTATGCAAAATTATATAAACACAAGATCTCAAATGCATAGAAAATAAGACAGGAAAACATGCCAATGCTTGCTCGCCTCTGGGTAGCAAGATCATTGACAAGCTTGTCCCCTAATTTATATTTTTCTTCATTTTCCAACTTTTCTACAGGTAACAAGTACTGCTCTATTGCTCCTAAGATAGAAAAAAAAAGATTTTTAAAGTTTTTTTTTTTTTTTAACAAAAAACATGCTTTGAAGGTAAGTCACTGTCTTCAAAAAGCTCCAGGTAAAATGCCAACCTATTGCCTGAAAGGGACGGTCCGTGAACAGTTCTGCATAGCTTAGTTTGTCATCATTGTGACCCTCCTGCTAGACAGCTAGACCAGGGGCCAAGAGTTGTGTTTCATTCATCTTTGCACCCTGTGGGCTTAGCACTGATCCGACATGAGATGGGCATCAAACGTGTATTGAATTGCACCAAAAACAGGAGACAATAGATCTCAGAGGAAATGGAACCCAGGATGATCTTTGAAAGAGCAAGGGTGATTTGGACAGGTTCAGGGCAGAGTAAGCCCCAGGAGACAATGTACTATGGGAGTCCCAATGGAGAAGACAACAGCATGAGGGTCTTAAGCACTGGCCTGGGGAGGGAACTGGAGTCAAAACAGGCTCAGGGTGGGGGACCACCAAGGACTAAGCCCCTCATTGCACAGATTCACCACTAGCCAGCCCTGTCTTACAGCATGAGTAGTTCAATGGCTTTGGACATTCTTCCGTTGAGCTCTGGTTTCAAAGTTACTCCATCCATGGAGACACCAAAAGCAAAACGGAAGTTACATGAAGGAGAACTTGCAAAGCTTCTTCAAAGTTGGCTGGGTCTGCCCCACCTGGACTAATAACATGGTGCTGAGTGCTAGTGAAATCTCCAGGGAAATGTGAGTAGTTTTAAAGTTTGAGCAGGATCCCACAATAAGACTCAGGAATATAAGGAAGAAACTGGAAGCACATCCAGGAAATCGAAGGCACAGAATGGTAGAAGGACTTTGACAAAACACAGTGACATGATGTAGTTGGGTTCGTTGCCACCATGTGTGTACCTGAGGGAACTCATTTACGTCAGGTAAATGGAAAACATATTTCCTTGATTTTCTCATTTGGGAAACGCTACTTACACATATAATTATACCTACTCATTTAATAAATATTTATGGAGTGCCTACCATGTGTTAGGAGCTGGAAATTGGCAATGAATAAAGCAATACTCCCTGCTCTTGAGGAATATGTGAGGTGGAAGGAACGTCTACTATCTAGTTCCACAGATGCGGTTTACAGATCAAGAGATCACAGCCCACCACAAGGAAGCAATGTGACCAAGAGTTAGTGTGCTTTCACTGTTTTTTTTATACCAGGAGGTTTTCCACCTCGTGACTTCTCAGGGTTTTCTCTGGCCACCTGCAATGCTCTTGCCCTACTCCATTGATGAAAATTCTACTCACCCTCTAAGGCTTGTTTAAATGTCATCTAGGCTCTCTGAAGCTTTCTCTATGCCTTCCTTTGGGTTCCCATTGCCCTCTCTACCTCTATTACGGCATTTGTCACAGTCTGCCTTGAACTTTAGCGAGTATACATCTGTCCCTTCCGCTCTATTCTGAGCCCCCGGAGGGCAGAGACCACCTCTCATTCATCACTAGCTTAGCACCTGGCACAGCTGAGGGGAATAACATTTATGGAGGAGCCACCAAAACATGGACACTGTGCTAAACACTTTATAAGCACTGTCACATTTAATCCTCACAAACTCTCTAAGGTGGATATTATGATACTTGATTTCAAGATGAGGAAACAGAGACCCCGAGACGTTAAATAACTTGCTCAAAGTCACAAAACCAAGCGGAGAAGGCGAGATTCGGCAAGTTCCAAGGTCCATGCTCTCCTCATTACATATTGCAAGCTTTGTAAGTTCCATGAGGTCAAAGACCATGTTTGTCCTGTCCATAGCACCTGGCACATTGTCCAATACTTGTGGTATTCTACTGGCACACAGACTAACCCTGAGTCAGTGTGGGAGGGGATGACAAAAGAGCATGAATACCAGGAGGCAGGGGCCATTGGGGGGTGATCATGGAGGCTGCCTACCAACAGAGGGCATGATGCAGAGATACTCTGTGGTACCACCTGAACAGTTCTGCCATTAGAACGACCTTATGTTCAAGGGCAAAAATCAAAATGAACACACAGAACCTTAAAACAAAAAACAGAGCCAGCCCTGATGGTCTAGTGGTTCAAGTTCAGTGTGCTCCGCTTCGGCAGCCTGGGTTCAGTTCCCTGTCACGGAACCACACCACCCATCTGTCAGTAGCCATGTTGTGGCAGTGGCTCACATAGAAGAACTAGAAGGACTTACTACTAGAATATACAACTATGTGCTGGGGCTTTGGGGAGGGGCAAAAAAAAGAGAGAGGAAGATTGGCAACAGATGTTAGCTCAGGGTGAATCTTTCCCAGCAAAAAAAAAAAAGGAAACATGAACCTTGTGCTCATGGATATAAAATCTTAAAAAAACAAACCAAAACAAAAACAGACAAAGGGAGCCTTAAGATGCCAATGACATAATTCCCTAGAGATAAAGTATAAAGCAGAACCATATTGGACAAGCAGTAAAGCCAGGTAGCGGCTGGGAAAACGGTGATGTGACCGAGATCCAGGGATGGGCAATGATAGGGATGCTGGGACTATTTCTGTCACAGAGTATGTAGAGGCACCCTGAGGAGGAGGCTGCACATGGCACAGGGCTGAGCGGGCCTGCTAAGAGACTAACTGGTTTAGACATCCATCTCATTTCCTAATTCCTGAGCCAAATCTCCTAGGGGACTGCGTTTTTTTCCAGGTCACCACCAGCTCCCATTCCCCACCTCCCCCAGCCCTCACTGGCTGGCTTTGCCTCGGCCTCAAACACCAGATCCAGGTTTTCAGAAGCTCCGGGGTAAACCATGGAAGGCTCCGTGGATCCACATTTTCATCTCCTTCGTCCAACTCCAGCCGAGAAATAGCCACATCTCTGGGAAAGGGATAAAAGCCTGAGATTTTTTTCTCACTGGGTCCCTTCAATATTTTTTGAGTATTTAGAAAAAAGGGAAAAAAAATCTCCCTCTCCATGGACCTGCTTCCTTTTACTGCATGCTGAGAGCTAGATAAGCCATGTGATTCTTCTGTGCATCACCTTCTAGGAAGCACAGAACTAAACTCAGTGTTTGTGTCTTACCCTAGGTTATAAGTTCCTTACGGGCAACAAGAGGGGTGTGTTTCTCCCTTTGCTCCTACAGGGCCTGGCACAGTGTTTAGCAAAGCGATTCACGGAAGATGGTGGAAGTTAAATGCTCCCCAGCACAGTGCCCCCACCTCCACCCCAAGATTTCCAACCTTCTTTTTCATTTTTTAAAAAACTGCCTTGTGATATACGTATTTTATGGTGACCTACCTCAAATCCTTTTTGTAGGCAGGCAGGGAATAAATGAATAAATAAACAAATAAATAAATAACGGACTCCCTCCTGCCTGGGGGTACTTCAGCAGGGCTTTGTCAGCTCTGCTTCCAGAAAATCCACCTGAACGGGGACTGAGCTAAGACGCAGCAGTTTGGGAGCTCAGCGAGTTCTTTTTTTTTTTTTAAACCTAGATAAGCTTGGGTGCCTCAAGTAAATTCCCCTTTGATTGGTATGTTTCATCAGTTGAACTCTAATTGGTGCAAACAGGTAATTTGGAGATTACAAGATTTATTCTTCTATAACAGTGATTACTGATTGCTAATGATAGTGCTGATTTTTAGGTGTTTAAAACCTTGACAGTTACAATACTCGTGTGATTTACTACAGTGTCTTAGAGACAGCCTTCTGCGGATCCCTGAGGACAGAGGCTGTGTCCTCCAGGAGCTCTGCCCAGTGCCCATGGGCGTGGTGTGTGTGAATAAATGCTTATTAATATTAATAATAATAACAACAACCACAGATTATAAAGCATTCACCCAGGATACTGAGTCACTCAATCTGCTTGTAATTTCATGGATTTTAAAATGTATACCTTCTCTTACCAATGCCTAATTCAATGAGGTATTAAGATTATTGGCCCTAGAAATAATTGGCCTTAAAGGCACATCATAAAAGTCCATCATAAACTCTCCTCCCTGACATTTGGAGAGATTCTGGAAGCACTCAGAAGAGCTGGAACTACTAAGTAGCTGCCTTCCCGCCACCCCAGGGAAAAGAGCTAAGCAAGGCTGCCCTGGCCTGGTGCCAGCTCAGGAGCCGGGCACCGCCTTTGGGTGTTATCCCATGTTAACAGGCCAGGCACTAACATGTCAAAACACCAGCGTGTGACGGGAATGGAAAGCGGCAGTGCCCAGACAGGGGAATTGCCTCCACCCAGGGAGCCGTGCACGCAGGGTGTGGGCACCCAGTCCTACCAGGATCAAGTTTGGCACACAAGCACACTTGCCGATAAGGAGAGCAGAAATGATCGACTCAGGCCAACTAATTCGGAAATGTGCCCCAATTACCACTGGGGCAGGCATGGTACCCAGCATATAAAAGCAACTCCCTCAACCTCAGTACCTACCTAATATTCGTTTTTATTAAGATTTCAAGTGAATAACGGGAGATGCCACCTCCCATTTCCTGCCTCTAGGCCTTTGCACAAGCTGCTCACTATGTACTTTGTGCTGCACCTGCAAGACATTCTTATCAGGCAAGGGCCAGCTCAACGTCTCTTCCTTCCCTACTTCTCCCTCCCCTCCTTGCCATGCTGGGCAACGCCTCCCTTCTCTGCACTCCGGTGAAACTCCGTCGGCACTCTGAAACAGTGGCTGCACTTTCTCCGGGCAGCCCATCTATCCAGACACGGTGTCCTCACTAGTTTGTGAGCTCGAGCCCTAGAAAACCAAAGACCTTGGTGTCCTCCTGCCACACTCAGCAAGCTTCCTCGTGTGTAACTTGTGTTCCATAACGCTGTTTTGACTCAATCAAAAGCTTTCCTCCAGGTTTGTAGAATCACACGTCTTTAGAGCAGAAATGGACCATTGAGGAAATCGATTCTTCTCCTTCATTTCAGGGGTGAAGAAACTAAGGTTCAAATGGGTGGACAGAGACACCTGAGGACTATCAGTCAATGGAAACATAAGACAGAGACTTTTTAGCCAGAAGGGTCTGAGAAAAAGTATCCCCAGTCACCTACAAGTAAAAAACACTCCCAGACCTTCTGCTTTCAGAAAAGAGCAGATCTTATGATCAAACCCAATTCTCGTGGCCACCCAGGTTTCTTGGCTGTTTGTGACATGAACACAATCACTGCCCTTTTGCATCTCATATGCAGGGCCACAATGGGAATCACCACCCCCAGTCCTTGCACAGCACTTTACAATACTCCAAGTGCTTTCAAATATATCATACGATCCTTATATAACAATTTTTAGTGGAGTTCTTACTTTCATTTTACTAAAGAGGAAACTTTGGTGAAATGACTTGCCCAAGGTCACACAGCTAGTAGTATGTAGGTGAGCTGCACCTTGAACCCAGGACTTTTGATTTCAAGCCCAATATTTGAGTTCTTCGTCCCAAAGCTGCTCCTCCCAGTTCTACTCCACGGAAACTAAGTTCCATGCTTTTAAACATGCTTTTAAACAGGTTTTACCTTTTACCTCCTTCATAGAACACTGAAATATGTCCATCAGATTTCTCTCATCCCGCTTTTAAAAGTCTCTAAAAGGCTGGATGTGTGAGGCTTTCCAGGCAGTCAGCTAGAAATAGAGGGCTATGATTTGGCCTGGGTGGCATCAACACCTTGCTCACTTAGACTGAATTCTAATCTGCCACAATATATTTTTTCCTGAAAAATTGGAAAAGTTCACTCTTGCCAGGGGGCCCTCCTGTCACCATCAACATGAAGTTACAACATAATTAATCTCCATTTGAGATAGAAGAGAAACATGGAACCATTTGGCCTGCTTCCCACATCTGACCCATTCCTTTCCCCCAAAGGAGAAAGGGACGAGGTTATAGACTAAAATGTTTGGCTCTGGTTGGCTCCCTTGGCTATTGCTACAAAGGGCATCATGATTTCAAAGCAAAAAGAAGTAAATTCAGCTTTCATCAGCTGGAGTGGCTCTCAGTACAAAATAACGCTGGTGGTGTCCTGAAACTCTTCTAACAGATCAACTACGTGGTCATCCTCTGGAGTTTTCCAACTGGGATCAAATAGGCATTTGACAATGCGCCAACCCCCACTGAGCAGGGGAAGAGGCAGGAACCAGGCCGGATCGGTGCCTTTTCTTCCGCTTTTGAGAGGAGCCCTGCTCCTAACTGTTCCATGCTGACTTGGGTGACTTTATTATGCTATATTTGATCATTGCATAAGGCTAAGGTAAGTCTATCTTACTTTCTCTCCTTAAAGAACTTTGAAAACAGCAAACAAAGTGTTTTCCAGAGGATATGAAGGCAAAATCAACCATGACCACAAATCATCATTCTCTGGAAAGTTTCTTAGGTTAATGCTTTTTTTCATATGAAAATTTCCAATTACAGTTTGTATCCTCCCGCCCTCCCCACACAGACAGGCTTTGATGTAATCAGAAACATCCAAACATGATTTTGTGTAATCCCCATTACACACACCCAGAGTCTTGCTTAAATATGACATGAGTCATCATTCATTATCAGCCATCTTCAATGATCTCAAAAGAAGCTTGGTCTGATAGTCCTTAAGGTGAGGAGTCTGGGTTTGCTGATTACAAGTGAGAACCCAGTAGAACTTCTCAGATGAGGAGCTGGGCATCAGCCCAATGAGCTTGTCAGCGACTTTGCCACTGTGTGGCCTTGGGGGTTCAAGAGCTCAGCTGCCAGGAACGTGTGCAAACCTCTGCCATCCTGGTGGTATGGAAGATTGAAGAGGGCAATGGGCCAGATGACTTCATGAATCTCTCCCACCCCTGCTGCGGCTGCTCCTCTCTGTGACATCATGATAATGGGAGTGGGCGGGCCCCTGACGCTTATTCCAATTTGAAGGAAAGACTCTTAGCTGCGTGTCCTCACTTCTCCTTCATCTCCTCCCCTCCTCCTCTCTAACACCCACAAGCCAGGGATAGGGCAGTAACACCCACCCAGATCCATTTCCCCAGAGAAAACAGAGCGGGGGCCAGTGGCACACAAGGGCACCTTGAGGTATGCAGCGTGTCTTTCCTGCATCAGGGAAGAGCAGTCCTCATGAGGACATGCCTTGGCAGAGAAGAGGAGGCACTCAGATCACAGATGCAGTATCTCCTTCAGCATCAAACAGAACCGGAAGGCACAGGCCCCAACTCCAGTCTCCGCTAATAACCGAGCCAACCCCTTGAGGCCATGACAAATCCTCCCAGTGCTCAGTGAGCTCACAAGCTAAAGTTGCCAATGGAATTATCCAGAGAACCCATCCTGAGGATGTCGAGGCCCAAGGTGGAGAGCTCGGGCTCTGTACACCATTAACCCAAGCATTTCCCCTGAGAGTATGGAAGAAACATGGAGCACACTCCTGGCAACCAGAGACCAGAGACCCTCCTGCTCTGTTTCCTGAGCAAACCCAGACCCTCCCACAGGACTATAATCTGCACAGGAGTTTAGAGAGGCTCAGGAGGGCACTGAATGCCCTCAGCAACCTAGTTCCACCCCTTCCCAACTTCTCCACTCATCTAGTGGTTCAATTCCAGCAGGAAGGTTCTGCCAACAGGTGTCATGAAGGTGGTGAGGAGAGAATCACTGTATTTGTTTCCTAGGGCTGTCATAACAAATTCCACAAACTGAGTGGCTTAAAATAACAGAAATGTATTCTTTTGCCTCTCTGGAGGCTAGAAGTCCAAAGTCAAGGTGTCAGCAGGCCGTTCTCCCTCTGAGGGCTCTAGGAAAGAGCCTTCCTTGCCTGTTCCTAGCTTCTGGTGGTTGCTGTCAGTCCTTGATATTCCGCGGCTTGTAGCCGCATCAGTCCAATCTCTGCTTCCGTCATCACATGGTCTTCATCCCTGCGTGTGTTCACATGGTCTTCTTTTAAGGGCAGCAGCAATTAGATTGAGGGCCTACCCTAATCCACTATGACTTCATCTTTAAATGACATCTGCAAAGACCCTACTTCCAAATAAGGTCACATTCTGAGGTTCGAGGTGGACGTGAATTTTGGAGCAATACTACTCAACCCATTACAGTTAACCCAGCTTGAGAAGCCTATACTAACTGCTGGCCTCCGTGCTTCATGCACCAAACCCAGCACTTGCAGCATCTCAGAAGACAGAGCAAGATCTTCAAGGCGTATCTGGGGAACAGCAACCCAGTGATCCTAACAGACCAGAAACTAAGAACATTCCTAGTGGGCAGACCACCATATTGCCTCTGGAATAACATCACCATTTCAAAAGATTTTTACACTCATCTTCTCATCTGATCTTCCCAACACCCCAACGAGGTAGGAAGAGCAGGTAATATTAACCTCAAAAACCAGAAGAAACTGAACTTCACAAAGATGAAATAACTTGCCCCAGGCCACCTTGCTGGTTAAAAACAGAATTGGGATTAGGATCAGGGTCTCCTCATGCTCAGTGCAATGTATACTCCAGCATCCCAGCCAGCTTACTGTCATACCTGTGCCTAAATAAGATCAGGGGAGAAGAAGACTCTACCAAACAGAAAAGTGTCACCAGGAACCTAGGGTTTCAGTGTCCAAGCTATACTTAAACACTCGATACTGAATTCATTTAGATAACAGACATTGGAGAGACAAGGATTAATAAAATATGGCCTCTATTCTCAAGGAATTTCCAGTCTGGAGAGGAAGACCAAAACACCTAAACCAGCACAAAAGCTAGATGTTATGCACATTATCACTGAAGACTGAAGCGGTAAAGAGGAGCAAAGAAGGGAGTGGTCAGCGCTACCAGGCGAAAGGGCAACTAGGAAAGGAGCAGACAGCATCTGGAGATAGTTTTGACAAAGAAATTGATGGTCCTGGATCAGAAAAAATATTTACTATAAATAACAGCATTCAGACAATTGAAAATATGAATATGAACTCTATGAATTAATGAATTGTTATCAATGCTAAATGTCCAGAATTTGACGGTTATAGCATGGATATGTAAAAAAATGTTCCAAGAGATCTTTTGCTGACCTCTTTAGGAGTAAAGGGTACTGCTTTCTACACTTTACCTTCAAATGGCTAAGCAAATAATAATGATAAGAGTGTGTGTGCATATAAAAATGCATACACATACAGGGGCTGGCCCAGTGGCGCAGCGGTTAAGTGTGCGCGCTCCACTTCTGCGGTCAGGGGTTCGTGGGTTCGGATCCCAGGTGCGCACAGATGCACCACCTGTCAAGCCATGCTGTGGCGGCATCCCATATATAATAGAGGAAGATAGGCACAGATAACCCAGAGCCAGTCTTCCTCAGCAAAAAGGGGAGGATTGGCATCGAATGTTAGCTCAGGGCTACTCTTCCTCACCAAAAAAAAAGGAAAAAAGCATACACATACATATATGTGAAGAGAAAAGAAGAAAGAGACAGAAGCAGATGTGGCAAAATGCCAACAATTTGTGAAGCCAGGTGAAGAATATACGAAGGTATACTGTTATTGCAGCCTTCCCGCGCATTTAAAATTTTTTTCAAAACAAACAGCTGAAAAAGATCAGGACTGAGTAAGGACAGGAAGGAGTCATTTAAGAAATAAATAGACCAAAAAATTATCGGATTAAGATGTGACTAAATATCCTTGCCACTCAGCAAGCAAGAAGAGGTTGGTAGAGCACACAGGTGTCAGTTACTGGGAGAAATGAAACTATTTCTCTAAAAAAAAATTCACTTGGAGTTCAGCATGCAGGCTGAAGGGAGAGGAGAGGAGGAGGCGCAGTGAGGGCAGGAGGGACCATCTGAGCAAACGCCCAGAAGCCCAGCCAGCCTGGGTGTGTGCTGGGGGGATGGCTGGTGCACGGAGAATTGGAGCGAGTAGATGGAGCATTGGAGCAAATCGATGAGGCATTGGAGCAAGAGCTGAAGCTGGAAAGGTTAGCAAGGACCAGATCACAGCCGAACTTGCCAGCCACACTAAGGAGCTTAAAATTCATTTGAGAGCCAATTGGGAGTCACTGAAGGGTGTCAAGTAAGACAGGGACTGCGATTTCCCTCATAGGGAGAGTGGCAGCAGTGTGGAGAGTGGGTTAGAGCAGAGTGGAGATCGTATGTGAGATGTGTTGCAAGTCATTTATCACAGATACTACGTAAAGACCAAAGAGGATTGACTTATTTTAATAAATTACAGTGGATTCAAGGTTATGCTTATAATAGCGCCACACGCACTGGCTTGCGTTCTAATTGCTTATTGTACATCAGGTGTTTATACCTAACAACAGGAAGTGTGCCCAACACGCGGACATCCCTCCTGTGCATCACAGCCAAGAAAATGTTAAGAACCACTGGACTAGATGGGTGAAAGAACAGAGAGCAGGATCCTGCAAAAATCAGTCCTGCAAAAATCCAGGCAAGAAATGATAAGGATTTAAGACTAATGGTTTTCAAATGTTTTGCCATTGAATGCTCTTCAGACACTATGTGAAACAGAAAAACATGCAATTGCTCTGTTTAAATCAGGGATGAGAAGCCCTGATCCTGCTCAATAATCCTTCCATTCAGACTTTGGAAGCCCCTGAAAAGACTCAAGTAAAACCGTTTGAAAGCCACTGGCCTAGACTAAGGGGGAGAGGGTAGCAATAAGAATCCTGAGAGGAGGTGAGATATGCGGAAAGTTAGGAATCAACTTCTCAATTAATTAGGCAGGTGGGCAGAAGGAGTGTAAGGGATGGAAAATTATTAGACGATTTGCTAGAATTCTAGCTTTCTGGTTTGAGGGACTGGGGGGAAGATGATTGAGATAGGAGAAGCAGGTTTTGGAGAAAGATGGAGACTTCCAGATGCTGAATTGCAAGTGCCTGTGGACACATACCCAGTAGGCAGGAGGATGTACGGCAGATGGAGCTCAGGGGAGAGGTCCCACCTGGAGAAATACGTTGAGAATTCATCAGTAACTGGTGGTAACTGAGGTCCAGGGAAAAGAAAAAACCACCCAGGAAAAAGAGAAAAAACAACATATGGTATGATAGGAAAAGAGAAGGGAAGAGAACCTAGGATAGGATTCTGATTAATACCAACATTTAATAGTTGGTCAGAGAGGCAGGAAGATGAACAGGTTCATGATGTCTTAGGAATGAAGGAAAAGAAAGAGAGAAAAGATATAATCACCACACATTCTCTATGTTCCCAAGACACTGAGATTGTACACACAGTCTAAGAACCATCACAAGGAATTATGTGTAAAGAGCTGGAAGCCTAATTATTTCTTCACTTCGACTGAATTTGGGGATAGGGATTTTCTCATTCATAAATATATCCTGTGCTTAACAGAGGCCCTGGAATGTAAGTGCTTTATAAATATTTGTTGAACGAGCGAATTAATTAACGAATCTTTAAGAACTATTTGGGAAAAGCATTACAATAGCTTTAAGAGCTGAGCAGAACTGTTGAGAGGATCAGGGTAAGTTTGATGACCATCTGGAATGTTCCCCAGAAGAAGAAACATACCAAACTGTGTGTTGGCTCCCAGAAGACACAACAGCCTTGCATTAGCCCACACAGGGCAAGATTCAAGGAAGAGCAGTGGAAATAAAAGGAAGTCAGACCGAGTGGGACCCATGGCCCAGGAGCACAGGTAGACAAAACTGTGGAATGGAGCCAAGAGACAAGAAGGAATGGAAATTATTGAATGTGCCTAAGAAAACCTAAAGTAATAAAAATAGAAACTCTGGATTTGGGCTCTCACTACATTATTGAAGCTATATTTGAGAAGTGAGACAGACAGCCCTGGAGGGAATAATGCCAAATCAGCAGCATAACTGCCTTGCCCCTAGAAAGCAGGCTCTCTCTCACTCCTTCTCCTGACCCTATAAGCAAAATCTAAGCTCCGGTAATGTTTCCTTTTTCTGAACAACCAAATGGAGCAGGAGAGTCTAGGACCATGGAGGGCAAATCTCCCTGAAAGAGAAGTGGGTCCAGAGCCTACCTACCTTAGCAGACCCTCTGATGCTCGACAGGAAGGGCACCCCCTACTGAGCAGGAACTCATTTGCTCCTTAAAAAGGAGGTTGATTTACCTTTTATATTACGGTAAATAAAGAATAACAGAAATTCACACTCTGCAATCAGCTGAAGAGAACTCTATGGATAATTCTAAAGGTAAAGATAGCATGCAGTATGCTCCTGCTTGGGAAGAAAAGGGACTTTAATTTCTGCAAATAAATAATATGTTGACCAAGAACAAAACTAAGCAGTTTTTGTCCCTGCCCTACAACCCAATAAAGAGGCTAGAATGGAGGACAAGTAGAGCTACAAAAAAATTATTTTCTTCTGTGGTATGGACTACATCGAACATTGCAGATCATTCCATTGGCCGCACGTCTTCAGAGACTTCTGGGCATAGTGTGTTGGAAGTTGCCCTTTCCAATGCAACTTCCAAATGGTCTCAGCATGAATTGGAGCATTCTGATCACACATTTCTTGGCTTCTTTTCAGTGTTTTATCACTTCGCTTGGTTTTAGAAAGTGTTTTCCCACCCATTGGATGGGTAAGACCAAACTCTGATATGGATGAGAACTCACAAAGGAAAGTGACCCCAAAGTTCCTAAGGAATGGAAGGGTGCAGAACTGCATCAAAAGGGAAATAAAAAAGGAAACTGAGACCGAGAGAGCTGGTCTGGAAGGACACTAACGTTTTAAATGTGGCTGTCCCTAGGATAAAGAATGGTTTAATTTTCCCCTTTGGGTTTAGGTTTATCTGCATTTTCTACTTTTTCCTCAAGGAGCTGTTGTTATTATTATTTTTTGTGTGTGTGAGGAAGATCAGCCCTGAACTAACATCCATGCCAATCCTCCTCTTTTTGCTGAGGAAGACTGGCCCTGAGCTAACATCTGTGCCCATCTTCCTCCACTTTATGTGGGACGCCACCGCAGCATAGCCTGACAAGCGGTGTGTCAGTGCGCGCCCGGGATCCGAACCCAGGCCGCCAGCAGCGGAGCATGCGCACTTAACCGCTACGCCACGGGGCCGACCCCTGTTATTATTTTTAAATAGTGAAAAATAAAAGTTATTTTGTGACAAAAAATTAAATTGACAAGATCAAATACCCTAAGGTAAGATTTCTTATATGCTTCTTAAAACAAGTTTTTAATGTGTTAAAATACATATAACATAAATTTTACCATTTTAATCATTGTTAAGTGTACAATTCAGTGGCATTAAGTACATTCACAATGTTGTGCAACCATCACCACTGTCTGTTTCCAGAAATTTTTCATCATCCCAAACAGAAACTCTGTACTCATTAGACAATAACTGCCCATCCCCCCCTCCTCTCAGCCCCTGGTAACCTCTATTCTATTTTCTGTCTCTATGAATTTGCCTATTCTAAGTACCTCATATTGGTGGACTCATACAACACTTGTCCTTTTGTATCTGACTTATTTCACTTAGCATAATGTTTTCAAGATTCACCCATGTTGTAGCGTGTATTGGAATGTCATTCCTTTTTAAAGCTGAATAATATTCCATTATATGTTTATACCACAAGTACCATCTGTTGACAGACATAGGGTTGTTTCCAGCTTTTGGCTATTGTGAATAATGCCACTATAAACATTGGTGTGCAAGCATCTGTTCGAGTCCTGGCTTTCAATTCTTTTGGTTATACACCTAGAAGTGGAATTGCTAGACCATATGATAATTCTGTATTTAACTTTTTGAGGAAGCTCTATACTGTTTTCCACAGCAGCTGCACCATTTTATATTCTACCAGCAATGCACTAGTTTCCAATTTCTCTACAACCTTGTCAACACATTATTTTCCTTTTTTGTAAATTATTGCCATCCTAGTTTGTGTGAAGTGGGATCTCATTGTGGTTTTGATTTGCATTTCCCTAATGATCGATGATATTGAACATCTTTTCATGTGTTTCTTGGCCATTTGTATATCTTGTTTGGAGAAATGTCTACTCAAGTCCTTTGCCCATTTTTTAATTGGATTTTTTGCTGTTGAGTTGTAGGAGTTCTTTACATATTCTGGATATTAATCCCTTATCAGATATGTGATTTGCAAATATTTTCTCCCATTCTGTGAGTTGTCTTTTAACTCTCTTGGCAGTGTCCTTTAATAAACAAAGTTTTTAATTTTGATAAGGTCCAGTTTATCTAATTTTTCTTTTGTTGCTATGTTTTTAGTGCTATATCCAAGAATTTATCGCCAAATCCAATGTTATGAAGGTTTTCCCCTATGTTTTCTTCAAAAATTTCTATAGTTTTTAGGTCTTACATTTAGGTCTTTAACCCATTTTGAGTTAATTTTGTATATGGCGTAAGGTAAGGGCATAACTTCATCTTTTGCAGGTGAATATCCAGTTTTCCGGGCACCATTTATTGAAAAGACTGTCCTTTCCCCATTGAATGGTCTTAGTAACCTTGCTGAAAGTCTTACACACTTTTTATATTGTGAAAGACAACAGATTTCAATTAACTCTGTGGATAAATGTGAAAATAAAATAGCAACACCTTACACTTGTATAAAGGGGGGTAATAATCTTAGATTTGTACAGTGCTTTATGGCGTGAGGTAGCTTTGTGTAGACTAGACAATTCATGGGTTTGGGAGTTAGAATGTCTGGGTTTGAATCCTAGCTCTATAACTTACTAGCTGTATAACCTCAGGCAAGTCACTTAATCTTTCTAGGCCTCAGCTTCCTCATCTGTAAAATGGGGATATTTCTGTCCATTTCACAAGATTGTTATGAGGATTAAATGAGATAATTCATGTAAAGCATTTAGTACATTTCCCAACACATAGTAACTGGGTGATACATGATAGCTATTGCATCATTATTGTCATCACTAATATCATATCATGGAATGGTTTATATCCTTTATGTCTTGTGATTCCCACCTTAGCCCCATGAGGTAAACAGAACAGTAATAACAGTCTCATTACAGACATAAGTAAACTTAGGTTCAGAATGTATTTTCCTGGATTGACACCACATGGCAAGGAAGTGGGAACACAAAGTAAGTGTTTTTTCCACACTCCATAAACGGGACAATATCAGAAACAAAGCAACTTTTACACAGAGGTCTGGTCCCTGGGCCAATGTCCCTCTTACTGAGAAACCTGTCTGTCCTCACTCATCCTAAAATAGTGATGGTTTACTGTTCTCTACCTTGAACAAAAAGGGAAAAGTTGGCACAGAAAACGTAAGAGTTCTAGGGAGGGCAGACCCAGAAATCAGGGCAAGAACTAGGAAGAGATTCAGAACTACTACAGTCTCATCAGAACATTTCTGCAGTAATTATAAAAGCCTTAAATGTGAAATAGCAAATTCATGCACACCACCTCCTGGCCAGATAGACCGAGTAAAGCACTGTAGACATGAACTGCTACAAGAGCAGGGAGCTGGTTAGCACTCCAGGCTTTGGAAAAAGAAAAGGCTGAGCTGAAACTGATGTAAAAATGGCTGTTTAATAATTTAGAAGATGGTTACACATTCTCTGAAAAGAAAGTTATAGGTATCTACCATGGACACAATGCGTTAGGAGGTGTGCAGATATAAAGATAGGATTCTTTGAGAAGTTTCAAAACACAGGGAAAAATAGGAAACAAGAAAGAATTACAATTTAAGACAGCATGATTAAGTGCCTTATGAGTTTCTCGTGAAAATTCTATAATGCTGCTCCTATCAACAAAGGCAAGATCCTTGAGTTCATTTAAAACAACGTCCCATTGGTTACTCTTGATCAAAAACCTGCTTGGCGGATTTAGTCTCTCTGGACTGAGCCCTTGATACACAAAACCTCTTCCAGATCTTCAAGCACTAAAGGGAAACACAGCCTTCCTGATGTAATAATGGGATGGATAGAGAGGCTATAAATTTATTTGGATTTATGATCTGGCTCTCTCCCTTACCTCCATCTGTGCCAAACCATCCAGGGACACTCCTGATTAATCATCTGTGGAAAAAGTACATTACTGTAAGGTGCATGTTCTCACTCAAGTGCTTTCAACAAGACTCTGGGCAGTCAGTGCAGAGGCTTTCAGGAAAGGAGTGCTCAGAGGGCATCCAATATTTGGCCTTTCCTGTACCACACTGCTGTCTCAAACCGGAACGGAAAGAAATGCCTTCAGGATCAAGGAGAGTAGAAAAGTTATGCAGGCTTGGCTGTATAAGCCTCACTGTGAGACTGAAGCCACCTAACAGGTGACTCTGGGGATGGGATGTCATCTTGTCTGTCCCAAGAGACTTTTAACCAGTCACCAGAGGCAGGTGTGATGCAGTGGGAAGAGGCAGGCTTGGGCAAAAGACCAGTTCAAATCCTGGTTCTGTCACTTAAATAGTGTGTGAGCCTGAGCAAGGTCTCTGAGTTTCAGATGCTTTCTCTGAAAAAGGAGAGAACCCCTATTATATAGAGTGGTTGTGGCAGTGAGCTTCCAAAATGGCTCCCAATGATCCCGCCTGCTGGTATTCACGCCCTCATGTAATCTCCTCCACTTGAGTGTAAGCTGTGCCAACTGACTGGCCTCTAAGGAACAGATCATGGCAAAAGTGATGGGATGTCGCTTCCAAGATTAGGTTGCAAGAGACTGTGGCCTCGTCTTGCTTGCACTCCCTCTCTGCATTGTTTCCCTCACTGTGAGCCACCCTATGGAGAGGTCCACGAGGCAAGGAAGTGAGGGCAGCCTTCAGCCACCAACCCTATGAATGAGCTCAGAAGCAGATCCTTCCCCAAGTCAAGCCTTAATATGACTGCAGCCCGGCCAACACATCGATTGCCTCTTGTGAGGGACGTGAGTCAGGGGGCCCAGCTAAGCTAGCTGCACAAAGATTCCCCACTCACAGAAACTATGAGATTGTAAGTGCTTATTGTTTTAAACCACTAAGTTTTGGGGTAACTTCTTATGCAGCAATAGATAACTAATACAGTGGTATTTGGGATTTAATAAGGTACCATGTACAACAGCTGGTCCATAAGTGGTCGCTATTATCCTTAGTATGAGATGGATTAATTGCCTTCCAATCCACTTGTTGGAAAGATGGTGACACGAAGCTTGGGGGATGGAGGGAGGGAAGGAGATGGCATTTTCCAGGAAATCATGAACTAAGCAGAAACTAAAAAGAGAAATAGAGCCAAATGCCAACTATTTTGTGACATATGATCATCTCCCTTCTCCATAGTCCCAAAATATTTCATTTGTGCCATGATTATAGCACGAGCACGGCTGGCCGTATGCTATGCATTTGTCCCCTTCTCCCTTCTCCTGTCCTGAAAGATAGGGGCCATGCCTTCGTTTTCTTAATGCATTGCTGTGCCTAACACCATACATTGCAAATAATGATAACAAGAATAGCCCATAATTGTTCTTCCTTCCATTTTAAAAATCATTCTGGTAAGGTTTTTCTTCCCACTCTTTTCCTGTTGAAATCCTCCTCCTCTTTCAAAGTCCGGCTCACAGATGTTCTTCTCTACACGGTCTCCCTGACTTCTAGCTCTTTTTTCAATAATATTCACTCCTTCTATGATTCTTGTAACAAACTATTGGTTCCTCCAATTAGTACTGTCTTACCTGGCTCTTTATTAGAATTGGTGTGTTGTAGCTGTCTCTCCCTCTAGATGGCAGCCTCCAGACCAGCAGGGGCAATCTGCCCCTTCTTCACCCTTGTGAGCTACAGTGCCCACCCCAAGTTTGTAGTGGGTTCTCAGAACCAGTGACTGAAGGAGTAAATTATTTCAAACAACTCTCTGAGATTTGAATAAAAGAATCTCTGAGAACAAGACAAGGGGGAAAAACTCAGAGGACAGGTCACAAGTTGTAGCAGATTTTTTCAAAGCCACAGGGAGCCACAAGTCACCTCCAACCCAACCAAGTCTGCAGAGCTTGTGGGATTTCGCAGGTTTCTTTTCCAAGCTTGCTGTGGATCCCTGCTGGTGCCATCCCCAGGACAAAGAGCATTGCACCCACAATGAAAGGAAGACTAGGTAAGAGGTCACAGACAGACATTGTTAGAAACATAATCGAGGAGGGTACAATAAACAAGAACTCCTGGAATTCATTACCCAAGTCAAAGGCCAACCCACGTTTCCCTGCCCCCCTCCCTGAGCCAATACACCATTCATCAGGACCCAGGTCCTACAGGAATTGGACCTCCACACAGAACGCAGTTCAGTGCTAAAAAGGACAAAAGCCTCTGGTGATTTCACAGTTCTCCTAGCTTCCTTCTTGTGCAACAGGGCAAGGGCAGTTGAAGATGCCATAAACAGGTGGGGAAGGGGCTGTGTCAGCGATGCTGCTCTGACAGCATTAGGCCATTAACGAAGATGAAGAGGGGCAATAACTCACCAACTCATGCTGGTTAAGAGAATGCCTGTCACCTTGCCAACCCCTCCTCCCTGAGGACAATCTCAACTTGAGGATGGCCAAGTCCCGGGTGGATGGAAGACTAGACCTCTCCACCCCCAGAGCCCCAAGTTCCTGAACACAGGGCCTATGCCTCCCTGAGGCACCCAGTGAGCCGCAGGCAGTTCTGGGCCTGGGCCTCGCTGCTTCAGGTGCCCTCACCTCAAAGGCATCCACCTGTGCTTATAACTGATCAGAATAACTCATGCAGGCTGGGGATTGGTCAGCGCCCACCTGCTTGGTGGTGATTGGTTAGCACCTACCTGCTTGGTAGTGATTGGTCAGCACCCACTTGCCTGCTTGGTAGTGATTGGTCAGCACCCACTTGCCTGCCTGGTGGTTATTGGTCAGCACCCACCTGCTTGGTGGTGATTGGTCAGCACCCATTTTCCTGCCTAGTGGTGATTGGTCAGCACTCACCTGCTTGGTAATGATTGGTCAGCACCTGCTTGCCTAGTGGTAGTTGGTCCTGCTTGGTCCTATTGGTCAGGTGCTGTCCCTAAGCAGGCCTGTGAACTGAGTAAGCACATTTGTCAAGGAGGCCTGGGTCTGGAATAAGCATTGGGTAAGAGAGGAAAGGAACATCCATCCCACACTTCACAGTTTATGGGGTATTTTAGCATGGTTTCTTTCTTTTGATCTTCACCACAACCTTGTGCCCACTTTTACAGAGGTATTCATTCATTTATTTCACAGACACTTTGGGAGCACCTACTCTAGGTCCAACTCTCGGGAAGTTCTAGGGGTAGAGAGATAAATAAAATGTGGCTCTTGCTCTCAAAGAACATAAACTCCAAGAGAGGAGTGATCATGCTCATCCTAATAACAGCTAACATTACTGAGCTCTCCCACATACCAGGCACTGTCTGAGAACTTCATGAGTAATAACTCATTTAATCCTCACAGCAATTCTGTGAGGTAGGCACGGTGATTATCCTTATTTTACAGATAAGAAAACTGAGGCCCAGAAAGGTTAATTAAATTCCCCAAGTTCTCACAGCTAGCAAATGGCAGAGGTGGGATTTGAACCCAAGCAGTCTGGCTGCAAGTCTACGCCCATAGGCACTATAGATAATCAAGCTCAATGTGACGTGTTAAGTACCAACTTAGAAATGTCCACATTGGTCTTGTAGTGAAGGAGAATGGGTAAGGCAAAAGAATGGAGAATCCAGGGCAGGAGGTAATTTAAACAGGGCTTTCCCAGAGCCCCAAAGGCCCAAACCATTTCTATTTTTAAAGCTTTGGTATATGAAAATAAATATATAAAGTCAAGTTGCAGAATTTTGGTACATTTTAAATGTTTTTACTTAATGAATTATTGTAATGCATATGTGATAGAATGCAATGTAATTGTGCTAGTCACAAGATAATTCCAAGATTATGAAAACATATTGATTCATTGTGCATTTCAGGTAGGATGGTCCGGTAACAGGATACAGACTAAGTCTGCATAACAAACATCTTCTTTCAGTCCTGTCAATGTATCTCTGTGATTGGATGAAAGTTTTCACTTGAAGATAATGTCAAAAATTTAAATTTGTCGTCCTCTGTGATTAAGGGTCTGGGAGCCAAATAGCCTTCTGGGTCTCCTGTGACTAGCCTTGAAGTTCAGTAATGTCTTAAAGCTGAAGTGACAGTGCAGTGTGATGGCTAAAAAGGACATTCTATAGCAATATTGCATGGGTTTGAGTCTCAGTTCTGTTGCTTACTACATGTGTGATCATGGGAAAATTACTTAAATGATCTTTGCCTCAGTTTCCCCATCCATAAAATAAGGGTAATAATAGTACCCACCTCCTAGGTTTGCTGTGAAGAGTAAATAAGTTAACACATGTAAAGTGCTTAAAAATGAGCCTGGCAGGGGCTGGCCCAGTGGTGTAGTGGTTAAGTTCATGCGCTCTGCTTCGGCAGCCCGGGGTTCGCCGGTTCGGATCCTGGGCACGGACTTACGCACTGCTCATCAAGCCATGTTGAGGCGGCGTCCCACATAGAGCAACTGGAATGATGTACAACTATGACATACAACTATCTACTGGGGCTTTGGGGAGAAAAAAGGAAAAAAAAAGGAGGAGGATTGGCAACAGATGTTAGCTCAGTGCCAGTCTTCCTCAAAATAAATAAATAAATAAAAACATTAAAAAAAATAAAAAATGAGCCTGGCATATAGAAGTCCTCAATAAGTGTTAACCATCATTATCTTGAAGAGCAAGGACTTCAGATGTACAAAGAATAAAAGTCATCCTATTAGAAAGAATCAGCATATACAGAGGCACAATGGTGTGCAAGTACAAGAAATGTTAGGGAAACTGAAAGTAACCACTCGTGGCTAGATTACAGATTTCCTGTGAGGTAGGGAAAGCCCAGGCTCAGATGGGTAAAAGCCTTGTACACCAGGATGAGGGATGAAAGTGAATTCTTTAGGAAATGGGGACATTGGTTAATGTTAAGCTTGATCAGAAGGTATTGAGGCTCAGAATTATAAGTGACTTAGGCAGGAAATGGAAGAGTTGGGACTCAAAGGCTGGTCTTCTGCTGCTTTAAATCCTATGTTCTCTTCTTTCCGTGAGAATCAACTTGTTTATCCACCTCACCTCTCCATCCCTCCACACACAACCATTTCACCCATCTTCTAGTGAGGCCATTCTGGTTTTCCTCAGGAAACCACTTCTCCACCATTCTCAGTCTACAGGCTCAGATATTGTTACCACCTGCACATCAGGGGTACACATATGACTCAGGCCCTGCCAGTCACAACATTGTACCCTCCAGAAATCATTCGGGAATCATCATCATCATCACCACCTACATTTTCTGAGCACTTAGCATGTGCCAGGCACTATTCTAAAAGATTTCCATGTATTATCTCATTTAATCTTCACAACAACCCCGGGTAGTAAGCACTATTATCTTTTCTATTAGGAAACTAAAGGCATTCTAACTGCAAAGTCCATTTGTTTACCCTTTACACTGCCTCCTGACTGTTGGTGGGAGGGAGATTGGCACTTCCCCAAAAGGCAGCTCACGAGCAGCACTGGAACAAGATACTCAGAGTTACTTAGTCCCATTATTTAAAATAAATACAGAAACCAAACCCTCATCGTCCTTCTAAACTAAGCCAAGCCTCAAATATGTGCTTCCCAAAGAAGTTGATGAACACACACGTTCATTCCTCAAACATCTTTGTCCCTCCCAGGCCAGGTCCCATGTATGGCCCGAAGAAGTACAAAGAGGAAGAAAGCAAGAGGTCAGCCCAGGAGCAACGGCACGGGCTAGTGGGAAGTCAGACTCTGCAATGGCTTGCTTTTGAGCAGCTGGTCCTACGCTACCCATGGGACTGTCAGATGCAGAATCTGGGCTCTGGCCTGGCTGCTCCCCACGTCAGGGTGAGGCAGCAGGAAAAGAGTGGGTAGCAGCCACGTGGGCAGAGTCATGTTGCCACATGATCTGCCACGTAACTCAGGCCCTACTGGCCAGCTGTTCTGACACTGCCTAATCTGTACTGAAAGCATGATGCATTTGGCTTACAACTGTACTCATTCCTTAAAATTACATACAATGCTATATTATACCTAGGAAATTGTCTCACTTAGTGAATTTCTAAAGCCACACTCTTTATCAATTGCAGGAAATTTACGGGGGGGGGGGTGGGAACGAAGGGAGAAAATAAAAATCACCCATCACCCCACCACCCAGAGGCAACCACTGTTCACTTCCTTCCAATCCTTTCTATATACATTTTTAACACAGTTGAGATCATACTGTATAATCAATTTTGTATCTTGCTTTTCAGAAATGTGAATTTAAAAGTCAAGCACCCAAGAACCCCAGCAATCTCATCAACACTTCAGATGCCTCAGAAATGCGTTGGAATTTTAAAAAATTGATTCTACAAATCTCCACCCCCCACGTCTCTCCTGACCACGTGGGATTTGCAGCGGAACACCCACGATATAGACACGTCCCCTGAAGTATAATAGATTTGAATTGCACACAAGTTGATGAATGAATGTCTAAATAATTAGAAGGTTAATTAATCTAAAATATAGAAGGATGAGAGAAATTTGAAGCTACAGATTCAACAGAGAAGTCTGCAAGCCTGTCTTGCTAATGAAAATGGAGAGAGGTGTGAGACTGAGGCGACTGAAGATGGTAACAGAGCCAGTTACTCCAATGGGCATCAGATTTCCTAGGTCTTGTCCACTTGACTGTGTGGTGCTGGTGGTCAAGAGGCCTCTTGGCAGCGGAGAGACTGAGTACACAGATGCTAGGGCCAGACGATGTAGATTCAAATGTAGGCTTTGATGCTTGTGACCTTGGGCAAATTATTTAATCTCTCTGAACCTCAGTCTTCTTATCTGTAAACAGGGATGACACTAAGGGTGCCAACCTCATAGTGTTGTTGTAATGATTAATTAAACCCATATATGTAAAACATTCCAAACACATAGTTAAATCTGAGTAAATGTTAGCTCTTACCAGCTGGAAAGAGTATGTCCTAGAGCAGTGGCTTTCTCAAATTTTTTGACTATATGTCAGAGTAAGAAATATATTTTGTGGGGTTGGCCCTGTGGCATAGTGGTTAATTTCACACGCTCTGCTTTTGTGGCCCTGGGTTCACAGGTTCAGATCTCAGGCACAGACTTACACACCACTGGTCAGGCCATGCTGAGGCGGTGTCCCATGTACAAAAAAAATAGAGGAAGACTGGCACAGATGTTAGCTCAGGGACAAGACTCCTCAAGCAAAAAGAGGAAGATTGGCAACAGATGTTAGCTCAGGGCCGATCTTCCTCACCAAAAAAGAAAGGAAGAAAGAAAGAAATATATTTTGCATCATCACCCAGAACATACAAATACATATGGTATAGTTATACATACATAAGTACATATATATTTACATATCTATGTGTATATATTTCATTAAACACTAGTTATCCTTACTCAGGCAATGCAGTCATATTTTCCATTCTATTTTATTTCATTTTTGAAAAGGCTGGTTGCAACCCACTAAAGTGATTTCATGACACTATTGGGTCTCAGTTGGCAATTTGGAAAACACCAGCCCAACGGAAAGCACATAGATTTTGGTGTAAAAAAAAAATCCTGGGATCAGATCTCACTTCTGCCATTTACTACCTGTGTAACTAGAGGAGAGTTTTGTTTGTTTATTTGCTTTTTTAAAAAATCTGATCTTCAGTTTCCTCATCTATAAAATGAAGACGGTGGCCATCTTGCCTGTACATATACATGACATGGCACGGGACTCGGCGCTCGGTAGCTACTCCATAAGCTGTGGCTTTTGTAATTGATCTGTTTGCGACGCAGACAGGACTCCGAGAGAAGCTTGCCCCCATTACCAATGCCTTTAGGACCTCCAAATGCAATTACCATGGGCTTTGTCTCAGGGCTTGAGGTGGAAGCAGCCTCCGGGGTCTGTGATACCCTTGCTTAACAGCATGCTTCCAAGTCCCTCTATTTGGATTTGATCTTTTAAAGTACTTCCTTTATTTTAATTCAGACCCCAGGGACCTGGAAAGTACACCACTGCTTTTTCCCAATAAAAATCAGACTGGCAATAAGCATATTGCCTTTGAAATGGTGAAGCTGGGCGCTCCTTCAAAGGACACCGCATTAGGACTTGGCTCGCTCCCAGCCTGTGTTAGAGTCGATTTCCCTGGAGGAACCTCGGCCACAGCCTTGCAGGCTGGTCGGCTGAAAGAAACCTTGGCTTTAACTAACTCTTTTACGACTGGGCCAATGAGACACTAAGAAGAGAGAGAAACTGTCCAAGTGACTTGAGTGGCAAATTGGGACCCGACAACTCATACCCTATCCTGGAAACCCTGAACGAGAGGGGATTTTCCAGCCCCTGAGCCTGCCCATAGAGGGCTCTCCTTCACTCAACAGGCCTCAGTTATCAGAGGCATTTTAATTCCTGGTGAGGACATTTTCTAGGTTGCTATAGTTACAAAAACAATTTCAGTAGTAAAAAATTGTTTTAAATGTATAGCATTTACTAGATGCCAGGTATCATTTGAGTTGCTTTAAACATCTTCACTCATTTAATTTTCACAGCACTATGAGATAGAGCCTATTATCATTATCCCCATTTTAAGAATTAAAAAACCGAGGCACAAAGGGATTAAGTGATTTGCCCAAATTCTTGTGGCTAAAGTGTCAGATCTGAGATTTGAATCCAGGCTGACTGGCTAGAGTCTATGTCCTTAACTACCACTGCCCCTGGGTAATGACACGAATAGCTAACCCCCACTCCGGGCTCACCCTAAGCCGGGCACTGTTCTAAGCCCTTTATATGTATGGACTCATTTAATCTTCACAATAACCGTATGATGTAGACGTTTGTTATTATACCCATTTCCTACACAATAGTCTACCTGTGCTCAGAGCTATTTTTTCTGGAAGCTTCGAGGATCGAGACCCATGAAGGACCCTCTGCTCTGAAACAGCATGAGGGTCAAAACGCCTGAGATAGAAGGGTTTCGTTTTGTTAGTGCTGCCCTCCTGAATAACAGAGAGGTTGCAGCTGTTGACCCAGTCATCAAACACACATTTTCTAAAGACCTCCTCCATGCCAGGCACCTGGCTGAGCTCTGAGGACTCAACGCTGCATTCAATCCCTGCCTTCAACTAGGTTACAGCTAGGAACCAAAAGGTTCATAGCTACCATTTTTAAGCCCTTGCTGTGGGTCGGGCACAGTGTTCAAGGCTTCCCATACCCAAGACCATTGTCTTCTTCCAACAACCCTTACCGAGGTTCGAATTATTGCCCCTGAGGTCAAAGTTGGGTGAGACCAGGATTCGAACGTAGGTTTGCCTAACTCCTAAGCCCATATCCTCAACCACTAAATCATACTCGATCCCCACCTCTGGCTGCAGAACCAAGCTAAGTGGACATCTGTGGTTACCAAGCCGACATTCAGCCCATCCACGGAGCAATAGCCTGTGAGTTGACTCTACCCTTATCTCCAGGGGTGATTGGTCTAAACCAACTGGGATTACCTCATCCTCTTCCACGGTGGTTGGTTCACATACCGGATTTAAGCCAATCAGCACATGACATGCACACGTGTGCATGGATTGGTTCAGGTGATCTAATCTAAAGAATCTCTGGACTCTCCTGATCATTGGGGTCATTCTTTCTTCCTTTGTAATTGTAAGCGGGAGAGCGTGAGGCCCTGGTTTTCTTGGCAGCCATCTTGCAGTGAGGAAGAAAGCCAGCCTGCGAGCGGAGCCAACACACGGAATAGAACAGAGGTGAGAAAAGAGCTGAGAAACAGAGGTGGGGCCCTGAGAAACAATGCCTGGAGTTTACACAACCTGCCTCTCAGTTTCTCATTTATGTGAGTCAAGGGATCCTCTTTAATGTTGAAGTTAGTTTACTTCCTTGCAAATGAGAACATCTTAACTAATTTGTAAGGTGTCTGAGAGTGACTGAGATTTTTGCAGCTTACAGTTATCATCCTAAACTTCTTAGGTATTCACCAAGTAAATATGACAAAACTACCCCAAAATTCATAAATGAAAAAAATGTATAGATTTGGCTAATAAAATTCTTTAAATGAATTAAAATCCTCCAAAACACAATATAAATACAGTTAAAGATTGCGCAACAAACCAGAAAACATATTTGCAGCCCGTTTGATAATTAAGAAGCATATATCCATAAACTTGTATAAATTAATAAGAGAAATAAGTAGCACCTCTATAGAAAAGAAATGAGCTAAGGATATGAACAGGCATTTCTTAAACCAAAAGAAAGAGAAATGGTAATTAACAAATTTATACCAACAGTGTGATAACCTGATTTTACCTATCAGATGGGTAAGGAACAGACGCATGATAGTGCACAAGGTTAGAGAGAGTGTGTAAAAATTCACACACCCATGCCCTGCTGGATTAAGTGTAAATTGGTACCCCCTCCCTGGGGGATAATTTAGCAGTAAGTATCACAATTTTTCAAATATGTATATCACTTAATTCACCCACTTCTCTTCTTAAAATTTAGTCTAAGGAAATAATTCAAATTGCAGACTAAGTTATATGTTCAAGGATATTCGTTGCACTTTTTTTATAATAATAAAAATTAAAAACAATCAAAATATGCAACAGTAGGTGATTGGGTAAATAAATTGTGGCAGTTCCGTATAATGGAGTTCCCTGCAGCAAATAAAGACAATATAGATGTATAAAAAATGAGCAATATACTGCTTAATTATAAAAGCAGTTTACAAGAGAAAAAAATATACACATTACATATATGATATACATATATGTAGAAATGGTGAAAGATTTTTTTGTTTGTTTTGTTTTTTCTGAGGAAGATTAGCCCTGTGCTAACATCTGTTGCCAATCCTCCTCTTTTTGCTGAGGAAGATTGGCTCTGGGCTAATGTGCCCATCTTCCTCTGCTTTATATGGGACGCCGCCACGGCATGGCTTGACAAGCGGTGCGTCAGTCTGCGCACGGGATCCGAACCTGTGAAACCCGGGCCGCCAGAGTGGAGTGCACGAACTTAACTGCTACGCCACCGGGCCGGCCCCAATAGTGAAAGTTATTTTATCTGTGAGTCTAAAACCGGAAGCTTCTAAACACTGGAACGTAGGACACAGATGGAAGATCTAAAATCTTTAGAATAGAAAGTTTTGTTCTAAAAGGGTTTTTTACAATTACTTTTTAAAATCCTACTCCTGTAGTAATTAATGACAAGTTACTGTGGTGCCCAGAGGTTGATGCACAGCCTGTATGTGACAGGGTGGAGCAGGTCATCACAGGTAGATCAGACACAACCCCGACAGAGGCCATTTTGTACAGTGAGAGTCCTGTCTTGGGGAAGGACTCTCTTCCACCACTCTTCTCCACCACGCTGAAGGATCTCCACATACCCAGACTAAAAGGAAGTTTGAGAGGAAAAGTGTGTTAAGATCAAGGAGTTGCCGCCAGTGGAGCTGTTCAAAAGAGCTGCAGTTTCTCAAAAGTTGTCGCAAAAAATCCTGATGACGAGTGATGCTTTGCCACAACCCCATCTCTAAATCGAGAAGGATTTCCGGGTAAATAAAAATTTAATATGCATTTTTATTATTATATATTGCTTTTTAAAAAAATATTTTCCTAAAGAATTCAGTGTGAAAATTCATGAACAAAAGGTAGTATTGTATTTATATCACTAAATATGTAGGTTTTATGTGAGTTTTTTTTCCCATTTTCACATAAAAAGAGACATTTTTGATGGATACAGTAAGATGACATTTGTAATCCATACTTCAGTACGTTCACAGGACGTAATTACATTAAATAAAGTTTTTTACATTTAATTATTTCTTAGCACATGCTACATACCATATCGTCTATCCTTAAGTATTTTTCCATCACTGTGCTCCCTTGAAGTTAAGAATGTAAATCCCAGAAATACTGTTAATGTAAAATAAGTCAGATTCTGAACCTTCTAGATATCTAATCTGTGTGTCTGTGTATGTGTGTGTGAAGACATTAGCAGTGGTTTTCTGTGGGTGATTTAAATTATTTTGGATTATGGGTGATTTAAATTATTTTTTTCTTTTTTGACTTGCCAGCATTTTCTAATTTTTTTTTACACTGAGCATACTGGTAGTATAAATTTCGATCAACAAATTCAGGTGTTTGAGAAATGCTGCTTTCTTAATTTTCCCATAAGTGAGTTTAATTCCTACTTCTAGCCCCTATTACTCTTTGTGGCAGAAACATAATCTTATTCAAATCAGGTTACCGGGGGCTTACAAAGTGCCAAGCCCTCAGCGAGTGGGAGGCTTCTGGTTCACCCTTGTCACCTTCTATCCACACTGGTCACTTCTGCATGCTTGTTGCCTGGCCCACAAGGGCCCCCCAGAGCTGGCTCTCATAGTGTCTTCCTCGATGCCCTGCTGGACCAGGGAGAACTCGGGGAGGCTCTCTCAGGCCCCCCTGACATGTCTCTCTGCGCATCCACTTCTAGTCAACTGCTCCCCACAATACAGGAAAATTCTGCAAGACTTGCCTCCTCCCGGGCTCTGCTCAGAGGCCTGACGAGAGCTCTCTGTGTCTTTGCGTCCCCCAAGCCCATCAGAAGTTGCCGTCACCCTGCCACTCCAGCGCTCTGTCTGGGGGCCTGGGTGGGGTGAAGGGCAAGGCATAGGGTTCCATCGACCTGGAGGTCATTTACTGCTTTTGCTTTTTCTCTCTTCTCTTTGTTCCACTTCCCCTTTGCTCTCTGCTGCCTCCTCACCGCTTCAGTCCAGCAAATCTTATCTAGTCGAGGAGGGGTGTGTGCAGGATAAAGAAAAAAATGGACTCTGATCAATCACATATGCGTCTAAATCATTTTTTGTTTTTGTAAATATAACCTCAATGATTTGACTCGTTCTCTGGTGATATGCTGTGTTACATGTCCTATTACACATAATATTGAGTTATTTAACTTAAATAAATAAGCAAATCAACACAGAAAACGAGAGTTCATTCTCACTGTACCTTTATCTTGCACAATTATTATATTATTATTATTGTGAAATAATAAGTGTAAGTGGTAATTTACTACTGCTTTTCCTACATACCAGGTAATGTTCTTGGTGCTTTGCGTCATTAATGCTCAAAACAACTCTTAAAGTAGGTGCTCCTAGTATTCCCACTTTGTAGATGGGAAAACTGAGTCCAAGCGAGATTATGTAACCTGCTGGAAGTCACACAGCTCATTAGTACCAGTGCCAGGATTCAGACCCAGGAGTCGGGCCACAGGGTCTATGCATCTCCAGCCATTGTTAAACTTAATCTGTTATTCGGCAGTGAGAGATGAAGCGTCTTGCCAAGTGTCACTCAGCTAGTTTAGCAGATTTAAACCTGAGACTAGAGCCCAGGTCTTCGGACTCCAAATCTCATCTCTTTCCTTTGCATCTCTGCTTTTTGAGATTGACAAAGCTGATGATTTTGCCAACCAAGGCCAGTGCAAAGCTCCCACTCAACGTCTGGGAAAGCTTTGCTCTGATTTGTGAGTCTAATCCCTGGTGGGACAGTCAGTGCTTAAGATTCTGAGTAGACACGATTGTCAGGTTCAGCTCTCAGGTTCAAAAAGATAACCACTCCGGTACAAGACAGGGAAGGAGAGCCTTAGCAGCCACAGCCAATGAGAAAATTCCCAGTGGGGATTTCCACTGACATGGAGCTAAGAATGAGTCAGCATTCTAGATGTGGGTTCCCAGAGGCTCTGGGGCTGTATCAACACAAGCCTGTCACCTGAGCCCGTGCTCGCTTCTAGACTCAATACTTCAAAGGGGGCACACCTAGTGAGAGCCCTTGAGGAGGTGTGCAGGGAGAGGGTTGAAAGGCATGTCGTAGGAAAACAGGGAAGGATCTGAACTGGGGCTCTTAAGAATGAAAAAGTACCTAGTTCAGGGGACATGACTGCTGTTTGCAAAACTCTGAAGGGCTGTCATGAAAAAGAATGGGAAGACTTGACCTGCGGGCTCTAAAAGAGCAAGCCTGGAGCCAAGAGGTAGGAGAGAGAGAGAGAGAGAGAGAGAGAGAGAGAGAGAGAGAGAGAGAGAAACCAAATAAGGTATTTAAATGCTCAAGCCTTGGAGTTAGACAGCCTGGATTTGAACCACCACTTAGCTGTTACTTAATCCCTCTGTGCATCGGCTTCCTTGTCTGTAAAATAGGAATAATAATAGCATCTACCTCACAGAGTTCTTGAGAGGATTAAATGAGATAATCCAGGTGAAGTGCTTAGCACTTGGCATATAGAAGTGCTCTATAAATGCTCTCTGTAATCATTGTTAGTATCAGAGTGGTACTGTTACTATTATTGCCAGGGCTATTTAGCAGTGAGACGTGCTGCCTTAGGTGGTAACAAGTGCCCCTACCCTGGACGTGTGTAAACAGAGCTTCAAGGAATTACTACATGGTAAAGATGCTGTAAAGTAGATTCAAGCCTTGAGGTGCAGGGAGAGCTAACGAATCTTCAGGGGCCCTGGCTTCTGCCTCTTTCTGCCATGAGCCAGAGTGCCCTTCAGAGAAATAGCCCATCTTAGTCCGTTCAGACTGCTGTAACAAAAGGACTGCAGGCTGGGTGGCTTATAAGCAACAGAAATTTATTTCTCACAGTTCTGGAGGCTGGAAGTCCAAAATCAAGGCACCAGCAGAATCGGGATCTGGTGAGAGCCCTCTGCCTGTTTCATAGACAGCCATCTTGCTGTGTCCTCATATGATGGAAGGAGTGAGAGAGCTCTCTGGGGTCTCTTTTATAAGGACACTAATCCCATTCATGAGGGCTCTGTCCTCATGACCTAATCACCCCGCAAAGGCCCTACCTCCAAATACCATCACACTGGGGATTAGGTTTCAATATATGAATTTGGGGGCCACACAAACATGTCTATAGCACCCCCACCCCCATTTCTGGAGTCTGGGGAGCAGCCTCACTTGCCTAATGATGCTGTTTCCGATGACAGTCACTAAGCCAGCGGCTAGGAACAGCCTGGCCTTGGTCCAGTGGAGATGAGCAGAGACGGCTCATTCACTGGCAGTGACCTCCAGAGGTGATGAGAACAAAGTGCTCAGTAAGGGCTGTCACTCTGCCCACACAAGGTGCGACAATGAGCCCATAAACACCTTCAGAGTGCATTGAAGCAAATGCAGACAGAAGTATCAGGCAAAACGATCTGGCTGCTGAAGGCCCCGTTGGCACTGGATTCATATGTTCCATGGGTAGCTATGGAGAGCTCGGGGGTTAGCACAAGTTTAACGTCCAAGGGGCTCATTGCAGAATCCAGGAGGGGGTGGTTTAACAAGGAGCAGGATGGGGTGCATGGAGGGAATGTGTACCACAAGTGGGAGGGATTGGGGAGGGCAGTTTCTCTGGACCAGGCTTGTAGATGTGTGCCCAGCCAGCCCTCAACCACGCAGGTCTCAGTCCTGGAGAGACAGGCAGCAGAAAGAAGCTAAAATATGGTTTGTGGAGAGGATCTCAGCGTGACGATGGGAGCCCAGGGCAGTCCTCTTCGGGCTCATCACAAACAATGCAACTGGCTGCACGTGGTGTGTGCCATGGACTGTGGGGGAGAGAGGATGCTCCTCACGGTATCAGGGCAGCTTCTGCGCAGTGTGAGGCTGGCCTAGGACAACTTCAGGGCCACCAACAGGAGTCTGCACCTATGGTCATAAGTGACCTTGCAGCAATAACATTTTCGCTCATTAATAAATTAACTAGTTAATTAATGAAATGATATTTGTTGACTACCTATTGTGAGTGTTAATTTTATGTGTCGACTTGACTGGGCCACCAGGTGCCCAGACATTTGGTCAGACATTATTCTGGGTGTGTCTGTGAGGGTGTTTTTGGATGAAATTAATATTTGAATTGGTAGACTGAGCAAAGCAGATTGCTCTCCCCAGGATGGGAGGACCTCATCCAATTACCTGAAGACCTAAATAGAACAAAAAGGCTGAGTAGGAGGGAACTTCCCCTGCCTGACTGCAGGACCTGGGGCGTCGGTCTCTGCCCTCAGACTGGAACGTACACCACTGACTCTCCTGGGTCTCCAGCTTGCCGACTGTAGATCTTGGTGCTTCTCAGCCTCCTTAATAGTGTGGGCAATTCTTTACAATAAGTTTTTATATATATATCCATCCATTGGTTCTGTTTCTCTAGAGAACCCTAATACACCTGTTATGTGTCAGGCACTCTGCTCTGTGCTCAAAAAGCTTCAGTAAGAATCTCTTTTAGCAGTGGACATCAGAGAAGAAAGAAATAGGTGGACACCACAACCAAGTGACTAAAGTTGTTCTTGAGCACACGTAAGGCGTCCAGAAATAGTTTGAGGGGTAGGGATGATCAAGAGGCTGGGATCCTAAAATAAGAGGCAAAGGCCAGAGCTAGTGACGGACAAGTTAATTACTCCTGATGCGATTGCATTTAAAACCCCAGAGTGCTATAGCCTGGGGAAACTCTCGCGTGTGCACACACATGCGAGTGCGCACGCACGTGTGTGTGTGTTTGTGTGGGTGTAGCTGGGAACTGAATCTAGGTGATCAAATGCCATATCCTATGCACAAACCCCAACACTATACACCCCCTTTAAGGAAAGTGAAGACCACAGGTCTGGATTTTCAGAGAAGAATGAGAAAAGGTGCTGACATAGAATGTTTGTATATGCGTGTCTTTTGTACGTGCACGGAATATGTATAGATAACATTCACGCAAATACAGACACATACAGTGTTTTTAGGTTTCTTTAGGAATTGAGTCTTTCACCAAAACAGAATTATGGGCTTTAGCCCTGGTGGAGTCTTGGGATCATGTGACCCATCAGACAGAGCCCATGTAGGGAGAATGCTGCTTTTGGGCCACAAATGCTCCTCTGCAGACAAGACTAGAGCAGGGATCCCCAGCCAAGATGTGTGAGGGTTTCTTTATGTTTGAGAAGGCTACCTTACTCTTTCTGTTTGATAAGGACACCCCCATGAACCCCGGAATAGACCTGAGCTTGGGGCCAAACCTGTGTGGGTCTGTTGGTGAGTTAGGTCTTCATTGCCTCTGGTGCATAAAGCCATTGCAAGAGGTGATGTCCTAGTCTCCTGCCAAATCTCTGAAGCCCACGTGTCAGGACTTCTCAGGCCGCCTCATGTTCTCTGTTCATTGTCCTGACCTGCCTTTCTGGGCCAACAGTGGACTTTATTTATTCTGCAAACACTTTATGGACCAATCCTGAACCAGGAACTATATTAGGCATGAGGAATTCAGACAGAAACGAAACACAGGCCTTTTCACAGAGCCCTGGAAATCAGTCAGCTTTGTTAATTATAAGAAAGCAAGAAAACAGAAGGAATGGGCAATCCAACACTAACCTTCTTCCATTCATATGTGACTGATCGTTTTCTGAAGTTGGATTTTTGGAATGATCATTAATCCCACCCTTTTCTGCCCTTCCACAAGTAAGTTTGGGACCAACCAAAATATAAGACATAGGATACAGATGGAAATCAAAATATCATCTTTGAAGGTGATTTGAAGAACATGGCTTTAGACTTATGGCCACATTGGTCTTCCCAGCACCTCACTTCAGATGGCAATTTACCCAGCCTGTAAATAGGCTGACAATAATGTGCCTGCTGTGCAGGGCAGGGGGAGCCTACCCTGGGAAACTTACCACCTGGTGCTAGGTCCTGAATGTGTCATTCCTGAAGGGGGATCTGAGAAAATACAGAGAAGGCTGAGCTGAGCATGCTCAGTTCCTTTTCTGAAACTCATCCATCAGATAAATCACTCGTCCTCTGGGGACCGGTGAGTGAAGGTGCATGAAGACCAGAGTGTTACTTCTGCTGACATCTCTGCTTGTAAGAACATGGGACAAAGGGAAGGGAGGCTCTCTCAATGCCTGGTACGTGTGCCCAAGTTTTAAGCTGTTAATAAAAAGAAGGTGAATGTCTTAGTCTGCTCAGATTGTTATAACAAACTGCCATCGACTGAGTGACTTAAACAACAGATGATTATTTCTCATTATTCTGGAGGCTGGGAAGTCCAAGATCAAGGTGCCAGCAGATTCAGTTTCCGGTGAGAGCTCTTTTGCTGTCTTATAGACAGCTGCCGTCTTGCTGTGTGCTCACATGGTATATATATAGAGAGAGCTCTCTCTCTGGTGTCTCTTCCTCTTCTTATAAGGGCAATAATCCCATCACGAGGGCTCCACCCTCATGAGCTCATCTAAATCTAATTACCTCTCAAAGGCCCCACCTCCTGATACCATCACATTCGGGGTTAGGGCCTCAATATATGAATTTTGCTCATAACAGTGAACTTGGGATAGATAGGCTCCTAGTTCTATGGAGACCACAATGAAAAGAGCCCTGGACCTAGTGTCCAGATGCCTAAGTTTGAATCCTGCCTCTGCCGCTTACTAACCAAGCAACCTTGAGCAAACCTTCTTATCCCTCCAGGCCTCATGTCTGTCCTCTGAGGAATGGGGATAATGATGCTCAGTCCACTGCAGAGGGTTGTTGGGAGGACCAAATTTGAGCTTGGGTATGGACAGATGGGAGGGGTTGTATCTGTCATTGTCATTATTTCTGAAGTCACCTGGTCTTGGCATTCTTCTTGAGAGGGAGAGTGCAATGAGTGAGGCTTCCTCCCTTGAAGTCTAACCTGGACATCATCAGAGGCCCAGGCATCACTGAACTACTTGAAGAAAGGAGGCAACTTCCAACCATAAGGTCTGTTGAATCCTCTCTGTTTTAGAACGTCCATCATGATCCTGTTCAAGACCAAACCAGAGGAGTGGACATTGCAGATTCTCCATCTTTCCAACAACCTCTAAGACCTTGGGTGGCTCAGGGAAGGTTTTGCACCACACTAGACTAAAGCACTTTCTATCTCTGTCTTCTGGTCTACTATGCTACTGCACTACACACACGTGCGCGCACACACACACACACCAGAGAATCCATCTCAACTCTAATGGCTTAGTTGTTTTTCAAGTACAGAGAGAATTTATAAACAATTCCTTAGAAGTTAAAGGAGAGAGGAAAAAAAATCTTATATCCTTCTCAGAATGGATTTAAAAAAAAAACCCTTTAAGAGTCAAGCTTTCTCTTCCCCTGAGGTATGATTAGGATTTCTCTCTTCTTTTTCCTCAATGGTTTCATGTGCATTAAATACCCAATGTGGAACTTGTTGGTGCTGCTTGCTGATATCTGGTTGTCCTTCCAGGCGTAGAATAGGATTGCATTTCCTGGCTCCTTGTGGCTGGATGCAGCAAGGTCACCAGTCCAGATCAATGAGTGGCCAGAAGAGGTGACATGTGTTGCTTCTGGGCTGGAGATGTAACTGTTTAATGGTTTCAGAGCCCTACCCTGCTGTGGTGACTGGCAATGTTCAAGACGGTGGCTGCTCCACCATGCAGACGAGGGCCTGTACGAGGAGACATGAAGCAGAGCCTCCTGCTGACCTATGAGTAACAGGTAGGTGAGCAAGAAAGTAACCTTTGTTGTCATAAGACATTAGAATCTGGGTATTGTTTGTTACTGCAGCTAAACCTAGCCTATTTCATCTGATATACTCCTAACAAATGAAAAAATTCATACCAATTGTCTTGATGTTTATACCCTAAAAAATCCAAGTTGGCCATGGATGACACCAATTCTTGGGAGATTGAAAATATCCTAGCTGTGCATTGTCCAGTGTCATGGTCTGGCTTAAAGAGAAGACCATGCTTCCCAGAGAACTGATTTAGCCTTTGCATTAAACATCAGGCTGCTTCCTCTACCGCATGGCAGGTTTTCATCTCCTCTGAATAATTTTTTAGCAACTTGAGAAACTGCAATCCAAACATATAGTATTTTTGGCTGGAAATTAAAACACGTCACTTTTAAAACATAAGCAGCATGCCCTGAATGTTTATGGTAAAAAGCTCACTCCTGGCCAGACTGCAAAGCTCACATTACCGAGAGGCAAACCCTGGAGCATGCTAGCAGTTTGCCTCCCAGTTCGTCCTTCCTACACAGTGCGATGACTGTGAATCATTTCTCCTCTGGCACATGGACTCCCAGGCTTTATGACTGCTTTCATATCAGAGAGCGACTCGTTAGAATTTCCCCTTGCTGTAAGGGGACAGCCATGGCGATGGAGAGACAGGTTTCTGTCCACTGCACTGCCCATGTGATGAGTCAAGGTTGCCAGTTGGAATGAAGTTTCCAATGACACCACACTGAAGGCTCAGCCATGGAGCCTCCTGTTGGGGGAGCCACCTTATTCCTTTGTTTCTGAGTTCCGTTATTTACACATGCATTTGTCAATGCCTGGAATGAGCCCGTTTCCGTGAGAGGTGTGGTGAGAGACCCAAAGACAAAGATGACATAACTCCTGCCTCTTAGGAGGCTGTAACCCGACAGTTGAAGCATTCGGTAATACAGAAGAGAGAGACAACATACTATGGGAATTGAGAGGAAGGTGATGTGGCAGGGGGTCCATGAGAGGAAAGAGAAAGAAATGAACATTTTTGACTATCTTTTACCTACCTTTTGTCACCCCGCTTCTACCATACGCTAATGAGGTGGTAATTCATGTATTAGGTGTGGACACTGAGCTTCAGAGATAATAAGGGATTTTTTCAAGGTCAAGAAACAGTCAGTTGGAAGAGCTACATTTCACAGACAGCTTCCTCTGACTCCAAAACCAGTGTTTGTTGAGTAACTTAATCTCTCTAAGCCACAATTTGCCCATCTATAAAATGGCGATAGAACGAAAGTACCCATCTCTTAGAGTTGTTTTGAAGATTAAATGAGATAATCCATGAAGATAAAGTTCTTAGTCTGGCACACGGTATTGGCACATGCCCAATAACTGTTAGAATATTATTATTGAGCACCTACTGTATGGCGGGCATTTGCTCAGTACTTCACAAATGTTATTCTTATCTCCCTTTCAAGGATAAGGAGAGTGAAGCTCAGATAAATTAAACAATTTGCCCAAGGTCACCTAATGAGAAGTACTAGTGCCAGGGTTAGGACTGAGGTCTGACTTGAACATTGATGCTCTTTCTACCATGCCGAGGTGTCTTTCAAAGCTAATTCAGAAGATCAAAGACCAGGGAATGGGTGGTGTTCATCACTGTATTACCTATTGGGAGAGTGTAGGATTTGCATTGCCCAGGCAGCTCCACATTTTACGGACCCTATGACCTTGGACAAGCTATTTAACCTCTCTGAGCTCCTGTAAAATGGAGATAAAAATAGGATCAACCCCATAAGGCTGTTGTGAGGATTAAACAAGATAACGCATATGAAGTGCTCAGCAAGATGCTTGGCACATAGAGAAATCTCAATGAATGTGAATGTTGATGATGATGATGATGATGATGACGATAGTGGTGATGATGATGATCATTGTTCTGGCATCATTTACATAGCCTGTGTGAAACCTCTGTGATACACCCATGGAAGCTGCCACAAAAGAAGGGAAACAGTATTTACTCCAAGTCTATTGCCTTGGCCAGCACACACTTCTGATTAAACAAAGAATGTTTAAGATGCAACAAGTTAAGTATCTGTGGAGAACGATACCTACCAGAATTAGCGTGCTAAGAAAATGCATTTTCAAGGCATTGCTTCTTTATGTGACTTCTTAAAATGTTAGTTGGCGACAAAGCCAGAATTCTCTTATCAAAATGAAATCTGTAGAATACAATTTTCAGTTCAAACAATGTGGTTTATACAAAGCGCCACCCTTTCAAGTCAGATGAGGAAATATAAAACTGTTCTACAATAGATATATTGTTTGCACACACAAAAATCGTATGAATCCGTGTTTCATGCCAGGCCTCATTTGGCATCTTCAGTAAAAGGGGAAAACTCTCTTTTGCCCAGAGGAAACCCCCAAAGGAGACCTCACCACCATATCAACTGTCTCCTTTGCTCCTCCCAAAATGTCAGAAGACCACACCTACCCCTTTACTCATTGGGATGCCAGGTTGCTGGGAGACAGGGCATTTATCACCATTGGTCCTTTTCTTTAAACTGAGATGACTATGGATTGGTCCCCTCTGTGATGAATTCAGTTTTACAGAAATGTACTGAGAACCCATTAAATGCTTAGCACTGTTCCAGGCACCATGAGGATGCCTAGGAAGGTGAGTAAGACCCCGTCTTGACCTCAGTGCACTCAGCATCTAATAGTGTGGGAAAAAAGACAAGTCCATGAAGGCAAGGCAACTCTTTATTGACTCAAGACAATCATGCTTGCAATCAATAGTCTTTCACCACTCCTTTACAGAGCCCCTACTTCGTGCCAGGCACGGTGCTAAGCATGGAGGAGAGAAAAGCGAGAAGGCACACTTCCTATCCTCAGGAAGCTCAGAGCCCAAGTGCTTTAAGAACTCAGTGGAATGAGAGAGAGCATCTCACTGGGAGCCAGAGAAGAGTTTTTGGAAAAGTCTTAAAAGAATGGCAAAATTCAGCACATGGCAATGCTTGCTGCCTAGGGACCAGGACCCAAAGTCACAAGGCAATGTCTGATCAGCAGGTTGTAATCGTTGACTGCTCAGTGAGTCCTTACCTACCACTGATCGAATAGCCACTGCAGGCCACTCCTGACATTCCGGGGCTATCAACATTCAGTCCTCCTTTCCTTTCAGCTCCTGGGTTTCCTATGAGAATTCCCTCTTGTATGAGGACTTGTTTGGGGAGGGGACACCACTCTCTTCAAGGACGTAGGGGGTGCTTCATCACCCCTCTCCCTGCCCAGGCTCAGCCCCTCTGGAAAGGCCTCACTGAGGAGGTGACATTTGAAAGATTCCAACCAGGTTAAGAGCAGGAAGAGTCTTCCAGCATGAAGAAACAGCAAGTCAAAGCCCTGAGGTAGGAATGAGTTTGACAAATTCAAGGAACCCAGAGTATAGTATGAATAGTAGAGATGACAGCGGAAGAGTGGGCTGGGGCCAGATCCTGTAAGGCCTTGAGGCCCTCGCAAGGGGATTGGAGTTTATTCCTAAGCCATGAGAGAGTTATGTCGGAGGGTGGGATGCAATTGCTTATTCTTTCAAGTATCCCTCTGGCTGCTGGAGAATGGTCTGTGGAGAGGCAACACAAGAAGCAGAGAAACCAGCTAGGGGGCTATTGCTGCAGCCCAGGGGGGAGATGGTGACAGCTGGGTCCATGGGAATATCAGCGACATTGGAGAGAAGGAGATAGATCCGGGATAGAATTTACGGGTAATGTCCGTTGGACTTGCTCATTGATGTGAAAGGTGAGGGAAAGAAGAATCCAGCATGACTCCTAGGTTTGCAGGTTGAGCAAGCAGATGGATAGTGCTATTTAGTGAGTAACAGTGGAGAGTGCTATTACTGGGGGCAACTCAGAAGAGCCCACGTTTTGATAGAGAAAAAAACCAGAGTTTTATTTTGAGCATGTAAGGTTTGAGATGTCTATGAAATATACAAGTAGAAACATCAAGCAGGGTATCGTTCTATGACAGTGGAGTTGGGTGCGCAGGAAAGGGCTCCAGATACAAAATCTGATGTCTTTAGCGTATGATGATATTTAAAGCCAAGGACTGGATCATCTCCTAAGGAGAGAAATAGACAGAATAGAAGAGGTCCAAGAGCTGAACCTTAGGATTCTGACACGTACAGGTCAAGCCCTCTGGAACAAGAAAAATCTTAAATGTGCCTTTTCCCTTCACACTCGCATGCCCCACTGCACTGCAGGATAAGTCGCAGAGGGGAAAACCGAACCCGTAGGACCATTTTAAACCTAATTTGAATACTGTATGTACATAATTAAAAACATTTGGCCCCAAAGATTAATAACTCCTTTTACATCTTCCTTTGACAGTCGCTCTGATTTGTCAGGCGGGATGGGTGGGGCGGGCGCTTTCTGAGTTGATTAACACCTCCACGTTGCTTTGAGCAAAGTGTGGGGCGGCGACAGAAAATGCCACATTGCAGATGCCTGACTTGGGGATGGGACTCTGACTTCACGCCTCCCGATAGAGGCAGAGACTCACTTCTGACGGAGAGAAAGTATTACAAAAATATATATGTAACACATATTCTATTCCTGATTTAGGTCTATAATCTTATGAGCCAGACTGTAATGAATAAAGTTATAATTAGCTGTAGATGAAGAACACGCCGCCGTGTTTTCTAGGGTGCACTTTAGGGCTCCGATCCAATCTGCACATTTACAAGCTGTGCTATTTGCATCGGCTTCTGCGGCCTCCACTCAGAGACAGAAGAAGCTGCATTATTGATGACAGTGTACGCGTCTTGCTTATCTCTCTACTACACCCTGTGGGGTGTGGAAGCGCAGGAAAAGGGAACAGCCAGGAAATCCGGAAAACACTACCCCATCCTCATGGAAGAGTTCCCCAAATAGCAGCATCTATGTCTAGTCTACGCCAGAAAACCTCTGGCATCTTCCCTCCGTTAGATCTACAGGCTTGGACTATAATGACGTAAACTGACATGAATTGTTGTGACATGTGCTGTGTGACCTTAGGCAAGTCACTTCCCCATTCTGGGCCCTGGCTTTCTGTCTGTGAAATGAGAAGTTGGGCTTGAATATCTCTAAGGGCCTTTCTAGCTTCAACATCCTGCGGATCTATGATTCTATCAAAAGAAAACCAAAAAGGATGGTCACCAAACAAGCTCCTGCAGAACCAGGCCTTGCCCCATGCTGCCGGGGAGCCTAGCCCCCAGTTCGCTTTCTCTGTGTTTTGGTGTAGTATGAAGCAGTGTCCTGGTAAGTGTTTAACCACTGGCTCTCCAGTGAAAAAGCTCTGATTTGTAGTGTTGCCAATTTCTGTGGTGTAAATGCTCCCACTATGGTGGATTTCAACCTACCAACACGATGTCACTGAATATAGAGTTGGGAACAGACACAGATAGTCAGCACTCATAAGCTGGCACTACTATTGACTGTAGCATACCACTCGTGGTATATGTTGGAAGTAACTGGTAAGTCACCTCCCTTTCTCTTCTCCTCCACTTCCCCTGGTCAAAAGATTTTATGTAGGGGCCAACACCACTGTTGCAGGTAACAAAGAGAATGACTGATCCTTTGAATAGTTCCTCTGCAATGTGGCTCTTGAGGTGACCATGGCCTCAAGGTTAAGGGCACAGACTCTTGAGCCAGACATCCAGGGTTCAAATTCTGGCCCTGCCACTTACCAGGTGTGTGGCCTTGGTCAAATGAGATAACCTCCCTGCAAAAGATGTAAATTGGGGATAGTACACGTACCTTCTTCATAGGCATATTAGTCAGCTTGGGGCACCATAACAAAATATTATAGACTAGGTGATCTAAATAACAGAAATTTATTTTCTCAGTTCTGGAAGGCTGGAAGTTTGAGACCAAGGTGCCAGCGTGGCCAGGTTTTGGGGAGGGCTCTCTTCCTGGTTTAGCAGATGGCCACCTTCTCACTGTGTTCTCACGTGTTGAAGAGAGAGCTGTGGTGTCTCTTCTTCTTATAATGGGAACCATTTCTATAGGATCAGGGCTGTACCCTTATGACCTCACTTAACCTTAATCACCCTCTTAAAGCCCCTATCTCCTGTACAGTCACATGGGGGGTTAGGGCTTCAATTTATGAATTTTGGGGGGACACAATTCAGTCCATAGCTATAGGGTTGTTATAAGGATTGAGTTAATGTATGCAACATGTCAGATACATGGAAAACACCCAATAAGTATTGGTTATTATTGTGTGTGTGTGTGTGTGTGTATATATATACATATATATATATATATATAAATTTTACATATGTATATATTTTTAAAGATGATAGTCAATTTGATTTTGAACCACAGAATCAAAGATAAGACCAAAAGAAGGAAAAGAAAAGTAACTTTGGCACAAATTTTGTAAGCCTAGAATTCAATTTTCTTGCAAGAACCTAAGACCCACCGTGGACCAACAAATGTCCAGGTGTGATGGTCAGTTCAATCCCACTGTTGGTCTAAAAGCTCTGCACCTGGATATTGCGTAGTCCTCTGGGCAAATGCTCAGTTTAGAGTTAGAAATCTGAAGGGCAACATTTACTGTGCCGTTGGTTTCATCCCCTTTTGTGAACCCATGGCTGATAACTGGACCAGCAGAATGGCCTGGAGAACTTCCTGCTTCTCTTACCTGTAATTCCAGGATGTGCCATTCCCCACACTGAGAGTCAGACTCTGGGTATCTATCCTTCCAGTTTCCAGATGAGCCCTCCCCAGATAACATCTGCAGCTTGATGTGGCTGCCTCCCCACCCAGCCCCATTGACCTCCTTAAATACGCATGAGCTTTGGTAAGGAATAAGGTGAGGAAAAGGGAAACTGGATGAGAGGAAAAGTCAGAAGGGAGGGAGGGATTGCCCATTTCTTAAGCATCTCCTAGTTTCCAGGCATGGAGCCACACGCCTGTGTCCATCCCAACTCTGGCGGATTCTCCCAACAACCCTGCGAAACATTCAACAGAATTTCCATAAAGCCCAGCAATTCTACTACTAAGTGTATATCCAAAACAATTGAAAACAGGCACACAAATACTTGTGCACAAATGTTTGTAGCAGCACTATTCAGAATAGCAGAAGATGGAAACAACCCAAATGTCCATCAGCATATGAATGGACAAACAAAATGTGACATATCCATATAATGGAATATTATTCAGTCATAAAAAGGGAATGAAGTACTGACCCATGCTACAAGGTGGATGAACCTTGAAAACATTATGCTAAGTGAATGAAGCCAGACACAAATGGTCACATATTGTCTGATTCCATTTATATGAAATATCCAGAAGAGTTAAATCCACAGAGACAAAAAAGCAGATTGGTGGTTGCCAGAATCTAGGGGTAAGGGAGGGATAAGAGTGACTGCTTGATGGGTACAGGATTTCTTTTGGGGTGATAAAAATGTTTTGGAACTTAATATAGATGGGGGCTGCACAGCATTGTGAATGCACTAAATGCCACTCAGTTTTACACTTTAAAATAGTTAATTTTATGTTATGTGAATTTCACTTCAATTTTTAAAAAAGCCATTCCACACTCTGGGTATTTTTGAGTTTTATTTGTTTTAGAAGAATGACTTCAGCTATTTACAAGAAACTCAGAGCTCCACTCAAAAGTGGAGGTAGGAGGTGACCCTCAGTTTCTTTTCCTAATCACCAAGGTCCAGGGCCTAGCCCTGGGAAGGGAGAGGAAGGAGGAACTTACCATTATTAACTCCTCAGATGTTCCAGAAGCAGTGGTGGGTCTTTTACTTACTTATTTCCTTCAATTCTTGCACTTTGTCCTGTAGGGTACCACTTGCTTTGTACTTATTGCAACTCTGGTTGATTCTCCCAACAACCCTGAGAAACATATGGTAGAGTTATTATTCCCATTTTACAGATGGGGAAACTGAGACTCTTAAGGTATCGGGACCTGGTTTGGAACCCAAGTCTGCCTTCTCTGGAGCCTCAGACTCTCATATCAGCAGGTGTCCCTGAGGGTACCAGTGGAAATCATAGCCAGTGCTCTTACTTACAGCCGCACCAGCATGGGCCCTGGGGGAGAGAGAAGACAGGAAGAGGGGCCCTTTTTGTTGCTCAGCCATGTTTACCTCTCTTGGGCTCCCCTTTCCCTGTGCTCTAATCAACAGGGTAGAAATATGGCCCCTTTAAGTATAAATGTCATCCTCCACCACAGTTGGGATAGCAGTTTATTCATCTGAGAGAGAAAACTTCCCTTGGCAGCCTAAAGCCCCGAAGTTGTGTGTCAGAACTTTAAGAATGACTAGTGGTGCCTTTGCCCCAGTGGTCCAGGTTCTGCATCGATTTAAGGGACGCTTTCCATTGCATTCACTGGGGTGCTGTGGTCTTCTAAAGGATGCCCTGATTTCCCAGAGCGGGCCCGGTGTGCTGGCTGCAGCACGTAGGGGTCGGAAGGGGGCGTTGTGGCTCCTGGTCTTCACTCTTCTGCTGGCGAGCCACCTCCTCCTTCACAAGCCTTCTCTCCTCACAGGGACTCGTTTCATCTGTGTGGAAAGAGGAGGGTGCGCTTCCAGCTTTGAAATGTCGCTGATTCTCCCTCAACACCTTAACATTTGCCGAGGAGCTTGGCAACGGTATACGGATATAGGTGTCCTCCAAAGTTGTGCGTGAATCAGGCAGATCCTGCTATGAAACCACACGTGCGGAAAGCAGAGGTAACGGCAGAATGAACAACCAGCCTCTAATTCGTGGTGGACTTGTAGAGGTTTATAGAAGTCAGGAAGGGAGAAAGAGGGAGAGAGGGAGGAAGAGAGGAAAGAAGTGAGAGGGGTGGATAAAGAATGGAAGTACAGGGGGACGGCCCGGTGGCGCAAGCGGTTATGTGTGCACGCTCCGCTGCGGCGGCCCGGGGTTCGCCGGTTCGGATCCCTGGGGTGCACCAACGCACCGCTTGTTAAGCCATGCTGTGGCTGCATCCCATAAGGAGTGGAGGAAGATGGGCACGGATGTTACTTCAGGGCCGATCTTCCTCAAGAAAACAGGGGAGGATTGGCATCAGATGTTAGCTTAGAGCTAGTCCTCCTCACACACAAAAAGGTATGGAAGTGGTTACGAGACACTGTGGAGTCAGAAGTGGTAAGTTTGAGTTTGCTCTTCCCCTCCCAAACAGCATGAACTTGACCTCCCTTGGCTTCAATTTTCTATCTGTAAAATGGGGATGAAAATACCTACCTCACAGGGTTAATATGAGACTGTTAAAAACAAAATTCAACTGAATAAATTTTAAAGATCTTATTGGCTTTATTCAATGACTCATGAATGGGGCAGCATCCAATCTAGCAGACAGAAGGGAGCCTCGAGGAGCTGTACACAATGAAAGACTTCTATAGGCAGAAGGGAGCAGGAACAGGAAGTTATACTAGGCCAAAAAGCGGGTTGGTTATTGCAGGGTTACTTTCCTTTAGGGAATGGCGGGGGTCTATCAGGCAGATCACCTAACTAGTGCTGATCAGGCAATTCCTGGTTAACTGGTTTAAGAGTCCATTTCTGGGAGAGCCAAAAACAGTAATTAAGTCTGGGGCTTAGCATAAGTGACTCCATTTTGGGCCAGTTGTCTTGTTTTAAACAGGACTAGATGAAATAATGTATTTGCTTAAGATTCTTAATAACGTATTTGAAGGGCTCAGCACTTTGCTGGGCACTTAATAAGCACTCAGTAAAACAAAAGGTGTTAAGCAAAGAGGGAGAGAGAAAAGAAGAAAGAAATGAAAGAAGATTGTGGGAAGAGGGGAGGGAAACCCTGATGGAACCCCCACGAAGCAGGGACCAGGCATTTCCATCAACATAACCACGTGGAACATACACAGAATCACAGAAAAGTTTGTCATGGAAACTGAGAGACAAGGCTGCTTTCTCTTTTTCAAATCCAGTAGCATGAAGTCAAGAAGCAGAGATGGGGACCCCCCTTTAGGCTACCCCCAGATTCCAGTTGCTGCCATTTATGTTGCTTTGAAATACACCCCAGAACAATCAGTAAGGATCCTGTGGAGGAGCGCATCCCACCGCACTTGAGACCCGCATGGGCACGCACACCCACGAGGCATTTTCAGACGCTCACTTGCACACCCTTCTGCATACCCAACAAGGTCGGAGCGGCCAAGGTCAGCGCTTCTCCTTGCGGGAATCAAAAGCAGTTACCCGTTTATCACTTTGAATTGATTATCTTAGCATTATTTTCCCCTAACCTCCCCAGCCCCCAGACTAGGTCCAGTTCCTCTGATACAAGCTGTCAAAGACCCAAGCTCCTTTCCTGCTTGGCACTTAGCAGAGGTCATCATCACACAGGCATGTGCGCGGTTACTTCATCGGTGTCTGCCTCCCTTCCTAGACCTGCTGCTTTAGAGCTTGGGGACCACGGCTGTCGGGCTCATCCTGCACCTTGCACCACGCCTGGCGTTTAGTAAAAGTTTCATAAATATGTGTCGAATGTTGACATGAATGGGCGAGCACAGAACAATGAGTCTTGTCAAACACAAGGTCGCAACATCTCAGACGCCTCATGGTAGGTAGGGCCCTTGACCTTGCAGGATACCCCAGCCGCAGCCTCCGCTCCGCATCCAGGGCCACGGCCCTCTGGCTCCCTCTGCTCCGTGGCCTCCCTGGGGTCCAGAACAGCTGCCTCCTTCCCCAGCAGCGACACTCCGGGCCTCTCTCCTGGAAGCGTGGGCAGGGACCCCGCCTTGGCACTCCCAGCTCCGGCTGGGGTCTTCGTGTCTATCACAAGTAGGACGGTGACCCCTTTTCCTTTTTCTGCCTGCTACCCTCAGCGCTTTCCCTTTTTCCTTACACCTGTTACTCAGGCCTCAGATTCCCTCGAAAAAATATTTACATTTCTGCTTTTTTCAAGAGACTCTGTCTGTCTCTCTAATAAATAGAACATGAGCTGATACGGGTGCCCAGCCCTGGAGCAGCACCGGGGGTCTCAGTGAGCCCCGCCGCTCCATTCCTCTCCACTGGCTCCCCCATCAGACAGCCCTTTCCTGCTGCCGCGACCCCCGCTCTGGAGCCGGCCCATTCTGTGCTCTCCCCCTCATTAAATCAGAGACCGCCAGGCTCCTGCAGACACCACAGAGGCTGCTGTCTGGCTTCCCAGACCAGAGCAGGCCCAAGGGGGTGATTAGCACAGTGTTGTAGGGAGAGACGTCTAGAGTGATCCTTTTTCCTGTTGACACTAAATAACGTTACCTGAAGGCTCCCCACCCCTCCTTCCGGCCGAAGGCAGACAGAGAAACGAGAACCACTCTTCTCTCTTCTTGCCCCTCCTCACCTCTTTCCCTGAAATCCTGTCATCTCCTCTTCTCCTTTCTGTTCTTTCCCCTCTTTTTTCCTGCTCTCACCCTCCTCACCTCCTCTCCCCTCTGATGCTCCTCTCCTCTTCTCTCCTTCATCCCCAACTCCTTCCTCCCTCTTTGCTTCCTTTCCTCCCCCCCCCCGCCCTCCCCCTCTCCCTCTCCCTCTCCCCCTCTCTCTCTCCATCTCCCCTTCTTACTCCTTCTCTCTCTCCCTCCCTCTCTCTCCTTCTCTCTGTCCTATCTCTTTCTTTCTCCCCCCCCCCCCCCACCTTCTATCTCCACCTTAGCTCCATTCTTTTTAAAAATGCACACACAGAAGTCACCAAGGAAAATCTTCTCCTCTCCTAAAACCGTGGGTCTGTGCCTGCCTCCCTTACAGCTGGAGGCGTCTTCACCGGACCAACACTTTGCTCCGCCTGGAAAGCCACTGGAATGACAAATCTTTGGACAAATTACTGATTTCTCATCTAATTTACATCCAATTAGTGTGAGTGAAATGAATCATGTGGTCAGCCCCTCAGGGGAAACATTGAGATAACAAATGCCCAGGGCTTCTTTCCTGGGGAACTGACGGGCCCTTAGGGAAGTCCATGATTTACCCCTCAGGTCAGAGGCCCCCTCCCTTCCCCCAGGCAGGTTACCAAGCCCATAGATCAACCCCGCCCCCTCCCTGCAGCCTGGACAGGCCTGAGGGCAGTCAGGCTGGTAAAAAATGGGTGGGTGAGGCCCAGATCTTCTGTTGAGATCCACTTCAGATTAGAATGCAGGGATGAGTTTTGGGAGCAAGTACCAGGGCCTGGGCTTGAGGCCTTCACGCACAGAATCTCCACCAGCCCACAAGAACCATGTGAGGCAGGCGGTCCAGGGCTCCCATGACCCTAACTGGCATTTACTGCCACTCACCGCATGCCGGGCCCTGCCCTGCATTCAGTGCTTCTCAGCCCCGTGGCTCTTAACCCTCACAACGCACCCTAGGAGGCAGGCACGCCTATGACCTCCACTTTACAGGGAGGGAAACTGAGGCTCCAAGAGGACTTGCTCAAGTCAGGAAGATGCAGTACTGAGGTTTTTGAACACCGGCAGTATACTGCCAGAGTCCGGGCAATTCACCACCGTGCTCCGTCTGCTATGTCCGTTTTGCAGAGGAGGAAACTGAGGCTTAGAGGGGTGAGGTCATTGCCCAAGATCACAGGGCAGAGCAGGAAAGTCAACTCCACTGGGTTTCCTCTGCATGCAGCTTCGCCCCGCTGCTCAGGGCCGGGATGGCGCACCTCTGAGTCCAAACGGGTGGAAACGACTTCCAGGGGTGAACGTGGATGGATTATCTGAGACCCTCCCCACTGCCCAGAAAAAACCAAACCAAGTGCACACCTTGCTGTGACTGGGTCACCCCTTGCACGAAGAACAGCAGACGGTATTCAGCAATGTTTTTCGAAGACAAGAAAGATCACCCTCCGAAATCATTTGAGGTGGGAAGACCGGGGCGCGCGGGCGGGGCGGGGCGGGGGGCACGGGTTTCTCGTCTGAACAGTGCAGTAGCATGTTTGGGATGAGTCTGATCTTCCTGTGTAAACTTGTTTCTAGTCTGCTATTTAAAACCTGGCATATGGATGGGATCTCAGCTTCCAGTACTGGCAGTTCTTAACATTCACAGCGACTAAATAAAAAGGGAATTTTAAAAACCAAATGCGGTTTTACCCCATAACGAGGCAAAGAGAGAACTACTGAGAAGTTAACAACTCCCGAACTTGGGCCCAGCCAACCCTCTAAATGTGGAGGCTTCTCCAAGGCAGTGTGGGGTGAGGAGGGAAGGGACCAGCATTTTCTAAGTACCTAATGCTGGCCTAGCTTTTCATGCTGGGGACTGAGCCTTAGGGTCAGGGTTAGGGTAAGGGCACTCAGTAATCCCCAGCTCTGCCACTCGCTAACAGGGTGACCTTGGATACGTTACTCACCCTCTCTGAGCTTCAGCTGTAAAACAGGACCCAAATAGGACCTAACTCAAAGGATATTGTAAGGATGACGTGAGCTGATGCTGTAACACATATAGCATGATGCTCGGTACATACTTAGTATCCAAAAAACTGTGGTTAATATCTGCACATCGACTGGGGCAGTGGGGATTAATTTCCTCATTTTTTAGGTTCTGAGGTTACAGACGATGCTGTCCATGGAACTGGGGGTCCAACCCATCTCTTGCAAGAGGTTAAAGATAAACTGTGGTCCCAGGAAGGTGGTGAGCAGAGTAGGGAGATAGGCCTGGGGTGGCAGGAGGAGAGAACAGAGCCTGGAGAGAAGGAAGGGGGTCTCCAGGAGGCACAGGGCTTAGCTCACTATGGGCAGAAATGGAGTAACACGGCTCCTAGGGGGAGCCACAAGTCAATTCCTCTCTGGGTCCCCAGTAACAACAACAATTATTATGTGCATACTATGTGCCTGGCACTATTTTAAACGCTTTGCAAGTTTTGGGGTTTTTTTTCCCCATGTAAGCCTCAAAACGGCTCTTTGAAGTGGTTATTATTTTTCAATAGGAAACGGAGGCTCGGAGAAGTGAAAGGTCAAGGTCACACAGCTAGATGGTGAGTGATGGGGCTGTCATCAACCCAGGCAGTCAGGTTCCAGAGCCCTGCTGGATTTACTGCCTCTACTAGCACCGGTCTTGGCACCAGGGGGCATCCTGTAACCGAGAAGAAAGAATTGTACCCAGAGGGAGAGCAGAAACGGCTCCTGTGGTTCAAGTAGACAATTAAGTCAGCTGCAAGCCTCCTACCAGCTCACTAGGGGCAGAGGCCCCTAAGACCTGCTCGGGACTCCTCGCACAGCCCCCTGACAGTCAGAGCAAGCCACCTGACCCAGCCGTGAGAGCCCATTCCCGGACCATCACTTCCTGGCTGTGTGGCTGGTCCAAGCAGAGCGACAGAGTGGCTCAGCATCTCTGTGTGACCTCAGTTTCCTGTCCTGTAAAATGGGAAGATCACAGCACTCACATCATATGATGGGAAATGAGGATTAAGTCAAGCGGCTAGAGCTGTACCTGGCACAGCGTCCTCAGTGCTATTGTTGCTGTTGCCAGCGAGGAAGCTGGGATTCAGAGCAGTGGAGTGGCTTTCTAATGGAGCAGCAGCAGATGAGGCCGATACCAAAAATGTTGAGTTTGAACACTGCTTGGTCAGCAGGGCAGTAAGAGGGGCAGTAGGTGTGCTGGGGTGTCTGTGCAGGTAATCCAGTGGTCTGAAGAACCGTGACCCCTGTGATGTCATGGGTCACCTCTGACTCGATTGTCCCCAAACACACTGAACTCCCCTGCTTCCCAGGAGCTGCGCCCAGACACAACTCATTCCAGCACCCTGTGTCTCCAGAGCATCTCTTGGGAGGAAGAACTTTGTCCTGACTAGGAGATTTGCCCCAGGCACCGAGGACACGCCTGCTCAGGGCTCCTGCTTCAGAGCCTGCCACAGTCAAGACTTATGGCTGCCTCATCTCTCCCCCTTGCTGGGTCTGGCTACATCACTTATCTCCCCGACGCTGACCTGCCAGCAGCTGCAGGAGGCTCTCTCCGGTAAGATTTGATTAATGAGGTTCAGCAGCAACAAATCAGTCTTATGGAGCAGCACCCCCTCCCTGGGATACACTCTCACAACAGCTGCTGCATACAAACCGCCTGGCGGGTGTGGGGCTGCCTCCTAGCCCTCCTGCCAACCGCCCCTGGCTCTGCACCCCAATTCCCGTCCATGGACCAGACCCGACTGGGCTCACCCTCATCCACCAGTGTGCACTGCAACCAAGTGCAAGCAAGAGGTGCTTGCTTTTTTTCCTTATCTTCAAGATAATACTATGATTGTTATAGTAGCGTAAATCCTAACAGCTACTGTTTCTGGACTGACTGTATGTGAGGCAATTTGCTAAACACTTGACATGATTTTATTTAATTGGTCCTCTCAACAACCCTATGGAGTGGGGATTTTATTATCCCCATTTTACAGATGAGGAAAGTGAGATGCAAGAGGGCTGGTAACTTGCCCAAAGTCACACGGTTAGGAAGGTTCAGAGCTAGGATTTGAACCTTAGTGTTCTAGCCTTTAATGATACTTCTTCATGTGTTTGAAGTCTTAAAATTCTTTGGAAAATGACGAAAGCTATGGTCCCTCTCCTTGGGAAAATGTGCGTATCTATACATACTTGCCACACAATTTCAGCATGCGCAGACGCACGCACCTTCACCCCCATTTATCCTGAGAACCTCACGCCCACTACCTCTCTGTGAAACTGAGGCATGGCCCTTCCCCCTCTGGACCTCAGTCTCTCCTGTAAGGACAGAGGACTGGGAGGTCCCACCCCCAAGGGCCCATGGCTCTCCTACCATCTGTGTCAATTGCAGATACCCAAGTCCTGCCTCCCAATCTCCTCCGCTCACTCCCATTTGGAAAGTTCATGTCGTTGGAAGGCAGAACTGTTTTTCTCTTCGAGTTTCCTACCACTGTATGCGCATCACCCCACCCACCCCTTCTCCTTACCCCAACTGTTTTATTGGAACTGTCTGCTTCTCAAGTAGTTACAGGAAGCCCATGGCACATTGAGGGTCCACTCCACTCCTTTGCAGCATAATCTACGCATCATTCAAGTGGATGTCCCTCCAGCCACCGGTGACCCCATGTCACCTTCCTGGAGCCTTTCTGAAGTGAGCGTCCTGCTCAGCTGCTCCTCGGGGCCCTCCACAACTCCTCTTATCCCTAGACCACCAGGCCCTGATCCCCACCCTTTCCTCACAAGCTGAAGGGGCTGTGGGTCTCCCCCTTTCGTTCCTCTCTTTACCTTCCCCAAAGCCCTCACATCCCAGAAACATTTGTCAAGGATTTGCCAATAGTCACTTTTTCATCTGCTGGGGCAAGAGTCATCTTCGCATATAGATGTTTTGTAATAGATGCTGCATTGATTATGTAAAGTTCTTTTGGGAATCGCCTGGCCGTTTCTGGGTCCTCACTGACCAGTTCCACCTCCAGCGCACATCTCGGATCTCCCGGGTCGGGATGCCAAACCACCTGATCCAGAGGCTGGGGGAGGGAGTGCAGCCCCAGATGGCCTTGCTTGTGGCGGGGACAAATGGCTCTACCCATCTGAGGTGGACTTGCATGGCCCACTCTACTTTGGACTGGCTGGTTGAGGAAGGTCCATTTAATCCGAATATGGCCTGTTCCTCAGTTGGACATAATAATGATGATTCTGGTGATGAACATTTTTTTGTACTTTGCAGGATACAAAGCAAAGAGCGCTCCCCCATTAGCTAATACTATCCTCACAACGACCTTGTGTGAGGGGGGCTATAACACCCACTTTACAGATGTGGAGAGTAAGGCACTGAGAAGTGACTTGCCCAAGATTGTGTGATTCACATGTGTCAATTCCATCCCATGAGCCCAATTCATCCTACTGTGAGACTGTACTTTTTCTCTTCTATCATTTTGCTTAAAAGCTCATGTGGGGAGAGGGGCTTTTAGGTAAGGTGCTTTCAGATGTCCCCCTAGTTCCAGTGTCCTCCAGGAGCGTGCAGGGAACGGCATGTGGTTTTGTGCATTTGTGCTAGGGAGAGGTGTGAATAACTATGTGTGGAGTATTTGAGAGTGTGGGTACGTGTCTCTGTGTAGGCTGAGTGTGCATGTGTATGAGGGAGTGGGTTGGTGGGGGAGTATGAACGTGTGGAGTGTAAGGAGGGTGTGAAAGCGTACCTGTGGGGGCGTGCAGGGTGTGGGAGTGTGTGTGCATGTGGTGTGAGCCTCTGGTCGGCTTCCTCCCCGGGTGGATCACTCTGCACTTCACCTTCAGAGCCCAGAGCCTGTGAGTTCAGCCTCTTAGGACGAGAAGACCAAAGAGATCACGATTTGCAGACTGTTTGAGGATGACTATAAAACACACACTTTAACAAACATGCCCAGTCCCCTTAAATAAGGCTCCCCCTGCGAGCTCAGGACGAGCCCTGAGTTTTTGGAGTTGGTCTCCAGGCAGTGCCTTTGGAGTCAATGAGCAAGTCACCTGGAAAAGGAGACCCGTCATCTGTATGTGTCGGATGTGGGCACAGAAAGGTCACTGTGGAATTAGGTCCATAGCCCCAGAAGGCAGAGTTGGAGGGAGGGAGGAGCAGCCGTGCAAATTCCTGTTGGACCCACCCTCTCCTGTCGCTGCCCAGGAGTCATGGGGATATTTGCAGGGACATAGGCAGCTCATCAGAGCTCCTGAGGATCATTTGTCCCTGGCAGGTCGAGCCCTGGATGGGCTCTGGTGGTTTGCCTACCATCTGAAGATAGGGTAGGTAGTCCCCCAAGTCTTCCTCTAGCCAACTTCCAGAGAGTTGGCTGATGAAGTCCAGAGAGACCTCCTCACTGGGTAGCCCCCGACGCCTTGTAGTGCCACAGTCAGCTCACAGAGAGGCCTGGAGGTCCCCCTCTGCCCCCTGTCATGGTCTCTGAGACACACAGCAGACTCTGCCTTCACAGTATACTTGTAGGCTTCCACTGGGTTCAGATACCCTGAAAACGGCCCTACACCATTCATAACACTGAGTCTATAACTGAGCCGTGGGAGGGAGAGGAAGTCCAGTCAAGTTGGTGGGGTACCCAATATGGCCAAGCCAAGGCCAGCAGAATTCCCTCCCTGCCTGCCCCCATTTCCCGCCTGCCCCCACCCTGCCTGGCATTCCCTGCAGCAACTCGGGAGTTTTCCCTGGAGTTTCCTGCTCTGGCTTCTACCTGAACTTGGCATCCCCATGTGCCAATTAGAGTCACACTTCCCATTTAACCAGAAGCACATTTTCCAGCTTGTTCTTCCACCAGGCTGGGCTCCAAATGCCTCTTGTGGTTGTTTCCCGAAATCAAATCCAACCTCAAAGCATGAAGATTTGCCATTATTAAAGACGAGCAAAAGCATATGCCCCGGGCTCTGGAGAGAATTTCTAATGAGGATTGCAAAGATCACAGCCGACTCAGGAGCTCTTGGAATCCGGTGGGTCCTCAGCAGTCGTGGGGCTTTCTAATTACGCTCTGTGCACACCGCCGTACCCACTGCCATGCCTCTGTGCGGCTCCCACGACGGTAGTCTGTGTGATGTAGAGATGGCGTTTCAAGTCAGCGTATAAAGGGAAAAACCAGGCATGGTCAAAATTACCCTTACAAATCCCTTAGGAGGGAGACCAAAACGCCATCTCAGTAAGTCCAGTGCTGTGGGTTTTCCTTCAGTGTTGGAACAAATCGCTTTTCCTTTTAAGCATCAGATGAAGTTATTGGCTTGATTTGAGGGTCCACATTACATGAAAAATGCATGTCTTTAACACTAGAATCACCCTCAGGGTGATACTCACAAGAAAAGAGGCGCAAGGAACTGAAGCCATTGCGGAAACAGCAGGATCGGTCTCTCTTGCTCCGAGGTGTAGCTCCTTGAGTGAAATGGGGGTCAGAACCCCTACTTATTTCCATACACACTCTTTGTCGTTGCCGTTGTTATTATTATGCTGTGTACATATACGTAGTTGAATTCAAACACATGAAGTACGATCTCCCTGGAAGACTCATTCCCCGCATTACAGTATGTTTATAACCTTCAAGGCTACTTCCGCATTCTAAATGCCACTTCTTCCAAGAGGCATTCCCTGACTACTTGTCTGGAAGCGGTGTCCCCAACTATGAACTTCCACAGTACCTTATCTGTACCCATCTGATGGCCAATGCCACCCCGTGCCTCATATCATAGTAACTATGTGTATGTTTTATCTCCCCAAATATGCCATGAAGTCCTTGAAGACAAGTCCTTGTCTATTTCACCTCTAGGGGCCCCAGAGTACTTGGTCAAGTGTTTCCCATACATCCCTTATCAATAAACGTTGATTCAAAGAATGAACTACAAAAATGGCTCGTCTTGGGAAATGAAAACATCTCAACTTTGCTGATACAGAAGTACTATATTCCTGGACTCAGACAGGCTGGAGTGAGGATTTCCATTTTGACCTGACCCCATAGGTTATATGCCTTTGGAGAATGTCTCTCCATGCCTCTTCCACTCCCTTGCTCCTCCAAGCTGCCTTCCCTACCAGATTCCTCCCCTTCTGATGCACCATATGGAGTACCTCTGCCCCAGCGACAAAAGCAGAAGCGTCACGCCAGAGCCCTGCCAGGTAGGCAGGGCAAGCATTGATATCCCCATTTTATGCATAAAGAAACTGAGGATCAAAGAGACATGTGTCTGGCCCACAGTCAAAAGGCTAATGAACAGCAGGGCCTGGATTTATGTGAGACAAAAACCTGGTTTTTCTTCTTTTTCTATGTAGTCACATGCTAACTCTGGATACAGATGTCATTCTGTTCATAATGAGCGTCCTTTGATTGTGGGGAGCCCCACCCCTCCCGGACCAATGAGAGGCCAGCAGACAGTATCCTGGTACTCTTGTCCCATGGGAGTGCACGGTTGGGAAATAATTTTGAAGGCTGCCTGCTGAAGAATTGAAACCCAAAACACGCCTGTGATGTGGGTGGCAGTACACCGAATGCTCCCTTATGGATGCCGGGTCACCTACCTGCCCCCTTGCCCAGCTTGGGGGTCTGGGATTTCTATGTTTTCTTCTAGGACCCTGACACCCCACTTTGGACTGCACACCACTGCCTGGGTCCCCTTTCCTTACTCCTTCTTCCCATCCATTTCCCTGTGACCGAGGACGATCTCCAGTCCCCAGAGGGATGGCACAGCATGAGGAATGAGGCTCTGGAGCTAGCAGATCTGGATTCAAATCCTAGCTCAGCCTCTTTAATACTTGGCTGACCGTCGACAAGTCGCTTAACTGCTCTGAGCTCAGTTTCTTCATCTGTAAAATCAGGACCATGATACCCACATCAGAGCCTTGCTGACATGAAGTTAATGGTATGCGTAGCTGAGGTCTCAGCTCAGACCTCGTTTAGCTGGAATTCAGGTCCATCTGGAGGGCATGCCACACAGCAGTCAAAGGCAAGGTTCAAAGTCAGACCTCTGGGGTTCCATTCCCAGCTCCTGCACTTATTCACCCACTGTGTGTCTCTGGGAAGGTTACTTACCATCTCTGAGCTTCAGATTCCTTGCCAGTAAAAGAGGGATAAAAATCATACCTAACTCGTGAGGCTGCTTTGTGGGGGAAGGAGGTAATTCACGTTGACAGCTTAGCACAGGGTCTGGCACTGAACCAGTACTCGATAAATGTTACCCATTAATTATTAGCCATTATTAAGTGTGCCTAGGGGCTGGTGGGCAAGTCTGGAAGGAGCTGATTTGCACGAGGTTTTGACTAAAGGAATGGGGAGGGGAACAAGATCCTCGGGCTGCCTGGTGTGTGAGCCCTGAGGGAGCGGGCAGCACGTGGAATGAAGATGGAGGAGGCGTTTTCAGGTACCCAGGTTACAAAGTGCGACACGGGATGGTTTAGAGCAGTGGCGTCTCCGGGGAATCTAAGATATCTATTTATTGAGCAGCCACTATGTTCCTGGGCCTTGCTGGGTGCTGAGGATTGAGTGGTGAACAGGAGACAGCCCTGCCATTGTGGAGCACACAGGCTAGTGATGCTTCTGGGCCTGCCCATCTGGAGGAATCTCCCTGGAGGTGAATCTGAGAGGTCTTGGGTGGCCCAGCAGCATAGGCAGGTGCCCACCTCGACCAGTCCCAGGCTTCAGACATTCAGGGAGGAGTTTGGAGGAGCAGGACGTCAGGGAACAGTTATGGAGCTCACACAGGGTACCCCAGGGGGCTCCCAGAAATAACAGAGTGAGACTGTGGACGGGTACACGTTCTGCAGGAGAGGAATGGGAGGGTGAATTTAGGGCTATGATGGTTGAGAGGCCACACTGTTACCTAATGGCTGGTGAAACTTGGGGAAATGAAGGTGTGGAATGGGGTGCTAGCTACATCCTCAATAAGGGATGGTTTATGCCCCTGCAGGGCCTTCCCAAAGACTCACTCGATACAACACCACCCACCATTCCTTCTGCACATGTGTGTTTAAAACACACAGCCAGCCACATTGAGCCTCCCACGGAGGGTACACAGGGACACACAGCCCAGCACACTCAGCAGCCACGCACGTCACGGGCCTTACGTATGCCAGAGAATCCTCTCCCACTCATTTCCCGCCCTTGCTCCCCACTCCCCTCTCTCTAGCATCCTGTGGGCTTCGGTGCCAGACAGACCCAGTCCCCAATCCCAGTTCTGCCACTTAACTAGCTGTTTGACTTGGTAGAGTTACTTAACGTCGTTAAGCCTCAGTTTCTCTTTTCTGTAAAGCAGGACTCTCACAAAGCTGCTCTGAGGATGAAATGAGCTCATGCATGTCAAGTCCTTAACACTGTACGTGGCACATACCAGATGCTTAATAAATATGAGTATCCTGCTTACCCCCCACCCACAGACACGTGCACACCTACACCCCACGAACAATGAGTCCCGCGCCTGCTGCCGGTCACACAGCAAACATGGGCACACACAGCCCTGGGCATCACAGCGTCTAGCCTGGAAGACCATCCCACCAGGCCAGGATACTACCACACACACCACCCCAAAGACCCCAACCTGGCCTCCCTTCTCTCCGCTGCCCGATGGAAAGGCCCCACAGAAGAAATTTTGCCAGGAATGCCCACGGAGCCTGAGTCACCCAGAGACTGCCCAGGAGAGCTCTGCTGATGACGGCTGGGCTGGGCGGCCTCAGACCCTCCCCTCCTGCCCATCCCAACAGGACTCATTCAAGACTCCAGCCTCACAGCTGCCTCCCCACCTTCCCCCCTGCTCCTCGGCAGTCTTTGTTATCTCAACTACTTTAAGAGAGTTCTCTCTTCTCCCCCTTGACTCCTCTGATGCTAATCTCTCTCCATAAATCATACCCTCTAATCTTTTCATCACCTTTCTCTGATTAAAGCAGCCTGGGGGTTGGGAGCCACAATCCTCAGTGACTGAGACGCTTTGATGTCCAAACTCAGGCCCGAGGCTGCGGCACTGGCTGGCGGTCAGGCTTCACCCACCCTGCGCACCCGCACCACCTACACGGACGCGTTCCCAGGTTGTCCTGGGCTGCTAGCGTGGCCCGGGACCTCCAGGATTTCACAGATCTCTTCATGAATATTTCTCACTACATACTGGATGTCATTATTCTATTGAGAATCAATTAGCCCAAATGTTGTTATGACAGCTACAGAAAAATGATATTTTTAGCTTTGCTTTATGCTGCTCTCTCTCTTCACAGAATTATTGAAAACCTTAAAACTGATCTAGTGGCGACACGGGCCTCCGTGGCAAGCCAGGGAGCGATTGATCTGGGAATGTGGAATGATGGGGAGTGTGAGGCTTTTCTCAATGAAGTGGGAGCTGGTGGGAAATAACTCCCAGGGTGGAAGGCAGAGCGTGACCTTGGGCGGGATACTAGCCTCGTCTGAACTTCACTTTCTGCATCTGGAAAATGGCAATAATCATCGTCCTTACCTTGAGTGTTGTGATGAGGATGATGCCCAAGGATGCCTAAAAAGCACTTAGGGAGGAGGTGGCAGCACACAGCAGGTGTTCATCATGTGAGTGGCACTACTGCCTGGTGGCTAAGCAGAGGGCCCTGGAGCAAGGCTGCCCAGGTTCGAGTCCTGGCTCTGACACTCAATAGGTGTGTGACCTTAGACAGGTCACTTACCCTCTCTGTGCCTCGGTTTTATCATCCATAAAATGGGATTCATTGTACCTACTTGATACTGTTCTTGTGAGGAGTGAGTGAACTAATAAAAGCAAAGCACTTAAAAATGCCACCTGGCTCAAAAAAGTGTCAAGTCTTTTTAATGCAGGAGGGCGACCACTGTCGTCTGCCTCCCACCTTTGTTCAGCTGAGCCCTTAGCCTGAAATCTTTCCCTTCCCATCCTTGCATGTTCAGATGCTCTCAATGCTAAAATCTAGCTCAAGTGCCACCTTCACTCCCTATGCCTGACAGACGGAGACAGGGATGCTTGTGCCAATACTCGCTGGGTGACCATGGACAAGGCAGTTAACTCTTTGTCTTAGTTTCCTCCTTGATAGAAAAGGGATGATAATAGTTTCTTTACCCCTCTGATGAAGGCTGGCCCTGTCCAATTCTGAATCTGGGTGGGCAATTCTGCATTCAAGTACCGGTCCTCCTTGGGTAGCTTCTAAAGATCACCTTCACACTTCTCCCCCAGCCAGGAGCAGTTTTACAGATTTACAGTAAACACGGAAGCTGTTTTAGGGTAAAAAGAAAAAAAAATTCATCTTTGACCGGGAGGCCCTAGAGCAGAGCGAAGGGAAGAGGCAATTCCAGGATACTCCGCCCACAGCCTCGTGCTCTGCCAAGACAGGAGCTGGTGTCGGAAGAAAGGCTGAACCCTGCTGAACACCTTTGCTTCCAGCAAGTCACGCCCACTCTCCTGTCCAGAGGGTTTTGTCCAGCTGGAATTTAACAGCATCTGATGGCTGACATCTTTCAGCAGAGAAAGGGCCAGAGGAGCAGGCTGGTAGAACCCTCCAGGAACCCCTAGTGTGCCCCATATTCTGTGCTTGCCACCACAGCTCTCTGCCTGAATAAATCTTTGCTGTGTTCTAAGGCTAATCAGCCCTTATTTATACAGCCTCCACAGTCCCTTCATCTGGGATTACCTTATCCCTCTTCCCCATGTCCCCCCATCACGCTTTCCCTGGCTATTGCTGTAGCCCTTGTCATAGTCACCAACTCTGACCCCAGTTCTCTGTGTGCAAGGCTTTCTCCCTCGCTGGACCATGAGCAAAGAGAACAAGACTCGGCTCTAATGCACGGAGAGTTTTCGGCTCTGTCTTCCTTGTCTTGTCACCACGCTGCTTCTCAGACACATCTATCCTCCCTGGAGACAGCCCCACTCACTGCCACCCCCTCTCTGGACTCTGGAAGAGCATCCTGCCCAACCTTGTGTCCACGATCACCTTATACAGCCATGTAGGCTGTGCACTGCACAACTCTGTGTGCCATTCACATGGAGGTGAATGTGAATGTGAATAGCTCGCCAACTCCATGTTGAGCATGATGTGAATGATGCCCTTGTAAGCCACAGCGGCCCTGTCTGTGCTCACGGCCTTTTAAAGACTTTCACTGATTCGGAATACTCTGACTTTTTGAAGGCCCCACTCCACATAAAAACACACCCATAGACTTCAGTTAGTATAACTGCTTGCTGTAAAAATATTTTGAAAAAAATTTTATAATTTGACTTTTGAAGTTATTTGGCTGTGAGCAGCTGATTTATGTTTGCCTATGATTCCTCAGCAGTCCTTCTCGAGGATTCTTGAGAAAAGAGAAAATCGAATCTGCAAACTGGTTTCCAATGTAAAGCAGCTTTTATGAATTTAGCAATGAACAATGTTGACCTAATGTTTTATACACATTTAATTGAACACCTATTCTTTTTTATCTTGCAGTTTTCTTTTCTCATTTTGGAGTCAATGATAATTGTTTCAGAATTCAGACATTATCATAGACCTCAAGCATGAGCAAAGCCCTTCCCAGTTTCTCCCCAGGTGACAGAGACCAGTCTATAAATTTGAACAAGACTTTACTGACAGATTAGTGATAAGCAGGTGGTTACACGCTCCCTTTTATTCTTGCAATCTAAGCATAATTATTAATAGCCCCCCTTTTACTCTCTAGAGTGTATCAGTTTGGACTATCAATTGTATGGTCACCTTGTAATAAAGGAAGAAAGTACCTTCGAGAGAAGGACGGCACAGGCCCAGACCCGCCCCAGAGTCCCTTTCAGGACAGGCTCTCGGCCTTTCTCTTGGCCTACTCCTGTGTGGTCCAGGAAGCTCACCTCCCACCCTCACCCCCACCCCACCACCTCTAGAAATGTTCTAGGTATCGCCACACTTCAGAATCCAGAACAAACTGCCCCTCACACCACAGGCAGAAAGTCTTTTCCTCAGCCCCGCCTAATACCTGCTTGCCCAAGTCCTCATTTCCTGCTTCACGAATGACATCTTTCTTAGAAGACTGACAATGGACATTTTCATTTCCTTTTGTGAAAACCCCGTTCCCATTCATAAGGATATGCTCTGGCCCTGTGACCCCAACGATACAATCAAAATAGTTCCACACTGATACACGTCCCAGAGTCTTAATCTACATATCTTTAAATCTTAAATCTTTTATGGAACAAGGTAGAATATCAATTAATCAATTGATCAATTTCTCTTTTATCACCAATCAGATTGTATTCTGATTGTATCCATGGGTCCCCCTCCCTGTATTGTGAGTTCTTGGAGAGAGATGTGAGTGCCTCATTCATCTTTGCATTCCCAGTGCCAGCCCCAATCTGGCACACAGAAATGCTTACTAGAGGACCAGCAGATGAATACATATGACAGCAATTTTCTGTTAGACTGTGAGGTCCTTGAGAGCAAGGATTGTGCTTTTTGATTTTTGTCTCCACCGTAGTATGCGTTAGCCTATAGCAGAGGCTCACTGGAAGGGAGAAGTTCATGGAAACTTTGATTGGATGGATAGATGGGTGGATGGATGAATGGATGGATGGATGGATGGATCACAGGCTAGAAGGTTGGATAGATGGATGGATGGATGGATGGATGGTTCATGGGATAGACGGTTGGATAGATGGATGAATGGATGGATGGATGGATGGATCATGGAATAGAAGGTTGGATAGATGATTGGATGCATGCTTAGATAGGTGGATCCTTAGCCTGAGAGATTGGCGTCCAGGGAGAAGACACAGCTGCTTTGACCTCTAATAGTTTTTCAGGTCCCAGCTCCAATTCCCATGAGGTCTGACTGCTCTATAGTTCCCATCCTTGGATTCCCAAGAGAATGTTATGTATCTTTACAACAAACTCCCTTCTATTTCAGGCAGTTTGAGTGGATCTCTGTTTCTTCTAACCAAAGAGCCTGACTCAGATACGAGCCTTTCTCCCAGGTTGGGGGGCGGGGACGGGAAGTAATACTTAACCTCTTGACTGTGGGCCTTAGGAAGCATGGCACATTCATTCCATCTCTTGATCTTTCCAAGACAGTGCTAGAAAGCTGGGCTGGTTATAGAGCGTGGTAGCTCAGTTCAGTTTAATGAACCTGTCCTGGGAGGTTCCTGTGCAGGTGTGTGCCAAGTGCTGAGTGAACTTTTATGAACAACTTGGCCCTTGCCCTTGAAGTGGTCCACCAGCTCCTAGCATCACCCCCAATAATTGCTGTGTCATCTCAAGTAAGTTACTCCCTGTTCTGGCCTAAATTCTCCATCTATAAAATGTCAAGTTGGAAGGAAGTCGTTGAGTCTTTCTTGCTTTAACATTTTGAGGTTATGTAACTTGCCCAAGGTCACCGATATAACCTCCTGTAAATGCTCCCCATCATTTGGGTAGGATAACAGGTTTGAGCTCCTGAATCCTGATGCAAAACCTCACCCTCTTTCCTAGCTTCCATGAAAGCACAGGAAGCATGTCATGATTTTGTCATTTTTCTGAAGATGTGTGGGTCTCACACACCTGTAACTCACATTCTTCCTGCCATCTGGAATTCTTTCAGATTTTCACATGTTTGAATCCAGCCCACCATTCTAGGCCAGTCCTCGTTTCCAGGATACCATCCCTGCTCCCTCTTTTGGAAATGTCCTCTCTTTCCTGGCACCCCTCCTACAGGGCTAAACACCTCCCGACTTGTGTTTCAGCAGGTCTCATCTCCCTGGGGAGATCTGATTTCCTCAGCAGGTTGCTGAGTTTCCAGGGGGTAGAGAAGGATGACTCTGCTCACCCCTCTCTCCCTGCAAGGGGCTTCCTCAGGGCTCTGCACACAGTAGGCACCACTGAATGTTTAGTGGTACGGGCAGCTAGGCAGTGATTTTTATTGTGTTGTAGAAGCATAGTCTATGACCAACTCAGTGTTCACAAATCACTGTTAGATTTTTTTTTAAAGCAAATCACGAAACAGCAAGTATTACATGATATAACATTTTTCTAAAATGTATTTGAAAGGCTGTGGGGAGATGTGTGTGTGCCCAAGACATTTGTTCGCGGCGGCAGGATTCAGGTGACTCTTATTTTCTTCATTCAGCACATCTGTATTTCTAAATGTTCTAGAATGAGCATGTATTACTTTCAGAATGGGAAAAAGGAGAAAAGCTATTTAAAAATAAATAAGTAAATGTTTGTTTACTGAATGAAAGAACAGGGCTCTAGTGTGTTACCAGAGACTCTAATTTGAGCTGGATCTTGGAACAGAAGTCGTCTCCTGCCAGCCAAGTCCCCCTCACCACCCATCCACTGTCACTGGAACCCCAGAGGAGCTTCTAACTGTAGAATTACTCCCAAAGAGATTGCTCTGATCATTCATGGTTCAGTAGGAGTCATGACAGCAATACTCACAACCCCTCCACGTATACAGCACTTTACAGTTTATGAAGTATTTTTACATACACTTCCTCATTGTCTCCTTACAACCCTGCAAGGCAAGTATAGCGCCTCCTAGTAACAGAGAGCAAACTGGGGCCTAGAGAGAATAATGGAGGAGGTCAAGGTCAAGGTCACACAGCTAGCAAAGAGTAGAGCCTTCTGGGTCCTCCTCCTATAGTGTATACAAGTCTCCTGGCTCACAGATCAGACAGGACGTCTGGGGTAACCAGGCACCCAAGTGGTTCAATCCTCAGAAAGGCAAGTTTTAGGGACGGGCATTTCTGCCTGGAGTCTGCAGTGCTCAGGTGTACTCCAAAGAAGATGCAAAGCCCACATGAGGCAGCGTGTCTGCCACGGACCGTGTCAACCACTGTCGTGGTGCCTGGGGTAGGGGGGCGGGGGGGAGCTGCTGGCGCCGGAGGAAGGCAGGGCACAATTCTGCTGAGAGGCAGGCAATCAGCCTCTTGGAGCGGAATCAGGGAATTTATCCTCTTGGACTGTCCTCCGGGAGGGAGACGCACAGCGGCGGCCCCCAAATCCGGGGCTGCTCACGACCGGGAACAGCTCCTAGTTCCTGGAAAAAACCCCTCTGACCTTGAAGCGGCAAGATCCTCAGTTAGATATTTCCCATTTGCCACCACCATCTCACCAAAAGGCAAATTCTTCCCCTCTGCAGACCTCTTGTAGATCCATTGGGAGGCATCTAAAAATTAATTACATCTTCTTTATAAAATATAATTATGATAAAAATAAAATACAACGTTCTAGGGAAGATATTAAATACTGAGTTTCTATATAACTTCCAAATTAAATCCTTTCAAATGTTTTAATGAGAAACTGGAGTTTGCTTGTGGAAACATAGTTTTTCGGCATCAGGTTTTATAGTAGAAATGATTACACACAATTGATCAAATGAATCCACACAAATAGTCAAAATTTTTAATGAAGATCTTTTCAAATTCTTGACAGGTACCATCAACGACAAAGTTTGTTCTCACGTGTTAGTGATAAAATATTTAAAATTATTTTTAAACACAGTATTCAACACAACAATTGCAATTATATTTACAGACAGGAATAGTTCTTTACTGACAAAAGTAATGTTGGAATTTCGTGTGCTAAAGCAAATGGGTGTAGATCTATTTGAACTTTTTCACGCAAAGTATTTCAAAATGATGCAGCTCTGATCTGTAGACCAGGCGTGCGCTGTTACAGCAGTGAGGCTGCAGAGAGCCTAGAAACCTCTAAAAGGGCAAAGCAGGCAAGGAAGGACAGAAATATACAGACGCATGTGAAATGGAAACCCAGGGTCACTGCTGGAGCTTCACCACTCCCCTGCCGCCCACCTCCTTGGCCCCACCCTGGGCTGGGGACATCTTGGACACCTCGAACACAAACTCCAGCCACCCCGGGGGGCACCTTGTTCACCATGGACAGTGGTGTACTCCAAAATCAATTGAGGTAGTAGATGTCCAGGTGGAGAGCATTTCCTTGACCATGCCCAGCCCATTTCAGCAGAGCAGGGAGTGCCAGATGCCACTCATCCTGCTCTCCACTTGCAGGAACCTCAGGGTGCCCCCCTTCAACCTCCTCCAAGGAACCCCAGCCCAAGCTGCTCCCTGCCAGAGACCACCAGCCCATGAATTCCAGATACCCCAGGACCACTTGGCTACTCTGAGAGTGGATGGGGGTGGAGAATAGTATTCCCTGGCAGATCAGGTGAGCGGCTCTGGCTTAGAGGTCCCACTTCCAGGAAAGCCTGGAATTTCCCAGGAGGAATTCTCTGCCAGCTTTGGAACAGTGGTAGACGGCTGAGGCTGGCAGAAAGAAGCCCAGGAGAGGGGAAGAAAGTAAAAAGACAACTGGGCTAGCGCCCAGAGCTAAGGCCCTTGGAAGATTCAGCCTACACTGGTTGTCCCCAAAGCCACGTGGATAATGGGGGCTTGGCCCAGGTGGGATCCACCAGCCCTTCCCCTCTACTCTCCTAGGTCTCCAAGGACCCTCTGACAGGACATAGAAAGTATATTGGGGCCAATGACCAGGTCCAAACCACCATGGAGGCATCAACTATGGGAATGTGAGGTTTGTGTTGAAGAGGAAGTGGGAGAGACAAGGAGGGAAAAGGGTAGGGGGGGAGGAATGCTAGAAGAGGACTGAGTAGGAAGGGAGAGAGCAGAAACAGAGATATAAAGACAGAGACCGGGAGAGAGAGAGAGAGAGAGCTGGACTTGGGGAAAGAGAGAGATGGAGAGAGGCAGAAATGGAAAGAGATAAAGGGACGAAAGAGATTAAGTGAATTGGAGGGAGACAGATGCAAAGAACCAAGAGGGAGAGAGAATCAGGATGGAGAGAGCCAGAGGGGAGGAGGGAGGCAGCCAGGCGAGAACAGAGACCCCGGAAGCCGGTGAGACAGCGAGTTCGTAACCGCCTGGGTTCCTCAAACACAGGATGCGAGCGCCCTTTGGAGAAGTCGCGCTCGGCGGAGACGCTAACTCCACGGGCAAGTGCAAATGTAAAGAGGCCCTGAGAGCACTTTGTGCAAATATCAGGCCGGGAAGTGCTGCGCCCGCGGAGCTGCCGGGCACCTCGGCGCCCCCGCGCCCTCGGCTGCGCGCTAATTCACTTTGCCCGTCACCTCCCCGGGCGAGGTCGGGCAGGCGCGGCCGCCGGAGCGCGCAGAGGGCGCAGAGCGCCTGCGAGGGCCAGGGGCCCGGCCCTGCCTAATGGAGCAAAAGACAGATCAGCAGAAGCAAGGCAGGTGGGGCCGGAGGGGGAGCGCGGGCACCGGGATGAAGTCAGAGAAAGAGCCGCATAGACGCGGAGGAAAGAGTGGTGGGCTGGGATGTGGGCTTGAATTCCGGGGCTTCCCCCTGCCGGGTGGGAGACTTTGAGCCAGACCTCCTGCGCCTCAGGTTCCTCGTCTAAAGTAAAGAAAGTAGGAAAATAAAGCCTTTCTTGTTTACCTTAAACGGTTTTTGTGAGGCTGAAATGTAAAGGCGTTTGTAAAGCATGAAGTTCATAAATGCTAACCAACAATGAGGATAATAATAATAGCTCCCTTTTACAAGCTTTACATACGTTTGCTTGTGTAATCCTCTCAACAGCTCCACTTATGCCCATTTTACAGATTATAAAACTGGGGCACAGAGAGGTTAAGGCACTTACCCAAGGACACACAGACAGTAGCTGGGCAGTGAACCCTGACAATTGGGATCCAGAGTCCATGCTATGCTGTAGTATAGGGGCACATTTTGTTAATGCCCACATTTTACAGATGAGGGAAAGGAGGTTCAAAAAGTTGGGGCCTTGCCCTTTGTCCCGTAGGCGGTAAGTAGCTAAACCAGGACCTGGGTTTTCGGGTGCAAAGGAGACGATGGACTGTGGCGCAGGTAGACTCAGGTTCAATGTCTTGTTCTGCCATTGTGTGATGTTGCGAGAGCTGATTTAGCTCTGTGATAAGGAACATTAACCAACTCCACAAGGTTATTCTAAAGATTAAATGAGAAAGAGTATATGAGGAACCTGACACAGTTGGCGCTCAATAAATTCATTTGGTCGATATTTATCAAGCACTTTGTTAGGTCCTGAGGATACAAGTGATGACTAAGACAGAGAAGACCCCTGCCCTGGAGGGACTTGCCTTTAAATAGGAGAGACAGACAAAAAGTAAACAACTCGCTAGGAATGCCAGGAAGAAAATGAAGAGAGTGCTAGAATTGATTCACACAGGGAAACTGGCTCAGAGAGGAGATCTGGGAAGGCCTCTCTGAGGAGGTGGTATTGAAACTGAAAGATGAGATGGAGCTCACCAGGAGAAGAGCTGGGAATCGTGTCCCACGAGGGAGGACAGCCAGTGCAAAGGCACTGAGGCAGAAAAGAGCTTGGCATGCTCTTGGAATTGGAAGCAGAAGCCCAGTGAATGGGAAGGACAGTGCCAAAAGAGGGCTCAGGGAGGCAGGCAGGGGTCTGGCCCACAGGGCTGTGTAAGCCATGGATTTTATCCTAAACTCAGTGGGAGGTCATGAACAGCTTTTAAGTAGGAGTGACATGATCCAATTTACATTCTCAGAAATCACTCTGGCTGCCAGGTGGAGCCTGGAGAGGAGCAAGAGTGAGGGCAGGAAGTTGTTAGGAGGTGAGTGTTTATCTGGGCTTGAACCAAGAGATGCTAGGGGAGATAGAAAGACATAGATGGATGCAAAAATATTTTATTATAATGGAAATGCTAGCTGCTGCTCACCTTTTCATCGCTGATCAGTGCTAGCTGGTCTCAAACTCAGTTTCCAGGTCTAGTAGGATGGGCTTCATCAGTTCCACTGGGAACACGGCGCAGTGGCCCCCAGAGATCCTTAGCTGACCTCCCTGCCCAGTGGCTTCCTAAGCTGAGTTGGGGGTCAGGCTGGCCCACAGCCCTGTCAAAGGCTATAGATCAACTGGCACATCTTGGGACTGTGGGCACTGACCCCAGGACCAGAGACCAGCTAGCTCTCATTCATCCTCCGCTGTGCTGTGTTAGGTCTGTGAGCATGGAAGAAATGATCCGCCGTGGGCCCTGCCTTCAAGGCAGAGTTTTCTGGGGAGCCAGTCACTCTGGAGGAGCTCTCAGGAGACCAAACTGGGGAGTATCCTGTTGTGTTTCTTTAAGCATTTGTTGTTGAAATGGAAGTTACAATCCAAGCTCATTTGAATAACAGAATCATAGGAAAAACACCCTCTAGCCACAAAAATGAATATTCAACATTTCCACCTTATCTTCTTTGCTTTGTAGGGCTGTTTCTCAGCTGCATATTAAATGGCCCCTTCACAGAAAGCTGGCAGAGTGGTGGTTTGCAAGGCAGAACGCTGCTGGGCTAAGGTGCTATATTCAGAACATAAGTCATTCTGGGCCCCCCGGAATTTCAAGGATCTTCAGAGAGACAGGCCCAGCACCACGGGGAAGGTGGAAGGACTCAGGAAAGTCTGGATCAAGACCAGGCAGGGTGTTGGGTGAGAATTGAGTGTTCCTGACTGGCTCTCACAAGCCCAGAGGCCACGCCAGTCCTGGCCCTGGTGGGGCTCATAGGGACACCCCCAGGAGAGGAGCATCTGATTCCTGGACATCTCAGATGGTAGCCCTGCTGAATGAGTGTTGTACGCCCACAAGTGCCCCACAGAAATCCCGCAGGTTGTGTTTACACTGAGAGGTCCCTGGATTCAGCTGGCCCTGGAGAAACACTCAAGACACTGCTGTTCTCTTTCACCCACTTTTCCAGGCAGCCAGAGCTTCCGTGCGCACTAGACACACCGCACGACGAGTGGCATCCTGAACATGACACTAACTTTCCTGTCTCCTCGCCTTTGCATCTGTTGTGCTTTCTTCCCGGAATGCCCTTCCTCCCAATCGGACTCCTGGCAAGTACCTGCTCCCTGTCACCTCTGCTTGCATTTCCCGACACCCAGTCCTACCAGGTTCCCACAGAACTTACACACTGGGCTGTAATCACCTGGTTTTATGTCCTCCACCAATCTAGCTGTAGGTTCCCCAGGGGAATCTCTGTGTCTGCCGCAGTTGGCCAGAAGCCGGCACAGAGCCGAGGCCAAGCCCGGCTTGTAAATGCACAATGAGACACGAGTGGCTTTAGGGGGAGACTGCTGGGTGACACAAAGTAGGAAAATAGTAAACATGTTGGGTGACAGAATCGGGATCTCGGAAGGGCTGACTTGCTAAATCAGTGGGCTTAATCCAACAAGAGGACATGTAACAGGAATAAATGTCATATCCTGCATTTATATTTCAAACCAAACACCTCAGAATAGGAGCGGGGGAGAGGAGACAGTGAGAGAGCAGCTGGAGCAGCCCCTTCTGTAAAAGAAAAGCCTGTGCGATGGGTGCTGACAGGTATTCGACAAGCTGCCAGAAAAGCCACAGTCATCTTAGGCAGAATTACTAGAGGTATGGTACCTAGAACAAGGGGGGAAATATCCTGATGAATTCCAAAGAAATTCCAAATGATATCATATGAGAAACATTTCAAGGGAAAAGAATGAGACACGAAGAAGAGCCGGCTTCAGATCTCCAAGGGCTTGGCCGAGACACGTAAGGACAGTTGGGTTCTGTGTGACTTCACTGGGCAAAATAGGGCTGATGGTTGGAAGTTCATAGTAAGGAAGAGATACTGAAAGTCAAGCCTGTCCTAATATGGGTGATATGGTCTCAGGTGGAAGTAAGCTCCCCACCCCTGGAAGCGTGCAAGCAGAGGCAGGACTGACCAATTGGCAGGGATGCCGTAGAGCCTTGCCACTTCTCCAGCCTCCTTTTCTACCATTCCCTTCCCTCCTCACGGTGCTTCAGCCACGCTGGCCTCTTTGCTGTTTCCCAGCCACACCAAGCACCTCCCCACCTCAGGGCCTTTGCACTCGCTGTCCCCTTTGCCTGGAAAGCTCTTCTGCTAGATATTGACAGGTCTCCCTCCCTCACGTCAATCATATTTCTGCCCATCTGTCATCTCCAGAGAGGCACATTCCCTGACCAGCCATCTAAACCTAATGTCTGTCTATTTGTTTTTGTCTGCCTCTCCCACTCTAATGTAAGCTCCTTGTGAGCAGAACCCTGGTCTTAGTCACTGCTGCGTCTCCAGTGCCTCAAAGGGCCTGGCACATGGTGCTTGTTAAATATTTGCCACATGAGGAAATGAATTATCTCATTCATTCTCCACAATAACCCTTGCTCAATTTAATTCCTACAAAGGCTTCTCATGGAAGGATATAGTGGAGAAAGATCCATCACAATGGCATGTTTCATGGACAAGGCATGGAGACATGGAGGGGAGGGGAGTCACCCTGACTGGGCACCTGCTGGCCAAGCACTGGGCCAGGGGCTTCATATACGTCGTTTCACTTAATCTCGACAACAAGGCTGCAAGGTGGGATTATTCCCCTCAAATTTCAAGGCCCAAAGGGCCATTTTACATTAGGATTCATTGGTTGCAAGCAACAGAAACAACGCGTGCTAATGGAAACAAAAACGGAATTCAATGGAAGGAATGGGACAGTGTACAGGATGGAGGAAAACATGAAGAACCAGACTTCAGAAAAGATGGGAAGCAGCCTGACTCCCCTTGGCCAGGGGAAGTGAGGAGAGTTTAGCCGACAAGCTCGCAAACACTGTGCGTGATGGGAGATGGGGCTGCCCCAGGGAAAAGGACACGCTATTCCCAGACAAGTGGAGAATGCATACTGCACAGGGAAAGACAAGAACAGGCCACTTCAGACCCTCACAGATGGCAGGTCCAATCCGCTGGTGTCGCAGAAGCTCAGAAAGGGCCAGTGCTCCACCTGTGGTCACAAAGGACCAGACACAGGCCTCCTGGCTCCAGATTTGGTGTGAACGTCAAGTCTCACTAGGGTTTGGTATCCAGATCCTTTTTCTTCAAGCAAGCGCTCGAGGAACAATTCTTGTTCTCATCATATTTGGAGGGCTTGGCATCGCTGTGGACTTTCTACAACAGTCTCTGATTCCAGGCCTTAAAACACACCCATAAAGCCTTCATAAACTCCTTTCACCACAACTCTGATGGCCACTGGATCTCAAGTGAGAACTAGCATTGCCAACTTCAGGAAGTGACTGTCATAACTCATTTATTTTCATGTCTATTATGAAGCCCTCCCGGGGTGGTATAATCCACAGATACGAGCCCGCTTCACCTCTACTAGAAGGGTTTAAAAAATGAAATTAGACATGTTTTTGAGGCAAAATCTCTCACAGTTAACTCCCTGGTTTGGCACAAATTCTCTTAGCATCCGTGACCAAAGGAGACTCCTCCAAACCATTTCCTGTCATCTCCTCTGAGCTGTCAACTTTGATTATTCCTTTCCTGGTACTGTGCCTTGTCTTATACTAAAGGAATAATAAATACCTCCTTCCTCCTTTCTAAATCTAGGACTCCAACACTTTTTATTTCCTGTTTAATGCAAAACTTTTCAGAAAAAGCGCATAGGCTGTACCCGCAGCTTCAGTAAATCACTGGGGAAGGAGTTTGAGACTATTTCTAGGCAGTGACCCAGAAACTGGCTTGTCTGTCCAACATTTGGTGAGGCTACTATGTGCCAGGCCTTCTGCTGTCCCTGCCCTGGGCCCCTGCACTGGACCATTTGTGGTCAGGGTTTGCACCCATCAGTCCACTCTCTGTGGTCCCCCATGGAAGCCAGATTGAGTGGCCCCCTTTCAATTCCCATCCAGATTCATCTCTTTGGCAACATTTCTTCACCCTTTTCTCATGTGTCTTCCTCACCCGGGTGTCTTCCTCATGAGCTGCATGTGGGGAGACTCTGTTTTGATCACCACTGACCTCAGCATCCAGAACAGTGCCTGGCACATAACAGATACTCAATAAATAGCTATTGAATGAATGAATGAATGAATGAATCGCTCATTTTCTTGAAAGTCTTTGGATCACAATCACACCAGCATCTCTGAATTCCAGCACAGTGCCTGGCACATAGTCAGTGCTTTAAAATGTATGATGTGTTTGAATTAAATTCTCCTCCCACCTCTCTCATTGCTCCTTGCCCTGCCCCCTGACTGAAGTCCATTCTCTGCCTCCTCCCTTTGGCCCCCCATTAAATGTTTGCATTCCTTGGGCTTCTTCTGTCCTTGTTCCCTGCTCTTCCCACTCTGCAGAGAAAATGCTCCATGAGTGATCTCACCCACTCCCACACTTTCAACTTCCATCCCCACACTGATGCATGAAGCCAAAAGTGGAAAAAAAAAAAAAATGGAAGAAAAGTAAAATTGTCGAGTTGGAAGTCCTTAGGCACCTCAAAGCTTGGCAGGTTGAAGGTGTGGCAGAATAATGGATTGAAATTTTAATTTACATTTTGTTTCCCCTGATGCAGAATCAGAGAACTATGTGTATTTTATTCTCTGTAATTTTTCCTCACCAATTCTAAGAAAATACCCAGGACTTCTTGCCTCAGGCATGTTGGCGTCGGCTAGACTGAAAGCAAAAGTAGCCTGAAGCTTGGCACTTGCCTTTGAAAACATAAACTCAGCAAGATTATCCTAGATCAGGGTTTCTCAACCTCAGCATCAGTTACATTTTGGGTGTTTAGCAGCATCCTTTGCCTGTAGATGCCAGTAGCACTACCCACCCTCTACCCCCACAAGTCGTGACGACCAGATGTCTCCAGACATTGCCGAATGTCCCCTGGGGGGCAAAATCGCCCCTGGCTGAGAATCACTATTCTAGATTATCCGCTAAAGAAGATAAAGGAGGGGCCCTGTGGAAATTGCCAAACTTGGGGGGTGGATAGCTTCCCCCAGGCTGGGAAGGGGGGATGTTTCAAGGTCTCATGAGCCGCAGGGAACACTTGCCTCCTCCTTCCTGTTGTGCCAAAAGGCCACAACCAGTAACAACCATAGGTCTCCTCTCCCAGCATCCTCCTGGTGTAGCATCGCCCCCAGGCCTCCCAAGGGGACATCAGTGTGCAGAAGGAAGGGAGTCTTGGAGTCCCCGAAGGCATTTGTGGTGTCGCCGCCTCAGTCGCACTCTGTCCAGAATGCCTGCTTCCATGCTTCCCCATCTTCCCTGCCTGGATTCATGGACGGAGATCCCTTTCCTCCCTCCCTGCCCGGAGCTGCTCTTGGCTGCCCCCTTGCTGTCAGGAGGCCCTACTGCAGCCAGACTCCCTCAGATCATATCTGGGGGAAGTTTGGTGATTAACACTAGGTTTTTAACTTTTCACAAACTGCCTAAAACATCCTCTGAATCCCCTAAATGTCTTTAGTCCTCCAATACTGCACCTTCTGACAGAGACTGACATCTTTGCTGGATCTCTGCTCCCTCATTGTCAGAAGGTAGTGCTCTACTGAGAATAAGAGAACTAACACTGCTGAGTGAGTGATATTCCAACCCCGCCTCCTCAAGATGATCCAGTCCTTTACAGAATCTCCGGCTCCACTGAGTCCTTATGAGCAAGTGACGTTATCCAAATACATCAGTACTTCCCCACAGCCGCTGGCAGGTGGCTGGGCTCCAGAGATCCCAGAGGCGTCCTTTCCACCCGGTAAATCCTACTGGACAGTTGGAGGGTACTTTCTCTTTATCCTTTTCTACCAGGAGTGTCTGGTAATTCTAGTCCTCATAAATAACTGAACATCCCTGGATTCCTGCCAAGCTGTCTAAGGCATCCCACACTCAGGGCACGCTGTCTCCCTCACTCTTGGTTTGTTCGGTGTCCTGTAATGCACACACATTTTTATCTCCCCAAATTTCTTATGTACAGCCATAGATGGAGTCACGGATGAACTCTGGGACTTGGAGATAATACCATGAACTAACAGTTCCTTAATATGCTCCCTTAAATCACCTTTTGTTCGCAAAGGGATCCTCCTAGAATGCTTTCTCAGAGGGTCGTGTAACTCTCTTCTAAGGGTTCTTTCTTTCACAGCCCGCTCTTGAAGAGAACGCGCCCTTCCTCCTGGCTTGAGGCTTCCCCTTCAACTTCTCTGTCCATTCCTCAAGTGGTGGGGTCATCCAAGGTCAAAACGGGTTCATTCCCTAGGAGACTGTTAGCTGAAACATGTCAGAGGTTGTCCTCTTGCCTCCCAGCCTCTATGTAATGGTAAACACCAGAAGAAAGGTCACATTGTCCACTGAATGATGACCTACCCCTCATCTGCCCATTGCTAAATGTGGTGCAATGGGGATGTGTGGAGAGGCTGCAAGACACTGCTACCTGTCTGTTACTGGCAAGGGCAGGTTAACACCAGACTGAGGGGAGATTTGGTCCCCGTGGGTGGCCACTCTGTCCAGAGGTGCTGAGATGATGCTTCACCACAGTGGTGTCACAACGCCTCGACCCCCACCACCCCCTTGGGAAATCCTAGGCTCTCACCATGTACCCCAGGCACGGTCACTCTCTGTACTTGGGCCACAGAGATCTCACTGCTGCAGAATTTGTAAAGGAACATGGCCAAGTAATGGTCACAGAATGACTGAAAAATAATAGTTATTTCTATGTTTGATATACCTGTCCATTCGCCTGGACACCTTTGCCTGAGGTTCCACTGGCCTCAGAGAGAAAGGTCTGGAATTGCAGAATGGTGGCTTCAATGGGAGGGCTTGGGTCATAGGCAGATTTGAACTTATGATTCCTTGGGCCTGAAGTGGTCTGGCCTTGGGCAGAGAACCACCTCCATCACTCACAGATTTTGCCCTGATCCCGCCCACTGCTAGGCCCTGGGGAACTGCCTGGCTGGGCACCAGGAGCCCCACCCACCCCACCTGCCAGTGGATAGAAGATGCAAGTCACTGTACCACTCTGAGCTTGGCCTGTGCCAGCCCCCAGGGGCCCACTGAGCTGCACTCTCCTCCCAGGTCCCTGGGAGTGGAGCCCTGTCTTGAGTCTCTGCCTGGTGGACAGGTCACCTCCACAGGTCCTTCACTTACATAGATCACCCTGAACCTTGTTCTACAAAATCTTTTGTGATAGGAAGGACACTGGCCTAGGGACCTCGCTGGCTGTGGGCCGAACTCCAAATTAGAGCCCTTAGAAGTCGGGTCACATCAAACCTGCTTTCCCTCTGGCTGGTGAGTTATGACTCCTACAGGGCAAACCCACAGGGGAGTTAATTTCCCCAGCCTTGGACAGGCCTTGTTCAGGTTTTCTCTCCTATCCCTACACCCTCTATCCCCCTCTCCCAACACTGAGGTTCTAGATGCCCAGGGTAGATACCACACAGATGGACTGGTTGGTAATATAACCCCAGGGCTTTGGAAATAGTCAACTGTCTATACTGACTAATGGGTTAGTGTCAACCTGGAGAATAGTTTAAAGACTTCTCCTAATGTCTGTTTTTAATATCCTAAATCAGTGTACACTTTTTTGGGGCAGCCTCTGTGCTGGGTGCTATGCACAGCGCTTTCACAGATTCCGTCCCTCTTTGACCTAGAAAAGACGTCTGGGGCTGACAGAGTAGAAGGCCAGAAGCCAGAATCGTAACACAAACAGAACTCACTGGCTGGAGCGACCAGACAAAATGGAATGTACTGGGGATCCACGGTGGGCCCTGGACTTCCAGCAACGCAGTGAACAGAGCTGACACCAAAGGGCCTCCCACCACCCACAGCCACATGGAAATTCTAAATAAAATACACCATAAAGATTACAAATACATAGTCAAGCTTAAAAGAAGGAACTGGAATTCCCAGCAGTCAGATTAAACAAGGGACCTCAAAGCAGAAGCAGTAAGCAGAAACAGATACTATGGTGACCCACAGGTCTAGGACCTAATGACTTGGGAGCTGAGATTTTAATCTCACAGGGGCAGCGCTGTGGCCTCCATCCTGTGCAGGGTGAGAGCATTAAGCTCTCACAAAGGGTCAAGAAAAACTTTTTCCTTCAGCCCAAGGGAGCATCAGGCAAATTGCTAGAGCCATGGAAGGAAACAAATACTAAGCCATCTGCAAGAATTCAAAATCCCAGGTGACTGTCGTGTGTAGGTCTGAATTTATATTCCGTAGGAGGTACAGTATCCCCAGGCTGTCTGTCTCCCTCTGTCTCTCTGTCTCTGTCCCTATCTCTCTCGCTCTCTCTCACACACACGCACACAGGGTGATTTGATGATTTAAACCATTAAGGACATTCCACAACCCAGGAAACAACATGAATATCCATCAACAGGAGAACTAATAAATTATAGTGTCTTCATACAATGGAAAAGCATCATGAAGCATTTAGAATGAATGATGTATAATAATAGGTATCAACATAGGTAAATTCTGTTTGCTAATGTTTTATTTCAGATTTTAAAATTGATATTCATAAGTGAAACTAGTCTGGCATTTCCTTTTTGTGTTCAATCTTCTCTGAGATTTGGTATCAATGTATTGCTTAATTCATTTAAATAGTTCGGGTTTTTTCCTTTTTTTCTGATTTCGAGAGCAGAATAATTAATACTGGAATTATTTGTTTTTAAAGCAGAAAAAATTCTTCTGTGAAACCATTTGGCCTAGTGCCTTTTGAGATATAGCTCTTTGACAGCATTCTCCATTTTTCCGTGGATCTCAGTACATTTAAAATGTTTTATGTCTCCCAGAATCATTTGGGTAAATTACATTTTCTTAGAAAATTCCTTAGTCATTCTGGTTTTCAAATTTGTTTTCATAGAGTTGAGCAAATGGTTTTTATGATTCATTTTGTCTCTGTGTTACTCCCTCTTTATTATTTCTTATTCTATGTATATTTGCCTTCTAAATTTTTTCTTATTAGAGCTATACATTTATCTATCTTACTGTTGTCTTTTAAACCTTTTTTGTATTTTATTTATTTCTACTGCTTTTCTATTTTCTAACTCATGAAATTATGCTTTCAAGTTACTTTATTACCTTTTCCTTTTGCTTTCCTTAAGTTTGTTATTCTTTTCCTAACTTCCTGGGTTGGATGCTTTGTTCTCATTCTTTTCTCTCTCTTTTTTTTTTTTTTTGTGAGGAAGATCAGCGCTGAGCAAACTCCATGCCAATCCTCTTCGTTTTGCTGAGGAAGACTGGCCCTGGGCTAACATCTGTGCCCATCTTCCTCCACTTTATGTGGGACGCCACCACAGCATGGCCTGACAAGCAGTGCATCAGTGTGCGCGCGGGATCCCAACCCCGGGCCGCCAGCAGCGGAGCGCGAGCACTTAACTGCTACTCCACAGGACCGGCCCCTCTCATTCTTGTTTATTGAGTTTAAGGTGGAGCATTTAAGACTCAGCATTTTCCTCTGGTGCTTCTAGCCTGTTCCCACTGCCCTCCACATCCATGCAGCAGGATTTTCTGATTTTGTTGTTCCTTTCCCCCTTTTTGAATTACGATCTGAAAATGATGTCTGTGTTATTTTTATTTGAGGGGGAGATTTATTGAAATTTAATTTGCTGCCTGATATATGGTCGATTTTTGGAAATGTCCCCTGGGCACGTAAAGGAAAGCTGTAGAAGAGGAGCCCGCTCTATCTTTCCCTGTCGTATGTACGACATACCTTGTTAATTATACTAATGAGGTGTTATTTATTCATATTTACTTTTTATCCACTTAATCTGTCAAATAGAAAAGAAAGTAAAATCTTCTACTATTAATATGTTTCTCTGTCTCCTTGTATTTCTCATAAGTGTTGTTGTTTTGCATGTGGCTGCTACCTCATTGGGTACATAGATAGTTCATAACCAGTATATTTTCATTGTAATTAAGTGAATAACATACATATAATATTAGTAGTATATACATAAACATGTATTATATTATTAGAATGAGAAAGGTCTCTTCTTTAATGACTTTTACCCTGAATTCCACGTTAGCTGATAATAAGATGGCAATCTCAGGACCTAGGCCTTACCACCTATGTTGGTTTTCTAGGGCTGCAGTAACAAAGTTCCCCAACCTGAGTGGCTTAAAACAACAGAAATTTATTCTCTTATGGTTCTGGAGGCTAGAACTCTGAAATCAAGATGTTGGCAGCGCCATGCTCTCTCTGACAGCTCCAGGGGAGAATCCTTGCTCGCCTCTTCGTCTCTGGTGTTCACTAGCAATCCTTGCTTCTTTGGCTTGTAGAAGCATCACTCCAGTCACATGGCTGTCTTCTCCCTGTGTGTCTTCGCATCTTCCTCCCTGTGTATGTGTCTCTCTCTGCGTCCAGATTTCCCCCTTTTGTAAGGACACCAGCCATATTGGATTAGGGCCCACCAGAATGACCTCTTTTCAGAAGACTTTTTGAGATCCCCCAGCAATGAGTCCTCTCCTTGCTAAGATTTTTCCTTTCAGTTTTTGTCTCCTCTTCCCTCATTGAGATCCTGCTTGGTCTCAGCTGGCTTTAGAATCCCCGATTTCACATAAATTAGAGTCTGGGGATTAAACCTGCCTTCTAATTTCACTAAAAAGAAAATTTACAGAGTTCTTTGTCTTGTTGTTGTTTTGAAATGCTTTTCAGGAGGAGAAGGGGAAAGTGCTGTTTTTCATAGCCACATATCAGAAGTCTTTTCCAATTTCTAAATAATAGTGATCAATTCAAATTTCTCTTTAAAGATTGTTAGACCAAATCAAATATATTTGTGGGTCACATTCAGCCCATGGTATGGCAGCCTAGTACTTCTTCATTAGGGCACAGTCATCAAGCACAAAGCTTTGGAGAGAGCCAGCCCAGTGTAGTAGATTGAACGGTGCCCCCCACCAAAAAAAAAAAAACGACATGTCCACCCGGAACTTACGAACGTGACCTAAGCTGGCAAAAGGGTCTTTGCAGATTTAATTAAGTTAAGGATCTAGAGATGAGATCATCCTGGATTATATGAGTGGGCCCTAAATCTAGTAACAAGTGTCCTTAAAAGAAGAGAATTAGACACACAGAAGGGAAGGCCATGTGAAGACAGAGGCAGGGATTGGACTGATGCATCTATAAGCTAAGGAACGTTGTCAGTCACCAGAAACCGGAAAAGGCAAGGAGGCAAATTTCCCCTAGAGTCTCTAGAAGGAACTAACCCTGCCAACACCTTGATCTCAGAGTTCTGGTTTCCAGAACCGTGAGAGAATGCGTTTCTGTTGTTTTAAGCCAGCTAGTTTACGGTCATTTGGAAACAAGCACACTCAGTTTGCATCCTGCCTCCACCGGTTTCGAGGGGCGTGACCTTGAGCAAGTCTCTGGGATGCAGCGGAAGGAACTGAGCCGGAAGACAGTGTGACGGGAGTCAAATCTTTGCGGGGTCTTTGTAGGACAGCAGCAGAACCTTCACTGTGTGTCAGCACAGAGGCCAGGGCTAAGATTGAGGCCTCAGGTACAGGAAAGTCTAAGAGTCAGAACAACCCAGACACGGAAAGGTGCCCAGCTTGAGGGATTGCAGGGGCCCTGACCCTGGCGGCGTGCAAGGAGAGGCGGGGACCACGTGCAACGTGAGCGTTAAGAGCACAAACCCAGAGTCAGAGACCTTATCCCTGCTGCTCACTGCTGGTGCCACTGGCCAATTACTTCAAGTTCCTGGGCCTCGGGAATCTCATCTATAATATGGGGAGAATAACAGCACTGAGGGACGTTGTGAGGATTACGTGAGAACGACAATGGTATGGGTACTTCCTAGGTGCCAGGCGCCATGCTAAACGCCACTACTTGTGTTAACTCTTTTAAAGTGGCTCAGTGTAGTGACTGGCACCCAAGTGCTCAATAAATGCTCCTGTCATGATTTTGTTGTGTTTCTAACGTCGAGGTAGAGTGTTCTTGACCTGGAGATGTCTGATGGATTAAATTTAGGGAATCCACAAACCCCCTCAAAGTGTGTGCACAAGTTGGTGTGTAATACGTGCTTTTCTGGAGCGTGGATCTACAGCTGTCTTCTGAGTCTCACAGGGAGCAGTGACCCAGAAAAGCGCAGAATACGGGCTGTAGAGGGAATTGGACTCTGTGGCCTCAGAGATCCCTTCCAGCCTGGAACTGAATGCGATGGAGCAAAGCCTGCTGCATTCAAATGTGTGTCCAGGATGAAATGAGCCTGGGTGTTCTGTTTGATGCAGGGACCCTGCTGCCTCCTGCTAGATTCTCCTCTCTGCTCCCTCCCATCTGTTAGCCATAGGCAAATTTTGGGCGGGGGTGGAGGGAAGCAGGAAGAGAAGCAAAAAGAAATTTGCAATTTTGATGCATAAGGGGCAATTTCTACAGACAAATCTTGGTGCCCATACACGCCCACCACCTCCAGCGGCTCCACCTGAAGCCCAAGGAGCATCATTTTCCATTCTTGTCTCTGAGATAATAAGTTGGAGAGAAGCTTCCTATTTCAAATCAAAACTATTTTCCAACTAGAGGAAAGTGGAAACTTTTCAGGCAAATTGCATATGCAGTAACACAATTTCCTCCTGTTCCACTTCTTTTTCACCTAATACGTAATAAATATTCAAGATCTCCTTGAGGAAGCACGAACAGAGAGCTGGGAGGTGAGATCGTCACGGCTGCTGGGTGGAGGCAGCCAGCGGGGCATACAGAGGTCTTTCTCCTTTGAGGCCTGCCTGGAAACTGGCCTCAGCTACTGGCTACCCAACCTGTCCCCGGGAGAGCCCTCACTCCCATAAGAATTAGCCCTGGCAGGGCTTGAGGTGATAATTGAAAATTATTTATTATCCTAATGGCCGTCTCCAGAATTCTTCTCAGGCAAAAACCAGGTTCATTGGGAAAATGCCTTGAAGAGGTACTTGGTGTAGAAGGTGAGACCCAGCACAGACATTATTAGGATGTTAAGTGACTTAGAGGCTTCCTGTTTCAGGGATTAGAGGTCAGGGGACAAGGATTAAGAGATACAAGAGAAAGAACCTTCACCAAGGGGCACCAGTGGATCCGGCAACATGACAAGAGATTGATGACAAAAGAGAGGTGGCCTATGGTTGGGGGCATAAAGAGCATCCCTTCTGCCAAGGGATGACAACATAACTAGCTCCTCTCTCTTGAGCACTGGCCATGTACCCGGTACTGAGCTAATGGTTTACCTGTGTGATCACATTTAATCCTCACAGCACCACTATGAGGTGGGAACTATTATTATTCTCTTTTTACAGACAAAGAAGCCAAAGTTCAGGGAGCTCAAGTAAGTTGCCTGAGATCACGCTGCTAGCAAAGTAAAACACAATAAACCGTTATGCACCCACTGAATGGTATAATTAGAAAGACTCACCATACCAAGTGTTGGCGAGGGTGTTGGGCAACTGGCACTCTCATACACTGCTGGTGAAAGTGTAAAATAACACAAGAACTTTGGAAAACTGGCAGTTTCTAAATAATTTAGGCATACACTTACCCTACCACCCACTATTCCGCTCGTAGGTTTTTACCCAAGAGAAATGAGTACCTATGTCCACAACAAGTGGACAAGAATGTTCATAGCAGCTTTATTCATTAGAGCCCCAAACTAGAATACTCCAAATGTCCATCAGCAGGTGAATGGATAAATACCTTGGGTATATACTACAAGGGGAAATTGCTCAGCAATAAAAAGGAGCAAAATACTAATACACACAATGTGGGTAAAGCTCAAAACCAGTATGCTGAGCAAAAGAAGCCAGACACAAGATGGCATACTGTGTGATGACAGTGACGGCAGATTAGTGGCTGCCCAGGGCTGGGGTGAGCAGGGCTTGAGGGCAAAGGAGAACATGGATGATGGAAATGCTCTATATCTTGATTGCGAAGGCAGTTACATGGGTGAAGACATTTGTCAAAACCCATCAAATGGACACTTAAAACGGGTGGATTTTATGGTATAGAAATTATATCTCGTTAAGGTTGCTTTAGAAAAATTCCAAAGTGCTTATCATGCCTGTATGATCCGACCCTCTATCTCCTCCCATGCTCCCCCTTGCCCTCCATTCTGGCCACACGGGCCTCCCTGTTCTTCTTCACATCATCCAAGCACATACCCGTCTCTAGGGCTGTCCCTTGCTGTCCCCATTGCCTGCAATGCTCTCCTTGCAGATGTCCACATGACTCACTCCTTCGCCTCCTTCAGATCTCTGTTCAAAACCTACCAGAGTGGCCTTCTCTGCCCCCCACCCCCCAAATAACTCCCATCCCACAGTTCCCTAGCCCTCTTTATTTTCCTTAACACTGATCATATCCTGACACCTTATACTTGTATCTGTCTGCTGTCTGTCCCCCGACTAGAGGAAGCCTCATGAGCACTGGGACTCAGTCTGGACTGACAGTACTTTGAGGGCTAGAACAGTGCCCTATGATTGACTGAAGGAATTCCTGATTGAAGGAATGAATGAGACCCTTCCTAACAAACTCTCCTTCCCTTCTTTCCCCTGTTCTTCCTGCCCCAAAAAGGAAAAATCCTTTACTATCAAAAAGATCTCTCTTAGAGATGTAACTACTCTACCACGAAACAGTCTTTTCTTCCAAAAATTAAGAATAATAATAGAATATTTTATTTCTCAGTTTCATCATTTGCCTTTGCGTATTTCACCAACACTCAGTGTTACACCCAAGAACAGTGAATGGATATTTGTCGTACATTTGTGTAACTAAAGAACCTCCGAAACAAAGAACCATTTTTCCAAGGTGACTTCTGCCTTTAACACCAGAGACTGGGATGAACTTAAATCTGCCAGCAACTTTTAAAAACCGCAGCATCTCTCTACAATATTTCTGTTCTGCCTCACTGATCACCCTTCTTCATGTATATTTATTTATTCACATAATTGAGATTTTACAGCATGACAACATATAGTTCAGTATCCTGTTTCTCTCCTTCAACATTATAGAGTATCTTTCCATGTCATTAAAAATTCTTGGAAAATATAATTATTAATGGCTATGGAATGTTATATCATATAAGGGTACCATATAAGGGTACCATAGTTTATTTAACCACTCTCTTACTCTGGACGATTTATGTTGTCTTTTTTTTTTAACTTCAATTTATAAATAATGAATGTCATTGTATGTAAATTTTTGCCTGAATATCTGAGTATTTCCTAGAGGTGGAATCCAAGCCCTGAAGGATATGTGTTTTTTTTAAGGTTTTTAATACATAGTCCAAACTTGTATTTTAAGTTTTCAGTACATAGTCCCAACTTGTTTTCCAGAAGAGAGATGCTAATTTAAATGACCAATGATAGATTGTGACAGTGCGATGTCGCTTCACCCTTCCTGGCACTAGGCATTACCATTTCCTAAATCTTTGCTGATTTGGTAGATAAAAATGCTATTTTGTCTTAATTTACATTTCTTTGATTATTGATAAAGTGGAACATCTTTTCACGTATTTATTGACTACTTGTATTTCATCTTCTGTGAATTGTTTATTTTCCCATTTTGTAATTGAAGTGTTAGTGTTATCTTCATGAATTTTCAGAGCTTTTGGTATATAATTGGGATATTAACTCTTTTCGTTATACTTGTTGAAAATCTTTGTTTTTTAGTTTGTTTGCCTTTAATTGTGTTTATGTTGCTTCTTGAAATATATAAATTTTTAGCTCTCTCTATGGTTGTTGATGTTGTTGTTTTGTTTTAGGAAGTCCTTCCCCATCCCAGGATGGGGTTAGGACCCTGCTGAGTACCAGGCACGTTGCATAAATTATCTCCTGCTATCCCCACTTTGTTATTTTTTGGTTACGTAAAGTTTCAAACATACACAGAAGAAAATAAACATATTGATTCTGGGATTTGCTTGAAGATAATCATGGGATTATTGGGGGGTGGGGAAGGGAGGTCATATGTCCAACGAGAGTGGCCATGAGCTGATGATCATTGTAGTTGGAAGCTCTTTCTGCTTTTGTAAGATGATGTGACCTGGTTGACACCTTAGGGGATCACAGGGCAGCCATTTCCTGACCCCTTTCCTATGATAGGCACTGCTCTGGGAGGCTCGTATCATCCCATTGAACCTTACAACCACCCTTGGAGGAGGGAATCATTAGTCCCATCTTACAGATGAGACCACTGAGATTCAAACAGATAAGTACCCTAGGTCACATGACTGGGAGGTGCGGAAATAGGATCTGAACTCAGATCATCCTTACCCAAGTTTCATGTTCCTTCCAGTGGGCCATCCTATCTCCTCGGAGGCAGGAAATTAAATGAAAGTGAACGTAGGTTTCTCTCATAGAGCTTGGCTTTCTCCAAGGCTCCTCCCAGGCACACTCACAAGAGAGGGGCTCAGATTGGAAATTAATCTGCCTCTAAAAAAATAAAAAATATAGTATTTCTTGTTTAGCTGACTTTACGGATGAAGATTCAGGCCTGCTACTCATTCATTTCATCACTCATTATATCAGCAATCATTTTCTAGCACCAACAGTGTGCCAGACCCTGTACTAGGACTAGAACTTAACTATAAACAAAAGGACAGATAAATTAGAGGAGTCCAACACCACCAAGACCATCAGTGTCATACCACCCAAAATTGTCCCATAGACGTTACATCACAGACATTTGGCCAAGAGCTTTCTTATTAACACAACACTGACTCACATGCCTAGTGTTAGTCAGCTATTGCTATGATAATGCTGCATAACAGACAACCCCAACATTTCAATGGCTTATAACAGCTGGATACTGGATCAGCTTATAACACCTGGATACTAAAACCTCATAGGCAAACCAGGGTTCTGATGATACCAAAAGCATTTTCAATATATTGACACATTATGTGAGTTTGTAACCTTGTTAACAGTACATCAGTAGCTGTTGTTCCTGAAAAGCTGAGGCAGAGATGGGATTAAGGACACAATTCCCATTTTCCTGGTTGCAACACCTCTGTCTCTTTCACTCAGAAACCATGTTGGAATTTGAGAAAGTGAGACTGCTGTCATGATGGTGAGAACTGAATCACTCACAGCCCTGCTACTTTCTTATTCACCACAAATCACTCGTGGTATGATGTCACAGTCCTGCCACTGAGAACAGCTGAATTTCACGGCAGGTGTAAGGATGATAAGTCATTTGGCTACTTGGTCATTTGGGCATCATGTATTAGTTGACCATCTCTTGTGTGCCAGGCCCATAGGGCCACATTCTAGTGGAGCGGGAGACAAATACACTTTTAAAAGATAATTTCAGTAGGCGATAAGTACAATACATTTGAGGAAAATAAAGCATAGTAGTGGGATAGAGCGGTATGAGGCACGTCAGGGCAGACCCCTTGGAGGAGGTTGATTGGAGCTGAGTCTTAAAGGCAAGGAGTCGACCGTGCACCTCTGGAAGAAGAGCAGTCTAGGCAGAGAGCTGCAGGAACAAACCCAGAAACAAGAGCAGGCTTGGAACAGAAGGAAGGCTGCCTGACAGGAGCAGTAAAGGGGAGGTGGTGGCAGATGAGAAGAGGTGGAAAGGGACAGCTATGGAGGGGCTTGACAGCCTGGAAGAGGTTGGGAGCTTCCTCTAAGAACACTGGAAGACTCTAGAATCTTCCTCAGGGGAGTGACATGATCCGACGTCGTCTCTCTGATGGCCCCAGTGACCACCAAGTAGAGCTGGCTCCTCTGGCTGACTGGACATGAGTCTCTCCTTCCCATTTACCATGGCACCTCCCCCAAGGTGCACTTTTGGGGGAAGAGAAGAGGATCCTCCAAAGAAGAGGAAGAGGCCCTGTGGTCCTGGCTTCCCTGCTAGAACCCAGGCTTCCATGTGCAATAGAAGCCGCAGTGTTTTTCCTTCCAAAAGCACTGGCCTCCAGCACACACAATGATCTAAATCTGCATGGATGATTCAGATGGCGAAATCACCAGGCACTGTGGCTCCAGCCCACGCATGTCAGCCGCCCCTAAGCCATCGCCAGGCTCCAGTAGAGTCTCTTGGATCCTGTGAGTCTCTACCAGGTGAAATTCTCTCAAGCATCCCCACTACTTTACAGGTCCTGAAGAGCTGTGTCTCACCTGAGTCTGGGAGGCAGCCAGGGCGAGGCTGCCATCCCCATTCACAACGGAGGAAACCGAGGCACAGAGAAATACAATTTGAGGTCAGAGTCACAGAGGCCTAACTGACAATGCCAGGAATCAAACAAGAGACTTCTTGCCACAAACTCTGTGCTCTCTCACCTCTGTCTCAGCTTGCACAGCAGTCACAGCCAACCCCAGAGAACTGAGCACATGCCGGGCACTGTCTCAGGGCTTTGTGGATAGTAACATAAAAATCCGGTGAGGTAGATACTATGATTATCTCCATTTTATAGATGAGAAACTGACACATAGAGACATTAAATAACTTGCTCAAGGTCACACAGAGCTAGAAAGTGGCAGGCCCAAGATCTGAACCAGACGGTCTTTACCAGTACTCCTGGCTGCATCTGACACTCATTTGTGGAAGGGAGGGAGGGAGGGAAGGAAGGAAGCAGAGGCAGAGAGGTGCATGAACACAGTGCACCACGTGTATATTTGTGTATCTGGCTGTGTGTAGGTGTGGACATGCAGGCGCACCAGTGTGCTTGGACACACTTAGGTGTGTGTGCAGGTCTGCCTTTCGGGAGGCTTTTGTTGAGTGCCTTTGCATCTCCTTTTTGTGTACATATGCACACAGGAGCATCCAGCTGTGGCTTTAGGCGTGTCCTCTCATACGTGCAGAGGCGCACGCAGGCAGTGGTGCGTGTGCTTACATGTGTCCATGCATATGGATGGGTTTGTTAGTGTAGCTGTGCCTACCCACACGTGTGTGTCAGGGGTGCAGGTACGCCTTCTCAGTGTGTGTGTGTGAGCGTGCAGGTGTGTGTGACCTTGAGGATTGCCCTTGCAGAAGGATGTGGTTTTGAAAGCAAGGGCACCAGCTTATTTACGCACTGGTGTCCGTGTGCCCAGGAGTGCACATCTCCTCTGGGGTCTGCTCTGCGCGGCCCAACTCCAGCCAGGGTTCCACGGGGGAGGTGCAGGGAGCCCGGAGTTAGCAGAGCCTCTTTGCAGAGTCCAACTTCTGCACCATCATCACCAGAAACTCAGCAGAAAAGCAGTTTTGAAAGCGGAAAAATATGTGTTTGTTCTCTAAACCCTGAAATATTGTCCCCTTTGTTTTGGTGTGTTTGGAAGCTGCCTGTGGCACATCAGAAAGATGCTGTGTGCAATCCAGTGCAACCCACGTGTGATCTGGTGCTGAAGGACAGGTGAAGGTCACTTCCAGGTGAGCTCCTCGGAGGATGCCACTGCCAGCAGGCTCAGGGAGTATCCGTTGCCTCCATCCCTGCCTCTGCCCTGGGCCTGCCCAGCCTGAACACGCCTCTGTCAGCAGGTTCCAGGGGAAAGGGAGGGAGGAGCTGCGGAGTGGGGAGCATGGGGGAGGGGGAGAGGGCTCGGCCAGGGCTGTAAGGCCAGGGCTGGCGTGGGGGCACAGAACCCTCCTACTCTGTTTCCATGGGCCTTTGCTGTATAATTCCACACCTGAATTGAGTATCTCCAAATATGAAATCCAGGATTGTACTATCCTCTGAAGAGGCAGCTGATTAAACCGTGTCCCAGTGGCTGTTTGGCCTCAGTTTGCACAAATCCAGGGATGGGCAACTCACTACCTTATGAAGCTACTTGTTCCCACTGGACTGCTGTGTTAAGAAGTGAGGATATTCAGCATTTCCTGACCTACTGTGTGCCCAGCACCATGCCAGGCCTGGGGTACAGAGGAGAATCGGACAAGACCTTCACCCTCCTGGAGCTCACGGCACAGCAGGGGAGAGACTCTGCTACATTTCTTCCTTACCATCCTGTTCCCGTCTCAGGATGACCCCAGGGCAGCCCTGCAGAACTAGGCACACCTTCTTCCTCTGACCAAACATCCCCCTTCCTTTTACAGCTCCTCTAAAACTGGAACATAGAGCTCTGTTCCACTTTCCTCATCACATCCCTGGCCTGCCCCTGCCCACTGCCTCCTCTCCATCCCTGTGCTTCCCAAGAGAGACTCCTTGTAGGCCAAGGCATTCACCTTCCAGGCTTGGCAAGACTATAGGTTCCAGGCAGTTCTTAGGCTACTGAGACCAGATCCTGAGAAGAGAGGAAGGAGAGGGACTCCTGGATGCCTTCTCCACATAAGGCGAGGCTCCCAGTCAGGCTGGGCCTCTCCTTCTCAGGAAAGCCCTGGATTATCGGCCAAAGACAGAATGTGAAGTTCTCTGACAATACCAGTGAGAAAGCCATGTTTACAACAATAACAGGACTAAGTCTCTGGCTAAAATGGTGATGGTGGGAGATTGAGAGAAAAAGCAGAAAACTCATAGGGAGAGAGGGACCAGTAGATAAAAAGAGAGAGAGAAATGTGCTGAGAACAGAGAGAGATGGAGAGTGAGATACATAAGCAACGAGAGAGAGAGTCACAGAAAGAGAGTCTTAGAGAGACAAAGATGAGAGGTACAGTGATAGGAACAGACAAAGATGCTCCTAGAGACAGGGAGAGATGCTCATGGATCAAGTGACCAGCCACAGAAGCAGGAAGAGGTGCCTAAGATCCAGAAAGCCAGGAAAACAAGCGGACAGATATGACCACGGAGCACCCATCCTTCCTTATTGCTCTCTTGCCTAATTAAAAAAAAAGAAAGAAAAAGATTTGATTTGAGGTCTTTTGTAATAAAAATCCATGTGCAATAAATAGGCATAGAAGTAAAAATTCAAAGCCAAACTAGTACAAAAGAAGGAAAAAATAATGACACCAAAGACCTAGATGTGGTAGACTTGAGTGGACCACGGTGAGCTACTTGGTTTTCACCCCCTGTGTACCCACCTCCTCTTGACTCCAGGCTGGCCTTGTGACGTGTTTTAACCAGAAGAATGTGGCGGAAGTGACACTGTGCCAATTCTGAGCCCAGATCTTAAGAAGTCCTGGCAGCTTCCATTTTTTTGTGCTCTGGGGGAAGCCAGCCACTAAGTAAGAAGCCTGACTATCTTGAGGCCCTCTTGCTGCAGTGAAGATGTCCGAGCAAACCACGTGGAGAGGCCACATGGAGAACAGGGGAGCTCAGACAATGGTGAGAACCAAGGCCCCAGACGTTATGACCCAAATTGAGCTGTGCCAGCCAGACCTCATCTGAAGCCACATGGAGCAGAGATGAGCCCTCCCCACCAAGCCCAGCCCAAATTACAGAATCATGAGCAAATAATAAAATGGTTGTGTTTCAAGTCATTATGGTTTGGGGTAGTTTGTTACACAGCAATAGATAACTGAAATCCTGGGTTAATACTAACAGTAAGTAAATCCAGTGGAGTTCATCATTTTCCTTGGCTGATGGATGATGGGCGAGACTTAGAGGACTTCTTTCCTCTGAAGAATCACAAATGATACTCCTTAGTGGTAAACTCAGCAAAGATCCACCAACGGCAAACTCAAAAGAAGGTGGTGATCTACACATTCACCCGCCAGAGGATGGCAATGACCACGCTGCTGCTGAGCACCGATGGGTGGTGGGAAAAGACAATTGGAGCTACGTTTTCTGTTAGCACTGACTATATGCCAGTTTATCTCATTTTACAGATGAGACAACTGAGGCTCAGGGATGTGAAATGACTGCCCCAGGTCTCACAGCCAGTACCTGTCAGAGCCGGGATTTGAGCCCAGACCTCACGTTAGGGCTGTTAGTGCTTGACTAAATCAAGCAGCATAAATAAACCTCTATCCCAGAGCTCTGAATTCAGAGCGCTTTCTGCATCTCAAACACTCAGAAGCCTAAATTCTCACCAGACCTTCTTGTCCAGGGAAAAGGGGATAGGACAGACAGTGCTCTCACCCTCTCCTGGGGTGGGCTGACTCTTTGATGGGGTCCTTTATCCCTACCAGACCCCTTGGTGATGAATGCCCAGGCAGGGTTCCAGATCAGGGCCCGCCCCGTGCATTTGCCAGGCAAGTCTGGGCCCCACAGCCGAAGGCTCCACTGCAGGCCCCGGAGGAATCACTTGACTCTGAAATTGGTTCCAGGAATACTTTGCTCCCATTATTTTACTGCCTTCCCTGACACCCCCTCCCCCAGCACTTTTTTTTTACACTAAACTTTCTCTGAATTCACCTGATTTTTCCCATCTCCTTTACATTCTTTATGGCAATGGAGAAATAATCACCGCTTCTCCGGCAGGGTGATGGGAGTGTGCAATATTAACTGTAAATCAGGCAGAAATTGGTGGAAGGGGAAGGGTTTGATGAGGTGCAGAGACATTATATCATTTTAAAGCACTTTTCTGGTCTCCAGTAATCCCCATGTAAATGAAAAGGAGGCGACGTGCCTTTCACTCCGAGGCTGCCTTTAGGAATGCAGAGAAAATGCTCCTGGAAGGAGGACACAGGGCAGAGGAAGGTTGGCTGGGGCTTGACAGGGGAGGCAGAGATGTCCATGGCTGTGCCCCCCAACCCTTCCAAACCAGGACTGGGCACACACCTTGCACTTGAATAACCCTGGCAGGGCTGTGACCTCTTGGAAGATGAGGACTCGGCTACAGAGCAGGGGAGGACCACGCTGTGCTCCAACAGGAGGCAGACCTGCGCAAACCATCTGCATCCTGTAGCCCAGTGGGCTCAACCAGGAGTGGTACCGCCCCCAAGGGGGCATCTGGAGTGTATGGAGACTTTGGGGATTTTGTCTGCTGTCATAATGACTGGGAGGCACCACAGAACTTGGTAGAAGCCAACGATGCTAAACATCCTGTAATGCATGGAACACTCCCAAATAAGGAAGAACTGCCCCTCCTAAAATGCTACCAGCTCCCCCTCACCCTATGCAGTCCTCATACAAAGAACATGATTCTCCTGAAAAATGACCATCTATGAAGACCCATCACCACAGGACCATCTCACCAGGGAAAGATTCATGACATCTTGAGTTCCTTTAAATTTAAGTCATTAGTCTAGGCTTACTGGTGGCTGGTTTAACTGAATTCAACTACCTGTGTTTCATCCAATCTAAGATGTCACTGATTATAAAGAGAATCATTGTTTTACACACTAATAAGAAAGGAAAATATGCTGAGACCCAATGCTTTTTCATCACTTAGATTTTTACTTTATACTTATTGAGAGAATTCTTTAATATTTATTTAATCATTATATATCATATAATCATTTAATCATGATATATCATGCAAAGAATATTATAAGCACAATGAATTGCTCACAGGATTCCTGACCTTCCTATGAAGGGTCCAGCTCTTCTGGATGTTTCGACTCAGGGTCATCAGCGTCCATGTTTTCCCACACGATTTCGTCCTCCGGGACATCAAGAGTGTAGATGATGCTGTGTTTCTTCAAAGAGCCCCACTACTGTCTCTGGGATTTTCTTCCGAGCTGTTGATACCTATTTTGCATTTGTGATGCTGGCTCGCTCTTGATCTTCCCAGAAGGTGTCAACAGAAGGTTTTCAAACAATAAAAAAGATTTATTTCCTTCCTCACATGGTCGTAGACTATTTTGTTGACTGACCCACTGAGGTGCTGGCTGCTGGTGTCCGGTCAGGCCTCCCGGCATAACCAAGAAGATCCCACACGTTGAGTGAGTGGTGGCTACATCAACACCGCTGCCTGGGGAGCAGCAGTTGTGAGATGACAAGGTGGATATCTTAGAATCTAGAAACACGATATTAGAAAATTAGTTGGTCTGTATGGATACATACCCAGAGCTGGTGTGCATAGACTCACCGTGGGAAGCTGCCTCAGAGACCCTCTCTGCAGATGTGCCTGGTGTGCCCATCCCAGGGCAGTGTGTGTAGATGTGCCTCTGCTGTAGGGTTGGCAGAATCAGCAAATAAAAACACAGGACACTCAGTTAAATTTAAATTTCAGATCAAAACCAAATAATTTTTAGTATATGTCCCAAATATTTCATGGAACATTCTTGTACTTAAAAATAAATTGTTTATCTGAGATTCAAATTTAATTGGGCATCCTGTCCTTTATGTGGCAACCCTACTGTGGTGCCTAATGCAAGGCTAATAAGTGCAGACGTGGCCAGGATGATGGGCCTGGGCTTGGCTTCCTGCAGGACTCCGGCTGCCCCCTTGGCTCTCCCCTCACGCATATGAGCTCAGGGCGTGAGTGATGCGGGGATGAGCTGGCCTGGTCTAAGCCCTCCTGGCACATTTATAACCAGCCAAGAATCAGCCTGTTTGACTCATTTCCCGCTCATACTGCATTTAGACAGTGAGGTTGGCATAACAGGGACTAGCTGAGCCAAGCCCCAGGCCCTAGGGGGTCACAGCCCAACGTAAAGACAGACCTTCACAACCCAGGGTTAGGCTCCAGGAGAGACACCCAGTACTGAAGAAATGACTGCCTGAGGGGCTCAGGGAGGGTTCCCAGACCAGGATGTATTTTGAACAAGCAGAGAAGTGAAGAAAGGTTTCCAGGCAGAGGGAATGATCTGTGCAAAGCAGTGTAAATATGAAGGTGCCAGAGGAGTTCTAGGAAGACAGAAGTCTCATGTGACTGGACCGGGAGGTGCATTGAAAAGAAACGTGGAGGGAACTGGGTTGGACTCCTGGCTCTGTAACTTCGTATCTATGTGACCTTGGACAGTTAGGTATCACTCTGAGCCCCAGTTTCCTGAACATCAAACAAACAATTCTCAGCCTCAAAACTCCTGAGGCACCAAGCAGTACAGTTTGAAAATCACTTCTGAGGGGCGAGGATTAACGAAGGATTGCAGACGTGAGATGCAGATGATCAGATCTGCTTTAATAATAATCATAGCAACAATAATAGTTCTACCACTGATGGAGTACTTACTATATGCTGAGAACTTTGCTATTATCAATGATAAGAGCAGCTACCATGAAGGTACCACATACCATAATACCATGGTGTTAGGTGCCAGACATGGTGATAAGCCTTCACTTGAGTTATCTCGTTTGGTCTTCACAACATCTCTCTGAGGCTAGTTTTTATTATCCCCACGTCATAGAGAATGAAAGAGACACTCAACACAATGACCAGACTTGCTCAAAGTCACACAGACATTGGTGGCAGAGCAAGGATCGGAACCCAGTGACCAGACTGGACTGGACTGGTGACATTTAGGCCCAGCTGCCGTCTCTCCCTGAGTCACTGAAACTCCCGAAAAGCCACAGAGGTTCACTTCTGCAGCATGTTCTGCAGCCTTCCCTGGGAGAAGGCAGAAGCCTTGTCTCTCCAAGCACAAAAAAAGGCTAGAATCAAAATTCTATGTGCATCCTAATTTCTGTGCATATTTTAAATGACAAATCAGGCTGCAATTAGCCCCTAACCAAAATTCAAGCCGTAGGCAAACAGGCTGTGGTCAACATCCACGTGAGGTTCGGCTCAGTTCAGGGAACTAAGTCTCTGTGCTGGGGGTCTTTGGGGTACGCAGCCTAAGGGACCGGAGGCAGGCGCCCGATTTCTCTGCCAAGTGCCTGCAATGACAGCAGTTCTCTCAGCGCTGCAGACTCCCGGGAAGGAGTCATCTGTCCTTCGGTTAAACTGATTAGGAATCATTTTCTCTGTTTTAGCGTCATTCCTGAATCCCAGCAGTGAGTAGCGTTGCTTGCCCAGGCTTCCAACTCAACATGGACCTTAACTTTTCCAGGATCACCCCAGATGCCCTTGGCAGTCCTGGGGGTTTCTGTTTCTGCCCCCTTCCCCTCTTGCCAGGTTTGTTCAGAGCGTATTACCTGGATTGCAGTAGTATCCACTCTTTTGATGCTTCACCTTGGGGAAGTTTAGAAAATACAGTTCAGCAGCTTTTCCCCAATCCCATTCAGGGTCGTGGGGTCCCCGTGGAGCTTGGGTTGGCCTGGGTAGTGCTAGAAGGCGGCCCACGGGGTGCCGATGATTGACCTGCTATGAAATGGGCCATCTCGCTGCCTTGATGCTGTAATGGTTTCTCTATGGCACCAGCTCCTGGACACCTGCCAGGAGCTCAGCAGCCCTTTCCCGGCAGTTTCCCACCTTTGTTGGTATATTAGTCAGTTCTTTGTCACGTAACAACCTCAAAATCTCCGTGGTTTACCACAAAACACTTTTATTTTCAAACTCGTGGGTCTACAGGTCGACCTAGGTTTGGCTGATCTAGAGTGAGCTCATGTGGACAGGCTGGATCAGGCTTCAGGTTGGGTTCAGGTCTCCTGGGCATGTCTCATTCTGGGGCTCAGGCTGAAGGAGCAGTGGCTGGCTGGAGCATGCTCTTTCTGGAGCAGATCACAGGGGCACAAGAAGGCTGAGAAGAAACAGAGATGCACCCTGAGGTCTCAGCTCCAATCTAGCACACAGTCACTACTATTCACATTCCAATAACCAAAACGACTCATCTGACCCAGTTCATCGCCAATGGGCCAGAGAAATATATGCCACCCACTGTGGCTGCAAGAACTGCAAAGTCACGTGATAAAGCGCAGGGGTGTGTAATTCTAACCTAGGGAGGGAATAAAGATCAGAGCAACAAAGACAATATCATTTGAGTTCCCATTGGGACACCCCATTTCTAATGTCTGCAGCAGGATAACCGGGCACACCTGGGATGAGCAGTGAGGCCGACACTGGGGCTGTTCGTGTTCACGTGTGCACGCATCTGGAGCTGCCGTGGGGATGGGATCTGGGACATGGTTCCTTCTGAAGAGCACATGTGACCACACATGTGACTCTGAGACCTTCCTGGAACCATGGAAACAACAGAACAAACTTGAACATCTGGATTTGCAAGGTCAGTATCTGTTCCCCAAGTATCTTGACTTGTCCTGGAGAAGCCCGTCTTCCAGGAGGCAGGCTCGGGCCCTCATCATCCAGAGCCAGAGCCTCCTTCAGCTCAAAAAGGACTCACGTGGCTCAGGGCCCTAAGATGCTCACAGCCCACCTCGCTGCAGGGGTCTGCCAGACACCCCAGAGTCTTGGTGCAGAGATGCTCCACACCAGATTGGGAAGGGTGCCTGCAGGGCATCTCATTGGACCCCTTTGAGTGCAGATGGGGAAACTGAGGCCGAGAAACAAAAGCACCACAGAAAGTCAGTGGCAGGGCTCCTTGTCTCCCACCTCAGTGCTTTTCCAAAACCCTAGGGAACCCGATGACCCCAAGACCTCCTAGACCCCTCTCCCTCACATTATCCCGCAATGACCTTACCCCTGTCCTGACGTGGGCTCTTCAAGAATCCTGGCAGAAGCGACTGGGCCAGCTCATTTGTTTCTACTTGAGAGGAATGGCATTTTCCAGGGAGGAGACGTGCTGGTGATGGAACCAGGGACAGGAGCTCAGGCAAGAAAGCCGGGGCCTATACAAGGCCGGGCTGGGCTGAGGGAGAGGCGTCTGGGTTTCAGCATCCAATTAGTACCCTCTGTTCTCAGAGCTGCCGACTGAGACGGCTGCTGAGCGGCTGGAAGGGAGCAGGCTGGCCGGTCAGCTGGTGAATGAGCACTAATTGGGTGTCAAGCACTCCAGAGCCCACCGGCTCCCCTCACCTCCCCACCAAACTCTCCAAGACCACCACAGAGAGCCGAGGGGCGGAAGGCAGCTAATTGGTCCGGCCTGCCCAGCAATCCCTTTCTCTACATTCTGATGTCCTGTCACTCAGCTTCCTTTGTCTTCCATTTCAAGGGCTTGGGGAAAATTGCCCACATCTGCTGAGAAGTTTCCTGTAAACCTCGGGGTGGGAGGGGAGCTTATTTTGAAAGAGCCTGTAAGCAGGGACATTTTGGCACATTTCCCACAAGTGGCCCCAGTGGTCCTGACTGTGGAGAACTGTGGGGACAGCCCTCCTACACACTCCTTCACACTCCTGCTTGTCCGTGTTTTTAGACAAGAGTTTCCAAGTCACCCGAATGCTAATGAAATGCTTTTTGTTGCCTTTTGCCTGGTAGCATCACTGTTCATTTCGGGGGGGGGGGGAGAGAGAAAAACTATTAATACATTTTATTTTTTTTCCACCCTTTAACTAAAAGAAACCACATATTCCTTAGAGGAAGCAGGCATGGATTTCACAAGCCCGTGGGCACAAACACACAGCTGTCCAGTGACCCTCATTTTAAATACACCTGACACACAAAGTCCTGAACTTAGAGAAGTGATGCTGTAAGCCTGGAATTTCTTGAACAGGCGTGGCTGAGACGATATTTAGAGATATGTATCTATCCAATCTGTGGTTTTGCCCCCTGTATCTTCCCAGCTCACTCCCACCCCCAAGCGAGTAGTCAGCTCCCTGCTCATTGCCTCAGGGGAGAGATGCAAGAGGACAGAAAAAAAAAAAAAAAAACAGAAATAGCCAGCAAATCTCTCTGGCTTTTGTACCCCACAGGGAAAGGGGACTTCTCAGGCCTGGACAAGTGTTCCTGCCAGAAGCAGGGGGAGAGCTGGGCTTCCCTCTCTGTCCCCTCCTCAGAGGGCCAGATAGAAATCCCACCCATCCCCTGGGGCAGGGAGGAAAGGGACAGAAGGGAGCAGAGAGGACCTGTGGGTCCTCTGGGAGGGTTGCCCAGGCAGACAGAACTGTGAACAGCCCATAAATCATTCCCTACCTCAAGCATGACCCAGAAGCAGCAGAAAGCCAGTAGGCCATATAGGAAGTCATAAAAGAGGGTGCTGTTGGGACCAATGACCAGGGGTAAGAGGCCTGCTCCCTCATTCTGCCTCTCAGTGCTTTGGGTCTGCCTAAGAGTCCATAATTGCAACTTTTCCCTGCAAGTGGGGATCCAGAAGGAAGACAGAAGATGATTTCCACCCCTCAAGTTCTGTGAAATGAGGGTTCCAAGTCAAAAACTCAATTTAATAACAGAAACAAAACTTTTAAGGTAATATACCTTATACATCTGAATGGTAAACACCCCATCTGTGGCCTTGAGACACTTTTATGTCACCTTCACAGAGGCCTTCACCAGCCTGTCTAAAATAGCCTTCCTTCTCCATTCAGTCTCTATCCTCCTAGCCTGCCCTTTCTCCATAGCATTCATAATTATCTGACATCAGACGTCTAGGTGTTTATTTAGTCATTGTCTTTACTCATGAAGGCAGGGATGTTGTCTGTTTTGTTCACTGTTGTAACTCTGATGCGGAGACAAGAGGCTAGCACACAGCTGTCTCAACACGTGTCGACCGAATGAGCACATTGTGTGCTCAATGGTGACACCTGCTGGCAAAGGGGATATTGCAGCCCAACTCTATGAAACATTATCACTGCTTACTCAAAAGGAGGAGGGAGCCCTTTTCTAGGTACTGCAAGAGATAGGATTGGGAAACTCCAGGCGTAGGAGAAATTCTTCTGGACCTAAGATACAGACTTAAGAGGGAGCCTCGGAATTGGAGTAGAAGAGGGGTAGGAGTGAAGCATGAGTCTAGTGGAAAAAAGTGGAACACAGTGTGGGGCCTTTGATTTTTACAGTGTAGCCACCAAGCTTCACATTCTGCAGGACAGTCACCTTCCTTCAATTTAATTCTCTTATTCTCCCTCTTTTATTTCAATTCACTTCCCTCAAATTTTTTTGAATTTAAGCACAAGGTGGGGAGAGAGAAGGTGAGGAGAGGGGACACTTACAAAAAAAGTATAAAGGCCACCTCAAGAGAATCTTAAGACCAAGCTGAGGAGATAGGACAGAATGAGTTTGCCTCGACCTCTTCTAGCATCTACAGAGTACTTTGAGGCTCACAAAGCACTTTCCCATATATTTCTTTATTAGATCTCCCTATGACCTGTCCTGGCAAGCAGAACAGATGAGGAAACCTGACCTCAATGAACAAAAGGACTTGTCCAAATTCCCCCACCAAGAATCCTGGCAGGGGCAGGACTCACACACAAGTCTTTTCTGATCTTAGACCTTCTGGTGTTTTAGATTTATAATCCACGGAGGAGCAAAAACTCCCACTGGGGAGATGAGACATGCGGCTAGGAATGAACAACAGACCACAGTGGAGTCCAGAATCCGCAGGATTCTGGGAGCCCAGGAGTGGAAGATCTAACCCATCCCCTGTAAAAGTTTTCATTACGGTTACATTCCCATGATGATATCACTTTATGGCTGGAACTTTGATAAAGTGGGAAGCTTGAGGTTCTCCAGGAAAGGTCAGGAAGCCGTGTCCTCCCTATCCCGGCATCCGCATCCCAGTCTTTGTAAGAACAAACCACTGACTGCGCCCCTGGGAATGTTTGCCCCGATTCATTATCAAATCACTTGCAATTATCAAACTGTGCTCCCTCAAGTTGACCTTTAGCTGGGGAACAGCTATATTTAGAGAAAACCAGCTCTTTGTAATTACCCCCACTCAGAGTACTTAAAGGTCGGCTGCAGATGTGACAGTCTGATCCGTGGGAAAGGCTGTTTCCAGGATCCCTGGATAATTATTCAAACCAGACAATAATTAGCAAACATTTTCTGCAAATGAATCCATCCCTGTTGTTCAGCCCCAGAAGGGAGCCCAGAAGGCTCTCCAGGCCAAAGTTGCCCCCTATAGATATAATAACAACAATCCTCTCATGCACGTCCCTTTACAGTTTACAAAGAACGTCATATCTTGCCTCAGTTACTCCTCACATCAGACTTATATGGATACACATTCCTACTTTACAGATGAGGAAACCGAGGCTCAGAGAGGTCAAGGTGGACTTGCTCAGAGTCACATAGTTGAAGCAAGAGCTAAACACAGGACTTCTGACTCCAAATGTCTTGCTATTTCCTAAGAAAACCCGTCATGCAGCAAATATTTATTGAGTGCCTAGCCTTGTAGTGGGCTGCAGAAAAAAAAAAAGGAAGGCCTCGGCATTGTTCCTGGTGTTTGAAAACTCAGGATACCGGAGGACGGGGAGGGCATGAACCATTGGAACCCTGGAGGCAGCAGCATCTCTAGTGAGTGTCCATAAACTTCCCTGCAAAAAGAACTTGGATATCAGAAGAACCAATTTATCTGAAAGATTAAGGAAGGTTTTTGGTGCAAATCAGCCGAAAACAATGGACAAAGGCTCCAGATTGGGAGCGGGAAAGAGCACAAAAATGGAGTCAGCCTATATCCTCAATTAGCACATTTTAAGTAATGAAATGGCACGTGTTGCTTGATCCCAGTGTGAAGAGGGATTGAGGATGTGAATGCGTAATTTTCTTGGTTTTACAGGATGCTCCTGGAGCCCAGGGCTTCCAAGAAACCCATGGAAGAGGAGCTTGGGCAGGGAGGGTCTTTAAGACTCACTTTCGTTTCACCCGAAGAAGCTCCATTTATATCTGTTGTACATTTTGAGCTCCCATTAAAGGAGTCCATGATTTTAAAAAAATACAAAAACTATTGGTTTACAGACTTAATCATACGTATAGTGGTTAAAGATATTTATAAAGTGCCATGATTATCAACTTTATGATTTCTTATTTAAGGTGCAAAAAAAAAGAAAAAGTAATCATCAATAGTATCTTTAAATAAACAATTCATCTCAACTGACTGCTCAATAGTCAGATACTAACAAGACGAAATAATGATTAAAAATGATAATATTAATATTGATAGTTAACATCTCTTTAGGGCTGACTACATATTGGGACTCTTCTAAGTACTTTACAGGCATTAATTCATTTGCTCGTCCCCACAACCCTGTGAGGTGGGTTCTGTGGGTCCTAATATCATCCCTATTTTACAGGTGAAGCAATTGAGGCACAGAGAGTTCACAGGAGGTGATTCATACGGGGTCGTGCCCTTACTTGCAGCAACAACAACTGTGCAAAGGTGCGTTGGCGGTCCTGCAGAGAAACAGTGGCCAATGTGAAAGAGATATAGGAGTTCTGATAGACTTCATGCTCCATCTCAGTCGGCAGAGGGAGAAGGCTACCAAATCAGTAAGAACTTGGACACCACGCGTATCCAATTGTCACCCACTGGTGAGACAAGCTTGAGAATGGTGGGCTGCTAGGAATAGATGGGAGTGGTTGCTGACTCCCCATCTAATTCAGAGATTAGGTAATTTCCATGATGTGCATTTGGAGTTGGAGGGTATTTTGGACACAGGCATTGAGATAGCAAGCTCACCAGGGCACACAAAGGTGGGAGGTGACAGTTGCTTTATTACTTCATCAATTGAAACTCCATTGGGGAGAAATTAATACCTCATGCAAATGTGAGTTTAAGATTTGCTTGTGCTAGGCTTGAGAGAGAGAGAGAGAGAAAGAGAGATGGAAAAAAATGGCAAAGTCTTAATAAACTCTTAGGATAAACTCCATCATAAAGATATTGTGTAACACTCTAGGGAAGATATTTATTCAACACTTCAGAAGCACTCATTTATCGACAAACATTTATTTTTCCATTTATTATATCAAATTTCCATTATTCTATTCATTAATGCAAATCCCCAAAGACTTGCCCTGGCTGCAGGCCCTTCAAGTCAGCTGGTATTTACGTAGCAGCCTCCCAGTGTCAGGCCCCAGGCTAGGCTCTGGGGCTACAGTGGGGAAAGACAGACATAGAACTCACTTCTAGATCTACATTGTCTGTACCACAGCCACTAGCCACATGTGGCCATTTAAATTTAAATTTCAATTAATTAAAAGTCGTTGAAATTAAAAATTCAGTTCCTCAGTCACACTGGCCCCATTTCAAGCGTTTAACACGTGGACAGCTTTGTGTCCTGCAAAACACAAGGCAGACACAGAACATTTGCATCATCACAGAAGGTTCTATTGGAAGCACTGGTAGATGAAGCAATGCCTGATTGGGTGGGAGGTAAGCATGATTTAATTACCAGCTATTCTGTACAGTAATGGTTGCCTATCTTTCTAAATATTTGATAATTCTGGTTTTTTAACCAACTCACACTGGCTCAGCTCAGGTTAGTCTGAATGAGTGAGGTGGAGTGGTTCTCAGATACACTGGATGCTGTGAGCTTGGTAGCAAAGGAAATTATTCAGGGAGATGTAATGTACTGACACAACCACATGGCGATTTGCAGGGCACCTGCTCATCTGAGCGCCTATCACAGTACACATACACATGGACTCACGTACACACACACATGCGCGCGTGCACACAGGAGGCACAACATCCATTAACACTCTCAGACACGCACACTCTTACATACACGTGATTTTATATGCAATCAATCTGACTCTTGCAGATACACTCTCTCACATACACACACACACACACACACACAGACACACACAGTGTTTTACACAAATGCATCCTGTGTTGCCGCTAGGTTGTCACACATGATTGAGTTGGCTACAGTTAAGTTTTGTGGCTTTTTGCTATCCTGATATAATACAGAAAGAGGTGGGCCAATTTTTCTTGCATTTTCCAGATTCAAGATAAATGCCCAGAGCTCCACGATGACCCTGTCCTTGGGATCCATCCGTCCATCCATTCAGCAAACATTGATCGAGGTCCTAGCAATCGACGGAATTGCAGAGGAGGGCTGGTAACTACACCAAGAAAATTCCACCGTGATTGTGAGACTCAGCCCAGGGAGGGGAGGGCGTCATCTTAGAGAATGCAGGGCTTGGAGCCCCTACCCTGGGACCAAAAATGCAAGCAGTGACCCTATCGCCCCCCCACCCCAAGGGTCCCTGCTGTAGCTGGGCTGTAGCTGAATCGGGGCGAGGGGGAGATTTAAATCTCTAGGTGAGACCAGATGGTGTGGATTAGAGAAGTTCAGAGGTAGGAAACTCTGCAGAGTTTCAGCAGAACCTCATCCTTTCTCTCACCTGCATCTTCATGCTCTCCCCCCTGCCCAGAGCTTGCCATCAGCATATAAATGTGCTCCAGTTTTCCATTTAAAAAATGCCTCACTTTATTCCACAGCCCCCCTTCTGAACCCCCAGCTATTGTCTGAATTCTCTTAGTCACAGCAAAACTGTCCCAAAGTATTGTCTACCCCCACCTCCTTCACTTATTCATCCCAACTGATGCTGGAATCCACCACAGTATGACTTCTGACTCTCCCCTCCACTCCATGCACCTGCTCTCCCCAAGTCACCAGTGGCCACCGCCCTGCAAAGTCCGATAGTCACCTTTCACTCCCTATCTTACCAGACCACTGTGCCACACTTTACTTGATTGGTCAATTCCAGTTCTCAAACTCTGCCGGGTACCAAGCGCCATGGGGACACTAAAAAGTGTGAGTCTCAGGTCCTGCTGTCAGGGTTCAGCTTGCTTCTCTGGTGAGACTCTGTTATGATGCTTTATGATGCCACAAACACCCTTGGTTTGGGGAAAATTATGTCCTCCAGCAAGGAGGGGTCCAGCACGTCCCCTACCCTGCAGCTGAACCCCAAAGTTTAGCCTTGCCTTCCTGACCTGTTGAACCAAGGACAGTAGAAGAGGTAACTGACGGATTCCGGGAGGGTAGATAGGATCTAAGGTCTCGCAAGTCCTTGTTCTGGGTTGAATTGTGTTCCCCAAAAAGATATGTGAAAGTCCTAGAATACCAATACCACAGAATGTGATCTTATTTGCAAATAAGGTGTATTTAGTTAAGCTGTAATTAGTTAAGATGAGGTCATACTGGAGTAGGGTGGGTCCTTAATCCAATATGACTGGTGTCCCTATAACAAGATGGCCATGTGAAGACAGACAGGGAAGATGCCATGTGGTGACAGAGGATTGGAGTGATGCATCTACAAGCCAAGGAATGCCTGGGGGTCCCTGAAGCTGGGAGAGGCCTGGAGCAGATTCTCCTTCAGAGCTCTCAGACGGAACCAACCCTGCTGCACCTTGATTTTGGACTTACAGCCTCCAGAATTGTGAGACAATTAATTTCTGTTGTTTTAAGCCACCCAGTCTGCAGTACTTTGTTATGGTGGCCCTAGGAGGCTAATACAGTCCTGCTCTCTATTTCTTGAAAAGGAGCTAATCAGCTAATCGCAGTGAGGATTCACCAGGGGCAACTTTGCCTAGGGCCGCCAGCTCCCTGCACCAATGATGAGAGGCAGCAGAACACCCAGAAATGCATGAGCTGCAGAATCAGCCCGACCGGGCTCCAGGGCGACCTGAGCACCTGACCTACTACACCCTTTGCAATTCGATCTCCTCCTCTATGAAATGGGATTATTGTGTGGGAATGATAGATATATACGTGTAATCTCACCAGCCCTGGACTAGACAATAAAGTCACACTGGCTTCTCATGACCAGATCGTGGTGGCTCCAGGACTGACCAGCCTGACTGATGAAAATTAGTCTCCCCAAAATGTCCCCCAATTTCCTCTAGGAGTTACCAAAGGGAATCTCACACATCCCCACAAAATCAGACAGCTGCCCTCACCGTGTGGTAGTGGCCCTGTTCCTCCTCTCCCACCTCAGTTCCCCTTGTCCCCACCCCTACCCCGCCACCCCCCCCCCCCACCATGAAGCCACATGGAGAATCCCAGCTACAGAGAGCGCAGTCAGCAGCCGCCTCGGCACCCAGCTCCTTCAGGCTCTGCCTCAGAAGCGTCACCCTTGTCACCCTTCCTGGGGCAGCCTGCGTCTAGTGACTGAGCGAGGTGGGGGTATGAGGGCCTGAGTATTTCTGCCAGGTACGGACACTCAGACGAACAAACTCGTTTCAAAGCTCCCCATGAGGTTGGCTGTGACCTTGTTGGGCGTCCACCGTAGTTGAGCTTCCTCCGCCCAATCCTGCTTATGCTCCCTCTTCTTCGTAAGTGTTGATCCCTAATAACATCTCGTTATTCTGCTTCTGGAGAAGGCAACCTGACACAGGAAGCCTCACCCCTGCACTGTCCATCACAAGGTGGCCATTGTCTATGCCCACGGGCCTGCTGGATGTTTCCAAAGCCGCCAACCTTTGGGGTCAGGCAGAGGCAGGGAGAGGGTTACCCTCCAAAGCAGCTTGGCTTTGCCCGGAGCCTCACAAAGCCTCCCTGGATTTCGGTCCATTTCTGAAAATCCAGAAATAGATTTCTGTCCAGGATTTCTTGCCCAGAATATTACCAGGTATCTCATGAAAAAAAAGAGTTCTGTCTGTTCCTGGCCTTCTCCCCCTGACCAAAATGTTCAAACCCAGGCCACACCGTATCATCCAATGCATATCATCCACACCAACCTGGTCCCCGGAACAACCTTCCCCTCCCCTGCTCTAAAACAAAAGCTGCCACGCAAATCAGTGGTCCTGAACCAGACCCAGGGTAGTGGGAGGTGGGGGGAGAGAACAGGGGAAGGAGCAGGAGTAGGCCCTATTCGGCATGTAAAACACCTAGCCCTGAGCAGGGCCACAGCGAGTGTCCAATAAATGGTAGCTATTACCATCATTATTATTATTATGAACCATGAAGCTATCACCAGTAGTTGGTCTGCTGGCAGCGGGAAGCGGTGCAGGCTGGGCTGCTCCCTGCTCCAGATCACTAACCCAGGCTAAGTGGTGGTAATTACGACTTTGAGGAATACTGGTAACAGTGCCAAGTTCCAGAACAGCTACAGCAATGAGTCCAGAGACCTCTGGTTCAGTTCCGGGCTGCAAGGCCGAGCCAAGATTTGCACAGTTGGACATATGGCAAGGTGGATGCAGTACAGGGACATAGTGGGAAGACTGTTCCTCCTGGCACCCAGGAGAGGAGAGCCCCTCGTGGACACACAGCGGGGAAGGGGTCCAGCGCTAGCACGCAGGAGGACAACAGGGATCCAAGCATGCTGTGTGACCCCTGTCCAGCAGCCTGGGCCCCACGGAAGCCCTTCTGTGGCTCATTAAGGGCCTCTGCGTGGGCCTTGCTACATAGCAAGCCACAGATCTCCATGCAGCCTGGTCAGGCCCCAGCCAGGGGAGGAAGTACGCTGCCAATTACCTTGCCGAGCAAGCACCACTGCCCGACGAGGCCTCACGGGAATCACTCAGGGCTGCCTGCACAGGGTTGTAAGAAGCCCAGTTGCACATGAGGCTTGTGGCCCAAGGAGTCGATGCCTTCCTTTTCAGAAAAGTGACTCCTGCCCCTACCAATTTGTCCCTGCCTTACCCTGAATAACCAATGGGCAAGCAGACAGGCCCAGCGAAGTTTCAGCTCCTGAGAAGGCAGCATAAAATTATGTCTTCCCTACTATTCCCCAAGCCTCCCTTCCTCCCCACAGCTGGCAGTCCCAGGGGCAGCAGGACAGGACAAGGCAGGGCCAGGCCAGCAGGTAGCCCAGCACCCAGCTTCAGGTAGCCCAGCACCCAGCTTCTGTCTCCTGTCTGTTCACAGCTCATCGGCTCCCTCCAACTGGGAAGGGAAGGTGGGGCTCTCCCCCAAATTCCCTCTGGCCAGGGGCCTGAACCTCTGCAGAATGCCTTTGCTCAGAGTGTGGAATGAGCTCCACCTCCTCATGATAAAGCAATGGGATCTTTATTGCCAGCTTCCATGATCAGTTACTTCCCCCCAAGTCCACGCTCCTTGAGATCCAGGGCGTTGAACCACCATGCTCTTCCTGCCTCCAAGCTTTGGGCACACGCTGTTCCTTTTCCCTGGAAGGCCCTCCTCCCTTATCCACCTGTGAACTCCCAGTCATTGGTCAATGTCTGTCTCAAGTGTCAGTTCCTCTTTGTAACCCTCCCTGACCTTCTTCCCTCACCCCCGCCCCACTCCCATACGCACTGATTTAATAATTGCTCCCTCCTCGGTGCTCCCGCTGCACCTTGAGCTCCCTCTTAACTTTGTGATGCACTTGTGTGTCTCCCCTGCAAGCTGCTCCACGGTGGGGACCCTGACCCTTGCCTCTCTGTACCTCTGGCATCTGGCAATCGGAAGGCATTGTTTTGTATTCAGTGCAACAGTGTAAAATGAACACACACGGAAGGAAAGACAGATCAGTGGGGAGAGAAAAGAAGAGACTCAGAAGAAACTGGAAAAAAGACAAAGAGAAAAGGAGAGAAGAAAGGAAGAGGGAAAGAAAGAGAGGGAGAGGGAGCTAGAGAGATGGAGAAATGGGGACAGGAGTGTCACTCAAGGACCGGGCCCTGTATGCCTTCTGTGGGACGCTCCCTGCACCAGGTGTTCCTCCTGAAACCTGGGGACACCTGCCCTGGGAGACACCCAGGTGGCCGTAAGGGACACAGGCAGGAACTCCACAAAGGATGTACCTGGAGAAGGCGCTGTTGGTGACCAGGGGCCCCTAAGCCAACCCCAAGGTAAACTACATGCCGGTTTCTAGCAAAATCCCTGGGTTCAGCTCCACTTACTCTTCGTGCTTTATTGTCCACCCTCCAGTCTTCCCCCTTTGGCCCTGACCCTGACCCTTGACCAAGCACTCCTCTGGCCTGCAAGAGGTGTCCTGCCTTTCTTTCGTCCTCTCACCTACATTAAAACTGCATGGAACATTCTCTGAGTTCTGGCTCCCTCCCTTACTCCCCAGTCATGTCTGGCTTAAGACATTAATATTGTAAATTTGGTTGGAGTGTAAATGATTTCAAACTGATTCCTAAATAATTGTTCCCTAGACTGTCCACACACACTGAAGTGAGAGGCAGACCTCGTTTTCGGAGAGTGTAGGAAAGTGTGACAGGAGCCTGCATCCTCGTTATAAAATGTGAGCTGGATGGAGAACTCAAGTGCTTTTTTATTTACTCTTAAGTCCTTAGGGCCACATTTCTCCAGTGAATTGCCCATCTACGCCGGGACAGCAGGGCTCAAGGAGCTATGACGTATGCACACACCTTGCCCCTCAGTTCAAGGTTCTGGTCCTCTGGTGAGATGCTGGGAGCAGCCCCCACTCTCACAGACCCCACACACTTTGGAAATCTGCAGGCTTTTTCATAGTCAGCAACTCGAGTCTGAGTGTATACCTGGCAGAACCTCCTGGAGATGGATCCTGTTGCTATGCCCTGCACACAGGCCAGCAGGGGCCTAAGAAATACCAGCTGAATCAATGAATGAATGAAAAAAATAAATGGAGGAGTGAAGGAATAGATGTGTGTGAAAAAATCCATGAATGAAAGTGTAAATGAATAAATAAATGAATCAGGAAATGAGGAGACCCATTGAGCACCAGAGGGTCCTCCAGGCATCCAGGAGGAGTGATTGCAAGATCAGTCCCTGGAGAGCTGCATCGTGGCCTTGATAAACCCTTCCTTTTTCTGTAACGAGCATGACCTGCCCTGTGGAAAGACACTTAAAGCTTAGAATAGGAGACAAACACACTGTCCCTTTCACTTCAGTGTAGACCAGCCAAGACTTCATGATCACTTTCTGTCTCAAACCCTCAAGAACAACCTCAGATTTGAAGTCTGGGATTGTTTGGGGTGAAGGTGTCGAATGAAGACGTGGGGTGCTTCAGGAGGAGGTGAGCTCCCCATCAATGGATACGGTGAAGATGCTCCTCTCCCCTGGTAGGCATGGTCCCTTCCAAGTCTGAGTTTCTCTGTGCTCCATGTAAGTGGAAGATCGTCACCCAGGTCCTTCCCTTAGTTTTTTCTGTGGGTGGCACTCAGTATCTGGTAAAGAGAAAGCATTCAAGGAACCCGCCCCGTGGTGTTGTGGTTAAGTTCACGTGCTCCTCTTCAGTGGCCTGGGGTTTGCAGGTTCAGATCCCGAGTGCAGACCTACGCACCACTTATCAAGCCATGCTGAGGCGGCATCCCACATAAAGTAAAAGAAGATGGGCACGGATGTTAGCCCAGGGCCAATCTTCCTCAGCAAAAAAAGGAGGAGGATTGGCATCGGATGTTAGCTCAGGGCTAGTCTTCTGCACACACACACAAAAAAAGTGTTCAATAAACAGTAGGTATGTGCCATTCATCTGTGAAATGACAGGCTGGATTCCCAAGCATAAAAATTCCATAGCACCCCCTAATGGCACTTAACATAGTTGCAATTTTACACGTATATGTGGGAGTGTTTGATTAAAGTCTGGTTCCCCTACTAGGAGACTGATATCTCTCGTTTTATTTTAGGAGGCAGTGTAGTATGGTGGTTAAGACCATGAGCTGAGTTCATACTCTGTCTCTTCCATCTATGCTGTGTGAGCTTAGGCAAGCTGCTCGACTTCTCTGTGCCTCAATTTCCTCATCTGTAAAAGGAATGATAGTACCTATCTTATGGGGTTGTTGTGAGTGTTAAATGAAATAATTCAACAAATGCACTTTGAACAGTGCCTGACACATAGTAAGTAACCAAAGCTATGATTATTACTGTTCTTTTCAGGAAGACTGGCCCTGAGCTAACACCTGTTGCTAATCTTCCTCTTTTTTTTCTTATTTCTCCCCAAAGCCCCAGTACATAGTTGTACATCCTAGTTGTAGGTCCTTCTAGTTCTTCTATGTGGGACGTTGCCTCAGCATGGCTTCATGAGCGGTGAGTAGATCTGCACCCAGGATCTGAAATGGAGAACCCTGGGCCGCCAAAGCAGAACGTGCAAACTTAACTGCTACACCACTGGGCTGGTCCCTGTTATTATTTTAATAGTTAACTTTTATAGAAAAAATTATAGAGTCACAATTATTTTTCCTCAGAATTTTATAAATATTTTCCATTATATTTTAACATAATTTGAAGATATATCAGACAACCATCTGATCCTCTTTTCTTGTTGGTTTTTCTGATACTTGTAGGATAATCTCTTAAGTTTTGAACTTCCTTCAACATTTCTTTCCAACCCTTGGTGGATATTTTTATTTGAAGATGTACTTATTTTTTTCAACCCAAGAACATTTTCTTCTAGTATTTCTTCAATTATAATTTCACTTCTATAAAGTTCTCTGCTTCTGGGACTTCCATTAAATGGAGGGTGAATTTCCTGGATCTGGCCCTCCGTGCCCATTTTTGCTTATATTTCCCCATTCTTTCTAAAGTTCTTTTCTTTTTCCTTTAACATTTCTGTTCTGCCTCCTCATAATCGTTACCTGAGTTTTGAAAGAATTTCTCAAGCTAGTTTTTAATTAATCAGGTTGTTTCTGAAGTTTCCATTCGGCTGTGCACAGCCTTGACGAGGTAGGAAGGAACGGAAATCAGACCTCTCCCTTCTAAGAACTCTTTGTTGTTTTAAGATTGATCTTCTCAAATCAACATAACAGCTTCTCGACTCTCACTAAAAATACAAGTAAGAGGGCTTTTTCAAGTTTTTCCCTTCTTCCTGAAAATATTTCTTTTGCTGGGTGCAATTTGTGCTGAATGTTCAGATTGGCCCCTCAGTCCCTCTCTGAATCACTAAGTCACAAAACCAGCAGCTTTTCACCATTTACTCATACTTGTTGATGTTTCTAGTTGGCTCACTTTGGATAATCCACTGGTGATTAGTAAGTCACTATACCTTCCCCCCAAAAGCAACTGTGGGCAATCAGCAATTAGGGTTCATAAATTAGAATTAGCTTTAAAAAAAAAAAATAGAGTTAGTGGGGCCGGCCCGGTGGCACAGTGGTTAAGTGCCTGCATTCTGCTTCGGCAACCTGGGGTTCGCAAGTTCGGATCCCAGGCGCCACCGACACACCACTTGTCAGGCCATGCTGTGGCGGCGTCCCGTATAAAGTAGAGGAAGATGGGCACGGATATTAGCCCAGGGCCAATCTTCCTCAGCAAAAGAAGAGGAGGATTGACATCAGATTAGCTCAGGGCTGGTCTTCCTCACCAAAAAAAAAAAAAAAAAAAAGAGTTAGTTTCAGCTACAAGTGACAGAAAATCGAAAATAACAGTCGTTTCAACAAAATATAAGTTTATTTCTCTTTCAGGCAAAAGAAATCTAGAAGTTGTCACTCTAGGTTTGATATGGTGTTCCGCAATGTCAGGGGCTCTGGCCCCACCTTCCTCAGCATATGGTCTTTACTTCATAGTCCAAAATGGATGCTTCAACTCCCAGCCATCAAGTCCATAATCCAGCAGTAGGAAGGCGGGGAAAAATCACACACCTCCCTTTAAGAACACTTCCTGGAAATGACCCTCACCATTTCTACTTACATTCCAGTGGCTAGAACTCAATCATATGACCATACCTAGATGCAAGGTTGGCTAGGAAATGTAATTTTTATTCTGCGTGGCTACTCGACTAGCTAAAAGTTCTATTGCTATGAGTGAAGGGGATAATGGATATTAGGGTATAACCAGAAGTCTGATGGGGGTTTTTTTGCAGCCTTGGGAGTGACTGTAGGAGGCCTAAGCCCTGATCCTTCCTCTCTTGCCAGAATTTTTTGACATAGAACTTCTCCCTTCTTTATTTCCATCTGTACTACTCTGATCCAAGAAGAATTAAGGAGCTGAAGCAGAGTGGAATTGCTTCCCTCACTCCATCAACCTATGGATGGCAGAGTGAGCCATCAGTATTTGCCCCTATCTGCACTCTCCTCCTCCACTTTTATTTATTTTCTTGCTAAAACTCTCAGAGTTTTCAAATAAGTGATTAAAATCTCTTTGCGGTTTTCAGAAATTATGTATAATTTCCCACTTACATTGCAGCACTTCAGCAGGAATGATGAGAAGAAATTGGAATCTGGAACTTAGTGGGCATCTTGGTTCAAGAATCTAAAACAAAAATTTGACCCTATGATTCCACTGTTTAAAATCATGCCTTCAATAAGCACATGAAAAGATGTTAATGTCGATAGTCTTTAGGGAAACACAAATTAAAAGACGATGAGATACCACTACACACCCACCAGAATGGCCCAAATTTAAAAGCCATAGAGCATCTGGAATGCTCATACATCACTGGTAGGGATGCAAAATGCTACTAATATGGAAAACAGTTTGGTAGACGTTTAACACGCCCTTATCGTCTGACCCAACAATTCCACTCCTAGGTATTAACCGGAGAGAAATGAAAACACGTGTCCACACAAAGATTCGCACACGCATGTTCATAACAGCTTTATTCCTAAAACTAGAAAACAACCCATGTGCGCATCAACAGGCAAATAGATAAACAAAGGATGGAAAGCCATACAATGGACCACTTATTCAGCAATGAGAAGGAACAAAGTGCTGATACACACAACAATGTGGATCAAAAACATGATACCAAATTCTAAAATAAGCTAAAATCTCTATAGTGACAGAAATCAGATGAACGGTTGCCTGCGCAGGGGTGGGAGTGGGGATTGAATGTAAAAGGGCATGAGAGAACTTTGGTGGGGGATGGAAACATTCTATATCTTGATTGTGGTGGTGTTTACTCGAGTGCATATATTTGTTAAAATTTATCCAACTGTACACTTACAATGGGTGCATTTTACAGTGTGTAACATACCGCAGTAAAGTTGATTTTTTTTAAAAACCTGCCTTGCTTCCTATGTCCTGAAGGATGAAGCTCAAACTTTCTAAAAAAACTTAACGAAGTCCTTCATCATCTGGTCCCCGCCTCCTTCTCCAGCCTTCAGATGTCCACGCGACCATTGTGACCTGCTACCGCTCAAAACTCCAACCGGCTGTGTCTTTGATGAAGAGAGTGCTGTGGGAGGGGAAATCCATTATTGCTTAATAAATGCAGTATTCTTGGCAGATACTATCTTTCAGGTCCAGGGATGTAGAGAAATAATAAAAGGAGACCTAACTGGCAAGGAGGTTGGGAACTGTTGAAAGGATGCCCTCTGAGTACCCTTAGCTTTAACACCTAGACCTCAGCTCATCCATGACCAGCAGAGCTTACCCACTGCAGCAGTATGCTCCTAAACAAGTATTTTTACCAGGAAAGCCCTGTTATTTTCCTGCTTGAGAACAAATTTTAAATTTTGAAGAGAAAAAAAAAAACCTCAGATACATTCAGTCACTCATTCTACACTACCCATAATTTGTCACTCTTGTCTTGAAATCTTTCCCTGCTTGGCTTGGCTTTAATGAGTTCAGCATTTAGTGAGCTAGGCAGTGGATTATGTGCAAAATGCATTAACCTCTCACATGATTGTAAAAATTGCCTTAATAAAATAGAGCTAAATCCTACTTAATAGCAATAAAACAGAGGCCACTATGTTCCAGGGATGCTAATGACCTGTGAGTCATTCCTTTTGATTTTAGAAGGTTGAACATTTGGAATTTGTCCCCTTTTATGAAACTCTTAAGCTGCAATAACTGTTGGAAAATCACACAAGTTAAAATAAGTTTTCTGCTCACAGATACCCAGAGAGCCAAGAAACTTCCATCATCTTCTTAAAGCTCCAGCATCTTGAGACAGCCTGAAATTTTGAGCAAATGACAAAAAGGAAAGGACTAATTATAATAACTAATATTTGCCTACTGCTTTCCTGCTTACAAAGCTCTTTTTTCACGTGTATCAATGGATTCAACTCACATAACAGATTTATGAAGTATGTACTATTATCTCCATTTTATAGATAAAGAAATTGAGATTCAGAGAGATAAAGTCATTTGTCTAAATTTTCACAGCTAATAGGAGAAAGAACTAGTACTTGGATCCAGGTCTTCTGAATTCAAATCCCACACCGTCGCTGAATGCTGTTTTCATATTTATCTTTAACAATAGTCACCTCCTTATGAAATGGAAGAAAAAGGTAATGGGTGTTCAGTACTGGTTGAGCTGAAGAGATGCTGAAAAAGGGAAATGCTTTGGACCCTTCCCTTTCCCAGCAGAGAGGTTTACTGTGCCAGCGTGTGTTGTCTCGTATCAGGACCATGGTTTTCTGCCAGTCCTTGAAATAACTGTAGTAATAGGAATAATTATTATGTAGTAACAATAACAACCACAGTAATAATAGTAACCTGATCTTACTGAGCACTGCAGCTGCTACCATTATTGAGCACATGTCAGGCACTGTTAAGTGTTTTGCATGTTTTGTCTCATACAATCCTCACCACAATGTGCTGAGTATTATTGCTATTCCACATTTTCTAGATGAGGAAACTTGGGATTAGAGGAATTAAGAAACTTGACCAGTCATGGGGTCAAGTCGTGGGGTAGACTAATTATACAATTGGCCCCAATTTTCCACCTCTCCCTGTATCAATGTGACTTTGCAGACCCTCCCGTAAAGAAGTGGAGACGTTTCCATACCCCTTGAATCCAGTCTCCAGCTTGCTTTGGTCAAGAGGATGCAGCAAAAGTGATGAGGCACCAGTTCCGAGCTTGTGAACTTCTACTCTCACTCAGAACCCTGCCACGGCCATGACAACAAGCCCAGGCTTACCCAGTGGAGGATCAGAGACCACATAGAACAAAGCTGATTTGTTCCAGCTCAGGCCATCGTAGACCAGCCAGCCCCCAGCTGACCACTAGGTGACTACAGACACCTGAGCAAGCCTACCCAAGATCAGCCAAGTCTAGCCCAGATCAACAGAACCCCCCAGCCAACGAACAGACAAATGAGAAATTATAAGTTGTTGTTGTTTTAAGCCAAGAGGTGCTGGCGTGGTTTGTTATGCAGCAATAGCTAACTGAGACAAGGTGGAAGCAGGACTTAAACCCAGGTCTTACAGGCGCCATGGCCTGGACTCTTTCTTGTGCTCTGTATAGATAGGTCATGTCCTTCCAAACAACCCCAGGCAGCCAGGTTGGGAGAAAGGTCAATGTTGTCTTTCCAGGGGAACAGGACAGGATATCTTGTGCACTGAGACTTTGGGCCATTGTCTATTTAGATGTGAAAGTGGAAAGATTCAGTTTACCTGGGTTCTGAATTCAGCTCTGCCACTAAAGCAGGATAACCTTGAACAAGCCACTCACCTCTCTAGCCTTTGGTCATCTTATCCATACAATGAAGAGGTCAAGATGCATTTGCTCAAAAACTAACGTTTGTCCACAGCTGCTGTGTTAAGCAATGTGCTACACACCAAGGATAGAAACCCTAAAAAATTCTCATCCTCAGGAAGCTCACAAACTAATGAAGACAGAGGTATTGCAAACAAAAAAGTGGCAACACATAGCTGTTGTGGTAGGCAGAATAATGGTCCCCCAAAGATGTCCACGCCTTAGTCTGGTGCCCGGGAATTTGTGAATATGTTACCTTATGTGGCAAAGAGTACTTTACAGATGTGATTTAGTTGAGGATCTTGAGATGGGGAGATAATCCTGGGTTACCTGTGTTATTGTAATGACAGTGTAATCAAAAGGGTCCTTATACGAGGGAGGCAGGAGGGTCAGAGTCAGAGAGAGAGATTTGAAGATACTCCACTCCTGGGTTTGAAGATGAAGCAACCAAAAGCCAAGGAATACAAACAACCTCTAGAAGATAAAAAAGGGCAACGATATGGATTCTCTAAAAAAGCCTCCAGAAGGAACGCAGCCCTTGATTTTAGACAAATAAGACCCACTTTGGACTTTTGACAGCCAGAACAGGAAAAGAATAAATTAGTGTTGGTTTAAGCCACTAAATTTGTGGTCATCTGTTACAGCAGCCATAGGAAACTAATACCCTGCCTGGCTCAGCATCTGGCTCTTAAGATGTTCCCTGGGACATAAGAGGGAACTCCAAATGATTCCCTGGTAATACCGCCAGAGTGAGGTCCTGAAGCTTCTCAAGAAGGTCTCTTGGGTGCTCAGTCCTCGGGCCCATGGATTCTTTCGGACAGACCTGGGGGAAGAACGTGATGAGATGTCTCCGGCTGGCCACCAAATTCCACCTCCTCTCGGCTTCTGCTGCTCCTATCCAGCCACATAGTTCTTCCAGGCTGAGGCAGAGGGACAGAGAGAGGACTGAGATGTGGTCCCTGGCCACCAGAAGAGGAGGCACCTGAGAGCATGGAGTATCTGAACATGCCCCATAGCTCAGGCACTGGGTGGAAATGATTCCACCTTCTCCACTCTAGGTGTTTGACCAAGACCAACAATAGGAAATATATTTCATACCACCACTCAGTACACACATTTGTGTGTATATATGTATGCAAGTGGAACTAAACAAAAGTTGTTTTTTTTAACAACAGAGTATTTTTCTTTTTCCTTTTTTTTTTTTTTTTGCTGAGAAAAATTCGCCCTGAGCTAACATTTGTTACCAATATTCCTCTCTTTTTCTTTTATTTTCCTCCCCAAAGCCCCACTACATAGTTGTATAGTCTTGTTGTAAGTTCTTCTAGTTGTTCTATGTAAGCCACCACCACAGCATGGCTACTGACAGACGAGTGGTGTGGTTCCGTGACCAGGAACTGAAACCAGGCCACTGAAGCGGAGTGTGCCAAACTTTAACTGTTAGGCCATCAGGGCTGGCTCTAAACAAAAGTTTTTGTGAAATAGCCCCTAATACATGTGATGCATTCTGATTATGTTTTATTCTACTATGTTATGTTGTAAAAATGCTGGTCCCAACTCATTAAAGTGATTTCACAACTGATGGGTTGCAATCTGCAGTTTAAAAAACACTCTTTTAAACTATTTCGTCAGCCTCCTCACTGGTCTCCTGCCTCTCGGCAGTGGTTCTCACCCAGTATTACTGTTGCCCAGGGAACTTTTCAAAACATACCAACATCCAGGCCTTTCCTCCACAGACTCTGCTGCAACTGGTCTGGGGAGGAGCCCGGGCATCAGTATTTCTGCAGAACTCCTCAGGGGAGTCAAATGTGCTGGCAGGCTGAAAACCACAGCTCCAGACCCACACCCGCATCACACAAATCTGCTGGAAGCAGAACTCGGACTGGGACATCTAGCTGCTCAGAATATTTCACTGTGACACACGTATACATACACACACACACACACTCACATACATACACACATGTGATTTCCTGCAGGATCAATTCCAGACTCCTTGTCAGAGCATCCAAGGCCTTTCAGGAATGGGTCCCAACTGACCTTTGCATTTGTGGGGGGGCTTATCCCCCCCACACCACACCCTACTTCCTCCTGCCCCAACACTCCTGTCACACATGATTATTTTCCATCTGCTCACATCTATGGGCATCGTACCTGCTGCTCCTCTGCTGAGAAAGCCCTTCCCTGCACCATCCTTCAAGCCCTGGCTCAGGTCACAGCCTCCTCTTGGGAGCCTTCCCCACTGCCTCGTTTCTCTGTGTCCAGCCCTGGAATGGAGCCCTCACCACAGTGCTCAGGAATGACCTATTTACCTACCTGCCATCTTTGCCTGTTCATCATCTGTATTTTCTTATTTTCTGTGTTCTTAATGCTCTGGGGTCTCACTGACTATGGACAGGTTGCCTCTCCAAGGGCTAGCTAATTCCTAGAGACAGCAACTACTCCCCTGCAAGTGAGCCTTTCAGATCAAACCAACCCATCCAAGCCCACACCCCCAACCACCTCCTTTATCGAGCTCTCACAGGGCTCTTACATGCCAGGTCAATCTTCTCAATCACCCCAGGGTCAGGGACCAGACAACTCAGGACACCCCAGAGCCTGCAGAAATTATTCAAACTAGCCAATGCTAAGCCTGCTTACCCTGCCTTGCCGATTCCTTCCCTCAGAAACCACAAGAAAGGCTCTTGCCCACATTCCTCCCACTTCTTCTGCCTCCAGACTGATCCTGGTGCTTCCCCGTGTGGCCCTGCATGGCACGATGTGCCCCCTCCTCTTGGGAACTGGAACTAACAAACCATCTTTTCAATGGCAATTGTCTCCTGATCTGTTGGCCTCACCATACCTGAATCACAATAAAACCTACATTTTAAAACAGCTTGTCTGTGAGCTCCTCCAGGGCAGGAACACTCTCCTAAGACTACCTTGCACTGAGCACTCCTTGAGTGACAGTGCTGTGCTCAGCCTTCTACCTCCATGATCTCATTGGTTCTCACAGCAGCCTGGTGAGGCAGGTACTGACCACTCCCAATTTACACAGGAGGGAATAAAGCCAGTGACTGACAGAGCCAGCATCCAAATACAGGTCTATCTGGCTTCCAGGTCGGCTCCAGGTTACCCCCTGAAGGAGTCATCTCACACTCAAAGGCCCCAACTTCAACCACAGGACCCTTGCAAACAGGGCTGCTAGGCACAGGTGTGCAGTTTTCACAAAGGCACCTGGCCAACAGAGCAAAGGGACAAGAGAAATCAGCCTCCCATAGCTTGCCAAGCTGGGGACCCTCAGGGCTGCTTCCTTCCAGAAGGGGCTCCTGTTTTTAGTTCTCACTCAGGTGCTGTATACACTAGCCCTGTATAAGAACCATGGTCCATTAATGCCTCCTGTAACATTTGCTAATCTCATTTCCCCATTGCATTGTGCAGAGAGGACACATCTAAAGTACATCCAAGCACAAACTTCAGGCTGTCATGATGTGTAAAGCTAAGGCTCAGGGCTTCAAGCACCAAGACCAGTCCTGTCCCTTCCGTTTAATTAATTCTCTCCTCCCCTTCGTGTTTAACATAGACTGAGCCTGTTCTTCAAATTAGTTCTTTTGTCTCTGCAAGAGAGGATTCCCGGAGATGCATATTCTAAACAAGTCTTTTGTCAGTGTAACATATGTGATTACAGCTTTCTGCTTGAGGTCTGTTATAATACCAAGTGGTCCTTGACCCTTGAAACCAGCCTAGGAATTACAAATGACCTCCTGGTGAGTGCTAAGAAGCAGCTTGACCCTGCACGCTGTGAGGTCATCCTTCCTCTCCTGCCCTATGAGCAGGTCACTGACTTACTGCCCTAACAGGGAGACCAGGTCCACCCAATGCAAAGCCCAGGGCTCTTGCTTATTAAAAGCAACCTCTTAGCTCTTCCACAAGAATGTCATTCTTACAAAAGACACACACACAGTATCACAACCATGGACAACCTCAGAGAAACTGTGGGTATTTAGTGGGGACCCAAAGGTGGCACCAAAACAAGTGTCTATGTTGCTCCGAATCAACGACGCTCCTCAATCCTTGACCACAGGAACCTCTGAAGTCACCAAATGATGCCCTTTGTGCCCCAGGCAATAACAGTGTAATGCTTCCCCCATCAGAGCCAGAGAGACCCACAGCCTGGCCTGGGAGATCCAAGGCCAGCAGCCCCCGTGCTGAAGTTCCACTGACCCTGTCACTGGCCCAGAGCCCCAGCTGCCCTTCCTGCATCCGTCTGGCTTTGGAGAAGACTGAGGGGCAGAAAGTCAGTCCAACCAGGAGTTGTTGGGCACAAAAGGAATGGAAATGTGTTTCAGAAGTCATGATGCATCACATGAACAGTCTATAAATATAAGATCCCATTGCCAGCACTACCCTTGTCACACCCTCCCCACCCTGCTTACCGCCCCGCCCCCACCCCACTCCCATCCCATTTAACTAGTTCTTGCTCTGGGATTGGGTGCAGCTTGGTTTCCACCTCAACTCCTCCACTTCCTGATTGTGTGACCTTAGTCACATTGTTCAACCTCTCTATGCCTCAATTCCCTCATTTGTAAATTGGAGATAAAAACAGTTCTTACCTTGTAGGATGATGAAGAGTTCATGGATGTAAAGTGCTTAACACAGTGCCTGACACAGACAGATAAACGCACAATCCATCTTCACACGTCCTGGCCTTTGCACATGCTGTTCCCTCTGCCCAAAATTCCCTTCCTGCTTCTTAGCCTGGAGAATTCCTACTTGCCTTTCAAGGTTCACCCTTGATGCAACCTCTTTTAGGTAATGTTCCCCATCTCCTCCAAGCTGAGACCTCCACAGCCTCCTCTGTGCTCCCACCCAACAATGCTCCCTCATCTACGGCAGCATTGGCCACACCAGAGTACCATTATCTCTTCATGGTTCTCTCTCCCCAGCTGTGAAGTCCTGATGGCAAGAATTATGTCATCCAGCTTTGGACCCCCAAATTATGGTTCCATGCCTGGTACAAAGCAGACGCTCAATAAAGGTTGTCTGGCTTAATTTAAGTAACGAATTAGTTATGCTCATCAATGAGGGAGAAGCAAGGAGAACACACAGAGGAGCCCAACAGCCATGTACGGCATAGTGGGACTAAGTGTTCCTTTGACAAGTGTACGTAATAAACCCTACAGCTGTGATTCTCTACCCAATTGATTTAATTGGTCTGGGGTGGGACCTGGGAATCCAATTTTTTTAAAGCTTCTCAGGCGATTCTATTTGAGAACTACTCTACCGTCCTGCCCTAACTTCTTGTCCTGGGAGTTCAAAGGAGGAGCAATTTCTTGGACTTCCAATATCCCACACAGCCCAGCCACATCTCCTGAGGAGTGGTGCCAACCTACAAGGCTGGTCCTTGGGCTCTAATCCGGCAGCTGAGCATCAACCATAGGGCAGGGTAAGAAAAAAGGGCTGGATAGACAGGTGGGGTGCAGAGGACAGGTGAGAGGAGTGTAAGCTGAGGAATGGGTCCCAAATCAAGCCAAACCCATCATCCTTCCAGACCCCAAGTCAACCCTCACTTCTGAGAAGGCATTTCTCAGGCGCCTCCATGCCCCAAGCTCTCTGCAGCTCTCCATTAACCCTGCCTGCCTCTCCCCAAGGCAGTCCTCTCCTAGTGCACCCTCCCTGAATCTCGGGGATTCCTAGATGGTGGGCGAACACCAAGGTAAAGTAAAATTCTGAATTACAGAGTATTGTTAAAGAAAAGCATGCTAAGTGCCTTCAAATATAAAAAGTTCTCCCATCAAAGCTAACAGAGTAGACCCAGAGCCGCATGAGGAAAGGAGGAGTCATTTGCAATTAGCACACTATTGATGCGTAAACAGCAGCCTCAAAGTAGTTGAAAACAGTTTGTTTGCTTGTGTGAGTTAACATTCCCTTGCAATATTACGATAACAATGGCCTACCTTAGTTTCCCTGCACTCTCCACCTAAACTTGTTTACACTCTTATTAATCGTGAAAAGGAAGCCTGGTTTTACCAGCTTTGAATCATTCTAGACTGCAAACAACTAAGGTCTGAATTAATGAGCTTAAGCCATATGCATTGCATCCTGAAGCTGTCTCAGCTCCCCCTACACAGATTTTCCTTCAAGGACCATCTCTCAGGTGACAGAGCCTCCTTCCTCTTGGCAAATTCTGTTACTGTTCTCCACTTACAGATGGGAAAGTGGAGGCACAAAAAGCTGATGCAAATTGTCCCAGTTGCACAGCGTTCAAGCCCAGGGAAGCTGCCCCAGACCCTGCATTCTTAATCATAAAAGTCCAGTCCTGGAGAGAAGATTCAAATCCCAGCTCTGCCGTCAACCGAGTTCTCTTCCGATAGACAGCGTGCCTGCCCAACCCTGGTGCTTCCCCGTGTGGCCCTGCATGGCACGGCGTACCCCCTCCTCTTGGGAACTGTGACTAACAAACTATCTTTTCAGTGGCAATTGTCTCCTGATCTGTTGGCTTCACAATCCCTCAACCTGTTTCCCCACCTGTAAAATGAGGACAATAACGCAACTTCTCAGGTTTGTTGTGGGGATGAGATGAGAGGATGCATGGGAAGCACTTAATGTAGCATCTACTACACAGTAAGAACTTACTAAAAGGCAGCATTATCGCTACCCTTGTTCCTGCTGCTGTTATTTATACTCTTGGCTCCTAACTCCCATGCTTTACAGGTGAGGAAACTAAGTCCCAGAGACATGTGACGTAAGGCATCCTGCCCAGTGTCATGTGGCAAGTTGATGGTGGGATAGGCACTGGAACTCTGGTCTCTTGCCTCCAACGGCCCCTCTCCAGCAGCTAAATTTCCATGCTCAAGTCCTGCCATTGCTCTGTAGGTGCCATGAATCATCGGGACCAGTCTTTTTTTTTTTTTTTTTTTTTTTTGTGAGGAAGATCAGCCCTGAGTTAACATGTGCCAATCCTCCTCTTTTTCCTGAGGAAGACTGGCCCTGGGCTAACATCCATGACCATCTTCCTCCACTTTATATGGGACTCCGCCACAGCATGGCTTGACAAGTGGTGTGTCAGTGCGTTCCCGGGATCTGAACCGGCAAACCCCGGGCCGCGGCAGCCGAGCGCACGCTCTTAACTGCATGCGCCACCGGGCTGACCCCCATTGGGACCAGTCTTAACACGCACACGTGCACACACACACATGCATACATCCCACTCGTTTTCTCCCACTAAGGAGGTCTTGCTTTTGAGGTACACATGCAGGTGAAATCATCAAGGTTTTCCTTTTGTTTTGCTCCCCGGTTTACTTAACTGTGACCCATGTTTTTTCAACATGTGACCCAAGTAACAGGAGATGGTGTGTACATGTGGCTGCCCCTTTAAACCCTGTAATCAAAATCATTCAGGGGAACAGAGAGTAGGCTCCAGCTAGGTCGGCCTTTCTTCATCTCTCTAGCTCTTTTCTAATTTTTTGAGGGTGGTGAGTAGCGGTGGGAGGGGCCACACTTCTCCCACCTCCCAAGAACGTCCTCAGCAGCAGCTGCCAGCAGACCCTAGTACAGCACTGAGCACAGATGGAGTGCAGGCCTCTCATACGCAATAGTCCCCATCCATCCTCCTACATCAAACTCAGTCTCCCCACAGTAGTTCTCTTTCCAAGGGCAGGACCATCCAATATTCTTCTGAAATCAAAACCCCTTGGATACAATATGAGCAACAAAAAAATAAAATAGTATTGGATTATAACCCAAGTATAAAATAAATATCTATGAGTGCGTAATAGATAAGTAAATGAATGCATAAACAAATAAGTGAGGGAGAAGAGACAAATCTCTCATGCAGAAGAATTCCAAATAATTTGTGTAGATACTCTACCCTCAAGGAGGTGGAGCATGACTCCCCACCCTTGGGTCACTGTGACATCCTTCCAAAGAGGACAGTGTGGAAAGGGGAATAAAGAGTAACTTTCCAGTAGAGAAACCGGACCAAAACGACCTCAGCCAGGTGATCTAGGTTGACATCAACAGTGATAAGTCATGTGGATCCTATGTGCCCTTGTTATGATGGGATGAAAACGGCACTTCACCTCTGGGGTCTTCCTCCCAAAAACCCATAACCCCGGGCTAATCACGAGAAAACTATCAGACAAATCCCAATGGAGGGACGTTCTACAAAATACCTGACGAGTGCTCCTCAAAACTGTCAAGGTCATCAAAAAAAGGAAAATCTAAGAGACTGTCGCAGCCAAGAGGAGCCTAAGGAGACTTGATGACTAAACGTAATGCGGTGTCCTAGATGCGGATAGGAACAGAAAGGGGACAGTAGAGGAAAACTAAGGAAGTCGGAATGAAGTATGGACTTCAGTTAATAATAATGATCAACCTCGGTTCGTTCATTGTGATAAGTGTACCACCCTAGTGTAAGATGTTAATAATAGGGAAAACTGGGCGTGGGTATATGGGAACTCTCTGTAGTATCTTCACACTTCTTCTCTAAATCTAAAACTGTTTTAAATATTTATTTAAAAAACAAAACAGAAGACAAGAAAGCCTGCTTGGCTAGTCCAGAACAGACCTGTGGATGTTGCACTACCTCAGAGTCATCAATAATGCCAGAGGGCTCTTTGTTCACAGTCTTGGGATTCTTGCCTTGGGGAGAGAGGGAGGGAGGCGCGGGGCTGAGTGTGCGGCAGAGCCTGCCTCCCTGCCCCTATCAGCTCCCTTTTCATCTGCTTTACACCCTCAGCGTCCACACGGCATTTTTACTAAAACAAACAGTTCCTCTGCTTAAAAGAGTGAAAACTTCTAACATAATCCAACCACATCATGAAAGGTCCAGAGAGAGGACTGGGCATCCTCAAGGGATTCACCAAGGAAGGGACAGAGCTGGCCCTGGAACCCCACGGGGTGCGTACCTGGGACCATGCCCCCGTGTTGCCCAGCCTCCCACGTGTGAGCCTGGAGCTCCTTACAGCGGGGACAGTGCCTGGTTCACCTGCGTCTGAGGACCCAGGAGAGCGCTAGAGACAGGGAGGCGCTTAGTGTGTGCGTGGAATGAATGAGTGACATTGTTCCCGTCACATGACTGCTCCAAAATGCCAGAGCTAGTCAAACCTAGAAAACTCTGCTGACATTTCAGATAAATGCAAAGTAGAGGTCTCCCTGGTCTGTGTCCATACCTTTGATTTTATTAAAACAGATTCTTCTACATGTTTCAGTGAGCGTGGGTACCAGAGACTGGCTTTGGAGAGACATTCATGCGTCCATTCGTTCACTCATTTTAAGAGCTTTATGGAGTACTTCCTGCACCTTATTAACAACAGGAACAACAATATGTACACAATAAGCATTCACGGAGCTCCTGCTGTATGTCAGGCTCAGTTCCAGGCATGACAGACACAGCCCTGAACAAGACAGACACATCCCTCCCCTCAGAGAGCTTCATTCCAGCGCCCTACCAGGAAATCCCTAATTGTTACTCAGTGCTTCTGGAGTGCCAGGCATGGTGCTCAGAATCTCTTATTTAATCCTCACGACAGCCCTCAGAGGTAAGCATTATCGATGTCCCCATTTTTTAGATGAGGAAATGGAGGCCTAGTTACTTGCCCAAAGTCTCTCAGTCAACAAGTAGTTGGGCTGGGATTTGAACCCGGCACTCTGAACAGAGAACACATATTCTCAATGACCACATGAGGGAGTCAGGGTGGGCCGTGGGGGCCTGGCTCGTGAAGCAGACACACTGGGTACCATAGTCAAATGGAAAAGGAAGCAGCCCTTTGTTACTAGCAACTGGCCATGAGTCCAACATCCCTTCCTCACCCCCTCACATGCAGGACTCTGTGGGAAAAGCTGAGACAGACAGTAAAGACCTCCAAACCTAGGATGGTGAGCCCCTCAGAGCAGGCCCCACAAGCCTTCCCTCTCAGGCTCAGGCACAGAAGCTGCCTCAGAGAGGAGGTGGTGGGACTGGGTGCTTGGCTGGATTAATGGGGGTGGGAGAGAGACTCAGAGACTCTATTCCTGCCTTTAAGACACAAACACGCCACCCACTAGTACAAGTTGTTCCAGAGAATGTCCTAACTGACCAATCAGATTATCAACATCTCCTCCGGTAGGAGGGCACAGTTAAGAAGGGGTTAGAGGGGCCTTTCCCCAGGCCTGAAGGGAGGCAGAAGTGCTTTCTCGTCTAGGAGCAGAGAGGAAATATGGGAGGAGGGGTAGAAACATTCCCTCATGGCACTGTGGGCCAGCCCCTGCACTGGGAACAGGCGGTATGAGGAGAATAAGATGGGAATCCTGTCCTAAAGTGACTCACAAGAGGGCGAGACAGTCGGTAAACTTACATGTGAATAACACGACCCTGCAGGACTGGACCAGCTGGGTGGGAGTGGGTCCCGGTTCCTTCATCTGCGCTGGGTTTTCAAGGGTGTGTTGAAGTTCTCCACACAAAGACGGGGAAAGAAAAATCCAGCAGTAAGAGCCGAGACCCAGAGCATGGCAGCCCCAGGTAGGCCGGGAGACCCTAGAGTGCTGGGTGTATCTGGGGCATGGGGAGTCTGGCAGGAGTCGGAGGAAATGAGGCTGGGAAGATGGGCTGGAATTCAGACTGCAATGTGGTCCTAGGGAACTTGGCTTTTTTTCATTAAGCAATGAGCCCAGGGATAAATTTTGGGTTGCTTGGTTTTGTCAGGAGAGGGGAGAGTTGTGGGTTGGGGGCTTATGTGGTCAGATCTGTGATTTAGAAATTTATTCTAACAACCGGTCTGAAGAATTCATTGTCATTCAAATAATTATTTGGCACCCACCATCTCCCTGACATTCCACAAGGGGCTGGAGATACAATGATGAACTGAATACACTTGATCCCGGGCATCATAGAGCTTATGGGTTGGCAGAAGAGATAGACATTAGATAAGTATTTAATTCCAATTGTGACAAGTCTATAGAGGAAAAGCCCAAGGGATGATGAGTACATACATCTAGGGAATATATAATCTACTGGGGTATCAGAGACGGCTGCCCTGAATAAGTGGCATTGAAGGCGAGACCCGAAAATGCAGAAGTATCTGCTCAGGGGGCAGGAGGAAAGTGTTCCAAGTGAAGGAACAGCATGTGCAAAGGCCATGAGGTAGGAAGGAGGACGGCATGAGAGAAAAAGACAAAGGTGGTCAGTGGGTGAGCACAGGAGAGGGCGGTGTGCGATAAGGAGAGAGCCTCGAAAGCCATGGTAAGGATTTGAGACTTTATCTTAATATCAGAGTCAAACCATTAAAGAGTTTTAAGAAAAATTATGACAAGATCCCAATAGCATTTTAGTAAGACTTTGCTCCCTGTTAAGTGGAAAATGTATTGGAAGAAGGCTCAGGGAAAGCAGGGGGATCAATAGGCGGGAGAATGGGGAGGATTTGGTGATTGTCTTTTTCGAGGTGAAGAGGAAAAGGGAGAATGTGATTCGGACGATTTCAACCTGGAGGGAAGGGCAGATGGCACCTAGGATCCAGAGGGAACGCTCAAGAGAAGGAGCGATGTTGGCAGGCACCAGAACGTCTGCGCAAGAAGAATTTGGGCAACGCTCACTGTTCAAGAGCGAGAGAGCAAAGGTGAACTTGCAAAGACGCAGGAGGGGGCTGGGCTGGAGAAGAGACAAGAGAGGCAGCAGGTGGAAGGTGCCCTGGCACCTCTAAAATCCAGTGCTTGTACCTCCCAGGGAAGCTGGCGGGGAGGGGCCAGGAGTCTTCTGACTGTCCTGACCCTACAGGGACATAAACTTACTTCCAGCTGGCTAAGCGCAGCAGAATCAAAGGCACGAAAGCTCCCCACTGGCTGACATTTTGGGGAGCTCACAGAATGGTGAGTTTCTCGTATCCAATCCCAGCACCAATGAGGAGCTGAAACATATTGTACCCATTAGAAAAGAAATGCAAATCAGAAAGTCAGGCATTTGTGTCCATGACAACAGGGGGAACGTATTTTGGCAAATCTGAGTTCATTTATATTCAAATAAATATTTCAGTCTATGACTCTGGCACTTTTTTGCATGAGATATTTCAGAACCATATTGACTGTGGCTCTCATGCTAAGAACTTGAGAATTAAAATGAGGGCCAATTTCAAAGTCTATCAGGCTCCAAGATTTGGGGTTGGTTTTATCTCAAGGAATAAAAAGGAGTGATGAACTAGAGGGTGATTCAGCAGATTTGTACGTCGACGTTTTGAACTGGAAAGGCCAGTTCAATATTACCCATGCAGCCCCTTCTTTGTATAAATGGGAAAACAGGCCCAAGTGAGGCCAAAGGTCACACGGCAAATTGATCTAGAACTCAGAGCTGATTCTCAGGCCAGTGTTGTCTTCAGCACATCAAACCAGATGTTGGAAGAGCAACAATAGCAGGGATAAGAAGACTTTGATACATCATCCATTTTTTCTCTTTCAACGGCAGCTGTCTTCCCTTACTTACAAAAGCAATCTATGCCCTTTGTGAAAAATCTGTATATCACCAAAAACTCCAAGATATGGTCTCTAGTAAACCCTGTCATTCCCCACAAAATCACCAGTAACATTTTAACATATTCCCTTTTTCAGCCTTTTTTCTGTGCATGTACCTTTAACAGAGCTGAGGTCTTAGTATACATACAATTTTGCATCATAAGCATTTCCCCAAGTCATTAAAAACTTTTCATATAAAAAACGTTAATGGATGAATAATATCCCACCCTATAAATATCCTATAAATTTACTAAACTGTTTAATTCACTGTTGGATAGTTAGGTCTTCTCCAATTTTTTTATCATTTACATAACACTGTGTTGGATATCTTTGTGTTCAATCTTTATTTACACATCAGATTATTTCCTCGGACTAGATTCCCGGATATGGAATTATTGGGCTAAAGAGTAGAAGCATTTTAAAGGCTGCTGGTGTATACTGTGTTCCAGAAAAGGTTATACTGTTGCCAGCAGAATGTGAAACAATAATCTTGCCATACACTCACCAACACATTACACACCACTTCAGGCATCAAGGAACACACAGCCCAGGGAGGGGTGAGACCAGAGATGCCCAGACAAACAACCTGCTACCTGAATTTAGAGAAGTGTAAGGAGAGGTGGGCTTGCCTCGTGGCAGGGAAATTTCCTTTATTAGATGCTGCCTCGGCTCTCTGGGAAAATTTTCCACATTCATTTTTTTGTGTGTATCTCCTGACTCCGGACTCTCAGAGGTTCTTCCTATTCCATTATCTTCCACGGCCACACCTGAAGCAGGTGTTGAAGAATATTCTCTCCTTTAAGGCTTTGCAACTTTTACAGCTGCTTTCTTCTGATGCAAATTCAAGGACTCAAGAGTTGTTTTAAGGCTAGTCAGCCAAATCTCTCTTGAGCTCATTTCTGTTTTATAATACGCTGCCAAAAGCCCAGAGTAAAATCCAACACGTTATCTCTTTGACCATCTCCAACTGTGTACCGTAGAGCTGCAGGCTCAGTAGGCATGTGGTCTGCCTTCCAAGTTGTGACAGGTGACAGTTGTACCAAAGGTTTTGTCCCTGTGTAGCATGGGTTTCCATATTTCCAGCCTCCAAGATCAGTTTCCTTGTCGCACACCACCTGACTACCAAGGCAATGTCACATATTTTAGGGTTTTGTAACAGCGGCATCCCACTTCTGGCACCAAATTGTGTATCAGTTAAGTAATGTTAGCTGCTGGAGAATAAAACCTCCAAAACCTTAGTGGATTAACAGATATAAGTTTTTTAAAATATAATACAGTATATATATAGTATAGTATAAGCTTTTTAAAATTCCCTTAAAATCCAAAAAGGGGGTCTTTACCTGAAGTGGGAGGCTCTCTTCCACTAGTGACTCTATTTCCCAAGTTCTTTTTATCTGGTGCCTCTGTCATTTCCAATCCTTGGCTTCTGAGGTCACCCTGCTCATCTGTATCAAGCTGGGAGAGGGAAAGAGCATGTAGAATTGAATTTGGAGTTTTTTACAGCCGGACCTGGAGGGGCTTACATCAATTCCCCTGACAGTCCGTTGTCTAGAACTTAGTCACGTGACCACACAACTGCGAAGGAGAATGAGACATGCAGTCATCTATAAGCCACGGAGGAAGACAAATGGCTTTTGGTGAACTCATCGCACTGTCTCCCATCCCTTTCAAGGTCCAACCCCACACTTGCACAGTTCATCTCCTTCACCTCATCCTAATCTTGGCCCTGTCAACAGAGCCTATCTTTAACTAAAATGCTGATATTTTGTTCATGATAGATTTTTTTCATTAATTTTGACTTTTTAAAATACTGTATTAAAATATTTGTCTTGATGACTGAGTTATTTGGCAACCCTTTAAGTTTTGCACCCAAGTGAGTGTCCATTCATCTTACCCAAGTCCCAGCCCTGCTCATGTTGCAGAATCAGGCAAAGGAACCCTGCTCAGGACTCATGTTTTCCCAATTTGAGGGAATCATTTTCCACTTTCCTCTTTTTGAAAGGACAGCTCATCCCTGATGCTCCTCCGTCGTTTACTATCCCACGTGTTATGGTGGAAATAGAACTAGACGTGGAGTCAAATCCTAGCTCAGCCACTGACCAGCTAGCTGGGTGACCTGGCACAAGCTTCTTGACCTCCCTGTGTCTGCTGGTTTATCTGTAATATGGGGATCACAACACGTAGGTCGTGGGATTCCTGGGCTAAAAGAGAGAGCACATGAGAAAGACCTCACGCCCAGCCTCATGGAGGCATGTAATAAATATTGGCAGGATCTGAGTCCAAAATGTTTACTGACAAGCCCAACCCAGGCTAGCTTGTGTATGAAATACAAAAATAAATTTGTATCCTCGTGGATTTTACACTTTAATCAGGAGCCAAATGAAATAATGTGTGCAAAGAGCCTTGAGGAGGAATCAAACCCTCTGTACATCTACAACCATACAGAGGCCAGGTTGTGGCTTCAGTGTGCTCTTCAATATTTGTGGTTTTAAATAGGCTGCTTGGTGGAGCAGGGAGGGAAGGGGGGACCTGGGGGGGGGGCTGGTGACAGAATTCTTTCACTTTAAGCACCGTGATTCTTGTACAACACCCATCAACCAGCAACTCCATCATGCCTCTTAAAAAATACCTGCCAGGGGCTCTGTTCCAAAGGTCCATAGTCCTTGCCACAAGACATTTTTAGCACATTAAACCAGAATTTTGAGCATAAATTTAAAGTGGTCCTGTGACATCATGCGTGGAATAAATAGAAACTTTCCATGAGTAGAATATTTGATTTAGCCTCGTTGTCGACCGCACATCTGTCTGGAGCAGCTGCAAGGGCCAGGCACTATTCTTGGCACCGAGGGCAGAAGCAGAGCGAGGGGCACAGTCACTGTCCTGGAGAGGCTCACAGTTGAGGTGGGAAGGCAGGATAGACACATGGAACAAAAACACACCTTCATTACTCAGAACTCTTTGGGCTGCAAGTGACAGATATCCTACTCAAACTAGCTTAAGCAAGGAGGGAGCTGGTTATGAAAATGTTGCGATATCTCAAAGAACCTGAGGACTAACCAGAACCAAGGCCCTGCATGCTGCCAGATCTCTCTCCATCTCTCATCTCTCCCTCTCTTGAGTGACAACAACATTCTTTCATCTTCTTGTGACCTGGCTTTCTCCTTCCGCACAGTAGAACACATGGCTGGGCTGCCAATAGCTTCAGAGCTTGAGATGTGATGGCCTCAGCTGCCCCCAGAGAGAAACAAATCTGGCACTTTTAGTTCTGAGTCCAAAATTCCTAGGGGAGGCATCAATGGCTCATTTTGAGACAGGTACCGTGCCCGAAACAATCAACTGTGTCCAGAGGATAGAATTACAGCGCACCAACACAGCTCCATGACAATCACATGGATGGAGCAGGATTGGTTCCTGGAAAAGGGGTGCTGAAGAGATCCACTGTGAACCATACAGGGTCTTGCACAATCAGAACCAAGAGAGGGACACTAACGGGAGGTCAGAGGAAGAAGCAAAAGACCCCACCTCTGGGGTTGTGGTAGTCAGGGATGGCTTCTTGGAGAGGTAGGACCTTGATGGAGCAGTGTTAAAGAGTAGTGCATTCAAGGGGCCCTATACGAAAGAGGAAATGCACTTGAGTTTCCTCCCTTCTCCTACAGAGGCAGAGTCTGAAGGAGAAAGGGGATGAAGCCCTTGGCAGCCAGCCCAGCCAGCTCGCTATGTGCCAGATACTGTGGTACGGCTTCACAGGCATTATCTCAATTAATCCCCACAAAAAAAATGCCTATGAAGGAAAAATGAGTTTCCCATTTTGCTGGTGAGGAAACTAAGGGTAGCAGAGATGAAGTAACTTGCCCCAGATCACACAGTCTCAGTGGAAGAGCCAGGGTTTGAACCAGGTGTGCGTGTGAGGCTTGTGAAACATCTATTTATTTCCTCTGCAACACAATTTCGAGAAGGTGAGTTAGTCTGGGTCTTCTGAGATAGATGTGCAAAAATTTGTTAGTGAAAGAACTTGTGAAGGAGAGAAAGTGAAAGGGCACCAGGAGAGGCTGGGATGTGGGTATAACCCCAAGTGAAGGAGAGAAGGAAGGAAGGTTTGGCGGAAATATCCTAGACTGCAGTGCAACTCCAAGGAAAGTTCAGCAGACTGTCAAGGAGTTCTCATACCCAAGTTACCCATCAGAAGGGCCCCACGTCTCCTAGGAATAAGTCTGCTTAGCATCCCCGCCATGCTCTGTCATCGGCTGGGAAGAGCCTGTAGGAGCATGGCCTCTGGGTAAGCTCACGAAGGATTTCAGAGCTCAGCAAGGTAGTCAGTTACACTCCCAGCCTCTGGGAGTCTGAGACGCGCATCCTCACGGCCACCAGAGAAAGGCTGCATCAAACTAACCTTCATTTTTAACTATTACCTGGAAGATAGGAATGTTTTATTCCCATTGTAGGGGATCAATAAATGTTTTAAAAAGCGAATGATAATTCTTTGATTTTTTTTCTTCTGTGATTGATGAGTGTCATTCTATCTCCCCTTCTATCCTTGGACAGTCAATTCTTTGCTTGTCTTTGCCTTCCTGTTATCTTCCTACACAGTAATGCTATTTCTTTCTATTTCTCTTGGGGCCTGGGGGCCTCTGATGTTTGTTTCCTTTCCAGGTCTGTGTACGGTTGTAGATTTGACCCCAGAATGATAGAAACCCCAAATTGTAAGACTTGAAGCTCTCGTGAATGAGATTAGCGCCCTTATAAAAGGGACCCCAGAGATCTCTCTCGCCCTTTCTGCCATGTGAGGACACAATGAGAAGTCGGCAGAAGACTTCTCACCAAAACCTGACCATCCTGTTTGACCCTGATCTTGGACTTCCAGCCTCCGGAACTGTGAGAAATAAATTTCTGTTGTTCATAAGCCACCCAGTCTATGGTACTTTGTTACAGCAGCCCGAGCAGACTAGGAGAGCATCTTTATTTGTGATAGCCAAAAGCTGGAAACAACTCAAATCCCCATCAGTGGGTGAAAGAATAAATATCCCCACCATGGTGAACCACTCACAGTGAAAAGGAAGAACTACTGATAAACACAACAACTTGGATGAATCTTAAGGCCATTATGCTGAGTGAAAGAAGCCAACAACAAAAGCTTACATGCTGTATGATTCCATTTATTTGACTTTCTTAAAAAGACCAAACTGTAGTGGTGGAGAAAGGATGAGTGGTTGCCAGAGATTATGGGTGGAGGGAGAGGATGAAGACAAAGGGATAGCCCAGGGGAGTTTTTGGGGGCGATATAATGTTCTGTACTTCGTGGTGGTGGGTACATGAATCTTTATTCCATGTGTTAAAATTCTTGGAACTGAACACCACAAGAAAAAAAAAGTCAGTTTTATTCTTTAATTACTTAAATAAAATTTTAAAAATTACTTTGGTGGCCTGCATGATATTGCTATTGGACAGTGCTGTTTCCAGCCCCTCCTTTAGAATGCTGTGTCTGTTTGCCTTGAGCCTGAGCAGAAACTTTCATCCCGACACCCCGCTCCCCCGATGTCATTGCACTTCTCACAATGGCAACATAGTTTCTTGTACGGTCGTCCATCTCCTCCACTGGACGGTAAGCACTCTGCGGGCAGGAATGTGATCTTTGTGTCCAGTCCCTGGAACAGAGTAGATGCTCAGTAATATTTGTTGAATGAATGAATAAATGAATGAATGAATCAATCAACAGAATACATGCTTGAGCTTTTGGAAAATTAAGATAAAATATTAAATGTGGTGCTTTTTGGACACCTCCCATCCTCTGACCATCACAGGGTCCCAGGGCTCAGCCTAGAACTTCTAGAAGCTGAGACTTGGAGTGAGAGTGGACCTGACCAGCCTTCAGCTATGGGGCACAGAGGGAAGGGGTATCAATGCTCACGTGCTAGGCAAGGGCAGCCCCAAAGTTCACCAAGGAGGTAGGAGGAGAGTAATAATGGGATCTAGATCCACGGGTGAGCCACAAAGAGGAGACCAGACAGTCGTGTAGGTTGGAACGCAGAATCTGGAAGCAAAAGCTTCAGGCAGGGAAGGAGTCTTGTCAGGCCACATCATCAGTTTGCATTAATAACTCTATGGCTTATTATACTTTGGAAGGTTGATATTCCAAAGTAAATGGGGGAAATACTATGCATGCTGTCATAGATACAAAGTGGCCATGTTTTCAGCCTAGTGCGTTTTCCAAGGCAAATGAAAATTGTTATGAAAACAATTTATACCCAGCAGACACGGATGATTGCCCGTGATGACCTTTTGCCAGACAAAATGGGTCTGATAAAGAAAAAATGTGGGCTCATTAGGACAAATTAGAAAAAGCAAATGATTGCTCTTAAATTATGGAAACTCCAAGACTGGTGAAGCTGCCTGTCCTTTTAGGACATAAAAACAATATAACACAAAAAGAAATTGTTTATTCAGAGAAAAGCGCTATAATTTGTGTGAATAGATGTAGTTTTGTTTCTTAGGCAGTTTTAGAATGGAGGTTTTTTTGTAAACTAAATGAAATTTAATTGACTTATTAACTCTGCTATGAATTCTCCTTCCATAAATCTAGCAACAACTAAAAGAAGAGAAAAAAAGCATTGAGAGTGAGCAAAATTACACTTAACTTTCTATAAATGCTAGCCAAGAAATATTTCCACCAGCGCAACATAACAGAATTGGCGGCACAATGTTGGTGCTTCCACTCGAAGAATGTGGACGCCCAGAATTGCAGGGGAAAGTTGAGAGAACAGCAAGTGTGAAGACATCACTCAGGAAAGTTTTATCATCCTCCTACTTCCCTGATAATCACACACAGGCATACTGAGCTCTACAATTTATAAAGTGCTTTCACATACATTATCTCATCAAACCCTCACAGTAATCCTCCTTATTCCTATACGCCCATTTCACAAGTGAGAAAACTAACATTAAACAAGATTAAGTGATTCATCAGCTAGTAAAAGCTACAGGCAGGACGAGAATCCAAGACTATCCATGCTCTCTCCCAAGCAATCCCTTGCCCTCCCTCTATTTTAGGCACCTTTTATGCATCCAAACCAGAGTTACTGGTTTGTATATCTCCCTGTAGGGAAACGCAGAGGAAGGGCCAGGGAAGGAAGGAGGGGGAAAAAAACACAGCTTTTCCATACAAATCCAAGCAGGGCTCCAAAAACAGTACTCACAGAAGAACTAGGTATCAGAAAGACCTAATTCCCACATCAGACAACCTCTAAGTGTCAGTGTTTAAACACGAGAAAGGTTTATTTCCTGTTCAAATCATAGTTCCATGCAAGTCAGTGGGTGGGACTTTGCTCTATGCAGTCATTCAGGAACTCAAGCTCCTTCCATCTAACTGCTCCATCTCTGTTTAGGGAATCAGAATCCTCCGCTGGATCACTACAAAAGCCAGAAAACAGAGAAGAAAAAGAATGTGGGGGGGGTCTCATGAAGGGCCGAGCCTCGAAGGGACGTAATCACTTTCAACCATGTGCCATTGGCCAAAATGGCCCCACCTCCATGCCAGGGAAACCTAGTGTGCTGTGGAAAGAGGGGAAAACACAGATGTTGATGGATCATTAGCTGTCTCTGCCACAAATATTTTAAGTGTTTCTTTGAGTATGAAATATTTTCCCTGGTGCCCACAGAGAACCCTTTCTATGAGCCTCCCACCAGACCCTTACAGCTCTGGGTGATTCCCCAGGTGGAACCACCTGGCTACACAGGGTCAGACATAGGACTTTTATTTTTTCAGGTTGGAGGAATTGGACCTTTCAGGCTTATACAGCAAAATCTCTCTCTCTATTTTTTTCCAACATAGCTGAGTGAAAGGGCAAACAGAAATTTGAAAGCAATGATTGCTTCCTTTGTGGGGGAGAAAGATACCCACTGAGTTGGGAACATATATGAATTCTGATTTGCAATCATTTCCACTATTTATGAGGTCACTGGACTTACTCCTGCTGAGTCCAATTTACAAAGAGCTTTGGTTGGATCAAGGAAAGGAATATTAGAATCCCGTTGACTTGGTGATGGCCAGAGGACGATGGATACCAAATGAATGTATCAATGAACTGCAAGGAAGCAGAATCCTCCACATCAGCTCCAACATGCTACACCCAAATGGGTGAGAAGATATATCTCTCCAGGGAAACTGTTGGCCTTGGGTGCACCAACATAGTAATTTGACAGATGGGGGAATTTACCAAGTAAAAAACTTTAAGAAAGGATCCAGGATGCCTAACAGAAGCAAAGGAGTTTTCCTTATACCATCATCACATCTCACTCCCAGAGCAGCTGTAGGATGTTGTCTGAGCATTGGTCTCTCTGTTTCTGACCCCTCTCTGGTCTTCTACCACCAATCATCCAATATCGCCCTAAATGTCCCACATCTATTCCAGTATGTTCAAATCTGAACTCATCTCTCCATTAGCCCAGCCCGCATGCGTCCTCCTTCACCCCTCAGTAAATGGTGCTGCCACCACACAGTCACCCAAGCCACTGACCTAAGAATAAAGGATGCCTCCCTCTCCTTCACCCACTGCTCCACTCAGCCATCAAGTTCAGCCAGCTCTACCTCCCAAATGGCTCTCAAATCTGTTTTCTCTCCTCCATCCCTACTGCCACTGTTCTCCTAGGTTAGAGCAACTGCCTCCCACGTGGATTTTCTGACAGTAAAAATTGCGACCTCACCCCACTCACCCCACTGCCACCAGAAGAAATCAGCCCAGCTGCACCTCTCCCCTGCCTAAACCCTTCCATGAAATTCTTCACTTTTTAGTAAGGCTCCTTCTCAGTCTGTCCCCTGAAACCCTCTCAAGTGGTCATTCTGCCCTTATCCCACTTACTAGTGCTTTTGCAACACCAGGTGACTTGCAGTTCCCCTGTCTTTACTCCTGACATCGATATCTGCTATTGTCTCTGCTTCAAATGCTCCCGCCTCCCCACCCATTCTCTATGTAGCTAACACTCACCTGTCCTTTACTACGACCAACTCATTTGGAAGCCTTGCTAGAACCCCAGTCTGATGCACACGTTGCTCTCCTGGAGTCTTGTCAGCCCCCTGTTTACCTCTCTGATAGCACTTGGGATGCTGTGGGGTCATCAGCAACCTTCTTCCTTCCCACTTTCCTGTCCACAGCTTGTGAACTCCTTGAAGCAGGTACACTGTCATCTGAGCTCCCTGGCTGCCGGCACAATGTCTGGGAATGAAAAGGCACTCAGTAAATGTCTGATTGCTGAATGAGCCCCTGAATTAGTAAATAAATTACGTGGATGGCGTAAAACCCTGTTCAAATGGATTCATCCGTCAAGAGGGTGGAGACGGGGTAGTAAGAAGCTGAGTGTGGGGCATGGACTGTTCAGACGAGTCACACAATCCGGACAGTTCCGTCGCCGTGTGCCCCAGAGATGCGGATTCTCAGAGAAATAACATATTCACTCAGCCCCCAAACCAGACACTCAGTCACGCTTCAAGTACAGGCTTTGAAAAAGATTCTGTGAAAATACAAAGCAGATGTTGTCACCGATACCGTAGTCAAACAGGATAAGCCCAGAGGGGAAAACAAAATCCTTTGTGAAAATTTCTGTTCCAGTCGGGACTGCCTAGTGCCAAGGATCAGACGCTGATGCAAACCAGCGTGAATAAAAAGGGGATCTGGGGTTTTTTGTTTGTTTGTTGCTATTGTTTCTAACGATCCCAAAGTAAGGTTGTGTAGAGACAAGAAGCACGGCTCTGGACGGAGACAGTGTGGATCCAAATCCAGTTCTGTCACTTTCCATCTGTGACATCAAGGCGGGGAAGTCACTTCTCTGAGCCTGCGTCTTCACTGTAAAATGGGGTGAGACTAGAACCTACCATAGGGTTGGAGGGAGGGGACGTGAGATCAGGTAATAAAGGTTGAGCACACCCAAGGCTTATTGGAGGTTACGTAAGATGATGTATGTAAAGGTTTATTTGCCAGCACAAATAAACGCGGGCTGGCAAATAAATGTTATTATTTTTATTCAAGAGAATGTTCCAGAACCCTCCTGGAGGAAGGAGAGTGAGGACATCACAGGGGCTGGTATCTCCATCTCTCCTTCTCAGCTGGTCTACCCCATTTACCTCCTTCTTCAAGCTGATTCCTTCCATGACAAAGTCTGCTCCCTCATACTTCAGATTGTCCAAGGCTCTGGCCTGCCATGGCTCTGACCCTCCCAGCTCTCCTACTTCAGCAGCCCCAGGCAGATTCAGTCTCCCTGAAAACCAATATTTCACTCCTGGGAGAAAGACAATCCCTGGAAACAGCTAGAGATCAGGTGTACACACCTGGGCCAACCAGCTGTGGGGGCGGAGGGGGCGTGCAGGAGGAAAGAAAGAAGAAAGGACAAAGTCGCCTCTCATTACCATGAGTTTTAGCTCCACCACTTACCAACTGCATGAGTGTGGACACATGACTTAATCTCTTTGAGTCTCCAGTGTCTTATTGTTAAGTGAGGATAATCCTGTGTTTTTTCACATTTCAGCATTCTGAAATTGGGATGTGTCTTACAACTGACGTATGCATGTAATGTGATAGTGTCCCCCATCCCCAAAAAAGTTAATAAATGGCTGGTGTGTCTTAGAATCAAGGAATTACAGAATCAAGACCTACCACATAGAATTGTGGTGCAGATTGCATGAGCTGATACAAGCAAGGGCTTAACAAAGTGTCTGACATACAGGGAAACGTCAATAAAGGGCCTCCATGTTGTTATAACCAGGGCACTTAGACCCTCTCCCTGTGAGCAGGAGCCTGAACAGAAGAGGATACTTTAGGAAAGACATGTGGCCGGGAAAGTGATGACTGTCATCTCCAACAGTTTCAATCAGGTAGAATGCTGGCAGTTTAAGAACTGGCTGAGAAACAACCACAAGTTCAAGTGTAATGTCTTACTTGAAACAGGGCTTGCTAAGAACAGAGGGGCCAGGCAGCGCAGTGCATAGAACCTGCTCTACAGAGTAGGAGAAGCAGGTTCTAGTCCCTTCTCTACCACTGTCTCATTGTGTGACCTTGGATAAATGCTTGGTTGGGTTCTCCCAGAAGCAGACTCAGAGAAAGGGGTCCGAGTGCAAGTGCTTTGTTTGGAAAGTGAAGGAAACGCTGGCAGAGGAGTGAGGAAGTGAAACAGGGGAGGGAAGGCAGACAATAAAGGGTGCATTATTGCACCAGCCATTGCAGCAGGCAAAGGTGCTTTATCCCACTAAGAGAATTCTGGTGGTCAGAGTAGATGTCAGATGTCAGCCAGAGTTATCCCATCTCCAGGGAGCAAGGCGACTGGAGTATTCACGTACCAACTCCTGTCAGTCATTGACAGAGTGCTGCTCCAAAAGAGCACTTAATTCCCCCGGCACTTTTGCCTGCTGCAGAGGTGGGGGAAGTGGGCTTTGACAGGCAAAGCCCTCAGGCACAGCAATGCAGGTTCTGGCAGATGTAAGTAGATGTGAGTGCACTGAAATGGTAAGGGCAAGCAGAAATGGGCAGGGTACCAACAGCGTCTGCTGCAGTAGATGTATCCCCTTTGGTCTCAGTTCCTCATCTGTGCAATGGGAATAATAAAATCTAACTTGAAATCTTGTACTTCATTCTTTGATGTAACCATATCTCTCCAACCTGGGTATATTAGTCTAAGAATTAGTACTTATATTAGGAAGGAGTAACGAGTTTGTTACAAAAGTAACAAAGGATAAGTAAGGAGAACCCTAAAGAATATAGGCGTAATAGCTATGAGGAGTAGCCATGACTACCCCAAGGGCTGATATACAATCCCCAAGGAAGAGCCCCAGCCCCTCACCCTCTGTGCAGAGATCCAGAACGTGTCGGAAAGGGTCTGGGGGGGGTTCCATGCAGGGCAGAAGAAATGGCCCTCTTTCCAACTCTGTGCCACATCTAGGACCTAGAGCCTCAAAACGTTTAAGAAGGATTTTCTTAAAATTTTGTTCGTGATTATCTTACCTTGAAACATAAAAAGAGAAAAGCAAATACTGGGCATATTCATGTTCTTCAAGAGCTGCAATAAGCAAGAAAAAGTAACTTTATGTTCACTGGTAAATGCTGATGCAAAAATGTGTTCGTTTCCGGCATTACTGTATTTTGATGTACTAAGAAAGCCAGAAGCAGCTGGACCAATGAGCAGTAAGCCCTCGCTTCTGGTATGACAACACTGGGAGTGTGTGAGCCAATAGGAAGCAAATCTCCCCTTTAATGTAGCCACCGTGGGGGAGATGGACCAATGAGGAGCCAGTGCCCACGACTGACATCACAGCAGGCGCATACTCTAAACAGAACAAGATGTGACATGGGCCAGGGCTGCTGCATGAGTATCCTGCTGGTTTAGGTGACATTTTGAGACCCCGCTCAATTTGCCAGTATCGACGACAAGTCTTCTCTCTTTGCCTCATATTTCCAACTCAACTCATAAAGGGGGCTACGTCTAGCAACACTCCACCTCCTCTCAAAATCCCTGCACTTACTTCTCTTGATGGGAGAGGGATGGAAAATCCAATTGGTCAGGTCTAGGCATTCACTGGACCACATTTGATTAATGGTCAAAGATTCCATGGTTGATGGCAAGAAGCAGGACATTCCCTTCCTCTTGCACGTGGGCTTGTTTCTGCTTCCTGGGCAGGCCTAGCTCTTCTCTACGCTCTCTCTATCTTACCCATGACTAAGGGAATGAAGCAGAGCCCGTTCTCCCTGTCAGTTGCAGAAATGGAGATGGGGTCCTGCTCTATGCTCCACCGCCTCGGTCTGTTTGTTTCTGAGGCTCAGCCTCATTTCTCTTCTTGGATTTCGTAAAACACTCCACCACCCTTATGATAAACCCCCACTTTTTTGCTAGCTCCAGATGAGTTTATGACACTTGCAAACATTGGTCCTAGTTCATATAGAGAAAATTAGAAATGACCAACTTTACGAGAGATGGACCAATGACAAGCAGACTCTGGATCTGATTCAAGTATATGGGGAGAAGGACAAAAGACAGAGTCCCAACTGCAACCTGAGACAGCTGGGATGCACATCTTACTTGTCTGGATAACACTGAGACCTGGCTGAATTGCTTGGCTTCCCTCATTAACAAGCTGTTGAAGCCAGGAGCCGAGAAGTAATGTAGCCGTGGTCCAAAAGCAGCCCCCTCATCTCAGGGGAAGAAAGCCAGATCCTGAGAGAAGCTCCCCTGAGCTCAGGAAGGGAAATTAGAAGGGGAAGATATCAGTCCTGTCTTCCCATTGCACCCCCAATAACATGCCCTCTGCCCAAGATGATGCATGTTATGGTGCTAAATCCCATCAGCCCATTTGGGTGGGTTGAGACAGGATGTTTCTCCAGCTGCCCTTATTCCTCTTGCTAACTCTGGAGCTATCTGCAAATGTGAAATCTTCTGTGAAAACAGTGCTATCATCGTCTGTCTCTAACCTTCTTGTCCTGGAGGCTTGGACTCTCCCCCTGCACAGTCCTGGTCTCCCTCTGCCCTATACCCACCTTCCTCAGCATAAAAATGAAATTCCCAAGCTAGTTAACGCCCACTCAACCTTCATCTCGAGTGTCACCCCCTAGTGAAGCTCTCCCTGACTCTCTCAACCTAGATTGGGTCCCCTGACACATGTTCCTGTAGCTCCCTATACTTCTCCTCGACAGCCTTACCACTGCTTGTAATTCTATATTTGGGTGAGGGCCTGCCTTCCCCACTGGATTGTTAGCTCCATAAAGGCAGAGACCGTGTCTGTTTAGCTCACTACTTATTTCACGTACCTGAATATGGTAGGGATATAATAACCAGTTGAATGCATGCAGAGTGATCAAGGCTCTGAAGTCAGACTGCCTGGGTTTGAACCTCAGATCCAGGGCAATGATGTGGAATGATAATAGTATCCTTAGGGGCTGTAGGAAGGACTAAATAGAAGTGCTAACATACAGTTGGTGCTCAATAAATGTTTGTTGATATTAGTATTGTTGTTGTTAGTCTGATGTGAAGAAATTGGACTTAAAAACTGGCCCTTTGGCTGATGACTGACACATCTGGTATTTGGGTTTCAATGCTGTCTCCTAATGACAGATTGAACGAAAATACACAGTCCTGATTGAAAATATGGCCTCATAACTTAGTTTCTTGTCCCATGGAGGAGGCCAAACATTGAAAGAAGGAGCCACAGGGCCCAGGGAGTCATGAGCACATAGTTGCAATGGAGAGAAAGAGCCACAGTCAACAGAAGGCTGAGGGTTATCCACTGATGCTTCAGAAAAGAACACCAGCCCCAGGACTGTGGTTCAAATCCTTGCTCTGTTTCTTACTCTGGGCAAGTCACTTCCCACCTCTGAGTTTGTTTCTTTCTTTGTTTTTCATTATAAAATATATCATACAAAGGAGGGCTTAAAACACATATGTACTGTTTGAAGAGTAATAATGAAATGAGAATCCATGTACACACAACCCAGTTAAGAAATAGAATATTGCCAGTATCTTAGAAGCCTCAAATACATTCCTCACTGTCTGCTACCTTCTCCCATGGATCCCACCCCACCCTAAGGTAACCACTATTCTCGGTTTTGTTTTAATCATTCCTTAGGTTTTCTCTATTGTTTTACCATCTATGTATGGATCCCTAAACAAAATATTATTTTACTTACCTGTTTATAAATTTTCTATAAATGAAATCATAATATAGATATTCTTCTATGATTTCCTTCTTTCACTTGACATTAATTTGTAAGTTTATCCTAGTTAATGCATATAGTAATATATTCATTTTTATTTCAGAATAGCTGGCCTTAGTATAAGTTTAACACAATTTCTTTATCGGTTATGCCATAGATAGGCATTTTGGTTAAATCCATTATCTTTGCTTATAGAAAATGATGTTATGGACATTTTTGTACACGTCTTCTGGTGTACACATACAAGGGTTTCTTTAGGGTGCACTCTGGGAATGGACTTATTGGATCGTAGCATATGTGTGTTCATCTTTGCTAGACAATGCCAAACAGTTTTCCAAAGTGGTTGCACAAATTTACACTCCCAGTTGTAGCGGATGAGAGATTCTGTTACTCCACATCTCTACCAGCGCCTGGTACTGCCAGTCTTTTCAATTTTTGGCAATCTGATGGACATGTAATGATATCTCACTATGGCTTTAGTTTGCAATTTCCTAGTTGTCAGTGAAGTTGAGCATCTTTTCATATGTTTATTGCCCATTTTTGTTTCCTTTTGTGGAAAATACCTGCTTCTGTTTTTTTGCCCACTAGTCTGTTACAAATGTATTGTTCTTACATATTTGCACTCATTCTTTAGATATTCTGGATATTAATTCTTTGTTGTTTATGTGTGTTACAAATATCTTCCCCCACAGTATGGCTTATCTTTTCACTCGATGGTGTCTTGTGATGAATGCTAATATAGTCAATTTTATTAATCTTTGTCTTTATGGTGTGTGTGTTTCATGACCTCAAAGTTATGACGATATTCTACTGTATTGTGTTCTAAGTGTTTTCTAGTTTTTCCCTTCATTTTCAATGATTTAATTCGCATGGAATTTATCTTTCTGTAGATTGTGAAGAACCAAATTCTTTTCTTTTCGGTAAAGATGACCAATTTTCCCAGCACTATGAATTGAATATTCCATTCTTCTCCCGCTAACCCGCAATGTCCGCTCCATCAAGAGTCAAGTTTCCATGTATGCATGATTTGTTTCTGGGCTCTTTCTTCTGTTCCATTGTCCTGTTTATCTGTCACTGCCTTGATTACCATAGCTTTATGATAAATCTTGCTCTCTGGTACAGGAAAATACCCCAGCGTATTCTTCTTTGAAAGGACCTTGGCCCATTGCTCCACTATATAAATGTAAGGATTAGTTTGTCAAGTTCCCACCCCATCGCAAACCTGAGTGGAATTGCATTGAATCAAAAGAACAGCTTGGGAAATTTATATCTTTATAATATCAGGTATTTTGTCCAAGAACATGATATATCTATTTATTTAGGTCTTAATTTAACATATTTCAATAAAATTTTATAATTTTCTCCATAAAAAACTTTCATAGCTTTATTATATTTTCTCCTAGGTACTTTTATATTTTTGTTGTGATGGGAATGATTTAAATTAAATTTCCCAACTGATTGCTATTAGTGTATAAAAATTCAATTGACTTTTGTATATTGATTTTGTATCCAGCAACCCTGCTAAAGCCTCATTTTGATTCTAATTATCTACAGTTTCTTCTGGGTTTTCTACATAGTCAGTCATAGATCTGCAAATAATAACTATTTTGCTTCTTCTCTCCTAATCCTTATATTTTGTATTTAATTTCTTTTTACATATATATCTTGGCATGAAGCTGGAAAATGGGATAAGCACTACCATTATTACTATTTTTGTAAATGAGCAAACTGAGCCTCAGGGAGGTTAAGTAACTTGCCTAAGGTCTCACAGCTAGAAACAGACAAAGTCAGCACTCAAACCCCAGTCTAGCATGTTTTTATCCCCTACGCTGTGGATTTCTTTTCCCTTCTCCATCACACAAATACATTTGAAGTTTGTAAAAGAAAATCTTGGCATATAAAAACATTGATCTGCCATGGAGGAGAAGGATTTTAATTTCTTTGTTTCTTTTAAAGAAAAAAAAATAAGATTATCTTGAATTGGTGAACACATCTGCACCATCTCTGAGCCAAAAAGAGAACTAAAGGGGGAAGGGACCCAACACATTGTTTCGCACGTGTTTACTCGTTCCACCCTAACAGCAACCAGCAAGCTGAGTGTTAGTGTCCCAGTTCCGCAGCTGAGGAAACTGAGGCTCAGAGAGATGAATATTAAAAAGCAGTGACCAAAAAGGAGATTTCCATAGCAAGCAGAACAGCAAAATGTGTGTATTGCATCAAAAAAAAAAAATTAGAATAGCCTTCAAGTATAATTTGCCACTTAGTTTTACAGCCCCAGGTAAATACGAAAAGATGAGGCCTTGGAAAGGTCCCTTGTGTGTTTCTTCCAGGTCCACGGAGAAAAGAACCCCTCCATGGAGTTCTTCATGGAGACTGGGAAGGAAAATAACTGGGAAGTCATTTATTCTTTTGCATTCATTCATTCATTCATTTAGCAAACACACTGTTTGTTAAGGGCCACCTATCTGAGTCCTGGGGTTAAGGTTGAGAATACAGCTGGGAACAAGCCATGCACGGTTCCTGCCCTCAGGAAGCTTTCAATCAGCAGGACAGGCACGCATTAAACCAGTAATCTCTGGTCTGCCTCCGTAGGACCCAACTCCAGGCCCCAACATCAGGCAAACAGAAATCCTGTGTGCAGCTCGAGCAGACAGTGCTGTCTGTGCTCCTGAGCCCCTCCAGGTCCCCGTCTGGAAGCTGCCACAGCCCCAGAGCAGGCAGGCTGGTGACCCCCCTCTCTCTCCTCTCCTTGGTTTCCTGCAGCCCCGATGTTGCTGGGAGCCTGTCCATCAGAGTGCCAATCGCAGGGGAAATTGAATCCAGGAGCTCTTTCTAGTCGTGTTTGCTCACTTTTTTTCTTAGCATGATCTTTGGTTTCATTATATTTAGGTATTTCTTTTATTTATCCATGCACCAGGAAAAAAAAAAAGAAGAAGAAGAAGGTGCCTCTTTAAACCAAGCGTGAAATGTATTAGGAACCTAAAGTTGAGAATAATGCACTTTTTTTTTCTCCTGGAAAGCTAGCCTACAGAGAAAAAAAAAAAATCCATTCAAATAATTTCGTTTAGTCCTAAGTATAAGATAACCGAAGTCAAGGTGTCTCTGCTGTTATTATTTTTTCTGATGTTTTTGACACCCGCGTGTGGAGTTCTCCGGCGTTCACAGCTTCCAAAGCTGTGAGCTCCCACTTGGTATATTCGTAATACTCCTTAATATTTTCATTTTGATGTAATTTGCGGCCCCAGCTTTTTAAATATCCGCTCTGTAATAATGTTTAATTTCAGGGGTCACTCCGCCAAGGAGTATATTAAAGCTTATAAAACTCATTTCCAAAGCTCAAATATCAAGCTGTGATCAGGTTAGGAGGGCAGCATCTGTGAATATTTCATCTTTTATCATGCTGATAATAAGGAGATGACAGAGGCACATTATTACAATGAGAGAATTGCTCATTTCAGGCCTGGTGCTGGAAGCTGGGGTCTGCAGTGTGTATTACTCAATAAGAGCAATTCTGATATGAAAAGCAAGTTTACTGAGGCACCACTGTGTCTTATTTGATTGGAATGAATAATATATAGAGCTGCCGTTCGGGCGGCTGCCGGCCGGGGGAGGGGAGGCTAGCATGGAGAGGTGCACTTGGGGATAGACGGCGAAATAATTTATCAAAGGATGTGTTTTACGGCCTGAAAATAAAGTTAAGATAACCACTGTTTATTAGAATCATTATTTCGGAAATCTGTATTCTGGAAATCTTAAACATGTGCCGGCTTACACACAAGAAGAATTTTGATCCGTTGGACCGGTGGAGATGCTTCGTAATTATCTATTTGCACATGGGAGCTGAGTGAATTTGACACCCGGGCCGATTCCTGCCACATGCTCCATTGGCAACTTTCATTATTGCTTTGCGTCAAGCCAACTTCATCAAGCGGGAACCTTAAAACTCTGGTCTTTCTGGTAAGGAGATGATGAAATACCATCAAGAGGGAGAGCATCTTTTGCCTCTCAGAGAAAATCAAGCACGAACCACCTCTAATTGTTGCCCCCCACCCTACAGCCGCCGCTGCATCCACATCCATCCTCTCCTCCTTCTGCTTCATAGTGGAAGAAGGGTACCTCCTCAGTCTAGGACTCATCCTTCTCTCCATGCCCTGGATCTCATCCTTTCCCACCTGTTCTGACCTCTGCATGGTGCCATTCTCCTCCTCTCCAGTGTCTTTAATGGCTCCTTTTCAGTTGGCTCCTTCCCTTCAGCCTATGAATGTGATCAAATCCTTCTATCCTAGTAAAAACATCTCTCTTGACCTTCCATCTCCCTCCAGCTATCACCCTAGGTCTTGTCTTACCTTCTTATCCAAGTGTCTCATAAGAATTGAATACACCTACTGCCCCACCAGCTCACATCACATTCACCCCTCAGCTTAGTTCATTTTGACTTCAGTACTCACCGTTCCAATGAGACCACGCCCACCAAGGTCATGAATACCCTGCTAATTACCAAATCCACCGGGCACTTTTCATTTGGCAATTATCTTCACCTCTTAGCTGCATTTGTTCCCATTATTTCAGGACAACACTCTCTGCTGGTTCTCCTCCTTCCTAACTCCCTGCTCCTCCACTGGTTCCTTTCCTGGAAACTCTGCCTGCCCTCCCTGAAGACGTTGATGATCTGCAGGACTGCCCCCTTGCCCCTCCTCACTCTGCCCTCTCTGCTGGGCAGTAGCGTTTACTGCTCTGACCGTAACTATCACAGGTTGGCTGATGACTCACGATATATGATCAATAGTAATTGGTTTGTAATCTAAGCTCTTTCTTGGAGCTCCAGATCCACACATCCAACTGGGTGCCCTGCTGGCACTTCAAACACAGCAGGGGGAAAATTTAACTGAAGCAAACATACACACAGACCCTTCTCCTCCTCCGTCTCCTCCTCTTGACATCCCTATCTTGAATGGAAACAAAACCCTAAAGGCAGTCACCCAAGCCAAAATACAGGCCAGCATCCTCAACATTTCCACTTGCAATCAATCATCAAGTCCTATTGATTCTTTTATTTTCTAGAAAATAAACAGATCTATTGTTATTTCTTATTATAAAAGTAACACATTTGTTAAAAAATTTTCAAACTATACAGAAATAAATAGAGAAGAAGGTAAAAATCACCTAACACCCTCCATCGATAGATAATCATTGTTAACATTTGATACACATTTAGCCTTTTCTTTTTAATTTGGACATTCAGCCTGTCAACATTTGTTGAATGAGCCAATCATTGTGTTGGGTATATATATATATATATAATATATATACACACATTTCCTTTTTTTAATACAAAAAGTGGGGTGTCAATATACACATACCATCTTTAATTAACAAGGGACATCTTTCCATTTCCATAAATATAAATCCACATAGTCCATTTAAATAGTTACATAGTATTCCACTGACTGGCTATAGCATAATTTACTTACACAATCAGTAAATTACGTAATATCCTGACGATGGATATTTAGGTTGTATCCAAAATTTGATGTTATCAATAATTTGCAATAAACATCCTTATATACAAACCTTTTCTCATTTGTTTGATTATTGCTTTCGAATAAATTCCTGGAGGTAGAATTGTGGAGTTCAAGGGTATGCACATTTTTAAGAATTTTGATAAATACATAAATAATAGCAAATGTCCTCCAATGATATTATAACAATCTACTCTCCCACCAGCAATATGAAAATTTCCTTATACCCTCTTTGACACTGAATATTATCAATCTGTTAACCTCTGCCAATCTGACAAAAAATATTTGTTATTATTCAATTTGGATTTATTTAATATTGTTGAGATTGAGCATCTTTTCATATTTTTGTTGGATATTTGTGTTTCTTTTGTAAATTGCTTGTTCTTGCCCTTTGTCCATTTATTTATGAAATTGTTCTAATTTTTCCTATTGATGTTTATGAACTCTTCGTATATGAGAAATAACAACCACCTATCTATCACATATGTTGCATATATTTTTAACCAGGTGGTAATTAGCCTTCTGTATTTGTTTATGACATCTTTAGAACAGCAATTTATAATTTTATATAGTCTAATCTAATAACTGTTTTCTTTATGGTTTCTGTTTTTGGGATCATGCTAAACCCCCAAAACCCCCATGTGGGACTTCTACACCACTAAATTATAAAAGATATAAAGACATTTTCCCCTGTTTTCTTTCAGTTATCCTTAAGCTTTAAGTTTTACATTTTAATATTTTTTCTCCTAAAATTTCTCTTAGGGTAATATTTATTAATTTTAACATACAGGAAAATACCTAAATCAATATGAATGTGGGATTATACTGCAAAAATTTGTGACCAAAAAAGAAACTCTCAGCAAACCAAGAATAGAAGGAAATTCCTCAACCTGATAAAGGATATCTACAAAAACTCAAACAAACAAAAAACTACAGCTAACTTTATACTTAATGATTTTCTCCTAATATCAGGGACAGGGCAAGGATGTCCACTCTTACCATTTCTAACAACATTGCACTGGCTGTCTTGGCCAGTATAATAAGAAAAGAAAAGGAAGAAAAAAGGGAATTAGAAATAGAAGGTGTAAAGATTGGAAAGGAAGAAGAAAATTGTCTTTTTTGCAAATGACATAATTGTAGAAAATTTGAAGGAATCTACCCCCAAACACCTAATAGAACAATAAGAAAATTTAGTAAAATCACAGAATAAAAGATCCATATACAAAAATCAATTTCACTTCTAGATCCTGGCAACAAACAATAGGAAAATGAACATTTTGAAATGGTACAATTTGCAATAGTGTCAAATAAAACAACAAACACTTAGAATAAATTTAAGAAAAGATTGCAATGCCTCTACACTGAAAACTGTAAAATATTACTACTGGAAGGAAATCAACAAGATCTAAATAAATGGAGATATACCATAGTTATAGATTAGAAGCTCAATATTATTAAGTTGTCCATTCTCCCCAAATTGATCTATAAATTCAATGCTGTCCCAATCAAAATCCTAGGGAGATTTTTTTGTACAAATTAACAAACTAATTCTAAAATTAAGTGGACATACAAAAGATCTGGAATTGCTAAAACAAAATAGGAAAAAAAGGGCAAAGTTGGAAGACTTATACTATCTGATTTCAAGATTTATATTATAAAGCTACAGTTATGAAGACAGAATAATATTGGTATAAGGGTAAACATATAGATCAATTGAACAGACTAGAGAGTCCAGAAATAGGCCAATGGGTATATGATTTTCAACACACAGGCACCAACATAACTCAATGGGAAAAGGATAGTGTTTTAAACAGATGGTGCTAGAACTGGATAATCATATGAAAGAAAAGGAAACTCAACTTCTACTTCATACCATACACAAAAATTAATTTGAAATGGATCATAGACATAAATATAAAACCTAAAACTATAAAAATTTTAGAAATCATGGGAGAAAGTCTTGGCAATTTGAGGTTAGGCAATGGTTACTGAGACAAGAAAGACAAAGCATTACTCATAAAAGTGAAAAGATAAATTAGACTTCATCAAAACAAAACACTTCTGCTCTCTAAAAGACACCATCAAGAAAAGGCAAGCCACAGACTGGGAGAAAATATTTGCATCACATATATTTGTCAAGGAGCCTATATCCAGAAAACATAAAAAACTCTTATGGCTCAATAATAAGAAGACAAACTACTCAATTTATTTAAATGGGCAAAATTTGAACAGATACTTCACAAAAGAAGGTATACAGAAAACCAATAAACACATGAAAAGATATTCAACAATATTAGTCATCAGAGAAATGCAAATTAAAACCACAATGAGATATCACTTCACACCCACTGGAATGGCTAAAATTGCAAAGACAGACAATTCCAAGATCAGATGATGAGGATGGAGAGAAACTGGAATTCTCATACACTGCTGACAAGAATGTATAATGTAATAATTTGGCAGTTTCCTAAAAAGCTAAACATACACTTATACAATCCAGAAACGCCACTCCTACGTATTTATCCAAGAGAAATTATATGTATATATATAAAATATAGAGATATACCTGTACATAAATATTCATAATACTTGTATTCATGACAGCCCCAAACGAAACAACTCAAATGTCCATCAATAGGTGAATGGATAAACAAATTGTGCTATAGGCAGACAACGGAATTGGTTGTTAGTGCCGTCAAGTGGATTCTGACTCCGAGCAACTGTGTACAGCAGAGGGCAACCCTGCCCGGTCTTTTGCGCCATCCTCTCATCTTCTGCTGTTGTATCAGAAGATGCTCTGCTGCTGTTCACAGGATTTTCATAGCCAGATTTTGAAAGTGCGTGACCAGGTCCTTCTTCCTAGAGATAATGGAATACTACTCTGCAATGAAAATGAACTATTGATACACTCAACAATATGATGAATCTCAAAATAATTATGCTGATTAAAAGAAGCCAGATAAAAAGGGGTACGTATTGCATGATCTATGGGCCTCAGTTTATATGATAGCTAGAATAGGCAAAACTAATCACCAGTGGTAGAAATCATAGCAGTGGTTGCCTGGCAGCAATTTGGTATAGGGGCATCAGGAAACTTTCTGGGGAGATGGAAATGTTCTATATCTTAATTGGGGTAGTTACATGGGTATATACCTTTATCAAAAGTCATCAAGCTGTATGCTTAAAGCATATGAATTTTATTGTATGTAAATTACACCTTGATAAAGTTGATTTTTAAAAAAACATTAGAACAGGGTTTTGACAGCTTCTCAATGCTGGTATCTTGTCCTTATGTTGCTAGTTCTTGTCTCGCTTTTTTTCCCCATATTGTTTAGTAAGAAAAGTATTGAGCAATACAAGACAGACTATCAAGATTTTTTTTTTTTTTGGTTTTAAGTAACAGAAATCCAATTCAGAAAAAAAAAGAAAATAATGTTGGGCTGACTCAGACAAGTACCTTGGGTAGAACTCACAGGGACGCTGCTCTACAGGACTCTAATACATTTCATCCTAAGAGTGTTGAAGCCCTTGGCCCTCTGCGGCTCTTATTATGGAAAGTGGCTGGTAAGGGAATGTGATGCTTGGCTGCAAGTAGGAAACTCCATAACAGCTTGCCCCTGGGACAGGCTGGGAGTGTATCTCTTCCAATCATTTTTTCCATTTATCCTTTCCAGAAAATGGTGTCCGTGAAAGAAATGGAGAACTTCTGGGTGTCAGACCTTGGCAGCAGCCATTGGAATTGCTTCCCCTAAGCCTGAGGATTCTAACACCTCTCTGTCTCGTATGGGGAGAAAGCAGGTGAAGAAGGAACATGATTCTTCTGTGACCATCAGAGTTCCTAGAGGAGATAAAATGTTCTGTTTTGCATCCTAAATTCATCTAGATGGATATTGCAGTGAGGAAAATAATATGCCCTCCAAAGCCCATGGGTTGTTGGCTCTCCCAGGCTTTTGCCCTTGACAGCATGTCTGAATCCACTAGAAAAGGGCATCAGGTCCACCTCTCGGTGTTCATATGGGGACCCAAATACTAAGGTACTGTGTATGCTCGATACAAGGCCAGGCTCTTGGCAGTGCTAGGAGAAAAGACGAAGGAAGGCAGCGAGGGAGGGAAGGAGACGGCAACACACGAATCACAGAGTTATTCCCCAGCCAAACTGAACAACTCATCGGAGTTGCACACCTCCCTTTCCACGTTTGGGCCACACTCGCTATGCCTTGGAGAATCCTCTCCTGTTCCCTCCACCTCTCCCAATATCTCCACTTGTCCAAATATCATCCTATCCTTCAAGATGCAGCTGTGGGGCACAGGATGAGGCCACCCTCCAACACACTCTCCAAGAGCTCCCTCCCGCCCCCTCGGCCACTCCATTAAAAGACTAGCCCAGCCTTATTAGCAAGTCTATAGCCTCAGAAACAGAAAAAGTGCTGCTCATGCCATTTATTGGGCATATTATTCTCGTCAGTGGCTTTTAGAGGATTTTGCTAATGGTTCAGGGACTGTACGCACCATCACAATTAAGACATTGCTAATAAATTAAGTTTTATGGACATAAATCAGCAGGTATGCTTATTCAGCTGTTACACCTCACTTAGAAGGGGGCTTTGCACCTTAAGATGAAGCATATTTCTATTCAGGAGTTGTAATGGCCTTGTTAATGGAATATTAATTACCTCGCTTTTTGGACAGCAAGATGTCTGATCCTGTTCTCTTGCCGCAAGTGTTCTCAGAGAAATACATTTTTCCAACTTTGTGTCACTGTGGCTGAGGGATCTCAGCTAAGTCCACTGCATTGTCCCTAGCAGAAGGACAAAATGAAGTTCACCCTCCTGTGAGGAGTCCTGTAAACAAAACCTTAAGTGACCACAGCGACAGTATACTGTCTACCCTCCCCAAAAGACTCAGTGGTGAAGAAGGAAAGTCAGGCTGAGAGTCCAGAGGCCTGGCTTCACACCTCCTGTCTTAATCAGTTCAGGCTGCCGTAGACCGGGTGGTTTAAACAACAAACATTTATTTCTCACAGTTCTGGAATGTGGGAAGTCCAAGATCAAGGTGTCAGCAGATTTGGTGTCTGGGGAGAGTTCACATCTTCGCTTGTAGATGGCTGCCTTCCCACTGTGTGCTCACATGGCCTTCCCTCAGAGTGCTCGCGGAGAGCAGATCTCGTGTCTCTCCCTCTTCCTCTAAGGGCACTAATCCCATCACGAGGGCATCACTCTCATGACCCTTTCTAAACCTAATCACCTCCCAAAGGCCCCACCTCCTAATACCATCATATTAGGGGTTAGGGTTTCCACATATGAATTCTGGGGAAACACAAACATTCAGCCCATGACATCTCCACTCCAATAACAACCAGCAGTGGGACCTTAGGTAAGCCACTCACACTCTCTGATCCTCAGTTTCCCAGTTATCACATGGGTATAAAAAAGTGGCCATGGATCCAGCCCTGGGGGCCTAGTGGGTAAGATTCGGTGCTCTCACTGCCACAGCCTGGGTTCATTTCCCACTCGTGGAACCACACTACCCATCCGTCAGTTGTCATACTGTGGTGGCAGCTCACACAGAGAACTAAAACTAACAACTAGGATACACAACCATGTACTGAAGCTTAAAAAAAAAACTGACTATGGATAAAACTAAATGAAAAACTCAATCCCTACAACCCTTAGAAAGCTATCAATATCGGATCACTTTGTGATTATCTTGCCAAGACCATAGGAGAAACACCACTCCCCAAGAATAGGAATGGACTTTGCCCGGAAGGCAGTGAATATTCTGACTGTCAATCACCCTATAACCTTGTTAATTCAGGAGAAACAATCCAGTGTTGTGGATGGAAAGAGAGGGGAACTCCTTTCTCTCTGCAAATGCATGAAGATTTCTTTGGTCCACAAACTCTGTAGAATGGAAGGACTGGAGAAGTGTGGGCCTCCCTGACCACACGAGGTGGGCCAGGGAAGGCAGCTCAGCAAGCCCCCACATTTCATTGGCAGAGTCAGGAGATGCAGAAGCCCAGGCACCAGCAATGAGGGAAGGCAGCCATGTTCAGGATGGTCAGTTTTGGGGGCAACAGGTGCGTAGCTCTATCATCAACAGTGTGAGCTACCGGGGGTGACCCTTTAGACACGAGGAGAATAGGGCCATGCTGTGAGACTGTCCACATGCTTGAAGAGGGGTATTTTCCAGCAAGAAGGTGGTTGACAATTGGACCAGGCTGGTCCTGAAAACCTGCTCATCAAAGGAAGAATCCAATCAAGACCTAGCACACCTGAGTCCCAGTCCCTGCTATGCCCCCAAATCACTGCGGGATCTTAGACAAGTCCCCACCCCCTTCTGGTCCCAGTTTCTTTCCCCCAACCCAATGATCTCAAGGTCAAATAGCCTCTGCCTCTGAGAAATATCAGCTAAAATTGCTTCAGAGCATGCATCACCTCTCTTTTCTTCATCTGGGGGAAGATTCTCAGACTGGGGACCTGCTGGAAGAATTTCTTTCTTTGCATCCAATTAGCATATCAATTCTAACATTTTCTGCTTGAACTTCAGAGCAAAGGCCTCAGAAAGCTGAGCCTTTGCCTATTTAATGCAGAGTTTTGCATATTCTCCTGGACTCTTTCGGTTCCTCTTTGCCCTTGAGTTGCCCACCACAGACCAGCCCTGCTCCCTAGTTGAGGCCCAGGCCCACTCTCTCCAGAGCTAATTGGGCCAGCTGCCCTTCCCATACCTCTTCCACTCCTCCTGCAGGGAGTAAAAGTCCAACCCAAAGTCAGATGCAGAGAAGGAGCGGAGAATGGGTAACAGTCAGTGAGATCCCCTAAAGCGGGGGTTGGGGAGAAGCTATGGTTTGCAAGGATGATGAAACAAAACCAAAGCAACTGATGTCCTGCATTAAGCCTTTGAACTACAAGAGGCCATGGAGCCCTGTCTGGGTGAGAGGCTCTCACACAAGCTGTTGCATAGTTCAATGTCTAGCATCCAGGAGCCCCTGGGCTCCTAGAGGTTGAAGAGGGAGTGAAGCCCAATCTGTGACAAAGTGCCCTTCCTACTCTGTAGCACATTGTTCTTTACTCACTCCACAATGAAACTACAGCCTCAGAGAGAGAAATCTGCTTCTAACCAGAAATGGCCTTCAGAGATGCCTCAGTCAGCTATTGGTGCATGACAAACAATCTTGGTCACATACTACCAATAAGCATTCATTTCGCTCAGGCATCTGCATCTAGGGGACAATTGATCCAGGCTGGGCTTAGCTGGGCAGCAATAGGATGCATATTGGGTCTGAGTCTACTCCTCTTTTCTCTCATTGTCGTTGGACCAGTAGGCTAGCTGGGGAATGTTCTTCTCATGACAATGACAGAGACTCAAGAGAGCAAATGGAAACATGCAATGCCTCTTGAGGCCTACCCCAAGCTGGCATCCTATGGCTTCTGTCCCTTTCCTTTGGCCAAATCAAGTCACATGGCCAAGCCCAAAGTTAAGGGCCAGGGAAATATACTTTGCCTTATGGAAAGAACTGCAAAGTCATATGGCAAAGGACATAGACACAGGGAAATGTAGAGAATTGGGACCAACAATGCAGTCTACAAAAGGAATGATTCCCACAGTATTTCATAGTTGATGGGACACTTTTTCACACTTTCCTTAATTTATTCTTCATAACAACCCTAAGAGACATTGATCATCTCTCCATTTACAGATGAAGAAATTGAAACTCAGGAAGAAGAAGAGACATGCCTGGGATCACACTGTCATTAAGCATAACAGTGCATACACCAATATCTTCATCCAACTTCAAGTCCAGAATCTTTGCCATAACCCCAATGCTGGCTTTCCTTAAGGAGACCCTAGAACACCTGGGATTTGTAGAAGGTTCCCCCATTATTTTTGAGTCCCCTACAATTTACATAATTTTATGGATAGTCAAAAGGCCCTTAATTTTCTTAACCATAAAATAAAGGATTTGGATGAAATCAGGAACAGCAAATGTTTGGCACACATGCTGCCACTAACCATTCCCACGTCCATGGCAAACATCACTAATCAATGATGGCACTCTTTCCTCACAAGCCTCAGAATCTTTCTCCATACAGCATTGCAGAGAGCCACCCCTACTCAGCTGGAGAGGACACAGAAGATGAAGACTATATTTAAATGCTGTTTAAACCTTTTCTGAGTCCCATGCAGCCCCAAAAGTTTATGATTCTGAAAACAGCAATACTGTGGAACAACAGCATGGAAAGGCCACCTGGCTGGATCAGGACTGATTCTAGTCCCAGCTCTGCTCAGCTCACTCTACGTGGGAAAGACAATTAAACTTCTTTGAGCATTTGTTGCATCGGTTTTGTGACCTTTAAAACCATTTATTTCCATTCCACAAACATTAATTGGGTACCTGCTGTGTGCCAAGCACTGCCATCAAAGAAATAAAGAAATGAATGTGACACAGTCCTTATCCTGGAAGGAAGGAAGGCGGATGGAAGAATGCTTTATTTCTGAGGTCCAGTCAGTCCAGTGCCAATATTCCACCAATTTGACATTAAAAAGCACAGGACATTGTCATGGGACATAAATCCTGCTGGCTCCCCGAGCCTGAAGATCTCCTTCCAGGCAGGAGCATGGGGTTATCAATGAGGCGACCTGGCCTCAGAGTGGGGGTTACCATGCTCCACTGTTCTCCAGGCTCCCAGAGTAGATGGCACGTGCTACTTCTGGGCTAACCTTTCTAGGCTCATCTTCCAGATTTTAGGTTCAGCAGACCTGGGTGTAAATCCCAGTTCTGCCACTTACTAGCCTTGTGACCTTGGGCGATCCACACAGTGAGTCACTGGTTTCTTTGTCTGAAAAACGGGTGTTTGGGTTACCTGCTGCTATTGTTCAGGGACCAATTTGTTTGAGGTAAAGACAAAATAACCCAAACGTTCCCAGGACCAACAGGCCTGCAGGCTTCACTGAGATCACAGAACAGAATTCTCAAATTTCTCCTGCTCACACCTGCACCCTGACCTGCCTATGGCAAACTTAGCCCCCTCAAACGTTACCCCTTTTCCGCATGGAAACATTCAAGGGTAATACAGGCTCACAAGCGCTCACAAACAGTGCTCTCCTGCTCTGCATCTGCCACCTCCAGAGATGTCTGGGGCAGCCCTCACTACTGCCCCCACTGCCGGTACCCTCAGGAAGAACATCCTCCCCCATGCAGAATCCCTGCAGCCCCTCCTAACCCGAGGCCACACCGTGTTCCCAGGAAAGGCGGGAAGGAGGCTCCTGTCCCCCACGCCACCTGTGCCTCAACATGGGGTCACTAGAAAACACAGCTCCCCCCTAGGCTCTGATGCCTGTTCACCAGACCAGGTGGGCAAGACCCCAGCCTGCCCTCTCCATCCCCTACCTCTGCCTCCAGAGCCCCACACACGAACCTGCCCCCTGCCAATCAACTTGTACAAATGGATGAGTGCCCAAAGATGTGACCCGCCCAGGCTCAGATACGACCGAATTTCCATTTAGACTTCTTGGCAGCACAATAATCATTCTTCAATGATTAGACAGAACTTTAGACAGAACAGCCCAGCTGCTGGAAGAAGTTTTGAGTCTGAGCCCCACTATCCCCCGGTGTGTAGCCACATGCTCCCAGCTCTGTGAATTCTCATCTTAGGGGCGGGACAGGACGTTACTCCTCTTGGGGAATTTTCTTCTCCCATTCCTGCTTTGCTTTAGTCAAATATCTAAAGTTAGTCCTATTGATATTTTCTCTATTTCACCACGATTATCATCCCCATTCGTTTCCTTCCCCAGAGGCTTCGAGGGGCCCCCCTGACCCACCAGCCCTTTTTTTTCTCAGTGGATCAGCCATATTGCCCAGCTCTCTCTCCCACAAGCACAGCAGTGTCGATTTCTAGCAGGATCTGGAGCGCTTATTTGCCCACAGCTGTTCTAGTGTCTGTTTAATTCACTGCAGCTCCCTCACCTGCTTTTTTCCATGCATACCTGGGAACTTGTTGGGGCACTTGGAAGCGGGGGGTAGTGCAAGAAGATTATGGTCCCATTTTGACTACCCATCATCTGCAGCAGGAGGGGGTGGACAGAGCAGGGAGTGGGAGGGACAGTTCTGTGACCGAGTGTGAAGTTTAACAGGTGTGTGTGTACCAGGTATACTGTATGGTGTGCGACTTTCTGTGCGGGGAGGAGGGTGGGTGCCTACGTACATGTGTGTGGAAAATACCCCACTTGTGTGTGGGAAACAATAGCTCACCTGTGTATGATGCAGGTCTCTGGTGTACAGTATATTCAGTGTTTGAGCTTATGTACAGGGTAGGATGCGTCTGTTCTTTGGGGAGGTGACATGTACGTGGACGGATAGCGTGGGAGTGTGGGTTTGAGAGGAAGAGGGGTGGGACCTATGAGGAACCCACGCTAGCCTGGTAGGAGGTAGTTGAGGCCTATCTCAGACAAGCCTACCAGGCCTGCCCAAATGCAGAGAAATGGTAAGAATGTGAGCTATTTGGAAAGGGGAGGTGGTGAGGAACAATAGGCTGCTCCCAAGAAGAAAAACATTATGGATCAGGGTTAGGCCCAGGAGACCTCGGGGTGGGGACAGGGGCTCAGAGTGGTGGTCTGGCCCCTCACTGGGAATAGATGAAGGGCAGGGCACCTCAAAACCACCAGAGACAAGGCAGGCACTCACCTAGCACAGCCTTCAGGAAGTGTGACACAGAAAGACCTAGGTTCGAATCCTGTCCTCTGCCACTTCCGAGTTATGTGGCCCCAAGCAAGTGACTTAACTTCTCTCAGCCTCAGTTGCTTCATCCATAAAATGGACTGCTATAAAGATTAAAATAAAGTAATTAAAATAAAGCAATATACATAAAGGGCTTAACACAGTGCCTGGTACATAGTAAGCCCAAGGAGGTGGTCATTACTGCTGCTTCTTACTCTTGCTTCCCCCCCAGTTCCACTCCTGCTGCTATCACAGGAGTCTCTGCTAGAAGACTCAGCCCTGCCAGACCAGGAGGAGTTGGAGGGTTTGCAGCATCTCCACCAGACATGCTGCCTTTGCCTTGGGATGCACGCTCCTTGGGAGTACCCGCAGTGTCCTCCTGCTTCCCTGTCAGAGCTGGGTCCTGCCTGGCAGGGCAGCTATTGTTTGGAGAGATGGCATGTGTGTATGGGTGGGGTGTGTGTGTGTGTTTGAGGGCAGCTGCCTATCCTGGGGCTGGATCTCCACCCAGGCCCCTTCCCACAGCCACATCCTGGCCAGCATTTGTTCATTCATCTATTCATTCATGGATGAGAACCTGCCAGGCACTGTCCTACGTGCTAGAGACATGATGGTGATTGCAATATAGGCTGTAGATGCTCACGCATTCCAGTATAACATGCCAGTTTTAAGTATCAAAATAGTAACATTTTTATTGGTGTAATACCATTATTTCAGTGTTTTTTAAACTTTGAAATCTGAATTATTTACAGCTGGAGAGGTACCCAGAAAATTCTATGCTACTCAAAATTTCTACTTGTCCCACGAAGCGCTCCTTTAGAAATCCACCTGTCTATATTTCTCCCCTGCTGTTGTTAAAATCCCCTGACCTGGATCGTTGGGTGGTTGGTCATTGTTTGCTTTTTCCTTTGGTTGGTTTGAGTGTTATTAGTAATTTATACTCCTCCCAAACCCAGTCTGAGTTCTGCTGTTCTTCTGAGGGCCCTGGTGGCGTCTCCCCAGAATGGGGATGAGGGGACTCATGAAAGCAAACAAGAGGAGGATGTGGTGCAGGATCAGAGGATGGGGGAGGGACAAGGAAAGAATGAGGTTCCTAGATCTTCCCACCTTCCTTTCCCGGGGGCTAGATTCACTCTGCGCCCCTCTCAGAAAAGGGCCAGATCCCTTGTTGCTGCCTGATTCCTCCTCCCCTGTGATAGTTTAGTTTATTTTGATCATCATTGTCCTATAAGAACAAAATTATCTCAGTCCTTTGCCCCAGCATTCCCTCAGGAGGAACTTAGGACAAAGCGTAGAAGACTTCGGTGGCCCTACCTTATCTTTGCAATGAAATGCCAATAGTTTGGTCTTTCTTAAAATATCATATTGTCACTTTGATCCAATGCTATAACCACCACAATATGATGATGAGCAAAACTCCCTACCCTCAAGGAATTTATATTTTAGTGGGAGAGACACAATAAAGAAGTGAGCATGTATATAAATAATTTCAAATAGTTATATGAGTTGGATCAGTTAGTTTTTGCTGCAGAACTAGCCATGCTAAAACTTCATGATTTTTAAAAATGGCCATTTATTCTTCCTCATGAGTCCACAGGTCACCTCAGCAGTCCCACCTGTCTTGTCTGGGCTCCTTCATGCATCTGCAATTGGCTCCAGGTCAGCCAGGTGGCTCTGTTTCTGTGAAAGGCTGGCTATTGGCTGGAGTTTTCCTCCACGTATTCTCTCATCCTCCACCAACCTAGCTCAGGCTTCCTCCCATGGCAACTGTGGGGGTCCAAGAGCAAGAGTGGGAGACCATAAGGCTCAGAGCTGGCACGCCTTTGTTTCCAAAACATTCTATTGGCCAAAGTAAGTCATAAGTCCGGCCCAGATTCAAGGAATGGGGAAGTAGATTCCACCCCCTGATGGAAAGTGCTACAAAGTCACATTGCAAAGGGGCGTCAATGGAAGGATGAAAAACTGTGGCCATTTCTGCAGTCAAGGACACGGGTTATAAAGAAATAAAAGGGAGTAATGGGATAAGAAAGTGACAGGGGTGAGAAGCTTCTTTATATTAGGTCAGAGAAGACCTCTCTGAAGAGATAATATCTGAGGTGAGACCTGAGTGATAAGAAAGAGTAGCTATGCTTCAAAGATTGGGTAGATGAGCACCACAAGAGGCAAGAGCAGCATGTGCAAAGGCCCTGAGCAGGAAAAAAATCTTAAATATGTTCAGGATCCAGAAAGAAGTTGTAGATGGAGCAGGGAAATGCTAGGAGATTAAGTTAGGGACATAGACAGGGGGTGATCTTGTTTGGCCTTATAGGTTATGGTAAGATATTTGGATTTTATTTTAAATGTGACAGGAAGCCATTGGAGAGTTTGAAAAAGGGAAGTGAAATGATCTGACTGAAATTTTGAAGAGGTCACTTTGGCTGCTCTGGGGAGAATAGACTAAAGTGGGAATGGGCAAGGGTGAAGCAGGAAGATCACAAGAGACTATTGCAATAGTCCAGGCAAGAAATGATTGTGACAGAGACTAAGGAGCGAAGGTGGTACGAAGTGGGGTGCTCTGGAATATATGTTTGAAGCAGAGTGTGCAGGACTTACCAGTGGATTAGATGTTAGAGGAGAAGAAAAAAGAAGTGAAGATGACTCCAAAATTTTTGCCCTGAGCCTCTGGGTGAACGATGAGGTACTGAATGAACCCATTGCTAAGATAAAAGGACTGTGAGAGGAACACATCTGGGAGAGAGAGGAGTAAATCAAGAGTTTCACTGTGGGCATGCTAAGTGTGAGAGGCCTGGTAGACATCACAGAGGAGGTTCATATAGGCAAAGCGGATGTGTGAGTCTGGAGTTCAGAGGGGAGATTGGGCTGGAGATATCCATTTTGGGGTCAAGAGCATATCTAGCATGAGGCTAGATAAGTCTACCAATGGAGAGAATGGGTAGAGAAGAGAAGAGGGCCTATGCCAATATTCAGAAGTAGATCAGAGAGAGAAGAAAAGGAGACTGAGAAGTGGCCAGTGAAGTAGGAGAAAACAAAGAAAAAGAAAGTGTCTCAAGAAGGAGAGAATGATCACTTCTGCTTCCAGCCAAGATGGAGTAAGAGACCAGATACCCTCATATCTTAAACAACTAGAAAACCAAAGCATTGTTTCACGATAACAATTTTCAGGCATTGTACAAAAAGCAGCACAGAAATTTGATCCGTGAGAGAAGGGAAACAAACAAGGTAAACCTATTGTACCAGCTCACTACCTAGAAGCAGTTTCTAGGCCTTAGCAAAGGGAGCAGAGACCAAAACAGAACCTGGCAGTCTGACTGAATTGAGAAGTCTGAGATGAAAGTTCAGGGAGGCCAAGGTGGCTGGAATTTGCAAGGCTGAGTACCAGAAATGAGGGACCTACACAGAGTTTCAGAGATATCTAGAGGTGTCCCCTTAAGTCTGTGGCTGAGTACTGATCTGCAAATGCATAAGCAAAAGCTATCCAAAGAGGGAGAGAGAACCATCAGGAAAAAATAGGCAGAACAATTCCCAGAGCTCACACAGGCCTGGGAATAGACCTTACAACACATGGGTCTTTGAGCAGAATCCTCAGAAGGGAATTGCCTTCATATTGGTGCTAAATTATGCCTAGACTAAAAGTTGCTTTGGACCCACTATAACAAAGCTTAACAGGGTTGAAAGGATCCAACTGATTCTGAGTAACTATGCATCAGAAAAAAGTCCAACGCTATTTAAATAAATACAATAAAACCCAGTAAGCAACGATGTATAATTAATAATATCTACTATCTAAACAAAAATTACCAGGCATGCAGAGAAATAGGAAAATTTTTTCTCCATAACAAGAAAAAAATCAGTCAGTAGAAGCAGACCCACAGATGGTGGAACTAGCAGACAAAGACAGCTATTATAAATATACTCCATTTTTCAAGAAGGTAGAGAAAAATATGACCATGATAAGAAGAAAAGTAGAAGATACAAAAAAGAAGCAAATGTAAATTCTAGAGATTACAAACAAAAAATGTTGGGGCGGCCCAGTGGCGCAAGGGGTTAAGTGTGTGCACTCCACTGCAGCGGCCCAGGGTTCGCCAGTTTGGATCCCAGGTGTGCACCAATGCACCACTTGGCAAGCCATGCTGTGGAGGCGTCCCATATAAAGTAGAGGAAGATGCACCTGGATGTTAGCCCAGGGCCTGTCTTTCTCAAAGACTGGGCAAATAGAAAAGGCAAATAGAAAAGAAATAGCAAAATGGTAGATTAAAACCCAACTATATTGATAATTTTATTAAATATAAGTGGTCTAAGCATGACAACTAAAAGGCATAGAGTGTCAGATTGGACTTGTCTGTATACTATCTACAAGAGACCCACTTTAAATATAAGGACACATTCAGGTTAAAAGTAACAGGATATAAAAATATATGCCATGCTAACACTAATAAAAAGAAAGCTGGAGCAACTATAACAAGTAGATTATCAGAAAAATCACACACTTATAGAACACGCCACTCAAAGCAGAAGAATACGTATTTTTTTTCAAGTTCACATGAAGCATTTACCAAGATTGTATTTGCATAGAACAAGTCTCAAATAAATTTCAGATGATTAAAATCATGCAAAGTATGCTCACAGGCCAAAATGGATTTAAACTAGAAATCAATAATAGAAACATATCTTTCCCCTAAAATCCCTCAAATATTTGGAAATTAAACAATACACTTCTAAATAACACATGGATCTAATGAAACCAGGATAAAAATTAAAAATATTTTGAACAAAATGAAAATTAAAACACAACACATCAAAATGTGTGGAATATAGCTAGAACAATGCTTAGAAGAAAATTTATAGCATTAAATGTTTATAATAGAAAAGCAGAAGGGTCTCAAAGCAATGATCTAAGCTTCTACCTTAAGTAATTAGAAAAGAAAGAGCAAACTAACCCAAAATAAACACGAAGGAGGAAATGGTTAAGATAAGAACAGAAATCAATAAAATAGAAAACAGAAAAACAATAGAGTAAATCAATGAGACCAGAAGCTGGTTCTTCAAAAAGATTATAAAATTGATAAACATCTAGCCAGACAGGAAAAAAAAAAAAACAGAGAGAGAGATAAAATACTGATTACCAATATTAGGAATTAAAGTGGGTACATCACTACAGATCCTACAGATCTTAAAAGGATAATAATGGAATGGTATAAACAACTTTATGCTAATAAGTTCTGCAACCTGAATGAAATGGACAAGTTCTTTGAAAGACACAAGCTATCAAAGTTCACTCAAGAAGAAATAGATTACCTGAATAGTCCTTTGTCTATTAAAGAAATTCAATCGTAACCAAAAACCTTCCTACAAAGGAAACTCCAGTCCCAGATGGCATCACTGCTGAATTCTCACAAACATTAAAGGAAGAAATAGTAACTCTTCTACACAAACTCTTCCAGAAAATGGAATAGAGGGAACATTTCCCAACACATTTTATGAGGTAAGCATTACCCTGATACCAAAACCAAAGAAATTACAAGGCAAAAAAAACTACAGACAAATATCCCTCATCAACATAGACACAAACATCTTTAACATGCAAGAGGGGGCTGCCAACTGTGTGGAAATCTGCTGAGAGGTGGGCAAATGAGGATAGAGAAGTCACTGTTGGATTTAGCAACATGTGGCTCCAATGTTCCTATCTCCCAAACTCAGGACCTCTCTGCCACCTAGACATTTCTGTGGTCCCTTCACAACCTCTTAGGCCACATAACCTACATACCAATTTCAGCCAGTTGGCCATCCCACCCAGCTTTCACCCACCACAACCGTCATTCACGTCAAAACATACCCTGAGGTTGGGACAGACTTTGGTTTGTGCATCCCTCCAAATTGAACTGTAGACTTTCTTAACAGTTGGAGATGGAGATGTGGAAAGTCAGGTGGCATATTCTCAGGGTATGAGGACCAACAGGTGCCTCAGGCCACAGAGATCAGGGCCTTCTGGAAGTTAGAACTGGCAGATTGTTCTTGAGGATCCTTCCTGAGGCCCAGTGGTCCCTAAGCAGCATACAGCCACCTAGTTTAATATCAATGATGATAGTAGCATAGGAAGGGACGCTGAGCAACGGAGGCCAGTGCAAGACCTTCTAGCTTCTCAGTTCTGCTCCCTGGGCACAACAGGCTCATACTATGTGCAGTCTGGCTGGAAGAGTCCTACTGTCCTTTGCTCACTGAGACCCACCAAAAGCTGGGCCCACGCTAGAAACCACAGAGGAGACCAAGGCGATGCTGAGAGGACCATTCTTCATGGTGCCTCTATGCTGGTCCCCTGAAGCCACCTTAAATGTACGTATGATGTATAAATACATTTTTGTTTGCTTCTCTCTAAGCATGTGCGTCAGCCCAGGTCCTCCAAGAAGCAGACGCTAGGACAGAATTAGAAGAGCAAGGTATTTATAGTGGGGAAATGCCTGTGAAGGATAAAGAGGAGAGGAAGGAAGAGTAAGCAAGGAAAACTTTTAATCTGCCATATGGATCTGATACCTGTGAGAGGAGAGGGGGAAGGAAGGAGGATTGGGCAGGAAGATCCCACCTCCAATGGCCACCATTGCATGGCTGACTTCCTCATAAAGAAGCTTTGTCTCAGAGGATTTACTAAATGGGGTGGCAAAGGGCCTAAAGAGTCAAAGGGATGACGAGTCTGAAATAGTTGAGAATAAACTAGGAGAGAGTAGGTCAAAGCTAAGCTATTACAACTCACATAAGAGTTAGAACACTTCTCTCGTTTTCTTATGGCGTTGTTTGGTTTTACCAATTTACGGTTGATCAAAGCTAGTTGACGTGCTGGTTTATTTACAATGGTTTATGAGGAATGTTGCTGAGGTATTTTCCTGAAGTTGATTATTTAATCTAAGATGCTGATGAAAATTCAGGCCCAGGCCCCATCTTGGTCCGAGGACAGTGGCTGAGGTCAGAAGGGAGGGAAATCTGAGCCCAGCATAATCCATGGTACTCACACTTTGCTCCAGGCTTCCATGAACTCATTATGGGTCCTGAGGAGCTGAGTTTATGGTCAAGAGACAGTCAAGAAAAAAGAGCAGCAGCAGATTCTTCAGAAAACAAAAGCACGAGACTACGGAGCTCTGAAATTAAAATATGGAGTAAATATGAAATGAAGGTGAGCAAGGAGATACAGCCCCTGAAGAAGGCACCTGCCTGGTGTAGAAGGACATGGCCTAAGTCCTCTTTGAATTTCCAGCCACTAGAAGGTGCACATATACGTTTGTTGAATGAATTAGTGAATGTACAGGAGGGCAACCTCCCCCCATTTCAGAGAACAAAAGAGAAGCCACCTCTGGTCAAGGGGGACCAAGGACAACCTCCAAAGACCCAGAGCCTAGAAGCTAGTGTTGGAGGTAGGAGAAGAGATCAACACTGAATAGGGCCACAGCCTGGACAGGAGGAAACCACGGAGGCTCCCTGGAAGGAGCAGAAGGTGTCAGCAACAGGAGGTAACCCAGCAATCCTCAAAGAACACGAGAAGAAGGGTTGGGAATAAACCTGTGGTAGGATCTGAGTCAGGAAGACATGATCTTGTTATTATTCCAGGGGCCTTCACTCACCCCTAAGCCATTGGGACCAGAAGAATCTTGGCGTCGCACAGATTGATGCATTATCTTCACAACAGCAGTGAGACATAATAATTATCCCATTGAGGAGGCTGAGGTGAACTGGCAGAAGGCGTATTATGGAAGGCACAAGAAGGAGAACTTCCCAAAGGAGGAAGTGGTCGGCCGGGACACAACAGAGGAGGGGCAATAACTAACTGAGATAGGATCCAGAGCCGAAGGGAATGGTGGCAGAAGAACAGATGAATTGGTGTTGGAGGCTGTTTTTCCTGGGAGGGGAGGTGGTAAAAGATAAAGGATTCAGAATTTATATCAGAGGGCCTGGATTCAAATTCCGGGACCCCCACTTCCTAGCTGTTTGTGCAAGCCATTTACCCTGCCTGATCCTCAGTTTTCTCGTCTGTAAAATGGGGCACACGTATAACATCAATCTCAAAAGTGGTTGGTGGATATCAAATGAGATAGCGTTGGGGCAGGAACGTCACATGCCCATCCCCAGTGTTTCCCCACACCCCACCGTTGCCCAGCATGGAACTGTGTGCCCTGCTGGTGCTCAAACTATGATGCTTGACAAGGCCTTGTGAGGCAAGGGGACTCTGGCGTCAGGCCTCAGAGGGGAGCTAACGTGAGGTCTGTGTTCTCATACATTGGCCAAGGCGGAAGCCAAAACCAGCATCTCTCAAGAACAGTTTTTCTCTCCGGGGGCATTTTGCTCCCTCTTGGTGCAATACGTGCAAATAGACCATGTGTTCCCACACCAAATGCAAGACCAGCAAAGCAGGTGTGAGATTAGTGGCTTTCCTGTGCAACAAAGGCCTTCCTGCAAGCGCGGAATTCAATATGCAAACCCCACCACCCAGTCCTCAGAGCCCACCCTCCCGGCTCGCTGGACAGTGGCAGCTTGAACCCCGTAATGTATGCGCACTCCGGCTGCTGGACCCAAGTTATTATTCATTACGGTTTTCTATTACCGGGTGATAAATGACGCCCCCAGGCTGGCGTTGCCCCCAGAATGCTTATTACGGCTCACTTAAGCAGGCGTTGATTTAGCGTAAATCGGTTGTTCTGTTCAGCCCAGACACAGACCTGCCCCAGCTCTGCCTCAAAGACTCCCTTCACTAGGGCTTAATTGAATTCTAACCACTCGCGGCCTCCAATGAGGGAGGGGCCGGGGAGGAGGCCCCACGCAGGGCCACAGGGTATCCCAGGCCCCAGTGGTATCTCCAGCCCTCTGTAATCCTAATTTGATAAGGGTCTTCCCTTTGACTCGAGACAATAAATTTTGACAAGCAACTCCAGTTAGGCTGGAGAAAACTTTCTGGATGGACGTAGCTCACAGGAAAATGATGAACTCTCAGGCAGAAGCAGCTCTTGGGGTGTCAGTGTGACTGTCCCTAAGTCCTGCCCCTGGATCAGGCCACTCAGGTCATGGTGTCTATTGGCTGCCTGATCCATCCATCAAATTGTTTGCCAACATGACAGAGCCAGCCCTGGCTCTTCATAAGGATCCAACACAGCTGCACCACACTAAAGACATCATGGCTACAACAACTAGGACCACTGTCATTCGTTCATGCAGCAGAGATGCACTGAGCACACAGTGTGTCAGGTGCTGGTCTACGCACTAGGTACAATCATGAACAAAACACATAGTACTCTCTGTCATCATGGAGTCCACATTCTAGAGTTTTATTTACTTATTGTCAATTATGTGCCAGACATTGTTTTAAGGGCTTTACTCATACTACCACATTTAATTGGCACCACAACCCTGTACTGTTTTTCCTATTTTACAGAGAAAGAAATCGAGATCTGGAAACACTCCATGACGTGCCCAAGGTCACTTAAGTGATAACAGGTCAATAAGCGATGGAGTGGAATTTGAACACAAGCTTATAACCACAGTGTGTACTTCCTGCTGTCTATGTTGCTGTACATTATTACATCAGTGTGTTTGCCTAGCACATTAGAGGCTTCAATGCACTTTTCACATTCATTAACAATCCCCACCACAACCTCCTGGATAGCAGGTATTCACGTCACCATCTCATAGCATTGCAAGACATTTGGTCTTGTCCAAAACATCCATAAGACATTGGATCCACACCAAAAGTTTCTTGATATTTGGTCCTGTCCAAAATCTCCATCAGACATTTGGTCTATCAGACATTTGGTCCACTACAAAAGGTCCTTGACATTTGGTCTTTTCCAAAACATCCATAAGCATATTTGGTCCATGCCAAACGGTTTCAGACAGGGCGAAATATGGCCAGATATCAAGGACATTTTGGCAATGACCAAATATCTTACGGACGTTTTGGACAGGACCAAATGTGAAGGACCTTTTGGCACGGACCAAATGTCTTATGGACCAAATGTTTTATGAACCAAATGTCTTGTGAACCAAATGTCTTATGGACATTTTGGACGGGACCTAATGTCTGCTAATCTCTGATAGCTGCAGTGGTTAAGAACAGGGGCTCATGATCAGATGGACCTAGATTAGAATCCGTGCTCTGCCTCTTCCTAGCACTGTGACCTTGGGAAATTTATTTATCCTCTAATTTATTTAGCCTCCATTTCCTTGACTTTAAAATGGGTGAGAATTAAATTGGAAATTGTATGTATACCACTTAGCACAGTGCCTTGTGTATAATAAGCTGTGGTCTTGAGACCTTGGCAGAAAGAAGGCAACACCCAGGAGATCAACCATTCTTGGTGGGAAATAAAGCTGTTTTCAATATAGAGACAGTCCAGGAAGGTGTCAACGGGAAACCAGACCAAAGTCCTGAGAAGACCTAGTGATGTTTGGAAAAGAGAATTCCTGCAGAGACAGAGTCTGAGGCTAAGAAACTTAAAGGGCATAGGAAGTCTTTGGGTTATTCTGTATCTTCTGCTACCATTGCCTTTTCTTTCTCCCTTAGTAAAATTCTTCTTGAAAAAGCCCACCTATCTCAGCAAGGAAACCAAGAGAAGGGATGTTCATTAAAAAGTAATATTGATAGGGGCTGGTCCCATGGCATAGTTAAGTTTGGCTCACTCTGCTTTGGCAGCCTGGGTTCGCAGGTTCAGATCCCGGGTGCAGACCCACACCACTCATCAGCCATGCCGAGGTGGTGACCCACGTACAAAGCAGAGGAAGATTGGCACGGATGTTAACTCAGGGCTAATCTTCCTCAAGCAAAAAAAAAAAAAAAATGGAGGAGGATTGGCGGCAGATGTTAGCTCAGGGCAGATCTTCCTCAGCAGAAAAAAAAAAAAAGTAATATTGGTAATAATGATAATAAAGGCTGGCATTTACGAGCACTAAGAATGTGCCAGGTCTGCAATCTGCTTGATGTACCTCAACTCATTTAACCTCACCACAACCCTCTGAGGCAAGCACCCTCTTTATCACCCATTTTACAGATAAGGAAACTCAAGCTTGAAGAGGTGAAGGAATTTATCCAAATAATTTAGCCACAATTAGTGAGTAACTAAAACAGGATTCAAACCTGACTGTGTCTAATCCCAAAGCCCGCCTTCTTACCTACTGTGCTTACCTTCCCTCAGAGGGGAGCACGGCCCCACCCCAACTCCACCCCCTGGAGAGAGCCTTAACAACCTAAACCAGATGGGAATCTGAGGCAGTGTTCATAAGCCCATTTCCTTCACCTTGTTCTTAACTTTTCAAAGAGCTCTGCAAGCTCAAGAAGCACTGAGAACGACTGAAAGTCGGAAACAGCACAGCCCAAACCGCCTTGGAGGTGGTCAAAACCACAGGGCAATTATCAACTCACTGGGCAGATGTTAAAAACGTTCCATACCATCAATCACGTCCTTAGTGTAGACTCCCAGCTTTCGTTTTTGTTGGTGGTTTTTTCTTTTAATTAAAAAGGGAGATGTTGTATCCAGGTTTTTCCCTCCCTGAGCTTCTGAACTTGCTACTCAGCTTTGGCTAGAGCCGATGGGGAGACATAGCAATGTGTAGAAGCAGGGATGCTTCAGAGAGAAAAGGGGGGTCCAGGGGCCTGTGTTACCCAGAAAGCTAGGTCAGTTCCTGGTATGCAGCATCTCCAGGGCCCTGGGGTCAGTCCCTTGTTGGCAGTTTTCCAGCGTAACAGGACACACACAAACAGGTGTCCACAACCCTCACACCCCGGGGGGCACACGCCACATGCTGCCCAGCCCTCCTTGCATCGATCCAAGGCTTAGAGAATGTCTTCCTTAGACAAGGTCACCTTTGGCTGCTAATAAGGCTCAGCTGTGGAATTATTCATCGGCTTAAAAAAAATACATCATTTTCATCATAAAAAATAATATAACTATGTTACAGAAGAATTGAAAAATAGCGAAAAAAAAGAAACAAAAATAAGCCATAATTCATTCACCCTGACACAACCACTATTAGCACTCTTAGTGTGTTGCCTCTCTCCTAAACACAAGATTTTACCTCATTGTAACCACGGTGCTCTCACAATTATCTATCCAATTTTTTTTGGCCTAGTATTACTTCCTAAACATTTTTTGGTATCATACACAATCTTGATAACTGTCATTTTAATGACTGCCTAGTACTTGGTGGAGTTGTGCCATTATTTACTTAGCTATTCTATTGATGAGCGTGTCACTATCGTAAGTAATGCTGCAATGAACATCTTTGTGTTTATTGTTTTCTCCCCCTATCTTGGGGATTATTTCCCTAAGATAACTTTTCATAAATGCAATAACTGGGTCAAAGGGAATGACCAGTTTTCTGACTCAGCATTAAGGCCACAGACATAGGAGAGTATCTTATTCACTGCAACATTGATGTTATCTTTTTATCTTCACTTAATAGATTAATAAAAAAGAGACCTCTTTGTTGTTTTAATTTGCTTTTGGGGAGGGTGTCCTAGAGAAAGGTGACAGTATCTTGTCATTTTTAAGAGTTAAGAGCTTTGGCCTCCAATAGGCTGGAGTTGAAAATAGAGTTCTGCCATTTCATGAGCTACATACGTTGCCTTACTTAATTCTCTCTAGTCCCATCCAGTCTCCTCCTCTGTAGAGTGGTGATGATGATGCCATCTACCTACAGGGCTGGCGTTGGGATTACGCTAAATGGTTTATCCAAGTCTGGTTCCTGGTATATGTTTAGCACCACGTTTCTGGTTGTAATTTATCAATAACTTTAAAGCACTATAAAGTCTGATTACGCAGTCCATAAACATTCATGGAGGCTCTGGGGATGCAAGAATGAACAAACCATAGGTCTTGTCCTTGAAGAGGTCCCACTCTGGTGGAGGTTAAACAAAGAAGAACAAAACAACTGCTTAGTGTTACAATTAAGCTCAGTATAAGCTCTGATAATGCTGCATAAAAGGTACAAACTGATGGAGCTCAAGGCAAAGCCACACCAAATCTGGGAAGGTGAGGAGCAAAGAGGACATTATGGAAAAGGCACAAGTGGATACAGGCATTGAAGAACAGGTAGTGTTCTCATGGGTAGACATGGGTGGGGGGACACAGGAAGGGACATTCCAGGTAGGGGAGGAGCATAAGCAAAGGCTTGGAAGTGAGGAATTGAACCCAGAGTGGATATGGGGAACAGCAGCTGGTCCCACTGGGTTCATGGGCTGTAGATTTGGCCACACTGGGCAGCTGATCTGATTCCAGGAGTAGCCTGCTTCATGGAATGCTCCGCTGGCTCCCTCTTCTTATTAAAGCTAATACTCAACGTGGCCTGCTTACAGGGAAACAGTGTTTAAATTATAATGCTTCTCTCTTGGAGTGACTCTTAACACTCCTCGAGATCAAAGGATGCTAATAAATAAGACCATCCCATCCAGAACCCAGAGCACTAATCAGTGCCTTGTCAGGTTGGAAAGCCCTGACACACCGGGGAGGGAAGAAGGGTGCTGTGGCTTGCCAGCAAGCCTTACTTGAGAGTCTCTTTCTCAGGGTCTAGCTGCTTCCTCTGTCCATAGCCCCAGTAGGGCATTATGACTGGAAGCAGTAGACACAGTGCAGCTCCATTAGGGAAGTTTTGAAAAAGTCCATCTGCCAAGACCCAATGCCATTGTCACCTCCTCCATCAAGCCCTCCACCATCCCCATCCCTAATTGATGACGTCCTCCTCAGTGCTGATGCATCCCTTCTTCATTCTCTCTTGCAGCCCCATCCACACTCATTTTCTAGTTAGCTACAACCATGTCTTATCTCCTGTACTCACCGGCTAGATGGCTGTCTTAGTCCATTTGGACTGCTATACCAGAAATACCATAGACTGGGTGCTTAAACAACAAACATTATTTCTCAAAGTTCTGGAGGCTGGGAAGTCCAAGATCAAGGTGCCGGGGGATTCAGTGTCTGGTAAGCGCCCACTTCCTGGTTCATAGACAGTTGTCTTTTGGCTGGGTGCTCACATGGAAGAAGGGGCAAGGAAGGGGCATGGAGGAAGGGATCTCTTTTATAAGGGCACTAATTCCATTTATGAGGGCTCTGCCCTCATGACCTAATCACTTCCCACCTCCTAATTCCATCACATTGGGGATTAGACTTCAACATAACGAAGGTTGGGGGACACAAACATTCAGTCTATAGCAATGGCAAATTCCCTGACGGTAGGGATGTGATCTGTTTGTCTTTGCCTGTGTTTCTTTCATTCCCATTCAGAAACCCACTCCAAAGTAACTGAAGCAAAAAGCAATCAAGCAAATGGGGACTTAACTGGACACAGGGTGAAACCTGACCATCATGAGCAAGAGTGCAACTAGGAACCCAATCACTTAAGCATCTTTAAGCCTCTTTCCTCTTCCTCCTGCTCGACCTCTTCCTCTTCCTCTCTCATTCTCTTGCCCTCTCCTCCTCCCTCTCCCTCTGTAGACCAGCTTCTCCTTGCTCAAGATCCAGAACAGCCTTCCTACAACATCTCAGTTCAATTCAGCAGCTTTGAGTGACTCAGACTCACTCAGTCTTGATTCCAAATATCAAGGAGAAGAGAGAGAATCATATTGACCCAGCTGTGTCAGACATTCACCCCTGATCCAAGAGTACTCACGATACTAACACTTATGGAGCACTTTCTAATTACCAGGTACTGCTCTAAAGGCTTACAGGTATTAATTCATTTAATCTTTACAAGAAGCTTTTGAGGTAGGTGCTACTGTTAGCTTCATTTTACAGATAAGTTGTGTAACAAAAATCTGGTTTGCATGACCGAACTCATATAGCTGGTAAGGGATAAAGCCACAACATGAACCCAGGGAGCCTGACTCCAGAGTCCAGGCTTTTAATATTATACTACAGTGGTCTTGGACATTGTGGACAATAGACAGAGCCCAGTGGGGAAACAGGGCTGCAGTAGCCCATCTTCAGAAGTGAGAAGTTGCCACAGAAATACCATCCTTAAAAACTCTTTACTACTGTTCAAAGTAGTGGATGGATAGATGATTGGATGGATGGATGGATGGATGGATGGATGGATGGATGGATGGATGAATGGATGGATGGATGGGTAGATGGATGGGTGGGTGGATGGATGGATGGGTGGGTGGATGACTGGGTGGAGGGATGGATGGATAACTAGGTGGATGGATGGATGTGTGGATGGACAGATGGATGGATGGAGAGATGGATGAGTTGAGCGAATGGGTAGAAATTTGACCATGCCGTCTCCTCCTTGCTCAGCCCATTCCACAGCAAAGGGCTCTATCAGCTAAATCACAACTCTGACAGTATCATTGAAATTTAAAAGGAAGTGGGTAGAGGGGGGCTAGTGTTCCCTTTGTGTTCTCTTACCTTCAGGGCTTTGACATTGAAGGGGCAAAAGTTGAAATTCCTGGGCAGAAAAAATAACCTACTCTTGCTTTTATCTGCTGGATTATCTCAGGTGAGGAAAGGATGGCAGAGAATGCTTAGAATATAAGGAACCAAATTAGCAAGGCCGTTAGGGAGAGGAAGAAGAGAAAGGGTGGGGTTCTTGGAGTTTCCAAGTGAGGCAGAGACCAACTTGCACACAACACCCATGACGAGAAGTTGCTGTGATGAGAAGGTGTGGGGAATGGGAGAAGGTAATTGAACACCAAGATCTGTGGCCTTTGGACCCACATGAAAAGAGCCCCGTGACCAAGTGTAGCAGAAGGCCTGAGGAGCACCCCACCTTCTAAACACCAAGCAGGCTTGGACAGGAAGCTAATCCAAGTGACCAGAGTAGACTGAAGACGAGAGTAGACTGGTAAGACCCTCCAGGATGTTTTTACTAATCAACAGTGGAGGAAAGGTAAGGGACAGAAACCTAGTTGAAGACTTGATATTGCCAGCCTAGAGGGATAGGAACTCAGAACAGGTTAATTCTGACTTACAGAATTAAAAGAAGTGTGCTATCTCTTAACCTCTAGAGTTGTAATTTAAGTGCCTCTTATTAAGGCACTTCCTGATGCCCAATAAGCCAGTGCTTGTCCCCGTGGGGGGCGGGGAGCGGACTGTGTGAATCCTTCTTCCTAGCACTGGCTTCCCCATGATTTGGCTGTCTTCCTAGGTTGATGTTGCTTTGCCTCCTGGACCCTAAATATAGAACATATCAATCCTCTACTTAAAATTCTTCAATAACTTTTCATTGTCCTCAGAATAACGTCTAAACTCTTTAGCTATCCTGCAAGGTCCTTCATAAGATGTCTCCAGCCGACCCCCAGCTTCCTCTTACCACTATCTCCTCCTCCAAAGTCACACTGGCCTTCTTTCGGTTTCTTGAGCAAGGGCTTCGGGCATGCTCTTCTCTCCACCTGAAAGTGCTTTCTTCCAAACATCCCCAACTGCCCAGAAATACCCCCTCCCCCCCCCCACACACACGCAACCATCTGTTACTATCCTTCAGATCTCAATCTCCCTAGAGTGCCTTCAACATCGGGTCTTAAAATCAACATGCACATTGAAAGTGGTTGTGTTTCATTTCCCTTGCCCCTCCAAAAAGGGGTGAGAGGAATGTTCTTATTAAGTCAATAGTGCACTTTCTAACCAATGCTGTGTGTTAGATTTTTAAAACTACAGTAATTGTTGAATGAATGAAACACAAGCCCTCTGCTCCTTCCCCTACAACCCATTCTCCTCCGCTTCTGAGATCAGCCCACTCACTCCCTTGTCTCCTGAGACCACCCTGTCCGTACCCTCTCCCTGTTCTGACCTCTACTGTAGTCACCTGATCCACACCACCCTCAGAACATTCCGGACAGGACTGCCTTCTTTATGAAGTAGAGGGGTGGTGTGGCCGCCATTTCATCATGGAGTGTCTCAGACCTCATGGATTCAAAGCTCCGATGCCCTGACCCAGATGAGAGCCTCTGATCTCTAACAGCCAAGCACACTGGCGGAGTTTCCTGCAGAAGAACCAAGTTTTTTCAATGTTCTAGACTGAATTATTATAGCCAGAAGGAGCCATTCATCAGCTCTGACATTGCAGGAAGCTTCCTAGGCAAACAGCTTTATTGCTGCGTGAGATTAACCCTGACTGTAGTAATTTGTAACAAAGATAAGAAAATTGCACTGGTCTCTGAGAAATAAATCTGAATTCCAGAGTGGACAAAGGGGACTTCAACTTGAAATCTGCTATTTCAGATATAATCAAATTTGTAACAGCCCCTGAAGAGTATAAAAAGCTAAGTGCGGCTTCTCATTGGAGGCGTCATTTCAGGACCCACTATTATGAAATCAACTTAGCTGCTATTCCTAATGGGCCTGACGAGTCTGAGCCCCACCTGACCTTTATGGAAGATTGTTTGGCCTATTTGAGAATCATTCCCTCATCCATCTGACTTCATAATATGAGGAGATGTCATGGGGTGGCCAGTGGGGGAGGGGATGTGAAGTCAGGAGACCTACCTCTCATCAGCTGTAAGATCTTGACGAAACAGAGGTGATAACAGAGGCCCCTCCCGGAACCATTGTGAGGATTAAATGAGTTATTAATGAGCATCTGTTAACCTAATAGATACCATGGGTTGAGTTCTTACAACTGCACTGGGCAAGGGCTTAACTTCACAAGCTTGGCCTCACTTAATCCTCCCAATAATCTCACAAAGAGGACATTGTAAGTATCTCCATTTACAAATAAAGAAACTGAAGGCCAGAGAAGTCATGGAACCTACCCAAGGTCACACATCGGGTAAGTGGCATGACATGGATTCGAACACTCGCTCTTGGCCACTATGCAGAACTATCCTTTATGCAGCAGTCTCTGTGTTAGCCACAGAGATATAAAACTGATGATCTCGTGGCGCCAAGCCTACAGAGCGTACAGCTTGACTGTAACACACACCCATAAATAAGCACCTTTACTACATTAATAATAAATAGTGTTCATTAAGTGCTTGCATGTGCCAGACACTGTTCTAGGAGCTTTACACAAATCTCATTGGATACTTACATGACCAGGGAGAGGTGGACACTCTTATTAACCCACTGTGTGGATAAGAAAACAGGCTCATGAGGTTAAGGGACTTACCTGAGATCATCCACTGGTAAGCAGTGGAGCCAGAAATTTAACCTAAGCTGCATTCTGACTTTTCTATTGCAAGAAGAAATGCTACAAGAGAGAAATGTTGGAAGAGCCATGGGAAGCTGGGTTTGAGAAGGGGCCAAAAATCTCTGCAGAAGAGGTAACTCATGAGCTGGATGTTGAAAGAGAAGCAGGAGTTTGTCCAGCAAAGAGATGAGAAGACCAAGCAAAATGTCAGATTGCCCTGGGACCCTGACTGACCCTACCCATGATTTGCTGGGCACAGCTGCCACTGCCCAGCTGGATGACACAAGCAGGAAGACGTCAGCTGCACTGAGCCGGCAGTTGGAAGCGTTCATCTAGAGGGCAGGGACCCATGTTACCCGTCTCTGCCCATCCAAGGCCTGGCCCAGAATAGGCACTCGGTGCCCGTTTGTGGACCTGAACTGAGTTCATAGAAACTTAGACCTAGAAGAACCTTGAAGACTGGGTCATCCAAGGCCCTCATTTCACAGGCAGCAAACTGAGACCTGTTACAAAACAAAAATTCAACCAAGTAAATTTAAAAATGTAACGGCTTTATTAAATGATTCATGAATCAGACAGCATCCCATCCAGCAAGTAGAGAGGAGCTCCAAAGGGCTACAGAGAGGGAAAGGTTTTTAATGGCAGGACAAGGAAGTCATAAACAGAAAAAAGGATTATTTCAGGTGAGGTCACCTTCCTTTGGGGGACAAGAGTCTATTAGGTGGATTACCTCATCTTGTCTTCAGGGGATCGGGGGGCCCATGTGACAGACTACCTCGCTGGTGCTTACCAGAAAATTCCAGACTGACCGGTTAAGATTACATTCCTGGAGAATGCTGAAATTGCAATTAGGTTAGGTATTAAGCCCAGGTTTGGTGATGTGTCCTAGCACAAGTGACTCCATTTTGGACCTGTGGTTTTCTTTTCAACAGACCCAAAGAGGGAAAGAATGAGGGAGACTTCAAATTCCATGTGTACATGGGCCCAGAGTGTCCCAAGGGAAAGGGAGCAGGAAGGAAGTAGAATGGAGTCAGGGGAACTGGCCTTCAGTGTGAACTGGGTCTGGGCTGGAAGCCTGAGCTAAAGCAATGACTGAGGACAGAAACTACTAGAAGGAGGCCACAAAGCATGGAAGTTGTTGCCAGAGGGACCCCACTGATTGGGTGTTCTGCTTCCCCCTGGCTGTATCAGCTCGGATCAATTAATCTCTCTGATCTTCAGTGTCCACATTGGGAAAATGGGGATAATAGGGTCCAGTATAAGGTTATCGTGAAGATTAAGGGAAATGCTGCAAATAAAGACCTCAACACACGCCTGGTACACAGTAAGTGCTCAATAAATAGTGTTAATTACAGGGTCCCAGTTACACCTTTTTTGCTAACCCCAAGCTGTAGCCTATTGAGTTAACTCCCCTCCTGTCCCACCCCCTTCCTGCTGTCAGACTTTCTTCCAGGAACTCACAACTTCTGCAAAATTGGTGAGACTCAGTGGTGACTCAGCTCCACTAGAAGGGCCTAAAATGTCACCTTAAATAAGAGAGGAGGGAGATGTGGATTGATCTAGGTTTGTGAACGAGTTTGCTTTCACCAACGGGTGTGGGCAGAAGACCCATCGGAGAGCGGCCTCCCCTCGCCCTCTATTTGAAAAGGTAAGCCCACTGAGAAGTGGATCCCCCTTTACAGTCCTCAATGCCCCGAACAGTCTCTGACGAACAGGAATACAAGTTCCAGGATTTTGCGAGGGAGCGCCTGGCTTCCTGTTGTGGTCTATTAAAAACAAGATGGGGGGAGGGCTCATTTTAGAAACTTACACAAGAAAAGTTCCCAAGAATGTATCTAATGCAGAGCTGAGCACACAGCTGGGTCATTTTGCCAGCAACTCCCCACAAGTAGTCACTTCCCCCAAAACCATTCCTCCTCGAGGGTCCGTAAGGCGTCTCTTTCGTGCTTTGCCCGGAAAGAAAGTAAATATTTTTCAATGAAATTCAGCGATCAATTAAACACCGTCTCTCTTTAATATGAACGTTGAACCAACAGCGGCTGCACATTCCAACAAGAATATTTAAAGCAATTAAACTTTAGCTACTTCTAAAACAAATTCTTTTAAATGCTAATGACCATTGTTTTCGCACTTGATAAGTAAAATTTTGTGTCGAGCAAGGTTAGATGATTGCAATGATTTAATTGTACTTCTCAAAGAAAGGAAAATGTTAAGAAAAAAGCTAAGATGGACCTCTTACCACATTCCTACCGCAAAATGTCCTGTAACAATAGAGCCGTGATTTGCTGAAATTAAAATGCTATTATGGTGAAATTAGGGCTTCAATATTTTTAGCAGCTTTAATAGGCCTTGCATTTTAAGGGACATCTGATAATAGATAATTACATTTCATCTTAAAGAAACTGAGTTGTTTTCTTAAGGAAAATACTTTTCTTTCTTCCAGAGAGGTTAAAGCCGAGCCATCATTAGAAGCAGCACCCAGCTCGAGGTTCTGGCTTCAGCTTGGGAAATAGAGATTAGCATATAAATAGCCTTCGGTGCCTGCTTGATTCCAGCTATTTTGCGTTTCAATGTGGCATCAGAATGCACTTAGCAAGAAATGTTCGAGAGGAGAAAGAGGTTTGTAATATGTCGCTTTTATAGAGGGGGGAACTTTAAGTATAAAAGATCATCCACTCCTCTGTGGGCTTTTTTTTTTTTTTGGTATCCTTTCAATGCCCCAATTACAGACTCCAAGGAGCCAACAGACCCCCTAGAACGGAGCCTTAGTTTATGAGGCAGCTCTTTCTTTGGACCGGGAAAATAAGTCAAAATGGTGCACAGGAAATAAGATAAATACGCGGGCTTTCTCCCGGATTCGGCGGGAGCCCTCGGGGGGCACAGCCATGCCCTTGCTCCTCGCCCCCGCGCCACCCCTCAGCCGCGGGACGATGGACCGCTCCTCCAGGACGCATCTGCTAGAGCGATGAGGGAGACTCCTGGCTTTCTGCCTGCAGGGCGACTCCCCTCCTGGGAAATCGCAGGGACTGGGCAGGGACCCCGGGGTTCTTTCTGCCCTCCTCGTTCCACCCCCACCCCGACACACAGGCACACCCGCATTCTGGCTGACTCTGGGTCAGGCTGAGTCTTGAACTGCAGCAAGATTCTCAAAGCTCACACTTTCTCTCCTTGGGCGCAGGGTAAATGGGCAGTCTGAGATGAATGGTGCTGCTCAGCTGTTTGAGGGGACACAGTTGTTCCTGGATGTGGCAGTAGCAGAGGAGCTCAGGCCAAGCAGTGGTGGCCTCTAGTCTAGCTCCTGGGGTGGCTTGGACCAACCCAAGCCCTGGGTTCTAGTCCCGGCTCCCCCATGAACTTGTTGTGGACCCATCATGCCAGCTCTAAGGCTGAGTTTCTTCATGGGTAAAAAGAGGAATTACAGGGGCCAGCCCCCTGGAGTAGGGGTTAAGTTCTGCATGCTCCGCTTTGGTGGCCTGGGTTCACGAGTTCGGATCCCTAGCGCAGACCTACACCACTGTCCGCTGAGGCGGGGACCCACATACAAAATAGAGGAAGACTGGCACAGATGTTAGCTCAGGGTGAATCTTCCTCACCAAAAAAAAAAAAAAAAAAATACAAAAAAGGAGAACTACAAACTCTGCCCTGTCTGCTCACGGGGCACACATAGGCAAGAGATGAGACAGTGGATGTGAAAGGACTTGGTGAGCTCCCTCCCGTGTTAGCATTACCAGATTAGGACATTGGTGAGTTTTTGTCCTGGATCGTCCGTCCTTTTGTCCATCCACCCTTGCAGCTCACCCATGCTCCCAGGGCTCTGCCCAACCTCCCGACCTGCAGTGAGAGGGGTAAGGAATAAATGTTTTCTCAGGAAACCAGTTAGGAGGTAACAGCCCTCAGTTGTCAGCCCAAATGCACCATTTGGGTTGTTTGGAGACAGTTGATGAAGACAAGACTGAGGCTTAAGGTGCAGACGGACCTGGCATCAAGTTCCTGCCACACCACTGGTGGCACTGGGGCACGTCACCTGCTCCCTGAGTCTTCTTCACCCTCAAATAGGACATGGATAAGGTGAGGTGCCTTCCAGGGATGTTTTGAGACTCACAGGAGAAACCTGACAGAAAGTCCTTTAGGAGCTGTGAAGTGTGGGCATTTGCTTACTTCTTGTTCTTCTGGCCTGCACGCAGAGACAGTGAGCATCGTGCCCGGGGGCCCCGCAGCAACACAGCTGGGCTAGGGTACCGGCAGTTTGTTCCCTCCCGCCTCATCACGCTCCCAAACCCAGCAGCCCTCACTATGGGAAAGTGTCCTCTTGGGCCCAGAGCACCCCTTGGTCTCTGCAGCATTGGCCCAGGTTCTACAGGGGCCCTCTCAGGCTGTACCATGTCCCACAGGGCACTGCCTCTCTGGGAAGGTCACCCTCACTTCCACGAGGACCCTGGTAAGCTGAGGATTCTAACCCGGCTGCAGTGGGAGCCCCTCGCCTGGGCTCCTCAACGGGAAAGTTGTCAACATGCAGAATCTTTGTTTCTTTCCCTCTCTGTGCTGTGGCTTCAAACACTCAGCACTCACAGAAGAATAATGCTGATTCTGGACTTAATGCATGAAGCCCAGGTTTTCATCCCAAAATGTTATGTTGGAACAAAGGTGTCTCCTTACAAGGAAACCTGAAGGGTGACTTGCTGTGCTGGCACGGTGGGATGAAAGGTGCAGTGGGCTCAGGCCAGAGTTCTGGGTCCTGGTCCACTCTCTGCTATTGACCTTGGATGAATTCTTTCCACTGTGTGACCCCATCTATAGAGTGAGGGTTCTGCATCAGGCAGTCTCCAGCGGCCCTTGATGCTCAAACTTCCATTCCTTCCTACATTTCTGTTCTCCTGGGTTTCTTCTGGCCTGAGTGCTCTTCACTCTAGCCAAGATGCTCAACATCATCTGTCTTGCCAACCCAGGCAACTATAATATCAGCTTCCATTTACAGGATCTTTTATTATCCCCACTTGATACATTAGGAAATCGACACTCAGAGGAGTTGACTGACTGACCCATAATCACACAGCTGTAAGTGAAAAGCCAAGATTCCACCTCAGGCTTGGACTCAACTTCAGAGCCCATGTTCTTAATTATCACACACGGTAGCATATTCTTGAGTCACTGGCTAGTTACTGTTTACAATCAACATGATTGTAGGACAGTCTGTGTCTCTGATGCCTTAAATTATTTTCCAAAACCTGATACAAAGAGCACTAATTCTACTGAATGTTAATATAAGAGGGGATCGAGTATACAATTTTCCCTGAAGGTATTTGTCCATAGACCCCCCTCCCTCTATTTTTTTCTCCTTGAGTAACTTGTGTTCTCTAACAGACTAGGGTTCTACAACATTGCTACTCAAGTGTGAGCGTGATCCCCAGACCAGCAAGATCAGGCACCACCCGGGCCCAGTTAGAAACGCAAAACCTCAGACCCCACCTAGACCTGCCGAATCAGAGCCTGCATTTTAATAAGATGCCCAAGTGGTTCACGTGCCCAGTAAACTTTCAGAAGCACTGGTCCACAATATACATTTAGGAAAACATGGCTGACTCATCATGGCCAGTGTCCATGCACGAGCCATCAAGCCATAAAATCCAGTGGCGAAAAAAGTGTCAAGTGTTATTTGGCATCATGTGGACCAAATGACTAGATTTGGAATTAAGTCAAGATGCTGTAACATCACACAGACATAATCCAAGAGAGTTCCCACAATGGAAAGTTTTTCCCCATTCCTAATGGGAGGTAAAAATTGATGGAGGTGGAGGGAAGATCAATACTCCTTTCTAAAGGCATTCCTAGAATGTGGACATGGAAAGCATTGCATAGCTCTTCCTAAAATGTGAAGATTTTTTTTTTTAATTTCACCTTTGAGGTATAATTGACTTATAAAATTGTATGATATTTAAAGTGTACATAGTGGTGATTTGATATATGTATGCATTGTGAAAGGATTCCCCCCATATAGTCAGTTAATACATCCATCACCTCACATAATTATTTTTTTATTTGGTGAGAACATTTAAGTGCTACTCTCTTAGTAAATTTCAATTATACAATACAATATTATCAACTATAGTCACCATGTTTTACATTAGATCCTCAGACCTTATTCATCTTATAGCTAAAAGTTTATACCCTTTTACCAACCTCTCCCTGTTTCTCCCACCCCAGGCCCTGGCAACCACTTTTCTCTCTCAGTGACAGAAATAGTCAAGGATATGGGCATCCCTGAGTTTATCACCTGGGACACTCTGGGGAAATGGCCCACTGGTCCCTACCCTGGCATCTCAGAAGACAGCCTCAAGGGTACAAAAGCTTGTCTCAAGGTTTTAAAAATCATAGCTGAAATGACCCGTTCATGCAAGATAAGACCTATGCTTACAGAAAACTGCCTTTGCTTTTGGCTGCAATTATTTCAATTTGTGTGGTCACACTCTCTCAAGCTGACCTGACATTTCAAGCTGCAGTTTGTTATATCTTTGCTCACCACACAATAGGGAAGCAAATTAGATTTTACTTAAAGTCTTCAACGTTTTGGGGAGACAAAAATTTTTCAAAATTTATGTGCAGAGAGGTTCAGTAACCAGCCCAAAGACACAGAGCTTGTAAGTGATGGCAGACCTGTCTGACTCCCAAGTCAGGACTCTTTCCACTACAGAGGCAGCCTAAGGACACACGTGCATTTTGTCATACTCTTCGCATTTGGCTCCTAAGGAGTTTACCCTTCCCTAAACCCCTCCTTTTGTAAAACAAAGTACCCCTATCTCCCTCCCCACCTCCCCTCCTCTATTCTGCCTTTGGATTTAGAACCTTTCATTAGTCTTTATTGAATTCCTTTTTTGTAGGTGCTGCGCAGTGTACCAGCTGGCTAAGATTTTTTTCCCATTCTAAATTGTCATGCAAATCATTTTCTAGTGCTCCCCACTGCTCAGATGACTCTACCTCCCTTGACAATGGAGGAAAGGCCTTGTCAAGGACTGAGCTCCACAGCCCCCTCTGAAAATTAGGTAACTAGTAACCTGTCAATCAACTTGGATGCATCTCATGGCCAAGATATCCAAAACGGAACTCCCAATTCCTCCCCCAGTCTTCCCACCTGCAGTATGGCGCCACCATAAATTAGGTTGAAGGGAAAAAAAGTCTATTCCTCTCTATTCTTCATCCATCATATCTTATCTATCAGCAAATCCTTTCCACTCGACTTCCAAAACATATACTAAATCCATGACTTCTAGCCTTCACCACTGTTGCCACCAGGTCTAAACCATTGTCATCACTCACCTGGATCACTGCAAGTCTCCTAACTAGTCTTCTTCCTTCTACTCATGCTCCCTCTAGTTACTTTCCACAAGGCAGTCAGAGCGATCAGCCATCAAAAACAGCATCAGATCACACCACTCCCCTGCTTAAAACTCTTCCCTACCAAAATGTAGGCTCCATGAGATCTGGGACCCAACTTTCATATTCACCTCTGTATCCCAAGTGCCTACAACAGTCCCTGGCACAGAGTAGGTACCCAGTAAATATTGTTTGCACAAATTAATCAAGTAATAACCTTAATTGCAAACAACAAGAATCTTCTGTTATTTATGTAAAAGTGGCCCTTACTCTTTTTTGGTCTTTCTTTTTATTCTAACAATGTGGTTGGTCTTCTTTAGTTCCTGAGGAGATGTCAACATATCTGGACTCTAAGCAATTTATTCCTCCCCTTCCCTCCAGCCAGCAGAGGCAAAGTAAGAGGAATTTGCGACTTACATGTACAAATGCGTCTCACTTCAGTTATGTTGCTTGAGAATAGATGGGAGATTATGCTGATTGAACTGGACATTTTCCATTTTTATTATTTCAATTATAAACATAAACTATTGGGGGTAAAATCAAATGGAAATCTGCCTATCAATTTCACAATTAGCATCTCATTTCAAGAGACCAATCAACTCAAATGAGGGCCAGTGACCTTCATCTTTCCCCAAATACAGTGCTTGATTCCTCTTATTAGTGGAAAATCTCCAAACTATGAAATATTTGGGTTAACCCCATGTTTGCATCAACGGTGCTATTACCACATTTAAATAAGTCAAGGGATTTTTGTGGCCTTTGTGTTATGGTTTGCATGGATGAAAGCAGAAGACTGAGGCTGTGCAAATCAAGCAGGAGAAATAACAAGGGCACTTACATAGGGCGCCTTTCTCATTTATTTTTCTAAGACTGTGGAAGGAAGTGTGATTTTTAGGAGACATTTTGCCACCGATTAGCTAAAATCAACCCAAGAGGAGAGTAAATCCCAGAAGTCAGAGGCAGCTAATTTTAATATAAAAGTCTTTTAAAAATCCCATCCGAAAAAACATTCTCTTTGTGATATAGGAGGGGCAAAAATTTTGGTTTTTAAAAAGGAAAAAAAAACAAATTTGACCTGGTAAACAATGCCTCTACAGAACACCAATATCCCTGCAGGGGTTAAGACAAAACCATATACTCTGCAGAATTAACCCCTACTCCCAAAAGACCGAAGGCTCCACCTGGGTAAACATGGGAGATATATACACAGATACCAACCAACCCTTAGAACTGGACAGACCAGTTACTAATCGGTTTGTTAACAGCTATCTGGACAATTTCACTTTGGAGGAGACTGGGGGTACACAAGATGCCAAAACTACTCATGAAACATTTCAAGGTCAGCCAAGAAGCTGCCAGTCTTGTCCACCTGACTCCATTGATTGATGTGCGTTGAATAGCTCCATCCAAGTCTTTGCTGAGGTGACTGATTTTTCTTCAACTTGGCTGCACTAATGATTGGCTGTTTGGGATCTATATGGCTAGAATTCTTAAGCTGCAAGAAATAGAAACCAACATAAGCTAAGCTTAGGCAGCAAAGGGGAATTCATTAAAAGGATGTAAGACTGTTTTCCAGAACTCAAGGGCACAGACAGTACTAGACCTCAAGAAAGACCTTGCTCTGTGTCTCCTTTCTGTTCTCCTCAATACATCTGTTTCTCAGTTCACAAGGCAGAAGGAAATGGCCACCCTTGCTCCCTAGTTCCCATCTGGTCTATTCCAGAGGCCAATCCAGCCTGTACTAGAATCTTTGGGTCTCAAATTCTGAGAAGAAAAATATGAATCACCAAATTTGGGTCAGGTATCCATTCTGATACATTCAACCATGGCCAACGAGGGTGGGTCACATGGCATAGACATGACCCATAGACATAGGGGGTTGTAGCCCAGGATGAAGAGGGCAATTCAGGAAGATCACTGTGAGCTGGGCAGAATCCCCCAGAAGGTAGCCAGTAAAGGATTGTGTTGTCACAACCAGAGACAACTGAACTACTAACACACAGAGCTAGAGCCAAGCCAAATGGTTCCCATTGCACCTCTGGTCAGACCATCTCCTCAGGGTGAGAGGCTGGCACCCAGAGGGGATTGATACTCTGTAGCTGGACAATGTTCTGGGAGAGGAGCCCTAGCTAAACTCTCTGAGAGCACCCTGCATTCTTCTTCTTCACACTGCTTATCACAGTTTATAATCCTACATTTATCTGTAAACCTATTTAATGAGCATTGCTCTCCACCGCTCAGCTTGAAGCTCTATGAGGTCAGGTACCATATTGGTTTTACTCACCTTCATATTCCTGGCACCATGCCTGGCATGCAGTGGATACTCATGAAAGAGTGCTGAATGAGTGAATGAATGAATGAATGAATGAAAGGGTTGCTGAATCAATGAATGAACAGAGTGAAGGAGGCCAGGTAAGTTTTTCCAGGTGATTTGGCACATGAGTTGAGTCTTGAAGGACAAACAAGAGGTTTTTAGGAGAACAGGTGGGGAGAGGGAATGACAGGTGCAAAGGCATGGAGGCACATAGCACAAATAACATGGAGACTGTGAGGCAGGTTTGGGCAAGAGATCTGGCTAGAAAGGGTAAGTGAAGGCCATCTGATGGATGGCCTTGTGTAGAGACTGAAGGATATGGAGCCAGAAAGTATATTTCTAGATTGTAGACAAATCCATCTGATGGGAATGTGGGGGCTGGATTGGAGGCAGGAAGGTGAGTTAGGAAGTTTATGTCGATATCCAGGAGAGCAAAGAAACGGCAGTGGGAATGAGGAGGAAAAGATTTTAAGAGCTATTAAGGAAGTCGAATCAGCAGAAATTCAAGGAATACAGTTTTCTCCATTTTATTACATAGTTATTTATGCACATCTCATCTCGCCTGCAAGACCGTGAGCTTCTGACCCGGTCTTCCTCATTTCTGGGCTACTGGGGCTTGCACAGCGCCCGCTCAACACACAGCAGGTTTGTTGAAAAATAAACTAATGAATGATTGAATGACGACCACTAACCAAGAGCGTCAACAGCATGCTGGGGCGGCCAAGCAGTGTCTTCTGAGGGTTTCACAGAACCTTGCTGCTTGTGTGTTTATCTTGCCTCCAAAAATCCTTAGAGCTCCTAATCTTTATCCGCCTCAACCTCCAGCACAGGCCAGGGCTCAGGGTAACATCTCTGTTTAATGAGCTGATCTGGAATAGACTGAAATGGAATGGAACGGACCTCCTATTCCTTAGAAACCACCTAAGGTACAGACTTGAAGGGGAGGAAGGTGGCTGGCAGAACTTCCCCCTGCAAAGGCTGAGAGCAGATAGGGCAGGAGTCTCTGCTCAGGGCTTCTGGGAGGATAACTCAACCTAACTGAACTGGCCTCTCAGCTAAGTGCCAGGAAAAGGGAGAATAAAACCCCTTCAACTGACCAAAAAACACTGGAACCGCTGGCCAAAGACCAGAATCCAAAGCCTCAAAGAGCTAGACTGAGCCTGAACAAATACCAGAAGCTTCTGACCTTAGGAAATAGTGCAAGTGAATGAAGGGTGTTCCCAGCTCTCTTATCAGTAAATATCTGATGAATGAATGAACAAACTAGTAAAAGAGTATTTTCTATCTATTCTTGGCAAGCTTTAAAAAAAGAGTGGAAATAGATGAAAATAGATCATTTTTTACTGAATAGAGATATTACATTTTACCTAGGAATCTATTATTTCTTTGATCTATATTATTTACAAGCTGGAAAACAGTTTATTTCAAACATTGGTTCCATTTCAACAAATAGTCATATATGGAAATCATAAGGTAACAGGATCATGTCATGCAGCCTGATGTTCTCCGCACTCAGGACAAGCCTGGCCTTTCATCCTTCACAGCGAACTACACTTTCACCTGGACATTCATCGGTGCAGCTCCCCAACAGGAGGCAGAAAGCCCACAGGGAAGGAATTAGCCCACGACTATTCCAAGCCTTATGGTTACAATTGCCACTGTCCTATCAGTCAGCATTTCTCCATAATTGCTTTGGTGGAAATTCTCTATACATACAAACCAATTGGACTGAATTGAGCATCATAATGAGGAAAAAGGAAAAGATAGAAGAGAAAGCTGCATTCTGTTAAAACAAAAAAAACTACACTGCGCTATAAATATTTTGGCAGGTTTTCTTATATCTTTTTAGTTATGCAGGTTTAACTTATAACATAAATATTCCCTCGTGGTCCTGAAAACCTCTCCCAAACATCACTTTTTGCGATTGTATGCCATTCCTTCAAGTAGCTGAGCCCTGGCTTCCTTAACCGTTAGCCTCGTTTTGGGCAATCAGGCCTGTCTCTATATTGTTATATTATACACAATGCCCTAATGACTATCCCTGTGCATAAAGCTGTTTCCACATATCAGGTTAACTAGCCGGGAGGAATTCTGGGACAAGCAATTGAGGGAGGTAATGGACACATCCTTGCACTTTTTCTAAAAGAAGACTTTGCCTTTGTGCCCCGGACAGATTATGAGGCAGGACTAAAACTGTGACTTCTGAGTCTCTTCCAGCTTGAAGAACCACCTAACCCCAGATTCCCCATGTTTGGCTGCCTCAGAATCTCAGGGGTGGGACCCAGTCATCTGTATTTTTCAGCCCTCCAGGGGAGGAACTGCTGTGCCACATTCCACACAAAGAAATCCTTCACAGGTACGGTTCACAGAAAACTCTACATGTCAGGACTCTTCACTGAAAATGACTGAAGCCAACTGTAGATGACTTAAGCAGCAAACCAAGACTATTTGGTAGCTCACAGCACCAATGGGGAGAAGCAGGCTCAAAAGCAGGTAGAAACCCAGGAAGCCAGGGGTAGTCTGGGTAGAACACACTGCCCCCATTCCTGGAGCCACCACCTCCACCTGCTGGCCCCATGGCCACCAGGATGCACACTGATCTGTCCCCTACCTCTGAGCATCACTCATTCCAGAATCACTGCACTGGGCAAGAGCATCTGGTTGGCTGAGCATGGACCACGTGCCCATGCACATGGGTACCTGACCTCGCTCCTTTCTTCTTTCCCTCTCACCTACCCCCCCAAATAGGAAAAGTATTCGGATACTAGGCAATCCCAAAAAGACATATATCTCCTATACAACCTGTTGACCTTTATTACTTCATTTGACTTCCACAAGAACCCTGAGAAGGCGGCCGATCAGCACTTATTCCCCATCTTACCATCCAGGAATCTGAGGCTCAGAGCGAATGACTTGCCAAACTGATGCTCAGGGTGGAGATGAGCTCTGTCTGCTTCTCAGAACTACCTGTTTGTGGTCTGATGCTGTGACATATTGACAATGAATGTCTCTCATCTGAGCAATGAGTTATTGGAAGAGGATCAGCTATCACAATCATTAAATACTATACTTCATAAACTTACTGATCTGCACATCATTTGTCTTATTTTGTTGTTGTTAATACTTTTTGCTCCTGGAGAAAATACTTGGCTAGTGAGCTCATCTGTTCTGTCACTCAGTGTATTAAATTAACACTTCAATGCGTGCACTAAAACTTAGAGGTGAAAAATCTGGTCCTTGCAGCCAAGACCAAATATCATTTATCTTAACCTTGCATATTAGGGAGACTGTTTAAAAATGTGACTTTGAAATTCATTGGAAACGAAGGTGTTTATTGCATTGTTTGGAGGACTGTCCTAGTTTGTTCAGGCTGCCATAACAAAATACCACAGATTGGGTGGCTTATAAACAACAGAAATTTATTTTCTCACAGTTCTGGAGGATGGAAGTCCAAGATCGAGGCACCAGCATGGTTGCGTTCTGGTGAGGGCCCTCTTCCTTGGTTCACAGCCAGCACCTTCTTGCTGCGTCTTCACATGGTGGAATGGGAGAGGGTGCTCTCTTGGACTTCTTTTATGAGACACTAATCCCATCATGAGGGACACGCTCTCACGACCTAATCACCTCCCAAAGGCCCCACCTCCTCATACCATCACATTGGGGGTTAAGATTTCAACATCTGAATGGGGGCGGGGCACAAACATTCAGACCATAGCAGAAGACGAAATCTCAAAGGAAAAAATTGGAACTTGTGAAGTTTTAGAGCTGTGCTAAATCTTCGAGGCACCTTGCTCTTTCTACTTTGCCTTTTTCTGGACTTCGGAAGCAGACTGGGAGGGGTCCAGGATAGAGGATCCAGGAGACCTCTCTGGAAGACGTTTGAGATTGGTAGTCCCTTGAGATTGGAAGCCACATGAGGCTATATGGAGAAAAACGGAGTGAGCTTGGTGCCCATGGGAGACATAGGGAGTCAGCAGGAGATGAGGCATTTCTGACTTGGTCTCTGGAGGGGGACAAAAGGACATTTTGACATGGACTAAAACCCAAGCCAGCAGTATTTCATCTTTTTCATCCCCAGCACAGTGAGTGATGAACATCCTTGCCTAATTCTTAACCCCACCTCCAGCCCTCAGCCCTAAGAGTTTAGTGAAATTAAGTAATCAGAAATAAAGTGTGGATCCAGGATATCTGGGGCACACATTTTTTATAACAAAATAATTTGTCTAATATATATTCTTACTTATGTTTGTGTATGTATAGGGAAAAAATCTAGGTTGTAACCCATAGTACTATCATCTCTAGGAGTAGTAGGACTGTAAGGGACGTTCCCTTTCTACATTATATATTTTTGTAGGGTTTGAATTTTTCTCAATGAGCAAGTATTTCTTTTGTCATCAGGAAAAATAAACAACAAAGATAAACATCATCTTTAAATGGTGGTTTTCCAACCCGTCAAATCAAACTGAGAGGGGAACATTAAAATGCCTCTTGCCACAATATGGCCACATCAACATGGCGACACCCAAGAGCCCTGCTTAGGGCCACAGAAGGGTTGAGTAACATGCTACCTCCCCACCCTCCTGCCAAGCTGTGGTCATTGGCTCATCCCCTTGACCTGTCCCAAGCTCACTGGGACCCCAGGAAAAAGCCCTTTGGCAATATTTTTAGTTAGAAGTTTTAAAATCCCAATGGATTAAAATGGATCAGCGGATAAAGAAAAGATCGTTTCCCAAGCTGTCATCGGGGAGGAAGCCCATCCTCTGCAGCCATTTCACCATTTTCCAGGGACTCTATAGAGAAGCGTGCATAATATATAAATAATAGAATGCCGAGGCTGGGGGAAGAATCAGGGAGTTCCTAATGACCTGACTAGAAGATGAATGAGGGAAGAAATAAGGTGAATGTGAAGTGATCTAATTCTGGATGGTTATTAGAATTATGAGCAAACCGCCCCGGGCTTTTAAGTCGAGTCATATTGCTGCAGAGTTACTGTTTGGAAATGCACAACAGGAGGGGAGAAGCTTTTCATGCTCAGGCATCTCGGCCGAAATGTCAAGAATGTTGTCCAGTTCAAAAACTGACTTAATAACATTAGTGTCTCCTGCCTGAGCCCGGCAGAGACCTTCGTGGTGCAAAATGTCAGTGTGCAATTTCCTTCTGGCCCGGCCACCGCATCTTTGTCGCCAAGTCACACAGGGGGTACGTGTCAAAGGAGAGGGGTAACAGCCGAAGGGTGTGCCAAGGCCCAGGCCTCTGCTCCAGTCCCCCGGTGCAGGAGTCCAGGGGAAACACCAGCTGTCCGAACCCTTCAGGGGTCTACCCCACCCTCCCCTGGCAGAGACAAAGGCCTGGGGATGCAGGTGCCTGATCCACCTGTCTGCGCAAGACCCACCTCCAGAGCCCAAGCTGTGGGCAAGAAGCTAAGATGCTAAAGCCACAAAGAGGACAGAGCCAGCAAGACAGAACCGGGTACCAGAGACGATGGACGAGTGGGCCGTCCTGTTCCAGGCACTGGGGATACAGCTGTGACTAAACGCCCCTGTCCCAGCCCTCCAGAACCTCATAGCCTGCGGGGCGTGAGGGGTGGGGGGTAGTGGGGGGGCTGACTTGATACAAGTTATTACAAAGAAAGATACATGATAACAGCTCTGAGGGAAAAGAGGATGTTCTGAAAAGTCACAGCAGGGGACCTGGTCCAGACTGGGGGTAAGACTTCCTCAGAGAAGAAGCATTAGGTTGGAACCTACATGACGGAGAGGAATTGAACGTTGCATGCCTAAGGAATGGCATATGTCAAGGTCCTGGGCTGGAAAAGCCTTTCAGACAATCGGGAGGTGGAAAGGAAAGGAGTATGACAGGAGAGCTGTGAGCGGGGGCCAGAGCAGCACAGACGGGGCTGCTGGGGTCAGGGGGACAGCACAGACAGCTGCAGTCAAGAACCTCTGCTTTGGAGCCAGCCAGATGTGGGTTCAAATCCTGGCTCCACCAGTTACTAGCTGTGTGATCTTGAGTAAGTGTATTTACCTCTCTGAGCCTCTCTCTCCAAACACACAAAAAATGGGATAATAATCCCTTCCCCATGTCGCAAGGTCAATGTCAGGATTAAGTGGTATAACACACACAAAGTACCTTCTTGGCACAACAATGGCCCATAGTAAACGTTCAAGGTATGAAAGTTACTGTGGGTGCTGAGATCATCCTGTGGTTTGGGAGTGGCCAAACTGTGTCTTCCCCTGGTGCCATTTGCCCTGGTGTAACTTCTTAATGCTCACTCTGACTCCGACATCCCAACACAAGCCCTGTGTCTGACGGAATTGCCACTTTCGATTATTCTGCAGCTGTCAATCTCCTGTTCATTTCCTCTCCCTCTGCTTCATAGCTGGGCTCACTGGGGCTCCCGACTTCCACATCATCCCCCTCCTGCCTCTGGTCCCTGTGGCAGTTCTCACTGGAATGGGCATTTCAGGCAGCCCCAGCCTCCTCCAGGAGCTGGAATAAAGCTAGAGCCCCCAGCTCTGGTCCCATGGCTCAGCCATGATCACTGGCCCCACCACTGCATGTGCTGGGACCCATGGAGCGCAGACCACCTCCTGCCCCACCCCACCCCAGGCTGGCCCCTCTCTGGCAGACCTGACTATTGCCTGACCTAGAACCTCTGGGTTTCCTGCCCCCAGCATTGTGATTACATCCTGGTGACCTGAGCCCGGCCTCTGCTTAAATCCTTCCCGCCTGCCTCCTGCCCGCGGGAGGCAGTCTTGCCCATGGACCCCAGCACAGTCACATCTGGACAGAGCTTCTGGGGCCAACAGCCACCTGTGGGAGCCCCAGGGAGCCCCATCACTTGCTTTCTTGCCACCCACCCCCTGCCCTCCCAGGGCCACAAGGGCCAGTGTCCTATCAAGCGTGCCACACCTTGGGCCCTGGGCTTTGGGTCACCCTGGCCACTTTGCCTGGGCCAAAGTCCCATCCCCATGCACCATCCCTGAGCCCACCCAAGTTAGAAGAACACAGTGGATTTCTATCCTGGCATTCTCCCTTTCTCCCCAGCCCTCCTCCAAATCCCCATCTCACCCTCCAAAGGACATCACTGTTGAAACACAATCCCAAGTCTGCGGAAGAGACTCCTGGGAAAAAATAGCTTTTAAAACAATAGATTTTTTTAATAGCTAAATTTGTTGAGCATTTATTATGCATCAGCTACAGTTTAAATGCTTTACTTGCATCATCTCACTTAATCCTTGTTAAACAAAGGCTCTCTAAGTAAGTACCACTATCACCCTCATTTGACACATGAAGACATTGCAACTCAGAGAGGTCAAGTAACTTTCCCAAGATTACACAGCTAGTAAGTGGGATGCCGAGATTCAAGTGGGCTGTCTGACCTCAAAGTGGGCACTCTTGACCACTGCACCATACTGCCTTCCCATCATCAGAGACCCCAGGCACCCCTGAGATGATGCCATTTGACCCATCTCTGTACAGATGAGAAAACTGAGGGTCAGAGAGAGAACAGTCAAGGCCACACAATGAAGTAGTGGCAAAGTCTGGGGGTTTCCAGGCTCACTAGGACAGGACTCCGTGGTCCACATCCGTCAATCTAGCACCTGCAGGGTAAGCAAAGGATATGTGCCCAGTGACAGCAGCCTCTAGTCTCTGGAGGATTACTCTAAGACTTTAGACAGAGTAACTGTTGTCCGACACTACAAGAAGTTGAGAAAAGAGTTAAACTCTGTCTGCTCTGAAATATCCTGGGGAGAAAGGACCTTTACTTCAAGAACTCTCCTGCATTAAGAGTACAGTGGGGGGCCTTTAGAAAATCCCAAAGGTTTCAGAACTAGGAAAACCTGCTATGTGTACTGACTTCAGGCGTGGCTGGATCCAGGAGCTCACCTCTCTCGCACTCCATCCTTTGGAGCCTAAGTCTTGCCTCTCTCTCACTCCATTTTTCAGAGCCCAGGATTTGGCGTCCAAAGACCTACGTTTTGGTCTACACAAGTGATGACAATAATTGGCTCCTCTCCTAAGCCCCTTTTTCAACAACTGGCCACACTCACAGCCCTAGAAGGGGCAGTCTGAAATGCGATTTGTCCACCACCACATCCATAGCTGATTGGCCACGGATGGACAGCTGACCCAATCTGGGCCGATCAGATTATCTACTCCTGAGATTTGGAGAGGAGGAGCCAGAGTCTGTGGTGGTTAGCTCTGCGGAGTGGAGCTGAGAGATCAGGAGACTCAGGGCTGATGCTCCCACCGTCCTGAAAGGACCATAATGGCCCTTGCCCAAAGAGACATGTGAACAGCAGTTAGGCTGTGGAGGAAGAGGAGAAAGAAGAGGCCCTGCAGGGATGAGAGGCCGTGGGATCCCTCTCCTGTGGTGAGGCTGGGCAGGACAGCTCTAACACACCCCGGAAAAGCACTGGACACCGCCTCACACCCTTCCCATTCCCAGCACCACAGCCACTGCAGACGTGCCTTCCATTCCAGGTTCCCGCCCCTCACTGCCAAACCAGTCAACCATCAAAGCAAGGCAATCCTTTCTCTGTAAACACTCCTTCCACACCTCTAGCCACAAGCAGAGAGGGTGAGTCAATTAGGCCACCCCCATACACATCTTCTTTGCACCCAGCGAGACAGCTTTCCTGGGCCCTGCCAAGTCTTGCTATTGTGCCTTTCACCTTTACCTTGGAGTTGTCTGTCCTGGTTCAACCCTGCCCGTGGCTTCCTCCTGAGCAACTGGGAGGGTCAGCCTGCTTGGGTCATGTGCCCATCCCTCGGCCAATCACTGAATTGGCCTTATGGAAGTATCTGAGCCATTCTAGCTCAGACCCTCTGGCTCACACTGGTCCAAGGAACCGCATTTGCAGTAGACATTTTCAGCTGCTTAGAATCTTGTCTTTTCCAAAACTGCCCCATGCCCTTGGGTCGAGACCGTCAATCATATGGCCCCGCCTCCCCAGTCCAGGTTGGCCAATCAAAATACCCCAATCCCACTAGATTCAGTGATTGGCCGAGGGGTGGGCACATGACCCAAGCAGGCAGACCCTTCCAGTTGCTCAGGAGGAAGCCGCTGCAGGGTTGAACCGGGACAGACAACTCCAAGGTGAAGGTGAAAGACACAATAGCAAGTTGGGGAAGGGATCTTCTCTTTCTTCAGTTAGCCATTGTCTTTCTTCAATTAGCCAGAATGTCTCTCAGGGCAAATATGAGATGGGCATTTTCCTAGTGCTGGTAGCATTTGGTGGAACCATGTATTAGTCAGGACAGACTATGCTAGGTTGCAGGAAGACTTAAACCAGAAAATCTCAGAGGCATAACACAACAAAGGTTTCTTTCTTACGAAAAGTCTGGTGTGGGTCAGGCTGCCCACCTCTGTCTGGAATATTTGGCTCCAAGTTCTCTATGGCAGAGGCAGAAAGAAAGAAGGAAAGAGGCACAGCAGCTTTTGACTGCCTTAGCCCAGCGGGGACACATGTCACTTCCACTCGAAGTCTATTGGCCAGAACTAGTCATAGAACCCCAACCCAACTGCAAAGGAGGCTGGGAAATGAGGGCGGATAGATATCCTGTGAGCACCAGCTGCTATAAGTCCCATGAAATCAAAAAATCTTCAAATAGTATTTGAGCCAGAGTTCTTACTTTCTTTGAAGTATCTCCAGGGCCCCGAGGAGCCGTGGCATCATTTTGTTATCCTGCCCTGAGGAAAAACCACCCAACATGCCTCTCCCGTCAAACCCCAGCTGGGCATCACAGTTGTCCAACACAGAGACACCGACTCAAGGACAGGGCTCCACTGTGCCGCCCCAGGACAGACAACCAGACCTATGGCCTCCTCCCACAGCCCATCTGGGAGTCCTAGGGGTTGGGCCACAGAACTACATCACATCATCTAGGCTGAAATTTCTGTGAAAAATGCCCTCCCTGAGCAATTAGGCCAACACAAACAAATTGGCCCGGAAAATCAAAGCTCCCACAAGCACAGGGACTTGATCTTGAAGGAAGACAGCATTTCCAGCCTTGTACCTCTTAATCAACACAATTATGCAGAGGCCTTTGCCGACAGTCCCCCTGATAGTCTCTACCCAAACCCCAGATATTGCTCAATTGGTAACAACCTAATTAGTGGAGGAAGGAGGGGAGGGAGGGAGTGGGATGCGCACGGGTCTCCTTTCAGGAGGCTGCACACCTTCAAAGGAGCCATTCCAGGCAAGCCAAGGGCTCTCCTGAGCCTGAGCTCAAGGTGAGGGGAAAATGGCAGCTCCATGCTAGTAAATCAGCACCGCCTAATATAAACAATGTACTCTTTCTGCTTCTAATGAGCCCATTTTCCCCCAGCTGGAAGGGGCCTGCACTGGCAGGGAGGCCTTTGATGTGATTCATTGGAAGCTTGATGCTGGCGCAGAGGCATTCTGTAGCAGGCCGAGCACTTTCATCTCGAAAAAAGAGACGACCCCCTCACAGGGCCAGCCCACCTGGAAGACAGGTCTTCTACCATAGCGAGTCTGGAATCAGCTGTCGGAGGAAACCAGATGGTTTTGCTTTTACTCATCTTGATCAAATTAGCCCAGAAGCTGTGCGGCTTCCTGGAGCCAGAGAGGGGTGGGTGCGGGTGGGGCAGGTGTGGGGAGGCACGGGATGTCACAATGGAATAGGTTATGCAAATACATTCATTTGTAGAAACGAGAATGTTCTTAAGGAAACCATCTGACTAAATTAGGAAAAATTGGTTTTGATCAATGAGCAGAGTGAGACCAAACACCCCAAAATAACCTGCACCGCTTCCCCCCAGTGTTGCCGACAACGCAGTCCCCTCTGCTTGCGTAGCCAGAGGGTCAGCTGAGGACCACGGAATGGGAGGGGTGTGGAGGTGGGAGCAGGTGACAGCCTACCTCCAGCTGCCTCAGAGGACACAGTGGCCACCAGAAGACGCCATGGAACAGCCTGGGACTTCCTTGCTCTCCCACCCTTTCCTGGAGCCTTCCGTTTCTCCTTGCGCTTCCCTCTGCTTGGGACTCAGGGTGAGCGGGACTCCGCTGCTGGAGGACAGATCCCCCAGAGGATTCCATGCTGTCCTCCCTCGCCTCTCTTTTGCCCTCTTGCTTCAGTGTCATCCTCTCTTCTTGGCTCTGCATTACTGATTTTGTCCCAAAGCCAGACCTTTCCCTGCAAGGCTTGTGTTTCTCAGGGAAACCTCTGCCCTACAGAATCCCATTTTCTCCCCGCCACAACCCTAGCGAGTAAGCAAGGTGGCATACACCACCACAGAGACTGTGCTTGCCATACTATTTGTTCACTTGTTTCACATGAGAGGAAACCAAGGCTCAGAGAGATTATGCATTTGCTCAAGATTACCCAGATAGTAAGTGCCAGAAAGAATGTAAACAGAGCCTGCCTTAAAGGTGTCAATTAAAACTAGCAGCATCTCCTTCATCCCCCCCGAGTCCCCAGACTCTCACCCCAGCCGTTCACTGGGCATCCGTGAGAAGCCAGGGCAGGGCCCAGTGTGTGCATCCACTCGACAGTAACAGGATGCTCCAGCAGATCCTAAGCAGTGCCGGGGCGTGTGATCCAGGGATCCTACACACACACCTTTCGATCACCTGATTTACACAGCAGCTAAGGAGATTTCTGGAAAGAGAACTCAAAATATGTCAGCCCCTGGGGCATAGCTACATACAGGCTATGTGTAGGCATGCTTAGGAGTCTGGGGCCCTGCAGAAGTCAAGTCCCAAGGCGGGCTTGTGGGGTCCTGGGAGAGAATCCACACTGGGCAAGAGTCTGTCTCATTGAGGGCCTGAGGACCAGGGAGCAGTGGGGCTTCTGGGGGGCTCCTTCTCCCACCTGCCCCCACCCTGCCAACTGGAGGAGAGAGAAAGGTTGTGAGGCATAAAACCACAGGAGCTGTAGCACCTTGACGCCCAGGCACCTCTGCCTCGGGGCCCCTCTCAAAAAGCAAAACACAACAAAGGGGACAGAATTCCCCCATGTGCTTTGCAGCAAAGTGACAGGTACAGTCCCGAGGGGGCAGAGATGGTGGTCTCCAGCTTAGACAGCACCCCTGCAGCGGAGGCCCCATGGCTGTGGTGGTCCATCCACACAGGGGAGGCGGTGGCACAGCCAGAGCCACGCACTGTGCTGCTCAGGGGCTGGAAGTAGTGGCCGCTACTGCGCTGTAGTTAGGGACAGCTAGAGGACATCATGGGAGGGCAGCGTGACACCCTGATATCTGCTGAAGCCCCTCAGGGCGTCGGGAAAGACAGGGTCCAAGTTCTTGTAGTTCCACAGTAGGGGGCTGTTGGGCACAGGAGAGCCAGGTCTACATAGTCAGGGGGCCTTATCAGTACCCAAAGGCTGTGTGGCCCAGGGGACGTTTGGGTTACACAACTAGTGCTAACTGACACCCATGTGGACCTCCCCCTTGCACCCGGGGAATCAGGCATGAGTCCATCCCCATTTCTGCACTCAGGGAGTTCCCAGCCTAGTGGATGTGAAGACAGATGCACCAAAGATGATTGTAAATGCTCCATAGTTACTGCCTAAAACACTAACTGTAAGAGAGCAGACAGGGAGCAAGGCGTGCTGCCTCGGTGAGTCAAGGAGGGCTTCTGAGAGGAGGTGGCATTTGAATGGGGCCTTGAAGGTGAGAAGGAGTTCATGAGGTGAAGCTTCAGGAAGAACAAGCCAGGCAGTGAGAAGAACCTGAGTGAAGGCCTGCAGGGGGGAGGGCCCCTTGGTGTTTCCGGTGGAGCTGGCGGACTGAGTGTCGGACTGAGTGTCGCCTGGGGAAGCGGAGCAGGTGGGTAGGAGTTGAAGGTGGGCGTAATGCGCCTGAGGCCAGGCCAGGGCATTTGCATTTTATCCACACTCAGAACCCAAACATGTGGTGGTGTCGGGGCCTCTTCTCCTCCCTCCTTTTACAGTGGACACCCTAGAAAGACACCCTAACTGCTTGGGGCTGCATCCAGAGCAGGAGAGACACGCTGATGGCAGGGACTCCAGGGTGACCTGCTGTGAGCCCTCTGAGTTTGAGGAAGACCGGATGTGAGAGCGGGACAGGGCTGCACTGCATTCATGGCTGCTCTTTCCTTCCAAACCCGCCTCCCAGAACAGGGACACCAGCCCCCACGTCTACCTCGATCTTATCTCTAGTCCCCTGAGAAGATGGAAGGAGAAAGATAAATATACAGGGCACACAGCAGGGCAGCAGTTATCTGTCCCGTTTTCAGATGAGGGAACCCAAACCAGACAAGGAACGAATTTACTTTAAGTCACATCATGGATCTGAGACCAGAACCCAAGGCTCCCGACCCCTGGTTAATGGTCTGTCTACTCACCCAGTCCACATCCCCCGAGAGCTGTGGGTTGGAGTCTATCCCTTGACCATCGCAAGCTCCCAGAACTAAATTTGTTTACGATACAGGTCCTAAAGGAAATAGGTGTCATCCCAGCCCCCTCAACACACAGGCACACACAAACTCGGCTGCAGCGTCCACCAGTCTAACAGCAGAAATAACCCCTGCTGGGTACCAAGCACTGGGCCAGCCCTTTCCAGACACTACCTCATTTCATCCTCCGGGTAATCCTAAGTGGTGGGAACTGTTATTGCTCCCATTTTCCAGATGAGGGAAATAAGAGTGAGGAGGCAGCATAATTCACATGAGGAAGGCTACACACACTGGAATTACCACTTGGCACCAAGGCAACCTAGTTCAACCTCGAAGGTAAATATGGCCTCTGGGAAGCCCATGAACCCCTTCACTCCACAAGAAGGCCTGGGGGGCTCTACCCCAGTAAATGGGTCCTGGAATCCTACAAGGACTTTTTAGGCCAGAAAATTCAGCCAGCCCTGGAAACTGCAGGCCAAGGACCGGATGCCATGGTAGCAGCCATGTGGTCTGCAACTCCGCTTCCCTAATTAGCTGACTGTCCTCACCACAACTCGCCTGAACTCAGCCACCCCCATCCTAGGCCACACACCCGTCAGTTCTCACCGGGACCACTGCAACAGCCACCTAGCTCCTCTCCCTTCTTCCTCTCATCACAAGCCTACGCTTCATCCATTCTCCACGAGGCAGCCAGGATAAGTCTGTTGAATGCATACCTGATTGTGTTCCTGCTTAAAACTCTTCAGTAGCTCCCCATCATTTTAGAAGATAATTGAACTCCTTCGTATGACCCACAGAGTCCTCCCTGATTCAGTCCTGTACCTCTCCCATATAGCCAAACTGGATTTCATTCAATGGGTCTAAACATGCCCCACTCTTGCACCTCTGGACCTTTGCACGTGCTGTTCCCTCGCTCAGAACACTGTTCCCAACTCTCTACTAATTTCTGTAATCCTTTAGGGCTCAGCTTAAATATCACTACCCCTAAGTGGCCTCCCCTAACCATTACCTGCCCCCCACCCCTTGGGTCCCAGATGAGCTCCCTATTTTACCCTCTATGGCACCTACATTTTCCTTGTGGAACCCTTACTGCCTTGTTCTTACCTCCTTTTTTTACATCTGTCTTCCTTGCTAGACTGCAAGCCCCAGGAGGACAGAGACCATGTCTGTCTTGTTCTTTGATATATTGTATTCCTAACTCCCAGCTCAATGTCTCCTTCATAATTGAGGTCAATAAATATTTGATGAAGAAAGAAAGAAGGAAGGAGATGAAAGAGAGGAGGACGGGAGGGGGGTCTTGTCTTGTAAGAGCTGCCTTCTCCTTTCTCAGTTGAGCCGACTGAGAAGACTACCTTCACTAACACTAGGGAAGAATGGCACTTACGGAGCATTTCCATGTGCCAGGCACTTCTTGGTGATGCATTTAATCCCCACAATAGCACCATGAGGTGGAGACCATCGTCGGTCCCATCTGAGGAACCTGAGGATCAGAGAGCTGAAGCAATTTATCCGAGGTCACACAGCTAATATGTGACGGCATTGGGAATTGAGTTCAGGTCTGAGTCCAGAGACTGGGCTTTTAATCAATGCGGTACACTGCCTCCTAGAAAGATCCAAAATGGTCATATAGGCTGTAAGGATCTTCTGTGTGCAAGACCAGGTTTACCATGAAATAAAATAAGCATGAAGCTGCCTCTCTGAAGTGAATTACGTGGAAGGAGAAAAAGTTTAATCTCAAAAGCCTTAAAATATATTCACATAAAGCCCCAACCAATCACTCTTGAAGAAGCCGACCTCACATATCGCCTGTTAGCTGAGCCAGAGAAGGGAAGTAAAATCCTCACTTGTCAAGAGTGTAAGCTGGCAAGATAAGGAAGGTTAGAGACGAGTGTCTCCAAGACTGCGGGGCAGAGTGAGGGGAAATGAAGATTCCACTCTTGAGATGTTTGGGCCCAAGAGAGGGAAGTGCCTTCCTCCAGCCATACGTGGAGGTGTGCTCAGGGGAGCGGCCGCTCGGTCCCTTTGGTCAGGCCAAACCAAGCCTCCCTGGATACGGAAGGAAAGCAGAGAAGCTGGTGATGTTCTCTAACTATGGTGACATTTCTGTTCTTTCTCAAAGATGTGAGCCCTCTTAGGGTGCAGACAAGTCTGGGCATGGTCTGGCATTCTCTGTGGGTTGACCACCTGACGTCATATCCCCTCTCTCTGGCTGACAAAAGCCTGATTTTTATTTTTTATTTTTTATTTTTTTTGGTATCCGGAGGTCAACTCATGCAAGTATATTTTGATTGGTCTAAGCCAATTGAGGTCATCCTACCCCTCTGGCCAATGATTGTTTAGGAATGGGCATAGGATGCAATTCTAGCCAATGAGACATAAGGGGGAGTCTGCTGGAGGACTTCTGGGATCTTTGATCTTAAAGAGAGATGCCTGGAGCTGCTGCAGCCATCTTGTGACCAGGAGGGAAACAGCTGAGAAAAGATGGAAAGAACTTGAGTCCTTCATGAGGTCATTGGATGGCAGAAATAACCAATCCTGAAATTGCCCTGACTCCAGGCTTCTTATTTTGGAGCATTAAACTATCCATCTTGCCTGAACTTTTTTGGGTTGGGTCTTCTGTTTCTCATAGCTGAAAGTAACCTAATTGACACATGTGGAAAAGTACTGATCTTGAAGTTCAAGTAGATTCAGGTTCAAATCCTAATTCTGCAATGTGACCTTGGACAAGCCCTCAGTTGTCTCTGAGCCTCATCTTCCTCATCCCTTCATGTAAGAATAAAATTAAACTCATTCACATGACAAATATTTATGGACATCTAGTCTGGAGGCTACAAAGATAAATGCCATGGTCCCTGCTCTGGAGGGGCTCAATTTAGTGGGAGAATCCTGGCGCTTGCCAGATAATTACCATATTTCCTTTAATATATGATAGCATTGATTATTAGATGCATCATTATTTTTTGTACTAATAAGAAAGAAAAATGCCACAAATGAAACTAAGATGCAATGCTTTTTATCACAGAGTTTTTATTTTATTCTCATCCAAAGAGTTCTATTCAACTTTATTAGACATGGTTTTTTTTTCAATCCTGTATCACTCTTGGGCATACACACGAAAAGAAAACAGAAGCAAAATTAATTGCTTAAGGTCTCTAAAACTTCTTCACATTCAGGGTCCAACTCTTCTGAATCACTTTTCTACTCTGAGTGGTTCATGGCCCGGTTGTTTTCGTGTAACATCGTCCTCTGTGACACCAAGAGCGTAGATGATGCCTCATTCCTTCAAAGAGGGCTCCACCAACATCTCTGGGATTTTCTTCCGAGCTGCTGACACCCACTTTGCAAGTTTTGATTCTGGATTTTCTTGGTCTCACGAGAAGGTGTCAACAGAGGATTTACAGATAAGAACCCAGGAGTCTTTCCTCAAATGGCCCCTAATTCGTTTGTGACTGGAACATGGAGGGGTTGATGTCGTCCAGACAAGTCACCGGGAGTAACAGTCCCCCTCTGGCATGCACAGCAGTGGTAACCACACCACGACTGTTACCTCTCCAACAGTAATTGTGACAACATCATGCCTGATGAAAAGGCATCCCGATTTCAGAGATACGAACGTGTGGAAAATCTCGGAAGTGATGAACTACAGTAGATTGGTCATTGTGCTCTAGTGTGCTCTGGGCTAACTAGACTTACAGAGTTCTAGAAGCTGTAGGAACTCCCCCAGCTTTGTGGCAGAGGTGGCCTTTGAGCAGAAGCCTGAAGCATAAGGAGGAATGCACCACAAACCCAGGAGAGGGCATTCTAGGCTGAAGGAACAGCCTGCACCATCCATGGACACATGAAGAAGCATGGCACATCGGGCAGTCAGTACTTTGGTGAGGCTTAAGCAGGAGGAAATGAACAAACTCTGAGGCTTATGGGACACGCATGTGATGAGGAACTCGGCCTTAAGGCTACAGGCAATGGGAGCCACAGAAGGACAGTAAGGTAGTCACATGATCAGATTTGCATCCTGGAATGATCCCTCTGGCTGAGGAATGGAGTGGAGAAGAGACAGAAGCAGTGGAACTGTTAGCAGGCTGTTGCACGATGAAGCTGGACCTGAGGCAGGGGAGGGGAGGGAGACAGTCTCTAAATATGGCCACCGACAATTCCTCCCACCCCTCTACACACAAGCTGCTCTTCTGGTCAAGAGGTAGAGACTAGTTCCCCTCCCCTTGAATACGGGTGGCCCTGTGATTAGTTTTGACTGTTGAATGCAGGCTTTAAGAGAGTTGGCAGCTTCTACTTTTCCGCCTGGAAGTCCGCTGCCATGTAAGGAAGATCAAGCTGGGCCACTCACCATCTTGGGCACTGAGATGCAGGCCCACGAGTGACCTCTGTTACAGCAAGGGGAGCAGAACCACTCAGCTGAACCCAGTCAGCCCACTGAATCGTGAGAAATAATAAATTGTCATCAGCCACTAGGTTTTGGTGCGCTTTGTTACACAGCAATAGCTAACTGATACCTGGAGGGATGGAGAGGTGGGGAAGGATGGAAGAGACGATTATGAGGGTCAGGAGAAAAACCTCATGTGGAGTGTGTGCACAAAGTGTATACACAGGGCAGGCCCCACAGCTAGTGTCTCTTCGTGTGGGGGAGGCGGGGGGGCCCTGCTGCAGACTCAGAGCAGACCCCGAGCCTCTGTATCTGGGAATGCACGGGGCAATGTCGAGAGGCAAAATTGCTTGCTTCTGGTGTGATTTGGCAAACAGCTGCACACCCTCTAAGGGCAAGCTGCTCTTGAGGCCAGGGGGACAGACTCTGCTGAAGGATCCTGTGGGGCTCATGGTCCAGTTCCACGTCGAAATGAAAGAGGTTCAGAGGAGGGAGAGAGCACATTCAGTTGTAGGGGTCAAGATAGGCTTTGTGGAAGGAGAGAGCATTTCAACTGTTCCTTCAAGGACAGAAAATTTCCACAAGAGATGACAGGTAAAGAAAGCATTCTGGGGAGAGGGAACAGCGTGTGCAAAGGCACAGAGGTGGGTGGAGCCCAGGGGCAGGTGGGGAAACTGGGAGAGGTAAGATGGGGGCTTGCAGTGAGTGATGTGGCTCCACTGAGGCTCCAATGGGAACCCTCCTAGATTCTGAGCAAGAGCCACAGTTCTGCTCACTACCCTTACTTTCCCCTCTCACCTGGGGTTCTCGAGCAGCTGGGCATTAGAATTGCCAAGATCCTGGCCCCCCAAACTCTGGCTACCTTACTTCAAACATTTAAAACCTTCGTGATCCATGCAAAGAGGGGGAAGCTGGGGTCAGGAGCCATGGCGTCTGGTCCAAGCTGTGTGACTTTGGGCAAATCACTTAACTTGTCTGAGCTTCAGTCTCACCTGTAAGGTAGGAATCAATGACTACCTACCTCACAGGTTGGCTGTGAGGATTAAACAAGATAAGGTATGCGACAGTATTTTGACTTTTTTTACATGGCTTTTTTTCCTCCCCACTCCTTTTGGTTCTATGAGGAGGAAGTTTGTCTAAATACTCCTGCTTTTTTTGCTGGGCCCTTTTCCCTCCCCACCCTGATGGGTGAGTTTAGCAGAAGAACTGCCTTACATGGTCCAGTCTGTCTCTCTCATCCTCATCGGGATTCTGCTCTGCTCTCTGCCATGAGCCTGTTGATGGGTCCACGGAAGTCGAGAGAGGGTGCAAAGGATGAAAGAGTAGATTTGAGGGCAAAGAGAAAATATTTGGCACCTCACCGATAGCGGACCTGTTCAACAAATCATAGGACACTCATACAACTGAATAACATTCAGCCATTTAAAATCATGCTGAGAAAAAATATGAATTCATTCCATCTTTCAGTGAAAAAGTACATATAAAACATACAACATAATACAACTTTCGTTAAAAAAGTATATACCCACGGGGAAAAGCTTAAGAAGGTTATTTCTGGGTGACATAACTGTAGGTAATTTTTTTTTCTTCTTTTTCTTCTCTGAATTTTCAAAAATGTCCATGTGAACATCACTGGAGTGTGAACAGGCTCAATAAATACCACTGTTTTCCCCATCCAGGCTCTGAACTAACTGAAGAGACTATAACAGAGTAAGACAGCTAGAGATCAAAGTATCGATTTATTACTGATACTGGCAGGGTCGGGAGGGGAGCTTAGAGGTGCAGCAACAATGGGCTCCTTAAAATTGAACCCCTGATGAGACAGACTTACACAGGCAGCATGATCAGCTGCCCCAAGAGAGGAGGCAAACGGCCTTGACATCAACAATAGCAACAACAATAATCATCACCACTACTTACTGAACAGTGACGATGTCCGAGAGACTGTGCTAAATGTTGTGTGTTCATTAGCACAGTTAATCCCTACAACAACCCTGAGAAGTATTATTATCCTCTTTCTTCAAGTGAGGAAATGGAGAACAGACGGTTAAGCAATTTTCCCAAAGTCACCAAAGGGGAGCTGGAATTCAAACCCAGCCTCTCCAAGTCTAAAGTCCATGCTCTTCACATTTGGAGGGACCGTCTCCTAAGGGCATATCTATGAACCTGCCTGTGAGAGGGAAAGGAGGGTCTGGCTATAACGCAAGGATTTGAAACAGACTCCCAGTGAGCCACAAAAGAGATTCCTAAAACCGCTTGTAATGAGGTCCATATGGATGGAACCGCCACTCAGACACTTTGCCCCAGTATATAGCACAGCATAATCAAAAATCAACTGGCCTTGGATTCAGACAATCTGGGATGCCATTAAACGGTTATGTGACCCCGGAAAAATCTGTCTCCTTTCTGGGCCTCAACTTTTCCATCTGTGAAGTGAGGGTGTCAGGTGAGTTGACTTGACAGGTGCCTTCCAGCTCAGACATGCTGAGATTCTGGGGGCTCTCAGGCTCCAAGACTAAGCTAAGTTGTGGTCCTGCTGGGCCTGAGTGGAGGGGAGCCTGGGTCTGCCCAGCAGAGTACACCCTTAGCCTCCCGGGCCATGGGTCTCTGTCTGAAAAGAGGTTTGGTTCTGAAAACAACATTGTGTCAGCCGGCAGACGTCTCCTAGCCCAGCTCCCACACTTGGCCGAGTCCAGGAAAAAGCCAGACAAGGACAAATTAATCCATAATAAACTCTTTCCCTAAAATCTCTGTGAGGCCTGAGAGTGAGCCCAGAGCAGCCCCACTTTGAGGACCACATACTAAAGCAGCAGCAGTGGCTATGGAAGGAACTCTGTCCATTTAAAGGGACCATGGGAAACAGAAGAAGCTGCCACCCCTGTAGCCAAAGCAAGAACTCAAGAAAATGGTGGGACACTTGGTGGCTGAGAATATATGTGACACCCCCGTGTAGAAAGAATCCTTTCAGCCCTGCCCCCTGGCATCCCCACTGCCCCCAAAGGCTGCATGTCATGAACACCTGCAACTTTCTGCCTGAAAGAAAGCCCTCTTTCTGGCTGGAAGCCACCCTCAACCAATGTCAGAGACGGCACCCCCAGCTTCCTCAGCCCTGGGGTGAGATAACTCTGAGCTGTGTTCACACTGTCTTCCAGAGTCCTGAGCAGGATCCAGCTCCAGATGACCACAGTGGAACTGGCTTCTTTCCCTTCCCTGTTCCGCCTCCCCACTCCCCCACCCGTGTGTCCTGGGATCAGCTCCCAAATAAACTACCGGGACTTGAATCCTTGTCTGGTGACTTTGTAATGGGTCAGCCTGGCTAGGTTAAACTACATTTCCCAGAATTCCATTTCCTGTATGTTTCCGGTTAAGGTTGGCCACAAAGAAATTCTTGCGGGAGATGTGGAGGGCAGAAGGGAAGCAGTAGCCATTTTGTAATCACACATGTGGCTGAGTGGCTGACCTGGCCTGTTGACGTGAGGTCCACACCTGCTCTACTTTCCCCTGAACGTTCCTTCAGCTTCTCTGACTGCCAGCTCAGCCGTATGTGTTTAGCTCTGTTGCAAAGGACACCCCATACCATCAGAGGCAACAGACTTCAATTTCAGAGAGTTCTCGTGGGGTTCCAGCTCACGCTTGTGGGCTCCCGCTTGTCCTTGCTCTCCCTCCATCTTCCCTTCCCAACAGCCTGTGCTCCAGACTTCAACCTCCAGTATCAGGCACTGCGACCACAGCCTTACAGAGAATCCCACAATGTGTCAAGTCAAATCCTTGTAACAAACCCCTTAAATGTGAATATATATCCTCCCAAAAGAGACATCAGAGACAAAGAGCATCAGTCAGGGTTCAGGCAGACCCCTCCTAGAGATGTGTATGGTGGTTTTGCCTCTTCCTCGTGGTCATTGCTCTTCTCTGATTGAATCCTCATTGATAAACCTTGTCTCAGATTCTGCTTCTGGAGGAACCCAAATCCAGACAGCCAGGAACTCCCAGGATCTTTTGGGATGAATCAACTAGAGTTAGAGTCCCCCTGGGTAGACCGAGACAGAGCCAGGGACATAGCGTCCTTAGGACAATAATTTGGATGTCATCTTGACCCCTCCCCCCTGGTTGTGGGGCCCATATGCTACACAATCAAGCTTTATACTCACACCTCTTACTTCCTCCTGTTCTAGGAAAACAACATTGGCGTACTCTTTAGCATCCAACAAGAAATATTTCTGTTAAAATGTCAACAGCATTATCACTTTGTTTTTAAGTGGTGGCACATTCCCTGGTGCTCAAAATTGAGAACCTCCGTACAGACTCAGCCTATTTTTCTACATGATTCCCCTGGGTTGAATCAGAAATGAGCTCCCAAGAGTTAGAAAAGGGCCACACAACCTTCTTCCCAGTTAAAGGAGAAAACCATCGGCTGGAATCAGGCTGGGGTTTTCTGGGGATTCTAGAAGGTAGGAACCCATGAAACTTGGGAATTGTCCAGCTTCACAATCACCATCCCTAAGCAAAGCTGTTTGTTTCCTCCTCTGCTTTTGCAAAGGGCTCTGAACAAACATGCATTGGCCCATTTACCACTGGGTCACGTGTATTTCTGCTCCAACTGACCCTGAGTTGCTCAAGAGCAAGATTCTGATGGCAAGCCAGCATCCCTGGCCCACAAGGCAGCGCCTGGGTGGAATTTAGTGAACGATACCAAAGAAAAGGTGCCAAATATCGAGGCACTTATGGTCCCAGAACACTAACCCCGAAGAGCCCTCCAAGAACCTCTACTCCAACCTCCTCCCCACACAGACAAGGAAACTGAGGTCCGGGAAGGAGAAAGTCACACACAAGCTATGATCTCCTTGAAGCAGGAACGATGGCTTGTTCATCTCTGTTTTCCCAGAAACAGCACAGGACCCAACACATAGAAGGCAATGAATGAAAGAAGGAAGGAATTTGGCTAGTGGTAACAAACCTAGAACTGGAAGGCAAACCTCCTGACTCTTTCTTCATGCCTCCCCCAGCCCACCCTCAAGTTTACATCTGATCAAAAATACAATTCCCCTTCATTGTTTACCTGGAGTTTTCATAGAATATTCACCTAGAATGCCCTTGGTTTGCTCACACAGAATCCTGGCACCTCATCTCAGAAAGCAGAACTTTTGGAATACCAATCAAAGGCATTTTGAGGGCAAAGGCGTGAAAATCCTGGTTCTAGGGCAGCTTTTCTGAGTCCATTGGATGAGGGTCTCAAGCTGTGAAAAGGAGCGTAGAATTAAGACAGCTTTCAGTCCTTACCACTACCTCCAGCCCTGCATTCCTACATAATGGTCACTAGGAGATATTAGCATCTAAATTATTTTAAGGAGATATAATAAGATTCACCCAGCAGGCCATTAATGACAAAGAGATTATTACTGGAAAAAATCCAAGACTGACTTTGAGCAGAGTTGGTTCATCTAAATGACCCTTTTTCTGCACCTCAGATGATCCTGGTCCCCAGAGATTATAGAGATTTGAAAAAAGTAGCTGCCATGGAACACGCTCACGTTTACGCAAGAAGATCTTACGGAAGGAATCTCTGGAGAATTAGGGTCAGGAGTGCATAGCAGTGAGATAAATGAGATGTTCCCTGAATCGTAAGAATCCTCTGTGGTAGAATTTACAGGAAGCATCTCCAGTCTCCATATTTGGCAGGCATCCAGCCAGAGTTGTCAAGTATTAGATTAATTTTAATTCAATGCAAAAAACCACATTAGTGTAGTGTTGCAATTGAGAGTTGAAACATACAAAAGCCAAGAGTCCTTGAAGTGAATCATTCCAAAGCCTGAGCATCATTTCAAGCGTCCATCAAAAAGACACATTCTTCAGAGCATTCCCCAGCTATTCGCCACCTTCAAATTGTACTAGTTAGCCAGGTGAATGAGCCACTTGGCAGTGAACTGAAGGGATAGAGCTGTTGATTAATGTTACTTCACAGGTCCTGGTCACGGGAGTTAAAGTTCAAACTCTTGACACGGCATTCAAGACCCTCCATGATCTAGCTTCAAATGCCCTTCACAACCTCATCTTTCAGTACAACCCTCCATGTTTTGCAGGCTGCAGCCACACCAGCGTTTTGACTACCATTGGTAATCTTCCTAACACACTTAACTTCCGCTCCTCATTTAATCTGCTCCACACAGAGCCCTAGAAGGGAGCAGCCCAAAATATTATGCATTACCAGGGCACCCCCTCCTCCAAGCCTCAGCTTATTGTTGAAGGGGAGGGGAGCACCTGACCCAGGGGAGGCAGTCCCTTGGCTAGCCATCAGCCAATCAGATTTCTCTTGAAAATTTGAACTGAGAGATACAAATGGTAATTAGTAGGCAAGTAGTCTTGAGCCCGTGAATGGAGAAGACATTTTGAGGCAATGTGCGATGAGGAGCAAGCAAGAAAGTCACCCCACAGAGAGAACAACACAAGAGACCACAGGATGGAGACAGAGAGAGGATGGACCTGGGTTCCTGCCTCTCTCGAGAGAGAGTTCCTGCACTGGGCTTGCTGCTCTTGGGGACTGAGATACCCCTACATCCTGATGGGTTATTTCTCTCATGAACCACTCTGAGTAAGTGGCTTTCATGGGTTCCTTGGGAATACTCTCACTGGGAACACAAAACAGCAGCCCCCTCGATGTAGGCAATGCCTGTCATCCGACTGGTCACCCAGTGGATAGTCATGTGGATGGCCCATATGACTGACCGCCCCCAAGTCTGCATCCAGCAGTACCCTCCAGCCTCTTTCTGCTGAGGGTGCCTCACCCTTGGCAGGAAGCCCTTTGGGTGATGTACTAGTCAGGGCTCTCCAGAGCAACATAACCAACACGATGTGTGTGTATATATGTAGAAAGATTTATTTTAAGGAGTCACCTCACACAGTTATGGAGGCTGGCAAGTCCAAAGTCTGCAGGGTGGACTGGCAAGCTGGGGTTCCGGGAAGAGCCAATGTTGCAGTTCAAGTCCAAAGGCCATCTGCTGCAGAATTCCCTCCAGGTCAGTCTTTTGTTCTGTTCAGGCCTCCAACTGATTGGATGACGCCCACCCACATTATGAAGAGCTATCTGCTTTACTCAAAGTCTAGAATTTAAATGCTGATCTCATTCAAAAACACCCTCACAGAAATATCCAGAATAATGTTTGACATTATTACCTAGATATTCAAATATCTAGGCACCATGGTCCAGCCAAAGTTGACATAGAAAATTAACCATCACAGGTGATATCTATTTTTAAATGACCCTGGTCCATGGGACACAGGCTCCTGTTCTCACCCCTCTGGCCTGTGGAAGCTCCGTGTGGCCACAGCCACTTCTGCCAGCCTCTCAGCTGCAAACTGTGCTTCAGCCCATCCTGGATGCCATGCCACTGTGTGTCTCAAACTCCAGGGGTAACATAAGGCCCTCTTTTTAGGCTTAGGATAAGCCCCCAACCCGCCCCATGGATGGGGTCAGGAAGAGAAATGCCATAGCACTCCAACAACTCTCTCAGAAAAACAATTTCTCAATTGTCTCAGAGCCTAAGGCAAAACCAAGAGAGGACCATGTTGACATCGTCTTACATTAGCTCAAGTGGGTTTCCATCTGTTGGGAGACCTCCAACAGTACGCCATGCCTCTGGACCTTTGCTTACACCCATCCCTTGATGAAAAATGCCCTCTCTTTTCCTTTCTCAAACTTCCATGAAGCCAGGTACCATGTGGGAGAAAGACAAAAATAAAAGAGAAACCCAAGTGCATTGCCCCATCTCTCCTCCACTGGTCATGAGCAATCCAATGCTGGCCCCAAGCCTGCATTCCTCACTCCCCAGTGGCAAGGCCATGCAGCTACCCAGGCCAGGCCTCCTTAGAAGGCAGTTTGGAAAACATCTCTTGTTCCTTCAGCAGACGCCTTGTGGTCTCAGCTCCCACCAACAAGCAGCTTATCAAAGTATTCCTTTCTTGTCTCCTCCAAGAGGATTTCTCAAAAATGCCATTTTCCCCATCAGGTTACAGGTCTCATTATGCCCTTATACAGCTGCCATCTGCCCAGCTGCCCCACCCATAATCCAGCTCTGGGTGCCTGGGAGGGAGAGGGCTGGCCTGACCTAGCTGGACCTCGTGGCGTCCGGGGAGCTTGGGGCGGCCTCACCTAAGACTGCGGACACCAGAAGCAGGGATGAGCTCAGCAGAAGCCATGGGGGAAGTTGAGGTCTGAGTGCCACCACAGGAGAGTCAGGTAAGCTGTGACTCCAAGAGGGTCCAGGCTGGAGCGTGGGCTGAGCCCAGGGGCCGTCTTGTCTTCTTGCAGACGTGGGAGAGATCTCAGAGGTCACCAAGTCCAAGCTTCAGGAATCTCTAAAGCCTCCACTTTGACTCCTCCAGTGACCAGGAAAGGAGAAAGGCACTCACATCTATTAAGACCTACTATGTGCCATGCACAGGACTAGGTGCTTCACGCACAGTGCCCAACCATGATTCCCAACAGCCCTGTGGGTTGATTCCATTGTTACTGCATTCCTCATAGGACAGGGTTGAAATCGAGGCTTGGAGAGATTAAATGACCTGCCCATGGCCACTCAGCTGGAGCCAGGATTTGACTCCAAAGTCCATGCTCTTCTCCACTGCACCCTAAATTTTTTAACTAAACACTTATTAAGCACCCACTATGTGTTAAGTTTTGCATGGGACATTTTCACTTGCAGTTATCACATTCAATCTTCATGACCACCTGCATGGTGAACGTCGTTAGCCCATTTTACAGATGAGGAACCAAGGTCCAGAAAAATAAAGCACTTTGTCCAAGGATTTGAACTCAGATTTGTTGATTAAGTCCAGCACTTCCTCCATGATACTGTAACTGATGAAAAGCAGCTCACTGCCTCACAGCAGACCAGCCTAAATCAGAGAAGCTCCAACAGAAAATTACAGCACTCTTGGGACGGAGATTATATGGCCCTCAGCCAGCTCAGGTGGGTATCAGAATCCAAGACTTAAAAGAACCTAATGATGCAGAGATATCCATTCTTAAACTAGCATTCCAGATGGAAGGAATATTTGGCCACCATGAGTAATATGCTGCTGTAGAAGAGCAGGCGAAGGAATGAGCAAGCTTCCTTCCTTGGGTCTCATTTCCCTCATCTGTGTAAGAGTGGGGGGACCAGAGTTAGGATGGCAAATAACCAACTACTGTGCGCCATTCTCCCTTCCCACATCCATGGCAGACATTGCTAATGGAGCACCGCATCTTTCCTCCCAACACAGCCTCCAAATAGTTCTCAACACAGTATTCCAAGCAATCATTGCAGAGTATGAAACTATGAAACTACTTGGCAGCCCTAGCTATGCTCTATGCTTCCAAGTATAAAGAGAAGTAGACAGCATATCCACCTTTCAGCCAGCAATGGCCAGCTGCATCTTTCTCACATGGAAGCTCTCTGCCTCTGACCCTCCTGCCTCCCTCTTTCACTTGTAAGGACAATCCTGATTACATGGGGCCCACCTGGATAATCCAGGCTACTCTCCCCATCTCAAGATCTTTAATTTAATTGTATCTGCAAAGTCACTTCTTCCGTGTAAGGTAACATATTTACAGGTCCCAGGGACGAGAACATTGACATCTTTAGGGGCCACTATTCTGCCCACCACAGAGACCTCATGGGATTGTGTCTAAGGATTAGATCAAATAATGCATGTAAACAGCTTAAACCCAATGCCTGGCACTTGGTAAGCCCTCAATTAATTATTATTACTGTTATGTTCTCCACCCCCACTCTCTACCTATTGCAAATAAGTGTTCAATAAATATTAGATACTATTGTTGTTATTGTCATTGGACCTCCCAGCGCTGTGTCTTAGCATTCCTCTACTAGGGCGTTTGTTACGCTGTATTGTACTTAATTGTTTACATGTCTCTTCCCCATCTCTTCAAGGAAAGCAATGCCAAGCGAGGCTGCACTGGCCTCCCGCAGGGCCTGGCATAAAGTGGGCTCCCAGGATACGTTCCAGGAAAGGCTGAGTAAGGGCCCAATCCTGCAGCTCTCAGGGAAGCAGGCATAGCATTGGGGGTGGCTCCCAGGGCTCTGACTCTCAGGACAAAGGTGGGGGCCCCCGTCTACCCTTCACAGGTGGCCCGAGATTATCCACTGTCAACCCACTGGGCTGAGCTGGGTTGGCAAGGCTGAGCAGCGTGACCTCCCCACTCCAGCTCCCCGTTAAGATGCCAGTCTTCCAGAGGAAATGTTCAACACCAACAATTAACCTCCATGCACGGGAACCACGCTTGGAGCAGAGGGGGAGCTTGGTCTGCTTCTGTTTCTCTGCCCAAATGCACGACTGGGTTGTCAGCCACTGGCCTGGAAAATTTCCCTTTAGCAGCATCACTCTCTCCTGTTGGGAGAACTGGCCCGGGGCAGAGACTTGACACACCTTTGCTCTCTGCGCTCCACTCCATGCATCTTCATGAGATGGAAGAGCAAGGGTAGAAATTAGGAATCACGAATACTTTCACTCCTTTCTCTTGCAATAATGCAGGTGTGGGGCAGGCTCATGTATTGAATGATTAAGTTGGGGGTACTGTCCCTTTACTCTCATGTCTCACTCGGGCCATGAAGATGGCCAGGCCCTTCGGTGCCTCCTTTCCTTCGGGAGGTTTGTTTGATGACAAGAGGTCCAGAAAAGGGGGCAGAGGTTGCCACAAAATGATTCCCTTCCTGGTTTTTGTTTCTTAAACACTGAACTCTTTGAAGAAAAGACTCTATGATCATCTCCCTGCCCACATTATCCAGCCTCATTTCTTTCCAGTTCACTCACCCAAGGTGCACGCACACACAGATATAGACACACACATGTAGACACACAACGCAGGCACACACAGACATGTGCATGTACACGTGCATGTGCACACAGCCACACATGAATATGCATGTGCATGCACATATACATATCCATGAGTGCTCATACATGTGTGTACATGTATGCATGTGTGCGTGCATGTACGAACACATAGGCATACGTGCACGCACATATATGCATGCACGTGTACGCTGCACTCTAGTCATACTGAACTACTTCAGTTCCTGAAATCATCATGCTTTCTCCTCTCACACCTCACACTGCCCCCACTACAAGGCCTTTGTAACAGTTGCATCCTCTTTCTAGAACCCTTTACCCTTTTTTACCTAGCTACCTCTTTGTCTTATACCAGGGCCATATTTGAACTTTGAGCACTCGATATTGTAAATGCGTGTTTACTTGTCTGCCTGGGCAACAAAATACACAAGTCTAGCTTGCTCACCTTTATATTTCTAGTACTTAGCATGGATTTGTTATGACTATTTGTGAAATGAAAGGGTGAGTGGATGGATGGATGGAGGGAAGGATGGATGGAGGGATGGAGGGATGGATGGATGGATGGAAATAGAATCAAATCACTAGTTCACACCCAGGCTTATCCCAGAGGCTGTTTGAGCCCCAGCCCCAGTCCTCCTGATCCCCCAGGATGTTTTGTCTATGCCCCAAAGTGTCCATGATGGTTTCCTATGCACCGCCCCCTCCAGGGCTCTTGGGGCATCTTGAGGATAAAGAATTAGAGGGTATCCCATAGTTTAACTATGATCTAGAAATATCTTCAAGATCTTCAAATAATTAACATTCTAACAGGCTGGCTTGGTCCTCTCGTGGACATTTAGAAATGCTGTGACTCGAAGTGAAAGCCATTGCTGATAACATATCAGGGAAATCTCCATGAGATATGGTGCCTTGTCCCAGTCCAAACTGATGGTCATGCCAAGTGGAGAGATAACAGGGTGAGGGCTCCCGGGAGGAGCTGGGGGCTGAGGACAGGGATGAAAAATGGCTACTTCGTGCTGGGCTTCAGTGTTGGTTTGTTCTGAGATAGAACAAATGAGGTCCTTGCCCTTGGAGAAAGCACTGTTCAGAGTTTCTCTCTGGGAAAAGACGGGAGAGGAGGCATAACCTGGATCACTTGTAAAACTTACATGGCTCTCCCCGCAACACCACACCTCCCTGCTGCCCCACCCCTGCCGCACGAAGCTGGCACCTGAGAGATCTCAGAAAACCAGCCTCCTTATAGCCTCACTTTCTTCTCCATCCTTCCATGCCCAAGCCTGTGCCTCATCCTGGGGTCCTCACCTTGATGAATGATGCCACCATCCACCCCCTTGAAGGTCACAAACCTCAGTCCTCCCCAATCTCCCCCTTTCTTGTCCTGCCCTTCCGCCATCTCATGAGCAATAAACCCTGCCAATCCTTCCTCATAATAACTCGCTGAATGTTCCTTGCTCTCCACCCAGTGCCCCACCCTGCATCAGCATTCCAATCTGAACTATTGGAAAAGTACCTCACAGGTCACCTCTTTTTCAGCCTCTTCCCAACTCAATTCCTTCCCCCAGAATCACCTTCCTAATACACACTCATTCCTTTGTGCAAAAGCATCTTTTGAGAACCCATCAGGTGCCACGCACTTTGGTGCTGAGAATACAAAAACAAATAAGACACAGAGCTGCTTATATCATTCTCCTGCTCAACAACCCTTGATGGCTCTCCGCTGCCTACACAATAGAGCCCCTTCTCCTCAGCACAGGGCCTTCCATGATGAGGGCTCGAGTTAACCTCTTTGGCCACAGCTCTGTCCAAAAACCCAAAGGTTCAGACAGCACACGACAATTCACTGTCCCCCACACCAAGCACTCCTGCCTCCATGCCTTTCCTTCTCCCATTTCTTTCTTTTCCCCTTATCAAATCCTCATTCTTCAATGAGAAATGGCTCACATGACATTTCTTCTGTGAAATTGCCATAATCCTCTGGGTTGGAATTAATCACCCAATTTTCTTTGCTTCCAAAGCATAGCTCTAATACACGCATTATAACATTTATTTCTTCCAGGTTTGTGGTTTAGGTAATGGGGTGGGGAAATTATTATCTAACAGCTGACACCAGAGTTTCTCTTAGGGAGGAAAATATTGTTCTTTGGGAAAATACTTTGAACTCTAGCCCCCAACTCCCTCCCTTGGGGTTCACGGATTCAGGAGGTGGAGAGAGGGGAGGAGGATTCTCATCTGTGTTTCTGGGCAGGGTCAGGGGGCAGAGTCCATCTATGTCCTGACCCCCCAGGGTCCTCTCTGAGGAGATGGCCGGAGGAGAGACATGAATGAAATGAGGGAATTCTGGAGGAAGGGCATTCCAGGCAGATGGAACACAGGAGCAGGGGCATGCAGGAGAGAAGCAGCATCACGTATACAGGGAACTAGAAGCTGTCATTAGCATGCAGCCTTCTTAGGGACACAGGAGTCTGTTTAGGGCCACCTGTGGATCCTGTCTCCAGGAACACACATGAGCACACCTGTGCATGACAAGTTTTGCCCTGAATTTCAGGAGGTCCACAGAACTTCTGAAGCCTCACCATAAAGACCTGGTGGGGAGGAAACAAGTCAGTACATGGACCCTGGGTTGAGAATGGCTGAATTGAAGCACAAAGGCTGAGACAGGAAGAAGCTGGAGCCATAGGCAGGAGTCTGTGGAGCAGACCTTGAATGTCATGCCAGGGAGCTTGGTCAGTTCTAAGTATGATGGGCTGCTGTCAATCTGTGTTATAAAGATTACAAGGTGCAGCAAGATTTAGGAAGAGATGCAGACAAGAGATGATGAGGGGTAGCAAGGATGAGGGGAAAAGAGGAAAAATTGGAGAAACACCCAAAAGAGGAGTTGTTTTAGATTCCTATGGCTGCTATAACAAATTACCACAAATTTTGGTGGCTTAAAACAACACAGATTTGTTCCCTCAGAGTTTTGGAGGCCAGAAATCTGAAGTCAGTTTCATGGGGCTAAAGGCAAGGTGCCGACAGGGCCATTTCCTTCCAGAGGCTCGGGGGGACAATCCATTTCCTTGCCTTTTCTAGCTTCTGGAGGTTGATGTGTTTCTTGGCTCGTGACCTCTTCCTCAAATCAGTCCAACCTCTGGTTTTAATCGTCACATTTCCTCCCTCCTCTTCTGTAGTCACATCTCCCTTGGCCTCCCTTTTATAAGGATGCTTGGCCCAGGTGGATAATCCAGGATAATCTCCCCATCTCAAGATCCTTAAATCTACCCATCTACAAAGTTCCTTTTTGCCATATACAGTCACAATCACAGGTTCCGGGGAGTAGGACACACATATCTTGGGGGCCCATTATTCAGCCTACCACAGAGCTATACTGACAGAACTCAGCAGTTTATGGGATTGTGTGTGTTAAAGGGAAGGGAGGCATCCAGGGGGGCTGCATGGTTTCTGGCTTGGGCTGCCACCCAACACTGACTCCATTAGCCAATACAGAGGGCAGAGAGGGGGTCCAATTGTGGACATGTCCTGCAAGCCACCCAAGATGGATACTCAGGTCTAGAGCTCAAGGGAGCCTTCAGAAATGGTCCAGAGATTGGAGAGCACTGCACATACACGGCGGTTAAAAATGCGGGTATGAGAGTGGCGTGAGAAGCAGGGGGAGGACAAAGCCCTGGGGGGAAAGGGAGATGAGGAGCCAGGAAGGAAACCAGAAGCAGCAGCCAGAGAGGCTGGAAGGAAATCCAGTGACTGCAGAGTCGCCGACACCACAGGGGTTTTCAAGATGAGTGGTTCTTGGTGTCTGCGGCAGCAGAGATGAGAAGCAAGGATGAAAAGAGAGGAGTCACTGTTGGATTTGGCCAGGAGCAGGTCAGTAGTGCCCCCGGGGAGAACAGTTTTAGGGAAATGGAGGACCCAAAGCCAGACTGCAAAGTATCATGAAGGGAATGCGAAACATGAAATCCGCTGAAAAACAGACAATGACTTTTAAAATAAATAACAGCTAATGGGCATAGAGTGCCTACTCACCTCTCTGTGCACCTGACATTCATCATCTCATTTCTTACTCTGCATGATAACCCGATGAGAAGTTACCATGGCTGTCATCGCATCCATTTCACAGAAGAGGAAACCGAGGTTCAACACATAAAGTAGCTTCCCCCACATTACACTTACCCCAGGAAGTGGCAGCAGCAGGATTTGGTCCCAGGCTGTGTGGCTGCAGACAGAGCCACCAGGTACCTTCACACAGTCTTCATTGGTCCCACCAGCTGGGTCAGCCCAGGCTCAGACCCCAGACTTTGAGCAGCCCATGCGTAGGGATGGACTGCGTCTGACTCACTTCTCTGCCTTCCCTAGGGGCCTGAAGGGTCACTTAGTGTTTACAGAGGTGAATCTAGCTTATTTGAACAAACCTCCACGTAAAAATCCTTCCTGCCTTGGAGTGCCTGTGGAAATCCTTGTGAGGCTGGGTCAGAACCCGTGGCCTCTTGTCCCAGACTTCTGCAGAGCTGAGGCATAGCGGCCTTCACTCGTCTCCCAAGAGACTCCTCTGCAGCCTCACCAGGCCGTCTCACTTGTGCCCTGGGACCGCTGAGAACAGAGCACGTGTAGAACACAACAAGGACTACTCAGCATCAAGGCACTGGGGACCAGGCCACCCTCGCCCTGGGGTCACACAGTGTTTCTGTGAGGCCTGCTGCCACCTGCCCAGCCTGGCTGGTCCCCCAGCGCTCCAATCTCACAGATGAGGCCCCTCTCACTGTGAGTAGCCACCGGCAGATAGTCCTTCCAGGACCAACCAGGTCCACTCTGACCCCAGCCTCTAGTCGTAGCCCCAGCCCCACCTCTGCCAGGTGAAATGGCAAATGGCTATCCTGCCTGGCCAGGCTCCCACCAGAAATTTAAGACAGGGAGTGAGAGTGGGGAGGAGGAAAAGGAGACAGTCTCTTTTTACTCTGTGTTCTCCTCAATTGTTTGGAAGTTAGACCATTGCCATAAATCTATGTAAATATTGAGGGAGAGTATTGTTCTTAAGAACACAGGTGCTGATGTAAAACACCTGGCTTTAAATCTGGCTCCCCTACTTACAAACCAGGTGACTCGGTGAATTATTTTACCTCTCTGTTGCTCAGTTTCCTTATCTGTAAAAATAGGAAAATACTAATAAAATTATCCCAAGTACTTTGCACAGTGTCTAACTGCTACACCAGTGCAATAGTTAAGAGACACAATCAATCTGGTTTTGAATCCCAGCTCCATTATCTATTGGCTGTGCAGCCTTGGGCAAGTTGCTTAACTTTTCTGTGCCTCGATTTCCTCATCTATCAATCGGGCTGATGATCATAATTGTATCTACCTCACAGAGTTATTATAAGGATTCAACGAGTTAATGTACCTATATCACTTAGAACAGTGCCTGGTACAGAGTAAGCACTGTGTAATTAATAGCTATTATTATTACTTAATAAATCAATATTAGCTATTATTATAAATGTACATTGTGTGGTTATTTTTACCTAAATAAGATCATAGTGTCAATGTCATTCTGCAACTTCTGGTTTTTGCTTAACAGTGTGTCTTGCATTTCTTGGAGGTATTTGCACATCAATATTTAAAGATGTATCATGCATTTTTGAACCACTGGCTCACTGCACTGAACCATGAGAAGGAAGGAGCCAGCTTACATAACTATTGGTGAGCACTTCGGTTATTCCTAATTTTTTGCTTTTATAAACCATGTTGCAATGATCATCCTTGCTCTCTGATTACTCCTGTGAGTATTTCTCCGAGACGGATAACTACAGGTGACATGGGTGGGTTGCAGGGTACGTACATTTTGATTTTTGACAGATGCTGCTAAGTGGCTCTCTAAAGAGGCTCAACCAACTCACGTTACCACCCACAGTGCCGAGAGCACTCATCTCTTCACCCCTTCCCAACACTCGATATTTTATCCATATTTATAAATTTCTATAATCCTTATGGGGATCAAAGAAAGCTCACTTTACTGTGCATGTCCCTCTTTCTCGTGAGGTTGATCATCTTTTCGTATGTTTATAGCCATTTGTATTTCTCTTCTGTGATCTGCCTGTTTACAGCTTTGGTCTGATATTCTGAGGGGTTGTTTGTCTTCTTCTTATCGATTTTTAGGGCTTGGTGATTGATTGGATGTGGGGATTGTGGAAGTCAAGAGAACTAAAAGTCATACCTGGTCTTCAGGCTTGGGCAAGCATGGAGTCCATGGGAGCACTGAAGCAACAGTGCCCAGGTGGGGCTGTTGGGCACATGGTTGGATAGAAGCTGGGGCTCCATCCTCTGTGCTGCTGCCATATCCCCCTCCCCTCACCCGCATGAGGGCTTGGCCCTAAATGGGACCCTGGGCTTGGAGCGCCCCGGACCAGTAGTGTTAGTAGCCATCATTCACAAATAGCCAATAGCTATCAAGTGCCCACCACGTGCCAGACACTGTCCTAGGCAGTGGGAACACAGCAGTGAACAGAGAGATAAGGACCCTGCTCTTGGTGAGTTTATATTTTAATAAGAAAAAGCAGACAATCAAAGAAAACTCTAAATAAACTAGATAATCTCAGATAACGATGTGTTATAAAAGCAATAACACAGTAATATGATAGAGAGTACAGCTGGGGAGCGCATTTGGTTGGGCGGTCAGAGAAAGACTTTCGGAGGAGGGAACATTTGATTCTAGATCTGCATGCTGAAAAGGAGCCCTGCCAAGATCTGGGAGAAGCGCATTCCAACAGAGACAACAGTGGAAGTCAAGGCCTGAGCCAGGCAGAGACCAGAAGTTACAGGAAAGGAAAGAAGACCAGCATGTGTGGAGGTCAACAAACACGAGGGGAGGTGGAGGGAGGTGGTATGAGAAGTTGTAGAAATGGAAAAGGGTCAGATCAGGTAGAGGCCCTTGAAGTCATGGCAAAGAGTTTGGCGTTTACTCCCCGTAAAAAGGGAAACTCTTAGAAGGCTCTAAGGTTCTAATGAGAGACAGTCATGATACGATTCACGCTTTAGAAAGCCACTGTAGAGAGTGGATGGATTATAGTGAAGCAAGAGGACAAAAGAAGGAAGAAGACCAATTTGGAGGCTACTGAGATAGTCCAGTGAGAGATGATGGAGGTTTGGATGCGGGTAGTAACAATGGAGATGACAATAAGTGGAAAATACAGGGCTATAGTTTGGGTAGAGCCTACAGAACCTGCCGATAGACAGATGTAGGGACCAAGAGAAAGAAAGGAGTCAGAGTTGACTCCTCATTTTCTGGTCTGAGAAATTGCATGAACGGTGGAGCTGTTTACTTAGGTAGAGAAGATGGTGGAGGCAGGTACAGCTGATTTGGCAAGAGCAAGAAAAAAATCAAGTGTTTTATTTTGGATGTGTTAAGTTTGAGATGCTTATTAGACATCCTGGTGGCACTGTCAAGTAGGCAGTTGGACAAGACCAGGGCTCAGAGAGGAGTCAGACCTAAAGGTATAAATCTAGAGCCTTCTGCAAACAAATAGTGTAATGCATATTACCTGCTTTGTGGCTTGAAATCCAACTACCCACATTCTTCCCCAAAAGTATCCAGATCTCCCTTTTAATAGAATTTTCCTGTAGGCATGACATAATTCCCTGTCCGCTGCACCTCTGACCAGAGAGCTGAGCTGGGGGAGGAGGTGGGAGTCACTGAAGGCCTTTGCATATTCTCCACTCACTTCCAGAGGCAGGCATACGATTTAAGTTGGGCCTATCAGGGCCGGCCCCGTAGCTTAGTGGTTAAGTGCGCGCACTCTGCTGCTGGCGGCCCGGGTTCGGATCCCCGGTGCGCACCGATGCACCACTTCTCCCGCCATGCTGAGGCCGCATCCCACGTACAGCAACTGGAAGGATGTGCAGCTAGGACATACAGCTATCTACTGGGGCTTTGGGGGAAAAGTAAATAAATAAATAAAATTATTAAAAAAAAAAAAAAAGTTGGGCCTATCAGACCGTCATAGATGCTTTGAAGCTTGAGCAAGTGCCTCAAAGATGGAGGGCATGTTCAAAGGTCAGAGTCACAGTGGTGGCCAAGGTGTGTGGGGATGAGACTCTCCCTGAGGCCTGACCTTCATGTGGTTCCTGCTGCAAAGTTCCCACCTCTTCTCCAGGCATGGTCTCCAGCTCCCATCTAGACCAGGAGCACCCCAATAGCCTCGCAATAGCCTCCGGCAGGGGAGTGAAAGCAGGAAAGGCAGTAGAGATCCAGGTGTTGGGGCCAGAGTCTGTGTGGAGTGGGGTAGGGCCTGCTCCGAGTCCTAGAGGACCCGCCTGGGGTTGGGGCTGGGCAGGGCTGAGCAGCACTGAGGGGAGATGGATAAAGAAGAGATGTTCCCACCTGCAGAGTAGCGACAAGCTGAATGTCTAAAATCTGCCGGTTCCCAGGCCTGTAATTTCCACACTTTCCTGTCCATCCTAATCACCCAAGAAGCGATTCCCTGGAATCTGTATTTTTCATATGCCCCCTCCCCCTCCCACTTCCAGATGATTGAGAAATCCCAGCCTTTGCCAAAAATCTTCCAAAGGGGCATGCTTATCACAGGTGCCACCTTCAGCAGGATGTGCCAAGTTGGAAAGCGTCATTTTAAACTGGCCCTTCTGTTAAAAAAGAGAGAGAGAAGAGAAAGAGAAGAGAAAAGAAAAGGAAAGAAAGAGAAAGGAATGAAAAGAAAAAACTTCAAAAAATTTTTCAAGTCAAACTGTGGCTCCAGTGACTATAACCTTTAACCCCCAAAAAGCCCCATCGTAGCTTTCAAGTGTCAATCCGAGCGCTGAGCCTGAAGTAGCTAACCTTCAACTTTAAAGAACCACAGCAAAAAGGTCAGAAGGAAAGCTACAATATGAGGCACGAAGTTTCTCTGCTTCGGATATTTGCAAGGTAGAAGACTTTCAGAGAGGGACACAGCCGAGAAAAGTCACCCGTTTAAAATACAAGATCCTCAGCTGAGCAAGCCAATCCCTTGAAATAGCTTATTTGCAACTTAATTTGATCCCTTGTTGTTGAAATAATTAGAAAGAATCTTTGGAAAACAGAACTGACCCCTCACTCCCATATTTCAAACCTTTTGGCAGCTCCCTGATGCCGGGAACTGCAACCCCCGAAGCGTGACCTGCAGTCACGGATGTTGGGTGAATTAAGGGCTCCTTGGGGTTGAGTAAGTTTGTAAAACACTGGGTTAAACCAAGTTAAGCAGGTTTTCTTCCTACAGGACTTGTCAGAGCCCTTATTATGCTAATGTGCATTGGTCATTGCCAGGACCGCAGTGTGTGCAGCATCTCTATCCCTGACTTGACCACCATGGAATCCTTGTTTCAAGTAGCATCCTTCAGGACTATGGTTCCATGGAACACCTTTGAGACTGACAGCAAACCCCTTAGTCTGGCTCTCGAAGCCTTCCACACCCAGCCCCACCCATATTTCCAGCCTCATCGCCTTCCTTCCACATATACGCACCCACACCTGAACTTCTAACCACACCAGCTACTTGCCCTTTACCAAGCACTTAAAACACTTTCATGCCTTGCTCAGGCTGCTTTCACTGCCAGGAATGCCTTCCCTCCTCCTCTTCACCCTTAAATTTCTACTGATGTTTTGAGCCCTTGCTCAAACACGTGGACTCTGTGGACCTTCACCTCCTCCTTCCTGCAAAAGTTAACTGCTCCCTGCCCTGGGCTCTATCACAGTGCTGATCGAACTGCACTGTGATTAGCCCAAGTCTCTCTGTTATTAATTAAGAACTTCAAAAAGGCTGGGAGTGTGAGCCGACTACGGAAATGTGTGTTGGCAATACTAATACCTTCCATCTGTTGGCACTTCCTAAGGCCAGGCATTATTGCACGCTCGTGCCATGCATTAACACTTGTAATCCTCACAACCTCACTCACTGGGTAAGTACAACCGTGATCAATTTTTATTATCCCTGTTCTATAGATGAGGAAGCCGAGATTCAGAAAAGTTACTTTGCCTGAAGTCACATGACTGGTTAGTGGCAGAGCTGGGATTCAACACTATGTTCTCAGACACTATATTATTTCACTTGAGAGCAGCAGAGTTGAGCTGGACTCCAAGGCTGGCTGGTTCAGAAGTTGCATGATATCTTCAAGGACTCAAGTTCTTTACAGCTCTCCACTGCGCATCCTTAGTGAATCAGCTCTGCCCTCCGCTGGCTCCTCTCATGGTGCCAAGACAGCAGCAACAATTCCAGCCATCACATCCAGACACAACGATGTCCAGAGGAGGAAAGGGAACATGGAGTGGAGACTAAGAGCATTGTCTCTGGAGCTAAACAGCTTTACTTCCTAGGTGTATGGCCATAGGCAAGTTAGGAGTACGCAAAGATGGAGCAAAAATGGAATGGGCTGTCTTGAAAGGATCTCCCCATCTTCTCTCTTTCACCTCAGGTTTTTGACTATAACTTTCTTCCTCCTCTTCTTTGCCTAACACACACCTGTTCTTTCTTTAGGAATCAGCTTCAACCTCACCTCCTCTAGGAAGCTTTCCCTGATGGCACACCCCAGGCTGAGTTCAGTGCCCTTGCTGTGTGCCTCTGAGTACTCTGTACTTGCCCCACTGTTGTACTCATCCCACAATACTGTAATCAGCTTGTCCTTGTTCAGGGGCATGAGGGAGCCTTGGCTCCTTGTCCAAAGACCAAAGTGAGCCACGTGTAAGGAAAATGTCACCTAGGGTTTTCCGAAACAATCTGGAATAACCTTCCCCAAACTGTAATCAACAGTCATGGGGCAAAGCACAGAAGCTTGAGTCACACAAACCCGAGAGGCTCAAGTCCTGACTCTGTTGCTTCCTGGCCATGTTTTTGGGCATCTCATCATCTCTCTGGGCCTTATTTTCTTCATCTGTAAAATGGGGTTAAAAGCAATACTTCCTCCAAAGGGCAGTTGAAGATTAAATAAGACAGTACTATAGAGAGCCAGGCACATAGCAAGTCCCCAGAAAACGCTGGCTCCTCTTCGCCATGTGCACATTCACAGTGACAATGCAGGGCAGAACTGGTGACCTGTTTTATAACCGTATGTCTGGCTTAGTCTCTGGAGCCCCAAAGAGGCTTGCTGTGGGGGATGGCATGATGGGCTAAGGGTGGAAGGTTCATTGGCTGAGCATGCTACTGTCCCTCAACGAAGATGAACTCATGAAGATAGAGATGAGGTCATCGACAGCAGCTGAAAAATGCAGGACGGTGGGCAGGGTTGAAGCCAAGCTCTCTGAGTAATAATGGCTAATTGTATATTGACTTGGGGAAGTGTTTTAGGAATAGAACTTTCATCAATTTTTCCTCTAGGACAGTTTTAGGAACCCTGCAGAATAAGTTGCTCAAAAACTCGACAGTATGTTGTAAGGGTCCTAGACGAGGAGTCAGGACACTGCGATTCCTGTCCCGGTTCTGGCAACGGCTCGCTTCCGGACCTTGAACAGGCGCCTGCCCTACTCCAGCCTCAGTCAGCCTCAGCGACCTCAAAAGCACCTCTGAGTTCCGTGCTTTTACAGGATGGAGGCTAAGATGGCAGCCTTTACTGGGTTCAAATTCCAGCCCCACCACTTAGAAACTGTAACCCTCAGCAAGTCAACCAACTCCTGTAAGGAAGTCTGGAGCTTGTTTTATGTGAATTGGGGATTATAATTTTACCTACTTCACAGGACCTACCTACCTCTGTTCTCCTACCAGCTCTTATGGGGATTAAAGGAGGTAATTACATAAAGCTCTTAGCCAGTCCCGGCATATAAGCACTCAGTAAGTGGTAGCTGTTATGATTATTTCGAGTTGGTAATTCCCTTGGCACTTTTGATGACAGTGAAACCTGGGAAAACCTCGCAGATTTCGTGCATTTGACAAAGATGCATAAATCCCCTCCCAACGGGGACATCACAGTCCGGAGGATGGTGAGGGCTCTGCCCCAGGGCTTTGTAGCTTTCTGCTTCATTCAGCCTCAAAGTCCCTTTGAACCAGTCAAGCACCTTATCAAGGTCTTTGGCTCTGAGCCTCAGTCACATCAGACGTCAGTGCACTCTGCTACATAACTGATGGCTTCTATTCCCAGCAGAGACTGACTCCACCTCAAAAAGAAAATAAAAGTGCTTGTAGGGTTTGGGAAAGTGACAAGATGTACTTTGTATCCATTACTAGTTAATGTTCTTTTTTAAAAGGAAAAAGAAAAACTTTTGCTCTGCCAGTAGTTAAAAATCTGGGCTGGAGAATCAGACAGACTTGGACTGAAATCCAGGCTCTACCACTTACTGTCCATGATCAAGGGCAAGTTCCTTCACCCCTCTAAGGCTCAGCTGTCTCATTTGTAAAAAGGGTATTAGAAATAGAATCTACCTCTTGGGGCTGCTGGTGGGATTAAATGTGATCATGCAGGTAAGTACTTGGTAAGAGTGTGATATGACTATTATCACCAAGAAAAACTAGTGGGAGGTTAAATTATCAAACGATAAGGTTGTTAAGAGGCTGTGAATTTTCACTAGGTGACCCACCAGTGATGGTGTTTAGCCAGCTGGTAGACATTAGCCAAGCTTAGACAACATAAGTGGCTACTGAACGGCTACACTACAGAGAGGTTTGACCCAGTCACTCAGATTGGTCCAGATTAACACAGAGCCCTACCCTCCCTCCTAGCCCCGCCCTTTCTCTACTTGCTGGGTGACCAGGCAAATTCCTTCCCTTCTATGGACACCACTTTCATCGCCTATCAGAGGTGAGGATTGGACCGGAGGGTCTTCAAATGTCTAAATCCACATAATTTAAGGATTGTGCTGAATTCCTAAGCAATCGCCATTTGCACATTCATCTGGTTGCCTAATCATGTCCCTAATTAAGTCTTTCATAGCTATTTAAATTTGTCAGTTTTAAGCCTTAGAGAAGATTTGGGGAGAGATGATGTCTTTAAATTTATTGCTACTCTGCCTTGGGACAAGTTTTTAGGGTCAGACAGCCTGGGCCTAGCTCTGAGGTCTGCTGCCACTTTCTAAGCATGGGCGCTGGGAAGATCATTTGCCGCTCCTGGCCTCAGTCTTCCTCAGCTGTGAAATGAGAATAAGGACAACTTCCACACTGGACCATTGCAGAGATGACGGGGAGAAGAATGGTTCAGAGGAGGGCAAAGGATTCAAGCCAGTCCATGCGGACAGTCTCGGGACTGTTGGCAGCAAGGGGGGAGCAGACACTCACTCTCTTCTCCTGGGTTTGCACCCGCATGTTTGCTGGTGGCATCTCTGACCGCCCACGAGGGTGGGGTCCTCTTGACGATACTCAACACAGAGGAAGTGGAGAAAGAAACCAGACCTGAGGACGACACTGGAGCCCCAATGCCCATCCATGATGCTCCATGTTACATAAGGCAAAATGCCATTTTTTGTTTAAAAAGAAAAATGAAACGAGCTCTTCTTTTCTCCAAAGCAGTGATCACCTTCTAACATATAATATACGCGTTTATTGCTTACTGTCTGTCACTCCTCACTAGAATGACAGCTCCACGAGGGTGGGGTTTTGTCTCTTTGTTCACTAATACATCAGCAGCACCCAGCACACTGCCTGGCACACAGTGGGTATTCAATAAACATCTGTTGAATGAATGAATGAATGAAGGCACTCTGACATCTGGGAAATGTTGCAAATGTCTATAATAATAACTATAAATAGTTGCTCATCAGATTTTGATTTCATTTGCTGGCTGAGTTTGCCACTTAGCTGATAACCTGAGATGGAGCCAGACACTCCTCAGACCTAAGACTATTGCTATTGCTAACCTTCAGGGCTTCATCTTAAAGGCAAAACATGGCAACGGATAACAGGGTCTTTGCATGTGGAGGTTCTTCCTCCTTCGAGCCTGTCCCTAAAATGCTGTGTATCTCGGGGTCCTATCCTTGACTCTCTTCTCTTCTCATTCCTCATGTTCGTCCTCATGAGCCCATCCTCTCCCAGGGTGTGAAATACCTCTCTGTATGCTGAAGCATCCCAGACCTCTTTTTCCAGCCCTGACTTCCAGAGCCAAAGTTTAAGCTGCTTACCGGAGTTTTTCACTTGGATGAACTGTGCACAGGACCAGTACAAAATGAAAATATGATGCGCCTTGTTCAAAATGTCCTATGAATTTCAAGACAGTGACAGCAGAGCATTAAACCAAGCACAGAACCCTTCTGAGTGCAGGGCGACTCCCAGGTTGCACACCCACGAAGCCAGCCTTGACTGCAGACATTTCAAACTCAACATGTCCAAGGCTTAACTCATCATCTTTCTCTCACCCCAACATGCTCCTCCTCCTCCGTTCCTCATCTCAAAGAACAGCCCCTCCTTCCACTCAGTCACTCAAGTAGGAGGGCAGCACTTCACCCTTCCCAATCACTGAAGCCTATTGAGTCTACTTCCCAGATACCTCTGCCATCTATCTACACCTCTCCTTTCTCTCTGTTGCTCCCCTAACCGGGGCCAAAGTCCTTCCTGTAACAGCCTCCTAGCCACACCCTACCTCCCGTCTCACACCCACACCAAGCCGTTCTGCAGATCACCACAGAGTGATCTTCCTAAAGTGCAAATCCTTAACATAAAGTCCAGACTCTTCAGTGTGGAGATAAGGCCCTAGTGATGTGACTTCCGCTTCCTCCTTCAGTTTACACGGCAACCCCCCTGAACTTTGTTTAGATCCTTCCCACGTGCCATTCTTGTTGCTTGAAACACCCTCGATCTTACCCAAACCCCTTTCCCCGTCAGTAGGTCTCTTCCTGGAAAGCTTCCTTGACAACCTGAGACGCAGAGAAGTGCCTCTCCTCTGGGCTCCCTTGGCCCTTGTTCTCCTCCATCACAGCATTAATCATGAAATGGTATCATTCCTGTTTGCTGGTCTAACCCCTCAATAGGTGGCAAGCTGTCGAAGGTGTCTCTCTGCTCCCCACTGCAGTCCTGGGACTGGCACAGTGCCTGGCTATTGAAGGCCATTTAGCTCTAACTGGGGTGGGTTCTAAGTAGGAAAATGGAGATGGTGACCTTCCAACCGATGGACCAAAAATAAATAGACAAATGAGCTCCAACAACACCCCTTCTTCAAAGTCTCTCTAGAAAAGATGTGAGGGGCATCAACCACACCAACTTGCACACACATTTTATGCACTCTTATTTACTGCAGGATACGCAGGTACACATTGAACTTGGGGATGGTGGGGGTTAGAGGGACAATCATACTTACATATTTCCTCTCCAATATTCAGCCGCCACCCACCCCACTCCCACTCCGAGCCTTTGGGGCAGGACAGTGGGGCCATCTGGGGCCAGACTGAGGGAGCTCATGCACCCCTAAGGGTAGGTAAGGGGCCCCTACCATCTTGTGTTCTAGTAAATTTCCTTTCTATAGAAGCAAGGAGAAAAAACAGATCCCTGGATGAGAGGCAAACATTTGTACTCCCTATGACTTCATTTTCTGGTATCCCGATCATTTAAAAACTTGAAAAAGAACAGGATGTCTTTTCTTTACCCGCATACCTAATTATCAAGAATACTGAAACTGTTTATATCATTTTAGGGGAATAAGATAAGAAAACATCTTAAGAGGAAACATGACCCATACTTTAAAAGATGGACATCATATGCGGGAAAACATTCTGAATGAGATCGATATAAACAGGGTTCATTGTATTTTAAATAGCAGGATTTAAGTAGGCTTTTATTCATAACGGCAATGGACAGTCCTTTAAATTATGCTGAAGCATCAGGGGGACAAAAGGAGAGAGAGGAGTAAGTGACGGCCCCGAAAGCCTTTCTGCGGGATCCTCAGTGAAGAAAATTAGAATGCATTTTTTTCAGAAAGCCAAACAAATTATAAGTAGGAACAATTAGGTGACAACAATTCCTCTAGTAAAAAATATATATATTTCTGTTTTCCTATTTATAATAGAGCTAGGATGTGTCAGATTCCTCCACTTACAGGAGGGCTGGTTTGAAGCAGAGCTTTAAATTTAGGATAAAAACACTCAGGGAAGAAATGGGGGCGGGGACTTGGGTCTGGATAGAACTGTAACCCACACTTAAGATTACCCAGCTAGTTAGTTCCAGATTTTGACCATGAAACCACAAGGGAATAAACAGTTCATCTGGAGAAAGCCGGGGTTCTGAATTTTCAAGGAAGTCTTCTCATCATCTAAAAATGCAAATATCGTTTAAGGAGCAACTGTTACAAACGATATCTTCTAAAGTCACCCTCAGAGACGTGTTTATTTCTTAGGAAAAAAATCGGGAACTTTTCTGCTTTACTTTGGACTCTTGAGCCTGAGTTTATGAAGTAATGCCCAGCACCACCTCATAGTAGAGCTTCTGGTTAAAGATTCCATTTTGATTTTAATAGAAAGATCGATTAAATCCACAACCCAGGCAAGCTTCTTCTACCTCTCCTCCATCTATCCAGGGAACAAACTAGAGGAAGACCTGCATCCCAGGAGTAGTCGACTACGTGGATATTTCTAATTTACCGGTAGAAAACTCTCCAGTTAAAAAACAGGCTAGCTAGTAATCTATTTAAAACCGCGGCTGACATGATAAATGAAACAGAATAAATGTATACAGCGAGTGAGCCTCCTCGGGAACACGGGGGGACCGGAGCGCTTCTGCTGACAGCGACTTTCCCGTCAGCGGCCTGTCTCTCTTGGAGGCAGCTGTCAATCACGGGCCAGCCCGTGCTCCCGGGGGAGTTCATTGTGCCCGCAGACAGTTGTGGAATAACTGCTCCTAGGCGTCGGAGCAGCAGATGGAGTGTATCTGTCAATCATTGTCACTAATTATTAACTTCTGTCACTCAGAGCAAGGCAACATCTCGGCGCCTGATCCGCTGTGATTTGATCTGCCACGCCACCTCGGAGACAGACAGAGCAACCCTTCATTCCGGTCACACTCCCAGCACTTTGCTGGGTCAGCCGCGGTGACTCAGTCTTCGCGCCCCCAGACCGGCTGGTACATGTGGGTGTGCACGCGCACGCCTGCTTCTGGAGGCGCAGCCACCGTGAGGGGCCTAGGCTGGGGGGCGCTCCTGCTCATTAATTATTGAGGAAGGATAGTTTTATCTTGGCCGCTGGCAGAACCAGGGCCAAAGTGTAAGGGAAGACCAATTTGGAGGGTTTTCTTCTCTTCACACCACCCTGGGACCAGCGATTATCAGCCGAGTTCACATTGATTATATTCCTATGATCTTCTCTCAACACTCCGATTTTGGAGCTGGAGATGTCAGCCTGAATAATTAATTAAGGCATCTGTAGCAGGCTTTGCAAATAGGAGCTGCAACCTAAGGGGTTATTTGCTACCCTGGGCTCAGAGAGCCTCTCCGTGACATGACTGGGAGAGGGGCTTCCAGATCTTCAAGGCAAACGTCCCCCAGAGTGGGACATGACTTGTCCAAGGTCACACAGCCCACTACACTGGCATTGACTCTGGACCTCTCACCCATGTACATACATGGAGCTCAGGAGCTCCTGGGTGCCAGGCCATCTGCCCTTCACCAGACCTTTCGGGAAGATGGACAAGGCTCCCTTAGACAGGCTAAATCAGCATGGTGGTCACCCACTCCTGCTCTGGAGTCAGACTGCTGAGTGACCTTGGATAAGTCGCTTTACCTCTCTGAGCCATGATTTCCTCATCTGCAAAACAAGGATAATTCTAGAACTTCCCTCAAAGGCATGCTGCAAGAGTTAAATGAGAATATTTCAGGTAAAAATACCCAGCACAGTGTCTGCCTGGCATATTTGAAGCTCTCAATAAATAGTAGCAACGACTGTCCACACCAGACCAGTGCAATCTAATCTCAAAAAGTAAAAATTAGATTTTAAGAACCATTGGGAAATGCTCACCAATTATTATTTTTTTAAGTGCAAGTGACTAGATTGACGTTAGCCAAGCTCTAAGTCTAACAAACCTAGTTGTAGTTCCCATAACTAGGTCCTTAGGGGCCCTCTTTGGTGGGCTGACAAGGATTTGTGGTAAGCATATCAATCGTTTATGTGTAAATAGTAATGCACACTTGGCTGGGGCTCTTCAAAATCAGTTGTCCTCTCGGTAACTAAAGCGCTCCCCTCACTTGCTTACCATTCCTGTTTGCTTTTGCAAACCCTTTCTTGATGGAAGGTGCTCTGGGGAGTTCTAGCCCGACCCTGATTAGAAACAAAACCAAATTCCAAATTCTAAATTCACAAGGTCTGACTGCATTTGCAAAAGCACTCTCCTGCTTCTGGTACTTGCCAGGGATGCTCTGGGCCACCCAAGATAGAAAACTAGTACTTTTCCCAAGCCCCAAGGATCCCACCAGACCTACTATTCCAGTTACGATGGCTGCATAACAAATTATCCCCAAACTAAGTGGCATAAAACGTTCATTCATTATGCTCATGGGTTCTGAGGTCAGGAATGCAGACAGGGCACAACAGGGATGGCTAGTCTCTGCTCCATGGTCTCTGGGACCCCAGCTAGAGGCTGGACCAATTGCAGCTCCTCAGGCATCTCTCTCTTTCTCCATGTAGCCTCTTCACATAATCTCTCCAGCACATCAGCTTCAAGGTAGTCAGACTGCTTACATGGCAGCCCAGGGCTCCCAAGGGGCATGGAGTGGAGAGGGAGGGGACGAGAAGGGAGGGGAGGGGAGAGGGAAGAGAAGCTGCCTATCACCTTCTATGACCTAACCTCCAAAGTCATGTAGCCTCACTTCCTCCATGCTCTCTTGGTCAAGGCAGTTACAAAGGTCCACTCAGGCTCAAGGGGAGAGTCAACCCCACATTGTAAGAAGAGCACGAATGGGATTTACATGGATGCTGCCATCTTTGGAAATTACAATCTGTTACACCCTCCGTGAGCACTCTCTTGGAGGCTGGAAGCCAGACTGACACCATCTCCAGGGAAGGCTCATGGCTCCAGCTCTGGGAGAGCATGAGAAACCTGGGGCCTCAAGTGAAGGTCCACATAGGACAGACCCTCTGAAACTCTGAGTGGGAAGAGGTCTCGAGGAGCTACCTTGACATCACACTCAGCCTCTGCACACAGTGGGTTCAATCACAGCCAAGGCCTTTGCCTAGCATTTACCCTGCCAATTCCTTAGATTGAATGATGCCCTCCAATTCCTGGAATGGGTCATTCTCCTCCTTCCTTGGGGCCTTGGCATATTCCATTCCTCTGCTGGGAATCCTCAGGGGCAGCTGGGATGAAACAAATCACAGTACCATATCACGGTCACCAGGAAGAGTCACGTGGCAGGGCCCCACTTCACCCCAGCCTGTGGCTGCCAGCAGCCTCGCTCAAAGAGAGCCCAGGTATATACATTCGTTCCTCTACAGGCTGTATATGGCTCCTTCCTGCTCTCTGCCAATGAACAGTAAGTCTTGATGTCTAAACAACATAAAATTCTGTGGGCTTTCCAGTTTCATGCTCCAAGTATATTCAAGCCCTCCAGCTTGGGTAACTAGACCCAGGGCCTCATGCAGACACTGCCCAAGAGAACTTTCTATGATGATGGAAATGTTCCATGTCTGCGCTATCAATTCAGTAGCCATTAGACACATGTAGCTAGTGAGCACTTAAAATTTAGCTAGTGCAACTGAGAAACTAAATTTTAATTTTAGTTTTATTTAATTAACTTGAATTTAAAATTAAGTAGTCGCACGTAGCTAGTTGCCACCATATCGGACAGCACAGATTCCATTCTAGGCCTCAGAGCACGTCTAAATCCTCAGGCAGAAAAGAGATTCAAGGCTCAAGGACGAAAGGCTCACCTCTGTGCTCCAGCCCCCATGGGTCCCGACTAGCTGGGAGCATCATTTAAAGAAGAGGAAAGAAGAAATTGCAAAAGGTGAGTTCAGAACCCTTCTCAACTGATTGCTCCATTCAATCCAGTCTTTTCTGAAAATTATATTCAGAAAAATGATATGCTTTTCTTGCTAGATATTAGAAGGCCAGGGAGGTGGAAGTCAGCATCAGAAAACCAACAGTCTTCTGCCCTGAGCATCCTCTCCATCATCCTGGCACCTGTACAGAAAACAGAAAACATCCCCGGCCAATTTTTGTCTTTTAATTCTGAGAGACCAGAATGCGGGAGCCACCCTGCAGGTGGTGAAATGGTGTGCAGAATGTGCTTCGGAGGGAACCTGAGAACACCAGGACCAGCCATCAGCTTCATCTGGGGCTGACAGGGGCTTCAAGCGAACTAACGGCTCAGTTATAGACCTCATTAGCCGAGTGGGATTTTACCCTTTTCCTTACTGTGATTGTGGTTTTTTCCCCCTCTGCTATTGAGCGGAAGGAATTTTGTAACAATGTTAAATTATTTGCCGATTCCAAGAGGGGGAAAAAAATCAATTAAAAAAAAAAAGTCAGGGAGAGGGTAAAAATGAATTTCTTCATCAGTCGTGCTGATCATTTAAGATAGGCTTTTCCCCTGTGGGGAGACAGCGAAGAATAACAGTACTTCTAGGGCATTTGATAAAGAAACAGTTCTCTCTCAGTGGTGAGTAACGTTGCCATTTCCCACCGTTTCCTGCAAAAGGGGCTCGGAATTCCTCTGTTCAATCTCCAGCTTGGCGTAGTCTCCTCGACTTCCCGATCCACTCAAATTCAGGGTGCTCAGCGAAGGAGGTCCTATGTGGAACCAGACGTGCCATGCTCCCTGTGGACAAATGCATACTCTTACAAAACACAAACGCATTTTGTTCCTCCTGTAGACTTTTCTGGGGAAAACCTGGCTGTCATTCCTTCGGATGAATCTCTTCCTAGAAAACAGAGAATAAACTCCCCAATACCAAGCTCCTAGCCTGCCCTCCAGTACTTGGCCAGAAGCTTCCGGCACTGCAAGCAAGCCTCTCTACGTGCTCTCATAACCTCTGACAACTCAAATCACTAACCATATTTCCGTTGGAGAAACTTTTATAAAATATTACAATCAATTCAATTGCATTAACACATTTGAACCTCCAAGTTCAACACAGTGGGAAACACAATACTTCTCTATTACATCAAGTGTCTGGTCAGATATATATCACAAGAAACAGAAACCAGAGGCACTGGGGGACCCTGTTTATCCCAACTTAGCAAAAGGAATTATCTGACAGTTGGAAATGAAAAACTACTAATAAACATTACGGTTTATTGAAAAGTTGAAACAATAAGATTAAGGAAACTTCTGCAATATTAAGAAATGTATATTACCCTGCTTTACCTTGCTTGGGGAATTCCTCAAGGATTTATTATTCTGTTACACCACCAAAAAGCCTCTGTTATGTTAAGGGATTCTGCTTTCCTGCCTGCATTCCACATGAATCTAAAATTAAGAGGCAATCTTTCTTCAGCACATTGTACTTCCCTAAATTAGGTTTGGTTTCCAGAGCAGAATTTGGAAGTCGGTGTTTTTTTCTCTGGGTACCGTTGGCCCCTAATAATAAATGTTGTAGAGAAAAGAGTCCCCTTTTTTCTAGTGCTTTTGTTGTTAGCACTGAAATGTACGCAGGTGAGGCTGGTGAGGGCGCTGGCATGGGAAGCGCCCGGGACTCAGGGTACAAAGCGATGGAGAGGAGCCAGGAGCTGCTGCAGGGAGTGGTCTGGCCTTTGGCCAGCCAGGAACAAAAAGGTCCTTGGGTGTTTCAGGCTTCCAGAAAGCAGCTTCCAAAATCCTCGTGGATCATGGGTTGAGTAGCCTTGACCCATAGCAAAGTCTTGCTTCCTGGACTGCCTTGGTCCCTGCTTTCACAAGTCATCCCTCAGTGGGTCTCCACCTGGCCCCCAACAGCAGACCAGTTCTCTCTCCAGGCATGAGACATTTCGGGAGAAGCAGGCTAGATGCTGTCAGCATCTAAAGCTCCAGATGGGAAAAGAACCGAGCCCTTGGCCAGCCATCTAATAACCTCTCAAGGCTTGGATTCCTCCACTGTCAGTAGGGATTATTGACAATGTAACCCAGATGTAACCCCAGCCTGGAAGACCTACAGAAGGGCTTTTCAAACCTTCCCAGGATGTAGGTTGAGTCCCAAGACTCACACACCTGTGGTCTAGATTCTGCTCCTACACAGTGTCTCCATTCTGCCCATCACCCCAGATGCAATGCTCAGCCCCTTGATCAGTGTCCACTGGAAATCCATTCACACTGAGCATTTGGTGAGTTCCAGTAGAATTTACGAAGATTTGGGAGTGGCAGGGGGAGTGGGGAGAGGGAAGAGAGAGGGGCCGCATCGGACAGTACAAAGTATGCCACCAACCAATCCCTCAGTCCCAGCTCACTGAGGATCCCACAGCGGATAAGTAGCAATCCCACCACCCTAGCAACTCTTCCTCGACCAGGATCCCATGTCTTTGAATTGTTTCCGCAATGGAGGACGAAGCACCCTGAGTCATCCACACTCTCAGCCTCCTGGGAGGACCAGCTGCAGGGACTGGGGCAGATGATGCAGCCAGATCCCCCTCACAGGCAGCTCATGGGATACAGCCTTTGGCTAGGATTTGAAGGTTTCTCTCCTCCACATTGCTAATTAGCACCTGCAGAAAGTGAATCTGTGATCCTGGTGGTGTTCATGCCAGCCCAGCCTAAACAACAGGGTGTTTAGATCCAGATGGAGAGGATTTGTGTGGAAGGCTGGGACAAGCAGATGTGCATTATTGTCTCAAGTACACCTGACTCCTTGGGTAGGCTTCAGAAGTTTTTGTGTTTCTGAGCCTCAGTTTACCCCTACTGCAGAATGGGCATCATTCTGTGCCCATATTGACACTGGTTAGCTCTTTGCTGGTGCTGGCATCTTTTATAATCTGAAACTCCAAACCAAGACTACTTTCCTGTTCCAGAATCACTTTATCTCACCAACCTAGTGCTACAGCTGTTTAATTCTTACCTCTCCCTTTAATTACCTGAAGACCCTTCAGTCTGTTGAATGCCCCCCTCCCTTGGAGGTGTGAGGGCAGAGCTTGGCTCACAGGTTAGCTCGTTTAGGACTTGCTTTCATCCACTATGTTCATGTATATTGGAAATGTCCCCAAATGCATTTTAATCTCCATCTGCCATTATAGGGAAATTTTCCCAAATTTTTTTATTATTACATCTTGCAGTTCTAGAATGTAATGTTTAACCATCAAACCTCAAGACAGGCTTGTACTTCAAGCTCCAAATCTTTCCTTTCTTGGAAATTTCTGCATCATAAATTGTTAGCTGAACACCCAAAAATGTAATGGTTTGCACTGGTATTCAACTCTATTTTTTTTTTTTCTTTTTCAGTACAATGGAATGAACACTCAAACCTGATGTTCCTCAGGCCCATGGGAAGTCACCAGGCAGCTGCATTTCTTGCCTAAGGAAGGTCATTTTGCCAAATCATTTCCCCAATGATGCCTACATATCTAATTTACAAAATTTGGGAAAAGCAGCCAATGAGACCAAATATAACAGAAACCTCCCAAGTACACAGCAGTACCCACTCATAGTGACATCTGTCCCTGGCCCTGTAGCCACAGCTCCCAGATAATCCAAACCCTCTAATGTGGAAACCTCTAAACCCGAGCACACCCTGTGCTTTGTGGGAAAGATGGGGGAAGGTGCAAAGAGGGGCAGATGCTAAAAACAACAGCGTTCATCTCACTGAACATTAGGAAAATCCTCCCTGCTTCACAAAATCTCTGGGTGAAAAGAAAAAGCACTTTATTCCCGTTATCTCATTTGCTCTTCATGACCTCCTGTGAGGTAGGTATTATTGTGCTCATTTCATAGATGGGGAAACTGAGGCTCTGAAAAGCAGTTACTTGCCAGAGATCAAACTATGAGGGAGTTGTAGAGGTGGGAACAGTCCACTTTTAAAGCTCTTCCTAATAGTTATTTATAGTCCCCCCATCCCCACCCCACTCCCCATGCCCGCCCGCATCATTCAATGCCTGAATCCCTACTGCAGCATCCATATCTAGTGGCCATCCTGCCTCTGCTCAAACACCTGCTGGGATAGGGGGCTCACTCCCTTCTAAAGCAGCCCCTGTCACCCATCGGCACCCCTACTCTTTCTTGCCTGTTCACTGGGAGAGCCAGGAAGCCTTCCAGCCCCACTGAGGTAGGATGACAAGAGGGAAGCCTTAGAGCTAGCTTCTAAAAAAATTAAAATTAGAAAGAATAATTCAACACAAGGAGAAAAAAACAGACAGAAAATACAGTAATAGCAAGGAACCCAGCCTGCTCCAAAGCACTTGTCAATTTCACTTCTTTAAGGAATACAGGAGCAGGTGAAAGATTGGGTGATGGAGAAGACATCACTCCTGGTACCCAATCTCCATGGGTCTGAATGAGCCCGGCTGGACCCATCTGGGAGATGACTCCTATCACCACCCCAGCTGAACTTCCAGGGAAACTTGGGTTGGTTTTTCTCACATCCTTACACTGTGTCTACGAAAAAAGAAAAAAAAAATGTTGCCACCAGGGAAAGGACACACATTTTATGGACTGGCAGAGAACTGCAACAGTTTGACTAATTTGACTTGACTAACGGTTTGGAATCAGCTTTGCTGTAATGTCTCCCAAATGCTCATGAAGTACCAGGCTGTCTGCTAGTATCTTTACCCGGCACTGAATCTCCTAACTACCCTGGGAGGCGGATACCGTTATTGTCTTTGTTTTATAGGTGAGGATTTGGAAGGCTTCTTTATGACTGTGCTCTGACCCAGTCATTTGCCCCTCTGAGCCTCAGTTGCCCCATGGTGCTAGCCAGTGGCAGAGCAGGAACTTGTCCCCATTGGGTTTCAGACCCTGTACTCTTAACCACTAGCTATACTGCCTCAGTGTATTGTGGGTTTAGGCATGATGCTCACACAACAACAGGCAGCATGGGTCTGCCCATAACTTTTATGAGGCCAAAATCAACCAACCAACAAACTGAAAAAATCATACAGAAACCACAAGTCCAAAATCACTAGGTCAGAGCAGAGGACTCTAATCTTCTGAATCCATTTTTCAAAGCCAGTATTACATTAATATCTTACAAACGAAGAACCCAAAGCGAAAATCTCTTGTGTTACTTATGAATAGTGAATAATAATCTAAATAGATTATTAGCAACCAGAATCCTGCCACTTTTAATCTTTTAATCTATATTAAAAGACTAACATACCAAGACTAAATGGAGTTCATCCCAGGAATGCAAGACTGGTTCAGTTTTAGAAAATATATTACTATAATTCACTATAATAACAAATCAAAAAATAAGGACCATATGATCATCTTACAGATGCTGGAAAAGAATTATAAATTTCAACATTCATTCCAAATTTTAAAAATAGCAAGAAAAACTCTTAATAAAATAAGAACACATGGATATTTCGTTCACATGATTTATACATCTTAGGCATCAAAACAAAATCCAGACAACATTGAGTGTTGGCAAGGATGCAGAGCAACCAGAACTCTCACATATTGTTGGTGGACATGCAACACACTTTGAAAAAATGTCTGGTGCTTTCTAATAAAATTAAATACACACCGACCCTGCAACCCAACAATTCTACTCCTAAGTATTTTCCCAAGAGATATGAAAGCAAATGTCCCCAAAAAGACTTGTGCATAAATGTTCATTACACCTTTATTCATATTAGCCAAAAGCCAGAAAGGATCCAGGTATCCAATAACAGGATAATTCAACTGTGGTATTTTCATATAACAAATGTTTTAGTCTGCTCAGGCTGCTGTAACAATATACCATAGACTGATGGGCTTAAACAACCGAAATTTATTTTCTCATAGTTCTGGAGGCTGAGAAGTCCAAGATGAAGGTGCCAGCCTGGTCAGGTTCTGGTGAGAGCTCTGTCATTGGGCTGCCTTCTCACTGTGCCCTCACATAGACAAGAGAGAGAGCAAGCTCTCTGGTGTCTCTTCTAATAAGGGCACTAATCCCTTCAGACCAGGGCTCCACCCTGATGGCCTTATCTATCCCTAATTGCCTACCCAAGGCCCCATCTCCAAATACCATCACATTGGGGGTTCAGGCTTCAACATATGAATTTTGAGAGGACACAAACATTCAGTCCATAACAATGAAACAATACTCAGCAATAAAAAGGAGCTGCCGATACCTGTAGCAACATGGATGAATCTCCAAAACATGCTTTGCAAAAGAAACCTTACACAAGAGTATAATTCCTTTTAGATGAAGTTCTAGAATCAAACTAATCTATGGTGGAAAAAAAATCAGAACTGTGGTTGCCTGGGGTCGGGGGCTGGGGACTGAACTGGAAAGGAGTACAACAGACCATTCTGGAATGATAGTAATAGTCTATATTCTGATAGGAGTTTGGGTTACACAAGTGTATGAATTTGTCAAAACACATAGAATGGTATACTTAAGATTTGTACATTGAATTGTATGTAAATTTTACCTCACAAGAAAAAAGGAACCATAAGCAAATATTGAACTCTGATTAATGATATGAATGCTGAAATTTTTGGAGGTAAAGTGTACTGATGTCTTCAATTTACATCGAAATGCCTCAAAAAAATTAAGATGGATTGATGGATGGATGAAGGGAAGGGTAGATGGATAGATATGTAATAAAACAAGTATAGTAAAATGTTAATTGTAGCAAAACGCTGGGTATATGAGTGTTCACTGTACAATTTTTGCAACTTTTCTGTATGTTTGAAATTTTTCATAATACAATGTTAGAGGAAAGAGCCAGCTTCATATTTAACAGTAGAATACTGGAAGCATTTCCATTAAAGTCAGAAATAAGTCAAGGATAACCACTATCACCAATACTATTTAATTTCTTTCTGAAAGTACCAGCGAGGATGCAAACTCAAATGCCTTCGAGGGCCATTTAAGTAATGTGAAAAAGTGAAGAGAACTAGGTTTAAAAAAATAAGGACTTGTGGGGCCGGCCCAGTGGCGCAAGCGGTTAAGTGCGCGCGCTCCGCTGCGGCGGCCCGGGGCTCGCTGGTTCGGATCCCGGGCGCGCACCGACGCACTGCTTGGTAAGCCATGCTGTGGCGGAGTCCCATATAAAGTGGAGGAAGATGGGCACCGATGTTAGCCCAGGGCCGTCTTCCTCAGCAAAAAAAAGAGGAAGATTGGCGGATGTTAGCTCAGGGCTGGTCTCCTCACAAAAAAAATAAAATAAAATAAGGACTGGTTAAACTCTAGAGTCCTGACGCATCTTAGGGCAACAGCAGCTCACGAGCTCCCATGTATTTTCTCCTGCAGGACCACCAGCTCAGTGTTGTCTAGTCACCTAAAATTTCAGGTGAAGCTACAATTCCAGCTTTGGTATATGTGCAAAAACTCTTGATCTTTTTTTTTTAAGATAATTTTTTTTTAAGGTTTAATTGTTTTGCAAAGACAGAAAATACACCTGGGGGCCCTAGAGCAGTTAGTTCTCAATCTCCATAATAGCAAATAGATAAGAAAAAAAAGAAAAAATGGAAAGATAAACCCAAGATAATTGACTGAAAATCTATTAGAAAATCTAAGAGTTTCAGTAAGATGACTGGTTACAGTTTTAATATATAAAATTGACAGCTCTCTTGTATATAAATCACACAAACCATTAGAACATACACAGGAAGGGAAAAAAATCCCATTTGTAATAGCAACAAAAAGAAATATACTTAATAAGAAATGTGTAGGATCCAAAAGACCTGAACAGACATTTCTCCAAAGAAGATATACAGATGGCCAACAGACACATGAAGAGATGTTCAAAATCATTAACTATCAGGGAAATGCAAATCAAAACTACAATGAGATATCACCTCACGCCCGTCAGAATGGCTATGATTGACAAGACAGGAAACAACATGTGTTGGAGAGGATGTGGAGAGAAGGGAACTCTTGTACACTGCTGGTGGGAGTGCAAACTGGTGCAGCCACTATGGAAAACAGTATGGAGATTCCTCAAAAAATCAAGGATAGAACTACCATATGATCCAGCTATTCCACTGCTGGGTATTTATCCAAAGAACTTGAAAACACCAATTTGCAGAGGTACATGCACCCATGTGTTCATTGCAGCGTTATTCACAATAGCCAAGACTTGGAAGCAACCTAAGTGCCCATCAAGGGACGAATGGATAAAGAAGTTGTGGTATGTATACACAATGGAATACTACTCAGCCATAAGAAACGATGAAATCCAGCCATTTGTGACATCATGGATGGACATTGAGTGTATAATGCAAAGTGAAATAAGTCAGAGGGAGAAGGTCAAATACCGTATGATTTCCTTCATTAAGTAGTAGATAATAACAACAATAAACAAACACATAGGGACAGAGATTGGATTGGTGGTTACCAGAGGGGAAGGGGGGAGGGAGGAGGGTGAAAGGGATAATTCGGTACATGTGTGTGGTGATGGGTTGTAATTAGTATTTTGGTGGTGAACATGATGTAATCTATGCAGAAATAGAAGTACAATGATGTACACCTGAAATTTTTACAATGTTATAAACCAATGTTACTGCAATAAACAAAAAATTAAAAAAAAAAAAAAAAGAAATGTGTAGGATCTATAAGAGTAAAACTTTAAAACTCTGCTGAGGGTGTATTAGGCAGTATAGGCTCAGTGATGCTGCAGAAACAACGTGCACCAAAATCTCAGTGGCTTACCACAACACAAGCTTCTTTTTCTCACCTGAAGTCAGTTGTGTATCTGGGCAAGTGTTTAAGACAGCTTCCTCCATGTATGGTTCAGCAATAGGTTTGTTCTGATCCTGTAATACCTCATGCTTCCATGATCACCAAAGGGAAGAGAACGCAGAGAATTACACATGGGTTTGTCATCACTTCGGCACCAAAGTGTCCCATGTCACTTTTGCTCATATTTCACTGGCCAGAACCAGTTACGTAGCCCTGCAATCTGCAAGAAGCTGCAAAACGTAGGAGAACAAATTTAATAGTTGGTGAGCATTTACTGCTTCTACTCCAGAATAAATGAAAGTCGTATTGTGATCTTGATTAAAAAGACTCAATAAAGATATCAATTCTCCCTAAATTATGCTATAAATGTAATATAATCCCAATTAAAGTACCAACAGGATATTTCTTGGAACAAGACAAGTAAATCTTAAGTTTATATGTAAGTATAGCCAGAAAAATTCAGGAAAAAAAAAATAAGAGTAATGGTTTGGGGACTAGCCCTTTCACATATTAAAACATATTACAACTCATCAGTAATTAAAACAATTGAGTGTGGAAACATGAATAGACAGACCAATCAATGGAAAAAATAGAGGGTCTAGAAATAGATGCAAACATATATCACAATTTGGTATATAATAAAGACAGCATTTCAAAAACAATGAAAATTTTGATTATTTAATAAATGGTGTAAAGACAACTGGCTAGCCATTTTGGAGAGAAAAGGTAAATCCTTACCTCACTTCTACTAAAACATATTCTGGATAGATGAACGATTCAAACATTAAAAAAATAAAATTATGGGGAGGAGGGCAAAAGGTATGATTAGGCACGTGTGTGGTGATGGATTGTAATTAGTATTTGGGTGGTGAACATGATGTAATCTATGCAGAAATAGAAGTATAATGATGTACAGATGAAATTTATCCAATGTTATAAACCAATGTTACCGCAGTAAAAAAAAAAAAAAAATTCATAAGAAGCAGCTTTGAGAGATAATAAAATACAAATATCTTCATAAAAAAATAAAATAAAATTCTAAAAACACAACTAAAACATAAAAAATATTTTTTGACATTTAAAAAATATTTTTAAGATCTTTCTAAGACACACATCCCATGGATTATTTTAAAGTGAACAAATTTAACTACACAAAAATTTGAAAATGTCTGCCAGACAAAACAAAAACAAAATCAAAAGACAATGGCAAACTGGGAAAAGATTAACTTCCATAATATCATGTAAGAACTTTCAGAAATCAAGAAAAAAAATCCAACAACCCAATGGAAAAATGGTGACAGACCAAAAAAAAAGAATACAAATGACTTTAAATATTTGAACAGATGTTCAGCCTCAGTCAGCATTAAAACAATGAATTATTATTTTTCATCTATCAGATTGGCAAAGATAAAAAATGTAATAATACTTAGTGTAGGTGAAGATAGGGAGATACCAGCATGCTCCTGCACTGTTGATAGGAGTACAAACTGTTGCAATTGGCAATGTTTCAAATTTTCAACTTACATGTCCTTTGACCCTAAGAATTTTTCCTACAGATATACATGTACAAAAAATATGTACAAGAATGTTCACTGCAGCTTTTTTATGTGATCACCAAAAAAAAAAACTCTGAAAAACCTAAACATGCATCAATAGGACAGTTAAATACATAAGCAGTATAGTGAACGTTGTATAGAGAGACCTTGGAAAGATACACTAACAAAAGCAGATGCCCAGGATGGGAGAGAAACACCCAAAGGGGGGACAAGGAGAGGAGTAAGACTTCTCAATGTGTTCTTGTTTCTCCTATTTTGATTTTTGAATCTTTTGAATGTATTACCTATTCCAAAAACAAAATTGAATTTGAAAAACAGTAACAAGAAGAGAAAGAATGAGATCCATCTATATCTGCCAATACAAAATGATCTCCAAATACAACGTTAATTGAAAAAAGCCAGGTGCAGAAACCTGTCTAGTACGCTGCCACGTATATGGGAAAGTACATGCATTGAAATTGTCTAGAAAGATACATAAGAAACTGCTAAGAGGGGTTTCCTCTGAAGAGGAAACTGGAAATCTGGAGTGGAAGAATCAGTTTTCATTTCACACCCACTAGCGCTTGTTTTTTACCAAGTAAATACAATACAATTTCAATTCTTTAATCCCTAGATCAAAATCATTGGGATAGAATCACCAGGATGAAATCAGCGGAATCCCACAGAAACGCAGATGTCGAGCTTGTTTGTGGGATAAAGAACTAGCAGGGTAGGGAAAGAGCCCCCCTGCCAATACTCAGTGACCTGAATGATACACTTGCCTGGGCGCTGAGCCATGGGAGAAGAGCAAGACTTCCGAGTCCACGTGGGCTTGTGTCCTGCCTTTGCTACTTAGTAGCTGTGTGACCTCAGGCAAGTTCCCTTACCTCTCTGTGCCTGTTTCTTCCTTCCTGAAAAAGGGAATTATTACACATGCCTTCTGTTATGATGATTAAATGACAAGATACAGGTACAGTGCTTAGTTAAAGGCCTGGCATGTAGTAAGCATTTAATTAGAAGTAGCAGGAGAAAAGGTTAAACTCATTATTGTACCCTGGTACTCTGGAATATTGTTATACGGATTTGGAAAGAATTAGATAGGGCTACGCCTGATAACGTGGAAAGATCTCCAGGCACATTCTTACGCGAAAAAAGCAAGCGAGAGACCAGAATGTATAACAGGATTGCGACTGGGGGTGGGGGAAAAAAACTACATTATGTTTCGATTTTGAATTTAAAAATCAAATTGCCGTGAGTATTAAAAAGTCTGAAAGGCTACATGGTCTGTAAACGGTGGTTAACTCTGGAGGGGACTTTTTGGGGGCGATGAAAGGGTTGCAAGGACTTTCGCTTTGTGCTGCGTGCATCGCTGTATTGTTTCAGCTTTGACGACCAGCATTGATCACTTTTTTGATTTTAAAAGAATACTTTTTAATTAGAAAATTCATGGGAATTAGGAGTCAGGTGCAGGCCTCCGCCGCGGCCCGGCCGGGAGACACGGCGCGCACGCCGGCTCTCCGCGCTGGCACCCGGCCTCCCGCTCCGGCCGCGGGGCGCGGGGCGCGGGGCCCCCGGAGCGCGCAGCCCCCAGGCCGGCGCCCGCTGAGCCCGCGAGCCCCGCCGCCGCGCCATCAGCGCCGCCATCAGCCGCGCCGCGTGCGGCCCCGCGCCCCGCTGCTCGCGGCCGCGGGCCCCCGGCAGCAACGACGAGGCACAGCGCCGTGACCGCGGCCCCGGGCTGCGCCGCCGCCAGCCGCGCGGGCGCCGCATTAGCATGTTAGAGGCCTTCCTGTTCGTTCTTTTGTGCTCATTTTCCAGCCCGAATGCTCGGCACATCCCAGGCCGCGTCCTCAGCAGCGGGGCCGCCGAGGCAGAGCGCAGCTGCCCCGGTTTGAGAAGCCTGACCGGCTACCTCTGGGGGACCCCTGCCTCCCGCCCTGCCCAGGCAGACCTCCTTTGGGACGGCATGCCGGAGAAGGAGAGGCTGGGTAGGGAGCGGGGCAGGGGCAGGCTTGCCCCAGAATTTGCCCTGAGCAGGATCTTCCAGCTCTGGAGCCAGACTGGCCTGGGCTTGAGTCCCGGCTCCGCCACGGAATGATATGGGGCCCTGGTCTACACCCTCTCCTGTGTGTGCCTCAGTTTCCCCACCTTCATAAATGAAGCTGAGCACATATCTCATGGGAATAAACGCTTGTAAAGCACTAATCTTAGTGCTTGACGTATTATCTAATTTATTCTTCAGCAATCCTGAGAGGTGGGTATTAATACTGTCAAAGTAAATGGGGCTCAGAGGGGTGATGTGCAGAGGTCTTGACAGCTCGGAAGCTACTGCATCTCTGGGGGAAGCAGCCAAGAGCAGAATTGTTTGTCTCTAAGGTAGACTGAGGCAGGCACTTTGTATGTGACTAAAGTTTTCTGATCTGGGAAGGATCTCAGGAACAAATGAGTTCAAAAGAGGAGGCTGGAGAATTAGCCTGTGCGTGAGGGGGCACCTTCTAAGAAAGAGCTAAGAAGCCCGGAGGTTCAGGGGTATGTGCGCATGCGCCTGCTGCCCCAGTATCAGTCAAAGGGAGTGGCTGCCTCTTTCCACCAGTCCCGCACCAAGTATGTGCCCAGCACCTACAATTGCTGGGAGGGGTGTTAAAACCTAGTACAAAGCTACAGTAATCAAGAGAGTGTGGCACCGGCATAAGGATAGACCTTATAGATGTAATGGAAAGAATTGAAAGCTCAGAAATAAACCTTTACATTTACGGTCAATTGAGTTTTGACAAAGGTATCAAGATAATTCAATGGGCAAAGACCAGTCCTTTCAACAAATGGTGCTGGTACAACTGGATAGTCACATCATCATATACCAAAATTTGCTGAAATGGATCATAGACCTAAATATAAGAGCTAAAACTATAAGAACTCTTAGAAGAAAACAGGAGTAAACCTTCATGGCCTTGGGTTAGGTAATGGTTTCTTAGATATAACACCAAAAGCACACACACACACAAAGATAAGTTGAACTACATCAAAATTAAAAACTTTTGAGCTGCAAACAAAAAAAAAAGTGAAAAGGCAATTCCCAAAATAGGAGAAAATATTTGCAAATCATATATCTAATAAGGGACTTGTATTTAGAATACATGAAGAACTCTTACAACTCAATAATAAAAGGACAAACACGTGAATTTAAAAAATGAGGAAAGAATTTGAATAGACATTTCTCCAAAAGAGATGTACAAATGGCCAATAAGCAGATGAAAAGATACTCAACATCATTAGTCATTAGGGAAATGCAAATCAAAACCACAATGAGATCCCACTTCATACCCACTAGGATGGCTATAACTGACCAGACTGACAGGATGTGGAGAAATTGGAGCCCTCATACACTGCTGGTGGGAATGTGAAACGGTGCAGCCCCTGGAAAACCACCAAACATAGATTCAATAGAACAATCAAACATAGATTCAACCATAGGAGCAGTTCTACTCCTAGGTATATACCCAAGAGAATTGAAAACATATGTCCACACAAAAACTTGTATGTTCATAGCAGCATTATTCATAATAGCCAAAGTGTAGAAAAACCCAAATGTCCATCAACTGATAAATGAATAAATAAAATATGGGATATCTGCACAATGGAATATTATTCAGCCATAAAAAAGAATAAAGTACTGATCCATGCTACAACATGGAAGAACCTTGAAAACGCTATGCTAAGTGAAAGAAGCCAGTCATAAAAGGCCACATAGTGTATCATTCCATTTATATGAAATGTTCAGAACAGGCAAATACATAAAGACAGAAAATAGATTATTGGTTACTATAATGGAGTTGGGGGGATGATGCTTAGATGAGGACAAGAACAGATAACAGGGAGTAACTGCTAACAGGTACAAAATTTCCTTTTGGGGTGATGAAAATGTTCTGGAATTAGATAGTGGTGATAGTTGCACGACTTTGTGAATGTATAAAAACCACTGAGTCGTACACTTTTAAAAAGTGAATTTTATGGTATGTGAACTATATCTAAATAAAACTTTTAAAAAAGAGAAGGAGTTCATGCATTTCTTGTGCAAGTATAAATCATTTTAAAAGAAAGGCAGATTGAGCGGCAAGGAGGAAGTGAGTTCCAGGCAAAGGGAACAGCATGTGTGAATCTGATAGCAAGAGAAGAGTCCTGATGGGGAACCTGGAGGAAGTCAGAAGGCTGGAGAATAGAGCATGAGGGGGAAGAGGCATGCGATGGGCAGAGGGCAGATTACAGGGTCCAGATCAGGAAGGGTCTTCTAGTGCGCCACAGTAAGGAATTGAGGCTTTCTCCCAAGGACAATGGGCCACCAAGTTGTCCCTCTCAATGACACACACTTGCACACATCCAGACTCACACTCTGCCATTCTGTGTCCCATCCTATTAGGCTGCCCTTACCCTGGTCTCCCCTCAGATCCCTCAACACACCACCCTCTCCTACCTCTACACGTGTTTATCCTTCTGCCTGGAACTCCCATCATCCTTTCATCCACCGGGTTAATACTTACCTGTCCTTCAAGATGCAGCTCAGTTGCCACAGCCTCTGGAAACCACCATCCAACCTCCCACTGCCTGCTCCCACCCTCCTCCAACCTCGGAAAACTCCACCTCTTCCCTCTTCCCAGAGTGTCCGGAGCACCCCTCTGTCCTGGGGTTTCTCACTCTGGACTGTGAACTGTGAGCCGCACGGGGCCATGCCATCGTGTTCAGTACTGAGAACCAGCACTGTCCCCATGCGTAGTCAGGGCTCTGTATCTGTGTGGGACAGATGACTGAATGGAAAAGTAAAAGAAGGCAGCTGGAAGTCGGCTCCTCACAGGGTGTCTCAACCACAGCTTTGGCCTTTGTCCTGATCTGTCAGCCCTTCCCAGCTGTGCCATCCACCCACGTTCTCCTGGGTCCCTGGATCCCATCTCTGGGCACAAGCAAACCCCTACACTGAAACAGCAGAGTCACTGCAGAAGAAACCCTGCTCCGCCGTCTCCTGCTGTGTGAGGATGCTGACTCACCTGTCAAGCGGTCCTCAATGCCCGCCCGATTTCCCTCCCAGGGCTAGGTGGCTAAATGGAGAGAGTGTGGTAGGTGTTAAGTGCAATCTTCAAACTCAAGTGTTCAAGGAATATTTTTATTTTCTTTAAATAAGTTTAAGTCCAGCTCTGAAGCCCCAGTCCTCTAAACCATGGAAATTTAATCAGCCGTTATTGGGGCTGTTATCTGCCCCAGGGTTGCTCTGAGATCCTGGGGTCTTGGGCAGCACCGAGCCTCAGAGAGGCTCTCTGGTCACCAGCAGTCATCTGTCCTACTCCTTCCTGAGGACATGCCCAGGAGACCCAGCCTCACAGCCCCTCTGGCCAGACAACATGCTACCTCCATTCCCCGCAGCCAGCCTTCTGAGGTCATGTTCTCTCTCCTGGAAATGGGTCCCTGAAACTCCCTTGGAGGGACCCAATACCCTCTCCCATTCCGGGTTCATGAAGGCTCTGTCTTCTCTCTCAATGCTTTCCAAGGCAACTCCACTCTCTAAGACACCCAGTATCATGTATTCAAGGAGCTTTCACTTCCACAGGACAAGAACCCCTCTCTTCAATCAACTCCTCCTTTGCCCCATGCAAGATTCTCCGAGGCAGAGAAATTTGCAGCGCCAGGCTATTGGCTTGGAGCATAGGGATTGAGGAACAGTAAAAAAGCAAAACACCTTCGTACATCAAAAGTAGATCCTGCCACAAGCATGCACCAAAATGGTCTAATAGATTGTGAAGGGCCATGTCTTGGGTAGGAGTCACACAATGCCAAGCCCAACCTGTGTGGGGCTTCAGTTACCTCCACGTGCGGACAATGTCATTTGGGAAATGCCTGCCATAGTAGGCCATTAACAAATAATAATTTGTGGAATGGATAAAAGAACAGAACGATCTGAATTCTTCTGTCTCAAGCAGCAAGGTTTTCTGACTTAGGGCCGCCAAAATCCAAAAATCAGGGCCCGGCCCCATGGCCAAGTGATTAAAGTTTCACGTGCTCCGGTTCTTCGGCCCAGGTTCGCGGGTTCAGATCCTAGGTGCCGACCTACTCCACTGACCAGCCGTGCTGTGGTGGTGTCCCACGTACATAGTGGAGGAAGATTGGCACAGATGTTTGCTCAGGGCTAATCTTCCTCAAGCAAAAAAAGAGGAGGATTGGCAGTGGATGTTAGCTCAGGACGAACCTTCCTCAGGAAAAAAGAAAAATCCAAAAATCAGATGCTTGACACCTGACATTGGCCTTTGGCTCCTCTTTGGTTTCTCCGTTGTTCTAGATCAAGGGCAGGATCTGCGACTGGGCTGCTACTTAGGAGAAAACGTCTTCCTGAGCCATCCTGGGAATACCCACAGTAGTCCTAACATTGAACTACTGCTCCCCAATGCCAGGCACCCCCTCTCTTCCATGCAGTGTCTCATTTAATCTGCACGAGAGTCCTATTGTGTTCCTCTTTCACACTGAGAAAACCATAGCACAGAGATGTGGGTTCCAACCTTCATGTATCTGACTCCGGAGCCTGTGTTCTTAACCACCCTTGCACGTACTTCCTCCAGTTGTTTAAAAAAAAAAAAAAAAAGTCTGGAAATTTATCCATGATGGAAGAATACACTCAGTAGCTTTGCAGGGAGACAATCACTGGCTTCTAGCAAGAACTAGTGGGGAGGGGCTGCCCTGTTCACTCAGCACAGGTCTGCAGCCAAAACCAGTAAGGCTCCTGGGTCCCAACAGCCCTCGTGTGTGATACTGTCCCTGACACCTCTCTCACTCCTAGGCCTGCCCTGCGGGTCTGGGGCTCAGAACACAACATTAAAATACCCAGGTAGTCCAAACCATGTCATACCTCTGCTCAAAAATCTTCAGTGCTTGCCCATCACCCCCACAACCAAATCCCTGGGCCGTTTCTGATTCCCTTCCAGCTCAGATGGCTTCACTCCGCATCTCTGCAGCCTCATCTCCCAGTGTGTCCCTTCACACTCCACCCAAACTGCTTGCCTTGCCCTGGACTCCTCAAGCCTTCTCTCTCCTGGGCCTTTGTTCATGATGCCCCTTCCTGCAAAATATTCTTCCCTCCCATCTCTGCCCAGCCAAATCCTCCTCGTCCTCCCAGCTCCTGCCCAAACATCACTTCCTCCAAGAAGCCTGCTCTGATTCCAAGAGAAAGCCATTTCATCCTCTCTGAACTCTCCTAGCACAATGTCTGTGGTCTCCAGAGGGGCATGGCTCCCTCACCCTCTTTTTATGTGGTTTTATGCCCTTGCAAGAAGCACAATATTGTTTGGGTTAAGGGCACAGGTTTTGAGTCAAACAGACCTAGATTCAAATCCCAGCTCCCCTGACTGCCATGATTTTGGGCAAGTGACTTAACAGTTCTTATTCACTTTCCTTACATGTAAAATAGGAATAACACAGCATCTCCCTCCAAGGGTTGTAGTGAAGATTAAACACGACAATGAATGTAAGAGCTCAATAAATAGTGAGTATTACTATTGTTTTCTCTTTCTTTTCACGCAAGCTCCTTGAGGGCAGACAAACCATCTTTCTCATCTCCTTACAGAAGCTCAGCACAGGGTCCTTCCTGAACATGGTTAAACATTTTTAGAATAAATGAAACAATCAGAAGTAGTTTTAGGGGGCCAGCCTGGTGGCATAGTGGTGAAGTTTGAGCGCTCCGCTTTTGCAGCCCAGGGTTCGAAGGTTCGGATCCCAGGTGCAGACCTACATACCGCTTATCAAGCCATGCTGTGGCGACATCCCATATACAAAATAGAGGAAGATGGGCACAAATGTTAGCTCAGTGCTAATCTTCCTCAGCAAAAAGAGGAAGATTGGCAATGGATGTTAGCTTAGGGCTGATCTTCCTCACCAAAAAAAAAAGAAGTAGTTTCAGGCCATACACCTATGTTCATAGAAGCATTGTTCACAACAGCCAAAAGGTGGAAGCAACCCAGGTGTCCACCAACAGATAAACAGATAAACAAAAGGTGGTATATACATAAATAGAGTATTTTTCAACCTTAAAAAGGAAGGAAATTCTGACATATGGGTGGATGAACCTTGAGGACATTATGCTAAGCGAAAGAAGCCAGTCACAACAAGACAAATACTGTATGATTCCACTTAAATGAGGTACCTAGAATAGTCAAATTCATAGAAACAGAAGGTGAAACGGTGGTTTCCAGGTGCTGGGGGAGCGGTGATGGAGAGATGTTTAATGAGTAGGGAGTTTCAGTTTTGCAAGATGAAAAGTATTCTGGAGATTGGTTGCACAACATTGTGAATATACTTAACACTACTGACTTGTATACTAAAAAATGGTTAGGATGGTAAATTTTAGGTGATGTATATTTTTCCACAATTAAAACTAAACTAAAATAAAATCAATAACTTGTTCGGATCTTTTAAAAAAAAAAGAGAGTCGATTTAGGCTGAATCCCTCAAGGTTCTCAGTAGGAAGAGAGCAGCTGAAAAGATGCACTTAAAGTTTAAAATGTTAGGGTATAAATATTTTTTAAAATATCTGTGAGCCACCCATATAGACACACGCTCAAAACGAGCTCATTTTTCTTCTTCTTTCTGCTCTGAAGGGTGACATAGAGATCATCAGCACAGGAAGAATCTGAACGACCTGCTGATTACAGGATAATATTCATACAATGAGGTTAAAAGCACTGGCTGAAAAGTTCTTTCATAAAACCTGCTACATGAGAAGAGAAAATAATTTATGAGAACATGAACAATTAGCACTTTGTAAAAAAGAAATAATGCACTTAACTTGATCCCTATATTTAACATCAATTAAAGATTATCCTCATGAATGAAACTCGACCTGGAAATTAACAAGGGATTTAAATTGCATTATGCAAGCGAAAGAGAGAAGCCAGTGCACCAGTTCAGGGCTTCCAATATTCGGCTAGGATGGCATCTGTACAATGAGGCCCGGCCGTTTCTTCGTATTTCTCTGAGCTGCAAGATGTTGCTGCAACATATAGAAGTATTTGTTTCAGCTCAAAAATCCTGTGGTAAAAATCCCTAGGTAGCTGCAAGCACAAGGTTGGCACTCTTCATTTTTAAAAATAACTTCTGGGTCATTTTTTTACTGATGAAACTAACCAAGAGATTCCCTTAAAAAGGATGTCTGCAGTGCTCCTAGATTTGAATCTGGATCATTTCCATAGAACTATTCGAGTGAATCGATAGGGCAAGGCTAGATCAGAAATTATATTCTGGGTCACCTGGTTCCAAGTTACAGACCATTTTATTCCCTAAAATGAGCAGCTCAAAGGGTGTGAAATGGGTCTTAGAAAACAATATGGATGATAGCTATTTATGTGTGGTTTTTCAAAATATTTACTGCGTATTGAGCCAGACCCTGTGCTAAGCAACCTGCAACCCATGAGACCATGAGTATTATTGTCTCCATTTTACAAATGAGAAGACTGAGGCTCAGAGAGTTCACTTGTTCAGGTTCACAGGGGCAGATCTGGGACTGGGACCCAGATTCCTCTGCTTCCAGAGCTTACTGGTAGTCGCTACCCTTTACCACGGAGGGCAGATATGGCGGCAGAAGCACCAGACCCCCCAGAATGCTCCAGAACCTGTAACTAGAACCAGAGACCGAGCTCTTTCAGTTTATTTCCTCTGATACAAAGAATCCTGCTGCTTCCCAGGGGACATGTCAGGGCTATAGCTCTGATGCTGATTGCTAAGAATTGCCCTGCTGGGAGGAAGCAGAGAGCTTCTTGCCATCTTCCAGACCCCCTGGAAGAAAGGGTCTTGTTCACAGCCCAGAAAGTGCCCCCTGAGAGATTTGGCTTTGTTTTCTTTCTATCACTGTCACTCTTGCTACATCCAAGTTTTCTGGTTATTGTTCCTAGTGCCAGATCTGGGGACAATTTACCTCTTTGCAGAAAGACAGAGAAACTCAGCTCGCACAATATTGGCTTGGTGTGTGCGCTTGCAGAGCACAGGTTTCCCCCATTGTTATCTTGGGAAAAGAGAAAGCAGATGTTAACCATTACCCCTTGAGAATTCACCTTGCTATGTTGTAAAATTCTGCATTATTAACATTCCAAAATCCTTCCACTCTTGTACGCGCCTTAGATGGGAGTGAATTTTTGAGAATTCAAAAATGTGGAGAGGATGGAGGTGGCATACGTTTATTAAATTGGCCCAGGGCAGTTTTGAAATTTGAAAGTTTCTCACTCTCCATGGCTCTGGGCCAACTCACAGCCAAGTCAGCTGAGCAGTCTGTGCGAAGGTTTCTCATTGGGTGGTCCTCTCCATCCTCACAGAAGGTGAAAGGCAAGTAGGTGGGGTACCAAAGGGAGACTGATTTGTCCAGCTCCAGCTGGGCTCTGGGTCACAGTGGGAAGAGAGCACAGTGGCAAAGGGAGACACTCCAGATGACTTCACAGTAAGTGCACTAAATAGTAGTTAAATTAATGGACCTTTTTTAAAAGACAAATAATTCTAAGGCAACTTCTCTTCTATATAAGCCAACAATGAAACTCAGCAGTTTCTTCTTCCTCTGATCTGGCTGACCCACTGGAAAGTGAGAGTTGGGTTTTTTGTTTTTCCCTTTTTTTTTGAAATAAAGAAAGAGAAGCAGCAAAACCAAACCTCCACTCATTGCAAAACTGTAAAATAATTTTAAAGGGTATTTCCCAACATACAAATGTGCTTTGTAGCAAGATAACTGCAAGTTTCTGTAACAAAAGAGCGGAGTGATTAAGTCCAGCGCTTTGAAATCAGAAGGACGTAGGCTGAGTTCTGCCTCTGTCCCTTTGCAGCTGTGTCACCTTAAGCAAGTTAATTCTCTGAGCTTCAGTTTCCTCTCCTGCCAAATGGGAATAATAATAGCTCCTACTTTATAGGTCTGCTCTGAAGATTAAATAAGATAATGGAGATAAAGTTCACAGTATCTGGCACATGCTAGGTGCCCAAGAAATGTTAGCTGCCATACATTATTATTTTCATCATCATTATTTCATCATTGGTGAGGTCGTTTTCTAAGCACCTTGACCCCCTGGTGCAGTGGCATCCACACAAACTGCTCTGAAGCCACAGTTGGGATTTGGTTTTGCATCATGAACCAGACCCAAGGATCCCCTGACATGTGGCAAAGAGCAAAGTAAAGGCCCCTTCCAATAGGAGGAGCTTCTGCTCCCCAATCTCCCCCTCCCCAACCCTCACTGCCACCCCAGGTTTTGATTTCAGAATTCCCAGCTACAGAAGATTTACTAAGGACATTTTGGGGTAAGGAGAGAAGAAAGACAGAATAGAATCTAATTCTTGTAATTAACTGATTAACTCAAGCCCTCACTAATGGAATGTTTTAATGTACTATTAAAGAAGAGATGAACGGATACCCACCCTCTCTATCTGTCTTCCCAGAGGTAAACTGTTCCCTAACCCAAACGCAAAGTGCCACCCAAGGAACACTCAGGTGAGTCCTGGCACCTCCTGAGCCTCAGGCATCTGAGGAAGGAAGACCCACGTGGGTTTGTGGTAAAACGTTGGGCCAGTGGAGTCCGGAGCAGGAGATGGACGTTTGCACAAGATTGCCACAGATCAGGATGAAACCGCAAAGGATGGTCTCATTAACGCAAAATAGCCGGCGAAGTTAACTGACCCAGAGCCCATATTCCCCGAGCATTTTGGGAAAGGGAGTTTGAGGAAGCCGCAGCGCCGGGTGTGGGAGGCTGAGCACCGCTCCCCGCAGAGGGAGCTGTGCAGGCGCTCCCCCGCCTGAGAAGACAGCCATCCATCACTCCAGGAGAGGCGGCGGTGGGACGTGAACTCGGTCACCTCCTCCTCCTCTCCCCTCCCTAGCAGGCTCCGGAGCCGAGGCGGTGGCGGCAGCGCGAGGAACAGAACACGCTGCAAGCTGCTTGGCTACTCCTTTGCAAGACTGACGCCGCCGACACAAGTTTGTCCATTTCCCCAAACAGCCTATCCTGCTGCCAATAAAGACGGCTGCTCTAGGACCTTGCACGCGGTCAAAGGGGGCCTTATCCAGCGGGTTCAGAGAGGCCCTGTCTGCCCAGAGCGCGCGCTGGGGCCTCTGGGGACCCTACCTTCCCCCTCCGTATGCTGGCGGACTCGCCGGCACCCCCGGCCGATTGCACGCCTCTGCGGCATAATTACCGAGTAATTTGATGGCGAGCCTGATAGGTGCCAGGTCCAAGGCCCCTTGGAAATCAAATTCCGCCACCTTCTCAGTCCTCCTACCGCAAGGCACAGTTAACGCCTGGGATCCCACTTTCCAAGGGCTCTCAGGCGGGTGTGCTCTGACCCATTGCTGCCTAAACTGAGTTGACAGGCCCCGTTAGAGAGTGGCTCTGTCGTGGAAATTGTGATCTGAACAGAGGGGTATGTGGTGGATACCAGTTACTCGAACCTCCCTACACCACCTGGCGGGCCCTTTTCCGGAGGGGAGGGGTGGGGGGGTACTGGTAGGATCATTGGATGTTCACACCACCACTCCCTTATTCCACAGGCCTGCCCTCATCAGGCATGACCTACGGAGCCCAGATTGGGAAAGGCATGCCCTGGAGACCCAGGGAGAACATGCCCATTCAATGCCTGACCTCACTCCTAGCGCCTAATGGTCCACACACTCTGGGACAGAGCCTCAGATGCTTCTCAAAATGAATGCAAACTGCAGAACTCTGCAAGGACTTTTGGATCTGAAGTAGAGAAGTCTTTTGAGCAGGGCTTGCAGCAGCAAGAGACCTGGAGTGGGAAAGCTGGATGATCCAGAGTGACCTTGACAAAGGCCTTCCCCCTCTAAGCCTCAATGTCCCCTCCTCCAGGTGACATACAAGGCCTAATTTCTCAGGACCTGAAGCAGTGCAGGTCTGTCCCTGACCAGTGCATAGGCCAAGACAAATTCAGGTGGAGCCCCTTTCCTCCTCCAGAGCAGAGAAGCCACCTCCAGAGAAGGAACTTGACTGGAGATGGGAGGGGAGGGGGTGCTTGTAGACCTCACCTGCCCAGGAGGCAGCCCCTAGCAGAGTAATATAGGGCTCTTGAAGGCAGAGACCTTAAAACTTGGAGCCCAACAGAAAGGGGCAATGAAACAATCCATGAATTCAAATCAGACACTCCATACATTAGAATCAAACAGGACTGACCCCAGCCCTCTGGGTCGCACCTCCCCTCTACTCTGGGAAAGGCAGCATTTCCCCACCACCACCACCATGGCCACCTTCTCTACATGGACACATCTCTCTCCAGTGGCTGGGCCAGGTCCGGAGGTGTGCCAGCCTCAGAGACGCGCCAATCGCGGCTCCCCAATGGTGAGGCCGTGGGATGGGCGGGGGTGACTCTGCCTGCCCCTGTGGGTCTCCAGTGGGGGGCACGTCGCTGCGGCTAAGAGGCGCCGGCGGTGACTGATCCTGGGTCACCACGCAGCTAGTGCGAGGCTCAGAATGTCCAAGTCTGGGGGAGAGGGAAGGGAGACAGCTTAACCACGTCTAAAGGGACCGGATCAGGATAGGCCAGATGGCCCCTCGCCACGGATTTCACCCCGCGAGGCCTCGCCGGCCCGCCCCACGCCGCCCCCTCGGGCCCTGCGCGTGCATCCTGGATTGCCCAGGGCTGAAAGTGCCCGCCACCCCGCATAGCTCTCCCGCGCTGGAGCCGCCGCGCCCTCGGACCCGGCGCCCGGAGAGCCTGGAAGAAGCCCCCACTCCATTCCAGGCAGGGGAGCCTGGACTGCTTCCAGCAACTCTCTGCCTTTGGTCACTTGGACCCTGTAACCCCGGGCTTGGGTGCCAACGGCAGCGCCTCTCGCGGATCAGCCCGCGAGGCCTCCAGCCAGACCCTCAGGAGCGTGGCCGCTGCGCCCGCCGAGCCCCCGCCCGCCCGCGTTGCGCCGCGGAGACCAAGGCTGCCATCTAGCGGGCGCGGCGGGCAGGCGCCGTCGGTGACCGGAGCCGGGCCGCGGCGGTGAGTGCTCTCGGGGTCTGCAGCAGCTCGGCTGGGTTCGGAGGCCGAGGACTCGGGTGCAAACAAGCAGGAGCTGTGTGACCTTAGACAAGTCCCGGGCCCTCTTTGAATCAATCCTTTTTTCCTGGTAAAATAGAGAGGATATGTGTCCTCCCCCCAGGGTCGTCGGGAAATTCGAGACTCGGGGAGTGGCGCACCCTCTTTGCTCGAGGCCGCCCCCTCCGCGCGTCCCCTCCACACCCCACTCTTGTCCAACCGAGACTTGAGCTAACCCTGTCCCCCAAAGACGGGAAAAGAAGGAGGCGCTGCGGAAAGCCAGCAAAGCAGGAATCCGCACTGAACAGCAGGATCCTTTTCTAGGAACTGTAAACCCAGAATTGTAAATAAAATGCTAATGATTTATTCGTGCTCAAACTCCGGGGCCTGCGTCGCAGCTTTTGAAGACAATTCCAAACAAGGCTTTCCAGGAAGGCGGGCCTCCCCGCGGCGCCTTCCAGGGCTCTCCAGGGCCTTACAGGCGGTGGTTCTCGGCGGGGAGCTCTGAACGGCACTTCACCGAGACCTGGATGGAGTGAGAGGAGGACCGTTCTCTTTCCTTCAATCCACAGCTGAGTCAGACCCCTCAGCATTCACCTATCATTCATTCATTCAACAAATATTTACCCCTCGCCAGATACCTACTAAGCCCTTAGCTAAAGATTGGTGATCAAAACAGACGTGGGATTCACCTCTGGTGGAGAAGGCGATTTAAACAATCCCACAAATAAATACACGCAAATTACAGTGAGTGCCTCAAAAAAAAAAAAAAAAAGTATAGATGTTTAACTTCCAGGACGGATTCCACAGAAGCTCTGGGAGCCTTCAGGGGCCCTCAGCACGGTTGATCCCGCCTTCTCAATAAGCCTTGAGTGTCCTAAATATTTTAAGGTATTTCTGTAGAGGATGAGCTTTAAAAAAACTTAAAAATAATTCAAGCAGTATGCATGTGTATCTGCAGCTGCCATGGTGGCTGTCCTGATGCCTGACCAGGCTGGGTAAGGGGAGGAGCACTGGGCACTGGCACGTGGAGATGGAGAGCACAGAGAGCCCATCAGACTGCTGTCCCGCCAGACCCGGCCCACGGAAGCAGCAGAGACAGCCTCGCTTTTTGGCTTCCTCTCCTGACTAAGCGAGAGGCGAGCCGACCCTGGCTCAGAGCCACCTGGAGAAGCTTCAGTGGCCACAAACGTACACCTCAAAGCACGAGACCTGGACCAGCCCCACCCAGCTCTCCAGCAGCTTCCTGCAAAAGCAGATTGCAGGCTTTGTTTGTTTTTAATAAGAGCTTCTCATCCTTACACTCCCTTTTATGTTATTTCTTGAGAAATGGTGAGTCTCTGGTTAATGCTGACCTTTCTAAGCTCCTTTTGAATGTAAGACAAATGTACGCAAGATGATCAAGATTCCTGCCTCCACCACTAAGCTGGTGTTTTGCATTTGCGGGGCCTCCATCAACCCGCCAAGGAAACAGTTCCTCAGTCGCTGGTCACTGAGACCATATTGTTGAGGAAATTTAGGCATCCTGCAGAGGGCTGTATGAATGACTTTTACTCTGTCCTTCAGTGGACAAATTTTTATTGCTCTCCTGCTATGGACTGACTCTGTACCGGGTCTTGGGGATATAAGACAGATAAAACAGCTCATGACCCCAGGGGGCTCACAGTCTAGGTCAGGCACCCCATTTGCAAAGCAAGGAATTCTGGGACCCCCCCCCCCCACTCCATTCCCCTACTCCAAACCCCACACGGCTGGATGGAAATCTAGATCCAGCACAATCCTGTGTCCCTTAAATTAGTGTATGTTTTGAGGGAATTCATAAAACGATCAGGTCCCTAAAGCTATAAAAAGAGGATGGTATTTGATCAGGGCAGCCAGAACCAAAATCCCAAAAACGACCTCTTTAGGGCACCCTTATTCCAACACCCACCCCCTTAGGCTGAGCTACGTCAGGGATCGCATTTTATTTCACAGGGCCGGGTTCCAGTGGTTTCTTTAAGAGAATTTTCATGCAAAAAAATACTACTAATGAAAATGAATGACATTCAGCTACAGGCAACAACATGGATGAATCTTGCAATGTTGGATCAAAGAAAGAAGTCACAAAAGAACATATACATACAAGATGATTCCATTTATACAAAGTTTAAAAGCAGGCAGCAATAAGCTATTTGGGTGGGAAAATTATGAAGAAAGGCAAGGAAATGGTCATTACAAAATTCCAGCTGGGCATTACTATAGGGAGGGGGTTGAGATAAGGAACGGACATACAGTGGGCTTTTGGGGGGCTGGTAATACTCTATTTCTTGACCTGGGTGGTGGTTGCAAAGGTATTTACTTTATAAATTATTTGTCAAATTGTATCTGTTTTATGTGTCTTTCTACATATATGTGATAGCTCACAATAAAAAATATGTTCAAGAAAAAGGAAGAAAAGGAATATTCAGCCGATTTTTAAAATGTATTATAATGTTTTCAAAGTGAATTCTTCAGTTTGTGGTCTCTACCCTGCCTGAATTCTCTATAACTGCTTGTATCAACCCTTCATTTGATTCTCTCATGTGGCTGCAACATGTTGTAATCCGGACCCAGCCTTATAGACACAGGGACGGTGAAGAGCTTGGCCCAGGAGACGCAAATTCTAGTTCTGCAGCATTCCTAATTCACTGTATGACTTTGGGCAGGTCCCTTCCCTCTCAAGGCCTCAGTTTCCTCTACTGCACAATGAGGGGGTTAGAGGAGATGATTCTCCAGGCATGTAGTTATGTGAGAGGCACCTTGTATGTTAGGGGAGGTTTTCTCTGTTCTAGAAACCCTCTTCCATCTCCCACAAGACCCACCCCTGGAGCCCAGCAAATCCTGGAGCAATGTCACACTGCAGAGGAAGAAAGCATCTCAAAAGCAAGGACCCTGAACACCCCAGGTGGCTGTCGGAAACTGCCTGTTCCTGGGGGGTGGGCACTCGGCCTCTCCCCACCTCCCGGAATCCACATACACAGAATCACAGCTCCATCAGCTCTCAGATTCCTCCCCTGTGCAGAAGCAAGAGTGTCTTTGGGCCTGGTGTCCCTTGGGGACGTGAACACTGCTAAAATCCCATTGATTAATCTGGTCCCACCCTTGGATCAATGGCTGGCATTAAGGCAAGCTTAGCACAGTTTTATTAGTCTGGCTGCCCTCTTGCAGATGTTATAGATGAAGAAATAAAACGAGGAGGAGAGGGAAAAAGGACAAAATCATTAGTCTGAAAGGAGCAAAAGAGCATCTTCTCTATTTTGTATTCAGATTTAGAGCTGCGCTGGGAGCACACACAACAATCCATTTTTATGCTGTTTCCAGAAGTTCAGTTCAGCCTCCTGATTTCCCATTTTGCCTGATATCTAAGATCCCAGGAGCATTTGATCCTTAGCAACGGCCAGTCCAGCCTCTGAAGCCATTTTCCAGGACCCCAAAAACACCTGAGGTCCCATTCATTCATTCATCCATTTCTCACAAGGGCAGAGGCTGTTGCCTGATGTAAGGAAACAGGCCTACCTACCCGCCAGATAATCCATCCTGAAAGTGTCATATTTGCTCAGAAGGGACTGGTCCTTCCACAGGACTTGTAGAGAAACCCACTACACACAGTCCTCACCTTGCCAAAGCTTCAGTTCCAACAGAGGAAACCCACGGCCTCTGCTCACTGAAGCTCTCCAGAGAGGCGCTTTGAATTAAGACCAGAAATGCTTTTAAAAGACTTCGGTCCTGGCCTTCTCATGATGACCTCTTCCTTAATTTTGTGATGGCTTCCATCTGCCTCCTTCGATCATCTCCGTAGCTATAAAAAGCTAAACACCTCCTACTAACCCCATTAGGATGAAAGTGGAGGATTTTATTATTCATTTTTAATAGGAAGAAGCTCAAACTCCCCCAGGAAGTGTAAAAGGTAGGGTTTTGATGTATCTGGTGGGGAGAGGTTGCAACAAAGCACACCTCCCGAGAATGGGAGAGCCTTGTCAGAGGACACACGAGACAGACTGGGGGGACCAGCCTCTGCAGGAAAGTGAACCACCTCAGGCAGCCTTTCCCAAGGCACGTGAGCTCTGCACTGCGGACTGATTGCAGCACCTGCCTGGGAATCCAGGAAAAACCCGAATCCCCTAGAACACCGTCTCCTGATAATTATCTGTTAAACATTTGCAACTCATACACAAAGGTAACTAAACGGAATGGTTCCCTCCAGGACCACACCGTTCATAACAGTAATAAAGCCCCTGCCACAGACAGCGTCATTATCCAAACGCCATTAACATCAATATTCGTATCAAATGCCATCTGGCAAAGGAACCTGCAACCCTAAACCCCTCCTACTCTGGGACTCCACAGCCTGCTGGGGAGAGAACGGCCACAGCCCTCCTCCTATCTCGGCCTGATGCTTAGAGCACGAGGGGCCAGGCCTTCCTGGGAATCCAGGGCCAGGCCAGCAGGTTGATCCTGGGAGGGTACCAAGGAATTCAGGGAATAAAGGAATAGGAGGGTGAAAAACATCAGCGTCTAACTTATTCACTGTCATTGACTTTACTTCAAGTCTTAATTATGAAGATGCAACGAACTGCTCCTTCACATTGTCATCATAGGAAACCGATTGAGTATTTATATAAAACCTCAGAAGAATGATTGTTTTGAAGAGAAACAGAAGTTAACCTCCCGCCAGTCCTCAAGGCTGCCTTGCAGACAGCGTCACATACAGAACCCTATACTTAAGTTGGAAGAGCTATCTGCAGGGAGTAATTACGTGACCCCAGAACACTAGTTCTTCCTGGAGAGAGAGGCTGGGTGCTTGGGGCACAGCTCAGCTCCTCCTCGGGGCTGGATCCTGCTTCCCCAGCCACTGCATCGGTGTCACTCCGGTGGCCTCCTGAGAACTAGAGGTCACCCGGCCCTGAGGCCCCGAATCCCTGAGCCTGGGTGTGTGAAAGGAAGGAAGAAGGCAGGAGCCTTGTAGGCGGGGGCTTGACAAAGTGGTTCTGGGCACAGTGCAGAAAGAAATACAGGAGCAGGCTTCAAGGAGATCCTAACAGACCATGCTGAGCCCCGTCTTTCCCTCTGTCACTTTCAGCTGTTATGATTACAAATATCTATAAATGAATAAATGAATACCTGCCACACAGGGTTATGGTGAGAGTCAAAGTAGTAATGATAATAATAATAATAGCCACCATTTATTGAGTTTACTATGTCAGGTATGGGGCTGAGGGCTTCACATTTAATCTCCTTTAATCCTTACCACAACCATCTGAGATTAAAAAGTATTTATCCCCATTTTATACAAGATGAAACAGAGGTTTGGATAAGTTAGGTAATCTACCCAAGCTAAGTAAACTAGTCAGCAGAAGAGCTGGAATTTGAGCCCAAATCTACCCACCTTCTAGGGCCCAAGCTCTTGACCACTATTCTGCCCCACTACCAAAAGCATTTCGTAAGCTCTGATATACTGAGCACAGGACCTTGAGTCAGAAGGCCAGGGTTCTAGGCCTGGCTCCACCACTTCCTAGCTGCACGACCTGGGTGAGTCACTTTGCCTCTCTGGGTTTTAGTTTATCTGCCTGGTGATGCTCTTATGAGATGTGGGCTGAGACTGATTCCTCTTCCTAATGGGTAAAGCACTGCACAGATGAAAAGAGCAACCACAATGAGCTTCGCTATTAGCAACAGCATGGACCAGCAGTAAATAGCTAGGAAGTGGCAGCAGTGATTGCTAAGAGGAGTGGCTTTAGGGGAGGAAGCGCCAGGGAAGGAGGCTCTGAGCCCAGCATGTGGAGCAGCTAAAAAACAGAACGCACACTTCCAGCCACTGTGGGCTCTCTAGAGAGCAACCGAGGGCCAGGAGATGCTGCTTGGGCTATGGCCTAAGGACAGGTCTTTGGTCCCACACAAGCCTACTTGGGGACAATCATACTCCCAGTACCAGGGATCTGGACAATAGTAACGGAATCATAATTGCCCTTTGCAGCAGCTGCAACATCTTTCAGCCTGAGACACGACTGGCTGGTAGCAGCACTTAGAACTGCTCTGACTTGTACCGTCTTGGCGAACATGAAGAAGATGTTATAAGGCAGGAAGCTCTTCTCTAGCCCCACTTCAAATCCTTTTGGAAAAGATGCAAGACTCAATAAATTTAAAAAATAAAACAAATGAAGTGAGCTTCCCAACATTGGAAGCATCCACACACAGCCCGCCAGGAATGGCCCAGGGATGAATTCCTACATTCAGAGGGAGGTCTTCAGTCCTAGAACTTCAGTTCTATAGCAGCCATTTGTAATCACCAGCACAAAGCCACCTTCTAGAAGACAGAGACCAGCTTGGAGAGAGGACATAGCTATTTTCTGGGAGAATCTAAGTCTTTGACTCCAATATAGTACTGTTCACTCTCTGTGTCTCCTATGATAAAGTCGAATCATCCCACACCGACTCTCATGCTCTGCATGCCTCTGGGGGCTGGCATGGTGGACACTTGCCAAGGGCGAGAATAGAGTAGGTTTGGAGGCCAGGACGGAGCTGGGGTTCCCTGGCCTGGGAAAGCAGAAGACACCACTGCCAGAGGGGAGGAAAGTCAGAATGCTGCTCAGAGTCCAGAGCAAGGAAACAAGGTCCAGCAAGGCAGGTCAGGATCTAATGGGAAATCTGCATAATTGCGTCAAACGCCAGCCAGCACTTAGAGCTCACCTTTACGGCCAATGAGGACGTGACTCCTGGCTTGGTCAGCCCTGTCCAAAAAAGCTCTGGGTAGGGTGGGTGCTTGGAATGAATAGGAGCAGCTCCTGCCACCTAAGTACCCAGATGCCAACACCCTGCCCTCGATCGTCCACAGTACCCTCTGAAAACCTTGGGCGCATCTTCTCTGCCTCAGCCTACTGATATCGCAACCCTGGCAGAGGGAACTTTTTCCTTTGCTCCTTTTCCCTAATGCGTTCAGGCAGAAGAGTCATTAATACTTCACAAGGAATGAAAAATCAAAGGAGGAAGACAATTTTTTACTGTATTTTTTAAACATTTGTGTAAGAAAAGTCAGATGTCAAAAAAAAAATCTCCATTTACATCTTTTAAAATATGAGCAATTACTATTTTCCACGGAGGTTCACGCTCCCTCTCTTCATTCTGTTTGCAGGGTATTGTTAAACCATGCTTTGTAATTTGTTGCATGTTTAAATATTCAGTCTGTATTTCATTTGGGCTACACATTTAATTCAGCCAACATGTTCATTTTAAGATCAATACTGTCATAACTATGTTGAAAAATTAAATTATTGTAACTTTATTTACATTTCTTAAAAGTACTGTGAAAATTATTCTTAACCAGGACCTAATCAATGTTAGAGTCTAAAAATATGCCACTCTACATGAAGCTATAAAAAGATTAATGTACATTTTTTTACAAGAAATTAGTAGCTTAATGAAGTGGATAAAAACGCTGTCACAATTTTTATTGGATCTAAATTGCATAGTAGTGGAGGTACAGTAAGTGCCTTCTACATAATGACATAATGAGTCATGACTGGTGCTGGAAGGCTAATTTGCCCTTAACTGACACAAAACCAGGGAATTAACATCCCAGTCGCTCTACGCCAATAGCAGATGCATTATTTCATTGCACAGCAGGGTTTTTAACTAAACTCTTAACTGTAGAAATATTGATCTATTCTTCTGTGAAATGATGAAATTGGAATTTTTTAAAAGGACGTCTTAAATTATGGCTGCTGTAGTGACATTTGCTTTCACAGTACCATGCCTGCCGACAGAGCAGATGCAACAAGAGAAGTTTGGTGAGGCTTGTACCTGTGTTTTAGAGTCTTTAGTGAGAGGAGAGAGGAAGGGGGAATTTTGTATGAGAGCAAATGCTGGCATTTGAGAAAATGACAGACTGTCTACAGGTGCCCAAGTTCTGGAGAGAATGTTCTTGAACATTGTCCTTGCCCATAAATTGGTTTGCTTTGAAGATTATTTAGTGCTTGCAAATTGTTGTGGGTAAAACAAGACCAAAACAGTGATATTCAACTTAAGTCCCAAATAAAAACTTAGTGGTGGTGAAATGTAGAATGGGTAGTAGTTGAAGGAGCTAGAGACCATCACAAGAGACAAGTACAAAGTTAGAGACGCTGTACTGCCCTGGTTTCTATTTTTGTCATTCATTCATTCACTCATTCATTCATTCATCCCATATCTATTTGGCACCTACCAAGTGCCAGGGATGGATAAATACAGTAACTACCCTATGGTGGCTAGCTGTTGCTTCTGTCAAATAGTGCAATGCACATATTTCTTTGTTTAACCAAGTGAATCAAAATTCATCTTGCTTTGAAATTTTCACAATAAACCTGAGACTAGCTGCAGATACTATGAGCTATCACAACCAGGGAATTTAGAAGAAAAAAGAACAGTGTACTGACGAACGGATATACATCTGACACCTCTTCTGTGTCTCTGTTTTGACACTTTGGGTTAGAATCAACAGGAAAAAAAAAAAAAAGGAATGGCAAAATCAGAAATCTTCGTGGTTGAGGAGCTGGGAGACCAAACCTTTTTAACTCAATTCAACAAGGCTGTTTTATGTGACATGACCTAGGCCTGGGCATACAACGTAACTAGATGTAGTTGGATCCAGCCTACACGCCAGTGGTTCTCCACAACACTAACTGACATGAAGTCACACGGGGACAGCCTTATTTAATTGGTTTGGGACTGACCCGGTATCAGTACTTTTTAAAATCACCCTAAGTGATTCTAGAGTGCAGCTAGGGTTGAGAACCACTGCTATAAAGGCATACAACATAACAACAAAAGAAACTGCACGGACCATGCTCGGAGAATTAGAGGACGGGATGATCAGGCTCTGACCAGGGGCTGAAAGGAAGACAGCCACAGATGAGCCAGGTGAGGATGCACAAAAGAAGGGCAATTTGACACATTGGAAACTGCAGACAATAAATTCAGTCCCATATTCTGAGTCTAGGACCATGCTCAACTGCATGTTAAAAACCAATAAAGAGCTCCTCGTCATCTTCCCTTCAATTTTTATAGGATTTTAAAAAATGCATTTGTGTATGTTGTTAATTATAAAATAGGATACATATTTACTGTAGAAAAACTGGAAAACACTATTAATAAGGTTAAAAAAAAAGTAAGAGATTTCCAAATCTCTCTTATTTGAAAGAGATACAAGAATCAATCAATTTTAAAACATCCCAAAATTGATTGCTAAAGCAGGTACAAAAGATCCTGTTCCAGTATTATCATCATCACTGAGTATCATCCTTTGAAAAAATGCCCATTTGATAATGAGAAAGTGATACCCATTGTTATTTTAATTTGCATTTCTTCTATTACTAGTGAGGTTTTATGGGGTTTTTTGTTTGTTTGTTTTTGGCCTCTTCTACTGTGTGGGTGTGTCACACACTAATATCTTTTCCTTGTTTTATTTTGAAATGTGTTTCTTACTGATTTGTAAAATTGTATTAAGAATATTAACTTTTTTTTTTTTGAGGAAGATTGGCCATGTGCTAACATCTGTTGCAAATCTTCCTCTTTTCCTTTTTTCCCCCCAAAGCCCCAGTACTTAGTTGTATGTCATAGTTGTACATTCTTCTAGTTGCTCTATGTGGGACACCACCTCAGCATGGCTTGATGAGTGGTGAGTAGGTCTGCACACAGGATCCAAATCAGCGAACCCCAGGCCACTGAAGTGGAACGTGTGAACTTAACTGCTACACCACTGGGCTGGCCCCAAGAATACTAACTTTGTCTATTATACATTAGCAAACATTTTTCCTAGATTCTCATTTTGTTTATAGTACACTTTGACCTGAAGCTTTTCATTCTACGTAAGAAAATAAAATAAACATATCTCTTTGTTAAATTGCCTCTAATATCTTTCATATCTCTACTCCCTACCCTCTCTGTGTGTTGACAAGCCCCTGGGACTTGGAGTCAGAAGATCAACACGCACCAGCTACATAATTTAGGGTACACCACTTCGCTTCTCTGAGCCTCCATTTTCCTCCATCCACATTCTAACTTTTGTCAGGATGAAATTCAGCACCACTATAATAGCAAGAACTTGGCTATCTTATTGACTGATATAGCCCCTGAACCTAGAACACAGGAGGCACTCAATAAATATTTGTCGAATGAATGAGTAATATCTGACTTGGACCCTAGACCAGAGCAGGCAATCAGTAAATACTGGTCACCCACAGCAAGCCCAGACATCACTGTTCCTAAGTCTTTACCAGGTCAGAAGTTGTATCTCCAAGCCCTGCTGTTTACATTTTCCCATTATTTCCCAGCACAGTAAAGTATGTTCTAAGTGTGTAGTATGAGGCCCAGGCCTGGTTCTGAGCACCCCTGGTGACACAAGAGAGGGCTAACACATAGACCCTGCCTTCATCCCAGAGATGGCCTTGCAGGATTTCATTTTACATGCAGAATAATTGAAAGAGGAGAGGAGATGGGCCAGCATGTGGGCCAGAATGTGGGCCAGGAGTCTTACTGAGAAGTGAGATCAAGAAGGGAAAAGCAGGGGCCTGCCCCGCAGCCAAGTTGTTAAAGTTCTGCGCTTTCCCAGAGTTGTGGATTCGGATCCTGGGTGCAGACCTACACCACTCGTCAGCCATGCTGTAGTGGTAATGCATATACAAAATAGAGGAAGATTGGCACAGATGTTAGCTCAGGGCTAATCTTCCTCAGGAAAGGAAAGAAGGAAGGAAGGAAGGAAGGAAGGAAGGAAGGAAGGAAGGAAGGAAGGGAGGGAGGGAGGGAGGGAGGGAGGGAGGGGAGGGGAGGGGAGGGGAAGGGAAGGGAAGGGAAGGGAGGGAGGGAGGGAGGAAGGAAGGAAGAAAGGAAGGAAGGAAAAGCAGGATCAGGGAGGGTCTTTTAAAGGAGGAGGGACCCTCCCAAGGGATTTGAAGGATGAGGACACTTCAGACACACAGAGAAGAGAAGCTGGCAGGCCAAGAGGAAACCAGGATCTAGGCTTACTTTTCATCCTAAGACTATTGGCCTAATGTACCACTTGACAACAAGACAATTACGCTTTATATTCATAATTTCCCTCACCCAGGCTATTTCACTTGCTCATTGACACTTGAAGCATTTGTTAATGTATTGGTTTCAAGAAAAGCTCTCCTTGTGTAGTTCTTACATACAAAGAGGGAGAACTGGAAACCCCAGGAAAAAAATGTGAAATCTAGAACATTCAGCCCAGTCAAGTTTTTCATTTCTATTCTAAACAAGCCTCCTAAGTGGTTTGTGTTGCAATTCACAGCTGGTTCTTCATCGTTTTGAGTGCAGACCCCTTGGATAATGTGGTGAAAGGCCAGGTTCCCTCTGTCCAGTTGGTACACATAGTTTTGCACACAAATTCAGGAGTTCTCAGAACCCCTATAGCCCATCCATTGACTCCTAGGGTCATATAGTGAACTCCTTGCATTAGAAGTTTGCCCTAAAGAGTACCCAGCAAACCCCAGACTTCAAATTCTGTAATCATTATAATACCCTAGGCCCAAAAAACATTATTTTTGGCATTTAGAAACTGGCCACAAAAAACAGGATCTTTTGGTTCACTTCTTTCCAGAGATTATTTCCTTTCTCACTCACTACCTGCCTTAGCTCCTAGCCAAGAATCGTGATCCACATAGCGTGTAGGTGTATACATCAGGATAACACTAGCTGCTGTAACAAATAAAGCCAATAATCTCAAAGACTTCACGTCAGAGACATTTATTCACGGCTTATGTAACAGTCTGATGCAAGTGTTTCTGGTCAGCAGATGAGCCTTCCACAATGTGATCCAGGAATGTAGGTTCCTTCAATGTCAAGGCTCTGCATTTTCAACAGTGTCACTCTGCTCATCGGCAGCAACCTAGCAGAAGGAGAGAGAGCCTGGAGGATCACACATGAGAGGACTTCATGTGCTAGGCCTGGAAGTGGTGTACATCACCTCCACTCACATTCTGTGGGCTAGAACTCAAAACATAACCATCCCTAATTGCAAGGGAGGCTAGAAGTGTTCTCCTTGTGCCCAAGAAGAAGAAAAAGCTTGTTTGGCGAACAGGTATCCTGCCTCTGCCACAAGGGGCATCTGCAGCTACTCTCAGAGCTCTGGCACAAGCTATTCAGAGTCTCCTTGTAGCCATTTTCCTTCCTCCTTTCACAGACTCAGCCTCTAAAGAGCTCTGCTACTACCAAGAATACCGGCCTTTGCTCTGATATCAGACAGATAGGACTTCAAGTCCAAACTCTGCCAATAACTAGCAATATGTTCTTGCAAGTTCCTTAGCCTCTCTGTGCCTCGGTTTTCTCATGTGTAAAATGGACCACAGCAATAGGTCCAACCTCAAGACATTGGGTGGAGTATATGAGAAAGCACAAGTAATGCTCGTAGCACAATGGCTGGCAAGTTGTAAGCACTCAAATATTAATACCAGTGCTACTGCTAAGAATAATTAAAACAAAAATGTACTATTATTACTATAGTCTGGTCCAGATTTTGAAAACGAAGACAAGAGTCTATAAGACAAGCATTGAGGCTCCTGTAAGGATTGAGATAAAATGTGGTAAGGGTCTGGCCTGGGATAAAATGGAAAATAATACCAGTTAAACATATGCTTTTATAACCGTTATCTTGGATCTGAAAGAAATCAAGAATAAATAATTTAAGGATTTAATAATACATTGGAAGAGAAGAGTCAAGAATCTGCAGAAGTATTAAGTGGCCCAGATCTCCAGTTTGGAGGTCTTTCAAAGTCACCAATACTCCTAGGCAAAATCAAGTTCTCTTGTTTGTTCTCATCCTTCAGGCCTCTGTGCTGTATTTCACATCTCACAAGCTACCTGGTCTTCTTCTCACTGCAAGGATCATTCTGACTTCCTTCCCAACTATCCTCCTTGCATTGATGACCATGGCCTTCCTTAGGTTTTGCCCCCCACCCCCTCGGTGTGCCAGCTCCAACGTCAGCTCAGCCTTCTTCCCCTCCAGCCTCATGGCTCTAGTTGTCCAGAGAACATTTCCACTGAGATCCTTTGACCTCTGATACCCAAATGAGTTCCTTTTTGCCAAACAGCCTGTTTTTCTCAATTATCCTATTTCCATCAATAGATGGCCCCAGGGGTCACGTAGTAAGGAGACAGAGCCCAGGGAACCTTCAGTCTTAGACACAGACAGGAAGAGCTACCGCACAGCAAAAAAGCCTCCTCCAAGCATGGAAATGCTAAGAGCTCCATTTCCAAAGTCAAGACGAGTTTTAGGGAAATGGTGGGCAAGGCTACAAGTTTACTTCTCAGTTTATCTTCCAAAGCTGTAAAGACAATGTCTTTTCTGGGACACAGCCCCAGTACAGAGAGTTCCAACACTGCATTTCAGAATAAGATAGGCCCGGTTTGCTCAAAAAAAATCAACATTCCCTTCTTAGCTGACTCATTATCTGGGACACAAAGTTTGCATGCCTATGTGAATAGAGATAGGAGAGAGGACAGGGAAAGAAAGGAAGAAATACTTACAATTTACCAAAATGAGTGTACCAGCTCCTCTCTTTAAACAAACAGCAAAAAGAACATTGTAGAAGATTTATATTCCATTTTCATAGCCCAAGTTTCTGTCTGTTCTGCAGGTTATGTTGTATTAAACCAAATTAATCATCTGCCACGTGCCTTCCGATATTTGATCGCTTTAGCTCAAAAGATGCTTTTTAAAGTGTAAGGATCTTAAAATGGAGGTTCTAGCATTTTTAGGGCAACACATTGGTAGTAATAGGCACTTTGGTGGGGGAGGAGGTTGGGAGGACAACTAGTTTCCTTCCACTCAGTTCCTCATTATAACCGTTCTTTTGCAATTTTCTCAATTATATTTTAAATGGTTCTGAAAATGCATTGATGTATCTAGCTCTTTTTACATTAAAATTTGTCTTTGCAGAACAAAGTCACAGCTGGGGATTGTGGAGAGATGATGTGGCTCCAGAAGAAAGAGAAACAAGTGTCCACGGAATGATAATGTGCTGTAGCAGTATTTTCCTTTGCAGTATTTTAGCTCTCAAGTGTGAAATAATTGCAAGAAACCTCATTTGAGGCAAAGGAAAGTGATGAAGTAGATATTTTAATTCAAATATGTGGCATTTCCTTCCATGGGAATCTTTAAGAGCACACACATCTACAACAGATGGCTTATGGAGCAAGCAATTCTGCCTGCTACAGGAATGTGGATAGAGCGGTCTTCTTAAGGTCCCTTTGTAACCCATAATCCATGAAGCAAATGATGTTATGACCTTCATCCTATCCAACCCCTTGTTAAAAAGCTGATAACAGAAACAAAAAGTGATAATTGCAAACTGCTCCACTTCCAATAAAATGTCTCAAATCAGTCCCGAATGTTATTTCGGGGGAAATAACTTCAGCAATTCCTTGGATCTCTAAGTTAGGTATACACTTGGGTGATACAGGCAATATAAACTTTCGGAAGAGACAAAATATGCAGGAAGGGGAAAGGGAGAAGCCGCGTTTAAATAATACAACACCGCCACCTAGAGGGCAAACACTGAGGAACTGGACACTGCAGCCAAATTGGGTGACAGGATACCGTGGACAAGCTACTGCCCAGACCAGAAAGGCACGCCTGCCTTCACAACAAAGCTGCAACGAAGGCATCCAAATGGGAAAAGAAGAAATAAAATTGTCACTATTTGCAGTTGACATGGTTTTATATATAGAAAATCCCAAAGAATACACCCAAAAACTATTAGAAATAATTAACGAATACAGTGAAGTTGCAGGGTACAATATCAATATACAAAAATCAGTTGTGTTTCTATACACTAACAATGAACTAGCAGAAAGAGAAATCAAGAAAGTAATCCCAGGCCAGCCCTGGTAGCCTAGTGGTTAAGTTCAGTGTGCTCTGCTTCGGTGGCCGGGGTTCAGACCCTGGGCGCAGACCTACACCACTCATCTATTAGCAGTCACGCTGTGGTGGTGGCTCACATAAAAAAGAGAAAAAGAGGAAGATCGGTAACGAATGTTAGCTCAGGGCGAATCTTCCTCAGGAAAAAAAAAAAGATAATATTAATAAGAATAATCCCATTTACAATCACAACAAAAAGAATAAAATACCTAGGAATAAATTTAACCAAGGAGATGAAAGACTTGTACATGGAAAACTATAATACGTTACTGAAAGAAATTGCAGACGACACAAAGAAATGGAAAAACATACCATGCTCACAGGTTGGAAGAATCAATGTAGTTAAAATGTCCATATTACCTCATGCAACGTACAGATTCAATGCAATCTCTAAATCCTAATGACACTTTTCACAAAAATAGAACAATTTTAAAATTTATATGGAGCAACCATACACCCTGAATAGCCAAAGCAATACTGAGAGAAAAGAACAAAGCCAGAGGTATTATGTTCCCTGATTTCAAAGTTTACTATAAGTAATCAAAACAGCATGGCAGAAAAACAGACAAGGAACTGAGAGCCCAGAAATAAACCCACACATCTACGGACAGCTAATTTTTGACAAAGGAGCCAAAAACATACAATAGAGAAGTTTCAGAAAGTCTCTTCAATAAATGGTGTTGGGAAAACTGGACAGCCACATGCAAAAGAATGAAACTAGACTACTACCTTACACCATACACAAAAATTACCTCAAAATGGATTAAAGGTTTGAAAGTAAGACCCGAAACCATAAAAATCCTAGAAGAAAACATAGGCAGTACACTCTTTGACATCGGTCTTAGCAGTATCTTTTTGAGTATGTCTCTTCTGGTAAGGGAAACAAAAGCAAAAATGAACAAATGGGACTACATCAAACTAAAAAGCTTCTGCACAGCACAAGGAAACCATCAACAAAACAAAAAGACAACCTACTGAATGGGAGAAGATATTTGCAAACCATACATCCAATAAGGGGTTATTATCCAAAATATATAAAGAACTCATATAACTCAACAACAAAAAAAAAACAACCCAAATAAAAAATGGGCAGAGGATCTGAACATTTTTCCAAAGAAGATATACAGGTAGCCAACAGGCACATGAAAAGATATTCAACATCACTAATTATTAGTGAAATGCAAATCAAAACCACAAGGAGATATCACCTCATGCCCATCAGAATGGGTATTATTAAAATGACAAGAAATAACAGGTGTTGGAGAGGATGTAGAGAAAAGGCAACACTTGTACACTGCTGGTGGGAATGTAAATTCATGCTGCCACTATGAAAAACAGTATGGAGATTCCTCAAAAAATTAAGGATAGAATCACCATATGATCTAGTTGTTCCACTTCTGGATATTTTATCTAAAGAATACAAAAACACTAATCTGAAAAGATACGTGCACCCCTATGTTCATTGCAGCATTATTTACAATAGCCAAGACATGGAAACAACCTAAGTGCCCATTGACGGATGAATGGAGAAAGACGATCTGGTATATATATACAATGGAATACTACTCAGCCATAAAAGAGATGAAATCATGCCATTTGCAACAACATGGATGGACCTTGAGGGTATTATGCTAAGTAAAATAAGTCAGACGGAGAAAGCCAAATACCGTGTGATTTCACTCATATGTGGAAGATAAAACAACAACAAACACACAGAGACAGAGGATAGATTGGTGGCTACCAGAGAGGAAGGGGTGTGGGAGGAGAGTGAAATGTGTAAAGGGGGACATGTGAATGGTGACAGATGGAAATTAAATTTTTGGTGGTGAACATGATGTAGTGTATACAGAAGTCAAATTAGAATGATGTACACCTGAAATCCACGTTATAAACCAACATTACCTCAATAAAAAAAAAAAAGCTGCCAAGAGATACAACTTAAATGAGCATGGGTTTTCCTCAGTATATGGGATATTGAGGAAATGCTACAAACTAGCAAAATACGCTTCCCGCATCACTACCTACAAGGACAGATGCTGAGTAAGTTACCAAGAAAGCGGCAGAGAACAGACCCACTTACGGCAGGTGCAGGGGAGGGAAACAGAGGCAGGAAAAGGGAATGGTCACAGGGCTGTTGTGGAGGAGATGGCATTGAAGCTGAGCTTAGAAGAACAGAATTTCTACAGGCCAAGGGAAGCAGATTCCAGGTTGAAGGAACAGCATGAGCTACCAAGCTCCATTGTGAAAATGCACAAACTTTATTTTACAACAGTTTGCTGAAGGTTGTATTAAGACACTGGAAGATGGAATAAAAATCATACTTTCAGTCCCACTGAAAACAATTCAGTGAAGTGTTCTTCAGTGTATTTATTAAACACTGCTTGAATAGGCATTTCTTAAAGGGGTCATATAAACTTAGGAACATGGAATATAAACCAAGGTAGACAGGCTTCTCCATTGCAGCCTTCTCAGAGCCTTTAATATTTGACAGTACAAAGTAAATCTCCAAGAGACTCCAGAATGCTGTTTCCAAAACTTAACTGTAGAATTCTTCTTCTGGAAAACACCCCATGAACAAAGCCTCCCTCACTACTAGGGAAGCAAGGTCAAGTGGTGGTTTAAAGGATGCAGGTTCTAGAATCAAACTGCATGAATTCCAATTCTAACTCTGCCACTCACAATTGAGTCTCTTTATGCCTCAGTTTCCCCATCTTCAAAACAGGAATACAGTACCTACCTCACAAGGTATTATGAAGATTACACGAGGTAATACATACCAAGCAAAGCAATCAGTAGTAGTTGCTATCCCTTCATGATCCTCCTGGATGCTCTTTATATCCACAGTCTCCCAACTGTACAGCAGTTCAGGGAAGATGCCATTAACAGAAACACACTCCAGCTATGCCCAACCGCCGCCCACCTTCCCTTTAGAGGCTATGTTCCTTTGGGGTCTCTGGGAGAACACAAGGGAGTGTTTAAGTTACTTTACTAGCTTACATGGAAAACAGCAATGATATTCACTAACAATCTCTTTGGGATATAATTGGAAGAGCTATCAGCATTTGCAAAACAAGACAAATAGAGAAACTTAACAAAGTCCACAAATCACATATATTGCTTTCCCCAACTGCAAAGCTTGTAACTATCATAAATTTATCTTGAAAATCATTTCTCTCTCTGTATAGGCACAGAACTCAAAACGTAGGTTAATTAACGCAATTCACAAAAACCTTCGGCATTCTATACTGGGACATATTGTATATAACTGTGCATATACATGTGTGTATGTAAGAATATGTGTAAGTGAATGGGAAAGGTAGTGGTATGTGAAACAGCTAAAACACCTTGCTGCAAAAGACTTTAAAGGTTTTATTTAACCACCTGTCCCGGTTCTCCCCGAGGTAGCCTGGTACAGATAAACATCCATCCAGATGCAAAACATTTCAGGCAAACTCTTCTCAATCGTTTTATGATTCTTCCATTTCCTTTTTCCTGAGTTGTCTCCTTTCCTCATTCACTTTATTTCTATTTCGCCATTTTTCACCTTTTCTCCTTAATCACTCCCTGAATTTATAATTTTCCATAGTAGTAGGAAGAAATAATATTTCTTGGGCACCTATGTGCCAGGGTACACTCATCTTAAGGTGTTGTCTCCATTTAACCAAAGGGAGCCTAAGGCTGGAGATCAACGCAGGCAGCACCGGACTGCCAGATCTGGAGCACAGGCCCTACTTCGCCACTAACCAGACCTGAGACTAGGTTGGCCGCCCTCGGTTGACCCAGGACAGTGCCAGTTTACACCGACTGCTCTGGCATAACTATTAATGGCATCCCTTCCACTCTCAATGGTATCCTGATTTGGAGTTTAAGGTATACGGTCAACCCATCTATCACCCTAGGTAAGGCTCTTTACTCCTCTAGACCTCAGTTTCCATAATTTGAAAAAGGATAACGGATTAGATAGTATTTTAAGTTTTTTTTTAATCTGTTTCTGTGATTTCCATTTCAAAGTTTTAAAACTGAACTTCTAAAGTATTCCAATCATGAAATTAAAGATCTTTCAACCTCTATCTACCTCCATCCCCTCCATAAACTAATGTATTCTTTACTCCAACCAGTTCAGACCCAACCTAACTATATAAGCATAGCTGACATTTAAAGGTCAATAAGGAACTGGAAAAAGGGAACAACAAGCTGGAATGGGTACAAAATTTTTTATATGGTGTTCTACTTATTTCATCTCCTTACTCCTTCCTAGCGTGGATATATCAATTATGTCAGGTCCGGGATATTCCCCACGATGAGTGAGATTCGTTGGCATGAAACACTACAATCAAAAAACCATGTTCACCTGAGCCTAGATCTCCCACCCTAAGCAGAAACGGGCCAGAAGAGACATCTGGACAGACAGCATGAAATCCCTGCATCAGGACAGAACTTGAAGTCCTGAAACATAAGGCACGTTAACCATATGAGGCAGCAAAAGAAAAGGAAATGGATGATAAAAGGACAGACGGGGACAACCCAATGTTCCACCACCCCACCCTCTCACATCTTAGGCAAATAAAAAACTAATTTTGGAGTAAATACATTTATTGATACCCATTTTATATAGTTCAATGAAATAATCTATAAATATAAAAGCATTTTTCTTTTGGATATCACCATGGTCCATGTAAATACTCAACAGTCAGAATCATCTGCAGGAAGCACTCCAAGTCACACTGTTAGGTTTACAGACCTGAATATACATATTTCATTAAACAGTGGCACTTATGTACTCAAGTGGTCCAGTGGCTTTGGAATATATGACTACTGGGCATGTGAAGTAAAAATGATGTGTAAGTTTAAATCAATGGAAAGGGTATCAACCATCAACAAAAAGAAACAATTATGAATTAATATCCTGGGCAAAGAAAAGTACCACAGTTGACACTTGGTGTCAGACTACTGGAGACCAAGTATGTTTAACAACACATGTTGTGGCACCATGTGCTCTCTCTCCCACTCCCAGTGGACAGTCCACCAGTGCCTTAGGGTCATTCATGGTCAACAAAACCGCTATTCTTAAAGAATCTAGAGCTTAGAATAAAAGGCATGTAGCAGCTGGCATCAAGTTGAAAGAAAAGGGAAGTAAATATTTCAATGACATAATGAGTTTCTCCCCTAGAAGGAGGAGCTTGTGGGGAAAAAAAATTTTTTAAATTCCCTTTGTTACACCGATCATGATCATTTATCTAATGTAGGAGAAAGAACCCAGATATCTGGTACCCAAAACACAGGTGCAAAAATTTTCTTCTGTTTTAAAGTTTTTCCCTCAACACTTCCAAGGGAACTAATGCAGCAGCCACTGTTGAGCCTTGCTCTCGACCTGATGCAGCATAAAATTTCCTCATTTCTTCAGTAACAAATACAGGAATGTCCTTTGCTGCAGTCAGACCATGTGTCTTCTCAGTTAGCAAGCAAATGCATTTAAAAGGTCTTAGGTGTGCAATGTCCAAAATTGAAATCTGAGAGGCAGTGTTAGAACTTAAGCAAGGCAGGACTTTTAGAGACTACCCAAATGAAAACCTAAGTGAAGCATATAAAAATTCAGTTCTTTCTATTATTTTCAACTGGTAATTGACAGCAACATTCCCTGGTAAGGATGGGTATGTGACGTTATCTCCAGGTCCAAAACAGCCCAACTACTTAAAGTAGGACCCCACGAGGAGAAAGACACACTTGAGTTCTGTGGTCTCTAGAATTCTTTTTTGCCATTTTTTAAAAAAAGAAATAGTAGCTTCAGTTGCACACCACTGGTTGAAGGGGTTTTCATCCAAATGAGAAACTCTACCCCTGGTCTCTCGTGGGACAGGCACCAGATTCCCACAAGCGGCAACTCCCATGTCCTGTAGCACGTGGCATCTGACCCTGGAGTGAAGAGTAAGCTGGCACAGAGCCCCGACCGCTGGAGTTCAGGCTAGATGGCGTTCCGCGGCGTGCCGTTGTGTGTCAACGCTTTCAGGCTGGGGGCACTGGTCTGATGACCACAGCTCCTGTGAGAAGTCACACCCACCTCAAAAACCTCATGAATAGCTTTTCGAAAACAGTGGAAGTTGTAGTCTATTAAACCTGCAAGAGAGAAAAAGAAGATCAGGCCTCCTGAATGTCAACTGTGAAATTATCTACTAGAAAACATTTAGTGACAGAAAAAAATAATTGATATGTATTAAAAAACATACATCCAGTTGAGGAATTCTCTAGGCAGGATACAGCATATGCCCAAATTGTTAACACTGGTTACCTCTGGGGCCTGGGAGTTGACAGGGTAAATAAATAAAGCAATCAGGAAGGTAAATTTGCTAAGAAAATTTACAATGAAATCTAAAGTAAAAGCAAAATACTTTCCGAATTATCAAGCTTTTCCTTTTACAAGTCTTTGGGGCGGCCAATGAAGAGCTGAAGGGAACAGCTACACTAAGAGTTTGGCACACTGCTCAGTAGAGCCCTAGGGTTGCAAGGTACCAGCAAGGCGCATCAGGCAGAGCCTCAGGCAGCCTGCGCCCCTCTCTCTCTCAGGCAGGGCAGCTCCTCATTCATCTGTTTCACAAACTGGCTTCCATATAAGATTGTGGTCAAACAAACGGTTCTGCTTTGTGACAGAAATGGATAGTTGCCTACCAAATATCCATTTTTCCCAAGAAACAGAACCCCAATTTTGGATGAGCACATTGGTGCTCAGCTACATTACATTTTCCCAGTCTTCCTTGCAGTTATGTATGGCCAAATGACCAATTCTGGCCACTGAGGTAAGTGGCAGTGTGTGGGACTTGTGTGAAGTCTTCTTAAAATGAAGAGGATATATTCTTGCCTCACCACCCCTGTTCCTCCTTAATGTCTGGAATATGGATAGAATGGCTGGAGCTCCAGGAGCCATTCTGGACCATGAGGTGACCTTGAGAAAAGAAGCTAGTGCTAAGAATAGCAGAGCAGAAAGAGAAGCACCTATGCCCTTCAGGATACTAGAACATAAAGACAACACACAAGAAACAAATCAAAACAATCTGGTGTCAAATTGACTACAAATGTGAACAAGTCCAAAGGAGGAGAGGCAAGTGCAGGGCAAAAGCAGCCAAAAAAGCTTTAGGGATGAGGTAGAACTCTGGGGGTACCGGCAAGATTTAATTAGGCAGGAAAAAGGAACAAAATTACAAAAAAACAGCAGGGAGCTGCCAATGAGAACACAGCACAGGTGGAAGACAGGAAAGAAACTGGTCTGACTAGAGACAGGGGCAGAGAATTCTTGGTAGGAAGTACTGGGAATCAAGTCTAAGTAGGTTAGAGCCAAATTAAGAAGGTCCTTCAGACTCAGGGGGAAAAAAAGCAATACAAGAAAAGTTTTGATAAGTTCAACTACATTAAAACTGACTTCTGTGCAAACGGTAAAATAAAATTGACAATAAGGGAAACCTGAACACTGGCCAGATACTTGATATTATAAAACCATTGTTAATTTTTTAACTTTTATTAATGGTACTATTGTTATGTTTTATAAAGAGCACTACCTCCTAGAAATACCTACTGAGGTGTATAGACAAAATGATTTGATATCAGGGATTTGCTTCAAAATAATCCAGTAGGGCAAGAGGTACACAGATTAAATAAGACTGGCTATGATTTTGATAATTGTTGAATCTGGGAGACAGATAAAAAGGGGTTCATTACATTACTTTCTCTTTTTTATGTCTGACAGTTTCTACAACAAAAGGGTAAAAAGGAAATAATAATTTAGTTGGGGGGAGGATATACAGGAAAGATTGACCATCTGTAGATGACTGTTGAAGCAGAGAGACGGGTACACAGACAGTCACTGTGATGGTCTACTTTTGTGTGTATTTGAAAATTTCCATAACCAAAATTTTTTTTTAATTTTAAAGATTAGGATGGAGAAAAATAAAGAACTCCTAAGAAGTACAAAAATGATACAGGTATAGGAACAACTAAATTACCAAAGAAGAAACCTGAGCAGCATAAAAAGGTACTTGCCATGAAAAAGATGCTTGCCCTAACTAGTAATTACAGAAGTAAAAATTAGAACCTAATGAGATACCATTTCACACCTACCAGATTGACAATAATTAAACAGTCTAACAATTTCAAGCGTTATCAAGGACATGAAGTAAGAAGAACTCCCACACAGTACTGCCAGAGGTGAAAATGGTAAAGCTACTTTGAAGAGCAATTTGGTAATGTCTAATAAAGCTGAAGATGTATGTCCTCTATAAATTCCACTCCTAAATACATACTCTAGAGAAATTCTCTGTATATGCAAAGGCAAACTTATTCATGAGCTTTTGTTGCAAAACTATTTATAATCTTAAAAATAATCTAAATGTCCAGCAACAAGAAAATAAATTGTGGAAAATGAATGAACTACAGCTAAAAGTTATCAATATGGATAAATCTCAAAAACAATCTTGAATGAAGAGAAACAAGCAAGTTGCAGAAGACTATTTACATTTTGAAGTCATTTACAGAGATACACAATACTCTATATTGTTTAAGGATAGATATGAAGAATAAATCATGCATAGGAAAAATAAAACTATATACATTCAACATAGTGCAAAAGAGAGGGTTTCATTTGAGAAACACACAAAAGACACAGAAGACAAATATGTATTTGCCACGTTTCAGTTCTTAAGCTCAAAGGTGAATACATACATTTTTGTTTTATCCAAAAAATTTTGTATATCTGAAATATTTCATTAAAATTAATTAAACAATATTAATGCATTCAATATTAATATTAAAAACTCAGGCAGAAGAGTGGGGACTTGTTGCAGTGAATAACAGAGAGTATTACAGATCTTTGAACAGTTAAATAATATGATAAAACTAATTTTCTCAAGACTAATCTGCTCTGGAATAAAAAATGATACATATTAAGCCCACAATATATACATTGAATGCACAGCCTCAAGTAGGAGGTTACTGCAGCATCACAGGCCTGGAGGGACGAGGACCTGGACTGGAGTCACTGACAGTGCAAACAGAAAGGAAACCCAAGAAACAGTTCAAAGAAACAAGATTTGGTGAAAATTCAATGTAAACAACTCAGGAAAAGGATGGAAAAAGGAGAACACAGAATGCCTTCTGTGAAATGATCTGCAAGGGCCCCTTCAGCAATAACACCACACGATTACCTGACGACAAAATATCTAAGCTTTGACATCAGAAAGATGGCATAACTAGAAACAGAAGGAGGGTAGCAGGAGGGTCATGAAAAAAAGAGAAAAATATTCATCGTTTTTTGACACCATGGACAAGATAACAACCAAAAATTTAAGTGAAGATGTCTTACTAATAGCGCCAAACATGGGATTAAAATACAACCCAAGTCAGAGCTGGAGATGTGACTCTTTCAGTTGACCACATGGAGAAGATTAACTGAGGCCATGGACTGAATGAGCTGACCAGGAGGATACGTGAGGAAGCAAGCAGCAAGACTTGGCTCAGAAGAACACTCAGAACTGAGAAAATGAAAAGAAACAGGACAGGGGGTCAGAGAAACAGATACATGAAATAACCCAGAGGGTTCTGCTTTAGGGAAACAGAGACAGAAGAAAGCTTCAAGACAAGGAGGGAGTGACAGGGTCACACGCTTCAGAAGGCTGAAAAGGCTAAAGAATGAGAAAAGGCCCTGAACGCAGCAAGAAGGCAACCTGGTAACCTCTCAAGTATAATCTCAGTAGACTGACTCAGGTGGAAGGCAAAGTGCAGGCAGTTAGACAGGTAACAAAAGGATCCAAAATAAGCAAGACTGGAATTAAAAACTTGATTTAAAATAAAAGATCAAAAGAAGGAAGGATAAAGTCTCGACTATCTATGGAAGCGAAGGCACAAAAGTAGTTTGAGCTGATAATCGTCTAACACTGCAATATTATTTTCAAGAAGCTAAGAAATTATGACAAAGAATTTAACATAAAAACAGATTTTTAAAATGCCATTACCTTTTCGTTCAAAACTTTCTTCCCTAAGAATGCACACCAGTGCCAAAAATTTAGTCACTTCCTTTAAATAGAGGACAGTCGTATTATTCAGCTTGATAATTGCCATAGATTCTTTGTCATAAGCACTTCCACTTCCATCTTCCTTTAACCTGTTTTAAAAGAAAGTACTGTTCATTATACGTTCCCCAACTAGGTATTCTGTCACATTTAATTTGCACAATGACAAGTCTTTCCACCCAGTTTTCTGAATGTCTCTTGAGAAAGAATACTGGCTTCAATATATTGGAACAGAAGTTGTCACTTAGGCCCAGGGTTCCCAGACTTTGACACAGTATTCCACGCATTCACACCTCCATCTTGTTTACCGAGGATGCACGGAATACAGGAGACTTCAAATATTCCATCATGCTAAACTACACTGACACAGTCTGCAAATAAAGAAGAACCTAAAATCTGCCATTAGTGAAAAAGGAGTAACTATAAAAACTAAAATAAATATGGTCTATCAAAGATACTGTGGAATCCTGATGCTTGCAAAGTGAGCCCTACAGAGTCTGAAAGCTATTTTGTTTATTCAACTAGATTGTCAGAATTATAAGTAGTCCTCTGTCAAAAAAATGTAAATCGAGTCAAGTAAGAAGCAATTTAAACTATAATAAAGCACACCAAATTGCACACATAGATTGTGCTAAGAATAATGAGATGGTGGACATTTTTTCTTCTTTTTTATAATGTACTTTATAATGTATTTTACAATGTACCTTATACTGAAAATAAACTTTATCACTAAATTTGATTTTTTAAATTACAAAAAAATTGGTTCATAAAATTTTGATTTGTTTTAAAGAAAAAGCAAATGTTCTATTCACCCATTTTTAAAATTAGGAATGGGAACACGAAACTTTACTCAATAATATAACAGACAACATCTCATTTCATTATGGAAAGAATTAAAGCAAAGGAGAGCATGTAATCACAAGAGTGAAAAATAGAAATGGAAGACCAGTAAAGAACAAGTGAGACAAACGCATTCTCCTCCTCAGAGACTGCTGGAGAGACCAAGGCGAAGGGTGGGGACAAAGAGACAGAAGAGGAGTTTAGACCAGGTGGAGCCGAGAGGAACAAGAGAGCAAGGACACAGGTATCAGAAAGCAAAGGTAACATCAGCGCCTCAGAAAGTGCCTTGGGAGTGCTGATGTTAACATATGAGGGGACTCAGGGCTATTAGAGGCAACAGAGGTTACTGGCTTTTGAAATACCAGTAATTCTCCCAAGTTTTCACTCGTCGTCCTCTAGACTATTCTACAAAATCACTTCTTTGCTGGCTTTTATAAATTTCTGTATAGAGTCTGATGAATTTACATAATGGAAGAGTTTACATTTTAGAGATTTATTTTGGAAACTTACACATAGGGGTAAAATTTTTAAATGTATAAACCCTTCTGACATCCAAAATTCTGATTTCTCTTTTTCTTAGCTCTCTGAAAGACTAAGGATCCCTCATTCCACAAAGCCTAAAGTTAAATTAGGAACCAGTACTTACTTTGTTGTATTCAGAATGTTTTAAATAAATTAATCTAGTGTTTTGATCTAGCTAAGTCCCAGTAGTGAGAAGACACAGTGCAAACCCCCCAAATAACGGCAGGAGAAACTTTCAGTGATAAATAAGCCTGGCATTAGTCACACTTTTTCAACTACTCTTACCCATCCTCTCTGAGGCATAAGACCCAGCAGCCCACCTACCGAGGAAATCACACTCCAAAGTGAAGTACTATGGTCAGTCAGAACAATTCCACTTCACCCAGTACTTGCTAGAGGTCTCAGGAATTAATCCCCCTGACAAATCGAACTGGTACTTTTCCACCTGTCTGAGATCTTTCAGAAATATGTATATAACTTACCCATATATACAAGACACATCAATTACAACATCAATCATGTCACAGCAAAGTTCATAAGACTGCATATCCACAGGAGAACTGTCTGTTGCAATGTAGATTTTGCTGACAACATCGAAGAGAAAAGCTTTTTCAATACCTGAATTCTTGGAAAAACAAAATGGGGGAAGTGTTCAGTTTTTTTTAAGAATCACAATTTGTAAACTTATCAAAGAATTGAATTATTAAAACATTAAAGGACATTTTTAATTACACAACCCAATACCAAAAAAGCACACAGTACTTGACTGAGACGAAGAATAAAAGTAGAATAATTTTTCTGCTCTGATTTACTGACATAATTGCACAGTCAAATGTGTTTTTTCCTTCCTCCTCCTTCTTAAATTATTTTCTAAGATACCACCAAAAAAAATTAACAAAAAAACCCTTCAAAAGTCAAGCCACGCTACATTTTCAATAATCTTTCCTTGTTAAAATAATCAATCTCTGGGGGCCGGCCCGGTGGCGCAAGCGGTTAAGTGCGCGCGCTCCACTGCGGCGGCCCGGGGTTCGCTGGTTCGGATCCCGGGCGCGCACCAACGCACTGCTTGGTAAGCCATGCTGTGGCGGCGTCCCATATAAAGTGGAGGAAGATAGGCACAGATGTTAGCCCAGGGCCGTCTTCCTCAGCAAAAAAAAAAAAAAAAAAAAAATCAATCTCTGATTTAAATGAGCTTGCTACCAGAAAGGCTTTACATGGCAATTAGCAAAACATGAATTCATTTGATGTCAACATTTAGCAGAACCCAAAAGCCCAAAAGAATTGGGGATCACTACACACTGAGTCCTTCAAAATAATGTTTGGAAAATATAATGGCTGAATGCTAAATTTATTGGAAAGATATCCTTTTTTATTAAGTTGAATTCTCAAAATCAGAATTGGAAATATAATACTAAGATTACAGTTAGCAAGGAAAGGAAAAGGTCAATTTTTCAATGTGATCTCCAATAAGGCGGAGATTAAACTGAGTCAAATTCCCAAAACCCAGTCTTTTCCAGTTACTACTCTTCCTTCAGGAAACAGACATCATGAAGATATTTTTTAATTAAAAAAGCATGAGAGGGGGCCAGCCCAGTGGCGTGGTGGATAAGTTCGTGCACTCTGCTTCGATAGCCCAGGGTTCAAGGATTCGGATCCCAGGTGTGCACCTACGCACCACTCGTCAAGCCATGCTGTGGCAGTGTCCCACATACAAAACAGAAAAAGATGGGCATAGATGTTAGCTCAGGGCTAATCTTCCTCATGCAAAAAGAGGAAGACTGGCAGCGGATGTTAGCTCATGGCCAATCTTCCTCACCAAAAAAAAAAAAAAAAAAAGCATGAGGAAATTTTTCATCAGTTCATTTTAAGACAAAAAGGGTGAGTACTAAGGAAAGAATTCAGAAAATAACTCAAGCTGTTTTTTTATTGTTCTTACTATTTATTTTACATGTTATGTGTATCATCAGTCTTTCAGCTTGATTCAGACTAATTCAAGTCATTTTTTGGAGAATCTGGTAACACATACATTCAACGAAAATGGAATCAGAAACCATAGTGAATTAACTAGCTCACTTACTGATATAAAGATATTTAATAGGTTTTCCAAGGTCGGCAGTTGTGGAATGAGTTTCTGCACCACCTTACTAAAGGCTTCAAATATTGAATGGTCATAGATACTAGTCAAATAAAAGCTGAAAAACACAACACAGTTTGATTAATTTGAAAAATATCTTAAGCTGGATGACAATTATCATAATACATAAAATTTTAAGTTTCTTAACATTTGATTTCAGTAAGTTCAAATGAAGCCTCTTTATCTTCTCCACCATCCCCATCGTTTAAGATGACAAACGCAGTTTCCCCACCTAGCTTATAGTTATCTATCCCTTTATTGCATTTACACAGAGGGCAATTGAGGTGGTACCTAGGAAAGTATTTTCAGACGCAGAAACTTGAATATTCACCTAAGTCTTTGTAATCTGATCCAAAAGCTTGGTTTCTTAAGCCCATAACTGACAAAAACCAAAATAAAGGCCAAGAGAAAGCTCAAAGGAGATAGCTGACATTTATTAAATAAGAATATAATTCAGGTCTCCACTAAAATGTCACCTCCTCAAAAAGTTCCTTCTTGACCCTCCTACCTAAAATAATACTCCTGTACCCGTTGCTTTATACCCCTTTTCCCTAATTTGTTCTTTTTCACAGCAGTGGTAAGTACTTAAAATTACACTATACATTTATTTATAAGTGCTTTTGAGCTGTCTCATTCATCAGAATGTAAGCTCTATGAGGACAGAGACTTTGTCAGTCTTGCTTGTAGCTGCAATCCCACTGTCCTGAACAGACCTCATAAATATTTTTTGAATAAACAAATGAATAAAAGTGGTGCTTAGAATTTATGTAAATAGCATATTAAGGAGGGTGGGAGCTGGGGCCTTATAGAGAATGAAACAGGAATCTACATGCCTAAAAGGGTATACAGTGGAGAAGCAAAATATCTAGATTTAACAAAACACATATTTGAGAGAGAGACAGGCCTTTAACAATTTAAACAGTGTGGACAATTCTACGTGCTTTTTCGCTCAAGAAGTATACCCTTCATTATATAGTTGTGTCCATGATACACTTATAAGTATCTATTACAAAGTCAGAGACATGGAACTGTGTATATCACACTTCAGAAGTAATTTAAAGATACTTTCAAAGAGCTGACCCAAGAACCTAACCCTACGCAAGATGGGGCTCTAACCTAGATGTTAGAGCAATGGAACAGGTGAGGCCAAGATGACTCCCCCACAGGCACTAAGGACAAAGGGTTATTTTCATGTTTCCTCTAAAAGGCAAAAGGTTAGCAATGTAAGAAAGTCCTGAAGGGAATGTGAGACTTGGAGGTGGATGGGGACAGGGACAACTTCCAAGGCACAGGGCATTTTAGTAAGCTAAGTTTCTGGAAACTGGAAATAAAGTAGAGCCTCATCCATAGGCCTGCCAGTAATTAATAACAGCTTTGATGCAAAATTCTGCTGAGGTTAACAAGGCCTAGGGCCCCTGAGGGAACTGGGGAAAGGAACAGTGTGCACCCCTGGGGCGAGATGCCCTGGAAAGGGACACAGACAAAGAGGATCAGGAGGATTCCCATGGACACCGGGAAACACAGGACAATCATGGCTTAAAAGCCATTATTCATAGTGGCTTCCCAAAAAATAAGATTGAGGAATTTTATGGGGAGGCACTTTCACTTTTTCTTACAAATATTGCTGAAATTTTTTAAGCACGAATTACTTATGAACACTTACAATTTTTAATCCAGGCAATCTAGAGTCAATGAGACTTTTCGAAATAGTTTCCTACCAGCATAATTGAAAGATCTTGAAGCCTGAGGCCCTAGGGCCTAATAGGGGTAAGGACAAGGGTTGGCTTGAGCCTATAGGGAAGTCACTGTAACAGACCAGGGATAAGGAAATAGCTACGCTTTGTCTCTCCCCTGCTTCCCCTTTAAGCTGTTTATATCAACAAGAGAACACTTTCTTGGGTACTTTTTATTACTCATTACCTATACCACCAGAAAAACCTAAGATGCAGGAAATATTCCTCACACACTTTTAGAACACAAGCACACAAATCATCAATCCTCTCTAGTAGGTGTTCTCTAATAATCATTTCTTAATATTTAACTATGAATCAGCAGTTCTTTAAACTCAATAGCAGCCCTAAGCAGATTTATAGGATAAACTCACCTAACTCAAACTTTAGATTCATAAAAGTATAAAGTGTTTTACAAAACACAAACAAGAATAGAGTCCAGACTTGAAAGTGTACCCTCTTTAAAAGGCTCTTCCTACTAAGAGAGATACCGTGAAGACTCAAGCTACAGAGTTCTACAACAAATGTGACAGAGATTCCTTGAACTGAGGCAAGAAGAAGAAAAATAATGATGAAACCAAGAGAGGGGAGTCTCAAAGCAGATTTATGCCATGAGGAAACAGCCTGACTTCAGTCTCTCAAGATGAATTTGTAAACGCACCAACGGAAACACTTCACATGACTTCAACCTCCAGGAAAACACAAAAAAAAAAGGGGAAAGTAACTTCTCAATAACATCAGGCTCCCAAAACTGCTTGAATTCAACAGAGGAGATCAAAAACATTATAGATTTGGGAAGGGTAACAGAAAGCTACGTGTTTGTAATGACAGAGATGGGAATACATTTACACATTTTTCAGGGCTCTCATACCAAACACACATGTTGTTACCTAAGGTGGAGTTTTTCTAGCCCAGCATCTGCAAGGTCATCATTGGCCCTTTGATGAATGTCCCTCTGTGTTTCTATTTTGTGATCATCAGACAGACCATCAACTTTGTGAATAAAAACCTCAAAATTCATGTCTGGGTTAACTTTGTAGGCTTTAGAAACAGTAATGTGAAGTCTTGTTAAAGCCTCCATGTAGTCATCCTGTAAGTCAGAACAAAATATTTTTTAAAGAGAAATCTTACAAAAGTCAAGTAATGAATTAAGAAAGCCTCAAACCACCTCTTTCCCCAACCACAGAAAATATATTATCCTAATTATTCATAAATATTCAAACATTCAAATACATTAATTTATACCACTAAATAGATCTTCAATCTCTCAAGATAAAAAAATTCAATTACCAAGTTAATACTTACAATTTTTAATACTGATAATATAAGGAAAGGAAAAATGAAATGGACATTTCTTCCCAATAGAATTTTTTTAAAGTAATCCCAGCTCTGCCATTTATTAGATGTGTGACTTTAAGCAGGTTACTTAAACCCTGTGATCTCAATTTACTCATCCAAAAAATTGGAATTACAGTACCTACCCTCACAGTATTGTGAAGAATAAATTAAATCACACCATGTATATGAAAGCACCCATTACAGAGCCTGTCACTCAGAAAGCATTCCTAACTAATGTTTAAGCTTAGAAAAAGTAAGCTGCTTCAGGAAAGGAACATGTTCCATTCATCTGAGTGCCTGCCACATGCCAGGCCCTCAATAAATGCTCACTGGGCTAAACTCAATTTAGACAATTAAGGAAACGATTCACTTTAGTATCTATTGACTCAATTCTCATATTCCTCCTTATATTATGGGCACTGATGAGATCTTTTCAGTGAGCGACATCACTATTATAATAGTTAAGTACAGCAATATCTACTATAAGCAAATAAAAGTGGAAAGCTGCTCATTAACTAGAACTCAAGGATATAAACTCTATCTCCTGACCGTCTGATACTGTGTACTTGCACAATGGCATGCATGCCTGCTCCCAAAGCACCTCTGCAGTTGCATCTCTTATACTGGTAGGGAATCTACTGGCAAAGAAACGAGCTGCGAGAAGCACATGACAAAAGACGATAAACAACTTTCCTTCATTTCTACATCTTTAGCCACCAGAGAAGTCAACACCATTATTCCTAACTACCTGTGCATCAATGACATATATCAATGCTCCTGTTCCCCTGAAGATCATCTCGTAGTCAAAAGTTGGGTCAAAAAAGTCCATTTGCCCAGGAAAATCCCAAATCTGGAAATTCACAAAGGAGCTATTGGAAATGTCATCTTTATAAATCTTGTTGGTACTTTCCAAAAAGAGGGTCTCGTTGGGTGACATTTTATGAAACACCACCTGTTAAAAGAAAGAATACAATTCTATGACTATTTCACTTTGTATTTAAAATTCAAAATTCCGCCTTACATTAACATAATTTAAAGAATCTGATCTTATAGCAAAAATTTTAAAAGAGGCAAAAAGTGAATGGTGTGTATCCATTGATACTCGCTATCCTTTTACTTCTGACAAAACAGAAGACACCAAATTACTTTCCATTAAGCCTATTTTGGAACTGAAACTTTTCTGCTATTTTCTCTGCACCACACTCAATACTAGCAGGAGCACACACTCTCAGCTCGATTTTTTTTCTGCTCAATTGTATTAATTCTGCAAAAACCTGCTTTAAGATTATGAAAGCTTATAGCTAAAGTTTAAGAAGTTTTGTTCATTGAAAACTTATTGGAATGCCTACATCAGGTTCTAAGGAATAATTAGAAATGAAACTGACTGGACCCCGACTCACTGAGTTTGCAGTCTTGTGGAAGAAATAAAACAAAGATAGAAATTATGTGTACCAGGTAGAAAGTGAAATATAGGGGTGGAGGGGAGAATGGGAGTTCACAGAGAAAAGACAGCTCCCATGAGAAAAGAAATGGTAAAAGCAATTGTTAAGAATCACAGCAATCACAGTCCATACAACTGTAACATAAAACTAATTTGCCTCTCACTGTTACTTTCTAGAAGAGAAACATGGATAGTTACTCCCAAGGTTTAATCAGTGAGTAACAAGTGAGAATTAAAATTCGTTTGCTAAAAACCTACCATAAATGTACTCAAATTTTGCTGTACAGGTGAAAAGTAAGATAAAACACACTAATCCTATAAATTCGGAAGAAGGCTGCTTTTAAAACCATCAAGTCTACAAAACATCACACCGAGATTTATTTTGGACAGACTTTTGCAACAGAGTAGAAACGGCGAAAGACTGGATATCTGGCATTTTAGTACCAGAGTGTGTAACGGGGGTGGCTGACGGAGGAGGTGAACCTTGCCTCCATTTCCCCCTTACTAGAAAGCGTATAGCCCTCCACTCGTTCCTGACAGACCCCAAGTGAAAACAACTGGACTGACCTAGGTCTGCAAATATTCTCCAGGTCTCAGAAGATTCTCTAACCACACACGTGCAGGGGGCATATCACCAGTAATTATACTCACCAGGCCACAAGTACCAAAATAGGTGGACTAATAGCCCCCAATTCCCAACAGTGGTAAAGTCTCCTTCGTACAAGTAACAAGAGCGAGCAGTAAAATGGTTAGTGACTTAGTCACAACCCTTCCTGACGCTGCTCCCCGGGGCTCACCTGGGAAGCCCTGCAAACTCAGGTCACCTGAAGTGAGAGGAACAGACAAGAACGGCGCAGCAGGGGAGGGAGTCCATGAAGTGCTCCAAGTGAGAATTGGGGAGGACGTCTCAGTTTCGGAAATGGCACAGGGGCTGGGTCCCAGGAGGCGGAGGTCCCGGGCGGCGCCACGGCACCTGCCTCCCTCCAGCCGGTTTCGCCTTCGGGGACCCACGGCCTTGGCTGACTTGGGCGTGGACTCAGAGCTGGAGTCCTCGCGCGGGCCGCGCCCCGGGCTCTGCTCCCCAGCGGAGAGGAGAAAGCGCGGGGGGTCAGCCTTGCCGGCCAGCCCCGGCCGCCGCCCTCCTCGGGGCCTCCGCCGCCCGGCGGCCACCCGAGCCCCCGGGGAGCGCGGGGGAGGGGCGGAGGGACCCGGCGCGGCCCCACTCACCTTCTGGATGGAGGACTTGCCGCTGCGCCGGAGCCCCATGAGCAGAATCCTCGGCTTGGAGCTGTCAGCGCCCCCCGGGCCACAGCCTCCGCCGGCCCCCGCCCCAACCCCGCCGCCTGCGGCTGCCGCCTCCTCTTCCTCCTCCTCCACGCCGTAGCCGAAGTCCTTGGGGAACGAATCCGCCGCGCCGTAACTGCCGGCAAGGGGCGTCTCCTCCGCCCCGTACTGCAGGGACATGGTGCTGGAGCCGCCGCCGCCCGCGCCCTGACAGGCCAGGCCAGGCCAGGCCAAGCCAGGCCGCCGCCTCCCCAGTCCGCCGCCGCCGCCGCCGCCGCCGCCCCCGGCAGCCGCCACCGCCGTGGGCCCGCCCCCCGGAGCCCGGCTCTCATAGGCTCCGCGCCGAGGCCCGGCCGCTCATTGGCCGCCCGAGCTGCCACTCGGAAGCAGCAGGGTAGGTGGTGCCCGTCACGTGCCCAGAATCACCTGACTCCGAGCCGTGGAGGGGGGAGGAGGAGTCACGAGGAGGGTGGCCCGGCCCGGCGGAGCCTTCTGCCCTCAGCCCCGGCCCGCACCTCGGTCCTACTCAGCCACGCGCCTCGCTCCTCACCGGTCCCCTGTCTTCTTTGGAGCGGCAGAGGCCATCGCAATGGGAGATGCTCTCCGGCCATGTGGGAGAATTGTTCTACTACAATTGTAGTCGTCCAACCAATATTTATTGATGCCCACGATGTCCTGGGGGCACAAGAGGCACAAAACTGGAACAAAACTGGAACCAACTCGGACCCTGCCTGCCCTCAAGTTGCTCGAAGATTAATAGAGATCGAACCTCTGCGTAAGTAGCTTCAGTACAAGATACTAAGTGGGAAGGTCAAAGGTATATAGAAAAATGCTCGGGAGTTGGGAGAATGAGAAAGTCTCTAAGGAGCTGGCGTCTGAGCAGGTCTAGATGGATGGATATGGTTGGGCTATGCCAAGGTCTGGAGGAGGAGCCAGCCAGAGTGAGGGCAAAGGCTCAACCAACGCAGAGTCCTGGGTGTGAGTGATACAGTTCGTTTTAGCAGGGTAGCTGGGCCCTGATAGGAAGGCAAATGCAACCAAGCCAGAACACCTTAAGCCTCTTCCTTCAGCAGATCGCTGACAGTGGATACTGCTGCCACTTCAACATGACTCAATTTCCCCTCCTTCCCACCAGGCAAAAGTCTGCTTCTCCAGTAATTCCATCGTCTCCTCTCCCCCGTAGAACATTGCTTCTTCTGTGACCTCCTTCAGATCAGGGACCAAAGGAATGAATAATGAAAACAAACCAAAGCAGACGCTTGTCACCAAATACCTTTCAGAAAGCTAGAGGAATTTTCACTTTTGATAGTCAGGCTTTAGAACTGGAAATTTGACAAAAGAGGATCCTCTTAAAGAGGGAGTGGTGGTACTGGTCTTCCAAGGAAACTAACTTCTTGATTATGAAGGGAAAGCATGATCATGCAGGTGTGGGGCTTGGTTATGTTGGAATCTAGACGTTAAAGGTAAGACATCCTTAGAGGTCTAGTCCAACCTTTCACCTAAAGTGTAAATGCACTTTACAGCGTCTCTGATAGGCAGCATACACTTTAATAGTTCTAAGGGAAGAGAGTTCACTATCTCAAAAGGCAGCCAGTTCCACTGTGGTAAAACTTTGTGTACAAGTCTCCTATTCAGACCAAAAATCACACTCACTGGAGCTTATAATGGAACAACACAGGAGTGGTCCTCATCTTTTTCCTGACAGCCCTTCAAATATTAGATTGCAGTCTTCATTAGCCATAAGTCTTCTCTCTTCCACATTAAACATAATCAGTTCCTTCAACCATTCGGTCTATGGTGATGTCCGATAGAACTTTCTGTGATGACAGAAATGTTCTACACCTGTACTATTCAATATAGTAGCAAATGTGGGTTGAGCACTTGAAATGTTGCTAGTGTGACTGAAGAACTGAATTTTTAATTTTATTTTAATTATCTTGTATTTTCAAATGCCCTTTTCCTACTGGTCCGCTCTCCTTTATATGCATTTGAGCTTGTCAACATTCATCAAATGTCTGGCACCCACAACGGAATAATGACCAATACAGCCTTCAGGATGACTGTTTAGCACCTGGACAATATTTCTATTAATGCTTTCCAGAACACAATTTTTTTTTAAATATCTATAGAGTATAAGTGGTTCACACTGATAATCACTGGAAGTAGTATTTTGTCAGCAATCCTAGTGCCTAGACTTGTATAACTGCATTTTTTTAACCTAAATGTAAGACCTGATATTTCAACTTTTTCAGTTTAGGCCCAGAAGTTTGGGTACTCCAAGCTGCTAATCATTTTCAAGCCTGTTTCAATATAGTCTACCAACCAGCCCTTCCAACTTTGTGGCACTTACAGATTTGGCATTACTACCATCGGACCCATATGTAGTCCTTTACAATATGCAAGGTACTTTTACATCCATTAATTTGATCCTCACAACAACCTTGTGAGATAGGCAAGATATGAAATCTACATTTGAAGCATAGCAGGAACTGAATGAATGGGATCCTTTTTCTACTGCATTGAGTATCTTGTATACTATCATCATCCAAATCATTGATAGCAATGTTGAAGAGGACCTCCAGAGGCCAGGCTGACCCTGAATTCTTTTTTTTTTGTTTTGTTTTTGTGAGGAAGATTAGCCCTGAGCTAACATGTTAGCCAATCCTCTTCTTTTTGCTGAGGAAGACTGGCCCTGGGCTAACATCCATGCCCATCTTCCTCCACTTTATCTGGGATGCCACCACAGCATGGCTTGACAAACGGCGCGTCGGTGCGCACCCAGGATCCAAACCCCAGGCTGCCGCAACAGAGCGCATGCACTTAACTGCTACACCACCGGGCAGGCCCCCGACCCTGAATTCTTCAGTAGCCCTGACTGGTACAGCAGTTTAAGCAGGTCAGCTCCACCAAAAAGTGTGATTATCCAACCCACAGGTTGCCCTTCTGTCCAAAAGGATGGTACAAGAGACAGACACATGACTTACATTAATATTAATACTAGTCCCATGGGAAAAAAGCAAATGAGGGTTTGCTGCCAGAAAAAAATTTCTACTTGTCTGTATCCACAAAGGGACTGTCATACCAACTGCTTAAAGAAGCCAGGTCTCCCTCTCTCCCACCCCCATGGGATCATGTTTATTATTCTTATGGTTCTTAGCACATCCTATCCCACACTGTAATTGCTTATATACGTCTTATAAGTAACTTTAAGTCATTCATCTTTATAACACCCAGCAGTCAGCCGACTGCTATCCATGTATGAGGAACTCAAATTGCTAAAAGATAAACTGATTCAAGTGAATGTTCTTCCAACAGTATCTGGCCCCCCTCCAAAAACAAACTTGTGACTAGAAGAGGCACAGACCACTGCCACATTCCTGCCAACAGGACTGATTAAAATACTGTTATAATTGGCTTGGTCACAGTTTCCAGCAGGTGCTGAGGCTTTTGCTAGTTAAACCAGCTTTCATCGGATCATTTTGTTTTCTCTGTGTGTTTTGGCCAAAAAATAAAGACAGTTTCTCTAACAATAGGGATAGCATACATGAACTAGGACTACTACTTAATAACATGAGTCAATCAATAAGGAAAATAAGTGATCAGTAAAACAAAACATCTGTCTGTAGGTCTTCCAAAAAAAAAGGAAAAAGGACTAACAAACAAGAATATAGTGCTTTACCATTTACACATCTTTCACATACATTCCATTTGACCCTCACAACAACCCTGTGAGGTAGGCAGCACAGATATTATTCTTCTCATGTAACAGATGAGGAAAGTGAATCTCAGAGCAGTTAACTGATGTGCCCAAGGTTCTACAGTTAGTAAATAATTTGTATTAATATCAGTCTTTGGCCTAAAAATTCAGCACCCAGCCTCCCCTCATACTTGCCCTACCTACTTCACAGGGATAATGAAGATAAAATGAATTCAAGGCTATAAAAATACTTTGAGGGGAAAAAAGCACTATATAATTATACCCGCAAACTATAATTTTCCACAGTATATGGCTCATTCCCCCTTCTCATCCCAGCTTGTGCATGAACCCAGAATTTCATATTCCCTCTGTTCTGTACTCAACTAAGCAAATAAGTAAGGCAAGGGAACAGTGCGATCCTGTTTAAAGTTATATAAATTACAATCAGGGCGACTGCTATTACAGCAAATGGAAAACACAGGCCAGTGTGCAGCTAGGACCCACTGAAGCACAGAGCAAAGCAAGGCAACATTATCAGACAGGGCACGATTGCATAGAAGGAAACGTGGTGTCAAGAGTCGAACTGGCACACACACGGTTATCTAAGGCAAAGTGGTGGCAAAGAAGGGTTATTTGTTCTGCATTATATAAACAAGAGCAGAAGATTCATGGGAACCCGTGCAAAAGCATCTTAGGTCACACAGATCTCTCCAGCTGCCTACAGAGAATATAAACAACAGTGTCATCTTCATTTTAAAGAATGACTGTACCTGTGCTCATATCCTGAACTAAACCAAGGAATAGCTCCCTGCTAAACTTCCTTGGCTAAAATACAACCAGTACCATCATTCCTAGTCAGACTAATAAACAGAATGTCTTTTAAGGTAATGAATTAGATGGCTGTGTTTAGATTTTTTCAGGATTCACTTTGGATTCTCCTGCTTTTAAGACCCAAAGAAAGTTATTTGAGTTTTTATTGGTGATTCTAAGTATATGTGTTTATAACAGTTAAAGTGTGATAGGTGATTTTTAACATATTAAAAGAGTTCTGTAGCATCTGTTCAGAAAAGATTATATACTATACAAACTATTCAAGTCATACAAAACCATTTTTCAGTGTCTTTTCAACTGAGAAGAATCCTATTCAGCACGCTTCTCCTCCTGAGGTGGTTCATACTGAGCAAGCTATAGGGCAAAGACAGAGGAGTTTAGGTGAATCTTGTTCTAAATTGGGTAAAAAAACTTAACAGTAACAAAACGAGTTAACTATTATTTTCAATTTAATTATTGAATCAGTAAGTTTATATTAATATCCTATCCTTTTGAAACCATTCAATGATTTAAGATTTAATACAATCAAACCTAATGAAAGCTCTTTTCATATACACCTTTAAAATTACTGGAAAACTAAAATTTAATTCCAATTCATGAATGCACTGCTCAAATACTTGATATGCAATAATCTGTATCTTCCTAAAGTTGTTGTGGCTTATAATAAGGTACTTTCTTCTGCTCCACCAAGAGTTTACTGGACTTTCTTCTAAAAAGTAGAAAAAAAAAGAATTATGTGACATACATTAATCTAGCCAGTCAACGAAGAGCAGCTGATGTCTTTGACTTAAAAAGTGCCAAAGAGTTAACTGGCATTTGCACGTTGTAGAATCTTGGATAACTTAAGATACTGCATTTTCTTTTATGTTAAGTTGTGGCTCCCTGCGAGAACACTAGGCTATGATTTTAGTTGTTCCAGTTAGCTGTCGGACTTGAGAAGCTAATGAGACTTGACTGTGCTTTAGTCAATAAACTGTCTATAAACCTGTCGCACTTTAGTCTTTAAACTGTGCTTTAGTCTATAAACTCGTCTGTGTACCTGTTTCACTTATCTCGCAAAGTTGTTGAGAAGATAAAACACATTATGAGAAATGCCTAGAGGAATGTAAAATGCATTGTGGTAAAACTTCAGACTTAGAGTTGACTAATTTGAAGTTTATGAAAATTCCCACAGAAGTTTAAACAAAGAAAAAACTTCAGCACTAGACAAAATTAAGCGCAAATTTCCAGAGGTACGTTAACATGTTACAGGGCCACCACAGATGACTGTGCAGATTGTGCACTGCACAGCTCTAAGAGGTGCCATACTCAAAGCAATGGCCCTGTACTGACCTCCTTAAATCAACTGCTTACAACTCTGAAATCTCCATCTACTTATAAGCAGCATTAACCAGTATTTTCATCTTTTTGTCGATGCAGGTTCCCAAGAACCTCTTCTTGACCACACTTTGCTTGTTCTATTTAGTTTGTCTGTCGTTTTGCAGACAGGGCATCAGTTCAGCCTTGCAATTATTTGAAATGGATATTCAGCCTCCTCCCTCCCCTGCTATCCATTTTAGTGAGATTTTGATTATGTGATCATTAAAGTGAAGTTATTTTGAACATGAATTCTTTTAAAAAATTTACCTTTGTTTTCAGTTTTTTATTTTCTTCTAAAATAGCTTCATATTTCTCTTTCATTTCTGCCAATTCTAGGCGAAGCAGCTCTATTTCTGGATTTTCTGGGGTAGCAGCTCCTAAGTGATGCTTTAAAAAACTAATATCAAAGTTAAGAATTTACTTGAGCTGAATGAAACTAGTGAAATAGCCCAGAGTAGCGTCAATATCTCTGATCAGAGTCGCCCCACCCAACGCCAGTATTTACCCAGAGATCATCATCCAGTAACTCAAAGGAAAGTAACTTTTTCAATAATCACAAGTATTTTAAAGGTTATTACTATATGAAAAAATAAGAGTTCCAAAAATAAGGCCTTTTTCTGACTTGAAAGATGAAAAGGATACTCCAAAGCACTATTAGGTTTCTCTGGTTCTTCATATAAGGCTACCAATACTGCAAATTAAAAAGCAGAAAAAGCAACAGTTAAAGTCTTAAATTTGAATGGCTGAAATTATATTCCATAACCCAGTAAATATTAAGTGCCTGTTATACACCAAGAACATTGATAGGACTGTCCATACCACAGTGAACAAGACAGACAAGGTCCCTGCTTTCCGTGAATTTAGTGTCTAATGCAAAACATAAGTAAGGACCTAGACCAAAAGAGAGTCTATCAAGCAGCCACACAGGATAATGAGTTATGGGAGCACATTGGAAGAACACCTAACTCAGCCTAGGGCACATTGGAAGAACACCTAACTCGGCCTAGGGCACCAGGGAAGGCTTCCTAAAGGAAGGGAAATAAGACCTGAGACCTAGGTGATGAGGATTTCAGATAAAATAGGAAGGCCTGGGGACACAAAAACAACATATTGAGGAAATGAAAATTCAGGTCTGGCTAGATGGAGTTGTGAACAATGTGGCAGGAAAGGAAGCTGGAAAGGTGGTCAGGGGCAGACTATGGAGGATCCTGCAAATTCAGTGGACTTGGATCCTAAGAACAACAGGCATATAATTAAACAGTTTTAAGCAGGAGAGTGACAGGATCACCTGACTGCTGTGTGGAAGATGGATGAGTGGGACAAGGATAAAGGCAGGAAGAGCAGTTAAGAGGCTGATGTGGTAATCCAGTTGAAAAAGATACTGACCTGCACTAGAGTGATAGAAGGGTAAAAACAAGGTTGATAAATTGAAGAAAAATTTTGGAGAGAATCAAGAGGGCTATGGTAATTACTGGAAGAAGCTTTGAATTCAAAATGTTCTTCAAGAATGAAGTTACACAACATGCTCAATAACCACCAACCAAAAACCTTATCAGTAATTCACATGCTCAAATCAGCATTAAAATATATACTTTATGTTCAGTAGCTTCATATCCAGTAGCTCATGTCAGCACTACCTTGCTCATCTTCTACTGAACAAATCCTCCTGGAATTTCCTACTCAGATAAAAATCTCTCTAAAACAGAGGTTAATTTTTTTGTACATGGAACCCTTTGAAAAAATCTGATAAAAGCCAAAAAATGTTAACTACACACCAAAAATTGTGCATGTCTAGACCCCAAGTTAAGAACTCTTGTTGTAAACCAACTTACATGCTTCCCTTTTATTTTTTAGAATTTTAATAAGTCATCAAAATACAGACAGTATGAAAAACTCAAACGGGCAAGTACTTTTAACATCTTACATTGAGTTCTGATACTCTTCATCTCTCTAAATACACTGCCAGCACTATTTTTTGAGAAACTGGTATATCTGCATCACCACTACCCTCTCCTCTCCTCCCCTCTCTCCTTTTAATATGTTACAGTACTCTTTAATTCCTTTGCTTACTACTTTTTTCTTTAAATTATATACTCAAACCTGTTTTTTCTTTGATTAATTTCTACTGATCTCTACTGAATACTAATTTTATAAGACATGAATACTCTTACCCTTTCTTCCTCTTCTTCCCCCACCTCATTTCTTTCAGCTTCTAAATTTCTGTCAGTGGTACTTACAAGGTTGATAATTACAGAACATAATGTAAATGTCAAGTTTCCTGTGCTTTTCTATAGATAAAATATACTTTCTTTTAATCAGATAAGAACTCTATACCCAGTGTTCCCCTTTTTGCCTTACTAGCCACAATTTTTACAGGTTAATATAGTGCTCAAAATAACTAAAATGCCTCTTCTTCCACTGACTTATCTTTATCTTTATCCATCCTGTCTTTTACTGTTTCAATGTTAGAAGTAGTTTCAAATCCTCTTGGAAATAAGCTGGATAAAAATTATAAATTAAATCTGTGTAAAGTACTTATGTTTGAAGCTGAAAATCAAATTTTAAATTTTATCAATAGACACTATGTTATCTGATGTTATTTAGGAGACTGGAAATCTAGGGAGATTCAGGGATTACATACCAGTGGATGTGAGCAAGGTAAAAGAAGCCACCCGTGGTTTCCAGTCTCTCATAAAGAAAAATCCGTGTATGACCACAAGGCTGTACATCTTCAGTTACCTCCCACAATGGTCACTTCTCTGCCCTTTACCATTTCTATCTTTCACTCACTCCATCTAGCCACTCTGGCCTCCTTAAACATCCAGGAACTCTTGACATCACATACTATTTCATTCAGGTCTCTGCTTAGATGTTACTTAAGAGAGGCCTTCCCCCACTGCCCTATATAAAATGGGACACACATCCCACCCCATCTCTCTTTATCCCCTTACTTTGCTATGCTTTTATTCATAACACCACCAGCTGACACTATGAGTTTATTTATTTGTCTCTCCAACTAGGATATAAAAAAATTCATTCAGAGCTTGGCCTTTTTTTTCCCACTGCTGTATCTCCAGTGCCTAGAACAGAGACCTGAATAAAATGGCTAAATAAATGAACTTGTGAAGTTTTTTGAAGGGAGTGGATTGATGCAATTCCAAGCATCAGTGACACTTCCAGAGACAACAGAGCACGAGGCTTTCATAGAGTAGTCCCTTAGTGTTTGGTAAAATTTGCAAAGAGATAGGGAAACTAGTACCTGAACCCAAGGTAGGTAGCAATTCAAAATTACCAGCTGATGCTTAGGAAGTGAAAGCCCTGCTTTCTGCCAAGACTCAGAGTTATTCCTCTCCCAGAATGTTCTCCTAACCTTTGCTTCTGGCGAAAGAGCAGTTAAACAAATTATTTCCCAGACACTTACTATTCTCATATGGTCCCAGATCATCATCCCTGCCAGTTCTTCTGTTCTGCACCATTGAAAGTCTCAGCCAATGAGTGATACATAGCAGGCATTCAAATTACTGCTGAGCTAATGAAATAAGCAGTACCCCAACCGTCTCTTGGAACCCTCCTGTTTCAAGAACCTTACTCATCTACTTAGATCTTGAACCGTGGAGGAAGAGATACAGTGTAACAGTAAGCTTCCATTTTAAAAAGTGAAAACAATATAACCATGTTGATGTGCCCTTAAACTCTTTAAACTGTAATTCCACTTTAATTTTGAAATCTGCACAAAGCAGGAATTGATACACACTAGGAAACGGGAGTTGAAAAGCCACAGCCAAATTGACTATGAATCGCCTACTTTGGGGATTAGGCTTACTTAGCTACTTCATGGCCCACTTTCGAATCTGGTAATTTTCCCACTTGCCCTTTGTTCCAGAGAAACTGTTTCTTTACAGGATTTTGAGGACTTCGAAAATTGTGAGGAGGAAGGAATTGGGATCTCCAGGTCTTTAGCAAACATGTTCACTGCGGCTGCTCGAGGCAAAGCAACGGAAGTTAGAGACTTTGCAACAGCTGCAAGAGTTTCACTCCTGGCCGGGAGATTGGTAGCGTGAGCGAGGCTACCCCACCCAGGCGGCGTCCGGCCCCGCTGAACCCCGAGGCCCACCTTGCTGGACCCCGGACGGGTCCTACCTGTTGCCCCTCCTTCCCCACGCCACCGCCGTGTAGGGCGCAGCGCCGAGGAGCACGACGAGGGCAAGAGGAGCCCTCTCCTAGCCCATGCTCACCGTTGGTCAGCGTGTCCAGCACCCCCGACTTCTCCAAATACCTCCGGAACTGCTCGCGCTTCGAGTCGGCGGCCTGAGGAGACACGGCGGGTCAGCGGCCGAAGCTCGGGGGCCGGAGCAGGAAGAAGGCGCTGGGAGTCCGGCAACCCCGCCTCCGCCTCGCTACCTCGGGCCCCCAAAAGCTGCGCGCGCGCCCCCACGCCCACCCAGAGCCGAACAGCGGCTGGCTACCGCCCGCACGCCCCCAGCCACGCCGCGCCCCCCTCACTTTGTAATGGGCCATAGTGACAGCGGCAGCGGCGTAGCTGGCGCCCGGGACCGTGGCTGGCGGGCTCTGAGCAGCACTGCTCATGCGCGGAAGGGCGCGCGCGCCTGCGCACTTGGGAACCTTGGGAGGGGGGTGGCAGGGGTGTGGCCTGTTTTCATGGCGACGAGGACGCTCTGAATGCCCCATGGTGGGCTGAGCCGAGGGAGGCTGCGTACGCCCGCCCCTCTAGCTACCGGAGCAGCACCTCTCCTTCCTTTTCCGGTCCCGGCAGCGACTCGGTTGCTTAGGGAGAGGCGAGGTTTGGGTAACTCGGGACAAGAGTCCAGGTGGGGTCAAAGATGGGCATGGAGCCCAGGAGCCTGAGGACTATTGCAGGCGGGGAGGATCTCCGGACAGTAGTAGTGGGCGGACCCGTCTCAATGGGAACCTCGGAAGCCGTGGTCTTCTTGACTCTCACCCTGAAAAGGTGCCCACAACTGACGCAGGGCGACTTGGCCGACTCGATGTGGGCTCGGGAGGGTGAGTGGCACCATGTAATAATAGCACTTATGAGCGCTTACTGTTTGCCAGGCGCTGTGTTAAACACATATGTTTCTTATTTTAATCCTCAGACCCTCCCTGAAAGGTAGGTACTGTTAGTAAAGTGGCAAGGTTAGGTAACTAGTGAGTAGTAAAGCCAAGACTCCTATCTGGGTACTGGATCACGATGCTATAAAGAGGTGAAAGAAAGCCACCAATCTAAGATTTTATTTACTAGACAGCAACATTATGACTATATTCAAGACACATCAGGTTGCAATCTAGAAGGAAACTAAGTCCCTGGGCAAACAAAATTTAATCAGTGTCCAGAAATAAAAGATTAGTACCTAAAAGGGGGAATTATATATAGATCAAGAACAATCTTCCTAATGCTGTGCTCCCTTCAAGGAAAAAACTAGTTCCAAACCATTTAGCCTCGATTCCGAACATGTGATTTTCCCAAAATCAGTTTTCAGGAATTCTGAAGGGAGCTTCTGAAAAAGTAATCCTGATTTGGTAACTCTATGTCTTTTAATTTAAAACTACCCCTTCACAATTCAGAGTTAGAGCCGTTTTCCGTTTTTGAAATGAGTTTGCAGTTGTCTGTAAACAGCTGGTCTTTAGAGCTGCCATTATTTGTTTTGTCTATGCTCCACCACTACTAGGCTACTTCTATGGTAATAAATATGTAGACTAAAAGCCAACAGCTGTTCAGATCTGAAGGTCTGTGGGAGCCCTCCTACCACTGAGGTTGTTTGTCAGCAACACTAAATGATTTGGAGGACAAGCAGTAGGATTATTGCAGGTTCTGACCGACTTGGATTCAAAGGACAACTCTCCCAAAGAATCAGGAGTGTCTGGAATGTCAGGTGGTTGGAAGTCACCCTGTGAAGGAGGAATGGTTCTGATTGTGCTCTCTCTGAACTGGCCCCTGAGGTTACCTTTAGGAGGTGACATCTGTTTTTCATCTTCTGTAGAGGGACCCCATGTAGCACGAAGCCACCTGGGTTTCCAGGTGCAGTTAGGTGGCGGAGAGAAAGCTGTTTGGGATGACTGCCCCACGTGGTTGTCCAGATCTATAGCAACACCTGGAATAGAACAGTGACCTTTAGAGTAGTGGTTTCTTTTGCTGTCTTTGCCGTCAGTTTCTTTTTTTTCCCTTAACTGGTTACCATTAACTTCTTTTCCAAATATTTTATGAGTGTCTTCTTTATTACTTGAGCCGATGTGTTGAAGATGACTACAGGTAGTACTAAATGTGCACATATCTTTAGAAAATACAGTTTCCTGTTCATCCAAAATGCATTTCTCATCATTTCCACTGTGATTGTCAGGATCCGCTTGAAATGCAGATGCATTTAAACTAGGGTGCACTGCTATGTGCATTTGCTTTTCCACTAGCAGATTACAATCAGTTGCAGAAGAGAGTTTCTTCAGTGAATTTGCAGATGTATTTTGATATTTGGCAAGATTTTGTTTTGACTTGTTCACATAGAATTTGTTATGCTCATCGTTCAATTTATATTGTCCCAAAAGCCCTCTTTTAATCTTTTTAAAACCTAGGTGGAAAATTTCTAGAACATTTAAGAAAAGTGAAACGGTGGCTATGGATTGCATAAATAATAGGAATATTGTCTTCTCTGTGGGTCTTGAGACAAAACAATCAATTATATTTGGACATGGGTGGCCATGGCATTTAAACAGAGGATCTAAATGAAATCCATATAAAAGATACTGTCCAATCATGAATCCGACTTCAACCACAGAGCGAGTGAAAATGTGTATCACATAAGTGCAAAGCAACGTTCCTCTAAGCGGAGCTTTGTTTAGTTTCCTTTGCTCCAGCTGACAAAGTTCTTGCTCCAGTCTCCTCCGGTCCCCAGGCATTTCACACTCGATCCCCTCCAGTTCTCCTCTCAATTGAGCTTTCTTCCTCTGTCTCTCTTTCTCCAGAACTCTCAGTCGGTACAAAGCATGGCCCACGTAGACCAAGGATGGTGAAGACACAAACAGCACCTGCAAAACCCAGTATCTAATGAGGGAGATAGGAAAGGCCTGGTCATAGCATACATTTCTGCAGCCGGGTTGTTCTGTATTACAGACGAAGCCAGATTGCTCATCATTCCAGACATCTTCAGCTGCTACACCCAGAACAAGCATTCGAAATACGAACAGGATGGTGAGCCAGATCTTTCCAATCATGGTAGAGTGGATGTGAACTTCCTCCAGAATGCCTCCAAGGAAATTCCAGTCCCCCATGTTTGTTTAGTCAGCCATCTTAGGTCTGAACCCCATCAAATAGGACGCAGGTAAATTCTTCCATTCTGAAGGGCGTGCTATTTCTTGAAGCAAGCCTATGGCCAAAATATGAACAAAGCATCACTCTTTCAGTGTGTTGGTTGTTTTCCTTTTCCCCTGGAGAGCTGTGATAATCTGTTACCAAGAATATATTTAAGATGTCAGGAATTTAAAAGCACTTACGTTTAGACCTCATAATGCAATGAAAAAAAAAATGATAACCTGGGGTGGGGTGTATATATTCTCTGTGAAGAATAGAACTGTAGGATTCCCTATAAGGAGTTTTCTTACTTAGCTGTTGTTGTTTTATTTTTTCAAACTGAGAACTTTTGGAGAGGTTCCTAAAACTACTGACTTAATCTTACAAACCTATTTATTAAGATTATATAAAAGTTACAACCAAAGTCAATGATTTTAAAATCTCATTTATGCACAAAGGAAAATGAATGTGTTTCATTTGATAATTCAGTAAGATAACAGCATTTAATGAAACCAGAAGAAACAGATCTGGCTCTTGCTATAGGAATTTAGATTAGTTCTTTAATCCACATTTAAACGTCTAAATTCCGGTTTCTTTCTGGCAGTTTTTGGGCATTTTTAGAAGCCATTTCATTAATATATTTGTGGATATAAATATAAATTTATATCCACATAAAATTCTTATTATACTTTGCTATGAAAAATTTTGTAAATCTTTATCATCTTAAAATGAACTCCAAAAATTCTCAACTATTTTGTACTACCCGATTGTTATTAGATATTACTTGAAATAAATGGATCATTGTGGTGGTGGTGATATCATAGAAATTTTCATTGTAACAGTATTTGACCTATTTAAGACATGTAGCTTGCTTTTGTGGAGGGAGCACTGGGGCAAGTTATAATTTAGATGCTTGGATTATCAACCAGTAGGTTCCATATTAAGATATCCTAGGATACCTAAGAGTAAATATATCCCAAAGGAAAGAAAAAAAGAGTGAATGTTTTTATCTACTTTCATGTGAATAAAATATAAATGTATGTCCTATACCCTTTATAGAAAGGGAAATGTTACACTATCAAACATACTAGGATACTATAGCTACAAGATATGTTCATCATAAAGATCCTATGAGGTAGGTATGTTGTTTCCCTGTTTTTACAGATAAAGAAACTGAGACACACCTTAAATTACCCAAAGTCACACACCTAGAACTGGCATTCAACCTCAGTCAACGTGGCTCTAAGGTCAGCTCTTAATTGTTTTACTAGATTGTTATTTTTCCTCTTTAAGCATACTTGAAATTTGCATGAAAAAACATTAAAAAATCATCTGCTTTCTCTTAAAAGTTTAATTATTTAAACTAGGCATGTAAAATAGTGATAATTTTGACTTTTTAAATAACTGGTTCTGGAGTCTTAAGTTCCCTTTTTAAAGCTTTATATAGTTAAAAAAAAAACTTGCAAAAGCATCAGCCTTCTAAAATTTAGTTGTATTCCTGAGATAGAGAAAATTTCTATTTGACTTCATTATGTTAATAATAGTATACTCGTTGACTCAACAATTCAAAGGACTTTAAAGTGTAAACAAAGATATTATTCATGTTGTTTATAATAATAATAATTTGAAAACATCCAAAATAATTATCAATACAAGAAAGGCTGTATTGTACATAATAAATTACAGTACAACCACAGTGTGGTACTATGCAACCAGTAGACTTGATATACTAATATAAAAAGATATTTGATGTATTATTTCAGTGACATTCAGGTTCTAAAATAGAATAGTATGGCCCCATTATTGTAAATGTATTTATATGTAAAGATGCATACAAAAAAGCCTAGAAGGATATTCGTCAAAATATTAGCTATGGTTATCTCTGGGTAGTGTGATTACAACTGACTTAATTTTTTTTATAATTATATGTATTTTAATTTTTGTTACCATGAGCACTTAACTTTTATAATCACAAAAATAAAAGTTTTTTCTTCCTTAAAAGGCGAGAGCATAGTATTTCCTGAAAGGAGCAGTATGCTTTAGCTACAAATCTTAGATTCTAAAGCTTTCATAGCAAATGACATGAATACTAGTATACAAAGATGCAGTACTATATAGAATTCTAAAGCAAAAGATAAAAAACATTTCAGATGACTCTTTTTTTAGTTAGCTAAAAGAGATTAACACAAACCTTTCTTAGTTTAGGTAAATCTGAAGCAAATCATGCTTAGGAGAAGTTACTCCATGGCCATCTTCAGCTTGTTCCCTGGATTCATCCCTTTGCAGGTGTAGAGCAGATTTAGTTCAGTTCAATGCGGCGAATGAGTCAGCCATCAGCTAAAATCCATTTCTTTCTGCTCATTCTTGCTTCTGAAACAGCGCTGCCCAATAGCACTTTCCGCAACGCTGTTGAAGTAGAGTCTATCCGCGCCGTCCAGTAAGGTAGCCACGAACCACATATAGCTATTGAGCACTTGTCATGCAGCTTGAGTAACAGAGGAACTGACTTTTTCATTTTATTTAATTTTAATTAAAGTTTAAAGAGTTACATGTGCCTAGTGGCTACTTTATTGGATAGCACAGATAAAGAATATTTCCAGTATTTCTAAGAACAGCACAGTTTAAGTTATGAGCCCCAAATTAAGCTGAATAAATGGTCCCTCTATAATTCAGAGATGTCAAATTTAAAACACCAGATGTTTGTGTTTTTTTTTTTTTAATGGTAATTTTGCCCCCTGCGGCACCCCATGAGATATCACTGTTTTTGGTAATGTGAACAATGTTTCTAGTACCAAAAAGTCTTCCTAACTAGATAATAACTTCTTAGTCATCGGTCTTAATAATCAATGGGTCATGTCCAATTTTATAATTAGATGAATTCTATTTCTCCATCTAGTTTTCTGTTATTAACAATTACCTTGCACTTTAGGTCATTAAAGGTCTCTTTTCAGAGCTAGTGATCATGGGTGGGTTGTCCACGGCAGATGAATATTTCTTCCCTGGGCTTCTTTGCCAACTAATAGCTACTTTTCAGATTAAATGCAAGCATTTCATCTGGGAAAAAAATGTATATGTATGTTCATATTTGTATATTATGTATTATATAAATTACATATTATGTGTAATATATAAATTATACATAAATTCTTAAACTTGAAAAGCACTAAGCCTCATGAGTAGTCAGAGAAATACAAATTAAAATGAAGTATTATTTTTTAACTATCAAAATGCAAATTTTTCAAAGATTTCTAATACCTGCTTTGGCAAAAGTGTGAGGAAACTGTTACTCTTCATTTACTGTCGGTAAGAATATAAATGGGTACAGCTATTTAAAAGGCAGTGTTGGGCCAGCCCTGTCTCGTAGCGGTTAAGTGCGCACACTCCGCTGCTGGTGGCCCGGGTTCGGATCCCGGGCGCGCACCGACACACCACTTGTCAGGCCATGCTATGGCGGCATCCCATATAAAGTGGAGGAAGATGGGCACGGATGTTAGCCCAGGGCCAGTCTTCCTCAGCAAAAAGAGGAAGATTGGCATGGATGTTAGCTCAGGGCTGATCTTCCTCACACACACACACTAAATAAATAAATAAATAAATGGCAGTTTAAATCAAAATTAACATAGCATTTCTGCTTCTGGATGTTTGAAATATTCGCTCAGCAAACATACTCAAAGACACAGCACACATGCTAGGATGTTCACATAGCACTGTTGGTAACAGTACAAAATTAGCAACAACTTAAGCTTCCAATAGAGGAATGGTTAAATGAACTATAGTACATCTTATCACTCAGCAACTCAGAGAACTAACAGAGAAAGATCTCTAAGTCATTAAAAAGCAAGTTACAGAACAATACATGTAGTATAATCTCATTTATCTTGTTAAAACCTACATTTTATACGTATATTTAATCAGCTAAAACAGATTAACCCAAACCTTTTTAGGTAAATCTGAGAGGCAAATCATGCTTAGAAGTTATACCACAGCCTCCTTCAATTTGTTCTCCGCATTTATCCCTTTGAGGGTGTAGAGCAGATTCAGTGCAGTTCAATGCAGTAAGTGAGTCAGCCATCAGCTAAAATCCATTTTGCTTTCTGCTCATCCTGGATAGAGAAAGGTCTTCAAGAATACATACCCAGCTGCTGACAGCAGTCATCACCAGAAAAAGAGGTTTGAGTGGGAAAGTAAAGGGGGCTTTTATCTTTTAATTTCTTGTTCAGATCTTTGCTTAACCAAGAACATACTCATATTTTCATTCTCAAATTAAAAAAAAAATTTTTAACAGATCCCAGATCAGTTTTTCTCAAAATGCTAAAATACAACTTTTCTCACTATCAGTAAGTGTGTATGCTCCTTTCCAAATACAGCAACATGTTTAGATGAATGTTTATAAATAAAACATGTTGATGATGAAAAAATAAAAAATTATATTTCCTGTGTTCAAATGATCTAAAACTACTATTTTGGAAAAAATGGCCAACAATCTGGTTCTATACAGGAAAAGGACAGAGGCTTCTCAGTTTCAGATATATTTTACCTTTTGTAAGTAAATCCTACTAGGACAGCCACTAGCCATGTGAAGGATGAGAATCTTATAGATGAGAATCCAGAGTCCAGGTACCTAATGGGCACCAGACAGCTAGTTCCAGGTTCCTAGACACACTATTAGAATCTTAAACTAGCAGTCCAGAGAATTCTCAGTCTTTTTCTATAAGGTATTTGCCATTCGTGGTGCACACACAAAAACGTTTATTCCTATACTCTCATGACACTCTTAATTTTCAGTTTTTAGGGAACACTGCATTGTTAGACCAGTAGGGGAGGAGAGTGTGGGCTTTCAAGTCATCACCAACCTTTAAATCCTGCCCCCTCTTAGACAAGTTATTTGATTTTTTAGAATTTCCATGTCCTCCTCTCTAAGATACAGAGTAATAGCCACCTTTCTAGGCTGTTAAAAAAGATTGGCAATAATGTATATAAAGCACCTCAAACAGTGATCTATCGACTCAGACAGTGATAGAAAATGATTATCAATAGTCTGACACAGGTATGAAAAGTTTTTATCATCAGCATAGCACAGTATTTGTGGATTCTATCAAGCAATCTCTACAATATGTCCTCCAAGGAGAGCAAGTCTCTTTTACAGGATACATACACACCATATGCCTGGGAAAAAGCCAATCTTGGTTTTTACTTCCCTTCCGTTCTCTCTCCTCTTCTTTCCTCCTTTTGCATTCAGAAGCCCTTTCCTTAAACCATAACTCCTTTTGTAAGCAGGCTCTGCAGCTGATGACTTCAGTGGTGTTTCCCCCTCTTTATAAAAATGTTGGCAGTTGCTGGGACTTCTCTGTTTCTTCATAGAGTTCTCCAGTTTTTTCCCAGATGGCTCTTTTTATTAATTAGTTTATATTACAGGCAGGTCAGTTTGCTGGGGATAGGAAAACGTTGAAAAACACGGCAAACAAGACACAAGCTAAATAAGCTGCAATTGCTATCCAAAACCTTGGATCTTTCAGCAGCGCCTTATCAAAGCAGCTAAACACAGTGTAACCTATGGACATTCCAGCGAATCCACCTGCAATGTGAGCTGCAAAAGACACCTTGGGAGAAAAGGGGGAAAAATGGAAATAAGTGAAGAAAATGCTGATTGCATGTGTCAGTTGCATCTCTCTTACTAAAAAACAAATACCGTCACAGACAAACAAGAGTCTTAAAAGTCTGAAGAGCAAGGAGGTGAGGCAAAAGAGACACAAAATTCCATGTGCACAGAGAGAAGGAGATGTTCTAAAACACGCAAAGCTAAAAAATGTCATTTCATCCACTCTCTGAGTACACAAGACAAACCCATTGTTTCTCATTCTTCGTAATCATCATTGCATTTAGGATGGTTCTATATAGTGCCAACCAAGAGAATAAGAGTTGAGCTGCTGTGAGGGATTACTGTAGGAGCCCAGTCTGACCCCACATAAATGGAACGTCAGAATTAAAACACAGGTAATACACACACTCAAACAGAAACTACCAAATTCAAAGACTAATTCCAACAAAACTGGAAATGTTTGTCAGTTTTCTTGATATTGTGAGTTCATCTGGACCCAAATTTTCATTGCTGTTTTCCAATCTGGTTTTTACTCTCGGTGGACAGTGAAATCTCTTCTCTCCTGTTTTGGAATAGCCACCAGTATGGCAGATGCAGAGAAGTGGAGCCAGTGATCAGGGCTATGAAAGAGTTAAATGAAAAGGACAATCCAAAAGTCCAATTTCCTCAGGAATTTTCTTCCAAATGGAAATTTGGCTGCCCTAAATGACAGAATTGTTGCCGCCATTTGATGACTCTTTTTAGCTATGGATATGATAGGTAAACAAATTTTCCATTAAGAAAATAATAAACTGAACTCACCGGTGACCCATTCGCAGGGACAAAGAACCTTCTGTAGAGAGCAAATCCCATGTCCGACCCAACTAGAAGGAAAAACAACCTGATGAAGCCCCAGGATCTCTGCCAACAGTGCACTAAATGGTTTTGGCTCCCCTCTAATAATGGTAGCAGCTCAGATTTATTGAGATTTACTCTGTGCCAGATGCTGCTCTAAGAGCCTTACATGTATTGACTCATTAATCCTCACAAAGACCCTATGAAATAGGTACTATCATTATCCCATTTTACAGATTTATTCATCCAACAAGTATTTATTGATTGTCTTCTATGTGCATGGCACGACTCTAGGCAGTAGAAATACTGCAGTGAACACATCAGACAGCCCTGCCTCCTGGGGCTGACAGTCTAGTGGGGGGAGGCAAACAGACGAATGAGTAAAACACAGTATGTCAGATGGTGCTGAGTGCTATGGAGAAAATACAAAGAGAAGGAGGAGGATTGGAAATGCTGTGAGGAGGGTGTGATTATTAATAGGAGAGCCAGGGAGGGTCTCACTGAGAATATGACGTTTGACAGAGCTAAGGGTGCAAGCCATGCTGACATGTGAAGTAAGAGTCTTCCAGGCAGAGGAAAGAGCAAGTGCAAAGTCCCTGAGGCAGGAATTTGCCCGGTATGTTTGAGGAATACCAGCGCAGTTGATCTGGCTTTCCGAGTGGCTAGGTGGTTTTCAAAGTGTGGTTCCCCTGCAACAGCCCTAGCAGCAGCAGCACCTGGGAACTTAGAAATTAAAATTCTCAGCCCCACCCCAGACCTATTGAACCAGAAACTCTGAAGGTGGTGCTCAGCAGTCTGTGTTTAAGAACACCTCCAGGTGATTCTGGACTAAAGTTGGGGATAAAGTGATAGGTGATAAGTAGCGGACAGAACATGTAGGGGCTTTATGGGCCACTGTAAGGACTTTGACTTTTACTCTGAGTGATAGGAGGCCTTTGAAAACTTCTGAGCACAGGAGTGACATGATCTAACATCTGTTTTTAAAATATCATTTTTAGGAAATGAAAGGAAATAGACTATAAGGGAGCGAGGACAGGAGCAGGAATACCAGCTAGATTACTATTATTGCACAATCCAAGTGAAGAAGGATGGCGGCATTTTATACATAAAGATACCAAGACACACAGCTTAGAGGCAGGGGCAGGATTTGAACCTTAAGCAGTCTGGCTGCGGAGGCTCCACTCACACCCACCACACTAATTGCCTTGAATTTCCATCAGGACTACTGAAGATGGACCAAGAAAGGAAATGAGTCCACATTCTCCAATGGAACAGAGAGAGCCAGAACTCAGACATTTTTCAAATAAGTCAGATCCGTGATGCAAAAGGAGCTTCAGGGGTTTCTTAGCCTAGAGGAACTCCACCCGGAAACATCTCGTGTAGCTGTCACATTCCACACCCATGCCCCAATTCCCTGTGCTCTACTTAGTGAGCCCCTGTGTCCTAGGAGATGGAAAGACCTAGTCCTTGCCTTAGGGAAAATAGCATCAGGACCATGTGTTCTGGCTAGTTTCCCTTTCAATACTGTATTGATGTTGAAACCACTGGACAGGAATTGAGGTCGAGGAAACACTCAATATTAATTTAATTGTAAATGACTATTACACAAAATGCTGGATAAATGTGGCTGTATCGTATTTTCAATCATCATTTGCATTTCCCAATCCAGTGTAAATAACACACAAAGATAGGACTAGGAAAGTATAAGAAAACCACTGCGGGAGAACAGGCTGACTTCCTGGAAACAGTTACTCCAGTCTAGCCTTCCACAGTAGGAGGCCACCTCTCAAAAAGTCCCTGTAACCCTTAGCATGTCAATTTCTCCGTTCCATTTCTCTCTTCTCTTGCCTCCTCCTGACTTATCTGTGCCTGGCTCTTTCTGCGTCCTAGGCGAGTTTGCTTCTAAGTTGCTACAGTCTCTAAACTGAGACATGTCTTCCCACCTGAAAAGAAGCCCTTATTCCAATAAACCAAATCATTGTCCTCACTAAAAATTTGACACTCATTTTAAGAGGGTTGCCTTTATACGGATGTTTTTGAGGGATGAAAATGTGAGATTTCCCTAACTTTTTCCAAAGGGACGCTCAGTTGCTTCATTAGAAAACACATCCAACAAATAATGCTTAATGAAGGAAGGTCCTGAAGGCCAATCGTCCTTCACACTTAAGAATAAAATTTACCGTTAAAAAAAAAACTATACGTTTTCCTAAGGAAGTGTATTTAAAATACAAATGTATTTTGTTAATCTGGCGTGTAACTTTTCTCATTTTCAATAGTAGGTAAACACAGGCCAAAGAATTTTCAGAAATGACGCATGCCAGGAAGTGGGGAAGGTTAACGTTAGCATATCGCGCCTGCTCCGTAAGATGTTTGTAGGATCTAACCACTCAGTGACTGCATTACTTACCTCAAGAATGACATCATGTTACATAACTATCTTTGGAGATTCCCTGGGCATGAGGAAAGGGTTTTTACTCCAACATTGAAGAGTATTAAAACCATTTCCTCATCAAGGGTCTGAGGCTTATTTTACAAAAGTCATTCATAATGACCTAAAAGAAGCAGATTGACTGAAGACCAGGTCACTGGGGTAACAACATTTTTTGGTCTAAGGACTTGTCTCTTGGTTCTGGCTGTGACTCTTAACAACGCAGGTGGCCGCTCTGCTCCCACAGCAACTCTCCTGACTAACCCCAGACGCTTGCTCCCCTTTCTGCACTAACTTCCCCTCACTTTTTGGATTTCTTATGGAGAAAAACATTGTATACAGTTTGGTATAAACTAGAAACAAGTCACTTATTCTCTCTCAGGATGAAATAATTGTTTTTACAGTTCAACTGTTCATAAACTAGATTTAGGCCCTGTCCTCAGGTGGTTATCCCTGTTCCCACCAGTGTGGATAACAGAACCCTTGACACCAATTAGCACAATCATTTTTTCTTGTCATGTAGACAGCCAAAATCTTAGGCTTTATCAAGTGGAACCTCTGTCCTGGCCCTCAATTCTGACCCCACAGTCTGACCCCAGCGTCTGTCCTTCTCTCGACACCCTCCGAGTGGACACAGCTTCAGCTGGAACAGGTCTAGAAACACAGGTTACTAGCCCTGCCTTTGCTCCTGTTTTCTTCTACTCTGTATGATCTGCCACCATCCAAAATCTACCCTGACCTTCCGACTCAGCTAAAATTCCACCTCCTCTCCAGATTGAACAGCCTTCCTCAACTCCTTCAGCAAGGAATTCTCTACTATAATTCCTGGCGATGTCAAAAGTCACATTAGTCATCCCCCCAGTTCCCTGACCTCTCAATTCCTTCACCTCCGCTCCCATCTTCAATCCTCAGCCACGCTCCATGCTTATATACTAGATCAGTTTTTTTTTCATCTGAAAAGTCAGAAATTGAGGAAGAAAATAGATTCTATCAGTGGTTTTCAAGCTTTCAAGCTTTCTCGTATGAATGAGAAAAATCCAGTTCTATGAAACATAAATGAAGCTATTGTGGCTGATGTGGAAGGAGTGCCTAGAACTGTACTCTCTTGACTTCTCCTTCTCCGGAAAGAAGCACAAAGCAAAAACACGTTACTGAGGCCCCTCTAAGAATTACCCACGAGGGTCAGTGAAAACTCCTCCATTTACACCTTTCTGCTTAGGACCATAGAGCCAACAAGTCTTTTGACTCTAGACTAGCAATCATCCTACATGTTGGTGTTTGGGAAGCACGAGAAGGTCTTCTGAAGGTGGAACCAATAAAATTGAAGGTGTGAAGTGTTGACAAAACAAACTTACTTATAAGGATGATGATCAGTAGTCTGACAATTCCAAAGGCAGGAATCATTTCTCGAAAATTCTTGCAAAGAGACAAATAATAATAATATAAGCTGTCTATTGGCAAATGAAACCTCAGCTGTCCTCCCTCTTCATCTGCTTTTTCATTTAAAAAAGTGCAAGTGTCAAATATTTGCAAAACAAAGCATTGGTGTAACAGCCCAGTTTTCAAATGTGTTTGGGAAGTACAGTGCTGGTGCACTTGGGGGAACAAAATGAAACATGATATTTAATTCCATGATATAAACTAGACATAATTTTATCAGCAGGAAATAATCTAAATATAAGTAATAAAATCAATACAACGTGTCATAGATACATAGATAGATGCTGTCAAAATAAGTCTGATGAAATATTTCCAAGTTTTTTGGTTAATATTCATTTGATACCTCTTTATCCTCTTCCAAAGAGTAGAAGTTAGCAAAGACTTAAATAAAATTTGAGTATTACCTTAATTTTTTTGAGATAATTTCAAAAAATTTTTAAGTATTGGCCAAAAAAAAACCAATTTGATTTTAGCTTTGAAAAATCTCAGTCCAGGGGCCAGCCTGGTGGCATAGTGGTTAATTTCGTGCACTCCACTTCAGTGGCCCAGGGTTCACAGGTTCAGATCCCGGGTGCAGACCTACACACAGCTTGTCAAGCCATGCTGTGGTGGCATCCCATATACAAAATGGAGGAAAATGGGCACAGATTTTAGCTCAGAGACAATCTTCCTCAAGCAAAAGAGAAAGATTGGCAACAGATGTTAGCTCAGGGCCAATCTTCCCCACCAAAAAAAAAAAAAGAATCTTAGTCCGTTGTGCAGTACCCTCCCATGTTACTAGAGAATTGCTGAGTCAGAAAGACATTTCCACTTTAATTTATTGAGTTACTTCTCCCTTACCTTTCAAGTTATTAACTCTCTTCTCAAGGAGTAAAGATGCTGAAATAGCCAAGTTTATTCTAAATCAATTATTTTCAAACTGTTGTGACCATAACCTACAGTAAGAAATAATTTATATAACCATCTAGCACACACATAAATCAAATAGTACTTACCCTTCTTACACGTGATGCATACTGAGATTTTTTTCATTTTTTTTCTTTTTGTTTAATGTTTGGTCACAATCTCTTAAACTGAGTTCACAACCACTAATGGGTTGCAATCCAGAGTTTGAAAAACATTTTTCTAAATGACTTCTATTTTTGGAGTTTTATAATTGCTTCATATTTCTCCTTCTAGAGTAATTTTAAAGTATACCTACATGGGTAAAGGGTTAAGAATTAGTCAGGATTTTAGCCTGTTTTAAAAAGTGGTTGGTATTTTCGCATACTATATCATGGGAGTGTAAAATGGTATGCTAACTTTGGAGGCAATTTGGCATTTATCTATGAAAATTTAAAGCCTTCATCCAGTAAATCCACTTCCAGAAATTTATCCTACCAAAAAAAATGACAAAAATGCAAAAGAACATTCCTTACAGCATTATTTGTAATTGTGAAAAGCTGGAATCACTCCAAATTTTTTTCAAGGAAGGATTAAATAAGTCATGGTACAGCTATATAGAGGGTGCTATGGAGCACTTGAAAAGATTGAGGTGGGTTTCTGTGTACTGACATGTAGGTGGTCAGGATATTCTATGTTAAGATGCAGAACAATATCTATAAGGGTGGTTCCATTTTTGTAGTATTCATATTGATAGGATTTTGAATACATATAGAAAAAGGTCTGAAAGGATGTATATCAAACTGTTAACAGATACTATATTGGGGATTTTGACTTTCTATTTTTTAATTTAAAATTTTATTTAGTATTCATTACTTTTGAGATAAGGAAAGAAAATGAAGATAAAATATGAAAGGAAAACTCTGGTGCGAGTGAGTTCTCAGTGAATATTGATAAATGAAGATCCCTTGAACCAAATACCAGTTATTGTTTAAAAAAAAAAGGTCCATAGATTCCATTTCCAAAGTTCTTACCACTAGAACATTCATAAAATAGCCTCCCATCAGAGCATAGACTCCTCCTGAAGCCCCCACAAGTGATCTGAGTGGGTCAAAGATGGAGCTGGCAAGAGATCCTAAAGAAATAAAACACAAAGGATCAGACATGACTATAACAATCATGGAAGATAAATCTTTCTAATCTAAGGTAAAAGTTGGGGAAGTTTGGACCATTATCCTATCAACAAGCAACAAACTCACTTTGTCCCTTCCATACTATAAAAGTACAGCTATGTGGGCTAAATAACTCAGTTTTTCTGAAACATTAAATGTTCAATATGAAGACAGTATAATAGTGACAAGAGCACAGACTCTGGAGCCAGAATTACCAGCTGAGTGACTTGAGCAAGTTTCCTAACCTCTCTGTGCATTATAGTCCCTACCTACGAAATCGGGTATTAATAGAACTTACCTCAATGGGTTGTCAGGGGAAGTAAATGAGTTGATATGTGTATCATGCTTAGAACACTACCTGACATGTTTGATATACAGTCGTGTGTCACTCAATGATGGGGATATATTCTGAGAAATGCATTGTTAGGCAATTTTGTCATTGTGTGAACATCATAGAGTGTACTTACACAAATACTTATACCTAGGTGGTATAGCCTACTACATACCTAGGCGATATGATACTAATCTTACGAGACCACTGTCATATATGCAGCCAATCATTGACTGAAATGTCATTATGTGACACATAACTGTACTTGTTAGCTGTTGTTTCAAAATATCCCATATGTTTAGCCAAAACTATCAAAATACCTGAGACATTCCAACATTTTATTTATTTAAAGACTAGCTTTCTCATGGAGTCAAGATGTTGCTTCACAATCCTTCTCAACATACCCTTCAATCAGATTCACCAAGCAAGATGAAACCTATTTGCTAACCCAATCTTAGGTTGCATGAACTAAAACAAGGCTTTAAAACTACCTTATGCAAACTCTAAAATGTTCTCTCTGTACTGCTTAGTTCTGTTACTTAGTCTCTTGCTTTCAAGGCCCTCCTTCATTCCTTAGGATACAATATAATACCTACCTTGTGCAAGAAAGACAAAGTATCTGACCTTAGGAATCTTACAAATGGATGAGCAAACAATTATCATAAAATGGAGAATATAACAACTGCTGTGATAAAAAAATAATAAATTTGCTATGAAAGCACTTAGGAAGGAATGACTTTTTCGGCAGAGAGATTGAGGCTCTGCTACTCTGAGAAGGGGGAAATAGCATTTTGATTAAACTCTGAAGAATCTTTAAGATTTAGGGAAAACAAAGGGGAAGAAGGTATTTAGGACTTAGGGAAGTAGAAAAGCAAAGACATAGAAATGAAGGTATATGGATGACTGAAGATCAGTGAGAAGTAGTCCAACAGGGTTACAGCAATGGTTCTCAAATGTTAACCTACAGACTAGGGCTGGGGTTTAAGACAATCATATGAGAAATTTATTTTTAAAATACCGATACAAATGTCCGCTTCTGGCCATGAAGGAGTAACAAGGATAAAAATTTTCTCTCCCTCCTGAAACAGCTAAAGCACTGGACAAAATAGGTGAAACAATGGTCTTTAAGATACTGGGCATCAGATAACGAAAGAGTGAACCCTGAGAGACAAGAAATAAATTAGATGAGTTGTCTGATTGTCCAGCTTACTGCCTTAGAGAGATTACAGGCTACAGTGCATGAAGGAGGAACTCAGGAAGATTTCAGTAAACTTTAATTTGATGAGATAGAGTTTACAGTCCAGATAGACCTAGGAAGCTAGAGTTTGCAAGACAGAGCACCAGAGAGGATAGAGCTGCACAGAGAGAGAACTCCAGAGAGTAGCATGAGAGGAAATTACCTGAGCCAAGGAAAGAACCACCAGAAAGGAACAGAGGGAAGAGTACCTATTGTTCACACAGCACCAGACAGACTAAGTAACTTGCCAAATTAGAAAACTTTATAATTCACAGGGCATTGGATAAAGGACACAGAAGGGGCCTGCACCAGTAGTGGGGAATAATTAGCACTAAACGTGACTCAAAAACACAATTTCACCTAGAAATCTTATGAGAAAGGATCAAACTCCTTCCAAGTAACTGAGTTCCACAACAAATCTGAGGAATATTTACAGGAATACAATAATATCAACCATCCAATGGTAAAAAGTCGAGCATCCAAACAAAAATTGTCAGACATGAAAAGAAGCAGGAAAATATGACCCATAATGAAGAGAAAAATGAATGAATTAAAACCTACCAAAACGACACAAGTGTAAGATTTAGCAGAAAAGGGCAATAAATAATTATTACAACTGTATTCTATATGTTCAAAAGTTAAGTGGAGCTGTATAAGATATAAAACAGACTCAAGTCAAACTTCTAAAGGTGAAAACTACAATGTCTAAGATGAAAAAATAAACTGGTTGAGTTTAATTACAGATTAGACATTGCAGAAGAAAAGATGAGTGAACATGAAGACATGGTAATAAAACTATCCAAAATGAAACACACAGAGAAGAATATTTTTAAAAGTAAATACAGCATCAATGAACTGTGAGTTAATTTCAAGCAGCCTAATAAATATGTAATTGGAGTCCCAAAAGGAGAGAAGAGGAGACAGATGCAGAAAACATATTTGAAGAAATTATGGCCAAATTTTTTCCAAAGTTTTATGAAAACTATAAACCCACAGATCCAAGAATCTCAACAAACCCCAAGCACAAGAAGCATGAAGAAAACTACACAAAGGCACAAAAAAATCAAATTGCTCAAAACCAGTGAAAAACTTAAAAGCAGCCCCAGTCAAAAACAGATGTTTCATACTGAGGAACAATGATAAGAATGTTAACAGATTTCTCATTAGAAACAATGCAAATAAGAAAACAGTAGAGCAACACCTTTAAAGTATTGAAAGAAAAATACTGTCAGGCTAGAATTCAACACCTAGTAAACATATATTTCAGAAATGAAGGCAAAATAAAGTTTTTTTTCAGACAAACAAAAGATGAAAGAATTGATGAGCATACAAGAAATGTTAAAGGAAATCCTCAGGCAGAAGGCAAAAGATATCCGATGGAAATATGGAGAGAGACTAAGGAAGGAAGAACACTGGAAATAGTAAGAACATGGGCAAATATACCAGATTTTTATCTTATTATTTAAATCTCTTTAGAAGATAATTGACTATTTAAACTAACAGTTAAACCAGCTATTAAACTAACTACTAGAAATAATGAGTGAATTTATCAAAGTTGGAGGATACAAGATCAATATACAAAAAAATCAACTATATTTCTATGTAATAGCAATGAAGAATCAGAAATAGAAATTTTGAAAATAGTACCATATACAGTACTTCAAAAATATGAAATACAGAGATAAATATGATCCCCTAAAAATGTGCAAGACCTGAACACTGAAAACTAAAAAAGATGCTGAGAGGAATTTTGAAAGATCTAAATAAATGGAAGTATACACCTTGTTCATGGATTGGAAGACTCAATATTATTAAAATGTCATTACTCCCCAAATTGACCTACAGATTCAATGCAATCCAAATGAAAATCCTATTAGACTTTTTTTGTAGAAATTGACAAGCTGATGCTAAAATTCATATAGAAATGCAAAGGACCTAAAATAGCCAAAACAACATTGAAAAAAAGCAAAGTTGGAGCACTAGCACTTCCTGATTTCAAGACTTATTAGAAACTACAGTAATCAAGACAGAGTGGTAGTGGTGTAAAGATATACAAATATATGAGTGGAACACATAGGAAGTCCAGAAATAGACACACAGATAAATATGGACAACTGAGTTCAACAAGATGCAAAGGCAATTCAGTGAAGAAAGGATTGTCCTGTCAACAAATGATACTGGAACAATTAGACATCCACATGCAAAAAAGTGCCACTTCAATCCATACCTTGTACAATGTATAAAAATGGACCATAGACCAATTTGTAAAGCCTAAAATTATAAAACTTCTGGAAAAAAACATAGAAAATCTTTGTGACCTTGGGCTAGTCAAAATTTCTTAGATATAACACTAAAAGCACAATTCTAAAATTTAAAAACTGATAAATTACACTTAATCAAACTTCTGCTCATCAAAAGATACTGTTTTGTTTTGTTTTGTTTTTGTGAGGAGATCAGCCCTGTGCTAACATCCGCCAATCCTCCTCTTTTTTTGCTGAGGAAGACGGCCCTGGGCTAACATCTGTGCCCATCTTCCTCCACTTTATATGGGACGCCGCCACAGCATGGCTTGCCAAGCAGTGCGTCGGTGCGCGCCCGGGATCCGAACCAGCGAACCCCGGGCCGCCGCAGCGGAGCGCGCGCACTTAACCGCTTGCGCCACCGGGCCGGCCCCAAAAGATACTGTTAAGAAAATGAAAAAACAAGCAAGAGACTAGGAGAAAATATTTGCAAGTAATATATCTGATAAAGGACTTGTAATCAGAATATATATTATTATGTATAATAAGGAATATAATACAATTTTTAAATGGGCAAAAGATTTAAAGGTAGTTTACCAAAGAAGATATATAGATTGCAAATGAGCACATGAAAAGATGTTCACCATCATTAATCATTAGGAAATGCAAATTAAAACCCAATGAGATACCATTATAGACCCAATAGATTGGCTAAACTTAGAAAGACTGATGATACCAAGTATTACTGAGGATGTGGAGGAACTGGAACTTCTGGTGGAGATGTAAAATGGTACCACTTTGTACCATATTACCCTAACAATTCCACTCATAAGTATGTACCCAAGAGAGCCACAAAAAACTTGTACACAAGTGTTCATAGCAGTATTATTCATAATAGCCAAAAAGTGAAAACAACCCAAATGTCCCTAATTGATAAATGGATAAAGAAAATGTGGTATATCCATACAGTGGAATATTGTCCAGTAATAAGAAGGAATGAAGCATTAATACATGCTACAACATGGATGAATGATGAAAACGTTATGCTAAGTGAAAATAGCCAGTCACAAAAGACCACATATTGTATGATTCCATTAACATGAAATGTCCAGAATGGGCAAATCTAAAGAGACAAGAAGTAGATTAGTGGTTGCAGAAGGCTGGAGAAGTGAGGGTGTGGGGTGAGGAGTGGGGAGTGACTGCTAATGGGTACAGGGTTTCTTTGGGGGACAAAAATGTTCTAAAACTAGATTGTGATGATGGGTGCATAACCCTGTGAATTAAGTAAATAACATTGAATTATGCACTTTAAATGAGTGAATTGTGTAATATATGAATTATACCTCAGTAAAGCTATTTTAAAAATTTGGTCATTTCTTAAACATGCCTTATGATAGGATCCAGCCATTCCATTCCTAGGTATTTACTCAAGAGAACTGAAAACATTTATCCACACAAAGACTTGTACACAAATGTTCATGGTAGCTTCATATATATCCCAAACTGGAAACAACCCAAATGTCCATCAACAGGAGAATGGATAAACAAATTGTGGCATATCCCCACAATGAAATACTACTCAGCAATAAAAAGGAATCAACTGTCAATACACACAACAACATGGATAAATCTCAAAACAATTAGGCTGAGAGGGTGATGTCAGCATCATGGTGGAGTAAGTTATTCCTTTTGTCTCTCCCCTCTAAGTTACAACTAAATGGACATCCATTAACCAACAGAGGATTCCCTACATAGCACAACAGGATGCCTGGGACATCCATGCAGCTATACATCTGAAGGTGGGAGGACTAGACCCCTGGGAAGCAGTGGAACTACGGGAGCGGCCCCCTCTCGCTTCCTGGCAGTAGCAATCCTGATACGGATCCTAACACAGTGGCCAGCGTGACTGTGAGCAGAGGTGGGGGCATCCCGGTCCACGCACAAGCACTTGCAGAGCAGCGGTGGCCCAGCCAGCAGGAGCGCCCACTGTGCAGTGGCAGCCCCGCCTGTACAAACATTCCCTGCCAAATGGCAGTGGCTCAGCTTGTGCTGAGGTGCCCCACCAGAGCAGCAGCCCTGCCCATGCAAGCGCAACCTGCCACAGAGCGCAGCCGCCCCACCCGCGCAAGCACAGCCTGCCTGCTGAGCAGAGCGGTCCAGCCTGCCTGAAGGTATCTGGCTGAGCAGCTGTGGCTGGCCCCCAGAATGCAGGGCAGCTGATGGGCACAACTACAAGCAGACAAGGCGGGAAAAGAAAACCCTGCCCCCGCTCCCCCGAGATGGTGGCAGGTAGAAGCAACAAGAACCACAGCAGAGCTGGTGACCCAGCCCCTGGTGGTGGCAACTCTGACACCAGCTCCACCAGCAGCAGGGGCTGTATACAAGTCCCCAGGCCCCCGCCGGTGACAGTGAGACCCATGAACCCAGCACCTGTGGCAGCAGGGCAACCAGAACCCTAAGACTACCCGGGAACAGCAGCACAGGTGGTGCACAGGACAGCAGCATCCAAGCCTGTGGAGAGCCAGGAGAGGAGCACGAGACCCAGGCGACCAGAACCACAGTAACCAGAGCTGCACCCAAATAAGAAAAGGTGATTTCTGTGGCAAATGTGCTGGCAGAGGATTAATTTATCAAACACTGTGAAGAACTACAGTAACACTGCAGAAGAGGAGGAAAATGACAACTCTCCAGAAGCCAAACCTGAAGTCACAGCAAACTACAATCTAACTGACACAGAATTCAAAATAGCTATCATAAAGAAACTCAATGAGAAGAAAACTCAGAAACACAGTTCAATGAGCTCAGGAACAAAATTAATGAACAGAAGGAATACTTCACTAAAGAGATTGAAGCTCAAAAGAAAAAAAAAACCAAACAGAAACTCTGGATATGAAGAACACAATCAGATAAAAAATAATGTAGGGGGGCCAGCCCTGTGGGCTAATGGAAAAGTTCAGCATGCTCCACTTCGGCGGCCCGGGTTCAATTCCCAGGTGTGGACCTATACCACTCACCAGTGGCCATGCTGTGACAGCAACCCACATACAAAATAGAGGAAGACTGGCACAGATGTTAGCTCAGGGCAAATCTTCCTCAAGCAAAAAGAGGAAGATTGGCAACAGATGTTAGCTCAGGGTGAATCTTCCTCAGCAAAAAAAAAAAAAAAAAAGGAATAAAAATCACATTATCATCTCAATAGATGCAGAGAAAGCAATTGACAAGATCCAACATCCATTTATGATAAAAACTCTCAATAATATGGGTAGAGAAGGAACATAATAAAGGCCGTATATGACAAACCCACAGACAACATCATCCTTAATGGTGAAAAACTGAAAGCCATTCCTCTGAGAATAGGAACAAGACAAGGGTGCCCACTCTCACCACTCTTATTCAACATAGTACTGGAAGTTTTGGCCAGAGCAATCAGGCAAGGAAAAGAAATAAAAAGGATCCAAATTGGGAAGGAAGAAGTAAAACTCGCACTGTTTGTGGATGACATGATTCTATATATAGAAAACCCTAAAGCATCTACCAGAAAACTATTTAGCAATAATAAACAACAATAGCAAAGTTGCCAGGTACAAAATCAACATACAAACGTCAGTTGCATTTCTATACACTAATAACAAACTAACAGAAAGAGAACTCAAGAATACAATCCCGTTTACAATTGCAACAAAAAGAATAGAATATCTAGGAATAAATTTAACCAAGGAGGTGAATGACCTATGCACTGAAAACTACAAGACATCATTGAAAGAAATCAAAGAAGACAGAAAGAAATGGAAAGATATTCCATGCTCATGGATTGGAAGAATAAACATAGTTAAAATGTCCTTATTGCCTAAAACAATCTACAGATTCAATGCAATCCAAATCAGAATCCCAATGACAATCATCACAGAAATAGAACAAAACATCCTAAAATTTATACAGAACAACAAAAGACCCTGAATAGCCAAAGCAACCCTGAGAAAAAAGAACAAAGCCGGAGGTATCACAATCCTTGACTTCAAAATATACTACAAAGCTATAGTAATCAAAACAGCATGGCACTGGCAGGAAACAGACACACAGATAAATGGAACAGAATTGAGAGCCCAGAAATAAAACCGCGCATCTGTGGCCAGCTAATCTTCAACTACGGAGCCAAGAATACACAATGGAGAGAGGAAAGACTCTTCAATAAATGGTGTCAGGAAAACTGGACAGCCACGTACAAAAGAATGAAAGTAGACCATTATCTTACACCATACACAAAAATTAACTCAAAATGGATTAAAGACTTGAAAGTAAGACCTGAAACCATAAAATTCCCAGAAGAAAACAGGCAGTACGCTCTTTGACATCAGTCTTAGCAGTATCTTTTCGAATACCATGTCTACTCAGGCAAGGGAAACAAAAGAAAAAATAAACAAATGGGACTACATCAGACTAAAAAGCTTGTGCAAGGCAAAGGAAACCATGAACAAAATGAAAAGACAACCAACCAACTGGGAGAAAATACTTGTAAATCATACATCCGGCAAGGGATTAATTTCCAAAATATAAAGAACTCATAACAACTCAACAACAAAAAAATGAACAACCCGATCAAAAAATGGGCGGAGGATATGAACAGACGTTTTTCCAAAGAAGATATCTTCCAAGGGACATGAAAAGATGTTCAATATCACTAATTATAAGGGAAATGCAAATCAAAACTACAATGAGATATCACCTTACACCCGTCAGAATGGCTATAATTAACAAGACAAGAAATAACAAGTGTTACAGAGGATGTGGAGAAAAGGGAACCCTCATACACTGCTGGTGGGAATGAAAACTGGTGCAGGCACTATGGAAAACAGTATGGAGATTTCTCAAAAAATTAAAAATAGAAATACCATACGATCTGGCTATCTCAATACCGGGTATTTATCCAAAGAACATGAAATCAACAATTCAGAGATGTATGCATCCCTATGTTCATCACAGCATTACTCACAATAGCCAAGACATGGAAGCAACCCAAGTGCCCATCAACAGGTGAATGGAGAAAGAAGATATGGTATATCTATCTAATGGAATACCACTCAGCCATAAAAAAGACAAAATCGTCCCATTTGCAACAACATGAGTGGACCTTGAGGGTAATATGCTAAGCAAAATAAGCCGGACAGAGAAAGACAAACACCATATGATTTCACTCATATGTAGAAGATAAACAAACACATGGATAAACAGAACAGATTAGTGGTTACCAGAGGGGAAGGGGGTGGGAGGTGGGCGAAAGGGGTAAAGGGGCACATATGTATGGTAACGGATAAAAACTAGTCTATTGGTGGTGAACACAATGCAGTCTATACAGAAACTGATATATAATAATGTACACCTGAAATTACACAATGTCATAGACCAATACAACCTCAATAAAATAAATGAAAAAAAGATCTGAAGAAAGAAGACCATCTTATCATAAAGTCAGCAAAAAAAAAAAAACCTGAAAACAATGCTCCTGTTTGCACACCTCTGGCCATTTGGAAGATTATGTATTATGCTACAAATATTGTTTTCCCAAGAGCCTGTATGGTATAGTGAAAGGAATATGGACTTGCTAATTAAAAACAAATTAAATCTCTGACTTCTTAAAAATAATAATTATGCTGAGTGACAAAAGCCAGACCAAAAAAGAGTACATACTCTATGATTCCATTTATAGAAAATTCTAGAAAATACAAATTCATCTATAATGATCAGTGGTTGCCAGGGTAAGGTGGGGGAGGGGCAGGGGGAAGCAGGAGGATGAGATTCTGAAGAGTCACAAGGAAACTTTTGGGGGAGTGATGGATAAGTTCATTATTTTGATTGTGGTGATCGTTTCATAGCTATATACAGTATCAAAACTTATCAAATTGTACCCTTTAAATGTGTGCAATTTATTGTATGTTGACATATACCTCACTAAACAGAAGAAAAAAAGACACAGATCCCAGGGCCATATCCCCGAGATTCTGATTCAGTAGCTGTGGGTGGTATCTGGATCCCTTCAGCTGTAACAAGCTCTCCAGGTGATACTGATGATCAGTCAGATTGGGGGACCCTGGGTGGGAGTGCATACCAGCGCTTCTCAGTCTTGAATGTGCATCCAAATCATCTGTGGACTTGTTCACCCAGATTCTGATTAGCAGGTCTGGGGTGGGACCCAACATCCTGCATTTTAACAAGCTCCCAGGAGATACCAATGCTGATGGTCTGTGGACCACGCTTTGCCCAGAGCAAGGGTAGAGAAACTAGAATTATATTACATATGAAGGAATCTTGAAAAAAAGCTGAGCAAGAAAGGCAGTAGGTGGGAGGAAACTTTTGGAGGTGATGGATATATTTATGGCACAGATTGTGGTGAGGGTTTCACGGGTGTAAATTAATCTCCAAACTCATCAAGTTGTATACATTAAATATGTTCAGATTTTTGTATGTCAGTCATAGCTCAAAAAAGAGATTAAAGAAAAAAAACATGTTACATCAAATCTCCCCCTAACCTCTTCATGTATAATTTCTTTTTTGAATATTAGTAAAGTTTATTCTTCCTAAAAAAAAAGAAAGAAAGGCAGTGGGCCAAGCAGTGGAGGGTGAGGAAAGGCAATCTTGCATGTTCCAACTTTCTTTGGGCCATTGTCATGTTTTAGGAAGGGTACAGTATGATCTGACCTGTGTTTGAGGAAGGTGACCCAGGCAGCCGTGTGAAGGATAGACAGGAATCCATATAGATACCCGCCGAGAAGCTATTGCAAAAACAGGCGAAGGATATGAACAGGTTATTCACGTTCTCTCCTCTGAAACTGGGGCAGGGTTGAGTCCACAGGTTGAAATCAAGCTGTGGGGGAAACAGGGGTGTAGATGCTGAAGCCAGGAAGGGCCTGACCATCACAAAAGGCTTTCAAGGGCAGGAAAAACAGGTGTGTGCAGGAACAGACGTAGAAAGTGGAAAAACAGGATCCACAGATGCAGGAGGGAGGTAGGATGGGGTGCTATGTCACTAAGCCTTGCCCATTCTATCTCATGACTGCTTCCTGCTCTCCATCCCCACTGCTCGAGGAGGCTGGCAAAGTTTTGACTGGTAAAAAAAATTTGAGCACTGCAGTGGGTCGGATTGTGTCCCCCAAAAAGATATGTTGAAGTCCTAATCCTCAGCACCTCCAAAGATGACCTAATTTGGAAATAGCATTGTTGCAGATGTGATTAGTTAAGAAGAGGTCATATTGGAGTAGAGTGGGACCCTAAACCAATATGGCTGTGTCCTTATCAGAAGAGGAGACAGGGACACACAAAGGGAGAATGCCATGTGACAATGGAGGCAGAGATTGAAGTGCCACAGCTACAAGCCAAGGAATGCCAAGGATTGATGGCCACCACCAGAAGCAAGGAAGGATTCTCCCCCTCAGGTATCAGAGGAGGGAGCTTAGCCCTGTTGACACCTTGATTTCAGACTTCAAGCCTCCAAAATTGTGAGACAATGCAATTCTGTTGTTTTAAGCCACCCACTTTGCGGTACTTTCTTATGGCAGCCCTAGGAAACTAATACAACCATCCGCTGTAATAGAGGTACATTTACTTACTTATAAATGACATATGTACTATGACACTAGTATGTTTTTAAAAAACACAAAAATAGAATTTTTAAAGGATGAGACATATTGATTACACAATATTTTAAAGTCATTTTTACTTTATTAGTGGTATAAAAAAATCTTTTCAAGCCATGAAAAGACATGGAGGAAAGAAATGCATATTACTAAGTGAAAGAAGCCAATCTGAAAAGGCTACATACTATATGATTCCAACCATATGACATTCTGGAAAAGGCAAAACTATGGAGACAGTAAAAAGATCAGTGGTTGCGAGGGATTAGGGGTCAGGGAGAGGGATGAATAGGCAGAGCACAGAAGATTTTTAGGGCAGTGAAAATACTCTGTATGATAGTATGATGGATACATGTCATTATACATTTGTCCAAAACCATAGAATGTACTACACCAAGAGTGAACCCTAGTTTTTATGAACTTGGGTGTATCACTGTAGGTTCATCAATTGTAACAAATGCACCTCTCTGGTGGGGGATGTTAATAATGGAGGAGGTTAAGCTTGTTTAGGGACAGGAGTGTATGAGAAATCTCTGTACCTTCCTCTCAATTTTGCTGTGAACCTAAAACTGCTCTGAAAACACAATGTCTTTAATTTAAAAATTCTTTCAATGAGCAGTGTTATTAAATAAGCTCCATTATTTTTTAAAATCTTAGTTAAATATCATGGCACAGAAATGCAGATATACTTCTAAGCTCAGTTATTTTTCTATAGAAATTTTCTCTTAATCACTGTCATAGCCAAAATATAAAATTAAAAAGTGATGTGTAGTTTGGGGCCGGCCCAGTGGTGCAGCGGTTAAGTGCGCGCTCCGCTGTGGCGGCCCGGGGTTCGCCGGTTCGGATCCCAGGCACGCACCGACACACTGCTTGGCAAGCCATGCTGTGGCAGCGTCCCATATAAAGTGGAGGAAGATGGGCACGGATGTTAGCCCAGGGCCGGTCTCCCTCAGCAAAAAGAGGAGGGTTGACAGATGTTAGCTCAGGGCCGATCTTCCTCACAAAAAAAAAAAAAAGTGATGTGTAGTTTAAAATGGAAGAATTGCATCTCTGGCTGAGCTTAACTCCAATTATGCAAAAATTTTGTTGTAATTTGGCTACTGTGTACCGCCTTCCCTAATGTCAGTCATTTGTTCTTGCAAACTAGTCAGAAAGTGTTACAATAAATAAGTTTAAAACCCACTAAAACTTTTCACTGAGAAATTTTAAAACAGATTAGGAAATTGTTTCCCCACTTTTTAAGTGTGAACTTATAAAAGTTGTTGCATCATTTTCAAAGCAGCAAAATCGCATAATGATGGAATAATTTCCAATGACCAGTTTTCAAAATGCCCTTTTCATTGCATGAGAATTTTTGGAAAAGCAGTTACATTCTTATTCCATGAGAGAAATGCTATTATGTCCTGAAAGCAACATATTTTGTGTTTGTTTTTTCAACATCTGTTAGATAGCTTACTACTGAAAGCCTTTTGATATCACAAAAAAAGCCAGCAAATTAGACACCAATCATTTTGTGAAAGAAAAATGCATAAACTAATCTTAAAAATGAGCAAAAAAAGAGGAATCACTCTAACTGACCTCGAGAGTTATTATATAGCTACAGCAGTATTGACTATGTGGTATTGGTGAAGGGATAGATACATTGATCAATGGGACAAAAAGGAGAACCCAGAAATAGTCCCACACAACTACAGCCAACTGATTTTTGTCAAAGTTGCAAAAGCAGTTCAATGAAGGAAGAACAGTCTTTCAACAGGTTATTCTGGAGTGATTGGATATCCACAGACAAATAAACAAAAAGAACCTCAATCTAAACCTCACAGCTTATACAAAAATTAACCAACTCAAAATGGATCACATATTTAAATGTAAAGTATAAAACTATAACTTTAGAAGACAATATGGGAGAAAATATTCAAGACCTAGGGCTCAGTAAAGAGTTCTTAGACATGACACCAAAAGCACAATTCATATAAGGAAAAATTGATAAATTGGACTTCATCAAAATTAAAAACTATTGGGGCCGGCCCAGTGGCACAAGCGGTTAAGTGCACACGCTCCGCTGCAGCGGCCCAGGGTTTGCCAGTTCAGATCCTGGGCACCCACCAACACACCACTTGTCAAGCTATGCTGTGGCGGCATCCCATATAAAGTAGAGGAAGATGGGCATGGATGTTAGCCCAGGGCCAGTCGTCCTCAGCAAAAAAAAAGAGGAGGATTGGCAAATGTTAGCTCAGGGCCAATCTTCCTCACAAAAAAAATAAATAAAAACTATTGCTCTATGAAAGACCCTGTTAAGACAGTGAGACAAGCTACAGACTGAGAGAAAATATGTGTAAACTACATATTCAATAAAGAACTAGGATCTAGACTATATAAAGAACTCTCAAAATTCAACAGTAAAAACAAAAAATCTAATTAGAAAATGAGCAAAAGACATGAACAGACATTTCACTAAAGAAAATATACAGATGGCACATAAGCACATGAAAAGATGTTCCTCATTAGTCATTAGAGAACTGCAAGTTAAGAACATGATGAGATATCACTACACACTTAGGAGCACAGCTAAAATAAAAAATAGTGACAACACCAAATGCTGGTGAAGACATGGAGAAACTGAATCACTTATACAATGCCTAGAGGAATGTAAAATGGAACAGCCATCCTGGAAAACATTTTGGCAGGTTCTTAAAAAATTTAATAGAGGCCAGCCCCATGGCCAAGTGGTTAAAGTTCTGCACGCTCTGCTTCGGCAGCTGGGGTTCAAGGGTTCATATTCCGGGCACAGACTCACTCCACTCATCAGCCATGCTGTGGAGGCATCCCACATACAAAATAGAGGAAGGTTGGCACAGATGTTAGCTCAGGGCTAATCTTTCTCAAGCAGAAAAAAACTAAATATGCAACTACCATACAACCCAGCAACTGTGCTCTTGAGCATTTATCCTAGAGAAATGAAAACTATGTTCACAAATCTCTGTATGCATGTTCACAAAAACCTGTATACAAATGTTTATAGCAGCTTTATTTGTAACAGCCAAAAGCTGGAAACAATCCCGATATCCTCCAATAAACAAAAGGTTAAACAAATGTACATCCATACCATGGGATGCTTCTCAGCAATAAAAATGAGTGAACTATTGATACATGCAACAACCTAGATGAATCTCCAGAGAATTATGCTGAGTGAAGAAAGCCAATCCCAAAAGGCTATATACAGTCATGCACCACATAACGATGGGGATATGTTCTGAGAAATGCATCGTTAGGCGATTTCATCATTGTACGAACGTTATATAGTGTAGTTACACAAACCCAGATGATATAGCCTACTACACACCTAGGCTATATGGTACTCTTATGGGACCGACTTCCTATATGCAGTCCGTCATTGATCGAAACGTCATTGTGCGGTGCATGACTGTAATGTATTATTCAATTTATATAACATTCTTGAAGTGAGAAAACTATACAAATAAAAAATAGATTAGTGGTTGCCAAGGGTAAAGGAGGGTGTAGGGGTGGGAGGGAAGAGAGGATAGCTTGTGGTGCTACAAATGTTTTGTACCTTGACTATATCAATGTGGATATCCCAGTTGTAGTACTGTACTATAGTTTTGCAAGCTGTTACCATTGGGGGTAACTGGTTAAAGGGTACATGGGAGCTCTAGGGATTTATTTATTACAGCTGCAGTATAAATCTATAATTATCTCAAACTAAAAATTTTAATTTTTAAAAAATGTTTCCAACAAATAAATAAATGGATGGATGGGAGTTCTAATATTTTCTGCCCACACCATAATGTATCATGTTATGCACACCTAAATATATGTGCTACTAGTCCTTTCTCAGTCTTTGGGCCCCTTTCACTTTTCTCTACATTCTTTTGAAGTTATCTTTCTTAAATGCAAATTTGATCATGTTACTTCCCCAAATTATTAGTCTGACACATAAGGGCCTTCATGATCTGGCTTTAGGCCTTTACTCGATATATGCACCTGGGCACCAAATTACTCGCAGTTTCCAATTGTGCAAAACCCTGTCTGACTGTGAGACACCTGAGGATGGGCACAATGACTTATCTCTATATGCTTATCCTATCTCTAATATCTTATCTCTAATGCTTACCAGGTTCCCTAGCGCATATTAGGAGTAGAATAAATCTTGACTTAAATAAGAAGCCCATTATCAATGTTTGTTACCTCTGCTTTGTGTATCACCTCCTAAGAGTCCAGAGGTGTTGATTCTGTGTTACCCTCAGAACACTAACCTGCAATCACTCCTGCCAGGTACACCAGCCCCACTCGGAGGCCTTTGTGGACCATTTCCAAAGGAATCCCCAAAATGAGCTGCATAATGAGATTCCCCAAGATGTGCTGAACTCTGCAGAGACAAACACAGTTGTCAAATATTACGACTAACCCAGGCACTTATTTCCTTGGGAGATTAACAGGCGTTGATGGGTTGTTTCTAGTGAAGGACTTGCTTAACTTGAATTCCATATTCTAATTTTCTTTGGATGACTTTTTTAAAAATAAAATCTTACGTGGAGCTTCCATATGCAAAACAGATAAAAGGACATTTTAGAAGTATACATTTATTTTATAAGTTCTGTTTTATAACAATTACAGATAATATCAAAGACACAGCAATGAGGCTGGTTTAAGGAATAGAAAATTGAAATTAGGTTTAGATGACAATTGCCATCTTATGTCAGCCTCAGCATCTGATTTTGTTTCAGTTGCACAGTGTTGAGACAATCCTAATTCACTTCTATTGAGTTTAAATTTCAATAGGTCTTGTTAACAACTTGTCTTGCAATCTCAGGATCTTCTTTAATAAAACAGAGATGGCAGGAGAAAAATCATTCCCAGTTTGACATTAAAAATTTAAAACAAAAAGTTTACCAGAATGAAAAAAAGAAAGTTTACCTAGTAACATGAGCTAAAGTTGGTATCCCCCATGTATTATGATTTGGCATATAACATATTTGAGTGCAGGCGTTTTTTATTATAGTTTTTAAATAGGTCAAAATATTTTTAAATGAAATTCATATTATTTTGCTTGTCAAACCCCAAAAGCATCTCTGGAGAATCTCTGAATGTAATTTGGCAAATTCCCACATTAAAGTAATTCTTAGTTTATTTGCTATGTAGCATAATGCTTTTTTTTTTTTTTTTTTAAGTTTCAGGTTAAACCAAAAAGTTAAAAAACAAAATAGATGTTGGATCCTCCACAAAGTGCAGCAGCTTTTGTTTTAGTTTTAGAGATTGTGTTTTTGCATTATAGTTTACTTAACAAATATGCATCAGGTCATTGAAGAGGTTCTCTGGGCATACCCTGCAGAACAGGTTACTTACCTTTATGGCCACGTGTGCACCCAGCCACAACTATCACTGTCCAAGCCATCTTCAAAGACATTTGAGAAGTAACATGTAATTCAGCACAGAATAGTCTAGCAAGGACAATTATACTAGTCTTATGGAGATGGCAGACGTAAAGGGGATTTGGAAACGTGTACTTTGTGAATCTGAACAAGCAGGTCAAAGAACTCCATCACATCCTGTCCTCGGAACAGCTTGAAGACAAGGTGACCAATAGCACAGAAACCCCAAAGAATCACCCCAAGCACTCTTTCTGCTGCTCAACAGCAAAAGTAGAAGTGGCATAAAGATGAGACCCTGTCATATACCTGAAATAGAAATACTAATTTTTTTATCCAAATGTTATCCACCCTTCAAGGTCCAGCTTGAATCCATGTCATCTGTGAAGCCATCCCCATTCTCATCTTTCCCTCTTTCTGTTTATATTACTGTAGCTAATCCAACATCCACTTCCTCATCCCCTGTCTACCTCCTCCAGCGAGGCTGGAAGAGCTAACGTTGACTTTCCCAGCCTCTCTTAGGCTGGGGTAGCCATGTCACACAGTTCTGGCCAATGAGAAGCAAGTAAGAGCAGTGCTGCTAGGAGACTTTTAAGAGAGCTTCTGTCCTGACAAAAGGGATGGATGTCACCACTACCTGATACTGCCTCTTCCCCTTCCTGCTTTGAATGCAGAGCTACAGCAGCCAACTTGCAACCATGACAGAAGGGCCAAGGGAAAAGCAGAGATGTCAGCACAGGACCAAGAGTCCTGGCTTCATTCAACTGATGAACCAACCACCTATCTTTGGGCTTTGGGCTTCTTCTATGGGAAAAAATTAACCTCCATCTGTTTTAGCCCCTAGATTTCTTGTTACTTGCATCCAAAAGCAATCCTAATTTATACAACCCCGTATATCACATGTCCTACACAGCCTTGCAAATTCTTTTTGAGTGTCTTACTATATGTCAGGCACTGTAAAAATTATATTATAAACATTATATCATTTAATCACAGCAACCTTAGTAGGCAGGTACTATTACCCCATTTTACAGGTGTGGAAACTGAGGCACAAAGAGATTAAATAACTACTGTATACTATAATAGTTTACTGCCTTGCATTACTATTTAACTGACTATTCCCCCTTGTAATTTTGAAGTCGTTGAGTGCAGGAGCCACATTTGCTCTGAGCATACTTGTTAAATGGAAAACCAAACTGTGGAAATATCCACAGAAACTGGGCAATTAGCAATTTTGTCCCTGTCTTGTCAAGCCTCTGGGCCCTGTGTCCTGCCATGATGCCTATTTAGCCACCAGCCAGAGTCGTCCTTCAAGGTCCAGGGCTGGGTAGGTCGCATAGACAAAACTGGTCTCATCTGAAACCCCAGGAGTCCACCAGAGACGTGGGACCAGCAGCAAGCTACTCACGGTCTGCAGTGGGCATGGTGAATCATGGATTCCGAGGGAGGTCATAAAAGGCTATTAGCATTTAATAAACTATAAGCAAACTAAAAGGCAGGCACTGCACTGCCTACTGCTTGTATTATTCCAGATGGACAACAGTATCAAACACTCATCAAAATGCCCATGATTTAATTTTTTTTAAGTGTGTGGCAGAGGTGGGGAGGGAGGACTGATGATTCATATCCTCAAGGGAACGTTTAACAACATCGAACAACTTAGGGAACACACTTTTGGTTTGGTAATGATTTGGTCTCTTCTCATTAAGATTCCTACATAAATACTGATGTTAGGCAGTTACAGTGCAATATAAGGTACACTAGATAGAGTTAGCACTAATGGGTTGAGGTCCTAGATCCACAACGTAGCTGTGTGACACGGAGCAAAGTGACCACATCCCCTAAGCCTCAGACATAAAATGGCAGGAGTAATACCTGCCTCCTAGGGTTGCTGTGAGGATCAAACAAGATGATGGACGTGAAAGTACCTTATCAATGATAAAGCACCAAACAAATGTTAAGGGTTACAATACTTATAGTCACCTCTGACATCAGTGACTTAACGGTCATTCCTTACCCAGCATGTACCAGCATGTATGAGATAAACCTCCAGGCTTCCTCCCTCTTCTCAGGACTGTAGATAAAGGGACTCTCCAAGATGCCTGTGTCCAACGTGATCCACTGCTTCTGAGGCTTCCACACAGCATAGTAAATAAACACTGCCAGCTGACAGGGAGGGGCAGACATGAATGTTAAGCACACCTGCTGCAGAGAGTGGCCCTATTAAAGCTCACGGGCACTAACTTTGTTTCAAATGCTTAGCTCTCAAGTGAGCCACTCCCTAGCATGTGCTCAGAAGATGGCAGGAATTACATTTCCCTGCCGTATATCTGACCATGTAACTATGGTCATATCCTACTTCCTCCAGTGGTTAGGAGCAGCCCTAGACCAAATTGTAAAGAAGACTCTTCTGAACTTCCTTTCCCCACTTAAATACCCACTGCCCTCGTCTTCCTACCCCCACCATTTGGTCTTTCATTTACAAGTTAATATAAAATTAAGTCACTGCTGGCTTCCAAAGACTAGAATAGGAAAAGAGAAAAATAGTAACTTGGCAGTGGAGAAACCTGGCAAACACGACCTTAACCAAGTGATGAAAGTTCATGTTACCAGGGATGTCATGAGGATGTCCCTTATTCCCTGATGTGATGTGATGAGAAGGGCCCGTCACCTCTGTGGTGCTCTTCCCCAAAACCCATAACTCCAGTCTAATCATGAGAAAAACATCAGACAAACCCAGACTGGGGGATATTCTGCAGGATACCTGGCCAGTACTCCTCGACTACCAAAGTCATGAAAAACAAAGACTGAGAAACTGACACAGGTCAGAGGAGACTGGGGAGATACGACAACTAAATGCAATGTGATACCCTGGGGTGGAGGGTACAAGATGGACAGAAAGAGGACATTAATGTAAAAACTGGTAAAATCCAAATAAAGTCTGGATTTTAGTTCGTAGTACATAATATACCATTGTTAGTTTCTTAGTTTTGACAAACATACTACGGAAGTGTAAGATATTAACAATGGGAGAAATTGGGTAAAGGGTATAGAGGAAATCTCTATACTATCTTTGCAACTTTTTTATAAAGCTAAAATTATTCCAAAATAAAAATTTTATTTAAGAACATGTTTAATAAAAAAACTGATCTTTCTGTGAGAGGCAGATATCTCAGCACCTGCTCCAAGACCCTTCTATGGAAAACTGCCCTCTCCACAGCACCGACTCTGGCAGTCATGTTTGTATCATGTGACCTTATCCCATTCTTCTCCAATCCCCTGCTCCACCACACACCGCTGACTGACCATGGGCAGGCCAGCCAATCCACAGGCTGGGAGGATAACATGGGGTATCCTCCACATGGGGTAGGGTGCTGAGAAGCAGAAAGAATCCTGATGGCTTCCTAGCAGGTTGTCTCACAATAAAACCCCTTGAAAAAAATTCAGAGCTACGTCCCTCCAACCAAAACAGCCTTGACAAAAGCTTCTCCCAGGAGTGTTTACACATTAGCCTCATCTTTGAGCCATAAGAGGCTAGATCCCTGTGATAGTTAATTTTATGTGTCAACTTGGCTAGACTGTGGTTCTCAGATATTTGGTCAAACATTGTTCTAGATGTTTCTGTGAAGGTATTTTTTTAGATGAGTTTAACATTTAACTCAGTAGACTTTGAGTAAAGCAGATTACCCTCTATAATGTGGGTGGGCCTCATCCAATCAGTTGAAGGCCTTAATAGAACAAAGGAAAAGGAAATTCCTCAGAGGAAAAGGGAATTCTACCAGCAGACTGCCTTCGGACTGCAGCTGCAACTCTTACCCCCTAGGTCTCCAGTCTACTGGCCTACCCTATAGATTTTGAACTTGCCAAGCCTCCACAATCACATGAGACAATTCCTTAAAATAAATCAATCTCTCTCTCTCTCTCAATAAATATGCATGTATAGATAGATAGATAGATAGATAGATAGATAGATAGATAGATAGATAATGTGTGTGTGTGTGTGTATTGTATGAGTGTGTATGTGTGGGGGGGTGGGGGGGCACATCCTACTGGCTCTGTTTCTCTAAAGAACTGTGACTAATACAGTCCCTGATAAGGAAGGTGAGGCATCAGTGGGAATTAAGAGGATTACATTAGGGACTTCCTAATGTCCCTGAAGTCACAACCCACAGGTAGCCATCCTCTGCCAATTCTTTTATGAGACATCATGGTGTGGGGGGAAAAGCTAGGTATGATGAGGCTCAGGAGAAGCCCAATCCTGGCCCAATCACTAAGTATGTGACTTTGGGCCAGTTATTCCACCTCTCTAGGCCTTGCATTCTTTTCTGGAAAACAAGAGGGCTGACTAGATGAGAGTCTGAAAACACACTGCATGCTGCCCACAGTAGACATTGTTAGAGGGTCCCATTTTTTTCCTCCTGAAATTTGGAGGCAGGCTATAACTCTTCTAAACATATGCCTCCAGACAGACCTTATCAATCAATCCAAGTTGGTTCACGAGATCAAACGAATTTGAAACTCCAAGATTATTGGTTTCTAAATCCCCCACCAACTAAAATGAAATGAAGCCACTGAAATTGTAGTCATTGCTGGGCCGGAGTTTTGGTTGAAAAATAAAACTCAACTTGTGGCTGAAAGTGACTGGGAACATAGGAAAAACCTGGGAAGAGAGCTCCAGAGAGGGTGAGGCTAAGTTTTGTGTGTGCCCTACTTGCAACCAGTGAGCTCTCTTCTTATATGTTTTCTAGTCTCTTATCTAGATCTGATCTAAACCCCCAGTTTGTTTGCAAATCCCCAGTGGTACGTGCACTAGTGCCCACCACCCAACATACTTACCTCGGCAATGCTGATGGAGATGATGAACACCGGGGGTGGGAGGCAGTTAGCTCTCTCCAGGTATGTTCTTCGGACCTCTTCAGGAAGCATCCATTTTGAGACAATCCTGTGGACTTTTTTATTTTTGAAGGACTCTTTACCTCCCTCATCCTCTCTCATCTTCTCTTCCTCCAGCTCTTCTTTCATGGCTCTATCCATATTTAGATTCATAACCTCCATTTCCAAGTCATGAGCAGCAGCCATTGTCCTGGGTCCTGTCTCCACCTGAAAGATACATGAATGTCAGGGAAAAACAGATGACCCTATAGTCTTCAGGCCATGGCTCTTTCCTAGGCTCTCTGGTTCAGCCATTGGTTTTCCAAGGTCTTTACTGTGCATTAATAGAAGGGAACTGAAGATCTGGTGCCCAAATACTCATAATATCCATATATTCATCACCAGTGTGTAACTGTGACAAAGTACGAGGGACTCCTCAAATGAGGGAGAGGGCTCCCAGGGGTCACTTCTGCTTTCCTCTACTGCCACCACCCAAGGGGAAGGACTGGAGCCTTAGAATGGCAACACTACCTCATATACCCCTTCCTTCCCCTCTGCCACCAACTTTCAAGTCAACCGTTAGTGTAAGAGATGACTTTGCCATGAGGTGATGCATCTCAGAACCCAAACTATGCACACTGCATAACTGAACTCAGTTTGTCTAGTTTAAGTGAGCAGTCTCCTTTCCCTTCTTGGTTTCATCTTGCTTCTACTCCCAGGTCTCTGATTTCTGATTTGGAATCAAAAATCATTTATTGAGCATCTACTGTATATCAGGCACTATGCTAGGGACTGTCACAGCTATTGACTAACCGGACTCTAACAACCCCAGGAGGTAGGGATTTGTGGCCCCATTTACAGATAAAAGATTGAGCTTCCCACCCACCCACCTCCCAAAAAACCACATAACTTTCTTAAGATTCAAACCTACATCTTCTCTTTCTAAACTATCAGAATCCTTTCTAAAATACCACCACTGCCCTTTCTGTAGCACACTTGAGATAAGAAAGCCATTCCTTACTGGTTCTCTAGGTACAGCGTCAACACCCTTGTTAAAACACATCTTCCCAACAACTCTCTGACACCCGAAACTCTTGGCTGAGTTCCTACTAATTTCCTGACCCAGTATTCCCTTGAACTCAATCCTCAACATTCAATCATTCAAGCGTTTATTCAATACATACCTATTGGATACCTACTATGTATCACGCTACCATCCCTATCCTAAAATGTTTACAATGTAATGCAGGAGACAGAGGTTAATAAAAATTACACAAATAATTATATAGTAATTACAGATACCAAGCAGATGCATAGGATATGGGGGCAGCACATCTATCACAGTGAGGCCTGATTTAAATACTCTTTTCTCTCCCTGTGCCATGGTGCTATCTGTGCTGTCCTTCTCCTTTTGGTTTGGTTCTGTTATTTTTTTACTCCTGGTTAAACTACTTAAAGCACTCAATCGAATGTTTCCATGGTCAAAAAAAAAGGTGGGGGGGTGGCTTGAATATATTAAGAGAAAAAAATAATGTTGCAAAATAGTACAATCAAACTTTTGTAAAAAGTAATGTACTAACACACGCAGGAAGAAATCTGGAGAATTAAAATTCCCATGATTATATCCACATGGTGGGATTTCACTAGATTTTTGCCCTCTATGTGGGAGTGGGTCCATATTTTGTGGAGCCTGAAGCTTAAACAATTTGGGGGGTTTTCTCTGGAAAAAAATATAAAATTAAAATTACAAAATAAAAAATTACATAAGTAGATACATGGCCTTGGAAGGAGCCTGTGTGAGTAAGAGGCTTGAAGCTTACGCTTTATTAGTTTCACGAGAAATCCACTTGTGTTTATATTTGATTTTTTTTAAGTATTACTATTTTAATTTTAAAATCAAAGAAAGTCATATTTATGAGACCTTTGCTTGACCCTAAAGTCTCAACCACTGTACTATTTCTCCCCTGCCCTTTGTGGCCCAATGTCTTAAAGGAGGGGTTTCTATCCACTAACCATCTTGTCATCTGCATCCCCCAGTGAAACTGCTCTCGTGAGTTACGTCCTTCAAACAAATCCACTTCAGTAGTGATGCAAGAGTCCTAACAATGTACGCAGAGCAACCTTGGCATTTCAAAGCACATCCCGTCACAAAATCTCATGTACTCCTAGAACAATCCGTGAAAGTAAAGAGAAGAGAAGCAGTATGTTCCCACTTCTCCTCGTCTTCAACCTTCCTAACAGGCCTCCCTGCTGAAATCCCTTCGTCCCCATCTCAATCCCTTCATCTCAACCATATTGCATTCACTGACTTTCTTCTCCCACTCCCCAGCCACAGGCATCCTTTCCGCATGCTTCAACGACACTCTCGACGCTCTCATCCTACAACTGGACTTCTCTAACTGGATGAAGAAGGGCATAATGTAAAGGTCACTAGAGGACAGGAACACAGGCTTTGATGCTAGACAGACCTGAAGAATGGCCACGTCTTATTCTGCTTTGCAGCCCCAGTCAATAGCCCTGGGCCTGGTACCATGAGCCTAGAATGCTGGTCGCCAGGGGCAGGCAGGAGATGGGAATGGGGACAGAATGTTTAATGGGTATATAATTTTAGTTTGGGAAGATAAAAAGTTCTGGAGATGGATAGTGGTGATGTACAACAATGTAAATGTAGTTAACGCCACTGAACTATACACTTAAAAATGGTAAAAATGGTAAATTTTGTTACATATATTTTACCACACACACACACAAAAACTAAGCAATAATACTAAACTTTCAAGGTCATTGTGAAAACTAAATAGAATATAGTGTTTGTCACCAGTATGTGCTTAATAAGTGGTATCTAATGCTACTGATATTTTCAGCTTAGTCTAATGTATCTAAATTTCCTAAATGATCCAAAGTAAAGTTTTTCACTGAAAATTTTTTTAAAGCATGAGCCATGGAGCCATATAACTGAGATTAAAACACACCTCTACCACATATCAACTGTAAGTAACCTTAGATAAGACACTTCAATTCTCTGAGCTTCAAATTACGTTTTTAAAAAATTGTGGTAAGGGGCCAGCCCGGTGGTGTAGCAGTTAAGTCGCGCATTCTGCTTTGGCTGCTGGAGGTTCACTGGTTTGGATCCTGGGCACAGACCTACTCACTGCTCATCAAGCCAGGCTGAGGAGGCGTCCCACATAGAAGAGCTACAATTCAACTATGATACACAACTATGTACTGGGGCTTTGGGGAGAAAAAAGAAAAAGAGGAAGTTTGGCAACAGATGTTAGCGCAGGGCGAAGCTTCCTCAAAAAAAAAATTGCGGTAAAATACACATAAAATTTACCATTTTAATCATTTTAAAGTGAACAATTCAGTGGCGTTTACAATATTGTGCAACCAATGCCACTATTTAGTTTCAGAACTTTTTCATCACCCCAAAGAAAAACCCCATACCCATTAAGCAGTCATTCACCATCCTCCCACCCCCTCCAGCCCCTGGCAACCACTAATCTGCTTTCTGTCTCTGTGGACTTACCTATTCTGGATATTTCAAATAAATGAAATCATACACTATGTGGCCTTTGGGTCTGGCTTCTTTCACTTAGTAAAAGTCTTCAAGGTTCATCCGTGTTGTAGCATGTGTCAATACTTCATTCTTTGTTTTATGGCTGAATAATATTGTGTTGTATAGATAGATAGACCACATTGTGTTTATCTATTTATCTGTTGAAGGACATTTGGATTATTTCCTCCTTTTGGCTACTGTGAATAGAGCTGCTGTGAACATCCCTGTACAAGTTTTGTTTGAACACCTGTTTTCAATTCTTTTGGGGTACATACCTAGGAGCAGAATTGCTGGGTCATATGGTAATCTTATGTTTAACTTATTGGGAAAGCCTCAGACTCCATTTTAAAGTGGGAATAATAACAGCACTTACCTCATAGCATTGCTGGGAAGATTACCTGAGATAATGCATGTAAAGCCAGGATAGTATCTGGCATGGAGTAAACACTCTATAGTTGTTAGTTATTGTTGGCTATGGAAGGATGGGTGGGTATGTGGATGGATGGATAGATGGAAGGGATTACTGATCAGATTGGCAACAATGAAAAAGACTGATCCATACTCATGAGGCTGCGTGGAAATGGGCGCAGTTTATGAGGTGCAAATTGATGCAGCCTCCTTGGAAGGCAATTGGGCAGCATCTATAAAATATGAAGAGCATATACCTTTCCACAGAACCATCCTACTCCTAGAAATCTATCCTTTCAATGCATTTGGGCAAGTACACAAAGCTATATTTCAAAGACGTTCAGTGCAGAACGATTCGCTGTGGTGAAAAATTACAAAGCATGTAAATGTACTTCAATAGGGTCGTTGCATTTTCCAACAGTTCTAATTCTTAGGGAGTTCTTCCTTACACTGTGCTGAAAGCTGCTCACCAGCACCTCTGCTCCTGGGTCCAAGGTTTCCCTGCCTAGGGCCTCACAAAGCAATTCTAATCTAAGGTCATGTTGTCATTAATTTTGCCCTGGCATGGGTGTGGCCCGTATACTCCACCGGTTCTGTAGGTTAAAGCTGGGATAGAGTCCCTGGAAGCACACTGTAGATTACCAGAATTTTTGGAGGCCCAAGTGAATGGAACAGGAGTCTCAAAACAAGTTGGCAATGATTACAACACATTATAGCCTCATAGAGATATAAAAGCGTCCATAGCTAACAAATTATTTACTAGGTCACTCTCATCACAGTATTACTCATTGAGTGGAATTCTTTACTGCACTGACGGCTTTCTTACTCACTAAGCAAAGATCATGCAGGTTTCTTGAGCTTTCTTTAATGTTGGCTTTGATGTTATGCCTCACCTCCTACCTCTTATCTGCAGCAAGTGGCTGCCAACTCTTGAAATCACGCACGTGCACGCGCACACACACACACACACACGGATCAAAACTAAGTGGCACGGCTGTGAAATGTTCTCATCCTACCAGTAGAGAACAACTGGAGTAGATTGTTAAAAAGAATATTGGAGAAGTAGAAAAGACTCATATCCTTCTGGTTAAAAATGGGGATGTCCGCCTGCATACCAAGAACCAAAGTCCTTCCCTTCATGGTTGGCAAGGATTCTTAAGAGGAAAAGTAGAAAGAACTTGCCTACTTCCTGACCTTATCTAGTATAAGCATCGCTCATGTTATGAATCACGGAGCCAGTGTGTTGGCCAAGGATTGGAAAGGGCAGAGCTGTGCTCATTTACCCAGAACAGTCATTTGCCTTTTAAAAACATTTTGTAGAAAAAGAGATTTCCATAAGGAGATTTACACAGGAGACCCTTGACATTGGCAAGGGATTTTTCCAAAGACCTTTCTGGTGCCCTAATTCACTATATACCACATAGTGTCTCCTAAAATTACGTTGTAAATTATAGCCAGAAAATTTTAAGAGATTCCATTTCAGACCCTAAGTGATTCTATAAATGCAGAGTAAAGTTATTTGTAAAATTTGTGTGAGGAGTATTAACCATATTCAACACTTGCACCCAAGGTCCCAAAGAAGAAAAGAAAAAGAAAACTGGGTTGGTAGTGCCTCTTTTCATCTTTTAGTGAAGTTCAATCTCTATCTTGAAGAGCAGTTTCTGCACTGGCTGAAGCACTCATTAAAACAACGTCCCAAGGCACTTTTCCTTGTATCTATGACATACACATGTGGATCTCTTGATACTGGAGATCCTAGACACCACTGAACTTGACATTCCATGCCAATTTATCCAAAATTTCTATTGGTGGCGAAAAAAAGGTCACTTTCTCAGACCTCTTCACTTTCTTTTCATTTCTATCACTGGCATTATCAAGGGAATTATTTTTTTGAGTCTTTTCTACTCCTCCAACAAGAAACAAAGGTTTTAGTCACTGCGTGCAGGTTACACAAAGGCTTTAACTAGCAGCAAATAGTAAAGTCACATGAGATGTCAAGGTGGATGGGCAGGCCTGGCTCACTAACCAGTAAATGACTGGCATAGGCAAAGCCAGTCATTCAACTCACATTCATTCACAATGGGCCTTTGAGGGTAGCTAATGAAATACAAAAACTGTAAGTGTTGAATCTGCAAATGTCAAGGACTTCCACAGTGTTCTTTTGCTAACACTTATATAGTGGTCATTTGTCAGTTTTCTTGGGGAATTTCTCATCTCATGAATGTTGGTGGGTGGCAGGGACCACTTCCCACTACAGAGGCTGAAAATGCCTAATCCTCACTTTTCCAGGTCCCTAAGCAGCAGCTAGGGCTCAGGTATGTGAACTAGACTTAACCAATCAGCTGCATTTGCTTAGGATTTTTTTTTTTTTTTTTTTTTTGTGAGGGAGATCAGCCCTGAGCTAACATCCATGCTAATCCTCGTCTTTTTGCTGAGGAAGACCGGCTCTGAGCTAACATCTATTGCCAATCCTCCTCCTTTTTTTTTCCTTCCCCAAAGCCCCAGTGGATAGTTGTATGTCATAGTTGTACATCCTTCTAGTTGCTGTATGTGGGATGCGGCCTCAGCATGGCCAGAGAAGTGGTGCGTCGGTGCGCGCCCGGGATCCAAACCCGGGCCACCAGTAGCGGAGCGCCTGCGCTTAACCGCTAAGCCACTGGGCTGGCCCTGCTTAGGATTTTTGAGGCTGGAGCTGGGAATGGGGAAAATTCTTTACAAACGGTGCACTGTAAAGCGGTAGTATAACCGAGGGCCCTCCAGGACCAGTTCAACTGACCCCATCTCTTATCAACAGAGTGATTAAGAATTCTTTTTCAGAAAATGTGCCAAGTCGCATAGCCAGGGCATGCACAGAAGAAGAAATCTTGACCTGAAATGACAGCAGAACCAAAGATCTAGAACCAAAAGATTGGGACACGACTGGAACTTGAAAGTTGCACTCTTATCAGAAGCAAGAGATCCCTCATTCACAAAGATCCAGTATTAAAATTCCTTCCCCACTGCATCATAAATGTTTATAACCCTATCATATATGTTTAAAACCTTACCATAAATGCTTGAAGCCCACCAATCAAAACCTGTCCCGCCAGCATTTCTGCATGCCAGCCTGTTCTCCCTAACCTCTTAAATTTTGCCCCAAGTCCTGAATCAGGGAGACAAATCTGAGGGCAAACACCTGCTGTCTCCCTGCAGGTCAATCTCATAGAATAAAGCTCATCTCTTTTCCCAAAGGTTGATGCTGTAATTAATTGGCCATTGATGCACATCGGGCAAGAGAACCCCAATTTTGTGCAGTAACAGCAGCAGCAGTATCTGGTATCCAGCCTTGCCATTGGGGTCAGTGTGGCATCTGGCATCCAGTGCCAGCTGTATCTTTGACACAGGCTGCAGCAATGAGCATGCAACAGCAGCAATGGGGCTGTCTTCTCCTCCCTGGCTCTGTGATGTGATTTTGGTGTAGTTCTAGGTGCCTGGTCTCCCTTTGTTTCTGCAGCCTTCTAGTGATTTTGTAACCTACCTGTGATATTGTGATATACTAAGAAATACATTTTCAGTCTTTGTCCTCAGTTCCTGGCACAGAGCTCCTAAGACCCTTGGAATTTCTTGAATGATAGGAGTGAGAGAAGCATCTTTTGTTGTTTATAATAAGCCCCTTTCACCATACCAGAGTTTATGCTAATGAAGTGACTCTGGGAGGATGGGGGCTAGCTGCCAGTGGAAACAACCATGTGATTAGAGGGTTGGAACTTTCAGCCCCCACCTCTGAGAAGAGGTCAATGGCTAGAGATTGAGTTTAATCACCAATGGTCAATAATTTAATCAATCATGCCTATGGAATGGAGCCTTCATAAAAACACTAAACAAAGGGGTTTGGAGAGCCTGCAGGTTGGTGAGCCCATCAAGATGCTGGGAGAGTGATGCACCCAGAGAGGGCACGGAAGCTCCACATGCCTTCCCACAGACCTCGCCCTGTGCATCTTTTTCATTTGGCTGTTCCTGAGTTGTATCCTTTATAATAAACTGGTAATAGTAAGTAAAGCTGTCTCCTGAGTTCTGTGAGCTGTTCTAGCAAATTATTGAACCCAAGGAGGTGGTTGAGAAACCCCCAATTTATAGCTGGTCAGTCAGAAGTACTGGAAGCCCAGATTTGCAATTCGCTTCTGAAGTAGGGAGCAGTCTTGTGAGACTTAGTCTTTAACCTGTGGGGTAGTTAGTGTCAGAATTGCTTCGTGTGGAAAACCCACACATTTGGTGTTAGAAGTGTGAGTAGGAGCAGAAAAATAGTTTTTCTTTTACTACCCAATGTGCTTTCAATAAAATTCATTTACTGGTGTAATCAGCCAGAATCAATTTCACTCTCTTGCAACCAAGAACTTAACTAATATATCTGAATAGCCAAGAAACTCTTCTAAACTCTATCTGGGGTCTTCCTGTTGCAAAGAAAACTCCTTTCTCGTTATGTGTTTGGGAGACATTGTGTAAGGAGAGCACAGAAGCAAGAGATCTGTTTTCTGGTCCAGACTCTGCCACTTCTTGGCTATGTGACCTGGAGCAAGTCCCTTCCCAGTTCAAGCCACCGTTCTCTCACCTGCACAGTGAACAGTCTGCACTAGACCACTAGTTCTCCAAACCAGCTCTGCCTTAGAATCCCCTGAGGCCATTTGTTTTTCAACATTTGTTTTCATACAGATTCCTAGGCTCCACTACTGAAGAAACTAATTTAACAGACTTAGTAGATTTCTGACAAGTATATCAGTGAAGTGGAGGCAGCAGCACCCTTGAGAGCCACAAACTAAGGATCTCTGAGGTCCACTCCATCTCACATACTCTGTGATCTTCTAACAGAAGGCAAAGATAGTTTTACTGCTGTATTCCTTGTGCCCAGAAAGCTCCTGCCACACAGCAGGTGTTCAGAAGATACTTGTATCTAAGTAAAGGACAAACAAACTCTCTGCAACTTTTCTGTAAATCTATTCCAAAATAAAAAGTTTATTTGAAAGAATACTGTCAGGAAGGAGGAAGGGCGGAATTCTATCCACTCCACATTAACTAAGAGTCTTGTATCATTTTGTGTTGAAAAGCACCTCCCACCACCCTTTTCCTCTGCACACCTCTCCCATTATCATTCTGCCATCACTGAGCTGTCAGAGGAGACCTGCAGAGCCAACATGCCATAATGACTACAAAAGGGCTTGTCACCTATCTTTGAGGAACACCATTCCATGTGTTTGGCACTGTGAAGACCCGAGTTCTACTCCCAGCATCCACACTTAATTTCACTGGGCTTCAGTTTCCTCAGCTGTAAAATAGAGCCCCATCTCTCCCCTCAGTATCTTACAGAATTATTATATGAATCAAATGAAATAATAAAAGTTGTCATGATAGTGAGCACGTACTGTGCGCCAGGTTCTATGCTAAACACTTTATGAGCATTCTTTTCATTAATTTTCACAACAACCTTATAAGGCAGGATAACATCCCCATTTTATGGATAAGGAAACTCAGGCTTCCAGAGTAACTTGATCAAGGTTGTGCAGCCAGTGAGGGGAGGGCTGAGAGAGGAGCCCAGGGTGCCTGACTCCACAAGACTCCACATTTTCCTCTGCCCTGTGATTTCTAGGTCAAGTGCTAAAGAAGTGTACATCTTTATTTTGATTATTTTTATCCCATCCTTCCCTCTACCCTAATCTCCCTCTTCTTCCTCCAGCTCCCCAGACAGACCCAGACTAGACCCTGGGAGTTCCCAAATGATAGCTGTAGAAGAATTGGCAGGTTACCAGCACTGAGAATGGGGCTGGGAATCCCCACCACTCCCATTGCTGCCACAGGTTGTCAAGATGGAGACAGGCATCTAGGAAAGGAAAAGAATTTGCCTCTCTGAGAACCCAAAGGACTAGGTCAGGCTCACCTTCCCTTCCGCACCTCACCCAGGAGAGCACTGCCAAGGCCACCAACCTTAGGACAACTCCTCTTTGGCAGAAGAGACTTTTGATCATTAGCTTGTGCTGCTTTCCTAGCTGCATTCAAGTGAGTAGATTTTAAATATCTGAATTGTTTTTTTATACAGCTGGCCCCACCCATTCATCGGTACCAGGCGGGCCTTTGCAGAGGCTGAGTTCAGCCTTGACGTGGCCGGGGAAACCAGGAGGCTGGGCAGCAGGCTGTGCGGGGTGTACCCAATTACTGCCCAGCTGGGCCTGGTGGGGAGGCTTTTGGTGGTATTGCTAGGCAACCTGGGTAATTGGAAAGACCCAGGGTTGGGCTTCTGGGCCACAGAGATTAACAACCTCCTTCATCACACTGCAAACCATCATTACACCCAGTTCCAGAGGTCTGCAGCAATCTCTCTGTGGTTATAGCCTGAAAGAGTGCTTTTTTAGCTACAGAAATTAAGAACTGCTTTTCGATATTACGGGTTTGTGGTTGTGGTTGTTTTCTTTTTGCTACATCTCTGAGGATACACATGAAACAAATAGGCAAAAGATTTAAAAACAAAAAATGCCTTCACAAACCCCCTTTTCCAAGTTTCCCTTCTTCCTGAAGCAAAACACACTTGCCCTCAATTGTGAGGGCAACTAAGGTAAGGACAGGCTGCCTCCTGAGGTCTCTGCATGCCCACTCTGTGTTAAAACCTCCTTCCCTGGAATCCCACAACTGTGGCTGTGGTTCAGGGTGGGGGAACTAGGGCCTTGGTCGTGTGCAAGGCCTCTCATCAGAATAATTTCTTGTGTCTTTCCCATTCAAAGATAATCATGATACCTCCCCTTCCCAGTCTACAGAACCACTTTCACCTATACAATTTCAATGGATCCTCCTAGATGCCCTGTGAAGAAGTCATCGTTATTATTCCCATTTTACAGATGAACAACTAAGGCAAAAAGAGGCACCCATGATTACATACCTAGTCACTGCAAAGCTGGGGCACAAACCCATTTTTCTGAGGCTAGATCTTGGGCCTCTCTACTATGCCACACTGCTTCCCCACAGAGCTTGTTAAGATATTACATATAGCTTTGTACCCTATTATAATATGAATAACAGTAATAATAATACTGGAGTAGAGACACAAGAACTTCATTCTGTATCTCTTACTATCCTCAACATATCATCCTTATTGACTATGGTCAGGCTTTCAAAACTGCTTCATGTACACTGAGGAATACAGTCTGGAAGAATTCCCAAAGATGGACACGCTATTAACTAGGTTAATAGACCGAGCACACCAGAGCACAGGGCTGAAGGAAACCCTGACTCTCCTTAATGCAAGGAGTCGGCATTGTCTGATAGCATTATGATACTCCTGCAGTCCCTTAAGAAAGGAGGCAGAATCATTGCTTTCATTAGATATTTGTAGATATTTTTCAAAAAGGCTTTCATTGCCTCATTGACAATATTCTTAAATAGTGGTCCATTGATAATGACCAACTATGCCGGTTTGCATGGATCTAGGGATTTCTTGGGATGTGGGACTTGGGATTCTAAAATCAGGACAGTCCTGGGCAAACAGAGGACAGTTGGTTACCCTATCATAGGCCACCTAGATCAGAATTATCTGGGGGAAGTTAGGTGAAGATGGCTGGTTCTAATTCTAGGGCAGTGGTTCTAAACCTTGGCTACACATCAGAACTGTCTGAGGAGATTGTAAAAAAGTATTGATGTCTGAGCTCATCCCAAATCAATAGACTCAGAGCCCCTGGGCCTGGGCTCTGGTATTTTTAAAGTGCAACTAAGATTAAGAACTCCTGTCCTAGAGATCTAGATTCAGAGGGTCTGGGCTCGAGTCTTGCCCAGGAATCTGCATGCCTTTTTAACAGCTCCCCAAGGGATTCTTATGTACACTATAGTTTGATAACCAATAAATTCTTACATGACATGTGCATTCATTGGAAAAGCATTCCCTGAATGCCTTGCATATGTTAGGCTCTGGAAACACAAGGGAAAAACAAAAAACCAACTACCTCCTGTCTCCAGGCCCTCCCTATTCAATGGGGAATAAAGACCTACAAATTGTTCCAACACAGTATACTGTGATTTAGATTAAAAAGTGGGTCAGCATCATCAGAGTTGGTTATGGTTATTCAGTTCCCAGAAACGTAGTATGGTAGATTAAAAGCAAAACCTATTATTTGCTATTCCTCCCACTAAGAGGTAAGGTTTGTTTCCCCTCTCCTTGAATCTGGGCCAGCCCTGTGACTGATTTTGACCAATAATACATGGCAGAAGTAGGATTGGGTACTTTCCAAGGCCAGGCCTTAAGAAATCTGCAGCCCCTACTTTTGTTCCTCTTGGAATGCTCCCTCTTTGAAGCCTGACACCATAAGAAGGTTGACTACCCTGAGGCTACCATGCTATGAGGAAGGCTGAGCTACCCACATGGAGAGAGGCCACGTAGAAGAGCATCAAGATTCCAGACCTATGAGTGAAGCCTTTTTCGACCCTCCAGCCCAGCTCATCCACCAACTGAATATAGGCGAGTGATTGACCCTAGCTGATATCACATGGAGCAGAGGAACTGCTCGGCTGAATTCTGCCCCAAGTCCAGACCCACAGAATCATGACAAAATAAATGGTTGTTGTTTTTAAGCTACTAAGCTTTGGGGTGATTTGTTATACAGCAATTGTTGTTGTATATAGCAATAGCTACCAACATACCCCATCAGAACTAGAAGATAGGGGCTGGCCCCCGTAGCTGAGCTGTTAAGTGCGTGCGCTCCGCTGCTGGCAGCCCAGGTTCAGATCCCAGGCGCGCACCAACACACCACGTGTCCGGCCATGCTGAGGCGGCATCCCACCTACAGCAACTAGAAGGATGTGCAGCTATGACATACAACTATCTACTGGGGCTTTGGGGAGAAAAAGGGGGACAAAAAGGAGGAGAATTGGCAATAGATGTTAGCTCAGGGCCGGTCTTCCTGAGCAAAAAAACAGGAGGATTGGTATGGATGTTAGCTCAGGGCTGATCTTCCTCACAAAAAAAAAAAAAAAAGAACTAGAAGATAGAATGACATCCCATACCATTCTGCCTTCTCATTAACATGGTTCATCTTCTTACCCCTCCATAGAGTAGATTGCAGATGCCACACCTGAAATAGCCTCCCAATTAGTCTCCATCTCTGTTTCCACTCCTGCCCCCCCTCCAAAACAAAACAAAACACAACCATAAATCAGAGTATATCAACTCTCTGCTTAAAATCCTTCAACGGTTTCCCGTTGTCTTCGAGATAATACAGGATCCTTACCATGGCTGATAAGGTCCTGCATGACCTAGCTCCTGCCTTCTTTGTGGAATTCAGCTCCTACCACTCTCCTCCATCTCTGTGCTGCAACCACAGGGCCTTCTTTCTGTCCCAGGAACACACCAAGCTCCCTCCTGCCTCAGGGTCTTTGCACTTGCTGTTCCCTCTACCTAACCCTTTCTCCACTCCTCCCACACGCACATGCTCCAACACATACACACAAGGCTAGCTCCTTCATAACAAAGAGCACCTCACTAGGAAGTCTTTCCTGACCTATCTGAACTGGCAGCCCACCCCTCCTCACACTCCATATACACTATCACATTCTCCTATTTATTTGCTCCCAGCACTTATCGCTATCTAAAAATATTGGCTTTGTTTATTTGTTGTCTATCTCTTTCTACTAGAATATAAGCTTCGGAAAAGTAGGAAATATTTCTTTTTTACTCCATGTGTAGGTGCTCAGTAAGTGTCTGCTGAATAAACCATCAAGTAAATGAAGAAGGAAGGAGGAAGTATGGAGTAATAGAGAGATCACTGAAATTACAGCCGTCAGAAAACCCTGGTTTTGCTCCAGTTCTGCCCCTGCTGCCGTATGGACAAGTCCCTTCACCTCACCTGATCAGGATCCTTGTCCCCACCATGGTGCACATGGCCCGTGATGTTTATGTGTGCCACACACCAGAAGTCTTCATATTTTTTGCTCATGAATCTCCATAAAAATTTTGAAAAAGCTATTGAGAAAGGCAGGAGGCTAGATATGAGCTGAGAGCAAGGTCACTCCACCAGGTGCAGCATCCTCATTGCTGGGCAACGACTCCTCTGAGGTGTAGGACTTTCCCCAACCCTGACCGAGAGTAGACCCAATTTATACCCTCATTTGCATTGTGGTTTTGACCCCTCCATGGGGGATCACCGCCATGACAGTTCCGGAGATGCCTGTGTAAGGAAAAAATCTCCCCCTCCCGACGTGAAGGTGGAGACAATGCCCTGATTGGCACACGTTGCAAGACCCTCACCCACCCCCCGACCAATATTCCAAAACCACTGACCACCACAACTTTGATGTTGATGCTCCCTCGAGCCTGCCGGCCCCTCCCCTTGGGGGTGTAGTTTCACTTTGCTAATAAATCTTCCTCTGTTAAAACTTCTGCTGTGTGTCCGCTCTCAAATTCTTTTGGGTCTGTGGACCAAGAACCTGGGACCCTACCGCACCGATATGACCAGTGCCGGTAACACTATGACCCCTTGACACATTTTTAAGTTAATAACTAAAATTATTTTTCACAAGTTAAAATAGGTTCCAAGACAGAATTTTCTGGCATAGGCTTTATTCAAGACATGCTTTAGGTATATTTTCACCCAAACCTTGGAGCTACAGATTTCACTTATTCAGTTTATGGAAAATGTCTACCATATAATGCAATTGTCAAAGCCAGTCCTCACTGTCAAACCAATCAGCCAAACCAGAATCATTTTCTGTCTGTAAGAAAATCCACCTTCAGTTTTAAAAATTTCTATAAATGAGTTCATTTGCATCCCCATGACAACCAGCTCAGGTCCCAATTCTAATTTGACAATACAGAGCTAAAGAGCTAAGGCCTTTGGGTTTAAGGTAGAGTACCATAATGGTTAAGAACACAAATTCTAGAGGAATGGTGCTGGAGTTCAAATCCTGATTTCACCACTTAATAGCTCTGTGACCTTGGACAACTTACTAAACCTGTGGGTGCCATGGGAACCTCATCTGTAAAAGGAAGATAATAAGTATCTACTTTATAGATCTGATATGAATATTAAATGAGTTTATTATCTGTAAAGCCCTTAGAACAGTATCTGGCACATAATTAGCATTAAAGAGGTATTTTTTTAAAAAATAAATACTAAGAGTGTCATAAGTCACCGCCCCTTCAGTTTATTTTACCTAATTTCTCTGTGCTTGCTCTCTCTCAGGAACAAAGCAGTCGCCAACCGTCCTTTTGGTTTTTATGTCTCCAAGCAACGCACCATAGAAGGATTCAGGGTGGATCTAGTAAAGCCAGGCAACAGAAACAATGAAAACAGAGTTGAAAAGGAGACTTTAAAAGAATCCAGCCAAGCAGATTGCTTTTAAAAAGAGTACCTGTGGAATTTGAGGATCTGGAAACTGATTCCCTAAAGCTCTCCACATCCATGTACCCCTAGTTCCAGGGCTACTGGCATATTCGACACACTCCCTGGGCAAAATCAGAGCTCGCTAGGTGTAATTCCTGGTGCCCTATCTACAATTCCATCTCTTTCCCTTTTACATAAGAAAGCACAAAGGGTTGCAAGTTAGGAAACAGTATATCCTGAACTTGCTTCAGATTCTACAAATGTAAATGATCTGTAAATTTCAGTACTTTTGTAAGGAAGAATAGATTCGCTGTAACCCAGCATACAGCTGAGGACAGAGCACCAGTAGATCAGGACACCAGACAGCTCAGGAGGCCCTTCGTGAAGATCGTGAAGCCCTAAAAAGGAAGTCCTAATCCAAGTCCTACAAAGGAAGGCTCATTCCCTCAAACAGGTAGGGACCAGTCAGGCCTGGAGTACATGATGTCATCTCCTTGACCCCCATGCGTCAGCCACACTTCTGAAATAAAAATCAAAGCACGGCCTCCCTTTGCTAAATCCCTTCAGTAGTTACCCAATGCCCTTGGAGTAAAATCTAGGTTCCTTAACAAGGCACACAAGGGCCTCATGACCTGAGCCCTGCCTATGTATTCACTCTCATTTCTTGCCATTCCTCCATATACACCATACACTCCAGCCATATTGAGCCCCTGGCAATTCCAGCTCCCACCCTCCACTAGGCCTTTTCATGAGCATCTCCCTCTGCTAGAATATCTTCCCTCCCCAATTTGTTCTCCTGGGGAAGTCCTAACACATCCTTCAAGACTCTGACCTAAATACATCCTCTACAAGGCCTTGTTGAGCATCTACTACATGCCTGCCATTGTACCAGGCACTGGGTACAGTGGAGAACAAAGCAGACACGGTAGAATTAAATGTTCCTCTTGGTTCCTTCAGCAACCTCTGCTCCTGTCTAGGGTACCATTGTCTTTGTATTATCACCGTCTCCTCCACAAGGCTATGAGAACTCTGAGGATGTTTTATTTATCTTTGAATCCCTATTATGGAGCTCACGAAATGCAGCAATAAATGTTTGTTGGACTCATTTACTCACAAAAGATTCATCGAATATTTCTATACCAGGAACACACTAGGTGCTGGTTATACAACTGTGAACCAACAGACATGGTCCCTGCCCTCTTGGGACCAACAGAGCACTTGATCAAGTGAAGGATGTATGAATAAGTGATTGAATCAATGAATCAGGGAAGGCATGTGCTCCTCCCCAGTTGGATGAAGCAGCCCAGAGCAGAAGATGCAAAGGAAGTGAGAAGCGGTATCTAAAAAGTTGGGGGAATAATGATGCCCTTTTGTTCTATCTGATACGGAGAAACTTGAAAGACAGCAAGGAGTTGAACAAAGAGCATGGAGTCTAGGGTCTAACTTGGATTTGAATTCTGGACCCATTACTTATTAGCCAGGTGACCTTAGGCAAATCCCTTAGCCTGTTTGTATCTTCATTTCCTCATCTGTAAAATGGGAATAATAATAATATCATAACAGGGTTATGATCCTATGAGATAACGCATTTAAAAGCCCTTAGCCTGAGGCCAAGCACAGTTGGTTTTAAGAATTGGTAGCTCCCATCATTTGCTCGGTGTGAGTGTGCAAACTCAGAAACACAGCAAGAGAGCCAGGTGGGGACATCATCTCCCTCGAAGCCAAGGTCCCAGCCCCCTCTTATGTCAAACCAGCAGCAGGGCCTTCCCTATTCAGCCCCAGCCCCACCCTTCTCAGCCTCCCTCTGCCTCCACCACCTCCCCTTTCACTGCCCAGTTGTGTGTTTACAAGTCTGCCTAATTGCTCTCAAGGTCAGGTGTTATCTTCTATAATTTTATAAGCCTAGAGAGAGGCAGAGGTGGCAGTTAGGGAGGGGCTGGGCAGGAAGGGGGCCAGAGAAGAAGGGAAGAGCACAGATGTTTATTGAGGCCCCACTGTGTATCTGGCACCCGATTCGGTGCTTGACATGTGTTCTCTCATGTCCTTTTCATAACGATACCATTTTACAGATGAGGAAACTGAGGCTCAGAAAGTGAACAGAAGAGGTGGGATATGAATCCAAGTCTCTCTGTGACTCCAAAGTAACTTTCCACTATGCCACACTGCCCACCGGCTTATAGCTGATCTTTAAACGTTTGTGAAATAAATTTCAGTTTTCTTATTCCCAGGAAGAGCAGAAATTGTGTGTGTCCTCCTCCCAGAGAATCCAGGTACATGCTCAAACACTGATGAACAAACAAATGAATACTAACAAAAGAATGAATGAATGAAATCTCTCAGATACCCATACCAGGAAGAAGGAAACAAATAACCGTGGGGGAGGCACCTGGCAGGAAGAAGGGAGAGACTGCCTCCCCAGGCGGTTGTATCCAGTGCCCAGCGCAGGGGCTGAGCTCGGGCAACACAAGAGGGCTGGGGACTGGCTCAGTCAGAGCCAGAAAAAATAGGGGAGCAGAAGTGATGGGGAAGTTGCTGGGAGAATGTGATGGAGAGAAGGCCAGTGATCGACCAGGGCAGGGAAGGGAAATGGCATTATCCGGTCCCCCACCATGTCCCTGGGGGAGAAGCCAGAGACAGCCCCCGGAATCCTGGCCCAACGTGCTGCCAACTTTTAAAATGAAAGTTGCAGAATCCCAAGCTGCCACTCCAGAAGGCTCCTCTGGGAGGGAAGTTGCCACGGTCCGCCTCCTTCCCACACCAGCCCTGGGCCTCGGGGACGTTTTTATCCCCCGGCGCTTCCGCCCTCTCCTCTCCCGGAGGGACGCCCTCCACCCGCTCCCAGCTCCTGCAGTTTACCTCGGGAGGCCGAGGCAGGGGCGTCCCCGTGTTCCAGGTGTCCTGGGCCAAGGGGCTGCCTCTGGGGCCCTGCAGCTCCCGCCCTGCCAGGCGCTCCTTGGTCCCTCCCCGAACTAAGATTGTCTGGACAGGTTCCCACCCGCGGAGCCCAAGGGGAGGGAGCCTGAGGAAATCCCCTCCCAGCCTTGAGACAGGGCCTGGGCTGGGCCGCCAGCAGTAGTCTCACTCCTGGGTTGGCCCTGGATGAATGAGTCCTCCCCCTCCGCCTGCCTGGGTCTGAGCCAGGGAGCCTGTGCCCGCCTCTGTGCTCTTTCGCTGTGGCTGTGTCACTGAACTCCATTCCTCCTCCAACTCCTACTGTCCTGCTCGATGCCTGGGTCTCCTGCCTTCCATTCAAGCTCTCTGGGGAAAGACCTCAGCAGAGTGGTCTCTATCACTCTGCATTTGGTTTTGCTCTGATGGGAAGCCGGGCCTGGGACCGAGCACCAAGTGAGGTGACTTGATGTCCCTCAGCAGGGGTTTAGTCACAGGCCCCCCACCCTCCCTCTTTGGTTCTCTTCCCCAAACTGGTTGTACCTCGGCCGCTGTTGAAATAGGTTTCCCAGTTGCTCATTATTCATTCAACGCATTTTGAGAATAACCCGCCTCGTGCTGGGTCCTGAAGATGATGAGGTAGATTAGCATGGTCCCTGCCGTCATGCTCTACTACAAAGACAGAGAAGAATGAAGTATTACAGTAGGTGCAGGCCCAAGATTCAGGCAGCAGGGACCGGGGAGGATTCACGCTGTGTGGCAGGGTTCTGGAAAAGCCTTAGAGGAGGTGACATACCGGTGGGTTTTGAAAGATGAATGGGAGTTCTCCAAAATTGTAAGCAGGAAGAGTAGCAGGAGCAGACTGAAGAGGCCAGGCAAAGGGAAAGACTCTGGCAATACCACTGGAATTCAGAATTGTGAGCAAGGAGTGTCAGATCAGGAAGGGCGTTTTGTGTCTTGCTAGAGGACTTGAACTTTATCCTAGAGGTACTGGGGGGGGGGGTGTCACAGAAAGGTTTTTAACAAGGGAGACAGAATTTCAGATTGCATCTTAAATAGATCGCTGGGGCCTGCTGTGTAAAGAATGGTTTCAAGGAGACAAAATTGAGGCAAGAAGACCAGTCAAGCTGCTGCAAGATTAAAAAAGCAATGGATAACGTGGTCCAAACTAGGGCATGGGCAGGAGGGCAGAGAGGAGGGACAGATTCAAGAGAAGTTAAGGGGGTAACACTGATGGGACCCAATGAGTAAGGGAAGAGGCTCCACCCTCATGAGCTAATTACCTCCCAAAGACATCATATCCAAATGCCATCTCCCTGGGGAGTAGGACTTCAAAATATGAATTGGGAGGGACAAAATTCAGTCCGTAACACCAAGCTTACTGTCCACCATAGGGATTGAGCAGGGAAGCAAGACTCAGATGCCATAAAAGTAGATGAGAACTGGAGGGGACAGAGCAAGTAGGCTGAAGTGGGGGGGCGGGGGGCGCTGGGAGATGCCTTGAGCACTAGAGATGGGCAGCTGAGGCATTTTGTCGGGAGCTCATACCTACGTACGAGGGAGTTGCACCCCACTCCTAGTTTTCAGCTAAATCAGGTGGCAAGGTCATCTGCTGGGAGTTAGAGGGATAGAGGTTGAGTGGAAGGTTGAAGGAAATTGTCAAATGTTTGAAAAAACAGCTGGGAGGAGAGAAAAACGACCAAAGTAATGTAGAGGCTCACAGAGGGGTGTCGAGAACCCAACCAGAACGGCACAGATTAACAAGGAGGCAAGGGAGAGGGGCCCTCAGGAAGTGAGAAACCAAGGAAAGCAAGTCCTGTCCTGAATGTCATGACAGTAAGTTCAATGCAAAATGGATGAGACCCACAGTGAATGCCACCAACCCCGTCCAACTCCCAAGGCTGGAGACTGAGTTTTCCCAAAAGATGAGAACTGTCTACCAAAAGAAGGTACTGCTTAAAAGGGCTATGGACTGCCTTGGAAGTGCAGAGAGCATATGAGGCAAACCTTGGCAGTGTTTGGTCATAGACCTGAACAGAGGAGGGTGGCTGTGCCGGGTCAACTCCAATATCCAGTTCTCCCCATTGAATAAAGCTGGACCCAAGCCGTCAGAGATGCCACTGGCCATTCCAACCCTCCAGCCAACCTCCCTTCTACTTATTTCATCCTCAACAAGCTGCTTCCTAATTATGACTTGACTTCTTAATCTGTATAATTTCAGAGAGCGAAGGCTCTGTCCACACCCAACATACACATAAGTTAGGGAGCTCTTAGAGAACAAAGCCTGTATCTTGTTTATCTCTGTGTCCTCAGCACCCAGCATAGGGCATGGCATTGAGTTGAGGTTCAAAAAGGTATTTGCAAAACACATCTGGGGAGAGCTGATATTCCCTTAAATATTTTTTGTAAATTAATAAATTCTCGTTTAGATTTGTACATTAGTTGCTTGTGAACCTCATTAATGTGAATCAGTACCTACAAATCACGTCAGTTCTGAGATATTGACAAGCTCATGTTTCTAAGCTTACAAAATTCAGAGCCTGACCCTGGACTCGGACGAATTCATCAAGATCTGGTTTGGGACCAATGAACCAGTCTTCTTTGCAATGCTGCCCCACCTAGCACCATTCCTCCTCACCCAGCCACCACCATGAGGCCTAGAGGACCTTTTCCTATTTAGATTTCCATCTGAAATTTCTGCAAATGTTTGTGTGGCTTTTCTTTCCCTCTTACTGGTAGGGGGCTCTTAGCTGTTCAGGTAAAGAACATAGAAGGAGGGTGGCCAGGTTGATTCGGGTGTGGGTGCCACAGAAAGACAAGGGCCTGGTATCTTTCCAGCTCACCACAACCCCATCTCTCTGAGAACCACTCCTACCCATACCATCCCTTGGGACTGTGGCTGTCGCAGTGATTGGACCAGAGAAGGAGGACATTGACTCAGGCTGGACTGATTCATTTCCTTTTCCTAAAAATTTGCAGTGGGAGCAGGAAGACTCTACTCTGTCTCTGATTGTAGCTGAAACTAAAAGAAGTAAATCTGGGATCCACAGAGAGTCCCTTTTGTAGAGAGGCAGTTAAACCAATCTTCTCCATGCCACTCTGAGCTTACCACATTGTGCAAGAAAAATACCCAGACTTTCCCTCCTTTGTCTCTTTTCCTACTCACAGGGAACACTTCACTTCTCACAATTCCTGTCACCAAATGTGTGGAGGTTTTCTCCCACCAAGCAATTCTCTGTGACACCAACTGGATGTCCTACAATTCAACTCAATTCTGACACTATCTACCTGGAGATAGTGTCAGATCCCACAGGTAAGGGCTCAGTCCCACAAGACTGCCCCCCATTTCAGATGCCAGTTGCAAGTAGTAGGTCCTTAGATTACCCACAACTTCTGTCTGACTTGGCTACAAATTGGAGGTTCCCACGTCCCCCTCTTCTGGTTCAATTAATTTCCTAGAGCAGCTAACAGAACTCAGGAAAACATGTTTCCCAATTTATTAAAGGATATGATAAAGGATACAGATGAACAGACAGATGAAGAAATTACATAGGGCCAGGTCTGGGAGTGTCCCAAGCAGGAGCTTCTGTCCCCCTGGAGTTGGGGTCTGTCACCCTCCCAGTACGTGGATGTGTTCAACCTGGAAGCTCTCCAAACCCCATACTATTGGGATTTTATGGAGGCTTCTTCATACAGGCGTGGTCAATTAACTCCATTTCCAGCCCCTCTCCCCTCTTTAAAGAAGTGGGGGTAGGGGGGCAAGGCTGAAAATTCCAAGCTTCTAATCACGGCTTGGTCTTTCTAGTGACCAGCCCCCATCCAGGAGCCTGCCCAGACTTGCCTCATTAGAACAAAAGATGCTCCTAGTGCAGTTATCATGTAGGAAATTACAGGGTTTTAGGAGCTCTGTGCCAGGAACTGGGGGCAGAGACCAATGCACATTTTCTATTATCTCACACACATCATAACACCTACCACAATGTATTTAAATTCTCTGTGTATGTATCTTTCTCTTTCCCTGCTAAAGGGCATGCCCTGAGATTCTGAGTTCTTCAAGAGTGGTAACCTTCTCTGTTTCATCTTTGTATCCATGCCATTGTGCCCAAAATCTGACCCAAAGTGTGAAACAATAAATGTTTGTCGAACTTTCGAACTGGGAAGCATAAAGTTTCCCACCTTTAGCAGATGAAGGCTCCCTCAGCCACCAGCAGGTGTCAGGATGTGTCTCTGTGGCTTCTGGCCACCAAACTCCTTATCTGAATCCTGAATCATAGTGGGTGGTAAAACTACAGGGGAGTCACTGGAGCGGTGCAGAGTAACCACCTGGACAGCTCCAAGGCCCCAGGCTGTCAGGCCACTCAATAGGAAGCATATGAATGAGTCTGCATGAAGTCACTCATTATATTCTTCAGATTTCCTGGAGCACGTTTCCCAAATGCTGAGTTCTCGCCTAACTGTGTTAGATGAACTGCAAATGTTAGTAACCCAATAAATTAGCTTTCCTTCTGGGTTTTAGCATTATATGTCTGAAAGAAACATGAATTTTTTTAAAAGAGACTATCCTTGTGAAAAAAAACATACTAACCATTCATAGAAAACCCAGTACAGCAGAACTGAAAAAAACTAGATGAAACGTAAAGAAAATCTTTTTTAATGCACGATTGACCTTGGCTGGCATGTAAGGAATTCCTAGGAGAAAACAGGAGTAAGCAATTGTGAGAGCCTTATTTGCCCCGGGAGCATATACACATTCCTAGTGACCTAGCGTCTATGTTTTCATGGGCCATGGAAGAGAGAGAGCCTGAGCCTGAAGAGAGCAGAAAGTAAAATCAGAGGACAAACTGAGCCTCCCCAACCCTCAAACCACTAATGTTGTCAGGGGGCAGTGTGTAAACTTGAAAAAAAAAGAAAACTGCCAAACTAGGGGGACAGTGGGGATGGAAGCCTGGCTGAGTCTTGGATCAGAGTAAAGTAAAAAATAAACAAACAAAAAACTGTCACTCCTGAGAATTCTCTACCCTATACCTCATTCCTATGTATTTACCCAGAGACATACTCACCTTGTCTGTGTGGACCAAAAAACTCCAGGATGAAAATTTAAAGTGTTTCTGGGTTGATAGGATCTACAGGCACCTGAAAAAAGCAAACCCAAACTCCCTCTTGAAGAATACCATTAAACCCAGGCCTCAAAGATTTGCCACAAAGTTTCAACATGACTCACAATTGTTTTAAAAAGTCTAACCACGCAAGGAAACAAACTACAGAATCATACCCATAAAGAGCAGAGATATTGCTATGACCAGCTATAAAATACAATTTTATTATGTTTAAATGTTGAAATAAAGGGAGAATTAAAAGTACAACCAAGAAAAAACATTATCAAAACTAAACAAGCAGATTTGAAAAAGAATCCAATAAAATTTATAGAAAGAAAAAAATGTAATAACTGATATTAGAAATCCATTGTATGGGTTAAAGCACAGATTGAAAACTAAAGAAAGAATCAGTGTATTAGAAGCTGGGTGTGAAGAAGTTCCACAGAATACAATACAGAAACAAAGAGATGGAAAATATAAAACAGAAGTTTAAAGACAAAGAGGGGACAGTAAGAAGGTCCAATGTACATTTAATCAGAGTTCCAGAAGAAGATAACAGAGAGAATGGGAGAGAGACAATATTCAAAATAATCATTCTGAGAGTATTCCAGAACTGATAAATGACATCAACTCATAATCAAGAATCCAAATGAACACAAGTAGGATAAATAAAAGAAAGTCATAACACTCTTCAACAAATGGTGTTGGGAAAACTGGACAGCCACATGCAAAAAATGAAAGTAGACCCTTACCTTACACCATACAAAAAAATTAACTCCATGGATTAAAGACTTGAATGTAAGACCTGAAACTATGAAACTTCTAGAAGAAAACGTAGGCAGTACGCTCTTTGACATTGGTCTTAGCAACATATTTTCAAGCACCACGTCTGACCGGGCAAGAGAAACAATAGAAAAAATAAACAAATGGGACTACATCAAACTAAAAAGCTTCTGCACAGCAAAGGAAACCATCAACAAAACGAAAAGACAACCTAACAATTGGGAGAAGATATTTGCAAACCATACATCTGATAAGGGCTTAATCTCCAAAATATATAAAGAACTCATGCATCTCAACAACAAAAAAACTACCAATCCAATTAAAAAATGGGCAAAAGACCTGAACAGACATTTCTCCAAAGAAGATCTACAGATGGCCAACAGACACATGAAAAGATGTTCAAAATCATTAACTATCAGGGAAATGCAAATCAAAACTACAATGAGATATCACCTCACGCCCGTCAGAATGGCTATAATTAACAAGACAGGAAACAACGTATGTTGGAGAGGATGTGGAGAGAAGGGAACTCTCATACACTGCTGGTGGGAGTGCAAACTGGTGCAGCCGCTATGGAAAACAGTATGGAGATTCCTCAAAAAATCAAGGATAGAACTACCATATGATCCAGCTATTCCACTGCTGGGTATTTATCCAAAGAACTTGAAAACACGAATGCATAAAGATACATGCACCCCTGTGTTCGTTGCAGCGTTATTCACAATAGCCAAGACTTGGAAGCAACCTAAGTGCCCATCAAGGGATGAATGGATAAAGAAGTTGTGGTATATATACACAATGGAATACTACTCAGCTATAAGAAACGATGAAATCCAGCCATTTGTGACAACACGGATGGACATTGAGGGTATTATGCAAAGTGAAATAAGTCAGAGGGAGAAGGTCAAATACCGTATGATTTCCTTCATTAAGTAGTAGATAATAACAACAATAAACAAACACATAGAGACAGAGATTGAATTGGTGGTTACCAGAGGGGATGGGGGAGGGAGGAGGGCAAAAGGGATAATTCGGCACATGTGTGTGGTGATGGGTTGTAATTAGTATTTGGGTGGTGAACATGATGTAGTCTATGCAGAAATAGAAGTATAATGATGTACACCTGAAATTTATACAATGTAATAAACCAATGTTACTGCAATAAACAAAAAATTAAAAAAAAAAAAGAAAGTCGTAACAGTGAAACTTTAAAACACCAAAAACAAAGAAGACTTAAAAAGCAATGAGACTCCACTTAAAAATGGTTAAAATGCTAAATTTTATGTTATGCATATTTTATCACAAAAAAAGTTATGGGAAACTTACAAAAGGTCAGCAATTCTAAATTAAAACCTTAAGCAATCTCTGTAACTGGTGGCATGGTAAGCTTCAATACTGTGACCTCAGCCAGGCAGTACTCGCCATATACTAATCCTTCAATTTACCCTGGTGTTGGTTTTCTGGCCTTTCAAGGGTTCATGAATTTCTCTAGTGAAATTAAACAAGGGAAATTCTCCAGGATTTATAGGATCCCTTGTTATTTGCCTAGACTTATTGTCACTGCTATTTACATTTTCCCCCCACTATTCACTTCAGTATATCAGATCAACAGCATTTCTTATTTGTCTGTAAAGACTATTCTCAGACCAGTGTTTGCAATTTCTGTGGGAAATGCTTTATAAAAAAACAGGGAAGGGAAATCTCATCTTGTAGCTCTCAGCGATAGAGCCTGTTGCTGTGGAGTCCTCGATCAAATTGCCTGACCAGGGGTCACTGAGCAGATGGAACATAAACATACTATTATTTAACCATGCCGAGTTCGTTTAGTCGCTGATATATGACATCAAAACACAACAGTATATATAGAGCTGTGAGATGAAATGTTTCATGAATGATGGAGGAAAAAACAAGCAACCAGAGAGAAAAGACAGATTACCTCCAAAGGATGATAGGTAGAGAGACAGCTGACTTCTCAACAGCAACAACAGAAGTCAGGTGTCAGTGGAATGACATCCTAAAAGTGCCGAGAGAGGGGCCGGCCCAGTGGCGTAACAGTTAAGTTCTCGTGCTCCACTTCAGCAGCCCAGGGTTCACAGGTTCGGATCCCAGGCGAGGACCAATGCACCGCTTGTCAAGCCATGCTGTGGCAGCATCCCATATAAAGCAGAGGAAGATGAGCACACATGTTAGCCCAAGGCCAATCTTCCTCAGCAAAAAAAAGAGGAGGATTGACATCAGATGTTAGCTCAGGGATAATCTTCCTGAACAAAAAAAATGCTGAGAGAAAAGAATTTTGAATTTTATACCTAAGGAACTCTCTTTAAAGAGGAAGTATGCAATAAAGACATTTTCAGACAAAAACCTAGAGAATTTACTACCAACAGATCCTCACTAAAGGAACTTGTAAGAATGGACTTCAAAGTGAAGGGAAATTATTTCAGAATGAGAAATTCAAGAAAGAATAATGAGCAAATAAAATGGTTAATATGGGTAAATTTAAACAAATATTGTCGGGATAAAACAATAACATCTAATTCGTGGGGTTAAAAATCAAGATAAAAATGCTAGATGAAAGTTGCATATAGGTGAGGAGGAAAAGTAGACTGGTGTTAAAGTATTTAAGATTATTTTGCTATTCTTGAGGATAAAGATATTGAATAAATTAGTATTTGTTAAAATAAGTAAGCATATTAAAATTGATAGGGTTACCATGAACTGATCAGAAACAGTGTATAATTTCAAAAGTAGTAGTGGGAAAACCATTGAAAGAGAGTGAAATAATTCTTATTTAATCCAAAAGAAGGCAAGAAAAAGAAAGGAAGAATGGAAGAAAGAAATCTAGAAATAGTGGGACAAATAAAATGTATAAAATAATATCAGTAATCAGTAATAAGAACATATTAGGAATCATAATCATTGTAAAGAGAATAAGCTTCTCTGGTTAAAAAAAAAAAGACTGCACAAATAAACCCATTTAAAAAAGATACACCCCTTGGGCCAACCCCGTGGCTTAGCGGTTAAGTGCACGCGCCTGGCTGCTGGCGGCCAGGGTTCGGATCCCAGGCGCGCACCGACACACCGCTTCTCCGGCCTCATGGCCGCATCCCACATACAGCAACTAGAAGGATGTGCAGCTATGACATACAACTATCTACTGGGGCTTTGGGGGAAAAAATAAATAAATAAAATTATAAAAAATAAAAATAAAAAAGACACACCCCAAAATTAAGAAACTAGGAAAGGCTTTTTTTTTAATTGAAATATAATTGACATATAATATTGTTTAAGTTTAAAGTATACAAAAGGCTTTTTTAAAAAGCACGTAAAAATATATACAGGCCAGGGCTGGCCCCATGGCTTAGTGGTTAAGTGAGCGCGCTCCACTGCTGGCGACCCAGGTTCGGATCCCGGGCTCGCACAGACACGCTGCTTCTCCGGCCATGCTGAGGCCGCGTCCCACATACAGCAACTAGAAGGATGTGCAGCTGTGACATACAACTATCTACTGGGGCTTTGGGGGGAAAAATAAATAAATAAAATCTTTAAAAAAAAAAAAAATATATATATATATACAGGCCAAAGTAACCAAAAGAAAGTTGGTATAGTTATATTAATACGACACAAAACAGAATTTAAGTCAAAAAAAGTTACCAGAGGGGCCGGCTCTGTGGCTTAGCGGGTAAGTGCACGCGCTCCGCTACTGGTGGCCCAGGGTCGGATCCCAGGCACGCACTGACACACCGCTTCTCCGGCCATGCTGAGGCCACATCCCACATACAGCAACTAGAAGGATGTGCAACTATGACATACAACTATCTACTGGGGCTTTAGGGGAAAAAAAAAAGGAGGAGGATTGACAATAGATGTTAGCTCAGAGCCAGTCTTCCTCACACACACAAAAAAAAGTTACCAGAGATAAAGAGGATTGCTATAGTTGAGAAGAGCTTTGATTTACCAGGAATTTATTACAATTCTAAAGGTATGCTTGATAGATAAATAGATAGCTACGTACATAGATACATATACGTGTATATAAAGCTTTTCTATTAAGATCTTATAAGTTCAGTGCTCTAATAACTTAAACTTATTAGGTTTCAATAAATTTAGTGTTCTAATAAGTGTAGGGATATAAGGAGAAATTGACAAATGTGTTACGATAGTAAGCATATTTTAACATACCCCTCACAATCATTAATGTCAAGTAAGTATTCATACAACTTAAATAACACAATTAGAAATCTTGATCTAACGGCTTTAAACAGAACACTGTACCAAATAATTTCAAGAACATGTACATATTTATAAAAACTGACTTGTATTGGGTCATAAAACAAGTCTCAGAACATTTCAAAGAAATAGTATCATACAAATCACATTTTCTTATCACAATGTAATTAAGCTAAAGATTAACAACAAAAAAAATCTACTTACGTGAAATATCTAGAAGAAGAAAATTCATGGAGACAGAAAGTAGATTAGAGGTTATCAGGGGCTGGGGATGGGGGAAGGGTGGAAATGGGGAGTTTATTGTTTAATGGTTATAGAGCTTATGTTTGGGATGATGAAAATGTTTTGAAAATAGATAGTGGTGATGGTTGCACAACATTGTGAATATAGTTAATATCTCTGAATTATACATTTAAAAATGCTTCAAATGGAAAATTTCATGTTATATATATTTTAACAGAATGAAAAAATTAAGAAAAACATCAGAAAGGTAATAAAAACAAAAAATATATATATTTGGAAACTTAAAAATATATATTTCTAAATGACCCATGGTCAAAGAAGAAACCATAATGGAAATTAGAAAATACTTAATACCAAAATATCACATGTCAAAATTTGTGGCATGCAGCAAAAGTAGCACTTACAGAGAAATTATATATTTAAATAGTGTATTAATTATCCATTGCTATATAAATAATTACCCCAAAACTTAGTGACTTAAAACAACAAACATTTATTATCTCTCATACTTTCTGTAGGATAGAAATTCAAGAGCAGCTTGGTTGCATGGTTCTGGCTCAGGATCTCTAATGAGGTTGCAGTCATCTGAAGGCTTGACTGGGGCTGGAGGATGCACTTTAAGGTGTCTTACTTACATTGTTGGCAAGTTGATATTGGCTATTGGCAGGAGGCCTCCAGTCCTCTCCTCATGGGCCTCTACACAGAGCTGCTTGAGTTCACACAACATGGTGATTGACTTACTCCAGAGCAAACAACCCAAGGTACTGAGGTGGAAGCCACAGTGCCCTTTATGATCTAGCCTTGAAGTTACACATCATCACTTCCATCATAGAAACCAGCCTTGATTCATTGTGGGAAAAACTACACAAGGGTGTGAATATTAAGTGGTAAGGACACTTGAGGGCCATCTTGGGGGCTTGCTACTACAAATGATGAAATACTAAAAGCATGTTTTCTTTACAATCAGAAATAAGTCAAGAATACCCATTATCACCATTTCTATTCAATATTATACTGGAGGTGATAGATTGTACATTAAAAAAAGAAAAAGACTTTTTTAAAGGATTGGAAAGCAAAAAACAATTACTTGCAGACAATATGCTTGCTTATGCAGAAAACTCTCCAAAAAACTACACATAATTTATTTGAATTAATAAGAATTTAGCAAATTTGTCAGCTTTATAATCAATATTCAAAAGCCAATTGAATTTCTACACACCAGCAATTAACATAATATAAAGACCTTTTAAAAAGATATTATTATTTTAAAAATATACCATTAATATATAATATTTTCAAAAACTATAAAGTACCTAGGACCAAACATCTTGTAAAACCTATATGAAGAAAATTAGATAACTTTGTTGAAAGACATTAAAGAAGACCTAAATAGATGGAGAAATTTACTATATTCAGGGATGGAAAGCTCAATATGTAAGGATATCAACTACCTACAGATTCAACAAGGATTTTTATGAAATTTGACAAACATTCTAAAATTTGTATGGAAGTGCAAAAGACCAAGAATAGCCAAAATGCTCCTGAAGGAGGAGAACCAGTCATGGAGATGTGCCCTACTAAATATTGTCTTAATATAAAGTTGTAATATTCACAGCAAACACATATCTGATGCTTACCATGTGCCAGGCACCGTACTAAGTATTCTACTTTTGTTAACTCATTAACTTATAGCAATTAGAAACATGTGATTTTGGTGCAAGGATAGATAAATAGACCAATGAGAGAATAGAGAGTACAGAAATAGACCCATGCATATGGAAATTTGATACATGGCAGAGCTGGCATTTTGACTGTTCCATGAATGGCAAATAGCTATAAATAGAAAAAGTAAGAAAAGTAAAAAGTCAGGATAGTGGCCATTCTGTGGGAGAGGGAGGGGATAGGATGGGACAAGGCACATTAGCAGCTACAAACAGACTGTTAATATTATTTCTTATGCTTGATGATCATTCATTTCATTTTTAATATTTTATGCCTATGAGCAATTTCACAGTAAATATCCTGTTATAGACTAAATTGTGTTCTCCCCAAACTCACATGTTGAAGCCCTAACACCACTGTGACTGTACTTGGAGACAAGGCCTTGAAAGAGGTAATTCAGGTTAAATGAGGTCACAGAGGGAGGGCCCTAATTCAGTAGGACTGGTATCCTCATAGGAAGAGAAAGCCACAGCAGGGGTAGTGCATAGAGGAAAGGCCATGTGAGGGCGCAGAAGGCAGCTGCCCGCAAGCCAAGGAGAGGGGCCTCAGGAGAAACCAACCCTGCCTGCACCCTGATCTTGGACTTCCAGCCTCCAGAACTGTGAGAAAATTAATTTCTGTTGTGTAAGCCACCCAGTCTGTGGTATTTTGTTACAGCAGCCCAAGCAAACTAATATACACTATTATACATTTGTCTTTATATATGAGTGCTTTTATTTGTATAGAATAGCTTTCACAGGAGTTGGTTCACTGGTTGCATATTTTCAGTTTTAAAAGATGCTGCCAGATTGCTTTCCAAAAAGAGCTGAAACAATTTACATTTACATCAGCAATACGTGAGGGTTCCTTTTTTCCCAGAGCTTCTCCAGTAACAAGGTGCTATTGATCTTTTTAATATTTACTGGTCTGATGGGTATAAAGTAGTATCTCACTGAACCTTAATTTACACTTCTCTGACTAGCGTAAGTCTGAACATCTTTTCAGACAGTTGTGGACCACTAGGATTTGCACTTCTGTGAATTATTTCTTCATGTCTTTTGACCATTTTTAATTGGATTATTTTTTCTTTCTTGTCAATTTGTAAGAGATGTTTGTATTATAAATATTAATTCTCTATCCATTAGCCTCAAAATTGAAAATAGGTATGTTTTCTAATCTATTTCCCAACAATTAACCTGTTTACAATTTTTTTAACCATACAAAAGAGCTTAATTTTTACATCATCAAATATGTCTTTTTTTTTATTGAGGTAACATTGGTTTATAACATTATATAAATTTCAGGTGTACATCATGTTTTGATTTCTGTGGAGATTACATCGTGTTCACCACCCAAAGACTAATTACCTACACATGTGCCTAATCACTCCTTTTACCCTCCTCCCTCCCCCCTTTCCCTCTGGTAACCACCAATCCAATCTCTGTCTCTATGTGTTTCTTTGTTGTTGTGTTTATCTTCTATTTATGGGTGAGATTATACAGTATTAGACCTTCTCCCTCTGACTTATTTCACTTAGCACAATACCCTCAAGGTCCATCCATGTTGTTGCAAATGGCAAGATTTCATCTTTTTTATGGCTGAGTAGTATTCCATTGTGTACATATACATCTTCTTTATCCATTCGTCCCTTGGTAAGTATCTAGGTTGCTTCCAAGTCTTGGCTATTGTGAATAATGCCGCCATGAACATAGGGATGCATATATCTTTGCGTATATCTTTACACATTCATGTTTTCATGTTCTTTGGATGAAGACAGCAGTGGAATAGCTGGATCGTATGGTAGTTCTATTCTTAATTTTTTGAGGAATCTCCATACTGTTTTCCATAGTGGCTGCACCAGTTTGCACTCCCACCAGCAGTGTATGATTGTTGCCTTTTCTCCACATCCTCTCCAACATTTGTTATTTCTTGTCTTGTTAATTATGGCCATTCTGAAGGGTATAAGGTGATAACTCATTGTAGTTTTGATTTGCATTTCCCTAACAATTAGTGATGTTGTATATCTTTTCATGTGCCTGTTGGCCAACTGTATCTCTTCTTTGGAAAAATGTCTGTTCAGAACTTTTGCCCATGTTTTAATTGGGTTGTTAGTTTTTTTGTTGTTAGAGATGTTTTTGAGTTCTTTGTATATTTTGTATATTAACCCCTTATTGGTTATATGGTTTGCAAATATCTTCTCCCATTGTTAGGTTGTCTTTTCATTTTGTTGATGGTTTCCTTTGCTGTGCAGAAGCTTTTTAGTTTGATGTAGTCCCATTTGTTTACTTTTTCTATTGCTTCCCTTGCCCGGTCAGACGTGGTGCTTGAAAGTATGCTGCTAAAACCAATGTCAAAGAGCGTGCTGCCTATGTTTTCTACTAGAATTGTTATGGTTTCAGGTCTTGCATGTAAGTCTTTAATTTTATCCAATTTGAGTTAATTTTTGTGTATGGTATAAGATAATGGTCTACATTCATTCTTTTGCATGTGGCTGTCCAGTTTTCCCAACACCATCTGTTGAAGAGACTTTCCTTTCTCCATTGTATGTTCTTGGCTCCCTTGTCAAAAATTAGCTGTCCATAGATGTGTGGGTTTATTTCTGGGCTCTTGATTCTGTTCCATTGATCTATGTGTCTATTTTTGTGCCAGTACCATGCTGTTTTGATTACTATAGCTTTGTAGTACAGTTTGAAATCAGAGAATGTGATACCTCCAGCTTTGTTCTTTTTTCTCAGGATTCCTTTGGCTATTCAGGGTCTTTTGTTGTTCCATATAAGTGTTAGGATTATTTGCTCTATTTCTGTGAAAAAAGTCATTGGAACTTTGATAGGCATTGAATTGAATCTGTAGATTGCTTTAGGAAGTATGGACATTTTAACTATGTTAATTCTTCCAATCCAAGAGCACGGAATATCTTTCCATTTCTTTGTGTCTTCTTCAATTTCCTTCAACAATGTTTTATAGTTTTCAGTGTACAGGTCTTGCACCTCTTTGGTTAAATTTATTCCTAGGTATTTTATTCTTTTTGTTACAATTGTAAATGGGATTATATTCTTAATTTCTCTTTCTGCTACTTCATTGTTAGTGTATAGAAATGCAACTGACTTTTGTATGTCGATTTTGTATCCTGCAACTTTACCGTATTCATTTATTATTTCTAAAAGTTTTTTGGTGGATTCTTTAGGGTTTTCTGTATATAAAATCATGTCATCTGCTAATAGTGACAGTTTTACTTTTTCCTTTCCAATCTGGATCCCTTTTATTTCTTTTTCTTGCCTGATTGCTCTGGCTAGGACTTCCAAAACTATGTTAAATAAGAGTGGCAAAAGTGGGCATCCTTGTCTGTTCCTGTTCTTAGAGGGATGGCTTTCAGTTTTTCTCCATTGAGTATGATATTAGCTGTGGGTTTGTCATATATGGCCTTTATAATGGTGAGGTACTTTCCTTCTATACCCATTTTATTCAGAGTTTTTATCATAAATGGATGCTGTATCTTGTCAAATGCTTTCTCTGCATTTATTGTGATGATCATGTGGTTTTCATTCTTCATTTTGTTAATGTGGTGTATCACATTGATTGATTTGCAGATGTTGAACCATCCCTGCATCTCTGGAATAAATCCCACTAGATCATGGTGTATGATCTTTTTAATGTATTATTGTATTCAATTTACTAGTATTTTGTTGAGTATTTTTGCCTTGATGTTCATCAGTGATATTGGCCTGTAATTTTCTTTCTTTGTATTGTCTGTCTCTGGTTTTGGTATCAGGGTAATGTTGGCTTTGTAGAACGAATTAGGATTTCTTTCTTTTCTTTATGGAGTCTGCATTTCCAGTGTTAGCTAGGAAGATCTCCCTCACTCCTAGATTGTTCATAATATCTCCTATTTTCTTGCAAGGTTTTATGATTTCATGTTTCCACCTGCCTTTAATTTGAAATTTGATAAAATTTTAAACTTCTATTTGTTCTATATACTTGAAGCAAACATAATTACCTCTGAAGGGCTTAATGACAAGGTTGACAATAGGGTGTTCTGCACTGAGAAGATTTTACCCTATGGGTCATTTCTCTTTCGCCAAGTGTCCCAAATGTATTCTACAAATTCTAGTCTTATTAGGTGATCTCCAAAAGAAGGGTTTCTCTGTTGAATAAGTTTAGAAAATGTTGCACGTCATACCTCTCTCTTGAAAATTCACAATGCATGTCAGCATCATGAGGACTCAAAGGCTCTAAGAAGTCCAGCAACAAAAAAACAAGTCTGGTCAACTTTGCTTCACCTAGCACTTCCCAAATTTGCCTGCCCTCTTTTCTATAACATTCTCATAATGCCTGCCAACCTGTTCATCCTCCAAACTAGCAATGCCCCCTAGGAATAGCTTTGTGGACTAAATAGAATATTTCTTTCCAAATTTACTTACAAAATAAATGTCCTGTTGTTTAATAAAATCTTATGGGCTAAATCTGGAGGAGGTAATTTTGTTATATTGTTATAGGCCATGTTACAGTTAGCTTCTCCCTGATTACCATTATTCTTGAAAATGGAAATTATATTAATTATCTATTGTTGTATAACAAATTATCCCCTAATTTAGTGGCCTAAACCAACAGTAAACTATTATATCTCACAGTTTCCGTGGGTCAGGAATTCAGGAGCAACTTGACTGGGAAGTTCAGGGTCTCTCATGAGGTTGCGGTCAAGATGTCCGCTAGGGTTGCAGTCATCTAGAAGCTTGACTAGGGTTATAGGATCTTCTTCCAAGGTGGCAAGCTCATATAGTGGCACATAGTGGCAAGCTGGTATTGGCTGTTGGCAGGAGGCCTCAGTTCCTCTCCATCTGGGTGTCTCCCAGGGCTACTTAGTATCTTCATGATACTGCGACTGGCTTCCCCAAAAGCAAGTGACTCAAGTGACCAAAGCAGAAGAGGCAATGTCTTCCTAGTCTCAATAGGTTCATACTGTCACTTCGGAAGAATTCTATTGATCTCACAAGTCAACCTTTACTAAATGTGAGAGAGGACAATACAAAGGCATGAATATCATGAAATAAGGAAAGTTGCTAAGCGAGTAGATCATAAATGTTTGCACCACACACACACACACACATACACAAAAGGTAATTATGTGAGATGAAAGAGGTGTTAACTAACCTTATTGTGGTAATCCTTTTGCAATATTTGGCGTAGCAAATAATCACACTGTACACCTTAAATTTACACCATGTTATGTATCAGTTACATCTCAGTAAAACTGGAAAAAATTAATAATAAATAAATATCACAAGGCAAGGATCACTGGGTGCCATCTTGGAGGCTGGCTACCACAGAGATCTTGAACTATTTTGAAAACAAATATTTCTCTCTTACTTCCATCTCTGACATAGTAATCTGGAAATTAATGTGTACATACAACTGAATAAAAGAGACTAAGGAATTAAGAAGATTGAGAATTAATGAAAGTCTCTTGAACTTCTTGGCAATTTATTATTGTCCAAGAATTCCCTGAAGCCCTGTCTTAATTATACATTGAAGGGAGGCTCTACCCTCATCGTCTGTCAACAGATTATTCATAAACAAAATGAGTTCTCTCTATTCTACATTTGGGCAAATGTGAACCATGGCCCTCAAGTTTGTGGTTGAAGAAGCAAAAGACAAAACAAAAGAGAAGTTTGTTAGATTCATGGTATGCAAGTTATATGCAAAATAGGGGAGGGTGAAAGGGGTAAAGGGACACATATTTATGGCGATGGATAAAAACGAGTCTATTGGTGGTGAACATGATGCAGTCAACACAGAAACTGAAATATAATAATGTACACCTGATATGTACACAACGTTATAAGCCAATATGACCTCAATAAAATAATTTAAAAAAAATAGAACTCAGAAGAAGCTACCAGGAACTTAAAACTTAACATCTTAATGTCCTCAAGTAAATTAAGCCTAATAATCTTTCCTTGTAGGTAGCTCTGGGGCTCGTGTGTTCAAAAGAAAAAAAAAAAAATCAAGGTTAATTGCAATGAGTTTTGTTAACTTCAAATTTTCTCAAGAAGAGACTTGATAATATTTTCCCATTTAGATTATTTGTTTAAAAATTTTAAATAAAGAACTAAGGACCATTTGGTTGCAGAACATTCAGACTGTTCTGACTGATGTACTCTGATTCTCACCCACCTATTTACCTTAATTCCACAGATTTTATCTCATCTGAATGAACTTGAAATTTAGTCTATCTCACCTTCAAGAAGAGAAAACCTCTTCTCTTTCCAGACCATAAGCTTGTTTATCTAACGCTTGTTCCATCTAAAGGTAGTTTAGGTTCCTCCTTAATGACAATAGCAAGAACTTATATAGTGCATATTTAATGCCAGGCACTGTCCTAAGTGTTTTACATATATATTTACTCATAAATCCTAAGGCATAGAGAGATTAAGTGATTCTAGCTAGTGGGTGACAGAACCCAGGTAATCTGGCACCAGATCCTGCCTCTCCTTAGCAAAGTGTTGGGCTAGGATTTCCAGATCAAGTTTTACCAAAGAAGCATTGGTTGCTACAGTGGATTAAAGATGGCTGCAAGTTCTTTGCCACCATTCCCATTGAGAGGTAAGTCCATGTCCCCTGCCCTTGAATATGGGCTGGCCCAGTGACTTGCTTTGACTAAAAGAATGTGGAGGGATTGATTCTGTGTGACTTTTGATGCTGGTCTTAAGAGATCTGCAGAATCTGCTTTCATGCACTTGGAACAATCCCTCTATGAACCCAGCTGGCATCCTGTGAAAAGCCCAAGCCCTGTGGAGAGGCCATGTGAAGGATTACTGGGGGACAGTGATAAACAGTCCCTGCTGAGCTCCCGGCCAACTGCCAGCACCAACTGCCAGTCAGATGAGTGAGCCATCTTTGCATGTTCCAGCCCGGTTGAGCCTGGGATCACTGAAGCTCCAGCCAATACCACAAAAGGAAGAAGAACTGCCCAGCTGAGCACAGTCAACTCACAGAATTGTGAGAGAGAATAAATAGCTGGGGTAGTTGTTTTAAGTCACTAAGTTGTAGGAGCATTTTTTATGCAGCGAAAGATAACCAAAACAGTTGCCAGTAATAGAATTCTTTCAAAATGAATTTAAATGGCAGCCAATTAAGGCTTAAGGAAATTGTATTGCCAGGAAGAAAAACAAAAACAGGAGCCAATTGTGCAACCCTTAAGGCAATCACCAGTCCCAAATACTTTACCAGTAGAAGGAGCAACGCTAAATTGGAACAGCTCCCTGCAGAGGAATCCTCTCCAGTCCCCCTCTCAAGGAGAGTCTCTGAAGGATCCTGGACAAGGAAAATCTCCTAGTAGTCACAACCCAGGATGACCATATTCTCTAAGCAAGGAATTCACTTACTGGGAGGAACTGACTGCTACATAGGGCTGCACAGGTTGTTCAGTGTGCAACTGCTGGAGGACCGTTCACATCAACTATCATGTGAATGGTCCCCTCTAGAGTTATAAGTGTGGTGACCTGATGAAGAAAATGGGTTAATGAATGCATGTCTATGAAATTGGCAAGCCTTACTGTATTCTCTCTATCAGAATGTGGAGTATATCTGCACATTGTATCTTATTTCTCCCCTTTTTTAAATGAGAGCTTTAACTGAGGTGTGTATTAGTTTGCTAGGGCTTTGCCACAGACGCGATGGCTTAAACAACAGAAATTTATTTTTTCATAGTTCTAAAGGCTAGAAGCCTGAGGTCAAGATGTTGGCAGGGTTGGTTTTTTTCTGAGGCCTCTCTCTTTGGCTTATAGATGGTTGTCTTCTCCCTGTATTTTCCCTCTGTACCTCTCTGTGTCCAAATTTCCTCTTTTTGCAGTTATGTGTCACTTAACAACACGGATATGTTCTGAGAGAGGCATCATTAGGTGATTTTGTTGTTGTGCAAACATCATAAAATGTACTTACACAAACCTAGATGGTATAGCGTACTGCACACCTAGACTATACGGTATAGTCTGTTGCTCCTAGACTGCAAACCCGTACAGCATGTTACCATACTGAATACTGTAAGCAATTGTAATGCAATGGTAAGTATTTGTGTATCTAAACGTATCTAAACATAGAAAAGGACATTAAAAATCAACATAAAAGATAAAAACTGGTACACCTGTATAGGACATTTACCATGAATGGAGCTTGCAGGACTGGAAGTTGCTCTGGGTGAGTCAGTGAGTGAGTGGTGAGTGAATGTGAAGGCCTGGGACCTAACTGTACTGTAGACTTTATAAACACTTAACACTTAGGCCACACTAAATTTATAAAAAAATATTTTTATTTATTCAATAATAAATTAACCTTGGCTTACTGTAACTTTTTCACTTTATAAACTTTTTAATTTTTTTAAACTTTTTGACTCTTTTGTAATAACCCTTAGCTTAAAACACAAACACATTGTACAGCCATACAGAAATATTCTCTTTCTTTATATCCTTATTCTATAAACTTCTTTCTATTTTTAAAACTTTTAATTTTTTTTGCTTTTTAAACTTTTTTGTTAAAAACTGAAAGACAAACACACACATTAGCCTAGGCCTGCCAAGGGTCAGGATCATCAATATCGCTGTCTTCCACCTCCACATCTTGACCCACTGGAAGGTCTTCAGGAGCAATAACACGCATGAAACTGTCATCTCCTATGATAAGAATGCCTTCTTCTAGAACCTCCTGAAAGAGCTGCCTAAGACTCTTTTTAGGAGGTGTCACTCTTTTCAGAAATACGTCCATGGTGGTTTGCTTGGTTTGTTTCTTTTTGCATCATAGATTTCATCATAGGTTTGCTTGTAAGCAGATAATGCACCAACAACATTCTTCTCATTTAATGAGTACCTTGCAGTATTGGGGTTCATGTTTTCAAACTTTTTAAGGAGTTTGTTGAGGTCTGCAAAGGTTCTGGGAAACTCTTCACTGTGAATTTTCTTGGAGTTTCTTGGAATTTTCTTCTTTTACTTCCCCTGCAGTTTCCTTTTCTCTGCCTCTTCTTCAGCTATGCGTTCCTGTTCCAGCTCCAAAAACTCCGCATGAGTCAAATCCTCAGGAACCACCTTCAGGAGCTCCTCAATGTCAACTTCATCCACACCCTGGTTAAAGCTATTTGCCATCTCAACCACAGCCTTGTTGACTTTTGCAACCTCCTCATCCTTGACAAATCCTTTGAAGTCATGGATGAATCTCTTGAGTGTCTTCTTCCAGATGCCATTCATACACTCCTTGATGACATCATCCCAAGCCCAAGCAAGGTTCTTGATGCAGTCATAGATGTTGTAATCCTTCCAGAATTGCATCAATGTCTTCCTCAGTTACAGCAATAGCCTGGGCAAATGTTCTCCTCAAGTAGTAGGCCTTAAAAGCTGCTATAACTCCTTGATCCATTGATTGGATCAAAGAGGTGGTGTTTGGAGGGGAAACACCACTTTGATATCGGGATAAAGATCACCAATAAAAGGGGGATGTTCGGGAGCCTTTTCAAGAATAAGCAAAATCTTGAAAGGTATGTTATTCTCCAAACAGTACTTCTCTGTTTCTCTGGCATAGCAATTCAGGAGGGCCTCTTGGAAGAGGAGCTGGGTCATCCACAACTTCTTATTGATCCTGTAGTACACTGGCAGTGTGTGCTTGTTGATATGCTTGAAGGCCCTGGGGTTCTCACTGTGCCAGGTCACAAAGGGTTTCAATTTGTAGCCTACAACATCGCCCACAAGCAAGACTGTTATCCTGTCCTTAAAAGCCTTGAAACCTGGCATTGACTTGGCCTCCTTAAGGAAAAAGCTCCCTTCAGGTGTCTGTTTCCAGAATAGGGAGTTTTCATTCATATTGAATATTTGCTCTGGCAAGTAATTTTCTCCACAACCAGCTTATCTAGAGTTTCCAAAAATTTTTCAGCTGCCTTCACATCAGCACTCACCACTCACTTTCACATTATGTAATGAATAACAATTTTTGAATCGTTTAAACCACTCAGAGCTAGCAGTAAATTCAACATCACAGTTGGGTCCAGCCTTTTCTTTCAACATCACAAACAATCTTTTTGCTTTGGCCGTGATCAGTATGGTGCTGAGAAGGATACACTTCTGGGTCTGGTCCTCAATCCAGGCCATTAGAAGTTTCTCCATGTCTAATATAGGCCCTTCTCAAATTTCTGTTAGTCTCATTGCCTTCAATGAAGCAGATAGAAATTTTTCAGCTCCATTATAATCTTATGGGACCACGGTCATATATGTGGTCCCTCATTGACCAAAATGTCATTATGCAGTGCATGACTGTAAGTGTATAGTTTTCACAGCTTTGAATTCCTTCCTTTGTATTGTGCCAAATTTTTTGATGGCTAAAGTGTTGGCTCCAAATTTGCCTCACAGCCCTGTAAGCTATTAAGACTACAGCTACAGCCTTTATTAATCCCTTAAATCTAGTGTCTCTACTGAGTCTCCTCAAGGCAAACAAACAAGCCTGATTTAACTATGCACTTGCTTCTCCTTGGTAGTAGACTCTTGAAATTCAGGCTCCTAGATTCCCTCTTGGATTCTGGCAAAATTCTCTGGCAACTCCTGCAATTTACTCTGCATGTGTTCCCTAATGCTGTCGAATCCTGTTGTCCTCCCAGATTCCTCCCTCTCTTCTGATCACAGACCTGTGCTCTCCCTGGGACACAGGGATGGAGCATAACCCTAGACAGGTTAATCAGCATTTTCCCTGAGATTTTTCAAAGCAGAGTTGGGAGAAAGATGCTCCTTTCCTTTCTGGTTAAAAAATTGTGATTATGTAAGTCTGGAACTGCTGGCAGCCACAGATTCACCTTCCTACTGAAGTCAGATTTCTCTTCCATAGCAATTCTACCATCGATTAATAAATTTTTCTAACAGCTTATTGAGATATAATTCATATAACAGAGACAAAGGCCAGTGAAATTCTTTATTATACAAGGCAATATTCACTCTTTTACCATATTCACAGGTTCTGGGGATTAGGAAGTAAATATCTTTGGGGGCCATTATTTAGTCTACCACATAGGATGATAATGGAACATACCTCATAGGGCTTTTGTGAGCATTAACAGAGTTAACACATGTAAAACTTGTACATATATAGCTCTCAGTAAATGATGGCCATTGTTTTTATTATTATTCATTTCTGTAACGTACCTTGTTGTTCTTTGGCCATCTCATGTCTGAACACTCTTATTTTTTTATTTTATTTTATTTATTTATTTTTTCCCCCAAAGCCCCAGTAGATAGTTGTATGTCATAGCTGCACATCCTTCTAGTTGCTGTATGTGGGACGCGGCCTCAGGATGGCTGGAGAAGCCGTGCGTCGGTGCACGCCCGGGATCCAAACCCGGGCCGCCAGCAGCGGAGCGCGCGCACTTAACCGCTAAGCCACGGGGCCGGCCCCACTCTTCTTATTTTGAGGGAAGGTCCCATTTATGGGCCTCAGTGGGAGGCAGAAGCCCAACTTGTATTACAGAAGTTTGAAGGGAGACAAGTATTTGCCTTCCCTCTCCCCTATCATCATGGGCCAATAACTAAGTCTTGACTAATAAGATGCTCATGCCTGGGACACTGGAGTCTTGTAAAGACTCAATTTGAGATTATTAGGGCTGCAGAAATGGAGTCAAGAGTCTGGAAGCAACAAATGTCCGGTGTTGGTGTTGTGGTCATACTTTTCTTGTGGTGAGAGATGATCAAAGCTGTCTAGCTTTTTTTTTTGGCCAGGCAAATGGCTTTCTGTTTATTTTCCAAGACTGCTTCTCCTGTTTTCCCTTCTTTTTTATAAGCTACATAATATCCTTCTGATAAATTCCTTTTCTGCCCAAGTTAGCCACTTTTGGCTTCTATTGTTACAGCCAACAGCACATTGGCATTCTATTGGAATTCTAGTGGTCTGCTGTTTGTGGCAGTTAACTAACTGTGATTGTTTGACTTTCAGATGATGTGCCCCCTGAAATGAGACATTGAGAACTTGATTAGAACAATTTCACAAACTGAAACATGTAAGATATAGTTAATAGATTACTTTCTGTCACCTATAGCAAGAAAGGGAAAATTCTGATTTAGTTTTCCCAGTTCAAAGCAAATTTTAAAATTCAGAACCATCATAAAACATGGCAGGAAGGCTTTCTGCCTGTATCCAGCACTCTGGGGCTGTTGAACACCTGGCTCAAAAGTGTACTAATTTTCAACAAATAGTACAGGGACAACTGGATATCCACATGCAAATAAATGGAGTTGGACCCCTACCTCACACTATACACAAAAATTAACTCAAAATGGATCATAGACTTAAATGTAGGAATTAAAACTATAAAACTCTTAGGGGCCGGCCCAGAGGCACAAGTGGTTAAGTGCGTGCACGCTGCCGCGGCAGCCCCAGGTGCGCCGGTTCAGGTCCCAGGCACGCACCTACGCACTGCTTGTAGAGCCATGCTGTGGTGGCGTCCCATATACAGTGGAGGAAGATGGGCATGGATGTTAGCTCAGGGCCAATCTTCCTCAGCAAAAAGAGGAGGATTGGCATCGGATGTTAGCTCAGTGCTGATCCTCCTCACCAAAAAAAAAAAAAAAAAACTACAAAACTCCTAGAAGATAAATAGGAATAAATCTTTGTGACCTTGGGTTAAGCAATGGTTTCCTAGATGCAGCATTGAAAGCACAATTGATGAAAGAAAAAATAGGTAAGTTGGGCTACCTCAAAACTAAAAATTTTGTGCTGCAAACAATACCACCAAAAAAGTAAAAAGACAACCCACAAAAAGGGAGAAAAGTTTGCAAAATCATATATCTGATAAGGGACTTGTCCGGTATATATAAAGAACTCTTGCAACTCAATAATAAAAAAGACATATAGCTCAATCAAAAAATGGACAAAGGATTTGAATAGACACTTCTCCAAAGAAGATATATGAATGTCCAAGAAGCTCATGAAAAAATACTCAACATCATTCATCATTGGTCATTAGAGAAATGCAAATCAGAACAACAATGAGATACCATTTCATGCCCATGTGATATCAGCCTGACCTCTGGGAAAACAAGAGGAGAAAGGATATTACGTTCAACCAATGATTGATAGCCAACCAATGGCCAATGATTCAATCAACCATGCTTACATAATGAAACTCCAATAAAAATTCTGGACACTGAAGCTTAGTAGAGCTTCCTGGTTGATGAACACATCAATGTGCCCTGATTCCACAGGAAGAGGGTATGGAAGCTCTGCTCTTGGGGATCCTCCTTGCCTTCTGTGTCTCTTCATTTGGCTGGTCCTGACTTGTATTCTTTATAATAAAACTCTAATTATAAGTGTAGCACTTTCCTGATTTGTGTGAGTCATTCTACCAAATTATCAAAACTGAGAGGGTTGCGGGAGCCCGAGAATTTGTAGCCAGTTGGTCAGAAGTACAGTTGGCTGGGGAATGACTGAAGTGTAGCTGGCATCTGAAGTGAGGGTAGTTTTGTTGGGAACCATGCCCTTTAATTTATGGGTTCTGCACTAACTCTAGATGATTAGTGCCAGAATATTATTGCAGTATACCAGTTGATGTCAGAATATTATCTTATATGGCAAAAGCTGTAATTAAGTTAAGGATCTTGAGATGGGGAGTTTATCCTGGATTATCTAGATGAGCCCTAAATCCAATCACATATATCCTTGTAAGAGAGAGGCAGGGAGACATTTGACACAGACAGAAGAGGAAAAGGCAATGTGACCACAGAGGCAGAGACTGGAGTAATGTAGCCACAAACTAAGGAATGCTGGCAGCCACCAGAAGCTGGAAGAGGCAATGAACAGATTGTACCCTAGAGTCTTCAGATAGAGAACAGCCCTCCCAACATCTTGATTTCTGCTCAGTGCAGCTGATTTCAGACATCTGAACTCTGGAACTGTGAGCGAATAAATTCCTGTTGTTTCAAGCCTGTTGTGGTTATTTGTTACAGCAGCCATAGGGAACTAATACATCCCATTTACAGATGAAACTGAGGCCCAAAGAGGTGAGGAAATTGAGGAAAGTGCTGCAACAAAGCCAGATTCACATCTCATCAGCTCTCTGGCTCCAGAGCCTACGCTCCTAATGGCAACACTATCACGCAACCAACAGAAAGAAGATTCTCACTGTTCACCATCTTGCTGTCATTGCCACATTCACTTCTTCATGACTTCTGAAGGTCTGTTCCTTGCAACCCCACTCCTGGTGCTGATTTCTACATTTTAAGCTGTTTCAGGCTAAAGAAAACAAAGATATCCCCAGCTCACCTCAAGAAAGGGGGGTTCATTGTTATAAAGATTCATAGATAAGAAGCATAAAAACCATCTTGGGGTGTACCACCGGGCCTTGTGGAACTGAACCCTTGTTCTTTGCCATTCAGGATACAGTAGCAGCTCTAGTGAACAAAACAACTCCAGTCATCACTCCCCTCCCCCACCCACAGGTGGTCATCCATTGCTTCCTACCCAAGTCACTCCTCCATTCTCCAGACACAGTGCATCTCTGCCTTTTCTTTCTGTGTCTCTACTACTGTTTGACTCATAGTCAAATGCCTCAAAAAGGGATATATTTAGGTTGGCCAAGCACTATCTGATATGGTGCCCTTATTGGTCAGAGTTCTCATTCTAGACCATTTTATTGTGTTTAGATTCCACTCAATATAGTCAAAAGAGTTATGTAATGGTTTTTAAATATTTTTTAAATGTTGATATTTGCAATATGCTGGAAATCCTATCCTTTGCAATATTTAATCTTAGAATGAAAACATTTGTTTATTTTTTTGTGAGGAAGATCAGCCCCGAGCTAACATCCATGCTAATCCTCCTCTCTTTACTGAGGAAGATGGGCACAGCCCACTTTAGGTGGGATGCTGCCACAATATGGCCTGACAAGCGGTGCATCGGTGCACACCCGGGATCTGAACCCCGGGCCACAAGTAGCAGAGCGCGCGCACTTAACCGCTACGCCACGGGGCCAGCCCCAGAATGAAAACATTTAAATGTCAACTGAAAAATATGCAAGAGGGTACACAATTTTTCAGAATTGTTTTAGGGGATTTGCAAGCAAAACAGTTGGCTCATTGCCCAGCTTCTTTCTTTGTTGGAGTCCTATAGCAAATAGTGGGAAGAAAGGTTGGGAGTTGAAAAATAAAGGAAAACTAACGGAATATAAGTGCCAGCACTGAGGGAAACTTTCTGACTTTATTAATAATAAGAGCCATGCTAAGCATTTGAGATACATTATCTCAGTTAATTCTGATAATTAACCTGTGATGTAGATTTGTGTTACAGGTGGGCAAACTGAGGCTCAGAAAGGTTGTGACTGGCCTAGGCTTACACAAAGTGGTCAATAACAGAGCTGGGATTTGAACCCATATCTGCCTGATCCACAGGTCTGTGTTTTAATCCCATTGCTCTGCTATATGGCAGAGAGAAGAGAGGCCTCCACTATCTCTCACCTCTGGGAATGGTAGCAGCTGCACCAGCAACAGCCAGCAGCCGTGGTGGTCAGAACCACATCAGCAGAGAGAATACACAGGAGCAGCTCAGAGCGGGATGACAAGGAGACCCAAAGCAATGCGGTACCTGTTGCCAAGACTCAACATGTTCTGTAACCCAGGAAAGGAAGCCGGAGTGACCTCTGGTGGCCTAAGTCACCATTCCTATTCCATGTTGAGAGCTAGGAAGGGAGTCCTCTGCTGTCCTGTCCTGTCTTGGGGAGTGGCGGCCAAGTAGTTACTCCCAGATGATTATGCCTCCTTTGCTCCATGCTCCTTTGACATTCATGGTATTTAGCTACATCTTTCTCCCTTCTGTTTGTCACTCTTTAGTGACTTTCTCTTCACTTTCCCTCAGAAGTAACAGTGTAGTGGCTAAGTTCATGGACTCTGGACCCAGACTTTTTGAATCCTGGCCCTATCCTTACTAGATGCATGATCTTGGATGAATTACATAAATTCTCCATATCTTAGTTTCCTTTTAAAAATCCTACCATGTAAATTTGCATACTTCTGATCCATTCTTTTTAATAGCTGTATCAAATGTACCATACTTCACTCAGTCTGCTTGAATGATGAACATTCTCTTTAATCTCAATTTGGTCACTGTGAACAATGCTGCAATAAACAGCCTTGTAGATATAGTCCAGTGCTTTTCTTCTATAGGATGTCTACCCAGAAGTAGGATTTGTAGATGAAAGGGTATGTTTTTACTGTTAATAGATGTTGCTAGAATGCTTTCTGAAAAGGCTGTACCAATTTACAGCAATATATAATAATGTCTCTTTTTCAGAAGTCCCACCAGCAATAAATATTATCTGAATATTTACACTTTCACGGTCTGATAAGGATAAAGTGATATCTCATTGTTACTTTACTTAGCATTTCCCTGCCTTATTAGTGGGACTTAGCAATTCTCATATGCTTCTTGTCCATAGTATTTGTTCTGTGAATTACTTCTTCATGTCCTTTGTCCATTTTTCCATAGGGTTGTCAGTCTTTCTTGTCCATTTGTAGGAATTCCTCTAATGTTAAAAATATTAGCTCTGTTCTCTCTATTGCATTTTTTCACCAGATTTGTTGCCTGTATTATAAATCCATTTAAAAAGGTTTCATTTAGTCAAGAAGTTCTTTGTTTTCTTTTCTAACATCTCAGTTTGCTGCCTTGGTCTACCTCATACCTAGGTTGTACATATGGTCTCCTACATTTTCTTTCTTTTTTTAAATAAACAAAATAAAAATAGATGCTTTTATTTTTAAATGTTTTCCTCTTTAAATTATGTAAACATGCTCAAATTTTACTGAAATGTTTTGAGCACCTGCAGTTTACACAGGTACTTCACCAGGGAAGGTGTCTTTTTTTTTTCTCAGATTTATTGAGGTATGATTGACAAATAAAAATCGTATATATATAGGTTGTACAGCATGATTTTTTTAAAGGGGTACAATATGATGAATTAATATATGTATGCGCTGTGAAATGATTCTTACAATTAAGTTAATTAACACATCCATCACTTCACATAGTTACCGTTTTGTTGTTTTTTTTTTTTTTGAGGAAGATCAGCCCTGAGCTAACATCTATTGCCAATCCTCCTCCTTTTTTTTTCCCTTTTTCTCCCCAAAGCCCCAGTAGATAGTTGTATGTCATAGTTGCACATCCTTCTAGTTGCTGTATGTGGGACGCCGCCTCAGCATGGCCTGACAAGCAGTGCGTCGGTGTGTGCCAGGGGTCCAAACCAGGGCCGCCAGTAGCGGAGCGCACGCACTTAACCGCTAAGCCACGAGGCCGGCCCCTGTAGTTACCATTTTTGTGTGTGTGGTGAGAACACTTAAAATCTACTCTCTTAGCAAATTTCAAGTATACAATACAGTATTATTATTATTATTGTTATTATTATCATTATCATCATCATCATTTTGGTGAGGAAGATGGTCCCTGAGTTAACATCTGTTGCCAATCTTCCTCTTTTTTTATTTTTGCTTGAGGAAGATGGTCCCTGAGCTAACATCTGTGCCAATCTTCCTCTATTTTGTATATGGGATGCTGCCACAGCATGCCTTAGTGAGTGGTGTGTAGGTCCACACCTGGGATCCGAACCTGTGAACCTCGGGCCACCAAAGCGGAGCACGAGAACTTAACCACTACGCCACCAGGCCAGCCCATACAATACAGTATTATTAACTATAATCACCATGTTGTATATTAGATCCCCTTCTACATTTTCTTCTAAGATTTTCATTAGTTTACTTTATGTTTACATTTAAATGTAAATATTTAAACCATTTTTTGAAATTGTATGATATAGAGGTCAAATTATTTTCCTCCATATACAGAACCAGTTTAACAGCATCATTTACTAAAGGAACCATGTTTTTCCCTCTGACTATAACAAATGACACTGTTGTCATATGCTGAACTCTCTTCTACACTTCTACACTAAGATCTATTTCTAGATTATCTATTATTTTCTGCTGATCTATTCCTATGCCAACATTACATTAATTTGATTACAGCAGTTTTATGAATGTTCTGATATCTGGTTAAGTACATACTCCCCCTTCACTGTACTTCATTTTCATACTTTCCTTGGTTATTCTAGGGGACATGTCTTCCATATGAATTTAAGATCATTTTAACAATTCAATTCAATAAATTTCCAAAAAAACACCTGACAGAATTCTAACTGGAATTCAGTTAAATATAAATATTTTAAAAATATTTTTTGTCTTTATAACACTATTTTCTTATCCAAGAACAAATAACTTTCTATTTATCTTGCTCTAATTTTATGTTATTCAATAAGATTTTATCATATTCTTCATATATAGCCTGTGACTTGGTTCAGCTTATTCCTAGGGTTGTTTTGTGTTTTTTGTTTTTGCTGAGGAAGATTCACCCTGAGATAACATCTGTTGCCAATCTTCCTCTTTCTTTGCTTGAGGATGATTAGTCCCGAGCTAAAATCTGTGCTCATCTTCCTCTATTTTTTATGTGGGATACCACCACAGCATGGCTGACCAGTGGTATATGTCTGTGCCTGGGATCCGAACCCATGGACCTGGGCCGCCAAAGTGGACGGCGCTGAACTCAACCACTATGCCATGGGGCTGGCCCCCCTAGGTTTGTGTTTTTCATTTGTTTCTTTTTTTTATTGTGGCAAAATACACATAACATAAAATTTTTCATCTTAACCGTTTTTAAGTGTACAGTTTAGTGGTGTTAAGTACATTCACATTGTTGTGCAACCATCACCACCATCCATCCCCATAACTATTTTCATCTTGTAAAACTGAAACCTACTAAACAATAACTTCCCATTCTCCCCTCCACTTCACCCCTGGCAGCCACCATTACACTTCCTAACTTTATGATTTTGACTACTCTAAGTACCTCATATAAGTGGAATCACACAATATTTGTCTTTTTGCGACTGATATATTTCACTTCCCTTAATATCCTTAAGGTTCATCCACATTGTAGCATATTGCAGAATTTCCTTTCTTTTTAAAGCTGGAAAATATTCCATTGTTTTTATATACCACATTTTGCTTATCCATTTACCGGTCAATGGACACTGGGGTTGCTTCCATGTTTTAGCAATTGTGAATAATGCTGCTATAAACATGGATGTATAAATACCTCTTTGAGACCCTGCTTTCAATTTTTTTAGTATACGCCCAGAAGTGGAATTGCTGGATCATGTGGTAATTCTATTTTTAACTTTTTGAGCAACCACCATCCTATTTTCCTCAGTGGCTATACCATTTTACATTCCTTCCAACAGAGCACAAGGGTTCCAATTTCTCTAGATCCTGGCCAATATTTGTTATTTTCTATTTTTTTGATAGTAGCCATCCTAATGGGTGTGAGGCGATATCTTATTGTAGTTTTGACTTGCATTTCCCTGGTGATTAGCGATGTTGAGCATATTTTCAAGTGCTTATTGGCCATTCGTATATCTTCTTGGGAGAAATGTCTATTTAAGCCCTTTGCTCATTTTTAAATTGAGGTTTTTATTTTTGATGTTGAGTTTCAGAAGTTCTCTATGTATTCTGGATATTGATTCCTTATCAGATATATGATTTGCAAATATTTTCTCCCATTTTGTGGGTTGCCTTTTTACTCTGTGAATAGTGTCTTTTGATGCACAAAATCTTTTAATTTTCATGAAGTCCAATTTGTCTATTTTTTTCTTTTGTTACCAGTGCCTTTGGTGTCATATCCAAGAAATCATTGCCAAATCCAGGGTCATGAAGCTTTTGTCCTATGTTTGCTTTTAAGAGTTTTACTGTTTTAAGTCTTATATTTAGGTCCATGATCCATTTGGGTTAATTTTTGTATATGATGTTAGGTAAGGGTCCAACTTCATTCTTTTGCATGTGAATATCCAGTTTTCCCATCATCATTTGTTGAAAAAGCTGTCCATTGAATGGTGTTGGCACCTTTGTCAAAAATCATTTGACCACATATGTAAGGGTTTATTTCTGGGATGTCTATTCTATCCCATTGATTTGTATGTCTGTCTTTATGCCAATAACACACTGTTCTAATTACAGTAGCTTTGTAGTAAGTTTCAAAATCAAGAAGCGTGAATCCTCCAGTTTTGTTTTTCTTTTTCAAGATTGTTTTGTCTATTCCAGGTCCCTTGAGAATCCATATGAATTTTAGGATGGGTTTTTCTATTTTAGCAAAAAATGTTGTAAGGATTTTGATAGGGAATGCATTGAATCTGTAGATCACTTTGGGTAGTATTGACATTTTAACAATATTAAGCCTTCCAATCCAAGAACATGTGACGTTATCATTTATCGATGTCTTCTTTAATTTGTTTCAGCAATGTTTGTAGTTTTCATTGTACAAGTCTTTCACCTCCTTGGTTAATTTAATTCCTAAGTATTTTATTTTTTTGATGCTATTGTAACTGGAATTGTGTTTGTAATTTCCTTTTCAGCTTATTCACAGTCTATGTATAGAAAATGATTTTTATGTATTGACTTTGTATCCTGCTACTTTGCTAGATTCATTTATTAGTTATAAGAGCTTTTTTGTGGAGTCTTTAGGGTGTTCAACGTATAGGATCATATCATTGGCAAACAGAAATAATTTTACTTCTTCCTTTCCAATTTGGATGCCTTTTATTTCTTTTTCTTGCCTAATTGCTTTGGCTAGAACTTCCAGTACTATGTTGAATAGAAGTGGTGAAAACAGGCTTTCTTGCCTGTTCCTGATCTTAGAGGAAAAGCTTTTAGTCTTTCACCATTGAGTATAATGTTTGCTATGCATTTTTCATATATAGCTTTTTTTATATTGAGGTAATTTCCTTCTATTCCTTTTTTGTTGAGTGTTTTATTATGAATGGGTGTTGAATTTTGTCAAATGCTTTTTCTGCATCAGTTAAGATGATCATGTGGATTTTTTCCTTCATTTTGTTGATGTGGCATATTACATTGATTGATTTCCATGTGTTGAGCCATTCTTGCATTCCAGGAATAAATCTCAGTTGGTCATGGGTTCTTTTAATATGCTGCTGAATTCTGTTTGCTAGTATGTTGTTGAGAATTTTTAAATCAATGCTCATAAGGGATACTGGTCTGTTCCTAAGTATTTTATAATGTTACTGAGAATAAAATTTTTTTCATTTTCATTTTAGGTGTTTACTGGAAATGTAGGAAAAAAGCTATTGATTTTTTAAAAAATGTTTACTTTGTATCCACCTGCCTTACCAAATTCTCTTATTAATTCTAGTAGCTTTTGTGTCATTGCTGATATCAGCAAAATTAGTATCTTTTCTTTTCCAATGTTTATCTCAAGTCTTACTTTGTTTTAATCCATATGGTAGTAACCCCAAGGCAATATTTAGTAATAATGGTGATTACCGTCATCCCTGTCTGGTTTTCTTTTTTTTTTCTTTCTTTTTTTTTTGTGTGTGAGGAAGATCAGACCTGGGCTAACATCTGCCAATCCTCCTCTTTTTGCTGAGGAAGACTGGCCCTGGGCTAGCATCCGTACCCATCTTCTTCCACTTTATATGGGATGCCACCACAGCATGGCTTGCCAAGCGGTGCGTCGGTGCGTGCCTGGAATCTGAACTGGCGAACCCTGGGCCGCCGCAGCAGAGTGCGCACACTTAACCGCTTGCGCCACCTGGTCAGCCCCCCGTCTGGTTTTGTTTTGTTTTGTTTTTTTAGCTTTTAAAATGAGCTTTTATTTTATTGTTTTTCTTTCTTTTAAATGATTTTGTTGGGTTACATTGGCTTATAAGATTGTGTACATTTCAGGTGTACATTATTGTATATAATTTTCTGTATAGGATGCATCTTGTTCACCACCAATTGTGTAGCTTTTATCCATCCCTTACATATGTGCCCCTTTTGCTCTCCCTCAACCCTCTTCCCCTCTGGCAAACACTAATCTGTTCTCTTTATCCATGTGTTCGTTTATCTTCTACATATGATTGAAATCATACCGGTGTTTATCTTTCTCTGTCTGGTTTATTTCACTTAGCATTATATCCTCAAGGTCCGTCCAGGTCGTCACAGTGGCATGATTTTGTCCTTTTTATGGCTCAGTAGTATTCCATTGCATAAACATACCACATCTTCTTTATCCATTCATCTGTTGATGGGCATTTGAGTTGCTTCCACATCTTGGCTATTCTGAATAATGCTGTGGGCTGCTCCTGGGCGGCTGTAAAGCTGGCGGCTTGTGAAGGCGGCATTTTTTTCTCTCCAGAAGGGAGTTTCTGCCTCTTCCACCTCGATTAGGATTGTCCTTTGTTGCAGGAGTTCCTCTTATCCAGTTTTCAGTTCTGTCTCAGGGGTAATTTTTCCACGAGTAGTTGTAAATTGGCTGTGTCTGGGGGGAGGAGGTGAGTTCAGAGTCCGCCTACGCCACCATCTTGACTTGGAAACCACCCCCCGTCTGGTTTTAATTGAAGTAGTTTAAGGGTTTTGCCATTTGGAATGCTACTTTCTGTTGATCAGAGATGAACAGTCTTTTTCATGTTTAAGTAATTTCTCTTTGTTTCTTAATGCTAAATTTTTCTCCTTTTATTATTTATTTTCATGAATGTGGTCCTCATGTATATTAGAGGACTTGAATTTGCCTGCACCCTTAAATGATAGGGTAACTTGCTTTTGGCATGTGATTAAAGCGAACTGCACATTCTTATTAAGAATGGCTATTGAGGGCCGCCCCGTGGCTTAGTGGTTAAGTGCGGGCGCTCCAATACTGGCGGCCCTGGTTCGGATCCCAGGCACGCACTGACGCACTGCTTGTCTGGTCATGCTGAGGCCGCGTCCCACATACAGCAACTAGAAGGATGTGCAGCTATGACATACAACTATCTGCTGGGGCTTTGGGGAGAAAAAGGGCAAAAAAAATAAAAAAGGAGGAGGATTGGCAATAGATGTTAGCTCAGGGCCAGTCTTCCTCAGCAAAAAAAAGTAGAGGAAGATTGGCATGGATGTTAGCTCAGGGCTGATCTTCCTCACAAAAAAAAGAATGGCTATTGAATTTTATTAAAGCCTTTTCAGCATCTGCTGATATGATCTTTAGGCTTTTCTTCTTTGATTCATGGAGTTTATGTGTTATATTGATACATTTCCTGATATTCTAACCACCTTCATATGTTTGAAATAACCCAATTTGTTCACGGTGTGTTACTTTTTTTTTTTTTTTTTTTTTTTTTGTGAGGAGATCAGCCCTGAGCTAACATCCGCCAATCCTCCTCTTTTTTTGCTGAGGAAGACGGCCCTGGGCTAACATCGGTGCCTATCTTCCTCCACTTTATATGGGACGCCGCCACAGCATGGCTTACCAAGCAGTACTTCGGTGCGCGCCCGGGATCCGAACCAGCGAACCCCGGGCCGCCGCAGCGGAGCGCGCGCACTTAACCGCTTGCGCCACCGGGCCGGCCCCCACAGTGTGTTACTTTTATGTGCTGAATTTCAGTTGCTAATATTTTATTTGGAATTTTTGCCTCTCTTCGTTAGTAAAGGTGAGCTATAGTCCTTTTTTGGAACTATAGTTAACAGAGTTTGATTTTTAAATTATGTATTATAAAATTCATTGGGGAGCTTCCAAATTTTGGTTGGACTACTAGATCAAATAATAGTGGAATTGTGTGTTCTTTAAAGGTTAGGTGGAACTCAGTTGGAAAACCATCAGGTTCTGATCCTTTTATTAAATGGTAGATCTCTAATCACCTTTAAATTTCTTTCATGATAATTGCTATATTATAGTTTCCCTTTTCTTTTTTAGTTTGTATAGTTTATAATCCAATGGTAAATTACTCATTTCCACTTTTTCAAATGTGTTGCCATCCAGGTTGCAAGAAGTATTCTTTTACAATTCTTTTTATCTCTTCCGTATGTATGATTGTCTCCTTTCTCATTCCTAATCTTAAATATTTTGTCTCTCTTTTCCTTAGTGGGACTTTTAAGGAGCTACCTATTTTATTATCCTTAAAGAAAAGTTTTTAGATTTATTCATCCTTTTTACTATTTTTTATGTTCTACTTTTATAATTTCAGCTTTATCTTTATTAATAATCTCTACTTTCTTAGTTTATTAGTTCTTTTTCTAATTTCTTTTTTTTATAATTTTATTTATTTATTTATTTTTCCCCCAAAGCCCCAGTAGATAGTTGTATGTCATAGCTGCACGTCCTTCTAGTTGCTGTATGTGGGACGCGGCCTCAGCATGGCCAGAGAAGCGGTGCGTTGGTGCACGCCCGGGATCCGAACCCAGGCCGCCAGCATCGGATCGCGCGCACCCAACCGCTAAGCCACGGGGCCGGCCCCTCTAATTTCTTAAGATGAGTGGTAAGTTCATGTTTTTTTTAGCATTTCATTTTCAATAATAAAGGCACTTAGGCTATAAAATTTCCTCTGACTACATATGGAAGTGTTTGCTGTGTTCTACAGGCTTTAATCTGAAGTCATCGCTTTCTCATTGCTTTCTAGATAGTTTATAATTTCAGTTTTTATCTTCTCTTTGATTTCAATGTTAGCTAGAAGTATGCTTATTAACTTCCAGGCGTTCAAAGGTTTTCTTACCACCTTTTTATTATGTATTTCTGGTTTTGTTGAATTATGATTAGAGTGTGCCTATAAACTTGCTTTTTAAAAAGTATGTTAATGTTTTCTTTGTGACTCAAGTATATGGTCTAATTTTGTAAATGATTCATGCACATATGAAAAAAAGGATAGCATCTATTCAATAAATGTTAGGTTCCATAAATGACTACTAAATCAAATTCATTTATTCAATTATTCAGTTCTTTTATGTTCTTGTCTATTATTCAGTACTAAATCTGTTTAGATGTGTATTTCAATCAAGTTCTCTTTGCCTTTCTAATAGTTTTTCTTTACATATATAGCTGTCATGTTGTTTAGTTTATGATTATTAAAACTTCATCTTAAATCATGCTTTTTATTATTACATCATATTACCCCATTTAGTGCTTTTCCTTTCTTTCTTTCTTTTTTTTTTTTGAGGAAGATTGGCCCTGAGCAAACATCTGTTGCCAATCTTCCTCCTTTTTTTTTCCGTTTTTCTCCCCAAAGCCCCAGTAGGTAGTTGTATGTCATAGTTGTATATCCTTCTAGTTGCTCTATGTGGGATGCCGCCTCAGTATGGCTTGATGACCGGTGTGTAGGTTCAAGCCCAGGATCCGAACCAGCAAACCCCGGGCCACCGAAGCACAGTGTGTGAACTTAACCACTACGCCACCAGGCCAGCCCTTTAGTGCTTTCTCTTTAGATTCCTCCTGATGTTAACACTGCCTCTTCTACTTTCCCTTTACTTAGCATTGGTGGGTATGCCTTGCCCACTCTCTTATTTTCAACTTTTCTTTATCACTATGTTTTAAATATTTCTTATATGCAGTACACAGTTGGGTTTGTTTTTAACTCAATCTGACAGTCTCTGACTTTCAATGGTATAATTCAGTTTATTTACATTTAATGGCAATTGTTAACACTCATTTAGTGCCAACTGCCAACTGATACTATGTTTATCATTTATTTTACTTTGCTGATTTCTTCTGGTTTTATCAAATTACCATTTGTTCCTCCTTTTTCTTGTTATTTAGAGTTCTACCGTACATTTCCATTTTATTTATAATTTCTTTTCCTTTCCTTATGTTTATTATTGCATATGTATTTTTCTACTGTCATATAAAAAAAATACCAACTATTTGCCTATAGAGATGCTTTCTTCTCCTACTTCGCCCTTCCCTCCCCCCAACAAGCTAAGATCTTTTAGAATACTTTTATTTCCCCATTCTCCACTCACATTAAACCTTTGGATGGGTTTTACCATGCCTCTCCTCACTCCCACCCCAATTCCTAGGTTTTGCTCAGATAATTTGCTACTCTTTGTTTCAGGCTATTATTGAAAGTTCCTTTGCAGTGTCTTTCTACCATCTCTATAATAACTTTTTTAGCCTTTATATTATTCAGTTTCAGATAGTTTATTAATATCCAGTGGATATATACTACATATTTCTAGGTAGTCGATCAGTAGCCAATGGATATCCAATGGATATTGATAGACTATTTGGAAATGAATATATAAACACATATATATGTGTGTGTTGGCATGTGATTAGAGCATATTCTTATTAAGAATGGCTACTGAGGGCCGGCCCCATGGCTTAGCGGTTAAGTGCACGCGCTCTGCTGCTGGCGGCCCGGGGTTCAGATCCCGGGCACGCACCGACGTACCGCTTCTCTCGCCATGCTGGGGCCGCGTCCCACATACAGCAACTGGAAGGATGTGCAACTATGACATACAACTATCTACTGGGGCTTTGGGGGGAAAACAAATAAATAAATAAAATTAAATATTAAAAAAAATAAAAGAATGGCTATTGAATTTTATTAAAGCCTTTTCAGCATGTGAGCATCTATATCAATATAACTGATTTCCTTTGTAATCATGTTATTTTATTTTATACATTTTACAACAATCAGCAAAGCGGTTTATAGCACACAGAAAAGAAAGGCTAAGAATTCCTACCTTAGAAAATCCCAACTGCCCCTACAACTTCAGTTACCATTTCTACAACCAATGTCTCTCCTAATTTTTTTCTCCAATCCAGACTTCTCCTGAATTCCAGAGCCACAGATTTACATACACATACCCCATGCTTGAGAATCCCAAGTGAGGATTTAAAGGAACTTCTAACTCAACATGTCCAAAACCATGCTCATGTCTTCCTCCCCAGTCTGATCCTCATTTGATGAAAACTTTCTCAGAAAATGGGTGCTGAGAAAGCCAGAAGCCTAGGAGTCATACTTGAGTCCTTCATCACTCTCACCTCCATACTTAACCCTCATCAAGATCTGTTCATTTCATCTTCTAAATTTTGCTCATATCAGTCTACTTCCCTCCATAGCTTGCAATTCACTGGTGACCTTACTTATTTTAGTGGAATGGGAGGGGCAGAAATCAGATTGGTATGGGTTAATGGGTGGCGGGTGGGAGGTATGTAAAAGGAGACAGCAAATACAAACAACTCCTTTGGAAACTTTGGGCAAAGAATCCTGGAAGATTCTGAAGATAATATCCTTCTTTCCTTTCATTCACAGTCCTAACTTTAGCCCAGCCATGCCCCTGGGTCAGACAACTGCTGGCCCCAGTAAACAGACAGAGCCTCAACCTTTTGCTGAGCTCTCACAGGGTGAACTGTCACAGAAACATCCCCAGGTGGGACTAGGAAAGAATTTGTGTGTGCCAGGAAGTGGGAGGTTCCTGGTAATATTATAAGACTAATCCTACAAAGCACGCATCTGGACAGACACAATAACCTCTTTACTGATCTCCTCCACTCACCCCTGCTCTCCTCCAATCTCTATAGAGCAGCCAGGAATCTTTTCAAATGTATATCTGATCATATTTAAACTCTTTTGTTCCCATCTTAACCCCTGAAGTAGCTTCCCACTGCTGTTGAGATAAAGGTAAAACATCTCATGGCAGCCAACAGGGCATAAAATGATCAGGCTCCTGCCTTCCTCATCAGTTTTTTCTCCCCTGACTCTGTATATTCATGCTCTGAACCATAGCTACTTGAAACTTCTTTTGAGTCTTCAAACACATTACGGTCTCTTCTATCACAAGACTTTGGAAATGCTGTCCCTTCAGCTTGGCATGTTCCCACCCTCTCTTTGCTTAGTTAAATCCTAGCTCAAATGTCACTTCTCCAGGGAAGTCTTCATTACTCTCCAAAACAGGTTAAGACCTCCATTGTACTCTTTCATAATATCTTGTCCTTTTCCTTCACAGTACTTGTCACAGTTTGTGATTATATATTTGTTGTTGTGATGATTTGATTCATGTCTGCCATCTCGAACAGACGAAGCCATAGAAGTGTGGGCACCATATCTGTTTTCATACCATGGTATCCTCAACCACAAGAGCATAATGCCTGGCATATGGAAGGTCATTAGTAATGTGTGTATATGTGTGTGTATGACTGGTCAAGTGTCTGGATATGCAAAGCAATGCTGACCTGGATTGTGATGACCTCATAAGGAGATACCACACTGAGTGGCCTTCAGAGCAGCCCATCTGCTTCCCTCAAGGACATCTCTCTGGTTAGGCCACTGTCACTTGCAACTTATAACAGGATATACCACCTACTTGTTTGGTTTCTGAATCATCTAAATCCACCCTCATTCAGCAATGTGGTCTATCAGCTTTCAGGGACAGAGAAAACAACCTCGAAATAATTACCATTTATTCATTAGACAAGATTTATTCTGTGCCTACCCCTACTATATTCAAACACTGTGCTGGGGGTGGGGAAACACGGATGAATGAGGTCTGGTTATTATTCTCAAAGAATTTATAGTTTTGAAGTGTAGTCAGATATGTAAACAAGTTATAACTTCCTGTTTTAAAACACTAATATTACAAGGCACGCTCAAAGTTTTAAAGTATCACAGAGAAGAGAATGACTATCAAAGCACTTAGCAACACCCTAGCTAAAAGAAGTGCTATTGAGGATGATGACCCAAGGGACACACTTTTCAAACCACAAGAAAGCAATCTGCTTGGACCACATTAGACAAACTCCTTAAAAAATAACCATCACTAGGTTGCTCTTATTGGACATAACAAGAAATAGCCATACAAATTTTGCTTTTGCAATTGTTGTTCAAATCTTCTTGATTGCTTTATTACATCACTCACTGGTTCCTAATAAAATCACATGAGAAACTACCTTTAGAATTTAGTGCTATGGAAAAGAATCTGTGGTCTATCTTCTCTGATAAACCGATTCCTTTCAGATGACAAGATCTATCCCACACGGACTGTGTTTTCATTTTTGCCCTGGCAGCCAGGAAGCTCAGAACTAAATCTCAAATTCAGTCACAGTCATGTTTATCCCCACAGGATAATTGTGATCTCTTTTTTTTTTTTTTTTTGGCCATAATGTTCTATTTCTAGTTTTCTAGCCTACTGTAAATCTTTTTTTATTTTAATATTTTTTATTTATGTATTTTTCCCCCAAAGCCCCAGTAGATAGTTGTATGTCATAGCTGCACATCCTTCTAGTTGCTGTATGTGGGACACGGCCTCAGCATGGCCGGAGAAGCAGTGTGTTGGGGCGCACCCAGGATCCGAACCCCGGGCCGCCAGTAGCGGAGCGCGCGCACTTAACCGCTAAGCCACAGGGCCGGCCCGCCTACTGTAAATCTTTATGTACTTATGGAAAAGAGATGGGATAAAATAAATTTAACATTTGGTATGCTCAGTCATTTTAGAATTATTTCTGCTATTTGTCAATATAAATGAAAAAAAAACCTGACTTATGTTTGGATCTTCATAACATTTGGAGAAACTGGGTAGAGAGGACCCAGAGAAAAGCAACAGAAAAGGGACAAAGAATGGGACTAAGGTAGTATGTCCATATTCTCCAACTCAAATATTGGGGCACATTGATCTAGCATATGGCCTATTAGAAGAGAGTATCTGAAATTTGGAAAATTCCAGAGATAGGTTGAAGGGGACAGATCGCAGGAGGTATGACCATTATTTAATGTATATGAATAGCTATAGAAAGGTTTTAACCTTTTTTTGGATCAGAGATCCCTTTGACATTCTGTTGAAAGCATTGGACCTGTTTTCAAGCACTGTAATATACAATCACATACAGTTTCTGAAAGCAGAACCCTCCTGTTATCTATTTATCTTTCCAGAATATCAAAAGCACTTTACAGCTGGCACTGCCGTAAAAAAATTCGAATAGACCTGAGGAAGCACCTGAGCTGCCAGGTTAGATGGGGAGACTGGCAAATCAGCTATCAGTTGACGTTCTTAACACTCTGACACCATTCTTGGATGATTTAAGCCAGTGGGTTGTTTTGTTTGTTTAGCTACTTTGAGTAACAGACCCTTTTGATGAGCTGATGAAGATATGGGTCATCTATCCCAAAATACATCCACACACACACAATTTCATGGGCTTGGTGGACTTCCTAAAGTCCGTCCTCAGATCTCGGGTTACGTTTAAGGGAAGACTTCCCTGGACTCGGGAATGCCCTTGAAGACATTTTAGAATCACCCTCTCTTTTATCACCGAGACTAGAGCGGCCTAGATAAAGGAGGTGACCGGACCTGGAGACACAGAACCCCCCACCCCCACCCCGGCCTCTCGACAGGCCCCCTCCGAGCTCTCCCTTCCCCAACGCCCGTGTCGAGCAGGTGCGAAAACCTAAGGGGCCACCCCGCCGCGACGGCTCGGAAAAGGTGGAAAGGATTGGACCCTGGGAGCGGCGGAGGCGGGGGTGGGGGCCTTCCCGAGGTTGCTTGGTGACCAAGCTCTCCGCCCAGACCGTTCCATTTCCTCAGCAGGGGGCGCCGTGGGCCGGGACGAGGCTGACGGACCTGCCAGAGCGGCCCTCTTCCGGCTTCCCCCCCTCCGCCGCGCGGTGGCCGGGTCCCGTGACGTCACAGGAGGCGGGGCTAGCGCCGCTGCCGGGTGCTGGAGGCGCCATTGGAGCCGGCTTGGCTTGGAAGCTCCGTTGAGGAGCCCTCCGGCCGCAGTTACAGCCGCGTCCGCTCCTGGTCCCTGGCCCCTCGGCGGCATGGCGTGCGGGGCGACGTTGAAGCGGCCCATGGAGTTCGAGGCGGCGCTGCTGAGCCCCGGTTCCCCGAAGCGGCGGCGCTGCGCCCCTTTGCCCGGCCCCACTCCGGGCCTCAGGCCCCCGGACGCCGAGCCGCCGCCGCCGCTGCCTCTCCTCCAGACGCAGACCCCACCGCCGACTCTGCAGCAGCCCGCCCCGCCCGGCAGCGAGCGGCGCCTTCCAACTCCGGGTAACCTACGCTGCGGGTTTGGCAGGAAGCCAGGCCCAGGCATATTTGGGGGGGAGGGGGTTGTGGACGCTAGGCTAATTCCCCCACAGACCCCTTCTTTGCCCTGAGAAAAGGGAACTGGGGTGCCGCTGGGCCTGGTCGCTTCCGGGGATCGGAGACATCCGGGAGGGGTAGTGGGGCCACAGTGTCAGTTTTCGGTTTTCTTGGAGCAGGAGACGTTAGAGGGGTGGGCAGCAGGAAGATCCCTAGCCGCTCGGGGCCCCCCTGTCCCCGAAGCCCCTCCTGCCTCTGCTGCCCGGGCCTGCACCGAGCCGCCCTGCAGATCCAGTGGGCCATGGAAAATTGGATTCTACTCACGAACCCGGCCGTGAGGGTGGGTGTTGGGGCGGGTTACTGAGAAGGGGCCTGAGTGCGTGCTGTTCAGCACTGTACTTGTGCTTGTAGGGAGACCTGATTTCCAGAAGTCTTTAGGGACCGGAGGTCGCCGCAGAAGTCATGGAATCCGATTTCAACCTGACTATTTATAAGGACTGGCCATGTTCTTTTATTGTATGGCTATTGTCTTGTACCATATATGGCTTGGAATCGGTAGGTCGTTAGCTAGAATTTGAGAATCCTTAAACATACAGAGATTCCGGAAGCAGGAATTCAACTATCCGTAACAGAGAGGCTCCTTCAATAAGGGATTCCACCTTGGCCAAGAAAAGGGGAGAGCTGTTGTGACAAAGTAAAAAACCCAACCATTGTGCAGGAGTAGAGGGGAAAGTGCATCAGAATTAATATTTAGCAGTTTTAAAGGGCTACCGGAAATGGGAGGGGGAGGTCTCAAAATTGGACTTGGACAAGTCCTTTCTTTGTGTGTGTTTTTTTATTTCTTAAGCATAAGCAGAACCTTGAGATTGCCTTAAAATCATTCTTTCCTCACCCCTTTTCAGTTATCAGTGTCTTTAGGCTTTATTTCCTCCTTCCTCTGCATATCCACATTTCAGATTTCAGGCCCTCATCCTCTCACACCAAGATTCTTGCAGTTGCCGGCCAGGCTTTCCCAGACACTATATCCTTACCCATGTTCACTTCTTTTTTATTTTGGCATTCAAAGGATTTACCAGCTATAACCATGCCCTACCTAGTCAATCTTTCATACATTTTTTCCCAAACTATGCCTTTACTCTTTTGCCCCAGACCCACCTGGCTGTGCCTGTATCCTTGCCTTCCATCATGATGTTTCTCCTTCTATTTGCTAATCCAAATACAGTCATTTCTTCAAGTCTCCCATCCATTGCCTGACTAACCCTGTCCCATAATGAACTCTATTCTACTCTAAATTCCCTGACCACTTAATGTTGCAAAGCCTTATGTACTGAATGAGATAATGTTTGCAAAGTTCTTTTTAAAGAGCCCTTCAAAAGCAGGGGGCATAGATGTCCACTTGAAGTGATGTTTTTTCTTCCACTGCTCCTACACATACCCAAGGATAGCCACGTAATCTTTCTGCATCTCTCTTCTTCTGCAAAATAGAATTAATACTTGCCCTATCTATCTTGATGGATGTAAAAACCCATTATACATAAAACATTTAATGTAAATGTTTTATTTCTTCCAAAACTACCCTCTAGACTAATTCTCTTGTAGTTCACATTATAGCAAATGCTTAATAAATGATTTTTGAATGTATTTGGAAGCCTCAATATGGCAGAGTGCTATAATGGGTCACTATTTTTTAATCTTAAAATTAAATTTTTGTATAGCTCATGCAAACCAACTTTTTGGTCATTTATGATAAAATATTTAAAATACTCATTTTTAAAGATTGCCCAGTTATGTTTCTTAATGCTTATTGGAATATGGTTCTGTCATGAAAGAAACAAAGTATGAATGATTCATTATTTGGTGCTTTGCCTTAAGTGAAAGATGCCTTCTGGATTAAAAAGGAAGAATGGGGAAGGAATTATTAGTTGCTATACAAATAGAAAGAATAAAGCCAACTGATAGGAAAGTGAATTTAAAGATAAGTGATTTCATTTTATAACATCCTAGTTGTTGTCTCAAGGGTTGTAAAGTTCTCAGAAATGGATTTTACTTCACTTGAAAAAAACCAGATGTGTCATAGCACTTTTTGTGGAAAGGGCCTGTAAAATTAAGCCTTGTATTGCTTAATGAGCTAGGTGGCTACCAGGCATGGAAGGGGTTTGCTGACCTCAGGGAGATGTTTTTAACATGGAGTGAGTCTAGATGCAAAGCAGTTAATTGATCATGTCTTGAAGGTTGGGGAATAACTTCCCAATTGAGGTAGCATTTTAGCTGGGTCTTGAATAATATTGAGGGGAGAGAGGCAGCCCATTTCAAACAAAGGAAAACTGCTTGAGCAAAGGCCAGAAAACCCACAAGTTAAGGGAAGAATAGTTTTGAATGCAACTGGGTTGTAGTGGGAGATGGAATAGGGAAAATAATTTGGCGCCAAGGCTTGGAAGGCATGGAATGCCATGTTTGAGTTTGAATTTTGCTATGTGTAGAATTTTGAGGATGGGCTTAGTCTGATATAACCTGGAAGCACAACCTCAAATAATAATGGGAGGCAAGGATTAAAATTATTATCTACTGTTAAAAAGAAATGTGCATTTTTCTTTTTTTAAAAAATGCCTTTTCCTGTTCTAAGTGGCTTTGGGAAGGAAATCACATCTACTTCCTTATTTTTGTCCCCTGCATACCATCTTTAGAATCTTGAACTTGCTAGTCCTTCTTCCAGCCTCAAAGTTGTATCTTTCCATTTGTTCACTTTACCATACAAGAGGCAGTTTGAGGTTTATCAAAGACCTTCTGTTCTCATGAGCATTGTCCTCATACTTGTCCTTTCTTGTTTCAAGTCTTTGCAGTTCCTTACATCCTTGTATCGAATCTGGCAAGTATGTGCTTGGAGGATAATACGTTTTAAAGATGAAGTGAAAACTTCATCAATTCAGGGATCTAAAATATGAACTTCATAGCATTCTTAAAGGAAAGCTTTGCTAATCCTACACTGTTCCAGTGTTTAAGCTGAGTGTTATGGGGTTTAGCTATGTGTGGAGCAACTTTGAGTTCATATCAGTTCCTGGGCTGTACTGTCATTTGTTATGGCATTATTATCTTTGATTTTGATTCTCACAACTTTGTCAGGTAGGCATTTAACATTTATATTGAAGAACTAGGCTAAAGATCCTGAATGACTTTCCAAGGTCATAGTCACACAGCTAGGAAGAAGCAAAACGGCCTTAGTAAGGCTTTCCCCCATTAAAAAAATAAGGTTATAGCAAGGTATACATTAGAATAATCTGAGTGGTGGGTGGTGATACTGTTTTCTGGTTTTTGTTTTTGATAAGGAAGCTTTATTATCTGGAGAGTGAATACATTATTCTACCAGAAAAACAAAAAACTTGAAAGTCATATCCTTCCAGATTCTTTGTTGTCTCTAGGAGTGGACTTCAAGGTGGTTAGTGATTTGTGTGTCATGGACCTTTTAATAGTGTTAGCAGATTTGGTTTATGATTACCTAGACTCAGAATAGTAATCTGGATCCTACGAAATATTGCCTCTTATAAGATCAGAAAATTCTTTTCTGAGCCCTTATCATCAATTCCAAGCAGTAAATCTCAGGTCTTCCCCTGGTCAATGTCCACGCTGTGAACATAATGGTTTCTGCTGTCCTCTTCCTCAAAGATCTTGAGTCCCAAACAGGACCAGAGCTTCGTTGTTAGAAGGTCTTAGGTGGTAAGACACTCACCCCTAATACCCTAGTTTGTGAAATTATGCAACTTAAAGGAGATCAAAAATAGCTCCCTATTAGGTGGATGGGATTTTTTTGTTTGCTGCTATAAGTTGTACTAGTTTTACTATTTAATCCTACAGCAAACAGCAGATCTGTCTTCATTATCACAGGAAAAACAAGTGAAGGGGACTATCTGGGTGGCTTATGCCAAAATAGCTATTCTGTGTGTTGTTGAAATAGCAATAAGAGGGCACACTTAGGGAGTTATAGGAGGAGTGCTTTCTTCAGTATAAACCTTTTTGTCGTTAAAGAAGTTTGAATAAATGAGACAATAAAGTGAATGCTCAAGTGTGTTTCTTTTTTATTAGAGCAAATTTTTCAGAACATAAAACAAGAATATAGTCGTTATCAGAGGTGGAGACATTTAGAAGTTGTTCTTAATCAGAGTGAAGCTTGTACTTCGGAAAGTCAGCCTCACTCCTCAGCACTCACAGCACCTAGTTCTCCAGGTAAGCATGCTTTCGTGAGCACAGTCCATTTAAGAGTTCGTAAATGGTACTTAAAATGATAGTTTCCTAATCCAAAATTGATTTTGTCTAAAGTAATAAAGTGTATGCATTATATTACTACTTATAAATACTTTTAAAGCCATAGAGTCATGAAATTGGAAAATACCTTAGATTGATTTGTTGGGTTTTCCTCCACCCAATGCAAGCGTACCCTGTATAACTGCAACATCTAATATCATAGCTACTAGTCACATGTGGCTGTTTAATTTTAAATTAATTAAAATTTAATAATATTTTAATGTTTAGTTTCTCAGATGCAGTAGCCACATTTCAAGTGCTTATTGGCCTCATGTAGCTGTTGAATTAGACAGCACAACTATAGGAGATTTCCCTCATTGCAGAAAGTTGTATGACAGCACTGCTCTATAACATTGACAGGTGGTCAGAGAGGATGTGCTCAAAAATAGAATCTTCAGGGTTGGAGGGAATATTCATGGTCACATAGTTCAGCCACCAGTCTTGCCTGCCATGCTCCTGCAAATAGTCAACAGGCCAGTGCTCGAACATCTCCGTTGGGTGGTGAACTCTGTCTCCTTTAACAGTAGAGGAGTTTATTTCCTCATAAAGTGTTCTACTTTGTAACAGTTCCAAGAGGTAAAAATTACCTTGGTTAAAAATTGTCTCCTTACAGAACACAAATTGGTGTTGGCCAGGAGCTGGGGGAAGGGGGGAATGGGGAGAAACTGCTTAATGGTAAGGGGTGTTACTTTGAAGTGGTAGAAGTGTTTTTGAAACTAGATAGAGGTAGTGCTTGTGCAACATTGTCACTGTGCTAAATGGCACCAAATTGTTCGCTTTAGCATGGTTCATTTTATGTGAATTTCACCTCAAGTAATTTTTTGAAGAATTGTCTTATAACCCAAAGGTCTTGGCTTTGGAACAACACCCTTTCTAATTGCTCTTGCACGTACATGAGTAACAGACCTTTCACTGGTTATAGCTAGCAAGTCTCTCCTTAATTTTCTCTTGAGATTTTAATAATGTAATCTTGAAGTAATAGAATCTATTATGGGTAGAAAAATAATTACAAATAATGACTGGCTATATGTTTTGGTCAGATTTCAGCTGTAGAGAAAAAATTTTGGTGTAAGCAAAAAATGATTTGTTTTAGGGTGTTAAATGGTTTATAGGGCCGGCCCCGTGGCTTAGCGGTTAAGTGCGCGCGCTCCGCTACTGGCGGACGGTGTTCGGATCCCGGGCGCTCACCCACGCACCGCTTCTCCGGCCATGCTGAGGCCGCGTCCCACATATAGCAACTAGAAGGATGTGCAACTATGACATACAACTATCTACTGGGGCTTTGGGGGAAAAGAGGAGGGTTGGCAATAGATGTTAGCTCAGAGCCTGTCTTCCTCAGCAAAGAGAGGAGGATTAGCATGGATGTTAGCTCAGGGCTGATCTTCCTCACAAAAAAAAAAAAAAATGGTTTATAGACTAAGAGGGCCAAAGAAACCGATTTCAGATTGAGCTTTGAGGAACGACTCAGAACTGGGCTACCAGTGGAACTGCAGCTTTATCATGATCAAGAAGCCAATTTCCATGTTTTCTGGCATTGCAGTGGATATTTGGGTTTCTAACTACTATCTTATGAACATTTCACTCTTTTTGACCTAGGTTCAAAAGAGATCAAGGATGAGATGTTTAGTGCCTAATCGTCTCCTTCATTCATACTTCAATGACTTTGCTAACAGTTTTTATATTGGGCAAGTCACTTGGTCTCCTAAGTGTCAAACTCCTAACCATTTCTTACCAGAATCACCTGTGGAACTTAAAAAGCTACCCAAGCCCTACCCCAGAATTAAATCAGAATATGTATCTCTTTTTGGTTAATTCTACAGATAATTATGATGCACCACCTTGGTTAAACATAGATCTAGGTGATCTGCAAGGATCTGGGTAGCGTTCATACTGTGAATCTACTTTCTCTAACCCAGACTGGAGGCTTTATATCAGCTTTAAACTCTTTGTTCTTGTCTTCTACCAAATGAACATTGACTATGGGCTCAGACTGTTATGGCATCAGAACTATTTTTCTGTATGCAGATCAACCAGCACACCTGAATACATGTTGTTCCTCCTACTCAATTTACCTTTGGCCTTTCTTTGTAAAACAGATGTCAGAAACTCAAGAGAATTATGTGAAAATATTGCTTATAAAGTAGTGAAAACTATCATTTTTCTAAACAATTTTTATATCCTAGACTGTTTATGTAAAGTTTTTAATTCTGAATCTTAGAACTAGAATGTATTATGCAAACTAGATTTGTCTTTTGGCCAGGTTCCTCCTGGATGAAGAAGGACCAGCCCACCTTTACCCTCCGACAAGTTGGAATAATATGTGAGCGTCTCTTAAAAGACTATGAAGATAAAATTCGGGAGGAGTATGAGCAAATCCTCAATACCAAACTAGCAGGTAGGCTGAGGCAGTGGCTATGCCATTGTTAATAGGGTTCAGTAAGGATTAATCCTAGTTAAGTAAATGGTAATTTAGAAAATGAGTAGGACTTAATGCAAGAAGATTTAATGAGTTGTATTAAATTACTCTCTGATTCTAAACATTTCATTTTTACATTATATGGAAGGACTTTTCATGTACATTTCTGAAACAATAAACCAAGCTTTTCTTTCAAGAATTTTCCATATGAATAAAGGCATTGAGTAGGTTATTTGGGCTAGCTGGCGGGTAAACAGGTGGTTGGGAAAGTGCTAACCTCCCAACAGGTGGTTGGGAGGAGTGGAATACAGTCAACATATTCAGACTTCCTGGTGGGAGTCACTTTGTGGTTGTGGGAAGTCAGGCATCCTGTGATTTGGAGGTACATGAGAGAATACATTAGCGTTTGGAAAGCACAGCTCAGGCTAGAACAAAGGGATGACAACAAGTAGAGCCTTTTGGGAAAGGAAGGGCTCTGAATCAGGAATGGAAAGCAGTACCTGTTTAGTAAAAGAGGACCATGTTGTGATCAGAGAGATTTTAGGCAACAACTTCTTCCTGTGACAGTATTGTTTCCTAATCTGGTGACCCACACCACATGGTTCCTCAGAATGTTAATAGGTCTATTTTAAATTGAGAACTGTTGGTTTAACAACAAAGTTAAATGGGTTTCTTTATAGTAGAACTGCTTTGATCCTTTAATATATTAATAATGTGTATTATAAGAAGCTCTAGTATATCATTCCCCTCCTACTCCCACCCCAAAATTGTTCAGACCAGCTGGCTCTAAGTCACTTCTGTGTTCATGGATATCAGACTACCTTATATCTTTCTACTGAGTTTCCCTTTAGAAGGTACTTCTGTGGAACTCTCTACAATTAGGTAGTATGGAATTTTTTCTTAGCTTTCTAGCCTCCCACGTCTTTCACTTAATGTGTATGTTAAAATTTATAGCAAGGATAGAGTGCAGAAAAGAGCTTCAAACTTGATGTCCCATAGGAGAGATCCTAAAATTTGCTGGCTTTTAGTAGTGAGCATATCTGTCTTGGGAAACCATTAGTAGGGGATGGAGTTACGGCAAGGGTGAGATTATTAGAAAAATGTTATATCGTAGATGATCAGTGACCAAATCTAGGAGCTGGGGATTTGGCTCTGGGATCTAAGAGGAAGTAACAGATCTCACAGTGACCATTATAAGGAGGGCCCAAGAGTGGATAATTTAAACTGGGAAGCCAGATGTGATCCTGACACTAGATTCTCAAAAAACTGAGGGAGAGTTTCTGGGGATAGTATATACTGTCTTTCCCCTCACAGAACAGTATGAATCTTTTGTGAAATTCACACATGATCAGATTATGCGACGATATGGGACAAGGCCAACAAGCTGTAAGTATTGCCAAATTTTTGTTTGAATTTTCCAACTTCCAAGAGTAAGATTTTGACGCTGAATACCTGTCTCCTGAGAGCAGAAAAACCCTGTGAAGTAAAATAATAGCTAACATGTAGAGAATACTTACATGCCCAGCACTACACTAAGCCCTTTAAATCCTCAGGAAGTTTATTTAACCCACAGTAACCTTATGAGAGAAGAAGTATTATTAGCCCTATTTTATAGGTAAGGATAGTACTTAAAGAAGTTAACTAATTTGTCCAAGCTCATATAGCTAGTGATTCAGCCAGGATTGAAACTGGCAGTCGGACTCCAGTGCCAGTTTGTTTATTACCTGGCTTTTCCCCAGAAAGATAATTTCAATTGTTAATTTATGAAAGTTGATTCCTTAAGTTAACTTATCAAGTGTGTGGTCAGAATTTCTTAATTCTAAACATCTTGCAACTACCAATTACTCAAAACATAAATTATAAATAGCTATATATGTAAACTGAACCTGAGTCAGGTTTCTTAAATTGTTAAAAATTTAGGACCTTTTCAGTGGTGATTCATATCCTCTATGCTGTTTATCACATTATCATTAGTTAATATATAAAAAAAAAGCACAACACTATATTTTTTATTATTCTTACACTCTTTTGTTTTTATTCCTAATTTATAGACGTGTCCTGAAGCTTTCTTGCGTATCTGGGTACCAGGTTTGACCTCAAGAGATGGCTGCTGTACACTTTTGCAACTGGTTTGATATCACATTTCAGCTCCAACTTTGCATCCTGAGAACACTTAAACGTTTCTGCAGGTCCATTTTATACAACTTGAAAGACCTTAAAACTTTCTCGTTGCCACAAGCATATCTTTCTTTTCTGCTCATCCAATAAACAGCTGTGCCCTACTGTGATAGATTTTCCAAACAAAAATACCTGGAGCAGCAGTTTAGCAAAATATGCCCTCAGTGGCACTCAACAAATGGAGTTTCCCCAAGCACAGTTCTGTAAGAAGTGTGTGTGAGAGTGTGTGTATATGTGTGTATGTGTCTTTTAAGTTATTATTTGTATTGTGCAAATTTTTTTGATCTTGGGGATTCTGGCTGTGAATTTGATGCACGACAATTATGGTTAAAAACATTTGCTTGGTCTACAGAAGATCGTTAATGTTTTGTGACCATATAAGTTGTAACAGTGGATTGTTTCATGTGTAGGTATTATTGTTAAATACAGGGACTGTTTCCAGGCACAGAATATGAATCATAAGTTAGGATGGACATTAGATGTGATTATGATGACATAGCAAAGGTCTGTGGTCCTAGGTCTACAAATGCGTGATGAGGAATTAGAACAAACCGGAGACAGGCCATTTGACACATGGACTCTGCCTAGCCGTGTTAGAAAAATACTTTGACTCCAAGCCTTAAAATACCCACGTGGAGTCTCTGCTCACCTCACTCACACAAAGAGCTCCCTGGATACTGAACCTCTAAAAAGAAAAAGTCTCCCCTGGAGCAGGAGTATCAGGGTTTGCTTGGGAGCATGACATGGGTGAGCACGGGGCCCGGCCAGGCCCCAGCGGCACTGCTGTTTGGGAGGAGCCACTTTACCTTCGTGTCAGTTACTAAAAATAGAATTTGGATCCTTTGGTCAGCTTCCCCCAAATTCTTCTAAGAGGTGTCCATGTTCAACTGCTTGAGCTTTGTTTTGGCAGCCCCCTGCCCGAAGTTGCTTACAGACTGTTCTTCACCTTGTTTCCAAGGCTGAGAAACAGAAAGTAGCCTCTGTTTTGAGGAGGTGGAAGTTAAGTATACATTTATTTTTTACTGTGACTTGTTCAGGACCACATTTTACAAAATGCCTTGTTTCCTTTATTATTGTTTCTGGAAAGGAAAGTTCTATTAAAATTGTTTTAGTTTGAATATAGCATAGTTTTTTTAATTAGGGCTTATTTTGAAAAATTCTGAGTTTAATTCAAATGTATGCCAATACCTTCCAAAGTAAGGTAATATTCAGAGACAGTTGTTCGGATCAGATGGCTTAGAGAAATTTCTGGAATATTCACATTCGAAGATTCCTTATTAATGAATGTCTTTGACTTAAATCTAACCAAAAACTGCAACATTATTCTTTGTACATTTTCATTATATAGTGTTAACAAGCTTAGTTGCAAACGAATAAAATACTTAAGCTATTTGTTTACCTTGCCTTCTTAATACTGTGATAATGTTTATTAATTCAAATAATTTATGTGAGGCTGCTATAACCATTTCCCCAGTTCAACATGACATTTAAGATATATAGACTTTTTTTTAAAGCCCAAGAGTAATCTTTTAATAATTAAAGAATTATTTTACTTCATATTTGAAGGGCAATTTGTTTCATCTCTTCTTTTTCTAGGGTAGTCACTTGTTCCTGGAAGAGGAGCATAGCAGTGGCTGTAATGGGAGTGGACTTACAGTGGGATAGTCACACCAAAACAAGGGAAGGGCAGCTGTGGGGGCCATCAAAAGTCCTGAAGGATGGACCAGGAATGGGGAATGCTGCCTCACTGAAGTCTTCTTGTTACAGAATCAGTGTGATGTGCTCACTCACTATTGCAGGTGTTAGCCCCATTCCTACTAAATGGCTTCTGGCTGGGAAGTAGAGTAGGTTTCTATAAGGAAAATGACAGACACCTTCTCACTGCACCCAGTGTTGTTCGGCTATTGTATTACGATATGGTTGCCCTTTGGGGCCACAGGGTAAGACCACACCACCATGGCTGGGTTTTGGAATCTCCTCGAAATGGAGTAGACATCTTGGTTTAGTGTTTTATCCAGAGAAAAGATGGTTCCTAGGACAAAAAATGGGGATCTGTAAGGTAGGCCTTAGACTAGTGAAAGGAGTTTTTCCCTTGACCTTGATTTCTAGGGCTTGAACTTAGGGGCATTCCCAGGTAGGAAAGTGTCTTTTTTTTTTTTTTTTTTGTGAGGAAGACCAGCCCTGAACTAACATCTGATGCCAATCCTCCTCTTTTTTTTTTTTGCGGAGGAAGACTGGCCCTGGGCTAACATCCATGCCCATCCTCCTCTACTTTATATGGGACGCCGCGACAGCATGGCTTAACAAGCGGTGCGTCGGTGCGAGCCCGGGATCAGAACCGGTGAACCCCAGGCCGCCGCAAGGGAGCACACACACTTAACCGCTTGCGCCACCGGGCTGGCCCCTATGGAAGTGTCTTTATCCCACGGAGGTAGGTCAAGGCCCAAGGAAGAAGGCAACTTATAGAGACCTATAAGGATAGGCCAGGACCTATGGTCTGAACAGCCATATCTAGTGAGCTAGTTAACATTATTTTCTCTGTTTTAATCCCATTTGTTATCCTCTTTACAGTTAAGTCTTAAGCTTAAGAGGAATGAAAGGAGTAAATGTCCATGCCTGGGTCAGAAGGGTACAGGGGAGATCAGAGTTCCTGAGTCAGTGATAATTGTTAAGAGCTCCCCAAGGAGAAGAAAAAGATCGGGGGATACGAGAATTTGGGCCAGCCTTCCACACGTGGTGAATCTTCTCTGCCCACCAGGAAGGATTGGTTGGCTAGTGTAGTAGTTAAAGGAATGGCCTTTAAATGTTTGTAGCCCTAGAGTTTAGTCTGCTCTGCCACTAACTTGCTATGTGAGCTTTGCCAAGCTACTGAACTTTTGGGGCCATAGTTTCCTTATCTGTAAAATGAGGATTAATTGTATGTGCATCATTGGGTTTTGTTTTCAAATGGGAGATTAAATTAAATAGTCCATGTAAAGAAAGTGTTTAGCACAGCTTGGGACATAGAATATGCACTTGAAAATGTTACAGCAGATTTGTTTATAGTGGTTTTTATCAGATCTGAAGACCAAAACCTTTCTGCAGCAGTGATTCTCAACTTTCCAGTCTGAATAGCCCCTTGTTAACATCCAAATCTCACATTCTTTTATTAGAATTTGTACTTTTAAGTGTTGGACTAAGAAGACAATAAAAGTTGAATGACAAATGAATTCAGTAATGCCTCTCAGTGAATCTGTATTTTGTTATTCACTATAGCAGGGGTTAGCAACCTATGGCCTGCTTCTGTAAATAAAGTTTTATTGGAACACTGCCACGCCTATTTGCATCTGTGGCTGCTTTCACACTACAACTGCAGAGACACAGTATGGGCCACAGAGTTGAAAATACTTACTCTCTGGCCCTTTACATAAAAGTTTGTGGGCCCCTGCACTGTAGTATTGATATACATTTGAAAAAGCTCACAAACAAGGCAAACTTGGTGCATCGTGGGTTGGTGGACACGTGCCTTAATTTGTCATTCCTACAGGAGTTACACCTAGGTTGAGGTATGATGAAAAATCCTCTGCTTAAAATGAAAACTGACTGATTTTGCCAAAGTGAGTATCTTACAGAAAAAGCTAATGAACTTTTTAGAGCATTGATTCTCAAGGATGAGGACAGGGAGCATACTATTAGAGGGATAAAAGGTTTAGAATGACTATTTTATCTTTGGCATATTCAGTTTTGAAATTTTAGATACACAAGTGGATGTGAGGATTTTACATTTATTAGAAAAGAGCATGGGTTTAAAGATAGTTTGTTAAATACTGTTCTTAAGGAACAGTGACTTTTCTGCTGCCCTGGTGATTCTTTCCTTGAAAACAGCTTCAGAGAGTGCTATAGTCTTCTATAGCTACAGTTAAATTGGACCTTGGATAGCGGGGTAGGGGGAAGGGCGAAATAGGTGAAGGGGATTAAGAGGAACAAACTTACAGTTATAAAATAAATAAGTCACAGGGATGTAATGTACGGCATAGGGAATATAGTCAACAATATTGTAATAACTTCGTATGGTGACAGATGGTTACTGCTCTTATCAGAGTGATCATTTTGTAATGTATATAAATGTCAGATCACTGTTGTACACCTGAAACTAATACAATATTGTATGTCAACTATACTTTAATTTTTAAAAATCCCTTAAAAAATAATAAACCAGGGGCCAGCCCGGTGGCGTAGTGGTTAAGTTCATGAGTTCCACTTCGGCGGCCCGGGGTTCACCGGTTCGGATCCTGGGTGCGGACTTACTGCTCATCAAGCCATGCTGAGGCGCTGACCCACACAGAACTAGAAGGACCTACAACTAGGATATACAACTATGTGCTGGGGCTTTGGGGAGAAAAAAGAAAAAGGAAGACTGGCAAAGATGTTAGCTTAGAGCCAGTCTTCCTCAAAAAAAAAAATAATAAACTGGACCTTGTGTAAGGTTGACACTTTCAGGAAGAAAGGAGTGAGTTTACCTAGGGAAAAATCTCTAGCTACCCACCCCAAACCATACTTTCAAATAAATAATTAGCACTTCATTGTAGGGAGGGTATGATACTTTGTCTAAAATTTCAAAATCTGAAGTCTTCATGGGTCTCTCTACTGATTGTTCTTTATAGTGAGCTGTCTGTGTGCTGGGTTATCTATGAGCTGGACAGTATATCTGAAAAATTATTTGTAGGAATAAACAGGAGAAGGATGAGGCATCTGCTTCCAGGAAGGATTTCCAGTTGCCTGTACCTGGGAATATTACCAAACCTTAAATCAGATTGAAGACTGGAGGTTCCCTGGATCATCCAGATGGCACACAACCAGGTGTCAAGTTCATGTGAGGACTGGTTTACTTTTGTCTAACTCAACTTGAAAGTGTGTAACACTTTGGAATCCCAGCTTATGGTGTCTGTGGTGGGGGTTCCCACCTTTAGCTGGCCTTAGGTTTTGATTTTTGTCCCCTTAGACCATGAGGCTTCTAAAAGTGCAGCTCAGCCATTCAGGGGCTTCTTCCAGATTGCAAATGCCTTAAGGGAGAGAGCAGCTTTGAGTTCTAGGCTCTCTGGGTTCTCATCTAGATTTTGGCTCAGTAACTCCTCACTACCTAGTTAGCCTTTTTATGCTTTTAAGAAAATGATTTTTATATTTCAGCTGCTTTTTAGTTGGCCTTAGCAGTAGGTTGATCCAAATTTCCTGATGCTCAATTTCTAGAAGTAAAAGTTCCTATGTGCTTTTTGTCTCATCGGAGCTTTGTCTGGTGAAGCTATTAACCTGGCTTGGTACCCAGTATGCCTTCGTGTTAATGGGAGATAAGTAGGGAAAGACATGTTTATATTGACTTTGAGTATTTTTCAATCATTCAGAAAGCATTACTGGTGTCTTCTGAGTTCTTTATTTGTGGAGGACAGATATTTGAGTTTTAAAAGCCTGACAGGTTCTCTAAGTAGCCCTAGTCTGTCTGCCCCCAGTACCTGACTTGGAATTAACATAAATCAGTACTTGGTCAGTTGGATCTTGACCCCTGAGAAGGGGCTCGGTCTAGCAAGGAATATAAGCAAGGAAGGTAAAAGTTGCTTTGTGTTAAGTGAATGGTACAGGTAGTAGACCAAGGGAAAGAAGAGATGGTTCTAAGTAGCAATAGTGATCAGGAAAGGCTTTATTCAGGGAGGTAGAGTTGGAGTGAGGTTTCAAAGGATGAATTGGGCTCAGGCAAATGTAAGAATTGGGACTTGAAATGAGCACAGGCTGGGTGGTGGGAAATCGTGGTGTGCAGGGACAACATTCTTGTTTAGCCAAAGTAGAAAACTCATGTAGGTCCTGGGAAGAGAGCTGGAAGCTAGATTGTAGGGGCTAGATAATGAAGTGCTTTGACTACTATGAGTTTGGCCCTTTTTCTGTGGGAATCTGAAGAGTTTTGGGAAAACTAATTCAGGGGTAAGTACAGGACAGAAGAGCAAATACCACACCGGAGACAGGTTGACCAGTTAAGAGCCTCTTTTTTTGGTCCAGTCAGAGATAACGAAGGCCTGTACATTGATTGGGAAGGTTGATTAAACACGGCTCTGGCTTTGCCTGGGGGCTAAGAAGAGGATGGCCCTTAAATCTTTCTGGTCTCTTCTCTCTTCCCATAGGCATAGTTTCAAAGATTCTTTTTCTTTTGGTTTGGCTTATCTTTGCCCCTCACTTAACTAATCCAGTTCCATAGCAGCAGCAGCTGTGGGTTTTGGGGTTTGGTTTTTTGGGGTTTTTTGCACAGATTCTCTTAAATCCACCTATTCTTAAAGGCACTGATTAGCTCTTTGATGGATTATTTAAAAATTTTCCTCTCAAACTGTCCTTAGCACTGACTCAGCCCATAATTTTTCATGGTGCTCCTATTGTTCCTCTGCCTGGAATTAAATCCCTTCTCGCTTGACAAATGCTTACTCAAGTGGCAATTGTCTTCTCCCTTCAGGGCAAAGTTACTCATTTGATAAATGTTTATTGAGCACCTACATTTGCCAAGTACTGTTCTGGGCCCTAGGAATATATCACTGAGCTGCACAGACGCAGTCCCTGCTCTTGTGGTGCTTACATTCTTAGGAGGCAAGAGAGGCAAACTAGTAAACAAGTTAATCCAAGATTTAAAAGTGCTTGAAGAAAATAAAATGGTAATGATAGAGAGTAACTAGATGCCTAAATTGGATTGTAAGGAACACCTTTCTGAGGAGGTGTACTACTTACACAGTACTTCATTTTAGCGCTTCATTTTATGCCTTTATAAGATTGTATGATGCATTTATGTGTCTTCATGACTCTTCTACCATACTGAGCTCTTAGTAGCACCTTGAGCTATTATCTCTCTAATCTTAGCTCTTAAATGATGCGTGACTAAATGAATTATGTGGCTACTCCTCCCCTTTTCTAGTTGTCAGTGCACTGAAACCCTGTCCCTTAACTCTCAGATCAAATAATTTTAAGCCTTCTGCAAGTTGTCTCTCTACAGCAGGGGAAAGAGAGATGCAGTTCTTACCCTAGAGAAGGTCACAGCCTATAGGCAGAAATGTGATAAAACTTGCTCTGATAAGTGTTCTGTCTCTCTGGACAGAGAGAGAGCAGGGTGTTTCCTGGAGAAGGCTACTGGGCTGCCCTGGCAGGTTCCCTCCAGGTAGTTTAATTACCCTGATCTGTACCCAAGAAGGCTGACTCATAATAAAGCTGTATTGGTCTATAAAACCAGACACCAGTGTGTTAATTTATGATGAGAAATATGTCAGGTGCAGTAGACTGTCCTATTGGCCTTAACAGTGTGTTTTCTTCATGTAATCATCCCACTTGGGAAGCCTCATTGAAGTCAAGAAGCAGCTCTACATATCAGAATGAGGGGAGTTAATTCTAAGGATGGAATGTTTACCAACATCGTTACCCCTACCACGTGAGCCCGCCACAGCCTTCCTCCCCACTTCAGTGGTTCCTGGTTCTGTTGCATCTTCAACTTGATATTTTCTCTGCCTCCAAATGGCACATTCTTTTTAGTTTAAAGGGTCACTCTGGTTTCCATTATATTCCAGGCCTTGGGACCCATTACTTTCCCTTTCAGATTACTTTGCTTATTGGCTATGTTGTGTCTCTCCTACAGCTCGGGGCTTGCGGCGTGAGGGTGGGGAGAAGTTTCTCAACTCATCGTCTTCCCCAAATGTGCTAGTATCCGTAGGCTAGCCAGTTGTTTGTTCAAATCTGTGTGGTAGTGGTAACAGATACAGGCCCAAAGTTCCCCACGTGCTCAGTTATGGACAGCCTATCCGCAGAAGGGTGGTGGTAAAGCTTTTCTCGGGTTCTGACTAAGAGGTATGTCAACATCAGGAAATCCTACAGGTAAAGGACAGAAGTCCCGTGAATGGAGACCTAGGGGGACTCTGGACGGCCTGTGACCGTCCACCGTCCGCATTCATGCAGCGTCTGAGGATAGATTTCGGAGAGGTGGGGATGACCTTCGATTAGGTCATCGAGCCATCCTCTTTTATGCTTTGAAGATGAGAGCAGGGTTGTTTGGGAAGAGCAGATCGCCGCGACGCCAGCAGCGAACGCTTAGTTGCGTTCCACCCGGTCTCCGAGCCTCGGTTTCCCGAATACAAAATGGAAGGAGACAGCTCAGGCCTGCTCTCTGCGCATAAAGGCCTTTGACTTCGTTGTAAAATCACACTTCCACGAAGCAAAGGTTCCACAGACCAGGGCAAAGAAAACGCAAAGGAGAGGGGTGGGAGGAGAAAGGAGCGACAATGCACCCCTAATGCTAAGTTACGCCACTTGTGACGTAAAGCGCAAGACTCCAAGCGGGCGCCCGCGGTCGCCATAGCAACGGCGCAGGCTCAGTTCTGGCCTGGGGTTCTGGGAATTGTAGTTTTCCAATATTTACTGTTGAGGAGCACCTGTCACCGACATCCTTGATCTGGTGCCGACACTAGGCTGTAAACATGGTCCAGTGGAGGGGTCGGCGTATCCACAGTTAACAATATCTATAATAGAAGCTTACAAGGCTGGTGAGACCTCAAGAAAGTCCTAGTAAATGCCTGACGAATTCGAGAAGCTTTCATCAGAATACGGGGCAATAAACGGTCTGGCCAGAGAAGGCATTTGCGTGGGAGACAGTGGGAAGGTGGCAGCGAGCGGGTGGGATCATTCCAGGCAGAAGAAACTGCTTCTACAAAGTCTGGAAGCATGAGAGCAATTCTGGATGGCGGAGAACACGACGGGGTTGAGTAGGGGTTGGTCAGCAATGGGAATCTGAGGATTTAGAAATGGGAAGAAATCAAATCATGAAGCGTCTTGAATGCCAAACCAAGAATTTGGACCTTTTCTTGAATACACAGACAGCTCACACAGCCCAAGCAGTATGAATGACCCCCCTCCTTTGTGTTCTCCCTCGTTTTTTTTTTGTTTGTTTGTTTTTTGGGGGGTTTTTTGGTGAGGAAGGTTGGCCCTAAGCTAACATCCCTTGCCAATCTTCCTCTTTTTGCTGAGGAAGATTAGTTCTGAGCTAACATCTGTGCCCATCTTCCTCTATTTTGTATGTAGGACACCGCCACAGCGTGGCTTGATGAGCTGTGCGTAGTTCCTCACCCGGGATCCGATGCTGCAAGCCCTGGGCCACCAAAGCGAAGCACATGAACTTAACCACTGCGCCACTGGGCAGGCCCCTCATTTTTCTATTTTATCACTTGTCACAGCATTCTGTGTCTTTGTCCCAAAAGGGACGTCCCAAGAAGGGCCATGGAAGTGTTTTTTGAATGATCAGATTTGAGTTTTAAAAAAGCAACTGCCTACACAGAAATCAAAATATAATGATGTACACCTGAAATTTTTGTAATGTTATAAACCAATACTACCTCAATAAAAAAGAAAAGAAAAGCAACCGACAGCAATAAGAAAAGTGAGCAAGAAGGGAGCAAGGCTAGATGCAAAAAGCCATCAGAGTTCAAAATAGCTTTCCCTGCCTCCAATTTTCCCTCCATCCTATCCAAGGGTTGAAATCTGGCAGCTCAAAGACCATTTCCAATGTGGGTTTTGTTTGGCCAGCCCTTTTTAAAAAATTAGTTGCCCTGAATTTTAAAAGTGGGAGGTTTCACATTTAAACAGCAATAAAAGATTTTTGGCTTCTCTTGAAAAATCTGAAGAGTTGACAGTTTGGGGCCCTGACTCTCTCAGTAGCTGACTAAGACGGAGCTGAGTAGCTGCTGCCGCCTTCAGACAGGACATATGCTCTCCAGTTTGTCACAGTCCCCACTACTCCTTCCATCCCTTGAACTGAGGCCAAATACCAGTCGCCATTTATCATGGTGCTTTTGTTTTCACTTCCTTATAGTGGGCTCTGTTTGGCCTTGGAGGCATCTGAGTCACTCACCTTTGTACTAATCTATTCTGCCTGGTATCTGAGGAGTGATAGGATGAAATTAGTATTTTAGGAAGATTTGTCAGTGCAAAATAGATTGAAGTGAAGGGCGGGGAGGCAGAAAGCAAGAAATAAGTTGGAAACTTATTGAAGAAATATTTGAGAGAACTTGGCCAGTAATTAGTGGATGAAAGATGAGGAAAAGGCAAAATACAATTCAGTTTCCTGCCTGAATGGCTGGGAAGATGATATCACCAACATAAACAAGAAGGTGGGAGAAGTGGACAGGGTGGTGGTGATCAATGCCTTGCTACCTCTAATATTTTGTGGGCAAGGGCCATGAGTTACCAAGTCCATAATTCTCCAGTATTTTGCTGGACATGCATTAGGTGCTCAAGAAATTCTACTTGAACTCTGATCTCAGGTGGGGTATATATCTGATGGGGGCGTGGGGGGGGGGAGAATTGGAACACTTCAACTAAACCAGTGAGTTGTGAGACCTTAGAAATTCTCTCCAGAGTGGGTCATCCTGGGGCTTGGGGGCACATATCCCCTTCTGGGGAAAAATTTATGCAAAAGTCCTGAAGCAGAGTAGGAATTTGGCAAGCAAAAACAGAGATGCGGTGGAAACGGTGTCATTCCCAGGGAAAGGAATAAAAAATCAAAGAGACTGGATGGCAGGACTTTTCCTGGAATACACTGGAAAAGCAAACTCTTGGTTGGGGCATTAGGCAGGGAATTTTGGACAACGAGGCTGGGAAAGTTGGAAGGCTGGACTTCTCTAAACGTTTCTGAGAGCACACTTAAAAGGAAAAGACATTTTCAGCCCAAATCCCAAACAAATATTCATTTATTTGCAAGTTATTTATAAGTACAACTGCAGTAATGTTATGCAGTTTATTAACATTTACACAAATAGAAATTTTAAAAGATTAGATAAAAAATAGGAATATTCTAGTATTTTCTTCCCACACCCCCAATGTGTCACATCACACACACACCACTTCGGAGGCCCTGCTGTATGGAGGTTCTGAAACACAGGCGGGGCACGGTCTGTCGACTTTCCGGACTTCGCAAACTTCAGACGCAAAGACATCAAAGAACAGCGAGTGCTTTCCACGTGCCTCAGTGCTTCCCACATTTAATCCCCAAAGCAACTCTACGCTGCACGTAGGATTACTATCTTTTAAGATAATAGTTTTAAGGAAACTGAAGCATAGTGAGGTTAAGAAACTTTCCCAGGGTCACACAGAAGAGGCAGAGCCAGAATTTGAACCCACCTGGCATGGGCCCACAGTTCATGACCTTAACAACTACGGGGTGGGGGGGTGGGGGCATTTCCTCTGTCCTGTCTCCTTGGTCAAGTCCCTCACCAATCAGCGCTGTCGCGAGAGTTCCAGGCACAGTGCGAGGACGCAGGAGAAACTTACTAACTGCTACGCATTCTGCAACGCGGTCGTCTAGGGAAAACCCAGCTTATCCTCAGTCTCCAGAGGCCAACGCAGACGGCCGCGCAGGCGCAGATGATGGGCTTGGTTTCTATGGTTTCCGGGGCGAGACGGCTGAGGGAAGGTCGACTCCCGGCGTCGCGCTGCAAGCGTCGCGCTACGGGCGTCCTTTGCGGCCGGCCTCCGCGTCGCCCGCAGATCGTCCAGTACCGAGGAGGCAAGGGCACCGCGGTGGAACGGTATGGCTTGTGTGTTTTCGCGGGGGCAATTTAGCTGAAGGAGCTTCCTTCCGAGATTTTTTTTTAACACATTTCCTCTTGGCTTGCTGGGTGTTCGTTCTCCCTGGCCAGAACTGTGGGCATGTTTCAGCTTTCCCAGGCTCTTTCGCCCACACAGCCTGTGTCACCGAAGGCTGTAGACCGCCCGTCTTTTACTCGCTTACAGGTTAACTTAGCTTTTTGCTGCGCTAAGGCTTTGGCCTTCTGTTTCTTAGTCTGAAGTCCACGCTCTTTATCCCTTGGTGATCTCGCCTCGCCAACCTCTTCAGCTCATTTCGTCCTTCCTCCCGGCATGCACTCGGCGCTCCAGCCACGTCTGGGTGCTCACTGTCCCCCAGACATACCCAGCATCTCCGGCTGTAACTCGTGCTGTGCCCCACTGGAGTACTCTGCCCACTGATCTTCACTTGGCAAACTCAGCCCGTGCCAAAAGGCATTTTCCAATCTCCTGAGCAGAGTCGGTGCTTCCTTCTTCCAGCTTGTTACCCTCTTGTGTTCCTTCCATTGGGTTCCCAGTTCCCTGTGTGTCTCCATTCTAGTGCTACGTTGCAGTTGCTGCTTTTCCCCCATCCCAGTGCCTGGAACGTTATTTCTCAGTAAATGACTGAAAGAATGAGTAGGACATTTAAAAATTAAATTCACCTGTAAATCTACCGTTCCTACATAACTATATTGACATTTTCTTGTGCTTCCTTCCAGTCTTCTTTTGCAGACAGTTTTTCTTTGGCCTTATTTTAGTCCCTTTTTTTCATTTAACATTAAAATGTTCCACGTACATTATCCTTTTTTCCCCATATCTATTGTATTCTACTAAGTGGGTACCAGATTTAATTATCCATTTCTCTATTGTTGCACATTTGTTGGAATTTTTTTTCCAATAAACAATTACTGAGCCCCTGCCTCATGGCACTCATTGTTCAATAGAGGAGACATTCAAGTAAATAGTCAATTACAGTGGTGTGCAGGGTACTCCTGTGGGAAGGTGAGGACGCTCTGCTAACCCAGAGGAGGGACACCAGTTTCAGGATGGCTTCTCAGAAGTGTCATCTGAATCGATATGGATAAGAAAATGTAAAGAAAGGTTTTTGTGCTTGTGCTTTTTTGTTCTTTTCAGTTATTTCTTCACATCTGTCTCAAAGAATTGGGATTATTGAGTCAAAATATAAACACTCTTTTTGACTTTTGATAAAAATGACCTTATCGATATAGAGAGGATTTTTTATTTTTTAGTTCTAGTTCTCTTTTCCTTGGGTTTTGTGAAAGCACAGAAATTGCTCGTCTGCTGTCAACTGGAAGAACCTGTCTAATGAAAAAGTTTGGTGAGAAGAAATTGGGAGAGTACTATAAAATATCTTTCTAGAGGGCTGTTTATCATAATTATCTCATTTTTCTTAGCAATTTCTCATTTGATTGCACTTTTATGGCATTATTTCTTTTTTTATCTTCCATTTCAGCATTTCAGCCATGCCTTTTTTTGATGTGCAGAAAAGGCTGGGCCTTAACTTAGATCAGTGGATGACAATACAAAGTGCTGAGCAGCCTCACAAGATTCCGGGTCGATGCCACGCTTTTGAGAAAGAATGGATAGAATGTGCACATGGAATCGGTGGTATCCGTGCAGAGAAAGAGTGCAAGATAGAATTCGATGATTTCGTAGAGTGTCTGCTTCGGCAGAAAACGGTGAGGAAGTGATGGAGATGGGAGCTGAATTACTTCTTTGTTTCTTTGAGGCTACTTTTCAGTGTTTTTAGTTGGTCATTGGGCAGTGGCTTGCTTAATGTGAAATGGCAAAACTTTCCTGGTGAAACACCTTCTCTTCTTAGGTACCATGTCCAGGAAGTTAAATGCCTCCATATCTGAGGAGAGCCTATTGGTCCTCAGTGTTCTTCCTCATTTTCTCACATATATTCCTTAGCATTGTACCCTTCTATAACCAACAGGTTAGATTGCATATGTGTGTGTATTTCCATTAGGCTATAAAGCAAATAATATCAGCCAGCCATGGATGTTTGTCGTTGAAAGTCTTTGGGTGAAAACCGTCCAGATTCATTGAACCCTCACTGAGGAAGAGGTTAAAACCCTGCAGATCTATTACATTGAACCTGATATAACAATCTCTGGATTCATTTCTACTCTGGAGAAGATGGAGGTGTTAATGAGATTGCTTTAAGTGTGCCTAAACAAAGATGCAGAGGAAAAAAAGGATGTTAACAGCATGGTGTCTACCTCCTCAAGAGTTGATTGAGTTGCATAACATATACGGCCCTTTTCTCCCTTCAAGAAGGAACCGTCGTTTGTGGGCTGTCATTTTGCCTATTTCTGTGCTCCAGATAAAACAAATGGAAATGTTTTTATTACAGCCAACTTGTTGGAGTTCAGGGAGGCAATTTAGATTTTCAGTTAAATTTATCACAAAGTTACCTGTATCAAAAACTTAAAATTTCTTATCTTTTTGTGTGTGTGTGTGAGGAAGATCGTCCCTGAGCTAACATCTGCCAATCCTCCTCTTTTTTTTTTTTTTCCGCTGAGGAAGATTGGCCCTGGGCTAACATCCATGCCCATCTTCCTCCACTTTATATGGGATGCCGCCATGGCATGGCTTGACAAGCAGTGCATCAGTGCATGCCTGGGATCCGAACCGGCGAACGCCGGGCCGCCGCAGCGGAGCGCACGCACTTAATTGCTTGCACCACCAGGCCGGCCCCAAAATTTCTTATCTTTTAACATCTGCCATTGGCATTTGCATAAAATGAAGCCAAACTTGGAAGGAATGAGAGGGTGTGAGGTAATAGTTTTGTATTGCTCTCTGCAGGAATATTGATATTAAGTGAGTAATAATATAGTATTACTGAGGGACAACGAGTAGGTCATGGTTGGCCACCTACCAGCTATTTAGTTCACAGCATGTCTTAACTTTTCTTCTTGTGGGCCCCCGTTATTCCTTGCTCAGGTTAAGACAGCTCATCATGGGTAATTTACACCAAGAGGAGGCAGCGTGGTGAGGTGGAAAGAACATTGGATTGGGAGTTAGGAGAGCTGGGTTTTGATGCTGGTTCTGCCACCACTATTTTGTGACTTCAGGCAAGTCACCTCCCTTCTTGGTCTTGGTTTCCTTGTCTGCAGATATTAAAGAGTTGCTCTAAGGGTTACTTCCTCACCCTGTGAATTTGTGAGTAAATATGTTACCCTTTTAGAGGTCACCCTGAACAACCAGATACTTCTCCCTAGGCCAAGAAGCTAGTGCATCAGGGAATTAGAATCGAGCACTGTTCTCAGTTCTTAGCATGTAATAATGGATTTATTTCTCACAACAATCCTGTGAAATGCTTTACTATTATTTTCCTCACTATATAATTAAAAATTTGAGGCAAAGAAAAATTAAGGCCATTGCCTAAGATCATGCAGCCAGTAAGTGGTGGAACTGGGATTTGAGTCTGGCAGTGCTGGCTCCAGAGCCTGTGCTTGTCTCCACAGTGCTGAGTGGTGATGGGTTCCAGCTCAGGGAAAGACCTCACATACAGTGTTGTGATAGATCAACCATGGCTAGTCCTCTGTTGGGAGAATCTTTAATAGAGAAACGTTAAGAATTCAGTCTTTTAAAAATGGTGAATGTTTATATCAGTATTTAGGATATACCTCGAGTTTTTTCTACTTAAGTTATCTTCTGACTAATTCTTTAAGGTTAATGGGATGTTTAACTGAATATACTATATGAAAACTTAGTTATTTACTCAAAAAATATTTGTTGGAGCACCTATTATGTCAGGAACTAGTCTAGGCACTAGGGATATAGTAGTAAGCAAAACAGTGAAAAGTCCCTGCCCTGATGGAGCTTACATGGAGGATGGGGGGTGGGCAGAAAATTAACAAACAAGTTAAAAAATAGTGTGTCAGGTGTTGATAAAGTGTAATGGGGAAAATAAAGAGAAGGATAGAAAACACTGGGTGTGGGAGCTAAGTGGGTGCTCTTTTTTTTTTTTTGTGAGGAAGATCAGCTCTGAGCTAACATGCATGCTAATCCTCCTCTTTCTGCTGAGGAAGACCGGCTCTGAGCTAACATCTATTGCCAATCCTCCTCCTTTTTTTTTTTTTTCTCCCCAAAGCTCCAGTAGGTAGTTGTATGTCATAGTTGCACATCCTTCTAGTTGCTGTATGTGGGATGCGGCCTCAGCATGGCTGGAGAAGCGGTGCATCGGCGCGCACCCGGGATCCAAACCCGGGCCGCCAGTAGCGGAGCGCGCGCACTTAACCGCTAAGCCACAGGCCGGCCCAGTGGGTGCTCTTTTAAATAGGGTGGTCAGAGGAGAGCTCAGCGATAGAAGACGTATGAGCAGAGACTTAAAGAAAGTGAGCCTTGTGGATATGAGGGAAGATGTTCCTGACAGAGGAAGCAGCAAGTGCACAAGTCCCTGAGCTGGAGCAGAGAGAGCTAGGGGAAGGGTGTTAAGACATCAAGTCAGAGAAGTAGGCCTCGTAAGTCATTATAAGGAAGGATTCCACCTTCTGTCTCAGTAAGATAGGAAGCCACTGGGTTTTGAGCAGAGGAATCATGCAATCAGGATTAGTAAGTTTATTTCCTCTGCCATAGGATCCATGTGAATTATGGTCCTCACACAGTCTTGTATAGCATGGCTTTCATTTGTTGGGAATGTCCTATCTGAGGAGAAGAGGCCACACTGAGGGCTCCACAGTGACTAGTAGCTGAGCAGGTCATCCTTTCAGTGTGGTAAAAAGAGACCCCATGTTGGCTATTTCTGCTTCATTCATACCTAGCGAACACTCACCAGCAGCAATGCCACCTTCACCTAGAGAGGTCAGGAATATGTAAGCTGTGAGGTGATGTCAGCTTTTAATGTTTTAAATGATTTTAATATGTACAAGTATGCCTCTCGAAGGGTTTTGATCTATGTGTTTTTATTGTTTTTGTAAATACCTGTATTCCTATATTTAATAGGAACATTTTAGTTGTTAGTTTTCAAGGCTATATTATTGTATAAGAAATTTATTTGTTAAAAGCTTGAGAAGTGGGCCGGCCCCGTGGCTTAGCAGTTAAGTGCGCGCGCTCCGCTGCTGGCGGCCGGGGTTCGGATCCCAGGCGCACGCCGATGCACCGCTTCTCCGGCCATGCTGACGCCGCGTCCCACATACAGCAACTAGAAGGATGTGCAGCTATGACATACAACTATCTACTTTGGGGGAAAAAATAAATAAATAAATAAAATTATTAAAAAAAAGCTTGAGCAGTGATTTCAAGTTAGTTCTTTAAAGATAGGTTTCATCTCAGAGGCCTTCTAGGATGAAAAGCTTCTATAGTTTAAAAATGAAATCAGTCAATGAAACAGTGAATCCAACCCTCACTTTCTGGTGCATATCTTCCCCTAGTTTAAGTCCTTTTCTCCTTTGACAGATGAAACGTCTGAGTGCCATCAAGAGGCAGCGGGATAAGCTAATAAAGGAAGGGAAGTACACGCCTCCACCTCACCACTTGGGCAAAGAGGATCCTAGGCCGTGAGCGGAGCAGCTACTGATGGCTAGAGGCTGATTTTTGTGTTCTCTCTTCTCCACTGGAAAGTTTCTGTACTGAAAACCTCTTTGTGAAAGTGTCTGAAAATAAAGGATTGTGCCATCTTATTTGTTCTATTTTCTCTTGGGTCGTATATTCCTGTAATGAGATTGCAACTTATTTTTTAAGTTTGGAAAAATGCCTCTGCCTCTGCCTTAAAAATTAGCATCTAGGGAATAATGAACAGCATTGAACGCTTTCTATGTATGAGGTACTTTAAATATGTTAACTCATTTAAGAAGTTGCAGTGTTCTTTAGTGCTTTCATTCTGGTTTATTTTCCATAGAGCACAGACTTGAGCTGGGAGGAGGAGGCAGTAGAGAGAGTAGTTGTGTGTTTACTATAATGTCTATGAAGTCTAACTTTAAGGCTAAGAAAATGCCAAGTTCAGATAACTTCATTTGAAGAAGCAAGCCATTGTTTCAATTTGCTATCATATCAGTGGTATATTAATACTTCTAATTGATGTGTTTAGAAATGTGTTTTTAAAGGAAAAATCCAGATGTAGATGGGAAGGTATGAACCTTAGAAAATTAATATGAGTGTTGAGAATATAATTGAAACCTCAGAAATCTTGCAGCATTTTTTTTTCCAACTTTTTTTTTGTGGTAAATATATAACGTAAAATTTACCACCTTAACCATTTTTAGGTGAACAGTTCAGTGGTATTAAGGACATTCACGTTGTTGTGCAGCTATCACTACCATCCATCTCCAGAACTCGTTTCATCTTGCAAAGCTGAAACTCTGAACCAATTAAACAATAACTCCCCATTTCCCTCTCCCCGCCAGCCTCTGGCAACCACTATTCTACTTTCTATCTCTATGATTTTGACTACTCTAAGTACCTCATATAAGTGGAATCCTGCAGTATTTGTCTTTCATGACTGGCTTATTTCACTTAGCATAGTGTCTTCAAGGTTCATCCATGTTTTAGGATGTATTAGAAATTCCTGGGGGCCAGCCCGGTATCGTAGTGGTTGGGTTTGCCTGCTCCGCTTTGGCCGCCTGGGGTTCGCGGGTTCAGATCCCGGGCGTGGACCAATGCACCGCTTGTTAAACCGTGCTGTGGTGGCGTCCCATATAAAGTAGATGGGCACGGATGTTAGCCCAGGGCCAATCTTCCTCAGCAAAAAGAGGAGGATTGGCAACGGATGTTAGCTCAGGGCTAACCTTCCTCACACACACACACACACACACACACACACACACAAAGAAATTTCTTCCTTTTTAAAGCTGAATAATATTCCATTCTAAGTGTTCACCACATTTTGCTTATCCATGCATCCGTTGACAGATGCTTGGGTTGCTTCCAGGTTGTAGCTATTGTGAATAATGCTCTTATGAACGAGGGTATACAGATAGCTCTGTGAGACCCTGCTTTCAATTCTTTGGCCTATAAGGCCATTTGTATACCATCTTTGGATAAATGTCTATGCAAGAACTTTGCCTATTTTTGAATTCAGTTTTGCTTTTTTTGTTATTGACTTTTAGGAGTTCTCTGTATATTTGGGATATTGTTTCCTTATCAGATATATGATTTGCAAATATTTTCTCCCATTCTGTGAGTTGCCTTTTTACTCTGCTGATAGTGTCTCTTGATGCACAAAATTTTTAAAGCTTCATGAAGTCCAGTTTGTTTTTTCTTTTGTCACCTTTGATGTCATATCCATGAAATAATTGCCAAATTCAGTGTTATGAAGCTTTGTCCTGCATTTTCTTCTGAGTTTTATAGTTTTAGGTCTCACATTTAGGTCATGGATCCATTTTGAGTTGCTTTTTTATATATTGTTAGATAAGGGTCCAGCTTCATTCTTTTGTGTGTGAATATCCAAATTTTCCAACACCATTTGTTGAAAAGACTGTCTTTTGCTCATGGAATGGTTGTGGCACCATTGTCAAAAGTCATTTGCTGATGTGTGCAAAGATTCTGGACTCTATTCTATTCTTTTGGTCCATATGTCTGTCCGTATGCCAGTACCACACTTTTGATAAGAAGTAGTAAGTTTTTTTTATGTGAGGAGATCAACCCTGTGCTAACATCTGCCAATCCTCCTCTTTTTGCTGAGGAAGACTGGCCCTGGGCTAACATCTGTGCCCACCTTCCTCTGCTTTATATGGGACGCCGCCACAGCATGGCTTGCCAAGCAGTGCATCGGTGTGCGCCCAGGATCCAAACCGGCGAACCCCAGGCCGCTGCAACTGAGCGCGTGCACTTAACCGCTTGCACTACCGGGCTGGCCCCAAGAAGTAATAAGTTTTAAAATCAGGAAGTGTGAGTCCTCCAGCTTTGTTCTTTTTCAGGATTGCTTTGGCTATTCAAGGTCCCTTGAGGGCCGGCCCCGTGGCTTAGCGGTTAAGTGCGCGCGCTCTGCTACTGGCAGCCCGGGTTTGGATCCCGGGCGCGCACCGACGCACCGCTTCTCTGGCCATGCTGAGGCCGCGTCCCACATACAGCAACTAGAAGGATGTGCAGCTATGACATACAACTATCTACTGGGGCTTGGGGGAAAAAAATAAATAAATAAAATCTTTAAAAAAAAAAAAGTCCCTTGAGATTCTGTATGAATTTTAGGATGGGTTTTTCTATTTCTACAAAAAACATTGGGATTTTGATAGGGACTGTATTAAATCTGTAGATCACTTTGGGTAGTATTGACATCTTAACAATAAGTCATCCAATCCATGAGCATGGGATATCTTTTCATTTACTTATGACTTTAATTTCTTTCAGCAGTGTTTCATGGTTTTCATTGTACAAGTTTTTCACCTTGGTTAATTCCTAAGAATTTTTTTTTATGCTGTTTTAGATGAAATTGTTTTTGTAATTTCCTTTTCAGATTGTTCATTGTTAGTCTTTCAGCATTTTGAGTCATAAATGTTGGCTGCATGGCTTGACTATAAGATTCTCCTGAAAAGGGAAGGTATGTTATGTCCTAGTCTCAAAATTGGAAATATGAAATTTAGCATTTGAGCAGAGTCCTGCTTATGTCTTGTGCTATAGGGCAAATCTTTAGCCAAGCAGCATTTTCTTAATCACTAATCAATCATAATGGAGAAATAAGCTGGAGTCTTTCCAGCAAGATCTTGTGCGCTGGCCATGTGTTAGGTTGTTTCATTGTGCTCTGTACACACAAGCTTTTCTCAGCTTTTCAGGTCCAAAATGGCATTCAGTGCATACATATTGTTGGAAAATAAGAGGCTAATTGGAAGTGCCAGAGTGGAAAGCAGAATATTATCAAGGCTTAAAGTAGGTACATGCCCTTTCATTCAAAGCTATCTTTTATTCCTGAGCTCTGGGTTGTAGAATGAAAGAAAACCAAATCCCATTAGATTGTATTTACCTGAAGGTAAAAAATGAGTAGAAGAGAACACTTAATTGTGTTTGTTGGGAAACATTTCCTTGATGTCTTTACAGGATATCAAAAGCCTTCGTTTACATCAGATACCCATAAACAGCTCTGGGACAAGCAGCCCTGCCTCTTGTCTTTGTATGTTTGGCCAACTTTGTGCCTTAATTGGTTTTTTGAGAAAGTGGGACAACAGTGTTAGGAGCTGGTGAAAGCAAAGAGCTGGCTCCAAGACTGCTGTTCTTTAAGTAGTTTGAATAAAAACAAGCAGAGTTAGGACTGTATCTTTTTGACCAACAAGGTTGGTGCACAGTAGAACTGAAGTTGGGGGTCAGGAGGGACAGAAAGCTATGAGGTTATTTGCAATTAATGATCTAAAACTGAAAGAGCAAATTACTTGCTTCCTCAAAACAGCATCACCTGTTGCCCTTGCCCCTTCCTTCCCTGCACTCTGATAAATAAGACTCCTAACCGCTTTGGCGTATGCTTTTTTTTTTTCCAAATTTTTTTTTTTTTTGAGGAAGATTTTCCCTGTGCTAACATCTGTTGCCAATCTTCCTCTTTTGTTTTTTTTACTTTTTTCTCCCTAAAGCCCCAGTGCATAGTTGTGTATCATAGTTGTAGAGTTGTAGCTCTTCTATATGGGACACCGCCTCAGCATGGCCTGATAAGCAATGCGTCGGTCTGCGCCCAGAATCCGAACCAGCGAACCCCGGGCTGCCAAAGCGGAACGTGTGAACTTAACCACTGTACCACTGGGCCGGCCACTGGCTTATGCTTTTTAACCCTGATACTGCAACTCAGTACAGGAGGGAAACCACTGAGTACTCTGGCAACTACATTTAAATTTTTCATTTAATTTTTTTGACTAGGTAATTCATGTGGTTCAAAATTTAAGTGACAAAGGATATATAATGAAAAATCCCCAGTCACCCAGTTCCCCTCTCTGGAGGCAACCAGTGTTTTGAGTATCCTGCAGATATTCTTTGCCTGTACACACACACACACGCATGTTTTCTTTGCCGTTTTTTAAATAAATGGTAGCAAATTATTCACATAGTTCCTGCAGTTGTCTTTCTTCCCTTACCGTATTTTCAGGAATGTTCCAAGTCAGGCACATGACCCAACTGGAGCCAATGAATGACTCTTGCTTGGAATCCTGGAAGAGAGGAAGGATGTTTTTTCTGGAGTTAATGCAGAGGAAGTTTAAGTTGTATAGATGCTTTAGACATTTTTTATTCATTCAAGCAACAAATATTTATTAAGCACCCACTTTATTATGAGAAGAGAAATAGAGAGGCATACCAGATGAAGAGGAGCAGCCAAGTTGAGAGAGAGAAAAACTGCTTTCTGGTAATGTGAGCTTCTGTATTAAATCCTTCCTAAGACTAGCCATATCCCTGGATGTTCAAGTTGTATGAGCCAGTAAATTTCCCTTTTTGCCTAAGCCAGTGTGGGTTGGACTTTCATCACTTGCAATGAAAAGAGGTCCAACTGAATAGCAAATACATCAGAGTTGCCTCATTTTACACTTTAGGAAACTGAGGCTTAGAAGGATGAAGTAACTTACCTGGTATCAAACATCTGTAAGTACTAGAAGCAGGATTTGAATCTAGGTCTGGACTTCTACTTCTGATTATATAGAAGGCCTTGAGAGACCTTTGCTACCGTGATACCAAGAAAAACCTAGACAAAACAATAATTCTCCATGGGGCTAACAAAAAGTGGTATATGCAGGGAAGCCTTGAACTGAACACCAAGAAGAATTTATAGGTAACAGAACTGGTCAGCTTCCAATCTGGGGGTTGGGCTCCTAGTGTGGGTATGGGTAAGCCATAGATGGAGAGACATTGCAGGGCTAAGGGGAAGTCAGCTGAGTCTAAGATGACAGTATAGAATGGGAGGACAGCTTGGAATCTGAAATAACCTCAAACACAAAAACAAATCACCAGGCTCAACAATTCTGCCCTCACCCCTGCTGCCTCCCCGCAAATTTTGTTGAGAAGATAGCAGTGGAGGAGGGGCTGATAAGCATAAATAATGTAGTTGTGCACATTCTTGGGGGTAATTACATTTTGGGACCCTGTCAGAGTTGACTCCAAAGGTGGACCAAAAATATCTAGAAGTGCAACCAACCGCTTCCCAGCTCAAATTCTGACAAGATCAAAAAGACAGCATCTAGGAAGGCTGGGAATTGGGTTAATCACAGGTGAAATCAGTCTACTTAAAGTTGCAACTCACCCCCAACCCTACTCTAATTCAAATCTGAATGATAAGTCCCTCTACTGTTTAGAGGAAAGAGTTTCCACTTTTGGCGAAGTAAACAAAACAAATATTATACTTTATTTGCTTCTATTCTTTTATACACAGTATGTACAATACAATATCAAATTATGAGACATGCAAAGAAGCAAGAAAATGTGATCCATAATCAAGGACAAAAAGTCAAGAGAACTATTGTAACTATAAATAAATTTATTATAAACATGAAAATTCTAGAACTGAAAAATACAATGTCTGAAATAAATTCACTGAATGGGCTTAACAGTACTGTGGATGTGGTAATAGAAAGGATCAATGGATGTGAAGACAGATCAATAAAAACAATTAAAACTAAAGCAGAGAGAGAAAAAGATCAGAGGAAAGAAAAAGAACAGAGTATCAGTTACCCATGGAATAATATAAAGCAGTCTACATATAATTGGAGTCGCAAAAGGAAAGGAGAGAGTACAGCATATGACATATTTGAAAACAATCTGAAAATACAATGAAGAAAACTCCATCTACAATAGCATCAAAAAGAATAAGACACCTAGGAATAAATTTAACAAAAGAAGTGTAAAACTTATACTCTTAAGACTACAAAACATTGGTGAAAGAAAAAAATCTAAAAAATGGAAAGATATCTTTGTTCATGGATCAGAAGACAATATTGTTAGGATGACAGTACTTTCCAAATTGATCTACAGATACGGTCCCTATCAGAATCCCAGCTAGCTTTTTTGTGGAAATTGATAAGCTGATCCTAAAATTCATATGGAATTATAACAGACCCAGAATAGTGAAAACAATCTTGAAAATTAAGAATAAAGTTGGAGGACTCTCACTTCCCAATTTTAAAATTTACTGCAAAAGAATAATAATCCAGACAGTGTGGTACTGGCATGAGGATAAACATATAGGTCAATGGAATACAATTGAGTCCAGAAATAAACCCATGTATCTATGGTCAATTGATTTTTGACAAGACTGCCAAGACCATTCAGTGGGGAAAGAATAGTCTTTTTAACAAATGGTGCTGGGACAACTGGATATCCACATGTAAAAGAATGAAGTTGGACCCCCTATTTACATCATGTACAAATTAGAGGGTGAGTCTTTTCACAGACCCATCCTAACACTGGATAAAATCAAGTTTACACAAGTTCAAGGAGATCAGCCGGTTAATATAACTGGCTGACAGAACAAAAATCAACCTGTTCAGAAAACAACAGAAGCCAGAATCTCTACAACTTTTATCACTCACAATGTTCAATATACAGTAGATGTGTATACTGTAAACAGAAATGTGACCCATAGTAAAGGAAAAGAGCAGTCAACAGAAACAGACCCTAAGATGACTCAGAAGTTGATTAGCAGACAAGAACTTCAAAGCATCTATTAAAAATATGTTCAAGGACTTAAAGGAAAAGATGATCATAATGCATGAGCAGATGGGGACTCTTAGAAATTAAAACATGGAACAAGGACCAAATGAAATTTTAGAACTGAAAATTACAATATCTAAAATTAAAAATTCACTAGCTTGGCTTAAAAACAAATTGGAGATGGCAAGAGAAAGGATAGCAAAAAAAGCCAATAGAGGGAATCTCAAAATCAGGTCCCATGAAAGAAGTCAGACAGAAGAGAGTGTATATACTACATGATTCCATTCATGGGAATTTCAAGAACAGGCAAACTAATCTCTGGTAATAGGAAACAAAACAATAATTACCTAAGAGGGGATGGGGGTTGGATGGGAGAGGACGTAAGAACTTCCTAGGGTGGTGGAAATGTTCTATATCTTGATCGTAGTGGTAATTACATGAATGTACACAATAATCCAAACTCATGAAGTTGTACACTTAAAAGCTGTGTATTTCACTGTATGTACTGGGTTAACCTAAAAGAAGGCAGGAAAAAAGGAACAGGAAAAAAACCCAAATGAGATAAATAGGAAACAAATAGCAAAGTGATATACTTAAAAACCCAATCATATTAATAATTAAATGGTAAATATATGAATAAATGTAAAAGGTAGCTTTTTTTCTTCTCTTATTGTCTCTGAAAACTACAAAACAATGATGAGAGAAGTTAAAGAAAACTGTGTTGGCTGCTTCTAAAATGACTCCCAGTTCAGTGATCCCTGTTGCCTGATATTCACGCCCTGTGTAATCTCTTTTTATTGTATGTAGGCCTGACGTCGTGACTTGCTTCTAACAAATCGAATGTGGCAAAAGTAATGGGATGTCACTTCTGAGATTACATTAACAAAAAGCTATTACTTCCATCTCACTGGTTCTCTCTGTCCCTCTCTCACTCTCTTCTTACTTGCTCACTCTGAAGAAGCAAGCTGCCTTGACTTTGACACCTACCACCACACTACCACCACCCAGCAGTAACAAAGTAACCCTCATCCATCCAGAAGAGGATTTTGGAAGAGAGGAAACTGATGAAAGGAGTTCCTTAAATCTGTGTATGTAGTCCTAGGCAGACCCCTGGATGACCCACATGTCAAGCAGAATAGAATTAGTATGGCAGATATTTGAGAACTGAATTACAGTGTGGAATACCATGCAGGTTTTCAGATTGGTCTCTAGTAGCACACAGACAAAGCAGACCAGAACAGCACTGCAAGTGCTCTGAAAACTAAATTGTCTTTGGGAAGACAGCCCACAAAATTAAGCCAGGACCTGTGCACTGAACTAAATAGGGTGACTGCCAGCTAAAATAGAAGATTTAAATAGGGTCCAGAGTCTCATAACATACTACTCAAAGGGTCCAGGTTTCAATAGAAAATCACTCATCATGCCAAGAACTAGGAACTCAAATGAGAAAATATAATCAACAGATACCGACACAAAGATAACTTAGATATTGGAGTTATCTGACAAAGATTTTAAAGCAGTCATCATAAAAATGCTTCAATGAGCAATTACAAACTCTCTTGAAAAAAAATAAAAATCTCAGCAGGTATAAAAAATATAAAAGAATCCATCTGAAATTATTGAACCAAAAAATAGAGTAACCAAAATAAAAAACTCACTGGATGGGCTCAGTAGCTGAATGAAAATGACAGAAGAAAAAATCAGTGAACTTGAAGATAGACCAATAGTGCAGCTCTGGAAGAAAATGGAAGAGAATATATTTGTGATCTAGGGTTGGCAAAGATATCTTACAAAGAACACAGAAATCGCTAACCATTAATAACAATCAATAACTTGGATTTCATCAATTAAAACTTCTGCTCATCAAGACACTGTTTAAAAAATGACTAGGCAAACCAAGATTGGGAGAAATCTTCAAAATACATATATCTGACAAAAGTCATATCCAGGGTATGTATGTGTGTGTGTATGTCTACACACACATGTATATATTCCTTATAGTTCTGCAAATCTATAATAAAAAGTCTAACAACCCAGTTTTTTGTTTAAAAAAATGGGAAAAGGGGCCGGCCCCGTGGCTTAGCGGTTAAGTGTGCGCACTCTGCTACTGGCAGCCCGGGTTCACCGCACACCGACACACTGCTTGTCCGGCCATGCTGAGGCCATGTCCCACGTACAGCAACTAGAAGGATGTGCAACTATGACATACAACTATCTTTGGGGCTTTGGGGAGAAAAAGGGAAAAAAAAGGAGGAGGATTGGCAATAGATGTTAGCTCAGGGCCGGTCTTCCTCAGCAAAAAGAGGAGGATTAGCATGGATGTTAGCTCCGGGCTGATCTTCCTCACAAAAAAAAATAAGGGGGGGGGAGACTATTCAAGTCTTTATTCAAAACATTTTATTATTTTGAATTATTATTCAAATATTATTCAAAATATTTCCAAAAAAGAAGATATACAAATGGTCAATGAGCACATAAAAAGGTGCTCAATATCATTAGTAATCAGGAAAATGCAAATTAAAATCATAATGAGATACCACTTCACACCCACTGTAATGGCCAGAGTTTTTAAAAAACTAAGACCACTAAATATTGGTGAGGATGTGGAGCATCTGGAACTCTCCCACATTGCTGGTGGGAGTATAAAATGATATTGCCACTTTGGAAAACTGTTTTCCAGTTTCTTACAGAATTAAACATATATTTACCACATGACCAAGAAATTTCACCCCTAGATATTTTCTCAAGATAAATAAAAATGTATGTTTAAACAAAGTTGTACATGAATGTTTATAGTAGCTTTATTCTTAATAGTGAAAAACCCAAATGATCATCAATACAATAAACAAACTGTGGTATATCCATATTATGAAATACTACCTAGCAATAAAAATAAACAAACTATAGAAACATGCAAAAACATGGATGAATCTTTGAAACTTTATGCTGAGTGAAAGAAGCCAGACACACAGAGTACATATTGTATGATTCCATTTATACAAACTCCAATAAAGGAGAAGCCAGATCCGTGGTTGTGGGAGGGTGGTGGGAAAGGGACTGAGCGGGAACCCGCACAAGAGAACATTTTGGAGTAATGGAAATGATCTATATTTTGATTGTGGTGGTGGTTACCATAAGTGTTTACATTTGTCAAAACTCAGAAAACTACATACTTTAAAATGTGTGCAATTTATTTGTAAATTTTACCTCAGTGTAAAAAAACCCTGGTTTATTTGACTCCAGTGCTCACACTTTTGAAAGATACTGAATCCACATCTATCTCTCTGGATTCTGTGGTCAGAGCATTATGATTTATCGATGGAAATAAATAAATTCTGTCTTTTGCGGAACTTACAGCTGAACTGTAATTCAAAGCGCCACAGGATAAATTCAACTGGAGAGAAATTTTAAGACTGAAGAGGAGCTCTTTGCTGAATTACCCTCTACTGAGCTTTATCACTTGAATAAGTCACTTAAACCCATCTGAGTCACCATTTCCTAAAATGAAGAGTTGGACTAGATAATTTCTAACTTTTCTCCTAGCGCTAAAGGTCATCGATCTATGAACTTTCAGCTAATCTAATGCAGGTTGTATTGAGGCCTTGAAAGGTGGGGAGGATTTCCACTGGTAAACTGGTGAGCATGGCAGTTCAGGCAGAGGGTCGCATGGGCAAAGCTGTGGTTGTTGGAAAGAGCCTCATCTTCAGAGTGAAGGTCAGATGTGTGTGGGGAGCAAACCTAAAAAGGTGGCTGGGACCAAACTGGGGCCATGACTGCCAGGCTGAGGAATCTTACTCAACAGTACAGGGTTCCAGAAATATCTGGGAAAGGAGGCAGCAGAAGGAAGGCCAACAGGTAATAAATTTCATCCCCCCTTATGAGCATGTCCCTTTTGTTGGTTCCTACCTGCAGAAAAAAGGCCCCAGACCTGAAAGATGTTGCAGTCTTACTTGACATCAGTGCTCTATTGGACCTAAAGCAGGTCTTCCTAAATGTTATCCTTAGTCACGTGAGAGAGAGCATGAGGATTAAGCTTTCAAAAGGAATTTAGAACAGCATTTCCTGGGCCGGCCCCATGGCTTATGGCTTAGCGGTTAAGTGTGTGCGCTCCGCTGCTGACGGCCCGGGGTTCGGATCCCAGGCGCGCACCAACGCTCCGCTTCTCCAGCCATGCTGAGGCCGCGTCCCACATACAGCAACTAGAAGGATGTGCCCCTATGACATACAACTATCTACTGGGGCTTTGAGGGAAAAAATAAATAAATAAAATTATAAAAAAAAAGAACAGCATTTCCTAAGTGTGTGTCGTAAAGCAGTACTTCCATGAGATGTCAATAGGTATTCTTTGGAGGAGTTAGAAAAGGTCCAATACAGTTCAGTCATGCTGAGTAAGCCAAGTTATTATTATTGTTGTGGTGGTTATTATTATTATTATTATTATTATTATTATTTTGAGGAAGATTGGCCCTGAGCTAACATCTGTTGCCAAGCTTCTTCTTTTTCTGTTTTCTCCCCAAAGCCCCAGTACATTGGTCTATATCCTAGTTGTAGGTCCTGCTAGTTCTATGTGGGATGCCGCCTTAACATGGCTTGATGAGCGGGGAGTAGGTCCATGCCCAGGATCCGAACCAGTGAACCCCAGGACGCCAAAGTGGAACACGCAAACTCAACCGCTATGCCACCGGGCCAGCCCCCAAGTTATTATTTTTTTAACTGTAGTACTTCTTAGAGCCTTTCCTATGCTAATGTGTTTTGTTAATCTCTAAGGAAAGGATAGAATATAGCCCAATGATATAGAACCCATTTTTGATGAAGCCTCTCACGGGCCTGGTGTTCCACAGTACACAGTTTGGAAAATGAAGGAATAGAAATTTCTTATCCACAAGGATGAAGAAGAGATTGACCAACCTACTTTCATTTACCCAACATTACTTTTATTCAAGGCATGGCATTAGGCATGAAATCAGGTACAGGCATACCTCAAAGATATTGCAGGTTCAGTTCCAGACCACCACAGTAAGCAAATATCTCAATAAAGCAAGTCACAAGATTTTTTGGTTTCCCAGTGAATATAATAGTTATGTTTACACTATACTGTAATCTATTAAGTGTGCAAAGCATTATGTCTAAAAAAAATGTACATAAAAAATACTTTATTGCTAAAAAATGCTAACTGTCATCTGAGCCTTGAGAGAGTCATAATCTTTTTGCTGGTGGAGGGTCTTGCCTCGATGTTGATGGCTGCTGCCTGATCAGCGTGGTGGTTGCTGAAGGTTGGGGTGGCTGGCAATTTCTTAAAAGAAGACAACAATGAAGTTTGCTTTACCAATTGACTCTTCCTTTCACAAACGATTTCTCTGTAGCATGCGATGCTGTCAGATAGCATTTTACCCATAGTAGAACTTCTTTCAAAATTGGAGCCAATCCTCTCAAACCCTGCCACTGCTTTACCAACTAAGTTTAGGTAATATTCTAAATCCTTTGTTGTCATTTCAGCAGTCTTCACAGCTTCTTCACCAGAAGTAAATTTCATCTCAAAAACCATCTCAAGCACTTTCTCTGCTCATCCATAGGAAGCAACTCCTCATCCGTTAATGTTTGATCATGAGATTGAAGCAATTCAGTCACATCTTCAGGCTCCACTCCTATTTCTAGTTCTCTTGCTATTTCCACCACATCTGCAGTTACTTCCTCCACGGAAATCTTGAACCCCTCAAAGTCGTCCATGAGGGTTGGAATCAACTTCTCCCAAACTCATGTGGATGTTGATATTTTGACCTCTTCCCGTGAATCACAAATGTTGTTGTTGTTGTTTTTGTGAGGAAGCCGATGCCAATCCTCCTCTTTTTTGCTGAGGAAGATTGGCCCCGGGCTAACATCTGTGCCCATCCTCTTCTACTTTATATAGGATGCTGCCACAGCATGGCTTGACAAGCGGTGCATCGGTGCACGCCGGGGATCTGAACCTGCAAACCCCGGGCCGTCAAATGGAGTGTGCGCACTTAACCGCTATGCCACTGGGCCAGCCCCTCACAAATATTCTTAATGGCATCTAGAATGGTGAATCCTTTCCAGAAGGTTTTCAGTTTACTTTGCCCAGATCCATCAGAGAAATCACCATCTATGACAGCTATAGCCTTGCAAAATATATTTCTTAAATAACAAGACTTGAAAGTCAAAATTACTCCTTGTTCCGTGGGCTGCAGAATGGGTGTTTTGTTAGCAGACATGAAAACAACATTAATCTCATACATCTCCATCAGAGCTCTCGGGTGACCAGGTGCATTGTTAATGAGCAGTAATATTTTGAAAGGAATCTTTTTTTCTGAGCAGGAGGTCTCAACAGTGGGCTTAAAATATTCAGTAAACCATGTTGTAAATAGATGTGCTGTCATCCAGGCTTTGTTGCTCCATTTCTAGAGCACAGGCAGAGTAGATTTAGCATAATTATTAAGGGCCCTAGGATTTTCAGAATGGTAAATGAGCATTGGCTTCAACTTAAAGTCACCAGCTGCATTAGCCCTTTAAGAAGAGAGTCAGCCTGTCCTTTGAAGCTTTGAAGCCAGGCATTGACTTCTCCTCTCTAGCTATGCAAGTCCTAGATGGCATCTTCTTCCAACAGAAGGCTGTTTGTCTACATTGAAATCTGCTGTTTAGTGTAGCCACCTTCATTAATGATCTTAGCTAGACCTTCTGGATAACTTGCCACAGCTTCTCCATGAGCACCTGCTGCTCTACCTTGCACTTTGATGTTATGGAGATGGCTTCTTTCCTTAAACCTCAGGAACCAACTTGTAGCTTCAAACTTTTCTTCTGCAGCTTCCTCACCTCTCTCAGCCTTCATAGAATTGAAGAGAGTTAGGGCCTTGCTCTGCATTAGGCTTTGGCTTAAGGGAATGTTGTGGCTGGTTTGATCTTCTATCCAGACCGCTAAAATTTCTCCATATCAGCAATAAGCCTGTTTCACTTTCTTACTATTTGTGTGTTCACTGGAATAGCACTTTTAATTATCTTCAAGAACTTTTCTGGGCCGGCCTGGTGGCATAGCGGTTGAGTCCGTGCCTTCTGCTTTGGCAGCCCGGGGTTCGCTGGTTGGGATCCTGGGCATGGACCTACTCACCGTTTATCAAGCCATGCTGAGGCAGTGTCCCACGTAGAAGAACTAAAAGCACCTATAACCAGGATATACAACTACATACTGGGGCATTGGGGAGAAAAATAAAAGAGGAAGATTGGCAACAGATGTTAGCTCAGGGCCAGTCTTCCTCAAAAAACAAAAAAAAGATAAGACAAACGAAACCAGAATCAAGATGAACAGACAACGCACCAGCTAGGAGAGAATATTTGCAAAACATACATCTGACAAGGGGTTGATCTCCATAATATATAAAGAACTCACACAACTGAACAACAAAAAAACAAACAACCCAATCAAAAAATGGGCAGAGGAAATGAACAGACACTTCTCCAAAGAAGATATACAGATGGCCAATAGGCACATGAAAAGATGTTCAACATCACTAATCATCAGGGAAATGCAAATCAAAACAACACTAAGATACCACCTCACGCCCGTTAGAATGGCTATAATCACCAAGACAAAAAACAACAAGTGTTGGAGAGGATGTGGAGAAACAGGAACCCTCATACACAGCTGGTGGGAATGCAAACTGGTACAGCCTCTATGGAAAACGATATGGAGATTCCTCAAAGATTTAAAAATAGAACTGCCCTATGACCCAGCCATCCCATTACTGGGAATCTATCCAACGAACCTGAAATCAACAATCCAAAGAGGCTTATGCACCCCTATGTTCATTGCAGCATTATTCACCATAGCCAAGAAGTGGAAGCAACCTAAGTGTCCCTCGACTGACGATTGGATTAAGAAAATGTGGTATATATATACAATGGAATACCACTCAGCCATAAAAAAGACAAAATCGTCCCATTTGCAACAACATGGATGGGCCTGGAGGGTATTATGTTAAGTTAAATAAGCCATAAAGAGAAAGACAAACACTGTATTATCTCACTCATATGTGGAATATAAACCAACACATGGACAGAGAAAACTGTACTGTGGTTACCAGGGGCAGTGGGGGTGGGGGGTGGGCACAAGGGGTGAAGGGAGACATATATATGGTGATGGACAAACAAAAATGCACAGCCCAAAATTTCACAATGTTAAAAACCATTAAAACATCAATTAAAAAAAAAAAGGACTTTTTTCCTTTGCATTCACAACTTGGCTAACTATTGCACTAGCCTAGCTTTCAGCCTATCTCAGCTTTTGACATGCCTTCCTCACTAAGCTTAATCATTTCTAACTTTTGATTTAAAGAGAGAGATGTGCAACCCTTCCGTTCACTTGAACACTTAGAGGCCATTGTAGAGTTATTAATTGGCCTAGTTTCAATATCGTTGTGTCTCAGGGAATAGGGAGGCCTGAGGACGGAGAGAGATGCGGGAACAGCGGGTCGGTGGAGCAGTCAGAACACACACAACGTTTATCAATTAAGTTCCCCAGTTCGTGGCACCCCAAAACAAGTAAAATAGTAACATCAAAGATCACTGATCACAGATCACCATAACGAAGTATAATAATAATTAAAAAGTTTGAAATATTGTGAGAATTACCAAAATGTGACATAGAGACGTGAAGTGAGCTGTTGGAAAAATGGCACCAATAGACTTGCTTGATGCAGGGTTGCCACAAACCTTCGATTTGTTAAAAATGCACTATCTGTGAAGCACAATAAAGCGTAGTGCAATCAAATGAGATATGCCTGTACAAAATACTCTGTTGGGCTTTGTGGAAGGGTTAAAGATGATAGATAGAGCATGGTCCCTCCCCTCCTGGAGCTCACAATAGAATGAGAGATGAAATATGGCCACAAATAATTAGTTCATGGTAAAAAGTACTCACTCAATTCCATGAGAGAAAGACAAGTCCTGTGTGATCCCAGAGAAGGGAGAAAGCCTTGTTGGGTATGAGAGTAGATGTTGGGGGTAGGGGATCAGGGATGGGCTGGAGGCTTTGTGGCACTCATGTTGAGCCCTAAAGGACAGATGAGATTTGGACATGGAGGGATGCCAGTCATTGCAGGCAGAGGATACTGCATGAGCGAAAGCATAGAGGTATTTGTGATCAGAATCATTTGGTTCAAGCAGTGGTTTTCAAACAGAAGAGGGGAAGGGATTATTAGCAGGTCCCTTACTTCCTCTTCAGTGAGAGCTCCTCCATCGTGAAATGGTTTATGTGTCAGCATTCTGGTGCAGCCAAAAAAAAAGTTCAAGAACCATGAGGCCCAAATGTGGAATAGCCAAGGGGGAGCAAAGAGAGAGACATGACTGAGTAGATGAGATGAGCCATGAATATAAGTGCAAGAGTTTACTGATGGTGCTGGGGAGCCCTTGTAGATTTAAGAGCAATGGGATGACATGATCAGAGCTTTGGAAAATTGATCAGGTAGCCTCTGAGAGGGATGGGTGGAAAGAACAAGAAAGGCTGGATCTGTGTTTTTTAGGAAGCACCTGTTGGCCCCACAATCTCTGGCTTGGAGGAAGCAGGGAGAGCAGTGGAGACCAGGGCAAGGGCAAAGACTTGGCCTAGGATAGTGATAGTAAAAATACAGAGGAGAGGATGGAAGAGAGGCACCTTTGGAGGTAAAATCCCTGCACTCCTAAAGGAGCGCAGCCCTGGGGCCCTCACCTGGAGTCAGTCAAAATGGTGTTCTCTTCCTTGCCCCTCTACCCGGCCTAGACACCTGGAAGACTCACTCAATTCCAGTGACCACTCAAGTTCCTGGAATTGGCACCTGTCACTTGCAGACAACAGAGTTTTGAGCAGGAACCACCAAGCCAGGGTTACTTATCTTTAATCTGCATATCATTTGGAGGCACTTATCTGCCAGCCCTGGCTGAAGACCAGAGCAACTCTGGACTGCTGTGGCTCCCACTGCCTAGGCACCTCCTGCAGCCATGGAAGAGATAGGGAGAACTCAAAGTTACAACATCCCCCCTGGAGCTACAAGTTCAGTAGACATGTCACTTGCATCATAACATCAAGCATCCTAAAACCCAGTCTGGGTCAGTTATGCCCGGAGTGGGGTTTGTGGAACATGGGTGCTACCAGGATCCTGTACCTAGCCCAGGATCAGCTCCGAAAGCAGCACCTGAAGAAGTGTCCTGTTAGCCCAGACAGTAGAGAGAATCTGGCGACAACAGCTGCAGGAGGAGCAGCTCCAGAGCACTGAGCCCCGTTCCCCTGCTCCTGCCAGGATGAAGTGGTCAGTGACAAGCATACCAACCATTATGTTGCCCAGCGCTTTTCAGACCAAGTCCTAGTCAGGGTTCTGAATGAATGATGAGACTGAGCCTGAAAATGTAATCTAGAGCATGGCATTATGAACTGACCTTGAAGGGTGCCAACGGGAAACAGATGGCATAATCAATTTAGGATGATTTGAAGAGAGTTTAATGAATTAACTATTTACACAGGTGTGGCTAGAATGTGGGGAAACCACAAAGGAGACTGCAGGACCTTGGGACCTGAAGAGGCAAGGAGAAGGGAGAGCCCCTGGAAGCCAGAGGCACATGGAGCTGGGCAGAGAGGACCTGAGGGAAGCAGCCAGCCTGCAGCAACCCTGCAGGGAGGGAGCTGGGGGAATAAATACCCTGGCTCCACGCTTCTCTCTCCCCCTGATCTCCCACACTTTCGAGCTCCTCACTGGCCAAACCCAAACAGAAGCCAAAGGACACAGGAGCCCATTGATGTTGTCCTGTCAGTCCTGGGGCACAGAGCAGGGTGAAGAATGGTGAAGAGCAGAACTGGAGGGGCCGGTGGAACATATCCTGCACAGAGGCAGAGAGATCTGTATCCAAAACCCTGCTGTCACGTTATAGCTGTGTGACCTTCAGCAAGTCAATACCCTCTCTGAGCTGCAGTTTCTTCTTTTGCATAGTAGAGATCATTCTATTTATTTCACAGAATTTTCCTGACAATTGAGTGAATACACACACACCCACACACACACACACACACACACACACACACACGATTTAACCCAGAACTACTTTGCACACTATGGGTACTAGATAAATGAAATGACAGCTGCTGCTACTGCTGCTTTTTTCTTTTTCTTTTTCTCCTTCTCCTCCTCCTCATTATTATTATTATAATTACTATTATATTACATATGGCCACACCTCTTGAAGGGCCTCTTTGAGTTGAGTTTCCTCCTAGTCTGATGCCAGTGTTCTTGTTTCCTTATGTGCTCTTGTTTCCTGGTGTGGAGGACCAGGTACATGGCACTGTGGCCAAGGAGAAGAGTGATGTCCCAGGCCAAACACACCCACAAGATGTATTGAGCTGGGACCCTTGTTGACAGACCAAATTGTTTTGTGTTTCATCTCCCGGCGACTGAGCACCTAAGGGAAGCCAAGGTTCCTGCAGGAGGCTCATGGCTGCTGTTCATTGTAGGGCTTTGCTTTATCCAAACAGAGCAGAGAGGTTGCTCATCATTTTTCAGCTCTGGTCGGAAGCAACGGTGGCCACACACAAGGCTAGAGGTGATGAGCTGGGGTCAGAGAGGGGTGAGGATTGAGGCAACAGAAGATCAGTGGCTTCCCCTTGATATTTCCCTCTAAGGAGGAAGCCAGAGTGCACTGGAACAAAGAGGCTAGGGGGCTCATGAGGCCAGATGTCCCCAAAAGGAGTCAGTGAACTCAAAAATTTGACAACATCTGCCTTGAGAGTGATTCTGCCACCCCACTGGTGCTGACAGGTTTGGGCACTGAAATGGCAGAGCTGACCAGGCTAACAGAACTCCTTGTTTGAATCCATGATAAGAAATGGACCATTTTTAGGCCCCTCCTTGGGCCTATTGAAACTTCCACATTACTGGGATCACCATTCTGGCTGGAGCTACCAACACAGTATTCTTTGCTGTTTTAGAACACAAAGCTGCCTCCCTCCGGGCTCCAACTGTGCAGCCACTGGGAATCCAAGGCTTCTGCTGACATATATGTTTCTATGAGCCAATTGGCTCACTCTGTCACTACAAGGGCTGGGAGCTGAACCCTGGGTCACGTCATAATTAGGGGTTTCTCAAGAGGAGGAATGAGTTAGCTATTTCCTGAGATGAGAGAAGGGAATATATATATTTTTTTTACTGTAACTGCTCAGAACAGTGTGTGCTAAAGCAGAGTTTTATGCTGGGAGAGAGAGAACATTTCTGCAATGATGTAGCAGAATCCTTTAAGGATCCTGCCAATGGCTCCTTTTCTGGTGTCACATCCAATCTTTGTTGTGGCCAACACTTCCTGGAAATCAAACACAAGTTCTGATACAGAGATAGCAAGTTCAGACTCCTACAGTAATGTAAGAACTAGTGATACAAGCTTTTTGTAAGTATAAATATATTTATTGTGAGAGGGGCAGGAACTATGGTAAGCTCATTATAGTATGGTTACATAAGCCCATCACAGAGGCAATGGATGTCCAGCTCCAGCCAATTGCTACCAAAGAGAAGTGCAGGCCAGGATGACTTATCTTCCAATGTGTCATGAGAAACGAGAAGTCTGTATTTTTATGAGAAATATGTGATTTTTAAATGTTGGCTTTAATTTTTTAAAGGATGTGGTGCAACTTCCACTTCTGGAAAGATGGAATAAACATACTTTTCCCTATTCCTCCTGCTAAGTACAGCTAAAAACCCTGGACATTATATATAAAACAAACATAAGCAGTTTTTTTTTTTTTTTTTTTTTTTTTTTTTTGTGAGGAGATCAGCCCTGAGCTAACATCCACCAATCCTCCTCTTTTTTTGCTGAGGAAGATGGCCCTGGGCTAACATCCGTGCCCATCTTCCTCCACTTTATATGGGACGCCGCCACAGCATGGCCTACCAAGCAGTGCGTCGGTGCGCGCCCGGGATCCGAACCAGCGAACCCCGGGCCGCCGCAGCGGAGCGCGCGCACTTAACCGCTTGCGCCACCGGGCCGGCCCCCATAAGCAGTTTTTGAAAGAGAAGAAGGCAGACTGGCTAGAGACCTCAAGACCCAAGGAGTGACTCAGCAGTGAGCTGCCTGAGTTTTCTTTTCGCCTCATATATGTCAGATTGGGTACTGGAGAAGCCAGCAACCCAAAAATGCAAAGGGGTGCAGACAAGAGTCCCAAGAAAAGCCTGCCTTCTCAAAGGACCAAGAAAGGAGCAGCCTAGAAAGACAGACAACCTTTAAACAATACCCAGCCCCACCTCTACCCCCATCAGCAAAGGCCAAGTGGAAAGCCTAGATAGCCACACTTGTAACGAAGCACCACTCCCCCCGCACCCACTGTGGTGTCAGAAGAGGCCTTGTTATCCACTCAGGACTTTCACCACTGATCAGCAATAACAAGGCTGTCTTTCCTCACAATGCCATGGAGGCTACATGGGGAGAAGTAAGGAAGTACCTCTCCCTCTCCCAGCCAGTGTGGTGTCAGTGAAGGCATAATAGGGAACCTGAACTCCCACCCCTGCCCAGCAGTAAGAAGGATCTCCTCCAGCACAAGGTGTCAGTGGAGGCCAAGTGGAGAACCTAAACTTCCACACATATCTGACAGTAATGAGACAGCATCCCCCATTTCCCCACAGAAGCAATGTTAGAGGAGGCCTGCTAAAACATAAGATATAAATAAGATTTCAGTCTTATAATATCCAAAATGTCCAGGTCTTAATCAAAAGTCATTTGTCACACCAAGACCAGAAAAACCTGAACTTGAATTAGAAAAGACAATCTATAGACCCTAACACCAAAATAACACAGATAGAATTATCTGAAAAGGATTTTGAAGCCACCATCATAAACACACTTCACTGTGTTCAGTGTATTCCATGACAAACAAACTTGAAGCAAATGAAAAAATAAAAATTCTCAGCAAAGAAATATAAAGTCTCAGCAAAGCAATATAAAAATAAGAACCAAGTGGAGGGCCCGCCCTGTGGCTTGGTGGTTAAGTGTGCGCGCTCTGATGCTGGTGGCCCGGGTTCGGATCCCGGGCGCGCACCGAGGCACCACTTCTCCGTCCATCCTGAGGCCGAGTCCCACATACAGCAACTAGAAGGATGTGCAGCTATGACATACAACTATCTACCGGGGCTTTGGGGGGAATAAATAAATAAATAAAATCTTTAAAAAAAAAAAAAAAAAAGAACCAAGTGGAAATTTTAGAACTAAAAAATGCAATAATTGAATTAAAAATTTAATGAGTGGGCTCAACAATAGAATGGAGAAAACAGAGGAAAGAATCAATGAACTTGAAGACAGAAAACTGGTAATTACCCAATCTGAACAAGAGAAAGAAAATAGACCAAAAAAAATGAACATTATTGCCTTAGGGACATGAGGGACTATAACATAAGATCTAACATTCATGTCATTGGAGTCACAGAAGAAGAGAAGAAAGAGTATTCAAAGAAGCAATACTGAAATTTTCCCAAATTTGGTGAAAGACATAAACCTATAGATTCACAAAGTTGAGCAAGCCTCAGTCGGGATAAACCCATGCCATGACACCTCATAGTCAAACTTCTGAAAACTAAAGACAAAGAAAATAATCTTGAAAGCAGCTAGAGAGGGCCGGCCCCATGGCTTAGCGGTTAAGTGCGCACACTCCGATGCTGGCGGCCAGGGTTCAGATCCCGGGCACGCACCAACGCACCACTTCTCCGGCCGTGCTGAGGCCGCGTCCCATGTACAGCAACAAGAAGGATGTGCGACTATGACATACAACTATCTACTGGGGCTTTGGGGGAAATAAATAAAGAAAGAAAGAAAGAAAGAAGAAAGCAAGCAAGCAAGCAAGCAAGCAAGCAAGCAGCTAGAGAGAAATGGCACGTTACCTATAGAGAGAAAACAATTCAAAGGATAGCAGATTTCTTATCAGAAACCATAGAGGCCAGAGGAAGTGGCACAACAGTTTTCAAATGCTGAAAGAAAAACTGTCAATCTAGAATCTTATACCTGGTGAAACCATCCTTCAGAAATGATGAGAAATCAAGACATTCTTAGATAAAGGAAAACTAAGAGAAGTAATTGCCTGCAGACTTACCCTATAGGGATTGCTAAAGGAAGTTCTCTAAACAGAAAGGAAATGATAACAGAAGGAATCTTGGAATATCAGGTAGGAAAAAGAACAAGAAAAAGAGCAAATATATGGATAAAAATAATAGACCCCCCTTCTCTTCTTGTGTGTTCTAAATTATGCTTGAGAGTAGAAGCAAAAAATTATAACACTGTCTAATGTGGTTCTCAATGTATGTGGAGGAAATATTTAAGACAATTACATTATAAATGGGGAGATGTAAAGGGACATAATGAGAGGTAAGATTTCTACATTTCACTTGAACTGGTAAAATGTTAACACCAGTAGACTGTGATAAGTTATGTATATATTATTAACACCTAGATCAACCACTGAAAAAGCTATACAAGAAGATACATTCAAAAACTGTAGAGGGCCGGCTCCGTCGGTTAGCGGTTAAGTGCGCGTGCTCTGCTACTGGCGGCCCGGGTTCAGATCCCGGGCGTGCACCGACGCACCGCTTCTCCAGCCATGCTGAGGCCGCGTCCCACATACAGCAACTAGAAGGATGTGCAACTATGACATACAACTATCTACTGGGGCTTTGGGGAAAAAAAGGAGGAGGGTTGGCAATAGATGTTAGCTCAGAGCCAGTCTTCCTCAGCAAAAAGAGGAAGATTAGCATGGATGTTAGCTCAGGGCTGATCTTCCTCAAAAAAAAAAAAAAAACACTGTAGATAAATCAAGATGTAATTCTAAAAAAAAAAGTTCATATAACCCACAGAACTCAGGAGAAAGAAGATAGAGAAATGAAAAACAGACAGAACAAACAGAAAACAAAAAATAAAATGACAGACATAAGCCTTAACATATCAATAATTGTGCTATGGGCCGGCCCCGTGGCTTAGCGGTGCACGCTCCGCTGCTGGCGGCCCGGGTTCGGATCCCGGGTGTGCACCGACGCACCACTTCTCCTGCCATGCTGAGGCCGCGTCCCACATACAGCAACTAGAAGGATGTGCAGCTATAACATACAACTATCTACTGGGGCTTTGTGGGGAAAAAATAAATAAATAAAATCTTTAAAAAAGAAAAATAATTGTGCTAAATGTAAATTGTCTAAATACACCAACTAAAAGACAGAGATTGGGGGAAGGTGAAAGGGGTAAAGGAGCACATATGATGGTGATGGATGGAAACTAGACTTTTGGTGGTGAACATGATGCAGTCTATACTGAAGCTGAAATATAATAATGCACACCTGAAATTTATATACTGTTATAAACAAATATGACCTCAATAAAATAATTTTTTTAAAAGACAGAGATTGGCAGAGTGGATTAAAAAACCGTGATTCAATGATATGTTGTCTAAAGTAAACTCACTTCAAATACAATGATATAATGTAGGTCAAAAGTATAAGGAGGGAAAAAGGTATAGCACGCAAACATTAATCACAAGAAGCAGTAGTGTTTATAATAAGATGAGCTAAAGTAGACTTCAGAGAAAAGAGACTTACTAGGGGCAAGAGAGGAATGTTACATAATTATGACAGAAAGGTCAATTCATCAAGAACACATAGCAAACCTAAATGTGTATGCACCAAACAATGGAGCTGAAAAATATGTGAACCAAAAATGGATAGAACTGAAAAAAGAAACAGACAAATCTACAATTATAGTTGGAGACTTCAACACTCCTCTCTCAGCAACTGTTGAAACTATTAGACAGAAAATCAACAAGTATATAGAACTCAACACCACCATTAACCAATAGGATGTAATCAATATTTATAGAACACTCTACCCAACAATAGCAGAATACACTTTGTTTTCTTTTTTTTTTTAAAGATTTTATTTATTTATTTTTCCCCCCAAAGCCCCAGTAGATAGTTGTATGTGATAGCTGCACATCTTTCTAGTTGCGGTATGTGGGACGCGGCCTCAGCATGGCTGGAGAAGTGGTGCGCGCCCGGGATCCAAACCCGGGCCGCCAGCAGCGGAGCGCGCACACTTAACCGCTAAGCCACAGGGCCAGCCCAGAATACACTTTGTTTTCAAGCACCCATGGAACATATACCAAGATAAAGCATACCCTGGCTTATGCATACCCTGGCTTATGAAACAAATCTCAACAAATTTAAAAGAATTGAAATTATACAGAGTATATGACCACAATGGAATTAAACTAGAAATCAATAATAGAAAGATAGGGCCAGCCCCGTGGCTTAGCGGTTAAGTGTGCGCGCTCCACTACTGGCGGCCCAGGTTCGGATCCCAGGCGTGCACTGACACACTGCTTCTCCGGCCATGCTGAGGCCATGTCCCACGTACAGCAACTAGAAGGATGTGCAACTATGATATACAACTATCTCCTGGGGCTTTGGGGGAAAAAAAAGGAGGAGGATTAGCAATAGATGTTAGCTCAGAGCCGATCTTCCTCAGCAAAAAGAGGAGGATTAGCATGGATGTTAGCTCAGGGCTGATCTTCCTCACAAAAAAAATAAAGTAAAAAATAATAAAAAGATAATCTTCAGAAGAATCTCCAAACACTTGGATACTAAATAACACATTTCTGAACAATACATGGGTGAAAGAGGAAGTCTTTTTTTTGTCTGTGAGGAAGATTAGCCCTGAGCTAACATCTGTTGCCAATTCTCCTCGTTTTTGTTTTTGTTTTTTTTTTTTTTGCTGAGGAAGATCTGCCCTGGGCTAACATCTATGCCCATCTTCCTCTACTTTATGTGAGATGCCTGCCACAGCGTGGCTTGATGAGTGGTGCCTAGGTCTGCACCCGGGATCTGAACCTGTGAACCCCAGGCCTCCAGAAGCAGAGCATGTGAACTTAAACACTATGCCATCAGCCAGCCCCAAAGAGGAAGTCTTTTTTTTCTTTTTTTTAAAGATTTTATTGATTTATTTTTTTCCCCCAAAGCCTCAGTAGATTGTTGTATGTCATAGTTGCATATCCTTCTAGTTGCTGTATGTGGGATGCGGCCTCAGCATGGCCGGAGAAGCGGTGTGTTGGTGCGTGCCCAGGATCCGAACCCAGGCCGCCAGCAGCGGAGCGCGCGCACTTAACCGCTAAGCCATGGGGCCGGCCCATTTTTTTGTGTGTGTGTGAGGAGGACCAGCCCTGAGCTAACATCCAATGCCAATCCTCCTCTTTTTTTGCTGAGGAAGACTGGCCCTGGGCTAACATCCGTGCCCATCTTCCTCTACTTTATATGAGACGCCGCCACAGCATGGCTTTAACAAGCGGTGCATCGGTGCGTGCCCAGGAACTGGCGAACCCCGGGCCACTGCAGTGGAGCACGCACTTAACTGCTTGCGCCACCGGCCGGCCCCCGCAAAGAGGAAGTCTTAAGGGAAATAAAAAATATGTTGAACTGAATGAAACTGAAATACAACATATCAAAATTATTGAAACACAGCTAAGGCAGCCCTGAGAGGGAAATTTATAGCACTAAATGCTACATTAAGATAAGAGAGGGACACCCCCTTGGCTTGGCGGTTAAGTGCACATGCTCCGCTACTGGTGGCCTGGGTTTGGATCCCGGGTGCGCACTGATGCACCACTTCTCTGGCCATGGTGAGGCCGCATCCCACATACAGCAACTAGAAAGATGTGCAACTATGACATACAACTATCTACTGGGGCTTTGGGGGAAAAAAAAGGAGGAGGATTGGCAATAGATGTTAGCTAAGAGCCAGTCTTCCTCAGCAAAAAGAGGAGGATTAGCATGGATGTTAGCTTAGGGCTGATCTTCCTCACAAAAAAAAACAAGCAGAAGGAAATAATAAAGAGCAGAAATCCATAGAATTTGAAAAAGAAAAACAGTAGTGAATATGAATGAAACAAAAACCTGGTTCTTTGAAAAGATCGATAAAACTGACAAACCTATAGCAAGACTGACAAAGAAAAAAGAGAGAAGACAGGAATTCTTAATATCAGCAATAAATCAGGATATCACTGCAGATCCTGAAGATATCAAGACTAATAAGGAAATACTGTGAACAATGTTACACACATAAATTTGACAACTTAGATGAAATGCACCAATTACTTAAAAAGCACAAACTACTACAACTTACCCAATATGAAGTAAATAATTTGAATAGCATTATAACTATTAAGGAAATTTAATTTATAATTTTAAAACTCCCAAAAAAGAAATCTCCATGCCCAGATGGTTTCAATGCAGAATTCTGCCAAAAATTTAAAGAAGAATTAACACCAAGTCTATACAATTTCTTCCAGAAAATAGAAGAGAGGAAACATTTCCTAATCCATTTTATGAGCTCAGTATTACCTGATACCAAAACTAGAAAATAACAATACCAAAAAAAAAGATAACTACAGACCAATATCCTTCAATATTAATATAGAAACAAAAATCCTTAACAAAGTATTAGCAAATAGAATTCAGCAATATATAAGAAGATCACACACCATGACCAAGTGGAGTTTATTCCAGGGATGCAAGGCTGATTCAATATTCAAAAATCAATGAATATAATCCAACAAATTAGCAGACTAAAGAAAATTCAATTGTTACCGAGAAAGCACCAGACAAAATTCAATATCCGTTCATGAGAAAAACTTTCAGAAACCTAGGAATAGAGGGGAACTTCCTCAACTTGATGAAGAATATCTACAAAAACCTACAGCTAAAATCATTCTTATGGTGAAAGACTGAATGCTTTCCCCCTGGGATTGGGAAGAAGGCAAGGATGTCCACTCTCACCAATCTTATTCAACATAGTGCTGGAAGTTCTAGCCAGTGCAATAAGAATAGGAAAGGAAATCAAAGGCATACATATTGGAAAGGAAGAAATAAGACTATCCTTAATTGTAGGTGACATGACGGTCTATGTAGAAATTCCCAAGGAATCAAAAAAAAGGAAAAATAAAAACTCCTAGAACTAATAAGTGAGTTTGGCAAGGTCCCAGAATGCAAGATCATCATTAAAAAATCAATCATATTTCTATATATTAGCAATGAACACATGGATACCAAAATTAAATTAAAAATATAATACCATTTACAATCGCTAAAAAGAAAATGCTTAGATGTACATCAAATCAAACGTGTATGAGACTTATATGGTGAAAACCACAAAATACTTTTGAAAGAAATCAAACAATACCTAAATTAATGGAGAGAAATACCATATTTATGGATTGGACTACTGATCATAGTAAAGATGTCCATTTTCCCCAAATCAATATACAAGTTTAATGAAATTCCTATCAATATCCCATCAATATTTTTTGTAGGTATAGACGAGATTATTCTAAAATGTATAGGGAGAGCATTGTCCATTTCTCCATCAGTCAAGAAGGACGCTAGTGTTGAGGAGAATAACTACCATGGCTTCCAGTGCTTTGAAAAAAGCCTAGACACGTGGCCTTCTGGCCAAGCATCGGTGATTTCATATTGTTGGAGCATTCATTGTATCCTGGGGGTTGCAGCTTTCTATAAGTTCGCTGTGGCTGAATCAGGAAAGAAGGCATATGCATATTTCTACAGAAATTATGATTCCATGAAAGATTTTGAGGAGATGAGGAAGACTGGTATCTTTCAGAGTGCAAAGTGATTTTGGAATGTAAAGAATTTGTTTGAGTTGAGTTCCATGGAAGTTTGTCACTCATTGACTTGTGTTCCTGAACTATGAAACATAAATACTTGGGCTAAGGAATAGTTTCTCTTGATAAATAAATAATTAAGAAATACCTGGAAAAAATAAAATAAAATGTATATGGAAAGGCAAAGTAACTAGAATAGCTAAAACAATTTTGGAAAAGAAGAATAAAGTGGGAGGAATCACTGTACCCAATCTAAAGAATTATCGTATAGCTACAGTAATCAAGCTACACAGTTCTGGCAAATGGAGAGATATATAGATCAATGGAACAGAATAGAGAATCCAGAAATAGCCCCATGCAATTCAATGGAAGAAGGATAGGAAAAAAAAAAACAACAACAACTCTACCAACCAAAACTCACACTTTATACAAAAATTAATTCAAAATGATCACAGGTTTAAATTAAAAATTATAAAAACTTTTAGAAGATAACATAGAAGAAAATCTTGAGGACATAGGGCTCAGTGAAGAGTTCTAAGACATAACACCAAAAGCACATTGCATAAAAGAAAACAAATAGATAAATTGGACTTTATCAAAATTAAAAACTTTTGCTCTGTGAAAGATCCTGTTAAGAGGATGAAAACATAAGCTACAGAGTGGGAGAAAATATTTGTAAACCATATATCTGACCAATGACTCTAATCTAGACTATATCCATAAAATAGTTTGTTTTCTTTAAAAAATAAACATGTGCTTACTAGACAACCCAGAAATTGCACTTCTGAGCATTTATCCCAGATGCATGAATTGCACTTCTGGGCATTTGTCCCAGATAAATGAAGGCTTATGTCCACAAGAAAACCTGTATGCAGTTGTTCACAGTAGTTTTATTTGTAGTAGCCAAAACCTGGAAACAACCACAATGTCCCTCAAAGAGGTGAATGGTTAAACAAAGTGTGGTACAGCCATATCCTGTGTAGTGTGTTAAATGGGCCCCCCTCAAAAAAAATATGTTCATATTCTAACTCCCAGACCTGTGAATGTGACCTTATTTGGAAAAGGGGTCTTTGCAGATGTGATTAAGTTAAGGATCTTGAGATGAGATCATCCTAGATTATCTGAGTGGGCCCTAAATCCAACAACAAATGTCCTTATAAGAGACAGAAGAGAAAACACAGATGTAGTGAAGACCCTTTTAAGATGGAGGCAGAGACTGGAGATATGCAGCCACAAGCCTAGGAATGGCTGGAGCCAACAGAAGCTGGAAGACGCAAGGAAGGATTCTTCTTCAGAGCCATTGGAGGGAGCACAGCTCTGCCGACACCTTGATTTAGGACTTCTGGCTCCAGAACTATGAGAGAATAAATTTTTGTTATTTTAAGCCACCAAGTTTGTGCTAATTTGTTATGGCAGCTCTAGGAAACAAGTACACCATGGAATACCATGTAGCAATAGCAAGGACCAAACTTGATATGGCAACAACTTAGACAAATCTCAAAGGCTGAGTGAAAAAAGCCATCTCAAAAGGTCACATACTGCATAATTCTATTTACATAATATTCTCTGAGAGACAAAATTGTAGGCATGGAAAAGAGATTAGTGGTTGCCAGGGGTTAGGGATGGTGGGGTAGCGGGGAGTGTGACTATAAAGGGGCAGCACGAGGGAGATCTTTGTGGTGTTGGAACGGTTCTGTATCTTGATTGCAGTGGTGGTTACACGACTCTAAACGTGATAAAACAACACAGAACTATTTATTCATGTTGTGCAAGTCTAAATTTCCCGCTATTTTGTACTATAAATATGTAAGATGTAACTAATTGAGGGTAACTGGGTGAAGAGTAGATGGGACCGTTCTGTATTGTCTTTGCAACTTCCTGTGAATCTATAATTATTTCAAAATAACAAGTTTTTTTTTTTTAAAGATTTTTATTTATTTATTTTTCCCCCCAAAGCCCCAGTAGATAGCCATATGTCACAGCTGCACGTCCCTCCAGTTGCTGTATGTGGGACGCGGCCGAGGCCGGAGAAGCGGTGCATCGGTGCGTGCCCGGGATCCGAACCCGGGTCGCCAGCAGCGGAGCACGCGCACTCAACCGCTAAGCCACGGCCGGCCCACAAGTTTTTATTTTATTTATTTTTTTGTTTGTGTGAGGAAGATCAGCGCTGAGCTAACATCCACGCCAATCCTCCTCTTTTTGCTGAGGAAGACTGGCCCTGGGCTAACATCTGTGCCCATCTTCCTCCACTTGATATGGGACACCGCCACAGCATGGCCTGACAAGTGGTGCATCGGTGCGCACCCGGGATCCGAACCCGGGCCACCAGAGGCGGAGCGCGCACACTTAACCGCTATGCCACCGGGCCAGCCCCCAAAATAACAAGTTTTTTAAAAGTTTATTAGTATGAGGGAGCTTTTTGGGGTGATGGACCCCTATGTTTTGATCGATATGGGTGAATGCAGCTCTCAAAACTCATCTAACAAGACCCTTAAAATGGGTACATGTTATTGCACATAAACTCTATGTCTCAATAAAGTTGGGGTTTTTAAAGTTAAAACAACATCAAAAGTATGTGGAGCAAACAAAATATATCAGTTTTCAGCCTGAATTTTTCTAAGCCAAACAGTGGAATATTCTACCTTTTGCCATCCAGTACCTTCTAAATCAACATATATTACTGAGCACTTCAATGCAAAGGTTCCCTTGCCTCGTCAACATCTGATAGGAAATAGAAATAGGTCAATGTTTACCAAATGAAGGTGTGTAGAGGACTGTTGGAGAGGAGAGAGAGTCTCTGGACACCAGCCCAATGGTATAATTGAGATTATCTCTTGCTAACGTATCTGGAACCATTCCCTCTCCTTGTGGTCCAAGGAATAAGTGCATAAACCAGTCAACCTTAGGTTACATTCTCTCTATCCTAGAGAGTAAATGCTCCAGGACATCAGAGAAGAAACTCTGAACCATGGTCAATTACTCTGTATCATTTGGATTATTTCTCTTTCTATATCCTGTTTCCGGAGCCGGCCCCATGGCTTAGAGGTTAAGTGCGTGTGCTCCGCTGCTGGCAGCCCAGGTTTGGATCCCAGGTGCGCACCAACGCACCGCTTCTCCAGCCATGCTGAGGCCACGTCCCACATACAGCAACTAGAAGGATGTGTAGCTATGACATACAACTATCTACTGGGGCTTTGGGGGGAAAAAAATAAAAAAATAAAAATAAATAAATAAATATATCCTGTTTCCCTATTAGACTGTGAGCTGAAGGACAAGGAACTTGACTGTGTTGTTCAAACTGTCTCAGTCCTTACACTGAACCCAGCAGCCACTCAAGAATCCTTTGCCACTGATGAATTGTAATACCATTTGTTTAGGGGAATACAGAGCTATTTATGATATGAAGCAGAAATTCGTATTTAAGAACAAATTGGTAAGTGGACCTGTTTTATGTGCTGAAGACAGTAGCTACAAGACCTCAATGGAAGCCTTTCCCATCCCAGACCAACCTATTTAGCTTCAGGACAATTTATCATTTAAAGCAGCCAAAGACTGCTTCTAGGAATAGAGCCTAAAGAAATAATAGCACATGTACATAAAAATGCATGTAGAAGAGTATTTGTTGTAGCATTGTTTGGATTTAGCAAATTGAAAATAATCAAGATGTCAGAAAGGAAATAGCTGAACAGATTATGGCATACCCTAAATGTCATACTAAGTTGCCATAAAAAATGAGACCTTGAAAAATTTCTACATTAAAAGACTACACAGGGCATCTAAAATAACAAACAAAAACATGATTGGTAAAAGATTTTTAAAAAGAAAGAAAATGCAGGGTTGGCCCCGTGGCTTAGTGGTTAAGTGTGCGCACTCTGCTACTGGCGGCCTGGGTTCGGATCCCAGGCGTGCACCGACACACCGCTTCTCCGGCCATGCTGAGGCCGCGTCCTACATACAGCAACTAGAAGGATGTGCAACTATGACAAACAACTATCTACTGGGGCTTTGGGGGAAAAAAAAAGGAGGAGGATTGGCAATAGACGTTAGCTCAGAGCCGGTCTTCCTTAGCAAAAAGAGGAGGATTAGCACAGATGTTAGCTCAGGGCTGATCTTCCTCACAACAAAAAAAAAAAAAGAAAGAAAGAAAATTCAAGTTTCATAGTTCAGGTATATTACATACATATATATATACATATATATACCTTGCAGGGTACCTTGCACATACCTTGCAGGGTTATATATATACAGACACACATGCATATATTTTATATAAAAATGAAATTATCTATATAAATATACTTATATGAACTTACGAAAAAGTCTAGAAGATACAAAATAACACTTTGACAGTATTGCTTTTGAGATCTAGGATTAGAGAGACAAATTTTTACTTCTTGCTTTAGAGAATTTTTTTAAGTAGTAGGATAAAAAAAAAAACTCTTAGACCCATGAAAAGATGATCACTCTCACTCACAATAAGAGCAATGCAAACTACAACTGGACTGGCGTTTCATTTTTCACTTATCAGATCATCAAGGATGAAAATTTTGGGTAATATTTTTTTGGCCGGAATATGGTAAGCAGATCTTCTCACACACTTCAGGAGGGATTATAAATTGGTACAACCTCAGTGGTGAGCAATTTGGCAATATCTATGAAAATTATAAATGCACACACCTTTTGACACAGGAATTTCACTTCTGGAAATTTATATTTCAGTTACATATCTGTGAACATTGACATTTATGAAGGTTATTCATGGCTGCATTGTTTGTAATAGCAAAATATTTGAAACCACCTAAAAGTCCATCAATAGGGCCCTGGAGAAATTAATTATGACACATCCATATGATGGAATAATATGCAGTTGTTTATAGAGAATAAAGCAGCAGTTTATGTGTTTTTCTCTGAATTGATTATTGCGGTCAAGAAATGCGATGTCTTCATTGGCTTAGGATTAGTTTACAAGATCCCTCCTCCTGGGTTGGGGAAGAAGCCCTGAGCTTGAATCCTGGACCTATGCCTTTTTCCCATAACCAAGCCTTACATTGGGCCAGTTCCGGGCCCTTGGTCCCTGCTTTGCGCCCTTGCCTGATTTCATCTCAGTGCCCTACCTCTTGCTGGGCTTTGTTTTGTTTTGTGTGTGTGTGTGAGGAAGATCTGCCCTGAGCTAACATCCATGCTAATCCTCCTCTTTTTTTGCTGAGGAAGACCGGCTCTAAGCTAACATCTATTGCCAATCCTCCTCCTTTTTTCTCCCCAAAGCCCCAGTAGATAGTTGTATGTCATAGTTGCACATCCTTCTAGTTGCTGTATGTGGGACGCCGCCCCAGCATGGCCGGACAAGCGGTGCCTCGGTGTGCGCCTGGGATCCAAAACCGGGCCGCCAGTAGCGGAGCGCACGCACTTAACCACTAAGCCACAGGGCCAGCCCTTGCTGGGCTTTGACCAGCCCTCTCAGCAGCTAGAGTTTATTCATTCATTCATTCAACAAATATTTATTGTGCACTACTGTGTGCCAGATACTAATCTGGGGACTGGGGGATATAGCAATGACCAAACAGGCACAAATCCTTGCCTTTATAGAGCTTACGTTCTATGATTCTTCCTTGGAACCAAGACCCTTGGCTGAGCCCCATTTTTGGCTGCTTACACCCACAGCCCATTGCCCAAATGACAAAAGATCTGCAAAGCCTCTACCTGTATTCCTGACACCTAAAAGACAGTGTGGCATCACAGAACGAGGGCAGTTTTTGGAGCTTACAGATTGGGGCAGATCTTCCCTGTGGCACTTACTAACTATGAGACCTTGTACAAGCCACTTGTCCTTTCTGAGCCCTAACTGCCTCATCTGTAAAAATGGGATGATGACAACACATACCTTGCAGGGTTGTAAGGACTGAATATATTGATGTTTGCAAAGCATGTCACCCTGTGCCCAAACAGTGAGGGTTCAACACATGGCAGATGTTTGAGTTTTGTATGTCAGAACCAGGAGGCTCATGCAGAGGGCTTGGAAGGGAGAGTGACTCAGCATCCAGGAATTGGGACAAGAAAATAGAAAAGTGTAAAGGAGAAGCAGCTCTAAGCAGCAGTCCCTAGCCAGAGCACAGGAGCTCAGATGGGTGGAGAAGTGGCAGATGGTGGGCAACGGCCCCTGCCAGGACCATCTCTGGTCTGGGGGGGCCTGAGAGTGACTAGCAAAGAGAAGCGTGGGCAGCAGGGCTGAGGCAGCCTGCAGGTCCCAGGAATCCCGATGGCCAAGGGACAGGAGCTATGGAAGGCTGAAACAGAGGCAACTGAGCCTGCCGCCACCAAGTCCCCAGACTCTCCTACATCACTGCTTAGCCGTCTTCCACCTACAGCCAGTCCCTGCCGCCTCTTCAGGAACCTCACACCATCCTAATCCATTCTCTCCAACCTCTCCCTCTCTACTGCTTCTTTCAGCTCAGTATTCAAACATGCCCAAAACTTTCTCTGCTTAAAAACAAACTCCCAATTCCACATCCCTATCACTTCTCCTTCTCTTCACTGTCAAACTTCTTCATCTCCTCACTCCTCAACTCATTCCAGCTGGGCTTCTACCCCCAAAAGTCCACTGAGCCTGCTCTTGCCCAATCACCAATAATAATAAAAGACTTGCTGTGCATCTTGGTGTGGGCCCTCATTGTCTCTGGGCCTTGAGTCCACACGTGTGAAATTGGAGAAAGAGAGCTGGTTTTCCTGTGCAGAAGAAGAGGGCTATAGGGTCCCACACTGCCTTTCCTGTAATTAGAAACAGGATAATGATAAGGAATATCTGTACCACATTTCATGTCACAAAGGGACTTAACATGTTCCTTGCTCAGAATTCTTTACTGGTTTCCCAGTCACACTCAGAATAATTCCCAAACTGCTTTGTATAAGGCCTCCTAGGGTCTAACTCTTGCCCTTCTCTCCAACCAGCCTCATCTTCTACCACACCATCCACTTACCCCTCACTCCTTTCCATCCCCGCTGGCTCTCCTCAAAACACAAAACTTATGCTTACCATTCCTGCCTCAGTACGTCTGAACTTACTGTTTCCTTTGCCTGAAACGTTATTCCTCTACACTGTCCAATTCAGAAGCTACTAGCCACATGTGGCTGCTGAGTACCTGAAATGTTTCTACTCCAAGTTGAGACGTGCCATAAGAGTAAAATGCACACAGGATTTTAAGGACTTAGTCCACATGCACAAAAAAGAATTTAAAATATCTAATTAATGGTTTTCTTTATACTGAATACATTTTGAAATGATAATATTTTGGATATGTTAGATATGTAGGATTGTTGTGAGGACTGAATATGCTGATATTTGAAATATACTATTGAAATATATTTCACCTGTTGCTTTTTACTTTTTGTTTTAATAGATTTTATTTTTTAGAACAGTTTTAGATTCACAGCAAAATTGAATGAAAAGTGCAGAGAGTTTCCATATACCTCCTGCCCCCATAAACACACAATCTCCCCACCATCAACATCCCACACCATGGTGGTACAATTGTTATCATCAACGAACTTATGTTAACACATCATTATCACCCAAAGTTCATAGTTTACATTAAAGTTCACTTTTAGTGTTGTATGTTCTATGAGTTTTGATGAATGTATGATGTGTATCTACCATACAGAATAGTTTCACTGCCCTAAAAATCCTCTGTCCTCTGTCTATTTATCCCTCCCTCTCCCATAACCCCTGGGAACCACTGATCTTTGCTTTTTTCCTTTTTTTAACGTGACTATTAGAAAATTTAAAATGATACATGTGGCTCACATCATCTTTCTATTGGACAGCACTGCTCTAGATGATCAAGGGCTGCCTCTCTTCTTCTGTTCAGGTCTCTGCTCAAATATCCCCTCCACAGTGAGGCTCTCCCTGATCTCTCTACCCTATTTAAAATAGCAGCTCCCACTCTCATGTTTTCCTTTCTACCTTATTCTCCTTGCTAGAACTTATTAATAACTTCATTTCACTGCAAATTTAGTTATATGTTTAATATCTGTCTCCCCTGTTAGAATTTAAGTTTTATGAGGGCAGATACTTCTTCTGTCTTGTTTATCACTATATCCCCAGCTACTCTAACAGTACCTGGCACATAGTAGGCTCCCAATAAGTACTTGTTTAATTAATTAATAAGCGGCCGGCCCCGGGGCATAGCGGTTAAATGCACGCGCTCTGCTGCTGGTGGCCTGGGTTCAGATCCCAGGCACGCACCGATGCACCGCTTGTCAGGCCATGCTGTGGCGGCATCCCATATAAAGTGGAGGAAGGTGGGCACGGATGTTAGCCCAGGGCCAGTCTTCCTCAGCAAAAAAAGAGGAGGACTGGCATGGATGTTAGCTCAGGGCTGATCTTCCGCACAAAAACAAAAAAAAAGTAGTTAATTAATAGATTTCAACGTCACTAAATCCAAAGATCTCTTGAACCAAGTAACTGAAATGACAACAATGATGACGATGACAACAGCAACAAGAAAGCATCGGCAAAAGTATCTCCTGGTAACTCTCTTGAGAGTAAGGAGTCTTTTTTACCAATCTTTTCTGTGTCTCTCTGGTCTGAAGTGGTCCCATGTCCATGCCGAAACCGGTCCCTGTGGCCAGAGGAAAAGTCCATCACTGACTGGCTTAGGCAATGTCATTCTCATTCCTTTTCATGCCCAACTTTTCAACTACTCCCTTCTTATTGAAAGTCTCCTCTCTGTTGTTCCATGACACTCTCCTAGTTTTCCTCCTGCCTCTCTGGGTTCTTCTTTTCCACCTACCCCTTAACTGTTGATACGGCTCAAGGCTCTGTCCTCAATCTTCTTCTCGCCTCACTCTTTGCACTTGCCCTGGGTGGGCTCAACAGGGATTCACTTTCTATCCTTTTGCAGACAACTCCCAAACCTATTTCCAGCCCTGACCTTTCTCCTGACCTCCAGTCCTGAATATCTCCACAGGGTAGTCCAAGGGCACTTCAAAGGAAGTGTGTCTAAAAATGAACACAGCATCTTTCTCTCCAAACCTGCTTCTCCTTCTATATAATCTTAGAGAATGACAAATTAATCTGCCTGAGACAGAAATCTGGAAGTCATTCTTGGCACCTCTTCTCCCTCGCCCTCCACATCTAGTTCATCCTTAAGTCCCGTTGATGCTACCTTCTAAACACCCTTGATCTATGTGCTTCTCCCCATCTTTGCTGCTATCACTCTTGTCAAAGATCTTGTCCAATCTTGCCAGGACACGTTTAAATGTCTTCTAACTGGCACCCATCAGTGGCTTTCTCTAACTCAGTTTAGCCTCCTTGTAGTCTCTTCTCCTCACAGCACCTGGAGTGATTTTTTTCTAGAATGCATATTAGATTAAGTCCCTTCCCTGTTTAAAACATTAGAATGGCTATTATCAAAAAGACAAGAGATATCAAGTGTTGGTGAGAATGTGAGAAAAGGGAACCCCGTGTACTGTTGGTGGGAATGTAAATTGGTGCAGCCACTATGGAAAACAGTATGGAGAGTCCTTGAAAAATTAAAAATAGAACTACCATTTGATCCAGCAATCCCACTTCTGGGTAAAAATCCAAAGGAAATGAAAACAGGATATTGAGGAGATATCTTCACTGCCATCCTCATTGGAGCATTTTCACAATAGCCAAGATATGGAAACAACCCAAGTGTTCATCAATGGAAGAACGGATAAAGAAGAAGACGTGGTATATATGTGTGTGTGTGATGGAATATTATTCAGCCATGAGAAAGAAAGAAATCCTGCTATTTGTGACAACATGGATGGAACTTGAGAGCATTATGCTAAGTGAAATAAGCTAGACAGAAAAAAACAAATACTGCATGGTATCACTTATATGTGGAATCTAAAAAAAAGAGTCAAACTCACAGAAACAGAGAGTAGAAAAGCGGTTTCCAGGGGCTGGGGGTGGAGGAAATAGGAAGAGGATGGAAAAAGGGTACAAACTTTCAGCTACAAAAGAATAAGCTCTGACGATCTAGTGTAAAACATGGTGACTATAGTTGATAACGCTGTATTGTATAATTGAAATTTGCTAAGAGAGTAGAACTTAAATGTTCTCACCAAAAAAAAAGAAAAAAAAAGATAAATACGTGAGGTGACAGATGTGTTAATTAACTAGATGGGGGAATCCTTTCACAATGTATAGGTATATCAAATCAAATGACGTACACTTTAAATGTCTTACAATTTTATTTGTCAATTATACCTCAACAAAGCTGGAGAAAAAAAATAAAACCAACACTCCAATGGCTTCACACGGAACTTGGGAGAGAGTCTAAAATCCAACATTCTCCATAATCTCTTCTGACTACTTCTCCAGCCTCATTTTGGACAACTTACCCCCTAGCACTCTTCACGCCAATTATTCTGAACTTTTTTCATTTCTCAAGCATCCTATACTCTCAACTTCAGGTCTTTGTACATACTGACCTCTCTGCTGGTAAGTCTCTTCCTCTGCTGCCCTCACTTCATTGATTGAGTCCTTCAAGCTTTCATTCACTCAACAAGTATCTCTTGAAAACCTGCCATGTGCCGGGCACTGTATGGACACAGCAATGAACAGCACAGATAGGGTCCTTACTCTAATGGAGCATCCTGGTGGGGGAGACAGAAAATAAATAAGTAAACAAATAAGCAAAATGATGATGAAGTGATGTTATGAAGAAAATTTAAAAAAGGTTTAAAGGAAGTGGCTACTTTAGTGTTCAAAAAAGGCCTCTCTGAGAAGGTGACGTCTAAGCTGAATCCTGGATGATGAAAAAGGCACCAGTTATACAAAGATTTTAGGCAGCCAGAACGGCTTTACAAAGCCCTAAGATGGGAACAAGATTAGCTTATTAGAGGAACAGAAAGAAGCTCCGATTTATTGGAAGCCAGTAAGCAAGGGGTCTTGAGATTAGGTCTGAGCAAGGGCCAGATCATGTGGAGCATCATGGACCATTATAAGGAATTTGTATTTTATCATAAGTACAAATTGGAACTGTCTGTGAGGTGACATGACATGATTTATGTTTTAAGAGATTCACTCTTGGCTGCTGTATGGATTGAAATGGGTGGAACCAAGACTGGAAACAGGGAGATCATTCAGAAGGCTAGAGCAGCTGTGCAGGTGAGGGATGGATTAAGGTGGTAACAGAAAGATGGAAAAAGTGGATGAGTTCAGGATACATTATGGAAGTAGTTTGTTAGACCTTGCTGATGGGGATGAGCAGAATGAGAGGGGAAAAAACCAAGAGTAACTACTAGGTCTTTGACTTGAGTAAGCGCGTAGATAGTGGAGCCATTTTCTGAGATGGCAAAGAATGGGAGAGGAACAACTTTATGGCTGATAGGGGGCAGATATCAAGAGTTCTTTGTGGGACATTTTGAATTTGAGATGCCTTTAGACATATAGGCGGGGGTGGGGATGTCAAGGAGGCAGTTGGACATGAGTCTGCAGCTGGGAGGAGACATAGGAGAGCTGGCGATACAGATAGGATACAAATCTGGATGTCATGAGGGTATGGATGGGTGGAATCAGTCAGAGAAAGGTAAGAGGAAAAATATTCTAGGCAGAGCTTAGAAATCTTCAATGTCCCTCCCAGTTTGGGGATTCTGCACTATTTCCTCTGTTTGGATAGCTTTCCCTTCACAGGGCTCCAGCCTCTACTCTTGCTCATGTTTTGCCTTCACCTTCAATTGGGCACCTGTCTGATTCCAGAGGGTCCAGAATAGGGAGGTTGGGATAGAGGACAATAATGGGAGGAAAAGCCAGGATGGAAGAGTAAAGCTTTTCCCTGAAGACAGATGACTGAAAGAGTTTCCGTTTAAGCAAGGAGCTAGAAAGACAAGGATGAAAGGCCTGGTGAAATCACCTGGCTCCAGCATCTAGGAAGTGTCCCTTTTCTGTGCTGCCTCCCAGTGTACCCTGTACTTCCCGTCTCAGCACCAATCGGCTGAAGTGTAATTGCCCCTTTGCTTGTCTATCTCCCTGCCTAGACTATGAGCAGCACGAGGACAGGGACCATGTCTATTTGATTCGTTTTCAAGCCAGCAGCACAAAGCTCAATGCTTGACACTGACTGCTGAGTGCTTAATTAGTGTCTGCTGAATGGATGAGTGACAGAGTGAGTGTCATTCTCCTGATGTGGCTGGAAAGCTGTGGGCCCAAGCAGCAGTCTGGAGGCCTAGTTCAGGACTCCAAATAGTCACACAGATAGGAAGCTGTTTTGATGCCCCTCCAAGGAGAGAACCCTGCTCAGGTGTTTGGGGTGTGAGGTTCCCTAGTTCCAAGGCTGCTAACTTCTAGAGGGAATTCACAGAGGTCTTCAGCTGGGGAAATGGGGGACAGTAGAGGGAACACTCATCAGACCCAGAGGACATTGTAGAAAGGATTAATTTTTAAGTGCCTGGCCCCTCTACTATCCTGCTAATCCTCAAGGACAAAGACCTGATCAGATTCACTTCTGTGTTCCCGACAGAACCCAGAACTGTCCCCAGCACATAGTATTCCTCAATAAAAGTCTGCTGAACTGAATCGAAGCCCAGTAGCCCAAGGTTACTGGCTGGCTGCCAGCTGCAAATAGCTCGGCACATCTCACCAGCAGCTCATTCCAGGGTAGCACCGCTGGAGCTGGAGCCCTGGGGAGACATGGCTGAATGTCCCAAGTCCGGAAGCTTCTGCAAGCCCCACCTTCACACAGCCCACAGCAAGAATAATTCAGGACAGGACTGGTGGTCAGATTTGGGAAGGACATTGAGGTTGGAGAAAAGGAACACCTTTAGATGCTCTCGAGTCAGAAAGGCTGGGAACGCAGGCTTCTTAGGCGATCTGACAGCTCTCCCCATGAGCTCTCCCCAGCCGGCCCTGTCTACCAGGGCTCTGCCCACAGATTCCCGCCCCTGTGGAGACTCGGTTTCATACCCAGTCTCCCCACACTCTCGCTATGCTTTCAGCTTGTCCTCCCCCTTGGCACCCATGTTTCCTCTCACCAGGGAAGAACTTTTGCCCTCATTTCTAAGCTGAGAATGATTTCTTTATTGCCTCTTCAGCCTTGAGCCTCAGGGTCTCTCAGGCCACCCCCACAGGAACTTTAGAATCAGGCTGCAGAATTCTCCTGGGCTGAGGCCTCTGCAGGCTTCTGTGGAGAGATGTCCCACACAGGGACCTGCTCTACTGGCCCAGGTACAGTTTAGGTTACAACTGTGGACCCCTGACGTTTGTCTGGAAGTCTAAGAGGTAACTGTGGTCCAAGGAAAAGAACGCTTGGCTGACTCAAAGGACTTGAGTTCTTTGCCTTCGCTTCAGACAGTGGAGAGCAACGGTTATAGCATGAGATTAGAGCCAGGCCTGGGTTCTAACCCAAGCCCCAACACTAGTTTGCTTTGTGGGCTTCAGCAAGTCATTTAACCTCTCAAAGTCTCTGTTTCCTTATTTGTCCAATAAGGATAATGAAGGCACCTACTGCACAGGGTTATGGGGAGGATTTAACAAGATAATATACACAAAATGCCCAGGGCATTGCCTAGCACTTAGTAGGAGTTTAGTAAATGGTGATTCCTTTCCTTTATTTAATGTGGGAGAATGCATGCAAACACGGAAGGTTTCAGTGGGTAGAAATCATCCCTTCCTATCCCTACTGTCCCTGCTTGGGATCAGAGCTTCATTACCTTTTGCTGGGACTCTTGCAGTAGTCTCCCAGCATAACCATACACATCCATCTTGTACCTGTCCTTGGGTTACTTTCACTCTTCCACTTTCCATCTTCCTTGGCTGCTCATAACTGTAAAATTTAGACCAAATTTCTTAGCTTGAAGTTCAAGGGCCTCTGCAAATTGGTCCAACCCACATTTTCCCAACAGCGACAGTGAAAAAGAACACAGGATGTGGAGTCTGAAGACATGGATTCCAGTCCTGGATTGGCTATTTTCTTTTGACATGACTGAGTAAATCATCTAATCTCGATTTCTACATCCAGAAATGGAAGATCATAATACTGGATCATGGAATTCAATCATGGAATGCATTATGATTTATATCTGTCTGACTTTACTCCTAAGCCCAATAGTGTCAATGGGCAGGACCAGATGCCTCTGGCTCATCATTGTATCCTTAGCACTGAGCACAGGGCGTGGCGGGTGGTAGATGTTCAGTGTGTTTTTGTTGAAATGAATGAATGAATGAACGGTTGTGTTGTGTTGTGAGGTGTTGTGAGGATTAGATGTGGCATAACCCAGGTAAGGCACCTTGCATGGTCCCCAGGAGGCATGCCCAAATGGTAGCTGTTGCTATGCAGGCTACTAGTGGAGTGACTTTAGGCAAATACCCTCTCTTCACTGGACATATTCACTTTTCTGTACTAAGAAGGCACTCCTGGCTCTTATTTTCTATGTAGCTAGGAGGAGCATGCATAAGGAGGTCAATAAATGTTTTCTCAGTGGATGAAGTCTCTTTCAAGGCTCTGAATGGGGCTGGTGCTGTCTAAACAAGAATCTGAGTTCCTTCCTGGGGCTTGGTTCCCCTCTGCCCTTTATCCCGCGAGGAAGATGGGGCCTCCTTCTGGTCCCTCCTACATCAGTTCCCGAAGCCTGGCGGGTAAGTGGACCGACAGGGCGTTCTCCGGGAGTGAGAGCAAGAGCGCCAGGAGAGGGGATGGAATGTGGGTTTAAGGGAAGCGGTCAACTGGGGGGCAGGCAGCGGAAGGGGCTGTTAGAGAACCGGGTCCCGAACTGAGACACAGCCTGGAAGCCTGGGAGAGCGGCTCGGGGACTAGCGGTGAGGAGCTTCACGGGGGCCGGCCCGGTGAGCCAGGCCAGGGTCAGCGAGCGGCCGCCGGGCCGGGACGGAGAGGGCGCCGGAGCAGAGGGCGGGGAATGTGGGGGTGTGAATTTGCCCGGGTGACACTGGCGTCTGCAGGGGAGGAGTTGCGGGGGGAGGGCCCGAGAGAGAGCGCCCGGGGGCAGCAAGAGGACGCGGAGTCGGTACAGAGGGGTCGCCGGGCGGCCGCGGGGCAGGGGCGCGCTGGGAGCGCGGAATCGGCCGCGGGTGGGGTGCCGGGCGGGGGGCAGCGCGCATCGCGGGGCGGGGGGCGGTGTCGGCGCTGGGGGTGGAGGAGCGGGTTGGGCGGCTGCGCCGGCTCGGCTTCAGCCGCTGCCGCTAGGGCGCGGGGGGCGGGGGGCTCGGCGCCGTGAGCTCGGCCATTGTGGGAGCCGTTCCCCTCGGCTCCGCTGCGCTCCCCTCCATTGCGCTCCAGCTCGGGGCGCGCCCCGCCGCCACCGCCTTTGCTGCTGCCGCCGGCCGGTCTTCTCCTCCTCCGGTTCCCAGGGTAAGGCGCGGGGCGCGGGGCGCGGGGCCGGATGCAGGCTCCCTGCCTGACTCACGGGGTGCGCGGCGGCGGCTGGGGCGCGGTGCTGGATCGCGCGGGGCGGCCGCGCCCGGGCCGGGGTAGCGGGCGGCAGCGGGAAGGCGGGTTGACAGGCGCGGGCATCGCGGCGGTCTGGGTCTCGCACCTGCAGCCCCAGCAGCCAGCGCCGGCAGCGCGGAGCTGGGGTTTCCCATCGGCGGGCGCTGCCCTGGCCAAAGGGAGGCGTGTTCTCCGGGCAGATGGGACACCGAGCCCTCCTGGGCCGGGCGAGAGACTTGCGGGAGAGGGCGGGGCGGGGCAGGGAAGGTCGCTTCCCGGCCCCGGGTCTCGGCCGCTGGCCCCGGCGGCCGCTCGGTCCCCGGTCGCGCATCCGCATGGCGCGGCCCCGCTCTTTTGTCAGCCGCGCGCGGCGGGCACGCGGACCCACCCGCGTCGCCCCTGGCTCACGGCGCGCCCCTTCCCCCACCGTGGGGAAGGGGCTGGGGGCGAGGTGGGCGGAGGGCCGCAGCCGGAGAGCGCCAGGTGAGGTGCCCGTTGCGGACCTGGCCTACGGCCTTCCGAGTGGGTTGGGGGCGTGGGCGCACGCTCCTGTGAATCCGAGATGGATGGAGTGACTCAGGTGACCGAAGGGTGGGGCAAGAGCTCTGAGGTTAAACAGGAGTTTGTGGGGGTCGGGCGACTGACCCGGGTAGAGCCAAGGAGGGACGGTTTCTCCGGGAGGAGGCCTTGTATTAGCGGGCCTTTGTAGTAAAATGGGCGTCTTGGGGAGGCATGGGCGGTTCTGGCAAGAAGCAGGTGGTCTGAGAGGAGGGGCGTTTCCTGCCCAGGGCTGAGGATAGGGATGGAAGCACGGCCTGAATTTCCCGGGGGGTGGGGCAGTCACTTCAGCACCTCGCCTGGCTATGAGAGGTGGGGAGGTGGGCACCAGAAGGTAACTGGGGGGAGGAGGTAAATGCTAGGATAAAGGGCCACGCTGTGCCAGAACCTGGCTCCTTTCCTTTTTGCCTTCTGTGGTTGGATTCCTTCTTGATGTTCCGTAGGAAGAGGGCCCAAATGCTGCTGGCACAGGAGCTGCCCTGGCAGGGCTGTTCTGTCTGCCCGAGGCTGCCTGGAGGCTTCCTGCACCGTTTGATGTTTCTTTTGTTATCTCTTCCCATTCTGTGCCTATGGTGGGAATCTGCCAATGACCCAAGAGGCTATCTCTGCCTCTTGCTGCCTCCAGGCTGAGATTCCCAGAATCCAGGAGGAGCTGTGCCCAGAGACCTACGGTGTCTAGCCATTTAGGCCACCTCGCTGTTTCCACACAGCTCTGTGTGCAGGTATTCCCCATAAGGGAAAGTCGACAGTCTCCTGCCTCTCTGGAGCCTAGAGCTAAAGTGAGAGCTGGTTACTTGGGCTAGATATGGGGCCTGCAGGGAGGCTGGTAGCCTGAAGGCATGCACCATCCGGGCTCTGTTGGGGCCATTGGGGGTGGTGGGCCATGTGTGGCAGATGGCTCTGGAAAGTAAGCTTGGCCTGGCTGAGGGAAGGCTGCCCAGTCTGGCTGGTGGAGCCCAGCTGGCCCTAGGGTGACTGTGTTTCCACTCAGATCTCTCCACTGGCTAAACGGACCAGAAAAACTGACTTTCTGTACCAACTCCCCCACCTCTCATGCTGTGCCACTTAGTCCCACAACAGTCTTTGGAATAAGCAAATGAACATTTTATCTAATGCCTGTTGTGTGCCATGCATGGCACTAGCCAGTTTTACATTTGCATTTCACTATGTTCTTAAGACATCTTCTAAGGTGAAATATTACCCCCATTTTGCAGATGAGGAAACTGAGTCTCAGAGAGGTCAAGTGACTTGCTTCAGATCACACCAATTGTAAGTGGCCAAACCAGAATTTATACCCAGGTCTGTCTTACTTCAAGTTCAGTACTTTTTCTGATTTATCTGCCAGAGTCAGAATGGGAGAAGTCAAGAATTTCTGCCTCTTCTAGCTCATGCTTTAATTCATGCCTGCCATGGAAATTGTGCCTTAGCTTTTTGAAAATACTTTCCATCTGTTGCCCCATTTTATCCTTATAGCATTCCTGGGAGGTAAGTAGAACAGGACTGTAATAATAGATGCTGTTTGTTGAGTGCCTGTTGGATACTGGGCACTGTTAAGTGCTTTACCTGCAGGATCTCATTTATTCCTCGTGAACAGCCCTGGGAAGTTAGCTGTTCTCATCAACCCCATTGTACAGATGAGGATGCTGAAGCTCAGAGAGGTTAAATGGCTTCTCCAGGGTCACACAGCTAGTAAGTGGTAGGGTAGAATTTGAATCTTTGTCTTTCTATCTGTGGGACCTGTAAGCTTAATCCTCCAAATGTATCAAGTAACAATGATAGTGGTTACTAGTAATAGTAGCTAACTTTTACACAGTGTTTTAGGATTTATACACCTCTTCATATATATTACCTCATGTGTTTTCCCCAAAACTCTGTGACTTAGTGTATTATCATCATCCCATTTTCCAGATGAAGAAACTGAGGTTCAGAAAGGTAAAGAGATCAAGTCAGTGGCAGAACCAAGACTAGAGCCTCTGCCTCCCAAGTCCCAGTGTTCTTTATGCGACCCTTCGGTCTGTTCACATGCCCTCCTCTCTCCTCCAGATCACTTCTCCCTGGGCCCCCGGCTGCAGCACCCGCCTGGAGATGTCTTCCTCAGATGAAGAAACGCTCAGTGAGCGGTCATGCCGGAGTGAGCGGTCATGTCGGAGCGAGCGGTCTTACAGGAGTGAGCGGTCCGGGAGCCTGTCTCCCTGTCCCCCAGGGGACACCTTACCCTGGAACCTGCCACTGCATGAGCAGAAAAAGCGGAAGAGCCAGGATTCGGTGCTGGACCCTGCGGAGCGTGCTGTGGTCAGAGTGGCTGGTAAGAGAGGCCCAAGGACAATGGGGTGCCGTGGGCGCGAGGGAAGAATGGGCCAGTGTGCACTGGCTGGTGGGGAGCGGAGGGGTCCTCCTCAGGGCTCTCTCACAAGCCAGCTGGAGTCAACTTTGTTATGATTACTATTGGAAAGATGATGAAATAATACTAAAGAAAAATTTGAAAGAGGAAAATCTGCCACCCCAATGAGATGCCGAAGAGACTTGTTTTCGTTTTTGCTTCCTCTGCTTTGCCTTTGTTCCCATGTGGTTATATTTTCCATGCGGTTGCCTTCATGGCTTATGTATCATTCTGGATCAGACTTTTTTCACTTACTTTTATGTCAAAAAGATTTTCCATGTTACATCTTAGGTTTTATAGTTACCATTTTTAAAGGCTGTGCAATATTTCCTGATTTTTTAAATCTACTCATTTTTCTTTTTTTTTTGCCATAATAGATAATGCTTTATCGTAAAGTGAACATCTTTATGAATAATAACACTTGACTTCTGTTGAGTTATTTCCTTGGAATAAAGTCTTTGGAGAGGGCGAGTTCTCTCACATGGCCTTCTAAAAGTGTGGCACACATTGACCCTTTCTGCAGTGCGAGGGCTGGGGGCTGCCTCCTCCTGTGGTGGAGGGTGCCCTCTTCTCTTTTGCCAAGCAGCAGAGCAGTGCAGTGGAGTGGTTACGAGCGCAGGTTTTGGAGTCAGAGAGGTGAGGCCCTGCCACTGACCAGCTGTGTGACTCTGGGCAAGTCTCTTATCCTGTCTGAGCCTCACTTTCCTCATCTTAAGAATGCTTCCTGTGAGGGCTGCCTTGAGGCTTAGATGAGATAATATATGTTAAGCTCTTGGCATAGTTTTTGGCTCAGGAAAAGGGAGCTTTGGGACGTGCTCTGTCTGCTGCTTCCACCAAAGGCATCCAGAGCTGCCTCCGTGGGTTGCGCTCAGCATCTCAGCAGGCGTTGGAGCCAGAGTGCAGACAGAAAGATAGACAGAGCAGTGCCTGCAGCTAATTCAGTGACATCACCTTTCAATCCATCTCCAAGGCCTTCTTGCTACCTCTTTTGTGTCTCTCAAATAATGTACCCTGCCACCCTCCACTTTATCATCTCTCACCTGGACCGTCCAACCACCATCTAATAGTTCTCCTCCTTCCAGGCTTGCCCTCCTTTCTCGCCATGACTAACACAATATTTTGTTCTAAAATGCAAACCTGATCCTATTACTCAGCTGCTTATAAACCTCCTTTGGCTCTTCGTTGCCTGTGGAATAAAGGCTACGGCACAAAGACGCATCAAAATCAGGCCCCAACTTACCTCTTCAGCTTTGCTGTCTGCCTCCTCAACCCCACAGCACCCTGCCACATTAAACTGTGCCTTGACCCCCAGAGGCTGCGCCTTGCAGGATCAGACCTCTGTGCTTTAATTTCCTTCTCTTCAAGGTGCTGGAAACCCCTCCTCCTCTTTTAAGTGCCGCCTCCTCTGTCCCTGATGCCCCTGGTTGGTATCAAAAGCTCCCTCCTCCGCTCTCGTATTCATGCTTTTCTCTCCTCTGTGTTCCCTCGTACATTGTAGCAGTTATCCCACAGGGTGCCCATCACTCCCTCAGGACTATGAGCAATTTGGACCATGTCTTGTTTATGTTTTTACCCCCAGCTAATGGACGGGGCCTTGTGCATGTTGGAGATCAACCAGGATTGAATGACTGAATGAATGCAAGGAGTGTTTAGAGGAGACTATGTGACAGATTGGGATCCAGGAACAGGCAGTGGGCTGTAATGGAAAGCTAGACAGGGAGAGGGTTATGTGGGCTCCAGTAGTCAGGAAAGGATTTTAGAGAGCGTGCGCTGCAAGGGAGGAGGCCTGGAAGACAGGCTGGAGAGTTTGCATGCCTTCTGGTGGGCCATAGGGAGCCCTAGGAGAAACATTCTTCAGTCCTTCTCAAGACCTTTGGGCCTTTGGCATCAGCCAGTTAATAGAGTTTTCAGAGCTGTCCATAGGATGCAGGAAGGGCTTTACTTGTCCCCAGCCTTGAGGGGCCATGACCAAGGGGCCTCTGGACTCACAAACCCCTCATTCTCCTGAAGGCAGCAGAGTGGAGGCCTCCTTCCCCTTCCTTATACCCTCTAGCGCCATCCTCCATCACACAGGCATGCTTAGAGATTCCTTTGTGGTGATTTCCCCTTCCAGTCTTCTCCAAGGAGCCCCACGGGATGATTTGCCTACTGTTTAACATTCTGAGTCTAGAACGGAAGTGGAGTGGACTTGAGGGGGCTTAATCCCCAGGCAAAGCCCCTAAGGACGCTGCCGGGTCAACCAAGCAGAGGAATGGTGGGTGCTGTGCTGTTTTCGGCATCGACGCTTTATGTCTTTATATCCTGACGTTGCCAAATGACTGTCTTGAGGAGGAGGCTGGGCCAGTGAGGCTGAAAATGGGGAGACTGCCATGGTTAAAAATAACTTGCATGCTGCAGTTGGGCGTTTCGTTAGCAGGAGAGAAGAGAGGCAGCGGAGGAGAGGCGGGACTGCTACTTCAGGGCCTGGCTGAAATCTTCCCGTGATTTTAGAACATTGTGGGGGCTCTACCAGAGTAATGAAAAAGGCAGCCTGACTTCTGCAGAGATTCTTTCCTGTGAGGTACAGGAGGGGCATGTCTGGGAGCCCCTGGCTGCTCGGAAGCTCTCTGAAGTTAGAACTTTCATTCTGGGAGGAAATGAAGTCAGTCTTATACTGGAAGCCAGCTGTGGCCTGTGCAGTTTTCTCCTCCCTGTGGGCTTGGGTTATGAAGCCAAGTGGCTGGGAGGTAGGGGTGTCTTAATCAGTCTCACCAGATACAGGGACCTCCCCCTGCCCTGGCCCCATTCGGTGTCCTGCGCTGGTCTCAGGGCCTTGCCTGTGCTGGAGAGGCCTGGTGGAGGACCCCTGCTGATCACACATGTCAGAGTGGAAAGGCCTGTCAGGGCCGAGAAACCTGCCGATCTCAGCCTACAAAGTCAAAACAGCTTCTAGGGACTCCACGCATGCTGTAACCTGCTGCTTCCCACCCTCATTCTTTCTCTCCACTTTCTCTCTCTCTTCTTTGTCAGCACTGTTCTCAACTCCTTAAACCCAGTCACACTGAAACGAAACAAGAGGCATTAACGAGAATGCCTTGTTTCTGTAGATCAGTGTTATGGTTTACCTAGAGAGTTCATAATAACTGTGTTAGGTAGGACACGTGTTAGGATCTGAGGCCCAGAGGGTTTAAGGGACTTGCCTAGAGTCACACAGGACTGGTAGACCCAGATTTTCTAACTCCAGGTGCATTGCTATTTCCATTTCCTTAGGCAATACCTGGTAACCAGGCCAGCCTGAATCTTCTGCAGGTGACCATCTAAATAGCTGACTTGGTCTCCAGACTCACTTGAGAGACCTTCTGGTCACTTCTAGGAGAGGCCTCAAGATCCTGGCCTATAGAAAAAGGCAAAGACAGGGGCCTGCCCGATGGCATAGTAGTTAAGTTTGCACACTCCTCTTCGGCAGCCTGGGGTTCATGGGTTAGGATCCTGGGTGCAGACCTACACTCCACTTATCAAGCCATGCTGTGGCAACATCCCACATACAAAATAGAGGAAGATTGGCACAGATGTTAGCTCAGGGACAGTCTTCCTCAAGCAAAAAGAGGAAGATTGGCAACAAATGTTAGCTCAGGGCCAATCTTCCCCACCAAAAAAAAAAAAAGAAGAAGAAGAAATTTAACAAAAGAAAAAGGCAGAGACAAAGATGTAGGGAACTGCCTCTTCCGCTCTGGCTCTCTGTTATTAGTGAACAGCTCATTGGTAGGGGGCCACAAGGAAGCGGGGAGGTGGGGAGTGTACTCAAGGAGCATCCACCACAGAGTAAAAAAGGGGAGAGGAAAGAACGCCATATCTTTTGGGCTTGTGGGGTGTAGGGAAAAAATGGGGTGCACGACAGTGTCACATGGTCATCATACACTGCACGACTCTAGGGGGCGCCATTTCTACCTTGTCCTTGTAGATTTGCATAGTTATTATGACAAGTTTCCTGCAGATGGCAGTAAAGTGTCTAGAAGAAAGGATCATGTTTGGGCTAGGGGCTGGGCTGGGTGCAGAAGAGATTCACCATGCAACTACCAATCAGGTATTCATCCATCTAACATCACATATTCAGAACTCACCCTGTTCTTGGCATTGATATTCAAAGATGGCTGAGGATGTGGTCTCTTCTTCATGGAGAACAGAAGAGAAAAAATAATTACATTCCTGTATGTTTTGTGAAAGAGGGGAGCACAGTGACTCAGGGCTGTGGACTGGCTTCCTAGTTAACAAGTAGGAAGCATCTATAGGATTCTTTCTTGGGAGTCCCTCAGCAGGTGCTGGTGAAATCATCATCCCCAGCATGTGCCCCAATGTGGCCTCCCCCAGGAAGCCTTCTCTGATCTCTCCAATCAGACAGTAGTTGTATCTCTACCCTGCCCTTGTTTCAGTTGGCCTTATATTAAAGTTCATTGTTCCCACCAGAGCTGGAGCTCGCTGTAGTCAGGAGTCCCAACTTCCCCTTCCTGGTGTTGCCCCAGGATCTCACTGTGAGATCTCGCTAGGGTGCTGCTGTTTGTTCCTGCTTTCAGAGCCTAAGCTCGGCTGCTGGAGTCACTCAGGGGCTCACCCCTGGGGAGAGAGCCCTGAGCACGTGTCTGGTCAGAGGAAGGAGCCTGGTCCTCTGTGCCCATGTGCCTCGTCTCCAGGATGGAAGCTCTGAGAGGGCGCCTGTCTGCTTGTTCATTCATTCAGTTAAAAAATGGATTTAGGGGCTGGCCCAGTGGCATAGTGGTTAAGTTCCAGTGCTCCGCTTCAGCAGCCTGGGGTTCGCAGGTTCAGATCCCGGGTGCGGACCGACACACTGCTTCTCAAGCCATGCTTTGGCGGCGTCCCATATAAAGTAGAGGAAGATGGGCACGGATGTTAGCCAATCTTCCTCAGTAAAAAAGAGGAGCATTGGCATCGGATGTTAGCTCAGGGCTAATCTTTCTCACACACACACACACACACACACACACACACACACACACAATGAATTTAGCCCCAACTATGTGCCAGGCACTGTATAGGCAACTGGATCTGGAGTCAGAGAACTTGGGCAAATGACTTCACTTCCTAGAGCCTCAGTTTCCGTATCTGTAAAAGGGAGATGATGACATCTGCTTTGAATGATCATTGAATGAGAATCAGAAGGTGCTAGACAGACACAGGTTAACAGGCTTGATACTGCCCTTAGCCTGTCATTCCTTATAACTTCCTTGGGCAACTGGAAGAGACAGTGGAGACTACAGGAAGGGAGTAGTTTCTCAGGTGAGCAGGGAAGGGGCCCCAGGCCTCTCAGTTCTGTCCCTTTCTTTTGTTCACTCTAGGGCTTTGTGAGAGAGCAGATGGAAGTGTTTTTTTCTGGCCAAGCCAGGGGTGGGAAGAAGGGAATGGGGCCCTGAACACAATTCCATTGGGAACCCTTACTCCTGCGCCAGCCGCTTTCCTTGCCCTGAGGCTCTTCGAGCTTTGTACCCCGGGAGGCTCCTCCTCCTTCCCAGCTTCCCGGCAGTATCCTCAGAATCCCTGGCCCTGTTCTGGAGCTTGGTTTCAGTAGCAGGAGAGAGTCCCCTGAAAGTGGGGCAGAATGAATTGTAGCTGCACACCACCGGCTCAGCCTGGCTCTTTGTACGTAAATCTGGGTCACATTAGCTGCAGGGATGGAAAATGACCACGTGGGCAGAATTCTGTGCAGGCAGCAGAAAAGACAGACAAGCTGTCCTTTCTCTGAGGCTCAGGGTCCCTGTGGGACCCCAGCTGGTGAGGGAAGGTGGTTGCTGCATTGCAAGGTGCCGTCTTTATGCCACTGGTCTCTCATCATGCTTTTCTAGTGACTTCCCAGGTAACACGGACACAGGTTTGGAGTGGCAGTCTGACTCATGCCTTTCTGTTCTGGAGCAGCCAAGGACTGAGGTTAGGAATGCAGAGGAAGGACTAGTTAATTGGAGGGCTGCAGAAGGCTGTCATTTCTCAGTCCCATGGCATTAGAGATTAGATGCCACCAGAGGAGCTGATAGTGAAGCAGGATCTAGGGCTGCACTTGTTTTTTATTTTAGCATTCCTGCCCCTGGGGAAAAGTCTGTGAACATACCTGGGTGTATTAATTACCCATCCTCACCAAAGTGCTCTCCTGAGCCTGGCCAGTTGCTGTGGTTAGGACCCGCCGTGATTTGGCCCTGGGTCTGCCTGTTGCCACCTATCAGGTAGAAGCTGGCCAGCTTCCTGGCTCTGCCTTGGCTCTCCTGCAGAAATAGAACTGGTGCTTCTGGCTGGAATCTCCGCCTGGACTTAGGATGCTGCTGCAGAAAAGGTCTAGGAGCCCTTGTAACTTGAAGATTATGGGCCAATGTTCCTGTCCTCAGCTGTGCCCCACTCCTACCCCAGAAGGTACCAGGCTTTTGCCTTGTGGTCAAGGGGAGGATTCTGCCTGCAGCCTCAGTGGGCATGTCTCTGGGTATGCCCTTCCCTCCTCATCCCCTCCTTTACTCGTTTCCTCATTTGCTCACTCTTCCATTCATTCACTCAAGGGAATGGCTTTGGGAGTCCTTTGGAGTCCCAGTTCCATCACTTGCCAGTTGGTGACCCTGGGAGGTTGCTAACCTCACTGAGCCTCACTCTCTCATGGTTAAAATGGGTGAGCAGCAGTGCCACTGCAGTCTGGCAGGGTGGATTAAATGGGATTGTGGGAGTGAGGTGCTAGGGCCAGTGCCTGCTATGTAGTCAACCCTTGTACATATTAGCTGTTCTCATTAATATCATTCATTCACTCATACACTTGTTCACTAATTCATGAATGCATTGATTCATCCCTTTGCTCATTTGTTGATCATGCACTTGCTCAGTTAACAAATATTCCTAGGACTGTTTTGTGCTAGGCTCAGACTGGGCTTCAGAACCAAGCTCCCGCCCGTGAAGGCAGCTATAATGTAGCATGAGCTGCATACACTGCAAGCCCAAAGAGGGTTATGAGGAAGTTCTGAGAGGGAAGGGCTTCCTCCTACTCCTGCCTCCACTCCCAGCTTAGAGCAATGATGGCACTTGATTGGGACTTGGAAAAGAAATAGGAATTTGCCAGGGTAACCTGAAGAGAGAGAGCATGTCTCTGTTGGTAGATTTCTATTCTTGCTCTTCTTTCTTTGGCCTCAGTAGAAAGGAAGGAAGGGAAATGAAGGGGAAACAGCTGGTGGGAGTTAGGAATTCAAGAATCCGGAGGGTGGTTTGGAGAGTTGAACTCTGGACTCAGTCCAGGAGCTCCTGAGAGCTGATGCCAGTTGGGATCCCCTAGTAAATAACAGCTGGAAAAACTACTGTCTTGAGTCCTAGATGTGTGCCAGGCATTTTACATATATCATTTAATCCTCACAAACCCTGGGAAGTAGTTGCTATTCTCCCTGTTTTACAGAAGGGAAAAGTGAAGGAACTTGTGTGAGGTCATGGAGTACACAGATAGAGGAGCTTGGATTCAGCATTGCTGAATGTGCATGGCACACCCTGGAACACGACATGGGCAATATGCCCTATGGAGTTCATTGCTGTGATTCAGGTCAGCCTAACTCCAAAGCCCTTGCATTCTCAGAACATTCTAAACATATACTAAAGCAGTGAGAATAGTATAATGAACCCCCATCACCAAGATTCAAGAATTATCAATTCATGGCCAATCTTATTTTATTCACACACCCCATTTCTGCCCCCCCAGTTACATGGACAGAAGTTCCAGTAATCACGTACTTTTACGGCCTACACTTTTTAACTATTATATTATACCACCTTTCCCCAAGTAGTAAATACCCATGTATGGGTTTATCTGCTCAGTAGTCATATCTGAAGACTGGAGCCAGTTCCATTTGACCCATTTCCCAGCAGCATCATGAGGGATCCTGATTTCCAATGCCAGGGCCCTGGGGATAGTATGTCCCTTCCAGTGTTGTTTATCTGATCCTCTGGTCCTTCTGGCTTGAGGGTCATGCCCTACTCTCAGAACACGCAGAGCTAGGCTAAAGCATACCTGGTTCTGCATCTGGAAATTTGATTTCTGAGGATGGTGTCTGTTTTGCCTCAAACACTTCAAACACCTGGACCCTGGGTTTGAATTGGGACCCTGGCAGTGTAATTGAGGAAAGTACCCCAAAAATGGATTTTGAGGATTCAGTCTTGAGAGACTGAAGTTGAGATGCGATAGGATTGAAGTCTTTAAAATCAGAGAGGGAGGGAATGTTCCCTCTCCTTGTGAGAGGGATCTGTGCCCCAGGCCTGCCCTTATGCTGGCGAACTGTTCCATGTGACTCTGATCTCAACTAAGAGCACCAGCCACTACTCTCTAGGGCCTATCTGGGATTTGTGCCAAGTTTCCAGGCTCCCTTTTAGAGGGTTCTATCCTGAGGTAGTATTTGATGGGGAGATGTTGTTTCAAGTAGAGGGGAGCCTCATAGGTAATGAGCCATACCTCCTAATTTGGGGAACCTCCCAATTCCCCGAAGAGTGCAGACTGCCTGCAGCCCTGTTTGGTAGGAACCTCAGGGACCCCACACAGGATGAGACCCTCTCCTACCCCAGAGCAGGAAAGGGAGATTGGGCATGGCTGAGCGAGGCTCACATTAGCCTGATTCTTTAAAGAGAGAAAATAAAACGGTTATATTCACCGAGAGGCTGGGAGATAGCAGAGCGGCCAATACCTTTTCTAGCTACTATCCATGTGTTCTGAATGCCAGGCTTTGTGCTTAGCATCTTACATGCTTTATTTGACCTAATCCTCTCAACAACTTTAGGAGGCAGATGTGCTACAGTAGAGGAAACAGAATCCCAGAGAGTTCGGTAACTTGCTCAAGGTCTCCTAGCCAGTAAGAGGCCAAGCTGGGAATGGTACTAGCTCTGCCTAGGGCAACCCACTGCCTTCCCCATTACAAGGAACAGTGGTTTAATAATAGCTAACATCTGCACAGCACTTCAAGGTTCACGGTGTGCCTTAACACCCATTATCTCCACTGTGCCTCAGGAAGCCTGGGCGGGTGAGGTATTCTACACCCCCTTGGGACAGCTGCCGATCAGGGGTCCAGCCTCTGCTCATTTTCCCCCAGTAAGGATTGGAGACTCTTTGGCATTGGCTCTGACAAGCCAGGGGAGAAGGCTAGGGAGAGGCTGAGGTGGAGAGACTTCTCCAGTTGCTATGGTAACCCAGATGGCTGAGTAACCATTTTGAGAGTTGCTATGGTGACAGGGTACTGGGCTAATGGGTGGCAGGGATCTTGTCTTCCTGGGTGGCTGGCACTATCCAGGCCTCTTAAGTTAGCGGTGTTGCACTTTTTTAAAAATTTTTATTTATTTATTTTTTTTCCCCCAAAGCCCCAGTAGATAGTTGTATGTCATAGCTGCACATCCTTCTAGTTGCTGTATGTGGGACGCGGCCTCAGCATGGCCGGAGAAGCGGTGCGTCGGTGCACGCCCGGGATCCGAACCCCACACGCCAGCAGCGGAGCACAAGCACTTAACCACTAAGCCACGGGGTCGGCCCAAGTGCTGCACTTTCTGAACTGAAGAGGGCAGCATGATAGTGGGCAAGAGCTTCCCACCCCAGAGCAGATTTGGGAACTTGAGGCAAAGCTCAGTGTTTCCAGGGGCTGGGCAGAAAGGGAACTTTGGCTAGGATTGGGTCTGACAGTGTGGTTGGGCTGGGCCTGGAGACAGGTCTCCTGAGACTAGAACCAGTCAATTTTCTTCCAAGAGCTGGCCAAAGGATAGGGCTTGGGACAGCTCCTTCAGTGTCTGGCTCTGGCTACTATTGGGAAATGTAAAAGGCACAGGAGACAGCCTAGCCTTGCAAGGAGGAACAGAGAAAACACACACACACACACACGCACGCACACACACAACCCCTACTAGCAATGAATTTATTTATAAAGCATCAATTAACACATATAAAATAATGCAGCATGAGCCTGGCTGAAGAAGTGCTGGGAGTAAACCCAGAGGTTGGAGGAGGAGCACTAGCAGAGGGAGAAATAATTTTGCACTTCCCTCTTTCCTCTCTGCACATGAAATGCCCTCAGCCTTTCGCCACTGAGTAGACACTGAATTGGATTCTCAATTGTCTTGAATCACAGATCCAGCCCACATCTCCCACCCCTACCCTTCTTCAGTGAGGCGTCCGCGGCTTCAGCAAATATTTATTGAACATCTACTAGATGCAAAGCATCGTGTTAGGCCCTATGATGAGGAAAGATGAAATAGATATCTCTGCCTCAAAGAACTTATGAACCAGGAGGTTAAGGAGGCGGTGATGCAGATACCCACAATATGTGTGGTTGCCCTAGGAATAGGGGAAAGAAAACGCTGTTGGGATTTTAAGAGCCTTTTTTACCTGGGTTGATTAAAAGTAACTTCAAGTCGTTTTGGGTGAGCTTTCAAGATGGATAGGATTTCATTAGGTGGAGTTGGGGGGTAGAGGACATTCCAGGCAAAGGCTCAGAGCTTGATTATAGGGGAAGATGCTGCACATGAGGATATCATGGGAGATCATCTTGTAAAGGAAGGCGGACATCAAAGTATGGAGGACTTTGAATTCCTCCATACTTTGGCATAGATAAGGGATGCTGTGAGAGCATACTCTCTTCTTAAATACCCTAGCCTCTAGCTAGTCAGAAACTACAGGCAGCTGAATATTTTAGGATCATTTGGTTCACTCACTCATGCATTTAATCAAATTTTTAAACAAATATTTAATGAGTGCCCTGTATGTGCCAGGTCATTTGCTAGATGCTGAGGATCCTGTGATGAACAAGACAGACAACAGCCCCAGCCCTCAGGGAGCTAATGATTTAGTAAGGATGAAAGACACTGAACTGATAACTTCAAGTGTGATGGATATTACCAAAGTACAGTAGAGGGTGCAGGAGGACCTACTAATCCGGGGGATCAAGGCTGGCTTCCCTGTGGGAGTTTCAGCAGAGAAGTGAGTAGGAGTGAGCCAGACCAAAAGAGAAGAGCCATAGAGGATTACAGCCTGAGAGAAAAGCAGGTGGGAAGGCCCTGAGGCGAGAGAGCAGGTTTGAGGAGTTGAAAGAAGTTGAGAGTGGCTGGGCCTTAGGGAGAGGGGCACTTGATGAGGCTTATGTGGGGGAGGACACTGAGAAAAAAATAGGGCTTTATTTACTTGTATTACCCTTTCCTCCCACTAGATGCCCATCTGAGTACATCCTGCCTTCTGCTTCCCCCATTGCATCTCCTTAGAAATGCAACAGCACTCTCACCATCAGGAGCCAAGGAAAATCATAGACCAAAATGAGAAAGCAGAGCTGTTCTGGTTGTGTGGTCTGGCCATAAATTTAGACTGTTGCTTGGAAAAAACCAAAAACCTCGCCTTCATAGGCTTCCTTCTTCCCATCCCCCCGTAGCCGCTTTGTTCCTCTATCCTTGTAAAATTTGCTCTGTATAAAACAGGAACATCAGCCAAACATGTGGACTTCCCCCTTTCCATTCATTAGAAGAAAGCATTACTTCAAAATCTCTTGGGAGCATTTAAATGCAAATCTTGTCAAGAAAGCTACTGGAGTCTGAGAAGCCCTCTAGCCATAACCCAAACCAGAATTTTCTTCCTAGATTACCATGTTTCTTAATAGGAATCTCAACCCCTTGCCCTCTCCCCCTGAATCCCCCAGGCCTTCAACAAAGCCTGATTCCCAGAACAGACTTTCTTTCCCTTCTTGCCCCTGTCTTTTCTCACCTTTGGCAAGCCTCAGTCACAATTCTTGAGGAAGCTACTCACAAAATGGCACATGTAGTAACCCCAGGAGGGGATGGATGGACTTTTCTATTTACTATAATGAAAATGTAATGATGTCTGTTTGGGGGTGAGGGTGGAAGTGTGTGTATGTGTATTTGTGTCTGGGCCTTCTTAGCCCTACTGGTATAAAATAATATAGGAAATGCAGATGACTCAGCACTGATACAGTCAAGATCCCGAGTTAGCATTTCTAGATTCTCCGCTGTTTACGAAAAATGTACTTATGCCATCAATCATGGATTCCTTCATCCTTCATTTTCTACTAAAAGCCTTTTATTTATTTTAAAAAGAATAAACCTCAAGCTTATTCTCCTCCTTTTCTTAAACAGAGCTCATTAGCAGCTGACACCAAACTGTGAACTAGCTTTTTTTTTTTTTTTTTTTTTTTTTTTTTTGTGAGGAGATCAGCCCTGAGCTAACATCCGCCAATCCTCCTCTTTTTTTGCTGAGGAAGACGGCCCTGGGCTAACATCGGTGCCCATCTTCCTCCACTTTATATGGGACGCCGCCACAGCATGGCTTACCAAGCAGTACTTCGGTGCGCGCCCGGGATCCGAACCAGCGAACCCCGGGCCGCCGCAGCGGAGCGCGCGCACTTAACCGCTTGCGCCACTGGGCCGGCCCCTGAGAACTAGCTTTTTTTAAGCTCCAAGGATTAAACTGGAAGTAAATGAGGATTCGTTCAAGGATCCTCCCTGTCTGTCCTCTTTTAGGCCCTTCCCTGTATAATTTCTATGCCTAGAACTTGGGCAGGTCAGCAAAACTTGATGGAAAAGGACATGATTAATGACTTGCTCACCCAATTTCTGACCATGTTGTGATGTGGAAACAACCAGTGTGCACCTATTAGTGAAAAGCGTCATTTCTTATTCCTGTTATTAACGTGCTGAGCATTGACCAAATACTTGGCATTACTCATAGCGTACAAAGATGCAGGCCTTGCCCCCATGCCCCCGGGGTAAGAAGCTCCTCTTTAAAAATCTTGAGAATGGGAACTGAAATGGAAGCCCAAGTCCCAATTCTGGCTGCTCACCCTCGCATGAATTCTTCTTTTACTTGCTAATGTGCCATTATTGTCAGATCAGCCAGCCTAACTTTTTACCCATAACTGCTCCACCCCCCTGAAAAAATCAAGATAACAGACTTGATGAGGCTGGGGAGGATAATGGCTGGATGGGGGTAGATGTTGGGCAAAAAGATCACCTGCATCTCCCCGAGTTCCTCCTTCCCTGCTCTCGGCCCCAGCGCACACCATGAATATTGGGATTGAAGGATACACAACTGAATGGAGGATCAGATGATGTTGGGAACTTCCTCCTCAGAATGGTCCCAAATAAATCCCTCCCCACATTTACCAGTTTCCTTTCTTCACTTTGCTTTCCCCTGATGACAGAGAATAATTGGCTTCCCTGTGTCTTCCCTGACCATTTAGGCTCCAGAATCCTTTTCTTTGTTCCATAACAGTCCTGGTTAGTCTCAGGTCCCCACGTTTCTCCCTTTTGATCTAAGTCTCTGTTCGTATTGCTGTCACAGTGTAATAATCCTGTTGGGCCTTTCCCCTATAGATTTATGTCCTCCTCTCTCTGCTCTTATTCACCCGCTGGTGCAGTCAGAATCCTGTTTCCATTCCTCCCTCAGTTGTTATTTCTCAGGCTTTGGCTCTTCATCCTTGGCCTGGTTTACTTCATGGTGTTTGGTCTGCCCTCTCATTTCGAGTTCAGTTTTTTCCGTTTCTGGAAAACCCTTTGTTCCTGGGATTCTTTGTGGTCTCAGTGCTCCCCTCGGCCTCACACCGCAGCCCTGTCTGGATCTTGCCCCGTCCTCATTCTGACGGTGCCTAGCCCTGGGATCTGTCTAGGTGTTTTGCTCTCTCCCTTCCCTTCAGATTCTCTAGGTCCTTCAGCGGCCGCACAGGCCCAGCTCGGTTTCCCTCCAGCCAGGAGGCTCCCTCCTTTGTCCCAGCTCCGGTGTCGGGCAGCGCTGAAGGGGCTGCCCGCTCACCCTGTGGAGCCGGCCCCGGGGTCTCCGCGCCGGTGCGGCCGGCCCGGCCGTTCCTCCTGACGCGCGGGGGCCTCCCACCGAGCCCGACTCGGCGTAACACCCGCCGCGCGGGCCGGCCTCCCGCCCCCCTGGGCTCGGGCCCCCCAGTGCCGGCCCCGCGGTGGGCCGCAACCCCCGGGGGACGCGTGTGGGCAGCTCGGGCCCAGCGGGCCAGCCCGGGGGCCGAGGACTCGCCGGGCGGCGGAGGCGGCGGGGAGAGGGGCGGGGAACGGGCCTGACAGGAGGAGCCGGAGCCGCCGCCGCCGCCGCCGCGCCGGGGCGGGCTGAGGGAGGAGCGGAGCCGAGGGGTGGGGAGGCGGAAACGCGAGCCGGGACCGGCGGAGCGCGAGCGGGCTGAGGAGCGGAGCGCGACTGCGAGGCCGGGCGAGGCGAGCGGAGAGCGAAGAGCGGAGAGCGAGGGCGCCGCCGCCGCCGCTCCCGAGCCGCACAAAGGGCCGAGGCTGGGGCCGCCGCCGCCGCCGCCTCAGCGCGCGGGCCTGGAACCGGCGTCTGCCAGGGCCGGGCGAGAGCGCGGCGCGGGCGGCCATGGCCGGCTACGTGCCGGGTCAGCAGCCGGCCAACCGCAGCCAGGAGAAGGAGTTCGTGCAGGCGTACGAGGATGTGCTGGAGCGCTACAAAGGTGCGGCCGGGGCCGGGGGCCGGGGGCCGCGAGCCGTGGCCGGCCCGGGCCGGTCCGGGCCGGGGAGGGGACTCGCGGGAGCCCGAGCCTGGGGGCCGGCGCGGCGTGGCCTCGAGTCCGCCCTCCCGGCCCGCTGCAGGTGGGGCGGCCGGGCGGGGTCGCGCCCACCCCGGCGTGGGGGCTCCCCTCCTAGCTGCTGTTACTGGGGACCAGTTTATTTAGAGAGTTGAGATAAGCCTCTGGAACCCTCTCCTACGGTAGACGGCGCTTTTCATATCACTAGTTACATATTATTATCGGGCCCCAGCTGGAAGGACGCGAGACAAGGAGCTGCCTTCGGAGACCTAAGCCTGTGGGGAGTTGCTGGGGAGGAGGAGGAGTTGGGCGACAGAGAAGCCACCTATTCTGCTCCCTGTACGGACCTTCCCTGGGAGAGGCTCGGACGTCTGCGTGCCCGCCCAGGGTCCCTCGCCCCCTTTTGTCTCTCTCAGTCTCCGATCAGTCGCGTGGCAGCCCAGGGTGTGAACCACCTTGGTCTCTTTGGGGTCGGGGAGCAGTGGGGGAGGCATCTGCCGGGATCGGTGAGTGTGCAGTTTTGGGGGAGAGGTCTCCTCCCACCCTCACCCCCCTTAGGGCTTTGAGCCTGACTGAGGCAGGGGTCTATTGCTTTTTTTCCCTCAAAAATCAAGATTTGTCTTAGAGCTCTGATTTCAGCCCCCGGAGGCTCTCTTGTTAAGCAGTTCTGCAAGTTAATGCCTCATCCAAACCTTCGGTATATACAGAGAAAGTTTTGACAGGCTGGAGGATCTGTGAGCTGCGTTTCCCTAACTGCTGGAGGTGCCCCTTAAGTGGAAGCCAGGGATGCGTAGCCTTGGGAGGCCCCTGCTTTGATCTTTAACATCCAGTTCTGGGATTTTGCTTTGTGTGGCAGTTGTGCTTTCCACAGACATGGAGATTTTCCCAGAAACTACATAGGCAGCACTTTCTCCTATTTTATTCAGCTGGGGCCCTTGTGACTGGGCCTTTAGTTTCTTTTCATCTGGAGGAGAGGAAACTTCAGCCCTTATGACTAAGTCCAGCATACTTGTTTACAACACCTACCCAGTGAAGGGAAACTAATGAAGAAGCAGTAAAACGCTCCTTTTTTTTTCTTGTGGCGTTAGAGCTCTGCTTGGGAATGCAGCAGAAAAGAGAGAGAGAAGTGAAATGCTAAAATGGACCTGCTTAGGAGTTCTACTTGTTCCCTTCTGCATCAGCTCCTGTAAGCTGTCCAGGTTTTCCTGCCTGCAGCAAGTTTTCTGTCAACCCCCTGTGGTCTTTCTCTTAAGAAATGTGGTTCATTTCAGAGCACAAAGAAATTAGGTTGTGCTGCTGAACTTCATTGAAAAAACCCTAAGTGAATGGTTCCATTAAGTTTTCTTTGCAGGCTTTTGAGCAACACTGCACTCTTCAGAGGGAGGATACTCTGGGCCTGTCTCAGGCTGTGACAGCTTTAAAAACCAGCAGAATTAAAAGAAAAATAGGTGAAGAAATCTCAGTACCTCACTGGATCATATTGCTGGTGGCCTCCAGCTGAAAGGAAGTTGGATTCCTAGCAAATGAAACTGGGAAAGCAGGGAGAAGTAGGGCTTGTTCCAGGAGAGGCCTCTTCTGTTCAATCCTTTTAGCTGTCTCACTCAGTTTGGCTTTCCTCTGAAGGGTTTTGATTAGGTATATAGGAATTTGATCCTTCCCAGACACAGATCCCTTTCTTGAGGAGAGGAATGAATCAAAAATAGTTGGCCAAAGTAAATTAACTTGAGCTGGATGAGGTTGTTGTGCAGTCTGCTTTATGATAGGTGCAGAAGAATTTCTCTTCCCCCCACTGCACTGTTCTCACTGGGAAGTCTGGGTGGATTAGCATCTGGGCCTTTGTTACTTTGCTGTATGGAATTCCTGCATTTTCCAGACTTAGAAATCTCCTTACTGCCTTAATAGGAGAACTGTTTCCCTAAGCTGGAATCAATAGAGTGATGGGGGGAGGTAGTTTGTGTGCGTTAGTTTTGGAGAGACTTGGGGAAGTAGAAATTGATGATGATGGGCTTCTAGACTCTCAGTGATTCGCCACCAAATTACTTGGATCTCTCTCTTTGCTGCTAATTTGTAGGCACCTCATTCTACAAATGAAACATGATTTTTGTATTCAGGAGAGCTCAAGTTTTCAGCTGCATACATTGCCCCCGGACGGGGCAAAGGTGAGAAGGGGAGTGATGCATTTGCAGTGTGAAGGGAGTAGAGCAGTGTGTATTGCAGCTGTATTAGGAATGGTTGTCAGGCATAGATTTTCCAGAATTGTGCCTGGCAACCATTTCCCTGTGTTGGTAAGTGAGCATGGTTTTGGCAGGATTAGATGATTCAGCATGGACATAAACACTCTCTCTCATTTCCTAAATATCCCAAAGGCTTTTTAAGAGCCTGACTGGCCAGCAAACAGGAGGTATTAGATAATAACTCTGGATCCTAACATTTCAGAATGGGCAGCAACCAACAGAGCCAGCGTATGTTCTTCATTTTTCCAGTCCTTCAACAAATAATTATTAACTATCTGTTAGAGGTAACACAATGTTAGGCACTGGAGATGCCAGAACTATGAATGAGATCTGGTTCCTGCCCTTGGTTAGTCACATCTAGCAAGGGAAAGATATATGCAAACAATTAATTATGATACTGTAATAAGTGCTAGAACAGAGGTATGTATAAAGTACTGTGGAAGCAAGAGGAGGGATGAGTATTTCCACTTGTGGTTTATTGGGAGATTTGACAAAGGAGGTGACACTGGAGTGGGCCTTTAGGGATGAATGGGATTTAGTTAGATGGAGGAGGGTGGGGAGGGGAGAAGGCAGAGGGAATAAATAGCACCTGTGAAGGTATGAAAGTGAATGGAGAGATTTGAGGCACTGGAATAGCTGAGTGTGACAAAAGGGCTAGAGTTTTGTGGGAGCAGATGGACCCAGAGTCCAGCTTGTAAAGATTCTTTTATGGCTGTATTCCATGGGCAATGGGGGAGTCAGTCATTGAAAATTTTTAAAAAGCAACAATTAGTATGCCAATTTTATTAATTCATAATAGAGGAAATACCTGTCCAGTGTTTGGAATGCTTACATTGCTGTCTCGGGCACCCTTTTCCTTGTACCAGAGTGCTTATGAAGCTAGTAATCAGATGCTTGCTTGGTAAATATGGAGAGAGAAAAGAGAGTTGCATTGTTTTGAGGAACACTTCATCCAGATGATGATATGGGCCAGTCACAAAGTTTTCCTCTCTGTAGATTGAGGTCCTTATGAACACCAAAGAAAACTAAGCAAGACCAGTCAGAGAAGTAGGACAACCGGGATCTAATTTTTCTAGGAAAGAGACAAACTCTACTGAAGAAGCCTGCCACACAGGGGCATAGCTTTAGGTTTTAGAGAGGAAGTTTAAAAACAAACACAATCTGGGTTCCTGGTGGTTGGTTAAGCAGAAAGGGTGATACATAAGTTGGTTCAAGCGGAGTTATACTTTCTGTTCTCGCGAAGCCCTGAAGACTAAAGAGTCTTTACATACTAGGCTAGACCAGGAATAAAAGAGAACATTCACATTTCAACATTGGTAACATGGACTATATGCTACTTAAAAACTTTAGAGTTCTCACTAGGTGCCATGGGTTATATGAAGCTAGTTAGGACTGATTTTTGTTTATTATATCATAGAAGAGAACTTACAGAACTCACTGCACAGAGAGTTAGGAGTGAAGGGTCTGCATGTTACTTAACATACAAAACTAGCAAGGCAGCACGATATAGTAGAAAGAGAGTAGGCTTTGAATTTCTTCAGTCTTGTGCTCCAGTCCCAGTTCTGCTGCTTAACTTCTGCTGTGTGTCCTTGGAAAAACTGCTTAACCTCTAATCTTTGGGTTTCTCATCTGTTAAAAATGGGGATGATAATCCTAACTCCTTGGGATTCATGAGAGTATAAGTGAGCTATTGGCGTGTATTAGGCCATTAATGTTTAGAAAAACCTTCATGTATATAGTACTTTGTATTTTACAAAGCAGTTTTATATTCATTATCTTATTTCATCTTTATAATATCCTGTAAGGAAGGTATTATATGCATGGGTAAATTTAGGCATAGAAACTTAAATTATTGTCCCAGAGCCAGGATCCAGACTTCTTTTTTTTCTTTTTTTTTTTTTTTTGGTGAGGAAGATCAGCCCTGAGCTAACATCCATGCTAATCCTCCTCTTTTTGCTGAGGAAGACCGGCCCTGAGCCAACATCTATTGCCAATCCTCCTCCTTTTTTTCCCTTTTTCTCCCCAAAGCCCCAGTAGATAGTTGTCTGTCATAGTTGCACATCCTTCCAGTTGCTGCATGTGTGATGCCGCCTCAGCATGGCCGGACAAGCAGTGTGTCGGTGCGTACCTGGGATCCAAACCCGGGTCGCCAGTAGCGGAGCGCGGGCACTGAACCGCTAAGCCACGGGGCCGGCCCCAGGATCCAGACTTCTAGATGAAGGTTTCACATTGTATCATAGAAGGAAATTTTAAAATCAGAGCAGTGACTTGGGTTAAGTTCGATGATTGTGAAAATGCTTTAATTGTTCATATCATTGTTTGTTAGTATCATTATTATTATTAGTTTCTAGCCTCTGAACTACAATCACACACCTTATGTGGCCTACATTTCCAGGTCTCTGAACTGTGGAGAACTTCTTTTCCTCTTATTATGGGAGAGGTTTCATGGTATATAAATCACTTTGAGATTTTTATACAAAAGCAATGTAGTGTGAGGTGATAAAGTTTTGTTAACACACTGGTTGGAAAATATAGGCTGAGGATTTGGTATTGTTTACCTAAGTGACACTTTGAAGCAACCTCTTGGTTAAATGTAGACTCAGTTTTTAAGTTCCTTTTTAGAACACAGCCCTTGAATTGGAATGGGTAGCTTCTAGACAGAACAATAGAATAATTGCTACTTCTGGACATGGACACTATTAATTCAGAAAGTGAGTCAAGTCCGTCTGCTGGGAAATCACAAGCTTTGGCCATGTTCATGCTGTTGAAATCATAAAATGTGTGCATGTGCTAACAATGCTTGTGGGAGCTACTGCTTTCGTCTTGGGCTTGCTTGGCAAATGACATAATACACGCCAGGGAAATGCATCAGCTGAGGCCTTATTGTCCTGGTACTTTTCAGTGCCAGTTTCAGGTTTTAGAGATCATGGTAGAAAGCATACTTCCGAGTGCACATCTGGGAACAGAAACATCACAAGTCACAAGTAAACAATTATGGATTGTGAAATGAGTTTGTTGTGTTTTCTCAATAGTCTTGAAAACACTCAGGCCCTCCTTTTACTAAATAAAGTTGGCCCTTTCAGCTTCTGGTAATTATTTGTTGAGCCGTGTTGTGACTAGGTTGTATGGTATGCTAAAGCTCCTGCTTTTGCTCTTCATGGTTTTGATTAAAGTTTAAGCCTCTGTTGTCTTGCTTCTACCAGGGGCATTTACTAATTTCCTGGCCTGGAGCATCTTGTTGGCTTGGCCTGCAGTATCGAAGAATATTTATTCCAACTTTTGTTACTTCTAATAAAATATTATTTTTCCTTTCAGAACTTCTCAGTTCCTAGAATAAATTACAATGAATCTCTGATTCTTTGTCTCTGGCTTTCAGGGCCTTCCATAATTTGACTTGCTCTGCATACGTAACTATAGCCACTGTTATTGTCCAGTGCAGCTCTCTGCTCCATTTGGGCAGGTCTCCGTAATCCTCCTCCCTAGGTCCTCATACCTCCTCTCTGCCTTTATGTTCTCTCTTCCTGGAATGCCCTCTCATTTTCTCTTTGATTATTCAAATCGTATCTCTTTTTTTTTTATTAAAGCTAAGCATCAGACCTGTGTCCTCCTTGCAGCTTTCTCCTGTTACTCTGACATTGATCTCTCCCTTCTCTGATCTCTTATAATGTCTACTTCACAATTAGTCTCTTAACTATATATATATTTTTATTATTCTTGCATTGCCTCATGTCTGTTAGAATTGTTTCCCTAATGAGGTTTTATGCTCTTGTAGTGTCGGGACTTTTTATACTTCTTTTATATGTGGTTGATTGGCAGGGAATTCCTCTCGAGAAGGGGCAATCATATCAGCACTTTCAAGTCATATTTTATTTTTTTTTAAAGGTTTTATTTATTTATTTTCCCCCCAAAGCCCCAGTAGATAGTTGTATGTCATAGCTGCACATCCTTCTAGTTGCTGTATGTGGGACACGGCCTCAGCATGGCCGGAGAAGCGGTGCGTCGGTGCGCGCCCGGGATCCGAACCCCGGGCCGCCAGCAGCAGAGCGCGTGCACTTAACCGCTAACCCACGGGGCCGGCCCTAAAGTCATATTTTAAAATAATTTTCTTTTCAATTATAAAAGTAATATGTATTTAATATAGAAAATTGTAAAAAATACTGGAAAGTAGACAGAGCTTTAGATAATATACCAGCCTTAGTGGTGTGTGTGTGTGTGTGTGTGTGTGTAGGGGGAGAGTGGAGAGGCAGGCCAACCAACGGATAGATGTGCTCGCCTGGAGAGAATGCACTTCTCAAGGATAGGCTCTTTTTGGCTAGCCAGGGATCCGATACCCTCGGCTTGCTGTGGCTCCATAAATTTGTGTTACAGTCTAAGTCTGCTCTCAGTGGGCACAAGCAATTTTCTTTATCTGTTCAAAATTGCTTTCTTCTGCATGACCGTGTGTCAGTCATCAGGGATGTGGCAGTTTTCAGGGATGATTTGGGTCATTGCCTAGGACAAGTTAATTAATTGGTCAGTCAGCGTCTTTCTTTTGGGCAAGGGCTTTTCCAGCTGTACTGCTGGATTCCCTCTTACCATAGCAAACTTCTATGGTGATTTTTGTTCAGAAAGGTAAACACAATTCCTTTGTGTTAATGAAAAGAAGGAGCTTGCTTGAAGTATCTTTTGGAATTGAGATGGTTTTCAACCCGCAAGAGCATGTTGGATTGAAATATAGGAAGGAATTTTTTTTTTTGGGGGGCTGTGCTTTTTAGTCAGTCAACAACAGTGAAGAAGCTCACTTTATATACTGCAGATACTGTATTGGGGAAAGTGGTAGTGGGGAGATGAGTGGGCCACTTAGAAGCATTGAAAGAATTATATTAAGAATAGGGGTAGAGGGAGAGAAGGTCCTGAATTGTCAGTATGAGGAACCTGAGTTTTATACGATGGGCAGGATTAATGCAGTGGCTATGTAAATGATGGATAAGAGTGGAGATTTACTCTCTAGCAGGCCACTGTTGTAATTGAGTCATGAGGTTAGATTAAGGGATGCCTGTTCAAGAGGAGAGGGGTATATTTGAGAGACATTTTGGGTATGGGGACTTAAGTTTACATACTAACATTGCTAACTCTTTTCTAGAAGACTTTGCCTTGAAAAAGAAAATTAACTACCACTCATGGCTTTTCCAAAACAAAGTCCTCTTTCTTCTTGTATTAAAACCTTCTTTTAAAGATTTTACTCCATTCTGAACTTGTTAGATAGGGTTGTGCATTTGAACCTATGACTTAAGGTTGTATTTCTGGGTCTTTACTTCTCATTTAAATTAGTAATGCTGAGTGTCCGAGAACACCTATTCTACCCATTCTCTGGACAGCCTTCATTGTATGCTTCCAGGAACACCTGCCAAGAATTGCATAAGAAATCTTCTTGAATCCACTCTAAAATCTTCAGTTATACATGTCTTGAACTGCTAATCTTCCAGGGTGTCAGGGGGCTTGTTTGGAGGATCCATTCATCCATTTAATTAATAAACATTTATTAAATATCTACTCTGCACCAGGCAGTAGGCGAAGGGCTGAGGAAACAAAGATGTTGTCCTTGCATCTCTGTGAGCTTACATTTTAATGGGGGCAACATTGGTAAACTGACAGTTACCATCCTTTGTAGGGAATGCTATCATTTAGATAAATGCTGGTGCTGTGGTGGTGAAGAGGAGTGAGTATCCACTACAGCCAGGGTGGGAAAGGGTCGGGGAAGGCATCCAAGAGGAAATGACTGAGCTGTCACCTAAGGGATTCCGGCAAAAAGTTCAGGTCAAGGGCATTCTGGGCAGCATGAACAGAAGTAAGGGGATGAGAGAGCCTGAGGAGAGAGAATACGAGATATTAGTAAGGTTGAAGAGTAGGATGTGAGAGAAGGAGAAATGAAGTAGGAAAAGTGGACAGGTCTAAAATGGCTTTGTGTGTCATACTGTATGGTGTTTGAACTTTATCCTAGAGGCTTTTGGGAGCCGTTGAAGGATTTAGGCAGAGAAGACTATGATTAGATTTACATTTTAGAGCTATTTCCCCTCTGGCAGCAGTGTGAAGGAGGATTGGCGAGGGGCAAGATTAGTGACAGACCAGTTAGGAGGATGTTATAGTACTTTAGGCAGGGAGTGATTCGAGTTTAAACTAAGGGTGTGGAAGTAGTAATGTATCAAAGTGGGCAAATCAAGAAATATTAAGGGGTAAAATCCAGGTGTTTTGATGACTACTTGAATGTGGTGTATGAGGGAAGAGGGAAGAACCTAGGATGACTTGCAGGTTTCTGTCTTGGGTTTCTGTGTGGATGGGTGGTGTCGTTAACTAATATAGGGAGTATAAGAGGAGGAAAGTTATTTGTGGTGATGTGGTGGCAGTGCAGGTGCAGGGGAGGATACTAAGTTCAGTTTTGGTTGCATGCGGTTGAGGTTTCTATGGGATGCTGGGCAAAGGTGTCCAGCAGGTAGGTGGTTGTACCGAATGTGGAGCTCAGGAGAGTTATAGATGAAGCAGTCATCAGCTCATGGAATCAAAGCTACAGGAGGGGACGAGGAGATTGCTTAGAGTGTGTGTACAGTGAGAAGAGGTTTGAAACAAAAACTCTGGGGAACTCCAAGGGAGGCGGGTTTGGGGAGCAGAGGAAGAGGATCCCTGAAGGAAACTGTCCACTGAAAGTGAGTAGCCAGGGGTGTAGAAGGAACAGGAGAGAAGTAAGTTCAAGAAGGAAGATGTGCCACGCAATGTCGGATTATGCAGAGGTGAAGCAAGATAAGGATTTTAGGCTCCAATATAAAGGTCACCTTTACTGGAGCATTCAGGGGAGTTGTGGGAAGTGCAATCCAGAAAGCAGTGGGTTGGGAAGTGAATGAGAAGTACAGAAGTGGACTCAGCGAGTTTTGAAGCCTGGACTTAGAAGGAACAGAGAGGAGGAAGGCATTAGATAGAGGGGGATGTAGGGAGCAGGGAGTTTGTTTGTTTGTTGTAACATAGGAGAGACTTAAGCATGTTTAAATGCTGTTTGGAAAGAGTCAGTAGAGAAGGAGAGATGTAAAGAAGTTCAAAGAAGGGAGAGAATAATTGATGGGAGCGTGGGATCCAGAGTCAAAAAAGGAATACGTCTGGTGAGAAAGATAAGAGGGAGGAAGGCAAGAATGCAGGTAGTTAAGTTGGTTGATTAGAGATGTAGGAACTTGAGGGAATTTCCCCTGATGGCTCTTATTCTATGAAGTAGGGGGTGAAGTTATATGCTGAGAGGGCTTTGTGTGTGAGAGAGAGAGTGTGTGTGTGTGTTTGTGTGTGCGTGCACATGGGTTCTTTTCCTCTAGCCCCACAAGCACTCAACAACCTGGGTGTAGATACTGAGAAAGCAGACAGGTGGATTCATCCAGGATCAGAGTTTTCTAGCATAGGTTTGATGGAATAATAAGGGGTCCTTGTAGAAGATGGGATCCTTCTAAAAAATGTAACATCTGCTTGATTATCGATTGCATTGCTCTCTGGCTGTCTCGTATTTTGTCTCCCCAGCAAAATTGGAAGCTCATTCAGGGCAGGAACCATATATGTAACTTTTGCATTCCTTTATATCATTTAGTAAAGTGCAGGGCAGAAATTGATTCTTTTGGGCCGGCCCCGTGGTTTAGCGGTTAAGCGCGCGCGCTCGGCTGCTGGCGGCCCGGGTTCGGATCCCGGGTGCGCACTGACGCACCGCTTCTCGGGCCATGCTGAGGCTGCGTCCCACATGCAGCAACTAGAAGGCTGTGCTTCTGTGACTGTGACATACAACTATCTATTGGGGCTTTGGGGGAAAAAAATAAATAAATAAAAATTTAAAAAAAAGGAAATTGATTCTTTTTTTTTTTTTTTTTGGAGGAAGATCAGCCCTGAGCTAACATCTGTGCTAATCCTCCTCTCTTTTTGTTGAGGAAGACCGGCTCTGAGCTAACATCTATTGCCAGTCCTCCTCCTTTTGTCCCCCAAAGCCCTGGTAGATAGTTGTATGTCACAGTTGCACATCTTTCTAGTTCCCATATGCGGGTCGCAGCCCCAGCATGGCCGGAGAAGCGGTGCGTTAGTGCGCGCCCAGGATCCGAACCCGGGCCACCACTAGCGGAGCCCGCGCACTTAACCGCTAAGCCACGGGGCTGGCCCTAGAAATTGATTCTTATATATTTGTTGACTTAATCTGACTTTTGTGGTCAGGGGCATCTTGACTTTTGACATAGAAAGAGGCTTTTCTCCCTGTGGTCTTAAATCCTCATCGCACTATCTTATACGGAGAGCGCAGAAGTCATTGGTTTGAGAGTTAACTCTAGGTTTACCTTCAGCATAAATCTCACAGGCTAGCTTCACTTACTCTCCCCGTTTGTGCTTTCCATGAAGACTGCAAGGTTAGTATTCCCTATTCTATTTGGACCAGGCTTGTGAAGACTCGGGTTCTTGGCAACAGTAGACAGAGTGGCTATTGTGGAAGATGCAGCCTCCTCCTTGTTTGTTTTGGCAGGCGGGCAGCGAACGTGCTGGTTTTGTTCTCATGACTCAGAACCCTGCCTGCCTTACCTTAACAGGTTCAATATAATCGCTACCTTTCAGATCGTGATATTGTCCTTCAAAATTTATCTGACCTTTATATCTAAAAAGAGTGTTAGCTACCCTTTCCTTTGTTCTCTACTTGCTGGGTTTTTTCACCTGTAGTCTAGTGCAGAGGATATTTCCTAATGTATTAGGTCCAGTTCAGAATTGACTTAGGTGTTACCCTTTTTGGCATACTCTGCATTCTTTGGTTGTTAGCTGGCATGTTCCCCACAGTGTGGATTGTTTTCTGCTCCTCGTTTTGTAAATTTGGACTCTGTGTTCAATAAACTTGACATGAGTCACTCCAGGGAGTGGAAGGTGTGTCTCCACTAATTTGGAGAATCTTTGATTTTGGTTCAGTCCCTGGTTTGGCTTAATTGGTACAGTTTCCCTCTATGTCCTGTGAGAGATGTGTCCGTTGTCTCTGGTTTCATATATTGCAGTGGATGGTCTATTCCAGGGGATGCCACTTTGCATATATGGGCTCCCTCTACTATCTTTGTCATCACCATCAGCAAAAATGTCTCTATTAAGAGCCTCTTTGAATGTAGTGTAGTATCTAACACTGAATGAATAGAGGTCATAAATCCTCTATCTTCCCTCTAGGAGTTTACAGTATATAATAGACATTACCAATGATAGAAGACAATAAAGAGTGTGTAAGCAGTTGAACAAATGATAGATGGTTACTCCTCATTTAGCTATCATTTTCATAGTAGAAGATATCCTAAAAAGAGACCTAGTCCAGAGGGAAAGGGGACTGATAGAGACAAGATCATCTTCTGTTCCAACTAGGATGGCAGGGGAGCTGCCATTCATGGCCCTTTGGTGCCAGGCAGTTTCTCTCTAACGTGCTTTCTAGACATGCAGGACCTCATTGCCATGTTCTCTTTCCATACAGCCGGGACAGGATCCTAACGGTGCCCTCACTCTCCAGTGACCTGCAGCTCAAGTGGTAGGCAGGGAGAGCATCTGGAAGACTTGAGTCCTCTGGTACAATTGTCTTTGTAACATGAGGAAATTCATCCCAGACCTACTGCAAACACTCGTGTGCTCACAAACACCACAAATGAGCTATGAGCCATGGGGTCAGTGTTGGATTGGAAAGAAGTTGATCTGGCCTTGTCTGGGGTACGTCTAGGGGTCAAGAATGTAGGACCCGTTCCAGCCTCTCTTGGTTAGTTTCCCAAATGGAAAACAGGGACCAGACTAGTTTAGTTGGTGTGCTTTGAGATCCTTAGATCTCTCAGAGGACTGGTTCATTATTTTTATTGTTGTTGTTGTTAATAAGTATAATAACAATATTCATGTAATACTGCCTTTATTAGGAAGAATGGGGAACTGTCAGGGGCTGGAATTTCCCTCCACCCTCTCTGTGGGAGAGAGAGATAGAGGGAGCATTAGATTCCCATCTCTCAGGCCTCCTCACTCTGATCATCCTGTGGGCAGCTCCTGGGAAGAGTGCGGCAGTGGAGGCCCTGGTATGAATATGTCCTTGAGAAGGGGTAAGAGGCAATATCTGACATAGCTGTAGCACAGGTGGTATGTTAATAAGAGAAGATAGATGTGGGGCAGTATTAAGGGGGCTAATGAAGGCAGAAAATAATATTTGTTGCTGTCAGCTGCTTTTCTTTGCCTACTTATGTTGTCTAAGAGCAGAGCCAAAACCCCTGCATTCTTTCTGCTCCCCCTCCTCCTTCTCTTGATTACATCTCATTTTCTGATTTGTAAAGATGTATAATACTTTCAGCAAATAGGCTTGTGATGATATGGAAAGTTAAATAAATAAAAGTTCCTGAGACTGGAAAGCTAAGTGGTGATTTGATTATGGTCTTTAAGTTTAACATGTGTTTTTCTTGCAATTCATCATAAACCAAAACTGCCTTGTAGCATTTCTTGTTATGTATTTTGTTACTTTTGTGTATAATTGTCTGCATTTCCCAACCTAATTGTGATCTTACTGAGAGTGTAGATTGTGTCAAATGAGATGCATGTGATGTACTTCATGAATTGAACCACTTTGCAAATGGTGGTGGTGGTTATATTTCTTTCTATTTCCGGCAGCTTCCAGCACGCTTCACAATGGGTTTTTCCATGTGATTGTCCCACAGACATCTCAAACTTGATGTGTCCAAAATGGGCTTCATGGTCCCCCCTCCTGCTCCCAGACCTGCTGCTCTTCCTGTGTCCCCCATCTCAGTGAATGCCTTCCTTGTCTATCCAGTTGACCAAGCCAGAAACCTGGGCTTCATGCGTGTCTCCTCCATCTCCCTCGTCCTGCCCAGGCAGCCAGTCTTTCAGCAAGTCCTGCTGATTCCATCTCCTACATCTCTCTCCATCTGTCATGTCCTCCAGCCCCGTTGCTAATACACGAGTTGAGGGCCTAATAAGCTCTTACTTGGACTGCTGTGACTTCACTCTTTCTTCTCCATCAGTGTTTCTTTCAAATTCCAACCAGGAAAAAACCTTCCAAAAGTGCAAAACTAATCATGTCTGGTGGTATGTTAGTAAGAGAAGACAGTTTTAAGGGGGCTAATAATGGCAGAAAATAATATTTGTTGCTATCGTTAGCTGCTTCCGCTTGCCTACATATATTGTCTAAGAGCAGAGTTGAAACTCCTACATTCTTTTTCTCTTCCTCCTCCTTCTTTTCTTGGTTACATCTCATTTTCTGACTTGTGAAGATGTGTGCTGCTTGAAACCCCTCAGTGGTTTCCCGTTGCCTATACAATAAAGACCAAGCATGGAACAAAGTCTGTGATGATCTAATCCCTGCCCAATTCTGTAACTTCATTTTCCTTTCATTTTTTATTTGTCAGGACGAAGCTACTTTCAGGTTCCTTCGCATGCCAAGCTGGAGAAAGTCTCTGTGCCCATGTTGTTCCCTCTGCCTGGAATTCCTCTTTCTCCTGTTAACCTCACCTGCCAGCAAATTTCACTTTACCCTTAAACACAGTTCAGACATTGTTACTGTTGGGAAGCCTTTCCTTACCCTCTCTTCCCATAAGGTTAATCTTTCCTCCCTGCTACCTTTGTAGATTGTGTATTCTTCTGATAGGCACATCACAGAGAATTGTCACTTGGTTGTTTATATGGTTATCTCCTCTCCACACTTGGAATTCTTTGTTCCCAAGCCTTAGCACAGTGCCTAGCACACATGTATAGGTGCTGGAGAAATGTTTAATGAATGAAGGCTGTGCACACAGATTGCTGTAAGTGTTGTTCACTGCATGAAGTCATTCTGAATAATAAGTAAGAAGATACAGCATTAGATAACAGTAGGAGAAATTCCAGTGAACCTAAGGTAATAACATTAGATTGTTAGGATGGAATGTCATTTTTGCTCTTGAAGAGTTTCAAGAGGAAAATAGAGCACTTTCAATGGATAGTTTAATTCTTCATTTGCTAAAGACGGGAAACTGAATCAGATGTTCTTCTGAGGATCCTTTTAGATCTGTAATGCTCTAATTTGAATATGTGGCTAAGATTCAGTATGAAATGCTTCTATGCTAAGAGTTTTGTGTACTAAATATATAATCTATCCTTTCAAGAGCTGAAGGCCAAAGTGTTACAATCAGGTGAGGAATTGTAATGTGCAGAATATGATAAAGTCACCTCATATGATCTTCTAATTCTCATCTCATGGCATTTTAGAAGTATATAAGCCCCTAACCTCTATTTCTCAAACTCTCTTTCCCTTTTGGAGTGTTATAACTCTACTTCACTTTAGTCCTGGAACTCCCTGTTATCATCTAACATATTTTACTTGCTTTGTTTATTGTCTGATTCTTCCTAGCTCCTAGAATGCAAACTCCGTGAGAGTAGAAATTTTTATTTATTAACTCTTGTATCCCTAGCACCCAGAAGAATGTCTGGTATATAGTAGATGTTCAATAAATATTTGTCGAATGAATGAGCTAGAAAGATCAGTTCAGCTCTCTCTCGTTCCTCAGAAAGAAATGAGTCATGGAAAGGTCCAATAACTTGCTCAAGGTCATATAACTAGTTAGTGCTAAAGCCAGATCTCCTCACCGGCAAGTGGTGTTTTGTTAATGAAACCACACTTAATCACAGTTCCTTTATGTGAATTGATACTGATGCATTATGGACTTAACTGTATATCCCTATGTGCAGGATATGGGGAGGAAACTAATATGTATTGAGCCCTTACTAAATGCCAGGTACTTTATCTCATTTAATTACCACAAATGACATCCTATGACAGTCCAATGACATTGGTAGATTTTACAGATGAGGAAACTAAGACTTAAGGAACCTAAATAACTTCCCTGAGGGTCACACAGCTAGTAAGTGACTGAAATGGGTTTTGAACCCAGGCCTAATTTTTTTTTTTTGAGGAAGATTGGCCCTGAGCCAATCATTGGCCTAACATCTGTTGCCAATCTTCCTCTTTTTCTTTTTTCTCCCCAAAGCCCCAGTACATAGTTGTATATCCTAGTTGTAGGTTCTTCTGGCTCTTCTCTGTGGGACATCACCTCAGCATGACTTGATGAGCAGTGAGTAGGTCCATGCCTGGGATCTGAACCCGTGAACCCGGGCCGCTGAAGTGGAGCACACCAAACTTAACCACTGTGCCATGGGGCCAGCCCGTAGTATAATTTTTGAGTTTGTGGTCTGAGTTGCCTTTTTTTTTTTTTTTTTGTGAGGAAGATCAGCCCTGAGGTAACATCCATGCCAATCCTCCTCTTTTTGCTGAGGAAGACTGGCCCTGGGCTGACATCTGTGCCTGTCTTCCTCTGCTTTATATGGGACGCAGCCACAGCATGGCCAGACAAGCGGTGCACCGGTGTGCGCCCAGGACCTGAACCTGGGCTGCCAGCAGCGGAGCGTGCGCATTTAACCGCTACGCCACGGGGCGGCCCCCTGAGTTGCTTTAAGATTTTCAAGTCAGACTGCTCTTGAAAATGGTCTGATTTGAACCACTCAGGTAGAGTTGCAGAAATTGTTTACCAGCAGGTCTGTGGAGCAGTGGGGTTGTGGTAATAGAGAGGAGTCTGTAGGGCTCCTGAGTCAAAAAAATAATCCTATGCTATGGGTAGTACCATATACCCCTACTCAGTTATGTCACGTATAATTCTATTTCAGAGTTCCTTTTTAACCTAGGCATCCAGGACAACTGTAGAAAGGTGATTATGTCACACTCTTGTGCAGTGCAACCACTTCTGAGTGTGTTTGGTAGTGCTCTTAAGCACCAGGAGCACAAACAAAGACGATGCCTAAAACATAGGACAGGTAGAGCAGGAGAGGGCTGAACCCAATTGATACTAGCTGTTTCCATAGTAAGTAGGCAGACCGTAATTACCTATGTTGCTCAGAGACCTGAGCTGACAGTGGGGGTGGAGAGAGGTCACACCCATTATCTTTGGAGAAATGATGGGAGTAAATAACCCTTAGTTTCCAGTTTACTCCAGAAGCATTCGCTCACCGTTCAGAGTCACCGTGGTGATGTGGACTTTGAATTGGCACCTTGTTACCCCAAATCATCCAAGCTTAAGGTTAACATTGTTTTTATTAGAGAGATCCCCTTCAATACCACAGCCATTCATTTTGAACTCCCCGTTAGCTTCTTCTCAGGTACCTTTGTGTTGCCTACCTTAGAATGGAGAGTGGGGCCTGAGCTGAGGGGGTCCAGGAGGGAAAGGGAAGGAATAGTGAAAGTGGCAGAGAAACAAAGGCTTAGTTAGGAGGTTCTTCTGTCTTTTGGGAGTTAAGGTCCTTTTCATTAGCGGATTGCTGAGATAGGGGTGGAGACTCAGGAGGAGGAGTTGTAATGGGAAGCAGAATAGTTTGCCACTCTGCTGTGGTCCAAGGACCAGTATCGGCTGCAACACCAGGGAGCTTGTTAGAACTGCAGAATGTTAGGCTCCACCCTAGACTTGCTGAATTGTTTTCATTTTAGCAAGATTCCCAGGTAATTCTGTGCACATTAAAATTTGAGAAGCACTGAGTAGGTGACTAAGTGCAAGGGGCTTTCTGGGATTGAAACCTGATTTGGCCATTTACTAGCTGTATGACCTTGGATAAATCGTTTAACCTGTCTGTGCCTCAGTTTCTCATATGCGGAATAGGGGAACTCTCTAACTCATAGGGCTGTTGGGAAGAGTAAGTGAAATATTGGTGCATTTACAAATTGATGGTGTCGGGCGGGCCCCGTGGCTTAGCGGTTAAGTGTGCGCGCTCTGCTGCTGGCGGCCCGGGTTCGGATCCCGGGCGCGCACCGACACACCGCTTCTCCGGCCATGCTGAGGTCGAGTCCCACATACAGCAACTAGAAGGATGTGCATCTATGACATACAGCTATCTACTGGGGCTTTGGGGGAAAAAAATAAATAAAATAAAATTAAAAAAAAAACCAACTGATGGTGTCTTAGATTTAATGAAATTTAGTAATGTCTGTAACATACCAACTACTGAGTCTGGTACAGAGCTAATGCTCAATAAATGTTATTACTAATAATTAAATTAGGCCAATTTATAGGACTAAAAATCCTGTCTCTGTTTTTCTCTCTGTCTCTCAATGAGTATATTTGTCTGCAATTTTATAAAACTGTAGTCAGCGTGTGCATATTCTTTGGTGTTTTGCTTAGCATTATTTAATAATTATAGTTGCAGTAGCAGTAGTTAACAAATATAGCATTTATTAATGTGCTAGGCACTGTTTTAAGTACTTTGTGTATATATTAATTCATTCAGTCATTGGAGCAACCTCTGAGATAGGTATTATTATCTCCATGTTTTATTTTATTTTTTTAAATTTTATTTATTTATTTATTTTTTCCCCCAAAGCCCCAGTAGATAGTTGTACGTCATAGCTGCACATCCTTCTAGTTGCTGTATGTGGGACACAGCCTCAGCATGGCCGGAGAAGCGGTGCGTCGGTGCGCGCCCGGGATCCGAACCCGGGCCGCCAGCAGAGGAGCGCGCGCACTTAACCTCTAAGCCATGGCGCCGGCCCTATCTCCATGTTTTAAATGAGGAAAAAGAACAGAGAAGTTAAGTGACTTGCCCAAGATCATGCAGCCAGTAAATTGCAGAGCCAAGATTTAAACTGAGACAGTCTGATTCTAGCATCCGTGCTCTCTATTTTCCTGTATTGCTGTTGTCCTTAAACTTATGTGGTGTGATGGAAATCAGGAAACTTGATTTGGGTACCTGATTCTGCCACTAACTTATTTGTGAACTCGGTCAAGTCACTTTACTTGTTCGGGCCAATTTCCTTACTATAAAAATGGGGGCGGTTTAGATGGGATTTATAAGTTCTCTTCATTGATTCATTTAACACATAGTGATTGAAATCAAAAGTTTGGTAGAAAATCGTATCTAGGGAATTGGTTCAAAAGTACTTGTTCAAGCAGGTTGGTGTAGTTAAGAACAAGGGATTTGAATCTTGGCTCAGCCACTTCCTGGCTGCTTGATGTTGGGGAACTTAGTTAACTTTTCTAAACATTTGATTTCCTCATTATTAGGAGAATAGTTCATACCTTGCAGAGATGTTGTGAAGTTTGAATAAGATAATGTGTATTAGCACCTAGTATATGTGAGGCACACAGTGGATACTCAATATACGTAAGTTCTCTTTTCTTCTTTTTGTTCATCCAGGGATGGTTACGGAAGCAGATATACCAGATTCAAAAGGAGTAAGAATCTATCTTGGGGGCCGGCCGTGGCTTAGCGGTTAAGTGCACGCACTCCGCTGCTGGCGGCCCGGGTTCGGATCCCGGGCGCGCACAGACGCACCGCTTCTCCGGCCTCGGCCGCGTCCCACATACAGCAACTAGAAGGATGTGCAGCTATGACATACAACTATCTACTGGGGCTTTGGGGGGAAAAAATAAATAAATAAAAATCTTTAAAAAAAAAAAAGAACAATTGTTTAAAAAAAAAAAAAGAATCTATCTTGGTCCTAATTTTTTATCCCATAATGATATTCTCATTGTTGAGAGATGAGAATTAGTAGAGAAAGAAGTTTACATATAGCCTGGTCCTGTCATTTAAAAATAACCCACTTTTTGATTTTTTTATAATTTTATTTATTTATTTATTTATTTTCCCCCCAAAGCCCCAGTAGATAGTTGTATGTCATAGCTGCACATCCTTCTAGTTGCTGTATGTGGGACGTGGCCTCAGCATGGCCGGAGAAGCGATCTGAACCCAGGCCTCTAGCAGCGTAGCGCGTGCACGTAACCACTAAGCCACAGGGCCAGCCCCCACTTTTTGATTTTAAATTAAAATGCCTTCTAAAAATACATAGTTTTAAAAAAAATACATAGTTTATAATAAGATAAATGCCCATTTTTAACAAAACTTGGTGTATTATTTTCCTGGGGCTGCCACAACAAAGTACCACAAACTGGGTGGCTTAAACAACAGAAATTTACTGTCTTAATGGTTCCAGAGGCTAGAAGTCAGAAATCAGTGTGTCAGCAGGGTTGATTCTTCCTGAGGGCCGTGAGGGAGAATCTGTTCCAGGCCTCTTTTCCTAGCTCTGGCGTCTGGTAGCCTCAGGCGTTCCTTGGCTTGTAGATGCTGTTTTCTCTGGGTGCCTATACTTCATTTGCATGTGTCTGTCTCTCTGTCCAAATTTCCCTTCTTTATAAGAACACCAATCTTATATTGCATTAGGGTCCACCCTAATGACCTCATCTTTTTGTGTGTGTGTGTGTGTGAGGAAGATTGGCCCTGGGCTAACACCCGTGCCCATCTTCCTCTACTTTATATGGGACGCCGCCACAGCGTGACTTGACAAGCAGTGCATCGATGCGTGCTTGGGATCTGAACCTGCGAATTCTGGGCCACCAAAGCGGAGCACACACGCTTAACCAACTACGCCACCGGGCTGGCGCCGACCTCATCTTAACTTGATCATTTGTAAAGACCCTATTTCCAAATAAAGTCACATTCACAGGTGCTGTGAGTGAGGACTTCAGCATCTTTTTGGAGGCACTGTTCAACCTATAAGAGATGGTTTAGCTACTTTCTAACCTGGAGAGAGGAGCATATATGAAATTTTGCTGGTCTCTTAAGACTTAGTACAAAGATCGTCTTGGTAGAGACACAGGAAGAACCCAGATTTACCCCTTGTCCTGCTAATTCTGCACTTTGGTTTGGCAGCATTTAGGGACGAGAATGAAGATGGATCTGCTTTGTAGCTTTGGTGAGAGAAGTCTCCCTTTTATGAACTGAATGGATTAATAATAATAATAGTAGTAATAATAATAGCTTCCATTGGTTGAGTTTTTACTGTGTGCCAGGGACTATGTTAAGCATTTTATGTACATTAGCCCATTTAATTCTCATAAAAATCTCATGAAGTAGATATTATTATTATTATTTTTAATTTTATTTATTTATGTTTTTTCCCCAAAGCCCCAGCAGATAGTTGTATATCATAGATGCACATCCTTCTAGTTGCTGTATGTGGGACGTGGCCCCAGCATGGTCGGAGAAGCGGTGCGTCAGTGCGCGCCCGGGATCCGAACCCGGGCCACCAGGAGCGGAGCAGGCGCACTTAACCGCCAAGCCATGGAGCTGGCCCAGAAGTAGATATTATTATTGTCATTTTTTTACAGAGGAGAAAAGTGAGGCTCAGCAAAATAACTTGCCCAAGGTCACACCTAGCACAGGGCCAGCAGGCATTCAGATCAGCTCTGTAGGACCAGAGCTCCGCCTCTTAGCCACGAAAGTATACTTTCCCTTCACTTCCTTGAATAGAACTGTCTGGCCTGAGTCTCCTTCTTTTCTCTAAAAACTCCTGGTTCTGGAATCATGCTGACCGAAGGCGTCAGGGAAGTGACCTTTACTTGCATTCTTGTGAGCTCTTATTGTTTGTGAGTGGGGAAGGGAGTGTGACTTCAGTTGGCACTTTTTACCTAGTCGTGTAAGTCCTGCCAAGGGGCCCCAGTCAGGTGTGCAACATTGTGAGTTACTTTAAAACAAAAAACACTGTCCTAGAACTGAAGAGGAGAAAACACAGGCCTCCTATGTTTATCTCTCTCTGTTATTATTACTACAATTACACGTGCTAATTGTAATAAATTTAAGCAGTACAAAGAAAAAAGTAAAAGTTCTCTTTTCTCAGCTTTCTCTACCTAGTCCCACTGGTCAGGGTAACTAGTGTTCAAGGTTTAGTGTCTGTTCTTCCAGCTTTTTCCTTACCAGGCTTACTCTGGAACTGCTCTTCTCCCTCCTTTACTCCTCCATGTTGGTCATGTCTCCTCTTGTCTCATAAGCCTGACCTCTTATTATTTATTTATTTTTCTAAAGGTGGCATTCACCTTTATGTCCTCTGAAAAGCAGTTTTTTATTGTGAAGGGCTATATAGGAGAGATAAGCTGTAGATTATGTGCCAGTATATCATAAGGTCAAAATTTCTTAATAGGAGACATGGCCCTCCACACCCTGGCTGCTCACTACATTTCTTGCCTTATACCCTATAAATGAAAAAACTCAGTTTTTCCCTTCCTAGGTAGGGAAAAACTCAGTTCTTGCCTACTGTATGTTTCTTCCCTATATGTCTCCTTTACCTTCACGGAGAACACTTCACTTCTGGTCACCAAATATGTGGAGGTTTTTCCCCACACCAAACAATTCTCGGTGATACCAGCTGGGTATCCTACAATTTAACTGGAGTTTCTAACACTGAATACCCGGTGATAGCGTCAGGTCTCACAGGTTAAGGGCCCAGACCCACAAGACTGCCCCCTGCCTCAGATGGCAGTCTCAAGCTCGGGTTATCACCTGTGCTTCTGATCAACTGGCTGTAGATTGGAGATTCCCACCACCTCCTCCTCAAGTTCCATTAATTTGCTAGAGTGGCTCACAGAAATCAGGGGAACACTTACTTACATTTACAAAAGATATGATGAAGGCTACAGATGAATATCCAGATGAAGAAATACATAGGGCGAGGTCTGAGAGGGTCCTGAGCGCAGGGGTTCTGTCCTTCTGGAGTTGGGGTGCATCACCCTCTTGGTGTGGATATGTTCGCCTACCTGGAAGCTCTCCGAACCATGTACTTTTGGAATTTTATGAAGACTTCCCCACGTAGACATGGTCGATCATTAGCTCCATTTTCAGCCCTTGTCACGAGAATGGGGGGGTGGGTCTGGAAATTCCATGCTTCTAATCATGGTTTGGGCTTTCCTGTGACCAGCCCTCATCCAGCAGCCATCCAGGAGCCCACTTAGAGTCACCTCATTAGAGCAGAAGACACTTCTATCACCCAGGAAATTACAAGGGTTTCAGGAGCTCTCTGCCAGGAACTGGGGGCAGAGACCAATATATATATCCCTATAATCCTTTGCTGTACCATGCCCCTCTGCACGTGGTTTACTCACATGCCAGATTGTTTCTTGTCCATGTGCCTTGCTCACATTACTGCCTCTGTCTGAAAAGTCCTCCTAAATCTACTCTATTGAAAAATTAATCCTTCTAGACTCAGTCCAAATGTTATGTTTTAATGATGACTTTTTGAGCTTTTTAAATGAGTGAGTTAGCCACTCTCTTCTCTCTGCTTTATTATTCTATGTGTATATTATTTACTTTTATTATTAAATCAATTTATTTTTGAATCATGTATTTTTAATCAAATGTTTTAGTATATTTTTATGTTTATTAAGTAAATCAAAAAACCCATTATGATTATTGTCTTATGCAGACAATATTCATTTAGATTTACCAAATATTTATGTTTTTTTAAAGTTGCTTTTTCTTTCTCCTAGCATATCTAGTCTTCCATTTGGGATCATTTTCCTTCTGCCTGAAAAACTTCCTTTACTAATATTCTGTAGTATGGCCTACTGGTGATAAATTCTCTTAGTTTATGTTTGTCTATTTATTTTGTTGCCAGACATCTGGCTTACTTTTGGGCCTTCATTTGGTACTTAAGATTTATGCTTTTGCCAGAGCCATCCCCTTTCCTGTAAGGTCTTTCCCTACCTCTGCTAGTGAAATCCTACTTATCTTGGGAGCTCAGCTCAAGTCCTCTCTTTCCCATTGTCTTTTTTTTTTTTTTTTCGTGAGGAAGATCAGCCCTGAGCTAACATCCATGCTAATCCTCCTCTTTTTGCTGAGGAAGACCGGCTCTGAGCTAACATCTATTGCCAATCCTCCTCGTTTTTTTTTCCGCAAAGCCCCAGTAGATAGTTGTATGTCATAGATGCACATCCTTCTAGTTGCTGTATGTGGGACGCGGCCTCAGCATGACCAGAGAAGTGGTGTGTCGGTGTGCGCCTCGGATCTGAACCCAGGCCCGCCAGTAGCGGAGCGTGCGCACTTGGGCCCACCAATAGCGGAGCGTGCACACTTAACCGCTAAGCCACGGGGCCGGCCCAGCCCATTCAGTCTTTCTAACCACACTAACCTGTGATAACTCATTCTGCTTCTGAATTTATTGCATTAACTTCTACCTTTCATTGGCCAGTTGATCATGTAATGCTGTATATCATCACATTGTATTTTATTATTTGTTATTTAACTTCTCATATATTTGCCCAATTAGATTATGCTCCTGGAGCTCACAGATTTTGATTTAGTCTTCTTTCTATTCCTCATTTTGCTTAGCACAGTGCCCTACATTTATCAGGTATTAACCAAATGTTGATGTGATTAGATTTTCTTAGTACTTCACACCTTGTAGATCAGGTGTTCAGAGCCAGAAGCCTGAGGGAACACTTAACTGATGACATCATCTTGGCTCCCTGTCACTGTGGGGTGTGTGCCACTGAGAGGAGTGTCGGCAGATGAAATACTTGTGCAACAGGTTATATTTCCTTCTCTAATGAATGGGATTCAGACTCCACATTGGGGAAAAGAGATAGTAAGTGTAGGAGGAGGGCAAGGGGATGGAAGGAGGGTGCTACATTGTTAGACATGGGGATATGGCTTCATTAAAAACATAAATAAAAGGATGGTGTGATGCAGAGAGAAACTTCTTGGAACCAGCAGACTGATTAGACAAACCAGCTTCTCTGGTGCAAACTGGTTATTAATTACCATTTATTTTCTTTGCAGTAAAACTGTACCACCCAGCTGCTTGCTTTCTCATTAGGGTGAGTCTCAAGAAAGGGCTTAGTTTAGAATTAGGAAATCTAAGAGAGATGCAGGATAGTCAAATTTGTCTTACCAGTCTTAGACCTTAGGGGTTGCCAGGATCTCCTTGCATTTGCTAGTAGGGGTTGCTACTAGAGAGGTATAAAACCTCTTATTTCTACCTCTTCTACTTCCTATTGCCCCATCTTGCTTTCTTCCTTCACTGAGGCCCTCCTACCACACACACTAGATTGGCCATCCTTCCCATCTCTGAGGCCCCGGTGTGCAGTGGATCACCCTGCTGTTAGCTGCTGGGACCTTGAATGTAATCTTAGTCTTTCTATTCTCCGCTCTTTTGCCATCCCCAAATGACAGGAAGGTGGAGAAAAGGAAATGAAGTGTGATAGTTTTAAGTCGTCTGTGGCTTAGAGGGCAGAATGTTTTGATAGCTTGATTTAGAGGTCTTGGGATCTCCTAATATGAGGATCTATTCTTTTGTTGACAGAAAGGCCTCACTCCGTTCTTTATTCTTTTGCTCTGAGTAATGTGGACAGAGAGACAGTCTTGGGTTGGGGGTTTGGTATTTGCCCCTGAAGGGGAAAAGATCGCTCTTGGATTTGATTTTTTTCCATTAGTGGATATCTCATTATCAGAAGATGAGAATTAATGTTACTTTGAACAGAGCATAAATATAGTCAAGACCCTAATACATTTGCAGTGATTAGGCTTTCGGTTTTAAAAACACTCTTTTTAAAGTACATTGTTTTAGGGCCGGCCCCGTGGCTTAGCGGTTAGGTGCTCGCGCTCCGCTGCTGGCCACCTGGGTTCGGATCCCGGGCGCGCACCGACACACCGCTTCTCCGGCCATGCTGAGGCCACGTCCCACATACAGCAACTAGAAAGATGTGCAGCTATGACGTACAACTATCTACTGGGGCTTTGGGGGAAAAAAAAAAAAGTACATTGTTTTAGGCTAGAGGCCTCCCTACTTTTTTGTAGGATGATTTAACTGCAGACTAAATCTGGAGGGAATAAGAATACTAAATGACTTTTTGTAGATCATTAAACATTGTGATGTTACTGAGACTGTTCTGGTGGGGAGAGTTTTGGTCCATGGGAATAATGTGGGTTTTGGTGTCTACTTCTTTCTCTCCCTTCAGATAAATCCTCCTACATGTCCCATTCTCTGGATCTGGGAGGGATGGACAGTGGGGAAAAGTTAGTACACTCATCTCATTGTTCAGGTCATTTCCTGGGTGTGGTTCTGCAGTGCTTCCTCTAAGAGCTGACTCAAGAGTTCTTTTCCATTGTGGTGGTGTTCATGTTATTACATGTCATAACCAATTTACAACCTTGGCATTTTGGGCACCATCATTTGGAGGTGTTAAGTTGGGAATGAGGGAAGTAAAACATTTTCAGAAGTTCCTTAAGAGAAAAGTTCCTTTCACTGGGCAAACCAAATCTCCCTAGATGCTATGGTTTGAGACTCAAGAATTCTAAGCATATACTCTTTCTTTTTGATGTCACTGATCCCTCTGAATAAGTTGTTTGTCTTTCTGTCCTCCATGAGACTGAGCGTCTTGAAAGCTTGGGTAGCATCACATTCATCTTTGTGTCCTGGATGTTGAACACAGTGCCCAACTGGAAGTTAAGTGTTTATAAATGTATGTTGAGTTGAATGGTGGAGGGAGCTTTAAATGCATTGACTGCAGACTGATGCATGCCTAGCATATTGAGTTGGGGGACGTTAGTAGAAAGTGGAGATGGATAGGAGAGATGGATAAAGAAAGGAATTTTTGTAGATAGGACGTAGAGAATTTTTTGTTGCCTAAGAATTTCTTAACAAACAGTTGTTTTGCAATCTTCCTTTACGTGGGAAAGCATTTAGTGGTTGTGAGTGTGAGTTCTATCTGACTAGCTAATAACCTTGGACAAGGGTTCTAGTCATTGTGACCCTCTCCCATAGCAAGGACTAAAGATAACTGCCTATCCCTCAAATGGAGGGATTCAGCAAAGGGAGGGGCTCAGGATTAGGTTGGGGGTGGGGAAAGAAAGCTTTGAGCCCCTGCTAGCCAGACACTGTAGAAATATAAAGCTGTTATTATGATGATTGCTGTTGGCAAACTAGACAGTCTCAGCCTTTCCTCTGGTATGTATCCCACACCCAGCCACAACGTCAGATTGGGAGGATGTAGACTTTACCTGTAGCTGTTGGCAATTATCCCTTGTGGTTTCTCTGAGTATCGTGCAGATATGACTTTTTGGCTCTTTTCCTTCTGTCCATCAACAAAAAGTAGGAAGTTTGTGAAGATGTGCTTTTGGTTGGCATTAGGGCATGAGGTGCCTTTATTTCCCCCCTTTATTTAGTAAATATCTAAACTGGTAAACATCTATAAGAAGATGGCCCAGGCTTGGAAGTTCTTACCTCGGGAGTGACTGACGCCTGAGAGGAACTAGGCTTTGCACAACCCCCTGCATTGAGAAGGGAACAGTCATTTCCCTGAGCATGGCTTGGATCCTGATCAGCTGAGTTCCTGTCTCTATCGGGATGTGATTCCTCCCCCTTCCTTCTGGAAGAAATGGATATTTTTTCATTTCCTGTTTGATAGCATATTTTCTGAGTACCAGGAGATGCTTACTGACTATAAATCAGTTGGGTTGTGGGGGTGGGAAGGAGGCTGCTTTTGTTTTCAGCAGAATGGCTTTCATTTGAGGAATTCAAAGCATATACATGAACACATGCTTCTTGTCCCCCTGGGAGAGAGACAGGACCCAAAGGGATTATATTGAATCCCTTTCCTGGGCTGTACATACTTGACCTGTGGTGGTAGAGCTCCTTCTTCCACTTAGGTCAGAAAAGCTTGGTCCCTCATGGGGACCCCTGCGCTGTGGATTCCATTCTTGCCACATCCACTGGTCAGCCCTTTTGGTGCCTAAATCTACTGGGGCGCAACTGTTAGTCCATGGTGGAAGTGACGCCACCCTTGGAAGGGAACTTGACAGGATACCCCCCTGAGCCCTGACTGAGTGACACAGGCTGGAACTGGAATCTGGCTGTCCAGATTTCCTGTCCTCTGTTCTTATGAGCAGACCCTGCAGCTTCCTCTCTGGGGGGTGGTGATTGCTGGTGGTTAACAGGCAGCGCCACCTGTGGACCCACACAGGAGCTTCTGTTTTCCTAACCAAGAGCTGCCTGCCCATTCAGTCTGGACTGTTTCTGATTCATGTGGAGTAGAGAGCAGAGGACTAGAAAAGAGAGGAGTGGGGATGAAGTCATTGTGATCCCCTTTGCTTCTAGCGGAGTTCTGCTTAGTGTTTGGGGACTGAGGTTTAATTTTACAACACACTAACTCTTAGATTTTTTTTTTTGACCTTGGAGAAGTCCTTAAAAATTCTTAGAAAATAGGACATTGCTTGGTAAGTTATGAGAAATGTCATTTTTGGGTTTTGTAGGTAACACAAACAGCTTTTCTTAGTTTACCAGGGTTTTACATGTTTAGGTAATTGGTGTGTTTCAAGTCCTTAGTGGAATTAGTGAGCATGCGCCTAACTTTTAACAGTAAATTCTTTCTTTTACCTCTGTTGCTGACCATGTGCCCTTTTTCCTTGCTCCAGGGGTTTTCTGGTTTGTGGCTATTTTATAGCATGAGGTAAATTTCCCCTCTAGGGTGGAAAGCAGCATCTTACAGTGGAAAGGGTGTAGGCATTGGAATCCTGGTTCTGGTACTTAACTACCTCTGTGACTGTGGACAGTCATTTAACCTCTCTGAGCTGTGTGTATTTTTTTAATTCTTCATTTGCAAATTGGTGATAATAACTATCTTGCAGGATTTTTGTAAAGGTTAAATGAATTAATATATGTAAAACACATTGCTTGTTATGTAATTGTAGCTTCTTTTTATTGGTAAGAGTCATAATATGATTTTTTTATTATAGTAAAATATATATAACATAAAATTTACCACTTTAACCATTTTTAAGTATACAGTTCAGTGGCATTAAGTACATTCACATTGTTATGCAACCATTATCACTGTCCATCTCCAGAACTTTATCTTCCCAAACTTAAATTCCATACCTATTAAACAATAACTCCCTGTCCGTCTCCGTCCCCCTTCCCCCCCAGCAACCATAGTTTTACTTTCTGTCTCTATGAATTTGACTGCTCTAGATACTTCATGTAAGTGGAATCATACAATATTTATCCTTTTGTGACCGGCTTATATCACTTAGCATTATGTCTTTAAGTTTCATCCATATCATAGTATGTACCAGAATTTTATTCCTTTTTAAGGCTGAATAATGTTCTTTTGTATGTGTATACCACATTTTGTTTATTCATTCATCCATTGATGGACACTTGGGTTGCTAACAGTATGATTATTTTTAATAGTAATATTGTTAGATTGATTGTCTATGGTTAGAGCTCCCAAAGCTTGGAGGAAGAGGATGACGTGACTGAAGATACCATTGTTTGTGTGTTGACTTCATCTCTCTGGGTTTTGGTTGTGGGACCTATTTTGATAGGAGTCTGATGAATGATGGAGCCCATTTTGATAGGAGCCTGACATATGATGGACCCACTAGAGCCCATACAGAGGGTCCAGGCCTGGCAGAACTCCAGGGGAAAAAATATTGCTTCCTAGCCTAATTTTTCCCAAAGATAGACTGCTTTGCAGTGCCTGTAGCTTACCAGCCTTGCCTCCCTCCTTGTCTCCTCTGCTCTTACTGTGAATGGGACTCTTGCTATCACGACATATCTAGACTCTTAGTTTGTTTTACACAGGTCAGGGGCTGAGGGGGAATTGTGTATGTGTATATATATACACACGTATATATGTGTGTGTGTGAATGTGTACACACGTATATATGCACATGTAGATGGACGCACATATAGTATCATTGACAGTCGACACAGTATAGAAGCTACTTGTTCTCCTCTGGCTGTCCCTCAACTCAGCCCACCACCAGAATGTATACATTGGCAACAAGGGGTCCCAGGATGGTGAGAGAGGCCTCCCAGGGGATTGAAGCATAAAGAACCTTAGCAGGAGGGTCTTGACGGCTTAGACAAGCTCTTGCAGTTTCTACCAAAATTCTGAAGAGAGAATACTCTTCAGCTCTGGTTTCTCTGCCCATCATCAGGCCTGAGTTAGACGTGGAAAAATCCAAGCGTTCAGGTTTCTGCATTCTGTGCTTATGCTGGGCGTAGGGCATAGAGGTTGAGAAGGAGAGGCAGCCCCTTCAAACTCCTGGATCCCTATATGTGGACTCTCCTGCTTGTTTATAGGGGGTAAAGGGTGGTTTATACTGATTTGTCCCCAGTCCCCTCTCGGTACTTAAGGGGACTGCAGTGTCATTGAGGTTTTTTGTCCCATTGTGTCATGGATACAGGGACACATCCCCTCGGTCACTCCCCCACCCAAATTGGCCCACCTTTGTATTTCCTGCTTCATATCTCCAATGCCTAGATACCAGTTATCTGTCAAAAGCTATTCAGGATGATTTTTTGTTGTCAACATAAGTGAATTAATTGTACATTAAATTAATAAAAATTAATCACACTTCGTATTATTCAGTCATGTTTGCATAGGTACATATGACTAAAGAATTATGTTTGTGCTTTGTGAAGGCCACTACAGGAGAGGATCTGAAAATGAATCTAAAAAAAATACTCTTTTAGAGAAACATAGATTAAATGTGAACGACAGTAGGGGGCACTTGTACAACAGTGGAGTAAAGACAAGGGCCGGAGTGTTCACTGATTTTCGAACTTTAACTTGTTCCTTGGAAAGTTAATATTTTTTCCTTAGGCATTTTTCTTTAGCAAAACTGACAGTTGGATTTTAAATATAAAAATATTTGACACCATCAACAAGTTATATTTACTCTGTTGACTAAAAATGGACTTTCTTCAAAGTTTGTTAGATTTATTTTCTTACTTTCAGATACTTTTTGGCAAGCAAGAATTACTACATTAAAAGTACGTCATTTCGGGCCGGCCCAGTGGCGCAGCGGTTAAGTGTGCACGCTCTGCTGCGGCGGCCCATGGTTCACAGGTTTGGATCCCGGGCGCACACCAATGCACCACTTGTCAGGCCATGCTGTGGTGGCGTCCCATATAAAGTGCACAAAGATGGGCACGGGTGTTAGCCCAGGGCCAGTCTTCCTCAGCAAAAAAAGAGGAGGATTGGCAGATGTTAGCTCAGGGCTGATCTTCCTCACACACACACAAAAGAAGTACATTATTTCATTCAACCATATCAATCAACATATAAAGCTTTAAATTTTGTCTGAAACAATCTGTTGGAAGCCTCGGTTTCTGTATCAACAAATTCGTACTACTCTATGTGCTACCTGTCCCTGAAGGATCTTGTTGAAATACTTTCTTGTACAAAAATAATGAGTGAAAACAAAACAAAAACCAAAACAAAACGAATGTACTTCATATTGCATTTTAATAGAGGTGCCAACAAACACTTTAAAAATGGCTGGGTTGAACCCTTTCACTTCATTTTGTAGCTGGTGTTAGATCAACACAGCTTTCTCCTATTTGAATAATGATGTTGAAAGGTCCTAAAGGCCAAAACAATCTTTATGAGCTGTCTGTCTGCTGAATTCCCAGTGAGAAGCTTTGATGAGGAATAACAGTATCATTTTCAAATTGGCTCCTGCACAAACTATATAATTATAGGTATTCCATGTTCCATAAGTTCGGTAGAGCTGGCTCTTAATCAACCCGTGAAAATGGAGCAAAGGGCATGCTGAATCCTTCAGACTCACAGATAAATCCTAAAATTAATTTTAACCAACTGTTTCGTCATACTCCTACTTGAATTACCAGAGATGCTTATGGGGGAAAAATGAACAGATTTTTCCCCCCTTGTTTGCCCTTTACCTACCTTTTTAATGTTATCTCCCATCATTCTTTACATTCCAGCTAAAATGAACTAGTGCCCTTCCCATACATGCCCTATGTTTTCCATGCCTTTGCTTACGCTATTTCCTTTACCTGGATTTTTCTTTCATTTCTACATCTTATTTGTCCTTTCACATCCATCTCAAATGTCACTTTTGTGTTGTGTGTGTGTGTGTGTGTGTGTGTGTGTGTGTGTGTGTGTGGAGCCTTTCTTGATCCTTTCAGGTATGTCATATCATCTTTCTGAACTTACGTAATATTATTGAAAGAAATTCACTTAAAAGTAATAACACTGACAACTAACGTTCACACAGCCTTTTGCAAAATACTTTCACTTTTGGGCCGCCCCGTGGCTTAGCAGTTGGGTGCGTGCGCTCCACTGCTGGCGGCCCGTGTTCGGATCCTGGGCGCGCACCGACGCACCGCTTCTCTGGCCGTGGGGCTGCGTCCCAGCAACTAGAAGGATGTGCAGCTATGACATACGACTATCTACTGGGGCTTTGGGGGAAAAATAAATAAATAAATAAAATTATTAAAAAAAAATACTTTCACTTTTATTAGCTCTTTTGAGCCTCACAGATAGTTTATCACTCCTGTTTAAAAAGCTGAGGAAACTGAGGCTCCCGGAGGATAAGTGACTTGCCTGAGGTAACATGCAGCTGGAACTGAATCTAAATCCTATGCCCTCAAACCCCATGTTGTTTCCACCAAACAATGCTATCTTATGATTCTTATCACTTGCTACTATGTGTTACAGTTACTTGGGTAAAGGTCCCATCTGGTGCACTACTGTGTGCTGTCTTCAAAGAAAGGATTAATGCCATATTCTTTGTGACCCTCATATCCCATAGCACAGAGGATTACATATAAGGCATCAAAAAACGTTTGAAAAGCTGATGATGAGTCTGGGAGATGTTGATGAATGCGTGTACCTAGCACAGTGCCTGGCACATAGATGCCTAATAAATATTTGTTGAATTTAATTGTAGAATGGATCAAAGACCATAGTTAATAAGAGCTCTTATGGCACTTACTAAGTGCCAGGTACTTTTATAAATGCTTTGGGATGATATTAGCTCATTTAGTCCTCACAACAACTAAATGAGGTAGGTACTATTTTTATCTCCTTTTACACTTGATAAAACTGAGGAACAGAAAGGCTAAGTGATTTGCCCAAGGCCTCACAGGTGGTAAGCAGCAGAGCTGGGTTTCTCACTGACAGGCAGTTGGGCCTAGAATCTGCAAGTGCTCTTAACCATTAAGCCATAATCAGTTGTTCAGGGTATTTTTACACTATTAAGTTCCTCCTGGACTCCTTTCTGTCTTGGGTGTGGTTCAAATGAAGAAAAGCAGAAGCAGCATAGCTTGTGAATGTACTGTAGGGCAGTGGTTCTCAAACTTGAGCTGTATTAGAATCACCTAGAGGGCTTGTTAAAACACAGAGCACTGGGCCCCACCTTCAGTTTCTAATTCAGTAGGTCTAGGGTGGGGCCTGAGATTTTGTATTTCTGACAAGTTCCCAGGAGATGCTGCTGCTGGCCTGGGACCACTTGTGTAGAGTATAGGGGTTAAGAGCATGGACTGTGGAGTTAAGCTACCAGGGTTTGTTTTTTTTTTGTTTTTAATTTTATTTATTTATTTATTTCCCCCAAAGCCCCAGTAGATAGTTGTACATCATAGTTGCACATCCCTCTAGTTGCTGTATGTGGAACGCGACCTCAGCATGGCCGGAGAAACGGTGCGTCGGTATGCGCCCGGGATCCGAACCCAGGCCGCCAGCAGCGGAGCGCGCACACTTAACCGCTAAGCCACGGGGCCGGCCCTGGCTACCGGGGTTTGAATCTCAGCTCTGCCATTTACCATGAACTTGGGCAAGTTCTTAAACCTTTCTGTGCCTCAGTCTTTATCTGTAAAGTGGCTGGACTGGTAGCACCTACACCATAGGATTCTTGGGGAGATTAAGTGAAATAATACATGTAATGGTTAGACATTACATTACAATACATTAGAATGGTGCTCGGCTCATAGTAACATGCAGTGTTAGCTACAATAATGGTGATAAGATGTGGTTCCTTCCTTTGTAGATTTTACAGTCTAGTTACAAAGATCAGACTTAAATCTAATAAATAGTAAAAAATAGTGTGAAATTAGGTGTTAGTTCATGTGGTTCTGACTCTAAAGTACCTTAGAGGTGAAGTGTGTGTAAGTTGTGGGGCAGGAGAAGCAGTGGGGGATCAAGAGGAGGAGAAGTACATGGAACTAGAAGATAATGGAAAGTTATATAGTCAGAATTTAGAAAGGTTGGGGTTATTAGTGGTTTTGGTTTTACAACCAGAGAATTGGAGGGAAGGAGAGAGAGAAAGAGGGAGGAAGCAATAAGAGGGAGAAAGGGAGAGATATTGAGAGAGAGATGCCTGCACTCTGTTTGCCAAAGAGATAACTAGTTCCTTTTCGCATTCCTCTTTCTTAGAGTTGGTAGCTGGTCTGAAGGTGAAGTTCCTGGCAGTTTGCTCTTTGTGGGGAACAATGGCCAAGGAAGTGGTTTGCTACTGGCTTCTGAAGCTGAGCTCTGCAGCCTTTATCCTCCACAGCTGATGCACATACTTTTGATTCTTGCTGAGAAAGGCAGTTGTTAGGTTTGGAAGTTTTCAGATTCCAGAGCGAGCTGGACAGCTGACCCTCTGGTAGCTATTTCCCAAACTGTCAGCCCTCTGTCGCCTCATCTCCCTGGGCCCCTTCTTTTTGACTTTGAAGCAATATCCTATATATAGTAAACTAACCAGTTAGAGGTTGGAGGAGGTTTGAGGGAGGAGTCTCTCCCACCTTAAACTTCTGGATGGATGGAGTATGAGGGGCCAGGAACAAAATGTATCCTGTTCAAAAACTATAACCCCCTCTTCACTGGGCATGCTCAAATGACAGCTTACCGTGCTAAGAATGTACCTCTAGCTCATGGGTAAGGAGCAGTGTTTATTTTTGGGTGTCCTGAAGAAAATATTTGGGAGAAGGAGTGGGGAGAAGTTCAGGCAGCTCCATTTATGGTTGAGCAATGCTTGGTATTCTACAGAAGGGACCATATGGACAGAGGGGGAAGAGTTTTGCATTCTAATTGTTCACCTCTTGCTCTCTCCATTCAGGGATGATTAGGGACACCTCATTAGCTGTCAGAATGGGACAAGTATTTCTTGGATTCACATGAGCCTCAGCTCCGCATGCTGGGCGTCTTCTGCTCTCCCAGCCTTCTGAATCACCACCTAGGAATGACAGTAGCCAGGTTGCTGCCTGGAGCACCTGGAGCATTCTTGGCATGATGCGCTGTTGACTGGTGTTGGTCTCCTAGACACGGCTTGGGCCTCTCCAGGCCTATTGGAGTGATAGGCTGGGTCTTAGCTCTCCCTCCAGCTTGTTCCAAAAGGCGTTGACCTACTTTTCAGAGACAATTAAGTGTTTGTGAGCAAAAGAAGGCGGTGACCCGAGCGAAGGTGAACCAAAGCTGCATTAAACAAACATTTGGAGTTACTTTTTTGTCTCACACAGCAGGGCCCATCTCAGTCCAAATGGAATGACTGACCAGGCTGATATGGTAGCCAAATTCTGGATACATACTTATCCAAACAGCCAACCAACTCTTGAATTCTCATTCCGTCCATCAATGTACTTTAATATAAAAAATTACCTTTTATAGTCATTGTACCCTTTGTCTTTTGGTGATAGGAGAGGTTTGAAAGGAAGTTGGGCTCTTAGAGTGAATCAGCACTATAAGCCAGCAGTCCCTTTTGGAGGCAATGTTCTGGTTGCTTTGTAGCCCCTCTGAGAGGATTCGAATCTCTTTTTCTTTTTGTACAGGTTGGCATAATAAGCTGGATGGGAGCCCAGATCTTTAGGGAATGAGTGAGTAGCTTGTGAGACAAGGGTTAGACTCAGTTTTTGCAGTAAAAGGGACTGAACTCACTTTCTCACTTCTATCCTAGACGTCACTTACCTTATTAGCAGACCCCAGCTTCTTCTTCGCTGGTTAATATGATTATTGTGCTCTAGTTGTTGTCCTTTCTGTTGTCCTTTAGCCCTGTGGGAAGGATCCAAAGCTCTGAGAAGGACAGTAACTTTTGTCCTACAGCGGCTGGACCCTGAGGGAATTGCTAAACTAGCAATTAGGCAGTTTCTTAAACTTTTGTTTTCAGCAACTCCACACACATGACAGCTTCCACAATCTCCTAGGAAATAAAAAGAAAAGTTACTGATATTGCACCCAGAGATCCAGATCAAATCCTAAAGTTCAGGAAGGAAGAAGCTTAGGAGGAGAGAACTCAGTCCTGCTATTCTCACATTGGAATACCTTCTGACAACCTTTGAGGTGTCAGCCCCGTTTGAAGAATTAGTTTACATATCAGCACAGTTTAGAAGTCAGTATAGCATCAATTTTGGTCTTGTAGATGGCTAAGTTTCTTGGGGAAGAGTATTTGAAGTGACCTGAAATTGCTCCCCCCATCCTAGAAATCCCAGAGTCTGGTCACAGCCTTCTTTTTTCTGCCTCTCGTATTCTTTTATGCCCAGGAAACCTGGTCTCGGCTCATTTCCCAGTCTATCAGACCCTTATGGTGTCATTGCCTTCCCTACCTATCCTATATGACAACACTTGTACTGGCATTCTCAAGTCTCTTTCTTCCTACTGATCCTTCCTTTCCCTTTTCCAAAGCTAGATCCATGTTCATTTTCCACACCGAGCTACTGAGTTCTGCTGCATAACATTGTGCTGACTGACTCCTTTACAGATTTATGAGCTCCAGCCACACCTTGACTCTCAACCCTGCCCTGAAATCTTTCTGTTCTCTTCTGGTTGACTCTCATTCCTTTTCCCTACAGCAGCAATTCCAAACTTTCATGACTCTCCTCAAACTTGCTACCCCACCCCACCTGTAAACTCCCAGCAAATCAGTTAGCCTTTTACTTTCTCAGCTTTCCCTCTCAGTTTATCTGTAATCTCCAGTCCTCACCTCATTCCCTCCTATTTCAGAGGCAGACCTCTGGGCATGTACATAGTTTGTATTCTTAGTCTGTCCCCACCTAGTGACTCTTTATAAATATGTTTAGGTTTTCTCCATCCTAAGAAAAAAATTCTTTTAAGCCCGTCTCTTCTTCAGACTAACTCTCTGTTTTTTGTTTTGTTTTTACCACTAAACCTCTTTACTAGCCTCTCTTATATTCCTTTAGTCATCTTAACCCAGTGTAGCCTGACTTTCATGCCCGCCATCCCAACTGAAGTCGCTCTCACCTGTAATGACCTATTTGCAGAATTCAGTAGTCTGTTTTCAGTTCTCATACTGTTTGACCTTGTCATAGCATTTGACACTATTTGGACCTCTTTTTTCCCCTCACTCTGTGTGCTCTCCCTGGGTGAGTTTACCTATTCTGGTGATTTCATTTATCAACTGTGTGTGTACAGGGATCACTCTGAAATCAACATCTCTAAATATGAACTTTCCCCCAAGGCCCGAACTTGTATTTCCAAATGACTGCTGTCCTTTTCCATTTCACAGTCTATAGAAATTCTAATGTGACATATCCAAAACCGAGCGTATCATCATCCCCTTCTTTCCCCTGCCCAAACTTGCATCTCTTCCTGCACACCGTCTCAGATACCAATATTACTCTCTGCCTGTTTGCCCAAGCTAGGAAATTCAAGTTTGCTTTTTGTCTCCTTCATTCTCCACATCTGACTGGACACTAAGTTCTGTTTGTTTTAGCTCAGAAACATCTCAACATCCATCCTTTCTCATCCATCCATCCTGGCTAGACCCACTGCCCATTTTAGATCCTCATCATTTTTGGCTTACTGCCAGCGATAATGCCATTTCTCTTCTTAAAAACTCCAATGCTGGGCCGGCCCCGTGGCTTAGTGGTTAAGTGAGCGCGCTCCACTGCTGGCGACCTGGGTTCGGATCCCGGGCTCGCACCGACGCGCTGCTTCTCTGGCCATGCTGAGGCCACGTCCCACATACAGCAACTAGAAGGATATGCAGCTATGACACACAACTATCTACTGGGGCTTTGGGGGGAGAAAATGAATAAATAAAATCTTTAAAAAAAAAAAAAAAAAACTCCAATGCTGACTGCCTTCTGTTTCTTCACAAGATAAGGTCAGACTTCTTAGCTTGGGGATGATTCTCAGTTTCATCCCTTGTTTTGCTGTTTCCTATGCCTTGGATGATCTTTCTGCTTTATTGGCTTCACAAACTCCTGTTCATACTATAAAGTAATCTTTCATGCCAGCTCAAAACTAGCTAGCTTTTTATGGTGTTCCAGCTGCTTTCCTCCTACCCCAACAGAAAGAATTTAACTTACCTCCTCCTCTGAGCTCTCATGGTACTTTGCACATCCCTTTGTAATTGTACTTATCATCTTATTTTACAGTTATTTGCTTAATTGCTCCTCTAGACCATGAGTTCAGTGAAGGCAGACTGTACCTTCTTCATCCTTGTTTCTTTGGTGCTGTAACAATGGGTTGAATTGTTAGGTTGTATATAAAGTTCCTGGTATCTCCAGATAAAGTATGTTTGGAAAGCCTAAAAGACCTGTGCTACTGTTGGGTATTAGTTGTGGTAGAATCTCCCCTTCTCTTTTTATTTCACAAAATATCAATGTTTATTGTATGAAAATTATAAAATAATAAAACTATAAAATTAAAGTCACCTAAAATCCCACCATTTTTGGATGACTACTGTAAATGTTTTGCTGTATTTTCTTTCATACATTTTCTTCTGCAAATATATACATGTACATACATATTTTGCAAATATATACTATTTGTAACCTGTTTTCTTCACTTACTGTATGGTGAAAATCTTTCAGTGTCAAAAAATATGTATCCATATCATAATTTATATTGCTGTCAATATTCCCATGTATGGGTGCACTGCACTTGAGACAGGCCCCTATTGTTGGACTTTTAGGTAATTTTGCATTGTTTGATGTTGTAAACAATGACATAAATATAATTGTGTGGGTTGTGTGTGTGTGTGTGTATATATATATATACACACACACACACACAAATGTTGCACATTTAATAACATTTCTTTTATATAAATTCCTAAAAGTGAAATTGCTGCATCAAAAGTCATTGGATGAGCCAACCCTGATGGCCTAGTGGTTAAAGTTGGGCACTCTCACCACTTCAGTGGCCCGGGTTTGCTTCCCTGTCGCAGAACCACACCACCTGTCTGTCAGTTGCCGTGCTGTGGCAGTGGCTCACAAAGAAGATCTAGAAAGACTTACAGTTGGGATATACAACCATGTACTGGGGCTTTGAGGAGGGGGAAAAAAAGAAAAAAAGTCATTGGACACTTACAAAAGCTTTAGATATGTTTTGCTAAACTACTCTCCACAGAAGTTGTACCATGTATTTGAGTTTTTATGCTTCATTGAGGTTTTTTTTTTTTTTTTTCCTGTGGTAGGTTTTATGCTATTGTTGGAGCTTTTATGTATTGGAATGATTTAATTAAACCTATGTTTTAGGAAGATTGATCTGGCAGCACATGCAACATGGATTGGATGAGAAGGAGGGAAATCCATTTTTTTGAGGCTATTTTAGCAATCCAGGTGAGAGGTAATGAGGATTAGACTCATGAGGTTGACTGTTGAATAAAGGAGATGACTATGGGAGGCATTTGGAAGAACTGATAGGACTTGATAATGAGTTGGGTGAAGGATGGTGCCATTACTCAAAGTGGGAAATTAAAAGGAGGCATTGATTTGGGGAGAAAAGATGTGGATTCACTTTTAATAACTTGAGTTCAAGTTGCTGCGGTGTGCTCAGGTGGAAATGAAATGCCCTACAGGCACTTGGCACTGCAGAGCAGCAGTCAGAAGAGAGACAGAGTTTAATCTTCTCAGCCTTATATTTAAAGCCCTTCATAATAACCTTTCCAGCATCCTCTCCAACTACCTCCTCATATCTAAGCCAGACAAGACTGTCTTCCTGGAGTGCCTTCACTCACCATATCTGCCATATAAAATCATACCCATTGTTTACAACCACCTCAAAGCCCTCTAAGAAACCTTTTCTGATCACCTCACTGGAAGTTAGTTCTAATTTCCTAAATGCTAATAGTCATTTTTTTTTTCTGTATCATTTATATTGTACTTTAATATCCTGTTTGTACATATGCGTTATTTTCTTCTACAAGATTGGAGGCTCTAGAGGTTGAAGACTGTATCATACACTCCATTTTATCTCCCACATTGCCAGCTCTGTATTTTGCACATAAGTGTCCAAAAATATTTGGTGATTTATGGAGTAAATGAACCAGCTTTAATGTATGTAGTAGTAGTAATACATTGGATTATCATCATTCTACACCTAACACCTAATAAAGGCTAACACTATTTTATGTGCATTTTCCTACTTATTTTTCTTAAAATAATACTCAGATATATTATGGGAGGGGAAGTGGGAAATGAGAGATATTAAGTGAGAATCCCCTTTCACAGCCATGTTTTTTGTTTCCCCCAAGATTCTTAAGAGTGGTATATGCCTGCCCTTAGCTTCCAACCCCCTCTGCTTTCCTGAAATTGCTGTTGTCAAGGTCACCAATCCCCTCCTAATTTCCAAATCCCATGGTAATTTTTCAGCCCAGATCTTACCTGACCTTTCTGTGGTACTTGACACTATGAAACGCTCCGTCCTCCTGAAAAATTTCTCCTTCCGTGACCTTTTGTGACCTCATCTTTCCCTGATTTTCTTCATTTACAGGTTTATCTTCCTTTAAATAAAGATGCTTTCTAGAATTTTGTCTTTGGTCCTCTACATAGTTTCTTGAATAACTTATTCTTGCTCATGGCTTCAACTGCCAGGCTAGATCTCTCCCCTGAGCTCCAGACCCTTATCTCTGAGTACTGGAGGACTTGTTTTGCAGATCATGTAGGTATCTTTTACTCAACATTTTCCAAACTGAACCCTTCATCTTCATCCTAGCAAACCTGCTTTTTTCTCGCCTATTCCTTACTTTATTTAAGGCACTATCTTCTACCCAGTAACACAGGTGACTTGAGAATCTTCCCTCTCTTGGTCCATCCACCCCACCCCACCCTAACTCAAATAAAAACAGTGATCAAATGCTATGTAATTCTACTTTAAATCTCACATGCCTTCCTTCCTTCTTGTCCTCAATACTACTCTTTCTTAGTTCAGATTCTACTATTTCTCAGTGTATAACCAATCATAATAGTGTCCTAACTGATCCTCCTCCCTTCTGTCTTGCTCCCCTCCTTTCCACTATTGCTAGAATGCTCTAAAATTAAAATCTGACCATAAAAAAATAGCCGTTCCCAAGCTTAAACGCTTTCGATGGCTTCCCATTGTGTTTAGGGTGAAATATGGTTTCTTTAGCATGGCATGCAAAGCTTTCATGTCCTACCATCATTCTTCCAGGGTAGAGAGTACCCTACACTCTATCCATAGCAAACTATTTTAAGTTCCTTAAATGCATCGTGTTCTCTCATGTTTCTACTTTGTTTCCTCTGTCTACAACACTCCTGCCCCCATCAATCTAATTCTCTCTGGCCCTCAAGTACCAGTTCCAGCGCTATCTCCTTCGGGAACCCTTCCCTAGGCTTCCATGCTTCTTCTCTTTGCTTCTGTGCACCTTTATCAGCATTAGCTGCACTATATTGTGTTCACTTGCTTGTCTCCCTCGTTAGATTGTAAGCTGCTTGAGGGAAGAGACTCTGAGCTTTTCTTTTTTTTTTTTTGAGATTTTAAAGATTTTATTTATTTATTTTTCCCCCAAAGCCCCGGTAGATAGTTGTATGTCGTAGTTGCACATCCATTCCAGTTGCTGTATGTGGGACGCGGCCCCAGCATGGCCGGAGAAGCGGCGCGTCGGTGCACGCCCGGATCCGAACCCCGGGCCGCCAGCAGCGGGGCGCGCGCACTTAACCGCTAAGCCACGGGGCCGGCCCATGAGCTTTTCGTCTCCATCCTCAGTGCTCGACAAATTTGGCACAGGGCAGGCACACAGTGTAGGCTTGCTGAATGTATGAATGATTGAGTGAGAAGGATATTCTCACTCATTGTAAATATGTAGTCAGTGGCAGTGCTGGGATCAGGATTCAGAACCTCAAATTCTTGGCTTTTAAACTTTCATTTATTTTTTGACTAGGTAACATGTTCAATAATTGAATATGCAAAAGGTTACAAAAAAATATCCAGTGGAAAATCTTTTTTTCACCCCAGCCATCCTTTTCCCCTCCCTGAAGACAATCAATATTTGCCTTCAAGTTTCTTGTGCTTCCTTCCGGAGATGATATGTGCATTTATTTATTTACATATCTTGTGAATTAAGAAATTAATCCAGCAAATATGTATTGAGCACCTAGTATGTGCCAGGTACTATGCTAGGCTCTGGGGATAAACAGTGAACAAAACAGATAAAAATCCCTGCCTGTATGGGACCTAAATTCTATACATTCTTCCTTTCTCTTCTTTTTAAAACATAAATGAGAGGTAACGTACACTCTGTTCTGACCTTTGTTTTACTTATTATATCTTGAAAATTAATCCATATCAGCTTGTAAAGGCCTTCTTTTTTTTCCTCCATGCTTATTATTCCATTATATGGATGTACTCTCATTTATTTAGCCAGTTCCTTGTTGATGCACAGTTAGGGTATTGCCAATCTTTTGTTATTACAAAATGCTATAATGAAAAACTTAGTTGTATACTTGTCATTTTGCATATGTATGTCTTTAGGAAAAATTCTTAGGTGTGGAATTGCTGGGTCAAAGGGTATGCATGTTTGTAAATTTGATGGATAGTTTCATCTATTGCTTTAATTTTTAATGAATATTTCAAGCATATAGACAAGTATAGTTAATACTATAGTGGATACATATGTACCCACTACTCATTAAGCAGATATTGACACTCTCATTGAGGTTCTGCCTATTAGGTACTTTTAGCACCTCCTTAACATTGTGATGTCCTCCCACAGAATGTTATCTTAGACTCGACAGTAGTAATAAGTTGAGGATACGCTGCCATCCTGCAGTCACCACTATACCGTCTATCTTGGACTTTTTTTTTTAAATATAACCTCATTGTTAGCAAAAGACAGCTTCAGAGGAAAATTCCATTATGCTATTTTTAGTGTCTGGAATCTGACTTCTTAAAAATGTTTATTTTGACTCCTTCCTCTGTCAAAAGCAACAAAGGAATGCTACCGGAAGTTGGTGGCCTGTCTTTTTGGAGACTTGTTTCATTTGCTGGTGGAGGAGCCCAGGTGAAGTGAACTAGCAAGCACTTCTTACCCCCAGGTTGTTGGAATAAATGTGGTTCTCCTTAGCAGGTGCCTACCTTTTACTGCCTTGGAGGTGCAGCTTTTTCCTCTGTCTGGGTCCTGATGGAGTTGATGAGAGACATTGTTCTTGGAGGAGGGGGGAAGCTGTTGATCTCTATTACACCTGGATACCTGTAGCTGTTTCAGTATGCTTTTGTTGGAATAAATTTCCTTCCCTCCCATCTCTCTGCTGGAGGTCTATAACCTTATTTCAGTGGTAGGTGACTCTTGCCTCTGATCTTTTTCTTAGGTCCTCAGAATACCCAGCAGTGGGGCTTTTATGTTATTTTATGATTTTATAAACTTAGAGGGGAACCTTAGTTTTAGGTAGGACTAGAATCTGAGGTCATGCAGGTGCAGATTCACCCTAAGAGCAGGTATTTTTGCCTTCACTCCCAATTGCTCAGTCTTTTTTACCTTGTTTGGTCTTATAGTATTACATAACCACTGTAGGGATTCATAAGATTCACCCATTTTTCCATGGACCACACAGCCAAAAAGAAAAGGATCAAGGAGAGAGAGCTGATTTGAGGGTCTGTGGCCTAAAGCACGAACCCTTTTTAAGCTCTTGGTCAAGCCCTGTAGTATAGGTCTGATCCACACAAAGTACCTCCCCAGGCCTGGGGTGAGCACAGAGTGGGCAGAACTCCTTGGACGCTTGCGGCCAAACCCACACTAGTTCCCATTAAAGCCTCCCTTGGTCTTGTCATTTCACTCCTTTCCTTCTAAGCATGAGGTCTGACTTCTTTTGTCTTCTGTTCCTCAGCCCTGCAGAGGCAGCTTTGGCCCTGGGGACAGCCCTTTCTTCAGATAGCAAACTCATTTTCTCTCTAGCAGACCAGAGGGACAAGGTGTAATTCAACCCCTCTCTCCATCAGACACTGGTGCCGGGGGAGACAATGAAGAAAGTGATCCTTGTTGCTCCCTGAATAGGACTATAAACCTGGCACCTGCTTTTGTTACTGGCCTCTTAAGTCACTGGATACATTTTTGCTGTCTTCCTGGGTCAGCAGCTGCTTTGGGGTAACAGTGGCAACTGGCTCTCAGGAAAGAAATGGTTATATTTATATGAGGAGAGTTACCTTTCATGTCTCTAAACCTCTTTTCTTCAGGGCTGGTCTAGAGAATGAGCAGTTGGAAGTCAGCTGTGCCCTCAGTTTGACCACCCATGACCCTCATCTTCTCTGAATCTGAGGAGACAGATTCCCTGCTTTTTCCTCTGACTTTCTCTCATTAGACCCCAAGTTCTGTGTTCCCAGCACCTGGGTAAGTGCCTGGTGCATAGTAAGCATGCAGCAAATGTATGTGGAATGAATGGGTGAATTCCTTAAACTGGCTGGCTGTCCAGGTTTAGTTTCACTCACCCTGGTATGAGTTTCTTGTGGGAGGAGGACCTTTGCTTTTAGGAGAAATATTGCTTCAAGGAATTATGGAAGGTATTGATTTCTTTCTTTCTTTTTTTTTTTTGTGAGGAAGATCAGCCCTGAGCTAACATCCATGCTAATCCTCCTCTTTTTGCTGAGGAAGACCGGCTCTGAGCTAACATCTATTGCCAGTCCTCCTCCTTTTTTTCCCCAAAGCCCCAGTAGATAGTTGTATGTCGTAGTTGCACATCCTTTTAGTTGCTGTATGTGGGACGCGGCCTCAGCATGGCCGGAGAAGCGGTGCGTCAGTGTGCGCCCGGGATCCAAACCTGGGCCACCAGTAGCGGAGTGCGGGCACTTAACCACTAAGCCACGGGGTCGGCCAATGGCAGGTATTGATTTCTAGAGGGGTTTTGGGGAACTGTGGGAACTCTAAGATAGTACTTGTTCTCTCCTCATTGGCCTAGAAGCTTCTCCTCAGTTGTAACTCTCTGGTTGAGTACTTGCTCTCCTGTTACAGGAGTAATATCCTGAACCTGACTCAGGCTTTCACTTCACCTGGGCTCTGGCATCCGTGAGCCCACTCGAGGGCAGGGCAGGTATTCCTTTTTAACTGTCATCCTGTCACTATAGAGTCAGAAGCCCTAAGGACCACACCTCATGCACTGCAGTCTGGACTTCTGATCTGCCTGCATTCAGTCAAGTTCCACTCAGCTCTTAGGTGTCTGTGCCTTTGTAAGGGCTGTTGGAGACAGCAGGACTTTTTTTCTCCCTTTGTCAGCAGCTGGCTAGAGAGTGCCCATTGGACTGCCAGATCCTAAGCCTTTCACGTTTGTCTGTCTCTGTCTGGAACTTAGGGCAGAATCTCTCTTGCTACCCAAGGTTACATCTCACTATTTGAGCCTATGAGGATAAAAGATGAACAGCCATGAAGAGCATATAGAGGTATTGGGCTGTGGTGCTTTGGAACGCTCTCATTCCAGGGAAAGGTCCCTGGTCTGCAAGAATACAACTGGAGGCCAGGCCACTGCGTCCCCTCGCCCTTTCCCAGGAGCCTCAAGTTGGAACCATCACTCCATAATTCCAAACATCCTTGTTTTTGTTTAATTTTTATCTGATTAAATGTTCTTAAACAATTTCAGTGGTGAAACACACAGAGGAAATGACAAACTAGCATGTGTTGTCTTTTAAATGCACTTAGTTCAAGTGGCTATTTTAAAAGTCAGTTATTCCAGCTGTTAGATTCCTGTTGTCTGGGCTGCTTTCCTCCTTTAGGTGGGAAACAGGATTTTACAGTGGTGATAAAGCAAGAGGACCTAGCTCTCGTCTGGCTGATTGATTATTCCTTTACAGCTTGTTCTTATATTCAGATTGCACTATGTTAATTGCTTTCAGGTCATGACACAGAAGAGGTCTTAGAGATCAATTCAGAGGTTCTTTACCTGTGGTTCATTGACCCCTCTCCACTTGTAAACAACAGTTCGTATGTAGGTGAATATGTGCCTTTCTCTGAGGAGAATATCTTTAATTTTCAGCAGATTCTCACTGGAGTTTGTGACCTAAAAAAAAGTTAAGAACTAGCATTTTATAGAAATTTGGGGCTCCTGCTCACAAAGCTAGTTAGTGGCAAAGTTGGATCTTGAGATGGACTCTAGAATCCAGGTTTCTTGACTCTACAACCAAAGTTCTTTCCACTATACTCTATTATCCATACTCTTCCTGGAGAAATAAGTGGGATCATGCCAGGAAACAGACACACATGATCTGAACTGTCATTTAATGTTTGGCTTTCTCAGTCCAAATCCTGATTTCACAGACAAGGAATCCAAGGCACCTGGGCCTTGGACTAGGTGACCTCAAAGATTCTGTGATTCTCACAGTCGTACATTGTAGAATCTCTATACATACAGTATCCCACTGTCTAACTTCTGCTCTGTAAGCATTAAACTCCCTTTTAACCTTTTAATCTTGCCCATTAAATTGTTCTTTGAGGGGCCGGCCCTGTGGCGTAGCAGTTAAGTGCGCGTGCTCCACTGCTGGCGGCCCGGATTGGGATCCCGGGCGCGCACCGAGGCACCATTTGTCAGGCCATGCTGTGGCAGCGTCCCATGTAAAGTGGAGGAAGATCGGCATGGATGTTAGCTCAGGGCCAGTCTTCCTCAGCAAAAAGAGGAGGATTGGCACGGATGTTAGCTCAGAGCTGATCTTCCTCACAAAAAAAAGAAAAATTCTTTGAGAAAAGGAACCATGCAGTGTCCCCTGTGACTCCTTATTAGGAGTCACTGCAGTGGCTACCTTGTTGGTACTGTTGACTGACTAGTAGCATCGGAAGGCACAGAAGCTTGGATTGGTTATTTTTATTATTTCTTAATTTTTCCCTTTCTGTTATCTTAGCAGCTGTTAATATTATTTAGCCTGATCTTTTCAAGTGGGCATACTCCCTTTTCTCTTTGTTTTCACAATGCTGTTTATATAGTTTCTCCCCCTGCATCCAATCCGCATAATTAGGAGTTTTGTGGAACATTATATTTGGCACACTGTGAGTTCTACTCCAAGTCACTGAACGGCAGCCTGCGTGGCAGGTTGCTCAGAAAAACTTCAGGCCTGGGAGAGGGGTGTCTCTCTTATGAGGGGTTGTTCAGTGGAGTCTGTCTCGGTTGGTTGCTCATGGGTTTCCAGGATGCTAAGGCTTTCATGGTAAGGTGAGCCAGAGTACCATGCTCAGGTTTGGGAAGCATGTTCTTTCCATGCTATCTCATTGGCCTGATGTGTGACTTTTGGACAGATTGCTTAACCTCTGTCTGTTTTCTCATCTGTAAATGAAAATTTACAGTTATTTTCTTAAAAACATTTTCAAAGATGAGTATTATAATGCAGATGAACCACTTTGAATTCCTTACAACAAAGATGCTACGGAAATTTCAGCGTCTTTTTCCCCTAATTATAATCTGTGTAGCTTATTCTAAGAACCTATGCCTATGGGGGCGGTGCTCATCTTTTTTAGGCTAATAGAGTAGAAGGCAGTTTGCAGTAGCTATTGACATCATAGAAGCAAACCAAAACCGAATCAGCTGAGTGAAATAGTGCCCTGGAACAGGGAGCATGCGGGTGGTGTCTGAGCTGCATAGTTATCTATGAAGGTCCTGCCTCCCTGAATTTTGCTTTTAGCACTTAGGGAGTGGGCTTAACAGTTTGTGCTTCTTTCCTCTCCCGCCCTGGACTGTGTTAATATGCAATGTCTCCTCTGAAAGTGGCTGTATTCCAGGATGTAAACATGACTGTTGTAAGGAGAGTGCAGAGTTGGTTGTTTATTTTGTAAAACCTGCCCCATTGCCATGTAATATTTACCCAAGAGCTCCTGTTCTGGTGACATTCTTATGGTGAGTATGGCCCTTTAAAGGTTTCTCAAATGTTAGATGACCCCCTAACTGGTGTCCTGAAACACATTTAAGTCTCTCTCCCTGGAGTTTAAACCAGAGGAGCAGTAATTCCAGTGGAGCCTGAGCTGGGGTCTAAAGAAAGGTGGCAGATGATTGGCAGGGGCTGTTGTGGTCTCCTGCCTCATTTGCACAAAGGAGGGGCTGGCCTCTCCTGGGGAGGTATTTCCGCTCACTGCAACAAATGAGGGCGCACAAAGGGCTGTAATGTAATGAGGCTTCTCTAGTGACGTCACTTGTAAATGTGGTCAAAGTCCAGTTCTCGGGGGCTAGGAGACGCAGTAGTAGAGATCAGTTGGTTTGCACGCTCTCACTTTTCAGCTGTCACTGTGCCATGGTGCCTATTTCCAGCCACTGAACCAACACAGCTGGGCCGGGGCATGAACGCTTACAAGTACCAGAAGTTCCTGGAGGGACTCAACAACCTTAGAGGTATTACAAGGCTTCCAGCTCCCTGCCTTTTATCCTTGCTGATTGTGTGAACACTTATTGTGGTGTGTGTTATGTGGGGTCTTTACTTTCTATCAGTCCTTTAGGGGCTTAGAAAGCCCTCTTACTCTGAGCTGGCCATATTTTTTGTGTGTTTAGGCAATTGCATAGAAGGGATAGAGTTTGTAAATGTGATTATAGGTGAGTAGGAGGGAGTCCTCTCAGCCGCTTCAGCAGCAGCCTGTTCTCTTGCTCGAACGGGCAAAGATGAAATGTCCCCTGCTCTCAGAAGAGCTCAGGGCACTCCCCAGGCAGGGGCAGTGTGGGTGGAGGGCTCTCGCCATTGGGCCCTGCAGCCTCACCTAGGTGTAGCTAGGTTTCTGGGGCCAGGTTTTCCAGTTGCCTGTGTCTACAGTGAGTCAGAGTCCCACCTGGAGAGAACAGAGAGTCAGGAGTGGTTGTGGGAGGAGGAAGAATGCAGGTTGATAGGCCAGAGATGCAACGAAAAGGGTAACTTCGTGATTTTAAAGGAGGTAACTTTTTATTAAAATAATATTTAAAGGGAATAGTGTTTGCTTTGCATGGTTGGCAAACTCTTCATCTACCGTAGATGAGAAAAATGCTCTCAGATGTGATGATGCAGGACTCTTTTTGGCTATTGAGGAAGATAAATGAAATCTTTTTACTTCCTCTTCTCTATTTAATAGGTGGTTTAATTTCCACCTGCTTAGGAAGGTGCTCAAACCATCCCTTCTCTTAGCAGTCAGGATTCTGGGCCTAGAGCAACCATGGAGTGTGGAGAGGGGAGGAGGAGGTAGAGGGCAGAAAAGGGTGAAGTATGGGTTTCTTCAAGGATGGGGGAGTGGCAGGAGATGTGGACTCCCATCCTGCCAGGGTCTATAGATATTTTACTTTCTTTCATTATCTGTTGAAGAACTGTTTCTAAGAGGATATGTATATGAAGAGCTTTGTATGCTGTAAAGGGATATACAACTATAAAGTACTGTTCTATTGATCTCTATCTACTCTTCCCTTTTCTCTCCCCCATGCCATACAAACACTTTTTTCAGAATTTCTGACAGCTGGAGCCAATCCCTTTTAGGTTCAGGGCTCTGCGAGCTCATCATGCATCAGACAGGTCTTAGCAAGAATGAGCTCCATTAACTGCTGCTCTGTCTTCCCTGTCAAAGGAAGTTTTGGGAGGGCAGAATGAGTCTGGGCTTCTTCATCCAGGCTCATGGGGAAGAGATGGGAGATGAGGGACAGAAACCAGTGGTGCTTTTCAGTGACTCTTCCTTCTAGTTCTTGGGCCTTTTTGGGGACTGGGTGAAGGGAGGTGCAAGATGTACCCTTGTTCCATACAAGAGCCCCCTTTTCTTGCCCTATTTCCTATCTTAAAGGGATGCTTCTATTTTCCTGGGCATGATGCCCATTCAACAGCAGGACCCTTTTCCCTCCTTTGTTTACAAAACTCATAGAAGGATTATCAAACTTAATTAATCTACATATTCCTTTAGTAGAAGAAAAGGCTCAGAGTAGGAACCCCAGGTCTCTCCTTGGACACTGAGCTCCTTAGTGTAGTTTTACTCCCTATTATCCTTAACATCATTCTTCTGATAAAAGCTGCCAGAGCTTTCTGAAGATGCGTAGGTGGTAGATGGAAACTATAGGAGATTTACTTATCCGTAGAATTGGAGAATATAACTTTTCCTTTTGGTTTCCCTTTGTGTCAAGGGTTTAGATGAGCAGTTAACCATGCTAGGATGGCCACCACCTCTGTGAATCAGGTTTGACAGTGACCCAAGTAGATTCCTGAGGTTCTCAGGAGACCACACCATTCCTAACTCTGTCCTCCTCTGCTGTATGTGCTTCAGGAGCAAAGTGCAGGTATAACAGGTGGTGGGGGCTCTTCTTGTTTTCCTCCCATAAAACATGCATGAAGGAAGGAGTCCTTTTTTACTCCCTAAATAAAAATTGTTTTGCTCCCCAATTTTCTCTAACTCGCTTGACTTTCTCAGTGAGGCTAATGAACAGGCTCTTGATTTGATCTTCTCAGGGGTGAAGAGGTTTGAAATTGCACCCTAGGAAGGGTTATTTCTGCTTTTGGAAGAGGTGGTATTGAAACCAGCTTGGCAATCATTTGTTTTCTCAGCCCACCTATAAAGTTGTTTTTTCACTCCTTCCTTTGTCCTGTCTTTACTAGGAATGCATAAGTAATATTGCTGGGAATGAGTGAGTAACAGACTAGAGGTACCTATCATGGGGAGTGTCTCGTATGGGGCTGAAATCAGAGAAAAGCCCACAACAGCGGCAGCTCCCACTCCACTCTTCCCACCCCAGATACTGGGGTTATTTTGGTTCTACACCTCTAAGAGAAACTCAGAAACATTAAGCATTTTTTAACATTAAACATTTATGGGCATTAAACAAGAGGAGATATACACTTAGTTTAGTGTCTGGTATGTGGTCAGAATTCACCACATGTTAGTTCTACCTCTTCTTTCTCCTGTCCCTCCCAGAGACTTCTTTGAATCCTAGTGAGTTCTTGTGCCTGCTTTGGTGCAGGATGAGCTAGATCAGGTCCCATTCTGGTTGGGGAGTTGTAGCCCTAGTCACACATGCACATGTTTGGCTCTAGGTCTTTCTTGATCTCACTGTAGGCCAGTTATGATGGTTGAGACCGGAAGACAATAGCAATAGTGATAATAGTAATAATAGTAAGCACTCAGCAAACTTTAGTTATGGACTAGGCACTTTCGTAAGCACTTTACCTAATTAATCCATGTAGCTTTTATGATACTCCCGTAACAGAGATAGTTTACAGTGTTATTCCCAAGGCTTGCCTAGCCCGAGAACTGGGTTCATCTGTCCTGTTAAGGAGATAACAGTGCCTGGGAGTATAGCAGCCAAGATGGCTATATTGTGCTGCTGCCTGATGCTGGGGACGATGTGCAGTAGGAGAGAATACCCACGTCTGCCCAAGTGTATGTGTAAAACATACTTGGGCACCTTCTCTGAGGGAGAGCAGCAGTATACCCCAACATACTCATGTGCTTTCACCCTTCTCTTCCTTTGCGTATCCTTCCTGTTCCCTCTGCCTAGAATACCATTATCCTTTTCTCCTTGTAGTGCTTCTATTCATCCTTCACTGCCTAGCTCAATCTTACTTTCCCTGATAGTTTCTTTCTTCTTCTTTTCTTTCATTCTTTTTTTTTTTTTTGTGAGGAAGATCAGCCCTGAGCTAACATCCATGCTAATCCTCTTCTTTTTGCTGAGGAAGACTGGCTCTGGGCTAATATCTGTGCCCATCTTCCTCCACTTTATATGGGACGCCGCCACAGCATGATTTGACAAGCGGTGCCTCGGTGCGAGCCAGGGATCCGAACCTGGGCTGCCAGCAGCGGAGCGTGCGCACTTAACCGCTACACCACTGGGCCGGCCCCTCATTCTTCTTCTTTTTTTTTTTTTTTGCTGCAATCTCAGGTAGAATTATTTTCCTCATCTGTGTTGCCATAGTACTTTAAACATATTTTAGAGCATATCTCCTTATGTTATATTTTATTAAACATTTGATTTTCCTGCTAGTTCTTTACTTCTTGGATGAGTTTCCTATAACTTCTATAAGCCTCAGTTTTCTCATTTATAAAATGGGGATGGTAGTAGAATTTACGTCACAAGATGTTGTAAGGATTAAATGAGATAATAAATGTAACATCTGGCACAGAGTAAGAGCCCAGGAGATGTTCGCTACACTGTTGCTAAAGGTGGGAACTGGCTCATTTCTTCTTGTATCTTCCTCACCTAGCATTGTGCTTGGCACATATTAAGCATAAAAGAAACATTCGAAGAATTGAATTAACTAAACTCATGTATACAAATGTCCTTCAGTAGTCACCATAGGAGGTTAAAAAGAATACTCTTGACATTAGTGCCTGTGCTGTATACATTTATAAAACCCTTTTTGTGGTTTTTCTCTTCAGTGCCAGATTATGACTCCTATAAGAAACTCCACAGTCATTTTATAGTCATGTTTAATTTTTGGTCAGAAAATGGTATTATCCAAGACTTTGGCTGTTTTGTAACATTAAATCCAATCTCAAAGAATGAAAATGTACTGCTCTTGAAAACAAGGACAGATGATACTACTAGTCTGTAGACAGTTCCAGGTGATGGCTTCCAAGCATATCTTGGGCAGTGGCAACATTGTTGAATAAGTGAACAGGGTGACTACTGAGAAGGCGCCCTGTTCAGTTTTGGTTCTTTTAGTTCTGATATGTTTGTCAAGTCACCTTTCTCATTATCTTATAGCTTCACTTTGGACATCCACTTAGTTGGCCACCTACCGAAGTCGCGTCTGGGCAGGCAGACAAGCCCTCACACCCCAACATGTATCCCTCAGAGAGTGCCCTTTTTTGGGGGTGCTTTTTTCCCTCTCTTCGGTGTTGCTAATAAAATCCCCTAGTGAAAACAACTTCTGTTTTTTTCCTGCTGTTAAATAGAGGTACTATTTCATCCTTATAGAAAGCATAGAAAAACAAAAACCAAAATCCTGCAACCCACAGATTACTGTGTTCTTATTTTGTTACATTTCCTTCTAGTCTTTTTCTGTCCATAGATATAAAATATCATGTTTTTGTATATTTGTTATTATTGTAATGTACTTCTCTGTCTTGCTCTTTATTGTTTTGTGAGCATTTTTTTATACCTTTAACTGTTTGTCTACATCATTTCTTAACAGCTGTATGGAATTTCCTCAAATGGAAGGATCATTTATTTAACGTTCCCCAATTGTGGGGCATGTACTTTTCTAATTTTCACTGCTATAATGTGATAATACACATCCTTGTAAATAAATTTTTCTGTTCATCTCTGTTTATCTTTTTAGGATAGATTTCTAGAAGTGGAATTACTGGTCTTAATACATATATTCAAAGCTCTGGATGTTGGTTTTTAACTTTAGTTCACTTATAAAAGCTACTCAGGGCACCTGTAGGACTTTGAATACTCCCCTGATAGCTCTGGCCCCTTGCGCTCTAGGGATAGCCCTGTCTTCAGGCTGTGTGGCCAGCTGGTTCAGATGTTTTATTATCAAGTTAATTTCATCATGGGACAGATGCCAAGTGTCTCACTTAGCAGCTCCCACATGTCATCATGACATCACTGCACAGTTTTACTCTGAAGCTTTTCTCCCAGCAGCTCCAGGCAATGGCTTCACTGATCCTCCCAACCCTAGTACCTGTTTCCTCTTGTACTGGGAGAGATCCATCAATGTTGATCAAGAAACTGCAGTACCAAGAATGACCTGATCAATGCTGTATAGAAATATCTCATGGGAACTTCAGGTTGGTTTGGGTTGAGATTCTCTTTTTCTTTTCCTGCTGTTACTGAGCTAGCGCCTAGCTAGTAAATCAGGCCAGCTTAACCTGATATAATAGGTTGACAAACTACTGTGTCATCACCCTTGCTTATGGTAGGCATCTGCCTCTGGAAGAAATGGAGCTGGTGCTGTGTTTTAAATCAACATATTGCAGTCAGGTGCAAATTGGCTTCTGTTACTTGGGATTGACAGCCTTAGGGTCGAATTATAGACTTGATGAGAGTACAGTGTTGTTTCTGACTTGGAGCTGACATCCTGGAGCAGACAATGTGGGGATTTCTAGCTGATGATAGACTGGGGGTGTTTGGAGATTAGCTTGAGGTCTGAGAGAAGGAATAATGGACATATGTGGGACTTTGTGTGCAGGGGGTCAATAAGAACATCTCTACAGCAGCCAGGATAGTGGAAAATCGCTTGAGTCACCGGACAGGATTGCATCTTTCACAGTGAGAACTGTCTACCCCTCCCATTCCCAGAGCCCTTAAGCAAACCTATCACAACGGGGTGTTTCTCTCCTGATTCTGCAAGGGATCTGAGAGTCTGCATGCTTCTGAGGTGAGGCCTGTCAACACCTTTTACAGCACTAGGCACCTACTAGACCCTCAGTAAATCCTGTACTTTTGGGATGCTTGATGGTTTTGTACTGTTAAAGTTTATCCCCGCCTTAAATGTATATTTTTTAGGGTTACCGCATGTCACTGGGCTGGAGAGGGGCATCAGCACAAGTTCACATTGGGGTTGGCTTCTGTTGCTGCTGATTTGAAATGTGGGGGAATATGGGGTTCCATGGTGTAATGGTTAGCCCTCTGGGCTCTTAAATGTGTGGGGTAGTTCTGTGTTTTTTGTTACAACCGGAGATGAGTGTTACACTATTCCTCTTTCTCAAAGAGTGAGCCTATATGCTAACAAAGTATAAATTATCATTTTTTTCCCCCATCCTTGGCCTTGTGGTTTTTTGAAGGAGGCATTAGTATTGAAAGGTTAAGGCTCTTGTCTGCACTATTCTGCCACAGTTTCTTTTGGCTGCTTTCCTGGAGAAACCCCAGGCTAATAGTCCTAATTGTATATGTTTCTCATTACAACAACTGTGGGGATGGTCCCTCTGAATGAATACCAGTTGCTAAACAGCCTCTTTGGTTCATTGTGGAGTGGCAGGAACCTTTTAGACTCCCTGGTTTGATGTATCTTGAAATCCTTTGATTTGGAAGATCACTTTTTATAATTCATTATCAACTAACTACTTCACTCCCTGATAATGTTCCATGCTTCCTGTCTGTTTCACTGGAAGTCCCCATATCCTTCTCCTTCCTTCCTTTCATTGAGAACCTTCTGTATGCCAGACCCTGTAAAGGGCATTGAGAATACAAAGATTAATGACAGTCCCTGTGCTTGAGGGATTGTTAGTCCTATATACAGTCTAATGGAGATTCAGCTCTCTCTCTATATATGTAGCAGGTGCTATTATAGAAATATGAACAAAGTGCTGTGAGAACAGAGTTGGAGTGATTACTAGGGGCAACATGGTGGGTGATTGGGAAGACTTGACAGTGGAATTGGTATTTGAGCCTAATCTTGAAGTTGGGTAGAAGTTTGCCAGTTAAGAAGGGAGAAGAGGGCCGGCCCCGTGGCTTAGCAGTTAAGTGCGCACGCTCTGCTGCTGGCGGCCCGGGTTCGGAACCCTGGGCACGCACAGACGCACCGCTTCTCCGGCCATGCTGAGGCCGCGTCCCATATACAGCAACTAGAAGGAGGTGCAGCTATGACATACAACTATCTACTGGGGCTTTGGGGAAAAGTAAATAAATAAAATTATAAAAAAAAAAGAAAAGGGAGAAGAGGTATTCTGGGAAGACAACAGGGTGTGCAAGGGAATAGACTCATGAAAGTCTTCCCTTGGGGAAGAATGAGAAGTGTTATGAGGTGGGAAGCTGGGGAGAATGGGTAGTTATTTAGGGTGAGAGAAGAGGCTAGAATGGCAGGTTGAGTCTGTGTTATAAAGGACTAAGGAATAATGTAGGCAGTAGAGGGGACTAGATATTTTTAAGGCAGAGGAATGATATAAACAATCAGGGGTTTTTCTGGTGGGGGAGAAATATGACTCTGGCAGCAGTATGAAAGGTCATTTATAGGGAGGTAGGGCTGCAGCTAAAGGGAGGCTGTATGTACCTGATTTTAGTTTGTCTAGGATAAGAGAAGAAGTAAAGAGAGCAGGCATATGAAATCCTTCTAAAAGAGAGTTTGGTTTTAGAAACAAACAGATTTTATGATGAACTATAGCTGGAGTGGAGATCCACTTACCCCTACAGCTCAAGGTGAACCCGACCCTGTATTGTGTAATGCTCTGTGTTTGGGTTGGTATTTCCCGGGACCGGTCAGATGATGCACTTCAGCGTGAGGCCTGCAACATAGCTGGAGACCAGCAGCCCCAGGTGTCTTGTCAGTGATAAGAGAGAGAGAAGCAGCCCATTTAATGGCTCTGGGTAGGGCTTCTGTTTCTTTAAAATTTTCTGGGCTGCAGTACCTGGCCCAGGGTTCCCATCTTTACGTGACTCTTTACAAATAGATTCGGAGTGTTGACTTCGTTGTGTGTTGGAGTGTTGGCATTTGACACTGTTGATTACATCCCTGCTTGTTTAAAATATTCTCTGCCCTTAGCTTCAATGAGGGCATTTCTTGGTTTTCCTTTACCTTTCTGATTGCTGTTTGTCTGCCTTTGCTGGGCCTTTTCCTTCTTCTGACTCTAACTCGGGCGGTTTCCTAAGGAATGAGGCAATGTGGTGGAGTCAGAAGAGCATGAGCTTTGGGTCCAGGCTGGGTTGGGTTAAAATCCAAGTTTCTACATTTACCGACTGAGTGACTTGGGGCAAGTTACTTGCTTTCTCTAAGCTTCAATTTTCTCATCTGTAAAATGGGGATAATAGTATCTCCCACATAAAATTATGAAGATTAAATGGAATGGCAGAGGAAAGCTGCCAGCACAGCGCTGGCACATCATCACACGATACAGACTAGCTGGTGTTATTGTTATGCTGCTCCTGACCTTCTTTTCTTTCTCTAGCCGGTTCTTCTGGCTTCCACTTTTCTTTTAAATTGCAAACTTCCACATCTGTCTTCTACTACTTAAAATCTCTCAATTTTGGGGCGTGTTATTTTTTTTTTAGTTGTGGTAAAAAACGTATAACATGAAATCTACCCTCAACAAATTTTTACGTGTCTAGTACAGTATTATCTATATGTACATTGTTGTACAGCAGATCTCTAGAACTTTTTCATCTTGCATGACTGAAACTGTACCAGTTGAACAGCGACTCTCTCTTTCCCTCTCCTCCCCAGCCCCCGGCAAGCACCATTCTACTCTCTGCTTCTGTGAGTTTGTCTGCTTTAAATACCTTATATAAGTGGAATTATGCAATATTTGTCCTTCTGTGACTGGCTTATTTCACTTAGCATAAGGTCCTCAAGGTTCATCCACGTTGTATCATGCGACAGGATTTCCTTCTTTTTAAGGCTGAGTGATATTCCTTTTATGTATAAAAATCTCTCAATTTTTTAATCTTTTTTTTCCAACCGCCTACAAGACATCTACACTTGGATATCACCTCGAACTCAGTATTTCAAAACCAAGCTTAGACTTGGCTTCCCTCCCTCATTCCCCGTTTTTGACACTTGGGCTCACATTCTTCCAGTTTCCGAGATCAGAAGCCTTGGAGACATCCTTGACTCTTCTCTCTTCATCAACCCCCATTTTCAGTCTGTCATCAAGTTCTTTTGTTTCTTCAGAATTTCCCCCAAATTTGCCCTTTCCTCCCCATTCCCTTTGCCATGACTCTAGTCCAGTCACTCGTCACCTCACGCCTGAATTACTGCAACTGCCTCATATTTTGTTTCCCGCGTCCTGTCTCTGCCTTCGAGTTAACACTACCGGCTACTTTCTAGTATTTTCTATTTCCAAAATAAGAAAGATCTGTTATGCTCTGACCCCCTCCTGCTTATCCAGACTTATCTCTAGTAATTTCCTAGAACACACCTTCAGCCTCTGACAGATCCATCTCCTCATTGTGCCTTAAGGGGCTTTGTTCCTTCTCCCCTCTTGCCTTTTCTTGTGTAGTTAGTTCTCTTTACCTGGAATACCCTTGTTCTTTATATTTAACTGAAATCTATCCATTCTTTCAAGCCTCACTTCAGGTCTTCTCCAATTAGGCTGCTCAGATTATCATTGTCCACGTTGATGTATCACTTTCCCACACTCTTATTTTGTCTCCCTATTGAAACTGTAAGCTTTTTAAGGGGACTGTTTTATAGACGTTATATTTCTATAACTCTCATGGTACCTAGCTCCTACCTAGCCAAGTGTAAGCACTCATTACTGAGCCCTTATAAGGTGTGGTGACCAAAGTGAGTCATTCTTTCATTTGACAAATATGTATGAGCACCTGCCATGAGTGCTGTGCTAGGCACTGGGACCCAGCCATAACCACACAGCGAGGAGACTAGTTATGCTGTACATAAGCACAGAGATATTGGTTGGTCGACGGAATTTTAAGAAACCAGGTCGGACTCTAAGTGAGGACAGATAACAAGCAGAGGGAGACTTGAAGGCATAAATGCAACAATTATTGTAGGAGAAAGACATCTAATGGATTCATTCAGCAAATAATTTATTGAGTATCCACTGATATGTTTATTCCAGGTATTAAAGATATACCAGAGAACAAGGCCAAGTCTCTTCCTTTGTAGAACTTATATTCTAGCATTTAGAGGCATTTTTAAAATGAAAAGCACTTAATATTGGGTGAAGCCCATCCGTAGGAGGTCAGCAGTGAAGGAGTTAATATGCATGTAGGGCTCTGGGCTTTGTTGAAACAGGTTTCTCTGCCCAAGGGAGTGTTTTTAAGGAGGATTAGCGGACTGGGCTGAGGAGGGCCTGAGACCCCTCTCCCTCACCCCATAGCACACACACCTGCTGTTCTGGAGCCTAGTGAGCCATGGAGCTTGTCCTCCACTTAGTAGGCACTTATTTGCAGGCCCATGATTGTGGCTTTAGGACTGGCTGTATGCTTCTGGCATTTTTATTTTCCTTTCCTGATTTTTATTTATGTCTAACATCAATGAAGTCTCATTTTAATTTAACAGAGGTTGGGACTTGTCTATCTTCTTTTCTGGTCCGTGTTTACTTGTACATAATTGCAATCCTGGTCTCTCGTTTTATTCTGAACCTTTTTTTTTTTTTTTTTTTTGGTGAGGAAGACCAGCCCTGAGCTAACATCTGATGCCAGTCCTCCTCTTTTTTTGCTGAAGAAGATTGGCCCTGAGCTAACATCCGTGTGCATCTTCCTCTCCTTTATATGGGACTCCGCCACCGCATGGCTCGACAAGCAGTGTGTCGGTGCGGGCCTGGGATCCCAACCAGTGATTCCCAGGCTGCCGCAGCAGAGCATGCTCACTTAACCACTTGTGCTGCTGGGCCAGCCCCCCATTTTTTGTTTTTTTTATGGTGGTAAAATACACATAAAATTTGCCATTGGAACCATTTTAAAGGGTACAATTCATTGACATTAAGTACATTTACAAGGTTGTGCAACCATCAAGACTATCTAGTTCCACAACTTTTTCATGACCCCAAATGGAAATCCATACCCATTAAGCATTCAGTCCCGTCCGCTCTGCTCCCCCAGCCCTTAGCAACCACTAATCTGCTTGCTGACTTGCCTATTCTGGATATTTCGTATAAGTGGAATCATATAAAGTGTGGCCTTTTGTATCTGGCTTCTTTCACTTAGCATATACACATTTGCATGCCTTTTTCATGTAACATTATAAGGATTTTTTTTAGTGTTTCCTTATAGTCATTATAATTTTAAGTTACAGTGTTGATAATGGCTTCACTTAGGCATTCTCTTATTGTTGAATATTTGGGTTGTTTCCAAGTTGTTGCTGTTATATAAATTGCTGCATTGGACATCTCCCTGTTCTCTGCCATCTTTCAGAGGACTCTCTATGTTGCACACCAGCTGCAGAAGAACCATTGTCCTTGATTATAGGATAGTGCGGCCTGTTACCCAACTCTGTGAGAGAACAGTTGAGTAATGAATTTTATGTAGAAGGAAGCATTATACTTTACAACAGAAGAGCTTGATCGCCAGGGAATGGCAGGGGAAAGAATGGTTTTTTTTTTTTCCTACTGTCTAGACTTCTTCTCTGACACTCCCTCCACCTCCTTGGCTGTAGGAAGGAACTGGTTATAGCGGTTGGAGACGCAATGTTTTCTTCATTTATTCATTCAACAAATATTTGAGAGCCTACTATATGCCAGACATTTGAAACTTGCCAGCGGGTTGAGCCTGGCTGAGCAGTGCCTTTTACTCCCCGGGCTTTTGATACTGCCTGGGAGCAAGACTAGGACCTGCTTCCAGGGTGATCAAGAGGATTCAGAGTCCTGAGCCACATGGGGCCTTCTTACCTCATGGTTTAACACCTCAAGGTTTGGTACCATTATAGATAGTAATCACATTAATTCGGGCTGCTCACTCCCAGGGATTTCACAGTCAGGCTGAGACTCCTGGTACATGGCTACTCTTGTTCCCCACTTTGACAGAAACCTGGCTGCTAGGAGATGTGCCATGGGGCCTGTGGCCTCAGAGTGGTTTTGCTCACAATATCCTGGGCAAGGCATCAAGGGGAGGTGCTATTGACAGGGTGTAAAGGCTTCAGGCACTTTATTATAGTAGGTTACCGTGTTCATGCAAAGGATGGGAGTTGGAGTGTCACACATTCTGGGTTAGCCCAGATAGATGTGGGATTAGTGCTGCTGGGCCCTTCATGTCTTCTAGCAGACTATCCCTCCTCCTTTTTTCCTTACTGACCTATTTTATCAAATAGTCTTAATTTCTCTCTACCCTGCTGGGAAAACGTCAACCACTTGAGGCCATTTAGGGCCACACTGTGCTTCTAAAACCCCGTGTTGAGTGGAGCAAGCACTTGAGGCAATCACCAGATCTTAACAGTTTACTTAGGAAAGTGCTGCTAAAACTCTGAATTGTTGATTTGGGTTGAGAAGCACAGAGGCTAGTGAGAACACGAGGAGTTAGGCCTGATCTCTGCCCTCTTCCACCTACCACCTGTTGCTCTTCTTTCACTATCAGAATTTGATCTGTTACATGTCTGTATCTTCAGATGTATTTTTCCTAGTGTCTTTTGAAAACTGTTGAGCACTCAGGGAGGGAGTAGGGGAGAAAGGGATAAGACCATCAGAAATAGGGTCTCTGCTCTGTCTCTCCTAGACCCTGGAGTTAACTGAATTGGCCTAGAGTTACTGAGGGGCTGCTGTGTTTGTGTTTCAGTGGGCTGGCTTTCCTGAGGGGGACACAAAGCCCAAAGCACAAGCCATTCCCACAAGCCTAACATTTTCATATTTCTTTCTCTGCCAAAGAATCTTTGGTTAGAGTTAAGAATAACCAGTCTGTCTGTGGAAATACCAAGGCCTTTTGTTTGCCAGAAGAAAAGGCCTTTGATTAAGGCCTTCTTCTAATTTTTTTTTTCCTTTTCCTTAAGCTGCTGTGAGAAGACTTCAGAGCCTCTGAAGGTGCTGTGTTTGAGGAGTTTGTGGGAAGGAAAGATAGCTTAATAGAAGTAGGAGAGACTTAATCATGCTTTGCCACCCATTTGTGCAGAGATGAAAAAAAAAGGAACAAACTCTCTCCAATGTTAGGTGATTGCTTTTACTAGCCTGTCTATCTTCCCATCTTTTATGAAATCCATCCCAAATAGTAGTTCCCCAAGGACCTTCGGTACCAATGACCTTGAATCCCACTCTGTTACTTAGCGTGACTTCGAGCAAGTTACTTAACCGTCCTCTTTAGGCCAGAATTTCTCAGCTGTAATTTTAATGAGGATTATAAAGTGCCGTTTTCATAGAGTTGTAATGAGAATTGAATGAGTTAATATGTAGAAAGTACTTAGAACAGTGCCTGGCACATAGTAAGCCCTCAGTAAATATCGACGACTATTCCAGTAAATATTAGTACTTCTATCTGTGCAAATGCTGAGTGGAGCTTTATTTTCCTGATTCCAATGTGGCTTTCTAGGGCTATCTGACTCAGGCCTTTGTCTTTTTAGAATGAAAAGGAGGCAACTTCCTATCAGGCGTGATCTTTTTATCAGTCAGAGGCAAAGGGAAAGATTTATTCTCTCTATATGGGCACATCTTCAAGGTCAGTGTCTCCTTAGTTGAATGTCAGCAAGGGAATCCATTTCGTTAGGAGGAGCTGGTTACTCTTTGTCAAAAGCCCTTCCTATTTGTGGAGTGGGAGTAGATTGTGACTATGGGAGGTCATCTATTTTCTCCGTCTTTGTTTGAGCATAGTGAGGTTTCTTGTGCCCCAGGAGAGCCTGAACCAAGCTATAGAAGAGGGGCCCCTGGTCCTCCAAATATACATAGTGAGAGAAGCAGGAGGCATCCCAGTAGGGAAAGAGGGCATCCTCAGGGCTGGTCTGGTCCCAGTGAGGCTAGTACCAAGTCTGGGGAGTGTCATCAGTGGAGGTTCTGAGCAAGTGTCTGGCCACTGCACTTCTCTGGCCATAAGTAAGAGACTTGCTAAATGACCTGCCCCAAGCCTCTGGGCTGTTTTATAAGCTGCCACCTCCTTTCCTAAGTTGTTGGGGGTGGCTCAGGAAGTGACACAGAAATTTAAGTTTGTTGTCTCTTTCTTGCCTTTTCTGTATTGCCTTTAGCTTTCAAGAGGGATTTCCATGTCTGCCTTCTCTCCCCCCATGACCCACTGTCTCCTGGAAGGTGAAGTCTTTTTTTTAAATTTTTATTTATTTTACTTTTTTCCCCCAAAGCCCCAGTAGATAGTTGTATGTCATAGTTGCATAGCCTTCTAGTTGCTGTATGTGGGACGCGGCCTCAGCATGGCCGGAGAAGCCGTGCGTCGGTGCGTGCCCGGGATCCGAACCCGGGCCGCCAGCAGCGGAGCACGAGCACTTAACCGCTAAGCCACGGGGCCTGCCCGAAGGTGAAGTCTTGTCTTAACTCTTGCAGGAGGTAAATTTCTAAAGTCAGCACATAAAGTGAAAATCCCCAATAATCAAAATTACCCTTGAAAAATATCTTAAATGACCCATAAATCAAAGTATATAAACATGGTTTTGTATATATGCCAGGACAGAATTGGTACACCATATGAAGTAGCTGGCCTGTAATTCAGGGGCATTTTATTTGAAAAAATAAGTATTTTCAAACACCAGAATCAGATTCTGGATTCAAGGTGCCCACAATGTGAGAGGCACGTGGGAACCAAGACTTGCTGACAGCTCAGATTCAAGTCCTCTCATCCTATGTTCACCCTGGTACATAACCTCACTGTGGTATAAAACCTCCTTGAGTGGAGTCATGAGTAAACCTCTGCATGTGTGTAAATTATTTCTCTCTCTCTGGTCAAGTTACTATAGTTAAATGCAAATGCGTTGTAATTCTCCTGTATCCTTTTCTTTTGCTTTCTATTTTTCTAATTTCTTCTTCCGGTTTTTTAAATCCTTATTTTCTTCTTCTAAGCCCATTTTATAGCTCTCAGCAATTCTTGTCTTGTCCAGAATGCTTATTTGCGTGTTTGCTTGTTGCATTTCTTAATTATTTTCGGTGCTCAGGATTCTTTAAAGGGGGGTTGGGAGGGAGATCAAGTGGGAGGGGAAGACATTTAATAGGCTTCTTCATTTAAATTCTGTAGTCATAGCTTCCACTTTCCTCCTCTCAAGTCCTCTACTAACTTATGATTCTTATCCTTTGTGTATAAGGTCCTTTCTTTCCTTCATTTTCTTCCTCTTTTAGGTCATTTTTCTGTAGAAAATTTCCACTTGTGGTAGGCCAGTTAGAAATGAATTCTCATTACACCTACCAAGCATCACTGGTTTAGCTCTAGGTGTTTAGTTGGTTCTTGGATCAAACGCAAATTCATAGTATCATGAAGAGATACATGAGGAACAGATCCCACCCAGGGAGGTCAAAGGACACTTTCGCCGAATCACACAGCTGGTTATTGACAGGCTGAAACCATGACCCAGGTTCCTGGCTTGTGGTTGAGTGCCTTTCCTCCGAATCACATTGCTTGCCCTTGAAGGCTTGAATAGAAGCAGTCCTTTGTAAGACCCTTGAACTGTTTTTTTCCCCTAGCCTTTGGGGAATTGTGACTTCTTTTCTTTAGTTTAATTTTATTTCAGTTCCTTTCCTTAACAAAAATGCTAGACAATATGAACTTCAAGAGAGTTAAAATTAGTTCTGTTTCAAAGATGTATTTGAGAATTATGTGGCATCTCTTGAGATAGTCGAGAAACTTAGAGCTGTGTTACGACTGGCAGGACTGCAAATTACTGTCACTGGCCTAGAGGTTTGAGACGAGGGAGATTGGCAGCCATAGTTCCAGGAGGACAAGGATTTGTGTAGGGAATCGTCTGGGACACAGGAGGGTAGTGAAGGTCAACAAACATTTGTTGAATTCCACTCTGCAAGGCATAGGACTAGGTGTTGGGCCACAAACATAGTCCCTGCTTCCAAGGGGCTTACAGTCCCCCTGGTTCAACTTGAGAAAAGAAAGTGTGTGTGTATTTGAAAAGATACCTTAGCGCACCTGTAATGTCTCTTGTCCTTGGTCACAGACCTGGAGGAGATGGACTTGCTGTTCTTTGGGATGTTGGAAAAATCCCAAAATAAAACGCACTGAGTGCTAATTTGGTCCTCAAATAGGGCAAGGTGGGGTTTTCCCAGGGTCTCAATGGCCAGTTGTATTTACTCAGTGAAAAGGGCAGCTGGGGAAAAAATGGAGTTCTTATACTCTTTCCTCCCCTTTTTTCCCAATATTCTTCTTCTCCCAATTAAGCTAGGTAATTTCTCTCTCTCTCTCCTTTTTTTTTTTCCCACTATTTCTTTTGAGCAATGGGGGCTATCAGAAAAAAACTAATAAGAAAAATGATTTGCAAAAGATAGCCCTTGTTGCCTGTTAATCTAACAGTTCATCAGGCCTGGGGTAAGTTTATGCAGCAAGTGTTTTCAGACATTGAGGCAGGAGAAGTTTCTGACTGGGAGGGACATACAGTTGTGTTGATCTTTGCAACCCTGCCCCAGCCTGTCCCTTACAGTGTTGACCAGCACCTTCAGCTTTTGTTGGTTTAAAACATCACAATGTAACAAAGGTCAAAGCTGTAGTCCTTGCTTTCTCATTCCTAAGGAAGGAAAATGGATTGTTTTCAGCCACATATGTTTCTTCTTTGCCCCAGAAAAACCATAACAAAAAGAACCACTAAAACCCTCCAATAAAACAAAAACTTCAATAACTATGACTGAGTTTTGGAGCTTCAGGTATTGCACCAGCTAAGAGGGTTTCTTATACAGGACTTTTCCAGATTGATGGTTAATGTACAAATAACTATGTCAGGCTCTGGCTGTCATTATTTTGCTGTGCAAGAAGGGAATATCAGAGAGGGGTCCAGGAGCCACTCCACGTGTCATTCATAATATTTTTATTGCTAACCGAGAAGGTGGTGTTGGTGGTGGTAGGAGTGTTTGTGTGCATAGAGGAAGGTAGGACTGCAAGTCTATGCCCAGTTTCTAATTGACGTTGGTAATATAACCTCTTTCAGAGAGTCAGCTCCATGAGGTGACTTTGTGGAAACATCTCAGTTCTGCTCTATACACTGTTTACTCTGCTGTCTCTTCCAGCAGCTGTAGTGAATGGGAGAGCCACTGCCTTCTGAAGTGCCTTTAGGCTGTTCCCTGTGACCCTGAAGTCTTAAGAATCATTTGGGTGAGAATAATGCTGAAATCCTGTAGCTATTTGGCTCAAAAGAAAAGCTGCACTGCCATGGTGATAAAGCTCCCAATTGAATAAGGAAAATGGCAATTTCCAAGAATCTGTGTGGTAGTTATTTTAATCAAGTTGAGAAATGGGATCACTGAGAAGGGGATTTCCGCAGTATCTAGGCTGTCAGGGAAACAGTTATTCCCCTCTGCCTTCTGTTTACAAATTCCAGGAGAGGAGCATGAGGCCTCAAGGTTGCATCCTGTCCTCTGTAAGACAGGGAGTCCACAGAGGCCTCCAGCTTAGTGCTTTACAGTTACACTGTAGATTTTCCTTTTAAAAATACTTTTACATACTAAACCTAATCTTAGTACCTCACAGATGCTGCACATGTATTAACATCCTTCCTGAAATCTGAAATATAAGAAATATAAAAACACACAGTGGTTTATAAGCCTTTGCTCTTGGGGAAGCTGACTTGGGATTTCCCCCACCTTTTTGTCCTATCAGACTACTTGAGAGGGGTTGTAAGAGCATTTTTCTTTTTCCCCCTCTCTCTGGTTTACCCCAATGGGGCAAATAGTTGCTGGATTCAACAGCATTCTTTCCCAAATGATTCTTAGGCCTGAGGGTCACTGAGATTTATTTTTAAATTCGTAGCCTTGGGTTGAGGGAAAGCAGTTGTCCTTATTGAATTCCCTTGTGGAGGCTTTCAGCTGCCCAGACACCCTCACATCTTTACTAGGCACATTCCAGCAGTCTTAAAGTCCTGGCCCTCAGGAGTGAAATTCTGGTCTGGCATCTCACTCATGGAATCCCTTCATGAGCCATGGCCATGGCATGAATTAGGTGTCCAATTGGAAAGATAACGAAACAGGTGGCCTGTGAGCTTAATATAAAACTTCCGGCTTGGTAAGGTAGTTTTGGAACCTTATGCTTATGGAAAGTTTCCTTCTGCTTTCTGGTCAGCTTTAGCCATCTTTTGATGGTCTCTTTAGTTCCCTTCCAGGGTTTTCTAGGACCATGCTGGAGGCTGTCAGAATATAAGGAGTTAAACCGCAGTGAACTTGTGGAGAATGATTAAACAGTGATTAATATTTTAACTTCTGTTTACAGGGGAGAAATGGAAATCATCACGAAAAAAAAGTTTGTTTGTGGTTTTGACTGAAGTTATCTTATCTTTGTTGACCAGGGCTGTCTGCCCTTATTCAGTTTCATTTTTAGCTGCAAGGTGAACTCTGCTGCACGGCCCCGTCCCCAACTTCTTTACTGATGTCCATCTTTGTCTTTGGTCATGTTTCTCTCCCTCTCCCTCTCTCCCCACCTCCACCTCTGCCTTTTCCCTCCCTTCCCCGTATTGCTTTAATTGGGCTGGGAAAACCAGTTCCATACAGAACAGAGTTGGGATGGGACTCGGCTGCCCTTCTGTGTCTTCTGTTCCTTGAAGGCCTTGGGATGAAGCATAGATAGGAGATTTGGGATATTTGGAAAGCTATTGGACTAGTGGAAAAAGCACCGGATAATGAATTGAAGATGCCTGGTTTTGAATCCCAGCTCTGCTACTTATTAGCTGTGTGATCTTGGACAAGTTACTTAATCTTTGTTAAGTCTCAGTTTCCTTTTCTGTAAAATGGGGGGGATAATTCCTACCTGAAAGAGAGGAATTAGAGAGGATTAGAGTTATGTATGTAAAGATCATTGCCTGGCACACACAGTAGGCATTTAATTATGTGTGAAAGTGGGAGTTTTGCTATGTGGTTGAAGAGGTCAGAATTGATGATAGGGTTTAGACTGCATTTGGTTAGCCTTTTACATACGTAACTACGTAATTTTCATTGTATAGTTTATGTATAAAGTTACGCTGTTTTTTGCCATTATTCCAGTTTAGTAAGTGTAATAGCACCCCAAAGGAGAGCTAGGAGGACCTTTAGCCCCTCCATAGTCTCAGTCATCCCTCACAGTCACTCTGAATAAACAAATTTTAGTAAAAAATGTTTGTTATATAAATGCAGCATTGAGACTTACTATGATTGCTTCTCTTCCAACCAGATTGCTACATTCAAGTCCATTTTATATAAAATTTCTGGTTCCCTAGTCTGGTACTGATGCAAATATTTATTCCTCTCAGGAATGATTTGTGGCCAGTTTGTGTAAAAGAAGATGTAAGATAATTTCTGAACACTTTTTTTTTTTTTGGTGAGGAAGATTAGCCCTGAGCTAACATCTGTTGCCAATCCTCCTCTTTTTGCTGAGGAAGATTGGCCCTGGGCTAACATCTGTGCCCATACTCCTCCACTGTATATGTGGGACGCCTGCCACAGCATGCCTTGTTGAGTGGTACATAGGTCCACGCCCGGGATCCGAACCTGTGAACTCTGGGCTGCTGAAGCGGAGTGTGCGAACTTAACCACTACACCACCAGGCCGGCCCTTTCTGAACACTTTTTATTTTGTCATATTTGAGGCATTTGTGATAGAGAAATAGATCATGTTATTTCATCCTCTTCTTTTACTAAAGTGGAATGAGCCAAGGCCAGTGAGGCCTGGCAGACCACAGGGCCTTTGCTGTTCCTCTCAGTCTTAGTCATGCTTGGCTAAGTCTCTGATCTTAGGTCTTAGAGTGCTCAGCTGTTTTGGAAACTTGTTGTTAAAATCATAACGGTGTTGCTTTGTAATATGTAAGACACTTTGTGGCTTTATAATCAGTATATTTTAGCGTATTACTTCTTTTTGGGAGGGATCCTCAAAATCAAGTGTCTCCAGTGTGCTAAGTATTTGATAGAGCATAAGGAAATTTAAATATCTTTGTATCAAAGTATCAGAAAACAGTGGCTCAGATTGCTTTTTATTTTGTATGTTCATGAATTGGAAGACTTAATATTGTTAAGATGGCAATACTCCCTAAAGTGATCTACAGATTCAGTGCAACCATTAACCACAGTCCCTGCTGGATTTTTTTGCAGAAATTGACAAGCTGATTCTAAAATTCATATGGAAATACAAGGGACCCATAATAGCCAAAATAATCTTGAAAAAGAAGAACAAAATTGGAGGACTCACATTTCCCAATTTGAAAACTTACTACAAAGCCACAGTAATCAAGACAGTGTGGTAATGGCATAAGGATAGACAGATAGACCAATGGAACAGAATTGAGAGTCCAAAAATAACCCTTTCTATTTATGGTCAAATTGACCATAGGTGCCAAGACAATTCAATGAGGAAAAAATTGTCTTTGTGATAGATTATACTGCGACAACTGGATATCCGTATGCAAAAGAATGAAGTTGAACCCTTCCTTATCTCACACCATATATGAAAGTTAACTCAAAATGGCTCATAGACCTGTGTGTAAGCGTTAAAACTATGAAACTATTAGAAGAAAACTTAGGAATAAATCTTTGTGACCTTGGATTAAGCAGTGTTTTTTTTGAATATGACACCAAAAGCACAAGTGACAAAAGAAAAAAAAATAGATAAATTGGACTTGATCAAAATTAAAAACTTTTGTGCTTCAAAGGACACTATTAAGAAAGTGAAGAAACACCCCACAGAATGGGAAAAAATATTGCAAATCATATATCTAATAAGGGACATATAATTCCCTTTTTTTAGATATGACTAAAAGAACTCTTAGAACTTAACAGTAAAAAAACAATGCAATCAAAAAATGGGCAAAAGATTTGAATAGACATTTCTCCAGAGAAGATATACAAATGGTCAGTAAGCACATGAAAAGATGCTCATCGTTAGTCATTAGGGATGTGCAATTCAAAACCACAAAGAGATACCACTTCATATCCACTAGAATGGCTACTATACTCAAAAAGAAACAGCAAGGATGTGGAGAAATTGGAACCCTCATACACTGCTGGTGGGAATGTGAAACGGTGCAGCTGCTTTGGAAAACAATTTGGTGGTTCCTCAAAAAGTTAAAGATAGAGTTGCCACATGACCTAGCAATTCTACTAAGTATATGTCCAAGAGAAATGAAAACATATATCGACACAGAACTTGTACACAAATGCTCATAACAGCATTATTCATAATAGCTCAAAAGTGGAAACAGCTCAGATATCCATCAACTGATGAATGGATAAACAAAATTTGGCATATCAATACAATGGAATATTATTCATCAATAAAAAGGAATGAAGTACTAATTGATGCTAACATGGATCAAACTTGGAAATATTATGCTAAGTGAAAGAAGCCAACTTAAAAACATGATGCTAAGTGAAAGAAGCCAGACCCAAAAGACCACATATTGTATGATTCCATTATATAGAATAGGCAAATCTATAGAGGCAATAAGTAGATTGGTGGTTGCCAGGGGCTGGAGAAGGGTAGAATGGGAAATGATTGCTAATGGATATAGGGTTTCTTTTGGGGGTTATGAAATGTTCTAAAATTACATGGTAGTGATGGTTGTACAATTCTGTGAATATACTAAGATCCATTGAATTGTACACTTTAAAAGGGTGAGTTGTATGGTATGTGAATAAATTCAATAAAGCTGTTATCAAAAAAATTAGGGTAATTTGTATGTATGAATAGCATTTTGTCAGTTTGTACTTGGCCCCTTAGCCCTGCCACCATGAATCTTTTTTTTTTTTAATAATTTTATTTATTTATTTTTTCCCTCAAAGCCCCAGTAGATAGTTGTATGTCATAGCTACACATCCTTCTAGTTGCTGTATGTGGGACGCGGCCTCAGCATGGCCAGAGAAGCCGTGTGTCGGTGCGTGCCCGGGATCCGAACCCGGGCCACCAGCAGCAGAGCGCACGCACTTAACCCCTAAGCCACGGGGCCAGCCCGCCACCATGAATCTTGAAGTTAGAACATCATTATCTTGAGCACTGGGCAGGTTACTGTTACCCCAAAGCCTCAAGGTAAGAAATGTAGGTTTGCAGCCACTTCTTGCAGGAGAGTAGTTGATGGCACTTTGTATTAGGAACCAAACCTTTTACGGTGAAAGCTCTGAGGTTGAAGCCTTTCCAAGTTTTAAGTGACTCTCCGTGTCCTACCCTACTTCTTATTTATCCTCTCAACTGTGTATCCCACAGAATAGATAGTGTATGTTTTGGCTTCCGGGCCCCATTCCCAGCTCCACCAAGAACCTCACTTCTTTCATTTCTTACATTTTTTCTCCAGGCTGTTGATCTCGCTGAGGCATTCTTTCCTGGGAGGTATGGAGATAGTAGCTAGAGGAACCGCTGGGTGGCACCCTGCCCCCAGAAGATTGACAAAAGAGAGTGACTTGCCTGGAAGAGGCTTAGGCCTGTGTTGGCAGGAAGAGATGACTCATTTTTCATCAAAGGAATTTCAAAGAAAATATAATGACAGGGTGATGTCAGAGGAGCAGGTGGAGACAGGAACCTTGATTGAGGCACTGGTGGGAGGTGTTGAACAGTGTGGTTGACTGGGCAGTCAGAATGATTGACTGGCATAGATCACAAGAAACATCACCTGTTTTTCAGTTCGTTTCTCATGAGCCCTGGTGTGGGTGTGGGCAGTGCTGTTCATGTGCCTTCAGAGCATGTGGTCAAGTCTGTGCCTGTCTTGGGTGTACTGTGTTTGTTTCTGGGTGAGACATCTCCTGATGTCCTGTGCCAGTCATGGACCTCTTTCACACGCAGTGTGGTGTGTATGGGTTCCTGCACTCTGTGCATCAGCTCCATGGCTAGCAGGACCTATGTTTTGAAATTCAACCTCATGTGCTCATTGTGGCTCGAAGTGTGGCGTTACCCCTGATATTTTAGACACAGGAACTTGCCTTGATATCAGAAGGCCAAATCTCAGGGACTTAACTTATTGCCAAAAGTACTCTGGTTTCCTCCAGTGTTTTGGCAAGAGCTAGTTCTTTGCTCTAACCTCAGTTAAGTTTTTTTTTTCTTCTTTGAGTTGAGGGCCCTCCATGGTGTGAATGGATGAAGCTGATAAGTGGGAAACTTACAGGCAGGAGGAAGGATAGATAAGTTTTGATATCTTTTCATATTGCAAAGCACTAAAGTTGGTTAGGTATTCAGGCTCCCATTTATATTAAGATTGTAAGAGAGTGCACCTGGTCACCACTGTGCTGTAGCACCCACCAGAGTCTGTGTGACTGTGAGATTGGAGACTAAATCAGCAGTTTACAAAAAACTAAAAGAGAGGGTTTTTACTGCTAATATTCTGCCTCAGGGTTCAGGTCTCTCAAGGAATATCTGGGGAGAGATGGCTTAGCAGTATCAATTGCTACTTTTGTGCTTTATGAATCGTTCATTTGAAAGTGGCATGGAGTTAGGGACTTTTAGGTGGCATGAGACACCCCCAAGAAGCAGAAGATACTGCCTCTCTTTAGGGTATATCATAAGCAAGAAGAAAAGTAAAACAAAAACCAAAACCAAAACCTGAAATTGGAAAGGAAGGGAGGAAAGCTTTACTTATTACTTGGCGCTGTCTTCAATTGTTGCATCCTTTGGCTGATCATGAATTCTGTTTTTGGACAATATTACCAGGTACACTGTGGGACTAAAACTGATCTTTGGAGTAAGGTAAGAAGGACATGAATCAAGAGGGACAGAGCCAGATAACTTGTTTCTTAGAGAGATTGCTGGACTTCCCTGGGCCCTAGTTAGCAATACTCCTCCTCCTTGCTAGTTATGCTTCTCCCTGTGTCTCTCCATGAAATAAGAAATCATTAGAAAAGACTTTTAACCTGAAGTGCCGAAGGACCCAGGGAAAAATGTTCCCTAGGGTGGGTTTGCTTTGAGAGCCCCCTGAAGGTAATCTGTGATGACACTGTTTCAGAAGTCACCACCTGACTCAGTAAGTCGGATGAGTCTGAGCAGAAGCAGCAATCTTGACCTGAACATGTTCTTTGTACCTGCCTCATAATATATACAGGTCCTCTCTCCCTTTGATTATGAGCTAAAGGCCTTTAGTCATGAGGTCAAGCAATGGTAAGGGAGAAGTATTCCAACATTCCAATTAACCAGAATGTTAAGGAAATCCACATGGGGGCTGGGATTCCAAACATCTCTGTGATTTTTTTTTTGGTGGAGGAGAAAAGAACTCTTTTAGGAACTCATTTTTTTTTTTTCTTTTCTTTCTTCTTTTTTTTTTGTGTGAGGAAGATCGGCCGTGAGCTCACATCCATGCCAATCCTCCTCTTTTTGCTGAGGAAGACTGGCCCTGGGCTAACATCTGTGCCCATCTTCCTCCACTTTATATGGGATGGCGCCACAGCATGGCCTGACAAGCCGTGCGTCAGTGCATGCCCAGGATCCGAACCCAGGCCGCCAGCAGCAGAGCTCGCGCACTTAACTGCTACGTCACAGGGCCGGCCCCTAGGAGCTCATTTTCACCTATAGGATAAAATCTAAGCTCATCTTGTTATTTAAGACCTTCCATAGTCTGGTCCAATTTTCTTTAAAATTATTTTTATCAAAATTATATTTATTCTTATTGTAAAAGGTCACATATTGCTATGAAGCTTATAACAAAAGTAATCTCCTGTCCTATCCCTCCCCACCTCTGAGAACTGCTTCCAAATCAGTTAGCTGTTTCTTTCAGTATTTTCCACTACATTTCTTAAATATACCCTTGTACTAGTGATTCTTGATTTTTCACTTTTAGACCTTATCTCTGTTGATGTTTTACTATAGAAAATTAAGGTTTAGTTCTTTCATCCCTGCCCGCTTAACACACACACATCCCCTTCCTTCTTCCTATTGTCACACAGTATTACTCTTGCATGGTATTCAGTGTTTAGGTTATTATGATTATATAAATATTGCTTAAAGCTGAGCCACCTAGTATTCTATAATTACATTTCCTTTCTTGAGCAATTTTTAATTTTTTTGGAATTAATAATTGCCCTATTTTATCATCTGTTTACTGTTCTATGTACCTATCTCCACGCTCTCCCAGGGGACTCGAAGGCAACTCTCAGTATGTTGGAACATATCAAATAATCTTTTGGTTCAGTATTTTCTTTGGAGACACCCCCATGCTTTCTGTTCTCCAACTCAAGCCTTTGGTAAAGCTGTCATCCTGGGACTTCCCTTCCCATCATACTGGGAAGTTCCTTCATCTCTCTTCTGTGTTGGATCCCATGTTTCCTGGATCTCATGCTGTCATTTTTCTTGATTTACTCCCTCTCTTAGTTGGAATATATCTTAGAGTAGCTTCCTGAGAAAGGAAATATTTTTGAGAAAGGAAATATTTTACCTCCTGAGAGGTAAAGATTTTTGAGACTTTGCTTATCTGAAAATGTCTTTATTCTACTTTTCATTTGATTAAGAGTTTGGGTTGCAGATGACTTTCCATCAGAATTTTGAAGGCTTTCCTCTTTTTGGCTTCCAGTGTTGCTGTTGAGAAGTCCAATGCCATTCTGGTTCCTGACTTTTGTTTATGACTTATTTTCTTTTTGAGTGCTTTTGGGATTTTATTTTTATCCTCGGTGTTCTAAAATACTATGATGATGTGCATTGGTGAGGATCTTTTTTAGTTTCCTGAGCTTAGTTCTCTGTGGGTCTTTTTTATTTGTAAGCATGTCTTTCATTTATTAGTTCTTTGATAATTGCCTCTCTTCTATTTTTTTATTTTTGGTACTTCTGTTAGTTGGATATTGGACTTTTTTGATTGATCCTCTGTCCCCCCCCTTTATATTTTCTCTATCTCTTTTTGTTCTAATTTATGATAAAGATCCTCAGCTCCATCTTCTAACTCAAATAATTTAGAATTATTTATTTTTACTATCATATTATTTATTTCTAAGCATTTTTGTTTCTTATTCTCTGAATGTTCCTTTTTTATACTACTTGTTCTTGTTTTATGGCAATATTACCTTTTAGGGCTTTCTGAGGATAGTAATTATAGTCTGTTCCCCCCTGCTCCAATGTTTTCCTCTGCTTCCAATATTGTCTCTGTTTCAAGCTCCTTCTGTTCATTTTGGTTTCTGTCTTTCGTGTTAGAGACTCTCTTAAAACGTCTGATGTTTCTTGGTGATCTTCATATTTAAGAGTTAGCCCCTAAAAAAGCTGATTGGAAGCCTAAAAAGACGATTGGTGGGACTTGTTGACTGATGTGTTCTTAATGAATGACCAGGTAGGGGAGGTCTGTTGCCGCAGAGAGGAATTGTCAGTCCCGTCTGGGGCGTGTTAAGCCTCAAAGCCAGAGCTCTGGGGTAGCCAAGCAGGGCAGTGGGTTAGGGGGGAGAGACTTGTTCATTATGTTAAATTTCACTTAATACCCCTGTTTTCAGTGAGGCACCTCATTTCTGACCTCATGTGGGCCTGAAGACTTTCAACCAGTCTTGTTTTCAGCCTCACCCTGCAGCTCTCCGTCCCTTCCCCCAGCTTTCAGGGGTACTTCCAGTTCCTGAGCCTTTCTGGAGTCCTGCAGCACAGTTTACCTTGTTTTTTATTGTTCCCCATTCCCCCCAGGCACTTAGCAGAAAGAGAAAGCTGAAATTTAAATTAGTGACCATTTATCTGTCCACCCTCCAGTTTATCAAACTTCTGTTGATTTTTTTTTTTTGTTTTCTGTGGGTTTGTGCCATCTTATTCCTTGACTGTCGTTATTCTGAGGTTTCAGAAAGGAATGGAGATAAATGTGCATGTTAAGTCTGCCACCTGTAACCTAAAGTTGGCAGAAGTGAATCTTTCCAACTTCTCTCTCTCAAGTACACAAACCCTGTGTTCTAGCTTCACTTGTACTTTCTTTTTTCCATTTTCTTGTTCATGCCATCTCTTCTGGAATGTCTACTCTTCTCCTTTCAGGCTGTTGAAATCCTATACATTCTTCCAGGCCCAGTTTATGTGCCTCATCCATGGAAGCCTTTTTTAAAAAAAAAATCAGCTGGAAATGACCATTCCATTGACTGAGTTCCCAAAGTTCCATTCACTGACTTCTTGTGGTCTTGCTACCCTCGTGACACAGCATATACTGCCTTATGCTATAATTATTTATACACATAGCGCTTCCCTAGTTAGATTGTAAGCTCTTACCTTTTTATTTTTTGTGTGAGGAAGATCAGCCCTGAGCTAACATCCATGCTAATCCTGCTCTTTTTGCTGAGGAAGACCTGCTCTGAGCTAACATCTGTTGCCAATTCTCCTCCCCTTTTTTCCCCAAAGCCCCAGTAGATAGTTGTATGTCATAGTTGCACATCCTGCTAGTTGCTGTATGTGGGACGCGGCCTGAGGCCGGAGAAGCGGTGCATCGGTGCGCGCCCGGGATCCGAGCCCGGGCCGCCAGCAGCGGAGCGCATGCACTTAACCACCAAGCCACGGGGCTGGCCCAGATTGTAAGCTCTTAAAGGATAATGTAAGACTGGCTTTGTAAATTTTTTGTTATTGATAGCAATTAATATAGAACCTAGGCAACTAAATATTTCACAGGACCACAGAATTTTACAACCAGAAAAGAATTTAGAGATCTAGAATATCAACTCATTTTATGAATGAATAAACAGATTCAGTGTGATTAAATGATCCTAGAGTCGTAATCTAGGGACAGAACTGGAACTATAACTTCATTGTCTAGTTCTCAAACTGCTAAATGTAGTGATAAAATCTGATACATGCTTAATTAAATAATCTGGTTAATCCAAGGTTAACCAGAGGACACTTTTTGTGTTCCGTTCTTGTTGAAAATTTTTGTGCATATCTTTTTGGTCTTAGGTAATTTTGTCATAAGTGATTTCTTTTTTTTTTTTTTCTTTCTTTTTGATAAGTCAGGATCTTGAATATTCTGGGTTTGGTCAAAAACTGAGCTAGATAATAGTTTTCTTCTGAGGTATCTGGGACCCATGGATTATAGGTAAGAAAAATATGGGCAACTGTACTGAAAGTGTCCTGATTTTAAGAAAATTTTTAAAAAATCAGTGATATTGTGTATTTGGGGCGATTCTTTCTCAGTAGTAGAGTGCAGACCTAATTTAGTTGAGTCCTGGTTAAAGTTTTGCTATTTGATAATTCATCAAGTATTATTGTTCAGAGTATCTTTAAATTATCTATGTCAAAGATCCTCCTTCACTGCCCTGGGCTATCTAGCTCTTGGCAGTCATTTCTAGAATGTTTGAGATAGCTCCATAGATTATTATTATTATTTTTAAAGATTTTATTTATTTATTTATTTTCCCCCCAAAGCCCCAGTAGATAGTTGTATGTCATAGCTGCACATCCTTCTAGTTGCTGTATGTGGGACGCGGCCTCCGCATGGCCGGAGAAGCAGTGCCTCGTGCGCGCCCGGGATCCGAACCCTGGGCCGCCAGCAGTGGAGCGCGTGCACTTAACCGCTAAGCCACGGGCCGGCCCAGCTCCATAGATTCTTGTCTGAGGGGTTAGAAGCTCCAAGGATATCTATTGGGAGAAAGTTAAACTATAACTATTGTCTGTTTAGGATTTGTTCAATATCAAGTATGCCAATCACTAATCAAAAAAGCCAGATGCCATTCTTTTCCTCACCCCCTACTTTGGGCACTTGAGGGTGGATGGGCGGGTACATAAGAGGCTGTCCCCTTCCTCTGAGATTTAGTTTTCATCAGGACTTTGCCTCACAATGTGAGGCTGCATGATAGCAGGTGGTCTGATACTGGGGCTGGCTTGCAGTCTCCATTGGGCAGAGCTGTTGCTAGAGCTCTTTGAGTGAACCATAACTGACTTTTAGTCTGGGTTGGGCTCTGCCTCATGCCTGTCACTTTTGGTTTTATCCAAAATAGAAGCTGTGGTCCCCAGTTTAGAGAGTAAGAATTTATTGTACTCATTGGTGTTTCTGCCTCTGCCTGTTTCTGCATTGCCACCTGGCTGCCATTAGAGGGAATTCACTGTAGCTCTAAGTCCTTGCAGGGTGCTGAGATGAGCTGTCCCTGTTTCCAGGATGGGGAAAAGTGTTACCCAGATTTCCTTTTATGACTCATTAAGTCAGAGGCAGAGGATGCATTACTCACCAGGCACACGTAGTGGCCCTGACTGCTGGCGGGGAGTCTGGGCTGAGCTGAGAGTGAGTCAGCTGGGGGAATGGAAAGATTGCAGGGTGGTGGGGGGTAGGGGTTGTGTGCCACTAACTGCTCCTTCTCTACCTGCTCTTTTCTCTATAAGAACTCATCACAAAGCTGTGAAGACTGGGGATCCGGTTGGGGCAGCCAGTAAACCAACCAACTTTGTGGTGATGATATTTCCTGTTAAAGGAATGAGCTGACTGGACTTAGCATTGTTGTCTTCTATGTTATGGGTGTATATGAGTTTTGAGGCAAGCTTGAGCTTGTATAATGAAGTTCTATGTGTGAGAATTTTACTAGAATAAAAGCAATCACAGAATCTCTTTGTCTGGATTATAAAACGCAGTCTTCTGTATCTGTCTTTGTCCAGTAGGGGTCACTGGGGGATTAAACTCTAATGAAAGAAACTGACACTAATCCTATGATAGACCAATCAGATTCCTTGTCTTTATTGTGGCATCTTTGTGCATTGAGTACTATCTATTTTTTTATGTTGGAGCAGAAACAAAAGATGTGAACTTGTATTAAGAACTTTGTGGATCTATTGAATATTTGAAGAACATATTCCAAATGCTAGGTGAAGCAAGAAACCAAGGCTGAGATGGAATTAGTTTTATGAGTAAGACTTGAAGAGCAATTAAGAAAAGCAAAAAGAAAGGAGACAGGGTTGGGGGCCGCCCCATGGCTTAGCGGTTGGGTGCGCGCGCTCCGCTGCTGGAGGCCCGGGTTCGGATCCTGGGCGCACACCGACGCACCGCTTCTCCGGCCATGCTGAGGCCGCGTCCCACATGCAGCAGCTAGAGGAATGTGCAACTATGACATACAACAATCTACTGGGGATTTGGGGGGGAAAATAAATAAATAAATAAAATTTTTAAAAAAGGTTAAAAAAAAAAAAAAAAAGGAGACGGGAAGAAAACTGTTTTTTAAGCATCTGATGTGCACCTATGTCCTTTACATATATTCCTTATTTAATCTTGACAAGGACCCTGAGAAACAGGTATTTTTATACACATTGTACATATTAGGAACCCGAAGTTCAGAAATTTTAAGTAGCTTCCCTAGGGTCATGTAATTATGAAGTGATACTACCAGGGGAGATCCTGTTAGGCATGTTTCATGTGAATTTGGTCCTTGGACCCTGGTAAGGGGTCATGAGAGCAGAAGGTTTTATTAGAAGGTAAGCAGACCCTGGTGGCAGACTCTCCTGAGAAAGACTAAAACGATTCTTGTGTTGTGTATTAGGGCTCAGAGTAGGTCCACAAGTGGGAAGAAGCTGACAAGTCTGTCATTGTCTTCAGGTGGCAAGTTCTTCCTCTTTTTCATTTAGGGCTACTGCCAGGATCAGAACTATCTCAAAGAGATCTAAAAATAGCTGTTTGTTTGTGTGCAAAGCTTGGTTTCCATGGATAAATAGTTTAAGTTGGGCTCTCTTGCCTACCTCTTATCTTGGCCTGGACTCTTCTTCTGAGCCTTGAATGTAGCTACCTATTGGTATTCTCCAGCCTGCCAGGTTACCTCATTGTTGAGCTCCTGACCCCTTTGTCAGCTGCGTGCCATTCTGCCCTCTGTATTCAGTGTGTCTCAGGAAAACTGAAGTTGCTCACGTGTTTCTTAGCCAGACCACACTTAAAAGACGTTTCCCATTGAGACCATTTTTTGTTTTTATTTGGAAAAGCATTTAAAAAATGCATTTAGGCTGGATATGAGTAAGATGCTAACTCTCCTTCACTGTGCATTCACTTGGGATGAGAGATATTTCTGGACAAAAATAACAACCTTGGCAAAATTCAGAAGCAATCCTCATAGACAAGGCTTCTTTTCCTTATATCTTGTTTTCTCCATTTATTTAAGATACTGACTACCAGAGTATCGTGGAAAAAGTTTAACAGCTAGATCTTATTATTTTGTTAGGAGAAATGGTCAGAACCCCAAAGAGAGAGATTATTTAAAATGGTGATATGGATATTAAAGTTGACTAAATATTTTTGTCTTTTGCCTTTTTTTTTCTTTTTTTTTTTTTGTGAGGAAGATCAGCCCTGAGCTAACGTCCGTGCTAATCCTACTCTTTTTTTGCTGAGGAAGACCGGCTCTGAGCTAACATCTATTGCCAATTTTCCTCCTTTTTTTTTTTTTCCCAAAGCCCCAGTAGATAGTTGTATGTCATAGTTGCACATCCTTCTAGTTGCTGTATGTGGGACGCGGCCTCAGCATGGCCAGAGAAGCGGTGCGTCGGTGCATACCCGGGATCTGAACCCGGGCCGCCAGTAGCGGAGTGCATGCACTTAACTGCTAAGTTAAGTTAAGTGGGGCCGGCCCAGTCTTTTGCCTTTTTGAAGCAATGCCATTAAAGCCTAATTTGATTTATTCATTGAGTTGCTGGCTTAGAGCTCTTAAATACCACAGACTTTACCTTGATTTACCTCTGTGCGTTGGCCACTGAAGATGACTTGATGCTCTACTCGGGCATACATGCTCTAGTGTAGTAACAACAATAACAATAGTTAACATTAATGAATTAATGTTTAATTTTTTTTAATAGTCAATAGTGAATGCTTACTGTGTGCCAAATAGTCCATGCGTTTTCTCACTGTAACATTGTGAAGAGGTAATTTTATTATTCCCATTTTACAGATGAGGAAACTGAGGATTAAAGAGATTAAGTAATTGGTTCAAAGACACACAGCTAGAAACGATGAAATCAGAATTTGAATCCATGTTTGGCTAACAGATTATGTTTAAGAGTTCTGGGCAGAGAGAGAGAGAATGAATGAATGAGATCTCCCATTCAATCAGTATCTCCCACTTTACTTTCTGCCTTTACTCTTTTACTTTTCATTTTCTTTCTCAAGGATAAGAGCCTCAATTGCTGACCCGGACAAGAAGGCCGTCCTGAGTTTGGATTTGGGGCAGAATCCATATCTGGAGAGATTTCTAGAAGTGGAATTTCTGAATCAATAAATTGACTTCTTCCCAGCTCCAAGAAAAAGCAAAACTTATATTTGTGTTCTTGGAGTCACTTTTTTCCTTAAACTTCCAGGTGGATTTCGAAATTCACTGTTAAAAGTGGTTTGGCTGGGCCTATCTAGAGGAGTTATTCCTGCCATAAGATGAATAGTTTTCCAGGCACTTGCTCTCTGGTGCATATTTTTGTGGTCAAAATAGATGCATTCCCAGGAAATGCTTATATTTGGGGAATCTTCAGGTTTATTGGACCCAGTTTTGCTCTTTCTACTATGTTCCTCCCTTACACTCCCGGCTCTCACAGTGCTCTTCAGACCCTGTTGTTCATTAATTGATTGATTGATTCACTCATTCCACAAATATTTAGTGACAAGATTTTATACAGGAGAGCAGACATTCATCTATCTTCATAAACTTTAGTGAAGGAGTGAAAGTATGCACACAACTATATTATGAAGTAGAAAGTGCTAAATGTCGGGAGAGAGAAACAGATCAAGTATAATGTAAGCTCAAGGGAGGGAGAAGTTTGCTTCTTACTGGGATGGAGGGAGTCACCAGGGAAAATTGTGTGGAAGTATTGGCTTTAAAGGGTCCATAGGAGTGGGATTTTGACGTGTGGAGATGGGAAAGAAGTACATTCCAGGGTAAACGAGGGAAATATTGTAAAACCATAGAGTTTTGGACTTAATTTGCTGACCATGGAGAATTGAAAGTTTTGTGGGTTTTTTTGTGAGGAAGATCAGCCCTGAGCTAACATCCATGCCAATCCTCCTCTTTTTGCTGAGGAAGACTGGCCCTGAGCTAACATCTGTGCCCATCTTCCTCCACTTTGTGGGATGCTGCCACAGCATGGCCTGACAAGCAGTGCGTCGGTGCGTGCCCAGGATCCGAATCTGGGCCACCAGCAGCGGAGCGCGCGCACTTAACCGCTACGCCATGGGGCTGGCCCCAAGAATTGAAAGTTTTAGAGTGAAATTACATATGAACATTTATTGAGCATTTAAGATGTACCAGTCATTATGCTTGCTTCAGGGAGATTAATCTCACAATGAATGAGGACATGATTGGCAGGTTGGAGATTGGGATTAGGTAAATTAGATTAGGTAATTTAGCTGATAGGTAAATTATCAGTTTACTAGTTTTGTATAGTCTGAGCAGTATTCAGAAGTCTTTGTTGTCAGATGTAGTTTGTTTGCTGCTCGTCCAAATAATGATAATAATAGCCAACATTGATTGAACACATATTGTGTGCCAGGTACTATCTAAACACCTTAAATGCATTAATTCATTTACTCCTCACTAGAACTCTATGAGACAGGTACTAATATCGTCATCATTTTGTAGTTGAGGAAATTGAGATTCCACGAAGTTAAGTAAGTAACTTGCGCAAAGGTGCTAATGTGACATGTATAGTAGAGTTTGGATTTGAACCTAGACAGTCTGGCTTCAGACTGGGCTTGTAATTACCATGCTACTAAAATGCTCATGGCATCTAGGTTATTGAGCGAGAAATTTGGAGATTTTCCTAACTTTGTTATACTCTGTGACACTTGGGTATGTAGAAAATTCTTTGTAGGCATTCTGAGCCTTTGCATGTTTATTGTTGTTTTAATACCATATTGCTGAACCTTCGAGACAGTGAGTCATGGATGTCTGCTAATTAGCTTCTGTGAAGCGCACATATTCTGCCTATCAGTAGTTAGATGCCTTCTGGACTCATGGGTGGAGACAGATGACAAGAGCTCAGGGCCAGGCTTTGAGGCCTGCATCCTGCGATTCCTGGGAGCCCAAGGTTTCCAGTCCTAGCAGTCCTATGCAAGTCTCTCTAACAAACTTTTAATCTCAGGTATATTTGTTGTTTAAAAAGAAGTCCTATCTTTTTGTAAGCGTTATTTTTCTAGATTTCAGTCTTTTAATCATGATGGGTCTTAATTAAGTTTTTAGTCTGTATCTACTGAAGTAATGATGCTGGTGGATGACAGTTATTTTGAGACCAAGAATAACTCCATGGCAGTTTGAGTAAAACATACGGCCTCCCTTCTCACAAGCTTGCTTTCATCTCAGTCGAAGACATTAAAGTGATTCTGGAGTGTTGCCTCCTTTTGAGATTTCGTATGGGTAACAGTTGTGGGTGACCATCCTAAATTCTTGTGAGTGAAATAATCTTAAAGAGAAGCAGGTCTGAAATCTTAGTGAAGTTCAGAATCTTGCTTCTACAGGCTTTTTTGATGGTTTGGGGCCCTGCCCATTGGCTGTTAGCAAGGGACATCCTAGGGGGTGCTAAATATGACTTTAAATGGCTCATTCTTTGTATAATAAATGATCTCTAAAAAGAAAACTAGGCAGTCCCTGCTGCCAGCCTCTAACCACTTCCTGTAAGTGACAGCACACAGATCCATCTTAGTTTTGCTGAGTGAAAAATTAATTTTATTTTCACAAAGGCAGTTAGCCTTCTCTTCTTTCTTCCCTCAAACATACATACGTACATACATACACGTACACAAAGACTGGAAACAGACTTCTGCCTGTCAAATGTAGAAAAATGGTGTATCAAATGTAGAAAAATGGTGTATCCAAGTATAGCATGTCATCTTATAACGATCTTATGAAGAGTAAATTACTTTGGATACCTTTTATTGTCTTCTCTAATAGCTTCAGAGTGTCAGAATGTATCTTGATATTTGAGCGCTTTGGATTTTTTTCCTTCAAATTTCTTAGGTATTTTTGAATGGCGCAAACATGACATATAATTTTCTAATTAAGACAGTTTTGTGATGGCTTCTGGTAGCAGAATAACGTGGAGAAATGGCTTTCACTTTGGGAAATGAAAATATGGTGACGATGTTTATAAGATTGCAAAAAGAGGATTGTACAATGGTGATATACATAGCACTAGCACTGTAACATTTAGTGTGGAAGTTGAAATTCTTTCCTTAGAAATGGGTAGAGCTATTTACAGACTAAGTCTTGCAAAGAGGAAGTATTCCGAACATAAATATCTAAAACTGTTTAGCTTCAAGTTAGTATACTTATTTTGCCAGAACTTTTTAGCAAAGGGAAGCAGTATGATAAAATATATTGATTTGAAATCAGACTGATAGAAGTTCAGATGTCAGTTTATTCTCTTACTTTCTGCACTTTGGGCAAAATAATTTAAATTTTCTGAGCCTCATGTTCTTGATTTATAAAATGGGGATATTTTAGGGGATTTTATAGAGATTAAATTGAAGTAACAGATATGAAGATACTTTCTAGTGGCTGCTCAATAAATATTAGTTTCCCTTCCAAGCAAGTCTGTCTTTTTTAACCATCACAGCTCAGGAGCTTCTCCACAGTAAGAGCTGTGTCATCATCATCTTTGTGTCCAGCGTGTCTGACATAATGCTCCATATATTTTAATTGAATGAATGAATGAAGCGCTCTGTTTCACGAGAGAGCCCTGCTCCAGAGGGAGCTCTGGCTTAGCCTCCGTTGGATCGCACCATCAGTTTTCCCTCTCTAGTGCTTATTCCCTTCAGCAAACATGATTACATTTTATATGTCAAGAAAAACTCTGTTTTGACCCTACATCCCTGCTCTCTGCTCCCTTTTACAGCAAAATTCCTTGAAGGAGTTGTTTTTACTTGTCACTGATTCCTCTCTTCCCATTCTCTCTTGAATCATTCCGGTCAGGCCTCTTCTCCGCCATGCCATCAAAACTGCCCTTGTTAAAGTCAGCAGCGACCTCCACATTGCTAAATTCAATGGTCAGTTCTCAATCCTCATCATGACACATAACAGCTTTGACATGGTTAATTACTACTTCTTTTCTTTTTTTGGTGAGGAAGATTAGCCCCAAGCTACATCTGCTGCTAGTCCTTATCTTTTTGCTGAGGAAGATTGGCCCTGGGCTAACATCCGTGCCCATCTTCCTCTACTGTATATGGGACGCCACCACAGCATGGCTTGACAAGCGGTGCATCAGTGCACACTCGGGATCCCAACTTGCGAACCTCAGGCCGCCTAAGCAGAGTGCACGCACTTAACGGCTACGCCACCGGGCCAGCCCCAATTACTACTTCTTAAAACACTTCCTTCACCTGCCTTCTGGGGCAGCATACTCTTTTGGTTCTCTTCCTAATCCACTGGCTTCTCTTTTTTTAGTCTCTTTTGGTGGTTGTTCTTCTTCCCTATCTAATGTTAGAGGGTTTCCAGGGCTTATCCTTGAACTTGATCTCTTCTCTCTCTCTGTTTAACCCCTAAGTGATCTCATCCAATTTCCTGGCTTTAAAACTCCAGCCTGGGTCTCTCCCTGAATTCTAGATTCATATATTCAACTGCATATTCAAAGTTCTGCTAGAATGTCTACTAGGCATTTCAAACCTAATATATCCAAAAGGGAATTCCTACCCAACTCCCAAAAAAAAACCAAACAACAACCACCACCAACAAACCCCAAACTCTCTGCTTCTCTGGCAGTCTTCCTCATCTCAGGAAATAGCTGCTCTGTTCTTTCAATTTCTCTGGTCAAAAACCTTGGAGCCATTCTTGACCCTATTCTTTCCCACCTCCCTCCACATCCAGTCTAACAACAGATCCTGATGACTCTTTATAATTTATTCAGAATACGACCACATCTCACCATCCTTAGCACCGCACCCTGGTCACAGCTATCGTCATTTCTCAGCTACCAGTTTCCACTTGGATTATTGTAATGGCATTATAGTTTTCCTGCTCTTGCCTCTCAATAGTCTGTTCTCAATATAGCAGCAAGAGCGATCCTTCTAAAACCTAAGTTAAATCGTGTCACTCTCTTACACAAAACCCTCCAAAGGTTTCCCATCTCACTTGGAATAAAAGCCAGAGTCCTTACAAATGGCCTATATAGCCATAGGTGGTCTGGCTCCCTCTCTGGTCTCATCTCCTGACACTCCCCTTCTCTCTTTCAGCTCTAGTGATTCTAGTTTCTTCCATGTTACCTAAACACACCAAACCTACTTCTGCCTCAGGGACTTTGCACTTGCTGTTTTCTTTGTTTGGCTTGTCCTTTCTCTAGATAGCCATGTGGCTTGTTTGTTCATATGCTTTAGGTCTCTGCTTAAATGTCACCTTGTTAGAGAAGCCTTCCCTGAGCATCCTATACATAAAAAACTGGCATGTAAACTTTCCCCCACTGGCACTCCCTTCTCCTCTTCATCTCCTTTAGGGTTCTCCATAGCATTTATGTGACAAACTATATATATTTACCTGTTTGTGTTTATATTCGGTCTTCCCCTACTTATAAGTCCCATGAGAGCAAGGTCTTTGTTTTCACTACTGTGTCCCCAGTACCTAGAACAGGGCCTGGCACATAGTACACAGTAAATATTGGATGCATGAAATGTAGGTCAGCACAAAATTGTAGATAATCTAGACACTAGATTAAAACGTTCATATTGTATTAGTTCCCCCATCAAGGGCCCTTTATTATCTTTCTGATTAGTAGATTGGTCAAATCTAAAACACTTTTCTTTTATTTAAAAAAAACGAAAGCTAACTTTACAGATACTAAAACAATTTGCATTTTTAAAAGCTTATTTGTAAGAATATAGTATATTTATATACCATGGTATAAAAGGCACCATAGAAATAAAGAGCTAGTTTGGTAGAGAGATGAGGCTATAACCCTTCCCTGAGTGAAGGATGCTGGGCATCACAGAGGTTGTTAGATGTGCTCTTTGCTATTGGGTCTTCCATGTTATGTTGTGTGTCCACACTTCATTTTGTAAAAGATCTTTTCAGAGAAAAGCAGAGGAGGAGAGGGCCAGTGGTACTGTGAGACCTTTGCGTATTCAACTTGGGTTGTGCAAACTTCTTTCCAGCCTTTAAATGTGTTTGCTAGGTTCATTAAAGTATAATTTATATATAGTAAAACTCACCCTTTTGGGTCTACAATTCAGTGAGTTTTGACAAATGTGTGTGGTCGTGGAACCGTCACCACAATTAGCATATAGAACATTTCCATCACCCCTTAAACTTCCTTTATAGTAAATTCTCTTCCCTTACCCCCAGCCCCTGGCAACCACTTTTCTGATTTCTGTCCCTATAGTATTCTTTTCTAAAATGTCATATAAATGGAATCATACAGTATGTAGCCTTTTGTGTTTGGCTTCTTTCATGTAGCATATGCTTTTGAGATTCATCCATGCTGTTGTATGTATCAGTAGTTTGTTCTTTTTTTATTGCTGTGTTGTAGTCTGTTGTATGGATACATCATGATTTGTTCATTAGTTTACCAGTTGATGGACTTTGGGTTGTTTCCAGTTTTTAGTTATTTTGAATAAAGCTGCTATAAACCTTCACTTACAAGTCTTTGTGTGGACACATGTCTTCATTTTTCTTGGGTAAAATCTTGAGTGATAGTGCTTGGTTATCTGGTATGTGTATGCTTAACTTCATAAGAAACTGCCAAACTAGAGTGATTGTGCCAATTTACATCCCCACCAGCAGTATATGAGAATTCTGGTTGCTTCATATCCTTGCCCACACTTGATGTTATCAGTCTTTTTAATTTTAGTCATTCTTGTAGGTGTGTGGTGGTCAAGTGTTTTCAGTTGCTGCTATAACGTCCATATCAAGTTTTCATTTGTAAGCAGGCCTTAGTTTTGTGGAAAGCATTGTTTTCTGCTGTCATTGCATGTCCTGGTGCCCCCTTGGGCAGCTAGTAGAAATAGGTGGACTTTTCAACTCTTAAAACACACTTGTGAAACAGTTTTGTTCTCCCTGCTCATCTTCATTGCGCCTTGATGTCAAGTCTGTTTCATGGAGCTTTTTCTGTGTGTGATTCTCTATGTAGTGATGTTCAGGTCCCTTGCTGCCGCCTCTCGGGCTGCGGGTGTGGAAGGGTTGCCCTCCTATTGTACCAGGATATTTATGGACGCTTATACGTCCTTATGTACTTTGCCTCCTCCCTGAAAGTGGTTCCCTAACGCTTCTGTGACTTTTTTCTTTTGGTTTCATCCTGAAGTCTGGCGTTCCAACCAGGCTGAGAATGGAAAGTTAAGAGTGTGACGTCCTCTGATAGACACCCTCCCTTCTCGCAGAAGGGTCTGAGGTTTGTTTGTTTAAGCTGAACAGAGGATGCCAAAGATAGAGTTTGAGTCAGCTCAGCACTAGCTTAGGGGCTCCTTTTCATTCTCCTGGTTCCTCCTTCCCTTTCCCCACCCCCTCTAGCCAGTTGTTTCCTGGGCTTTGTCTGAGATACTCTGTACAGTTTTAGTCCCCGTCTACTACTGCCTGCTGAAAAACAGGCAGAGGCGAGATGGAGTAGAAGCCGCCAGGAAGTTTCTGACACCACTGAGCTGCCGGCCTCTGCCTCTGTGCTGATAGCACAGGACAGCAGTAACCTCAGGAGAAAGGCATTCAGAGGCCTGCGCTGAGCTGTAGGCTGTGGCTAACTCAGGGGAGGAGAAAGGGCAGGCCTGGAAATGCCTCTTTTAGATTCATCTTATTTGCCACCAACCATCTTTATTTTGACTCACATTCTTGGAATTGCCGGTGTTCTATACTGGAAGAGATGTGCCAGAGGCAAAGCAGGTAATTGGTGCCCAGTTATTCTTCCGATCTACTGTGGGGGTTTTGAGGGTGGGGCAAGTGACGGAGGGCTTCCCAGTTGCTTTCCTTAAAGGGCCAGTACAGCCTCTCAGCCGGGGTGCCGTCAGTCCGGAGTGTGTGTGTGGATCTACTGAGGAAACTGGGCTGCCCTGGGGCCCCTTTGGGACCCAGACTTTCTTGTTCTATGAGGCCGTCTGGCTGGAGGGTGCTGGTTTGATGAGGTGATGTCTGGGCTTGAAGCTGAGGGAAGTGGCAACTATGCTGACTTGTGTCCTGCCTCAGAGAATCAAGCCCTTCCTTTCCTGACTTTTTCAATCTGAAAGTGGTTTTTGGATCTTTTTTTTAACCAAAAACATACAGTCACTCTGTCAGCCTCCTCCAGGTGTAGATGTGGGAAAACACGTGGGATTAGAGAAGTTTCAGGATTTGGTGTATATTCGGGTGAGAAAAGGCAGAGGAGGAAACGTCAGTGATAGGACAGGGTCGAGTGGTGTCCTTGCCAAGGTGCGTCTTGGAACACTGGGGTGCCTCTGTTCTCTTTGAAATAATTGAAACTGTTCCTTTCCCCTCAGGCAGCTGCACAGTGTACTCTGTGTGTGTCCAAGCCATGCTGTTCAATGCAAGGAAGTTAACTGTTTCTTTCCCCAGGGATTCAGCCCCTGATGTTAAATGGTAGCAGACCCTTCTTTCTTCCCATATTGCCATTATTTACATTATATTCCCTTGGCTTTTAAACACCCAGTGCAGAGATCGGCCCCATGTTCAGCTGATTCTAAATCTTCACAGTTGAGGGGCCGGCTCCGTGGCGTAGCGGTTAAGTGCCTGCGCTCTGCTGCAGGCGGCCCGGGTTTGGCTCCCGGGGGTGCACCGATGCACCACTTGTCAGGCCATGCTGTGGCGGCATCCCACATAAAGTGGAGGAAGATCAGCACAGATGTTAGCTCAGGGCCAGTCTTCCTCAGCAAAAAAAAAAAAAAAAAAAAGAGGAGGATTGGCATGGATGTTGGCTCAGGGCTGATCTTCCTCAAAAAAAAAAAAATTAAATAAATAAATCCTCACAGTTAAGGATTAATAAAGTCTAACTTTTCCTGGAGCACACCCTTGGATCTCAGTGCCTTCATTGCCTTGGTACTATCACTGTGATCACTTACTACGTTCGAGCCAACTATTGAGACACTTGTTACTTTGTATCTTACAAGTTAAGATGGAGATGTGATGACTTATTACTTAGCTTTCTAATAAAAGTTCATGAATGCTTGATAGAATTAGAATTAGATTCAATCATTCCCCAGTGTCTTTTCCAGTAAGTCCCAGAAAAGCTTTTGACTAAATATTCAGATCCCAGCGTGTGTCTCTATCAGCAAAAACAGACAGACATTTAGAAATACGTTCGCTTGTGTGGTGGTGTGTTTAAAAAGGTAGCCCAAAGTGACTTTCCTGAAATGTAAACTTCTATTTGAGTTTAGAAAGAAAGGAGGAGGCAGGCGTGAGTTACTTGGCCCTCTGTACCATTTCATATGTAGTGAGAAAGAAATATCATTTAGGTGGAGGCTGCTGTTTTCCTTTCTCTGGATCATGGTAATGACATTTCTAAACCACTAATGGATTAATATTTTAAAAGTTTATCTTCAGTATAGGATTTTCTGTGGAACTTAGGAGTGATAGCCCTATCTTTTAAGTGCTTTCTTTTTATGTTTTAGAAATACTAGTTTCATAAACAGCCATAAAATACATTGAAATAAAAAGAAAAGTACATTATAAAAGCTTTTTATTTCTATGAAACAACTTTGATTCTAGTACCTAATAGTTATATTGGGAATGTGCTATGTTCAGTTTATCTGTAAAATTAGAGCAGTGGTTTTTAAATTGGAGACTATGGATACCAAAGCTTCCATGGAAGTACTTAAGAAATTCTGCACTTATTTTAATTTCAATTTTAAAGATGTAGTTTATCTATTTTAAAGTGTATTTAAAAATAATGTGTACACTCCTAATGTACTACCTGCCATTTGGACCTCACCAGAATAAAGTTTCTCCACCATCTCTGTGTATATATTTATACTGCTTATAAATGTACACTTGATTAAAAAGGTGAAGGGGCCAGCCTGGTGGCGTAGTGGTTAAGTGTGTGCACTCCCGCTGCGACAGCCCGGGGTTCAATCCTGGGCACTCACCGACGCACCGCTTGTCAAGCCGTGCTGTGGCAACATCCCACATAAAGTGGAGGAAGATGGGCGCGGATGTTAGCCCAGGGCCAGTCTTCCTCAGCAAAAAAAGAGGAGGATTGGTGACAAATGTTAGCTCAGGGTTAATCTTCCTCACAAAAAAAAAAAAAAAAAAGAAGAAGAAGGTGAAGATTGTCCTTTCTGACCTGATCTTTTTTTTTTTTTCCCTAATTGGAAGTGTGTACATTATTGTAGAACATAGGCCTTGGGCAGAAAAAATTCTAGGCAAGGCTCAGTTGTGTGGGCTCAGGTGCTCAGTCCATAATAGTGAGTGGGTAACACATCACTAAGTGATAACATAGTAATATTGGCTTAGTCTGTATTAAAAGTTTCTGTGATTCTTGTCCTACTTTTCTAGTCATATGTATGTATTATAAAGAATGTACATAGTTTTTAGGTATTGAAGTTATTTAACTTTGAATCAAATATTTCTGCTATTCTTGTAGGCTCCTGTATCAATTTATTTGAAAAGTGTCCTGAGATTACCAGGCAAACTGTTACTGTTTGTTTGTTTGTGTAAACCAGTTTTTAGAAAATGCTTCTCTGGGGGCTGACCCTATGGCCTGCTTCAATGGCCCGGTTTTGGTTCCTGGGCGCAGACCTACACTGCTTGTCAGTGGCCATGCTGTGGTGGCAACCCACATACAAAATAGAGGAAGACTGGCACAGATGTTAGCTCAGGGTGAATCTTCCTCAGCAAAAAAAAAAAAAAAAAAAAAACAAAAAAAACCAAAGTGGTTCTCTGTAGTAAAACACAATATAGAAATAAACCAGATGCTGAGGCTGATATAACTGTAATTAATTAAACTCTAATTTCAATCAAAATTACCTGATTGGCTATGTCATTTGCTTTTAAAATAAGTAACATAGAGCCAGCCCTGATGGCCTAGTGGTTAAAGTTTGGCACACTCCGTTTCGGTGCCCGGGGTTCAGTTCCTGGGTACAGAACCACACCACTTGTCTATCAGTAGCCATGCTGTGGCAGCAGCTCACGTAGAAGGACTTACAACTAGAATATACAACTATGTACTGGGGCTTTGGGGAAAGGGAAAGGGAAAAAAGAGAAGACGATTGGCAACAGATGTTAGCTCAGGGCAAGTCTTTCTCAGCAAAAAGAAAAAAAGGAGGGTCGGCTCCGTGGCTTGGCGGTTAAGTGCGCGTGTTCCGCTGCTGGCGGCCCGGGTTCCATCCCAGGCGCGCACCGACGCACCGCTTCTCCGGCCATGCTGAGGCCACGTCCCACGTACAGCAACTAGAAGGATGTGCAGCTATGACATACAACTATCTACTGGAGCTTTGGGGGAAAAAAAATAAATAAATTATTAAAAAAAAAAAGAAGTAACATAAATTTGAACCTATAAAATTGATTTATGCTATTAAATACTGCTTTTATATGTTCTATATGTTGAGTTCCATATAAGATATGTTTGGAAAAAGTGTTCTGTAAGAGTTGAAAACCACTCAATAGTTTCTGCGGTTCCTTTCAGTGCTGCAGTTCTAAGATACCGTGTTCTAGTAAATCCCTACTGTGTATCGATTTCTGACTTCTTCTACTCTTAAAGTTGATAACATATTCTATTTTGCCCTAAGAGTTGGAAAGGACCTTACATCTTAACCAATCCAACCCCTTACTTTATCCTACCCTTGTCGGAAGTCATTCTTCCTTTGCTTGAAGGTCTCTGATTGTAGAACATACAACCTATGGACTGTTCATTGTGTTGGTAACTGGGGAGTTCCTTTTTAAGCTGAAAGTTGCCTCTTTATAATTTACGCCCATTAGTCCAAATTCTGCCTGATCAAGTCTGCTCCCTCTTCTGGGTGTCAGGCTTGCTTATATTGGAAGGCTATCTTCGCCGACCTAGACACTTCCCTTTCCATTACTGCATATGATTTCCTAACTCCTTATCATTCTAGTATTCCCTTTGGACAGATTGTTTTTGCTTTGAAAATGTGGCTGTGTGTGTGTGTGTGTGCGCGCGCGCGTGCGTGCGTGCGTGCAGAGAGAGGTGAAGGGAGTGCAGCAGAAACGTGGGGAAGGAATCACTGATTACTATTCCTTGGCTGTTTTTTCTAGGTGTTGTGGGTCCATTGGTGAGATCTGGTTATGTGATATAAGTGCATGGCTTTTACAACCACGTTCCCAAGCCACTCTCTCTCAACAGATGTAAACAAGATACAGGAAGACACAGTTTGTACTGAAGCCATATAATACCTATAAGAAACAATTTAGCACTCAATTAGTGCTTGGAATTTTAAATAGTTTTCATTACACCCTGTCCACACTTGCATTCACATATGTTATCTCATTGTTCCCAAAACTTCCTACTGTTTTAGTTTTCATCTTCATTTTTTTCTCTCCAGGACTGTTGAAATAATCTCGTCTTCATTTTTTTCTCTCCAGGACTGTTGAAATAATCTATTTCCCCCATTCTCTCCCCCTCCCCCAAGTCTGTCTGCTGACTGTAGCCAGAGTGATCTTTCTAAAATACAGAGCTGTCTCTGTCACTCCTGCTTAAAATCCATCAAAGCTCCCCCTCTGCTTTTAGAAGAATGTTCAAATTCTTCAGCATGACATAAAAGTGTTTCCTGATCTGCCCCTGCCTGTTTCACTAGTTTCATTTCCTGTCTTGGCCTTACAAGCACCCAGTACTCCAGCATCATTTAAAACCTTGTAGATCTCTACCTGAAATGCCTGTACCCTCTTTTCAACTGGACTACTTGATGCTTACTCTTCAAGGTAAGTAGTTACCGCTTCTGGAAAGCCTTTGTTGACTGAAATACGAGTTCCTCTTCTGTGCTCCAGTAGCACTCTGTTAATACTTCTTATTCAAACTTGTATTGTCATCATCTTGCTTAGCTTGTCTCTCTCTCTAATTAGGTTCTGTTACACTATAAGATGTATAAGAGCCGGGACTCTTATTCATCTCAGTTTCTCAAGTGTCTGAGACAAAATAGGTGTCAGTAAATGTTTCTTGAACAAATAAATGAAGGAATTAAGATAGCGTTAGATATAAGCTGTAGCAGGGACCATGTTCATTTGTGTATTTACTGGGCTTGACTTAGCTTGATATGTGGCCTGAGGGGTGCTCTGTATAGCTTAATTGAATGATATAGAGTTGCCCTTTGTTTTAGTTTATTAATATCCATGTTGTGATAGTATAAACAGGAAAAGGGCTTTATGGCTACTTGAGAAGAAGATTTGAATTTTTTGTGTGTTTGAGAAAGGACAGATTTTTCCCTAAGGTCTTGTTTCCTCTATCTTTAAAATGAAGGGGTTGGACAATCCAATCTCTTAAGGTTTTTTTCCATTTCCAACACCCAACCGTTACCAGTTGTAATCCCTGGATCTGGACCTATGGAGTACAAACTAGATTGTCTCACTTTGTTTTTTATAAGCAGCTCCATCACACTATTGAGTCATTTTAAATTTAAGTTGCAAAATGGCCAAACCCTGTAAGTGAACTGTTGTTGTCTCCCCTCTAGAGACTGCTATGCCTTTGGTTTTCTTGAGCTTTAGCACAAGACTTAAAGGTATCCTAGTTAAATTTTGTTTTATGAAATTTGGTGTATTTTTTGAGATTGCTTTGAACTTTGATTCCTCCATTTATGACATTAGCTGGGCATCCTCCATTTGTATTATCTAAAAATTTGTTGAGCATATAATAGGAAAATAATAAATATTTAAAGTCATATATCTAATATGTCTTTGCTCAAATAACTAAAGCATTAGGTGTTTTAATCAAGGTGGAGTCTTTGTCTTTCTCTTTCCTTAGCTATTTTTGTCTAGATTTGTGCAATGTGGCAGAAAGACCACCCAACTTGGAGTCAGAAGATCTGGGTTCTAAGCCCTGGTTCTTCTGTGTACTACTATGTGATGTTAGACAGGTTGCTTAATTCCTCTGGACTTCAAATGTCTGATCTATATGAGAAGAAAAAGACTGAGGTCTCTAATTTTCTGTGATTCTGGCAATGCAATCATCTGGCCTGTACTTGGAAGTAGTATGGAATTGTGGTTGAGAGTCCGCGGTCAGACTGCCTATATTTTCATCCTGCCTCTGCCCCTACTGGCGGAGTGACGTTAATCTGTCTGGGCCTCTGTTTCCTCATCTATAAAATGGGGTTAAAAATACTGCGTGGTTGTTTTGAGTTCATTCTTAGAATATATTCTGCACATGGTAAGGACTATATAATTGTTTGCTATCATTATTATACTTTTTTTCACAAAAGATATCATTGAAGATATAGTACTTTCCTGTGGACTGCTGAAACAAAATATAAATGCTTGTCTTTACAGCTGGGAATTGAGAAATGTGATAGAAGCCAATATGGGAGTATATAAAAAGTTAGCGATATATTATGAGAAGGAAAGACTTCTGTGTCTTCTTGAATATCCTTAATATTGGGTGATTTGAGTGTTTTAGGAAATAAATTAAATGTATAGCTTCAATTTTCCATGCTATTATAAGAAAGCCAGTAGCTGTAAATTCTTGGATAACTTCTAGACATATGTGGAAATACTGGCTTGAAGCGCTTCCCTCCACTCAACGTTTTAAAGATCTGCATATAGCAGCCAGATTTACCTTTTCCTGGCTCTGACATCTCTGGACATCTCGTAAACTATGAAATGACTAAAAGTTGGGCAAAAAAGAAGGGGAATCGCCTGGATAATCACTATAGAGGCTGGTTTCCTCTGGCTAATCAGGAACTGACTGTCTTAATCAAAGTCTCCTTCCTACTGTCAGCAGCAGCTTCCCTTTTGAGGCTCAAGACCTCCTAGGATCCTAAAGGCAAGGCCTGTCTCCTGCCAGCTAGACTGACCTTGTCCCCAAAACTCGCCTACTTGCCTCAGTCTGCAGTGCCTGCAGGGAAAATGGGTTCTGTGGATGCCAGGGGAGTGAGGAAAAGGCAGGCTTTGGTTCACCTTCCTCACACCTTACCCAGAATTGATTATTTTGATTTTTGGAGACTGCAAAATTATTTATTATTTCTAAAAGTTGCCCCACATATTCATTTGGGATATGCCGTAAATCTCCAGTTGGCCATAGTCATGTGTTTTTATTTCTTAACCTTCCCAGGAATACTCCGCCTCCTTACATATACAGCTCCCCCACCTAGTTTAGTTGTTCTGGTTTAGGTCTCTCTCAGAGACAGCAGGGTCTAACAGGAGGCATAGCTTTGGAGCTGGACAGATGGATATATAATCTGGTCAAGTTATTTAACCTTTTTAAAGTATTTTCTTCTCCAAAATGGAAATGATAACACCTTTCCTAGAGAATTGCTGTTGGGACTAAATGAAATGATATTTAAAGTTCTCAGCACATTACCTGTGAACTAACAGTTACAGTAGGTGCTTAATTAATTTTAGCTTAGGTTATTGTCTGCCTTCTAAATCTGTTAGAGCCTGGGATATGAAGACCGAAGATAGTCCCAGCACTCAAGGAATTTAAATCTAATAAAGGAAAAGGTTACTAAATATGAATCAGGGAATGTTTATTCCCTTTTCTTCTCTCTTCCCTATTTCTCATGCATTTCTTTTCCTAGGATAAGGTACATTCTAGGAGGACTCTTCCTAATAAGAGGAACAAACGTAGTAGAGTTGTCATAGGTTATCGGGGTGACTGGGAGCATAGTCAAGGAGGGATAAAGTCAGTTGTGAGTCCTGTTATTAGTAAGTAGTAACAGGATTACTACCAGTTTGTAGGTGGGAGGGATGCCCAGTAGGGGCTGAAGAAAGCTCTGAGGGACTGAGGAAGCTCTAAGGGACTTCCTTCCTCTGAGAGAAGGAAGCTTTGAGGGACAGGGCTCTTCTCAACTAAACTCAGTAGCCTGCAAGCAGGCTCGTGTTTACCTTTTCTCACTTGCAGTCTTCTGGGTTAATCTCTGGAAACTTGCTTTCCTGGGTGCTGCCCCTCCCTCCTTGCCTTCAGGAACAGGATTGGAAGTAGCATTAGCCTGAAGAAGTTGTTCTATTTAGGGAGCTAGAGCAGAGGGCCAGTGATTAGGCCCTTATCTGCAGTGGGGCCTTTGTGAGTGGTTTGGGGCCAGGATCAGAGTGTTGTCCTGACATTGACAGAGGCTCCGATTTTCTATCCCCTGGTTGAGTCAGAATTGTGAAGAAGCAATAGATGGGCTGGGCCATCTGAATGAAAAAGCCCTTCATTGTGTTTCTTCAACATTCCAGTGTCTGGTACAATTAGCCAAGACTCAGAAAACAAGTTGGACAAACAAGCAGGCAGCCTTCCACTGATGGATAAAGGGATTTCTGGCACAGCTGAGTTAAGTGCGCTGACTGCAAAGACAAAGTGGGAGGGTCTCGGGAGGGGAAGGGGACTTGGGGATGACATTCCTGGCTGGATGAGGGGAAAGAATGGAGCAACAAGCAAGTGGTATTTTTGAAGTTGATGAAATCTGCCATGCTAATCTACCTGAGAGGCTGGCTGGGTCTGGGTGCTCTGTAAAGGAAGTGGAATCATTGGGGAGAGACTGTGACTCTTCCCTTTGGGCAGCTATAAATGTGGGGAAATGAAGCTCCATTTGGAATCTAGGAATCTGTTGGCAGCGGACAGTGTATGGGCTTGTTCCTTTGTAGTCTCTCATTGTGGGACTTTCTGAATTGGTTAACACTTTATATGTACTTCTGCCTGAGAAGAGGCAAGCCCGAGGAGCAGGTTATTGGGCAATGGATGCACTGTTCCTGACTTGGCAGTAAGCCGTTTTACCTCACCAGCTCTCCTGCAACTGTCTGAGATTCACCAGGTCACTGCTCTGCAAATGGAGGGTAACACAAAGACCAGCTTCTACCTGCTCAGGCTCACTCACTTAATAACTCGGCTGGACTTTTGCATATGAAGCTCTTACCTCTTCGTACTGCTGTTGGTCTGAAAACACTGAGCTGGTGCCGCTTTTGAATAGGATGCTATTTGCCTGAAGACCTGGACCCAGGGAGGAGCTTCCTCTCTGACCTCAAGGGGAGGAGGAGGTCAGTAGGAAGTGGTGGGTGGAGCCACTTCTCTGTACTTCTGCTGTCTCTCTCTTGTTCATCGCACAGCACTTTGGCTATCTGTCTCTGTTTCCCTCAAAGCCATTTTTGAGGAGCTGCAGAGGGTGCACAGGCCACAAGCTGGAGGGTCTTTGGGACACCCTCCTTTTAGGCGGTGTCAGCAGACATAGGGGCGCCATGTGGCCTGGTTACCAAGATGAGCAGGAGTTCAACGCCCACCTGGTGTGCCGCATGTGCTGTATGGGTTAGTATGTGAAGTTTTTTTCCTTGTCTGGGCCTGAGGATCCCAAATAGCCCTTGCTCTCATTGACTCATAGGAATGCATGGGCTTTGAAGCCTTGCAGGCATTTCAACCTTTGGGCTTGTTAAAATGTGCAATGGAATAGACTGGGTGCCCTACTTCCTGGGGAACTTCATAAGCTTGTAGTGACTGGCAGTTAAGAGCCTAAGCTGTGGGTGTGGGACTTTTTTATAGAGATTGAATTCATGCTCATGCTTCTGCCTGTATCAGGAAACCACTTTTAAATTATGTTGCACAGTTCTGAAAGTCCAGGGTGTATTTTTAGCAGAAGTTGGTTGGTTACGGAGTCCACCTCTGAGCAGACTGGATGATCGGGGTGGGGGTGGAGGGAGGAGTCATGGCCTAGGTTTCCTCTTTGGGGCTGACTGCTAATTCCCTTTACACTTAGTCTCTTCTGCCAGCTGTGAGGAAGGAAAAAGGCTTGAAGGTGGTCTGGGGAAAGGACCTAAAGAAGAATGGGAGGCTAGGAGAAGAGTCATGTTGGCTGTGACTTAGAGCTCTCTTGATAAAGGAGAAGAATTAATTTAAATAATGTTCTGTGACCTTGAGCAAGTGGCCTAGGCTTTTTGGCCCTAGGTTTCCTTGGCTTCCAAACTGTAGGGTGTACAGACTGGTGCTGGAATGAGACATCAACTCCTCAATTCCCTGTAAAATGAAAAAGATAAGGAAAATGTTAGTGTGCCTTTCATAAAGCTAAACTTACTTAAAGAACTTTCCTTTATTCTGAAATTGCCCTTCCTACTTTTTTTATGTTAAAATGTCTGTCCTTTATTTTACAAAAGAGTTGTTATTAGATGGTAGATAGTTTTTGGATAGTCTTACTCAGCAAAATAAAAAGTTGACAACTTAGGTTTTGTAATTTATTTTGGAACATTTGTGAAATCTAAGTTTGGGAACTAATGGATTAATAGTCTACTAATATCTTTTGATTTTATACTCTATGCCTCTAAAACAGAACAAGATTGTGACCCAAATAGGCAGATTTTCACTAAAATTGAAATCGCTGTTTGTTTGCTCGAGAGAGGACCTCGAAAGAAACCTCAGAAGAGGGTAGCAGAGCTAGGGTTCTGATCTCGTCTCCTGACTGCTAGGCCAGTACTGCCAAATATTTAAGCACTTTTTGAGAAACAAAGCTGGTACTATAATAATGTTTGGGGCACAAAGAGGGTCAGTTTTAGTCAGTTATTGCCATGTAGTCCAGCTTTTTATCTTTCCGGTATCATTAAGATTTCCTTCCTGAGATCTAGAGGAAAGAATCTTCCGCATCTGAAAGTGCTTAGAGATAAAAAGGGCCCTTTTTCTATAATCAGCAGAGAAATATAAGGAAGTCTAGAATCTTTATGGAAAGTTTCAGGGCAAAAACATTATTCTCCCAGCTCACCCTACCTCACTTAATCCCCTGGAGGCAGTGTAGCCTAATAATTAAGAGAAGGGATTTTGACGTAAACTGTCTGCATGGGGCTCCTAAACTGTCTGCATGGGGCTCCTGCTCTACCACTTAACAGCTATTTGAACTGGGAAAAGTGTTTAACTTTTCTATGCGTTGGTTTCTGCATTTGTTAAAAGGGGATTAACAGAGACCCTAACTCAGTCATGAGGAGTAGATGATCTTGGAGCACTTAGCCCAGCACAAGCTCCCCAGGTGATTTCTGTATGGCTAATTCACAGAGCGGTATTTGGACACCATGGACCTAGTCCAAACTCTCACTTTATAGATCAAACTCAGGCTCAAATAGGGGAGATGAGTGTCCTGTAAGGTAAGAACCATAGACTAGAGGCCAGCAAATTGAAGTTATAGACCCGATTCTGCCCCTATGTGACTTTATCTAAGTTCTTAAATCTCTCTGGGCTTTGATTTCTTTATCTTTGAGAAGATTTTTTGAGGATTCTTAAGCCTCTGTATCTCATTGTATCTATGAAGTATTTAATTTTTCTGAATATGTTACTCCAATTAATACTCCAGAAACTACTGAGCTTCTCTCCCTCTTCCCTTCTCCTCGTATGCCTCTCCCTCCATCTCTGTGGCTCTTTTCTTTTGCCACCATGCTTACTCATGGCTTATTTCTTTATCTAATTTCTGCCCTGTATTCTCTGATTCCCAATAGTGCAAAGAATTATCATTAATAAAGTTCAGGTTTTCTTAAGAAATAACACAATATTTTAATTTTGCATTGAGGTTTCTAGGGTTATCACTCCCCTAAGTTCCCAAGTCTCAATCCTCATTGAGACATTCTAAGTCTGCACCAACCCTTGGTGATAGATGCCTTGCATGAGTCCCTGTTTATAGTTTGTACCTCTCCTCTTCCCTTAGTTATCTAGGACTATATTATGTTGCCTTCTAATAATTTCATGGCAGAGTAGAATGTGGTGGTTAAAAGTCCATGGTTGAAAGTTAATGACAGACTTGGATTTGAATCTCGATTCTGCTATGTACTAATTATGTGACTTCTGGCAAATTATTATTATTTTTTAATAATTTTATTTATTTATTTTTCCCCCAAAGCCCCAGTAGATAGTTGTATGTCATAGCTGCACATCCTTCTAGTTGCTATATGTGGGACGCGGCCTCAGCATGGCCGGAGAAGCAGTGCGTCGGTGCGCGCCCGGGATCCGAACCAGGGCCACCAGCAGCGGAGCGTGCGCACTTAACCACTAAGCCACGGGGCCGGCCCCTAGCAAATTACTAATAAGTGTTTCTGAGCATCAATTTGAACTATAAAATGAGGATAAATCATGCATACTTGCTAGAGTTGTGAGGATTAAGTCAAATACTAAATGAGACAGGCTTCACACAGTGCCTGACACAGAGTAAACACAATAAATATCTAAGTCAGACTTATCTCTCAAAGTTGACTTATATACTTCTGAGGATAGGTATCACTTTTAATGCTGGTGCCATTATACATTATTGGTAAGAACATTTTAATTGCTTAATCATTTTCTTTCTTCCTTTTTTTTTTTGTGAGGAAGATTGGCCCTGAGCTAACATCTGTTGCCAATCCTCTTTCTGCTTGAGGAAGATTGTCGCTGAGCTAACATCTGTGCCCATCTTCCTCCACTTTATATATGGGATGCCACCGCAGAGTGGCTTGATGAGCGGTGCGGAGGTCCGTGCCCAGGATCCAAACCCGGAAACCCCGAGCCGGCCTCCAGCCCATTTTCTTTGAGTTTACATTAAGTGGTGCAAAGTCTCCTGGGTCCGGATGTGGCAAGAAGAATTTAGGAAAGCTGTAACTGTAGAAGGGACATCCAAATGGAAATGCCTGCTCCCTGCTGAAAAGCAGTCTTTTAATTATTATTTGAGAATACTTCTTAGTCTGGCTTTGAAAATACCATCTTAAAGTGTCCTTGTAGAAGTGTCCTTGGCACATAGTGGGCTCTCAGTATATATTTGTTAAATGAATGAGTATTCTTGAGTGCCTACTATTATCCTAAATGTTGGATATTTAAGGAAATTTAAAATGTAGTTCTTGACTCCAAAGAGCTCAAGTTCAGATAGAGAAATAGGATTTACGTATAGAGATATCTAACAATCAGAGAAATAGGATTTACATATAGAGATATCTAACAATGGGTTTTGTATGCTTGGTGCCAAGTAAATTGAGTAAACACAGGCATCTACAGGCATCCAGAGGTAGCTGGCATAGCCAGAAAGATGTAAAGGGAGAAGTGGGACTTCAGCTTGACCTTGTAAGGAGGCTCTAAATTAGATAAACCAAGAAAAGGAGGTAGAAATTCCAATAGGGGGAAGAGGGTGAACACAATGAGATCTCAATGTTTGTAGTTGAGTCATGGAGGGGAGAGTCTAAAGATAAAGTTGGAAGAGTAGATTGATTGTAAATTCCTTCAGGTCAGAGGCCATGTTTTATCTTTATCTCCTCCAGCCACCTAACACAGTGAATAAAAACTGGAATCGAATTTCAAATAGTTGTAGTGGACTATGGAAACGAAGGACTTAGACTTGATCCTCTGGTTTTCTGGGAGCTATGAAAGGATTTTGAGGGCCGGCCCTGTGGCTTAGTGGTTAAGTGCGCGCACTCTGCCGCTGGGCGGCCCGGTTTCGGATCCCGGGTGCGCAGCTACGCACCGCTTCTCCGGCCATGCTGAGGCCGCGTCCCACATACAGCAACTAGAAAGATGTGCAACTGTGACATACAACTATCTAGTGGGGCTTTGGGGGAAAAGTAAATAAATAAATAAAATTATTAAAAAAAAAAAGGATTTTGAATAGAGGGATGATATGAGCAAAGTGGTGCTTTAGGAAGATTTGTTGAAATAGGCTATCTGCTCTACTTGTCATAGCCTCAGCTGTCAACTGTTAGCTTCAAATCTGTATCCTCAATTCTGACTGCTCTTCTGAATTCTAGACCTAAGGTCCTGCCAACACCTCATTCTTTTTCTTTTGCTTCACCCAACCTACTCTCACCCAATCTGTGCCTCCTTCTATTTTCCTTATCTCAAGGTACCACTCCTCCCAGTTGCTCTGACTAGAAACATTAGAATTATCTGGAACTTTCCCTTTCCTTAACACATCTAGTCAATAGTTAAGGCCTATTGTTTCTGCTTCTATAGTGTCTTGGGGATCGGCCTGCCCTCTTTACATTCCTGCTGCCTCTGTCCTAGTTCATGCTCTTAGATTTCTTTTTTTGTCTGTCACTAGGCCTCTAACTTGTTCTTCTACCTCTTAGTGTCTCTGCTGCAATCTGGCCTAAAGTCCAATGCCGGATTAATCTTTCCAAAACAGCTTCTGGTTCAGAAAATTTCAATGGTATTCTTTTATCTGAATTAAGGACATAGTTCTCACTCCAGCTTTCTGGAGTGATTTGGCCTCAGGTGACCTTGCTTCCTTTCTCATTACATTGCTAACTGTATGCAGTGCGCGTAGCCATACCATTCCCTAAAACACATCCTGTGTATTTATAAGTCTCCAAATCATTGCTCATATTTTTTCTTCAGTTTAGAATTCCTTAACCTGTTTTTGGGCTGCCAAAATCCTGCTTGTCATTCAAGGTTTAACTCAAACACCATGCCTTCCATGAACTCTTCTCCTACCCCTCTGTCAGAATTAATCAACTCTGTGTTTGTCGGCATGATTTTGCACAGCGTGTGTCTGGTGTGTTATTTGCTTGGTGTTATTGTTAATTATTTACATGTTGATCTCTGCCGCTAGATTGTAAACTTCACGAGGTCAAGGAACAAGCCTATTCCGACCCTCTATTTCCCTTCTGTGTTAGCTCAGGTATCTCATTTTTAGATTTCCAGGTGGTTGGTGCTTCTTGGGCTTCTTGAACCACTTGTGATTTTTCTGTGGCTCTCAGGGAAACAGGCAGAGGCTCTTCTCTCATTTGCTTTTTTTTGTGAGGAAGACTAGCCCTGAGCTAACATCCAATGCCAATCCTCCTCTTTTTGCTGAGGAAGGTTGGCCCTGGGCTAACATGCTGTGCCCATCTTCCTCTACTTTATATGGGGACGCTGCCACAGCATGGCTTGACAAGCGGTGTGTCAGTGTGCGCCCGGGATCCAAACCGGTGAACCCTGGGCCACCAAAGCGGAGCGTGCTCACTTAACTGCTACGCCACCGGGCCGGCCCCAATGCACTGGGACTATTTGTAGGCTATGTTGAATCAGAACACAGAACTTCGTGCCTCAAATGCGGGCTTTCATTCCTACCCTCGGCCTGTTCTCAGATTGCTCCTGTAGAGTAGGACAGATAGACAAACTATGATACCTCGCAGTAAGCACAAGAGGCAGATCACCTAAGTATGTAAGGGGTAGGAAAAGCTGCTGGAGGAGGTGATAGTTGAGTTGAATGCTGAAGAAAGAGTAGTCAGAGAAGTGGGGAGCTATATTCCACGCAAAGGGAACAGTAAATACAAAGGCAAGATTGCGTTTTGGCAAGAATGTTCAGAAGGCTGGAATTTTTATGAAAGAGTAGAGAGGGATGAGTGGCAGGCAGGCATCACATCATAATGGGTCTTAGATCCCAAGCTAAAAAGAGTTTGAATATTATCCTGAATGGAGGCATCAGCCTTTGGAATCCAGTGGAGATGAGTTCAAATTTGACTTCATTACCTACCTTGTGATCTCAGGCAAGTTACTTAACCTCTCTGGGCTTTATCTTTGCAGTAAAATAATTTCTATCTTTCAGGGTTGTTGAACATTAGAAATAATATATGTAAGGTGCTTAGCACATAAGTAGGTGCTCAATAAATGTTAACTATTAATATTATTAGGAGGATAAGGAGTCACTGAAGGATTTTAAGGTGGACAATAACAAGATCAGTCTTGTCAGAAGGATTGCTGGCAGCGTGGAGAAGAATGATGTCTTAGTTAGTTGCGGCTGCTATAATAAAACTTTGGACTGGGTGGCTTAAACAGCAAACATTTATTTCTCACAGTTCTGGAAGCTGGAATTCTAAGATCAAGGCAACTGCAGATTTAGTGTCTAGTGAGAGCCTTCTTGCTGGTTCATAGACATCTGTTTTCTCACTGTACCCTCTCATGGCAGAAAGAGAGTGAGAGAGCTCTCTGGGGTCCCTTTTATAAGGACGCTAATCTCATTCATCAGGGCTCCACCATCATGACCTAATCATCTCCCAAAGGCCTTACCTCCTGTTACTATCATGTTGGGAGTTAGGATTTCAACATATGAATACTGAGGGGACACAAACATTCAGTCCATAATGGATTATAGCAGGGAAACCTATTAGAAGCAGGGAAAAAAATAAGAGTTCAGTTTTTTACACTAGTTGAGTTTGAGATGAGCATGAAATTTTTAGGAGGCAATTGGACATATGAGAGTGATATTTAGAATACAGGCTTGAGCTGAAGATATGGATTTAGAAATTATCAGTGTATAGGTTACAGTTGAAACCATGGGAGTAGATTAAATCATTCTGGGAGAATGTAGAGACCGACTCTTCTTAACTTTTTTGTGAAAAGCTATGGGTGGTTTTTCTTCCCACTATGTACATAACACCAAAAATTTTGCATGCAATTAGGTGGTTCAATTCCAAACCCATCTGCGGACCCTTGGGTCCATGGATATAAGACCAAGTTGTCAGGAATGTTAAGGTAGTTCTGCCATGTGGAGGTGGTGGGCGGTAGGGAATGGTCAATGATGGTGAGGATGATTTGAAGAAGATGGTATAGGGGATGGCATGGGCTTCAAATAGCAAAGGAGAGGGGCTGATGGATCAGTGGTATGGAAGTGACTCTGGGGGATTGGCAGTTGTGGGAAAAAGTGAGTCTTCTGCAGGACGGGCCTCTGTGGAGCCCCGTTATTGTCAAGTATTGTCAGTCATGTTTCTGTTAAAGAGGTGAACAAAATTGAGAATGAAGGAGAGTTTGCCTACAAAGAAATGGGGGCTCAGTGAGACTTAGGAGAAGGGAGGGAGGGAGGAGATGTGCAGTGAGGGTAAACTGGGCAGCTTTGAGAGTTTGGCTGGTTGGTAATGGCTGGTGAGGAAATTGGAATGAGGGAAGTACTGGGGTAGGAGAGGGAGGGAGCAGAGCACTGATCAGGCAGATCAGTATATGAAGAGTGAGATTTAACCTTTGCAATATGAGTGTCCCAAATGCCAAGGCCACTCCACCCCTTCTGTTGGTGGTATTTACAGCTTTGAGTTTTTGGAGCTTGCTGTGGGGGAAGCAGGATATCACTCTGCTCCCCAGAGAATTATGATGCTAAGGAGACCTTGCCGTGACATGGTTTTTGAGACATATGATTCTGTCTAATCTGTAAAGTGACAACATGGTCAGGACAGAAGAGGAAGTTCAGATAGGCCAAAACTTCCCAACAACAAGACACTGTCTCGGAGTTCTGTGGAAACTGCCTCCACCATCCTGGAGAAACTGGAGTGTGGGCAAGGCAGCGGTATGGGAACTTGTTGCCCAGGTAGTGCTAAGCCAGTGCCTTTTGTGTGTTTGCTTTACAGATGAACGGGACCGTGTTCAGAAGAAGACGTTCACCAAGTGGGTCAACAAGCACCTGATGAAGGTAGGACTCCTTCAGAGAGGCTGCCCTGGCACCTCTGGCTGTCTTAGTCTGGATCTGTCAGTCCCTTCTCTCAGATAGTTCAGATTGCTTGCCATATGCCTGGGTCAATGGAGATACACGTGCCTTTTTTTTTTTTTTATTTAAACAAATATAGTCATAACAGTGTGGAAACTTTTACTGATCAGTTTTTTGGTGAGGACAGTAATACATGCTGAGGTTGAGGATACCATGGGGTGATTTCTGAGATTCAAAGAACACTTTGCTTCTAGCTTTACAATATTTTATAAGCTCTTTTCTTTATTTTTTAATCTGATTAGTATGTAAGGATGGAGCAGAGGGGATTTTGTTCTCTTTCTATCTCTTAAAGTGCACAAAACTTAAATTTTCAGTTTAATGGATTTTTACATGTGTATATACATGTATAACCACCATGCAGTTTAAGATACAGAAGACTTCCAGAATGGCTAGGGTGGGGGGGAGAATTTATTATTATTTTTAAATACAGGAGAAACCAAGGCAGAGGCATGTTCAAGACCCACCTAAGGATAAACAGTGTGACTAACGTAGCAGTGATGATTCAAAAACAAAGTTTTTGAAAGTTGTGTAATAATTACTCAGATAATTCAAATAACTTTGAGTTATAACGATTAGTGCTCTGGGAAAGGTCCCCAGTGACCTCTTAATTGCCATATCCAGTAGCCTAGTTTTATTTTCCTCTTATTTGATTTCTGTGTAGCATTTGATACTGTTTTTTATTTGTTTTTGCTGAGGAAGAGTCACCCTGAGCTAACATCTGTTGCCAATCTTCCTATTTTTGCTTGAGGAAGATTTGCCCTGAGCTAAAATCTGTGCCAGTCTTCCTCTATTTTGTAAGTGGGTCACTGCCACAGTGTGGCCGCCTATGAGTGGTGTAGATCCCTGCCCAGGAACCCAACCTGGGCCACCGAAGCAGAGTGCATCTAACTTAACCACTAGACCACAGGGCCAGCCCCTGCATTTGATTCTGTTGACTGACTGACTTCTTGAAACCCTCTCTTACATTGGCTCCTAGGATGCTGCTTTTCCTGAATTACTTCTTCCCTCTATGAATGTCTTTTTCCCTGCCTGTTTTACTGGCTTTTCCTCCCCTGACTCCTCCATGTTGATGTTCCCCAGGATCCTAACCTTGGCCGTTTTCTGGTTTTGTTCTCCGTATTCTACTTGGGCGGTCTCATCTGTGTTAGTCACAGGGATCATCTGGTTGCATGGAATGCAGGGAAGCACCAGTAGAAAAGGATATAGGGCGGGGCCGGCCCCGTGGTGTAGTGGTTAAGTTTTCACATTCCGCTTCAGCAGCCTGGGGTTCGCTGGTTCGGATCCTGGGCGTAGTAGACCTACTCACCGCTCATTAAGCCATGCTGAGGTGGTGTCCCACATAGAAGAACTAGAAGGACCTACAACCAGGATATACAATTATGTACTGGGGCTTTGGGGAGAAAAAAGAAAAAAAAGAGGAAGATTCGCAGCAGATGTTAGCTCAGGGCCAATCTTCCTCAAAAAAAAAAAAAGTATGTAACTTTAAAAAAAAAAAAGAAAAGGATACAGGGCGATCTCACAGAATCTGCTGTCTGGATGCAGCTGTGCTTTATGAAAACTAAACGTTACCAGGCAGCGCCTCTCTCTTTCCCTTTTTATGAGGCCTTGTAGTCCTTCATTTTAATTTTTTTCTGTATGTTTCCTACATTCATTTCTCTGCATTTCTCCCATTCAGCCATGGTGGCTGTGCCTCAAATGGTGATGTAAACCCCTGCGGCGACATGATTCTGAAGATACAAACACAATAAATCTGATTGGCTGGAGTTTTCTTTTTCTCCGTGGGTCAGGTGTCCATCTGTAGTTCAGTAAACTATGGCCAGGGAGATGGTTACATAAATCAGACGTGGCTCCTTAGGACCACTTGTTTAATGGGACTGCAGGTGAGGGCAATTTTCAAACTACAAGATATGAATAGGGAGGTAATAATAGAGACATTCCTAAGCCAAAGACCTGTATATCTCACAGTGTACTTGACATGTTCATCTGGATGTTACCCAGACATATCCTATATTCAACACATCCCAAATTGCTAAATATTTTCACTCATGTACCTAGCTGTCCAAATTAGGAATCTAGAATCATACTATATCCAGTCCTGCCCACCTTCTCTCCCTGGTCACCAACTCCAATCAGTCACTTCCAATTCAGAAAGATGCTTGCATCTAACTTCTCTTCTCCGTCTCTGTTAGCTCTGCTCTAGTGCAGAGTCTTTTCATCTCTTGCCTTGACCACTATAATAGATTCCTGTAAAGTTTTCTATATTAACAATGATAATGACAATAGTAATAATCGTTTATTGAGTACTTACTATAAATCAGAAATTCTTTTTTTTTATAGGCAGATCCACTGAATTAATCTTATTTATTTATTTATCCCCCCAAAGCCCCAGTAGATAGTTGTATGTCATAGCTGCACATCCTTCTAGCTGCTGTGTGTGGGACACGGCCCCAGCACGGCCGGAGAAGCGGTGCGTCGGTGCATGCCGGGGATCTGAACCCTGGCTGCCAGCAGCGGAGCGTGCGCCCTCAACTGCTAAGCCACGGGGCGGGCCCGTAATTTTTTTTTTTTTTTTTGTGAGGAGATCAGCCCTGTGCTAACATCTGCCAATCCTCCTCTTTTTTTGCTGAGGAAGACTGGCCCTGAGCTAACATCCGTGCCCATCTTCCTCCACTTTATATGGGGCGCCACCACAGCATGGCCTGACAAGCAGTGCGTCGGTGCGTGTCCGAGATCTGAACCGGCAAACCCCAGGCCACCGCAGTGGAGCGCGTGCACCTAACCGCTTGCGCCACCGGGCCGGCCCCTGCCATGCTATTTTATGACTCTGTATCTTGGCTCATGCTGCTCCCTCTGCTTGGAATACCTTCCCCAATTCTGTTCTGCCTGGGTAACACCGACTTAACACCTCCTCAATAAATATTTTCCTGACTCCCATATGGAATTGACTGCCCTTTTCTTTGTGCCCTTACTGTACTCCTTATGTCCTTCTGTTATAGCACCTATAGCATTTATCTTTCACTAGATTGTAACTTGAAGGCAGGTATCGTGTCTTATTTTTTTAGTATCAGGACAAAGAAGGAAGAGATAGAGACAGGGAGAAAAAAACTGCCATTCCCCTCTAATTCCTTCAGTGTATGCCAGTTGCCTCTAGTTTGATGACACGTGACTCTGTCATGATGCGGAGACCTTCACAACCTGGTTCTAACCTGTCCAGCTTCATTTCCAGGCGTTCTCCCCTGTGCAGCCTGTGCTGTAGCCACATGAAACAACTCACTGTTCCCTAAACACTGTATACTTTCACACTTCTTTGCTTATTAATTTCTGTCTCCCTAGAATGCACATCCTGACCTCCTCTGCCTGGCCATCACCCACTTAACCCTTCGAGGCCAAGGTCCAATTTCACCTTCCTGACATCCTGACCTCCATTCCTCAGACTAAATAAATTACAGCTCCACCTCTATTCCGTACCACTTTGAAGAGATGCCTTGTGTGTTCACGCGTCAGTCTCCTGCTCATTGAGGCCTAGGACTGTATTGTGCTACTGTCCTACCGAGTCCTACACCAGGGACATGAGAGGTATCCACGATGTGTTTGTTGCTTTGAGTAAAGAATATTTCAATAGTGCTTTATAGCTTACAAAGCACATTCTTATCTGACTAGATCCTTATAATAACCCTGAAGGAGGTAAAGGTATTTTATCCTCTCAATTTTCACAGATAAGGAAAGTGAGAATTAGAAGGATGAAGTGACTTTCCCAGGATCATACAGCTAGTGAAGGATGGAGCTAAGGATCAGTCATGAGTCTTCTGACCAAAATTACTTGTTCTTTCTACTAAATATGTCCCCAACTTCTTCTGCTTTCATACCTCGTCTCTGACAATGGAAGAACCAACTTTATTCTGCCTCAAGCTTGTCCCCCTAAACTTTGTAGTTGAATACAAATGCTCTGGCTCCCTGCTGTTCATTTGTAGCTGATGTTGCTCTGCTTCAGTGCTGTGTGATGACAGGAGGCCCAGGGAGGGAGAAACTAGATGAACACATCATAGCATTGTTAGAAATTGGAGGCCAGCCAGAGCTTTACTTAAATCCCTGGCTATTTTTCATCTCTTCTCAGGCCCCTAGCCTTACAATTCCAGCACCATTTTCTCATCTTGGGATATTTCAGAGAGAGATTCACTGCTAATCAGGATCATTGCTCCATGCTGGAATTCTTTGAACTTTAGGCTGAGAATTAGGGATCGAGATTTGTTTTTTATAACACAAGCATCCTTTGTTTTGCCAGATTAATTTTGCCATTGGCAAGTAGACTGATGTAAGATCAAAACAACCAAGCCTCTCAAGTTCTAGATTTAGTTGACCTAGGATCTCTTGGATTCCCAAATATCTCTTTGGGAAACAATTTATTCTGGAATAAGAAAATTAATTTCTTGGCCAGCCCCATGGCATAGCGGTTAAGTGCGTGTGCTCCGCTGCCGGCGGCCCGGGTTCGGATCCCGGGCACGCACCGACGCACTGCTTGTTAGGCCATGCTGCGGTCACGTCCCACATAAAGTGGAGGAAGATGGGCACAGATGTTAGCTCAGAGCCAGTCTTCCTCAGCAAAAAAAAAAAGAAAAAAAAGAGGAGGATTGGCATGGATGTTAGCTCAGGGCTGATCTCCCACACACGCACAAAAAAAAGAAAATTAATATCGTTTTATTCTTTGACAACACTGTTGGTCCAGTCTTTTTTTTTTTTTTTTTTTTGGTGAGGAAGATCAGCCTTGAGCTAACATCCATGCCAATCCTCCTCTTTTTGCTGAGGAAGACTGGCCCTGAGCTAACATCTATTGCCAATCCTCCTCCTTTTTCTCCGCAAAGCCCCAGTAGATAGTTGTATGTCATAGTTGCACACCCTTCTAGTTGCTGTATGTGGGACGCCGCCTCAACGTGGCTAGATAAGCAGTGAGTTGGTGCGTGCCCAGGATCTGAACCCAGGCCGCTAGTAGCGGAGTGTGCCCACTTAACCGCTAAAGCCACGAGGCCGGCCCAGTTGGTCCAGTCTTAAAAAGAGACTTGGTAAGAATGTAAGCATCTGAAGTATATAAATAACTTAATTTAGAATGCAAGCCTATAAACACAAGAGTTCTGTTTATATGCCAGAACCATCAAAAAGAAAAATCTAGAGTTTTAAATGAGGTTTTATTTAAATTATCCTTGCCAGGGCCGGCCCCGTGGCTTAGCGGTTAAGTGCGCACGCTCCGCTGCTGGCGGCCCGGGTTCGGATCCCGGGCGCGCACTGACGCACCGCTTGTCCGGCCATGCTGAGGCCGCGTCCCACATACAGCAACTAGAAGGATGTGCAGCTATGACATGCAACTATCTACTGGGGCTTTAGGGGAAAAAATAAATAATAATAAAAAAAATTATTAAAAAAAAGAATAAAAAATAATATTAAAAAATAATAATAATAAATAAATAAATTATCCTTGCCATATCTCTAGGTCCTGGTAACTGATAAAGTATATCCCCCCAAAGAGAACTTCAAGAAAGGATGAGAGGATGAGAGAGAACTGAGAGCATGAGCCCCTGAGAAGGAGGAGAAATGCTTTTTCTGGTCAGTTCCTATTGACTTAAGAGGTTAATAGGTAGAAAGGAAAGGCCAATATTTAGTCCAGCATATGGAATCGTTCTTCCCATTTTTGTTCGTGTATGTAATCTAGAAGCCACTGGCATCCCTGGAATTTTAGTTAAGAATTCCAGATAAACCAGAAAAAATTTTCAAACTCCAAATTTTTGCTAATGTTCTTAACTTTTCTGTCTGTTTGAGGCTCTCTAGTTGAACATGGGGTAGTAGATAGCTCTAATGCTTCCATGCACTCTCCCCTGTACCGTCTCTGCTGTAGCCACATAAGACACTGTGACTCCCTAAACACTGTGTGGACTTGCATACCTCTTTTCTTATTCATGTCTGTGGGAAAGGTCAGAAGGAGACTGGCAGTGGAGTTTTATTAAAGGTTGACAAAGTAGTGCTGGTTAGCCACAGAGGAGAGGAGCATTGCCTTTGTTGTCCAAGTGTGACCCTATGGTGATAGTTCATGGCTATCTCTGCCTGGACCTGAGTTTTCAGGGCTTGATTTCACTCTGAACACATCTCAATCCTCACAAAGTTTTGAGCCTACACTTGGACTTGCATTCTCTACTCGCTATGCGTGCCTGAGTGCCTGCTTATTAAGTAAAGCTACCCTTTGTGGGTTTTAGAGTCATCCTCAGGGAATCTTTGTTAATCAAGTTTGGCTGGTACCACTGTTAGATTCTTCAAAACATAAGGAATTCTCAAATCAGAGAGACGATAGGATTCTTATCTGCAAAGAGCCTCATGCTTTGCTCCCGTCTCTCACTCTACTTACTCCATCCAGCAGGGCTTCCCAGCCTCCACTCTCATTCCCTGCATTTAAGCAATTCTTTCCCGAGTGAAAAGTCTAGGACAACTATAATCTATAACTTTTCCTCAAGGTTAAATTTGGCCATTGAATCAATGTGGAATTCCCTTCTTATAGTTTAGCAATCTGTAAATTCACAAATCCATTCAAAGTTACCAGGCTGACTTTCACTTGCCCTGAAGTGTAGATGAGAGTAACTAACAAACTCTTCTCTTTAAAACTTTCTCCCCTGACCTATTTTTTGCTGTTCAACATAACTTGGATTAAGGAAATTGAGGAGCTTATTTTTTCTTTTAACAGTCTCAGAGGAAAGCTTTGCTAGATCAGATTTTCTACAGGTATCAAAGAATGCTACATGATAATCCTTAGTTCTTTTTGGGGGGGAGGGGTTCCTCTTATAATTTAATAATGTTGATAATATGTCATTTCTACCCTTCAAGCATCGTGGAAGCCTTGTGAAGGAAAAGAGCACTGAATTTGGAGTCAGAAGACAGTGATCTGACACTTCATAGCTAAATGATCTAACACAAGTTATTTAACTTCTCTGGGCAATGCTTTTCTCGTCTGTAAACTGAGAGTGTTATTGTTAAATAATCGTTAAAGTCCCTTTGGGCTCAGAGTCTGAATCTAAGCACTTATGTGCAATTTATTCCCTTTGCTAAAGCCACTCAGGAATTGGGGAAAGCTGTTTATTTTTTTATAACTTCAAGCCAATCTTTAAAAACTTGGGAGAGCAGACTTTTCCTTGGCTTATTAATGCATGAGGTTTGGGGAGTGTTGGCTTGGGTTAGGGTGGACTTGGTCTCTCAAAATTTAGTCATTCATTAATTTTTAAAAATAGCTTTTTTGTTATATAATTCATACAATTCAATACAATATCATACAATTCACCCATTTAAAGTCTTCAGTAGCTTTTAGTATATGCACAGAGTTGTGCAACCATCACCACAATTAATTTTAGAACATTTTCGTCACCCCAGAAAGAAACCCTGTACCCTTTAGTCATCACTCATGACCCCCTCATACCCTCCTCCAGCACTAGGCAACCACCAGTCTACTTTCTTTTTTTTTTTTAATTTTTAAGATTTTATTTATTTATTTATTTTCCCCCCAAAGCCCCAGTAGATAGTTGTATGTCATAGCTGCACATCCATCTAGTTGCTGTATGTGGGACACGGCCTCAGCATGGCCGGAGAAGCAGTGTGTCAGTGCGCGCCCGGGATCCGAACCCGGGCCGCCAGCAGCGGAGCACACGCACTTAACCGCTAAGCCACGGGGCCGGCCCCACCAGTCTACTTTCTGTCTGTCTAGATTTGCCTATTGTAAATATCTCATATAAATGGAATTGTACAATATGTGGTCTTTTCCTTTGTAACTGGCTTCTTTCACTTAGCATAATGTTTTCAAGGCTCATCAATGTTATAGCATGTTATAAATCCTTATAAATCTTTATATAAATCCTCATATACCACATTTTGTTTACCCATTTGTTGATTGATAGACATTTGGGTTATTTTTACTGTTTGGCTATTATGAACAATGAGTGCTGCTGTGAACATTCATTCATTCAAAAATATGTACAAGTTTTTTTCTGGACATGTTTTCAATTCTCTTGGGTATATACCTGGGAGCAGAATTATTGGATCATATGGTAACTTGTGCTTAGCCTTTTGAGGAACTGTCAGACCATTTTCCAAAGCAGCTGCATGAGCAGTATATGAGGGTTCCAATTTCTCTACATCTCCACCAACACTTATTACCTGTCTTTTTGATTGCAGCCATCCTAGTGGGTGTGAAGTGGTATCTCACTGTTTTTTTGATTTACATTTTCCTTATGGCGAATGATATTGAGCATCTTTTCGTGAGTTTGTTAGCTATTTGTATATATTCTTTGGAGACATTCACTAATTTTGACAGTGATTTTCACAAGGAGTGCAGACAGGGAAGGACCTGGATAGTTGAAGTTTTTCATTCATCTTATTTGTTGACAGAATAGCACAATTATTTGTTGGAAAGAAACATATGTATTGATGATTCCTGAGCACTCTTGGCTTCACTTGGCTGCCTCTAAAACTTCTGGTGCTTAGTCCACTGGACTTTTTCTTAAGAGATTTATGGAAAACTTTTTTTTGTGTGTGTGAGGAAGATCGGCCCTGAGCTAACATCTGCCAATCCTCCTCTTTTTGCTGAGTAAGACTGGCCCTGGGCTAACATCCATGCCATCTTCCTCTACTTTATATGGGACGCCACCACAGCATGGCTTGCCAAGTGGTGCGTCGGTGCGCGCCCGGGATCCGAACCAGCGAACCCCGGGCCACCGCAGTGGAGCACGCACAGTTAACCGCTTGCACCACCGGGCCGGCCTCTATGGAAAACTTTAGAGAGGTGACCTGGTATGTGCAGAAGAGGTGAAGACTTTAGAATGGGGCAGACCTAGGTTTGATCAGCCTGGCCGTTTATTAGCTGTGTGATCTTGGGATGTTAATTGAGCCTTCCAAGTCCCATGTCTGCATCTGAAAATTTCTGACATAGCAGCACTAGTAAATGTTAGCTAGTTCTTTGTGCTTCTCTAGGCAGAGCTGTGTCCAGTATGCTTCAGAAGCAGACGGCTGTTCTCTGTTGTTGAAAATACTCCAGCAAAAAACCTCAGTACAGTCCCCTCCCCTATTACCTCTGTCTGTATTTCTCTACTGGTTTTTGTAGTTATTTTGTTATAATCAGACAAAGACTGAGAGACATAATAAGCTAGTTCTCATCTAAGTTTCTTGTAAAATGGTTGAATTTTGCTATTCACTGGTATAAAACATAACTGGAATTTTCAGAAAGAGATATAGGGGCCTTGATGTGAAATTAACTTTACATTTCAAAGTGTCTCCTTTTTCTTTTCAGTATTCTGTGGTGTTTAGCATGCTATTGATAACATGATCTTACTTGGTCTTCAACCCTACTATAATTTATTTAAATAATTATTTGATGCCCCTCCCAATTTTTATACCCTATGTTCAAGTGTTAGTTATCAAAAATAAATCCCTTATTGTTGTCTCTTCTCTTATTAACCCTTAATATCAAGTATTTAATATTTTCTGACCTTTTTTTTTAACCTACCATTCATTTATAATCTGATTTTCATTCCACCACTCTCTGGGAAATTATTCTCACAAAAAACATGCTCGTATTTGTAGGATAATTAAAAAACCCTTTGTTAGTCCTCATCCTCCTTGTCCTGTAGCATTAGATACTGGGACCATCCCCTCCTTGATTACAGTTTCTTGGTTTTCTGCCTACCTCTCTCACTGCTTTTTCCCTCCCCTGTCTTTTGTTGATTGCTTTTCCATCTCCTGCCTTCTAATTTTGGCTATTCCCTCAGGCTCAGTCCTTAGCACTCTGCTCTTCTTGCCTGCCCCTAACCCAGAAAGCCCAACATTTCCCACGTCTCTAGCTAGCACCTCTATGCATATGACTTCTAAACTTAAGTTCTCGGCTGACCCAAATTGAATGCTGGGGTTTCCAGCTGCTTCAAGAACATTTCCATTTGTAGCTCCTTTGCTGCCATTTTAAATTCAACATATTTAAAATTGAACTTATCAAATCCACTCCCTTTACAACCCTTATGACCTGCTTATTTCTGTTAATGGTGCACTGTGGTCGTTTCAGGCCCCAAGCTTAAAGCCTTGAACTCATTTGAGGGAGAGGTCTTGAAATCTGGGAGCCACTGGTTTGCTGGACCAGTTTGCATGGGCTCACGAGAGCCAAATATTAAAGTTTTGGGAATTTTGTGAGCTGGTTGCTAAGCACAGCCGTGATTAAAAATTAAACTATATAAACTTACAATTAAATAAATTATATTTAAAATAAAGGTAATAAATACTCAAAACTCATCACTTCATAATTATTTTACTACATGTTATTATTGTCTATGCTCTTGAGGTTAATTATGTCTTTTGTATCTCTATGATGGAAATACTATATAATGCTGTGCTACTGTACACTTCTTCCCAACATCGCATTTAGTAATATTATATTGTAGCTTGAAATTGGTCATGGTGGGAGTATTTACACCATGGAAATCAACAAATGCTACAAATCTGAGCTAGATGTATTGTTTTGTTCATTGTCTAGACGTGAAGTGATGGATAAAATGTAAATATTGCAGATTAAACTAAAAAGTGTGTCATGTCTATAGCCAGTACATTGTGAATAGCACAAAAAATTGAAGAAATATTCTTTCAGTATTTGAAAGCTATTATCCACTTCATCATGAACCAGTTTCTCCAAGTGGGTAATCTACCCATCACCTTCTTACTCCTTAACACATGCACATACAAACATACCTTGCATATTTCTACCTCTATACCTTGTCTTATGAGGTTTTCTCATCTTCTTTCTATAAAAACATTCTCTAATCCTTCAAGTCCTTTCTCTTCTAGGAAGTCTTCCCAGATATTTCTAGCCTTTATCTTTTCTGATTCCCATTCTAGTTTGAATGCTTGAATATTACAATTGGAAAGGACTGTAGTTTGGTTTTCCACTTAAATATAGAAATCCCAATATCTTAGTCTCTGCTTGAAAAATTCGAGTCATTAGAAATCCACTGCTTCTGAAAGTAGCTATTTTTATTATTGTCTATAAAATTATTTATGTTGAAAATGAATCTTTTTCCTTATAATTTCCGCAAGTCTTGTAATTCTGTGTTGTGAATGTCACTCAATGAAGTTATCACTAGACCTGGAATGAATCAGAAGACCTACTGTCACTTACTAAAGCTATGTGAACTTAACTTCTCGGAACGTCAGCTTCCTTGGTTTCTCCTATGGAATAGGGATAATAAATAAACTTCACAGGGCAGTTGTTTGGATTAAATAAACAAAAATGAGATTATGGCTGATTATAAAGCATAGCAGTTAATGGCAAAGACTAAACAGAAAGACCAAACCGAGACCAGTTTTTTCACTTGTGACCTTGGGCAAGTTACTTAACTTCTTTGTGCCTTGTTTCCTCATGTGTAAAATAGGAATTGTAATAATACCTGCCTTATAGATGTGAGGGATGGATGAGATAACATGTAAAGCGTTTTGCACAGTGTTTGACTTGAACCACGCATTTTTCCAAAGTGAAATTTGTTTTTCCACAGTTTCAGTTATAAAATTGGAATTCTTTTTTCCAAAAGGAAAATAATCCTCAAATCTGCTTTGGAAATATTTGGTAAGAGAGAGGTTAGATTAGAGGTACACCCTATGAAATACTGGGTACCTAGCATTTTAGTTTTCTTTGTAGTGCTCCGGAAGGCTTTTCTGATTCTGGCTGGACTCATCTGTTCATCATTGGCAATTGTATCACATTTTGGTCCGTAATAATTCCTGAGATGTTTCAGGATGATTAAGATTCTCCATCTCCTTGTCAAAACTTTCTAGAATATTGTTCAGGGTTGGCTAGAGTATGTAATGGATCTGGCTTCAATTTAAAAAATACACACACTTCCTGGTGTTTCCATTTCATGCATTGTATTCCAACCTGAAAATTCCTGATTTTTATTGTTGTTTCCAGTTTCAAATTCTTTAATTCATGTTTACTTAGAACCAGAGATTCTTGAATAGGTAATAAAATAATTCAAGATAAAATATAAAGCAGTCTGTTTCACTCTCATGCATAGGTCCGCAAGCACATCAGTGATCTTTATGAAGATCTGCGGGATGGCCATAACCTGATCTCTCTGCTGGAGGTCCTCTCGGGCATCAAACTGGTGAGCTTCTCTCGTCTCCTAATGAGTGACCCCACAGGTGTGGCCCTGTTAGCGACATATTGGTCCATCTTGTTGAGTGCTAGGGCAGTGGCCATAACTGCTTGTTCTGTTACATGGGAGGAAGAAGTAGAAGAGATGATTGATGGACTTTATTTCTTACCCAGACTCACAGTTTACAAATGTGCTGAAGTTGATGTCTGAGCGTAGCCCCGGATGCAGTACATTTGGGCTCCTTGGATAATTAACCATGCCTACCCCAAAATATATTAAACATTGCTTGTGGGAAATGTCCACATATCTGAGGGCAAATCCTGCCTGAGCCTCTTGGCTTGTCAGATGATAGTTTTTTTTTTTTCTTGTGAGGGAGATCAGCCCTGAGCTAACATCCATGCCAATCCTTCTCTTTTTGCTGAGGAAGACTGGCCCTGGGCTAACATCTGTGCCCATCTTCCTCCACCTTATATGGGACGCCACCGCAGCATGGCCTGACAAGTGGTGCATCGGTGCACGCCCAGGATCCCGGCCCGGGCCGCCAGCAGCCGAGCGCGCGCGCGCACTTAACCGCTATACCGCGAGGCCGGCTTCCAGATGATGGTTCTTAGACTCGCTTTGTTTGCGGGATGAAAGTAACCTCCCTTGTGGGCCCATTGTTTCATATATTTGAGCAGGTGATCCTGTGCAGTTCCTGTTCTGTCTCTAGTGTCATAGACGACTTTTCTTTTAGAAAAGTCCAGGGTTGAATATTGGAAACATCTCTAAGGAAAGAGAGACCTGAAGAGGTGAGGTGCACAGCTTGAGTAGTCTGGGAAGCCCAGCCCACTCACTACCTCTGGTGAATTCTTAGTCATTGTTTGTTGTGTTTCAAGAACACAATTTGGCACATTAGATTTCACTCCTTAAGTATTCAGCTTCTTCTAGGATTGGGGCTTGGCTTCCCCTGGGTTTCAATTTGTTTTGGTTTCACATCTTTTTTGCCTTGCAGTAGAATTAATTTTATCATTTTTAATGGCCTAAAATTGACAGATGCTTTTATTAGCACAGCCAGCACATGGTGAATTCTGGGTCTTCTCTAGCCCTCATTTATAAATCTCATAAGTGATCAGAATTTCCCCTTCGCTGTGCCGGACTTTACTGTTGACTGTTCACATAATTATATTTTGGGCAATTTGGCTGATATATTTGATGAACTTATAGTGATTTTATACTGAAAGGTGATCCTTTTTGGTGATATTGCTTACAAAACAGGTTAAAACTACTCTAATCTAATTTATTTTCCTAACTTTTAAAAACCTACAGGTATTTATGGAGATATTTTTAGGATGTCATTTTTTTGCCAAAAACCATCCAAATATCTCTTTCACAGTTATTTTCATTATCTCTTTCTCCTTTAGTTGATTCACAAAAGCAGAGAGGGTGGGTGGCCATGGAGAGTTGAAGATGTGTTTCAACATAAGAAGTGCTAGATATAACCATATGCTCTGGTCTTTGATTTGATTTTGCATCTTTTTGGAGATGGAAGGGTGTTTTCATATTTATTTTCATCTTTTTTTTTCTAATGTTGCATTCATTTCCTTTTCATTTTTGTGTTGTGAATTTCCTGTTACTTTGTCATGTCTTTGCCTTGGTTGGTGGTCAAAGGAGCCAGCAGGGCTGAAGACCCTCCGTCTGGTGAGCATGCCCTCCTGGCGCCATACAAACAGCGAGGAGCAGGAGGAGGAAGATGATGATGATGTAGTAGGTCCTCCTGGGGATGCTAGCATCCCAGCTGGCACTGCAGGGCCATCAGAGAGTCTGAGGTTCTCTAGGTCTCCAAGTAGCTCAGTTACCAATTGCCTTTTTCTCTATCCACCTGGGAATTTAGGTCCCAAAGAAAGTGGTTAAAACTGTGCTTCTTGCCACAGTAAATGATCCTGGAGTGGGAATTGTTTTGTTTATCTGAGAATGGTTGGCACAAAAAGAATAGTAGTGTTTGGAGGTGTCAAGTCCCTTTGTTACCTGGAGACCCATAGCTTTCTGGTGGCCTTGCTGTGTTGTCTGAGTCCAGATTGCAGAATTGTGGAAAGTTTAGTTGACAGCATGACAGATTATTGCTTATGGCTCCACACTTCAGACTAACTGGTACTCTCTCTCCACCTCTCTGGCCTCTAGGTTCTCACCACATGCCATGTCATTTGTTTTCAAAACAGCCTGTTGTTTGCAAATCACTCACTGCATGGAGATACTCTACCTTGGTCAATAGTATCTCTAGTTGCTGTAGAGGACAGAGATTTAACTTGCATGTTCTTAAGGGTACTTATTTTTGGTGGGGAGTGCATAGGAGTAAAGATTAGAGTGAGTTAAGAGGGACATTTCCTGCTTGCAGGCTCTAAATTACAGTCTATGATTTTTCTTCAGAAATAGGCAATATCCCCATTCCGTGTCCTTTTTTTTTTTTCCCCCTGAGGAAGATTCGCCCTAAGCTAACATCTGTGCCAGTCTTCCTCTATTTTGTATGTGGGTCACCGCCACAGCATGGCCACCAATGAGTGGCATAGGTCCATGCCCAGGAACTGAACCTAGGCCGTCGAAACTGAGCACACCAAACTTAACCACTAGGTCTTGGGGCCGGCCCCCCAGTCCTCTTAAAGTCATCTTTTCACCTCATTGATCTCCCTTCCCATTGCCATAGAATCTTCATTTTCACAGGTTCTGTCATCCTCTAAGCCATATTCACAATTAGTTTAGCTAAAATGACTAAGAAGAGGTTCTTGCTAAAGAGAGTTTTCCTAAACCTTTGACTCAAGAAATTATCCTGTTGCCCAGAGAGGCCTCATCATCTCTGTAGATTATCCTAGTTTGGGAGGGTTGTTTCGAAGTGTTGGGGGGGCACCCAGAGAGCTGCTTCCACCCTTATCTTTCCGTATGTTGGGTTACTTTTTGCCCATTTCAACCTGGGGGAATGTTTCCTCTGTACAAGCACCCACAACAGAGCAACCTTATATTTTATCAGCCTTTAATTAGTACCAATTTGGCATTTACAAATAAACTGGGCATAATCTAGTGACAGAGATGTTTTAGTCCCAATTTTAGTAAAATAAAAGCAACATTGAAAAATGAGCAGGTGAAAACGTTCCAGAGGTGGATAGCCATTCCTGCATGTACTTGTTGGGCAAATAGACTTCATGCACTTTTGGATGGATAGTAATTGAGCCGTGGACAGGGCATTAGAGGCACTAGATGGAGATGGGCTTCTCTCCGGTAGCTTGTGTGACATCCAGGATTGAGTGGCTGGCAGAAAGTACCTTTCTTTAGAGTATCATGTTGAACAACCCTACATCATCAAGATTTTGTTTGCTCTGGATATTTCATACTGAGGAAAAGGGTAGCTTTCCTACGTTGACCTGTCTTCCTGGAAAATAGGTTTGTTCCTGATTTTTGCCTCTCATTTTGGATTTTTTCACTTGTTTATTGAGCATGTATAACTCCTCATAAAACTAGTTTATTTTTATATTTTTATTTTTTATTTTTATTTTTTGTGAGGAAGATCAGCCCTGAGCTAACATCCACGCTAATCCTCCTCTTTTTGCTGAAGAAGACCGGCTCTGAGCTAACATCTATTGCCAATCCTCCGCCTTTTTTTTTTGTTTCCCCAAAGCCCCAGTAGATAGTTGTTGTCATAGCTGCACATCCTTCTAGTTGCTGTGTGTGGGACGCGGCCTCAGCATGGCCGGAGAAGCGGTGCGTCGGTGCACGCCCGGGATCCAAACCCCGGGCCGCCAGTAGCGGAGCGCACGCACTCAACCGCTAAGCCACGGGGCCGGCCCGTCATAAAACTAGTTTAAAACTAGCTAGTTCTGGCTTCTTTTGCCAGATTTGCAATAAGATTGGCTCTGTCCATTACTGTGCAATATACAATTAGAACTTTCCACCCTTCCCTTAAAATAGCATTTCACTGTGATTTTAGGAGCCAAAGTCTTTGTTCCCATTAACCTCACATCCAAAATCAAGTTCTGCCAAGTGTGGCTACAGAAGAACCTGTAGAGAAGCTGCAGCACTGATTCAGCGTTTGTAGTCAAAATGTGCTGTGTGTTCACAGGATGCATAGAGGTGAACGAGGCATTTTGGAGGCCTCAGAATGCATGGTGAAACACACACAGGTCCTGCCATTGAGGGGTGCTTTATGTAATCGTCCTACGCCTGGCTTCAACCATGAGGAATTCTTTGTGGTCTTTTAGTCCTTGAAATGAAAGAGGAAAGATATCTGTGTGGGTAAATTGGTGTAGCTAAAATTAACATCCCTTTTTTTATGTTTGTTTGCAGCCCCGGGAGAAGGGCAGGATGCGTTTTCATAGGCTGCAGAATGTGCAGATTGCCCTGGACTTCCTAAAGCAGCGACAGGTAAGAGTATCCCATGTGTTCCCATTCTGCCAGGTAATGTTGGCATTGGATCCCTAGTTAGGCATGTTCTCAGCACCCCTAATGCGCCCTCAGTAATTGCTAAATCTGACTGACCCAGTTCTGAGTCTTGCTTGCTGGTGAGCAATTGTATTATCGTTGGACAAGTCGTTTGGTCATCCTTACGCAGACCTGTGGCCTACCTGAGAGGGGAGTGTTAATAGAGAAGAGCAAGCTGCTAAAGAGTGAGCCTTGTGGACATGCCTTAGGTGGAGGTCAAAAGGAAGATGAAAAATAAACCAGGAAAGGAGATAGAAAAAAGGTACAGCACCCAGGAAAAGGGAAGTCCAGAATGCTACATCATCATGAAAACTAGATGAGGGGGTGGTGCCACATCAGGTTGGAGGGAAGGGGCTTAGCTGTTAAGCATTGGTGACTTAAGAGAACAGTCTTAATAGAGCAGAAAAGTATTTAGAATATGGTAGACCTGGATATAGGAAGGACAAAGAAGTTTTTCCCTCCCTAGATAAGGAAGGAAGACGGCAACACAGTTTTAGACATAGGAGGAGAAGCCAGTGAAGAGAGGAAGACTGAAAATGAGAGTGAGGAAGAGTGTTCAGAGTCAGAGACTGTTAGACCTGGAAAATACCTTGGAGATCTACTAGTCCAGTTTCTTTGTTTTACAGATAAGGACACTGAGGTCTAGACAGGTGAAATGTCCTGCCCCAAATCACACAACAAGTTAGAGTGGAGCTGGGACTTCAACCCAGGTTCCTGACATGTAGTTTAATGCTCCTTCCACTATCCATGCTGTTTTCTACACACCTTCCTTCCTCCCATTGCTTCCTAACTGATGGAACTAAGTCCAGGGATTGGGGAATGAGATCCAGAGCACAGCTGGTGTGGTTTTCTTTCAAAAAGAAAAGAAAAAAGCCTCCTTTTCTGAGATACAGGGAGAAGGAAGGAAGGAGGGGTAGAGATACAGAGATGGTTTGTGCTGGAGAAGGAAGATGGATGAGGGGGTCAGAGAGCTCATCTGCTTAGAGAGAGCTGTATGGAAAAGATTTGGTATAGCTACGGTTGCCAGGCAACAGCACGGGTCAAGATGACATTAAGTGGTATACATATTTTTGGAGTTAGTTCATTTTTGTCACTCTTATCAGAAGTTCTCATTAACTTGGAAAATTCTCTTTCTGTGTGCTCCCATAGCAGTTTGCTTCTAATATGACACTTATTACTTTATTTTTTGTTTCTCTGTTTGCTCTGGTGCGCTGTACACCCTGTGAGGACAGGGAACATGCTCTTACTTAACATTTTTATCTTCATCACCTGTCATAGTGAATGGTCCATAATTGGCACTTAACAAATATTTGTTGAAATAAATTGACAAATGAAAAGTAGTAGGAGAAGTGTTTAGGGTACTGGAGAAAGCAGCATTGAAATGTCTGCATGTTGAGTTAGTGGAAACCAGAGGGGGTCTTAATGAGCAAGGTAAATTGAGAAGAATTGATTAGCTGGAAGTCTAAATAAGGACCAAGAGTAGATGTGGTTACTATGATAGAATGACAATGTGGGCAGGTAAGAACAGTGGACTCAGAGAAGGGCAGGGAGAACTCTAGGACAGTTCATGGTAATAGTGAGGCCCAGGTTGTAGTTGTATGGTGTTCAGAGTAGTGTAAAAATGAGTCATCAGAATTGAGAAGGCAGATGAATTGTGCAGATAGGTTGATGCTTGGATCATTGAGATGAGTGCTAAAATTGCCAGAAGTCATCAAGGAAAGGGGTAGCAGAGATTGGAAGGTGGTTTGGCCAAGGGAGGTAGACTTCGGAATAAAAGGGGAAAGCTGACGGAGGTGGGACTGAAGAATATGGACTTGGCTGATACTGCCAACCTGCCAACTGTGGGTTGTTAGTGATTAGAAAAACTGCATTCTTAGACTGAAAGGGCAGCATCTCCCACCCCCAATATACAAAAGATGAGACTGAGATATAGAAAAAGAAAAGAACTTGCCCAGGTGTTTTAGTCATTCATGCTGCAATAACAAAAATACCATGGACTGGGTGGCTTATAAACAACAGAAATTTATTTCTCACAGTTCTGGAGGCTGGAAAGTCCAGATCAAGGCAGAGTTGGTGTCTGATGAGATCCTGGTTCAGAGATGGCTTTCTTTTAGCTCTGTCCTCACATGATGGAAGGGGTGAGGGAGCTTTCTGGGGTCTCTTTTATAAGGGCACTAATCCTACTCCTGAGAGCTCCACCCTCTAACCTAATCACCTCCCAAAGGCCTCACCTCCAAATACCGTCAGATTGGGTGTTAGGATTTAACATATGAATTTTGGAGAGACACAAGCATTCAGTCTAGTACCAGTCACCCTTAGTGTAAGGGAGAAGCGAGGCTTCTGTTTGAGGTCACTAAGGTTCTTTAGAGACACACAGATTTCAGTTTAATTGAAGAGATAAAGGGAGGGCAGCTCAAGCACAGTTTGCCACAATGAATAGGAGCTCTGTGAGGGTGTGATAGAAAGGCTTTCAGGAGTTGAGGCGGAAATAGGGGGTTTTCCTGGGACAATCTCAGTTTCAGCACTGAAAATCCCATGTCCTAGGAAACCCCCCAATTTCCAGCACACGAGGACAGTTGGTCACCCTTGTGGGGAGGGGGAGGACCAGGGGCCTGTGTGTCTGTGCACACTGTGTTGTTGAAATGAGATTTTAGGAGTAAATATGGGAGGCATGGGCAGGTGGGGATATCTCTGACAAAGGAGGGAAAATGGAGGCGAGAGCAGGCCAAGGACTGGTGAGGGAAAAGAGGCATCATCTGTCTGTCTGTCTGTCTGTCTGTCTCTCAATTAATCTTGGGAAAAAAAGAAAAAGTCAGGGCTGTGATGACTTAATAAAAAAGCAGCTCACAATACCATGTGCTTGCAAGGTTGCTTTGCTGCTAGGAATGCAAAATGGTACAATCATGCTGGAAAATAGTTTGGTGGTTTCTTATAAAGCTAAATATATACCATATGACCCAGCAATCCTACTCCTAGAAGTTTAACCTAGAAAAATGAAAGCATATGCTCACACAAAAACCTGTACGTGATTATAGGAGCTTTATTCATCATTGCCCCAAACTGGAAACAACCCAAATGTCCTTCAATGGATGAATGCATAAACGCAGTGTAGTATCTCAATACTACTCAGCAATAAAAAGGAGCAAACTATTGATACATGCAGCAACTTTAGATGGGGATCTCTAAGGCATTATGCCGAATGAAAAAGCCAGTATTGCAAGATTACATACTGTACGATTCCATTTATATGACATCCTGGAAAAAGCGAAACTGGGAATAGATCATTGGTTGCCAGAAGTGAGGGATAGGGGCGGGGTTTGACCACAAAGGGCAGCATAAGGTCACCTTTTTGGGGTGATGGAACTGTTCTGTTATCCTGATTGTTGTAGTAGTTACATGAATCTATACATGTGTTAAAACTCAGAACTGTACACCAAAAAAATCAATTTAACTGTATATAAATGATGAAAATCTATAAAAATGAAATCAAAACAAAAAGTCACAGAGCTCTGAGACCAGCTTTTGTTTCTTTTTCAGGTGAAACTAGTGAATATTCGCAATGATGACATCACAGATGGCAACCCCAAGCTGACCCTGGGCCTGATCTGGACCATTATTTTGCACTTCCAGGTATGGTCTATGAAGTTTGCGGTCCCTGTTGCTTGGTTTGGACATGGCGTTCCATGGGCACATTGAGCCTTCCTTCTCTATATTTGGCAGTGAACAAGGGTAAGAGTGGATGTTGGGAAGGAAGATTAGGATTGGCCTGAAGACAAAGCTGTTATAACCTGAACCGGAACTTCCTAATCATTTGCGTGATGAAATGGGATTTTTCACTTGTTGGCGTTTTGGCCCTGTCATTGGCAGTTTGGTTATTAGAAGCCTGCTTAGCCAAGTCAAAATGGCTCTTTAAGGACTCAGAGTATGAGAGTTTTTGATGCTTTAGAAGGGTGGAGGGAAGGCTTCTAATCCTGCTTTGATGTAAACTTTTCCTCATCTCTAATGATCTTAAGACAAGTCAGGTTAATTGTAGCACCATCTTAGTTTTGGCTGCTGTAACGAAATACCATAGACTGGGTAGCTTAAATAACAAACCTTTGTTTCTCACAGTTCTGGAGGTTGGAAGTCTGAGATCAGGGTGCCAGCATGGGTGCTTGGTGAGGGCCCTCCTCCCAGTATGTCCTCACATGACCTTTCCTTGGTGCCTGCATAAAGAGAAAGAGATCTCGTGTCTCTTCATCTTTTTATAAGGGCATTAATCCCTTATAATTATGGAGGCTCTACTGTCATGACATCATCTAAACTTAATTATCTCCCAAAGGCCCCATCTCCAAATGCTATCACACTGGGGGTTAGTATGATGAATTTTGAGGGTACACAAACATTAAATCCATAGCAAGCACCTTAGTAACTAGGTTTGTATATGTGCTCGTAAGCACAACCTTGTAGCATCCATCACACCCAAGAGCGGTGGCATCTTGGTAGTGTTCACATGGTCACATGGCCTTCCTGTTGCTCCCTGCTTCCTAGGAAGGCAAATCCTATTCAAGTCTGGATTGTTATTGGAAAAGTACAGCCCTATTTTTATTTAAAAAACTATCTTGAATCACTTCAGTCCAACTAAACAAAGCTATTTCTTAGCTCTCTCATACCCAATTGCTGTACATGAGGCTGACAGATTAGAGGGAGCACTTGGGCAGGTAGGAAAAGAGGGCTAATGTCATATCTCAAAGCCCTGACTCCAGCCCCTGAGGCTGCTGTGATGTCCTAGTTGAGGGGTTAGCACCACCTGCTGGTTGAAGGTAGAACAGCAGGTGTCCCAGAATGCCTGAGAACCTGAGAAAATTCCAAGAGTTTAGGGCTTATTTCGTGGGGCTCTGGTTTGGAGCCAGTGCTGGCAATCTGCAGCACAGGTAGGCTTAGGAAAGTGTGGAGGTAACGTGTATTTTTGTGGAACCACAGGGTGTCCTCAGGCATGCTTTGGATACAGGGATAACCAGGAACATGAACTTGGCAAGTATACCTTGGCAGGGTGGGAACAAGAACTTTGTTGAGCTTTTGTGGAGGACTAGAGTTACCCCTTTGGAGCCCTTAGGAACCGAGGAGGTTTTTTAGAGAAACTTTTTTGTCTGTTTGTATTTTCGCCTCAAACCTGCCCTCACTGTGAGTGCCCAATGTTAGTCTGATAGGTGTGAGGTGAGAGGAATCTGTCCACTGGGTTTCTGTTTACCCTGCAACTAAGTCTCTTTGAAAAGGAAACTCAAGGGCCAAGGAATGAAAACTGAAGTGGTTAATTAAAACTTTGCTGGGACAGAGGAGATGGATGTAAGGGAGCTGTTCCTTTCCTGAATAGCTCCATCAGGAAAATGTTTTCTCTTTCCTTAAAAATTTGTTACAAAAAATTTCAAACATTTATAAAAGTAAAGAAAATAGTACGAAGAACTACCATGTACCCATCACCCAGCTCAGCAATTATTAACTCAGGGCCAATATTATTTTGTCTATATCTTGATCCACTCCTCAAGACTCAGTAGGTTATTTTGAAAGAAATCACAGACTTCATATAATTTCATCTATAAATATTTCACTGTGTATCTCCGAAAGATAAAGACTCTTTTTAAAGCAAACCACAATATTATAACACTGTTAAAGTTAATAATTTCTTAAAATCATCAAATATCTGAACAGTATTCAGATTTCTCCAGTTATCTCATTTTTAAAAAAATGGTTTGTTTGAATCAGATTCCAAACAAGGTGCACATGTTGCATTAAATTCCCCCCTCCCTCTTTTTCCCCCCTTGAAATTTATTGAAGAAATCAAGTCTTTTGTCCTGTAAGGTTTATAAAGATGCTGATGGCATCTCTGGGATGTCTTCTAACAGTGTCCTCCATCCCCCTGTTGTATTGCCTATAAACTGGTGGTTTAGATCTAGACCCGAGGCTCAATCACATTCGGGCTCATTTTTTGGAGGGGGCAAGGATGGTGGTTTTGAGTTGTATACTTTTATTGCTACACATCAGGAGGCATATAATGTCTGTCTCTCTCTTCATAATATTAAGATTGATTAGTGGGTTCAGGTATTAGCAAGCTGATCCATCTGTTCTACATTCCCTGTTAGCTCTTTCTAGAGGAAATAAAATTTTCCCTTTCTAGAGGAAATAAAATTTAGCTATGAGCAAAATCCTAGGTAGAGTCTGTGGGAGATACAAAATAAAATTTTATTTTACTTTATATAGACCATTTACATTGTTCCAAAAGGAAATTTTTAAAAGTGAGTGCAAGGTGTATTCAGAAAAAATCTAGCTTCCAACTCTGCCACCTCTATTTCATTTCTTCTTTTTCCCTATAGTTAGCCAACTTTTTAAAAACACTTTTTTGGTTATCATTCTATTGTTTGTTTATTTTGGGAAAATACATTTTTTTTAAAGAACAACTTTGTCGAGGTATAATTTATATACCATAAAATTGACCCATTTTCATTAAGTAGAATTCAGTGATTTTTATGAGTTGTACAACCATCACCACAATCCAATTTTAGAACATTTTCATCATGACAGTAAGATCCCTCTTGCCCATTTACAGTTATTCTCCATTCCCATCCTCAGCCTCAAGCAACCACTAATCTGTTTTCTGTCTCTATAGGTTTGCCTATTCTGGACATTTCACATAAAGAGAATCATTTAATATGTGGTCTTTTGTGTCTGACTTCTTTCACTTAGCGTAATGTTTTTGATATTCATCTATGTTGTGGCATGTATCAGTAGTACTTCATTCCTTTTTATTGCTGAGTAGTATTCTGTTGTGTGGATATACCATATATTTTGTTTATCTCTTCAGCAATTGATGGACATTTGGATTGTTTTCATTTTTTGGCTATTTAAAATAATGTTGATATGAAATATGAGTACCAGTCTTTGTGTGGATGTATGTTTCCATTTCTCTTGGATATATATCTAGGAGTGGAATTAATGGGTTGTATAGTAAGTTTATGTGTAACTTTTAAAGAAACTTCCAAAGTGGCTGTACCATTTTACATTCCTACCAGCAATGTATGACGTATGAGGATTCCTATTTCTCTACATCCTTGCCAACACTTGCTATTGTTTGTCCTTTAGATTATATCCATCACAGTGGGTTTGAAATGATTATCTCCTTGTTGTTTTAGTTTGCAAGAAAATGTGTTAACTGAATTCCACAAACATTTACTGAGGACCAGCTATGAGCAAGGTCTTAGGTAGTCTGAGAGAGAGAAAATTGAACTAGACACAGACTCAATCCAGTTCGACTGTAAAATTCAGAGGAGTGAGAAGAGACATAGCAAAAAGTAACTTGATAGAGGTTTAAAGAAACAGGGAGATATGGGACGGAGATGGAACACAGTATGTACTCAATAATTGGCCGCAATTATTGGTAGCAACTTGTTATAATTGTTAATGGATCTTATAACTTCCAGGGCTTTTGACATAGCCCGCTATTCTCTGCCCTGTTACCAATTTTACTGGAAAATATAAAACTGCTTTGGCTTAGTCTGTCTTCTGCATGCGTATTGGCTACCTGCTTTTTTGTTTGCTATTTCAGCATAGCTGAATGTCTGTTTTGTCTTTTCTTAGAGGGAAGCTCTGCTGCCAGAGTATTTTCCCAGATGCAATTAACTACTAATTCTTTTCTTGCTGTTCTTGAAGGCTTGGTGTTTGCCTATAGTAGCTAAGTGTTTGGGAGTGTAGGGCAAGGTTCCCTGCGTGCAAAGCTTTTGGTTGGCATCCTCCTTGTCTTGCTTCAGATAGGATGTGACACGTCTCTTGCTAGTTATGTATCACTGTGGTTTTCTAGTCTTTTATTATGGAGCGTCTATTAGCTATTCTCACCAAGAAAACATGCTATATAAAGTGAAATAGAAATGTAGAGTAGAACTATCAAATGTTTGGGAATCAGTAAAATAGTCATTATAGTCAATTTCTGTTATTAGTGCTAATGAAGGAGAATAATGATGGAGCTATAGATATAGGTGGTGGTTGTCATCTCAAGGGAGTATTCAGTTGAAAGAGAGGCTGCTTCCAGATTAAAATTTGCTACTACTGATGAGACTGGTAGTATTGATCACTTTATAAAGAAGTTTAGGGCCGGCCCGGTGGCTTGGCGGTTGGGTGCACGCGCTCCGCTGCTGGCGGCCCGGGTTCGGATCCTGGGCGCGCACCGACGCACCGCTTCTCCAGCCATGCTGGGGCTGCGTCCCACGTGCAGCAACTGGAGGGATGTGCAGCTATGGCATGCAGCTATCTACTGGGGCTTTGGGGGGGAAATAAATAAATAAATAAAATCTTTTAAATAAATAAATAAATAAAGAAGTTTGTGGTTTCAAAGTGTTTTAACATATATTAAAAAGATATGTGCTAAAAGAGAGCTAAATGGTAGGAGTTCTTTTTATTTTAATTTTAGCTTTTAATTATGAAAACTTCAAGTGCCTAGAAAAGTATATAACAGATCTTTTTGTGTAGTCACCTTGAAAACTAAACAGATGCTAATATTTTGTTATATTGCTTCAGATTTTCTCTTTCTCTTTAAAGAAATAAAACATTTCAGATACAGCCAACTGTCTTGCTCCCTCTGCCCCCGAGGTAAATACTGTCCTGAAGTTGATGTGTATCATTCCTGTATGTATATGCTTTTGTACCTTTATGACATGAGGTATTCATAAACAAGATGTGCTGTTATGTGTATTTTTTTGTGTGTGTGAGGAAGATCAGCCCTGAGCTAACATCCGTGCTAATCCTCCTCTTTTTGCTGAGGAAGACCAACTCTGAGCTAACATCTATTGCCAATCCTCCTCCTTTTTGTTTTTCCCCAAAGCCCCAGTAGATAGTTGTATGTCATAGTTGCACATCCTTCTCGTTGCTGTATGTGGGACGGGGCCTCAGCATGGCTGGAGAAGTGGTGGTCGGTGCGCGCCCGGGATCCGAACCTGGGCTGCCAGTAGCAGAGTGCGCGCACTTAACCGCTAAGCCACGGGACCGGCCCCTATGTGTATGTTTTTATATTTGACGCAGATAGTATCTTCTATATGTCCTGTCTTTTTTTTTTTTTTTTTACTAAACTTTATTTTTGAAGTTTATCTGTGTTGATAAAGGAGGACCTGATTTGTTCATCCTGACTGATGTACGTAGACTATAATGTGAGTGGAGCCCCCTGCAGCTGTGCAACATAGCTATTATTTGCAGCCTGTTATTTAACTGTATGAAAAAGGCATTCGTTTCTGCAGTGACCATCTGTGTACACATGTCCTTATGCAGATAGGAAAGAGGTTTTTTTTTTTTTTTTTTTAAAGATTTTATTTATTTATTTATTTTTCCCCAAAGCCCCAGTAGATAGCTGTATGCCGTAGCCGCACATCCCTCCAGCCGCTGCACGTGGGACGCGGCCCCAGCATGGCCGGAGAAGCGGCGTGTCGGTGCACGCCCGGGATCCGAACCCGGGCCGCCAGCAGCGGAGCGCGCGCACCCAACCGCCAAGCCACGGGGCCGGCCCAGGAAAGAGGGTTTTTGCATAGATACTTGGACTGGAATTGCTGGGGTGTACACTTTCCTTTATTTTGCCAGATTGCTCCCAGAAACACTGTATGACTTCAGTGTTGTGTTGGATAACACCTACTACAGTTTGACTTGTTTGTTTATTTTTGTCTGGATCCCTGCACTAAGATGCAAGCTTAACAATGGCAGAGATTTTGTCTCTTTTGTTCTCTTCTTTGCCTGGCTTAGAACAGGCACTCAATAAATATTTAAGTGAATGGATATTTTATGAATTTGATCTTCTCGAACCTGTAGGGTAGGTAGACCAGATAAATAGACTGTGATGTCTGTTTTCTTGTGCCAGTTATTCAGATGAACAAACTGAAACACAGAGACCAACTGACTTTTTTGGGTTATACATCCAGATACTAAGAATAGGATTTCTTGTCCCTTAGTTTTGTCCAAACCTGTTTTAAGGTACATGTTAGGATTTATAGTTTCTCTAAAAGATAAGTTCTTGAAAGTCAGAATCTGACAAAATTAGCTTTCCAACTCTCAAATGTTTAGTAAATACTAGTGTATTTCTAGCACTCTGAAATAAAAAAAAATCAGAGAGTTTGGGTAAAGAGTGGTCTTAGCTGGGTAGACTTGATGTTTACGTTTTTGTGCACTTTATGGCACTTAGTGCCTGGCTTTTCAATGGGGCACCATTCATGTTTGTGGAATGAGTGAATGAGCTCTGTCACTCTGGCTGTCTCTATGGGAGACCTATGGGCGGTAAACAGTTAGCTAGAAAAAGCTGAAGGAGAACACGTGAAGAATAGGTGGGCCCTAGAAGTCCGCTTTTCCAGAAGTAGCAGACCATGTTTAGAGCTCAGGCTGGATGAGAAGATGGTCCAAGGGAAAGTCCTGGTGATCAGAGTTAACTGACTTAGTAAAATAGTGGAAGCAGAGGCCCTGTGAAGAAAAACAAGCACCCAGACTTTGGACCTGGGAACATACCTACTTAGAGCCTAGTCAAGAAAAAGAGTATATTAAGACCCTGGTGGTGGTGGTGGTGGAATATCTCATACCTTTTAGCTCCAGTAATAAATAGGAAGAAAAGGGATATGCTGTAGACCAAGCACTGAGCCCAGCGCTTTATAGACATTATCTCCTTAATCCTCTCTAGAACCCCATTAAGTAGGTGGTAGTATCCACATTTTACAGGCAAGGAAACTGAATCACCAAGCAAGTTAGTTACTTGCTTCCTAAGTTAATAGAGCTGGGAATTTGAACCCTGTTCTACCTTAAACTGAAATACCTGCTCTTTTCCTAGACCAGTTTTCCTTGGAAACAGAAGGAAATGAAGGCCTGATTTGTCTGACTTGCAGAAGTTTAAAAAAGAAAAGGCTCCCAGAAGTAAATATGCTAGGTTCTGTCAGACTTCTCTGTCAGAGAAACCCTGCAGCAGCAGCAGTCTCGTTAAGCAGCTGTCTCTCCTGCCCCTGAGTTGATCAGTTTCAGAAATTTGGATTGCCTGTATTTCATGAATAAAATTCAAGCCTGGGGCCAGCCCAGTGGTGTAGTGATTAAGTTTGTGCACTCTGCTTTGGCGGCCCGGGGTTCATGGGTTCGGATTCCGGACATGGACCTACACTCCGCTCCTCAAGCCATGCTGTGGTGGTGTCCCATATACAAAATAGAGGAAGATTGGCACAGATGTTAGCTCAGGGACAATCTTCCTCACAAAAAAAGAAAAAAAAAAATTCAAGCATGGGCCTTGGGGTGTGCTTCTGAAGAGTTCTGTAGTTCCAATTCTCTTCATTGGAGGAGAGAAGGCATGGTGCCTGCCTAGAGAATTATATTGTAATGTCAGATTTTTTGCTGATTAAATGGTTTCTTGATGTCTAATTGAATTTTTCTCCCATGCTAATCTCCTGGTCTTGTTTCTTGCTTTGGTTTATGATGGCCATAAGATGGTACTGCAGCCTTGTAGTCAGCCTTAGGGAAAGGCTGTGGGGAGAAACACCTACTGCATTTGTGAGGCAGATGGTGCATCAATAGGTCTCAGAAGCAGTTGTGTAGGAGCTATTGCTTTAGGACTACTTCTTGTTTTCCTTTTGTGAGGGGCATTTTTCAGGTTTTCAGGAAAGGTGGGTAGCGCTGTGCTGATACAAGTCTTTAGGGCTGACGTAGAGCCAGGCAGGCTATTTCTGCTGTGTGGTCTGCATGCTTTTGGTATAGAATAAACAGCTGCAGTAGGGAAGAAATACATATAACCTCTTTCCTTCCACTCTACTCTTTGGGTTGTGGTGTTATCTCATCTGTCAGACACTATACTGAAAAATCAAGGTAGGCCAATCTCATTGACATAACAGAGTGATTTTTGAATCCAACTTTTTAGACCTGTACTTCAGACTTCCTGCCCTACTGCAATCTGAGTGAAAACCATCTGGGCCTCACTTTATCAGCTTCCTCTATTTCTCCCAAATAGCAGGTGTTATCTGTTTGTTTGAGTCTAGTTGCCAGTTCAGAACAGTGGGGTGTCTTCCTGTTTTACTTGAGTACAGACTTCCATCCCTGCCACGGTTAGAAGGTTAGAAGGTAGTGTAACATGGAGTTGAAATTAACTGTCAAACAGGAGTTCATGTTCTGGCTTTGCCACTTACTAGCTGTATAGCTTTGAGCAAGTTAATCAACTTTCTTAAACTTCAGTTTCTTTACTTGTAAAATGTAAAATAATAGTTTTGACCTCATATGGTTACTGTGAGAATTAAATGAGATAATCCATAGCTTAGCACAAGGCTTGGCACATAACAAACGCTTAAAAAAATGTTAGCTTTCATCATCAGCAGCAGCAGCAATAATTACTGTTGAGCATTTGTGTTAACTATTGTTCAGCAGAGATGCTGCTTCTCTGTTGTATTTCAAAGCGGTATCCTTTTTACCCAGTGTCCCTATACTATACTCAAAACTGATTTCCGGGTTTTTCTTCTGTGTGTCATTGGCCAGCAGAATTAACAGATCTTTCTTTCTCTTTCCTTTTTGTTTCTTGGAAAAGGAGGGAAATAAGTGCTATAGGCTAGATCTTTAAAGCCTCTGTTTCTTTTCTTAACTATAAGGATTAGGCTCTGGTCTCTCTTCGGGTTATAATTTGATTAAAATAGTGTTATTGTTTCTGACCTGAAAAAAGTGAGAATGTGTCTGTCTTGCTTGATATTTTCTTTTGGACATCTTGGTGCAACAATTCAAATCTGTTTCCTTTCAGAGTCTGGGGGCCATAACTGCCGCATCCCCAGCCATGGTTCTTCCTGGCCCTTCCCTTCCTGGTTGGTACCAGCGCGCTGGTTTGCTTTCCCCCCCTCTTTCTCCTCCTCCTTCCTTCACATTACCTTTTCCCATGGCCTCTTCTTCCTTCTTTCCCCTCCCTTTTCCCTTTACTCTTACATCCCCTCCTCACCCTCCCTAATTTCTCCCCTCCTCTGGTTTCTAGTTCCTTTTTGCTTTCTGTTTGTGTTTCTGCGGGCAGTGCTCCAATTACCTCATATTTGGAGAGAGAAAGCTGCAGCCAATCCGGTTTCTGTCTGCTTTTAGGTCAAGTGATTTCTGAACTGCAGTGAGATGCTTTGAATTTGTCTTGTTGCAGCTCTGAGCCTGTAAGATGGCTGTCTGAATCGGCAGCGGCTGGAAGAGACAGAGGAGGGGAGGGAGGGAGAAAGAATTGGAGGGATTGCCGGCATAGTGCATGTTTTTAAATGTGCGTCTAATCCGATGAAGCCAAGGTTGGGGTTTCTCTGGGATCCCAGGACTGGTTTAGCTGCGTTTTTGCTGGGATTAGGAGAGGAAAGGGATGGGAAATTCACTGGGCTGTGTTAAGGAGCCAAAAGATTCAATAGCTATTCCTGGGAAGGCTCCCATATCTCCTAAGAAAAGAGTTCGGTTCAAAAGGAAATGGAGGGGGAAGAAAACCCCTACTCCTGAGGTATCTCATGAGGAAGAACCCTTGGAAGGAACTGGAGTCATTGAAGAGACTAAAACCCTAGGGAAGTTAACAGTGAGTCTCGGAAGAGAGGAAGGAGTGGGAGGGGTAGAGCATCCGCCCCCAGACATTTTACTGCCTGGCGAGGTGGCCCCCAACTCAGGGGTGGGAGATCAGGGGATGATCGTGCAGGTGAAGGAGAGATTCCAAGGGGAGATCCAGACTGCCCACCTTTTGTTGGAGAATGAGTCATCAGTTGCCAGAGGGGTCTGGGATTCCCTGGAAGAGGGGATGACTGTCATCGCTCACCTGCTTGATAACCCAGCGGAAAGGAACTGTGAGAAGTCAGTGAGCCAACTGGTGAAATTTCCGAGGACAGCATCCTGCAGTAGCAGGGCTGTGCTGCTGCCTTTGCAAGGAGAGACTGCAGTGGAGAAAGGAGATACTCAGCTTGGATTTTGGAGCAGCACTTTCCCCAGGACAGACTACCCCACCGACACAGGAAATCAAGACCTACTTTCAGATAGCTGGAGTGTGGGAGGAGGAACCAAGGGTATTTTAAGTGCCCCTCAGACAGGTTCCTGGATTACAGCACGTTCTGTTCCTTCATCACTACTGGACCAGTCGAGAGGCCACAGGCGCACAGAGCCTGCCCATGTGGGTCGAATGCCCCCCCAGGGCCCCAGACTGCCTACTTCTCAGAGTGATTTATCCATCAGTGGCATGACCGTGAGCATTTTACCCTCCTCTTCTGGCTATGGCAGCGATGGGCTGCACTTACATGGGATCCAGCCTAAAGATACAGAACCTGAGAAGAGCTCCACATCCTTGTCAGAAGAGGATGGCACCCTTTCTTTGGAGGCAGGCCAAACCCCATCATGGGGTCTGGAGGAGGTAGGTGGGCATGTCCAAGGGATAATAGAACAGCTGTTTGGATTTCTGGCCTTCCCACTTATTAGAGTGGAGTGTGATGAGTAGTGAGGGATCATGGTGCTTCTTCTCAAACTTACCCCTATATTGAGTACTGAGAGTTAGTGACTGCTGGGCTTGGCAAGTAGAACCTGTTTTAGGTCTGCCCCTTGATGCTTGAAGCCGAGTCTTATTGTCTCTGGGGAATCTGTGATTCCTGGTAACCATGCAGCATAATTACTAAAGCTATCTGGTGGGGTCATCTCTCAAGGTGCGATGCTAGGTAGTACTTACTCTCAGGCAGGTCAGTTTATCAGCTTCCTACTACAATAAGTTGTGGTGAAGCACAAAGGATGATGGGGAGGCCTAGTGAATCTCTAAAATGAGTGTGGGAGGGATGAGGAATGTGAAAAGGGTGAGGAGTGTCGAAGGAGTTAAGGAGTGGGGCAGCTATCTTCAGTGTAATTGCTCTTCTCCCCCGGAGAGTGATATTCTTACTAGAGCTGATGCAATCCCACTCCTGTGGGGACACTGCTAATGACAACACTCATTCAGTATTTCTATAGGTGGAGAGGGCTAATCCTCTTTTGTTTCCTAATTCCAGCATTAGAAGAGAGGGGCATAGAGTTATCTGGAGAATAGTTGATTGGGGGGTTAGGGTAGTTTGCAAGCTCAAGGCTAAAAAAAGTTTGTTTCCTGATTGGACTTGTTTATGGCTCTAACAAGTTTTTGTTTATGAAGTATATACTGAGGCATAGGTGGTGGTGGTGGTGGTGGTGGGTGCTGTGAATGTTTTTAGGGTCAAGGAGCAAGTGAGAATTCAAGAGATCTGGACAGTGAGGGGGAGGAGGATTCAGCAAGACCCTGGGTGGCACAAAGTCTGGCGTGTATGTGTGTGATTGTGTAGGTGACTGAAATTATGATTCACCAATGACTGAAGAACTTTTGTCCGCATGTCAGCCTCTGCAGCAGAAGAAATAATACCCTTTAGGATCCCAGAGCAGTTAGAGGTGGAAGAGGAAATAGGGCATTTCCTTGCTGAGGCTGTGGGCAGCTGCCCTAAAGTCTGCAGAGCAGGGATGTGGCCTACCTGCTGGTGCCCTGCTTGTCACCAACAGCATGAGGCTGAGGAGAGACGTAAATTTTGAGCTGATCTGTGCTTAAAATGTCCTCTTGGGGGATGAATTTCCCCCATGGATAGGCCTATCTCAGTACCCTTTTTTTTAATAGACTTTGGAGACTCAACAGTTGGAGGAAAAAGTGGCCATTGAAAAATATTTATTACATGGTTGGGCAAGGGGCCTCCTTTGGCTTTTCCATATAAAAATGGATGTGTGTGTATGTGTGTTAAGGTGGGAAGGAAGGCAGTGAGGCTGCTGGGGTGGGATGTATGAGTATATGAGTTTCATCAGATAAGAGAGAATGTCCAAGTCAGCCTTTATCTTTGTATGGAATGGACATAGAGTAATTGGGGATAAAACTGCTGAACTGATTGCTCTTTTGTTACCACTGGCATTAAAGGTGAAGTTGTGGAGGCATCATAATATTTTAGGATACATGCTCATAATTGAGTGTGAGATTTTCAGAAAGTTTGGAGTATAAAATTTTAAGAGACTCCTAGTGGAAATCAATTCTAGATAATGGATCATAGGTGACCATGGCACTTTTAGTATGAGATCTCCACACTGCGGTTCCGAATAACTCTCTGAGGAGTCTTAAAGAAAAGATTGGTAGGAGAAACCTTTGGACCATGATGTGTAGTTTGACATTATCTACAGCGATGTGATTCTTTGGCTGTTCAGTATGTGAATCAAATGGGTATGTGGCGTCTTCTGGGCAGCCAAGCTCTACATCCCATCCCTTCTATCCTTTCAGAGCAGACACAGCCAGACTACTCACTTATAGCCCAGGCTGAAAAACGAAGTGACTGAGTGTTGGCTCAGACGGCTGACACATGTCTGAGGCTCTGTGTCCATCATGTGATGTGGGGATCAGAGACTGACCATCCCTATATGACAGATAAGAAGTAACTTCTCAAGATTAGTGTGAAATCCCTTCAGAATGAAAGTCCTCAAGGCCAAGGGGCCTGAAACCCACATTGGTCTCTGAAGGAACTATCTTTAGGGAGCTACTCCCTCACTTGCAGGCTATTCTCAAGGCCTGAGGACCGCAGCAGCCGGAGAGACAGAGGCAGTGTGTTCTGATAAGGCAGGCCTGTAAAATGTGCATTGAGACTGAAGGTGAGAGCATCTGATTGGAGCCTGAGTTCCCTCTGCTGAGTGTGAGAGCACTGGGAGGACGCAGGGTCAGGAGAGCAGCTGCTGCTAGTCACACACCAGCTCCTTGCTAAGAGGGGAGAGCTGGCAGTTCAACAGTGTGGGGTTTTTTGTTTGTTTTTTGATGCTTGTTTTGTTTTATTTTTAATATGTTAAAGTAGTAATCCTCCTCAGAACATAGAGTTCCAGAGTAGTCTCTCTCCTTGGCATGACTCAGGCTGCATTGTCTCTCTTGTTGATCAGTCCAGGGCTTGTTGATGGGAGTGGGACCAGGCTGTGGCTGGACATAAACCTCACGGTGGGTTTTCAAGATAGAGAGAAATGAGAACTAATTCTGGTTCTTGCTGAGTGCGGGGTTTAGATAATACAAGATAAATGGCCTGCTTTCCCTATTTACTTGGTATAGTTGATTCTTCCCTTGTCAGGAAATAGTTAACACAGAAGCAGGATGACAGGGGCCAGCTGACAAAAACGGTTTTCAGAATGAGAAGTAGACTAGCATTAAGAGCAGGATGGAAGCAGGTTAACAGCAGTTGTACTTGGATGTCAGACAAAGGTCTTCTCTGGCCCGTTCTCTCAGAAGGACTCCCTACTCCCAGCTGCCATTAATATCTATAATACCTGGCTTATTGGAACAAGGAGAATTGTTGAAAATCCCATCCTCCTCCCTGTCTTGGCTCCCACTGCCAGTCTCCTGCCCACACTGTTAGTGGATCTGTTGAACGAAGAATTTGGCTCTATACCAGTGTCTTTGCCACAAGCCCTTAGAGTCCCTACAATTTTGGGGGAATAGTCAGATAACAATTGGGGGTAGAAATGATGGGAAAGAGATCGGTTGGTATATTTTTTTCTGGGCTCAGGGTTTTCAGTTTACAAGTATCCCTTTCCCCTTTCTTCTCTTTAATTATAGGGAGTTGTTTTGCTAATATTGGCTTTATATTGCAAGAAGAAAGCAAAATTAACCATGTGATACTGTTGGAGGAATGTAGCAGGTAAAGTTTTACAGTTTTTTAGGAGAGGATTTTTTTTCTTTTTCAAAAAATCTTAATTAAAAATGTTACTAGGGGGCCGACCCCGTGGCTTAGCTAAGGTTAAGTGCGCGCGCTCCGCTGCTGGCGGCCCCTGCTCGGATCCCAGGCGCGCACCGATGCACCGCTTCTCCCGCCATGCTGAGGCCGCGTCCCACGTAAAGCAACTAGAAGGATGTGCAACTATGACATACAACTATCTACTGGGGCTTTGGGGGAAAAATAAATAAATAAAATTATTAAAAAAAAAAAATGTTACTGGGCCGGCCCCGTGGTTTAGTGGTTAAGTGCCGGCGCTCCGCTACTGGCGGCCCGGGTTTGGATCCCAGGCATGCACTGACGCACCGCTTCTCTGGCCATGCTGAGGCCGCGTCCCACAAACAGCAACTAGACCAACGTGCAACTATGACATACAACTATCTACTGGGGCTTTGGGGAAGAAAAAAAAAAAAAAGGAGGAAGATTGGCAATAGATGTTAGCTCAGAGCCGGTCTTCCTCAGCACAAAGAGGAGGATTAGCACGGATGTTAGATCAGGGCTGATTTCCCTCACCAAAAAAAAAAAAAAAATGTTACTAAGAAATCACCATTATTTATTTTTTTTCTGTGTGAGGAAGATCAGCCCTGAGCTAACATCCGTGCTAATCCTCCTCTTTGTGCTGAGGACGACCGGCTCTGAGCTAACATCTATTGCCAATCTTCCTCCTTTTTTTTTTTTTTTCTTCCCCAAAGCCCCAGTAGATAGTTGTATGTCATAGTTGCACGTTGGTCTAGTTGCTGTTTGTGGGACGCGGCCTCAGCATGGCCAGAGAAGCGGTGCGTCAGTGCATGCCTGGGATCCAAACCCGGGCCGCCAGTAGCGGAGCGCCGGCACTTAACCACTAAACCACGGGGCCGGCCCTCACCATTATTTTTTAAGTGTAACAATGATGGTGTGGTTATGTTTAAAAAAGAGTTCTTATCTTTCAGAGATACGTACTGAAATGTTTATGGAGGAAATGATGTGTGTGGGATTTGCTTCGTAATAATAGGGGAGGAGCGAAGTGGGTGGAGTGCAGATGAAACAAGAATTAGCTATGAATTGATAATAGTTGAAACTGGGTGATGGGTACATAGGAGTTCATTATACTGTTCTGTCTCTTTTTGTATATATTTGAAATTTCCCATTTCAAATGGAAAGTTAGGAAAAATAATGGTAAAATTATTATAGAATACATATACTGAAAAAGGATCAATATCTAGAATATATGAAGTGTCGTATAGGTGAAGTGGTTAAGAGAGTGGAGCCAGATTGGCTGAGTTTGAATTCCAGCTCTACTACTTACTGGCGGTGTACTTTGGGGCAAGTTACTTAACTTCTCTGTGACACAATTTCCTCATTTGTAAATTGAGGATAAGAATAGTATGTACTTTGTAGTGTTGTTGTGAGAATTATATGAGTTAACACAAGTAAAGCACAATAAATATTATTTAAAGAATCCCTACAAATGAACAAGGAAAAGGTAAACACGCTAGTAGAAAAATAAGGGAAAGCCCAGGAATAAGCAGTTCACAAAGAAGGAAACCCAAATGCCTCATACACACGCGTCTTTCTGCCTAGTAATCAAAGATATAAAAATTGAAATGACAAGATACCATTTTACACCCATCAGATTGGCAGAAAATAAAAAGTCTGAAAATACCAAGTGTAGGCGAGAATATAGAGTGATGGAAAAACCTGTTCAGACCCTGTGGGTGGAAGTGTAAACTGGTACTGTTATTTGCAGAGTAGTTTACCAATATTTAGGAGAATTGAAAAATGCCCATATTCTATGACTTAGGACTTCCATTCTAGTTATATTCTGCAGAGAGACCTCCACGGCTCTAAATTTGAATAGTGAAAGGAGCACCCCTGACCATTACCTAAGGCTGATGTTGGTCATAAACACAGTTGCCCTTAGATCCCTCTAGCCAGGCATTCATAATGAACTTACTGCATTGTGCCCTCATCTGCTTCTTGAATGAAAGTTTTCAAAGTCTGATGCCTTCCCTTGTAGTGGGATGAGGTCAGCTAGAAACTTCAGGACGTGAGACTCTAGTATCTATTTGCTCGATACATCTAGTCTCATTCCCTGAGACTTAAATAGACTTAGAAAGTCCAAACTTCTCAGCCTGGTATTCCAACCGTTCCGTAATCTATCTTACCTAATCTTCTCTCCTATATCAGTCTTAACTGTCTTTTATATCAGTCCTACCTGTTTTAACAGGGCAACCCCTTAACCATCTACTATTCCTGTTTCAACTTATCTCAACTTCCAGTCTTTGTTTGCATGCACTTTCTACCTGGAATTCTTCTTTCTCTGTGTCTATTCTATAACGTCCTTCAAGTATGAGTTTAAATCATACTTCTTGAAGAAATATTTTTTATCACTCCAGCCCATACTGGCTTTTCATTCTGCTGAGATCCTCTATGGATATTACTATTTACTATATTACCTTTGCTCTTTTTGGGCCTTAAATTGTGTGGAACTCTTTTATGTGAGCTACCACATATGACTAAATAAAAGGTAAGATTTTTTTTTCCCCCTCCAGAAATTAGCCTTCAGAAGAGAGAGATTCTCTTTGTATTTGACTTTTTATAAAGTGTTTCTTATTATTGAGCTCTCGGTGAAATTATAGTCCGTTCGAAAAAGGATGAATGAATTTGTGTCACCATGTGCTATTTCAGTCAATATCAAATTCTGTAGAGGTCATCTGACATAATTGGTTAAACAGAAGAGAGAGACCAAAAATCTAAGAAAGTTTTAGCTATTGTTCTTGGGAATAAAACCTCCTAATGTGAAGTGTTGAAAGTAACTGTATTTAAAAGTTTTTTCAATTAAAAATGTTAAGAATCACATTTAAAATTTTTTAAAAATCACTCATATCACTTATAAAACACACACATAGCAAGTGGTCACATTATGGAGATCATAAATAAATACTAATAGAATGAAAGAAAAAAAAGCTAACCCAATGTTATGCAACTGGATTCTTGTGTCTGAGGATGAAATTTCCAGTGACAGCATAGATTCAGAAAAGTGCTGTTATATCTCAAAAATCTTAAAAAGAAATGTAGATGAAGTTTCCTAGGAAATTCACTCGAAACATAGCTTTATTTTTTTTATAAGTAGCTTTATTGATGAAAAAGATGTTAATGTCAAAGATGCACGTGAAGAGTTTGAATAACATAGTTTTATGAAATATAAAGGTAGAAAAAGCATTAATACTAAATACATTAGATGTACTACTTAATTTTAAATATATATATGTGTGTAAATAAACTTCTAAAAATTTATATATTCAAGAGAACCACAAAGCTTCCCTTTCCTCCATTTTTCTCTTCCATTCGTCTGTTGTCATTTGGGAAAATTTGGAGCTGCCTTATGTATGGGGTAGCCTTATTTTAGCCAGATATGGCATATCTCAGCTAAGTTCTTTCAGGGAAAGCATGTCTAATTTTTTGTTTCCCCCTTTTCACTTGGCTAACTTCTATTTATGTATTAAAACTCAGCATAGATGTCGTCATCTCAGAAAAGTCCCTTGGCTGGCATTGTTAGTTTGGGTTACTTGCTGATCTCTTTGTATAGTATGTTGTCTCCCCCACTAAACTGCTTGAGCTTGGCACCTGAGGTTCTGCTTTTATCTTGAGATAACAGGAACTTAAGCACAGCTCCTAGAACATAGTGGTTGCTCAAGAAATAACAGAATGAATAAATGATGTTTAACTTTTTTTGTTCTTCTCTATAGTGCTTGACAATGTTAAGCACAGGTGAGATGTTGTTCAGTAAATAGTGAATTTTTAGGGACACATTAAGTTTCTAGATATGCTTCAGAGAAGAAATTAATCAACCCTTGGGAAATGTGGGTTGAAAGAGAATTCAGGTAGATGTGCATAGCCTCTGAGATGGTATTGAGGCTGTCTTCCCTCGCCAAATGGCTTTCTTTTAAAAATCCAGAGGAGGGAGAAAGCTCCCTGACACTGAAGCTGGGTTTCTGCATTTGGAGATTAAAGTAAAAGCTTCTGCATAGCCCAAAGGACAGCACTGTGGACATCACATGTGAGCATTACATGGAGAGATGGACAAAAGCCAAATTTAATTACTGAGATGGTTGTGACGACAATCCCGTCTTTCTCATCCAGTTCACAGTCTAGGAAAGGCCCTCATCCAAACAGGGTATTTTCCTTTTCCTTTCCCAAACATTTCCCTGTCTCATTACAGCTGTGTGGAAAATCTGAAATAAAGCTGTTCATTGAACTATTTTCAGTGCAATTTACAAAGATATTTTGATTGGCAGATAGGAGGTGCTATCAGACAGATTGACTGTGGTTGTACTGGACATACAATTTCAATTAATTAACTGGAATTTCTTTTTTGGGTAAAGAGCCCAAATACTCGGATTTCATTTTGCTTATTCAAATTCTATCCTTTTTCACTTGAACAAATCTATTTCCTGTTCCCAACAATGTTTTGCCTTAATATGTATGCGAAGCTATACAATGAAAGAAATGGGATATGTTAAGGAGAACTGGAGTAGAATTGGTACTCGAGAGGGGCTGTTTACACTGAACTCACTGGATGATGGCCTGGACACCATGACCCATTGTTGGATCCTTTGGATGCTTGGCTTTGCAACTGTGTAGCTCATTTTTTTTTCAGTGTACCTGGAATCGATTGACTTTTAGGGGATTGATTCACATTGATCATACTTGCTATTGTATGTACATACATTGATTGATGTAAATTAATTAATTTACAATGTGATTTATAACTACCCAGTGATAAGAGTATTTGAATCGACCATTCAGTGCCTTTTGTTGCTTTAGGATATCTATACGGGAAACAAATAATAATCTGAAGGTTGTCAGGTGAACATGGAGTAGGAGCAGAGAGGTAGTGGCTGGAGGATAGGTTTGCAGGATGGTCTTACTAGATGGCATCATCAAAGTTTGATAGCCTAGTTTCTGCTGTAGAAATGTACCTGTCAAGGGGACGAGAATCCTGGAATCTGTTGATTAGGCCACCATTTCACCATCTCAGTCTTGGAGTCAACACTTACTGATTTCCCTTTTCTAGACTCCATCCATGCAGGCTACCCACACTCTTTTGTTCTCATAGTCTTTCTTCAGACATTCTAGTAAGATTTATTAGTCTGCAGCCTTCTTTTATACTTCAGTAAAGTGTTGGTTAAAGTCCCTGGCCCTGTTTTCTGTGATTTTAAAGTATCTTCTGCTGATATTTAATTTCATCTATTGTGAGTTGAGTTTATAAATTTAGTCTTCAGAGACTTGGAGGTGACTTATTGTTTTTGTTTTTGTTTTTTATAATTTTATTTATTTAGTTTTTTTCCCCCAAAGCCCCAGTAGATAGTTGTATGTCATAGCTGCACATCCTTCTAGTTGCTGTATGTGGGACGTGGCCTCAGCATGGCCGGAGAAGCGGTGCGTCGGTGCACGGCCGGGAGCCGAACCCGGGCCGCCAGCAGCAGAGCGCGTGCACTTAACCACTAAGCCACCTTAGGGGCCGGCCCTAAGGTGACTTATTGTTAATTGGCCCTCTTGTACTGACCACCAGGGAGCCTACTACTTTCACAGTGCTGCACTTGATGGAGACAACTGAGAGAGACACGTGTTCCATTGACATGCCCCTGCCTTCCTGATCCATAAATTGTGCTGGGCATGCTCTTTTATTATTTTGTTTTATTTTTATTTTTTTGTGAGGAAGATTAGCCCTGAGCTAACATCTGCCAATCCTCCTCTTTTTGCTAAGGAAGACTGGCCCTGGGCTAACATCCATGCCCATCTTTCTCCACTTTATATGGGATGCTCCCACAGCATGGCTTGACAAGCGGTGTGTCGGTGCGCGCGTGGGATCCGAACCCCAGGCTGCCACAGCGGAGTGCACGCACTTAACCACTACGCCACCGGGCCGGCCCCCATGCTGTTTTATTATTATGGGAAGGAAATACATGTTCCCTAGGCACTTTGCCTACATCACCTTATTTAATCCTTATAATGACCCAATGAGAAAGTTATAATCCTATTTTAAGTATGGGGAAGATGGGGTGCAAGAGGCTTAAGTAATTTGCCTGAGGTCACACTCTTAGTAAATGCCTCCTTTCAAATGCAGATCTGACTCAAAGGCTTATGCTTTTTCTTATTGCTAAAGAGTATTTTATAGCTTTCATTATAAAAGTAAAGTGTGCTCGTTATTTAAAGTCTGAAAAAAAGAAAAGTCAAAGGAAAATAAAATTATCCATAGTCTCACTCCAGAGGAGACAACCATTGTTAATTTTGGCCCAAGCTTTTTTGATTATACACATCTCTTTGAAATTGCTAAGTAAATTTGCTGTCAAAAAAGTAATGTGTCTCAGGATTCTAGGTGGGCATTACCCCAAAATACGTTTATTTTTTATTATTTTATTTATAAATCAAGGGATTATTAATTAAAACATGTTGTCTTCTCCATATGACCAGCACAACACTAGGTGCAGTGGGCCACGATCACTGATTCTCAGAAATGGAGGTTATTTCTTCCACGTCATCTCAACTTCCGTCATAGTGGCTGCTATTCAGTTTTAGATAGTTTTGGTTGTTAAGATATGCTGCCAGCTGCTCAGGAAACCTATAGTCTTGAGGAGATAGGATCAAATATATGAAATAGTAGCTAATAATGCGCGATAACGTTTAATTAAACAATGATACCTACTATCAGTGCTTAAGAGACAGACAAGAAAGAATTGAAGGAAGACCATCATCCCAACAAGGAAGAGCGAAGGGACCTTTCTTTGTTGTGCATAGCCCTGTGTTTGGGCTAGATGCTTTACTGTATAGTCTCATTGGTTATCACAGCAATCCTGAAAAGGTAGTAGGTGTTATTTCCACTTTACAGATGTTACAACTGAGGTCCAACTTGCAGTCAGTAAAGTTGAGATTCAAATCCAGATTTGTATGGAATCAAAGCTGTGCACTTTGTCCTCTCCCACACTGCTGTCTCTCTAAAGTAGGTCTTATACTAGACTTGGGGGATTTCTTTCTTTTTTTTTTTTGTGAGGAAGATCAGCCCTGAGCTAACATCCATACTAATCCTCCTCTTTTTGCTGAGGAAGACCGGCTCTGAGCTAACATCTATTGCCAATCCTCCTCCTTCCCCCCCCACCCAAAGCCCCAGTAGATAGTTGTATGTCATAGTTGCACATCCTTCTAATTGCTATATGTGGGACACGGCCTCAGCATGGCCTGAGAAGCAGTGCGTCGGTGCGCACCCGGGATCCGAACCCAGGCCGCCAGTAGCGGAGCACGCGCGCTTAACCGCTAAGCCACGGGGCCGGCCCAAGGGGGATTTCTTAAAATAACTTTTTTTCTTATTAAAAAATACACATAGATATAGAAGATTTGGAAAATATAAATATCACATAATGCTATCATTTAGAAATAACTATGATTACTAGTTTGGTGTATTTCTCTTCTGTATTTACACTCACATACATACATGCATCTATCACATACATTATGCATATGTATATATGATTATATATATTATTTTGTTTGTATTCTTTTGCTTTCTATAAAATATGGTTATCATTTTCCTATGTCATTAAAATTTTCTAAAGCATACCTTTTTAAGTGCTACAAAGAATTCTGACGTGTATGTGCTATAATTTGTAATCAATCAATTCTTTATTAGAGTTTAAGCTCTATAGCTTTTTGCTATAATGTTTATCATGTTTTGATAATATTTTTGTTTTGTTAAACATTATTGTGTAAAATATTTTGTGCTCGTCTCTGGTTTTCTGTGAAGTATATGTATATTTTAAGACTTTTGCTTCAAAACTGCCATCCAGAGAACTTATTTCATTTATACTCTCACCAGTGGCAGTGTGAGAATATCCAATGTTAGATATTCTCTCCAATGCTGAATAGTATCATTAGAAAAAAAATATCCTGGGGCTGGCCCAGTGGCCTAGAGGTTAGGTGCACGTGCTCTGCTTCAGCGACCCGAGGGTTCGCAGGTTCGGATCCCAGGTGTGCACCGATGCACCACTTGTCAAGCCAAGCTGTGGCGGCGTCCCACATAACGTGGAGGAAGATGGGCACGGATGTTAGCCCAGGGCCAATCTTCCTCAGCAAAAAAAAAAAAAAAAAAAAGGAGGATTGGCATCAGATTTTAGCTTTTAGCTCAGGGCTGATCTTCTTCACACAAAGAAAATTTCCTAATTTGATAGGTGAAAAAATGACCTCTCATGGTTTTGATTTGCATTTCTTTGACTACCAAAGAGAGTAAATATATGTTGGGGTCGTCATCTGAAGTGCTGCCAGCCATGCATCTTCCTCTTTTTCTAGGAGACATAGTGTATGAAGAAGAGAAGGTTAAAAGACTTCGTCTTATTTATACTAAATTGCTCCACGTCCTGTCTTTCGGCAGATCTCTGACATCTACATTAGTGGAGAATCAGGGGACATGTCAGCCAAGGAGAAGCTGCTCCTGTGGACCCAGAAGGTGACAGCTGGTTACACAGGAATCAAATGCACCAACTTTTCCTCCTGCTGGAGTGATGGGAAGATGTTCAATGCACTTATTCACCGATACAGGTAACTATGGTGGAATTTCAGTGTGCCTGGAGGGGCTTCTTCTCATCTCTTGTTTGTAATTAGTTATAGTACCACTCTTCCCCTCAACCAAGAATCAAGGTTCTCATTCATTTTATTCATTTAAAAAAGAAATATGTATTGAACTCCTACTATTCAAGGCACTGGACACATAGAGCAGTGAAGAAAACAGCAAAAGCTCTTGCTCTCTTGGAGCTTACCTTCCAGCGGGGAAAATAGGCAATAAACAGATAAATGTATTCTGTTATACGGTGGTAAGTGCAGTGGAGGGATAGAGAGTGACAGGGTTTATGGTACTTTGGACAAGGTGGTCGGAGATGGCCTCTCTGATGAGGATGTTCGAGCAGAGCCATGAGGGTGTGAGCCATGCAGGCCTCTAGGGTCAGAGTGTGTGGCTTGGAGGAAATAGCAAGTGCAAAGAGCCTGAAGTAGGGGCTTGCTTGGAGTGGTTGAGGAACAGCAGGTGGCTGGGGTGAGATGAGTGAAGAAGATAGGAATTTTGAATGACAGAAATCAAAATTATTGCACTCTTAGTGGTCATAAACATGCCTCAGTTTTCACTCTGTACTAGTTTATGGTACCTTTCCCATGAAATCCAACAAACCGACTATTGTGTGAGTTTAGAATTAGGGAGCACTGGGCTCCTGGTGTGTAATTAAAAATGAGATTAGTACTTCTCTAAACCTCCTGCTTTCTCTCTAACTCACTCAGTGTTTTTTAGCTCTAAGTACTTTTAAGAGGATTCTTTGTGTGAACTCATGTGTGATGTGTAGATGGTGTGGATTTTTTCACGTGCCTTGGTGGACTTTTACAGACCTGATCTGGTAGATATGGAGAGGGTACAAATCCAAAGTAACCGAGAGAATCTGGAACAGGCTTTTGAAGTGGCAGAAAGACTGGGGGTCACCCGGTTACTGGATGCAGAAGGTGAGAGTTCACCGAAGTTGAGTAAGTTTAGCATATACTCACTATTCCTTCTCCTGGCAGGTTCTTTTGTTTTGACTAAGAAATTTCTTACACTCTCTCCCAGATGTGGATGTGCCATCTCCAGATGAGAAGTCTGTAATCACTTATGTGTCTTCCATTTATGATGCCTTCCCTAAAGTCCCTGAGGGTGGAGAAGGGATCAGTGCTACGGTAAAAGAACAGTTTCCTAAAATACCTTGTGACTTTGATTTGTTTGGGTGGAATATATTAATTAGACTATGTTTCTTAAGCACTCATTCTATACAGAGCACTTTTTATACAGAGCAAACTGAATCCACATCTTCTTTATACATGGGCATTGTCCTTGGTCCCTGGGAAGGAGTCTAGATATCACTAATTTTGTAGCATCCTGCATAGACTATTCTAGGTGTCAGGCAGTTGAATCCCATCTTGAGAGCCCTTGAGGAGCTTTGAAGCGGGGACTCTGAGCGTTAAACCGAGCAGCTGTGTAGGCAATTAGAGGAAAAGGATTTCGTGTGGTTTGGAATGGCCTAAGCTACTTTCTCCGGTGCTTGTTTTGCATACTGCTAATCAGAAGGTGTGTGATGTCTACCTTTTGGCAATAGGAAGTAGACTCCAGGTGGCAAGAATACCAAAGCCGAGTGGACTCCCTCATTCCCTGGATCAAACAGCATATAATACTGATGTCAGATAAATCTTTTCCCCAGAATCCTGTTGAACTAAAGGTAAAGTCATGGATTTAAATCATTTTTTATAAATTCATTCTAGAGAGTAAATCTCAGAGCTTGTTGCTGCTGGCTTCTGGGTGAGGTGGTATGAAAAACTGGGCCAGGTTGCTTGCATCCATTCATTCATTCACCAAATATTAATTTTCTAGGCACTTTATAACCAATATATACACTTCAAAGAAACAGAAATTCTGGCCAAGGAGCGAGAAAAAGGAAGGATTGAGGAATTATATAAATTGTTAGAGGTAAGGAAACTTATCCTTCGCTGAGACTTGAGTTTGCTCTTTACCCTGTTGTTGCTTAGTCCAGAATCCCTGCATCGTCCTCCCAACCTGCATTAACAGCAATATTCTCAGGGTGACAAATCTAGCATCACCCTCAGGCTGCTCTTGAAATTTATGGTAAAGGGACAGTATCAACATCTATTTTTTAGAGGGCCTATTGAAAAATGGCATACAGTTATTCAGAAATCTTGAGTTTTGTGGATGTTTTCCTGTTTCTTAGAGGGAAGCTAATTCATTTGCTATGATGGAAAGAAAAGAGACTTCCATTCACATTTTGATTCCTAGGGAATTTGAAGCTGTAGAAATGGGCATTTAACCTTTCCAGAATGGGGGTTATTGAGAGGACAGGAGGATTTATGGAAAATGTAGAAAGAATGGAAGGACTTAGAGCAGGTAGTCCCTGTATTTTAGAGGTGACTTTTTTTGCTCTTACCTCAAGGTTAGGTACTGCTAAATATTCTGTTGTTTACTCTTATTAGACAATGAGAAATACTACTGAATGGCTGGGTAAAGAAGCAAGAAGTGATGCACAAAGAATAACTAGAAACGGAGGCCTGAGGGCATGGCTGTGTTTTTGGACTAAAAAAGTCTCTCTGGGTTTTTTTAGGTGTGGATTGAATTTGGCCGAATTAAACTGCCTCAAGGTTATCACCCTAACGATGTGGAAGAAGAGTGGGGAAAGCTCATCATTGAGATGCTGGAGCGAGAGAAATCGCTTCGACCAGCTGTAGAGAGGTAGGTCCAGAGCCTGAAGGTGATCTCACATTACTTACTGGGCTGCTTTGACCCCTGCACTTGACAATGGTTTTTATCTTATTTTAGGCTGGAATTGCTGCTACAGATTGCAAACAAAATCCAGAATGGTGCTTTGAACTGTGAAGAAAAACTGACACTAGCTAAGAATACACTGCAGGCTGTAAGTCTCTGACTGTTTTGTCTCACTTCTTAAGTCACATGTTTTCCACTTCTCACCCTGTGCTCTGATGGTTGACGTTAACAGTTGAGGAATCCAGCTGTGTTACTTACTCTTGGAATTGCAGTGCACCCCTTGGCTCCCTTGGCTCCCTTGGGTGGGAGTTTTTCCACTCTTATTCTTCCTTTCTCTCTCAGGATGCTGCTCATCTGGAATCAGGACAGCCAGTCCAGTGCGAGTCAGATGTCATCATGTACATTCAGGAATGTGAAGGTCTTATCAGGCAGCTGCAGGTGGATCTCCAGATCCTACGGGATGAGAATTATTACCAGCTGGAAGAGCTGGCTTTTAGGTGAGGAACACGGGACTCAAATGGAGGGCTTGCACACTGCTGAGGCTCATGGTCAAGAGTCAGGCACTGAATCTTGTAACTTGAATCTTAGAGGTCAGTGTCCCAATGGGGATCCTGCAGGTATTTTGGGCAGGAAAATTCTCATGGTGGAAGACGGTTCCCCGTTATTGCAGGCCCTTGCCCTCTAAGTACCTGTAGGATTCTCTAATCATTGTGGCATCTTATAACGGCCCCACATATTTCAGAGCGACCTACAGGGGTGTGATGCCACGTCTTGTTTAGAACTGCTGGTGAGGGCCGGCCCCGTGGCTTAGCGGTTGAGTGCACGCGCTCCGCTACTGGCGGCCCGGGTTCAGATCCCGGGCGCGCACCGACGCACCGCTTCTCCGGCCATGCTGAGGCCGCGTCCCACATACAGCAACTAGAAGGATGTGCAGCTATGACATACAACTATTTACTGGGGCTTTGGGGGAAAAATAAATAAATAAAAAATTATAGAACTGCTGGTGATCCAATGCATCATTTTGTAGAGGAGGAAACCAACACCCAGAGAGGGGATGAGGATCATCTAAGTCACATGGTTTGCATGGAGCCAAGACTAGAACCCACATCTTTTGGCCCTAATCCCTTGTTTATTCTATTAGACCATGCAGGAGTTATATAAATGTGTTGGTTTGCTTGTCTCCAATTAGCACCCTTATTTGACATCTGCCTCAAAGACAACTCTAAACGATGAAGATGTTAATAATACCACCTTAGGCTCATATAACACTTTTTCTTTCTCAAAACACTTTTCCTGATATGATCTCATTTTTATTTTTACCTCATCTTTGTCAAATGGGTAGGGAAGGTTTTTATCTTAAAAAGTATGTTACAGATTTAAATCTCTTCCTTCTTTCTCTTCCATTTCAGGGTCATGCGTCTACAAGATGAGCTGGTCACCTTGCGTCTAGAGTGCACAAACTTGTATCGGAAGGGCCATTTCACTTCACTTGAACTGGTTTCACCCTCTACTTTAACCACTACTCATCTGAAGGCAGAACCCCTGACCAAGGGAACCCATTCTTCTTCTACCTCCTGGTTCCGAAAGCCGATGACTCGGGCTGAACTTGTGTCTATCTCCTCCTCTGAAGATGAAGGCAATCTCCGATTTGTGTATGAGCTACTCTCTTGGGTAGAAGAAATGCAGGTGGGTGTATGTTCCAAATGCTTGTGTAGTGCACTAAGGTTTACTGGATCCAGCAGCTTGTCTAAGAGGACCAGGTTGCTCTATACCCATTGTATAGATTCCCTTAATTATTGATGCTGTCTAGGACCCACACCCCCTTTTCCTTAAATTTTAAGTGGATGGGATCAAAGCATCAAAATTCCACAGTGAATAGCATAGGCTTTTCTGATTTGAAGCCCTTTGGGAATCTCTTCCCTTCAGCTAACTGTGCCCTAAGTGGAGCTCGTAGGAGAAACTCCAGAATCTATAAATCTGTTATCTTTTCTGAAATTTCCTCATTGGCAGAGGAGCTTATTTTTCACTTTTTGTTGTTGGTCTTAGCTCTTAAGTTTAAGCAAGGATGCTGTGTTTCACAATTCTTAGGGGCGCTATTTATATGTATTCTAGGATGATGCTTCAAGTTCCATATTGTCCTTCTTATCCTTCTAACTCTTTTGTTTTGTATTAAATTCTTCCCATCTCCTGATGATGGATTCCCCATGTACCAATAAAGGAAAATATCCAGAGACAAGCTAACTGTTTTAAAATTATCTTCCATTGGCCAGTAGTTGATGCCGTGATATTTTTTTCTTATATCTATTCTGATTGTGAAATGAAGAGACTCCATAAAGGGAGACTCCTAAACTATAAAGTTAAGCCTCTTCAGCCTGTGGAAACACCTTTCTGGATGGTAAATTCAGGAATGTATTCCCATAACGCAGCATAAAGGTTGCCTCTGCTGCTATGGTTGGTGGGGTTTAGTCTCCAGCTCCTTGGGGGTGATGATCGCATGTTTTCCTGTAATAGGCGGTGATGGAGATGGTTTAGATGTCCTTTTGCTCAGTCTTTTACCCCAAACCCCTTGTCCAGATATTGATTCTGACAATTTTCTTCTTCTGCCACCTCAGCTGTAAATTATTATATATGTATTTTTTTCTTTTTTAGATGAAACTGGAGCGAGCAGAGTGGGGCAATGACCTGCCTAGTGTGGAGTTGCAGCTGGAAACACAGCAGCATATTCACACCAGTGTGGAAGAACTGGGCTCAAGTGTCAAAGAGGCCAGGTTGTACGAGGTGCGTGGCATTCAGAATCCATCGTGGGTGGGTGGGACGGGGTAGGTAACAGAGCAGCATGCACAGTACAGCTGTTTCTAACAAGGAAGGGGCTCTGGAAAAGAATGACAACCATGAGCAGCCCTTTACAACTAATTCCCTTTTCACATGAAGTGTCTCTTTTGCTCTTTGAAATAACCTTGTGAGAAAGGTATTTTTTTAGCACCCCCCCCTTTTTTTTTTTTAACTAAAAAGTGATACTGAAAGCTAAGGTGAAAATTAGTAAGTAGTGGATTCAGTTTCCAAACTCAGGCCCTCTGCCCCAAAAGTTTGTTATCTTTCCATTCACCGTCTGCCTCTAATAGAGAGCTGCTATAGAGAAACTCTTCGTTCACTCTTTCTTCTCCCTCCTTCATTCTATCTACCCATTTTTTATTTCCACTTTCCCCTTCAAAAAAGCAATTGAGTAGTTTGGGAATCATCAGGCTTAGGTTTTCCTTAGAAACCTCCCAGAATTAATGGAAGCACAAGACAGTGAGGTCTGTCAGTTGCAGTCACCCTGCTGAACTGTTCCTCATTTAGTGCTGCTCCTAGCTATGAAATCTGACCCAGAGATTTGTTGTCTGTTTTCTCAGAGTAGCCAATCCCTATCTCTGTGCAGACATAGTATTTACATAGTTGAAACCACATCATAGATATAGTTTACTTACTCTTTCTCTAATGTATTTTTATTTCATTCCTTTCTTATCAGGGAAAAATGTCCCAAAATTTCCATACCAGTTATGTTGAAACTCTTGGAAAGCTGGAGACACAGTATTGTAAATTGAAGGTGAGTTTTGGCTAACTCTCTTATGTTCTTTTCATGGAGATTCTAGTTCCCTACAAAGAATTCTCTTCCCTAATTCAGAAAACTCATAGTTTGACCCTGTTTTGGTTTTTCTGTTTATTAGGTTATATCATTTACTGTGCGATTGTTCATATGTATTATAACATTTTATCAATTTTCTTAATGGATCGGAAACCACTGCCCCAGAAAGTTTTAAGTAGAACCTATTGTAGTTATCATGCTTCGCCAAAACAATGGCTATGTGTGCTTTGAGACACCAAAACTAAAAGTTTGAGGTTGGCAGGAAGGGGACTCTTCTTCTAACTGTTGTCCTTCATTCCTGTCTTTCAAAATTGTTCAGGGTAGGACAGGCCCAGGATCATTCTTTATCCAGGGAGACCCACAAAGGCCAGCTGAGTTCTAACTTCTAGGCAGGATTGACAATGGCTCTGGGAGTTCTGTATCAAACTTGTACTAAATTTGAGTCTGTGGAGAAGGACCCAGAGATGAAAAAGCGAGGCTAAATTGATTTCCTGGGTTATTCTTTGCTTTGATGTCAAATGTGCTATCTTCTACAGATGAAAGCCTGGCAGTCTAACCTTGTCATATTTGCTTTGTCTAGGAAACTTCTAGCTTCCGGATGAGGCACCTTCAGAGCCTGCATAAATTTGTGTCCAGAGCTACAGCTGAGTTGATCTGGTTGAATGAGAAGGAGGAGGAGGAACTAGCATATGATTGGAGTGACAACAATCCCAATATCTCAGCCAAGAGAAATTACTTCTCTGTGAGTCTAGCACAACAGGCCTGTCATATTTATAATAGCAGCAGAAGGAGCCAGAGGGGCTAGTCTGCTGAGAGCTCGCATTTCTGGATTTGCATTCTGCTAGGTAGAAGTAGGCATCCTGCTTAACGTATCTGTGCATGTGAGAAGTGTATGTGGAGAGAGGGGAATTCGAGCCCTAGAGTGAATTTGTTTAGAATGAGTTTAGAAAGGCAGTGTCTTGGGTGAAGAAAGCAGCCTGCAAGTTGAGTCATTTCAGAAGCAATATAGTTTTGTGGTTAAGATTATAGGCTTTGGAGTGAGATAGAGCTAAATTCAAATTCATATTCCTCCACTTACTAGCTCTGTGACCTTGGGCAAGTCATTTAATCTCTCTGGACCTCTGTAAAATGGATAATAGTACCATTTTATGGACTGTGTAAAAGATTGAGTAAGGTTTAATAAGCTAATATGGACAAAGCACTTAGTGTAGGGCTTAGTATTATTTAACTGAGGTATACTCTTGGCTTCTCACAAATTCTGAATTTTCTTTATTTAATAATTTTTTGGTCAGAATCTTTATTTGTAAAATGAGAAGGAAAATTCAGCATTGGACAATGATACTATAATTTTTATTCTTTTCAGTGAATACAAGTAGGGTTGTTTTTTTTGCTACCTTTAGTATTTCCATATCTCAGAGGATTTTTAAGGATTTTGTAAACCCTATGCAAATAGGAAGCTTTTTTTACTAACAGTTACTTTAGATGCTTTAATTCCATTAGAGTTCTTAAAAAAAATATGAGCATCTCCTGATTAGAGAATGGTAGGTGATTCTTCTGAAGTAAAGAAGAGAGAATAGATGTGATAATACAATAAATAGTCTATGTGAGAACAGAAATTAGGCTATGATAGAGATATGAAGAAAGTGTTTGGAGAGCATCAAGGAGAAGGGATCAAATCTGATAGCAAGGATCAGTACCCAGCTTCCCAGAGGAACTGGCATCTAAATTGGGTCCTGTAGTGTTAATAGAATTTAGAGCGAGAGGAGGGCACCACAGTCTGAGCAAAGCCCGCCAGTCAGTGATACGAATCTACTGGTGTGTCAGGTACTGTGTTAGGTGGGTGCCACTCCAAGCCAAGTTATCTCCTTTCTCTGCCTCCAGTGCTTATCCTGTGTTCCCCCACTCACTCAGGTCTGGCTCAGGTCCTATATCCTTTGTGAATCATTCTCCAGTAATTCCAGCATTTTTGCTCTTCTCTTAAGTCCTCTGGCATATACTAGTTATTCTTCTCATTTTGGCACTAACCCTGTGTTGTAGGCTCCTTTAAAGCAGGGCAGGCAACACAGCTTTTTGTTTATGTTACTCCTCCCTTAATAGCACTTATTGCATAAAATTGAAATCATTTTTCAGGAGTTGACAATGGAACTGGAGGAGAAACAGGATGTGTTTCGGTCTCTACAAGATACAGCAGAGCTGCTGTCACTTGAGAACCACCCAGCCAAGCAGACTGTGGAGGTATGTGACTTGAGAATGTGTGAGGGTCAAGTGCTCAGAGGTGGTTGTTACAAAAATATTCAAATCAGAGGCTTTGTTCTGAAAGACCTGGAGGAAGTATCAGTGGTCATTTGTCTTGAGTCTTCTCGCTTTTCATCCTAGCCTCCAAAAGACTGTAAACTGTTTTGATAATCTAAGGAAAATACTATGAGAAACAATAAATGAGATATTGACTTCTAACTTCATGGGGAAAGTTACTGGAATCATATTTTTTCAAATAACTTTCCAGACAGATCCTATCTCTTGTTGGTGTGGTGCCTTTCCTCAGAGGACAGAGACAGTGGAGGAGTCCAGAAGGGATTTATTTATGCCTGGGGTTTGCTGACCAGATCATTTAGTTGCGACTGAGTGCGGAAGAGGCCTTTTCTATTTAACCCCCTCTAACAAAGCCATGTTGGATGAAAGATAAGCCTTTTTCTCATGGGAAGCGTTGGGCAGATGCCAGTCTAGTATCTCCATGTATCTTCTGTAGGCCTATCTATCATTAGCAGAGTTGTACTTGTAAGAGAGCATTGCACATATATTTTGGGTCTGTTAAACTCATGCCCTTCTGTCTGTGTGCTTGGTTGCTGCAGGCTTACAATGCTGCTGTCCAGTCCCAGTTGCAGTGGATGAAGCAGCTGTGCTTGTGTGTTGAGCAGCATGTGAAAGAGAATACTGCTTATTTTCAGGTATGTGGGCTTTGTGTTTGTGCCTGTGTGTGTGTATATGTGTGAGTGTGTGTGCATCAGAGAGGATGAGGAGAATACCGTTTTTCATTCAGGGAAGTCACTGTATGTGTGTGCACACTCACGTGCAAGTATGCACATGGAGAAGGTGAGGTTAAAAACACATCTGGATCAGTTAACCTTTAGTGTATTCACCACCACCCCAAAACTTAGTTGCTTAAACCAATGTCACTTAGTTAGCTCATGATTCTGTGGGTTGGCAATTTGGTCTAGGGTCAGCTGAGTGGTTTTTCTCATCTTGCCTGGCTTACACATGGCTGCAGGCAATTGGCAGGCAGGCTGGGGGCTGGTTGGTCCTCAATGTTGTCACTCACAGGCTGATGGTTAGGGTGGTGGGGTACAAGTCCACATTACAAGTCTCTAGAGTCCAATACGTTATCTTGAGCTTCTTCACAAAGTAGCTGTGTTCTACAAGCAGCAAGAGAGAGCACAGCCCAGTGCAGAAGCACTTTTTTCTGCTGTCACGTTTATTAATGTGCTGTTGGCCCAAGCAAGTCACGTACCCATGCCCAGCTTCAAGGGGAGGAGAACTAGACTCTACCTCTTGATAGGAGAAGCTATAAAATATCAAGACCATTTTTTTTTCCTTCAATCTATTCCAACATCAAGAATATACTGCTTGTTTTCAGGTGAGGGTGAGAGGAGGAAATAAGCTATTGTCTGTTTCATTTTGCTCTAAATTAAATAATCTCCCTGATATTTTTGTAATTTATCAATGAATTGAAACATTTGATCACTCAGCTTCTAGGCTTTTCGTGAAATATACCTCACATCCCAGTGCTGTCACTAGGCAGAAGTCGAGAGGAATGAGCGGTGATTCCTGAGGGGGCGAAGCCGACTAACCTTTCCATAGGGTTCAACCGGCTTTGTGGTAGTCATCACTAGTATTTCCCTGACGTGGCATTTTAAGCCCTCCAGTTTACAAAGGCCACTTCTGTGGCCTTTGTAACGAACTATCACTAATCCAGGAGTATAATCAGCTTTGCTCAGCTCTGCACAGTAAGATTGTTCTTTCTCAGTTAACATCTTGGTGTGGTTATGTATAGCGCGCAAGGCACCCCTCACTTCTGTCCCCACAGTTCATCAGTGATGCACGAGACCTAGAGTCATTCTTGAGGAACCTCCAAGACTCCATCAAACGCAAATATTCCTGTGACCACAACACCAGTTTATCCCGCCTCGAGGACCTGCTCCAGGACTCCATGGTGGGTGTTGCATCAGTGGGATGATTACTTCTGAGAAACAGTAAACCATATCAGCTGCTGCTGTTTATATCCCTGAAAGCTCCAGGGCAATGGGTCATTTTTACAAAATTTGTCTCACATTCAAATAGAGTTTAATCAGTTTTGTTCTTTTTTCCTTTTTTTCTTTTCTTTCCTTAAAAAAGTTGCTAATAAGATTCCTTTGGGTATGCTATTGAAGTAAAGGCCTAGTCATCTCCCCCTGAGCCACTTAGTGCTCATCATACTTTCTTTGCATTGTTCCTATTTTCATTCAATAGTTTGGGCCAAAGATGAGGTGTAGAGCATGAAAAATAGCTTTGAAGGGGATTAGCTGGCATCAAATTCTTTTTCATGCAAAGAGAATTAAAACAAAACAAAACAAAACAAAAATGAACTAGACCTGAGCCAAATTTTTTCTCCTTGGTAATTTTCTTTTGGTAATGATGAGGTATTAGAAAATTGATTTTAATTAAGGACAATATTAAAATCTTATTTAGACGTAATGCCATGTTTGTCTAGTTTATTTATGTAACAGTATTAACTTTTAAAAAATAGTTTTGCATCTAGTATTTAATCCAAATCAATTTTACATTCATTTTCTCCAGTGAATTATTCCTTTAGGAGTGCTGGTAATAAAATCAGCAGCAGGACTTCTTACATTTATTGAAAAATGTATATTACACAGAGTTGGCAAGACAGAGCTCAAGCTACATCTCAAATTAAGATAGAAATATATATGTAATAGGGAAATTACCTTCCTGTATAAGAAACCAGGGGATTCTCACATTTCAATAGAAAACTATAAATAAGAGAACCAGAATAACTCAAAACAGTGTCATTTTTTTGTGAGGGAGTCTTGGGCATTTGTGAACATTAGTTGGGTTTTTATTGTTTTTTTTTTTTAACACTTTCAGGTATTAGGTATTCGTAAACCTACGAATGAGTTTACATTTAGAATTTCATCTGGGCAAATAATCTATTAATTTAATTAATTTGGGATGAAGGATAAAAACCTGACTTTTCAGATATTGTCTCTAGAATGTCTCTCTTGGAGGTACTTCAAATATGAAGGAGGAATATAATAATCCTTGGCTATTATCTCCTCCCTCCCACAGAGTACCTTCCTGTCGTAGGGTAACTCCTCTGCAATTGTTGTCATATCTTCTCTTCTCGAGGGTCGCTGCTCTGTTCCCTCCTCTCCAGGTCAGGGGCGTCGGGTTGGCGGCGTCATCGGGGCATGGAGTCACCTGGGTCTGCTCCTCAGCTTGTCCTCAGCTTGTCCGTCAGGTTCGGGAGCATCTGTCATGGCTTCTGGTTCTTTTCAGAACTTTTACCACGCTGAGCATTTGGTCTCTGGAGCTTGAGATGTTTGGCTGTGGAGTAGACAGAAATTGACATCTTTATTGCAAGGAAACTGAAATGGGTAGACCAGCTCTCAAGTATGGAACAATGGGGCTGTCTCCCTGATATATGCCATTCCTCTTTCTTAACTAATAAGTTAAAGTTGTATTTCTTCCAATCATGCTCCCGGGGACAGGCACAGGTAGTTTATTTAAGCATTTCTTTTTCTTTACTTGCATATTCTTAATTCTTTAATGGCATTTCTTAACATTATTAACTCTTTACTCTCATCACATCTACTTCCATCCTAAGAAAGCCCTCTTCTGGGGACTTTTTATACCTCAAAATGGGCTTGAAATATCCTGGTTAATAGATGATGGTTATCTTTTACTCTCTAATGGAATTGGTAGTTGATTGCTACCAATTTTGTTGACAAGAAGTTCATTAGTATTTATGTTAATTGGGTTTGCAGAGACTTGAGAGTTTCAGTTTTGCATGATACTTCTTTCACACCAATCAAATTTACATGAATATGGTACAGCAAGACACTAAAAGGTAAACCCTAAATCATTTGTCATGATGCCTTCACCAACAGCATTGGTTTATAGATTGTTGGTTGAAGAGCTAAAATCTTTCTCTAGAAAGTTTGACTGAATTTAAGAAGTGAATTATATCCAAAAGAGCTTGGGAGATTTAATTATTTTTAAAAATTCTTAAAAGAGCATAACTCTAGCAGCTCCTAAGCAGAAAGGCAAGAACTGGCTTCCACCAGTGAGAAATTGAATAATAATAATAACAACAATATAGTTATTATTATTGTTTTTAACTTCCATGTTTTCTGAACCTTATTTGGGAAAATTGTTTGGTTGGCTGTATTTGGGAGCTAGAAGTTCTTTTTTGTTTTATGTTTTTGGTTGTTTTTTTTTTGCATGCGGCTTTATGGTTCATTGAAAGAGGCACAGAGACAAAGCTGCAAAATTTGAGTAGAAAAGCAGTTGGTAGAAGACAGAAACATCCTCTCCTTTTTTCTTTATCCTTGTGTTTCTAAGATGGCTCCACCAGGGATCCCTACTTAACTGAGAAATGATATTCTCTGAGGGAGTGGAGCACTCAGTTTTCTTTGTTGACTTAGTCATCCTGAGTAGCAACATTAATGTCTTTTTGATTTTCTTCTCATTTTGTAGGATGAAAAGGAGCAGCTTATACAGTCCAAGAGTTCTGTTGCCAGTCTTGTTGGGAGATCAAAAACCATTGTTCAGCTAAAGCCACGCAGTCCTGACCATGTGCTAAAGAGCACCATTTCCGTGAAGGCCATCTGTGACTATCGGCAGATCGAGGTGAGGAGGTGGAAGGGGTACCTCTGGCTCCAGAGGAAAGCAAGGGAGAAGGGAAGCCTTCAGTTAAGGTTATGATAATAAGGAAAGATCAAATGATAGGGTTTTTTAATTAGAACTTAAACATGCTCAAATCTCTCCTGTCATTTAAAAAAAAGCCTCCACTCTGCAGTCTTAACCTGCTCCCTGCCTCAATGATTGGCATCATCATCCACCCAGCTGCCTCAGTGTTGACAGAAATGGTACTTTGTAACACCTGGGAGATATCCTTGACTCCTCCCCTTATCCTCCGCAGCTAGTAGGACTACCAAGTCAATACTAACTTGTAAGTAAATGTCCCTTAAGTATACTTCTTTCTGTCCCTGCTGCTAATACCGTAAGTTAGGCCCTAAGTTTCTTTCACTTGGATCGTTGCATCAGCCTTCCCGTTCAATGCATTCTTTATCCTACCACCAGCATAATCTTTTTAGAAAACAGTCACTCCCCTGCCTAAGTCCTACAAAAATTCCCCATCTCTTTTTTTTTTTTTGTGAGGGGATCAGCCCTGAGCTAACATCCATGCCAATCCTCCTCTTTTTGCTGAGGAAGACCAGCCCTGAGCTAACATCTATTGCCAATCCTCCTCCTTTTTTTTTTTCCCTTTTTCTCCCCAAAGCCCCAGTAGATAGTTATATGTCATAGTTGCACATCCTGCTAGTTGCTGTATGTGGGACACCACCTCAGCATGGCCAGACAAGCGTGCGTCAGTGTGTGCCTGGGATCCAAACTCGGGCCACCAGTAATGGAGCATGCACTTAACCGCTAAGCCATGGGGCCGGCCCCCAAAATTCCCCATTTCTATTTAGAAAGTCTGAATTCTTTAATGTGGCTTCAAGGTCCTGAATAATCTTTCTTTACGTCTCTAGACAAGACTGGGTCATATCCCGTCAGTGCATTCCTTAATAAATTGCATTTGTCACACAGTATTGTAACTGTATACCCCACCAGAATATGTGGAATATAGACCATGTTTGTTGACTTACCATTTTACCATTTTCAGCTCTAGTGGTGTAGCACACTTCCAGGCACACAGCAGGTTCAATAAATGAAGGAACTTTTTTTGCACTTTTCCTTGTCTTAGTATTTCTGTCTATAAAATAGGGATAATAATGTTGGTAACTTGTCTCCCAAGAGAAAGAGTTGATGATTCCAAAATGCTTAAACATTTTCAGGAATTTGGGGTGGGATAATAGGAAGGGAGGAGGAGGAGGTATCACAAAAGCAAAGTTGTGAGGATTCATGTTCCTTTAATTTTTGCCCTAACGGTTGTAGGTGTAGAGAGATTGCTCTTGGAGGTCTTACAGTCTCCTTATAACTTTCATATACTGAGTTACTTGACATGTAACAGGCATTTATAAACACTCGCTTCCTTGATTTATTTGATGTGGCAACTTTTCCTGTATTCTGTGTTTGTACATGTTATCTTTTTGTCAAAATCAGGAACTCTCATTAAGTGATGGCAGATCTCCAGAATGACTTTTTCTTAAGGATTTCATAACCTTGGGATCAGGCACCAGGTAATTATGGGTTTTTGGTTTATCCGTTAGCAATGACTTGTAAATTTGTCTCTTCAGATCACCATTTGCAAGAATGATGAGTGTGTATTGGAAGATAATTCACAGCGGACCAAGTGGAAAGTGATCAGCCCCACAGGGAATGAGGCTATGGTGCCATCGGTCTGCTTCCTCATCCCCGCACCCAATAAGGATGCCATTGAGATGGCCAGCAGGTAACTTTGCTCAGCTGCCACTCTCTTTGGCCTGGTGAACTGATGGAGGGACAAATCTGCTTTAGTGATCTTGAGCAGAACGACCAAGTTTTTAAATTTCTTTTGGGAAAGACCTCCTATTCGGACATCAAGTCTTGCACTGCCAGCCGCATAGTAGATTTTCAGTAAATGCTTATGTTCAATTGATATATATTCGGTGATATTTCTTTTTTAAGAATTCTTGATTATAAACAATTTGCTCTCAGAAGATTGATTTTTGTAGTGACAGCTAATTTTCTTCTTTTTTTTTTTTATAATTTTATTTATTTATTTATTTTTCCCCCAAGGGCCAGTAGATAGTTGTATGTCATAGTCGCACATCCTTCTAGTTGCTGTATGTGGGACGCGGCCTCAGCATGGCCGGAGAAGCCGTGCGTCGGTGCGCACCCGGGATCCCAACCCGGGCTGCCAGCAGTGGAGCGCGCGTACTTAACCGCTAAGCCACAGGGCCGGCCCCAGCTAATTTTCTTCTTTAATTTCTATTTTATTAAAGTAATATATGAACATATTTTTAAAAGTTAAATTGTACCACAAAGCTTGTAATTAAAACTAGCAGTTACTTCCCCTACCTGAGTTCTACTTCCAAGGTCAGCTATTTTCAATTCTTTGAGCAGTTTTCTGTTTTTTAACTCCAAATTTCTAAATAATGTGATTTTGTTTTCCCCCTGCTATTTCCTGATTTTTTTCAACTTTGGAAATTTTTTTCAACTGTTGACTTCCTACTCTAGGAAGTTAACATTTAGCTTTCTAAACACACATCTGCATGTACTTCTACTTTCCCTATCTTCCAAATGTATTTAGGTCAAATTTTTGTTTAAATTGATATATTTTGTGTTACTATTACATTAAATTGTTTACAGCTGAGCCGCATAGTACTTTAGGAGATTGTTGTGAGACTTACCCCATCATGCCTTACCTCTCTGCACTCACCTTCTGCCACTCTTCTTGCTTGTGCTCAGCTCCAGTCACTCTGATCTTTTTCCTGTTTCTCAAACACGGCAAGCCTATTCTTGCCTCAGGGCCTTTGCACTTCCTCTGCTTGCTTTAGTTGTTTATGTGATTCATTCCCTCACTTCATTAAGTTCATCTATCAGCCTCATGCACCACCACCCCTACTCACTGCCTGTCACTCTGTCTCCTTTAATCATCTTTATTTTTCTTTAGAACACTTAATACTGCCTAAGAAATTATATATTTGTTTGTTGCCTCTCTCCTCCTCTTAGAAATTCCAAAAGTATAGAGATTTTTGTCTGTTTTGTTTACCTCTGAATCCTCAGCACCTGGAACCATTCCTGGCACATAGTAGATGCTCCATAAATGGTTGTTGAAGGGAAGAATGAATGAGTGAGTGATTGAAAACATATATATGAATGAACTATTTCATTTACTTTCTTGTATAACTTTTTGTTTCCTTGTGTTGATAAGTGTTTTGTTTTTGTTTGCTTAGTTGTCTATTTGCATATTATGAATTTATTCCCAAACTCTCCTACTGTGTTATAAAAGGCTTCTCAATATGGCCAAACACCACAGGTAATTTTCATTTTTATTTTCTCTTGGAAACATCTCTTCTGGACCATTCTATCTTCCTTTTCCAGTTGGAACCTGCTCTGTATGCCTGCTTCAGTACTGCTTCCCTGGCATTTCATATTATCTTCACCCTGAAGATTCTCTTTACTGTAACTCTTCTGTGTTGGACCCTCTAATTCCTAGATTCCAAGTGTTTTTTTGTTTTATTTATTTATTTATTTTTAAAATTGGGGTATAATTCACATATATAACATTATATTAGTTTCAGGTGTACAATATAATAATTCGATATTTGTATACATTGTGAAATGATCACCACAATAAGTCTAGTTAACACTTTATATAGTTGCAAAAAACATTTCTTTTCCTTGTGATAAGAACTTTTAAGATCTACTCTCTTAGCAACTTTCAAATATGCAATAAGTATTATTATCTATAGTCACCATGCTGTGCTTTACATCCCCATCACTTACTGTTTTATAACTGAAAGTTTATGTATTTTGACCCCCTTCACCCATTTCTCCCACCCTCTCACCCCCTAAAATCTTATTTATTGGTTTATTCCCTGGTTTGGGAGAGTACACTCTCCAGTAGCTTGCTTGAAAAAAAGAATGCATCAGAAGTAAATTTTTAAAGATCTCTTACATTTGAAAATGTTTTTCTTTTCCCTTCATAATTAATTGGTCAGTTACAGAATTCTTTTGGAAATTATTTTCACTCTGAACCTTGAATGCACTGTTCCATTGTTTTCTAGCTTCCAGGGTTTGTTGTTGAGAAGTATAGTATCATTTTCATTCTTTATCTCTTTTTTAAGTTTATGTAACTGTAAAATTCCTACTATGGTTTTGACAAATGCATAGAATTGTGTATCCTCCAGTACCGTCATGGTACAGAACAGTTTGAAACTTTAACTTTTTGAATGAAATCTTTATCTCTCCAAAGCTTTTACACTCTTCTCTTTGTCTTTAATCTTTGAAGGAGATGCTGTGTTTTTGAGTGAATCTTTTTGCGTTTGTTGTGCTGAGGAAACAAAAACTGGAAACTCATAGCTTACAGATCTGGGGAAATTTTTCTTGGATTATTTCTTTAATTATTACATTCTCTTACATTTTTTCTGTTCTTGCTTTCAAGAACTCCCATTTGTCAGATGTTGGACCTCCTGAACTGATTCTCTAATTTTCTTTCTATTTTTTATTTCTTTGTATTTTTATTCTTCTTTGAGATTTCCTAAACTTTTATTTTAACTTTACTGAAATTTTAGTGGGATTTTTGGAGACAGGGAAGATAAACTACTGAGTTGAATGTCTCTTATTTAACTGACTTCTTGGCTTTTAGTTTTCCATCCTGTTCTTTATATCTCACATTTCTCAACTTGAAGAAATTCAAGGTAATTTGGTGTGTGTGCTGAGTGTCTGTGTGTCCATGAGTTTGTAAGTCTTCTTGAAATTGAGATTGAATTAGCTAGGGGATGCTTAACAAAACAAAAGTCTTCTCAAGCCCTCATACTACAGTTTCCTTTTATATGCCAGATAAACTTCTTGAGTTGCTATTAACTTTTAAACATTTTAGGAGGTTTGTAAATATATAGAACACAGCAAATCACTTTTTAAGCATTGATGTTGTCATTTTTTAACAGTTTCAAATGGGGTTATTTTATGTCTACTTTTCTCTATTATTTTTCTCCTTGGGTATTTCCTCTAACTTCTTACAATCATATTACATAATACAATCATATTACACTTATGAGGTTGCTAGATATGTGCTGACATACATATATAATATTGTGGCAAATGGCAAATCCAAATTGTTCGAGGATCTCAATTAGTTCTAAAGATTCTTGTGTTGTTATTATTTGACTTGTTCCCTTTATCTGCACGGTGTATAAACTCAGTTCTGCTAAGGCAATCACATTTTTTCCTTAGAAGGTATCTAATGTGGAGATCAAGTCTTACAAAAGCTATAGCCAGGTTCTGTGTTGTTCCTAGGGTGGAGCAGTCTTATCAGAAAGTGATGGCCCTTTGGCATCAGCTACATGTTAACACCAAAAGCCTTATCTCCTGGAACTATCTGAGGAAGGACCTTGACCTTGTCAAGACCTGGAACCTGGAAAAGGTAATTTTGAAAGCTCACATCCTACTGACAAGCCCTTTTCAGACGGAACTTTTTTTCATTACTATGAGACTCTTACCACCCAATCAGAGTAAAATGGAGTCAGGGTTATGGGTCTGAGGATCTTAGGAACTAGAAACAGCAGTCTGAATGGTTAAGGAAATTCCTGATGAAAATAAATCAGATATTTGGTCTTTTTGGCAGAGAGAGAAGATTGTAGACATCTTCTCACTCTGCAGGACAAGCATCTCTCTGGCATGAGTGTATGTAGTAGGGGAATACTGATGAAATAACCACTATTAAGGGTTATGTCCAAGAGGGCACCAAGGGTGCTTCTGGCTGCAAGTAATGTTCTATTTCTTTTTTTTTTTTTTTTTTAAAGATTTTATTTATGTATTTATTTTCCCCCCAAAGCCCCAGTAGATAGTTGTATGTCATAGCTGCACATCCTTCTAGTTGCTGTATGTGGGACACGGCCTCAGCATGGCCAGAGAAGCAGTGCGTGCCCGGGATCCGAACCCGAGCTGGCAGCAGTGGAGTGTGCACGCTTAACCGCTAAGCCACGGGGCCGGCCCCAATGTTCTGTTTCTTGATCTAAATGCTGATTATGTGGACAAGTTCAATTTGTGAAAAATCAGCATGTTTACAGTTATGGTTTGTGCACTCATTTGTTATATATATTAAATGTCTATAAAAAAGAGAGAGAGAAAGTATTATGTTCCCATTCTATTGAAATTTCTTCCGGCTGTTTTTGTCTCTAGCTTCGATCCTCAGCACCAGGGGAGTGCCACCAGGTTATGAAGAACCTCCAGGGCCACTATGAAGACTTTCTGGAGGACAGCCGTGACTCTGTGCTCTTCTCAGTGGCTGATCGTTTGCGCTTGGAAGAGGAAGTGGAAGCTTGTAAAACCCACTTCCAGCACCTGATGAAGTCCATGGAGAATGGTTTGTGCCTTGGGAAGAGGGAGAGGAATGGTGGAATGAGAGCCCCGAAGGGTGCTGCTAGACCCTTCATATAAACTAGAAAGTACCATCACCACCTTTTTAGCGCTTGAGTTGCTGAAAATTTGAGATAGAGAAAAACTTACAGAGATGAGTTCTCAAAATCAGATCATGGAAGAAGAGGCTGTATTTTGGTCCTTATTGCTAATCAACCTATCACATTTTCTTGTGGAAATAACGTGTTTGAATCCTTAAAGATCAGTATATAATGCAGGGAATTTAGGATAAGGCAGAAAGTTCCCCATATAAGGCCTAGCTTTCATTTGTGGAATATCAGGTCTGCTGGAACCAGTGGTGCCATCTGTCTGAGGGTGAATCTGTCATTCTAAGGTTTGCTGATCTCTGTTGTGGTGCTTAATGCCTTCTGTGCTTGTGCATTCGCAGAGGACAAAGAGGAAACTGTGGCCAAGATGTACATTTCAGAGCTGAAGAATATCCGGCTGCACCTGGAGGAGTGTGAACAGAGGCTAGTCAAACGAATTCAGTCCCCAGCCAGCTCTAGGACTGACAAAGATGCCCGGCAGGACAATGCATTAAGGATTGCAGAGCAAGAGGTAAGCCCTAAGAGCAAGGTGGGTGCTGGTTGCAGAGTAAATGCTTTCAGAATGAACTGAATGGCAAGAGAGTATAGATCCTAAGAAATAAGGCAATACACTCATGGTAATCCAACTCCAGAATTCTCCCCTGCAGCCTGTAAATGCCTTTTACCCGTGGAGAAGCATGATTTCAGCTCCCAGTATATTGCTGAATGTTGATTAGTTTCCTACACAGTTGGGAAGGCAAATACGCTGGTAAATTGTTCTAAGCAGTGCCTTTGGGCTACGTATCTTAAGACTTCTTAGTAGAGGTGCTGCTCTCTGCTCTATCTCTTACATTCGTGTGCTTTCTATGATATGGTTACCATCAGTCATGTGACTCAAAAAGTACTAAGGAGGGGCCGTCCCCGTGGCTTGGGCGGTTGGGTGCACTCGCTCCACTGCTGGCGGCCTGGGTTCGGATCCTGGGCATGCAGCAACGCACCGCTTGTCCGGCCATGCTGGGGCGGCGTCCCACGTGCAACAACTAGAGGGATGTGCAACTATGACATACAGCTATCTGCTGGGGCTTTGGGGAGAAAAAGAGGGGGGAAAAAAAGGAGGAGGATTGGCAATACATGTTAGCTCAGGGCTGGTCTTCCTCAGCAAAAAGAGGAGGATTGGCATGGATGTTGGCTTGGAGCTGATCTTCCTCATAAAAAAAAAAAATACTAAGGAAAGACTCAGATCCTACTATGGGCTCTGATGCATACTCTCTCTGTGACTTTGAGCAAGTCAACTCTCATCCTTAGTTTCCTTTCTTATAAAAAGGAGAAAATAATATATGAGTCACAGAAGTTGTTTTGAAAATTAAGTGAATATAGTACATATAATGAGCTTCCTGAGAAAGCAAAATGCTATAAAAATGTACGGTAGTATTCTTGAAGTAAAAGCAGCAGATATTAATTGCTTAATTAATTGCTCATGGGCATGCAAAGAAAGTAAGCCAAAGTCCTTGCTTTTGATGTATAGTGTAGTTAAAGAAGAATAAAAGAATAAAAAAAATCTGGAACTACACTAGGTACTCTCTTATGCCACTTCTTATACTGAAGTCTCTAAAAAAAATACCAAAAAAAAAAAATTTCATCATGTGACCTAATAGTACCTTTTTGGGTAGTGCCCCCTACTCCTCCCTGCCACAAGAAAAGAAATATTTTTGGTACAGAATTCAATCCAGTATCACACATTGTATTTGGTTGCTGTGTCTCTCTGGATTTCTTAAATCTGAAACAATTTCTCAATTTTTTATCATCTTTCTTTTTTTTTTTTTTTTTTGGTGAGGAAGATTAGTCCTGAGCTAACATCTGTTGCCAGTCCTCGTCTTTTTTTGCTGAAGAAAATTGGCCCTGGGCTAACATCTGTGCCCATCTTCCTCTACTTTATATGTGGGACGCCTGCCACAGGATGGCTTGATAAGTGGTGCGTAGGTCCGCTCCCAGGATCCGAACCTGCGAACCTCAGGCTGCCAAAGAGGGAGCGTGCGAACTTAACCACTATAACATCGGGCCGCCCCTTCATCGTCTTTCATGACCTTAACATTTTTGAAGAATGCAGGCCTTTTGTTTTGTAGAATGTCCCTCTATTTGTGTTTATCTATGGCTTCTTCGTGATTAGATATAGGCTACACATTTTTGGCAGGAATACCAGAGAAGTGATATTGTGTCCTTGGTACGTCATATCAGGAGGCATGTGATGTTGATTTGTCCCATTGCTGGTGATAACTTTATCACTTGTTGCTATTTTCCCCTTTGTAATTACTAAGAATCTTGTGGGGAGATACTTTGAAACTATGTAAATATCCTGTTTTACGTCAAACTTTCGCCAACTAGTTTTAGCATCTATTGTTGATTCTTGACTGAACTATTAGTATGACTGTTGCCAAAAGGTGACTTTCTAATTCTGTCATTCCTTTTACATTTTTAAATTTCCATTCTATCAAAAGGGAAGAGCTTCCCTCCCTACCTCCCTCCTTTCTTCCTTTTTTATGTCCATATGGGCTTCCAGATTCTTATTTTAGTCAGTGGTTTGTAATTTGCTACTATCTTTATTTTGATGTTCAAAATTTCCCAAATTTAGTCATCAGGAACCCCTTCGAGTTTGCTCCTATGCCATTTTAGCATGTCCTCATCGTTCTTTGAGTGCTTTCTTATTTCTCAACAAAACAAGATATTCCAGGTTCATCTTGCCTTTGCCAGCCCCAACCCTGGAATCAGCCATTTCTCCAAGGAGTCCTGCTTCCTTTAGGTGGAGAATGTTATTTAGAAACCAAGATCTGGGTGCCCTGTGTTCATTGTTGTTGGGATGTCATTGCATTTAGGCCTGCTCAGCAGATAGAGCTAGAAAAATACATACTTACAAACACATTAGTGCATGCACAAATACAAACACATCCCTATGTTATACATACACATACATTTATATGCATACATACATACATATATATGTGTATATATACATATATCACATACGTAGATCAATATATTTATTGATCTATGTCACACACACACACACACATACACACACACAAGTATGAATTCATATGTATCTATCTTCATCCAGTTCCAATCAATACCACAGGGCTTATTATAACCTTTCCTCTTTCCGTATTTGTAACTCTCTTCCCTAAGACTTAAAAACTTGCTTTACGTTATCCACAGTAAACTTGCTTATTGCTCAGTTCTAGCACGTACAGATAGTAGTTTCAGAATTGCTAACTCATACTACTACAAAAAATAAACCTACTAACTGGAGTTCAATATTTATTCGTAGTTCTATTTGTCTTTAGCCTGAAGGTATGTCTATAGTCCCAGTAATGTGTTCAGAAATTACTTGTGTGTGTTCTTCCCCATCAACCCCTTCAGTGCTATTTCATAGTTTATTCAACCACTCTCCTATGTATGGCATTTAGGTTGTTTCCAATATTTTGCTGTTACAAACAAGGACTTCTTTCTGATGTCTTTGTTCAATTCTGTCTTCATCTTAGTTATGTGTCTTGTTCCTAACAGCGCACCCAGGAGGATTTGCAGCAACTGAAGTCAGATTTGGATGCTGTTTCCATGAAATGCAACAACTTTCTCCACCAGTCCCCATCTGGTTCTAGTGTCCCAGCTCTGCGCTCAGAACTCAATCTACTGGTGGAAAAAATGGAGCATGTATACGGTCTCTCTACTGTCTATCTAAATAAGTGAGTGAGCTAAGAATATAGGTCAAAAGGGCAGTGTTTTCCATTGGGATGAGAAGGGCAAGTGCCTGGAGTGTTTCATGAATAATCCAGAGAGATTGCAGATCTTGAAGAGCATGTACCCATGACAAGAGGTCTTGGCTTTAGTTCCAGCTAACATGGAGTGGGTTCATTTGGGCAGCAATAAAGAAATGCAGTGATACGGAAGGGGAGTTGATTTGCAGCGTTAGGACTCTTTTGTACCTCATTTCTGTTTGATTAGATACTTCTGAAAAAAAAGAGAGAGGGACACTAAAGAATAAAAAGAAAAGTTTTCAGCCATACTAAATATTAGTCTTTGAAGGTCTTCCCTCTACCCACCTGTGACCTTGAGGAGTAACAGATCCTAGATTCTTCATTGTGTTGAGTGAGTTTCTGGCCTCACACCTTTTCTCCCATGAGTCCACCCATGTGTGCATGTCCCAGTGCCACCTAGAACTTTATTTTGAACTGTCTTTAATTGGCAGCTCATATACCGTACTTTCTTGTTCTTATGAGACCTTGTCATAATATAATAATGTTGAAATTGATTTTGCAGTTATATTTTGTGAACCTCTCTATAGTCCTCCAGCTCTTAAAATGCATGTGTTAATGAAGGTGATTTTATCCCGACAGGCTAAAGACAATTGATGTTATAGTGCGTAGCATCCAGGATGCTGAACTCTTGGTCAAAGGTTATGAAATCAAGCTGAGTCAAGAAGAAGCGGTACCAGCAGATCTCTCAGCTCTGGAGTCCCATCAGTCTACATTACGGGTTGGTTGCTCTGAGTTTCTTAGGAGGTTGATTTAACATATCCATTGCTTTGGGTTAGCAGAGAAGTGTAGTTTTGGATGACATGATACCAATTTAAGTTTGCATTTGAACTAAGCAGAATATCATATTTAATATATTTTAATATGGATTCAAAGAAGAAGGGATTGAGAAATATGTCTAGCTAGAAAGGAAAAAGACTATGCCTTTCTATTTTCTGCCTTTTCTCCCCAGTAAAATCATGGCTTAATTGGATACAATCAATGGTTACGCTGTAATTCTGTAAATCACTTAGCCGTTATCTCATTTGATTCTCACACGCAACTCTGTGGGTTGGATAGGGGAGGTATTTTTATCTCTATTTACAAATGAGAAAACCAAAACTCAGATTGGCTAAATGACTTGTCTTGGTTTCATAGCTTATAAGCGGTGGAGCCAGGTTTCACACACAATTTCTTTGTGCATCTCTCTGTACTGTACTGCCTGCCCTTGGCTTCTCAGTGTGCATGAGGACTGTGGAGGCATTTGTGGCACAAACATTATAGGGTCTAGCTTCTGAATCACAGATATAATGTGGAGCCAGCTGTAGATAATGCCCTTGTTTCTATCTTAGTCTGAGTTCTTTTTAGCATGGAATGTGTTTAACCTGTTGCTGTGCTTGTGTTTTTATAGCACTGGCTTAGTGATGTGAAGGAGAAGAATTCAGTGTTTTCAGTCCTGGATGAGGAAATCGCCAAGGCCAAGGTAGTGGCAGAGCAGCTGAGTCGTCTGACCCCAGAGCGAAACCTGGATTTGGAGCGCTATCAGGAAAAGGGCTCCCAGCTGCAGGAGCGTTGGCACCGGGTCATTGCCCAGCTTGAGACCCGGTGAGTGGTGGCCCCACCCTTTTCTCCTATTAGGCCTCAGGGACTAGGTTTTAAACGAAAATAGTTATATCTGTGTGTTCTTGTTTAAAGGCAGGAATTGATAAAGAGGGGTAGAAATTGAATGATGGTATAAATTCTGGGTAAGATAAGTGACAGAAAGTTGGGACGACCAACCCTGAAGCAGACCTGAGGCTGGCATTTGGATCAGCAGTGATGGTCCTATTAGGAAAGCCTCTCCTGTGTCCCAGGTCTCATCTAGTTAAGCCGTGATAACAATGGTGTCTTAGAATATAGACTGGAAAGGTGACCTGGTGATCTTTTCTCAAGGACAGAACCTGAGTTCTAGTTCTTGTTTTATTAGCTTTGAATCCAAGTATGAGCCATTTTTTATAGTGAGGCTTTGCTGAATTTCTTGCTTCCGTTTTCATTTGCTGATTCAGTAGTTTTTATCTCTGTTATGTGAGGTCCTGCTTCTGATGACTAATTTGAATAGGAAAGACAGAAAACTTATCTGAAGCAAGGCTGGGTAGGGAGAAGGGTTATAGCAACTCATTGAAGTTTGGATTGATTCTCTATAATTGAATTACTATCCCAAGGCTGATTAGACTAATGAAAGTGGTATAAAAAACTGTTACTGAAATTAACAGTACATAACTACTATTTTTCACTCATTCCACTTCCCAAGAAATTACAGTGATTCATAAATCATAGCTGTGGTACTCTGACAGGTACTTTGTCATCAGGGAAGAGAAGTGTACAGTAAGTACTACCTTATTGGCAACCTGGTAATCCTTGGCAACCTAGGTTACAAATGTGACAGGGATTATCACGGGATGCCAGGCCACAAGGTAGTTTCCAGGGCTAGCAGGGCACAACTGGTTTCTACTCACTTTTCACCCCATAGGGCACTGAATACAACCATAGGTTTCATTCAGCATTGCATTGCTGTTGCCCCAAAATAAAGATGTATCCTCTGTGGTCAAGCCCAACTGCAGCGGTGGGCTAAGGGGGGAGTTGCCTCATTTACTGTATTGTATTTAAACCGAGAGATCTGATAGCAGTTTCCCTTTGCTCCTCCAGCCAATCTGAGCTGGAAAGTATCCAGGAAGTTTTGGGAGATTACCGAGCCTGCCACCGAACTCTCATCAAATGGATTGAGGAAACCACTGCCCAGCAGGAAATGATGAAGCCAGGCCAGGCAGAGGATAGCAGAGTGCTGTCGGAGCAGCTCAGCCAGCAGACGGTGGGTGCAACAGTAGCACCGTGGAAGTTGGTACGGGGGGATGTTAGTTCAACATAAAAGAAGATGATGTTCTGGCAATTAAGCTTCCTCAAATGGCAAGCCATTCTGAGCCTCCTCTTCTGCAAAGGGTTCAAGTGGGAGGGTTTCAAGATACTGGTTTTATACTTAGGCCAGAAAGACCTATGATGGTCTCTTCCAATCCTGAGTTTCTGTGACTATACATTGAACTCATAGATGGACAGATTAAAATTATCTTGCTTTCTTTTGTTTCTTGATATTACATTTGATTTTACTAGGATTAGAGTATGGGGGATTGAAAACCTAGGGAAAGCTGTGAATGGAAGAAAATTAATAAGTGGTTTTTATTTGTGGGTATTTTGGGGGTTTTTTGGTTTGATTTGTTTAACATTACAATTAAGAGTATAAAGTCTAGAGTTAGATGCCTGGATTCCAGTCCTGGCTCGCACTCACTTACTATGAGACCTTGAGCAAATTCCTTAGCTTCTCAGTATTCTACTGCTTCATCAGTAAAGTGGACATAGTCCATATTTGTTCAACCTACCTCACTCGTAAAGTTATTGGTGTTAGGTTGAAATGAAGTGATACTTGTAAAATACGTAGAACAGTGGTTCTCAGAGTGTGGACCCCAGACCAGCGGCATCAGCATCACCTGGGAACATGTTAGAAATGCGGGTTCTCAGACCAGAACCCAAACCTCCTGAATCAGAAACTCTGGAGATTGGGCCCAGCCATCTGTGTTTTATCCAGCCTTCCAGGTGCTTCTTAGGCAGCTAAGGCTTGAAAACCATGGCCTTAGAACATAATAAATGCTCAGCTGTTTCAGTGATAATAATGATAATGATAAAGTTGTGATATTTTGGTTCCCAGGATCTGTTTGCAGAAATTGAGAGAAATCAGACAAAACTGGACCAGTGTCAAAAATTTTCCCAGCAATACTCCACTATTGTAAAGGTAACTCTGCCATATCCCAATAGGAACGTAAATGATCTCCAGCTTAGGAAGATCTGCATTGTCACTGTAGGTTTTGTTTCTGGACAAATAAGCAGAGCTCTTCTGCTCAAGGCTGGCCCCATCCTTGAGGTGTTATTACAGTTAATATGGATGAGTACTTCTCACGGCCCCACATTTAGGGATGCTCAGAGAGGTACCAGACATCAGCTGTGATTCAAGGAGCCTCCATATGGATGACCTACAGGCCTCTTAAACTTACCATGTCCAAAACAGAATGTTTAGGTTTTCCTCTCAAATATGCTTCCCACCAGTCTTGCCTATCTCAGGAAATAGTGTCACCATTTTCCTAGTTGCTGAGGCAAAAAACCCAAGAGTCATCTTTAATTCTTCTCTTTGCCGTAAACTTGATGTTCAGTCTGTGAACAAGTTCCCTCCATCTTCCAATATGTCCCAGGTCTGACCTCCTCTCATTACTGTCCCCTGCCCCCTGTTTCCCTGGTTCATATCTAAGGGAGGAATCTTCCTTAGACTATTCAGGTACCTCTGAGCTGATCTCTTGCCTTTGCATCTGCCCCACAGGCTGTTTTCCCACATGGTATACAGATTTATCTTTTTAGAAAATACTGCATTTCACTGAATCTCAGATGCCATCGATTATAAACCACACCGTTATTTTCTGTACTACCAAACAAGAGGAAACTCTGCCAATTATGCAAATGCCATTGATTGTAAAACATATTCCAATTTTTTTTTTTAATTTTTATTAATTTTTTTGGTGAGGAAGCTTGGCCATGAGCCAACGTTTATTGCCAATCTTCCTCTTTGTACTGAGGAAGATCAGCCCTGAGCTAATATCTGTGCCCATCCTCTATTTTGTATATGGGGGATGCCTCCACAGTGTGGCTTGATGAGTGGTGCATCAGTCTGTGCCCGGGATCCGAACCTGCAAACCCCAGGCCACCGAAGAGGAGCATGCGAACTTAACCACTATGCCACCGGGCCGGCCCCCTATATTCCAGTTTTAGAGATACTAAAATGTGGGGGAAATGTACACATTACAGTAGATGAAACATAGTAAATTGGATCATGTCACTGTCCTGCTCAAAACTGTTCAGTGGCTTCATATCATAATAAAATTCTAAAGCCTGTATGCTTTGTAGCATGAGGCCATGCATGATCTGGCCCCCCGCACCCTATTTGTCTGATAACCTCTTTAAATAAAAATGACATGAGGGCCAGCCCTGGTGGCCTAGTTAAAGTTTGGCACGTTCTGCTTCAGCAGCCGGGGTTTGGTTCCCGGGCACGGAACTATACCATTCGTCTGTCAGTGGCCATGCTGTGGTGGCGGCTCAGATGAAAAAAGGAAGATTGGCAACAGATGTTAGCCAAGGGTGAATCTTCCTCAGCAAAGAAAGACCTGAGATTATTATATATTTATTTTTTTATTCCATGTCTTCTCACTAGAATGTAAGTTCCAGGGGAGTAGGGTTTTTCCTGACTTGTTCCCCACTATGTGTGTAGCACTCAAAAAAATGACAGGCACATGTAGATGCTCAACAAACAATTTTTGAATGAATGCATTTCTTTAGTTAACAACAGAAAACTTGGTGTCAGAAAGAATTGAGTTTAGGGGGCCGGCCCCGTGGCTTAGTGGTTAAGTGAGTGTGCTCCACTGCTGGCGACCCGGGTTCGGATCCCGGGCTCGCACCGACGCGCTGCTTCTCTGGCCATGCTGAGGCCGCATCCCACATACAGCAACTAGAAGGATGTGCAGCTATGACACACAACTATCTACTGGGGCTTTGGGGGGAAAAAATAAATAAATAAAATCTTAAAAAAAAAAAAAAAAAAGAAAGAAAGAATTGAGTTCAGATCCTAGCTTCACCATTTTCCAGGCTTAAGACTTTGAGCAAGCACTTAGCCCTTCTGAGTTTCTGTTGCTGTATCTATAAAATGGGAACAATAACTACCTCACCAAGAGATTGTAAAGATTAAATGGAATAATATATACATAGGACAATGCCTCAAACTTAAAATACGTTCAGTAAATGGTAGCAAGTGCTTTTATTATTATTACTATTTTATTATTGTTACTACTATTTATAAGCTGCTGAAGGAACTCATTCCATGTTTTCCTCCTGCCTAGTGTTTTCTGAGTAGGTAATAGAAAGCAGTACATTCTAGGCAAAAGGAACTGCATAACCAAAGGCACAGAGGAATGAAAATACAATGATTATATGAGGAAATAGCAGATATTCTGGTATAGCTAAAAGGTGTATGGTACATGAGAAGCAGTGACTGTGGAAAATGAAAGGGGAGGTTGGGACCAACCTATGAAAGGCCATGTTCAGCTCTTTTGGCTTTATCTTCTATTCTTGCTCCTTAAAATGTGGTCTTTGAACCAGGAGCATCTGTATCAGCTGGGAGCTGGTCAGAAATGCAGAATCTTCAACCTACTGAATTAGAATCTGCATTTTAACAAGATCCTCAAATGTGATTCGTGTGCATGTTGATATTTGAGAAACTCTTGTCTAGGTCATTGAAAGCTTTCAAGCAGAGGTACAAAGTGGTCATTTTTGTGTTTTAGAAAAGTTATTCTGATGGCAAGATAGAAAGAAAATAAATTGGAAGTGAGACTATAAGCAGGAGAGTAAATAAGAGGCTCTTGCACCCGTCCATGTGAGATATGAAGAGGGCCTGGACTAGGATAGCACTCTCAGGATTGCAGATGAAGTGACAGAATAGCATGGTGACATGAAAAGAGCATTGGTTTAGGGATTGGAAGACTGAGATTCTAATCCTGACTATTGCTCACCCACTGAGTTAATTAGGGAAACTCATTTCCTGTCTCTGGGCTTTAGTTTCCCCATGTATGAGATGAAAAGGATGGTCAGCAAACTATGACCCACAGGATAAATCCAGCCTGCACACCTATTTTTAAATGGCCCATGAGAAATGGCTAAAAACAAATCAAAGGAAGAATAATACTTTATGACACGTGAAAATTATATGAACTTCAACTTTCAGTGTCCATCAGTAAAGTTTTATTATAACACAGGCATGCTCTTTCATTTACTTATTGTCTATGACTGCTTTCGCTTACAGTGGCAGAGTTGAATAGTTATGACAGAGATAGTATGGCCCTTTACAGGAAAAGTTTGCTAACCTCTAGTTTAAATGATCACCAAAATGCCTTCCAGCAATGAAATGCTGATTCTGTTACATGCTGTGTGTGAGCTATAAAGCCCTATGTAAATGCAGTCAAATTTTTTCCTCCCCAGGACTATGAATTGCAACTGATGACATACAAGGCCTTTGTGGAATCACAGCAGAAATCCCCTGGCAAGCGCCGTCGCGTCCTGTCCTCTTCAGATGCCATCACTCAAGAGGTGAAAGGGTGGGGCGAGGACATATGCCACTGTCTTCCTTTAAGGGAAGATTCATTTGTCTGGGCCTGCAGGTTGATTTAGGGCTCACCTCTCTGTTGAGCATGTGACTTCACGAAAACTTCCTCTTATTTTCAACTATTTAAATTTACTTTTCTGGCAGATAATATATCTAAATTGTTTTTTTGAACCATAGTTCATGGACTTAAGGACTCGCTACACGGCATTGGTGACCTTAACAACTCAGCATGTAAAATATATCAGTGATGCGCTCCGGCGGCTGGAGGAGGAGGAGGTGAGGACAGTCAGTCCTAAATCATCTTGAAAATAGAATTTAAAATCCTGTGCCTCATCTGTCAAAATTTAAAGTACTCACACAGCTGATTTTCATTGTGCACGGTGGTTGTGTTCTATGAAGTTGCTGCGTACGCTGCCTTAGCAAACGCTGGACTCTTGAACCTAGGGGAAATACAGAGTTGGGTTCCTGCAACATTTTTGTCAACGGATAATGCATTACCTTGTGTTATGTGTGTTTTTGTTTAAAAACACTTTAATATATTTTGTTGATTCACTAACATTGAACTCACAGCCAAGAGCACTATAACTCATGCCTGAATAAAGCTTATTTAACACATGTTTTTTCCATGAGGTACATCACAGCGTTCTTGTGCTTAGGAACACTAGAAAGCATTTCAGTGCTACGCTTGGGTCCATTTTAAACAGTGAAATCACCAATAAAAGACACAAAAATGTGAAAAACATGGCACTAAATAGACTATGAAAAGAACACGTTTATAGTAATAAGAGCTGGAACATGAAGGCAGAGTGTCACCTTGTTCTATCTGAGCTGGGACCATTGAGCGACTAAAATTTTTTGCCACTCTGTGCATGTCTGGGAATGACTGAAGATGCCACAGGTATTGATTTTGGGGTTATAGATAAATTTTAGTGAGTAGATAAATTCACAAATATGGAATCTGTGAATAATGAGGGTTGATTGTATTATGTCCAACACTCCCACTTCCAAGTATGTTTATTATAGAAATGTTATAAGTATAAAGAATGGGATGTGGACAAAGATCCTCAATAAAGCCTAATTTGTTAAAGGGAAACACTGGAAACATCCAAATTCCCTACAGTGGAATGCTATGAAGCTGTTAAAAATAATGAAATAGATTTAAGTGGCCTGACATGGAAAGATAGCCATGATATGACATTTGGGGAAAAAAGCAAGTTAGAATACTATGTATAATTAAGGTTTCAGTAAAAACAAAACTGTGCATACCACAAAGACGCAATATGAGCATACAAACAAGAAGTCTATATACCAAATTTCTGGGACAATGAGATTAAGGAGCCATATATTACACTTTTCAAATTGTTTGAATTAGATGTAATGAGTATTTTTAATTATAAAAATCTTCCACGTCTTTGCAAAATAAGTTTCCACATAGTCAACCATTCTTATAAAAGAAATGCTGTTGGAAGCATTAACCCATACCAACTTTTGTGTATGTAAATTAGCAAAAGACTTCCTTTATGTCAATACCTACTTAATCTCTGTAGACTTCAATCTCTTCACCTGTAAATCTAAGAATTATGAAAATAAGTAAGATGCTATATGTGAAGGGCTTTTTTAAATCAGTAAATAATTATTGCGTGCCCATCATAGATAAAACAGTGTGCTTTTTTAGAAAGGTGCTAACCTAGATATAATGAATTTAGCTATTAGTATCACACAGTTAGGCACCTGTGAGCAATGCTGTAGGCTGGGTAAATTATATTTAACTTGGGGTCATTTTAGCTGCCTACCAATTTAGGTAAATTTTGTGTCTCTATTTTAGGAAATCTGAAGTCAAGCCAGTCTAATAAGACATTGACCAAGATACTGATTTTCTATTTCCTGTTCTAGAAAGTGGTAGAAGAGGAAAAACAGGAACATGTGGAGAAGGTTAAAGAACTTTTGGGCTGGGTGACTGCCCTAGCAAGGAATACACAAAGCAAAGCTACCTCATCCCAGACCAAAGAATCAACTGACATCGAAAAAGCTATTTTAGAACAGCAGGTGAGTAGAAGGTCCATCTCTCTCTTCCTGAGTAGAATAACATGTGATAACGCATTAGGTGGAATCGTACAAGTCACATGTGGGCCACCCGAATGGTTGTTATCTCAATATATGTTAACTTCCAGGACTTAAAGAAACTAAAGAAGTCATCTGATTTGTACTTCTACCTTTTTAATCAGCTATATGTAATTCATTGGTAATAATAATCTGACTTAAGCTAGGTTTTTCCCTAGGATTTAAAAAAAGTTATTTCAAATAATTTTTGATTCTTCAATTTCTTGGGTTCTGAAGCTTTTCTCTTTATTTCTACTACATAGGTTCTGGCAGAGGAGCTGACAACCAGAAGGGAACAAGTCTCTGAGGCTGTTAAAACTTCACAGATTTTCTTGGCCAAGCATGGTCATAAGTGAGTATTAAGTTAGAGATTATGGCACATCTGGGGGACCAGATCTACCTGGTTTAAATTTAGGATCATGATGAGGATTCATGGCAGCAAGAGCCAGATTATGAAGAGCTTGTGGTTCATGCTGAGAAATTTGCATTTTACCTTGTCAGCTATGAGGAGGGATTTTAAACATGATTGGATTTTGTTGATAAAGGTTTCTAGAACCGTTTTATAGACAAGGGATTGACATAGGGTGAGAGTAGAGGCCTCAGAGACTAGTTAAGAGGCTCTTCTGATAATATAGGCAAGAAATGCCAAGGGATGGGGAGGGGACAAAGATTCAAAAGATATTAAGGATAATGAACATACAGGGTTTGGTGACTAGTGAAAATTATCAGATATAACTCCCAGGTTTCTGGTATGGTGCCTTCTGGCACCATACACTCCCACTGAGTGTATGGTGATGCCACTAACCAAGACAGGGAATATAGGAGAAGGTGTGGATTGAGGGAGAAGAAGGTGGCTTTAGTTTTAGACATTATGAATGAGAAGAACCCAGAGGACATCAGAGTGGATAGCTACTATGTATTAGAAAGTACCTAACACATTAATTTATGCCTTACGTAGTTCCACTAACGTTGTCCAGTAGGTAGCTGTGTATGTAAATTTAGAATAAATAAGTGGCGATTTGAGTCGTCTGCGTAGTAGAAACCATAAGAATGGATTAGCTTAAAAGAATCCAAGGGCTTCTCAGTGTTTCTCAGCTTGTGAAGGAAACCTAAGAGAAGTAAAAGGGAAATTACGAGTGATATCTCAGAACCCAAGGGTTCTCCAAAAAGAATGGAGTAGTCAGAAGTCAAGAAAGATTAAGACTGAGAAGTGTCTATTAAATTTGGCAAGTTGGAAGTTTTTGGTGACTCTGGTGAAAAGTTGGGGTATGATGTCAGATTTAGTATGATGGGGAGCCCATGAGATGTAAAAGGTAGTGATAGTGAAATTAGACTACCCTTTGAAGAAGCTTGGCCACAGGGAAGGAAAGAAATAATACAATAAATAATTAGAGTAGAATATATGATCAAGAGTTTTTTTTTTCCTTAAAAGATTAGAGAGACTTAACTGTGCTTATGAATTGAGTCTCAAGGACCAAAAGGGAGAAAGATTGAAATAATAGGAGAGGGGTCCCAGAGGATGTAGGAGAGGATAAAATTCATCAGTGAGTAGAAAGGACAAACTTAAATAGGAATTGGGACAGCTTCTCCTCTGAGGTCTGAGGAAAAAGAGTTGGGAAAGGTGTGGATAGAGGTAAATATGCCAGGAGTGAAGCCGGAAAGTGAAGAATCAGTCCCCAGTAGTGATCTGTATTTTCTCTTTGAAATAGAGAGGCTGCTTGCTGAAAGTTAGACCAGTGCTTAGGGGAAAGAAACAAGGATTGACTGGGAGCCTCCCAAGGATTGTCAGGAAGCACTGAAGTCCAGGAAAGGTTGGAAACTAGTAGGATCTCTTCTACGTGGTTTTGGAATCCCTCTCGCCCCACTGGATATGGTTAGCCTGCGTGTGGGAGCAGAGAAGTGGTTTGATTGATCTGGGGCTGGAGTTTTATCAGATTAGTAATGAGAGAGTGCATGGAAAATAGTAAGAAACTGATTGAGATGATGGACTGTGGGGTCTGGACTCTAAAGAGAAGAAACTGAAGATAATAGAGAGGACTGATAGATTAAGAGAAAATAGAGGAGTCAGTGAAGGTTTGGAAAATCTCAGTAAGTTGATGGATAGTTATAATATGAATCACAGGATTCATTCTCAAAAACATAATGTAGGGCCGGCCCGTGGCGCAAGCGGTTAAGTGTGCGCGCTCTGCTGCGGTGGCCTGGGGTTCGCCAGTTCGGATCCCAGGCGCATACCGACACACTGCTTGGCAAGCCATGCTGTGGCAGCGTCCCATATAAAGTGGAGGAAGATGGGCATGGATGTTAGCCCAGGGCCAGTCTTCCTCAGCAAAAAAAAAGAGGAGGATTGGCAGATGTTAGCACAGGGCTGATCTCCTCACAAAAAAAAAACAAAAAACATAATGTAAAATAAGAAAAGGAACTTGCAAAATTCACCAGATTCGAGATAGTGATAACCTCCAGGGAGACAGGGAAAGGAATGGGGATTGGTGACAAATACACACTGGACTTTAATTATATCTGTAATGTCTTATTTCTAAGAAAAAGATACAAAGCAAATTTGGTAAAATGCTAAAATTTGGTAAAGCTGGATAGTTGGGTAATGGGTAAATGAGAATTTGTTTTATTCTTCTCTTTTGCCTATTTAAAATATTTCATTTTTAAAAGAGAAGAGGTATAGGGGTAAAGAAAGAAAACTGGAAAGGTAGGGTTATAATCAGATAGTAGATTCTTGAAGTGTAAAATTTCAGAAGTGGAATAATTTTAGATGATGGCACGGTCCAAGTTTGCCATGTGTGGGTGGGGCTAAAATGGAGTGGAGGCCATTTGGATTGAGAAGGTTGCAGAACTACAAGCATAAGGTGTTAGACAACTGGTTGCATGATCATTGACCTCACCAAGAATCATGACTTGATTTTGAGATAGACAGGAAAACTATGAGTTAGATGCCCACGTGTTCAGTGAGTATGGAAGACTGACAAGATGATCCGTGGTTAACAGTGACAAAGAAGAACACTATCTAAGGTAGAGAAGTCATGATTTTGAAGCAATAGAGGAGAGTTTGGAGAAAGATTTTTCTCTAAAAGGGCTTTAATGCTTCATCTTCCAGGCTTTCAGAAAAAGAGAAGGAACAGATATCTGAGCAATTGAATGCCCTGAATAAGGCTTACCATGACCTTTGTGATGGTTCAGCAAACCAGCTTCAGCAACTTCAGAGCCAGTTGGCCCAGCAGACAGAACAAAAGGTACTGTTAGTTTTTCTCTCCAAATGTTGGGAAGGGTACCTTTTGAATGGTATGAAGGCAGCTTTGCTGCTTGCGAGTCATAATCACTAGCTTTCTGTGACCAATGTGACTCAATTTTTAACCTCACCATAGCAGCCATTTGTCTTGTGTTTCTTTACTGGGGTTCCACGATGTGTTGGTCAGTCGAAAACACTAAAAGGCACTGAAGGTTAACCCTTCAGACCAGGTTCACTGTTTTTGTTGTCTGCCATTTTGTGGCAGACGGCAGTCAAGGAGAACATAATTCTATATTATATCTGATCACAGGGCAATAAGATTAGTCCTCCGTGGCATTGTCATTCAAAAGTTGATAGCTGAGGGGCCGACCTAGTGGCATAGCGGTTAAATGCGCACACTCCACTGCGGTGGGATCTGAACCCCGGGTGCACACCAATGCAGCACTTGTCAAGCCATGCTGTGGCGGCATCCCACATAAAGTGGAGGAAGATGGGCATGAATGTTAGCCCAGGGCCAGTCTTCCTCAGCAAAAAGAGGAGGATTGGCATCAGATGTTAGCTCAGGGCTAATCTTCCTCACCAAAAAAAAAAAAAAAAAAGATAGCTAAGAGTTCTGAATATTGGGAAGAAAAGGTCGTGAACCTCTTCCCCCATCCTTCTTCTTCATATCTACTAAGTAAATGAGAAATATTCATTTCCAAAGCAAACTGGTGGATTAGCTGCACTGACTGAGACGCTGGTTCCCCTTACACATAGTCATCCCATCATGTGACATCTTGACCAGTTCCCACTCATGTTCATTTCCTGGACCAGATGAAAGTTAAGTTCCTGCTGGTTCTCCTAAGTTCTTCCTGGATACTTGTGTGTATATGTAAACTTACCATATTATATACATGTGTCTCTGGGATATATATGTGTGTTTGCCTGCTTATTTCCTATGTTGTGAAGCAGTGGCCAACTTACATGGGGCAGGCCAAAATGTAAGCTCATGTAGCAATCAAATTTGGTTTAGATGATGCTCAAAATGATATTTGGACAAAATGTGCTTTGACTCTGGTCCTTGGGTATGAAATTTGCGCAGCAGGAGCTAGAGTTGTAAAGACCACAAAACAGAACCAGCTATGATTTATTTGAGAGTAGATTTCCAAAAAGAATATGCTGGTTTAGCATTCTCTTTGTAAGCTAGCCCACTTCTAATGGCTTGTTGCTTCACCATATAAGGGAATATGTGAAAAGTTTTAACAATTGCTTGCTGAGAACATCCAGTTCTCATTTTGAAACGTTAAAAAAGGGGAGGAAAAAAAGAGAGACAAGCTGCTGAGCACCACTACATTGAGCATGATGTGTCCCCTGTTACCGTTCGTGTGTTTCATGTGAAGTATTGTTCTGATTAACTGACATCCTTGCTTACAAGTTTCACTAACCCTTTGGAGTTTAAGCACAAATGCACAAAGGGAAAAGAGGACGACCTGTTTGGGGTTCTTTTTTGCAAAAAACAAACAGTCGCATGCTGGACGCTAACACCAAGCTTACACTGTATGTGCGATACGGCTGAGCTGCTCCATAAGGCTCTATCTCTTATCTGCCCAAGGCGTACCCTGCAACTCTGGTAAGTAGAAGCCTTTTATGTTTTCTTTCCTCCTCTCCCTCTGTCTTTTTCTGCTTGTTTAGGTCAGAATGCCCATGTTTGGTGGGGCTGAAATGGATGTCTCTGGATTATTTCCCAGCTCAGTGCTTCCTGCCTATCCTCCACTTACAAGGGTGTTGGAAGGAACAGTGTGTAGTCTTTTCTCTTTGGCTGGGCTCCAGGCGTTTCTTCAATATCATCATTTCTGAGACTTCATGAATCGCACTGAAGAAATTAGAAGTTCTCAAAAGAATCTTTTTCTTTGTCATATTATCTGCTTCTGAATAGTTTTTACATGGATTTTTTAAAAGGACTTTTTCATATGTCTTAAAGAGTCATATGCCAGTGTGATTTTTCCTTTAGTCTGTGTAGAATAGATACCTAGTAGAATCGCTTGACATACGTTTACCTTATATGAGTTAAACTCTACATTCTAGGTCAGAAAACAAGGTGGGGATGGGGAATAACGCATAATATTTTGAATAGTGTGGAGAATTCTGTCGGTTATTCCATTATTTGAACAAATCCAGTGAGATGGAGATGTGAACCAAATCTGTTCCCTCATTTGCTATCCATTGTGCATCTCTTACAATGTGTAACTAATCAAGCTTGAGATGCTCAGTGCATGATTTTAAAATCTGGGGCCAGAATAGGTTAATGATTTTATGGATTTCCTTACCGTTTATCAGTTTATTCATTTATTCACCAAATGTTTATTTAACTTCTGGTACTGTTCCTAGACACCAAATGGGCAAAGTACCTGCTCTTATGGAGGTTACTTCTCCCTGAGGCAGAAATGAACTGCATTATTTAGGAGGCAGGGAAGTGATTGGCAGTTGCTTCAACGAGATCTTCCATGGTTAAGTTAAAGAGTTAAATAAGGATCAGAAAGTAATACTGACCAAAGGAGGGCAGATAAAACCATCTATAGAAGGTGAAGATGATGAACATGAACAAGAAGAGCTAGAAAGCTGGAGAGTAATAAAAGTGATGAAGTATTGTAAGTGGTAAAACACTTGAATGATTTAATTTCTGAATACCATCATTCTGTGATAAAAGGCTTCAAAATAGGAACTCTTTAGGAGCTGTTTTTAGGCTTTTTTGCAAGGGTAATTTTGACAACGTATATGGTTCACCTTATTCACTGACCTTAGGACCTAACTCCTGTCTGAGATGTGACTCTACTGTACTTATCCTTCATGATCTTCTGGATTTGACCGGGGTGGCAGTATACTAGCACAAGATTTAGAGTGAGATCTTGGTTGGATTCTGGAACTCCACTAGTTTTGTGACTTTGGACAAGTTACCTAACCTTTCTGTGCCTCATTTTCTTATCTGCAAACTAAAGATTAAAATAATTGCTTTCATAAGATTGTTGTGAGGATTAAATATCAGTGCTCAATAAATATATTAAGTGCTCAATAAATCTGTTAAGTGCCCAGCAAGTGGTAGCTGTAATCATGGTGGCTGTGCTATCCATTCTAGCCTGGACCAGAAGAAAAGTTACTAGTGGCTCCAGAGGCAAGGGTCCCCAAGTCTGCTCCTTGCTTGACTTGCTACTTCCAATTCCTAGAACTAGTTTAACTTAGAGCCATTGCCTTGGGAGACACTAGCATTGGCCCCTGAGAGTATGACTGCCCCAGTTGCCAACAGCTGCGTGAGTAATATACGCAGGGCCATTTCCTGAGATGCACAACTGTTGTGTGGCTGTTGGGCTGCTTAAATCTCTCTTCTGACCCTGTGGACCAGTCCTGCTGAACTCCTCAGCAGGGGAGTGCTACTTCAAGAGTCTTCTGCATGGGTTGCAACACTGAGAAGTTGTAATATGGGATTGAATTCTCATTTTGGGGAACTGGTATGTGTCTGTAAGAACTTTCTGGTGATTTTGTCTTAGAAATAGCTGGTCTCTCACTTTCACTGCTTGCTACTTCATAGAGCTTGTCACTCAGATATGCTTAATGCTACCATCCCTCAAGTAATCTGTGAACTTCTGGCCATGTTAAACGTTCTGCAGTTTAGAAAAATTCTTTAGCATTAACACTGGCAGGCTTCAAAATGTTCCCTATGCGTTGGGGCTCATCCCAGGCTGAATTTTTCTTGTGGTCAGCATTTGATATACTATCGTTCTCTGAATGACTCCTTTCAACAGTTGTGCTTCTCTGATTTAGTTTTCTTTTTCATTTTTTCTTTTAGGGTTGCAGAGCAGTTGCTGGGGTGATTGACCTAGGCACAGTGGAGATATTTCCCATCTTCAGAGCCATGCAAAAGGGCCTCATTGACCAAGACACAGGACTTGTACTCCTGGAATCCCAGGTTATCATGTCTGGCCTCATTGCCCCTGAGACCAGTGAGAAGCTCTCTTTGGAGGAGGGCCTAGCCAGAAACCTTATTAATCCCCAGATGTACCAGCAGCTCCAGGAGTTACAGGATACCCTGTCCTTAATAAGCAGGCTTACTGAGAGGAAAGGCCCTCTTTCTGTGGTGGAAGCAATTGAAAAGAAAGTCATCAGTGAGAGAGTTGGACTGAAAATCTTAGAAGCTCACCTGGCAGCTGGAGGTTTCAGTCTCCCCCCCAATGAGAACTATATTAATTTAGAGGAGGCTTTTCACCAAGGCCTCATTTCTGCATGGCTTTACTCAGTGTTAGAGTCTCACCTGAGATCATCCAAGAATTTGATAGACCCCAACACAGCTGAGAAAATTGGTTTACTGGACCTGATGCAGAGATGTATTGTCCACCAAGAATCAGGGTTGAAATTGCTGCCTGTCAAGCAATTGGCGGGGGGAATGGTGAGCTTGAAATCAGGCCGGAAGGTTAGCATTTTCCGTGCAGTTCAGGAAGGACTGATAGATCGGCAGGTCACTGTCCGGTTGCTGGAAGCTCAGCTTTTTGCTGGTGGCATAGTAGATCCAAGAACAGGACACAGACTTACAGTGGAAGAGGCTGTAAGACATAATTTGATTGACCAAGATATGGCCTGTGCTATTCTCATAAGGCAGCTTCAGACAGGAGGCATCATAGACACTGTCACTGGGCATAGACTGACAATAGATGAAGCAGTGAGCAGTGATCTAGTAGCTGCTAAGATTGCCCTTGTGCTTCTGGAGTCCCTTTGGTCATTCATGGGATTGCTGTGGCCTGAATCTGGAGAGATCCTCCCAATTACAGATGCCCTGGAACAAGGTATTGTGTCTACTGAACTAGCTCGTAAAATCCTTAGTGGCCGACAGCATATTAAAGCCCTGTTTCTACCAGCAACCACAGAGATTTGGACCTGGGAAAAAGCAATAGAAAATGGTATGTTGGACAAAGATCTTGTCAATAACTTAAAATCAATTTGCATACCTGATGTGATGCCCCACATACAATTAGCAGACTCTTCAGAACGAAGCAAATTGAACATTAGTCCTGGAGCAACAGGTCTAGTGTACAGCAAGGGCCCAGCTGAGGGCACAGTGAGCCGTAGCAAGAAGCTGTTGTTTCAACTGATGACTCACAGCTACATTAATGTGCGGAATGGACAGAGGCTGCTCCTGTTAGACAGTGAGCTCGTAGAGACACTAACAGCAAGAGGTGAATATCGAGCAGGTCTTCCAGAAGTGTTTGGAGTTGAGCATCAGAGACTAGAAACTCCCGAGGAATTACAAGAATCAGTGAGTGTGAAAATTACAGAAACCTCTTGTGATGGGCTGACTGTGAGGCCACGTGAGTTCCAGTTTTCTTCTCAGAACAAAGAATATCCCAATCAGGCAAATTTCACTGAAACAAAAGGCAAAAAGACCCTTGTAGAAACAGAAGTTTCCTTGATACAGAACCCTGAAAAGGACCTCTTTGTAAGAGAACAAAAAGGGGGAAATCCAAATGTTGATACTTTGAAGGTCATAAATAAAGTCAAATCAGAGTTAAAAAGGCAATTGTTAGGTACCAAAAAGGAAGACCAAACAGAAATGTCTGCCAGAGAAAATGTCAGCAGAGGTTTTATCTTTACAGTACCTCCCGAGGAAGCAGAAGATGTGACCTTGGTGGTGGACAAAAATCCTTCCTCTATTGAAACACCAAAGGAAGAATGGCAGACTGTCAGAAAGACTTCCTTAATGTGTCAGAAAGAACAAGCAAACACACTTGAAATTGAATATATTCCAGGTGAAACTGGAAGACCTCTCCTAAAACCCCAAAGCAAAAAGTCACAATTTCAGATAGAGAAAACTCAAGCTTTAGAATCGGAACTAAAGCCTGAAAATGATATGAATACTCATTCTCTGGACAAAAAGAAAGCCTTACATAAAATACCTTTGGGTGGGGATGACCATAAACAAAGTCCAGAAGGACAGAACATCGCGGGTGGTAGTATGATGATGTTAGAAAACACAGATGAGGAAGAAGATGGTCGTGAAACTTCCCTGTCATGCAGTCATCCTTCAGAACTGCTTGAAGAACCTACCTTAAATATATTATCTGCACAATTACTAGATGGCGGTATCTTTCATGAACAGACAGGTCAAAAGCTCTTACTAAATGAAGCAATAGCCCAAGGGATTGTGCCCAGTCACACTGCTGTGAAACTTATGGGAAAGCTGAACATGTTTCGGGGCTTCTTTGACTCTCAGACCTGCGAGTCTTTGACAACTGAAGAAGTCATTGATGAAGGTCTGATGGATGAGAAATTATTATATAATGTCCTCATGGCAGACAAAGCTATAAGTGGGGTCTTAGACCCCCGTACCCACACACTCTGCTCTGTGAAGGAAGCAGTTGCAGTGGGACTTCTTGACACGCAAACAGCCACCAGAATTTTAGAGGGGCAGGTGGTGACTGGTGGAATTGTTGACCTGAAGCGAGGTAAAAAAGTTTCGGTAACTTTGGCCTCAAATCTTGGCTTGGTGGACAGTGCTGACCAGACAGAACTTATAAATCTGGAGAAAGCTTCCAAAGGCAGAGATGCTGAAAAAACAGTTATGAAGAGATTAATTAGCTTACAAATGGAAACAACTGGAGTTATGGATCCTGATAGCAAAGCTCCTTTAACAATTGTGCAGTCTATTGACAGAGGGCTTTTGGAGAGAGGAGAAGCTGTTCAGTTGTTGACTAAGCAAGTGGTGGATGGAGGTATCATTCACCATATATCTGGGATGAGACTTTCTGTTGATAATGCTTTTAAACATGGCATCATCGATGAAGATTTAGCCAAGCAACTCAAAAAAGTTGAGAACTTAAGCCTCCATCAGTTTTTTAATCCTGAAACAAAGGAAATTATTTCCCTCCCTGAAGCCATAAATTTAGATCTTATTACCCCAGACTTGAAAAGAGAAATCCAAGAAATTCAGGCCTTGACTGGAAGCTTTGTGGATCTCATTTCTAGCCAGAGATTGACCTTAGCAGAAGCTAAAAAAGAAGGATTGTTAACTAATAAAGCAATATTGTCTTCAGGAATGATGCATGGGATTGTAGATCCTGAGAATTCCAGAATTGTTCCCTATTCAGAATTAATAAAGAAATGTAAGATTGATATTGAATCTGGACAGAGATATTTAGAAGTAATTCCCTTCTCAGACATTAAAGATGGAGTAAGTGATAAAGTACTTACATTGTCTCAAGCAACTCAGCTTGGGAAAGTAGACTTTGCCTATGCAGTGAAGGTTCTAGAAGCTCAGGCAAATACTGGGGGAATCATAGATCCTGCCACGGGAAAAAGACTGACATTGGCATCAGCTTTGGAACAGAAATTAGTGGATGAAAACATGGTCAGAATTATTGCATCTCATCAGGTGTTAAATGGAGGAATTGTTGACATATTTAATGGTCAGAGAGTGACTTTAAAGGAAGCTATTGAGAAAGGATTTATCAGTCCTGAACTGGCAGCTATGATCCAAATAGATACTTTAGGGTCCAGTGATCGTGGGGCTCAGACTGAAAAGCAAATTGTAGTTGAAGCACGTGAATTAAAGAAGGAATTTCTCAGAAAGGAAATGTTAATTGCTGGTAATCAAACTGCTGGAATGCGTTGTTGTAAAAGTGAAAGTGAGAAATTATTTCAAATTGAAAGTCAGTCTGTGCAAGAAAAGATTAAAATAAGAGTTTCTGATGGGGAGCAGGCAAAAAAGAGCAGGGAAATTTCATTAACGGAATTGGAGTGCAAGGATCAAGATAAGAGGAGAGCTTCTCCAGATGCTAAAGAATCTGTCAATATCATAATTCCTAGTGATCATAAAGGTAAATCATTGGAAAAAAATACAGATGAAGAGCAGGAAGAAATAGTGGCACAAACAGAAATTATTTCTCATGTGAAACAGTCTATATCAGGTCTAGATTCTAAAGAAATAAGGGAAAACCAAGGAGAAGTTATTTCAGAAGTACAAGAATCAAATGGTAAAACTTCAGGCAAATTTCTGAGTGAGCAATTTATGCAGAAACCAGTGAATACTGGGGAGAAAAGTAAGAGAGAGAAGAGGGAGATGGTTGTAGAAGAAAGTGTCAAAATATGCAAACCAGCAGTTTGTTCAGAAGAAAAGTTGAATCGGAAGACTGCCAGTAGAGATGACCATGATTCCAATATAAAGAGTCAACCTATGGAAGTAACCGTAAGTGAAAAAGGTAAAGAAGCTGCTAGAGAGCTGGGATTTTCTATTACTTGTAAAGCTGAAGACTCTTCTTCCCAAATGATACCCAAAGGAATTTCTGTAAAAAATCAAGATGCTTTAACATTCAATTCTAATCAGGTCAGTGAAGAAGTCGAAAATTTAAGCCTCTGCTTGACTTTAAAACCAGAAGAAAATTTATCTCAAGACATTACTGATGGGGCCCAGAGTGAACCGTTCTCTTCTATGACCCCAAGACCTGAAGGATTGCACTACCAGGAATCAGTTGGAAAAGCCCAAGTTGCAGACACATCTCGAATTTCCAAAACAGACAAATCTTTCCAAGGAACCACCAGACAGGAAACCAACTATCATCAGGATTCCTGTGTTACCTTTAAGACTAAGGAAACCAAAGATCTCACTTGCTCATCTGATGAATATAAAGAAAAATCTTATCAAGAAGTACCTTTTGATTCAACAAGAACCCTTACATTGGAAGAAATCACAGTTTCTGGAGTAGACCCAAAAGAAGTGCATTTTGTGGAATTCTCAGATAGAAAAGACCTTCATCATCAGGACAGCAAAACTGATAGTGAACTTTGTGGAATTCTAGAATCTAAAATAGTAACAACTCAGGAGATAACTGGAGAGAAATTTCCAGAAATGTCAAACCTTATAGTTACAGGTACAGAAGCAGGGTCCTTTAAAGGCATAGTGACTCAGGGAGTTCCTAGAGTCTTGGCGTCCCTTCTTCCAGAGAAATTGTTCCAAGACGGGTCTCAAAAAGAGAGTATCGGGCAACAGGATGCTACGATTAGTCCCACCATTCCAGAGACCAGTGAAGAAAAGACAGTGCCCCTCATATACCCTACAGTGAAGATGGATGAGAAGACACCACAGGAAAAGCTCAGAGAAAGCCCTGGCAGTGAACAAACTCCCTTTGTGACTGCACCCAGGGGAAAGGGAAATGAAAGGGTAAACCTGGAGCCCTGCAGAGCAACTCAAGTAAGTTTCCCAGTGGTGTATAAGTATATATATTTTTAGATATAACTAGTTTAATGCTAAAACTCTTGACTGGATACTGAGTTTATTTATGTATAATTGTATGCATACATACATTTTAGGGCACTGATAATTCTCTAAGGTGTAACTTAGTTTATTATCATCTGTTTGTAACACAGTTGTTGGAAAATTAGGCAATTTCGGAAATTTACAAGGGTTTTAAGTTAGAAAGTAAAACATTGGAGCTAATTTGAAATACTGGGGTGATGCTACCGAAGTCAGAATAGCTTTTGGAAATTTTATTGAAATGATGCTTATAGATTGATAATTATGAGCTTCTGCTCATATTAAATAAATCACTTTTTTGTCTGTTGATTTGATACAACATAGACAAAATAACATGTTTTATTTCATTCCGTCCTATGTGTAGTAAAAATTTCTCTTTGTCTATCAGTAAGACCCAGCCTGCTTTAAAAAGCAGACTTAAAGGAGAATGTCAGATCTGAGTGAGTTTTCTTTTTGGCTCCACAGAATGTATTTAACCGACAACTCTGTCTAGAACATGATGAGAAGCTGGTATCCTATCTGTCTCTATTACGAGACATTGAAATGAGGACCAAACAGATTCAACCTCTGGAGCTAAACTTGGCAGAGCTACAGGATCTGCTGTGTCAGGCCAAGGTAGGTTCCCAGAGACTTCCTCCAGGCCCACCAGCTTGGAGGAAATAGAGACTATTGAGGAAGAAAAACATGTTCAAAAACACCACCATTTTAAAGGACAAAAAATAGATTGAAAAGGTGTAACTGGAGATGTCTGAAGAACACAGGAAATACTGGTCTCACAGAAACCAAAGCAGAAGAGACTCAAGGGAAGAGTGGTCAGCAATATTAAATACAGTAGAGAGACTGAGTACAGTGAGGACTGAAAGGAGGGTTTAGCGCCTGAAAGTCATTGATGACTTTGATAAAGAACAGTTGCAGTGGAGTGGTGGGATATAAATTAGGTGGCAGTAAGAATAAACAGAAGGTTGGAAGGTGGGGACAATTAACAGGATCATTCTTTCCAGAAGCTTGGTAGTGCAGGCAAGGAAAGAGGTAGGACACTAGCTAAAGGAGATGAACTGAAAGAGGAATGTTTTGAGTGGATTCTGGGGCTGAGGAGAAAGAACCAATAGAAAAGGAAAAGTTGAAGTTAGATGAGAGAGGAAGTGATGACTGATGGAATCAGGTCCCTCAGGACAAAGAAAGACATAGAATTAGACAGCCTTGAGAGGGAGGAAGAGCAGTTCTTCCTCTGAAACTGGAGGTTAAGAATTGTCACAGGGAGCCGGCCCCGTGGCTTAGCGGTTAAGTGCACGCGCTCCGCTGCTGGCGGCCCAGGTTTGGATCCCAGGCGCACACCAATGCACCGCTTCTCCGGCCATGCTGAGGCTGCGTCCCACATGCAGCAACTAGAAGGATGTGCAGCTATGACATACAACTATCTACTGGGGCTTTGGGGAAAAAAAATAAATAAATAAATAAATAAGTTAAAAAAAAAAAAAAAGAAAGAAGGCTGTCTGAAAAAAAAAGAGTTGTCACAGGATTAGAGTCACAGCAAGGACAGGGATTGTAGAGCTTTACCAGTTTTCTCAATGTCCAGAGTATGGCCTTGGGTAGGGTGGCTGAAGGGGAAATGAAGATGATGCTCAGAAGAACTACCAAGGTTTTCTACAGCTTATTTCTGGCTTCTCTGCTGAGGATCAGAATATTGAAGACTAGCTGAGTGGGAAGGCTCGCTTGGGCTATTTTTAGTTCTTTGGTCCTGCCCCCTTGGAATTTGGAGTGGAAGAGTCATCCTTTCAATTGGCTTATTTTGCCTAACATTATATAAGGCATAGTGGCACTCTTGGAGAGGCAGCAAGTTGTAGTGGAAGGAGCACGGCACTGAGTCAACCTGAATCCAAGTCCTGGCTCTATTGCTTACGAGCTGGGTGACCTTGGACAAAAAAAAATTTCACATTTTTAAGTGCTAAGGCATCTCTTTTGTAAATCCAGAATAATAATATCTACTCTGCTGACCTCAAGAATTAGTATTTGTGAGAACCAAATAAGCTAATGAATGTGTATAAAACCATTTTATAAGCCCTGAGGCCTGTATAGGCATAAGGTCAGAGAAAAATGTGTTCACAGCTGATTCCTAGATAGCAAGATTCTAGTCTTGATTTGGAGGTAAGTCCACTTTATCCTCTCAGGTTTTAGACAAGGAGCTAAAGGATCTGTCCACCTTGGTGAGTCAGGAATTGGAGTGCGTGAATCAGATTATTGTCAGCCAGCCTCAAGAAGTCCCTGCTCAACTGTTGAAGGCTCTAGAGAAAGATGCCAAGAATCTTCAAAAGTCCCTCAGCTCTGTGAGTGACACCTGGAGTTCCAGACTACTCCACCTCCAGAATGCTGTGGAAGTAAAAAAGGTAGCTTCTTGTCACAAAGGCTCATAAAGTCTGGGCAGGCTTGGAGATTTTTATAATCTAATTTGCCATTTATTTCTTAGAGTAAAGTGTTAACTCAGCACGAACAGCTAGAAGGCAGACTTCAAGATCTGAGATCCTGGGTTGGCAATACCAATCTTATTCTGAACAGCAAGGAATATAACAGTGAAACAGATGCTGAGAGCCTGAATCACTGTCTCCGACAGCATGAGGTGAACTCCGAACCCATTCTCAAACATGTTTTGTTTGTCCTTTGAGTTGTGTCAATTTTATTTTCCTGCTAGTCAAACGAGTATCTGTACTTACCTTTCTTAGAAAGTCTGATTTTCCATTTCAGAAAAAAAGTCTGCTATGTTTATTTTTTTTGGTTATCATACCCCTGGAGCTTCAGTGATTATGATTATTTCTCCTTTTAGCTGTTCTCTGAGAGAGAGTCTACAGAGTGGTCTGTTATTAGCAGCTTCATCTCCTCTTTGTAACTGAGCATCTAATATCCATCCGTTGTTTCTGTTTTGCCCAAGATATAATCCTACGTACACATACCAAGTTCAGGAGAATTTTTGATCAGTGATCTAGAGCATAGGTTGACAAACTTTTTCTGTAAAGGGCCGCATAGTAAATACTTTCAGCCTTGCAGGTCATAGGCTGTAGATTGCCAACCTCTGATCTGGAGAGATGCTTTTCTTCTTGTTAAGCCCAAATTAATTGATTCTTTTATAAGTCAGTGAGAGAAAGGTAAAGACTCTGAGATATATATGAGCCAGAGGGTTTTTCCCCCCCCAACATTGTTTTTTTTGTTGTTGTTATACTTAAGATAATATCGGATATTACTCACACTGGTTTGTCTGCCCTCTGCTATAGATACCCCTGTTCTTAAATTCTTTTTTTTTTTGCTGAGGAAGATTTGCCCTGAGCTAACATCTTTTGCCAAGCTTCATCTAGTTTGTATGTGGGCCAACACCACATGGCCACTGACGAGAGGTGTAGGTCTGTGCCTGGGAACTAAACCTGGGCCACAGAAGTGGAGCACACCAAACTTAACCACTAGGTGACGGGGCTGGCCCTTAAATTCTTTTTAAAGTCAGAGCAGAACTAGAGATGTCCCCTCCTTCTGTTCCATCCTCTCCCTTTTCCTCAGTCTTAAGAGAAGGAGACATAAAGGTTCATCCATGGTCAGGCTCCTTGTATACAATCTCATTCCTCTTTATCTTACAAGAGTTGATGTGCCTTCTTTCATACCCTTGTATCCAAAGATATCATTGGGGGAGTGAATAGCAGATTTTACCTGTTCACTGACAGGGTATTATAAAGAAGCAAGGGTGAAAAACATTCCTATGACATAGTATGAGATAGAAAAACACAAAGCATCTCCTGCATTGGTTTCCTCCCCTAGTTATAACTTATATGCATTCTCTTATGGAAAGAGAGCCACAGTCTAAGCCTTGATTTCCTAGTGATAGTTGCCCATATCCATGTGTTCACAGTTGAAGGAAGCAGAGTCTTAGGATAAATATCCAAGAAGCCCTCCCAGCCTGTTTTGCAGGACTGCTGACTACTCTCAATTTCAAAGTGATAGAGATATGTGTATCTTAATTGTTTTTATTGAGTCCAGTATAACATGGCTGATGATCACTAAATGTTTGTGGAAAAACTGCATGCTTTTAATTGTCTGAAAACAGATAATTATAGTATTTAGGCAGTTTTTACTGCTTTAAGGGAGCAATATAACTTTTATATAGGAAAGTCTGACTGAATGCAATCCTTCAGAGTTTTAAAATATATGAGCAACATTATTTACTCTAAAAATCAAATTGTGGTAAACTACAAATAAATTGAATATTTTCTCCCATCTGGCCTACCAGTAACTCACTGCTGGACAAATATAAATAGATGTTTGAACCTAAGAAAATACAATTAGATATATCAGACCAGAAATTCGTGTTAAACTTTCCAAAACTTAAAAAAAATTTTTTTTTAAAAATATCTGAGATTAGCAGTAGTATAATTCTGCTAACATGAATAATTGAAAGCTTGCTGCATTTGGAAATCAAGGTCTAGTAAAGGAAACCTAATTCTAATTTACGAGGAGTTTGGAGAGACCAGAAGTGAGAGAGACTTCCAGTGCTAGTTTGGCCCTAGAAATTATCAATGTCAATTATAAAAATTGACAGGAAATTAACCTCTCTTTGATCATGTTAATTCTTTAACTAGAACCAATAGCTTCTGCTTCAATAGAGAATTAGAAGTTTCATTTCTTTTTTTTTTTTTTTTCCTTTCCCTACTTACCTTAGGATTTGAAACAACCCATGGCTGAAAGGAAATCTCAGCTGGACGTGCTTGCCTTTGATATTCAGTTCTTTATCTCTGAGCATGCCCAGGACTTGTCCCCTCAGCAGAACCGACAGATGCTGAGGCTTCTGAATGAACTGCAGAGGTCCTTCCAGGACCTTGTGGAGCAGACTGCAGCTCAGATGGATGCCTTGCAGGGCCATCTTCAACAAGTGGAACAGGCGGCCCAGGTCAAGGTCAGACTGAACCAGCAGCTGGGCTCAGTTTGTCTTTTGGGATGTCCTCTGTCTTTAGGATTTCTGGCCAGACTCCATCTATCATGGTTTCAGGAGCCTGCATTTGCCAATTTGAAATTTCATGTCATTCAGACCAGTTTGGTTCTGGTCCAGGAGGCAGCTGTTCTAACTGTTTTTCTTGCCATGTTTTTGGTTTTATGTGTGTGTGAGAGAGAATATGTGTGTTTATGTGTGTATGCATGTGCAAGTACTTTCTTTTTAGTGAGACTCTACCCTCAGTGTTTCGCATTGTCTCTGACTTTGAAATGAAAATCATATCCCTAGCCCTTTTTTCTCATACTTTCTCCCTCAGCATTCTTTTGAGGGCCATTAGGAATATTTAGGTACTCTGAGCTTTTGAAAAGAATGTTTCTGAAATCGTTTTTATTCTGGGGCTTTTCAAATGATTAACAATAAGATTCCTTGACAACCTTCTAACAGCTCTACAAGGAAATTTTTATCAGAATCATATTAATTTTTTAGCACCTTTTAAATTATTATTATTTTATAGCACCTTTCTTCACACTTTAGTGCCCAGTGCTTATTCAATTATGGAAAAAAGTGTGCAGAAGCAAGAGTGATACATTTTGGAAAAAAAACTAACCATCCTACCACCTTCCATCACAACCCTCTTCTTGCAAACCTCAACAAAATTGCATTAATAGTAACATCATAACCTTAGAATACCAAGAATGATGCTTATGCCATTTCTGCTGTTTGAATAATAAGTTGGAATTCAGCAAGATGATGTTAGAATTGTCATTATCATTAGCAAATCTATCTCAGGGTCTCCTTTATTAAATATTGTGCAAAGTAGAATTAAGCTTTTGAGTCAGGCTTAAGGGAAATTAGATTAGTCAATTCCATATGTCCCCTGTTACTACTTAGTTGTTTCAACTGTATTGAAATTGAAATAAAATACTAATGAAACACTTTAGGTGACCTTCCAAATCTGAAAATTTGCAATGTCCTCACTTGGAATTTATATAGTATGGTGTAGCCTGTGGATAATTAATGGAATAGCACTGATCTGAGCCATCTTAAGACACAGCCCAGATCCAGGGTAGGCTCCTGAGCTGCTGCAGGTGATAGGACTGCATGTGAACATTCTCTCTGAACGTGTAATTAATTCCACAATGTTTATTAACCTTGTTATTGTCAGAAATTCTCTGCTTCTCTCTATATTTGCCCTGAATGCATGTGTATGTCTGTGTGTTAACTTGTTTGCTTTGCTTTTTTCAGATTCAGTCTGCACCCATCCTAACCCATGAAGATCCCGTTTTACAGCTGAAGAGCTCTTAGGAGTTCTCTTCCAGAGCCCTTCTATTTGTCCTAAAGAGGGGGAGAGAGGGCCAATTTGGGCACCTGTTTGTAAGTGCAGGTGACTAAAATGCTATCAGAAGGTAGAAACTGGTGGAAAATGGTTTTAGAAGGATGGTCAGGAGAACACATCATGCTCAATTGCTCAGTCAGGTGCTTCAGTGTCATGCCACTGAGATGAGATCTGGAGAAAGGATCAGGCACAGAAGCATATTCCCTCCCTCCCCATGGGCCTGGTTTTTCTCTTCGCTACCCATGTAGACACCTGAAGGACTGAGCCAGTTGCTATTCTTAGGCAGTTTCCTTCTTCTCAAAATAGTCAAGGCCCTCATGCCTGGCATGTAATCATTCCATTTAATGGGTGTCTGCATTTGTGAGACATTTGATTTATAAAGTCACCTCAATTATTAAGTTCAATTAGCTTATGAATTATCCAGTTTCTTTGATTTTTCCTCTTAGTCCAATCTTTATAATTTTCCATATTTTGACTTAATATGTGGCATATCCCCCAGTTCTGGTAGAGGAGTTGATCAGAACTACTAATTTATTATCATCTGTGGATTTCAGGTGTCTGGGGTCTCAATTCTCCGTTTCCAAGGATGATAACAGCAGTCTGGCAAAGGAGCTCCCAAACCGAAACCTGGGAGTATTCTCTCCTGAAATTACCCCTGATTATAATTTAGACCATAGACCGAGATCAACAGACTGTGCAAATGAGGGGAGCTTTCTGAATATGATTTCTGTGCTTTTTCCTGTTCTAGTCTCCCACCAACTTTTCCATTCTTGAGATATAACCTTCCTGTTTTACATTTCAGGGAGTTATCTTGTATTTGTAAAATGAGAATTATTAATTATCTCTTGGCCCCTTTGCATTTTAATTAGACCCTACAGAAACAACAAAATACCTGTCACCAGAAACTAGAGGATCTTTGCACCTGGCTAGGACAGGCAGAAAGAGCATTGGTGGGCCACCAAGGTAGAGCCATCCAGCAGGATCTCTCTGCTTTGCAGAAGAACCAAAGTGACTTGAAGGTCAGTGTGAGTTAATCTATTTTTTTTGTCCCTTCAACAAGTATTTATAAAGGCTTGCTATGTGCCAGGCACAGTGCTTAGTGCTAGCAACATAATGGTAAACAGACATCATCCCTGCTTTCATGAAGCTTAGTCTTCACGAGAGACAGACATTACACAGATAATCAAAAAAATGAACATATAATTATTAAATGTTATATCTATAAAGGAAAATTTACATGAGAACATATAACAGAGACCTAATGTAGTCTGGGATGTTAGAAAAGATTACCTTGAAGAAATGTCATTTAAATTCAGAAATGAAGGATAGGTAGGGGTTAATGCATGAAGGGGTAGGAGGAGGAAGAGAATATGCCAGGTAGTGACCTATGCATCAGTTGTGAGGTAGGAACGGGATGGAACACAACATGTTCAAGAACTGAGAGAAAGCTAGTTCAGTTGGACTGCAAAGAACAAAAGGAAGACTAGTGAATGATGAGGCTGGAGAGTAGGCGGGACCCATATCGTGCTGGGCCATGTATACTACATTAAAGATAAGGAGTGATAATCATAAACGTAGAAAGGACCAAGCAGGCCTCGACTCAACGAGAGTCTTATCAACTCTTCTTTAGAGAAAAATGATCTGTTTGAGGATAACTCATTGCAAAATAAAAATCGCTACTACTCAGCATGTTTATGGGCAGTCTCTTCTTTTGTCACTAAATAGTTGCGTAGAAAATTAAATGTTAGAAAATTTCATAAATAAAAATATTTTAAAATTTATTATTTGTATTGGTTTTGGCCTAAACCTTAAGCAAATTACAGCCAGGGACATACATCTGTTGCAGATACGTCATCCTAGCCATTCCATTTTCACACTGTTTGTTAGAGGTCTTAGAAGTTCTAAAGTTGAAGGCTCTGCCATCCCTGTGTTCATGTGTTAAGGATTTACAGGACGACATTCAGAATCATGCCACCTCATTTGCCAGTGTTGTCAAAGACATTGAAGGGTTCCTGGAAGAGAATCAGAACAAGCTGAGCCCCCGTGAGTTGACAGCTCTTCGGGAAAAGCTTCATCAGGCCAAGCAGCAATATGAGGCTCTCCAGGAACGGACAAGGGTGGCCCAGAAGGAGCTGGAGGAAGTAGTGACCTCAGCCTTACAGCAGGAGACTGAAAAGGTAACCAGAGTGCTTTGATAGTTGGTATATTTCAAAAACAAAAATTGTGGTACCTACACAAATAAAAGGTATTGAGGGGAAACTGCCTTACAGAGAGCATAGAATCATGAAAGGGCTAATTCAGGAGCTAGTCCATGAGTCAATATTTATATAAGAAACATCCTGAAGGACTTTGTCAGGAATTAGTTGGTAGGAAGTTCATATTACCAAAAACAGGAAAAGAAAAGTCTTGCTATCTGTGTACTCAGTATTCTGACTAATTGAAAAATTAGAAAGAACTTAGTGAAGAAGGTAGTACTCTGGGAAAGAAGAAGTGAATGGCATATTTCTAACATGAATCTGGACTGGTGATCCAAGAGTACCAGGGGGAAATATCTGGGGTGTCTTAGTGGGCCACAAGTTATCCCCAAGCTGCCACTGTAGTTTCAGTGGGAATAATGGCACTGGGATAAACCAGAGAGAAGGTAAAGCCTCAAATGGTCTTCTGCACCCCACTCAGTGCTGGCAGATTGAATTAGGATTCTTTGTCGGCTGTGGACTCTGACGCCAATGGGGAAGGTAGAGAACGTGGAAAAGAGAAAAAGTTACCTGAAGATGAATTCTGAAATACATGCATGTATCACTTGACATAACCTGTTTAACTAATTAAAATACTTAAAGAGTCAGAAAATAGAGTTTGAGAGGCAAGTTTAAGAACTCGATGCTCTGTTTGGCAGAGAAAAGGATGGGAGAAGTCTGTGTTTCCCCTAGGGTAGAGCAGCCAGGTAATCAGGTGTGGCTGTGCTCTCTCTTACCCTACCAAGCCAATGAATCACTTCTCATACCTAGAAAGGATTCTGAGAAGACTTACTAGGGTGGTAGGATTAAATAATCTCTTAATAAAGCCCTTTTAAATCCTGGGAGTTGCCCTCTTCCTTTTTTTTGTTAAAAGCAGTGAGATGTAGACAAAATCTAGCGAGTGTTTTAAATAATTATTTTTCAACAGATTTAGAAAATGCTTATTCTTTTTTGTGGGTGCAAAGACTGTTTATACCCAATCTTAGAGCTTCTCTTTTTTGTTAGCATAAAAATCTCCCCCTTTTACCTAACCTGTGGTTGTAGAGCTGAATATTTAAGGCCTTCTCACTGGACTCCCTCTGTGGCTTTCAGACTAAAGCAGCAAACGAACTGGCTGAGAACAGGAGTAAGATCGATGCTCTCTTGGAATGGGTGACTTCAGTAGGATCATCTGGTGGACAGCTGGAGCAGCCCTTAGGAGCTAGCCTGGAGAAAAGAACCTTGGATACTACTGATGGTCACATGGGGGTGAACCAAGTCTCAGAGGAACTGGACAAGCAATGTGTGAAGATGAAGGTGAGGATGTTAGCTTGTCCTCGCTCTGCTGGGGGAATCTCTTCTGCCCTGGGCAAGTCACCGTAACCTCCTCACCCCTAAATGCAGTGAGCACTTCTTAGTTCATATTTTCTTTGATATCTTAGCAGCTTTGTCACTGTTGGCCACTTCCCTTGCAATACTTTCTGCCTTGATTTCTGTAGCACTGCTCTGCCCAATGATCCTGCTTCCTTTCTTCTGGCCAGCTTTTGAAATACTGATGTGCTTCCGGGTTGTAGCCTAGGCCTCTTCTCATCTTTCAGAACAAGCTTTCCTTGGGTAATCTTATCCCCTCATGACACTTCAGTTATCATTTGTACTAGTGAATTCCATGTATATATTTGTCTCCAGCCCAAATGCCTGTCCTAAGCTTCAAGCCAGCATATAAATCCATCTGCCTATTTGCAACTTGGAACCACAAGCACCTCAACCTGAAAAATGGAACTCCTATTTCCTATAATACCCCTCTCCCAATAAAACATGTTCTCCTTCCTATCTTCCCATTTAATTGCCTGAACTAGACATCATCCTAGATTCCTTTTTCTCCCTCCCTCTCCCGTATAGAATCAGTCATCAAATCTTATGCTTCTTATATCCCTTGAAAAGTTATCCACACTTCTTTATCTCCATGGAGATATTATTGTAGTTCAGACTACTGTCAACTTTCACCTGTGTTATTATGATAGCTTCTACTGGTCTCCTTGCCTTTGGCTTTTACTGTCCAATCCATTCTTCACACTGCTAAGTGGTTTTTCGAAAATGCTATATCCCTACTTAACCCTTTTAATGGTTCTTTATTGCCCTCAAGAAACCATTTCTTACTATTTACCTCTATTCATTTATTAATTCGTTCAGCAAATATTGAGGGCCTGCTGTATGACAGGCATTAGAGACAAACCAGTGAACCAACCAGATAAACCATCTCCTAGTACATTAACTGGCATGTGCAGGCACATTATATTGCATGATTGAAAGATATTATATATTTAGGAAACTTAGAAAACACATGGGTCCCATATTTTGCTAGTGATACCTTTATAGCAAAGAAAATTTGGTTTAGTTGGAATGCTTCTGTCGAATGGGCTATGTGGGCCATTGCCTTATTTTATATTAATAGGATTTCTACCTCTTGCATGCCGTTGTAGTATATCCCCCCAAAGCCATGGCAGTCTTATAACACTGCAAAACAGATTGTTCTGCTGTCACAGGGAGCTTCCTGATATTTCTTGCTGGTAGCTGTCAGCTGACCAAGGAACATCCCCATTCTAGGAAGGAAACTGCCTTACTCATGGGTGGATGAGAATGGGGACATCTGGGTGGTGTACAGACAAACCGTAATACTGCCCTCTACTGTCTATTTGAGCAGGATATATTTGTCACCCCAGCTTTCCTGAGGTGACATTGGCACCTGAAGCCATCAGGTTGCTCTTGATACTGGTTGAAACTGGACAATGTTCTGGAGAAAAATAGGCTATTGTCCTTCTTTAGGTAGTTGCATAAACAATATAGATAGTCAAGAACTCTGACTAAACTCTCACTATCTTCTATTTAGACTCAGGAAGAACATTTTTAAAGACAAAATAGAACAGGGGCCGGCCCCGTGGCTTAGTGGTTGGGTGCATGCGCACTGCTGCTGGCGGCCGGGGTTTGGATCCTGGGCGCGCACCGACGCACCGCTTCTCTGGCCATGCTGAGGCCACATCCCACATACAGCAACTAGAAGGATGTGCAGCTATGACATGCAACTATCTACTGGGGCTTTGGGGGAAAAAAAATAAATAAATAAAATTATTTAAAAAAAAAAGACAAAATAGAACAACCACAGCTGTCCCAAAAGAACTTATAGTCCATTGGAATAGAAAAAAGATCCACATGTGAGCACATAGACATAGCACATACAAATAAAAAGTAAAAATTACCTATACTATCCAGAAATATAGCTTACACTAATATACAAATTGTTTATTTAACAAATTAATTTTCCAAGATCTTTCCTAGTAGGTACAGTCTTCATGGATAACATGAGTGACGTATTTCACAGCTAAGTATTTGCAACTTTTATACTGTCATATGTATGGCTTAGCCAGCTTATTCTCCCCTTCCATTAATGTGGGTAGTTATTAGTAGGCCATTTGTACCTTCTTTTAGATTTAGGGTGGTTTAGTGAAGGTTCTAGGCATGGTTCATTCCTTAACTATCTGCATGACCTTAGTCAAGACATATAACATCTTTTTTCTATTCGCTTCTCCTATCTTTAATATGGATATTGTATTGTCTGCCTACATTGTAGATTGTACCACAAATCAGATGAGATAATACATGTAAAATCTCTTGGAAAACTATAAGATTCTGTGTGTGTTAGTGCAGCTGGGATTAACATATGGCATATTCTTAGAGAGTGAGAGAGATTGGTGATTTCTGAGCAGCTGGAAAAGTAGCCTGTTGAGATCTCTCTCTACTTCTAGCTGTAGACATAACTAAATTACTGTGGTGTCCCTACTGATTATCCTTTGTTTGGGGGGATTTTTTGCCAGGCTGATCACCAAGACTTGCTGTCTCAGCAGCAAAATTTCATCCTGGCCACTCAGTCAGCTCAGACCTTCCTGGACCAGCATGGCCACAATCTCACACCCGAAGAACGACAGATGCTACAAGAGAAGCTAGGAGAGCTAAAGGAACAATATGGAACTTCCCTGGCCCAGTCAGAGGCAAACCTGAAGCGGGTGCAGACACTACGGGATGAGCTGCAGAAGTTTCTGCAGGATCATCGAGAGTTTGAAAACTGGCTGGAACGGTCTGAAAAAGAGCTGGAGAACATGCATAAGGGAGGCAGCAGCCCTGAAGCCCTTCCTTCCCTGCTAAAGCGGCAGGGGAGCTTCTCGGAGGATGTAATTTCCCACAAAGGAGACTTGAGATTTGTGACTATCTCAGGACAGAAAGTCTTGGACACAGAAAACAGCTTTGAGGAAAGCAGAGAACCCTCAGTGACTGGAACCTTAGTGAAGGACAAGCTGAAGGATGCATCAGAAAGATACACTGCTCTCCATTCAAAGGTATGGGAGAGGTTCCTGGCAGCCCTCACACAAATGTAGGTGGTTTCTGGGGCTTAGAATAAGAACCTCAGGACACAGTGAGCGAGCTGATTGGTATATTGACCACAGGCAGAATGTCTTTCTGAGCTCCTCAAAAATGCGAAATATGTAGGCCTGTGGGCTAATGCCTGATCTTAGCAATATCAGGAGTATGTCTCACTCCTGTGGTGAAGGTGGAGGTGCTAGCCTTCCTGTGGGCTCCTGAGAGCCATAGCACAGGGGAAACGTAAACCAAGTACCCAGTCTTGATTCCTGGACAGAGCATCCTAGGGTAAATTCTTAGCTTCCTCCCTATCAGAGAGCTCCCTTTAGCTCCCAATTTGTAGAATCCAGTCAGTTCTCCTTACCTGTCTTGTGCTTTTTGCCAACATCCTTAACTCCCCAAAAGGAATACTTTTTGTACCTCTCAATCCCTACCTTTGCCTGCAATCTGATGCATATTTCTTTGGTGGCTTGTCATACAACTCACTAAATCTTCCCAGCTATATAATAAAGTTGGGGCGGATAGTATGGATCAAACAATAAGAACTCCACTTGTAGAAGATGGCTGCTACCCATGTATCTGTGGAGGCCCCGGCACAACCCTTAATTGTTACAGTGAGTTCCCTGTAACAAAGGCAGGCCTCTCTTTGGACTGTGCCTAGGAAGCTGCTGCCTTTGGCCTGACCTTGTTTAAGCCTGCTTTCTTCTTCTTTCTCTGGCATAGTGTACACGATTGGGCTCTCACCTGAACATGTTGTTAGGCCAGTATCAGCAGTTCCAGAGCAGCTCCGACAGCCTGCAGGCCTGGATGCAGACTTGTGAGGCCAATGTGGAGAAGCTTCTCTCAGATACTATAGCCTCTGACCCTGGGGTCCTGCAACGGCAGCTTGCAACAACAAAGGTAAGCCCGGACACAGGCTGTTGTATTGCATGGCATAGAGTACCCTAAAGCAAAGCAAATACTTGCATAGGTTAAAGGCAGTGGTTGGTGTGGCTTGGACAAGATCTGACTCCTAAAGACTTTATTCTATTATCTGTAGCTATGGATAAACAGAATTATTCTATAAAGCTGCTTAGTAGCTCTAGATTCCTAGAACCAGCTTTGATTACTCACTCAGATGTTTTTCTTTTGTCCTTTTTCATGGACAAGCAGCAGTTGCAGGAGGAATTAGCTGAGCACCAAGTACCTATAGAAAAGCTCCAAAAAATAGCCCATGACCTCATGGAAATTGAAGGGGAGCCAGCCCCAGACCATAAGCATGTTCAAGAAACTACAGGTATGAAGCAGCAATATACCAAGAGTGCTCCCTTGATTCCTAGTATGTGCCTCCTTTCTGTAATACATCATATTGTGTGTACAAGTATCTGTGGTGCTAGCTAGGGACTGAGGACGTAAACTTGAATAGCTCACCCTCTAATGAACTTTATTCTTGCGCCATTGAAGGCCTTCACAATCTGGCTTCAATCTCTTTTCCCCAGGCATTCTGCCTTTTGGCCACACCCTACTTCTTTCCTTTCTGAAGTAAACTAGTCATTTCTTCATTGCTTTACCCCTGAAGTTTTCCTATTGCTTAGCTGCTAACATTTGTTGAGTGTTTACCATACATGATGAAATCTTGCTCATGCTTTAAGATGTAGCTGAGAAGTTACTTCCTTTGTAAAGTCTCTTTTTTTCTGTGTGTGTGAGGAAGATCGGCCCTGAGCTAACATCTGCCAATCCTCCTCTTTTTGCCGAGGAAGACTGGCCCTGGGCTAACATCCTTGCCCATCTTCCTCCACTTTATATGGGACGCCGCCACAGCATGGCCTGACAAGCAGTGCGTCGGTGCGCGTCCGGGATCCGAACTGGCGAACCCCGGGCCACCACGCAGAGCGCGCACACTTAACCGCTTGCGCCACTGGGCCGGCCCCTCTTTGTAAGGTCTTAACCACCACCGCCACCCCACAAAAGAAATGAAAGATAAGAAATAATCATTCTTCCTTCGAGCTTCTCTAGTACAGTACTCCTAGTACCAATATAGCACTTACGATTTTATTTTTACACTTAGTTGTGATGTGCATTAGGGTCTTAAGTTTGTAGAAGACAGGGATTTTATCCTAATTATCTTTAGTCCTCAGCATTGAGCACAATTTCTGGCACTTAGAGGTGCTAAATAAATAATGCTTATTGAATTTGGCTCGAATACTAATGTACTTTAAGCTTATTCATTCTATTTGTCTTGATATCTGTTATTATTATAATTAACATATGCTACTTAAATGCGTTCTTTTTGAAAGCACAACATAAAAATAGTCTCCACTGTCTTCTCATGGCCTCGATTTTCCAGATTCCATACTCAGCCATTTCCAAAGCCTCTCCAGTAGCCTGGCTGAGCGCTCTGCTCTGCTGCAGAAGGCAATTGCCCAATCTCAGAGTGTCCAGGAAAGCCTGGACAACTTGTTGCAGTCCATCAGGGAAGTTGAAAAAAACCTGGAAGAGGAGCAGGTGGCATCACTGTCATCTGGAGTCATCCAAGAAGCCCTGGCCACTAACATGGTGAGACTTATGCCCCAAGAGTTAGCACAGAGGGTGTATTTGCCATGTTCCATAATTACATCATTTTGAAAGAGTATAGGAGAAGAATTCATTTCCATGAGTCTTCTAAGATGACTTAGAGATGATGACTAATCCATGTAAAGATATTTCTACCCAAGTTCCAAACCACTGTTAAGCTTGAGGAAAAGTGATGATCGCAAAATCATTGGTGGGATGGGGTGGAGAGCTAGGGGATGACATGTGTGGTATTCTGAAGGCTCAGTTGCAATCAATCCTCCAGCCCTCCTTGAGGAGGTGAGCATGTGGTTATTGGAAATTTATTAGTTTGTGGCTCAGATATCCTGGAATAAGTGAGCCAGGAGCTGACAGACATGTTCTTGATGACAGAAATTGAAGCAGGACATTGCTTGGCAAAAGAGCAGCTTGGAGGCCACCCGTGAAATGGTGACCCGATTCTTGGAGACTGCAGACAGCACCACAGCTGCAGTGCTGCAGGGCAAACTGGCGGAGGCGAGCCAGCGCTTCGAACAGCTCTGTCTACAGCAGCAAGAAAAGGAGAGCTCCCTAAAGAAGCTTCTTCCCCAGGCAGAGATATTTGAACATCTCTCTGATAAGCTGCAGCAATTCATGGAAAACAAAAGTCGGATGCTGGCCTCTGGAAATCAGCCAGATCAAGATATTGCACATTTCTTCCAACAGATCCAGGTGAGCATATATCTGCCAAATTGGCAGAATAAAGGGAAAAGAAGGGCAAGGAGAGGACCAACATTTACTGAGCACATAATATGTCAGTCAGTGTCCTGGAAACTTTACCTGCATTATCTTAAAGAATTACCATAGTCATCCTGTAAACTAGACACTCTTTGTCCATTTTTAAAAAACCACAGCCTAGATTTATTTTTTACTCATATACATGTTCAACCCAGGTCAGCAGGGGTTCTTAGCGCTTCATGGTCACTCGGGGATTCAGGTTAATGAAATCTTCATCCTGACGTATGCTTTCATGATTAGTGCTACAATAGCAGGGAGACAGACCGTATCCATTTATATCTCATTAGTCAAAGCAAGTTTCACATGACCACACCTGACTCTCAAGGGGTGGAAAAATGTAATCCTACCATGTACCTAGTAGGTGCAGAGCTAGAAATATTTGGTGAAGAGTATTACCTACCACAGATATAGATATATATCCAGGAGTAGAGTTGCTGGGTCATGGTATATTCAACCAAGTAGTGGCCAACTCAAGCTCCACAATGGCTACACCTGCCCGCATTCCCACTGTTACCTCACCATTCCTGTATCCTCACATCACTGCCTTGGGTTTATCCATCTATCTCACTTTTTCCATATTAAAGTAGCATCTCATTGTTTCATTTGGTTTGTTCTCCTAACTTTTTGCTTTTTGTTTTGAATAATTTCAAACTTTCAGGAAAGTAGAAGGAATGGCACAACACCACCAACGTACTTTTCACAGCATAGATTCACCAATTGCTAACTGTTTTCTCTCTCTTTATAAATATTATAAAAGAGAGATAGTATCATTATGGGCTCCCATATTCATTATCATCATTGTTCTTTTTGATATTCAAAAGTTTTCCCAAATTTGGTCAGTGGGAGCACCTTTAAGCTGTCTCCTGGTGTCTTTTTAACATGTCCCTGTTAGCATGTGAGTACTCTCTTGCTTTCTGGCACAAGGTGATATTTCAGCCTCGTCTTGTAATTACCCTGACCCATGCCTGAAATCAGCTATTTCTCCAAGGAGCCCCATTTTTAGTGGGGAATGGTATTTAGAAACTAAAATCCAAATACTAGATGAGCTACTAGTACTAGCTACTAGATGAGCTGTGGTGTCATTGCGTCTAGGTCCATTTCAATAGAAATCTATTGCGTCTAGATTTCCTTTCTAGGAAATCTATGTATTTTTTTATATCACGTGTTCATACCGATAATCCAATTCCAACTCAGCACCGTAGGATTCTTCCTCCATTCTCTGTTTGTATCTTCCTTTTCCTATAGGGAGAACCCTCGTTTCTAACAACCTTAATATATTTCCTTGTTTGCTTTATCGTGCAGTAAATTAAGATCACTTTGGAATTACACTAGTGTTTCTCCCAATAACAAACCTACTAAATTAAATTCAAGATTTCTTTCTTAGACTATAACCTACTGTGTGCTGTGTTCAAAGTTACCTGAATTAAATTTTTTTCCTATAATTTCATATAGTCATTTGTTTCTCTTTGTATTCAACTTCAGGATTTTATTTTTTTATCTTTGTTGATTAAGTTTTATTTTTAAACATGTAAAACATTAACATAGCTCAAAAGTCAAAACTATTCAAAAAGTTATGCTCAGGGTATAGGGAAGTGAATAAGGATATGCTCTCATTCTCTTCCCTGTCTCTTCTATCCCAGTCTCACCACCCCCACAGGCAGTGGATTTCAGGTTTATTATTTCTATTTCTTTTTTCCAAAATAAGAACACACATTCTTATTTCCCATTCTTCCTTACACAAAAAGGATGTACATTATATAATCTTTTACACTTTTCTTTTCTACTTAACATGTCCTAGAAATCAGTTAAAATCAATTAATAGAGGGGCTGGCCTGGTGGCGCAAGCGGTTAAGTGCGCACACTCCACTGCAGCGGCCCGGGGTTCGCCGGTTCGGATCCCGGGTGCGCACCGGTGCACCACTTGTCAGGCCATGCTGTGGTGGCGTCCCATATAAAGTAGAGGAAGATGAGCACAGATGTTAGCCCAGGACCAGTCTTCCTCATCAAAAAGAGGAGGATTGGCAGATGTTAGCTTAGGTCCGATCTTCCTCACAAAAAAAAAAAAATCAATTAATAGAGGTATTCCTCTTTTTTTTTTTTTTTTTACTATACATTTATTGTGAGGATGAACCATAGTTTATCCAACAAGACTCTCCTTCTGGTAGTTTCCAAATTTGTGCTATTACAAATAATTCACCACAGTGAATAATTTTGTGTATTTTCCCCCATATTATTGGAAGTATATCTTCAGAATAAGTTCCTAGAGTGGAATTGTTGCATCCAAGGGTAAATGAATGTGTGGTTTCGTTAGATACAGCCAAATTCCCCTCCATCGGGTTTTCATCACTTTGCATTCCCACCAGCAGTGTATGAGAGTACCTGTTTCCCCTGCAGCCTCACCAACAGAATGTATTGTCAAGCGTTTGAGTTTTTGCTAATCTGATTGATAAAAGATGATATCTTGTTGTGGTTTTTAATTTTTATTTCTTCTCTGAGTGAACTTGAGTATATTTTTATACATTTAAGGAACATTTATTCGTGAACTCTTGGTTCATATCTTTTGCCATTTTCTGTCAAGAGTTTGGTCTTTTTTTTCTTTCAATTTATGAGTTCCTCTGTGTTAGGGAGATTAGGTCTTTATGTATGATATGTTGGAAATATTTTCTCAGTTTTTCCTTTGTCTTTTGACTTTGCTTATAGGGTATTTTTGGCCATAATACCAAAAAAAGTTTTTTGGTTTTTTTCACTCTTTTATTGAAGATATATTTTTAGTCATAGCTTGAAAGCCTTTTGCCACACCCAGGTTATGAAGGAATTCACCCACACTTTCCTCTAGAACTTGTATGGTTTCATGTTTTTTTACATTTGAATCTTTTAACAATTTAAGTTTATTCTGAAGTATGGTGTGAGGTATGAATCGAAGTTCATCTTTTTCTGAAGGTCTATCTAGTTGTTCCCAATATCATTTATTTGAAAAGTCCATCTTTTCTGTAGTGATTTGAGAAATGATATTTATCGTATACAGAATGTCCATATGTACTCAAGTCTATTTCTGGATTTTCTATTCTATTTTGCTGCTCTGTCTATTCATGAATCATAGCATAGTATTTTTAATTCTAGGGGCTTTATGGTATATTTTACTATCTGCTAGGGCTAGTCTTGTTCATTCTTTTTTTTTTTTCTTTCAGGATTTTTCATAGCTATAATTGTACATTTACTTGTCCATGTGAACTTTAGAATCAACTTTATTAGCCCTAGAGAAAAAAAGTTGGTATTTTTATTTGGGTCACATTAAATTTACTTATTCACACATGCATGTATACACACATACATGCATACATAATGTATACACACATATCTTTGTGGATGTCTTTCCATTTATTCAGGTCTGCTTTTGTGTCTTTCAGAAGTGTATTAAAGTTTTATTCACGGCTTCTGGTTAGTTGATTCCTAAAATTGTATTTTTTCTGTTGCTGCTGTAAATGAAGTTTTTACTCTTGATTTTTGTTTGTTTTGTATTCTGCTACTTTATCAGATTACTTCCTTGTTTGATTTAGTTGTATTGTAGATTCTCTTGGGTTTTACAAATATACTTTCATGTGATCTGCAAATATAGTTTTACCTCTTCTTTTCCAATTCTTATGCCACATATTGTTTTCTCTTACCTAATTGCATTGGCTAATATCTTCAAAACAATGTTAAATAATAGTGAAGAGAGTGTGTTTGCCCCGTTTTACAGAAGAGACAGACTATGGAAGCTTAGAGAAGTTTAATAGCTTAGGATCACAAGCTGGTAAGTGGCAAAACCATGATTGAATTTCAGGTCTTTTTGACTCCAAATACCTGCATTCTTTTCATTCTATCATGCTGCCTCCGAAATCTTTGAACATTTGTTTAAAGGAGACAAGACTCTTTTGCAGTTCCTAGCCACTCTCAGGTGGATTGAAGAAATCCTACGTATTTATTGTTTTGATCTAACAGTTGACCCAGCAAGCATGCCTCCCTCTTTTCTTGTTCCCTCGTTTTCTACAGTTTAGAGAGAAATTGCCCCAGATTTAATCTAGATATCTTTCATTTTTTAGAGTATATTTACTTATAAGGATCAGAAGATTTAATACATTTCCTTGTTTGATAGGAGCTCAATTTGGAAATGGAAGACCAACAGGAGAACCTGGATACTCTTGAGCATTTGGTCACTGACCTGAGCTCCTCTGACTTTGCAGTGGACCTATCCCAGCACCAGGACAGGGTGCAGAACCTCAAAAAGGACTTTACAGAGCTACAGAAGACAGTTAAAGAAAGGTCAGTTTTCATATGTATTGGTCAGCGTCGGAGCTAATTTTTTCTTGCTACTGAGTGAAATGATTTTCTCTTCCTTCCTCCTTTACCAAAAAAGATGGCGTCAAGAAGTCTGCTACTGAGTCGTAGGAGATTGGAAAATACCTCTTTCAGGCAAAGCTACTCAATATACTTGATGCTTAGTGGCTTTTCTATTATTAACTAATGAATTCCTTCTCAGTAATGGGGCTCAATTCTCTCTCTCTACAATCAAAAGCCCAGGTCACCTGGATCAAACAACAAATTTGGGGCCACAAGTAGGATTGTAGCAGGATTTGAAATAAAGAGAAAAATTGGAGATGACTTCCGAGACATAATTAAAGGTTATATTGGTACTCATCTTGCTTGTTTTGACCACATTTAAGTTGCTGTTTTGGAGGAGTGTCTGAATTCTTCTTTTGGGGCAAATATAGGAATATATGACAAAGGTAGCTGATTTTAGGTTATCAGTTCACTGTTGAAAAGCTGTGATTCCCCCATTAGAAAGCCTCACATGAGTTCAAGAGCTTGATAAGACTTCTTCTCTTGATTTAGCCATAAATGTAATCTTGATTTTGGTGCTAGTGGTTAAGATTCGATGCTCTCACCACCACGGCGCAGGTTCGTTTCCTGGTCAGGGAACCACACTACCCATCTGTTAGTTGTCATACTGTGGTGGCTATATGTTGCTGTGATGCTGAAAGCTATGCCACTGATATTTCAAATACCAGCAGGGTGACCCATGGTGGACAGGTTTCAATGGAGCTTCTAGACTACACAGACTAGGAAAAAAGACCTGGCGACCCACTTTTGAAAAAACCGGCCACAAAAACCCTATGATTAGCAGCAGAGTATTATCTGATATAGCACCAAAAGATGAGAGGATGGCACAAAAAGACCAGACAGGGTTCCATTCTGCTGTACACAGGGTCACTAGGAGTCAGAATCAACTTGATGGCACTAACAATGAATAATCTTGATATAGCAGATGACTACCTAGTGACTAGAGGAAAACAGTTGCTCACATCAACACTGTAAGCAGCAGGTCGTTTAGTAGAGGGGAGAGAGACAAAGGCCAAGAAGGCTTTGTTTTTTTCCCCCTATGCTGAGGGCCTTTAGCTGTATGAAGAACTGGTATCTCTGGCTTTAAGTCGGATAGATGTGGCCATTTCCAAAACATAATTTCAAAATTGAATTCTCCTTTCTCCTTGATTTATTTTATTCATTGGTGTGCTTACCCTGGCTTTTCTGAGCCTCAATTTCAGCATCTTCCTTGCTAAAGGAATTATCATTCGCATTAGACCTTGAAAGAGTCAAGTACCCAAAAGGTAGCAGAGCTGGACTTGAGATCCAAAGCCTGCATTCTTTCCATTGTATCATGGTACCTAAATAGCAGGCTCCCTTTCGTTTTTCTCACTTTCACTTTAGCCTAGAGTAAGATTGAAGACTCCTTTCCTCAGAAATGTCCAAACAAGGGCAACAGATTCCTTAGTTTGATGCTCCCCTACATCATATGTGGCTGGTTAGCCAAAGCTGCTGTGGAGAAGATTATGGGAAGGAAAGGCCCTGTTAGGAAGCTGATGCCTGAGTCCCAGAATGAACCTAGTTCTAGTTCAAGTTTACTTCTTTACAAAGCTTAGTCTGGCAAGTAACAAAATATCTTTGTTGGCAGAGAGGAAGATGCATCATCTTGCCAGGAGCAATTGGATGAATTCCGGAAGCTGGTTAGGACCTTCCAGAAATGGCTGAAGGAAACTGAAGGGAGTGTTCCACCTACAGAGACTTTCATGAATACTACTAAAGAGCTGGAAAAGCAGATTGAACACCTGAAGGTAGGTGAATAAAAGAATCTCCAGGAATCATGCTAGACAGCAGTTTGTAAGCTTGTGTGGACTGATCTCCAACTGTGGTAGGGAAGTGGTGTGAAAAATTCAAGTTATCCATCTGCATCAGAAAGAAATTCCTCCATTCTCTTCATGTGATTCCCACCTACCCTTACCCAAGCACTGGGCACCAAAATATCTCTTATTTTAAAACCAAAACCCCAAAAATCTGGGAATAATATCTATAGTATCTATAAAGTTTCATCTGTTTCTTGGATACCTCATGCTATGGTGGGTCATCTGACAGTTGTCAATGTCCAGTTCTTGAGAAGTTTACACCTCATTGTATGTTTGAGATACGCTTCATAACGACCTTTCAGTCAATGACAGATCGCATATACGACAGTGGTCCCGTAAGAGTAGTACCATACAGCCTAGGTGTGCAGTAGGCTATACCATCTAGCTTTGTGTAAATACACTGTATGTTGGCACAATGATGAAATCCCCTAACCACGTATTTCTCAGAAGGTAGCCCTGTCATTAAGTGACATATGACTGTATATGTAAGCAAGTGACACATCTATGATGAGGAAATTGAGAAGAGAAGAACTAGTGCTGCAACTAATAAAGGAAAAGTTAAGTCAGAGGGTTGAAAGTTACCCTTCAAGAGTAGGACCAGTCTTTCTCCCATCCCCTGTAGAATCCCTTCTGTCCCATCTTTGATTCATAGTCAACACCTCTATCACATCTTTTTTTTGTTGAAATCATCTAAATCTGCCTTCAACTAACTCTTAGCATTCGTCCTTATTTTCTTCATAAAGCAGGATTTATCTTGAACAGATGAAAGAGAAGAGATTGGTTGCTTTCACAGAAAGAGTACCAGGAGTGTTTGCTGTGGGGAATTCCCTAGGGCAGAGAGAGGTTCCCCAATTTCTTGGTTCCCAACACCCTTAGTGTTTTAGGAAATTTTTCATGGTACCTCAAGGCCAAAACAACCAAAATACAGAAGACACCTTACTTCCTAAGTCGTCAGGTCCACGCAACTTAATAGTAGTTGTTCACATGGTGTCCAACAGATGTCACTATATTTCCCTCAAAAATTTAAAATATCCTGTGAGTGAGTGCATACATATCTTGGAGACTATAGCTCTTTGGAATCAAAGTGATTAATAAAGAAATTGACAAGCTGTCAATTGACAAGATTCAGTTTGAAGTTAGGCAGCATGAGCTTGCTAGATGTTAATGGCTATGTATCTTTCTCTGCTGCTGCTCTGCAGCTTAAAGTCAAAGGCAGACTAAGTAGAGTCTGTGGAGGAAGGGATTGAAGGCTAGGTTTATGTCCCTGCTTGGAAAGGAGTAAAATCCTGCTGCTGTGGCAGGCAATCCACATCTTAGAGACAACATAACCTGCTACTTTGTCTTAGAGTAGAAGACATTGTTTCCTAATGGCTTTCTATGGTAGTTAGAGCTCTGACTTCAAACTCAATATAAAGTTCCCTTGAAAATGCAAAGTGTAGCCTATGATTCTATGTATTTCTCTGCATCTCGATGTTTAGCTCCTCATTTTACTCTCCGATTACCATTTCCTTTTTATTCTTTACACACATGCTGTTGCCTTTGTCCGCTTGGTAAACTCTTGTTTTAACTCAAAGCTTTCTTGCCTCTGAGTAGAGTTAGATGTGTCTCCTCTTGCACTCTCAAGAGTTTGCTGACTGTCTATATTTCTGTAATAGCATTTATCACATTATAAGGCAATTGATAATCTGAGCTCTTTAAGAACTGTGTCATAATCCTATTTTGTATCCCTAGTGTTTGGCGTGATGCCTGGCGTATAGTAAATGCTCAATAAATATTTGATGAATGAATGAATGAGAAGGTCCTGAATATTCCAGGATATCCTTCTCCCATACCTTGGCTGGCTAAACCAAGATCTTGAAATGGCTGAATATATGAGGACGGTCACTTAATGCTTATCAAAACTTTAGGAGGGGCCTGGCCCAGTGGCATAGTGGTTAAGTTCGGGCGCTCCACTTTGGCATCCCAGGGTTCACAGGTTCGGCCACAGTTCCCGGGTGTGGACCTACGCACTGCTCGTCAAGCCAGGCTGTGGCAGCATCCTACGTATAAAATGGAGGAAGATGGCCACGCACGTTAGCTCAGGGCTACTCTTCCTCAGCAAAAAGACGAGGATTGGCAATGGATGTTAGCTCAGAGCCAGTCTTCCTCACAAAAAAAAAAAAAAAAACTTTAGGGAGTATATATAGAAGAACAGGTGTTCCTACTTACAAGGAGAAAGCCCCCAGATGTTCCATTTAGCTATTTTGTTTTTTGAACAGGGTCTCCTAGATGACTGGGCAAGTAAGGGAACTTTGGTGGAAGAAATGAATTGCAAAGGCACTTCTTTAGAAAATCTCATCATGGAGATCACAGCACCTGATTCCCAAGCCAAGACAGGTAAGTGCAGCCTCTTAAAAATATAGTGAATAAACATCCTTCTTTGCTTTGGCCTTGGTGATGACCCCTTACTTAATAAAAGTCAGAATCAAGGTTGGATATGCGAAGAAAGGGGGGTCCACAAAGCGGTCTTTCCCCTCAGCCTGATCTTTTTTCCCATTTGGTATATAATGTTGCTCCATTTTGTGAAATTCCTTTCTGTGATGGGAAAAAGTAAAGGGACTAATTGGCCCACTTAGAACTGTCAAATGAACATAGAAGGATTAAAATAGGATTTCCATCTTGAGGAATTTCTCTCTTTTAAACATGTGAATGGGATGACTATGCATCATCTTTAAATTGAGGTCAGCCCTGGAGGATATAAGTGTGCTGTCTTGGCAGATGCTAGCTATTTAGGAGTCAGTATTGGTACACCAAGGACTGGCATACTTCTTGGAAGTGGATAAAAAGACTGTGCCCAGATATATGAATAATCTCTGTCTTCAGATCAAGTCTTTCAAACAAAATCCATTCTGAGCTCACAGTCATTTGCTGGTTGTTCATTGGGATCTCATAGGTTTTATCACCACCAGACTATGTTAGCACACTCCTGTAGTCACTTAAATAGTAAGGGAAAAGTTTACTTTCTTTTTTTATCCTGAGAATTGCTGTTTTTTTGTTGTATCCTGAAGTTTAAAGATCTCTTGGAACTACCCAAAAGTGACAACATTTCAGGGAATTGGTGATTCTTATAGTCCAACACATAAACCTCTAAGTTCACTGACTTATTAGTGTGTGACTACATCAGGAGTTGGCAAACTTTTTCTATAAAGGGCCATTTAGTAAATATTTTAGGCTTATGGGCCATATGGTCTCTGTCATACTACACATCTCTGCCATTGTAGCACAAAAGCAGTCATAGACAATATATAAATGAATGGGTGCAGCTGTGTTCCAATGAAATTTTATATACAGAAACAGGCGGAGGGGCAGATTTGGCCAATGGACTATAGTTTTCTGACTCTTGGACTCGATCAGTGGTTTTTCAAACTTTTTAAAGCACTAGAATCTTTTTTTAAAATAAATCTCGTATAGAACTCTGCTACATAAAACAAATAAAAATGGTATTTTGTTGGCATAAATTTCTCTTATAAGTGATTTTATAACATTTTTCTATTATGAAATCCATCAGTGAGAATATTGAGAGTATCTTAGCGAATATAAAAATTTGTAAAGAGGATTTTTGGATGGCAGCTTTATCATCTGACTTATTTCTCAATTTTGTTTGGTTGCACTGTATCCAGAAAATACGGTTCACACAGATAAGTAGTTGCAAATGATGACAAATGTTTTTAAAAGTTCACTTTACAGGGGCCTGCCCAGTGGTTAAGTTCACAGGCTCCGCTTCGGCGGCCCAGGGTTCGTGGGTTCAGATCCCGGACACGGACCTACACACCTGCTCGTCAAGCCATGCTGTGGCGGCATCCCATATACAAAATAGAGGAAGATGGGCACAGATGTTAGCTCAGGGCCGATCTTCCTTACCAAAAAAAAAGCTTACTTTTCAATCTCAGAATGCTCTTTGATTAAACTGAATTAGAAGCTTGGAAGTGGTGTAATAATTCTTGTTTCAAAGTTAAATCACCAAGCATATTCTAGGAGGGCTCACATTCTTTTCTTAAATATATAAAACACCTAACACTGGCGTTGAGGACAAAAACTGTCTATAACCTGACATCATCATGATCTGAAGTGTTAAGAATTCTATTATTACACAGTTCTACCCTGGTGAGAGCCTGCTCTGAGTAGATGTTCCTCAACATTTTTTGTCATTTTATTTAATGTAGTACACATGTGCTATAGATATTTTTCTTTGTACGTGAATGGACATGTGTAGGTTTGAATATTATAAAGTGCTAGTGAAGAGCTACAACTTTTCGAATCAGTGACACTCAAAAAGAAGTTTAAATATATGCATAGAAGTATAGGAGCTACTGTATTCTACCCCAAAAAAGCAGCATAAATTGGTAATATCTAGTGGGTTAAGATGTGGTGGTCAATATAATTGAACATACATGTTTTATAGCCATTTTTAAGTAGTTAGAAATATATTCTGAGTATTAAACCAAACATTTACAGAGTAAACGTTTTCTTCCAGCTCTGAAAAACCATGACTATTCCAGTTCCTTACATTTGTCTGGGTCTTTTGTTTCATAAAGTGCTTTCGCATACATTACTTCATTGCCTTTCTCCAATAACCCCATGAGAGTTGACAGGATAGTAAGTATTATCTTCGTATCCTAGAGAAGATATTGAGGTTTGTCCATAGATTAAGGCTCACATGCTGAACAGTGACTTTCTTGGCTAGGACCTCCGCCTCTTAATTGCGAGTCCAGTTTCTTTTTGGCCATCAGCACACTGCAGTGGAATATGATCTTTCTGTTTGATCTGTTTTTTAATTGAAAATACAATAATGCTAACATTTAAAAGTTTTATTTTTTGTGTGTGTGTGAGGAAGATCGGCCCTCAGCTAACATCTGCCAATCCTCCTTTTTTTTGCTGAGGAAGACTGGCCCTGGGCTAACGTCTATGCCCATCTTCCTCCACTTTATATGGGACACCTGTCACAGCGTGGCCTGACAAGCGGTGCGTCGGTGCACGCCCGGGATCCGAACCGGCGAACCCTGGGCCGCCGCAGTGGAGCACGCGCACTTAACTGCTTGCGCCACCGGGCCAGCCCCGTATAATCTTTATAATTACATGATCTAGTTTTTACTTAACTTGGGACACTCCTCTGAAATACAAGGAATCAACTTGGGGGAGAATATAGGTGAAATCGTGGTAATTAGAAACAGAACTGAAGTTTCAAAGCAGAATTTATGGGCATGTTTATGAACCAGATTTATTGGCACTTAGAATTTTTGTTTTCTGTTTGAGGAAGGGGGAAGAAAGTTATGAAAGAAAAGACAAGGACTCTTCCTTTTGAAACAGTATAAGAAGGGCTTGTTTTAATGTCTTTATTAAAAGAATGCTGCTTTTTATGTCCTTAATTGTACTTACTCTTCATTTTTATTATGTGGAAGAACACTGATGTTAAAGTTGAACCTTTTTGGCTTTGTTATAAATCCTCATTCCAAAGTGTGTCCAATATTGTTCTAAAGACTTAATCATTTTACCAATACTTCACAAAATTGGGGCAGAGTCCAGAGAATTCAGGTTGGAGATTTAAGAAGGGAATTTGGATTTTCTTAGAAAGCATCTTAGAAATCATTACTGTTAAGGAACTGAAACACCTTGAGTGACACTTTGTTGCCTGGCAGCTAAAATGATTTGTCTCTTTCCATGAGTATGTTGTCTTGTGGTGTGTTAACTTCCTGATACCTGAGCTTAAAGCAAGTGCCAGAGAACAAATCCAGTGCCTATATGTATTCCTAACATGTTTGTCTTGCCCTGTTTGTCTCTCTGTCCTTTGCTCAGGTTCCATACTGCCCTCTGTAGGAAGCTCTATAGGCAGTGTAAACGGATACCACACCTGCAAAGGTGAGAATGCCATTTTTACAGTGCCTCTTTGTTGGGTGTGTTAGGACAGTGTTCATGTTTGCATCTGTGTATGTTTCCATACGTGTGGAAGGACTGTTGCCAGGAAGGGTGTGAGGGTAAAAATCTGAGAAGAAACTATGATGCCTCTTTGATAGGCTAAACAGGTTGGCAGCCAGTGAAATAAAGGAAGGAACAAGGAAATAAACTGGACCACTAGATAAGACCAATGAGGAAAGACTTTGAAGAAAATGTATATGAATCTTCGAATTATAAAGAAGCTGTACTAGAGGTAGACTAGCCCAACCCTCAACCTCCCAGCTAGGTGACTTTTCTATAGTTTAGAGAAGAGGGAGCAGAATAATGCCCCAAATCCTTCACTCCCTTCACTTCTGCTGTTCCCATGCTTATTTAGTATTTTATTTATACATCTGAGTATATAATGCCCAAATCAGAAGGCAGATTTTTTTTTTTTTTAAAGATTTTATTTATTTTATTTTTTCCCCCCAAAGCCCCAGTAGATAGTTGTATGTCATAGCTGCACATCCTTCTAGTTGTTGTATGTGGGACTCGGCCTCAGGATGAACGGAGAAGTGGTGCCTCGATGCGCACCCGGGATCCGAACCCAGGCCACCAGCATTGCAGCGCGCGCACTTAACCACCAAGCCACAGGGCCGGCCCCAGAAGGCAGATTAATGAGAGCTCTTTTGCTTTGTGTATGTAAACAGGAACTTTGATGTGATTTTGCGGGAAGATAATCTCTAATTCACTAGAAGGAATAGGAGATGTGCTTAATACTGATGAGTAATTTAGTAGTGAGGAACCAATGGGGGTTCTTGGAAAGCTATTCCCAATCTGATTTCTGTTTCTATGATACTAGATCTGACGGAGATCCAGTGTGACATGTCAGACATAAACTTGAAATATGAGAAACTTGGAGGAGTACTTCAGGAACGCCATGAAAGCCTTCAGGCTGTCCTCAACAGAATGCAGGAAGTTCATAAGGAGGCAAGCTCAGTACTGCAGTGGCTGGAATCAAAAGAGGAAGTCTTGAAAGCCATGGATTCCTCTTCATCTCCAACCAAGACAGAAACAGTGAGAGCCCAAGCTGAATCTAACAAGGTACTGTGTTTACATTAGCTGCATCCCAAACACTAAGAAGAAGGCACTGTTGTGCCAGTGTTTCCTGCTGGAGCCCAGCAACCTGAGAGGGAGACGTGGCAAACCACCCAGGCCATGATGAGCAGCATGTTTGACTTCCAAATGATTAATATGCCTAAACTGTCCTAGAGAATTTTCTTACCTACAAGATAAGAAATTGTTATAAATCAGATTCAGAAACATAGCCAAATCTGTTTACACAAAGAGAATAGCCCTCGTCAGAAGCATCAGCTCATTGAGGGCCGGCCCCGTGGCTTAGCGGTTAAGTGCACGCGCTCCGCTGCTGGCGGCCCGGGTTCGGATCCCGGGCGCGCAGCGACGCACCGCTTCTCCGGCCATGCTGAGGCCGCGTCCCACATACAGCAACTAGAAGGATGTGCAGCTATGACATACAACTATCTACTGGGGCTTTGGGGGGAAAAATAAATAAATAAATAAAATTATTAAAAAAAAAAAAAAGAAGCATCCGCGGCCTCAGCATGGCTGGAGAAGCGGTGTGTCGCTGCGCGCCCGGGATCCGAACCCGGGCCGCCAGCAGTGGAGCGAGTGCACTTAACCGCTAAGCCACGGGGCTGGCCCTAGGATCTCATTTTCTATGTGACACTGCAAGCCAAACCATTTTCATCAAGCACCTTTCCAGCTCTTGGAGGGATCTAAAGAGAGATGATTACAGTTCATTCTTAAGATTGATGTGTAGGACTAGGAAAAATATCAGAAGAAATAAGACCAGGGGGCCAGCAAGTGGTGTAGTGGTTAAGTTCACACCCTCTGCTTCGGCGGCTTGGGGTTCACAGGTTCAGATCCTGGGCGCGGATCTACACACCACTTATCAAGCCATGCTGTGGCAGGCGTCGCACATATAAAGTAGAGGAAGTTGGGCATGGATGTTAGCCCAGGGCCAATCTTTCTCAGCAAAAAGAGGAGGATTGGCAACAGATGTTAGCTCAGGGCTAACTAATCTTCCTCACCAAAAAAAAAGGAACAAAAAGAATTAAGACCATATGGAAAATCCTATAAAAATTTTTCACCAAAGTTTTTAATTTTCCAATTGAGCATAGCATGTCATCGCTTACAGCTACATAAACATTGTCATCATCGTCATGATCATATATTGACACTTTTAGTTTACAGGGATTAATAGTTTTTTTCTTATTGGATTCTACTAATGTGTTGTACATAAAAGAAATTCAGATCCTGCCATCTAGAGTTTCATTTTAAAGTAAAAATTGAAGCATAAATGTTTAGTATCTTAAAATCGCAAAACAAGTCACGGATAGAATCAGAAGTAGAGCCTATACCTGCCACCCAGTCTTCTAGTCATTTCTCCACACTCACAGCTTAGTTTCCTGTCCAGAAATCTCATGGCATACATACATGATGTTCTTTGTCCTAGGCCTTTCTCACTGAATTGGAACAGAATTCTCCAAAAATCCAAAAAGTAAAAGAAGCCTTGGCTGGATTACTGATAACATATCCCAACTCACAGGAAGCAGAAAACTGGAAGAAAATGCAAGTGGAGCTCAGTAAGTTATCACAGGGGTGTTGTAAATTCACTAAATTGCTTGTCTTCAAATACAGAATGTCAGTACATCCTATGAAGCAGGAATTATTTTCAGTTAATTTTCATAAGCAAGCAAGAGGCCCAGATAGGGATAGAGACTGAGCCTGATTAGAGTTTCCACTCAGAGTGTCAGCAGTTTGGCTTTCTTGGGAAGTCAAACTGACAATCGGCTGTGATACAGAGAACATTGATGGTAAAAATGAAAAATGGGAAATAATTTAAATATTCAATTTATGCTGCATTCATTATATTGAACTATAAATGATATAGATGAATATTTATTGGTATGAAAAAACTTATTGGCATGAAAGATGTTCATAATATAGTAAGTTAAAAAACAGGCTATAAAATAATATATATAGTATAAGATATTTTACACATGCTCGTGTATGTGTGTATGTAGTTTTGTGCAATTTTATCCCATGTATGGTTTCATATAACTACCACCACAATCAAGATGCAAAACTGTTTGTGTTACTTTAGTTAAAATTAAGTGAGAGTTATTTTTAACTTAAAAAAATATTTCAGTAATGCTCCAGGGGTTATTTCCTGTAGTATATTAGGAACATAACTTAGGGATCAGGCCAGTGGCTGATGAGAGTAAAGGAATACATTTCTCTCATTTCCTCTCTACAGATTCCCGATGGGAGAGGGCCACCGAGGTGACAATGGCTCGGCAAAGACAGCTAGAGGAATCCGCAAGTCATCTAGCCTGCTTCCAGGCTGCAGAATCCCAGCTCCGGCCCTGGCTGATGGAGAAGGAGTTGATGATGGGAGTGCTGGGGCCCCTGTCTATTGACCCCAACATGCTGAATGCACAAAAGCAGCAGGTCCAGGTGAGCAGTATAGCCTAATGTTCACAAGCCTGCATTTGAATGCTGCTCTCAACAGGTAGATTTCATACGATCTTGGACAAGTCATTTAATCCCTCAGAATCCAGTTTCCTCAGTTTAAATGAGGTATTTGTAAGGTCTTTATCATGGTTCCTGTCAAATAGTAAACAGCCAGTAAACGTATTATTAATATCATTAACAGAGGCAGTAAGACGAGTAGATGTGAGAATGGGAACTTCTGACTAAATTGTAGGATCATAGTTTACTTTTAATCCCCAGTGGTAGTGATCCACTTTACTTAATGCAATATCTTATATCTGCTGGCTTTACTTAAGAGATTTTCTGATGATCGAACCTCAAAAAAATTGATTTACGTGCCTAACATCGTAGAAATTTAGGTTGGTCCAATTATGTCATTTCCAATGAAATCCTGCTAGAACCTTTCCTTGTTCTACATCCTCCCCCAAAGTTATTTCATTTCTTCTCACCATCCATCAAGTCTTCTAAGTTAAGACCAAAGAGGAGTTTCTGAAGGAACTTTTTTTTAGCCCCTGCATCCAATTAATTATCAAGGCCTATTTAGTCTATGTACAAATATTTTTCTAATCTAGTGGTTTTCAAACATTTTGGTCTCAAAACCCTTTTACACTCTTAAAAATTATTGAGGACCCCAAAGAGCTTGTGTTTATCTATTAATATCTATTGATGTTTACTATATTAAAACACTGAAGAATGTTAAAAATACGTAATATGTGTTTATTAATTATCTTTAAAATAATGATAAAACCATAACATCAATATAAGTAACATATTTTTATGAAAAAATGACATTTTATAAAACAAAAAATTTAATACAAGTGGCATTGTTTTATATCTTTGCTAATCTCTCTAATGTCTGGTTTAATAGAATATTCTCGTAGATTTTCATAGCTGCTTTTGTATTCAGTCTGTTGCGATATCAGATGTCATGTAGCCTCTGGAAAACACCATTGAACATTCATGAGAGAACAAGAATTTAAAAAGGCAAATAACATCTTAGTATTATTATGAAAATAGTTGTGACCTCGTGGACCCCTGAAAGGGCCCAGGGATTCCCAGGAGCCCCTGGACCATAATTTGAGAACCATTTTTCTAATCCTTCTCTTCTCTTCCGTTCTATATGCCTTAGGTAGGCTTGATCTCAGGCTTATACCATTGTTGCAACATCCTCCTAATCGGCTTCTTTGTCTAGTCTGTCCTCTGCACAATTATCACATTATCTTCTTAAATCATATGCTGAATATATTAAAGTGCTTCAGTTGTTCTTGGCTGACTACTGAACAAAGTCCAAATACCTGCTCAATGTGGTACATAAGGCTTTTCACAATCTGGTCCCAGTTTGTCTTGCCAGCCTCATTTTCAGCTCTTCCCCCATATACCCAGATTTCTATCTACACCAGATAATGTGTTCTTTCCTGAACACCCCACACTCGTAGAGCTCTGTGCCTTTGCTAATCATAGGCCCTTGCCCTGAACCAGCCATGCTCTCTGCTCACTTGGAGAGCTCCTACATCTTCTTTATTGTGTCCTCTGTGAAGACTTTCCTGATTTCTCTCCTCTACTGTTGTCATCCCCTGCAGAATTAATCACCTTCGCTCCTTGCTTTCACAGTTCCATGTTCACATCAATGTTTTATCATTTTTACTTTTGTTACATTCTATTATAATTCATTTTTTACACGTCGGTTATTCCTTGAGGTTGTGTCTTATTTATTTTTGTACAGTGTAAGTGCTGAGTATTTTCCATAAATTTTCCTATTTAATCTATACAACAGCCAAGATAAATACTTTACTATCCTCGTTTTACAGATGAAGAAGCTGATTTGGAGAACTTTTAAAAACTTGCCTAAGTTTATACAGCTAGTGAGTAGTAGAGTCCAGATTTGAACCCAGGCAGCCTGACTCCAAAGCCTGTAATCCTATCTTTTTTGATGAGTGAAGCAGTGGATAGAAAAGAATAAAAAGGCATGGTACTTGCTTTAAAAAAGCTCATTATCTAATTGTGCTGTATTGTGATGTACAGATTGTATGTGCTGGTGGAATTCCGAGAACAAAACTAAGAAAAACAGAGGTATTGAGAGTTGAAATGGCAAGCCCAGCCAGTAATATAGCTGGCTTTGGGACCCAGGGTTCCAAATGTCCAGTTCAGAGGCCTGGGTTTTGCCTGGCAAAGCTGATGAGTGCCAATCCAGAAAATAAACTTTGGTTTCCCAACCAAGGCTGACCTTAGTAACTGATGTTGAAACAGTGTAGGACAAACAAGCAAAAGAAATAAAGTAGACACAATCAATGATTCTTTCAAAACAAGTTTTTATGAAGCAATTGTTATAAGTGGCACTGCATTTTCCTAGGGGTCTGGTCCTTAAGAGTTTTCTGGTTTATTTTCAAAAGGAGTTGGCACTACTTGGCACAATCCAAAATCAGTTTTTGTTTTGACACTGTTTTTAGGTCTGTCTTTTCTCTTTAAACATCTTGGTGTCATTTCTATTACAGTTTATGCTGAAGGAATTTGAAGCACGCAGGCAACAGCATGAGCAGCTGAACGAGGCGGCTCAGGGCATCTTAACAGGCCCTGGAGATGTCTCTGCATCCACCAGCCAAGTACAGAAGGAACTCCAGAGCATCAGTCAGAAGTGGATTGAGCTGACTGACAAACTCAATTCTCGTTCCAGCCAAATTGACCAAGCTATTGTCAAAAGCACTCAGTACCAGGAATTGCTCCAGGACTTATCAGAGAAGGTGAAGGCGGTTGGACAGCGACTGAGTGGCCAGTCGGCCATCAGCACCCAACCTGAGGCTGTGAAGCAACAACTGGAAGAGACCAGTGAGATTCGATCTGACGTGGAGCAATTAGACCACGAGATTAAGGAGGCGCAGACACTCTGCGATGAACTCTCAGTGCTCATTGGTGAGCAATACCTCAAGGATGAGCTGAAGAAGCGTTTGGAGACAGTTGCTCTGCCTCTCCAAGGTTTAGAAGACCTTGCAGGTGAGTTAGGGTGAGGAACACACTGCTGCCATTATTAGTGGCAAGCCAAAAAAAAAACGAATGGCTTAGGGCCGGCCCCGTGGCTTAGCAGTTAAGTGCGCGTGCTCTGCTACTGGCAGCCCGGGTTCAGATCCCGGGTGCGCACCGACGCACCGCTTCTCCGGCCATGCTGAGGCCACGTCCCACATACAGCAACTAGAAGGATGTGCAACTATGACATACAACTATCTACGGGGGCTTTGGGGAAAAAAAAAGGAGGAGGATTGGCAATAGATGTTAGCTCAGGGCCGGTCTTCCTCACAAAAAAAAAAAAAAAAAGGAATGGCTTAGTGGTAGTCCCAAGAATTTAGGGTGACCCTGAAGTAGCTTTTGGACTCGGCATAATGTTACCCTATCCCTTTGTCCAGCTACAGTGAGAACTGGCGTGGTCCTTACACATTGATTGGGCAGTAACAATATGTGAATCTTTACGTAGCACAATCCTGGAGATAAGAGTGCTGATATAAAGTCAGTAAGCAGGTAGAAATTCATGCTCATAGTTGTACTTATAGGTGGAGTTACACACATACTTTCACTGATACTTATTTTCTTTATACCAGGCCCATGCACACACACATATACCATCTATACAAAATTAGAACATGTTCTGGACTTCTTATGATGGCCTTGTGCAAGAAAAGTTTTGTTATTAATTTGTTACCTCTTTTTCTAGAAACATTTATGGCTTTTTACTAGCTTAGAGGTAAGAGTTTACTTCTGTTACTCAGATCAGCTTACAAGGTTGATGTGAGGATTAAATAAGATATAGCATATGAAGGAGCCTAGCTATGTGCTTCTTTTACGGTAGGCCCTCAATTAATGTTAGTTTCCTTTTCCTAACATTAGAGCATACACTGTCAGCAAACATTTTAAGTGCCATGTTCAGACTTGATTGATTTAAATTTTATTTTCTCATTTCAGCTGATCGCATGAACAGACTCCAGGCAGCTCTTGCCAGCACCCAGCAGTTCCAGCAAATGTTTGATGAGCTGAGAACCTGGTTGGATGGCAAACAAAGCCAGCAAGCAAAAAACTGCCCAATTTCTGCAAAATTGGAGCGGCTACAGTCTCAGCTACAGGAGAATGAAGAGTTTCAGAAAAGCCTTAACCAACACAGTGGTTCCTATGAAGTGATTGTGGCTGAAGGAGAATCTCTGCTTCTTTCTGTACCTCCAGGAGAAGAGAAAAAGACTTTACAAAACCAATTGGTTGAGCTCAAAAGCCATTGGGAAGAGCTTAGTAAAAAAACTACAGACAGACAATCCAGGCTCAAGGACTGTATGCAGAAAGCTCAGAAATATCAGTGGCATGTGGAAGACCTCATGCCCTGGATAGAAGATTGTAAGGCCAAGATGTCTGACTTGCGAGTCACTCTGGATCCAGTGCAGCTAGAGTCCAGTCTCCTGAGATCAAAGGCTATGCTGAGCGAGGTGGAAAAGCGCCGTTCCCTTCTAGAAATACTGAACAGTGCTGCTGACATTCTGATCAATTCATCAGAAACGGATGAAGATGATATCAGGGATGAGAAGGCTGGAATCAACCAGAACATGGATTCCATTACAGAAGAGCTACAGGCCAAAACCGGGTCACTTGAAGAAATGACTCAGAGGCTCAAGGAGTTCCAGGAAAGCTTTAAGAATATTGAAAAGAAGGTTGAAGGAGCCAAACACCAACTTGAGATCTTTGATGCTCTAGGCTCCCAAGCCTGTAGCAACAAGAACCTAGAGAAGCTAAGAGCTCAGCAGGAAGTGCTGCAGACCCTGGAGCCTCAGGTAGACTACCTGAAGAACTTCACTCAGGGCCTGATAGAAGATGCACCAGATGGATCTGATGCTTCCCAACTTCTGCATCAAGCTGAGGTCATCCAGCAAGAGTTCCTAGAAGTGAAGCAAAGAGTGAACAGCAGTTGCATGACAATGGAAAACAAGCTGGAGGGGATTGGCCAGTTTCACTGCCGAGTCCGAGAAATGTTTTCTCAATTGGCAGACCTGGATGATGAGCTAGATGGCATGGGTGCTATAGGCAGAGACACTGATAGCCTCCAGTCCCAAATTGAGGATGTACGGTTGTTCCTTAACAAAATCCAAGTCCTCAAGTTAGACATAGAGGCCTCTGAAGCAGAGTGCCGACAAATGCTGGAGGAAGAGGGGACTCTGGACTTGTTAGGTCTCAAGAGGGAGCTGGAAGCTCTGAACAAACAGTGTGGCAAACTGACAGAGAGGAGCAAAGCCCGTCAGGAACAGCTAGAGCTGACCCTGGGCCGTGTGGAGGACTTCTATAGGAAATTGAAAGTACTCAATGACATGACCACAGCGGCAGAGGAGGGAGACGCCCTCCAGTGGGTAGTGGGGACTGAAGTGGATATCATCAACCAACAATTAGCAGACTTTAAAGTAAGTCTTGCCTTTGTTTTTTAATCTTTTTCCACCTAACGTGTGTATTTCTTTTCTTCTAACTTGGAAAGCGATTGAGTATACATCTTAACTTCTGTCCCTGGTTTCATTATTCTCACTTCCATCACCATCACAGCACGCTGTTTGGAGACTAAACAGTCTCTTGGACATCTGAGCAACTGGTTTGAACATTTTTCTCTTGTAATTTATTTCAGTGTTTATAACCAATTAAGGGTGTAGAAAGAAATGTCCAAACCTTATCTCTTACTCTAAGAATCTCCTCTTGTGATTTCTTGAGATTTCGAATTAACTGAGTTTTGTAACAGCAGTGAATGTTTCTTCAGGTTCCTGTTTTTCAAATTGAGGTATGAGAAGCCATAAGATAAACATGGGCTCCGGGCCTGCACCGTGGCTTAGCCGTTAAGTGCGTGTGCTCCACTATTGGTGGCCCAGGTTCGGATCCCGGGTGCGCACCAACGCACTGCTTGTCCGGCCATGCTGAGGCCGCGTCCCACATACAGCAACTAGAAGGATGTGCAACTATGACATACAGCTATCTACTGGGGCTTTGCGGGAAGAAAAGGAGGAGGATTGGCAATAGATGTTAGCTCAGAGCCGGTCTTCCTCAGCAAAAAGAGGAGGATTAGATTGGGTGTTAGCTCAGGGCTGATCTTCCTCACAAAACAAACAAACAAAAAAGATAAACATGGGCTCATCCTCCTGAAGTCTTGATTTTTTTCACAGATTTCAAGGGAAAATTATTGATGTATTATTGATGTGTTATGAAATAAAATGCAAAATTCTCATGAATTAAGATAAAATATGACACTTGAAAGAAATTTTCCACTTATAGCAAGTAGTGCTTAACACTACACCCCAGACTCCTCAAGAGTACAAGTTATCTGCCTGTAGGAGAGTTTGAGAAGCACTGCCTTAGTTGAAAAATGTTTTAATTCTTTGCCTGAGTCAGAATTTCCAGTCCTGAGATTTTGTGAGTCTAAATTAAAACAACAGGGGAAGATGAGAGGAGTTCACTCAAAAGTGCGACCTTGCCAGGTCAGGGGCTCAGGACTGTCTGTTGGGTCTTGGCTCTCACTGCATGAGCCTTTTACCCCAAGAGTTCCCTTTGTTGTGAATACCTAAAACTCCCTCACTCCACTGTGGAGGCCTCTCTGCTGCTGTGGCCTTCTTGGTGCATGGAGTAGATTTGGAAATGATACTTCTAGCATTTTATTTCCATCACTAGCATTGATTATTCCCACTTACATAGTTAACACTCCTGCCGTTAGAGTTAATTTATCCTCTCAGAGTCCCTGCCTGTCAGGATTCTTTCTGTTAAAAACGTGGATGGAGAGATGGTGTTGTTACCACGTCAGAGCCATGTGGTCCCGAGAAAGATCACAAATTTGTAAGCGAGATCCAGGTGTAGAAAGGTGGCTGTTTCAGAAGGGCCCCTCTAGCTTAGGGAATGTTCAGCACAAAAGTGGGACTTTGGCTGGAGGTTCCTCTACCGTGTTTGGAGATAGTACAGTTTGGAACAACACAAGTCATCGTTATTTGGGTTTCTTGAGGCACCCAAATAAAGAAAGGGTAGGTAGAAAATCCAAACCCATGAGCCCACGTGTTTTCCTCTTAGAAACTCCCACACCTCTATTCCAGCAGCAAGATGGGCTTCCCTGCTTCACCGTGTGCGCTGTGTGCGCTTTTCTTTCCTCTTCCATTGTAAGCTCCTGGAAAGCAGAGCCTCTCTTCTACAGGCATGCTTCATTTATCCGACTTACTTGGATCCAGGTTACTTAGAATTAACTGTCTAACCAACTAAATGAATTTCTTAGAACACTGAAGCTTATTCTTTCAGGCTCCAAAATAGTTTTATCAAACTAGATTCTGGTTTATTTTTTTGTGAGGAAGATCAGCCCTGAGCTAACATCCATGCCAATCCTCCTCTTTTTGCTGAGGAAGACCGGCCCTGAGCTAACATCTATTGCCAATCCTCTTCCTTTTTTTCCCTTTTTCTCCTCAAAGCCCCAGTAGATAGTTGTATGTCATAGTTGCACATCCTTCTAGTTGCTGTATGTGGGACGCTGCCTCAGCATGGCCGGACAAGCGGTGCTTTGGTGCACGCCTGGGATCTGAACCCAGGCTGCCGGTAGCGGAGCGCGCGCACTTAACCGCTAAGCCACAGGGCCAGCACCCTAGATTCTGGTTTATATGCGAATTATTTTAAATTTTATTTGCCTATTTTCTAAACACTATATTGTGCATAAGTTTTTTTTTATGAGTGCAGGTTAATATTGCTGAAAAGATTATACTGTTTTCTACTATGGTGATATCCTCAAGGATATTAGAGACATTTTGGGCTGCTTTGTTTTAAATGTTCCTAAATTACTGTGCAATTTGAGTTCTGTATTGAAGTTCTTGTTTAGGGCCTCTACATTGTCATACTGGTTAGATTGGATGTTTGTATATATGGGGTAGGGGTGTAGTTTCTGTTTTTTCCCCATTTCCCTGATATCAGGTACTGTTTCTTACTGCTATTAGTTTTCACTGCTGTCACTGGGTCTGCCTTTAGCAGTCTATCTTTTCCTTCTAATCCTCAGCGAGCCAGAAAATGAAGTAAACAGGCCTGTTAAAATTGTATTACATACGAGCCAGAATATAAAAAAGAGTCCACAGGCAGACATGTATAGTGTTTGGATTTAAGGACAAGTAATAATTTCCTTTTCATTTAATTTTTGGTATCTAGAGATATGCTGAGTTTTGAGTTTGCTAGAAGATTTTAAGAAATTATTAGACATTACCATATTTTATTTGTATCCTAATACAAATAGAAGCACTCAGAGTAGCACTGAGTTCAGTAGCTGCTTCGTCGCTTGTGATAGCAGAGTTGTTTCACTGATTTCTAAGAATAAGCCTCCCACCACCAATACTGTGGATGTGAAGGCTGGAACCAGACACTGATCAGCTGGTCACCTGCAGAGTGTGTTTATCTGCAGGGGACTGGGGTTGACAAGGCATGACTGGAAGAGTGAGAGAAAGAAGGTGGTGAAGTTGTGTGCCCTGTGTGTATCCTCTTCAAGTTGGAGGAGCAGATCAGAAGCCTGCTTCCGTGGGTCCATCTTATAAAGTCAAAGGCTTTGGGAAGAGTTTTTGCCTCCTCCCAGCAGAGGTCTTTGGTTAGGAGGGGAGGAGCACACTCCTAGCTTAGCTCATGCTGAGCTCATGGGAAGTGATAACAATAACTCTGTGGACAGCTCCACAGTCCCCTAGAGGCTGAGTAAAGGGAAGGTCTTTTTGGACCCCATTCTGAGGGCTGAGTCATTTTCATGATTTGAGTGTTAAGTTCCTGGGTTAATGTGCTCTATAGTCCAGCAGTAGATTAATCTTCCCTCACACCAGCAGAAGACCAGATTCATAAAATTTGAGTGCGCTTTCAGATTCAAATTGTTTTTAATAAAGAAAAAACAGAGATGAAAATAAACGTTAAAAAACAGCATTAACTTAAGTGTTCAGCTCTTTTTTTCTTATAATGAGATCACACTCTCAGCACAGAATCTGTTGAAGAGAAGAGGATATGAATCTGTGAGACAGGAATGTGGGCTGGTGCTTTGACCTAGCTAAAACTCCACCAGGGATGGTCAGAATAAACAGATGAGTCAAATCTGTGGAGAAGCCCAGGCTTACTTGGGGCTGTGCAGTAGTGCCGTTAAATGCATGGAAAGGCAGTTAGCCTGTGGGAAAAATTATTTCCTCCTTAAATAAACGTGAAAAACTGAAAGTCATCATTCCTAGAAGAGGCTTTTCCCTCAATTGCTTCTGAATAATTGATAGAATCTGGTCAGCCAGTGAGAATCTGTCAGATGGGAATGGTAGAGGGTCCTTTCTCACTTGAACAGGCAAAGACCTCAAACCTTCCTGAGTTAGGCGCTCTACTGGGTTCAGCTCTCTGTTGGAAGTAGAAAGGAAAAAGCCATTCCAGAAATCACAAATGAGAATATTGAGCATGTTTTCAGAAAACTGGAAGGAAAAGACTTTGGCTAATCTCTTCAGGAAATTCCGTTTTCCTGAATAAGAGAGTCTTTGATTATTGAGGAGAAGGAATTGTATGTACATAACAGGAGACTAACAAGAAAGGAGAGACTTTTATTTCACTGAAACTTAAGCCAAAGAATTCCCGCAGGGTGACTTTCCTGGCAAGGGTAGAAAAAGACTGGAAATTTGGAAAAGAAATCTATTAAGTCTCATGATAACAAGAGGCTTTCCTCATTTTGAAATTCCCTATGTAGATTTTGTAGTCAAGAATTGAGGTCATTCTGAGTCTTAAACCAACCCCTCCCTTGCACCCCCCTCATGAACCACGCTGGGCTCTCAGTCAGAAAGTACGTGGTGGTTTTGGCATCATACTGGTGGGCAGTATCAGGAAACCTGGATGCGCCTCTTGCGCAACTGGGTGTTTGTTCAGACTTGGCACTCTACCACTCAGTGATGAGAAAGAACAAGTGAGAAAATTGGAAACCTTTTTACAGTAGGTAGGTTTCTCACAAAGGTTCACTTCACCTGATGGTGCATTTGAAGCATCCAAGCCAGTGGGTCTTTTCCTTCCTTGTATTTGAGGCAGGGCTGGTGGGATATAGGTGAGGCGGCACGCTTCCTTAGGACTATTCTCAGTCCTCATTCAGGTTGAGCAGAGCCCAGGGTCAGGGGCTGCATACACTTGCAGCTTCTGTCTAGAGACTTCAATATCTTACTATGAAGCCAGATCAAGAAAGCCCTGTAAACCTCTTCTTTTGATTTTTTGCCTCATGGAAAGCAAGCTTAGGCTGCCCTATGAGCACATGTGAAAACTCTTGGAGGACAGGGTCTGACATAAAGCTGAGAGACTGCCAATTTGCACAAAGATACTTACTCCTTCCTTTCAAATAATTACAAAGACAGTATCAGCCCATCTACGGTTTTGCCAGTTAGATTCACTAGAGAATAAAGCAAATGAGATCAGCATTATCTACCTGCCCTTGGAGAGAAAGGAAATCACACTTGGTATGACCTGTCTGTCACCTGGAGGTTTAGGTTTCTCCAGCTTTACAGCAGCCAAGATAAGTTGAGCAGGCACTCCCACCTCCACCCCCACCTTGTGCTGGCCCTTGGCCTGTCTTGGTTTTTTCTTTCTTTCTTCCTTAAACAAGACTACTCCAATAGGAACTGCTAGGGTCCAGTGAAGTAAAGAGAATGCCCTAGAACAGAGTTTCTCAACCTCGGCACTCTTGACATTTTGGACTGGATAATTCTTTGTTGTGGGCAGTGTCCTGTGCATTGTAAGATGTTTAGCAGCATCCCTGATCTCTACCCACTAGATGCCAGTAGCAACCCTTCTCCACTGTGGCAACCAAAAATGTTTGGAGACATTGCCAAATGTCCCCTGGAACCACTGCTCTAGAAGAAAATTGCCACCTATATGTGGGAAACTTAGGATTCAGTTGGAAAAGGTGCTCATTGATTAAGTTAAATATTTATGTAGCAAGCAGCCTTCTGATCATGTGATTATGACTGTGTGGTAGCAACAACTGCCTCTAAGTCAGCCTTCCTTTAAGCCAGGCCCTGGATTCTTTATTTTTCCTAATGCTAATCTGTGCCTGGTTTAAAATCTCCTAGTCACTTTCCTTGGCATCTGCAGCTTATTTTGTATAGAGTTGTTGATGCAGGTGTTTGGTTGATGTTGTATTTCTAAAGAGAAGAGGAACTTCCTTTGTGGAAATAACTCAGGGAGCTTCCTTGTTCTGTGCCTTTAAGGGGAGACTACAGTCTGTCAGTTGTTCTCCTCAGCCCAGAGCCCAGGAGCTCACAGTTCGGCTGCTGGTATTTATAACCCTTATGTGATCACCCTGCCCTCCCCACCCCCAAAGAATTCCAATGCTCTGTAATAATCCTCTCCACCCCCACTGTAGTGACAGGGTGGGGAGAAAGTGAAGGAGCCTTGAAGGCCTTTAAGTTTGCTTCATGTTGAACTTTTTCTAGCCCCATTTTAAAGTATCACCATTAGTATTTTAAATATCAGCATCACAAGCAAAATCCCAAGTTTGCAGCCATTACATCATCCTAAAAGAGCCTCACGCCTCAGTGAAGGTAGTAAAATCAAATAGAAGGTCGTTCAGAAAGCGTTGATGGATTTCACAAAAATCTGTCTGGAAATTTTGATAGCAAGGGAGGATTTTAAAGCGATAAACGGATATATCCTCAACCAAAAGAAAGGACTGAGCAGTTTCAGTTTACTGAAATTTTTCAATAGTGTCAGCACGTAGCACTTGCAACTAAGATTCTTCACATAATTTTGTACAAGAAGGAAGAAAAATATGTTTCTAGAAAAACTAGAATTTACCTATGCAGAACTTGTGTTTATTGTTAAGTATTTGATTAGTGAATGTGGTTGAGATGAGCACAGACTTGCAGAACAGGAATTTCTCTCGCTGTGTCTAGAAATGCATGGTAAGTGGTCTCAGCCTTAGCCCAGTCCTGGAGCTTCAGAAAAATGCCAGGCACTTTCAAGCCAGGTGGCTGGCACAGAAGCTATAAGCAATGAGCCTCTAGGAGGTGTGATGAAGTGCTTTGAAGGGCACTTTATTGTTAGAGTTGGTTGGTTCACCAGGAACAAAATCTGTCCCACAGGGAGTCGTGTCAGGTCACTGCACCAAAGCATCACTGCACCAGTGAGCTGTCTCCTGCCAGACGAATTCTTCCCGAGTCTCAGCTGTTCCTGTTGGAAGAACCTAGCTATGGGGAGAATGTGCTCCCTCCCCACCTTCCTTAATACTTTGCCACTGCCACCACCGAGTGCTTTTCAAATACCAGTCTCTGGTGCTGGCTGTGGAAGATTAATGGGATACACTTATTCTCCAGGCCTTCACAAACTATTTTCCTACCACCAGTATTGTGATTTGAAATGTTGAGCTTTCAGAACTTTGGCCACCCAGGGATCAGAATAAGGGCTACAAGGTAATGGTGCATGGATCCCTCTGTGGAGGTTAGGGGGAAGGGGCTTCATATTCCTTTCACTCAATCCTTACCGAGCACTTCTGCTGTGCCAATCCTTGTGGTGGGTGCTGGGGTCTCAGATAGTCTCTAGTTAACAGTGTAGTATGGCAAAAAGACACAAAGAATTGCAGTGGTAGTGACGCAGTGGAAAGTGCAGTAAGAGAGACCTAAATCTAAATGATCTCTAATCCTAAAAACCCCCCTATAAATCAGACATTTAAAATCCCAGTTACAGATAAGAAAACTGCGACTTGAAGATGTTAAAGTAACTTATTCAAGCCACATAGCAAGTAAATGTTAGAGCTGGGATTGCAAAGGTCTGTTTCTCACCAAAGCTCATGCTTGACCAGTGGTTCTCAACTGGGGGGCGGTTTTGCCCTTTGGGGACAATGTCCAGAGACATTTTTTATTGTCACCACTGAGGAGGCTGCTACTGGCATCTAGTGGGTGCTGCTAAACATCCTGTAATACACAGGATAGCCCCTTACACCAAAGAATTATTCAGCTTGTTTCTAGAAAGATAGGGGGTTTAATATTTTGCTGTCTTCAGATTCCATGACGAGTTAACTGATGAAATAGTTCTACCACCTGGGGAAGCTTCATGGTTTTCCTCCCTTTCTTCAAAATTTAGTAAAGAAATAGTGTTGGTTCTGAGAGTGACTTATACAGATCTGTTGGATAAAGTCAGGATCTTGGTGAACTAATTTGTGTCAGTGGCTAAAGAATTCTCTCCATGCTTGACCAGTCCCCACCCTACCCTGCCACAAGGCTCCTGCTGTGGAAGTCAATCAGCTGTGTATCTCAAGCTGCTTCCTGTAGGGTGTGTTCTGGAACGGCATCAGCCCCTGCACCAGCTGGGAGTACTGATGTTGGTGTGATTTTATCAGACTCTGTCTCTGTGGAGCCTTGCTGTTTGGAACAAAGGATCCTCTGTTAGGGATGCCGAGAGCTAGTGTGATTGGACAGCCAGCGTGTATGCACGTGGTTCCCACGGAAAAAACAGACATAAATTATGCTGTAGCCTTCTAAAACTTGGGCCTCCAAGGTGGTTTTCCCTTAGCTTCTGTCTGTATTCACACTTCTTTCTGTGAGTGCTTATCCTTCCCCTAGATCAATGCAGGAGCCATCTGATCTGATGGATTAAATGGTGGCATCCTTCAGAACTAGTCTAAAACTGTGCCTCCAGTCTTTTCCTTCTCTAGTCTTGTAAACTACATTTTGATCCCCACTATCTTTCCAGTCTTATTTCCTATATAGACCATCCACTTATCCCAAACACTCCTTTTCATTTTACCTATTTGATTTCTACCCATACCTGAAGGCTTAGCTCAAGTCCCATATCTCCACAAAGCCTTCTTGATCCCCCCAGCTCACTACTTCTATTTTCTTACATCACTTAAGATGTGTAACTCATTTGGCCTTTATCATATACTGCTTAATTTTGGCATTTTCTGATTATATGCATTTGTCCCATCTCTCATCTCAGTAAATCCATTTGTGTGTCCCTCACGGTAGTTAGCTTGCCTCTGGGCTCTCTTCCTTCTCTACCAATTAGCATATGTTAAGGGAACACAGTTTCGTGTCAGTATTAGCCTGAGCAAAGCAAAACTAAGAAAGAAATTTGCTACTTTAGATGCACTTGAAGAAGGCTAGATTCTGAAATATTGTCTTGTAATTACCTGTCACTTTAGAGTCACTGTCATTTACTGAACTAGTTGACAGTTAAAAAAAGTCCTCATACTTCTTTCAGTTTGGTGTAGTGAAATGAATAGGAGTTTGAATCAGAAATATGCAGCTTTGAATTCTGGCTCTGTCATTTACTAGCTGAGTGACCTTGGGAGAAATCACTTAACCTCTCTGTATAGTTACTTCAACTATAAAATGTGAACAATGGTAATCATACCTTTAGGGTTTTTATGAGAATTAAATGAAGTAATGTAGATGAAAGCACTGGGCATATATTAAGTGCTCAATAAATTATAATATCCTTTTATAAAAAACAGTTTATCCAGACATACAAATGAGAATATTATGAAATCTTTTCAATAAGAAAAGTTATGCCCTTTGTGCCTGGGGATGATCATTCTCAGAAGACTTGATCTAAGGCCCAGCACTAGATTAGATTAACTCTTTTTCTTCTTGGAAAAATGGAAATTATGAAGATAAGGTAAAATTAGTTTGATGACAGCAATGAAACAAATGGATGGACAAACAGCCTCCCTGAGTAGTTTTTGTGGGAAACAAGTGTAGAGCTTGGTTCTAACTGTAGAGCAGCAATACATAGGCGGGTTTAGGTCATGACTCTTTAATACAGCTTTTTTTTTTTTTTTTTGTGAGGAGATCAGCCCTGTGCTAACATCCGCCAATCCTCTTCTTTTTTTTTTTTTGCTGAGGAAGACGGCCCTGGGCTAACATCTGTGCCCATCTTCCTCCACTTTATATGGGACGCCGCCACAGCATGGCTTGCCAAGCAGTGCGTCGGTGCGCGCCCGGGATCCGAACCAGCGAACCCCGGGCCGCCGCAGCGGAGCACGCGCACTTAACCGCTTGCGCCACCAGGCCGGCCCCAAATACAGCTTTAAATATACTGTATATACGCATACATACATATACTTATTTATTTGTTTGTTTATTCATTTATATCAGATCCCACAGCCAGCAAGTTTTTCCGAGACCATTTTGACCTTGGCTTATGTGCTCTACAAATCAATGTTATTTTCCTATCATTAACCAGAATTAACCAGAAGCCATTACCAGCTCAGTGACTTCCCCAGTTACTCAGAGTTACCCATCAGATCAGCTTTAATGATCTCGGGGTCCTTGGCCTAATTAGCTTTTAACATAGACCATATTATCTTCCTCTGCTGCCGTACAATGGCAACTACCAAGTCAGCCTCTTTGTGAGAGAGACACCTCTGGATATTAATCAATCTTTAATTAAAATATTGAGATGTGAGGGAAAAAAATATCAGCTTAATTTCAGAGGAAAGCAGCTTAAACACACAGATACAATTAATCTCTCTGCCAAGCATATATACCAGATCAAGACGTTTTACAGAAAAGCTTTAATTCTTTACAGTTTCAGCAAATACGTGTTTCTAATATTTGATTATATGTATATATGAGTCAAGGGAAGAAGATGATAAGAATTCAAAGAAATTGAACTTATCTTGGGTCTTCTCCAGCTTAAATTTATTGCATCCATTCAAGTGAACCATTTAATATCTCTGTTATCTTTCAATTCACTCCCAAAGTAAGAGCTCTGATTTTGATCTAAATCTTTAAATTCAAACCTAAGTTGATGGTTTGTGATTAATGATAAGAATTGCTTTAGTCACAAAATGAAAGAGACAGTTTGCAGAAATCTCTTCCCTGTGTATTATTTATTCTACCTCCTTTTCTAATATTGGAGAGGACTCCTACAACAATATTCCTTGGAGATTCAACCTAGGGACCTGTTTCATAGAAACACCCAAGCAACTTTGTGAAGTTGTTAATTTGTAAAAGTTGTAAAGTCATGCAACCCTGGAACTGGAAAGACTACTCTCAGTCCCAAGTGAAAGCCCACATAGTCACTGCTCAGGAAAGCCTCCCCTGAACCTCCAGGCCACATCAGGCCCCTTGACCCATGCTCTCATAGCACTGTTTGCTTTTCTGTCAGAGTACCTGCTGCAATTAAATTGAAATGAATGTCTATCTCTCCTACTAGAATCTCTCTCATCACTCTCTCCCTTAGTACCTGGCATAGTTTAGGGCACATAGTAGACCCCAATAAATATTTATTGAATGAATGAAAAGAATCAAGGATACACCTTGTGAAATTACTTGCCTTAAGGAGACAGGAAGAGAAGCCCAAAGAGACAAAGAAGGACTGGCTAGAAAGGTAGCATCAGGGATAGCACAGTGTCATGGAAGCCAAAAGAACAGAGTCCCAAGAAGAAGGGAGGACCAATACTCACTTTCTCACCACTGCTTATCCTTAACCCCCTGCAATCTGATCCAACTCCCATACTGCACTGCAACTGTTCTGTTGGAAGTATTTGCTGACTTCCTAGCTGCCAGCTCTAGTGGCCTTGTCTAACTCATTGTCCTCCTCATTCGTTATGCAGCATTTAACATCACATCTCCTTTCTTAAAGGCTTCCTGTCCATTTACTTTCCTGATGTTGTACTCTCTCCATTCTCTTCTCTGGCTGATCTTCTGCTTTCTTTTTTTTGATTTGTCTTCCTACTTCCCAAACATGTGGTTCCTGAAATTCTGTCATCTGCCCTCTTCTCTTCTCTCTCCACACTTAACACCTGGGATATCCCACCCTTCACTGCTCTATGGAAGAAGGCCTCCAAATCTGTATCTCTACCCCAAACTTTAGTCTTTTGTGTGTGAGGTCTTTCTGGACACCTCCACATAGGTAGCCTTTGAGGACTTCACACTCAGTACACTCTAAATTGAATGTTATCTTCTTCACATATTTTCTTCCTCCTTGCTTCTGTCTTATATACTCCTGTGTCCTCAGTAATCCAAGAGTAATACTACAGCATTATTTTTTGTGTGTGTGAGGAAGATTAGCCCTGAGCTAACATCCAGTGCCAATCCTCCTCTTTTGCTGAGGAAGATTGGCCCTGGGCTAACATCCATGCCAATCTTCCTCTACTTTATATGGGACGCCGCCACAGCATGGCTTGACAAGCAGTGTCTCCGTCTGCGCCCAGGATCTGAACCTGCGAACCCTGGGCTGCCGAAGCAGAGTGCGCGCACTTAACTGCTATGTCATCAGGCTGGCCCCTACAGCGTTATTTTAAATTTATTTTTCCCCCTAACCTCTACCTTTTATCTGGTCAGTTGTGAAGTCCAAACATTCTGCCTCCGCAGTTTCTTTCAGAGGCCCTTCCTCACTTAACAGTCCCTTCCTCATTTTCGTGAGTCCAAGTTATTACCTCTGGCCTAAACTGTATAGTCCTCCTAACTGATTGTTCCACCTTCAATCTTCCCCATCTACAATTTATATTCTATACAGATTGACACCAATGCAAAGTCTGTAGACCTAAGCTCAGATCTTAAGAGCCTAGGTATTTAATAGCTGTGTTACTTTGGACAAGTGAGTTTACCACCCCATGCTTCATTTATAAATTAAGGATTTGAATTTTTTAAATGAGATAATACATATTAAATGGCAGTTGAATGAGCACCCAGTTCCAAAATCTTAGGAAACTTTCCACACACCACTCAATAACTCTCATGACCCCCTGGTAAGTTTAAATAAGTAAATCTTGATATAGTAATGGTTTTCTGAATAAAGTGAAAATTCATGCTTGGCATTCAAGGGCCTTGGTGAGCTACTTACCATTCTGACCTCTCATTTTTCCCTTTTATACACCCTGTACTTTAAGCCCTGCTGACTTTGAATTTGCTTCATTAGGGTCTCTGCCTCTTTAGGTTTCCTGCCTCTAGCCTTTCACTTAGAAATCCTTGTCTTCACCATCTCTGTATATCCAAATCCTAATGAGTAAATGTGATTCCCTCCATAAAGCCTTCCCTGATTCCCCCTGCCTTCCTTTCCCCCGCTCTTCTGTCAGGTCTTTTCTAACTTGCAAAGCCCCATGCTTTTGTCATCACCACTGTCTTGGTGAGTGGCTAAAAGAGGGATTAATACACTGTCTTTTGGAAAGTCTACAAGTAGGAAAGGGCTTAAAGGGGTCATGAGAGTTCCTGCAGAGTGTGTGCAAAGTTTTCTCATGGGTTCGGGAATACAAGAGAGCTCAAATAGCATCAAAATCCTTAGTTTCCCATTTAAAACAAACTTCACATCACGCTGCATTGCTCAGTGAGCCACTCTGTAGCCATCTATATATAATAAAAGCACTGAAGAATGGTAGTGACTAATGCCCAACAGGTACAGACTAATACTGTGGAGTTTCCACTTGCCACTAAATAAATGCTTGTAAAGCCTAGAGAGCCTAAGATGAAAGGCATTTTGTAGATTTAAAATGTGCAAGATCCAACCAGTCTTCTGTATCCTTCTCTAGTCAGAACTAATCCTCCAAGAGAGAGAGGTGGATGAAAAGGCGTTATAGAATCTGAGGAAGTGTGGATCTGGGGTCTCCAGATTGCCCTAGGGGGCTGGTGGTTTAAGTCTGGAGCAGACAAAGGCAAAGTGCCAGGTCCATAACTTGGAAAGGGAGCTGTGTTAGGGTGTGAGGAGGCTCCACTCGGCTGTCTTTAATTAGGAAGACAGCAGGAAGGGCCAGGATTGTTCTTTCTTCTAAGTTCACTGAAGGAAAATCAGACACCAATTCTGTTCTTAGGAATTTCGAAATGAGTAGAGAATTCTTTGAACTCTGTAATCAACTAATTGGAAACTAATTTGAAATTTGGCTTCAGCACATATATTTGTGGTTATAGGAGTGGGGGAAGCATCCAAAGAGGTTCTCTGGAGCTCCCTGTACTCTTTTTAAAAGTTTACACACAGCATGTGAAATGAACAGATGCTTTTTTTGTTGGAGCTATCAGGGTAACAAGAGGCTGAAAGCTGTATCAGGTATTTATTTCAGTCACTGAGATGGCTATTGGCAGAGTTCCACATACCAAAACTAAGGAGAAACTCAGGAATAGATAAAAAATAAGACATGGAGGAAAAACACCTTGTGCTTCCTCTCTGGATTTCTTTCTAAACACACACTGATGATAAAAAAGGAGCGAAGCACTCTTGGGCTTCTGCTTTTGGGTGGGTGGAGGATTGGGCAACTTTATGTAATCCTTTCTATAAGGCTGTGTTTGAACTTTTGGGAGTTTTCTCTGTAATATTATCCTAACACTTTAGTCAGAGAGTGCGACTTAAGCTAATAAGTAATTTGAATCTGAACTTCATAGTTGCTAAAAAGTTCCACTTGTTTATTTAATTATAATATGGAGCATTGGTGAGAGTGGTGAGAATAAGGTATATAGGTGTGGGGAGGGGTTAAGAAAACACTGAAGTGACTGGCACCTGACGTGGTGAGGAAACAGGAAAGGAATTTCTGGCCATGAAGTTTGTGATTCCACATCAAGATCATTCTTTATAATAGAATAACCACCCACCCTTAGTCCAGAGCCAGAATTCCTCAGATTCTTCCAACCAGAGGGGCCCTGGCACACTAAACAGTCTGTTATGATATCTGAACACTTAAGTGAGTATGTTTGGTCAGGGAGATTTGCTAGTGAAATTGATCTTGCCTTCCCTGGGATTTTCCAGTTGTACTGAATAATTAAAGGAAAATTAAAACCCGGATTCCCTGAAATGTTACGTATCAGATCTGTAAGCTGATCAAGCCTTTTGATCACAGTGTGTCAGAGTTAGAAGGAACCTTAAAATTCATCCTGAACAAACTGATAGAGGATTTGTAAATCTGTTTCCCCCAAATCCTGCCAAATGATTGCTTGAATTTCTGCTCAAACACCTCCAGGGTCAGGAAAGTCATCACTTTAGGGGACACCCTATTCTTTGAATAGCTGTTAGAAAACTCTTTGTTGGTTCAAAATCTGCCCTTGGATCTTAATGTGCCATCTTAAGGAGCCATCCAGGACAAGCTTCCTTCCTCCCACATCCCAGCCCTTCAGATACATCACATTGATCGTATTGCCTGGAACCTTCTCTAGGTCAAGCATTCTTGTTTTTTTCTGCTGTTTGTTCCTCAGAGGACAGGGTTTCTAGTGTCTTACAGTATAGGACCAGGGAGACTCAGGATTCTGGGGCAGCTCCTTTAAAAGTTTTAGAACTAAAGAGTATTAAAGTTAGGAAGCCTGTCAAAACATAATCTAGTCTGCACCCCTCCCCCACTTTCCAGTTTACAGATGGGGAGAGAGTCTTTTGGATTTGAGTTGGCAGAATTGATCAGCAGCCTCTTTTGAAGTGAGAAATGAAGTGTAAAACATTTTGCCAGTGAAAGGTCTTTTAGTTGCTTAATTCTGATCACAGGCTTCAGCCCACACCTCATTTTTGCCCAAGACCTCTCTGGCTTCCTAAGTAAGCCTAAGGCTCAGCTCAGGGTTTCACTGCCAGATCTTGGTACACCAACTATTGGCTTCACTTACTGTTTATGTAAAGGATAGAAATAACTTTTATGTAAGTTTTACCGTCTATATTGACCACATGGTCCAACAGAGATTCAGATATTTCAAGACTTTTTTTTCCTTCATAAAATCAGAAAATGACCATCACAAAGGGAGCAGAGTATCACACGCCTTCAGAAATACAGCTGCTTCTCATGGACAGTTTCCTGTGTTGCCCTTTGTACTTTCTTTGTTTAACAGTTACCAGGTGACTAGATGGTTTTTCTAAAAGCCAAAAAGCTGTGGACGGGATTGTGGGCCACCTTTCCCTAGTATTTTCCGTCTTCAGACTTGAAATACAGACCCATGCTTTTCAGCTGGCACCAAAGAGGCTCAAGTTTCCTTGGATGTGCACAGCAATAAAGGAGCCCAGGTGTTTGGGCGTGGGACACTGCTGCCGGCACCTCCACCGCTGCCCACCTCCCTCCATCCCTATTCCTCAGTCATTGACACCACTGAGGTCTGTGGGCAGAGAAATCCTGGTGGGAGAATGGCCCAAGACCTGATATACGTGAGAAGGGGGAGAGAGCAGGTGCCCAGAGTTTGTTCAATAACTTGGTCTCTGAGCGTGACCGAATTTTTTCGGATACCAGGAAGGTGCCAGGTTTAAGGCTGGAGTGTTCTTGGACCCGGCAGGGCGCGCCAAAGGTGACATTGGAGAGACTAGGGACAGCCTTTGGAAGCAGAGCTGGAAGCCGAGAGCGATACAGGCGGCCCGCCGCAGCCAGCGCGACCCTGCCGGCAGATGGGGCCCCGAGTGGCCCTTGCCAGAACCGGCTGGTTGGGGGAGGCGGGGGCGCCCCTTCTGAGTTCTCTCGCCCTAGGGCTGGGCTCGGAGCCCGGCCGGTTGGGACGCGGTGGGGGCGGGGGGGGGCCGGGCCAGCGGGAGGAGGGCGGGGCCTTCCTTTGTCAGGGGATTTGCGCGGCGCAGCCGAGGCTCGCGCGGTGCAGCCCCCCTCCTCTCGCCCTCTCGGGGGCGGGGCCTTCCCTCCGGCCCGGGGCGCGGTGGGCGTGGGCCTGGTAAGCCCAGCGGATGGCGCTCTGGCTCCCTCGCCCGGAACCGCGCCGAAGCCCCTCCTTCGGAGCCTCGGCCTCCAATCCTTTCCGCCGCCCCTTCCCCGTCCGCTCGGGTCGCTCCTGTTCCCTGCCCGCGCCCCGGCTCCGCCTCCGCCGTCCTCCCCTTGGCTCTCCGCGTCGCGCTCCCGGCTTCCAGGGGGCCTGCCCGGGCGGGGCGGCGCGGGGAAGTGGGAGGAGAGCCGCCCGCCAGCCGAGCACTTCCAGCGAGCAGCGGGCGAGCGGGCCTCGCGGCGCGAGGGAGGAGAGCTCGCCCCGCCCGGCCCGAGCGGAGCCTTTTGTTCCCAGCCAGAAGTTTGCATGCCGGGACCGTGACAGCTGCGGGCGGGGAGGACGGCGGGGCCGCGGGGCTGGCGGCGGCGGCGGCGGCGGCGGAGAATAGAGGCGGCTGCTTGACATGCAGCCCACGGCGCGGCGGCTTCGGGCCGGGGACTGGCGGCGGCGAGGGAGGCGGCGCCCACAGCACGCGGGACTCAGCTGGCGGAGGGACAAACTAACTTCCTGAGCGCGGGACCCGAGGCCGGTGCGGGAGCCACCTGCCAGCCTGCGGTGAGGCAACCCTAGCCCTCGGGGCGCGCAGCATGGCGCGGGGGAGCGGGCCGCGCTGAACGAGCCCTTCCGACAGACTCTCGGTGGCTACTGCAGCCTGCCTGCCTCTGAAAGGCCCGGCCCGGGGCTCCACTCGCCTTGTTTTTCGGCCACGGCGCAGGGCTGTTCTGGGAGCCACAACAATGCCATGATGTTTTGGAGACAGGAAGCCCCAAGCTGGCCCCGAATGAAGGACTTCCTGTGTTTAAAGTTGCAGAAATATCCGCCGACCAGCCTAGTTCAAATTCAAACACCCGAACTAGGGAGGACGAATGGCTAATTCAGACCAGCTGGACTCTCCAGGGCTGGAACTGAGGATAAAATGAAAGGAATTCTTAGGAGCTTGGGCCATACTTGAAGACCAGAGAGGCTGTGCCATTGTTATTAAAGGACACAATCGGAATAAATTCGCTGTTTCCAACTCTGCTTGGGTGAGAAGTGAGTGGAACTAGATATTGAATAAGACTTGTCAATATCAGATGATTTTTTTTTACTGACTAAATTAGAGCAGTGCTCTTTAAAAAAAATACAAACAGAAGCCATACAAGGAATTATAAGTTTATACCGTTTATCTGTCTGCAACAATGAGGCTGCTAGCCTGTAAGGAAAAGGCTGTTCCTGTTAGAGCTTATCCCAGAATGGTTTCAAAGTGGGATTTCCAGGCCTTTCTGGAGGGCACATCCAGTTGGTGGTTTGGAATTATGAACATGTAAAAGGATTTTTAACTTATGCAGAATACATTTTTGGGGAACCTGGGAAAACTTGTAAAAGGTTGATGGTTCATCTTGAGTGAAAAAGTATGGGTAAGCCACTCAGCAGGCCAGACTGTTTAAGGCAGAACCCCACCTGCCTGGGGAAAGGAGAGGAAGAGGATGGCTATATAGAGGATTGCTATGTTCCACAGCGGTCTATATATGATACAATGAGGATAAACGAGCAAATTGACCAGGGGTCAAAGCTTAATCAGACTTCAAAAAGCACCATGGAAAAGATAGAGGGAAGTACTATATCCAGCAATGGTACATTAGGAGCAGCATCTAATGTTTTTGAATCCAGAGCACCAGAAGGCAAAAAGCTGGATGAAAGAATAATATTTGATGCACTAAAGCTAAGCAGTGATGTGCAGAAGTCAGCACCTGTGCCACCCAGAAGGCGACCAAATGTGGAACGCAAAGACAATGTTAACAGGAGGTCATGGAAGTCCTTCATGCCACACAATTTCCCAGAATTTGCAGAAAGGATGGAGGCTTCTCTCAGTGAGGTTTCAGAAGCTGGTGCTTCAAATCCTTCCTTGCAAGAGAAGAAGGGATCCAGTTCTGCATTAACAGAAAGTTCTGGTCATTTGGACTCCAAGGAACCTCAGTCAGAGTCAGTAACTCTGGAACATGTGTCCAAATCCATAGGTATTCCAGAAGTGCAGGATGTGAAAAACTTAAGTGGAAACTGCCAAGACTTCAGGTTTCAGCAGCACATTGAGAGCTCTCCCCGTGAATTCCAGCCTCCAGAATCAGAAGCTGCAGCAGCAAGTGGTAACACAGATGTACTGCAGGAACACAGATTCTCAAGTGCAACCTGGCCCAGAGCCATGAAAAGTTTGGCTAAGGGAGGATTCAGCGAGAAGCAGCACCCCCTTGGGGACACAGCTTGCACTGTGGAAATGCCACCTCTCTCCCCTTGCCTGAGTGAAGAGCTGTTGGATCCAGAATTGCGTATTCTCGTAACCCCCAGCCTGAGAGAGAAAACAGAGTCTGAGCTAAAGTTTGAGGAGGATGAGCGATGGATCATGATGGAGGCTGAGGAGGAGTGGGAGGAAGAGAAACTGTCAGAGAGAGGAAAAACTTTTCTAGTGGCAGATGAGAAAAAGAACAGCCTGGCAGATATTTTTGAAGAAGGAGAACAAGCAAACACTGTAGCAGTCGTGGAGGATGGAGCTGATTGCTCAGCTGCTGTCCTGGGGACTTTTGATCACCTAGCTGGTGGTCACATTTGTTGCTCTGGTGACTCACAGCCGGCTAAGGACCATTTGGCTTCTGTTGTCAAAGATACTTCTCTTGATTACAGTTGTGTTCTCACAGGTGAGAGTGCTATAGGTGAGCTGAAAAGCAGACCGGCTCAGGGGCTAGAGGGTCTTGTTTCAGATTTAGAATGTACTGTTGTTCCTGTCGATTCAGAGCAGCTCTCTGACACAGATTCAGTACAGATGTTTCTTGAACTTGAAAAAGAGTGTTTATGTGAAGAAAGAGTAACTCCTCTAGTGGAGCTGGAGAATCAAGCCTCTTCTGAAGGGCTGGCCCCATCCCAGGATGCAGAATATTTGCTTGTAATTAGTCATTTTTCAGGGGTTGCCTTAGAAAAGGAACGTGTAGGCCTTTTAAATGTAAGGGTAAAGGACTATGATACTGAATTGGATTGTGAATATTTTAACGCCCTGGCTTCTTCTCAGGTGCCTAACGCAGTGGAACTTATTGCCCACTGTGATACCATGAGGGATACTTCCACTGTTAGTGAGGAGTGCGAAAAAGTGCCTTTTAGCCCCAAGACTGCAGGGGAATTTAAGTTCAGACACCCGGCTGATCTGGAGTTACCAGGAAAGCTGGACCCAGGAGGATTGTCCAACTCGGATCGCAGGGCTTCTCATGAAGAAAATGTATCAGACGTTGAAGCTGAGCTGGCCAAAGAAAATGGCAATTTGTTCCAAGTAGGCTGCAGTCAAATTGAGGGAAATGTTGAGTGTGTTGAGAGTGTCCCCTTCAGTTCTGCTTTTAGCTATGAACTAACAGATGTTACCTCAGGATCTGAAGTAAAAGTGTTGTCATATGATTCACATTTACTAACAGATGAGATTCATTTGGAAAGTAAGAAAGGAGCTATTAATCAAGAAAATAACGGTCTGACTTCTTTGGGAAATGTGGACCCTTGTGAATTGTTGTGCATGGAGAAAGTTGGTGATGAGAATGGTGAGGCCCAAGAGCTGGGTTATGAAGCCAAGCTTTTGGAGGACAGAGCCCCAGCCCATTTTCATAGAGACTTCCCAGATCAGATCTTCCAGGGTCTCCAGAGGAAGTCCCCAGAGTCAGAGATTCTGAGTCTGCACCTGCTGGTTGGAGGACTGAGACATAGCAGAGATGGAGTAGAAGCTGTGAATGATATAAAGCTGAAGCTGAATGTGGCATCGTTGAAGGGAGCGGAGACAGAAATGAGACATTCAGATTCGTTGCTAAATATCTTTCTGGAGGAGCAAGTTACCAAGGCTAGTAATACTGAACCAGTTTTGAAGGAATGGGTAACCATCCCACAGAAGCCATCCCCAGCTGCTGCAATGCCCACTGTAGAAGATGCCCCGGATGCTGCAATACCTGTTCCAGAGGAGGATGTCCCAGCTGCTGCTGTGTCTCCCCCAGAGGGGATTTCTATAGCTGCTGCTACAGTGCCCTCCCCAGAGGAGGATGTGCCAGTTGCTTCAGTGGCCACCATGGAGGAGGATGTCCCAGCTGCTGCAATGTCTGCCCCAGGGGGGACTGCTGCCCCAGCTGTTGCAGTGCCTGCTTCAAAGAGGACTGTTCCAGTTGCTGTAGTGCCCTGCCCAGAGGGCACTGCTCCAGCTACTGCAGTGGCCATCACAGAGGATGTGACAGCTGTTATAGATCCCTCCCCAGAGGGGACTGCTCCAGCTGCAGTGGCCATCACAGAGGATGTGCCAGCTGTTGTAGATCACTCCTCAGAGAGGACTGCTCCAGCTGCTGCAGTGGCCATCACAGAGGATGTGACAGCTATTGTAGAGCCCTCCTCAGAGGGCACTGCTCCAGCTGCTGCAGTGGCCATCACAGAGGATGTGCCAGCTGTTGTAGATCACTCCTCAGAGAGGACTGCTCCAGCTGCTGCAGTGGCCATCACAGAGGATGTGCCAGCTATTGTAGAGCCCTCCTCAGAGGGGACTGCTCCAGCTGCTGCAGTGGCCATCACAGAGGATGTGCCAGCTATTGTAGAGCCCTCCTCAGAGGGGACTGCTCCAGCTACTGCAGTGGCCATCACAGAGGATGTGATAGCTGTTGTAGAGCCCTCCTCAGAGGGGACTGCTCCAGCTGCTGCAGTGGCCATCACAGAGGATGTGCCAGCTGTTGTAGAGCCCTCCCCAGAGGGGACTGCTCCAGCTGCTGCAGTGGCCATCGCAGACAATGTGCCAGCTGTTGTAGAGCCCTCCCCAGAGGGGACTGCTCCAGCTGCTGCAGTGGCCATCACAGACAATGTGCCAGCTGTTGTAGAGCCCTCCTCAGAGGGGACTGCTCCAGCTGCTGCAGTGGCCATCACAGAGGTTGTACCAGCTGTTGCAGAGCTTTCCCCAGAGGGGACTGCTCCAGCTGCTGCAGTGGCCATCACAGAGGATGTGACAGCTGTTGTAGAGCCCTCCCCAGAGGGGACTGCTCCAGCTGCTGCAGTGGCCATCGCAGACAATGTGCCAGCTGTTGTAGAGCCCTCCCCAGAGGGGACTGCTCCAGCTGCTGCAGTGGCCATCACAGACAATGTGCCAGCTGTTGTAGAGCCCTCCTCAGAGGGGACTGCTCCAGCTGCTGCAGTGGCCATCACAGAGGTTGTACCAGCTGTTGCAGAGCTATCCCCAGAGGGGACTGCTCCAGCTGCTGCAGTGGCCATCACAGAGGATGTGACAGCTGTTGTAGAGCCCTCCTCAGAGGGGACTGCTCCAGCTGCTGCAGTGGGCATCACAAAGGTTGTACCAGCTGTTGCAGAGCCCTCCGCAGGGGGGGCTGTTTTGGCTGTTGCAGTGCCTACCACAGGAGATGACATCCTAGAGGAGCCTGCAGCCTCCACCCGAGAGGAACCTGCCATCCCAACTGCTGCAGTGCCCACTCCTGAGAAGCCTAGCACCCCAGCTATTAGAGTGCCCACCCCAGAGGAACCCACCACCCTAACTGCTGCAGTGCCCACCCCAGAGGTGCCTGCCATCCCAGATATTAGAGTGCCCACCCCAGAGGAGCCTGTCACCCCAGCTGCTGCAGTGCCCACCTCAGAGGAGCTAGCCATCTCAGCTATTAGAGTGCCCACCCCAGAGGAGCCTGCCGCCCCAGCTGCTGCAGTGCTTGCTATGGAGGAAGTTTTCCCTGCTGGCATATCCGTCCTGGGAGATACTGCCCGCACTAATTTTGTGCCTATCTCAGAAGGAACTCCTATTCTAGAGGAGGCTTCCTCTGCTGGAATGTGGATCAAGGAGGACCTTGATTCCCCAGCGTTTGGAATAAAAGAGGTGACTGGCACAGTGCTGCATGGGAAAGTGCCTCTGGCTGCAACTGATGGATTAAATTCAAATGAGGTAATTGTTGCTCATTTTGTTGGGGAAGGATCTGGAGAATAAAGTGAGATTTGCAAATTCTCTGATTTGGTTGAGCTTAGAAAGGGCACAGATAGTCCTTTCTTTGGTTCTCTTTGGGACCTGTGGGATTTTCTGGTCTCTCTATTGAGTTAATGGGGAAAATATATGTGGTGAAAAACTTTATAATTCGTACTCTTTTTTTTTATTCAGAGATAAACCAAGACAAAAGAAAATGGATATAAACAGTTGGTTTACATTTTGAAAAAGATTATTAGCAAGAAAGGGTGATTCTGCTTTTGAAATTTACAGTGACCATGTTCTTTCCTAAATCAAGAGGCTGCTTATTGATCAGTTTTGTCAGAAGTCAGGTAGAGGCTAGAATGTGGGCTTTCGAATGAGACCTGGGATACTTTCTTAAACAGTCTGGGAAAATTTAGTTAGATGTCTTGAGTCTCTAATTTCCTCATTTGTTAAGGCAGAACCCTGTGAGGATAAAACGAGATAAGCCATTTAAAGTACCAAACGTGTAAGATTTCAATTACTGTCAATATCCTCCTCCTTTCCCTTTCAAATAGGTATGTTGGCTAGTTGAAAGAATTCACCAGAGGGGCCGGCCCAGTGGCTCAAGCGGTTAAGTGCGCGTGCTCTGCTGCGGCAGCCCGGGGTTGCGTGGTTCGGATCCCGGGCGCGCACTGACGCACCACTTGGCAAGCTGTGCTGTGGTGGTGTCCCATATAAAAGTAGAAGAAGATGGGCAAGGATGTTAGCCCAGGGCCAGTCTTCCTCAGCAAGAAGAGGAAGATTGGCTGATGTTAGCTCAGGGCCGATCTTCCTCACAAAAAAAAAAAAAAAGAATTCACCAGAGCAGCTTGGGTGAAAGTAATATATAGATGTGTGAATAACAGCTTTTTAATACAAATGTGTTTTTCTTAAAGCCAGAATAAAGCATAATAATGTTTATGAAAAATAGAGGCATTTTAGTCATCTTGTCAAACTTTGTGTCCTGAAGCAAGTCACTTTCCTTTCCTGGACCTCTTATTTCTTTAAAAATAAGGGAATTGTGGGCCGACCCCGTGGCTTAGCGGTTAAGTGCTCACGCTCCGCTGCTGGCGGCCCGGGTTCGATCCCAGGCGCGCACCAGCACACCACTTCTCCGGCCATGCTGAGGCCGCGTCCCACATACAGCAACTAGAAGGATGTGCAGCTATGACATACAACTATCTACTGGGGCTTTCGGGGAAAAAAAATAAATAAATAAAATTTAAAAATAAGGAAATTGGGCTAAATCTCCTGCTGGGTCTCTCTTAGGTCCCAGATTCTGACATTCTTAATATGAGAGAACAGAATGTGTTAGGAAACTGTTGGGAACAGTGTTCACATCCCTGAGCACTCCTAGTCAAAGGAATTTGAGATTGGCAGCTTTCTACAGTTCACTGCCCTGGTGTCATTTGGTCAGTGGTAAGGAGTGAAGGAGTTAGAAGTTTAGTCTAATCTAATACAGTCAGGGATTACTGAGTGCAGAGGTGGTTTTGATTTTACACCGTCCCCAGAACTCAAAACAGTACATTCCTCAAAGTAGGCATTCACTGTTGACTGACAGTTAGGATGAATCTCATCTCCTAACTATCCATGGATGCTACAAGACAGTTAGGTTTTCTCATCCACCCCATTGTAGTGCCTTTCAGGGCACTTGTAGTTAGCTAGAGCATCAGTTAAACATGCAGCTACCAACAACGAAAAATCGTTTTGATTATGGGCCATAAGCTGCCAACTTTGCCACAGATCCTCCTGCTTAGCTGAGGGGTGGTGGTGTTGCCTTGGGCTTCACCAGTTATTTTGTAATGTAACATCCCATCAAATTAGAATGCATCGCTTTTCAGATTGATGGATTTTTTTCAGTTTTCTGAGTTTTGCTGAATTTGGGATTGACATCCAGAGCCCAGTAACCTGTTTAAAGTCACTGGCATTCTTGATTATACAGAATGTTTCTAGTATAAAGCCTATAGCAATAATCAATGAAATACAGGGATTTGGGCCGGCCCCGTGGCTTAGCGGTTGGGTGCGCACGCTCCGCTGCTGGTGGCCCGGGTTCGGATCCCGATCCCAGGCGCGCACCGACGCACCGCTTCTCCGGCCATGCTGAGGCCGCGTCCCACATACAGCAGCTGGAAGGATGTGCAGCTATGACATACAACAATCTACTGGGGCTTTCGGGGGAAAAATAAATAAAAATTTAAAAAAAAATGAAATACAGGGATTAAATTTATAAGGAGTCAATCAAATCTGTGTAAAGGAAAAAAATTCAGAGAGACCTTTAATAGCAGTCTATGAGATCTCTGATTCCCCATCTACAAAATGAGTAGATGGGGCTAGGTAGTCTCTAAGGGTCCTTCCAGCTACAAGAGATAGTCATTTTATGAAATATTGCCTGATATAAATGACAGGAGAAGGAAATAGTAGCCCGGCTGCAAAGTTGTCCATCATCTTTGAAGTGTGGTTACTTTATGGAATATCTGGAAGTAAGCAGATGCCTACATCTGTGTACAAAAGGACAAATCTAAGCCATAGCCTCAGCCAGGAGTGTTAACCAATAAGAATGTAGAAAGGCTATTTTGAAAATATTTATTGAAACAAAACAAATATCATTATAGAGGTAATATGAATATACAGACGGCTAAATTGGTGAAATATTATTAAGAAACAGTTTTTCCAAGATGAGAGATGTATGGATTTCATTTTTTCCAACAGAGTTCCTAGAGACGTCTGAACCTGTTGTTTTTATACATAAACACTTAGAACTCGACAAGTAATCATACCCAGAATGTGATTTAGAATGAACTGCTTAGATCATCTGTGTGTATGTGTACCTATGTATAAATGTACACATCTATGTATGGTTAAAATAGATATAAGCTTTCTAATAGCAATAACAGAGTTTAGTAGAAGCAGCAAAATGCCAGAACTTTTTGTTATTTCTATAGTGGGATCCTGGGCCCACTGAGAGCAATCTGTGGTTAATTAAACCGTCTTCTCATTTATAGACTTCCTTGGCCTTATTTCCAGTCACTGGTTTAATGGAAGAAAAAACCTTTTGTGTAAAATAAGAGTTCTATAAAATTAAAATTTGCCAAGAAAGTCTTTTTAAGCAAAAATTGGGGAACCCACAATCTCACCTCAGTGTTCAGCTGATCAGCAGAACCTTTATGGATTTGTTTGCTTTCCTTAACACCATTTCTATACAAGGATTTGTTCATTCACTGGAAGGATATTTGTTGCACACCTATTCTGTGCCAGGTACTGAGGCTTCTGCAGTGAATAGAACTGGCATGGTCCCTACCCTTGTGGGACTTTCGTATAAGTATAGTATAAGTGGGGGCAGCAGACATTAAGCAAAAATGACAAATATATAGTTAGAAATTGTGGCAAATGCTTTGAATAAAAAATAAAGGCTATTATAAATAATAGGGGCATTTACTTTCAATTGTAGTGTAAGGGAAAGGATTTTTAAAAACTAAAAACTGAAAGATAAATAGAAGTTACTTAGACAGAGAGTCAGAGGGAAGAGCATTCCAGACAAAGGAAGTGAGAGCTGGGAAGAGCTTGACGTGTTAGACCTAAAAGAAGGACAAGTGCGAGCAAATGTTCTGAAAGAGTACCTTGAAGTAAATGTAGAGGTAGGAAGGGGCCAGGCAGTGCGGGGACTGAGAAAGAAGGCCTCAAAAGGATCTATACCTTAAAAGCCATGAGAAACTATTGAAAGATTTTAAGTACAGGAGTGAAATTATTTCATTTACATTTTTTAAATGTAGACAGTAAACATTCTCAATGTTTTGGGGGGTTTATAAATATCAGATTTCTTTTGTCTTACATTTTATTGGTTTATATTAATATAATTGGCTTGAAATACAGAAAACATTGAATGGTTTGCGAATTTTAAAAAAATCATGCTGGCTACTGTGTATAGAATGGATTGTAGGGGATCAAGGACGGAGTAGAGAGGCCTGCTGGGTTACTGCAGAGTTTCAGGTGGCTTGGACTTGAGAGATGTCAATGGATTTGAAGACAATTGGATGGATTCAAGATATATTTTGGAAGTAGAATCAATAAGACCTGATAATGGCTTTTATGTTGGGAGGGAGGGAGAGGAAGTCATCAAGAATAGCTTCTAAGTTCATTTGTACAACTGATTGGATGGAGTCGGGGGATAGTAGTAAATTGTTGATTTAGGGAGAAACAGATTTTGGGGGAGAGGAAAGTAGGAGGTACTGTGCAATTTTGGAATGGTTGGGTTCGAGATGCCTGTGATGCATTTGTATGGCAGTATTAAGAAAGTAGTTGGATATACAGATTTGAAACTCAAAGGAGATACATATATATATAAATTTTAGAGTCAAACATTTGTCATGGTTAATATTTAAAGCCATAGGAATGGATGGAATTGCCTAGAAGAGAGTATAGAATGAGAAGACATCCTGCCCTTATCTCCACCCCCAGAGACTAACATTTGGAGGTCTAGAAGAGAAAGAGGAAGAGAGCAAAGGACATCAAAAAAGGATCAGTCAGGATGAAAACTGGAAGAATGTGGTATTACCAAAGATAAAAGTGTTTTAAGTTCTTGGGGAAATTTTCTGTTTTCTGTCTCTACTGCCTCTTACAGCCTTGCAATAATTTTTACTAGTGTTCTGCTTTGGAAAATGTCTGCCAGCACTGGTTAGTTAATAACATGGCACAGTCCCATTGAAATACTAAGGAGTAGGAATTTTAATGGATCTAAAAGTACTGGTTTTGCAAAACAGCTTTATTGGGGAGTTGAGAGAAGGGAGCAAGTGTTTTCAAATTTACTTTCTTGAACATTCTCTTCACTTGTCTTCAAAATAAATATTTAGATAGTATTTATTTAGAGGTGTTTTCATACATTTTTAAACTTCTGAAAAAAGATGAGACAAATACCCATTCCCTGTCAATTTAATCCATAGAGTGGAGGTGGGAAATGAAGGAATCTCTAATGCTCTTGGGAAATGTTCATAAATAAAGTAAATCCAAATTTTTAAAAAAGAGTTTCATTTACATCTCTATTCAATAGAGCTTCTTGCCAAGATGGAGATATTCACTATCTGTGCTACCCAATACAGTAGGCACTAGCCACACGTGGCTGTTGACACATAAAATGTGACTAGTGTGGCTGAAGAACTGAACTTTTAGTTAAATAGCCACGTGTAGCTGCTGGCTACCATATTGGACAGCACAGAATTTAAATGTCAGTCATAGTTTGAGACAGGATTTGATTATTGGGTAAAAGGCGGCCCTTCAGTGCAGATTTGACATCTTCCCTCTGTGCCTTTGGCTTTCTGCTTCTTTGCCCTTCCAACCTCCACCCCACCATCATTTTGTTGCACCCAAGCAGCTTAAAAGATGGGAGTTGTTTTTTTCCCTCTGCTCTGATTTTTCTGCAGTGAAAACATCTTTACTACAAAATGGAATCATAGCACTTGCTTTTGCTGGGAACTATGTTGTTAGGGAAACAGTCATTTTTAGCTGAACTGCCTTGTAGTGTTGCCTAACAAAATATAGTGTAATCAAATTATAGTATAAAATGAAGACCACTGGTAATTACCTTTGTAACCCTCCTTTTTCAGAGTTCCCTGGGGCTTTTCCTCCCTAGTGACTCACTTATCCAGCCATAGACCATTCTTTCTAGAATCAGTTTCCTAATCCTAGTGTGATCTGTGGTCTCATAAAAGTCAAAATTAGTCTTATCCAAACTTATAATTTTCTTGTACATTTATTTTTGTCCTCTTCCATTTTCTGTCATCCTTTGGCCTTTATTGACTCACCTGTCTCACTGAAACTGAAGGAACTTTTTGTGGAAGAAAAAAGAACAGAAATAGATCCAGACTAGTGGGGTATAGCTGATTTTATCCTCTGATATTTGGGAGAAATCTGATCTTAGGGACAAATATTTATTTCATTCTTTCCCTAATACCATTAGAGTGGCAAAAGTGCCATTCTCTTTTGACTCTTTGTTTCCTTCTAGAAATTTCTAAGTCATCATGGAGTTTAACTACAGTAGAAAGAAACATGCACATTACTTGTTACACTTGTTCACGTTGTTTTCAAATTCCATTGTTTCATGGTGAGCATGGATATACAGTATCATTATTTTAAAAATATTTCACGTATGTCTGCATCTTACTCAGAGTATGTGTCTAAAGTTGTGAAAGACATTTCCCAGTATTGTTGGCCTGTTTCCTTCTGTAATCAGAGGAGTACTGTTTCAAGATTATTGGCTGTGTGTGGTCTGTGGCCCTGGAACAGAATGGAGTTAAATGGCCACCGGGGGATTAAGTTATGAAGTTGGCGTTTTTCACACTGTTAATGTGTTTTGGCTAATATTAGTCCTAGTCAGAGAAGAGCATTGCATATATCAGTGGTCAGTTAAAGATATTCCCCAAGGTATTTTTAATCTTAAATAGTAGTCAATTGGTATCATTCTTCCCTTTTAGAATTGATATACTTCACACTTTTATGATATCTTAAGGCTGCTGCTTCTCTATTCTCTATAGTTTTTTGCATTAAAAATTAAGCAAGCAGATTAAAAACAAAAGCAAAAACAGAAACCATGAGTCACTGGGTTAAAAACCTAAGTGGTGCCATAACTCTCTGTAATTACTTGTCTATAGGAGGGATGTATTGAAATATGAAACTAAATGTTTCCCTGATAGTTCCCTATACAAATGGCTTGTTTTCTCTTGTTATCCCTGGCCCTCCTTTGTTAAATCATAAATCTCCCAAGAATAACCAGTCACTGTGTGGTGTAGAGGGTCTGATTGCCTTTAGATTAAATCATCTTTGGCTTGCAATTATCTAGATGTTTCAGAAAGAACAGGTGGATCCTCTTCAGATGAAATTACAGCAGGTGAATGGACTTGGCCAGGGATTGATTCAGAGTGCAGGGAAAAACTGTGATGTGCAAGGTTTGGAACATGACATGGAAGAGATCAATGCTCGATGGAACACACTGAATAAAAAGGTGAGTGGCGAGGAGGGTAACAAATGGCCTGGGAACAGAGGGCATAGAAAAGAGACATCTAAATCTAAGGTTTCCCTGGAACCTGAATGCAAATAAAACTTCAGCGGTTGCAATCTGTAGTTAGGAAAAGGGGTCAGTAGAAATTTACAAAGCTTTCTCCTTTCTCATAATGAGCCTCCATGTCTGTGATACAGGTTGCACAAAGAATTGCGCAACTGCAGGAGGCTTTGTTGCATTGTGGGAAGTTTCAAGATGCCTTGGAGCCGTTGCTCAGCTGGTTGGCAGACACTGAGGAGCTCATAGCCAATCAGAAACCTCCATCTGCGGAGTATAAAGTGGTTAAAGCTCAGATCCAAGAACAGAAGGTAAGTGAGAATGTTGGGACAGTGAACTGTAACAGCCATAGGGAGTGGCAGACAACACATGTGCTTACAGTATAGGGAGCATATTCAGGAGTTTCAGTAGAATTCTAACCTACTTTGTGTGATCCTGAAAAGAAAGGTGGAAATTGATTTTCATCATCTTACTTTAATCTACTGGTTTACTGTGGCATATATTGGACTGACCAATTTTACTTGTTCATGTATCCTATTTCAATGTTTCAGTAACAGCTTTACCTTAAGAGGTTTTTGGTGTTTTCAGGGGCAGCAATATTCTAAATAATGTTGTATATCATGCATAAGGTTCCTTCTATATTTTTTGTTGGCTTAATTTCCATTTCAGTGCATTTTTTTCCTGGTTCAAAATAAGTTCCCTTAAGTCACATAATGACGGTCACTGCTCCATTTAAAAACTTCAGTGTGAGAAAAGTTTATGTGGGTGGTAGGAACTATGCTGTATCTCATGTTTTTGCCTCAGGATGAAAAAAAAAACACTTCGCTTAAACTTGGGATTTGGCAGGGTGGGGTTTTTTGGATTTTTTTTGTTTGTTTTTTCTTTCTCACTTCAGATATTGAAGTGACCCCATGTTTTCGCTTTTCATTCTCTTTAAACATGTGTACAATAGTTGCTCCAGCGGCTCTTAGATGATCGAAAGGCCACAGTAGAGATGCTTCAAGCAGAAGGAGGTAGAATAGCCCAGTCAGCTGAGCTGGCTGATAGAGAGAAAATCACCGGACAGTTGGAGAGTCTTGAAAGTAGATGGACTGGACTGCTCAGCAAGGCAGCAGCCAGGTAAGGCCAAAGGAGTTTTGAGGAATGGGTCAGAGAATGCTTGTTTTCTCCTATTTTTGACTTGCTATCACTGGGATGCTCTAAAAGCTCCTGGGTGATTCATACAGAAGCTTTGGAAGGTGTTTAATGGCTTTTATCTTGGAGAGGGATAAATTTTTAGAGATGATCCTCATAACCAGAATAACTCTGAGGAAATGAGCCTCAGCTACTCCATAAATTTCTGAGAACTAGAAGACTCATTGCTCTGTGTTGTTGTTCTGCTGCAGTATAATCATAGTTCCAAACGACAGACGCAGACTTCTACAATCCAGCCAAGTTATTTTCTGAATTTTTGAAACAGATTTTTCCCTTTCATATTTATAAATAATGCTTTTGATACTTGGACTTGAAATTTATCATATTTCTTTTCTGTTAGCTTATCCTAATATTAGATGTTTTTGCACTTAGGAATTAGTCTGTGGTTCTGTTCAATATATGAGCATTCAAGAGATGCATAAACTTTCTTCAATAAATGGCCAAAAGACAGGCAGTATACTTCCCTCCTCCAAGGAACTGCTTTCTCTTTCCATAGCTATAAGTTACCCCAGTGACATTTGAGCTTAATAAGTCACACGGATGTCTTTACTTTTAGCTTATAGTGTCCCCGGTTTTAAGAATAAATGCTAGCTAATGAGAAATCAGTGTGCGAGTAGTAGAGTTGATCATTTATTATTGTATCCTTTCAGTTTTCTAGGTAGCCAATAGCAGTCTTCAAATAACTCCCTTTTCAGTCTCTACTTCCACCGGCCATGGATTGCTTATTTCTTATCTGAGTTACAGAGTATTGCTTACCCATATTAGTGCCCAAAATGAAAGAATTTAACTTATTTTTATTTCCAAATTGCAGTTTTTTTCTTCTCTCTCTCTGTCCATTTCCACCAATAGTACCATTAACCTTCCAGTTACCTACGCTTAAAACCTCAGCCCCATTTTTACCCTCCTCCCTGCTTTGTGTCCCACCCACATCTGTCAGGATGCTAAATTCTGTCCATTTTACTTCTACAGTGTCTTTGCTATCCATCCATTTCTCTGCCCCTCACCTACTCTGTTCATGACTTACAGGCTCTCACCTGGACTAGTTCATAGGAGGTAGCCCAGCTGAGGTAGCTTCCTAACTAATCACTCATCACTCTACTGCCGCTTACCCTCAGCCTTCTCCTCTTTGCATGCTCAAAGACCTTCGATGACTGCCTGTGGCCTATAAAATAAAATCTCAACTCTTTAAATCAACATTCAAAGCCCTCTACTGTCTGGCCCTAACCTACCTTTCTTATTTTCCGATATTCTTTTCACTCCTTGTATTATAGGTAAAGTAAACCATATTCTGTTCTTCAGTATCTTCTGTCAGTTTCCTAATTCTGGGTCTTTGCTGATGGTGTTGCATCTTCCATGAAATAGTTCTGTCCATCTTCTCTTCTGTGAAGCTTTTCTTTATTCCCCAAGCATAGAATAACTTCACCTTCCTCTTAACTGCCATAACTATCTGTACCTTCATAAACTCCTTAAAGTCATGATTTGTTTCTAGTGTATCTTTTTATGACTCTTTCCTTCTACCTCAGCTGCTTCCATCCTCCTAGTCTGACACAGCTTCTGGGCCAGTATTTTAAAGAGAAATACCAAGAGTTACATCCAAATACCAAGTTACATACAAAACACTTTTATTTAGATTCTTTGATATTGAATTTTTGATGCCTCTAAATTATTTTAGCTCTTCTCTTTGCTATCCCAAATTCTTTTACATTGAGTTCTTCAAACTTTCAGATTCCAAAATCAGAGATGAGACAGAAGGACATAGAAATTAGGGGCAATTCTTTTAAGTGAAATTTTAGTTTAATTATAACCTTTATATGTTTTAGTTGTATTAATTAAAGATGTATTTTGAAGCCTGGCATAAACAAACTAAGAAAGGAAATTCTATACGTTGGCATTTAAAAATAGCATCTAGCAATACGTTTTTCTTTATATTCAAACTTAATTGAATTTCCAGATAATTAAAATGGCAAATCTTTATATTTAAATCATTTCTTATTAAAGTAAGTTTTCCAGGGTACCTAGCATAGGACCTGGCACAAAGTATGTGTTCATTAAAGGTTTGCTGAACTAAAGTACATCAGTACCCGCTAGGCCTTTTCAAATGGCATAGCATTTAGTCTGTTCTTAATGACTGAAAGTCATTTTTATGGCCTTTTATTATTAATTTTAATAACGAAATTCATTGTTGTGCTAATACAGTTCTGTGGTTGTTTTTCTGTCTCTTTTTTATCAGGCTGCCTCCAACATTTAGACTTCCTCCCCCTTTTGTAATTTGCTGCTTTTAATCTATAGGATACTGGAAATCCAAGCTTAGTATGGATGTTATATTAAATAAGATTTAAGATTCCAAGTGAGCTATAAAGTCCCTAGTTCTTTTGGCTGCCATTTGTTTTGGCAAATTCAGATAGTCTGAGGTCATTTTTAGCTTTAAATCTGGATTCAAAGTTATGTTCTAGACTTGAAATTACTAGAAGCCTGACTGGATTTAGGAAGATGGGAAGGGAGTTTTAGTTCATAGTCTGCCTTTGCTCTTCAGATGCTCTCTGCTCTTCACTCACAAGTGAAGGTAGCAGTGACAGAGAGAGAGAAATGAAGACTGGTGATTTTTTGACTCCTTTAAACTTTATATTGGTCACATGTTCAGATGATACATTTGCTACATTCCATAAGAAAAAGAGCATTAGAAGGTTGATTCTGATCTTCATTGTACTATGGCTGCTCACTGAGTGACTTGGGCAAATCTTCCTTTAAGACTTCAGTGTCCATTTTCTCTTTTGTAGTAGTGGGATCATTATTCTGCCTACTTTACCAAAGTTATGACAGAATCAAAATAAGGTAATGCTTATGAAAGCCTTTAAAACAGCAAAATGTGTTCTGTTTATCATTGATATTTAAAATGTACCTGGTAAAGATTGGTCTTTTACTGAATACAGTGCTGTTATCAGCCTTAATGTGAGTTTTTGCCTGAGCAGCTTGTTCTATATATTTGTGTAGGCAAAAACAGCTGGAAGATATCCTGGTTTTGGCCAAACAATTTCACGAGACAGCTGAGCCCATTTCTGACTTCTTATCTGTCACAGAGAAAAAGCTCGCTAACTCAGAACCTGTTGGCACTCAGACTGCCAAAATACAGCAGCAGATCATTCGGCACAAGGTAGGAAGTAGTTATGGTAAATGAAAACACAGAACTAGAATCAGAAATCCTAGAAATTAGAAAACTGCCTGAAGCATTCTAGAAGATGTGTTTTGTGGGTTTCTTTAAGTTTACTTTAAAATATGGTCAAATTGTTAATTGGAATAATCACATCCTTGAAATAAAAGTAGAAATCAACTAATAGGCTACCATCAGAAAAAAACAGCCTTTGTTCTCAATTTTTATATTATTTTTGCCTTTCAGTAGGTGAACTTTTTATATTATTATTTAATTTATTTTATCATTTGTTATTCATTGTTTTATGTTTACTTTTCATTTATTTTGTTTCTGTTATTCACTTTTTCCATCTGGATTTCCAGGCTCTGGAGGAAGAAATAGAAAGCCATGCAGCAGATGTGCACCAGGCAGTCAAAGTTGGGCAGTCCCTCTCCTCCCTGACATGCTCTGCAGAACAGGGTGTGCTGTCAGAAAAGCTAGACTCATTGCAGGCCCGATACAGTGAGATTCAAGACCGGTGCTTTCGGAAAGCAGCCCTGCTTGAACAAGCACTGTCTAACGCTAGGCTTTTCGGGGAGGATGAGGTGGAGGTGCTCAACTGGCTGGCTGAGGTTGAGGACAAGCTCAGTTCAGTGTTCGTAAAGGATTACAGACAGGATGTCCTGCAGAAACAGCATGCTGACCACCTGGTATTCATGTTTTCCATTCTTATTGGTTATGTTACTAAATTATTTTGTAATTTTGATTTATGTTTCTTTTCATTTCTTTTTCTTTTTAATTTCAAACATTTCAACTTTGTTTTATACACAAATTCATATTTATAGACTTGTTGCTAAGGACTAATCTCTTTTTTGATGAGTCCATGGAAATACTTGTACTTAACAAACTGAATCAATAATTCTAGAAGATGATCCAGAATGTAGTCAGGGGCCGTCTCAATTCCAACTCATGTTTTACATAATTAGGTAAAGTATTAATCAGTTTCCATTTGAGCGATTTTATGAAAAAGAATGTACTTTAACAAAACCAGATTACCTAAATAGTGCCCAGGGTTTGATCATATAGCTGTAACTCTAGAATTTATATGCTCAACTTCCAAGCATTCTGTGTCATCTTAGTAGAAAGAAAAATTTGCCCTTTTCATTTCATTTTTATGAAATTTCTTTGGGGATGGTAAAAATAGACAAAGCAGTTTTTATTTTTAATAATCTAAGATTCTTCTGCTTCATTGCCTTCAGATATTGAAAGTTTTTAACTGGTAGCCTGATTTAGTCAGCCTTTTCTTGCTCTCTTCTCTTGAACTCTGTGTCTTATTCTTTGTTATGGACATGGTAGACTTTTTTGGTGAGTTCTACTTCTGCCTTTCTGGGTTCAGGTTTGGTACCAATAGTTTGGTAAAGCTGATTTAATCCTAAATCTCTTCTCATCCAGTACAAAGGAAAGCTTGCCTCTAAGTATCTGATTTAATTATTTTGAGTAATTAATGGGGTAACCAAGAGATAATGAAGGAATCAAATATCTGATTTTTAAACTAAACTAGTGTTCGTCTCTTTACTTTAAATTTGGCCTCTTAAAAGTCTCACGTTTCTTTCCCTTTGTTGTGCCATAGTTTTAGGATTAATGGTATTCTTTCCTTGCAGGCTTTAAATGAAGAAATTGTTAATAGAAAGAAGAATGTAGATCAAGCCATTAAAAATGGTCAGGCTCTTCTAAAACAAACCACAGGTACTTTGAAAATTGCGTCTCTTAGCACCTCTATGGTCAACAGACAATCATATTTCCAGGGAAACAAGCACCCTGTACTAGCCACTTCGCTTTGTAGATAGGAGAAGCTTACTCTTCACTGATTTTATTACTGGGAGGCTGGCGGCCTGGGTTTCTATTTCCTGCTAAATCTTTTGAAAACTAGAAGACTTTGTTGTCTCATATCTGGTTATAGATGATGACTCCCCCTGCCCTTCAATATGTCAAATGCCAGCAGTCACTAAAAGGTGCTGGGAACATCTAGAAACACCTGCAGTCCAACTCAGATCTTAATAATCTCAGAAGTGGCTTCTTTTATCACTTGAAACGTTTATTTCCCACCTCCCTTAGTGTGGGATGCTAGGTGAAGTCTCACTGTGATAGGGAGAGCGCCTCTATAAAATTTAAGCTCTGATTTGAAGAAAGGGGGATTAAAGGGACTCCCTCATATCCTGTTAAATATGAATAATTGTGTGCTGTCTCCCACAGGCGAAGAGGTATTGCTTATCCAAGAGAAGCTGGATGGAATAAAGACTCGCTATGCAGACATCACAGTCACTAGCTCCAAGGCCCTCAGAACTTTAGAGCAAGCCCGGCAGCTGGCCACCAAGTTCCAGTCTACCTATGAGGAGCTGACCGGGTGGCTGAGGGAGGTGGAGGAGGAGCTGGCAGTCAGTGGAGGACAGTCTCCAACAGGAGAGCACATACCCCAGTTTCAGCAAAGACAGAAGGTGAACTGTGATTTCACACTGTAAAAGGAAAAAAAAAGTTTTCCTCCTAGAATCCTTAAGTTCAAATTTTTAAGTTTCATCACCAACTATCTTTACCTTAAATCTAAACCAAAAATTTCTGCCTGCCTCCTTTCTTGTTTACTCATGGACAGTAAGATTTTACATAAAGACAGACCTAAATAAGACCACTGTTACGGGCTGAAGAAGAGAAAAGATTGAATCCCAAAACCCTAGGAAGTTTGCTTCATATGTAACATTTTAGCATTTGCTTTCATGATTCATTCTCTAAAGAGTGCTTCATGGTTATATTTGATTCTCTGTAGGATCTAGTATAGTTCTAGATGCACAGAAATACTGTGTAGGTACTTGTTGAGTTAAATACCTCTGGTTAAAGCATTGTTTATCGTTTCTATCGGAGTAAGGAGGAAAAAGAAAGAAGCACTGTTTGTTTTACCCAGAGACAGTCTGGGTCAAGAAGTGTTACAGACAGTTCTAAGCAGCAGCTAAGCCTAAAGTCAGGCTATGGAATGATTGAAAAATCTGAGACAAGAAAAAAATAAGTGAAGGAAGGAGGTCAGAGCCCTGCTGGGATATGTGGTAGAGATAGCACTTTTCACCCAGCACAGCTGCTAATGTGCTTAATTTAGCAAGGTATGGCCTGAAAACTTTTTTTTACCTCCTTAGGAATTAAAGAAGGAGGTCATGGAGCACAGGCTGATGTTGGACACAGTGAATGAAGTGAGCCGTGCTCTCTTAGAGCTGGTCCCCTGGAGAGCCAGAGAAGGGCTGGATAAACTTGTGTCCGATGCCAATGAGCAGTACAAACTGGTCAGTGACACTGTTGGACAAAGGGTAGATGAAATTGATGCTGCTATTCAGAGATCGCAACAGGTAATGTTTATAATACTCCTGCGTTAGTATTTTAGGCAGTGGGGATATATGTGTGAGGTACAAAACTATGACCCACATAAATACAGGCTCAGAAATTAGAATAATGAGATCAAGCTAAATCTGATGAAACAAATTATTTCAGTGATGGGAAGTGATTGGGTGAAGGTGTGTGAGGATGGATCTAAGTTTGACCCAAAGTACTTGATGCTTTTGAGTAGAGAAGAACTTGGAGGGCCGGCCCCGTGGCTTAGCAGTTAAGTGCGCGCACTCCGCTACTGGCAGCCCAGGTTCGGATCCCGGGCGTGCACCAACGCACCACTTCTCCAGCCATGCTGAGACCGCGTCCCACGTACAGCAACTAGAAGGATGTGCAACTATGACGTACAACTATCTACTGGGGCTTTGGGGGGAAAAAAGGAGGAGGATTGGCAATAGATGTTAGCTCAAAGCCGGTCTTCCTCAGCGAAAAGAGGAGGATTAGCATGGATGTTAGCTCAGGGCTGATCTTCCTCACACACACAAAAAAACAGAACTTGGAGAAGAATCTGTATGAGCACTCTTCTTAGCTGATGCCCTGCTAAGAGGCAGATGGTGATGAGAGTAGATGATATCCAGACCCAAAAGGTCTAAATGCATCACAATCTTAGTTTGACATAATCAACTGTTTTAGCATTAGATGGAAGAGGAGAAGGAACCAAGAACTATAATTACTATCAAATATGCTAACCAAAATAGCAGAGCCATCCAAAATAGAACCCTCCCAGTAAACACAGATGTCATATTTCCCTCGATCTTTTTTCCTTCCTGCTTTCTGGAAAAAGTTATTTGTTTTTCTTTGTAGCTAGATATGCACCTATTAATGTGCCATGGTGCAAAAAATAAATTAATATAATAAGACTCCTTGGGTTCATAGTGATAAGCAAATGCTTTGTGAACCACACAAAAGTTTAACCTGACTCCAAGTGCATCCCCAGTGTTTTTATTGATAGCCCTAATATTGATAGCCCTGTATTTCAATATGAAATTTATCGTGCTTAGGAGAAACTTACTTTTCTCTTTAAATATTAGTGTAGGTTGGCAGAGTTGAAGAGGAAGAGATAAATGATTGGGGGACCCTCATCAAATATCAGTCATATGAACAACACAACATGTTCTTGGTTTTTCTTTGTTATTGCCTAACCGTTTAAAGGTTTAGTGTTCTTGTGGGGTTGTATGCTTCTTTAGCTGAGCGAGTAATTCCAAGTTAACTTGACTCAGCTGTCTGCTGCCATGTTACGTTTATATTTAAACATATGACTAAAACTACTGTTCACTGTATGGGTAGGAAAGAGGATTGGCAGGAAGAGAACACAGCCTCATAAAAGCACTCTGCTTAGAAGTATACTTCTTTTTAAGAGTGTCAGTTTCTATTGTTATTTCCAGCTATAGGACCACTAACTGGGTTCTGTAACTTCTTTCTAAAGAAGTTGAAATAGGATCAACTCGTATTTGTTGAGGTATAATCAATTCTAAATTGTCTGCATCTTGATATGTGGTTTAATGAAATTCTCCCCAATTTGAGCTTTACTTAGTGAGATATAAACTGTATTACTGAAATTCCAGGTCTTTCTGTGTTGAATAACTTATAATTCCAAGAAGAAGGACCTTGGCCGTATATAATTTGTTTATTTTTCTTCAATATATCTATTAGTATGAGCAAGCTGCTGATGCAGAACTAGCTTGGGTTGCTGAAACAAAACGGAAACTGATGGCCCTGGGTCCGATTCGCCTGGAACAGGACCAGACCACAGCTCAGCTGCAAGTACAGAAGGTGAGTGTAACACTGACGTATCCACTGTGTCCTGTGCGAGTATAATCATCCGCAGCTTAGAGTTACTAGGAGAGAGTTTCTGACTATCCCACGTCAAGTGGAATGATTCAGTGTCATGTTGGTGGATAGAGATTAATTTTATAAATATTTGGTTACGACAAGAAAGGGATTTTTTGCTTTGTGAAAAGGGAGAAATAGGCCCATTAATCCAGGAAAGAATAGCTAGCAATTTTCTGGATGATTTTTAGGAGAGAAGATAGTTCGTAAGCTGCTAAAGGATAAGCATTGAAGATGTGTAGATAGGCAAAGTGTCGAGCTCTGTCAGAACAATTTTTGATGTGGCTTTATTAAAGCAAGAAATTTTCATAGATTGTGTCTAACTTTTAACTAACACAGGCTTGGAGTCCTTTTACTTCCTAACTATAGTTTCCTTTCCAAAGGCTTTCTCCATTGACATCATTCGACACAAAGATTCAATGGATGAACTCTTCAGTCATCGTGGTGAAATCTTTGGCACATGTGGGGAGGAGCAAAAAGCTGTATTACAGGTGAATTACATTTATTTATTCACCATGTTGTTCTTGTCTTGATCGTGGTGAACTAGAAGTACAATTAAAAACGATAGTTTAAGAAGGTTTTTTACCCTCTATTACTGATAGTAGTATTAAGGTCCAACTTGATGTTCTGGGGAATTCAGACTCCTAACCCTATTTTCACAAATATCTAAACAATCATATTGTATAATGTGAAATATATTGTAAATCTGTCTGCCGTATAACAGGAATTGCTACTTACCTTTAGTCCATAAGGAGTGATCTTTGAGTTACCTTTCAAGGTATCTATGATAGATTTTTCAGAACCATATGCTGATATTAATTCCTTCTTCATACCCTTCTAAAAGATCAGACCCATTTCTAAAAGAATTGGCCAAGAGAGTTTGTAGACCAGTTTTGTTTGTTTTTTATAAAGAGTATGGTTAACCACTATTTCCTCAGAAATCTTCATAAATTGACTAAACTACTCATCGTAAACATATGAAGAATAAATGCCAGGTTTGTAGAAACTTTTTTTATCAGAGGAAAAAAGATAAGTGAAAATTGATGGACAAAGACTCCATCAAAGTCCCTGAGATGTTCAGTCTTAGACTAACCTGTTGTAATAATGCTGTATCTAAAGTTGTGTGTCATCACTAAAAGGTTAATTTTGCTGTGTTGTGCTTGTTCTGTTTTACTATCTTTGAAACTACTTTCATATTTTAAAAATTCTTAGAAATAATACATTTATATGATAGGAAGATTAGAAAATTCAGATAAATGTAAAGAAAATAAAAATCACTTGTAATCTTACTAGATTAATCCATTTTTTAACATTTTAGTATGTATTCCTTTAGACTTTTTAATGTATATTTACCTATATTTTTTCTTAAAAGAAGTGTTAATAATAGTAATAATACTTAGACTTTTTATTGTTGTTCATAGGAAAAGACAGAGTCTCTAACACAGCAATATGAAGCCATTAGTCTGCTCAATTCCGAGCGTTATGCCCGCCTAGAACGGGCACAGGTCTTGGTGAACCAGTTTTGGGAAACTTATGAGGAGCTCAGCCCCTGGACTGAGGAAACTCGAGCACTAGTAGCCCAGTTACCTCCTCCAGCTATTGATCATGAGCAACTCAGGCAGCAGCAAGAGGAAATGAGGGTAAGGAGCATGCCAAGTTTTATTTAATTGCAGAACTGAACATGGGCTTCATGATTTATTCAAAAACAACATATTTATTGGTGCCTACTGGGTGTAAGTTCTATGTTATAAAGTTAATTCTTCATCAGTTAGAATTTCTTTGCACCATAAAATTATATATCTGAATTATTTCCTTTGTCCTTAATATAAGTCAGTTAAAGAATAAGATTATGGAGATGTCAGAAACCTGGGTATTACAGAAATAAACAAAGAACTAGGTAAACATCAAGGGAATTGAAAATCTTTCCAGGGACAGTGGAGTGTTGTTAGACTTGGTGTGGTTGGGTGGCTCTTTCCATTTGGTTAGGTCCCAGCTGGAGTGGGATCCCAGGAAGGAATGTCAGAAAGTATTTGCTGCATATAGTTAAGATGAACGGGAAATTTGCAGACACTTCAATTAAAGGTATTACCATGAAAGATACTTTTTTTAATGTTTAGTTTATTTGTGGTTTATGGCTTGCGCTTATTCCTATCTCTTTATTCCTGTAAGTGGAAGGATATAAACTGGAAGTAGCCAGCAGTAAAGTCAAAGAGTGGTTGGATTACCAGAGATGTTGCTATCTGTACCTTGTCCTGCTTAGTGTCTCTCAGTCTGGGGAGGGAGACAGGTATTAAACCATGTAAATTACAATATGGTACGAGGAAGTATTCATGTGTACAGAAGAGGGTGTAATGGGGGGAGAGTGAGAGAGGATGTATCCGGGAAAGCTTGTTGGGTGATGGGACATCTGAACTGGCTTTTGAAAATTAAAAGAATTAGCTAGTGTCAAGAGCCCAAGATTTAGATGGGGTTTTTCCCCCCTCCATAAATGATGAGATGCTGGGACTTGCTAATTTTTAGCAATTCAGTTTGTTCCTTTCAAAGTTGGTATGAGCTCCGATTACAGTATTTAAGCAAATAACCTGGTATTTTAAAAAGCTCCTTTTATTGTGATCCATGTTTTTTTACATAGCAACTAAGGGAATCCATTGCTGAACACAAACCTCATATTGATAAGCTGCTAAAGATAGGCCCACAACTAAAGGAGTTAAACCCTGAAGAGGGGGAAATGGTGGAAGAAAAGTACCAGAAAGCAGAAAACCTGTATGCCCAAATAAAAGAAGAGGTGCGCCAGCGGGCGCTGGCTCTGGATGAGGCTGTTTCCCAGTCGGCTCAGGTATGTGTGTTGTCTTAAACTCATAAAACTTCAAGCTTAGACCTTTAGTCTAAGCAAGAGGTCTCTGTATTAGGTATGCTCTACTGAGGAATGTCTAGACCAGTGTGCTGATGATACGTTATCGATAGACTAGGAACCTTTGCCTATTTGCGTTTTCATTCCAAGGAGCATTGATAGTTACTGACCCTGTAAGGAAGATAAAATGTGTCTTGGCTGGTTTATATTGTCTGTTGATGGTTTCCTGGAACACTTTATATTGTGGTGGTCCTTTAGCAGGGATGATTTTGGATAAATTCATCTTGAAGCAGCAAATGCCTCAGGAAAAGTCAGATCCCTATTGGGCCTGTTACTTTCGAAATTTAGAAGACAGCACATTAGTTTTCTTCCTCAAGAGGCCACCAGCTAGCTCCTAGTTCAGAGCAAGATGCTTGAGTGGGGAGAAGTAAGAGCCAAAGAATAACATAAACCACCAGCAGTGGAGTTTAAAGCATGTAACTACATACTTTTCAACTAATATATTACTATTAGTGGTACTTTTGTCATGTCTGGGTATTTTATTCCTATGTTTAGTCAGTATTCTTGGTTAATATTTGTACTTACTCAAGTTTTTCCCCCCACCTTCCGTCCCATCTCTCACTCACATTGTGGAATGTGTTACTTTGTGTTGTTGCTGCCTGCTCCTGTCTTCCCCACATCGTCACATTTCATTGTTGTGTTGACCGCGCCCACCATTACAGATTACAGAGGTAAGGTACCCACCCCCATTGGGCTTAGGGTTCTTATGAAGCTGAGAATTGAGAGGATTACCTATAAGGAAATTTCACTTAACTTTAGTGGAATAAATTTCATTAGTGCAGTTTATTATGCCAGTTTCATTTGGGGCGGAACCTAGAAGTGAGGGAGTGATGGGAAGAAAATCCCACCATGCTGTTTCCTGTGGGACACTTACAGTTGATAGGCCTTATTTTAATTAATGAATCCAGAGTTGGTTTTAGATAGCTTTTTTAGGGGCCAAACTTGTCTGTTTTGCTCCCTTTTCTCCCCTCTCTGCTTCAAGTTATAAATGAAAATTTTACAATTTTAGTCATGTTATTCAAAGTATCAGAAAAGTGGAAAGGTAATTGTTCTTTTAGAATAAGGTTAGATTTGGCCTTCTTTGATTACCTTTCATCATGCCAACATTTTCCTTTCTCACTATTACATATGGTGGGTTTTTAAATTGCATGCCATGATACTTTTAAACTCCAAGTCATGTAGCATATTGAGTTCCCCATCCATTTACACAGTTGGTGGAGGGCATCTAACTTGTTGGTCTAATCTGTTGCATGCAGCTGTCCTCTGAGGTGTTAATACACTGACTCTCACCGGTTTCATAGTCTTGTCCCTCTCTCGTCATGTTAGTTGGAATAGGGGAAGTATTGTGGCAGCACTAATGATTTGAGTTGATTTCCGGTATATTACTTAATATCTTTTTGATTTTTGAAATAAACATGTGCTTGCTTTTTCTGATGGGTCAGCTCTGGTATACTATGCCCAAAACAGTTTCTTAGCCAAACCCAATACTTGATAGCCATCAGGCTGGGCTGAGCACAAGTTATCCTAAACAGTAGTAGATTTATACCTTGGCCATATTCCCAAACATTTACGCAGAAGTGTGATGAAGTATTGCTGTGATGGCTAATGATCCAATATTTGTTTAGTTCCATGATAAAATTGAGCCCATGTTGGAGACTCTGGAGAATCTTTCCTCTCGCTTGCGTATGCCACCACTGATCCCTGCTGAAGTAGACAAGATCAGAGAGTGCATCAGTGACAATAAGAGTGCCACCATGGAGCTAGAAAAACTGCAGCCTTCCTTTGAGGCCCTGAAGCGCCGTGGAGAAGAGCTCATTGGGCGATCTCAAGGAGCTGACAAAGATCTGGCTGCAAAAGGTGCTTGATGAATCTAATTATTTTTTAAAGAAAATCAATAGAATAAATTCTAGGCTGTGGTTACCCTAGGCTGGAGGTTGGTTACCCTCCAGATCCCACCAGATGTATTTCATTGAATGTAAAGGCAGTCCGCAAGTAATGAGTATTCCACAAAGTCGTTTGGAAGTCATTTAGAATTCAGAACACATATCCCCATTGAAACAAAGTTACAATTGGTAGTTAGATTCCCAGGCCAGGAAACAAATGCTTCTTTAACCCCTAATATGAGTAAACTGCAGTATCAATAGTGGGTATACATAACTACCTTTTATAACACTTTCCATGGGAAACATAGCAAGTTCAACACAGAACACTGGAAATCGAGTCTCATCTCAGCTCCTTTGTAAGTTAGGGGTTTTGTATCTTAGCGGTACCTTTATATCAGATGATAACTCATTTCCAGACTACCTCTGTGATCTCTTTATGTGGGAGACCAACATAAGCAGAAAATGCAAATGTGGAAATAATAATAATAAAGATGAGGTAGAAAACTATCTTTTTAGAGCTTTTTTAAAGGATAATTTCAATGAAAATGTGAGAATTAGATATAATTTCTGATGAGGCTGATTTCAAGTACTTAGAGAAGTCCTATTCACTCTTCTTTACCTCCTCAGAAATCCAGGACAAATTGGATCAAATGGTATTCTTCTGGGAGGACATCAAAGCTCGGGCTGAAGAGCGAGAAATTAAATTCCTTGATGTCCTTGAACTAGCAGAGAAGTTCTGGTATGACATGGCAGCTCTCCTGACCACCATCAAAGACACCCAGGACATTGTCCATGACTTGGAAAGTCCTGGCATTGACCCATCCATCATCAAACAGCAGGTTGAAGCAGCCGAGGTAGGAAAACAACAAAACTCCTTCTTTTACATGTTTGTCCTAGAAAAGCACTTGCACAACTAAGTATGTTGTGTTAACTGCTTAGACAGGCTGAGTGCCTTGAAGTTTTTTTTCTTTAAATTTAATAGGACTTTTGTCCACTTGAAAAAAAATACCTGCTCTTGTTATAGTAAATTTCTTTTTTTTTTCCATTCAAGTTTTACCACTTACAGATTTATATAACGTCCACCAATTGTGATATAGAACACTTCCATCATGCAAAAGTAATTCTCCCTTCAATTTTAAACTTAATTCAAGTTAGCCGAATATGCTTAGAAAATCCAGTTTTTCCTTTCATTTCTGAATTTAGTCCTCACTACAGTGTACATTATTTTATTTCTCGAGTAAATTTCGTGAATGTAGAAACATAGAAGGCAGAAAAGAAAATAAATTCTGGACTCATCATCCAGAGATAATAATTATAACTTTGATATACCTTATTCTAGTCTTTTGGGGAGCCTCGTTTTTACCAAATACATTTCTCACCTCATTTTGTCCATGTAGCACAAGCCAAGCCCATCTTGATATTACCTCTCTTACGTCTTAATTTTATTTCAGCCATTCTCCCCCTCCCCACCCCTGTCATTGCCAGTCCATGAACCACTTCTTAGGATCTGGCACAGAACTGATTTTATTCAAGATTGTATAGCCTAGCATTCGTAATATGCTAGTCTCTCAGCTCTTAAATTTGTGACTTGTACTATATTATTTTACCTTTGATGATATATTTCTCTGTAATAAACTTCTGGCTATAGATTATAATCTACTTGGAGGCAGGAAAGGATGAACTTTTGGTAAATTATTGAAGCTCATTGTACCTTTCCCAGACTGTTTTATATATACATAAATGAAAAATAACCAAAGTCTGAAGCTTCCCTATTTAGATAAGTGAGATACTAAGAACGTTGAAAGGCTTTTGTGAAATTGACAGTTCTGTTTAACATCTGCTATTGATGGGGGTATAAATTACATTTGTAAAGTTTGGGAAGTTCTGTTCTGCTTTCTGTTTTGGCTTATGTTCTGTTCATTTACATGTAGACTATTAAGGAAGAGACAGATGGTCTGCATGAGGAATTGGAGTTTATTCGAATCCTTGGAGCAGATTTGATTTTTGCCTGTGGAGAAACTGAGAAGCCCGAAGTGAAGAAGAGCATTGATGAGGTGTGGAGAAATGGATGAGGAGTTCAGACGAAACATTAGTGGGCTCAGACTGAGGAGTGATATTAATTGAAGAATCTGACTGACTGTTTTTCCTCTAGATGAACAATGCCTGGGAGAACTTAAACAAAACGTGGAAAGAAAGGCTAGAAAAGCTTGAGGATGCCATGCAAGCTGCTGTGCAGTATCAAGACACTCTTCAGGTGAGAGGCCATGAGGTGACCACCACAGAAATAGGGCTTCCATGTTCTCTTTGTCATTTTCTGAATCCACTGTTAAGAGTGGATCACCCTTACAGGACTGCAATATTCTCAGACCTAAGACAATGCTGTTTCTGTGTTTCTGGCCAGAGTTGCCCAATTCTCATGACAAAAGTACTGACATACTGAATTTCTCCTCTTCCTGCCATATTTGTCATCATTGTATGCTGATCGTATTTATCCTCACGGTGGCTACCCGGTAAAGCTGGCTTTACTGTGAAAGTCATTGCTTGCTAGATATTCCAAACCCAGGTTATCTTGAAGCACAGCTTGATGCGGTAACTTTAGGGCATCATGAGCTTGCTAGCTGGCCATGAGAAATATTAACTTATGTTCATATTTAGTTTTTTCCAGTTTGTAGTTTATTTTGGACATTATCCCAGTAATGTTGACTTCGTTCTTAAATCCCCATATTATTGGAATAAAGCACATTGTCTCTTACCTCTGCCCCTCCCCCAGCTAAAAACACAAATAGCACAAGGTATTTTAATTTATCTCTGCTTATATTTGCAGAAATAATGCTCATTCTCTCCCAGCTCATTATGTTTTTGTCTTTTGACTGTTTGTTTCTGTTTTTATTTTAGACTATGTTTGACTGGCTAGATAACACTGTGATTGTTTGTTTCTGTTTTTATTTTAGACTATGTTTGACTGGCTAGATAACACTGTGATTAAACTCTGCACCATGCCCCCTGTTGGCACTGACCTCAACACTGTTAAAGATCAGTTAAATGAAATGAAGGTTTGTACCTGGGAATGGCTTTTGGAGAAGAGTTGCTTCTTTTTAGTTTTTAAAGTCTTGGTTTGGTGTTAACATTAAGTATGTCTTTGGTAGGAGTTCAAAGTGGAAGTTTACCAACAGCAAATTGAGATGGAGAAGCTCAATCACCAGGGTGAACTGATGTTAAAGAAAGCTACTGATGAAACGGACAGAGACATTATCCGAGAACCACTGACAGAACTCAAACACCTCTGGGAGAACCTGGGAGAGAAAATTGCCCACAGACAGGTAAGGCAAGTGATAGGTTACATCAATTGACTACTAGCTACTGTTTTCTAATTTCCTAACAAACATTCCCTTTATGTTTTTCTGAGTAGCATAAGCTGGAAGGTGCTCTCTTGGCCCTTGGCCAGTTCCAGCATGCCTTAGAGGAACTAATGAGTTGGCTGACTCACACTGAAGAGTTGTTAGATGCTCAGAAACCAGTAAGTGGAGACCCAAAAGTCATTGAAGTTGAGCTTGCAAAGCACCATGTAAGTATTTTCATTTTTCTTCTCTAAACCTGTTGGTTTGAGATCATATATTGCCACCAGAAACCTTTTGATGTTGTGTGTACCTTAGAGAACCAGGCTTGATGATATCTCTAGGGATAAATTATGTTGTTCAACATTTTTTAGGTTCTAAAAAATGATGTTTTGGCCCATCAAGCCACAGTGGAAACAGTCAACAAAGCTGGCAATGAGCTTCTTGAATCTAGTGCTGGAGATGATGCCAGCAGCTTAAGGAGCCGTTTGGAAACTATGAACCAGTGCTGGGAGTCAGTGCTACAAAAAACAGAAGAGAGGGAGCAGCAGCTTCAGTCGACACTGCAGCAGGTACGTGCATAGTCCAAGTTAGGTAGGTGGAGCTGTGTACATAACATTCGGAAGAAAGCCTAAGTCAGCGAAGGGAAAGCAATTTGGGGTAAAAACCCCCTATGTCTTGAGAGGAAGGTCGATTCTGTGCTGGAACTTGTCTGGAAAGAACAGCTTTAGATTGGGTGGTTCTTTTTGGATTAGTTTGTAGCCCAGTCTCTGTTCATTGTTAAAGTTAGTAGATCTTTGCTATAATAAACCTGTTCACAGTTTTAGTCATTTCTTCCATCAAGTCAAATCCCTCCATATCCATATTCAGCAGTACCTTAGTCAATTAATTCATCAGGTTATATCAGACATCTATAATATGTTATAGTGAGCTAGGAAGGATTCTGCTAGATTTTAAAAATAAATAACTATATTGGCCCCATGCTAATCCAGCAACAGAACAACTGCCTGAGAGCAGCCCAGAATTCCTCCCTCAAGATAGATTCCTCATATGGTCATTTAGAAAGTTTACTTTTGAAGCTACAATTGACTACTGACCTTGCTGATATGTCTTTTCTCAAAAGGCCCAGGGTTTCCACAGTGAAATTGAAGATTTCCTCTTGGAACTGACTAGAATGGAGACCCAACTTTCTGCATCTAAGCCCACAGGAGGACTTCCTGAAACTGCTAGGGAACAGCTTGATACACATATGGTAATAGAGATTTCTTGAAGTCGAGCATAAGCACCCCATATTCAGTAGCTCCTTTCTGAATTCACAGAGAGTTATGTATCTTGGAGTCTACAAAGTAGTGAATTTTTATTGACAATATAGTACAGCATTGGGGATTGCTGCTTATATATGGGCTTTTAATCCCTTACGTAGGCAAGAGTAGTGACAGGGAAGAGTTGGCTGGAAATACATTGGTGAGCTGGTAAATTTTGAGTTTATCAGTTCTGGTTGGCACTAGAATATTGATTAGAAGGTGAGAGCATCAAGAAGACAAATACATAACACAGATGTGGTTGTATTTAAGAAAAAGACTACTTAGAGGAGATTTGGAGAAATCCAATAGGTACTGACAGTATTTCAGGAAAGTGTGCCGAGAACAAAAGGCAACATTATTTCTAGGCAAATCTTTCAGGAAAAGGAAAATAAATTATTAGCATCTATTTTTATGGTCTCTAATCCTCACTAAAACAAATTCTATTTACTTGGTGGCAAAATTATTTTAATATTAAGGAAGAATGATGGGTTTCATTCCCTAATAGTTCAGCAGTTGAACTGAATCCAAAAGAAAGGGTTTTTATCAAGGTGTGACACTTTCCTGGACTGTGCTGGTAAATCTGTGTGTGAGGGGATCTTCCGGGGAATTGGTGTTAGTGATATCTTCCCTACCTTTTCTTGTAGGAACTCTATTCCCAGCTCAAAGCCAAGGAAGAGACTTATAATCAGCTGCTTGACAAGGGCAGGCTCATGCTTCTAAGCCGTGATGATTCTGGGTCTGGCTCGAAGACAGAACAGAGTGTAGCACTCTTAGAACAGAAGTGGCATGTGGTCAGCAGTAAGATGGAGGAAAGAAAGGTATCACCACAAAATACAGTGTGTTATTACTGTGTTTGAGTAGTGTGCTTGGTGACTGCATGTAATTACCATCTAGTTTCTATGAAAATTTTTCGAAGACCAGTATGTTGTACCTGAAGTTGCAGAGCTGATATCCTCACAATTGCCCTCATGCTAATCAAGCTATCTTTTCTGCTGTTAAATTTCTATTTTCCATCCATGTCAAGTTGCATTGATGGTACTAGTTTCTGCCAATATTTGCTTTTATTATTCATTCCTTTTCTGCATCTGCCAGTTAAGACATTACTGCCTGTTGCTGCTCAGTGATGGACTGTATATCCCATATTAATCATTGATTTGTGTTCCTACTTAAAAAAGGTTATGTTGGAGTTGGTGACTTGAGATTGGGAGAGTGGGGACAGAGCATTCAGGGGGTATGATTAATAATTCCCCATAAGGAATTCGGATTCTAGTCTAAGTGCAGTGTTCCAAGAATTTCACTAAAAATAAAGAGAGAAGTAAATTATATGTAAGTAAGTTGCCTCTCTTCCTCAAAAATCAAATTCTCTTCAAAAGAAGAAAAAAAAGTGATCAGGGATCAAGGCTCCAAAACATTGTTTTTTATGAATACCAAGTTTCAGATTATCACTGTGCACAGAGTTTCTGTGCTGGGCAGATCAAATGTAAAATAATGTTCAAATCTGTTGACCACATCCGTTTCAACAAATAGTTATTAACATGTATGTACCAGGCACTGTGCTAGGTATATGGTGGAAGCAATAAAGGCATGGATCCTATCATCATGAAATATAATGGGCAGAATGACATAAAACAAATATGCACACATATAAATGAACATTTTGATAGAAGCATTAATTTCCTAGAATTCTTCTAGTGTAGGATCTGGTAATTTTGTTATATGAAGAATGGCCAGTGGACCTGATGTAAGGCTATGTTCTAATTCTTGGACAGGCTGTCGTCTGTAATTCCTGCAGAATGCAGAACTAAGACTAATTAAAGAAACCAGGGCTGATTCTGGCTCATAATCAAGAAGTTTCTAGTCAGTTTTCCAAACAGTGGGAAGACTCAAGATATAGTTACCCATCATTGGTGGCACTGGTCAAGCAAAGGCCAGATATCAAAGATAGTTATTTCTGATTTTGTGAGAACATTACATTTCAGGATCACTAAAATCATTTATTAAATGCTATATTAAAGAATACGTAAATGAAACTATGTAGAAAGAGTTCCTGCCATCTAGGAACTTGGAATGTATTTATTTCTAAGCATTTCTAGGATAGATTTTTTTTTTTTTTTTTTTTAAAGATTCTATTTATTTTATTTTTTCCCCCCAAAGCCCCAGTGGGTAGCTGTATGTCGTAGCTGCACATCCTTCCAGTTGCTGTATGTGGGACTCGGCCTCAGGATGAACAGAGAAGTGGTGCCTCGATGCGCACCCGGGATCCGAACCCGGGCCACCAGCATCGCAGCGCGCGCACTTAACCACCAAGCCACAGAGCCGGCCCTCTAGGATAGATTTGAAGTAGATTTCATTTTTCCACTTGATTTGTTTAGATTGAATCTTTACATTTTAGTAACATTCATTATATTGTTGTTGTTGTTTTTTAGGTTACAAAAGTAACCTGAAAACACAAAGAGGAAAATAAAGATCATATAGCCCAATGAACAATAATTAACATTTTTAGTACATCTTGGGTTTCTTTCTGTGAATATTTTGGATGTATTTATTTTTAACAACCTGTCATTATTCTACTTTGCCTGCCTGGTAGGCCAGGGACAAAGGCCATCACCCAGGTGTTGGGAGTAGAGGTCTCTGAAGATGGAGCTCGTAGACTATGTAGAATTGGAGTGTACTCTTGGAGAGTAGCACATGCCCAGAATGAGCCTCTGTTTTTGCCATTCTAATTTAGATCAAAGTGTCTAAAAATTTATATCTAGTGTTGTCAGATTTTTGCTTAGAATATCATGGCTGCTTTTATTCCCTTTTCTGCTTATAGCATAAAAATAAGTTTCAGGGGCCAGCCTGGTGGCATAGTGGTTAAGTTTGTGCACTCTGCTTTGGCGGCCTGGGGTTCATGGGTTTGGATCCTGAGTGCAGACCTACACACTGCTCATCAAGCCATGCTGTGGCGGCATCCCACATACAAAATAGAGGAAGATTGGCACAGATGTTGGCTCAGGGCCAATCTTCCCCCCCCAAAAAAGTTTCAGGTTCAGACATTTTTAGGTGCCATATTTTCTGAAAACATATTTAAACAGAGAACACTGCAGTGAACATCATCTTTACAGTAAAGTGCTTTTCATGTGGTTGTTTTTATACCCCAAAAAGTACATTAAAGGAAACTGAGACTTCCCAAAGCAGGTTGCAGATCCTGCAGCTGTCACCACTAAAGGGTCTGTTACATTTGCTAAATAGTTTTATTCCTGTTCTTTAATGTCCCAGGAAGTGGAGAATGGCAGAAAAGGCAACTTAGCTGTAAATTGTGCTCTTTCCCTTTCCATGTGCAGTTGTTTCAGTTTCAGACACTAACATTAAAATGTCCCCTTCTTTGCAAACAAGGCATGTTTGGAGGTTGATTAAATGAGGCTTCCTTTTTGGAAGTCGTTTCATTTCGTTTACAATTAACGCCTTTGTCCTTGAAGCTATAATTCCTGAATTTGTCATTTTTCTTTCTGTGTGTGTGTTTTAATTAAAATTCAGTCAAAGCTGGAAGAGGCCCTCAACCTTGCAACAGAATTCCAGAATTCCCTGCAAGAATTTATCAACTGGCTCACTCTGGCAGAGCAGAGTTTAAACATCGTGTCTCCTCCTAGCCTGATTCTAAACACTGTCCTTTCCCAGATAGAGGAACACAAGGTAACTATGACATTGTGATATTGCCTTCCTTTCAAAAGTACTAGTTGAAAGAAATATTCCTCTATCTTATCTCCAGTCTAAAAAGAGCAATATTTTTCCCTCAGGTGTTTGCTAATGAAGTAAATGCTCATCGAGACCAGATCATTGAGCTGGATCAAACTGGGAATCAGCTGAAGTTCCTTAGCCAAAAACAGGATGTTGTTCTGATCAAGAATTTGTTGGTTAGTGTCCAGTCTCGATGGGAGAAGGTTGTCCAGCGATCTATTGAAAGAGGGCGATCACTGGATGATGCCAGGAAGCGGGCAAAACAAGTAAGTTGTAAAAGAAAGATACTAATTCATTGAACAACCTTGGGCTGCACATGTTGAGTCTCTGGATTGGTTCACATAACAGTGTTGTATAGTGTGCAGACTCATTCGTGTTATAACTTGTTTCTCGTGTATTTTTAGTTCCATGAAGCTTGGAAAAAACTGGTTGACTGGTTAGAAGATGCAGAGAGTCACCTGGACTCAGAACTGGAGATATCCAATGACCCAGACAAAATTAAACTTCAGCTCTCTAAGCATAAGGTAAAGCAGCTCGTTGTTCTTAGGTCTTAGCTTGGTATTCACTGAAGATCGTAGCTTGCTAAAAATATAAGTCAGAACTAGTCAAAAATAAATAAATCAGTTAATGTTAAAAAGTCAAGATGATGAAGCTAGCATTCCATTTTATATCCAGACAGTGTCTAACCATGACAGTTGTTCATTTAAATAACAGTTCTAACAAAGTCGTGGAGGGAGTAACCAGTTAAAACTGTAGACTTTTAGAAATTGTCAAACATTGCTGTAAGTGGCATAAACAAAAACTTATAAATTTCTTAAGGATAAGCTATTGTTAATTTTAGTTCAAGAAGTAATGATGTTCGTACTGTATCTGGTTACCAACCTGAAAACTCAAAAATTTTTTTGTTCCAAATCAAGATGTCATCTGACTTTGAGCTTGTTTTTTTCTTTTTTGGAAACAGGAGTTTCAGAAAACGCTTGGTGGCAAACAGCCTGTGTATGATACCACAATTAGAACTGGCAGAGCACTGAAAGAAAAGACTTTGCTTCCTGATGACACTCAGAAACTTGACAACTTACTGGGAGAAGTGAGAGACAAATGGGATACTGTTTGTGGAAAGTCTGTGGAGAGGTGAGCATGAATGTCCCCTTTATGGGTCTGTGTGTTGTCCCAAAAGTAACTAAGAGACTGTTACTGGATTCCACAAAATGGTAATAAAGCTAATAAAGCCATCAGTAAAGAGGTTTGTAGCATCTCAATATCTCCAGTTAGTTCAATGAGAGTTAGGAAGTAATTTTAATAAAATGAGTTAAAATTCTGTCATTTTAAACTTAAACCTTGCTGTATTAGAGAGGCCCATAAAATCAAGCTGACAGTAAAAATCAGTAACTCCAAGTATTTGTAAATCACCAATGTATAATACCAGCAGCTATCTCACCAAGTGCTCTCACTGTGTGTCAGAGGCTGTGCAAAGCCTCTACATATATTACCTCATTTAGCCATCTTGATACCCGACCTGTACTGAGCAACTACTGCTACATATGTGCCAAACAGTGCTTACTAATCATTAATCATAACAGCCACTGAAGGTGAGACTGTTATTCCCCTTTACAGATGAGGAAATAATCACAGAGAGGTTTGTTAACTCTCCCAAGGTCACTCAGCTACATAGGTCACTGAGCAGCATAGCTGGGTTTTGAAACTAGACAGTTCGATTCTAAGAGCTGTACTTTTATCCACTTGTACCGACTATGCTATGCTAAATATTACACTATCTCTGTATTATTTATGCTCCACTTTTTTAGAGGAGGTGACTGAGGTTCAAAATGGTGAAGAGACAGCCCAGGGTTACACAGCTGTGGAGAGCTAGGAGTTGAACTCCTGACTCCAGACCATTACCACAACCATCATCCTCTACGGAGTGGTATAAAGTAACGAACACAGACCTTGGGTCGTTAGGGTGTGACTATGTGCATAGCCATTGGACTCTCAGGTGCCAGAATGGCATCTGTACCTGTCTGTTGCACTATGCTTAATCCATTCTATAGATGGATTAAGAGTGGTTTCATTAAAAATGCCTAGAGGGCCGGCCCCGTGGCTTGGCGGTTAAGTGCGCGCCCTCCGCTCCTGGCGGCCCGGGTTCGGATCCCGGGATCGCACCGATGCACCGCTTCTCCGGCCATGCTGAGGCCGCGTCCCACATGCAGCAACTAGAAGGATGTGCAGCTATGACAGACAACTATCTACTGGGGCTTTGGGGGAAAAATAAATAAATAAAATCTTTAAAAAAAAAAAAATGCCTAGATATCTCTCTTAATCACTTTTTACTGTGTTTTTAACCATTCTAATATGGTGGTCCCTTTCAGTAGTCAGAATTGTGGGCCATTCATAAATGAATCCCTAAAATGGTTTGTGTGCTTTTCTCAGGCAGCACAAGTTGGAGGAGGCCCTACTGTTTTCAGGCCAGTTCATGGACGCTTTGCAGGCCTTGGTCGACTGGCTGTACAAGGTGGAGCCACAGCTGGCCGAAGACCAGCCGGTGCACGGGGACCTCGACCTCGTCATGAACCTCATGGATGCCCATAAGGTGAGGGGCGAGATCTGGGCTGCATGGAGGGCAAAGCCTTGGATCCTCCACCTATGTGTGCCTTCTGCTCATGCTGACCTTCTAGCGGAGGAAGGAAATCTGAAAGAAAGAGCCTTTTTCTCTGCTTGTCAGAGAGGCTGCTCCTTGCTCTGTGTTTAAACAAACTGTTCCGGGCCGGCCCTGTGGCTTAGCGGTTAAGTGCGCGCGCTCCGCTACTGGTGGCCCGGGTTCGGATCCCGGGCGTGCACCGACGCACCGCTTCTCCGGCCGTGCTGAGGCCGCATCCCACACACAGCAACTAGAAGCACGTGCAACTATGATGTACAACTATCTACTGGGGCTTTGGGGAAAAAAAAAAGGAGGAGGATTGGCAATAGATGTTAGCTCAGAGCTGGTCTTCCTCAGCAAAAAGAGGAGGATTAGCACGGATGTTAGCTCAGGGCTGATCTTCCTCACAAAAAAAAATAATAAAAAAAAAAACAAACTGTTCCCCGGATTCTGCATCAGTCACAAAGAATTTACCACAATTGGTTTGATTGAGATTTGGCAGTGTATAAGCTTCACTTTGAGGTTCCACCCTACTTCCTGTTTGTTATCTCTCAGTTGAGTCACAAAATGAATTTAAATTCAGGAGACCCTCAAAATATTCATTTCCACTGATTCCTAAAATGAAAATGAGTGCTTTTTTAACTACTTCTGAACCTAACAAGCCGAACACCATGCGTAACCTACACCTGTCACCTTGAGCTACATAATGTCCTCCTGCTTCAGCACAAAGCATCAACTTTACCTTGAAATTACATCAAATTCTTATTATGTGCATGGCAGTTGTGTTCCTATTTAACTCCCACAATTCTGGAGATATTAGTATAACATTATTCTCGTTTTACAGATTACGAAACTGGAACTCCATTTAAGCAACTTATCCCAAGTCACACCACTCGTATTTAGAGCCACATCTTGTGTTTGTCCTTTCTTACAGTTCGTCATGCCTCCTCCTGTGCGTAAAAGACACATGACGAGAACCTACTAAGGAAAATTGAACTAAATGATTACTTTCTGTGTGGTTTTGTCTCTTGGAGTCAAAACATTTCTAAAACAAACAAATTCTCCTATTTTCTTTTCTAGGTTTTCCAAAAGGAACTGGGAAAGCGAACGGGAACCGTTCAGGTCCTAAAGCGGTCAGGCCGAGAGCTGATTGAGAATAGTCGGGATGACACCACTTGGGTGAAAGGGCAGCTCCAGGAACTGAGCACTCGCTGGGACACTGTGTGTAAACTCTCCGTCTCCAAACAGAGCCGACTTGAGCAGGCCTTAAAACAGGTCAGAGACGTTTGCTGGGACAACCCTAGGGGTGGATCTGAGCAGATTCATTCTGGTTGCTTTAGCAGGGTCAGTTCTAGCCAGTCTCAAAATGACCATCAAGTCAAAAGTTGATATTGTAAATGTTCTGCAAGATTTTAATGCTCATCTGTGTTAGAGAAATAATGAATTCCGTTGGTTTTCAAAGATCTACAGATGAAAGATGATCTTTGTGGGGCTCTGATAGGACCATCAATTGCCTGTGATGCACTAACGAGTTCGGGCCAGACCGTTTCCCTGGCACACCCCAGTGTCCAGGACCTTGGCTGCAGAGAGCCAAGGTTCAGTCTTTTGTGCTTGGTAATTTCAGGCAGAAGAATTTCGGGACACAGTCCACATGCTGTTGGAGTGGCTTTCTGAAGCAGAACAAACACTTCGCTTTCGGGGAGCACTACCCGATGACACAGAGGCCCTGCAGTCTCTCATCGACACCCATAAGGTAATCCAGCCCCAGGGTGCAGTGACCCACGCCGCCTACCACGGTGAGGGCTGCCCCACCACAAAAGGAAAGCAGCTTTTGCTTGGAAACATCAGACCTTATGTGAAAAGGAGCTAAACCAGAATGGGCCCAACTTACTGGTTTAGCCGGAATGAAAGGGAAATAACTGGTGGTTTGTGACACTTAAAGATCATTCATTCATTCATTTGTTTTTATAAAAGTAATACATGTTGGTTGTAAACAAGTCAAACAGCATAGTATTATATAAAAAAAACATGGACGACTCCACCTTCTTTATTCCTCACCTGCACACGCCTTTCTTTGACTTTCCTTATTTACCAGCTTCTGGCCCTGATCTGCTCCCCCAGAACCACTTACCAAGCTGCAGAATATAATGCAGTATTTGGGTCCTCAGTGTCTGTCCTAACGAGGTGGGAAATGTTTCCTTTTTTAATTTTTGTGTTACCCACTGGGAGATTTTAATCTTAGTTTTGTCATTCTGTTGTAGGTATTTTTTAAATATTCTTATGTTTTATAGCTGCCATTATATTTGTCCAAGACAATACCATTTACACTTACGGAAATAAATAAAAACAGGAATTTATAAAAAGAGGAAGAAACTAATTCAGAACAGGAAAAGGGGCGTGCCCAGCCTGGAAAAAGCGGGCATACCTCTGTGTCCCTAGTCCTGGTCATCTATAGCAGAGAAAGTCATTCTTGTGTAAACCTTTCACTTTCCCACGTCTTTTAGAACTGGAAAGAAAATGCCAGACATGCCCGAATACAGGCTTTTAGACATCTGTGTCAACAAATGCAGTCAAAAAATGCACTGAAATTTTTTCCCCTCTCAGTGTAAACTAACAGTGCTGCTAGAGTAGATTCTTAAGTTTTTGGTTTGAAATCTTTTTTGTTTAGGAATTCATGAAGAAAGTGGAAGAAAAGCGAGTGGATGTTAACACAGCAGTAGCAATGGGAGAAGTCATCTTGGCTGTCTGCCATCCTGATTGCATCACTACCATCAAACACTGGATCACTATCATCCGAGCTCGCTTTGAGGAGGTGAGCTCCTAGTTTCCAAGGAAGACTACATGTGCCCAGTAAAATGGGTTTACAGGGCCAGCCCAGTGGCATAGCCAGTTAAGTGCGTGCGCTCCACTGCAGTGGCCCGGGGTTCGGATCCCAGATGCGCACCAATGCACCGCTTGTCAAGCCATGCTGTGGCGGTGTCCCATATAAAGTGGAGGAAGATGGGCACGGATGTTAGCCCAGGGCCAGTCTTCCTCAGCAAAAAAAGAGGAGGACATTGGTGACAGATGTTAGCTTAGGGCTAGCCATCCTCACAAAAAATAAAAATTCTTTAAAAAAAAAAAAATGGGTTTATAGCAATAAAATACTATGGCACTTTCTTTCTTTTTTTATTTTTTTCCAGATAAGGAATCTTTCACTGTGAATATCTCAAAAAGAATTGTGTTAGCATTTTGGTAATGACTCTTTTCTTGATAACGTGCAGAAATCTGGAAGAATAGTGCTGGTGTAGTGATGTGTTAATTGATGACTTCCAATGGACATGTTGTGTATTCTTCCCTCCTTCCTGAGAAGTTCTGTGTTCAATAGAACATACTAGAATTTGCTTTCAGTAGAGCTGATTTCTTATTCCAGCTCTGTCACTGGAGTAAGAGTGATGCCTCTTGACTGCTTAGGTGGTCTTTCCCATAGAAAGCCATTGTTAGGATCAGATGAAAAAAGGATGCTGAAAATAAGGGAATGCGCTTGACTGAAAGAGCCAATGGTTTCTCTCTCCTCCCCCAGGTCTTGACATGGGCTAAGCAGCACCAGCAGCGTCTTGAAACAGCCCTGTCAGAACTGGTGGCTAATGCTGAGCTCTTGGAAGAACTTCTGGCATGGATCCAGTGGGCTGAGACCACCCTCATTCAACGGGATCAGGAGCCAATCCCTCAGAATATTGACCGAGTTAAAGCCCTCATTGCTGAGCATCAGGTACCTTCACCACATTGTGTGGGTCATTGGTGTTTCCTGCGTTGCTCGTGGAGCCTATTTCCTTTTGTTTTTTAATTGATGCTTAACATATTCGGACAGACTTAGTAGCTTAAAACAACACACACCTCTTCTCTCACAGTTTCCATGGGGTGGGAGTCTGGGCATGAGTTAGGTGGGCCTTCTTCTTAGGGTCTTAACAGGGTAAAATCAAAGTGTCAGCCAGCACTAGCGCTGTAGTTCTCATCCAGCCTCATTCAAGTTACTGGCAGAATTCATTTCATTGTGGTTGTAGCACTGAGGTCTCCATTTCTTGCTGGCTATCAGCCAAGGGTCACTGTCAGCTCCTAGAGGCCACCTTCAGGTCTTAGCTGCATGGCAGTCTTACAGCATGGCAGCTTAGGTCTTCAAAGCCAGCAGGAGAAACTCCATTCTGCTCTGACAGATCTTATATAATACAAGGTAATCCAGGGAGTGACTATCCTATCCTTTTTACAGGTATTGACCACAATCAGGAGGAGATTACACAGGACTTGTACACCAGGAGTGGGACTCTTGGGGGCCATGTTAGAAATCTGCCTGCCACATCCTATTTTTATTGACTTCCCTCTGAGCCAAGACCCCATTGGTCTAACCCCGTTACACCTGGGTTCAGAAAGATCTCTTGCATGAACCCGGAGATGAGCTCAGACAGCACATCAAACTAAACTGAATGAAGGAAAGCTCAGTTGAGCTATCTTTATAATATGTCCTTGGGAGGCAAATACGGTTTTTAACCACAGTAATTTACACTGAATGTAAGCATGGATCTTGCTTAGTTATACTATGGAAAATTGGTCTTTTTAGTGTATATGAATAATTCACTTCACCAGTGAGAACTCCCTAGACTTCTGATCAAGTTCACCTGCATTGACACCTTCTCTCCTGGCTAAATGAGAGATTGTCTTCTTCCTGTTCAAGGCTAATCCCTCTCCCTCTGTTATCCCTTCTTCTGATGTCTTCAAGTTCCCCTGTTCTATTTGTTCTTTCCTCTAAAGCTTCTCGACATGTCCTCTCAACCTCTGTCCCCCTCCGGTTACCCCCACTGTTCCCTTCCTCCTTTTTCAGACAAGCTTCTTGTTCCCTGCCTTCTCCCCTTGTTTCCCACTTGTTCCCCAGGCCCATGTGGTCTCCCATCCCCATCAGACACTGACACTGTCCCAGGCACATCCCCCTGGCTAAATCCAACTGATGCTTTTCACTCTTTGTCTTATTTGACATGTGACATAGTTGCCTCTTTCTTTCTTCTCAAAACTCTCTTTTTTTGACTTCTGTATCCTCCTGTCTTCTTGTTTTCTTCCCATCTGATCATTCCTTCTTAGTCTTCTTAGTTGGTTCCTGTTCCTCTATCCACTTGTTAATGTTGTTCCCTGAAGCTCCATTCTTGACCCTCTCTCCTCACACTGCTGAGGTTTTGTCTAGTCCAGCAGCTTCAGCCACCGCCTGTAAACCCAGGACTTCCAGTCTCTTTCCTCATCTCCAGCAGCATCGTCCTCTGAAGTCCAGACATGTGGTAAACCAGAGGCAGCTCTAAAACTCCATTTTATCCTTTCTTCCCTGCCTGACCCCACCCCTCCCTTCCACACCTGCCTCCTCTCTTCTCATCCACCCAGTCACCCATCATAGAAGCCTGTGATGCGTGTCTGGGACTCCTGCTTTTCATAAACCCCCCACATCTAGCCAATCATCAGGTCTTATCTGCCCTACTTTCAGAATTCCTCTTGGCTCCTTCTTTCCTGCCCTGGTTCAGGCCCTCACCATGTTTTGCCTCAGTTACTGCAGTGGTTTCCTAACTTGTCCCCTACCAACCCTGTGCCTTCTACACAGAAGCCAGAATGATAGCTCTAAGACAGAGATCTGATCATGTCTCTTCTCTGGACCCAAATCCTTTAGTTGCCCCCCCCCCCATTGCTCTCAGAATAAACTCCCAATCCTTTAGCCTGACACAAGGCATTTCTGGATCTTTCTCCTGCCTACCTCTTCAGCTCTCCCTCTTGCCACTCCTCTGATTGCATCCTCTGCTCAGCCAGTAATCAGAAGGGCCGTGGCTCACTACACTGTCAGGCTTCCGTGGCTCTGCCCACGCTGTGCCCTCTGCTGGGACTGCCCTCCCCCCAGGCTTTGGCTAATCCTTCATTCCTCAGTACTCATTCTAGGCACCGGCCTCCAGGCAGCCTTCCTCGCCACCTCGGATTGTGCCGTGTCCGTCCTAGCGCTTCCTTTGGCACCCTGGGTAGCACTCATTGCTCTGACTCCTTAGTTTTCCTCACTCAGCTGTCACCTCCTTGAAGTCAGTGCCACGTCTTACTCCTTCAGGTCTCCAGCACCTGGTAAAGTGCCTTGATCGATCATGTTTCTTGAAAGGAGTGAGACAGTCTACAAAGGCATCTGTCAATTGGTCCGTCTGTCATGGGCTTGGCCTTTGTTAGTAAGAAGTTGCCTGATTCTTTCTTAGTCCAAGAAAACTCGCAACTCTTTTTCCTATTGTTTGTTTTTAACAGACGTTTATGGAGGAGATGACTCGCAAACAGCCTGACGTGGACCGGGTCACCAAGACATACAAAAGGAAGACTATAGAGCCTACCCATGGGCCTTTCATCGAGAAATCCCGCAGTGGTAGCAGTATGTTTCCAGCCCCTCTATGTTAGGATGCTTCATTCCTACTAATTGAAGATGAACACTTTCCAAGTGTCTGTCAAAAATTTTCTTTTCCGTTTTCAGAAACCATATTGGATTTAAACTAAAATCTATTTTTGAAACTCACTTTTCTTACACTGACAGAGTAACCTATACTCCATTTTCTTGGATTGGTGTGCAGTTTTGAAGTGGTTAAGCAGATTCTTTTGCAGTGGCCTTTCCATTGTTTTGGTCATCAGTGCTAGCTGTTTACATTTAGTTGCCCTAATTTAATCATAAAATAAATCAGCTCCTGTAGGACCATTGCTTTTTCGGTTGAGTTGACATTTCCTCAGCTCACTAAGGTAGGACAGAATTGACTGAAGATATGACAAGTACCTGTTAGCTGGGGAGGAGGATCAATAGTTTTGAAATTAGTAGGCTTCCATATCTAAATATTGCTAGGTCCTATGTTTCTTTTCTTAGTTACTGACTGGATATTATTATAAAGATCTTCTAAGTTCATACATATGGCAATTTCTGCTTGTGAACTGACAACACCAACTTTTCTAATCTTGTGGTTGTTTTTGCTTTTAGGGAAGTCCTTGAGTCAGCCCACACCTCCTCCCTTGCCAGTCCTTTTGCAATCTGAAGCAAAAAACCCACGGATCAACCAGCTCTCTGCCCGCTGGCAGCAGGTGTGGCTGTTAGCGCTGGAGCGGCAGCGGAAGCTGAACGATGCCTTGGATAGACTGGAGGAGGTGAGGCCCCGCCAAGCAGGGGTCCCTGGGAGCAAGGGACATTTATCAAAAGACAGTCCTTCTGAGGCCTTCCTAATATGACCAGTGTGACCCAGTACTCTGTCCGTCAGGCCTCTAGGAAAAAAAGACACACATGTGAGGAAACCACTCACAACAGAGTAGGCCGTAGCACCTGGTTGTGGAAAGCAAGCAATCAGCCATTCCGTGAGGGTGTGGCCTGTGACCCGACCCTCCTCAGCACCCAGCTGTGGTTGAGAATTAGGAGCATAACTTTGCAAGTTACCTCCAGATGTGGAGCTTATCAGAAAAATGGCCATTAATGAGTCCTTTATGTAAAGATATAAGCAACACAATTATGAAATAAGAGTAATGTATTTATAATCTTGTTATTCTATTACTCTTCACTAGATTATGAAAAGCAAATCTATTGAAGTATCATTAACCTGTCTAAACAATATAGTACTACACTTCCTACTTTCTAAAACAAACCTCTAATATCTTTTATATTTTTTTTTATTTGTGCATATCAAAGCAGCTATGCCCAGAAGTGAGTGTTCTGTGTTTTTTGTTGTTATTTCTGTAGGTCAGTTGAGTTTCAAGCATATTTGGTTTTTGGCTTTTTTTCCCCCCATTCCTTCCAACTTTGGAGTTTGAAAGACCAGGGGGAACACTGCTGCACGGTCATTCTGAGTCTGTATCTCTGACATGGGCCAAGTAGCTAAACATTCACCTTGCCCCCTACATAGCTTATTGTTGTCTATCAAGGGCCAGTACTTAACATGGAAGTCAGACGGGCAATTTGGCCCCTCTGGTGCCATTCCAAAGACACGTGCTTGGGTACAGGGTTGGATTCTTAGTGCTTCCAGCCAGAACTCAAATTTTCTCAGAAAAGGGTGGGAAACATGAGCCTCCTGATGTTGGCCTCTGGGTGATCATAGTTCCTTTCAAAATCATGTAAGTGAGGAGTGCTAAGGACTTCTCTTCTGGGATAGAATCCATTCCCTTACATCTAAGAGGTTGATGATCCTTTGTAAAAGTGCAAAGGGAAAGCAAGGCCGACTCCCTCCATCCTTGTTCTACGTGCTCCGTATTTTCCATGGTGGTTGTTCAGTTACTGTTTCCTTGCTGCTCCATTATACCACAGCTCATGTAAATAATCATGGCTTTAAGTGAAGGAGCCAGATTGTGCCTTCACAGAAGAGGCAACACATGGATGTCATTGTTAGTGCCCCTCCGGAAGGCCTGCATGGCTTTACTGAATGTCTGACAGTTTCGGTGTGCTCTGGGCAGGTTTGTGGGCCGAAACAATAGGTCTTGTTGACACCTCTGATTTCTGTCTAGTTGAAGGAATTTGCCAACTTTGACTTTGATGTCTGGAGGAAAAAGTATATGCGTTGGATGAACCACAAAAAGTCTCGGGTGATGGATTTCTTCCGGCGAATTGACAAGGACCAGGATGGGAAGATAACACGTCAGGAGTTCATTGACGGCATTCTAGCATCCAGTGAGTCCAGTCATAATTCCAAACATGAGTCACACTGGGATTCCTTGCACTTATTTTTTAGAAGCAGGCAATATTCTGGCTAAACAGTCTTTCTGAAGTTAAAGCTGTAGTCTTAAGGAAGAAATAATGTAACTGCTTACTAAAATTGTTCTGTTGTTTTGATGGAGAGAAGAACCTCGTTTTGCTGGGAATAAAAAAAGCAGGTTTTGTTTGACACTTTGTGGCACGCAAAAAACACATTTGAGGTATATAGATAAGGAGCTAAATTTTGTGAATGATGAGGTTCTAAGTAAAATGTTTAAAAAAATAAGTTTCTCATAATATCAGTTTTTGGCATCTATGTAACAGCTTACAAAGTGTATAATCTCATTTCTTTTTAGCAGAAGAAATAATTGAGGCATAAAGTAGTTAAGGGACTTGCCAGGATCACAAAGCACATCGCACAGCTGTGCTACTTGGCATGGGTGGCCTTTACATGGCTGCTTTACAGGGAAGGCCTGTCTGTGGAGGTGATATTTGAGCTGAGACCTAGATGATGAGAAGGATCCCACCTCAAGGTTTCAGAGAAGAGATAGAGGCAGAGGAAACAGCAAATAAAGCGCTGAGATGGGAATGAACTTGGCACGCTCATTCCATGTTCTAGGAATAGAGAGATTAACATAGTTGGAGTGTCATGACCTCAGAGAGAGGTAAGAGATGAAGTTGGAGGGGTAGGTGGCAGCCAGTTAATTCGGGGCCTCTTGGACCATGGTCAAGAGATCAAATCTAATCTCTTATTCTAGAGACAGTGGGACAGTGAGCAGCCACCTGAGGTTTTCACCTGAGAGACAATATAATCTGATTTATGCTTTAATAAATCACTCTGGCTACTATAAATATTCACAATTCGTTTGGAAAGCAGTTTATCAAGAACTTAAGACAGTTATGTAACCGCAGAAAACATTTCATCCTATTAATTCCAAATTGTGACTATTCTGAAATAATCTAAATATCTAACAATAGTGGAGTGGATAATAAATTGTTGAGTGGTAGGTCTATGGGTCATTATAATATCATGTTTATACCTTTTGGTATATCTGAAATAATCCTTTTTTTTTTTTTAATTTCATGGTGGGTAAGAGAGTATATAAGAAAAAACACCAAAAACTTAACAGTGAGTGGTCTCTGGGTACTGTATTTTTGGGTGATTTTTTTTTTTTAATTTTCTTTGTAGTATTGTATATCTTCTAAATTTTCTAAGTGGGCATGTCTGGCTTTTCAGAAAATATCAAGACAAATTTTTTTTCTTTCAAAAAGTTTTTATATAACCTCCAAAAACCAAATAAGCCCTCTTGGTTAATGTTCCAAAATGTGATTGATTTTCTCAGAGTTCCCTACTACCAAGTTAGAGATGACTGCTGTCGCTGACATTTTTGACCGAGACGGAGATGGCTACATTGATTACTATGAATTCGTGGCTGCTCTTCATCCCAACAAGGATGCTTATCGACCAACAACCGATGCAGATAAAATTGAAGATGAGGTATGGGATGTAATTGTATTTTGAATACATTTTTGACCATCGATTTTTACTGTCCTGAATTTGGTTGGGTGCAGTTGCCATATCAGCCCTGTGACTTGTCTGTTATAAGGTGATTATGTGGAGTTCTGTTTGGGGATCCCTGTTTGGATGACATTGCCCCATAGGATCTCTGGCTATTGAGCTCTAGTTCGGTTTAGATGACTTCTTACTCAAGTGAGTCACATCTGTGTGGTGCTTTCCAGTTTATGGAGAATCTTACCATACTCATCCTGGTTCACAGACACCATGTTGCTTAGAACAGACTTGTCTCTCAGTCCTGAACATCCTGCCTCAGGACCTAGGGGACTGGTCTTTAAATGTTTAGTTTAAGGGGTAAAGTGTAAAGTAATATTTAAGGTGGTGTGTACTCACCAAGCTTTCTGCCTAGTTAAGAACTGTATCACATTGAAAATAGCAAATTAATTAGTAGCACATAGAGATCCCAGGATCTGTTGATTCTGGAAAGGAAGAGGCAGTGGGGCAGATCTTGAGAGTGGCCTGGAACACCCCAGGACTGACTTCTGGGGAATCCTGGGCTCCTAGGTTGAAATTCAAATCAGTTCATAATTTGCTTAATTAGTCAGTTGATTTTGATGCATGCATATTAGCAAATTTCTCCAAGGAATTTGGAAGCAAGATGGAAGAATGTATTTTATAGTTACTTGGGAATTTCTTTCATAGTCTTTCCCTCTCAATGTCTCTTTCATAGTCTTTCCCTCTCAATGTCTCAAGTATCCCAGTTAGTAAAAACAACCTGTATTAATTCGGAATAGAAGATAGATATATGTGTCAAAAGCCTGAAATGCCTAAAAAATTCATAATGAATAGCTTCTCTGCTTACATTTAAAAATCCTTGTCTCGGGCCAGCCCGGTGGCGCAAGTGGTTAAGTGCGCACACTCTGCTGCAGCGGTCCGGGGTTCGCTGGTTCAGATCCCGGGCACGCACCGACACACTGCTTGGCACGCCATGCTGTGGCGGCGTCCCATGTAAAGTGGAGGAAGATGGCCACGGATGTTAGCCCAGGGCCAGTCTTCCTCGGCAAAAAAAGAGGAGGATTGGTGGATGTTAGCACAGGGCTGATGTCCTCACAAGAAAAAAAAAATTTCTTGTTTCTCTGAAGATGTAGTCTTGCTTTAACCTTCACACTTTTTTTGTTGTTCACAACCAATAGGTCACAAGACAAGTGGCTCAGTGCAAATGTGCAAAAAGGTTTCAGGTGGAGCAGATTGGAGAAAATAAATACCGGGTAAGGAAGAGAAAACCAGTCCTTTGTGGTAGTTGTTCCTCCTGTGTGGCCCTTTCAAGTGAAAACAACCTGACACACAGCGGACTCGATGATCCCACCTTCCCACTACTGATGCTTGGAGGACCAAAGCCAGTGGGTCTTGAGATGTGGTCACTCACTGGCTGTCATCTCTGTAGATTCCAAACGTCAGGTGTCTTGTTGGGCTAAGCTTAGTGCCCTACATGGTTCCATATGAGAAATAGTGCCGTATCTAGCTAACAGTAGCTTATACTTGAGTGTCTGTATAGGAGACATTTCAGAACCCTCTGTTTACTGCTGACCAAAGTCTTTAGGGAAATGAAGACGTCATTATCTAATGACTGCTCATTCACCCTGAAGAGCTGGTCATTGTGAACCTGAGTGGCTCCCAGGCTCAAAGAGGGCTGGAGGAACTGTGTCAAGGCCCCAAAGGGGCACTTCGTTTGTTGGGCTACAAATAAGGCCTAGGTGCACTGGGGAGACGCCAGGCTCAGTAGTCTCGCCTGGAAAGCTGGAAAGCTGTGCTGAGTGTGGACCTAACTGACAGCTATGCCGTGGTTTAGCTTCTTTTGGGACCAAGGTCGGGGCGTAGAAGGAATCTGAAACAGGCTTCCTAAAATATATTCAGCAGCTTTTCAGGATTCTCTCAAGTCCTAAGGAAAATCTAGGATTGGCAAAGAGGATTTAGATGGCCATGTTACATTGCACAGTTATATGCACCGAGTTAGGAACGGGAGAATCTGGGTTCCATTAACACATCAAAAATAGGGGCAGCCCTGTGGCTTAGCGGTTAAGTGCGCACACTCCGCTACTGGCGGCCCGGGTTCGGATCCCGGGCGTGCACCGATGCACCGCTTCTCCAGCCATGCTGAGGCCGCGTCCCACATACAGCAACTAGAAGGATGTGCAACTATGACATACAACTATCTACTGGGGCTTTGGGGGAAAAAAAAAAAGGAGGAGGATTGGCAATAGATGTTAGCTCAGAGCTGGTCTTCCTCAGCAAAAAGAGGAGGATTAGCATGGATGTTAGCTCAGGGCTGATCTTCCTCACAAAAAAAATAAATAAATACATCAAAAATATCTTCAGAGTACACCAAAACCACACTGTGCTGCTCGTAGCTGGGGAGTGTTGGATGACTCTGCCTTGGATCCCACCCAGGGCATTTAGTTAATAAAGCTCCAAGCGATCTTATGCTTGCTTGTGGGGTTTTGTTTTCTTGTTTTTTTAATCACCTGTGAGAAAAATGAGTTAACAAGAGCAACATAGAGTGGAGAGTTAGGTCTTCTTAATTTGTCACACTACGTCCCTGTGGCAGGAGCTTGGTAAGAACACAGTCAGCGGGGGCTGGCCCCGTGGTTTAGTGGTTAAGTGTGCGCGCTCCGCTGCTGGCGGCCCAGGTTCGGATCCCGGGCGCGCAACAACACACCGCTTCTCCGGCCATGCTGAGGCTGCGTCCCACGTACAGCAACTAGAAGGGTGTGCGTCTAGTACAACTATCTACTGGGGCTTTGAGGGAAAAAAAAAATAAATAAATAAAATTATAAAAAAAAAAAAACAAACACAGTCAGCGTGTGTCACTATGCTTGAAGACTGGTAATGTTATTACATGATTTTCATTCCTTAGTGTTAATTTGACAAAATGTTCTCTTTTTTTTTCTTCCATTTCCTCCATCCTTTACTCTTACTGTCTGTAGTTCTTCCTCGGCAATCAGGTACAGTGTGCCTTGCAACATTCTCCTTCTCCACGAATGGTCTGTGTAGCTAACGCTGCCTGTTCTTTGCTGTGGGAAGAGGATATAATCTGAAGCATGCCTGGGTCACACCTGGTTGTCTTACCAAGTGGAGAAACTGCTAACAGGGCTAGTATTGTAGAGCTGTCTTAGCAGCAAAAGGATATAAGTACATGTTTTTTTAAAGGAGATGAAATCTTCCGTTCAAAATTAGATTGGCTGAAGACAATGATATTACACTGGACTGAGTTAGAAGTAATATGGTTCAGGGAAATTGAAGCTGTGTTATCAGTCCATCCCACTTCTACGAAGAGCCTGGTCTTGTACTTCTGTGTTGGAAGTCAGAATACCAGACAGCACAGTTCTGATTTATACCAAAGTCTTTTGACAGTGAACACAAATTTTATAATGTACACTAAGTCAAAAAGTCTTGAGGTATTTAAATACTCAGTCTGTTTAAATACCTTATGAATATTTATAGTTACTTGCACTTATCTTGTATTTTATAATTAGAAGTGTACTGTGGAAATCATCATTGGCCGTACCCTGAAGTTTGCTGATTGTGGCCAGCCAGCAAAATCTAATGGGATCAAATTAGACTTGCAAAAAAGCTTGAATAATTTTGACTGCACTTGGTAACTCTAACCTTTTAGATCTTTTTGAGGGCTCTGGGGTCCTGTGTCTTCAGATGGAAGGAAGTTGCATGGGTAAAATCTGTCTTGTGATATGAAATCAGAAATACTAAAAGTTGATTTGAGGCCCCCAATCGATGTTAAGTTCCAGGCACTGCAATTAATCACTAACTACAATAACCTTCTGCACCAGTGGGAAGAACAGAGGATAGAAAGAAACTAAACACAAGAACAGTAACTTGCTTTAATTTATTTAAAATTGTTGTGTAAGAATGCCAAGTAGTACCTAAAGGATATGCCTGTTTGCTAGTGACTGCATGCAGGTACCAGGGCCCCTTCGAAGTACACTGACGTCCTCCTCTACTGCTCCATTGACAGCAGAGGGTCAGATGAGTTAATTCCAATGTTGGAACAGAATTATGAAGTTCATTCTATATACGAGGCACCTGAGGCATAAAGGACCGTATGTCAAGAGTCACACAGTTAATTTCATAGTCACTGCAAGAACCCTTGTTACTGTAAGGGATTTTCCATTTAAGAGAAGGAAACAGGCGTTACCATTGCCCCTAAGACTCCCTTCTGAGGTCTTTGCCTCACTGGCAACTCAGCTCTGCCAGGCTTGTGTGGGTCCCCATTTTTAGAGCTGTTATAACCCTTCCCACCACTTGTCACTCAGGCCTCAACTTCCCCAGCCACTTTGGCCTCTGGCTTGGGTCAAACCTTTTTCCCCCATAGCTCAGCAAAAACAAATTAGAATCTTTCAGAGAGAGCTTTAGTAAGAAACTAAGGGGAAAAAGAGAGTGAAATAAGTGGAGTAATTCTAAAGGCTGACAAGTAAATTACAGGACCCAGTAATGTAAGGATAAAGCACATCTTGAGGTCCTTCCTGATTTCACTCTGGAGGATATATAGGCCCTATTTCCTTTCTCTCCTCGCCTATCCAGAGAAGACTGCGAATAGTGACTCCGGTGGTCACTGCTCTTGGATGTAGTGGAATCCTCGATTCCTCCCATAGGGCCTCTCCATTTTCACTCACAGGGCCAGCTTCTGAGGGAGGCTCCCACAGATGCCAAAGGGACAGCTTCCTTCCCAGGACAGGACATTTATTCTCACATTTCTGTGGGTCCCCACTTCACCATGTTGTTGCTGTAATCACTTTGTATGAAAACTTAAAAACTGTATGAGGTGAAAGATGTAGGACTATTTTTATTTTCAAAGTAAAGGGCTGGGGAGAGGGATGATATTTTTTCTGTCACCCTGCCTGTATAAACAGTGCAGTTGATCAGTGCAAAGTAATACAGAGAATTACCACAAGTACATTCATTTTGAAGGAGGTTGGTTATGTGTCCTTCTCAAACGTCCTTTCTGGCATTTTCAATTTTTGTGCCTTGTTTCAAAGTAAACAGTCCATCCCCTCTCCCGGGAACACTCTACTTGAATTAAATAATTTCAGGAATTCTATTTCTCCAACCAACTGTTTGGTTTTTTCGGGGGATCTCAGCATGATTCTCTTTTGTTGCCTCTTTATTTGGGGAAGAGGGTAATTTATGCGATGGGAAACTCCAAATGTTGACAGGGCTGGGAAGTAGGAATGTTAGGCAAGAAAAAAAGGAAAAAATAAATATCAGAAAGTCATGCTTGTTTTAACATCCCAAAATGATTGTTGAATACTATTTATAATCAGCATGGTAGATTAAAATTTTAGTTTCTTCAACTAAATTTTAGAATAAACACTATCTAATCATTTGTTCAGCTGAAGAAACTTTTCTGCTGACGACATCACAGTTAGAGAATTCTTAGGGTTTATTTCTGAAAACCTCTTGTGGAAAATCAAATTTCATTCTAAGCTTGTAATAATGATGCTTTGCAAGGGTTTCTTTAAGGCTTGAAATATTATTTGCTATTCACCATTTAACTTTTGAGCACACTGTATTCAGAAGCTGACATCCACCTTATTAGCTACCTTTTCTTTTATGAAAATAAACTAGCATAACAAAGAATTTTATTATTGGGTTTTAATTTGGGCAGAATCTTTAAAAGAATCAAAATGAGCTAACATTTTATCTGTCTTCCGCCCTGCCCCTTTGGTGTAGAGGCATGACCATCAGAAGTTAACTTTATCCCAGTAGAAAGTATATTAAGACACTGATCTTTAGCTTGATATTTTGTCTTTTCCACATTTTAAATTCTTTTGTGAAAAATGCAAAATAGTTAAAATTCTCCCCAAGCTATCAAATTGTCATTCTGTCTGAATACAGTCTGCTTTGGAAAGAAAGTCTAGCCCTGCTCCAAGGCATGCTCACTCATCACTTACCGTTGTTCCTGCAGTTCGGGGACTCCCAGCAGCTGCGGCTGGTCCGCATCCTGCGCAGCACAGTGATGGTCCGTGTTGGTGGAGGATGGATGGCCCTGGATGAATTTTTAGTGAAAAATGACCCCTGCCGAGGTAAGGAACCAACCTGAGCATGAGTTACATGTTAGGTATGCTCTTGCCACTGATCTTGAATGCTTCTGCAAAGTGGTGGTAGTGGGGTCTGTCTGTTTATTTTGTTGTTAAGCTGAGAGGTGTCATCCCACAAGCACAGATTAGAACTCGAGCCAGAGAAGACCAGGGAGAGAACGCAGGAGAGGTTGATGCTGTCAGGGGAGACGGGTTTTGAGGAACACAGTAATGAGAATTGGGACTTTATCATTGTCATCGAGTGTTCTGTTTTCAGGTATTAACACTAGCCTAGAAAGGAGCCTGATGAAGCCCTTTAGGTTCCCTGTTAGTGCTCCAGATCCCTCTGCCTGTACTTCCTGGGTCTGAACCTTGGGGAAAGTATTGGGCCCCTCCCATGCAGGGAAGGACTGGGGAGCTCCCTTGACCAGGAGGCGGGGAGAAAGAGCATGGGGCAGTGAGCCTAGACACTTCTAAGACAGATGTTTACCTGAGCAGACCGCAGGTTGTCTGTCTGCTAAACATGAAAAGGCTGGCATGCCAGTCGAAAGGCAAAAGAAAACAGTGAATTTAATATGAGTGATGGCACCTGCAGCTAGAGGTGTGCGAAAGCTGCAGCAAGGGGAGAAGTGATCAAATTCCAGTTGCTAACGCCTCTTCAACTGCATCCTTCTTTTTTCCTGTCAGCCGAGCTGCATGTGGGTATACAGGAGGCTCCCCCACTGTCTGCCAGTTTGTGTTTCTTGACCAGTTTTTGCGTTTCCTGCTCTGTCTCTGTTTCTTTGTGTTTATATATTTTTTATTCTAGTTCACCATCCTGGGAGTAAAATAAAGCGCTCTGATTCCAGCTCTTCGATTTCCAGTCAGTCTCCCATAGGTTGGCTTTTAAGCTTTGTGCCTCCTACCCACACCCCAGCCCATTGAGAATGGCTTTGCTTCTTCAACTATAGCGCCTCTTGGCTCTGTGGTATCTGCTGCCTTTATGAACGCTTTGAAATAGCCAAACCATAGCTTTTCTAACTCTTATAAGTTGACAGAGCATAAAATACTCCTGTTGAGACAGTACCCGTGGAATTTGTTCTGAGTTTCTATTTATTTAACAAATACTTATATAGCTTTACACCACACACTATTATAAGCACTTTACAAATAATAACACATTTACACCTCTGTGAGGTGTAGATACTATTATTATCTCCTTTTTACAGAATAGGAAATCAAAGCATAGGAATGTTAAATAACTTCCCTGAGGACAGACAACTAATAAATGGCAGAGAAAAGAGTCAAATCCAAGACCAACTGGCTCTAGGGCTGTATGTCTCCAAGGCTAACATACCCACCACCACCCCTTTTTGTGTGTCTATTACTGGTCCAGCCTGCATAATTAAATTGTTAAGGCTTACTTATAAACCTAACAGAAACGTTTACAGTACAGTTATGTAACTTCTTTGGAAGTGATGTATAGTCATAATCTGAAGAATTTAGAGCTAAAGGGTACAGTTCTCACAAGAATTCAGATATGCCCATAAATAGTTCCTCTTATTTTAACTTATTCTGCATTTACTCCAGTAGACCAGAGTAATTTCATTAGGAGTTCCTTTTTTAAAAAACAGTTAACTTTGAAGACACCTATTCTGATAAAAACTTGAAAAAGTTTGATCAGTCTTAGAATTTAATTATATTGCAAACCAATTTCCTTGATATGAAAGTCCTCTTTCATTGTTTTAAATGAGGAGCAGTATATATTATTTTAACCATAACTCAATAAAACAACATTATTCCTTCCCAAATCTATTAATAGGGTTTTATTTTTCCTGTCATGTATAATAGGACTAAACAAATAAACACAGAGATACTGCATGTAATGTTTTGGAATCTTTGGTTGTCTGTTGGTGCCTGCTGTACTTGCTTTATTTCCAATAACATTATGCTGCTGGCCAAGGAGAACATTGCTTGCTTTGTCCCATCTTAATAGCTAAAAATTGGAACCCCAAGGAAATTTGGGAGAGCCATCTAGTAGCTATTTTCTATGGAATATAGTAGCATCCCTCGGAGCAAACAAGGTAAGGCTTTCCTCCATGCCTCTCCAGGAGTGCCCTCCTAGAGCTCAGTAATCACCTCAGTTCCATTGACTGCAGAGTCGACAACTCCCCAGCCATCTTAGACGTCATAGCTCTACCAGTGATGAACAGGACGAGCTACTTCTAGTCAAAAATTGTGCTAGGAGGGAACGGGAACACTTAAGGGTTGTAATAAGTGACTTCCAAAGAGAAAAGTTCCTTGAAGCTATCTAGGGTTCTGTGAGGATTAATGTGGCTTCTAGAAGCAACACTTGGGGTAGATTTTGTATTCATTTGTGTTGCATTTCCTTGGCTTTCTGGACAATGGAGAATGTTATACTGAGAATAGTACAAAATTTGTAACAAAGTTATAATACTGATGTGCAGTATCATTTATCTCCTTTTACACAGATGTTTATGTGTGTTGCTTTAGCCGAATGTAAAAGCTGAAAATATTCAACTAGGTAGGTTCCTGGTGCTGCCAGAATTGGAGATTTCAGTTTCTGAATTCATCCATGGCATCATGATGTTTTAGATGGAGATTAAAAACAATGCCCCTGGGGGCCGGCCCGGTGGCGCAGCGGTTAAGTGCGCGCGCTTCGATGTGGCGGCCGGGGGTTCACCGGTTCGTATCCCGAGCGCGCACCGACCGCTTGTCAAGCCATGCTGTGGCGGCCTCCCATATAAACTAGAGGATGATGGGCATGGATGTTAGCCCAGGGCCAGTCTTCCTCAGCAAAAAGAGGAGGATTGGCAGATGTTAGCTCAGGGCTGATCTTCCTCACAAAAAAAAAAAAAAAAAAACAATGCCCCTGCCTAAAGAATAGGTATACCTTTACCCTAGAGTACTGTGTTTCTCAGCATTAGTCACGTTAGCTCTCCCGAATAAGTGAAGATCTAGAAAACTTCATTTATGAAGATTTAAAAGACACAGTTTAGCTTAGAACTGATTTTTTTTTCTTTTATTGTGGTAAAATATATGTAACATAAAGTTTACCATCTTAACCATTTTTAAGTGTTCAATTCAGTGGCATTAAGTACATTCACACTATTATACCACGCTCATCCCTCCACAGAACTCTTTTCGTCTTGTAAAACTGAAACTCTGCATCCATTAAACAATAGCTTAGAACTGAATTTTAACTAACAGGCCTGTTCCAGCCAACATCAGTGGCCAGCATAAGTCTCTTAGAAAATGATGGCCTCGTTAGTGGTTGAAAAATTGAACTTGAAAATGGCTGCCTTTCAGAGTCTGGTTCACAAGATGCGATCTTCAGAAAACTCCAAAAAGAATCATGGTCAAATGCATTGGAGGACACCAAGTTAAAGCTAAGCAGTTTTCTTCACTGCAGGGTTTTCCAGAGCTTACAAAACGCTGCTCGCATTAGGGCTTTCCTGGGGGCCGGGGTGTGTAGTGTTTACTAAACTCCTTTTTATAGGCAACTCCTGAAAAACCTCAGTTTGGGAGATTCTGCTGTAAGCAATGCAAGACCATCAAAGGATTTTGAACCATTTGGAGATATCAGATTTTTATTTAGAATTTAGTCTGGGGAATGAGGAGTGAAGGGGGATGGGAATGAGATGAGAAACAAGGAGACCCGTTGGAAGCCTGTTACAGCTCTCCAGGGTGGAGGAGATGCTGCATGAACCACGTAAGTGTAGGAGGGCGTGGAAAGGCTCGGGGGACTCAAGAAGTACTAGGAGGTAGAATCAATAGACTGAACTGCCATGGGGAGGGAGGGACTTACATCGCCAACCAGGTTTCTGGCTTTGGTCATGTCTAATCAGTCATTGGATATAAGGTTCTGACATCCAGGAGGAGAGTCTGCTCTGGGGATATATTTGAGAGTCAGGCACGACTGTATGGTGGCACTGAAGTCTCAGGTGGACAAGCTCATCACCAGGTCGAAAGTCTAATAGAGAAAACAGGACTGTGGACAGAACCCAGGCGACCCTCAGTGTTTAAGAAGTGGGCAGGAAGGAGTCAGGGAAGAAGGAGGAGAAACAGGAGAGTGAGGGTCCTAGGAGCTCCGGGAGGGGGAGTATTTTAAGAAGAGCAGTTAGTAATCCCCCCACAGACAAATTACGACGGCAGAGAGGTATTTATGCGTGTCAGATTGTCAGGTCTGCATGTGTACCCCCTTCTCCTCGCCCCCCCCTTTGGCAGTAATATAGAGAGCATGGGCCAGAGTGAAGCACATTAGATATACTCATACATAATTTTAGAGAGTGTACATTGGTATAAAATTTTGGAGATCAGTTGACAAGTATCAAAAACTTTACGTTTGCATCCTTTCTCCCCAGCAAATCCACTCGTAGAAATTGATCCTAAGTCATCATGGATGGGCACAAAGACTTTTTCCAAGTTATCTGTCACATAGCATTGTATACAATATTTAAAAAATTGTAAGCAAATTAAAAATACAACATAGAGTTGGTTAAATAGACATCCATATGATGAAATAATACTTTGCAATTAGTTGAAATTATGCAAGACATGTAGAGCATGGAGGAATGTTCCTGATACTTTTGTATTAAAAAATATATGTATATATAGGGTTGTACAAAGGAATAAAGACATACCAACATTTTAATAGTGATGTCCCCTAGGTTGTAAGATTAAGCAATTTTTATTCTCTTTGTACTTTTCTGTATATTTCAACCTTTCTACAAGTTAAAAGTATTCTCCCCTGAGGCAGAAGTTATTGGTGACCTTTGCCAAAGTAGTTTCAGTGGTGTGATGGGGATAGAAGTGCGAGTGGGATGAAGAGAAAGTGGAGACAGCTAGTGTAGGTGATGATGCAGGGAGCTGGGGGGTGGGAAGAGAATGGCTCATGTGGAAGACATTGGTCGTAGTCCCAGCTCTGCCACGGCTTTCATTGACCTCAGCCTCTGTGAGGGCTTCAGTTCCTTTGTCTGTGACATAGGGATGCTGACTGGTCACTGATGACGGTCAAGTGTAGTACTGCCTGTAACCACACTTTGTAAATGGTACAGTGTATGGGCAACATGATATTATTATATTACTACATTTAAAATGTCATTGCTGGGGGCTGGCCCAGTGGCGCAGCGGTTGAGTTCACACGTTCCACTTTGTTGGCCCAGCGTTCACCAGTTCGGATCCTGGGCACGGACCTACTCACCACTCATCAAGCCATGCTGAGGCGGCGTCCCACATAGAAGAACTAGAATGACCTACAACTAGGACGTACAACTGTGTACTGGGGGCTGTGGGGAGAAAAAAGACAAAAAAGAGGAAGATTGGCAACAGATGTTAGCTCAGGGCCAATCTTCCTCAAAACTAAAAAAGTCATTGCCCTCATGTGAGATCCATTTCTAAGTCTTCCTTTTGTAGCACTGTGTTGTTTTTTTGTGGGAGAGCTGGCTCAGAAGTGAACTCTTAAATGTTGACTAGGTTTAAACCACACGTCTAAAGTTCTTTATGGCTTAGGGCCATAAACAATTCTTTTAGGGTGTCCGAATCCTCAGCTGAGTAGTGATTTTCATTCATCAGTGTTATCTTAGTGCTTACTGCATGTCCATCGTTGTACTGGGCACTTTAGCAAACACAAGATAAATAAGTATAAGTCCTGATTCCATAGTTTTTTTGTGATGTGAAGTCTTACTGAAACGCCCAAATTAGTACTGAAGGAAATTCTCTAAGAATCATTTGTGTAGACACAGTGGAAGTGCTGAAGTCCAGAAAATGTATAAGTAGAAGCCAAGGAATGACCTTGAGGGGCAAGTTCTGTTGGGGCCCGCCTGAGGAGGAAGGAAACAGTTTAGCATTCCAGGGACCATTGAATCATAGACCACCTGGACAAGAAGGACTCTGAGAGATCAGTCAGTCTGGTCACCTCTAGTGAGCCCGAGGAAACTGGGACTCAGAGCAGGAAGACCCAGTTGGTGGCAGAGCCTGGACTGTAACTCACAGGGTTTTTTATGTTTTTTTTTTTTAATGAGGAATATCGGCCCTGAGCTAACATCTGCCAATCCTCCTCTTTTTTTGCTGAGGAAGCCTGGCCCTGGACTAACATCCATGCCCATCTTCCTCCACTTTATATGGGATGCCACCACAGCATGGCTTGAGAAGTGGTGCGTCGGTGCGTGCCCAGGATCCAAACTGGCAAACCCTGGGCCACCACAGCGGATCACGCGCACTTAACTGCTTGCACCACCTGGCCGGCCCCTGTAACTCACAGGTTTTGATATCCAAGTTAGCCCTTTAACTTGATACTTTGTTATGTCAACATAATATGTTGAGAAGAACTTGGATTTGATTAGGAATTTGGAACCATTCTGCTTGGACACTCATGCAACCTGATTTAAAATCTGATTCTACCAAGATTCCTCAAATTTCTTGAGGACGTGTTGGGTTGGGCAGAAGAGAGAGTGGGCACAATTACCTGAAATCCTCTACACTTGTAATTTCTGGTTAAAATAAAAAATCTAAAATAGAAAAGAACAACAAATATTTTGTTTATAATGGTTCACTTCTCCTGGGCTTCGCGAGCAGTGCCATTTTTTTAGATTTACCTAGTACATTCTAAAAAGTGAACAGTTTAGGATGGATGAGGAGGTAGAAGGTTATTGCAGGATAACACCTTTCAGTGAGAAATAATCTAGGGCCGGCCCTGTGGCTTAGTGGTTAAGTGCGCGTGCTCCGCTACTGGCTGCCCGGGTTCGGATCCCGGGCGCGCACCGGCGCACTGCTTCTCCGGCCATGCTGAGGCCGCGCCCCACATACAGCAACTAGGAGGATGTGCAACTATGACATACAACTATCTACTGGGGCTTTGGGGGTAAAAACAAAAAAAGGGAGGAGGATTGGCAATAGCTGTTAGCTCAGAGCCGGTCTTCCTCAGCAAAAAGAGGAGGATTAGCATGGATGTTAGCTCAGGGCTGATCTTCCTCACAAAAAAAAAAAAAAGAGCCTTTATAGGGGCCGGCCCGGTGGCGCAAGCGGTTAAGTGGGCATGCTCTGCTGCGGCGGCCCAGGGTTCGCAGGTTCGGATCCCGGGCGGGCACCAACACACTGCTTGGCAAGCCATGCTGTGGCAGCGTCCCATATAAAGTGGAGCAAGATGGGCATGGATGTTAGCCCAGGGCCAGTCTTCCTCAGCAAAAAAAGAGGAGGCTTGGCAGAGGTTAGCATAGGGCTGATCTTCCTCACAAAAAGAAAAAAAAGGAGTTTCTTTCCTTAGGGCCGGCCTCATGGCTTAGTGGTTAAGTGCGCACGCTCCGCTGCTGGAGGCCTGGGTTCGGATCCCGGGCGCGCACCGACGCACTGCTTCTCTGGCCATGCTGAGGCCACGTCCCACATGCAGCAACTAGAAGGATGTGCAGCTATGACATGCAACTATCTACTGGGGCTTTGGGGGAAAATAAATAAATTAATTAATTAAATTAAAAAAAAAAAGAAAGAATCTAACAACATATTCCAGAGGAATTATTTCTCTTAAATTAGCAGTATTTTTCACATTTAACATTTGTGTTGGCTGTACTTGGTATCTTCTGAGTGAATCCATATTTTAAGTTCTGGTCTTACAGCTCCAGAAAGCCACAGGACAGCACCTATTGGCCTTCAGTCCTATTTCCAGAATCTTTCCATGTTGACGTTCCTCTCCCACTTGCAGTCTGCCTTTCAGCTTCTCATCGCTTTCAGTTTTTGACTTTACAGTTTCTCACTGGCAAGTTTTGTGCATGGTCTTGATCTTTCTCTCTCTCTCCTCCCACATGTTTACTTCTTAGTGATTCTATCCTGATCTTTTTACTATATTGAGTTCCTGGACCCCTTTCTTTAGGATTGTTATGGATTAAATTCAAATAGAAGAGTCTAGACAAAGTCGATTTCAGTGATCTGTTTTTCTCCACTATTTCATTACCACATATCCTGCAAAAGTTGAGCAACAGTACACATGTACTATGAGAGAGAAAAGAAGGGTTTTGATTTAACCTCAGGTTTCTAAACTGCTGCATCTGCTTTTGTTTGACCAGCTACAGTGTGCTTACCCCAGGGGACAGTGGCAAGGCAAGATTATAACAACAGAATGGGATGGTACTTTGTATACAAAAACTTCTATATTCTAGCAAACCAAAGGGCTTATTAGATAATGTGTCTGCAGTGGGTAAGAATCATGACAAGGCTGATAGATCATGAGTTTATCTCTATTTTAAAAGAATCCACAGATGGTACTAACCCTATAACTTATATAACTGTTATCATGGGGTCAAGCAGCTGTATGACCATCAAAGATGATATTTTTTTAAGATTAACTGACATTATCTATATGTGTGGTTATTCCCTTTTTAGCACGAGGTAGAACTAACATTGAACTTAGAGAGAAATTCATCCTACCTGAAGGGGCATCCCAGGGGATGACCCCTTTCCGATCACGAGGTCGAAGGTCCAAACCATCTTCCCGGGCAGCCTCCCCTACTCGCTCCAGCTCAAGTGCTAGTCAGAGTAACCACAGCTGTACGTCCATGCCATCTTCTCCAGCCACCCCAGCCAGTGGTACCAAGGTACGTATTGAGCTCCATTATGGCCTTCTTACCCGTCCCATCTTTGTAGATATTCATTGTTCAGTGTAGCCTCTGAAAGACTCCAGTGAGGAGAGGAACATAAAGACATACAGACCCAGCTCTGCCTAGACAAGGCTGACCAGGCCCTAGTGGTACACAGATACAGGACCTTTAAGATGACTACAGAGGACATTTATTAAAATATGAACTCAGGTCGTAAAGTCAAAAATGCTTCTTTCCACATATTCCCAGTTTGAGTTTGAGCCCATCCAGAGTTACTGATTTTGGAAATCCGGGCACTACCTCTGCAGCTGGAGCTAGCAGATAAGTTTGCTGTTACGATGGGTGATGTATGAAGAATGCTATTGCCTTTTAGCCTGGTCCCTTTCCTCCTGTTGGACTGTGGCTTCTTTTATTTTGTTTTGTGTTTCTTTAAAAGTCAGTGACTTCTATTTATTTTTTATGTTCCAAATTTGCTCCCTTTCTGTTCCATTTTCAATTGTTCCCATCCTTCCCTTTGGATTTCCATTTCACAGACTCCACTTCAGTTCTCTCGCTGTTATGACAAACCCTGGTTGGTAAACAGTAAAGCTGGCATCCCTATCAGGGACAGCCATTATCCTGACCTCCAGCTGCTCAGCCCCGAGGTAGAGTATGGCTTTGCTAAGGACACAGTCAAGGCGAGGCCCTCGCTAATGCCAAGAACTTGACCAGCTATTCTTCCTGACACAAATCCATGCTCTTATCCATCTTTGTGGTGCTTGCTCTCACAGCTAATTCATCTAGTCAAGTGTTTTTCAGGGGTTTCTAACTCGGATTCACCAAAATTGGAGAGAAATAAGAGATGCCTAGAACTGGATTGTTTAATAACTTTCTAACAGTCTTTAGATTGATATTTGTTCAGAGTGATAAACAATGGTCATTCTTGGTGATTTTTTTATTGATATTGTTTATAATCAGGCTTCTTGGAGTCTCCAAATGTCAGATACACAGACGAGTTATGAACACTTGAAATTCAACTATGGTGCATGGTCAGCAGTCTTCTATCTTTGCTTAGAACAGAAGAGTGGCTGACACTCCCTGCCCTGAGCCACATCTGAGGGGTGGTTGGTATCTCCACACTGGTCCAACGTGTGGGTGCTGCCTACTCCGGCCAAGCACAGTATCAGTGAACACTGCTCTGAGGCTCAGATTTTAGCTTCTGAATCTCTTGGCCTAGGCACTTGGGTGTCTGTAGCCTTGATTGGAATACACATGCTAGCAGTTAAGCATGTTCAAGTGCAGTCATTAAAATGCCCAAGCACTTTTGGAAGAGCAGTGTTTCAGAAACAAAACATGGGCCAGTGGCTTGTCAATAGCAGTACAATTTGCATTCTAGCTCCTGCTGGGGAACATTGGATTCTTATGCCTCAAAAGGTAGCATTGCCTTCAGTCATGTAAAGCTTCAGCCAGAGAAAGCAGGAGGTACAAGAAGCCAATGCCTTTGAATGGACTGTTGCTTTGGGATTCATCCCACTCCAAGCTAAAACTCCAGTTCAGAAATATATCTGGTTTAGAACATGATCTGGGGACCTACTGCCACTAAAACCCCAAGGCTCAACCTGCTTGTCTTGATTTTCCTCTTCCTTTAAGGGCTACAGTTTCATGAAAGTCTCAGAAGTTCTAAAATTTTAAGTGTTTTAATTATGAAGAACAAATTCTCATAGGATTCTGATACATCAGCTTGTTTGTTTTGTCTTAGGGTTTTACCTTTTGTTTTGTTTTGTTTTGAGGTTTCATCTTTCCTTACCTATTGGTGGTCTACAGGCCGTGTCCTGACGTGGACTACAGCCCAGGGTCTCCGGGGCTGCGGTCTCCCCAGCAGCAGTGCTCACGATAGCTTCTGAAACTGGTGCTCTTCCTCCTGTGTGGGCCAGGAGGGTTTGTGCTTGAATGTGAATCACTGTCTGTCGCTTTCGCTTTTTCTTTATAAATTAAAGAAGCACAAGAAACACCATGAAATGGGTTGCTTTATTCTTCTATTTGTATAAACATCTTAAAGGTCCTGGAAAACAATTTACACAGTTGATTTCAAAGAAAAATTAGAAGAGCCTACCATGGCATGAATGATGTTTAAAACAGACCAAAAATATTCTTTCTCCAAATTAAGTCTACCACTGTCTTCAAAAAGCCACTCAAATAGGAAATGTAGCTCCTACCGGTAGCACTGATAATAACATCCACCCAGCTCTTTTCCAGTCTAGGAAGTGCTTCTGCATGTGACTTATTCATTCAACAACTTTTTACTGAGCCCCTTTTCTGTGCCAGACACTATTTTAGGTGGTGAGGGTATGACAGTGAACAAAACAAAGTCCTGCTTTTATGGAGTTTACTCTTCGATGCAGGAGAGACAGACAACAAACAGGGAGCCTCCCAGGGCTGATTGAGGAACAGGAGGCCAATGTGGCTGGATGGATTGAAGGAGAGGGAGAGTGGCAGAAATGAAGTCAGAGAGGCAGGATCTATCCCTGCTTTCCTGAGGGAGAAGTAAAGACACAGGTGTTAATTTAGATAAATCGCAGGGCCCAGACCCAAGCCCAGGTCTCCTGGCTCCTCAGAGCCTCGTGCCTAATAACCACAGTCCCACTCTTGTGTACTTCTAATCATTTATTTGATCCACAAGTCAGGTAATTGTAGCTGCATTTACCAATGAGGAAATAGACTGATGATCTTAACCTGACTGAAGTTACTGCACCTACCCCGTGATAGAGACTGGAGTAATATTTGGATTTCCATATTAAATATTTGGGGCTAGAACTCGTATTTCGATGTCTAGCCCCAAAACTTTGATACCTGGGATTATTTGGGTTTTTTTCCTTTACTCATTCCTCATATTTCTGTTTGTTATAACTATTATAATCTTACTATTCGAGGGGTTTTTTTCCCATTCTAGTTGAAATTTGTTGGTAAAATAGAAGGTATTGGAAGACATTTTGAAATTTTAAATGAACATGAAAACATTATTTTGGGAATCATCAAAATACATGACCTAGGACACTTTCAAAATAAATCTTTGTTTTCCTGGACTTTTAATTTGCTTTTCAATCAATTAGACATAACGAGGCTTAAAATTGAATTTTAAAATCAAATTTTAAAATTGAATTTCTATCAAAGATTTCACGAAGTAAATATGACCTTTTATTCTTTTAAGGTTATTCCATCAACAGGCAGCAAGTTGAAACGACCAACACCAACTTTTCATTCTAGTCGAACATCCCTCGCTGGTGATACTAGCAATAGTTCTTCCCCAGCCTCCACAGGTGCCAAAACCAATCGAGCAGGTGAGTGCCTGCCCTAGTACCTGTGCACTGGCATAGGGGCTGAGGGGAATGACCAGGCTAGGAATTGGAAACAGCAGCCTCTCAGCAATGCTTCACTGCTCCCCCAGGGGCAAATAATGAGAATAGCACTTAGGAGTGGTGCCCTGAAAGACAGACCTGCTTGACTTTTTCTCCTGTCACTACAACTAGCTCTAACCTTGCCTTCTGAGAGCAGATGCTTCCACAGCCAAAGCTGGACTACCTGTTCTCTCTCAAAAATGATCATATTTGAGAGAATGTAAAAGGAAGAAAGGCCTCCTGAAGCAGGGCCTTCCTCAGAAGTCCAGCGTTGGGCCTGGCCATTTGCTATTAATTTTTCTAACACCCCATATTTATTATTGCTGCTGGTGAGCCAAGAAAGTCAGGGAAAGATGGCATCTGTTCACCTGTTGATGTTCCTTGTGGGAACCTAGGAATTTGGCTTCATTTCCTGGCTTTCTGTTTCCCATCACTTTGCCCCCATTCTCAGTCTGCTTACGCGTTACCCCAGCTGGCAGGCTCTCATCTGTGCTGAGGCGATCGAGCAGCCTTGCTCAGTTCCACTGTGGGGGCATATGAGGTAACAATGCCACTGATAAAAGCTGGTTTCTAGTCCTCACAGGCAAGCTTCTCAAGTAGAATCATAAAGCAGAAGAGGTTTCAGCAACTTCTGTGTAGATGAGACGACCAGGGTCTAGAAAGGCTCTGGTTTGCCCAAGGTCACACAGCATATCAGGTGGTATTAGGATCAGAACCCTGGCCTCTAGTCACTTGTTCTCCCTCCCTCCCCGTCCCCCCATGCCACTCTGTTAAGTCTGCTGCTTTATTCTTGAATTCCAGACCCTAAAAAGTCAGCCAGTCGCCCTGGGAGTCGGGCCGGGAGTCGGGCCGGGAGTCGAGCCAGCAGCCGACGAGGAAGCGATGCCTCTGACTTTGACCTTTTAGAGACGCAGTCTGCTTGTTCAGACACTTCAGAAAGCAGCGCCGCAGGGGGCCAGGGCAACTCCAGGAGAGGGCTAAACAAGCCCTCCAAAATCCCAACCATGTCTAAGAAGACCACCACTGCCTCCCCCAGGACTCCGGGTCCCAAGCGATAACACTGTACAAGCACCCCCAAGCCTCTATCCACTTTGAATCCTGCTCCATACATCGGGTGTATATTTATTCTGAACGGGAGAAGTTATATTGTTAAAAGTGTAAAAGAATAATTGTGTTATGAAGCTGCCTTATTTTTTTTCTTTTTGTAAGTTACTATTTTCATGTGAATATTTATGTAGATAAAATTTGCCTCCTGGTAACCCTGTAATGGATAGGGCCCAGAAACTAAATATTTGAGAAAAACAAGTGAAAAGGTCAAGATGCGAATGTGTATTTAAAAAAAAAAGAAGAAAAGAAAAGCCTCTAAATAGGGTTTTTGCGCCGTGCAGGGTTGTAAACCTGCTTTATCTTTTAGGATTATTCCTAAATGCATCTTCTTTATAAACTTGACTTGCTGTCTCAGCAAGATAAATTATATTAAAAAAATAAGAATCCTGCAGTGTTTAAGGAACTCTTTTTTTGTAAATCACAGACACCTCAATTAGCAAGAACTGAGGGGAGGGCACTTCCAATTGCTTTGTCCATTTTTTTAATGTTGTGTGATTTTAGCTGAAGGGAGGGAAGCTCTCCTAGGTAACATTTGCACATGATACAGCAAAAGGAGTTCATTGCAATACTATCTTTGAATACTGTTTCAGTACTGGGTGTTTAAGGGACAAATAGCTGCTAGAATTCAGGGGTAAATGTAACTGTTCAGAAAATGTCAGAACATTGGAGGTTTTAAGAGTCCTGGTTTATAACTTCCTATCCAGCCCAGCCACCAATTACTCCTGTGCTCACCAGGACCCAGGCCCTTGGCAAGGGGAGACTCCTTGGTGGTATTGTGAATTATAGATTTGTTTATCTGCATTTTTTGCTATTTATTTAAATGGTCGATCAAGTTCCCACAAACTGAGGAATGAATTCCACGAGCCTATTCTGAAAATGTGGACATAAACACTTGCTTGTCCTTTAAAGGAGTTCACCAGCACACTTGTTAACAAGTCCCGTTTGCTTCTGTCTTTTTTTCTGTGTAATAAAGTCAACTGACCAAGTGACCATGAAGAGGGGCTGTCTGGGGCTCCTGTTTTTTAGCTGCTGTTCCTCTTCAGCTCCGACCATGTTGCTGTGTGATTATCTCAATTGGTTTTAATTGAGGCAGAAACTAAAGCTCTACCAATGAACTGTTTAAAAACAAGACACACTTTTGTATTAAAATTGCTTGCAGTAACAAATATTTTGTATTTCCTGATTTTCTTCTCAACCATTACCTTATATATAACATGTTATGCTGGGGTATGATAGTGTTTTAGGTACTTTACTGCATTATTCAAATCAATATCTTGATGGATAAATTATGGAGCTCATTAATAGATTTTTTTCTTGTTTATTTTATCCTCATTAATTTTATTTAACAAGGGAACAAAGAAATAATCAGGCTATTGTTAACATAAGTCTGTAGGGTATCTGCCCCACTTATGTGATTAAACAAATACCAATATGTAAGAAGATTATTAGAAATCACAGAGATCCTAGGGTTTGAGAGAATGGGGCCAATTTCCCAAAGTGCGCTGAAATTTCTGGTTAAATGATAGAATAAAATTTCAGAGGTGGAAGCAGAATTGGTCATCAAATCTAGCTCCTTTATTTTACAGATGGAGAAATTAGAATGAGAAAGAGGATGAGAAAGTGATTTGCCTGAGATCACAGAATGAATAAATGGAAAAGTGGACCTTAAATCTAGTCCTTGACTCCCTATTCAAATCTGGCAGTTCTGTTTCCCCCAGCCCGTAGTTGGCTTTATGGTAATTAGAACAGCCAAATATTAACTAATTCTAACAACAGGAATTAGACTAGGAAATAACTAGAGAACTTGAGAGGTAAGAGGGTTGCAACTCAGCTGCCTGTGTTCTTGATCATTAGGCCATACTCCTCTTGTGATACGGGAAGTTGGTAAGATGGATGCACGTTTGCCAAAGCTGAGGCCAAATATCCAGATTAAAAGGAATCTGCAGCCTGATCCCAAAGGAAGTGTTTATTCTCCATGGAATTAGTAACTTCAAAATGCCAGAACTTCATGTAATATAGTGTTGTTACCCAAATTTGCTTCCCCCTCTAAGCCTCCTGGGTACAGAAGCATGCTGAAAACAGCTTTACCTCCATCTTTTCAGAGTCTGGACCATGGTCACTTGTTTTTCTTACCAAGTAATTCAGGTTTTCTCTGTCTTGAAGACAAATCTCAGCTAGTAGTGGAATCTGCAGAAAGTATATTTGCATTCAACAAACAACTGTATGCAAGACCATGTGGGAAATACAGGGATGCCAGAAAAAGGGTTAAAATAAAATTGCAGTTCTGTGAAACAAGTGCTAAACAAGTAATGCAAATTTGGTGTCTGCTTGGGTAGAGGATGAATGTGAGTTCCTGAGGCCTTGAATGACAATAGCTAATATTAATGACTGCTTACTATATGCCAGTCACCCTGCTAAGTGCTCTGTATACATGCTCATTTAATCCCCATCACAATCCTACAATTGTGAGCCCCATTTATAGATGAGAAACTGAGCCTGAGAGAGGTTAAGTAACCTGCCCAAGGTCACAGCATTGCCAGGTGGCTGGGGGAAGCCCTTGTTTGACACCACTTTCTCCAAGAAACCTTCCCCACCTCAGTTCCCTTCCAGTTCTGGAGTTCTAGGATTCTACCCACACATCGCCTGCCTCTCCCTTCCTCTTCCCTTTCAGGCACTTTGCTGGCCCCTCAGCCAAAGAAAAGCCTGTTTATTTTATCAGGCTTTTCCAAAGGCAGAATAAAGTCTGCCTTTGGAAATGACTATAGGTTCACCTGACTGTCACCCCTGTTAAAGTGGGGGCCACTTGGGGGCAGGGAGCTGGTTGGCTTCATCTCTGACTTGGCACAGCAGAGAGCAGCCCATGAGGGCTATTGCTGAATTGAATTGTGCAGTGATGCCCTTTGGAATGGCTAAAACCCGATGTTTAGGTTTATGGGAATGTGAGGCCCATTGTTTAAAGAACACAGCTCTCTCCGCTCATCCTAAATTGAGATAAATAATTTCTGCTATTACAAGAATCAGCTCAGCACAGGGCTACTTGCAGTCTAGCTGGGAGCCCAGCGTTGCACAATACACACTCTGAGAATTACAGGCTAGATCTGAGGCCTCAAATGATGAGTGGACTCAAAGGGGAGTGCAGAGGAATGCCCAGGGGCATAGAGGACAGGGAAAGGGCCAGGAGACTCAGAGACCCCGACCGAGCTTGATACTCAAGGACACCTCCTTGACTCTGCTCCCTGCCTCTATATGCAGTCACCAAGCCCTGTGGATTCAGCCTCTTAAATAGCTTTCTCCTCTGCCCTCTACCTCATCATCATTAGAGGATCATTGTCATCATCCTCCCTGCTACCCCTCCCATTACTGTACATGCCTCCAACTGTGGCTCCTGACTCCAGTCCCCCTCCCTCCAATCCATAGTCCCCTCTGCATCTGGTCTTGCCCTGGGCACATTCAATGGCTAGGCTGCAGCATCCTTATCCAGGTTTACAAGCAGTGTGGAAATTGACCTGTTGGGTACAAGGCAGACTAGGTACAGACTTAAGACAGCAGCAAATGATTGTTTAGATTTGTTTTGATATTTTTTAAAAGTTTGAATGATCATGGGAAAATGTGAACTTTAGCGGACATCATACATTTATTTTGAGGTTTAATCTTTTTGTGTGTGTGTGTGTGAGGAGATCAGCCCTGTGCTAACATCCCCCAATCCTCCTCTTTTTTTGCTGAGGAAGACTGGCCCTGGGCTAACATCCATGCCCATCTTCCTCCACTTTATATGGGACACCGCCACAGCATGGCTTGCCAAGCAGTGCGTCGGTGCGCGCCCGGGATCCAAAACAGCGAACCCCAGGCCACCGCAGTGGAGTACGGGCACTTAACTGCTTGCACCACCAGGACAGACCTGAGAGGTTTAATCCTGACAAGACACCATAACCATCTGGTGTCCAGAGTCCCCATCTAGCCTCCCTGCAAGGCCCTTTGTGGTCTGTCCCTTGCCAGCCCCTCCAGCTTCATCCTCACTCTCAGCCTCACCATTTGCCCCGCCACACACACACACACTGAACAGCTCACCTGCACATGAGCACCTGCCCCAGCCCAGCTCCACTGTTGTGTGTGATGGGGGAAGTCCCTTAACCTCTCTGTGCCTCAGTCTCCGCATCTGTTAACAGGGGATTTAAATGGTGTCTACCCTATAACAACGCGTGTGCCTGAAAAACCTGATAGAGAACATGCCTGGCACATGGTAAGTGCTATTTGTTACCTGCCATTGTTACACTCCCTCAGATCTCAGGGCCTTGACACAAGCTATTTCCTCTGCCTGGAACACTGTCCTCCCACTGACCTTTCCAGTCATCCCAGGCCAATTCCTTCTAGTCTTCCCAGCTCGGTCTAGGTGTCACTTCCTAGGCTTCCAGCGCAGCGCCTTAAGCATAAATGAATAAATGCAGTGAGAGAGCGCCTAGGGAAGAGCAGGCTGTGCGAAAGGGAACTAGTCGGTCGAGGAGTCTCCCTGAGGAGCCTTCCCTTGCAAGCCGCTGAGGGCCGTGACCATTTAGATGAGCAAAGGCGGTTCCCAGACCCTCCGGAAAGGCCCCAGAGCTCCTTGGCCTGGCTGGAGGCAGGTGCGCGTTTCCCGCGCACGGCTGAACCGGCACCGGGTCCGCGGGGCGCACAGCGAGAGCTTGCGGTGACCGCGCAGCCGCTGGAGCAGCTGGGGCGGCCCACCTGGGCGCTGCCCGGGAGCACGCGGGGGCCAGGTGGGTGGGCGCGCCGGGAGCAGCGACTGAGCGGCGTCCGGAAAGGAGAAGCCCCCAACAGCGGCGCAAGGGGACAGCTGGGAAGGCGTCGAGAGGCCGGCGAGGAGCTGCGGTGGCGGGGACCCCGGGCCTGGCTGCTGCTGGCAGAGGAATGCGCCCCACTCTCCGGGCATGGTCGGCATTCGCGGGGCCCCTCTACCTCTAGACCCGACTGAGGCATTTCGGGTTGTGGGGCGACACTCCGCGCACCAAGGCGGGGCTGCCGGGTCACTCCGCTGGCCGGACCGAGACTCAGGATCCCCGCCGGGGCGAGGGCGCTCGGACACGCCCCGCGGGAGCGCAGGTTCCTGATTTCCCCGGACGGCGCCGCTGCCCTGGGGTCCCTAGGCCGAGGCCCGGAGCCTGCCCGACGGCGCGGCCAGCGGCTGGGAGTGGAGCCCAGGACGACCCTGAAGACCCTGAGGACTGGGCTGCGGACCCCCTCGCCCGACCCGCGCATCACCCACCAGCGGGTCGCATCTCGGAGTAGCCACCACCTGCGACACCAACCACATCTCAGAGCCGCTTCCCGGGGGCGTGGCTTCCGCGGCCCTGGCCCCGCCCCGGGCCCCCATTGGTCGATCTGGAGGGGGCGGGACCCGACGGCGGGGCGCGGGAGCGAAGGGCCGCAGCGGCACAGACGGCGGGTCCGGCTGAGGAGGCGCTCGAGCGTCCGCGCCTCGCCGAGCGCCGACGGCAGCCTCCCGCCGCTCCTCCTCTGAGCGGGCCTCGGCGACAGACAGCTTGGCCGACAGTGCCAGTCCCCGGAGCAGCCCCTGCCCCGAGGCGGCGGGCGCGTCCTCACGGCCCGGAGCCGCGGCAGGTGCGGCGCGGGGGGCGCCCTAGGTCGGCCCGGCGCTCGCCGTCGGGGTCCCCGGCCCGGCCGCGGGGCGGATGCGCGCCTGGTGAGCGCCCGCCGGCCCGGCCGCCATGGCCGCGCGCCCCGGCCCGCTCTGGCTCCTGGGCCTGGCGCTGTGCGCGCTGAGCGGCGGCGGCCCCGGCCCGCGGCCCCCGCCCGGCTGCCCGCCCCGCCGCCTGGGCCCGCGCGAGCGCCGCGACCTGCAGCGCGAGATCCTGGCGGTGCTCGGGCTGCCCGGGCGGCCCCGGCCCCGCGCGCCGCCCGCCGCCGCCCGGCCGCCCGCGTCCGCGCCGCTCTTCATGCTGGACCTCTACCACGCCATGGCCGGCGACGACGACGAGGACGGCGGGCCCCCCGAGCGGCGCCTGGGCCACGCCGACCTGGTCATGAGCTTCGTCAACATGGGTGAGTGCCGGCCCCCGGGGTGGCGGCGGGGACCCGCGGTGACCGTGCGACCTCCGCGGAGCGCGCGTGCGGGGACGGCGGGCTGTGTCCGCGCCCGTCGGGGGCCCCTCGGGGAGGGACAGGGGCTGCAGGGGCCCGTGGACGACCTGGGCAGTGCGAGCCCCGGCCTTGAACGGGGAGTGACCGTGTCGTGGACGCGGACACACGGGGTCAGGGCGGGGCGATCTAAGGGGAGTGGAGGCTGCGGAAAGGGCAGGGGCAGACGCAGGAATGTGAATCCAGGGGCGTGAACCTTCACCCGCCCCCCCAACACACCCAGGAGTAGGAATCATGTCATGTCGGGTGGACCTGGGCAGTGCCAGGACAGGCTGGTCCTGGGGAGACAGATGAGTAAACAGAGGCTGTGATGCTGTCCCTGTGATAAGGGCAGCACTGAAGAAAGGGACAAAGTTCAGTGTGGAAAAGACTGGTCACATCATCAAAGTGACCAGAGCTGAGATGAGAGACCAGATGTCCTGAGTCCACAGCAGCCTCTTCCCTGGGCCAGGGCCCCAGAGCCTTAGGTGGGTGTGGCTGTCAGGGAGTGAGTGGACAAGGAGACTCAGCTCAGTGGGGCAGGCCCTGTGGTCTTGTCACCCTGGGCCCACACCTGGGACATGGCTTGGCTTGGCACGAGTGTCCAGGACTGTGGAATGACCCAGTGGGCAAAGATGTTCTCCCAGGCAAAGCCCAGCTTTTCCTCTGCAGAAATTTTACTCCAAATCGTGGAGCCATTTACCTTTAAAGTTCTCAAAGAAGCCTTTTCCATTACCAAACTCTCTTTAATATACAGTCGTGAATATTTGTCCCCTATCTGCTTTGCCTCCTGCCTGTGGCCAGTGAGGGGCAGGGTCTGGGCTGGGGCAAAACCAGGGCTGGACCTGGGGACCCAAGGACTACAGCTCAGCCCGAGGTGGGGAGAACTGTGGGCCTGAGAGCAGGAGAGGACCCTTGCCAAGGCCACCAGCCTCCCTTCACCTACAGCATCGCTCTTAATCCTCCCAGCAACCCTGTTAACAGCCATGATATTCACCCCCATTTCCCAGGTGAGGACAGTGAGACTCAGAGAGACAGTGACATGCCCAGGATAGCACAGCCTCTACGTGGCCAGGACAGGCCCAGACTGTTTGGTCCTACATTCAGTGCTCAAGGAGGCGATGTTTCTGTTGTCAGGAGGGCAGGCTTTCAGAGTGGAGAGAGCTTTCAGAGGGGTTTAGGCGGAGGAACCCAGGGGACAGAGCAGCACCAGGTTTTTTGGGATCCTCAGCCTTTTGCTTCCTACATATTGCAGGAAGAGGGGACAGCCAAGGAGGCCTCTGTCCCCCCCAACCCAGAGCTGGTGGTGGGCTGAGGTGGGGGAGCAGCAGGAGGCCACTGTTGACCTCTGCTGAGAGCCCAGTGCCCGGCACAGGACTTGGGCCAGTGGGTTCTGGATGCCACCTTCCTGTCTAGAGGGTGAGGTGGGGACAGAGAAGACCATATGTGGACCTGAAGCTGGAGCTCTGTCCTCGGGACAAGCTGACCCGGGCTGAGGACCAAGAAGAGCTGTGGATGCAGTCACCCCGAGAATGCCCCCAGGGGAGCCATCCGTTAGAGTGAGTCACCGCCCAGCCCATGTCCTGCTTCCCTCAGCATCCCCTGGGTCAGGGCGTGCACAGCCTTGGTGGGAGCTGCTGCTGTGAATTGAGCAGTGCCCTTTGCTCAGGTGGACTTGGTTCCTCTCCTGCCTCTGCTATGTGATCTTAGGCAAGTCCCTCCCTGTCTCTGAGCCTCAGCTCCCTCCTTGTAAAATGGGGATCCTAGTGACTGATGCATCCTCAGGGTTGTTGTGCGTTTGGTTGGCGGAGGGGGAGGAGCCGAGAGTCAGCCCCTCTCTTGTAAGGTGAACCTGGCCCTGGTCGCTGCTGACCCCAGTTCCTCCCAGCTGCTCCCCAGCCTTGGTGTGGCTATGACAGGAATGTCCCCACATATCTTATACACATGTGAAACCCAGAAACAGATTTTAAAAGCCAACCAAAGGTCTGTCTACCTATTTTTAAAATAAAAATTAGCATTTGAAGTTCCACAGCTTTATGATTCCTCATCCATGCAACATGTGATGCTGTTTTACCAGCCTCATTTCATGGGCTCAGAGAGGTTAAATATTCAGCCCAGGGCCACACAGCACATCCGTGGCATCATCTAGGCTGTGGATTCCAGATCCCAGCTTCTTCCCACGCCACCTCTGCATGTTTCATTAAGATCTAAGGCCTCTGACGCTGTGAGATTAACAAGCAGATCTTTGTTCAGGGGAAGCCCAGTCTGTGGGCGGGCCCAGCCAGCTGTCAGAAGGGCCTTCTTTATTCTGATGTACTCACTGCACTAGTAGAACTCTTTCAGATAGAGCAGTTTTAACTGGTGATTACCTAGGCTGATGTGGGCATTAGACACCTACCAGGATTCTTACCTGGTTTGGAGGCCTGGGCCCCAGGGCCCTGAGGGTCTGCGGCCCCTGAACCACCGTGGAATCTAATAGCAGAGTCGCTGTGGTACCAGCAGCCATGCCCAGGCTCCCACACCTGTTGCCTCCAGCTCCACCTTTCCTATCAGCCTCATCTGGCTCCTGGGAAGCCAGACCTGGTGCCTGCCAGGCCCCTGACCGTCAGTGGCAGCTGGTAGGACCCAGAGGCCGTGGGCCTCTCGCAGGCCTCCCCCCATGGGTCAGACCTCTGTGTCCAAGCAGATGCGTTAGGAGCCCGGGTCCTGATTGACAGCGCCTGTGTTGGGAGGTCAGGGCTGCGGTCAGAGCCTGCCTGGCCTGGTGTCAATCTCAGCCTTGTAGACTCTGGCTCCCCTTGGCCAGGAGACTGTAATGGGGGCTGATACCCACGAGGAGCAGATGGGGCCTGTCCGTGGTGTCCCCTGTGCTCAGGGAGAGACGAGCCCTGAGCTGGGAGACAACACCCAGCTTCTTGTACCGCCCGGGCCCGCCATTGATGCCTGTGCATCCCAAGTCACGTCCCTTCCCTTCTCTGGGCCTCTGCTTTCTCATCCAGTCTACAGTGATGCTGTCAGAAAACAAGGGGCCTCCCAGCCCTGACCCTGTGGCTCTGTGTCAGAGGCACCTTCTCACAACACCCCATGCCCTCGGGCCGAGTGTATGTGTGACTGGTGCACTTCGGGCCCCTCAGGCCAGCCCAGCCCCTCCTGAGGCAGGAAGAGGGGCAGGAAGGACCACCTCTGCGTGTTCCTCCTGAATCCTCTCCACCTCGTGTCAGCAGAGCAGCAGGTGCCCATGTTCCAGATTGAGAAACTGAGGCACAGATAGCACTGCGGGCAGAAGTCTATCCCGAACAGAATGGAACCATCTTCTGTGCCAGGCACAGTTCTAGTTACTGGGATACGACAGTGAACGAAACAAAGTCCCTGCCCTCTTGGAGCTGATCTTCTAGTGGGAGAGATAACTGACAAATCATAAGCCGTGAAGATGAGCGTCAGGTGGCCTGGACAGTGACACTCTTGTCTGGACATGAGGAAGCGCTGAGCGGTGGGAGGGCAGGCAGGACTGGGGTGGAGGTTCTGACCTGGGACTCAGACAGACAGAGTTTGCACCTTGACTCTACCACCTACTCTCAGTGTGATCTGGACTTTCCAGTTCACCTCTCAGAGCCTCAATTTCCTCCTCTGTAAAATGGAGATACTCATGGCACCCACCCTGTGGGGCTGTTCAGGGGTTGTGTGAGATGGTACCCACTGATGACCACATGCCCAGAACTCCACATATGTTCCTTCATTTGCACCTCACAGTTACTGTTACATCTTTGTTTTAAATAGAGGAGAGTGAGGCTCAGAGAAGTTAGGTGATTTTCCCAAGGCCACACAGCAGGTTGTCTCCCTGCCTGCACATCCTCTGCTCTTCTCCCCCACAGAAGCTGCCTCTTGACCCAGCCCAGGGCCTATCATTAGATGCAGTAAGTGCTGCTGAATTGAACTGTATGGAATATATGTTGTAAACTGAGAATCCTGTTTTTAAGTGTCTTTAATGTTTTAGCGTTCGCAGAAATAATGCATGCTCATTATATAAAATTCAGACCACACAGAAACATACAACCTAAGTGCCCTGGGTATCCTACTCCTACCAGCCCATCCCCTCAGACAACCACTGTACATGCATTTGGCCTGTTCTTTGAACTTCATGGCAGTGGAGTCATACAGTTCATACTCTTGTGTCTAGTCTTTCACTCAACATAATTTTTTTGAGAGTCATCCATGTTGTTGTTGTACCTGTAGTTCTTTTTTTATAAATGACTTATATTGCATTGCATGACTGTACCACATTGATCTGTTCTGATGAGTGGACATTTGAGTTGTTTCCAGTTTGGGGCTATGAATAAAACTGCTCTGAATATCCTTATACACGTCCTTCTGTGGATGCAGTAAACTTGGATTTTAATCCTGACTGTGCCACTTGGGAGCTGTGAGACATCACACAGCTTCCTTTTAAAGTCTCTGAACCTCGGGCTGGCCCCGTGGCTTAGAGGTTAAGTGCGCGTGCTCCGCTACTGGTGCCCGGGTTCGGAACCCCGGGCGCACACCAACACACCGCTTCTCCGGCCATGCTGAGGCCGCGTCCCACATACAGCAACTAGAAGGATGTGCAACTATGACATACAACTATCTACTGGGGCTTTGGGGGGAAAAAAAAAAGGAGGAGGATTGGCAATAGATGTTAGCTCAGAGCCGGTCTTCCTCAGCAAAAAGAGGAAGATTAGCATGGATGTTAGCTCAGGGCTGATCTTCCTCACAAAAATAAATAAATTAAAAAAAAAAACTGTTAAAGTCTCTGAACCTCATTTCCTCACCTTTAAGACAAAGTGAAGAAAGCTTCCCTCCCGGGGATGAGTAGGACTAAGCGAGATGTGCAGTGAGGCCAACTGGGTGCCTGCCATACGGTAGGAACTTAATAAATGTGAGCTGATACATTGCATCCTGCTTCTGTGCCGTTGCTCATGTTATATGCCTTGCATAGAATACACTCATCTCCATTTCTGCTTCTAAAAGGGGGTGGGCAGGGGTTTCTATAAATCTGATTCCTCCTACGCCCACTCCTCCCAAAGAGACAGGCACCCTCCATGATTAGAGTCCTCACCTTCATCGTGTATATTTCTCTTAGAATTCTGGTTGCTTTCTGCCTGTAGATTCAGGGGTATGCCTGGCTCCTTTCTCTCGCTCCCCAGGAAACCATGAACAACCTGAGAACAGGGACCAAATCTGATTCTCATGGCACCGCCATGCCACCGTGCACCCCAGGCCCTGGATAGCAGACATGCAAAGTTGAAGGAAAGAGGGATGCAGCTGGAGGCAGGGAGCGCCGAGAGCCGGGGGAAGGAGCCCTGAGAGCCAGGGGAAGGAGCCTGGGCCTGGTCTGGTGGGGCGGAAGCGGGGCCAGCCCTCCTTATCTTTGTGGAGGCCAACAATGGGTGCAGCATCTTCCTGGGCCCTCTCCTGGGACTCTGAGTCTCCACAGGGCCCTGCCTGGAGGAAGGTGCCTTCAGCAGGCATTCTCAGGGCACCTGTTGACAGAAGAACCTTGTTGACTGGTGACTCCGCCCCCCAATATCACCACCCAGAGGAACTCCAGGGCCACTCATTTTATATGGGCTCCAAATCCGAAAGTCCACATGAAGGGCCCTAACCTGACACGTGACCCCTGGCAAGTCTCTGCTCCTTCTGGGCCTCAGTTTCCCCATCTGTGAGGGGTGCCCTGGAGGCCTTTCCAGCTCTGACCAAAGAATGTGCCCACCCCCTGCCTGCTGATGGGGGCTCCTCCAGGAGGGAGGCACAGGGTAGGGAGGAACAACCAGACCACTTCCTCACAGGAACCCATTCCCCATGGGACAGAGGGGATGTGTCACCGTGACCACATCTTTCTGGAAAACTCCCACAGTCAGTTCTTTCCCTGGTTTGAACTGGAGGAATCGCATCCTCCTTGCTCACGTCTCCTTGGATCTAATTTTGGTCTCGGCAGGCTTGATGTGGTGGAGTGTGCGGGTGTTCCCTTTTCATTTGGGGTCCAAAGCCGTCTGAGGCCTGGACCAGTAATTATGACAGAGCCGTTTATGGAAACAGCTCTCGAAAAAAGTCACTAATGAAAACTGACTAAAAATACGTCAGAACTGAAGCCTGGCCTCCTCTCAGCAGCGCTGAGATTTCTGGGTGGGAGAAAGCCCCTGCGAGTGCACACTCGATAGGTGATCAATTCCGCGGCTCCCCCGTGGGCCTCCAGAGGCCGTAGAGACCTGCTCCTTGTTTTAGGTCTGAAGTGGGGCTCTCGGCCTTGTTACCAGCAGGACTAGCCAGACAGGCCCAGCCCATCTGCCTCCTTGGGCCCTGGGAAGCCTGCCCTCATCTCAGGGGCCCGGCTGTGAAAGGCGGCAAGTCCCACAGCAGAGTGAAAACATGGGTGGCTTCTGATGGAGACACACTGTGATGTGGGAGTCACTCCCAGACCAGCAAGATGCCCCAGCCCAAGAGGCTGAGGATGCTGGATGCTGAGCTACTGTCCTGGGGACCAGGAGCCCTTGGGAAGAACAGAGGGGGACATCCCCTCTGGGCCCCGGAGCACAAGTGGCTCGATAAGCAGAATGCTGAGAGCCTCTCGTTTCCACCCCACGTTGTTCAGTCTGTGCCCTCAAACTGCTCACCGTCCAGAGGGGCAGATGAACTAGGGATGGGGACCCCTGGGACGGGGGAAAGGGCAAGACCGACAGGCTGACCTGTGTGGGGTCAGAGGAGGATGAGGGGGCTCTTACAGCTGGACTGGGAGGAAAGTAGCCTGTAGACATGGCAGATGGGGTCAACCCAGGAGAGAGCGGCTTCGAGGAGGGACTCAGGGGGAGGGCGTTGGCGACCAGAAGGCCCAGGAGCAGTGGGGTGGGCCAGCTCAGGGGGCCTGGAACGCAGAGCTGAGCTTAGGCTCCTCCTGGGGGCCCTGCAGGGCTGGGGAAGGGGTTGAGGGCAGGAAAGACTGATGGACAGGTCAGAAGCCTCTGTTCTCTTAACAGCCGCTCTGGGCTGGAGAAAGAGGGTGTCTTTTGAAGTCTTCCTTTTTGGTCACAAACAAGATAGTCATCCAGGTGACTCTAAATTTTGTCCAGGGAACAAAAGTAGCTGAAGCCTTTGCTGGTGTTGGTCTGGTGGACACAGAGTGTGGCATCTGGAGACCTAGCCTGTGAGTGGCGGGTGCAGGGCCTGCAATATGGAAAGGCGGAATGTGGACGGTGGCCGTGGCGGGGGAGGCACCTCCTGCCCACAGTGGGCCCTTCCCACAAACATGGGATCCGGAGGTGGTTTTATCAGGGGCTGGAGGAGAAGGCCTAGAGTCCTGTGATTGTTTATTTTCCTGGAGCCACAGTAAGGAGGTTAAGAATGTGAACTCTTTGCTTCCCCAAGTGGAACTTTGTAGAAAATAAGGTACCTGTGGAACCAGTGGTGGCATTGTCCATCCCCGATGCTGGGCCCACAGTTCGGGTGTCTTGATGGAGCTGGCTGTCAAGAGTCTCTCTTGGCTACAGGAAACTACAAGTAGCCTCTAGCCCACCTCACAGGGTCATTCATGGACTATCACCACATCAGCAACAGTTGAAGTTTATAAAATTCTTTCTAGGTCATAGAGCTTCTTTGAATCACTGTGCTGAGTTCTTGAAGGCTGAGAAACAGCATTTCTTACACATGAACTGGCCTTGCCTGTCCCTCCAGCCTCATCTTGTACACCTCACCCCTGGACCACTCGATTCCAGCCCCTCCGGCCTCCTGGATGTTTCTGGAACATGGAGGGTTTGGCATTTGCTGTTTCCTCTGACTGAAAGGATTCTCTTCCACCTCATCACATGACTGGTTCCTTCTCTTCTTCCAGACTTGACTTTTCCCCCCCCTCATTTACCAGGATTTAGGATAATGAATTGAATCCTAGCGTTCTCCAAAGGCAGTGGCTCTCAACCTCCCAGGAGACATTTGACGATATCCGGAGACATTTTTGGTTGTCACAACTGGGAGGGAAGGTGGTGCCACTGGCATCTAGTGGGCAGAGGCCAGGGATGCTGCTACATGTTCTACAATACACAGGACAGCCCCCCATAACAAAGACTTATCTGGCCCAAAATGTCGGTAGTGCCAAGGCTGAGAAATCCTGTCCAAAGGTGATCAGTGTTTCATGATGAGGATGATGATGGACTAATGGATATTAACATATGTGATGTGTTTCAATCTGTTGCAATTGTTATTCTCTTTGATCCTAAAATTGGGCCTTCTTTGGCCATGATGAAACCCCTTCAAGTTGGCTACTGAGTACTTTTAACTCTCTCCTAGGAGTTTCTGAGGGCTTCCTTGCTGTCTGGTGCAAAAAGATGTTCCAGGCTCTGCTTATGCTTTTCCTGCCCGGGTTAGAATCAGCATTTCTCCACAAGCCCTGGTACTTTGTAGTGGATGATTCTGAGACTGCACTCTGGGCACTAGAGCTCCTCATTGCCCCGTGCTTGGCCAGCGTTTCTAGGCCTTTTCAGTGGACAAAGCTAGGGAATATGTATTTCCTAAGAGAAAAAAAAAATCATGAGTTCAAACTAGTATTTCCAATTCAAATTTAGGATTATAGACTTTTACTTAAATTCTTAGATTTTATATTTTCTTTTACACTGAATAACTTGCTCCTAACAGCATTAACGTAATAATTGCTTTATCCTATAGTTACATATATAATATATATTATACATAATGTCTTATATATATAATAGTTATAGAATAACATCATCATAATACAATTACTAAAAAATTAAGATTTATTTTTAGTTTATTTTGTCCTTAAACTATCCCACTAAAGGTGTACAGTCAAATTACTCTGTTTTAAAGTCACTTGAAATGATTTCTCACTATGTGGTTAAGCCACCAACTCAATACATCGTTCATTTACTTTATTTTGCATTTTAGTCCTAGATATTGCTCTTTATTTTTGTATTTTGGATTAATTTTTTTGCATACTTATGTGAAATCTTTACAAAATTTACAAAACAAGGAACATTCAGAGAAGCCTAGCTTCCATGCCCATCTCCTGCACTCTGTCTCTGTTCTTTTCCTCCCCCAAAAGGTAACTATTTTTTTAATTAGTTTATTAGTTTGTAGTTTATCTCTCCGTTTAAAAAATACAATTACATATATACTTATATATGTATACATGATGTATATGCATTTTTATAATATTTGTGTTTTGACTCTTTCTTAGATGAAAAGTGTATTATCCGTACTGTTCATCTTGCTTTTTTTAAAAATAACAATGTCTCCTGGAGATCACTTTATTGTGGAATATAGATGATTTCTTCATTCTAATTTACAGCTACTTAGCACGCCACCGTGAAGATGTACCGTAGTTCAGTTATCCCATGTCCTGTTGATGGGCATTTGAGTCGTTTCCAGTCTTTTTCTGTAACAAATTACAAAACTGTACTATAACACATAACCTTGTACATGAAGCTTTTCATATTTTTGTGAGTGTGTGTTTGGGACAATTTCTCAGAAGAGAGATTTCTGCATCAAAGCACATATAATTTTGCTAGATATTGCCAGATCCCCTCCATAGGGAGTATGCTGTTTTACATTCCTGCCAGCAGTGCGTGAGAGTGCTCAGGTCTGATTTAGAGTGTCTTACTCGAGAGGTTTTTCCAACTACCACATCTAAAGTAACTCCACACTGGAATGGAATTGGAAGTATCCATATAACTCAGATTTCTAAAATAGATATATCCAGAAAAAATAGATAACAAAATAAATGCAGGTGTGTGTTTGTGCATGGGTTAGTATACACACATACATTTCCTAGCTCTGGCCCCTGAGAGGGCCTAAAAGCAACGACACTTCATTAGTTATGAGCACACCCTGTGCCCAGATCTTGATTGTTAAATCCCATAAATAAAATGAACCAGAGGTCCTTGGAGAAGTGACTGATTTCAGGGGTGGGGAATGGGAAATTATAAGATGGGCCTGGAGCGCTTGTGGTGCCAGACAGTTAGGAAGTACTCAGAAAAGGATGGCGAGGGGGGCATGTCAGAGGGACAGGAGCCAACCTGAAAAACTCCCGATGGCCAAAGCTGGAACAATTTGAGAAACAAAATGAATAACCATAGTATTGGATTATAACCCATAGAATAAAATAAATATCCATGAATCCATAATGATATAAATAAAAAATTGAATGATTATGGGAGAAAAGACAAGTCTTCCTTTCAAAAAAATTCCAGTTAATAAATGTAGGGAAAGAAGGAAATAGAAAATCACTATTGCAATATTACAGTAGTAATTGCTACAGGCAAGATCCACTAATGGATGCTAAAATTAGTGCACAAAAGTTTGAGGAAAAGCAGGATATATGCATAAATCTCTGAGTATCTCCTATAAGATATTCTCCCATAAGACATTTATTATTTCCAAAAGAAAAATAGTGACATTACAGTAAAGAGACCTGGAAGATACCACCTTAACCAAAGAATCAGTTAACATCACAAGTAATAACCCATGTTGACATCATGTTGTCTAATTTGATACCCTGAAAAGGAAACATTCTTCTCCAAAAGCCATAACTTCAATCTAATCATCAGAAAACATCAGATAAACCCAAACTGAGGGACATGCTACAAAATCGCTGACCAGTGCTCTTCAAAAGTGTCGAGGTCATGAAAGACAAAGAAAGACTCATCCATTATTACAGATCAGAGGAGACCAAGGAGACCTAATAACTAAATGAGATGTGGGATCCTAGATTGAATCCTGGAACAGAAAAAGGACATTAGTGGAAAAACTGGTAAAATTCAAGAAAAGTCTGTAGTTAGTGAATAGTGTTGTACCAATATCAATTTTCTGGTTTTGATAGTTATACTATGGTTTGATTATGTAAGATGTTATCATTAGGGAAAGCTGGGTAAAGAGTATATGGGAAGTCTCTCTACTATTCTTGCAACAACGCTTCTCTAAATCTAAATAATCTAAAATTATTTCAAAATAAAGTTAAAAACATAAAGTGAGCCCCGCCCACCCTGCCTGCATTATCCCTGATCCCACCCCTCTCTTGATGCCCTTTGCAGAACTCATCGCATACAAGGATCTTGTTCGCTACCTGACTTCCCCACTGCACTGTAACCTCCATGGGGCAAGGGTGTCTGTCTTGTTGACTGCAGCTTCCCCAGAGCCTACATAGTGACTTGCGTACAATAAGCACTGCTTTCATATGTGTTGAATAAGTGAATTAATTAATATCCCTGGATGTAACAAGGAAAAATGAATGGAAAAAGTGAGCGTTCTTAGAAAGCCTCCAGAGCATGAGAAGGCAGCATAGTCAGGAGTCTTCTACCACACACCCAAAGGTGAAATTATGGGTCCCCCCACCCCCGCCAGATTGGGAATCCCTGCCCCAGATTTTGCAGACGGGGGAAATAATTTACTACCCAGAAACCTTGCTCCAAACATCAGTGTTCCCCCCAGGGCCACCATGGAGCGAGGATTCCTGGCAGGACATATCTCAGATGGCCGGGATGCAGAACATGGGCCAGGCAGGGAGTGTCTCCTGCCCCCACCCCCCAGCCTGTCTGATTCTGCCAGGGGACCTGGGAATGAACTTCACAACTCCACAACCGTCAGTGAAATTTTACTGGGAAAACCCAAGAAATCACGTTGTACAGACTTGGGCCTTTCCCATAAACTCCCTCTGTGGACCATCAAACAATAGCAGTGGGGTGGGAAGCAGCGACAGGCCAATTCCAACTTGGTTTTCAGGCATTTTTTTCAGCATCAGATGGTAGAGGTCCACTGTAGCAGAAGGAGCCCAGATGGGAGTGAGTACCCCTGGGTTCCATATCCACGTGTGTGTAAAGTGGGAGGAGACTATATGTGGTGATCTCTGTCCTTTGAGCTCTGATGTTCTGGAATCTTCAGCACCTTCATAAAGAAAGGGTTACTTTTTGCTTTGTCCCCAAGCCAGAACTCGGGCAACAGCCCCGGTGGCATTGCTGAGGGGCTGCCTCCCCGAGCCTGGGCATCGTTGGGAAATTCCAAGACCTTTGGTTATAGGGGAAGGTGGAGGCTGGGCATGAAGGTGTACTGAAAGGAAACTCTTTGGAATAATAGATTAGAGGCATTTGCTGGACCGTAACCAACTACTAGCTATAATAGCAAACACAGCTTTTTACAGTTTTGTCTGACCCTGTAGCAAATGGTCATTTTGCAGATGTGGATACTGAGGCCCAGAGGATCAAGTTCGTTGACAAAAGATCAGGCAGCTGAAAAGGAGGCACCTTGAAGCTGTCCAAATCCCTTTCAGCTGAATTGATATATTTTTATGTTATATAATCTTTCATTCCATACTTTTATTTACAAAAAGAAAATTGAATGTCTCCTTTCTCTCCTCCATGGCTCTTGAGTTTCATACATGAAACTCTGGGTGTGCTAGAAGAATGTGATCACTGTGATACATCGATTAAGTTAGGAAATTAGAGATCAGTGCCCCTCCCCAATTCCTGAGGAATGGCCATCGCTCCTGTCTCATAATCCCTGCCCTTTACGGAGCCCTTTCAGAGCCCTCTGTGGAAAGGATCCTAGTACCCCACCTCCCAGGTGAGGAGCCTGAGGCTACACAGGAAAGTGCCTGGTTGCTGTTGGGGTCAGGGCTGGGACCAGGAGCCCCAGCTACTGGCCAGAGCATCTGCACTTCTCAGTGCTATTTTAGTGGCTAAAGCAGGGGCAGCCTGCCTAGGAACTGCCATAGGGGAAAATCCAGGTCCCAACAAATGCTTTCCCTCAACACCAGCTTTTGAGAAATATCTTGCCTAATCTAAAGAAGCAACTGCTGAAAGCTGTACATCCACACAATTCCAGCAAAGAAAGAGAGGCACTCCCCCTTGGCCAGTTACAGTAATGTCTAGTTTAATGCCACATCCCAGGAAGTTGTATGAGTTTCTGATGAAAAGCATTATTTTCCCACCTTCTAGTGCCTAAATGTCCCTCCTTCTAGTGCCTGCCTGGAACAGCCAGGGTGGACAGTTTCCGTGCTGGAACTATGGGGTGATTTATCAATTTCACAAACCCACAGGATGGAAGTTTGGATCTGGGGTGAGTTCAGGTGAATGAGGCTCTCTTCACCCAGTGCACAAGGGCCCCCCAGGCTGCAAGGGAGGGAGGCCACAGAGCTTGGTGTCCTCGTGGAGCTGGCGGGTTCGTGGGTTGTTCCCTCAGTCCCCGGATCCAACATGAAATCAGCATCAGGCCTGCAGACAGAATTCCCAGTGAGCCCCTGGGTCCTACCCGTCAGCCCCTGCTGTGCCTTGGGGACAGATACCCTTAAGGATGCTTCGAGAGGGGTGAGGCAAAGGGTGTGACTGAGCGACCCTCCTTCACTCTCTGTGCCCCACCCTGTGACAGCCAACAGCCTGGACCCATTTCATCCTGCAGATCAGAGGTTCTTACACAGCCACGCAACACAGGTGGTCTGTGTGGTCCCTGAATCCGCAGGATTTGTCACCAAAGCTGTGTGTGTGTGTGTGTGAGTGTGTCTGTAGGGAGGAGGAGACTCGTGCGTAGATATTCATGGCGAATATCGGCAGAGGTCCAGAACCCTGCCCTCCGTGCTCTCGATCTGTGGGAGGACCCAGACCCTACCCCGTGTCACCTGCCTGGAGCAACCTGGCTCTCAGGTGGGCATTTGCTGCGTTTCTGGCACCCTGTCGGACAATGGATGTTCTATTTCTTCTCCTCCCCAGTCTGGAGATGAAAAGCCCATCTCCTCCTGCCCAAACATGTGTGTCCACTGGCCCCGCCCAGCACAGCTGTTTGCCCGTCCATCACTGCACCAGGTCCCCACCGCAAGGACAGGAAGTGCTCCCCACATCCGCCTCCGCCACCAGCCTGGTGTCTTGTGGTCACTGAGCCTGGTAGCCAGAGAGAGAATTTTTAAAAAGACTCACAGACATGTAATTAAAATCTCAGTGTTGGCTTTTGGGGGAGGCGCTGGGCGGCTCCTGCCTCTGCTTTGCGGAAACACAGATTTTTAGCGGTTGAAAGTGACAGGAGGCTCAAGAGAGATGGTCCTAAATATACTGTCCTGGGCATTTCCGGGCAGCTGGGGAAATGTGGGATTCAATCCTACCCGCGGGCTCTTATGCCAGCACCCCCTAGGCTGCCCTGGGTGCCCCTCCGGCCTGTGCTTCACCCTTGCCTCCACGCATATCTTCCACTCCACCCTCAAACCGCACCGCTTCCCTGCTGCCCGGAACCCCGGCCCCACAGGCCAGAGGCACAGCCCACACTCCTAGGCGGGATTTCCAGCCCTCTGCAGTCAGGCCACAGCCAGACTCACACCATGTACCCCACACCACTGATATGTGGGTGGCCCCAGCACCCCCACACCTGTGCATACGAGATCCCCTCTGCCTGGAACGCCCTCCCCACCCCCTTCTCCACCCGCCAAGACTCTGTTCCATCCTTCAAGGCCAGTTCAGATGTCACCTCCTCCAGGAAGCTGCTCAGATCCCACCACACTGTGGGACCCTCTGACTTCCCAGCACTTGACAGGGCCTCTCCAGGAGCTGTCACTCCTGTTTTGCTTCTTCTTGTTCCTTTCCATGCCTCCCTCCGGCCCTCCTTCCTCCTTCAGCTTGTTCCAAAAAGGTACCTGCCTCCTTTCGCCCTTTGCTGTGTTTCATGGCTGTTGATGTCCCTGCTGTGTGGTCCATTCTTCAGCTCTGGGCCTTTGCTCATGCTGGTCCCTCCTCCGCAGTGTCCTTCTCCCTTGACGTCGTGGCAAATTCATTCTCACCCCTCAAGGCCCAGCTCCAGTGACAGCCGCAAGCACTCCCTCTCCCCCCATCTCCCGTCCACGCACATCAGCAGAGTCTGGGAGACCCCCGTCCCCCTGAAGTGTGCTCAGTTATGTCCCTGCCCACCACCGTGGTCCTTTTCTGCCTTGGGTCTGATGTCCATCTCCCCAGAGGAGGGACCCATCCTCTGCCTCACGTGTGGATGCCAGAGCCAGCAGGGGCTGAGCGGGGCAGGCTGGGTTTGGGGCTTGGGGGCCAGAAATGGAAGCTGCCCTTGTTGGCACCCACTGTGTGCCAGGCTCTGTGCTGGGCACCTCACCATAGGCTCATGGAGCCCTCTCAGCACCCAGGAGGCAAGCCTGGGAGTGAGCCCATGTGCAGAGGAGGGAGCCAGCCCCACCCAGGCCGCCCAGGCCCCTGGCTCCAACCTGGCTCTGCCCATCCCGGACCCTGAGCCCAGAACCACGTGTGACTGCCAGCCCTGCTTTGTCTTGCAGTGGAGCTCGACCATGCCCTGGGCCACCAGGAGCCCCACTGGAAGGAGTTCTGCTTTGACCTGACCCAGATCCCGGCGGGGGAGGCGGTCACAGCTGCTGAGTTCCGGATTTACAAGCTGCCCAGCACCCACCCGCTCAACAGGACCCTCCACGTCAGCATGTTCGAGGTGGTCAGGGAGCGGGCCAACAGGTGCCTGCCCCGCGCCCTGCCTCCCGGTCAAGCCTCTGGCGGTGTGTCGGCCCAGCCCTGGGGGGACATTTCCCAGAGCACAGAAGGGGAGCTTCCTGGGGAGCACACCCTCACAGATGGAAGATGCTTGGCCCGAGGCCCCCGGCACCGTGAGAGAGGCCCAGCATCAGTCCTGGCTTCAAGCCTCCGCCCTGCCGTCCTAGCTGTGGGACCTTGGACGGATCACTGAGCTCCTGAGCCTCCGTTTCCCCTCTGTACACGGGCACAGTAACACCTTTGAATGGCAGATACAGTGAGATAAGACGCGTCAGGCGCCCAGCCCAGAGCCAGGCGGTAGATGCCCCACTAGTGGTCCCCAGGTGGGCACTGGAAACACAAAGACAGCTGTGCCGGCCCTCGGTTAATTGTTCTTTCATGTCCACAGGGAGTCTGACTTGTTCTTTTTGGATCTTCAGACGCTCCAAGCTGGGGACGAGGGCTGGCTGGTGTTGGACGTGACAGCAGCCAGCGACCACTGGTTGTTGAACCGTAACAAGGACCTGGGACTCCGGCTCTATGTGGAAACGGAGGATGGTAAGACTCGGGGCTTGGGCAGCGGGCCTTCTCCTGGGGGCTCCTTCGAGGCTGCTGGCAGCAGATGCAGCTGGAGCCTCATCTGCTGGAGGCCGCACCTTTCTCAGCCGGGCCGCTGGGTGATAATCCCTCCCCACTGCGGGGCTCCACGGGTTAAAGAGGGTGAGGCTCCCACAGTGCCGGACAGCAGGACGCCCCCTCCAGCATGGTTTCCTCCTCTCCTTATGCAGAACCAGCATTTGAGTTGCTAAGAGAGCGAGTCCTATTTTTCCCTCCCCAAGAAATGGCGATTCTTGCCACTCTTTGGAGCAGCCCCCAGTTCCGTACTGGGCGGGGCCAGAGTGGGGACACCCTCAGGCTCCGGTCAGAGAGGCCTAGGTTGGAATCCCAGCTCTGCAGCTTTCTAACTTGGTGACCTTGGCAGGTCACTTACCTTTCCAAGCCTCAGTTTTCTCATCTGTAGAATGAGGATTCACACATTCATTCATTCATTAACAGGTACCTGAAGGGGAAGCCTCCTTTATCCCAGGCAATGGGCATAGAAAAACCGAAGGTGGGCACAAGATTGGCATGTTTGAGCTACAGTAAGGGGCCGCCATGCTGGAGCAGAGCAGGCCAGGGAGTGATGGGGAGGTGATGAGATTGAGAGAGGTGAGCAGGGACATTCTGAATTAGGGTAAACAGGGCAAGGGGTTGGAGTGTCTGGAGTAGCTTATTGTCTTTAATAGAGTGGAGGATGACAGGACCTGATTCAGGTTTTTATAAAAGAACCTCTGAGACACTCCCCCTCAGGGAGGTGTAGCATCACTCCCACCCCTTCCGTGTGGGCTACGCTTAGTGACTTGCTTCCCAAAAGTCCAGTATGGCCTGGGTGGGGAAGTCACTTGACGGTGGAGACACCTGACCAGCACGACCTCAGCCAGGTGATCCAGGTGCACATGAATAGGTAGATCCTGTGTACCCCTGAGATGATGAGAATGGCACTTCACCTCGGTGGTCTGTCCCCCAAAAACCCATAACCCTGAGAAGAACATCAGACAAACCCAAATTGAAGGACATTCTACAGCATACCTGACAGATACTTCTCAAAACTGTCAAGGTCATCAAAAACAAGGCAAGTCAGAAATTGTAACAGCCTAGAGGGGCCTAAGGAGTTGTAATGACTAAAGTCCATGTGGGTTCCTGCAAGAGAAAAAGGGCACTGGGGAAAACTAATGAAATTCGAATGCATCGTGGTGTTTAGTTAGTAATAAGATACCAATATTGGTTCAGGAATTGTGACAACTATGCCAGAGTGATTTAAATGTTAACATTTCCCAGGAAAAACCGGATCCGTGTATATGGGAACTCTCGGTACTATCTTTGCAATTTTTCTGTAAATCTCAACTATTGTAAAAATAAATAAATAAATAATAAAACAAAAAGACTTTGTCCTATATGTAAACTAAAGCCCCCTGACTTCAGTGGGGAGTAGACTGTGGGGACAGGAGTGGTCAGAGAGGCCCCGGAGCCACACTGGGCGCAGGTGAGCGCTGTGCGGGGCTTGTGGGCAGCAGGGAAATGGAGGAAAGTGGAGAGAGGAATCGTGGTAACATGGGCACTGAGGCGCGCGGAGGGGAGGGGGTATTAGATTTTTTTTTTTTTTTGCCTGAGTTGGGGAGAAATAGAGGGCAGGTCTGAGGTAGGAAACAAGGTTGTCTGTTGGCGGTGACATTGAGAGCCCTGGTGGACGTCCATGTGGAAATGTCGCTCCAGGACAGGTGAGTGCTGGAGACGCAGGGGTGGGGACCCCTGACACGTCGGTGGATTTAGCCCTGGCACTGGAGCAGGTCAGCTGGGGAAGGAGGGTAGCGATGGAGAAGGAAGGAAATCGCGGCCAAGTCCCGAGTGTCGCCGCCTCGGGGCCTCCGTGCGCCCCGGGCCCGGTCCTGGTCCAGGGCGGGCGGCGCGGGCGCGGCACCCTCGCCGTGGGGCCGGACAGTGCGGGGCCGGGTCCCGCCGTCTTCCGCCTTCGCGGCCGGGAGACCGGGCGCCTCGGGTGCCCTCGGAGCGCAGAGACGGAGTCCCCGGGGACCTGGGGGGCCCAGCCGGGCCGGCACGTCACCGCCCGCGCGCCCTCTCTGCTCTGTGACGGCGGCGGCGGCCCAGGGCGCACACGGTCGCCGTCCTGTCCCCGCCGGGCCCCGGAGCCGTGAGCGGACGATGGCGGCGCTGCGGCTCCTCCCGGCGGCGCTCGGGCGCTGCGTCCCCGCCGGCCGCGCGGGGCGCGCGGTGGCCCAGGGCGGAGTGCGCGGCCTCGCCACCAGCGCTCGTGCCCGCGCCCAATTCTACACGGATCCCCTGGAGGCGGTGCAAGACATCTCCGACGGGGCGAAGATCATGGTCGGGGGCTTCGGGCTCTGTGGGATTCCGGAGAACCTGATCGGGGCGCTGCTCAAGACCCGCGTGAAAGACTTGACCGTCGTCAGCAGCAACGTGGGGGTGGACGACTTCGGGCTGGGCCTGCTCCTGGGGACCAAGCAGATCACCCGCATCATCTGCTCTTACGTGGGAGAGAACGCGCTGTGCGAGCAGCAGTACCTGGCGGGCGAGCTGGAACTGGAGCTGACGCCCCAGGGCACCCTGGCCGAGCGAATCCGCGCCGGTGGGGCCGGAGTGCCCGCCTTCTACACGCCCACGGCCTACGGGACCCTGGTGCAGGAAGGCGGCGCCCCCATCAGGTACTTCCAGGACGGCCACATCGCCATCCTGAGCCAGCCGAGAGAGGTGAGGGAGTTTCACGGGCACCACTACCTGCTGGAGCACGCCATCACGGCGGACTTCGCTCTGGTGAAAGGGTGGAAGGCCGACCGCGCAGGAAACGTCATCTTCAGGCGAAGCGCCCGGAATTTCAACGTGCCCATGTGCAAAGCTGCGGAAACCTCAGTGGTAGAAGTTGAAGAAATCGTGGATGTGGGGTCGTTTGCCCCAGAAGACATCCATGTTCCTAACATTTATGTAGATCGCGTCATACAGGGGGAAAGATATGAGAAAAGAATTGAGCGTTTAACAGTCCGGAAGCAGGAAGATGGAAAAGCCAAGTCTGCAGATGATATACGGACACGAATCATCAAACGGGCAGCTCTTGAATTTGAGGATGGCATGTATGCCAATTTGGGCATAGGAATCCCTCTTCTGGCCAGCAACTACATCAGCCCGGATATAACTGTTCATCTTCACAGTGAGAATGGTGTCCTGGGCTTGGGTCCATTTCCACTAAAAGATGAGGTGGATGCAGATCTCATCAACGCTGGGAAGCAAACGGTCACCATTTTCCCCGGGGGCTGTTTTTTCTCCAGTGATGACTCGTTTGCCATGATCCGAGGAGGCCACATCAACCTCACCATGCTGGGAGCCATGCAGGTTTCCAAATACGGCGACCTGGCCAACTGGATGATCCCCGGAAAGAGGGTGAAAGGCATGGGGGGTGCGATGGATTTGGTGTCCAGTACCAAGACCAGAGTGGTGGTCACCATGGAGCACTGCACCAAGGCCAACGAACCCAAAATCGTGGAGAAGTGCACGATGCCCCTGACCGGGAAGCGGTGTGTGGACCGAATCATCACGGAGAAGGCCGTGTTTGACGTGCACAAGAAGAGAGGGCTGACGCTGACCGAGCTCTGGGAAGGCCTGACGGTGGAGGACATCAAGAAGAGCACGGGGAGCACCTTTGCCGTCTCTCCCAATCTCAGACCCATGCAGCAGGTGGCAGCCTAACCGGGAGAAGACCTTGTCACAGAGCGTGTCTGTCACGTTAACCTCGCGGGATTTCATCCAAAGGAAGTCGAGAACCACATGTATACGTTTCACAGGCAGTCTGACCAGCTTTCTCCTGGCATCTCAGACTTGCTGACTTTGTTCTCTCCAGAGGGATATGACTTTAATTAAAAACAAAAGGGAAACATCATAGAAGTTTATCGTGTGTGTTCTGTGAGTGCTGAGAAAACTCTGCTACGTGACTGAGGACGTTGGATGCCCCCTTCACTGTCTGTGCATGTTCAATTCTCTGCAGCTTGAGATGATCCCACAGGCAGGGTTTCATTGAAATGCTTCCCTCATGAATAAATCATGAAATGTAGGGAAAAAATGATGAGGGAGGGGATAACTCCACCTGGGGTATACCTAAGGCACCATGTTCCTAGTAATGTGAAAAGTACATGGCATGGGGCCGGCCTGGTGGCTTAGCGGTTAAGTGAGCGCGCTCCGCTACTGGTGGCCCGGGTTCGGATCCCGGACGCATACCGACGCACCGCTTCTCCGGCCATGCTGAGGCCGCGTCCCACATACAGCAACTAGAAGGATGTGCAACTATGACATACAACTATCTACCGGGGCTTTGGGGGAAAAAAAAGAGGAGGATTGGCAATAGATGTTAGCTCAGAGCCGGTCTTCCTCAGCAAAAATAGGAGGATTAGCACAGATGTTAGCTCAGGGCTGATCTCCCTCACAAAAAAAAAAAGTACATGGCATGAATGTGAATTTGTGATTGGAAGAAATGCTATTGGATGAAAGCTTTTTTCCTTTGGCCTCTGCCTTCTCTTCTGGGGCCTTTCATTTTGTTGCTAAGTTCTGTTTCCCTGTAGCCTCACCTTCTCCTCCCCCAACATGTCTCCTCCTCGTAGCTAAATAGATGTCTCTAGAAGGAAAGCAAGACGGTCCCAGTGGGACAGTGACTGGTAACAGGAGCGACTGAAGGGGAGACTGTTGGTGCTGACTTCCAGCAGGAAGTTTCCTCTGTGAATAACGTCCACCTGTGTGTTGCCAAAGGCTGAGGCTTATGACAGGAGGAGTTCTAGAAACCTAACCGATGGACCTAAGTGGGTTTCCTCATCTGAAATCGTAGTGTTCTTGTGTCGTCCAGAACAGACACTTAGATCCTCTTCCCCTTTGTCCTGGAGCCCAGACTGGCCTCTTGTTAATATAACCCAGAGGGACTGTGGGGTATTTCATCCCGAATCCATAGTCTCAAAGACTAAAAAGGAAATAATGAGTTTCTGTGTGTGTGTGTGTGTGTGTGTGTGTGTGTGAAGTGTTAAAAACCAGGCCTGACATGGAGCATGCACTTTCTCAGTGTAGCTCTAGGGGTAAACACAACCGACGGGTGGGAGCATGTTGGTAAGAACAGAAAGTTCTAGCTGGTCAGGGAAGGCCTTTCAGAGAGGTCTCATTGGGGCCTCACCCCGAAGGAAGGGTCAGATCCTGGAATGGGGAGATGGAGAGGGAGAGACAGTGCTCACTGAGGGGACAGCCTGGGGTGTGGGGGGAAGTGGCCAGGGACCATGACCAGGTGGGGGGTGGGATGGAATGTCATCAAGTGGACAGTGGGGCACCTTCACCTTTTGGGGCTTCTGGGGAGGGGGCCTGATCTGCCCTGGGTGTCAGGAGAAGTTTCCCAGCAGCAGTATGGAACAGGCAGAGCTTTCCAGAAGCAGACAAGTTGGAGGGCTGTTAAGACAGTACAAAGAAGGAAAAGGATTGAATTCCCCATTCCCTTGTGATGAGGAAGTAACCTCAGGGACAAAAGCTGACCTGGTCCACAGCTGGGATTCCCTCCAAGAGTTTCAACCAGTGTCCTGATTGTCCTTCAACATGACACCAGGGTCACATCCATGACTGCAGGCTGTGGTGGGGCAGGGGCTGCAGGGAAGGGCCAGGTGGCGCCCAGAGCAGAAAGAAGGCTTGAGGAGAGATGGGAGCAATCTTGGCCTGGCACAGCTGGGGAAGGGGTATGAATTAGGACTTGACCACCTGTCAAGGGTCAGGATAAGGCAGGTGGGCTGCCAAGACATCTGGGCCCTGATGGGCCAACTGAGAAGTGGGGTGAGGCTGGAGGTCTCCTGTGGTCCACCCGGCCCCGAGGAGCAGCCTCTTCCATTGGGGTCTAAGGGGGAGGCCAGTGTGGCCCAGATCACGAGGCATGGCCGCACATACCCCATCAACTGCAAAGGGGACAGCATGCCCGGCAGCAGCCTCACAAGGTCAGGTCTAGAGGCAGGGGCCCTGGGCCCCAGAGGCTCCTGAAGCTCCCGCCTCTGCCTGTCTGGAAAGGGGCCTGCCAGAGCTGGGCAGCCTGGGAGCCCACCACCTAGACAGCGCAGGCCTTCCCTGCAGCAGCTGAGGCAGGGAGCCCTGCCCAGGATGGGTGGGGCAAAAAGCAGAGCTGATGGGGAAGGGGGAGCTCTGGGTTCTGGAAGGAGGGCCAGGGGGTCCTTTTCCAGGCCTGCCAGATAGGACTTCTGCAAGACCAGGAGTCAGTCCCTTGCCCCCCACACCCCCCAGCCAGGCCTCTGCACCATTTGCTGGGGGAAGGAAGGACAATTCTGGCTCTGCTGCAGCTTGCTCTGGGACCTTGAACAGTTGCTGCCCTCTGGGCCTTAGTTTCTGTGTCTGTAAAATGGGGACCTGGATAAGCTGACAGGGCAGTGGCACACACAGGCCTGGAAGGCTGCTCAGGCCCGAGGCCATCGCTGTGTGTCAGTGTGGCCGTGGAGCTCCACTCCAGGGCCGTGGTGCCGACACTCGGCCGCCTGCTCCCATCCGCTCCACCGCCGCCTCGTCGTGGCCTCACTGGCCGTTCCCCTCTGCTCAGCAGGGCTTTCATGTGTCTCTGTGTCCTCTTGGTTCTGCTGCTTCCCCATGACTGTGACTTGCCGTGACCCACGCTCTCCCGAGGGGCTTCTCTCTGGGCTCCTTCCAGGTCAGCTCCTGCAGCTCCTGTCTCAGCGGGATCATTCCTGAGTGGAGCCTCTAATGGGCCCAGCGCATTTGTTTGTGGCAGGTGATGTCATAGGTCAAAGGGTAGTCTCTGGATTGATTAGTTGTTCAGTCAACTATGGCCCGTGGACACCGGGCTAAAGCACAGCTGTTTCAGGGCTGACCTTTGAGCAGGACTAGGTGGGGCAGGCGGTGTCCTTGACCTGTAGTGTATAAGGGAGGATCATATTAGACCTGCTAATGGAACAAATATGTATATTTATGTGTGTGTACATATGTATGATCTCTCTAGAAATGCATGTGTGTGTGTGTACACATACATATGTGCGCCTGTACGTGTGTATCAGTGTTGCTACATCGAGGCGAAATGTACACGGAAGTAGAACAATTGGCACTATGTTTTAAGAAACATAAAAATGAGTTAGTCATCATGCTCCTGTGGTCTAGTATAGGAAAATTCCAGAGGAAAAGAAAATGAAGAGGTCCTATCACATTCTCATCTTCATAATGAAAGGCAGGAAATAACCTAAATGTCTAAAGATAAGCTAATATCTAAATATTATGGCGTATCTACTCAAAGGAATTTTATACATTTGAAATGTTTATAGTTGAGACTCATTTTAACCAGGAAAATGTTTATGTGAAAAAAAATATTGGAAAAAACACAGACTTCATTGCTGTGCTGACAATTGTGTAAAACTTAAATTGACACATGAAAATATCCCAGAAAAATGAAAATGATATGTTGGAGTGGGGAAGGGGGTTTATGAGTGATATTTTTTCTCAAGTTTCTTTACAGTTGTTATTTTATTGCTTGACAATTAAAACATCAAGAGGTGATTTGGAAATATGGAGAGGTACAGGAAGATAGTTTATTGGTGGAGTTGACATTTCCAGGGCTAATTAGTGTGTTTTCCTTGGTATCCTCAGTCTTTAAGTGGCTATGTGGTAAAATCCCACTTTTATAGGCCTCACTGTTCCCAGGCTGAGGTCCCGATCTCTGCCTTCCCGCAGCCTCTTCTCTCTTTCTTCCCTTTTTAACCACAAACCCGGTGGGTAAGGACTTAAATGGGTAAGAACTTGGGCTCTGGAATTAGACCCACATGGGGTGAACCCGGCTCTGGGACTTTGGGCAAACTTCTCTGCCCCCTGAGCCTGGGGTCTCGTTTGTGGGCATCGGGGCACAGTTCATGCCCTGCTCTTGGGCAGTGCTCAGTGAGCAGGTGCCCGGCAAGTCCTGGCAGCTGCTCCAGTCAGCTGTGTCACAAATCCTACATGGACATCCCAGAAAGTACAGGGTGGGAGATAGAACTCAGGCCTCGGAGCCCTCAGACCGAGGTGGGAACCCTGGTTCTGAGCATCCCTGGCAGTGTGGCTCTGGGCCACCACAGAGTGACTCTGAAGTTTCCCAGTGAAGTGTGAGGCGCAGGATTACTGTCAAGATGAATGAGATCATCAGTGCGGAATAACTTTGAAACTCGTAAAATGCTTCGCATATGGCAGTGTTCACGATTATCGCTAATGCTGACCCTGCGGTCCCCGAGGCCCTCCTCCCCCATCTCCTTCAGACCTGCCTGCCGGGGCGCTGGCACTGGACTTAGGACTCCAGTCTTCAGATGAGGAAACTGAGGCACAGTGGGTCCCCTCAGGTCCTCAGCCTCCGTGCTCCTGGGCCTGCCCCCGCCTCGGCAGACAGGTCCCTGCTGTGTCCACGTGCAGGGCCACCACCCTCAAGTGACCGCCTCTCTCCTCTCTCTGTCCCAGGGCTCAGCGTGGATCCTGGCCTGGCCGGTCTGCTGGGGCGACGGGCACCGCGCTCCAAACAGCCGTTCGTGGTCACTTTCTTCAGAGCGAGCCCCAGCCCCGTCCGAGCCCCTCGGGCAGTGAGGCCCCTGAAGAGGAGGCCTCAGAAAAAAACCAACGAGCTGCCGCACCCCAACAAACTCCCAGGGATCTTCGGTGAGGTCCGGGGTGGGCCTGGGTCTGAGGCCCGCAGGCTTTTGGCCGAGAATCAGGGGATGGTGACAGAACCCTCCAGGCTCTTAGTGGGGTTCAAGCTGATGGTCGCCCTCCAGCCACCTTTCCTGACTATCCTCCTTTGCCCCTGCTCCCTGGGGACTGGCCACTGCCCTCTCTCTCAGGCCTCTGAGCACCTGCCCTCACCGTTCCTGCCACGCAGAAGTCCCTTCTCTGCCCTCCCCTGGTTCACAGGCCTTTCCCAGAAGTCTCCGTCAGAATCGGGTGCCCCTTCCTCCGGGCAGCGCAGCCCCTGGTGCCTTCCGTCTTTCCCCGGGCACCCTGCAGGATGCACAGTTGTTTATGCGAAGGTCTCCCCACCAGGCTCAGCCCCTCGGGATCAGGGATAGGCCTGACCCGACCACACGCCCTCTTTTCCTTCACGGGGAGTCGGCCTTTGGCTGGCCTCAGTGTGAGCCACTTGACCCTGTGGAATGGGCGTGGCGGGAGAAGTGGGGCGATGTCAGGAGGTGTCTCCAGAGGAAGGGAGGACGAGCCACCAGCTGGCCGAGGGTCCCCTGGGCTGTTTATTGGAGCATCAGGAGGCCCACAGGCTGCAAGTCAGGGGAGGCTGGGCTGAGCGTAGGGTTATTCTGTAGCCCGCGGGAGCCATCTGGAGCCATTGAAGGTTCTAGAGCTAGGTCATGGCACCAGCAGAGCTGCAGGGATGGGCTTTATGACACCAGAAGGTTTAGTTTCCTGTCATTCATTTATTCAAGCCCCGCCCTGGGAGCTCCCCGAGGTACCTGCACAGAGCAGGAACCCCAGAAAAGACCTCGCACCCTCTGTCCCCTGCAGATGACGTCCACGGCTCCGACGGCCGGCAGGTTTGCCGGCGGCACGAGCTCTACGTCAGCTTCCAGGACCTTGGCTGGCTGGTAATTTCTGACTCTTTCTTCTTTCTTGAATGACAGTCCCCACCTGGAGATCGTGAGTGTATCTCCAGGAGGAGGTAGAATTATGGGGGCTTTTAGTTTTCTTAAGTATTACTTTCTTCTGTGTCTTCCGAGTTTTCCAAAGGAGAGCGTGTTGCTTTTATAGTGAAAAGTGATTTTTTTGTAAAACCATGAAAATGGAGGCTATCTGAATGCTCAGCCATTAATGTCAGAGCTGCGACAGGGAAACTGAGTCCAGGCTGGGCACTGCCTCGGTGCCTTTGCTGCGGCCGCAGCTGCAGGAGGCGCGCGCGGTGGGCAGAGGCTGCGGAGGACGATGCCGAGCGCTGGTGGTGGGAAGGGGGCAGAGCTGGTTCCAGCCCTGTCTGCTGTGGGTCTTCGGGTGGGCGTCAGGCCTCTGGGGGAGACTGCCCTCGGAGGCGCCCGAGGGTGGGTTGTCGGGCCCTGAGGCGGAGGAAGGGGAAGGGGCAGCCCTGAGTCGTCCTGTGACAGGCGCTGGACGGGGGCTCGGGAGGGGTCCATGGATGGACTCACCTCCTGCCATTCTCACCCCCCAGGACTGGGTCATCGCCCCCCAAGGCTACTCAGCCTATTACTGTGAGGGGGAGTGCTCCTTCCCGCTGGACTCCTGCATGAACGCCACCAACCACGCCATCCTGCAGTCCCTGGTCAGTACCACGTCCGGCCGCCCGCCCGGACGCCTGGGGCGGGGTCTGCTGAGGAGAGGGGCCCCTCCAGCCCCGAGGTGAATGGGCGCCCCGGCTGGTGCCAGGGAGCTTTCTCTGCGTGGGGTCTTCCTGCGGCACATGTGGTTGACCCCGCCCCTGTGCAGAGGCTGGTCCCTGTGTGGCCACTCTGCGCACAGAGTCCCTGCCCCTGGACGTGCATGCACCCTGTTTACACTGACTGGGGCGAACACATGTGCGTGCACTACACGTGCACGTGCGGGACAGTCATGTACACGTGATGGGTTCCTGCACTGACAAAGGCACGCCTGCTTGTGTCGGACGCACAGCACATACGTGACTGACGTGCACCCCACACGGGGGCCTGTGTGCGCTGAACACACCCGCACCCCTGTTCTCTGGCGTGTCCGCCCTCCTGTGACACACGTGCCCATGGGGTGATGACGAGCGTGTGCATTCACCCACCCTCTTCGTGGCGTGTCAGGGGGTCACCCTTCAGTCCCGTAAACGGGTCCCTCTCAGCTCTGTGTGTTTTCCAGATTGTGTGGCTTCTGATGCCCCAGTGTCTGGGTGACTTTAAATGCTGAAGAGTCGTTTCTATGAGGCACATCGTCCTGCTGCTTATTGCTAAGTGTTTATTGGTGTTTGCTGATTCTGGGGTTGACTTCTCTCTAGAACGTTCACCTAGACTCCTAGGTGATGTTTCTCTAGTAAGAGGTTGTGTCAAGGTGATGGTTGCCTTAGAGTGAGAGTAAATGAATTCACTAAAGCGGCTTTGACCTCACGAGAACCCCTCCTTTCTCAATGGTCAAATGGACTTTGCTGGACACCTGGGAGCCGCCTCCTTGGAGAAGCTCAGGGGTGATAAGCTGTGTGTGCGGACCCCGGGCCTCCCGTCCTTTATGCATGTGCTTTGCTCGACTCCTGTGAGGGGGCACGTGGGGGTGGTGTCTGCACCTGCACCTCCCAGGGCTTGTCCCCCCTCCGCCCTAGCCCCACCCCTGCCCCAGCCCAGGCCCTCAGTCTCCCGATTGTCAGTCACCAGGAGTGAGCGCTGACGTTGTGCTGGGCACAGACAGGACAGTGGCTGCCCTCTTGAGGAGGGTCAGTGAACACAGGAGCCTCGGAGCGGCCAAGACGATGGGTCCGCGAGTAAGGAAGACTGGGCGGTTCATTTAGGGAGGCTGGGCCTCTCTGCACGAAGAGGAAGAATGTTCGAGGCAGAAGGAGCAAGTGCAAAGGCCCCACAACAGAAGCAAGCTGGGTGGGTTCTGGGCCAGCAGGGAGGCGGGGGCTGGCGTGAAGCGAAGGAGTGGAGGGAGGTGACTTTGGGGTGGGGCTGAGGCTGTTCACATAGTGCCTTGGGGTCCCTCGTAAGGTGGCAGGTGGGTAGATTTAATCCCAAGTAAACTCAGAGGCCATTGCAGTTTGAGCGAAGCGGTGTCATCATCTGACTTACTCTAGAAGTTTCTCTCTGGCTGCTGGGGGAAGGTGGACCGTGGGGTGGAGGGTGGAGGAGGCTGAGAGCCAAGTGAGGAGGCTGCTGAGGTCACCTGACAAGAAGACCAGGGCGTCTTGGTAGGTGGTGAGAAGGGGGCCGAGGCAGCGTGAACAGTGGAGGCAGGGCCGCTCTGGGGAGTGGGTGGAGGAGGGAGGGGGAGTGCAGGGGCCTCCAGGTGAGGGCTGAGCCACCTGGCGGGTGAGGGCCCTTCTGAGGACAAGGAGGGGACGGGGAGGCTTGGCGGGCAGCAGAGGTGTTGTTGGGGTTGGAGGAGGGATTGGTGAAAACCAGCAGTTCTGCTTCCGCCCCCATACGTGTGAGGCCCTGTTAGACCCCACATGGAGAATGTGGGTGGGAAGCTGGATCCAAAAGTCTGGGGTTCAGAGGAAGGCCAAGCTGAAGCTGTGAATTTGAGGGATGTCGCGTGGGGCCAGCCTTTGAGTCCTGAGACCAGAGGGGATTCTCTGGGGAGACGGCAGACGCAGGAGAGGTGGGCGAGGACTGGCCTCCCGTGGAGAGGCCTGAGAAGGAAGAGGAGCTGTGGGAGGCAGGGGACTGATGTGGGAGGGAGGTCTGGGGGAGGCTGGGGGCTGGGAGAAGGACGCGTGTCCTTCCAGGCTCACCCTCAGGGTCACTCTCCACGCAGCAGCCCGGGAGTCTCACTACAGCACAAACCTGACCACCTCATTCTTGGCCGAGAAACTTCCTGTCGCGTCCCATTATTCCCAGGAGGAATGTGAACCCTTGGCTGGGACCCAGGGCCCCTCACTAGCTGCCCTGCCGAACTCGCCAATGTCCCTGCACATGGCCCAGGGCCCTCATCTCCCTGTACACGCTGGCTTGGTGCCAGGACAGCCGTGTGTTCCTACCTCCCCCCTTTGCTGTTGCTGCTCCCTCCACCTGGAGGGCCTCCTCCCCACCTGCCCGCCTCACCTCTGTGTCCTTCCCAGCCAGGGATGGGCACAGCTCATGCTCTCGGAGCGCTAAGGGCCTGCTTGATTGTTGTGCCCCGCCTATGGGTCCTGGTTGTCTGCTGGAATGTTCCCCCCGTTTCCCCTTCCATCCTCACTGAGGATGAGAGCAGGGACCCTGTCTGGACATTTCTGTGCTCCACCCTGCCAGGGCTGGCACAAGGCACGTGTCCGAGATACGTTTCTGTTGGAAACGAGAAAAGTACCATTGTGCCCATTTGGCAGAGGAGAAACCTGAGGCCCACGGAGCCAATAAGTTCCAGAACCTCGGGGCCAGCCCCGAGGCGTAGTGGTTAAGTGCGCGCTCTCCGCTGCTGGCGGCCCGGCGTTCGGATCCCGGACGTGCACCGACGCACCGCTTGTCAGGCCATGCTGTGGTGGTGTCCCACATAAAGTGGAGGAAGATCAACACAAATGTTAGCTCAGGGCCAGTCCTCCTCAGCAAAAAGAGGAAGATTGGCATGAATGTTAGCTCAGGGCTGATCTTCCTCACAAAAAAAAAAGAAAAAATATACCAGAACCTCTGGTTTGGTCTCCCACCTGGCTCAAACACAAATTGAATGGAATGCACATTAGACGCCACAACTCAATTTGTTTGGTGCCACGTGGAATAAAAGGCCGTTTGTCTTTCTGTCACTCATCTGATAAAGCTCGCAGAATGGCAGCACCCCTGTGGTGCCAACCTCTCTCCAGGGTCTCAACTCAGGAAAGGTCCCCAGTTTCCAGCCACTCAGATCCCCAGGGCTGGTACAGGTGGGCGGTGTTGCCTGGTTTCCTTCACATGGGTCTACGAATGCCAAGCACAGCCACCACATGTGGAGGGTGGGAAGTTGGGGAGCAGTGGCCCCCACGTCCCAGTCTGGCTGGACATCTCCACAGAGGCCTTGGCTTCCCCCGCTGGCCTGAGAGGCTCTGGGCCTCAAGCCAGCCCAGTGCCCGGCTAACGGTCCTCCCAGCAGGCTGGCTCGGAGCTGGGGCTCCCGGGACAAGGCTGGGCATTGGGGATTGGGGACCAGGCTGCAGGACAGGTTCCCCCATCAGACAGCTCCATCCGGGTCCCGCTCAGCAGCCTCCGTGGGGCTGGGAGGCCCAGGGCCGGCCCAGCGGCCACAACACCCGTGGACAGAGCAGGCTTCCTTTCTCTCCCCGCACCCGATAGCCGCCTGCTGCCTTCAGGGCCCTCCTGTGTGGGGCCTGACGAGGAGTCCAGTACCAACTGCAGCCCGTCCTGCCAAGTCTCCGGATAAATATTTTTATGGAGGCTGAAATAGCTCCCTCCCTCGGGCTGGTTTTTGGTGGTAAAGCAGTTGGAGGAGGTACAGGGAACGGCCTGGGTCCAAGTCCTGGGACGTCACGTGGCCTGTGTGCCCCCAGTCTTCATCTGCCCGGAATAAGACTTGCCTTAGAAGTTGTTGCGAGGGCTGAAGAGTGCGCTGAGAAATAAGTGTCGACCGCCTCAAGGGTGAACTTAGACTTCTGGGCTCTATCCCTCTGTTCCCTGAACATTCACTGGCTCACAGTCTGGAGGGGCCGACAGACCATGAACAGTTAACACGGACAAGACACGATCAGGGATGTTGCAGAAGCGCAGAGAAGAGAGAGGAGCGGAGGGGACCTCAGAGGGGCGGTGCTGCAGGGGCGCCAGGTAGAGGGACCCGGCACCAGGCACATCATGTGCTGGGGACCAGCAGGGTCGTCACGTCTAAGTGGGTGTTGCAGGGAGTGGGCAGGTGCCCAGGCTGTGCCCTGAGGGCAGCAGGGCAGGGAAGGGGTCAAGGAGGGCAGGGGCGTGGCGGATCAGCACGTTAGCACCTGCCCCGGCTGCAGGTGGAGAATGGAGCAGGGCAGGGGCGAGCGGACAGAGAACCTGGGCAGGCAGGGGCTGGGGGCCGGGGCTGGGGAGAAGCCCACGGTTCTCATGCCCCTGCCTGCTGCCCCCTCCCTGGCCAGGTGCACCTGATGAAGCCAGACGCAGTCCCCAAGGCGTGCTGCGCGCCCACCAAGCTGAGCGCCATCTCCGTGCTCTACTACGACAGCAGCAACAACGTCATCCTGCGCAAGCACCGAAACATGGTGGTCCGGGCCTGCGGCTGCCACTGAGGGACCCCCACCGCTGCAGCGCTTCCCCCGGGATCGGGCCCCTGGCCAGAGGCAGGAGCCCTGCAAACCCAGCCAGCGGAGGCAGGGTTGGCACGGGGGCCCTCAGACATCAACATGTCTGTGCCCTTCCCTCCTTCCGGCCAGGCTGGATCCTCTCCAGGCCCCTCTGCCTCCCTCCCCTGCCTGAGCTTGTGACAGACCTCTGGCCTCCAGTCCTGGTGTTCCGAGTCATCAAGCGGACTTCTACCCCAGCCCCTCCCCCCAGAGGCACGTGCTGACTAGCTCTTTGGGGTTGGCACGAAAGTCCTGTCTGAGGACCTGTCCATGTCCATTGCTGGCCTAGGCTGTGGGCAGATGTGGGATGAACTGAGAGCACCTGGAGCCCAAGATGGCCCCCTCAGGCCCTTCACTACCCATTATAGGGTTTGCGGATGTGTAGATAGGGCCTGGGCCACCTCTGGTTGCCTGCCCTTCCCAGGTGCAAAACTGGGCATTTCTTGGTACTTCTGTTGGAGAGCGTGGAATTACCCTCAATGTTCTGTATTTGCGGATCTGAATTACCAAACTGCTGACCACAGGGGAGGCATGTGGGTCAACTCAAGAAAGAGCTGAATGAACTACAAGATTTAGGCCAATGGCATTTATCTTCCCCTGTCGTCCCGCCTTGATCTGCCTCTGCTGCCTGGGGCAGACGTGCAGTGCACGGACATTTTGCCTTTGGAGAAAAAAGATCTCGGAGAATTCATCGACCTGTCTACCTGTCACCATGTTGAACCGTCGGGAGCTCAGCTCTGTTGAAAAGTTATCTTTTTGCGGAGCCAAGGACAGTGGATGCATTGGGTGGCCCCAGATGACAGTGGCCAGCACAGATGACATAATTTCCCTTGCCCTTCTGCATGGCAGACATCAATAATCAACCCTGATATTTTTTCTTCCAATCTGGACAGAATTTCAAAATGATCAGCACAGAACTCCAGGCAGCCACTGCCAACAGACTAGATTTGGCATATGAAGTGAAAACTGTCTGCCATCTCCTGCTAAGGAGCAATCCATTCCACCCAGAGCAATGCATCTGTGACCCTGGGCAGCCTGTGGCCAGGTGTGGGGTGAGGGCAGGGGCTTGTCAGCACCTGCTTGTGTCCAAAGTTGTCAAAGACAGGCTGGTGACCAAAGTTTGTGTCACCCTGTGTGCCCAGGAGCCCTGTCCTGTTTCTTGGGGCCTGGGAGCCAAAGAAAAGGCCCCTGTCCCAGGGGAGCGACAGGCAGTAATTAGGCTGAGCTGGGTGGGGAGGTTCCCGGAAACCACTGTTCTCCTTGGAGCAGCCGCTGGCAGTTGGTGTTTATTTGATTTCTGACTTGTTAAGCCTGTAATTTACCTGCTGGAGCAGACAGAGTCCAGCTGCCCAAACCCTGAAATACTGTGTCATTTAAAGCAGATCTTGGGCCCGCCCTAACCCACAGGCACAGCCCGGCTGAGGCCATGTGTCCAAGGATGCGCATCTCTGGAATTCACTCTGCACCGAGGAGGGGCTCTGGAAAAGCAGGGCTGGCAGCAGGGGTGGAGGCTGGGGCCACACTGCGGGACAGCAGCCCCTCTACCTGGACCCAGAATATCAGGAGACCCGTATTCTGGCTGCAGCTCAGCCACTGACTGACTTGGTGCCTGGAGAAGTCCCTTTTCTGATTGAGGCTTGTTTCCCATCTGTGACATGAAAACATGGGACCTCTTCATCTCCAAAGGCCCTTCCAGCCAGAGAATGCCTGCCACCCTGACCCGTTCCTCTCGCACAGTCAGGACATGGCCTAAGCACCCGGCTGCCGTAGGACACGAAACCCACCATTTCAGGGCCTATTGAACAGCTTTCTTCTCCCAACATCAAGAGCAGTGGAGGCTGGGAAACTTCTGACAAATGTCAGCGTTTGGTCTCTTCAATGCCTAGCACATAACCTGGCATGGCTTGGGGGCGCCAGGAAAGTTTGTGAAATGAAGGTATTGAAGATGTGGACTGCTTGCCCATCGGATGCGAAGAACAGGAATGTAAGGCTCGTGATACGACTCCCTTTTCATGTGGTCAAGCTGCAAGTACTGCGGTCATGGCCTTCCCGAGAGACTTCCAGCACCTTCAGCCAGCCAGGCGGTCACCAAATGAAATCAAATAGAAAGAGCCTCGGAGAAGGGAGGTAATTATGGACACAAAGCCAATGAGGTGGCAGTGTTCAGTTTTCAAGGCCATCTTGTTTACCTGGATGCCTCTGGCAGCCCAGGTTACATTCAAGGCTACACATTAGAAGCAGAAATAAGGGCCATCAACTCAGGCCCACTGACAGCAAAGAAAATGCTGACAGGAAGGGAGAACACAAAGGAATAGCCAAGCCTGGGGCCATTCAGGGTGGGGCGAAGTGCTCTGTGCCTCAGTCACAGTTCAGTCCGGGCCCTGATGCCAGCTCATCAGGCAGAGAAACCCCTATGCTTTTGTGTCTCTATGTAGGGAAGTGGGTAACATGCTCCCAGAAATTCCCTACAATTTCACAGGAAAGTAGGCTGTGAACAGGAGAGGGTGGGTTTTGGAGCAAGCAGACCTGCTGGCATCAAATCCTGGCTCTGCCTCTTGTTAATCTGACCCAATTGTGTAACCTCTGAGCCTGCTCCTTCCTCTGTAGAATGGGTATTGGTTCTGCCTTCGCAAGGCCATCGTGGGGATCAGATCTGTCCACAGAACATTCAGCACCGGGTCTGCACATGTGTGCTGAATGAATGGCATCCATTAGTGGTCTTATTTTAAATGAATTTATAAATTTGGGCCTCCTCTGTGTGCCTATTAAAAACTCACTCCTCCCAGAATGTGTCCAGGAGGTGCTGCTGTATTTACTTCAAAGCTGTACTTTTCCTAAAAAATCTAAACTTGGTAATCTCTTGGGATGAGGTGTGGACTTGCATCCTCCCCCACCTGTGGAAGGAGTCCTGGCCAGCAGTTACCTGCAGTGGCCAGGGCCTCTGCTGAGGACGTGGCAGTGTTGTGCCCCTGCCCCTCCCACAGTGCTGCCAGCAAGTGCTGCACCCACCTGCAATCTCACAGGAAGCTGGTGGGGGAATTTTCTGGGGCTTCTCTTCTTACTAGGAAGACTTGAGCAAGCATTTGGCCAAATATTACATGTGTGCCGGGGAAATTTTTGAAAATAAAAAACAAACATGCATAATCCCAACACACAGAGATAACCATTGTCAATAATTCCTTCCCGTCTGTTTTCCTTGGCACATTATATATGTCTTTATATATAAATATGAATACTTTACAAAGTTAGGATCATACTCTGTACTGCTGGGTGATCTGATTTATTCAATCTATGATATATTTCAAAATTTTCTGTTATTAAACATTCTTTGAAAACATAATGTGTAGTAGCATTCCATCCCTTGACTTCTGCCTTAGTACTATCACTTACAAACCAGGTCTCACCTTTCTTTCCCCAGAGGGCAGGTGTGGGGCCCCCATGACCCTACCACCCCGAGCCCTGCCCAGCATCAGGAAGCCAGGCAGCCAGGTACTCAGGTCACAGAGACAACACTTGCATAGACACCGGGCTGGCCATTAGTCTGGAATCCCTGGACCAGGCACCTCACCTCTGTGGCTCAGGTCACCACCCATACAAGGGTCATGGGTGGACCCAGTGGGGTAACTTCTGGGGAGGCCCTTGCACAGCACAGGGTGTGCTATCACCACCTGATGGTTCTCGCCCACTGGCCTCCTGGCCAGTCCACTGGTCCCACCTTCTCAGTGCAACCAGGGAAGCACAGCAAGTGTCAAGGTCCCACAACCTCGCCCCTTGTTCCACAGGGCTATGTGACCAGTCATCCCTGCTGGGGCCTTGGGCCAGCCTGCTCCCTCTCCCCACATCATCCCCAGAGCCAGCCATGCTGAGTACTTCACACACATCCTCTTCCCTCCTGGATGTCACACCAGCCCTGGGCAGCTGGCCTACTCCTGGCCTCACTGCTGCCTATCCTGACAGCTATGACTGACCACCAGTGAGAGGGACACCTAGGTTAGGAGCGAGGGGCCCTGCTAGGAATACTGCAGGCAGTGGATTCCAGCCACAGGAGTGGGCCCCAGCAAACCAAAAAGGTAGAAGCCCTACCTGAAGGCAGAGACCCAGGCTGCCAGGGGTAGGGCTAGCATCCATCCCTCCATAGCAGCTGGCCTGGGGTCACTGGGGTCACTGGGGCCACGGGCCAGCAGGTTTCTCCCCTCCCTGCCAGGCTCAACCTGATCTCAACCCAAAACGAGAACCAGCCCAGCCCAGCAGTTTCTGAGTGTTGAGACTTGATCGAGGCAGAGCTACTGACAGGCGGCAGGGGAGCAGGTGTAGCCCTGAAGGAGGTCTCTGGTGACTGCCGGGGCTCAGCCTCAGCACATGAGAGATGCTGTGAGGTGGCCTGGTGAGCCAAATACCAGCGTAGGGCAAGGGACCAGCCCAGCACAAGCTACAAATTGTGGCGCCAGAGTTCGACTTCCAGGTGAGACTGGGGCAGGGAGGGAAGTTGGAACCACCTCTGGCTCGTTTCTTACGTCTCCCCAGCACCAAGCATAGGCCTGGCAAAAGAAGGGCCTGGGCACTCTGCAGTAGTACATTGTGACTACTGGTTCAGCAAATGAGTAACACGGGAATGGGTCACTAAGACTCATTACGGGTACCCACTAGGCTCAAGACAAGCAGGCGTGAGGGCAGGAATGGAGCCTGGCTAACCCAACTCACCTACCTGGCAGCAGGAGAGACAGGAGACAAAGGTACTTGTGCACCAACTCTGACCTCTGCTGCCCTGCAGTGGTCCCACAAGGACATGCTTCTGGGACAGCCTGGGGAGGACGGAAGCAGCAGCAGGGGAGGTGCTCTGGTGTCTCACAGCTGGACGGCCCAGTCAGAGCTGCAACTTCCAAAAACACCTGGGACCTGGCTGGCAGGTAGCAGTACAAGAACTAGGATTTATTTTACAAGAAGCTTCCGGGAGCCACACTGGTGGGCCCAGGAGAGGCCCTGGCAGCAAAGGCCTGGAAAAGGCCACACACAGCCGTCCAGGGTGGGGAGAGTGGCACCTGTGCCAGCTCCCAGGCCCATGGCCACGCTTGGGAAAGAGCCCAGAGCAAGCCCAGGCCGTGCCTGCAGAGGAGCTGCCCACGCTGACCCCGAGGAAGGGCCATGACACAAACCCTGCTTGTTGCACACGGGACACCCTCAGGCGCTGGTCCCCCGGGGCTGACAGCTCCTGGATACACAGTGGCAGCGCAGAGAAAGCGCCCGTCACACGTACTCCCCACAGTCGGAGATGATCACCTTCTGCTTTGGCTTCCCATCCTTGCTGCCCTGGGCCTTTGTGGGAGGAACAGAAGAGGAGGAACAATCAGGGGAGGCAGGGTGGAGGGGAAGGAGTGTCTCAGGGATACCCACCCCGCCCCCACTCCCAGCCTGAGCAGAAGCTGCCGGGGTCCCTCCCCCGCTCCAGGCCACAGAGTGCCTCGCTAGCTCTCCTGCAGGGCTGTGCACCAAGGGCCGGGGTGGCCACCACCTCAATCTGCCACAAGACATCTAGGCCTTCTGTGACCTCCCCAAACACCACGTGCCTGCCATCCAGCCAATCCGTCTTGTCACACGTCAGGAAGAACTGGGAGCCACTTGTGTTTGGGCCGGAGTCAGCCATGGAGAGCAGGCCTGGGGGAGAGAACAAACACGTCAGTTCCCTCCGCCCTGGCTCCTTCAGTTAGGCAGGCTCAGACTCTGGGACACACAGACCATGCGAATGCCTTGTCTTCTACTCCTTCGATAGTCAATGAAATAGTGAACAGGGTTGTTTCAATCATTTCATACTGGTTTGTCCTTTCATTCATTCATTCAACAAATACTTATTGTCTACGTTGCACCTAGGCCCCTGCTGAGCCCTGGGGACACTGGTCCCAGCCACGGTGGAGCTCACAGTCTAGTGGGAAAGAGTCACTCAAATTCAAGGTTGGTTTAACATCCCAAAACTAATCAATGTAATACACTATATCAATAGAATAAAGGACAAAAACCACATAATCATCTCAATAGATATGGAAAAGGCATTTACAAAATCTAACACCTTTTCATTATAAAAACACTCAACAAAGGCCAGCCCCATGGCCGAGTGGTAAAAAGTTCCACAGCGTCCCAGGTTCTTGGGTTCAGATCCTGGGCATGGACCTATTCCACTCATCAGCCATGCTGTGGAGGCATCCCACATACAAAGTGAAGGAACACTGGCACAGATGTTAGCTCAGGGCTAATCTTCCTCAAGCAAAAGAAGAGGAAGATTGCCAACAGATGTTAGCTCAAGGCGAGTCTTCACCAAAAAAAAAAAAAAAAAGAAAAGAAAAATAACACTCAACAAACTAGAATAGGAGGGAACTGATAAAAGACATCTACAAAAACCACATGGTGTTTTCGCTCTAAGATCAGGAATAAGACAAAGATGTCTGCCCTCACCACTTCTATTCGACATTGGACTAGAGGTTCTAGCCATAGCAATTAGGCAAAAAAATGAAATGAAAGGCATCAAATTGGAAAGGAAAATGTAGAGCTATCTCTATTTGCAGATGACATGATCTTGAATATAGAAAATCCTAAGGAATACACTAGAAACTATTAGAACTAAAAAACAAGTTCAGCAAGGTTGCAGGATACAAGATCAATATACAAAAATCAACTGTATTTCTATACGCTAATAATGAACAATCTGAAAATGAAATCAAGCAAACAGTTTCATTTGTAATAGCATCAAAAAGAATAAGATACATAATTAGGAATAAATTCAAAAGAAGTATAAAACTTACACTCTTATAACTATAAAACATTACTGAAAGAAATTAAAGAAGACCTAAACAAATGGAAAGACATCCTATGTTCATGGATTGAAAGATTTAATATTGCTAAGATGGGAACACTTCCCAAACTGATCTACAGATTCAGTGCAATCTCTATCAAAATCTCAGCCAGGTTTTTTGCATAAATTGACAAGGTTATCCTAAAATTCCTATGGAAATGTTAGAGACCCAGAATAGCCAAAACAATCTTGAAAAAGGAGAACAAATCGGAGCACTCGCACTTCTTGAATTCTAAATTTACTATGGAGCTACAGAATATAAGACAGTGTGGAAATGACAAAGAACAGATATATAGCTCAATGAAATAGAATAGAAAGTCCAGAAACAAACCCTTACATTTATGGTCAATTGATTTTCAACAAGGATGCCAAGACAATTAAACAGGAAAAGAATAGCCTTTTCAACAAACAGTACTAGGAAAACTGGATACCACATGCAAAAGAATGAAGTTGGACCCCTTCTTTCACACTATACACAAAAATTAACTCAAAATGGACCTAAGACCTACATGTAAAAGCTAAAGCCATAAAACTCTTAGAAGAGGGCCGGCCCCGTGGCTTAGCGGTTAAGTGTGCGCGCTCCGCTGCTGGCGGCCCGGGTTCGGATCCTGGGTGCGCACCAACGCACTGCTTCTCTAGCCATGCTGAGGCCGTGTCCCACATACAGCAACTAGAAGGATGTGCAGCTATGACATACAACTAGGGCTTTGGGGGGAAGAAAATAAATAAATAAATAAAATTATAAAACTCTTAGAAGAAAATACAGGAGTAAACCTTCATGACCTTAAGTTAGGCAAAACCTTCCTAAATACAACACCAAAAGTACCGTGCCAAAAGAAAAAAGGAAATTGGACTTCATCAAAATTAAAAACTTTTATGCTTCAAAGGACATCATAAAGAAAGTGAAAAGACAACCCACAGAATGAGAGAAAATACTTGCATAGCAAATATCTGATAAGGGACCTATATCTAGAATATTTAAAGAACTCTTACAATTCAATAATAAAAAGATAAATAACCCAATTAAAAAATGGGTAAAGAATCTGAATAGACATTTTTCCAAAGAAGATACACAAATGGCCAATAAGCACATGAAAAGATGCTCAACATCATTAGCCATCAGGGAAATGCAAATCAAAACCACAATGAGATATTACTTCACACCACTAGGACGGCTATAATAAAAAGGACAGGTAACAACAAGAGTTGACAAAGATGTAGAAAAATTGGAACTCTCACAGACTGCTGATGGGAATGCAAAACAGTGCAGCCACTTTGGAAAACAGTCTGGCAGTTTCTGAAAATATTAAAAATAGAGGGGCTGGCCTGGTGGCGCAGCGGTTAGGGGCTCGTGTTCCACTTCGGTGCCCAGGGTTCGGAGGTTCAGATCCTGGGCGCACACTGATGCACCACTTGTCAAGCCATGCTGTGGCAGCATCCCATATAAAGTAGAGGAAGATGGGCACAGATGTTAGCCCAGGGTCAATCTTCCTCAGCAAAAAGAGGAGGATTGGCATCGGATGTTAGCTTGGGGCTGATCTTCCTCACAAAAAAAAAAAAAAAGAAAACAATTAAAAATAGAGTTATCATGTGCCCAAGCAATTCCAATTTTAGGTATATATCCAAGAGAAATGAAAACATATGTTCACACAAAAGCTTGTACATGAATCTTCACAGCAGCATTGTTCATAACAGCCAAAAACAGAAACAATCCAAATGTCCATCAACTTATGAATGGATAAACAAATTGTGGTATTTCCATACAGTGGAATATTAATTAGCAATAAAAAAGAATTAAGTACTGATATATGCTATATCATAGATGAAACTTCTTGAAACATTATGCTAAGTGAAAGAAGCCAGTCACAAAAGTCTACATGTTACATGATTCTATTTATATGAAATGTTCAGAATAGGCAAATTCATAGAGACAGAAAGTAAATTTGCGTTTGCCTAGTGGGGGATGAGGGGATAGGGAGTGGGGTTTCTTTTTGGGGTGATGAAAATTATCTGTGGTGATGATTGCATAACTCTGTGTATACATTAAAAACCACTGAAATGTATAAATAGGTGAACTGAATGGTATGTGAATTATATTCCAATAAAGCTGTTAAAAAAATAATTACGCTACAAAATAACAAAGGCTAGTGGCACAGACATTGGCTCAACAAATGGGAGCACAAGAGACAGTCACCCGAGACACACTGGTGACAGGAGACACGAAAGCTTTCTAGAGGAAGTGATGTCTGAGTTTAGTGTAAAAGGCCCAGGTTTGGCAGGGCAGAGGGGGTGCAGCAGGAGGAGCTGCAGCCCATCTGCGGCAATGAGAAAGCCCACTCTTCACGGCTGGGCCTCTAGATCATGTGCTCCCTTTGGATGGGGACTGTGTCCCATTCCAGTCTCAATGCCAGAGTCCATCAGGGTGTCTGACACATAACAGATCTGACCTATGAATATGTTTTTTTTTTTTTTTGTGAGGAAGATCAGCCCTGAGCTAACATCTAATGCCAATCTTCCTCTTTTTGCTGAAGAAGACTGGCCCTGGGCTAACATCCATGCCCATCTTCCTCTACTTTATATGGGTCGCCACCACAGCATGGCTTGACAAAGCAGTGCGGCGGTGCGTGCCCGGGATCCGAACTGGCGAACCCCAGGCTGCCGCAGTGGAGCACGCACACTTAACCGTGCACCACCGGGCCAGCCCCATGACCTGTGACTATGTTTTAAATATTTAAATATTCAACTATTTATTGTGTGTTTACTATGTGCCAGATGCTGTTTCAGAAAAAACCGGTGAACAAGAAAAACTGAGTCCTGCCCTCACGAGGCTGACATTCTCAGAAGGGAGACAAAAAATAAATAAGTAGAAGAATAAATTTATAATAGTTTCAGATAATAAGTATATGAAGAAAAATAAAGCTGACTAGAAGAAGAGTGAGATGACAGGAATGCCCATTTTAAAGGTAGGCCTCTCGGATGAGGTGACACGTGCGTGACACCTGAAGGAAGTGAGGGGTGATCCCTGTGGATATTGGAGGAAAAATGCTCCAGGAGAGGAAGTGGTATCTGCTGAGGCCCTGAGGGGAAGTCAGCTCTGGGTGTCTGAGGAACAGTAAGACTGCCACAAGGATGCAAGGGGCAAGGAGCAGCACACTCAGTGAGCTTGGGGAGGTGCAAGGCCCCAGGCCAGTCAGCTCTGCAGGACTAGATTCTACACTCCATGTGGCCATGGGAGGGCTATCAGCAGGAGAATGGTGTGATTGGATTTATGTTTTAAAACGATGGCTCTGACTACCTCTCAAAGATCAGACTACGAGAGAGAAGAGGCAAGAGCAGAAACAAGGGGGTCAGCTTGGTGGTGGTGGAGGAAGGGTGAAGAGTGGCTCCACCAAGAGGTGATTTGAAGACATGATCTGTCGTATGGGTGACGGAGGAGATGAGGATGAGTCCTAAGTTTCTGACCAAGTTGCTAGGTGGATGGTGGTGTCATGACTGAAACACGGAAGACGGGGAGGAAGAGTTCAGGGGAGAAGAGGAAGAGATGCTCAGGCATGTGGAGCGTGAGACACCCGTGGGATGTCCAGGGAAGAGGACAGGGAGAGACCGGCATGCAGACCTCAACGTGGGCAGGGTTAATTCAGGAGATGAGATGCGAAGCCCTGGGATGGGATGGATTCTAAAGAGGGTAATGCTGCCCCCTCGAGGCTATTTGGAAACGTCAAGGTATGTGTTGGTTGTCAGTAATACTGGGGTGCTACTGTCATTAGTGGGAAGGAGCAGCAACTCTAGATGTCCTGCAATGTCCCCCCTAAGGCAGAATTATTCTAAATCCTCCTAGACTCTATGCCCTGACAAACATTCATGCAGATGACAAAAAATCTGTTCATAATGATGTGAGTCTAGACCCTAACTCCACTTGACATATAAATCCAAAGACTTATGTTCTTGCATTGAGTTCATCCAGAAATAGACCTACCACATAAACTGAAGAAACATTTAATTTCTTTTTGCTCAGAATTTTACCAAGAGATTTTCACTGTTTCAGAAAATCATCTTGATTTTCATTGTTTCAGAAAATCACCTTACTGTGACTCTGCCAACACGATACACCTGTGTCAGTCCACACCCCTAACAACAGCTCCAGGCAGAAGGGCACATGTTTAAATAGTTCATATAACATAGTTGTGTCCAAGCATCTAAATAATGAAATGCATATTATTTTATTACACATTACTTTCCATTATAATTATAGCATAGTACTAGGTTTTTAAAATTTTGTGTTGGAAGGATATATTAGCTATGGCTTTCATTTCAGCTTAGTAAAGTATTAGTTCTAAGAGGTGGGCCCTGGGCTAATAGGTTCAGAGCCATTAAATAAAGAGCGAGGTCAGAGAGGAAAGAAAATCAACGGTTGAGCTTGGGTCCCTCCAACAACTTAGAGGCAGCAGCAGGAGAAGACAGGAAAGGAGACTGAGGAGGAAGAGCCAATGAGGAACAACGAAAACAGCAGAGGGAGGTGTCCGCCAGCCATGCGAAGCAGGGACTCAAGAAGAGCATGACTCAGTATCAAATGCTGCTGAGAGCTGGAAAAGAGGCTGAGGTTTGACCGCTGGCGAGATGGAAGCTGTTGGCATCTTTGACAAGAGCAAGGTGAGGTGGGGAAGAAAGTCTCACTGGAGGGGCTGAGGGAAGAAACAGAGGCGATGAGTCTACATAACTCTTAAGAAGTTTTGCTAAAAAGGGACCAATGAATTGGAGTGGCAGCTGGAGGGGGAACATGGGGTCAGCCTTTATTTTTTTAAAGGCTGGCAGTGTTGCAGCATGCTTGTACGCCGACGGGAGCGAGGGTCAGCACAGAGGGAAATGGAGGATGCAGGAGAGGAGGCGACGGAACTAGTGTCCGAGTGGGGGGCTGGCCTCAGACGGGAGCCGAGAGCGAGTGCACCACCGCAACAGGAAGGAAGCAGACGAGGCAGTGAGAACGACGCAGACAGGGTAGCAGATGGGGGAAGACAAAGTCCTCTTCTGCTTCTATTGCTCAGTGAAATAAGAAACACGATCATCAGCCGAGAGGGAGAAAGTATGGGGGCAATGGCTAGAAGTCTGAAGAGTGAAGAAAAGGAGTGTTTTCTTCTCAGACTCTGGATGAGAATCAACTGCAATCTGAGAAGACTGTTGGGCTACGCTCAAGGCGCCCTTTAGACCTCCGCCACTCAACTCGAAGGCGACCAGGTAGCACAGGCGTGTGCCTTTCTCCAGGAGACAGAGAGTTTTGTTCTAGGTGAGGAGGAGAGGGCAAGAGGAGGCAGTGAGGCTGGAAGGCAAAAGGGAGGGAGGCATCCAGTGACGGGCCGTGGGATGGGAGCAAGGCAAACAGGGTGGAGGTGGGGTCGGGATGCATGGACGGTGACCATGTGAGAAGAATACGATGCATTCCAACTATCAAAACCTCAGAGAGGACGTTATTGTGACAATGATGAAATCTGAGCATGCATTATACATTAGATTATAGTATTGTATCAGTGTTCATTTTCTGATTTTCATAATTACATTGTGGGAATATTAAAAATGCCCTTGTTCTTAGGAAATGACACGCTGAAGTATTTAGTGGCTAAGGTACATGAGATCTCCAACTTACACTCAAATGGTTCCCTCAAATATACATTGTCTATAAATATATACAGAATGACTAGAATAGTGGGGAACGATGGTCACCAATGTAAACAACTGGTGAATCTGGGTAAAAGGCACATAAAGGTTTATGAGAGTTCCTTGTTCTATTCTTGCAACTTTTCTGTAAGCTTGAAATTACATAAAATAACAAGTTATAAGAACACCAATAACAACTGTAGCAGCAGAATCAGGCTACCATGCCTCCTCCTCTTAAAAGGAGGCAAATATGAACTTGCATAAGCCAAAATAAAAAACAAAGAAAAATATTAGAAGCATAAAGCTCTAGCCAGGCTGAGCGCTTCTCCTCTGTTCACAAGTCTCCTCCAGACCCCCGAGCCCTCAGCTGGAACCACAGCCCCTCATTCCACCCAGCACAGCCATCCTGCCCCAGCCTGGCCCCACTTGTCACACTCACTCGTTGGTCCCACCTGGTCCCGTGTGTTTGAGGATAAAGTTTTTGTCATCAAACTTCTTCCCGTAGATGGACTTGCCCCCGGTGCCGTTGTGGTTTCTGAAATCGCCGCCCTGGCACATGAACTGGGGGATGATGTGGTGGAAGCTGCTCCCCTTGAGGCCAAAGCCCTTCTCGTGGGTGCACAGGCAACGGAAGTTCTCTGGGGACAAGACAGGAAAACGTGCTTAGGTCGAAAAACAAAACAAAACAAACCTCCCTCTAACTAGACTCTGAAAACCATGTTATATTTGTCTAATGTTTATATTTTCATTTTAAACCTCTGATATTGACATCTTGAAGGACTACAGAGGATTCTGGTTAAAGAAGGAGCAGTGAAAACATGCATTCTAGCTCTGCTCCACACTAGATTGGTGGTAAAGCGATTTTTTAAAAGAAAAACCAAACAGGATCTTAGAAGAAAACACCGGGGCAAATCTTTGTGACTTTGAATTTAGCAATAGTTTCTTAAATATGACACCAAAAGCATGGGTAACAAAAGAAAAAACAGATAAATTAAATTTCATCAAAATCAAAAACTTTTGTGCATCAAAGGACACTCAGAGTGAAAAGGCAACCCACAGAATGGGGGAAAATATTTACAAATCATATATTTGATAAGGATTTAATATCTAGAATATATAATGAACTCCTACAACTCAAAAACAAAAACAACCCAGATAATAAATGGGCAAAAGACTTGATAGACATTTCTCTAAAGAAAATATACAAATGGCCCATAAGCACATGAAAAGATGCTCAACATCATTAGTCAGTAGGAAAATGCAAATCAAAACCAGTGAGATCCCACTTCACATCTACTAGCATGGCTATAATAAACAGAAAAAAACAAGTGTTGGCGAGGATATGGAGAAACTGGAGCCCTCATACATTGCTGGTGGGAATGTAAAATGGTAGAAAAGAGTTTGGCAGTTCCTCAAAAAGTTAAACATAGAATTACCATATGACCCAGCATTTCTAATCTTAGGTATACAGCTAAAAGAACTGAAAACAGGGATTTAAACACATATTTGTACATGAATGTTCATAGCAGCAGTATTCACAATAGCCAGTAGGTGGAAATAACACACAAGTGTCTACCAACAAATGAGTGGATTAACAAAATATGGACTATCCATACAATGGAATATTATTCAGCCATAAAAATGAATGAAGCATTGATACACACGTGCTACAACATATATGACCCTTGAAAACGTGATGCTAAGTAAAATAAGCCAGACACAAAAGGACAACTATTGTATGATTCCATTTATACGAAATATCTAGAATATGCAAATCCAGGGAGACAGAAAGTAGATTAGAAGTTACCAGGGGCTGGGGGGAGAGGAGAATGGGGAGTTATTGTTTAATGGGTAGAGTTTATGTTTGGGGTGATGAAAAAATTTTGAAAACAGATGGTGGTGATGGTTGTACAATATTGTGAATACAATTAATGCCACAGAACTGTACGCTTAAAAATGGATAAAATGACAAAAGAAAAAAAATAGGAGAGAGAGAGAGAAGAAACAACAGCAACAAAAAATTTCTGAAAGCTAGAAAACAAACAGATGAAACATAACCGATGGAGCAGACCTCAGAAAGCTGAATCTTAATGCCTGCAAAGGCAAGAAGCAACTCGACTTCTGCTGCAGAAACATCAGAACCTCAGGCACAAGGGTGGAAGCAGGTCTAAACACACTAAGTCTGGCTGAAAGCCTGTTTAAGAAAGGAGCTAACCCCCAGACCCCCTCCCTTCCCCAGCCTGGCTGGAGGTCCACTCTCTGGTAGGTTAAAGCAGAGGGGCTCTGGGCTGGGACGCACTACACAGAGCTGAGGGCCGAGGTACCGTAATGACAAATGGAGACTAAGTACAAGGTTATATACTGCCCATCTCCCCACACCAAGATGGCAAACAGACGGAGACTTGAGTCTCCTCTGGGGACTCTGCTCTGTCCAAGAGAATGTAACTCAGGGATATCGACATCCAGGATCCAACAGAGAGAAAATCACCCTACAGTGGAAGCCTCAGTCAGCAAGCCTTACCAATGCCCAGGGAGTTTCCAAGCAAATTTTTAGGGCCCCAATCTTAAATATGAGGAAGGCAACTGATGTGAAAAGCAAAGACCAAAACAAACAAACAGACCCAAACAAACGAAACCAAAACATCCCAGGAAAAAGCAACTTGAAACATAAACTGTATAGGAAAAAGAAACTTTAGTAATACCCCCAGATCAAATGATATTACATCCATGAAATAAGCACAGGGAGCTATAAAAAAGAACATCTAGAAAGGTTCAGAAAGAGAGAAGAGAGAAATCAGAAGAGACAAAAGCAAAGAAATATGCAAGGAAATTTTCTCAAACCAAAAGATAAGACTGTCCTGATTGATGGGTGTGGTACGCAGAATAACGGCTCCCCAAAGATGTCCACGCCCCAATCCCTGGGGCCTGAGAACATGTCATGCTGTACACGGCAAAAGCTCCTTTGCAGGTGTGATTAAGGTTATGGACGTTGAGACGAGGAGAGCAGCCTGGATCATCCAGGTGGGCCTACGATAATCACAAGCCCATAACCAAGAACCTTTCCCAGCTGAAGTCAGAAAGAGAGGGCTAGAGAGAAGCGATGGAAGAGGAGGCGGAGAGATTCAAAATGTGAGAGGGACTGATCTCCCATTGCTGACTTGGAAGACAGAGGAAGGAGGCCACAAGCCTCGAGGGCTGGGCACAGCCCTCAGCTGACAGCCAGCAAGGAAATGGGTACCTCAGTCTACAGATGCAGGAAACTGAATTCTGCCAACAATCGGACTATCCCCGGAAACAGATCCTCCCCTAGAGCTTCCAGTAAGGAACACAGCAACTGGCCACCATCTTCATTAGCCTGGTGAGACCCGTGTCAGACTTCTGGCCTACAGAACAGGAAGATAATGAATTTGTGCTCTCATACGCTGCTAAGTTTGTGGTAATTTGTTACAGCAGCAAGAGAAAACTAACAGGGCCCGCCGACTATCCAGCACGATAGATGGAAGGAGATCTACCCCAAAGGCACACTGTTTCAGAACACAGGACAAAGAGACCCTCCAAGCCTCTAGACCAGGTTATCTAACAGCTATTAAGCACTTGGACAGTGTAACTGAGGAACTAAATTTGAATTTTATTTAATTTACATTAATTTACATTTAAATAGTCACATGTGGCTAGTGGCTACCCTATTGGACAGCTTAGCTCTAGACAGAAAAAAGAGAGGTTTTGTACAAAGGACCAAAAATCAGAATGACAGACTTCTCTAGAATTCTACACCCAAACTTTTATCAATCAAGTGGGAAGGTAGATATTTTCAGACATTAGTCTCAAAATACTTACCTCCCAAGCTCTTTTCTCCAGAAGCTACAGAGGTATGTCCTCTACTAAAACGAGGGAATAAACCAAAAGGGAAGACAACAGAGGTTCCAACATCAGAAGTGAAAATAGGAGACCCCAGAACAATAGCTGTGCAGTGGGCCGGGAATGCAACCAGTCCAGGGTGGAGGAGGTCAGAAGGCTCCAAGGAGGAACTTCTACAAGAAAGTGAAATTGACAGAATTTCTGGTGTGTTTGGACATGATGAGAGATTTACACAGGCAGGAGAATTTGGGAGAGAATCAGGAATAAATGCATAGGAGACTAAGCAAATGTGAAAACAAGACAATTACGAATTCCAGAGAAAACAAAACACTATTCTGAAAGGAAGTTATCATAGCATGATGCTTACATAGTTAAAATAACCTGTGACCTAACCAAAATTATTGAAACTATATAAGAAGAAGGGTCTAGAAAAGTGATTCAAAAAACTAATAATTCCTTATCGTCTGAGGTGAGAAGCCAATGGATAATGTCTAAAATCAAAAACCCAGGAAGTGGCAACATAAATCTATTACCTACCAACATGGAGGTACAAACCAAGAGACTCAGCTAAGAGTTGAAATCGGCTGCCTCTGAGGAGCAGCAGATGGTGTTGGTGGTGCGGCAGGGGGGGAGGACAGCCCCAGGGGACTGCTGTTTTTCAAAACAAACTTTGTGAAATTGACTTTTTAAATTATATATATATATTTTTTTTTGTGAGGAAGATCAGCCCTGAGCTAACATCCGTGCCAATCCTCCTCTTTTTGCTGAGGAAGACCTGCTCTGAGCTAACATCCATTGCCAATCCTCCTCCTCTTTTTTCCCCAAAGCCCCAGTAGACAGTTGCATGTCATAGTTGCACATCCTTCTAGTTGCTGTATGTGGGACGCGGCCTAGCATGGCCGGAGAAGCGGTGCGTCGGTGCGTGCCCGGGATCTGAACCCGGGCCGCCAGCAGCGGAGCGCGCACTTAACCGCTAAGCCACGGGGCCGGCCTGAAATTATATTTCTATATAATAAATTTTAGATTAAAAAAAGATTAAATAGAAGTCAGTATTTAACCACCTAGAAAGAATACTCAAGAAACCATTAGTTAATAGCAGTTACTTCTAGAGAGTAAGGCTGGATATGGAGAGAGGAAAAAGACTTAAGTTTTCAAGTTATTGCCTTTAATATGGTTGGAATTTATGTGTATGGTATTCTTTTTTTTTTAACCATGAATACTTGTTTACTTGTATTAAAAACAAAAAGCTATTATTAAAAAATAGTAAACCAGCACTTACAAAGCTTCAAAAATCCCTGCTCTGACTCATCTGTTACTAGATCCCAGGATCTGAGATGCTGCAAATCAACTCAGGTCAGAAACAGTGTCAAGGGCACAAGAACTGAGGCACTGAGGACCTTGGGAAGGCTCACAGCACAGCCAGCCACCGCTCACAGCACAGCCAGCCACCACCTTCCTGGCTGTCCTGTCCGGAGCCCTGCTCAACTGCTGTCATGGGAACGACGTCTGAACGCAGGAGCATCGGGATGTGGCCGGCTGGCTTGTTCCCAATCTTGATGTCCATGTACTCCTGAGGATTCGACTGGGCCTTTTTTGCAGTGGGCTCTCCCTGGGCGCAGAAGAAATCGCTAGGTTAGAGAGAACGCCCTGACACCCTGAGTAGGAGAGCAAGTCTTCCTCTGAATACACCCCCAAACCCAGCTGTAGGGAGCAGGCTGGAGCGAGGTGCTGACAGGGAAGGCCTTGGGCCCTTACGGCGCTGCAGAAGGCAGGGGCCACGGCCACAGCACCCAGCAGGACATCTAGCGACAGGAGACCTCAGCACTATCTACTTGAGCCCCACCTCGCAATCATGTTATCTCATCACACCTGCCCACACACGTCAGCTTGTTTCACTCTGCCCTGGACTCACAGAACACTCTTCTGGCCCACAATACCCAACTCTCAGCATCTTCAAACCCCAGTTCAAGCCCACCCACCTTACTCCAGTTAAATGGACCCATAACCTTCTCTCTCTATGCCTAACCCTCCATATTCATAGACTGGCTGGAAGCAAGGGAGGCAGCCCTCTGGCTTGGGCCTAAGTGGTCAGAAGACAATGGAGGAGGTTAGGCCTTGCTTTGTGCTCCAACTGGACAAGGCTGACTAGATGATAAATAAAACATTCAATACAGACCCTCTTGTTTGTTTGACAGAGGAAACTCTATTGTCTTTGACCTCTTTGTAGTGTGGCTTAGTAGGTCAATGTATAGGTATTGAGCTATCAAGCCAAGTAAGGGGTTGTTAAACAGATATGGCTCCTGCCCTTGAGGAATTGGCTATTCTGTGGGGGAGGGATGGACACAAATGTGAGAGGTACACAGATCCTAGAGCTAAACAGCCTTGGTTCAAATTTCAGCTCCATCACTTATAAGCTGCGTAATGTTTGACAAGTTATTTGACCTCATTATGTCCCCATTTCATCACCTAGAATTGGGGATAATAATAGGACCTATCTCATAGGATTATCAATAGGATTAAATATTTATAAAGCACTTAGAACAGTGCCCAGATTAGAGTAAGCAATATCCAAACATTTGTTAAATAAATAATGTCAAAACAATGCAGTAAATGCTAGGATAGAAGGGTACCACAGAAGCCCAGTGGTCATGGAAGCCCAGAAGGGACACTTACCCCCCTCAGTTGGAGGGTTCAGAAAAGTTTCCTGTAGAAGGTAGCAACTGAGCTCAGCTATGGAAGGTGAGTAGGAGTTAGCCAGATAAAATAAGTTGGAAAGGGCATTTTAGACAAAGGAACCACTTATGCAAAAACACGGAGATTTATAGGTAACTACAAACTCTTGTTTCTTACTACATAAAATGGGGATACAATGTAGAGAGATGAGCAGGGTCAGAACATGGAGAGCCCATCTCCCTTGATGGACCCTGGACTCAATCCTATAGATGAGGGGGTCCCTAGAATGCTTGAGGAGAGCCATATTGTCACATCTATGCTTTAGAAAGCTACCCCTGGCGGCTCAGGACAGAAGGGAGCAGGCCTGGGGCAGCGAGACCAGTTAGGAAGCTACTATCATTATTCACAAGAGAGATGACAGAGGCTAAGCCAAGGCAACATGGCAGGAACAAACCGGAGAGGAGAGATTCAGGAAGACTTAAAAGATAAAATTAGCAGGATATGGCAATGCATTAGGTATGAATTATAATGAGGAGTCTAAGATGACACTGAGGTTTCTGGTTTGGGTGATGATGTGGAAGACGGCAAAATTAACTAAGATCCAGCACACGGGAAGACCAGAGTGAAAGGAGAGAAGAAATACACTTGGGATATGCTTTGTTTATTTATGGTGACTGTGGGACATTCAGGCAGAAATATGTAAAACTCGGGAGAGAGAAATATGTGAAACTCGGGATCAGGAAATCACCAGAACATTTAGTGATTATGATCTTCAGACAGGGGACAAAAGTGGCTGAAACTGCACAAGGACAGTGTGGAGAGAGGAGCTGAGGGCTAAGGAAGGAGCTTAGAGAAACACCACTGTTCAAAGCGTGGAGAGAGGAGGAGGAGCCTCTGAATGATCCCCAGAAGCAATGTTAGGATGGTGTATCGAGAAGCAGGAGAAAGTGCCGAGGCAGGGAGAGCCTTATACCTGGTACAGACTGAGGGGAAGGGGCCTCCCTGGAGTCAGGGCAGGAATAGGAAGACAGTGAGCCTGGTGCCAAAGTCTTCAGTGAGGGAGCAGGAAAGATCAGGAGGATGGCGGATGCCAGTGATGAGGGACACCCACCGGCCTTTCTCATCTCAGACATCCCACTCATTCACTGGCAACACAAATACCCGAGCACACACAAGATACTTCTCACCTAGAGCCCTACAAGGACGAGAAACCCAAAGCTTGTTCCTTCAACTCACCCAACACCACCACCCACATCAGAAGTGCCCTGGGTGGAAAGCGCCAGCCTCTGCTCTGGAAGCACAGCCTTCAATCTCACCTCCTGACTTTCCACTTTGGGAGGCTCTGACCCTTTTTCTTCTTTATTCTCTTCAAGAGTCTTCCCAGAAAACTTCTTCAACAAGTCATCATCTGACCAACTGAAGGGAAAGAATCAAACAAACGTTAAGAAAGTCAAGCTATCAGCCAACTGCTAATTAGCTATGTCCAGTTCTTCACTGCTTGGGTCAGCAAAGCGGACACACTACGTGGCTCTCATGCAGGCAGAGATTACCTCTTAGGAACTCCCAGGCCAAGGAAAGTTGTCACTGGGAAATGTCAGGCCTTCAAGTCCAGCTCTCAGCAGAAGCAGATGAGAATAAGGAGGAGGGACAAGGCCGAGCCAAAAGGGAAGCCCCAGCCGTTGTCAAGGCTGGAAAAGCACAGTCTACGTCCACCTCCAAAAGCAAGACTTTCATGAGGACAATGCCTCTAACTCTGCAAAGAATCTCGAACTCTTCATTTCCATGAAGGTGCTGCACTCTCTTCTCCACTATAAACCACTCTACTCATGTATATACTACTACCACAGACAGGAATGAAAATGTAACAGAGGCCAGAGCCGAGGAGATGATGGGGAATCCACGGTTGCCCCCACTCACCTGGTCTGGAAGAGCCTTCCTTAATCCTCATTGGTTTGGCCAAATTGACAAGAATTGTCCACCCAAAGAGCTCAGATTCATTCTGAAAAGATAGCAATACAATGAGCTGCTTAAACCTTTTTAGGTTAAAAGAACACCTGATAGCTTTCCATTTACTTCTAAGAAGTCTAAGACTCGCTCATGATTAATTCTAATTTGGGAGGCCTGAAGCCCCTGAAGGCAAGCTAAGCACAAAGCTAACCATAAAAAGCCCCTGAGCCACCATACACTTCCTTTCTCTCAACACTAACAAACAGGAAGGTCTGGGCTGGCATGATCTTTGGATTTGAGTTCAGGACTCTGAAATTACACTGGTAAATGCAGTTACCAAGTACCTGAGTCTACGTTGAAAAGCCAAGATCAGCACTGAATTGGAGAAAAATGGTATTGCTGGCTATTGAGGGACACGTTTGATGAAAGAGTAACAGAGAACCTGGAATGAAGTGTAGGAATATTGCATTATCCAAGAATAACTGATACTAGGAAAAAGTAAGTAGACAGACCTTTATAAAAGGTTTGTTTTGGGCCTTTTCATGAAAACTAAAAAAATGTATGAGAAAAGATTTCTTAATTTAATAAGATTTAGGTTATAATTACAGCTACGCCCTTGTTCTTAGAAACAAAAATGAATAAGGTACTAGTCTTATTTCCAACAATTAAAAAAAAATTGAATGACAGCATGAAATGACATCCTTATTTCATATTTAGTCATGAAGACTGATCATAAAGATTAAAAAAAGGGCAAAAACATTTCAGGGTTTTGTGGTAGGCAAAATAATGGGTCCCTTAAAGATGTCCACATCGTACTCTCCAGAACCTGTGAATGTGCTATATTACACGGCAAGGAGGAATTAAGGTTGCAAGTCGGCTGACCTTAAAAGAAAGATATTATCCTGGATTACTCAGATGGGCCCAACGTAATCACAAAGATCCGCTAAATGTGATGAGAGAGGCAGAAGAGTAAGTTTCAGAGTGATCCAGCACGAGACAGACTTGCCCAGCCAGTCAAGAGTTAAGGAATGTGGTCAATCTCTAGAAGCTGGAAAAGGCAAAGAAAATAGATTCTCTCCTCAAGAGCATCCAGAAGGAATGCGGCCCTGCCAACGCCCTAATTTTAGCTGAGACCACAGAACTGTAGGATAATACATTTGTGTTGTTTTAACAAATTTGTGGTAATTTGTTATAGCAGCAACAGGAATTCAAATCATTTTCTTTCGAAGCACCCAACCTGTCATAATCCTTGTAGGTTTTCCCTTCCTCAGTTGTTAACTGGTTTTATTTTCTGAGAGCCTCACTTTTCAATGGCTCAAAAGAGCCTCACTTTTTGACTAGAGCCAACTATGGCAGTTTTCCATAAAACTCTCACACACTTCATGAAACCCTGCCTCTTATTCGAGATTCACAATTGTACCTTGCAATTAACTTACACTCTATTTGCAGTATACTGCCCCAGACTAGAGGTTGGCAAACTTTCTGTAAAGGTCTAGATAGTAAATATTTTAGGCTTTGCGTGCCACATATGTCTCTGCTGCATATTCTTCTTTTTTTTCACCACCTTTAAAAGTACAAAAACCATTTAGCTCATAGCCATACAAAATCAAGCTGCAGGATGGACTTGGCCTATGGACTGTATTTTTTTGTGTGTGTGAGGAAGATCAGCCCTGCGCTAACATCTGTCGCCAATCCTCCTCTTTTTGCTGAGGAAGACTGGCCCTGGGCTAACATCTTTGCCCATCTTCCTCCACTTTATATGGGACGCCGCCACAGCATGGCTTGACAAGTGGTGCATTGCTGCGCACCCAGGATCCGAACCCGGGCTGCCGTAGCAGAGCGCGCGCACTTAACCACTACACCACCAGGCCAGCCCCCTGGTCTATGGACTGTAGATTGCTAACCCATGCTGTAGATAGAAAACAGTCAGGGAGAGATTGGCCAACAAAGATGGTGGTATTTACGCCAATGTTAAATGGGGAAGATTTCTGAATAAGAATGAATTTTATAAGTAGACAGTTCATAGTGAATACCTGCAAAGAATGACAATTTTTGCTTCCTATGTAACTTTGAAACTGTGGAAACTGGAAACACAACACTTGCATGAAGGTCCTGTTTACTTTAAAGTAGCACCAAATAACAGCTTTAGTAAAAAGCAAAGATTTTCGGGCCAGCCCAGTGGCACAAGCAGTTAAGTGTGCGTGCTCCGCTGCGGCAGCCCGGGTTCAGATCCCGGGCGCGCACCGACGTGCCGCTTGTCAAGCCATGCTGTGACGGCATCCCATATAAAGTGGAGGAAGATGGGCATGGATGTTAGCCCAGCGCCAGTCTTCCTCAGCAAAAAGAGGAGGATTGGCAGATGTTAGCTCAGGGCTGATCTTCCTCACAAAAAAAAAAAAAAAAAAAGCAAAGATTCTCCGCCATACCATGCTGTCGATACAAGGAAAAAGTTCATGTCTGCAGTTCAACTCTTCTTGTAGTTAGCACTCAAATAAAAACTCAGTACCACAAGCACAGGAAAAAAGACACATTTTCCCTCCCTATCTGCCAAGATTGTGTGTATTTAACAAACAGCATGTACTAATGGCTTGTTAGAGCTGGTCCTATAAGAAATGTGTGCTCATGTTACAGAGACAGAGAATACACACAGGAACTAGGAATTAGCAATGCCAGGCCAGAGGGCTGAGGGCTCTGCAGGATCTGTCTGCCACATTCTGACTAAATGAGAGGAACTTTGAACCAGGCCTAGTGGGCCTTCCTTCAACCAGAACTTCCTATCTCTTGGCAACTGTCACCACCAAACCACTGTAGGGGGTTAATAGCATCCCCCAAAATTTCATGTTCACTCAAGCCTCAGAATGTGACTCTACTTAGAAATAGAGTCTTTGCAGATGTAATTAGTTAACATGATGTCATATTGGATTAGTCATTAAAAACAATGACTAGTGTCCTTATAGGAAGAGAAAATAGAGAGACACATGCAGGGAAGAAGGCCATATGAAGACGGGGGCAGAAACTGGAGTGATAGAGTTACAAGCCAAGGAATGCCACGGATTGCCAGGAATCACCAGAAGCTAGGAAAGGAAGGATTCTTCTCTGGAGGGAGCACGGCTCTGTTAATACCCTGATTTCAGACTTCCAGCCTCCAAAGCTGTGAGAATAAATTTCCATTATTTTAAGCCACCAAGTTTGTGGTAACTTGTTATGGCAGCCCCAGGAAACTACTATATCCATCAAAACGGAGAGCAGCACCTTTTGTGAGCAATGACAACTGCAACACCAGTCAAATACTAAACAGGGAAAATTTCTTACCTCTGTCAACTCAAATTCAACAAAAGCAAATCCTTGGTGCTTTTCTACAATAGCAGAAATGGGTAGTTAATTTGTGGGCACTAGGAGGAAACATGCCACATAAATGCCATTTGAAAAGTGAAAATCTAATTTTTAGGCTTTTCTTGGTTTAGTCAACAATGCTTCCAGAAATATTCAAGTCATTTTGTTTATTTTAAATAAACATAGCTAGAAAGTGAACTAAATTTTTAAACTTTGTAGCATCCAATTCGACCACTACAGAATTGAAGCCTTAAGTTACTTTCCAAGCATTTTGATAACCTTTGCTTACGAGACTTATACAAAGTAGAAAAAGTTATTGATCTATCAACTGTTCATTCCAATTAAGCATAACTGTATACAGAACACTAACCTCATTACTGAGTTAGGTGACCACTAAAGAAGGGAGTACAGCACTTGTCCTCAGGAAATAATTTTTTTAGCTGGTGAAGAGCAATAGGTATTACTAATTTAAAGAACTCAGGCTCAGGGTCAGCCCGGCGGCTCAGTGGTTAAGTTCACGTGCTCTGCTTCGGCAGCCCGGGGTTCTCAGGTTCAGATCCTGGGGGTGGACCGACGTACCGCTCATCAAACCATGCTGTGGAGGCATCCCATATACAAATTAGAGGAAGATGGGCACAGATGTTAGCTCAGGACCAATCTTCCTCAGCTAAAAGAGAAAGATTGGCAATGGACATTAGCTCATGGCCAAGCTTCCTCACAAAAAAAAAAAAAAAAGAACTCAGGCTCAACAACAAAAAACAAACAACCCAATTAAAAAATAGGCAAAGGTGACTGGCCCCATGGTTTAGTGGTTAAGTGCGCGCGCTCCGCTATTGGCGGCCCGGGTTCGGATCCCGGGCGCACACCAACGCACCGCTTCTCCGGCCATGCTGAGGCCGTGTCCCACATACAGTAACTAGAAGGATGTGCAACTATGATGTACAACTCTCTACTGGGGCTTTGGGGAAAAAAAGGAGGAGGACTGACAATAGATGTTAGCTCAGAGCCAGTCTTCCTCAGCAAAAAGAGGAGGATTAGCATGGATGTTAGCTCAGGGCTGATCTTCCTCACAAAAAATAAAACTAAAAAAATGGGCAGGGCCAGCTCCATGGCTTAGCAGTTAAGTGCGCGCGCTCCGCTGCTGGCGGCCGGGGTTCGGATCCCGGGCGCGCACCTACACACTGCTTCTCCCGCCATGCTGAGGCTGCATCCCACGTACAGCAACTAGAAGGATGTGCAGCTATGACATACAACTATCCACTGGGGCTTTGGCGGGAAAAAATAAATAAATAAAATCTTAAAAAAAAAAAAAAAAATGGGCAAAGGATCTGAACCTTTTTCCAAAGAAGATATACAGATAGCTAACAGGCACATGAAACAATGTTCAACATCGCCAATTATCAGGGAGCTGCAAATCAAAACTACAATGCGATAGGGGGCCAGCCCAGTGGCTAGTGGTTAAGTTCTGGTGCTCTGCTTTGGTGGCCCAGGGTTTACAGGTCTGGATCCTGGGCGTGGACCTACACACTGCTCATCAAGGCATGCTGTGGAGGTGTCCTATATACAAAATAGGGGAAGACTGGCAAGGATGTTAGCTCAGGGCCAATCTTCCTCACCAAGAAAAAGGAAAACTACAATGAGATATCACCTCATACCCGTCAAAATGGCTATGATTAACATGACAAGAAATAAGTGTTGGAGAGTATGTAAAGAAAAGGGAACCCTCATACACTACTGGTGGGAATGCAAACTGCTGCAGCCACTATGGAAAACAGTATGGAGAGTCCTCAAAAACTTAAGAATAGAACTACCATATGATCCAGCTATTCCACTGCTGGGTATTTATCCAAAGAATATGAAAACACTAATTTGAAAAGATATATGTACCCCTATGTTCACTGCAGCATTATTCACAATAGCCGAGACTTGGAAACAACCTGAGTGCCCATCGATGGATGAAAGGATAAAGAAGATGTGGTGTATATATATATATACACATACACACAATAGAATACTACTCAGCCATAAAACAGATGAAATCTTGCCATTTGTGACAACATGGAGGGCCCTTGAGAGTATTACACTAAGTGAAATAAGTCAGATGGAGAGAGTCAAATACCATATGATTTCACTCATGAGTGGAAGATAAAAATAACAACAAACACATAGACACAGAGAGTAGACTGGTGGTTACCAGACGGTAAGCGGGGAAGGAGGAAGGCAAAAGGGGTAACAGGGCACATGTGTACAGTGACAGATGGCAATTAGACTTTGGGTGGTGAACATGATGTCATCTACACAGAAATCGAAATATAAACATGCACACCTGAAATTTACATAATGTTATAAACCAATGTTATCTCAAGAAAAAAAATAAAACCGTGCAATTTAGAACTAAGGAAAAAAAAAAAACTCAGGGGTAGAAGGGCCCCAAAAAGCCATTCTTACTGTTTTATTTAATAATTGAAAAACTGAAGGCTTAGAGAGTTTAAGCCACAAAGTTAGTGGCAGAGCTAGGTCTAAAACTCCTATCTTAGAAAATAACAACCAAGTAGAAATAGAAATGTGCCCTGTAACTGTGAAACCAGTTGAAGGCAAACTCACCCAGAAGAGCAGAGGCCAAGGCTCCTCAGTCAAGGCTGAACTTCCCTGCTGCTCTCTGCTATTTAAAGCACAGCTGCCAAGAAGGTAGGTCTGGTTGGCAGGTGTGGTGGGGTATAGCTACCCAGCAGGTGGCATGGAACAACAGCCAGACCTTTCAAGATTTTTCTAAGACTATCTTCCTACTGATTCTTACTATACGGTTTAAATATTAAATGATCAGAAATCAAAGCCCCCAAATGGTTCCAATGTGGAGAAAGCCTCTCCTTAAATCCAACAAACTGGCAATCTCTGTAAATTTCAGCCCATAGCCACATCACCATCCTGGCCTTGTCCTCAGAACATTCCTTTTCCATCACCAACATCACAGTCATGTTTACCTAGAGAGACATCCTCCTGAACTTCATTACATTTCAACTACACACGAAATGCACATGACTTATTTTTTCTCAAGTTCTTTTCCTGGCATTAGGAATCTGAACATGAGAGACACTGAAAGGACTCACCTGTTTCATAATCCAGTAGAATCTGAATATCTGTGATGTCTCCAAAAGGAATAAAAGCAGCATGAAGAACTTCTCGTGCACTTCCTCTGCCAGCCCACCTGCGAAGACAAGCACCTTCTGAACCAGTGTCCTCCACACTCTTGGTACAGCTGCTGCAACACTGTTAGCAAGACAGCCACAGGGAGGGGAAGGAAGGATCCTTACAGTCTTTTGGGTACACAAAATGACACTCCTCTCTCCATCCCTCTTCAGATCTACATCTAGCCCCTGGTTACTGTAACAGCTTCACTGCCTCCAGTTTCTCTCTCTCCTCTATACAGTCACTAGAATGATTCCATCATTCTACACCTGCTTACATCACTGCCCTGCTAATATGCTCCAAAAGCTCACCAATGCCCATGGAGTCCAAATTCCTCAGCATGGCACATGAGACCGTCATAACCTGAGTCCCGCCCACCTCTCTAGCCTCCTTTCTCCTTGCTTCCCCCACGCAAACTACGTGCCCCCAGGTGCTGGACTACTTCACCCCTCTGGGCTTTTGCTCTTGCAGCTCTCCATTCAGGCAGCAGGCTTGCTCCCACCTTGGCTGCCTGCCTAACTCCTGATTTTTCAAACCCAGCTCTGGCCTCAGCGCCTCGGGGCAGTCTGCCCTCACCTTTCCGGATGGAGTAGTCATTGCCCGAAACCCACAGCCCAATCCTCCTCAACAACGTCGTCATACAACCGCCATCACAGTGCTCACTAACTCGCGCAGTGAGGCTGTTTCCAAAGTGCCCCGGCTATTGTGGGAATTCCTTCATCTAAGGGGCCAGGGCTGCGCAATTTATGCAATGAATGGGCATGAGAGTTTGGGATGCGGTCTGAGGTCACAACACCACGTCTCACCACCTCTCTGAGTCCAGGGTCAGAGGGGAAATGGCTGTGGACAGCGCTAGGACCAGCAAAGCCGTCAGGTCGCGGGCGCTGTTCACAGGCTGAGGGGGTAAAGCCCCGTACGAGACCCGGCCCGGGCCGCTTCACGCCGCCCCAAAAATCCCCTCAATCGACGCCTCGTTTGCGAAGACCCCCGCGTCGCCCCCGCGCAGCCTCACCCCGTACAGCACCCTCTTGGCGGCAGCCATCTTGCCCCGGCTCTTCCGCCGGAAGCCGCGCCCGGGCCCGCCCCCTGGCCGGCCGGCGCAGATGCAGCCCGCACCGCCCAGGTCCCGCGGAGCGTGACTTGGAGGGGCAGTCAGGCGTTAATAGAAAACACAAATACAGTACACGGTCGCGTTAACCGCGGACGTCAGGAAACAGGGGAATCTACTTATAGTTTTATATCTAAACTGAGCCTTTAGATCAGTTACTTAGGGTGAGACCAGACCTTAAGGAAAAGGGGGAGCCTGCCAAGAGGCAAGAACCGGGCAACACTCCAGGGAAAGGGACCACCTGGCTAAGGCCCCGAGGACGGACAGCCTGCCAGCTTTCGAGGAAGGGAAAAAGGAAGTGCAGCTGGAGGACAGGGAGGGCAAGTCGACTGGCTGACCTTGGCCAGATTATGGTCGTTTTGAGGACTAAAGGGACACAAAATCCTTAGGACTTAAGCACTTGTTTGCTATTGTCACTCAGATCTATCTCCTGAGCCTTTTCCCACTGCCAGAGGAAACCTCAGCTGCAGAATCTGGGCAACTGGATCTTCTGACCTGCTTGCAGGATAAATTGACAATAGTAGACAGAGGGGACTGACAAAGCCCAACCAACACAGTGCAAGAAGGGAGGGGCCAGGCTCTGCATCTCTCAACACATATCCTTGGGACACATGCCAACCCCAACCTATACCCCGGATTTCCTGTGCCAGACCCAAGGTCTTCTCTGATCAGACCTCACTTCTGTTCCCAATATAAAGGTCCCTCCATAATAGAATGCAATGGGACAGTTCTGCACACCTCGCTAACCCAAAATAATCTGCTTATAACCATTAGGAAAGGATGATAAACTATACAGAACTTCATTTGACTCTATTTACATCCTAAAATTACTTCCTGTAAAAACTGGGATTATACAATAAAACTGGTCAGAGTAAAACTAGATTAAGACAGAGGCAGTTTTATGGAGGTTTTTTCTTTATTGAGAAACTTAAGACTTGGGTACATCAAATAAAACCAATTTCTGGGGGGGGGGGGGGGAAATCAAAACCCACAATAGAAAAAAAAAAAAGTTAACACTGTCTGGGCCATAGCAGAACCCAGAGAATATATTCTTTAAATTGAAAAATTCTAGGTGCTTCATAATTGACCTTTTGATACAAAATGACCTATTAAATTGGCAATTTGTGGTTCTTGGTGTTGAGGTCCATAGGACAATCTAGGAAGTCTTCAAACCTTGAGCTGAATTCCATGAGGGGTTATTTGGCTTTTGAATCCTGAAAAGAAAAGTACCAACACAAATAAATACATAACCAAAAGAACCTCAGAGATTCACTGAAATCTCTGGCTGATGGAAGAAGGAATTATAGAGTTTCTGAACCTCAGTGCTTATTGACATTTTGGTCCAGATAATTGTTGGGCTGTCCTGCGCAATATAGGATGTTTAGCAGCATCCCTGGCCTCTACCCACTAGATGCCAGTAACACAATCCCAGCTGACAACCCAAAATGGCTACAGACATGAGCAAATGTCCCCTGAGGGGGCACCCTGGTTGAGAACGACTGACTTTGCAGGCTAACTGCTGTCTATAAAGCCCCACCCCCCACCCTTCCTGGGCATCCTGTATTCAAGGCTTCTGTGGTTCTCTTGCTTAAACTCCAAATGACAGGGCTCAGGCCCTTGACAAGGGACCATGGCTATGCCAAGTCAACCCCTACCAACACACCAGCTCTGACCCTTACCATATGCTTTCTCCTTGCCTCTACTCATTTGGTTCTCTCCTTTCTCTGACTGGAAGCACCCACTACCAGTCCTTGTCAGAGGTTACAGTTAAGCTTCACTCACCCATACCCCTGCAGAGGCCCTGGACCCCAAGTCCAGAAGTTGACTGGAACACTCACACTCTAACTGTAGTCAGGTGTGACTGCCTCTCCCACTTTGACACCAAAGCCTCTGGCCCCGTGTTCCCAGAGCTAAGCAGTGGCTGCATACACAGCCCACCTCACCAACCTCAAGCCAAACCAGGGAGATGCTCCTAGAAATAAGGCTGTGGGATCTGAGTATGACAACGCCTTGTATATCCATCATTATTCCAGACCAACAAGGTGATTCTTGAGAAAGATCTAACCAGATGCTCTTGTTGTTTACTCCTTATATTTTACAACCTGTACTCTTTTCTCCATATTAACTCACCCAGATACCAGAAAAAAATCAGGTGACAGCCTGCCCAAATTACCAGGTTAAATGGCAGAAACATGGTTCTATACACTGCCCCAATCTTTTAGAAAGATATTCACAAGTCAAAACCATTGCAGAAAACAAAAATAGCCAAACATACGGTTTTTCCTTGTCTAAGAGGTAGCAGCAGCAACAGCGCCCACCTTCTGGGCAGCTTCTTTCTTGGCATGATGAGCCTGTAGAACGGCCACAGCTTCATCCACCTGTGAGAAATCTCCAGGTGGTCAGTGACATCTGAGGAGAGGCCCCCACCCCTCTCTGGTGCCCCGGCCCAGTGGTGGCTCTGCGGGGGCTGACCGCTTTCCCAGATACCCACACCACAAGCAAGACACGAGAAGGTCAAAGGGCAGCAGTCCCTTCTCTCTGCCGCACCTGGGTGTCCAGGGCCGCCCGTCGTCCTCCCGAGCTGAGTGAGCCCCAGCCGCAGGGTCTGAGGAGCAGCTCACCTTGGAGCGGAGAGACTCAGGGGACTCCAGCATGTGCAGCAGCTCGGAGTTGTCGATCTCCAGCAGCATTCCCGTAATCTTCCCAGCCAGGTTCGAATGCATGGTTTGGATGAGCGGGAACAAACGTTCTCCTGCGGAGAGATATTTCATTAAAAACCAGGTCAAATCCCAGTCAAGAATGGACATGGTGTCCAGGTCGGTCCCAGGCTCCGGCCCCCTCTTCTGCAAGCATGTGGGTCACTCACCCAGCATCTGCTTCTGTTCCTGTGGGGGTGCTGCAGCCAGCATGGAGGCGGTCAGGGGCTCCTGCCCCTGCACATGAACCGCAGGCTGAGGTGCCTGGGAACCAGGAGAGGCAGCGGGTCAGCACCAAGGAAAGCACACTTGACGGTGGTCAAGAGCCTGACCACTCAACATTTGAAAGTCTACTATATGAAAGAGGAGATGGAGGTCGAGTCCTTGCTGTCAAGGAACTAATTTCAGTCTCGGGGGATTGAGGGGTGAGGTGAGGAACAGAGTGGTGTGGACATAAAAAACACAACCAACGACAATACAATGGCATGCTATTTGCAGGAAAGGAAAATGAATAAGAAAACAAACCTAAAATGCTTAACAATCATCTATCAACTCATTTTAATTTACTCAAGGTTATAAACATCATAAATCACCCAAGGTTACCCAAGATTTTGAAGCTTTGTTAATAAATAAGGTGTAGTGAACATTTGTACACGTAGCCCTTTCCTGAGAATTACAATTTTCCTTTAGGGTGAATTCTCAATAGAGACTGGGTCAAAAGGTATACATATCAAAACATTTATAATTACATCGTACACCACCATTATTGTACCAAACGTTTTTATTGTATCAAAGGCTTGATGACTGTTCATATGCAATGTCAATGCCAGTCACAGCCCTAAAAGTAGGGCCCTGTAGGCAAAACATACTTCAGAGCATCAAGTTCTAGGAAATCTTCCACTTAGAAAGCAGCTTATGGACTGCAAGGCTGTGTGGCTCCTCCAAGCAAACTACCACTTAGCTTTGCAATAAACCAGTTGCATCTTGGCTTGCCTGAGGAGAACAGCTCTAGAGATAACAAGTTCCGTCTTGGTAAATCTGAGATCTGGGTCTAACTCCCCCACTCCAACTTAACTCTGAAGCTGAACTTCTCATCTACAAGATGAAGTTCTTTCCTGCCTTAATGTACAGATCATTTTGCAGAGTAGCTAAGGATCAACTAGGCCAGTGGATGTGAAAAGCTCAAAGAGCTGAGCACACGTATATTGTAAAAAGGAGAGAAGCACTGTCTCCTCTGGGGCATTTCTGAGTAAACTGTTATCAGGAACAATTTCAAGCCCTGCTCTTCCACTAGAGAGAGCCCCCTCAAGGGCAGTGTCACAACACTGCCTGACACTGAGCAGGTACGTAATACCTATTGAAGGCATCTCTTCAATCAAGTGGAAACAGGAAAAATTCTTTTAGCATTCTGTTTGGGGGATATAGCCTCTCACCTGCAGAGGCTGCATGGCAGGGTGAGGGCTGCGGACACTGGACGCGTATTTGTAAGGTGCAACAGCCCGAGGAGCAGCGGCAGCAACAGCAGCACGAGGTGCTAAGTTCTGCACAGCTGTGGGAACACCTTAGGAAAAGAACAAGTAAAATTAAAGCCCATCAGTCTGGGCAAAGGCCCGTCAAATCCCATCTTTCCCCATTCTGTGTGCATCCAATACCACCTCCAGACTGGCAGCTGTCAGTCAGCCCTTGCTGGGCGGCACCAGCCCCACCAAAGTCCATAGCCAAGCGGTCCGGGCACTCAGACCCTACAACAGACCAGCAAATGCACATCAGTGTTGGCAGCAGATGTCCAACTGGCCACGTCCCACGGAAGGAGCAATTCCAAAGCATGTTCACACAACACATCACGCATGGGGCAACTACCACTACTTTCGAGGAACAGCCAACAGATAACATACAACTCTTTCCACCTCTCGGAATACAGGACATAGTCTGTAAAAAAGTCTCCTTCTATCTCCCAACCCCACCCAAAAGAACAGGCTGCCTCTGTGGTCATCCAGCTAACAAACTTCTACAACTAACCTTTTTCACGAGTCACCGAGGAGCGAAGATGCTTAAAAGTAACCAACGTTCCTAGAACTCATATTGTTTCTCTGCTCCTTAAATACCTACCTAAGCACACAGCTGATTATAGAACCAAGACTCGAAAAACACGATGAGCTCAACAAACTGACCAACCCTGGGCAGAGCCTAGTCGTCCTGACTCCCTCCTCCCCGGGCCACGCTTCTCAAGGCCAGTTTGCTCACCGACTCTCTGAGCGGTAGTAGGGAGGCCACGAGAGGCCGGAGCATTACCAGTTGGAGCCAGATGGCGAAGAGCTGGACGAGGCCCAGACTGGCGTATAGCACTTGGCATTCCTTGGAAGCCTGGTGAAAAGACAGAAATTGCACATCATTCATCAATGATGTGCACCAGAACCTAGGCTGTTCCTCAGAGGGGGCAAGGAGGAGAGGCAGGGGAGACCAGGATAGGTATATCCTGGGTGACCACATCACTATTCCCCACCACCTACCTTGAGGTCTCCCACCTTGCTGCCAGCGTGGATTAGGCCTCATCTGTGCTAACTGGTTAGGTGTATAATATGGAGGTCTTCCCTGAGCCTGTAAGAAAGAGCACCCAAGCCCTTTTATTTTAAGGACCTGAACCCACACTAGAGAAGTACCTCTTCTCATCTCACTACCAAGCCCTATGCTAACTATTCGGGATAGAGGCGCTCTCTATTCAAAAGCTGAAGGGGTCAGTTAATGGGGATTCCTTTACTCTACCCCTGCCACTGTGTGCGTGTGACTGCAAATAAGTCCTTCCTCATTTTACTGGAAGGGTCCTTACACTGACATTCTAGAACTCCAATATCTGAAAATCCCTCTCCCTGACCACTGCAGACTGCAGGAGCAGCTGCCAGTGGGCAGGCTCCAAAGAGCCATGAACAAACAGCAGACCCACCTGTGGAACTGCTGGCACAAAGTAGCCACCAGCTGCAGGCTGGAATTGATTTAAAATGGCATTGGCAGGGAGTGCTCTCATTCCAGCCACCCGCTGCATATACTGGTTGGTCAGGTGAGCCTTTCTCTCTTCCTTCCTCTGGGCCAGGGCAACATACAGTGGCTTGGAGCCCACGATGCGTCCATTCATCTCAGTGACTGCTTTGGTTGCCTCTTCAGGAGATGAGAAGCAGACAAAGCCAAACCCTTTGCTTCTCCCATCCTCCAGCATTACCTACAAAAGCAGACCAGCTACTTAAGACAAAGGTGTCTGTGTGTTGAGGGGGGCAGCTATAAAGAGCCAGAAAACCTGAGTTCTGCTGCAAGAGTTACCAAATCTGGGTCAGTGATTCTCAGCCCTGTCCCAGGATGTACCCCAGATTAACTAAGTCACAACCTCTAAGGGGAAGACCAAGGCATTTCCTTTGTTAGATCCCCAGGTGATTTGAAAGTTCCCAAATACTATGATATGGCTAATCGTTCAACTAGGATCCCAAAGATGTTTTCTAATGCCCAGAAGCACAACTACCTCTGGGAACCCACAAGAGATCTGGACGGTAGTGTCAAGCAATTTATCTGTAGAACTCATCCGCCCAAGACCTTGGTGAACAAAACTTTGATACTCTCTTAGCAAGCTTAGGATATGCTTCTGAAATACATGGGAGGAAGGAGTTATAAAACCTATGACTGCCATCAATTCAATAGGAATAACACAGCAGAAGAACAACCAGTTGGGAGACAGGCAGCTGGATTCTAGTTTAAGCTCTGCCATTTCTAGGCTGGACAACCTTGACAAATCACTTGTTCGCCCTCTCTGAGCCTCATGTCCATGACATACTCTAAGGCAAACAGCTACAAAGCCACACGTCTACTGGTTCAGGCAGTCTTTCTCCACATACAGCCAGTCATTCACAAACGGCTTCTTCCTTACTTGAAAAAGTTATTTATTGCTTTCCCTGGCCTACCTCCTCAGAAGCGTTGGTAGCAATATAACCCTGGGTGCTTGGCACCATTTTGTGTCTTAGCTCACTGTGTAGAGAGCCTCCTAAAGTGGAGGACATGGAAGCCAAGATGTCTATCAACCCAACAACTCTCTACCAATGAGGTGGGCCAATAAGGTGTGTGAAAATAAGTGACAGCGTGATCTTGACAATGGTGCCTGTGAAACTTCAAGATATGATTCTTTTGCTCTCTTCTTGCAAATATCACCTTGACTACTGTGCTAGTAAGCAAGGAGAGGCTATCATTCCTTGCACTGATGGAGGCCAGCCAAAGGGGTGCTAAGAGAGAAGGGGTCAGGAAGTGGGCAACTCCACAGGGTGGCCCCTGGCCAACTCCCTGCTACAACTGATAATGCTCTAAGATTGTGAGTAACTTAAGCTAAGGGCCAGGGCAGGGTCACCAAGTCTTTACTAGCCCACTTGGCCTCCTTTCTCACCACCTACAAGGACTTTGTGACATCTGCTACACCTCTGCTGAGAGGACTAGAGTATCATGCTGTGACCCAAAACTTCCAGATGTCATCAGTTCCCTCCCCAAGTGCCAGGGACATGCAGTATACCATCCTCATGTAACCAGCATTCTCTTGCTCAAGGACTCAAATTCCTGATCTTTAAAATGGGGTTCATAAGCCGTGGTTCAGTTCACCCTACTAACTCAGCCGATGTGATTATCAAAGAAAATCAAGGAAATGATGCAAATTGTAAAACGTGGAAAAACCAACTTCTCGATCCCCTTTCCTCCTTCTTTATAAAACCAGGATGCAAGTTCCCAACCCCAGCTCCAAAATCCACAAAATATCTTCATTCAAGGAGAAAGTGTGGCAGAGTTGTAGAGACAGGCCCCAAGACAAATGGAAAACAACCCGTCTGGATTTCCTCTGCTCATACTGTAGCACCATCTGTCCCCACACCAGCACAAAGCAGCAAAGAATGGGAAAGATTCAGGTGCTCTGGGAGGGTCAGCAGGGCGGGACGGGGTCAGATTCCTCGCCATACCCCAATGCTTGGGAGACAGGGCAATATTAACCTAATGAAATGTCCTTCTCCAGAGCATATACTCAGATGGGTAATTGAACGCCAGGAGGAATTTGCTGGGTTAATGTGGTAGTCACTCCCAGAAATGAACACAATTTAGATCCTACTCCCTCAATGAAACAATGCCAATAAACCTCTAAAAGACTACTACTTCTGCTTTCGATCCCAAAATCTCAGTGTAAAATACCTTTGCACTGGTGATTGATCCAAAAGGAGAAAACTCTTTCCTTAACTTCTCATCATCAATGGTGTCATCCAAGTTCTTAATGTAGAGATTTACCCCCTGAAGCAAAAGGATCATTAATAATTACACTTCTGTATACCCCATATATTCCCTAACACAGGTTCTCAAAGTGTGGTCCCCAGACCAGCAGCATGAGCATCTTTAGGTACTTGACCTCCTCTTTTTCCTGAGGAACATTGGCCCTGGGCTAACATCTGTGCCCATCTTCCTCTACTTTATGTGGGACGCCGCCACAGCATGGCCTGACAAGCGGTGCATCGGTCCACACCTGGGATCCGAACCTGTGAATTCCAGGCCACCGAAGTGGAGCACGCACACTTAACCGCTATGCCACCGGGCTGGCCCCCTAAGATTCTGATAGGACCATCAATGTAGTCACATGCCATTAACACCTTTCCTCACAGCCGCTCTGGCTGACCACTCACCCCAGCAGGACTCTTCTTGCCACCATTCCAAACAAAGGGGTACCATTTAAGTAAAAGGAACCCACATGACTAAGAACACACTGAGGCCTCCAGAATAGAGTCCCTAAATGAATAAATTAACCTCTTTCGTCCTTGTTCTAGTATCGCTGCTGTATCTAGTAGGTATAGCCTTTTAAACTTAACGATCTTGGGAGAAATGAGAGGAAGAGCAGACTTCAAGTCTCCAAAGAGAAAGTCTGCTGGGGCCGGCCCCGTGGCGTAGTGGTTGAGTTTGGCATGTTCTGCTTCAGTGGCCCGGGTTCACAGGTTCGGATCCTGGGTGTGGACCTAACACCACTCGTCAGCCACACTGTGGCAGTGACCCACATAAACAAAAAAAAAAAATGTAGAAGACTGGAACAGATGTTAGCTCAGGGCTAATCTTCCTCAAGCAAAAAAAAAAAAAAGAGGAAGACTGGCAATGGATGTTAACTCAGGGCTAATCTTCCTCAGGAAAAAAAAAAAACAACAGAAAGCCTGCTAAATATAAGGGCACTTCGCAAATATTTCATAGTAAAGCCCTACTGGTAGGCTGTGCCATGACCACCTCTCACCTGGTATCGACTAATTCTCTCTTGTTTCAGCTGTTCAAATTTCCGTTTTAACTCAGCCTGTCGTTCCACTTTCTTCTGTGCACGGCCTACAAAAATGACTTTCCCACTGATTTCTTTTCCATTCATCTCTTCCACAGCCTAGAGGAAATACATGTCTTTAAATCAAGAGGCAAGGGCCTTGCTCTAGAAGTCTCTAAGTCCCACCAAATATTGAGAGAAAGAAATATTTTACAAACTAACTTCATTCTGTCTCTGCAGTCAGCTCAGCAAACCCAAACTTCCTTATCAGCAAAATGGGGTTAATATTTAAATGGGTTATTGGTCTAGATAATACAGAAAAAACTAGTACAGCTGTATAAATATAAGCATGGTAGACATGAGTCTAGCTTGATTATCTAGTTGCCACTAAATTTCTCAGGTTCTTTTGTGGGTATTAAGTGATACACGTCGAGGGCCTACTACAACGCTTCACCCACCAGTAGCTGCTGTGCTATTATCAAATCAGCAGCCCTGTGGCCTTTAGTTCCCTCACTCATGAATGAGAACAAAAATCTGTCCTATTTTAACCTACAGGGTAAACAGCTGAGGTGACAGGTATGTGCCGAGTGCTTTAGCAACAGTTAAATGATACATTAACACATGAAATCCCTCAAGAAGACAATTCTCAAGTACAGGAATGGCCTCACTACAGATACTTAGATAATTCCAGCTCCACTCTAGGTGCTAGCAAGGCCCTGCCCTGCCCACTCTGGGGCCACTTCCTACAAAGTTTTCCCCACCCTTGTGGTACTCTCACCTTATTAGCATCCTCGTGTTTCTCGTAACTCACAAAGCCAAAGCCTTTGGATTTCCCACTGGGATCTCTCATCACCTTGACACTTAGGGTCTTACCTATTACCAAAGGACAGAACTATTAGTAACACCATCTCTACCACAGCTTCTCTAGGAGCCCACGTGAAGCACACCTCTTGCTGAACCCAGATGGACTCTAAGAAAGAGGCATCATTCTGACCAAGCTGCTGAGATGGCCTTGGAGATGGGATGAGGCAGGATGAAGCCAGGAGCTGAGACCTGGAGCCTATTCCTATCTACCCTGTAACCTCTGTCATGCAAAGTATTTTACTTCTGGGTCTGGGTGCTCTCAACTCTTAAATAAGTAAAAACAGATGAATTCTAGGTTTGGTGGACTATAAAAGGGGATACACGGGACAAAGGACCCTGACTTACCAAACTGGCTGAATAGCTCTTTCAGACTCTCATCATCCACCTCTTCCCCAAAGTTTTTTATATAAACATTGGTGAATTCCTTGGCTTTGGCTCCAAGCTCGGCTTCTCGCTCTTTTCGAGACTTGAATCTGCCCACAAACCTAAAAAGAAACCATGAAAAACAGTGATCATCCAGAGGAACAAAACATGATTTCCAGGGGCCCAAAGGAACGCAGGTTAAAGGCTGACAGGAGAGGTTAAAACACACGAGTCCCCATCCAACCACCAGGAGACCAAGCTCAGAGACGCCCCAACTCCCCAGCAGAAAGAGAAAGAGGAAGGACCGTCCTGCAAGGACCAGCCCCAGGGGCTCCTGGCTCAGACCAGGGCTACTCCTACCACATGACACTGCCTTCGTGAAGAAACCTGATGACCATGTTTTTAAAACGTTCATTTCTGTACATCTATGTAAATGCATAGAAAAGGTCTGGAAGGATACAAACCAAACTGTTAACAGTGGTTAATCCTGGCAGTGAGATTGTCGGAGTGAACGAAGAGGTAGCCTTTGCTTTTTCAGTTTACTCATTTTGGAGTTGTTTACACTTAATAGAAAAATGTATCCATACGTTCAAAGTCTTTAGATTTCTTTCTAGTGATATCTTTGGAAGACCTGACCACTGGGCACATACATATGTAACCCATGCCCTGGTCTTTTCAACAACACCAAGGACAGAAATGAGTTTTGCTCGTGACAGCTGAGACTTACTGTCCCTTCTCCTCTCCCTGTGTGGCTCGGCTAAGATCCCCCTCTCTCCACTCTGCAATAACCACACCAAAGCAACAAGGTCTATTATGAAGTGTCTTTTGCAATGGGATGAGATTTTTTTCATTGTAACCAAATTAAGTATTTCTGTGGAGCCAGCCTTGTATTAGAAAGCCACTGAGTCATAAGTCAGCCAAGTGGAGATCTGGGGACAATTTGGCACCAACCCCTAGTGAGTGACCCCATGGACAGACCTGAGTCACAGGAAGGCCAAGGTCACATAGCTAGTATACAGCTCCTGGTCAGTTCAGGGCCCTCTCCACTCTGCCGCTGGCAAAGACCCCTGCTCAGAGTGGGCTTAGAGCTGCCTTCCAGCCAGCCCCAGCTGCTGATGCTCACAAAACCCACGGACAGATGCTTTTAAGGGAGAGGCGGCAGGCAGGCCATGGCTTGGGCAGGAAGCCCACCCTGGCGAGTCAAAAGGGCTGCCACGGCTCGGGCAGGGAGACTCACCAGCCCTGGAGTGGAGAGGTAGGAGCAGGCCACACTTGGGCCGAGAGAACCAGTAGCTGCCTTGTGTGTGCCAGTTAATACCGAGGTGGGGCCACGGCTGGCTCATGCGATGGTTGTTGCTCCAGACTGGGACACTCACACTTTGCGGTCATTGAGGAGCATGCCGTTCATCTTCTCGATGGCCTTGTCAGCAGCCTCTTGGGTCTCGAAGTGGACAAAGGCATAACCCTTAGAGCCGTTCTCGTCACACACCACCTGTCAAAGACAAGGCAGCCACTTTAGCGCCACTGACCAGCTCCAGAGTCGAGAACCACGTGGTCTCCCACTCAGGGCCTCCTGTTCTGAGAGGCCTCTAGCCCATCCATGGTCAAAACCCAGGAGACCACAGCATGTAAGGTTTTTCTAACATGCAGCACAGCACCAGGGACCTAGTCATGTTCCATCTACAAAAGGTAGCCACTATTAGGCTGTGTCTATCCAAATGTTTTCTTATTTCATTAAAAAACATTTAGAGATCTGGGTGCAAAACCATGGTGCTGCAGAAAAACAAACCATTTTCCAAGCCTGCAATAGAATTTCAGTCTAGTGTGGAGTAAGACACGTAAACCACCACCACACAAGTTGTACAAAATTCTCCACATAAACAGGTGCGTGGAGAAGGAAGAGGGTGAATTTACGCTTCTAAAATGACGGAGTACAGCTTCCTGGAAACCAGAGGCATGCTCTGGCCCTCTCCTCCCCCACCTCCCCACCCCCACCCAAAAGAGAAACCTTTTGATGCTTCCCAAGCTAGAAAACAGGAAGGATATTTCAGGCAGAGGGAAGAATAAACAAAGACACGAAAGCACCTGCTGGTTATGCTGGGTTGTGGCACGAGATTATCTACAGGGAACTTTTAGGCTTCAGGGCCATTTCCAGCATTTTGAAAATGACCATACCCTGCCACCCAATTCTAAGGTAGTTCCTCATTTAGTATTTATCTTCTTTTCAGGATTCAGTAATTATTCTGCTAAAATCATTTAATCAATGTTTACCTTGCAGGACAGAATGTTTCCAAAAGCAGAAAAAGTATCATAAAGTGCCTTGTTATCTATAGATTTGTCCAGGTTCTTGATGAAGACGTTTCCCACACCAGATTTTCTCAAAGAGGGATCCCTCTGAGACCACATGATACGGATTGGCTTTCCCTTAATCACATCAAAGTTCATGGTATCCAAGGCCCGCTCAGCTGCAAGAGAAAAACACATTTTAGTCAAGAATATAAAACGTCACCTCACACAGGTGACTGCTACCATCCTAGGAACAAGGACTCCAGGGCTTTTCAAGGTAATCACTCTGACAAAAGGCAACTCTATTAAAATTAAAGGGCATTAGACTCCTCTAGCCTGCGTTGCTACTGAGGGTAGAATAAGTTCTAGCCCATCACTCTACTTCATGACGGAAGTCTCAGCCCCTCTGGGTCTGCATCTTTGTTGGATAAGATGCTCTAAATGGCCTTATGGCACCAAGATCAAATGATAGCACCTCACATTTCACCAAGCTTTATCATTTATAAAAGACTTTGCAGCATTCTACCCACCGTGAAGAAGGTGGTACAGGCGAAATTATCCATTTTATAAAATGAACAAACTTATGTTCAGGAAACTAGCAATTAAAAAACCAACACCCGATTTTCTGATTATCTTTTGGTAAGGTATTGCATCAAAGTTATCGCCGAGCTACCCTTCAGTCTACAATTCGTCTAGGAGACAAACGACAAAACAAAATCTGTGAGAAACGGATCCCTGAATTCAGCCCAGTTTCTTCGATTTTCAATTTCTGAGAACAGAAATTGACTCAGACAAAAAAGCCTCAATCACCAAAAGGATAAATACTAATGGTCACGCACATAAATGTTCTTTGTATCATGAGAACAAGAAAGATGAAACGGCAACTCCTTTCTGCCTAAGCAGACAGTGCAGGCAGGCCTTGCACCTAGTGGTTTCCAGGTCTTCTGAAGCCTTAATCTGACTTCCATGGAATCCCAGGACTTCAAATGCCTTGGTGCCCAACCAACTTCTCCATCGAGGGCCTTGGGATGCTTCCTTGGCTTCCCAACCAAATCCATGTGTGCACCATGGAGACCATTTAAAAGACCAGAAGCTAAAATATATCATATGCCAGCAAGAACACTTCTCTTCACTGGTGGTAAAAAGATACAGAGCTGGTGGTCACTTGCCCTGACTTATGCGAAGATATCAGCCAGACTCTCCTCCATCCAGTGGTGCGGAGCTGTGTTTCTCCCACCTCAAGGCACCATCTCACTTAGAGCACACAAAATTCCCTAACTGCCTCCACAAGCTCAGCTGCTCAGGCAGCCACGGGAGCATCTCCTTTTCAGTTATTATTTCTCACCACCGTTTCTCCCTTCCTCAGGTGGGCTCCTCAGTATGGGAGGAGAGGAGATCAGGGAAAGGGGGGACAGAGCAGATCCAAGTCAGGAAAAGTCCAGGTGCAGAAGAGTTCGCTTGTGATGGCCAGCTGTGATCACAGCCTGGGACCCCCAAACTGTTTTCATTAATTAGCAGCGAAGGAGCCCATTTCAACACAGCTTCTCGTCTATTTCCAGGCGGCGCCGCAGAAGGCAAGTCGGCTTAGTCTGACAAATCTGACTGCACTTATTTATAGCAGAGAGAGGTCCTGCAGAGGTATGTGTTGGCAGACACATTGACCAATGGCTTCTGCTACTATCTCTAAGTGACAGGACTTTTGTTCAGAAGAGTCAAGAAGGAGGCAACAGCCAATGCACCCACTACTCCCAGCTAATAAGGCCACACCCAGCTATCTCCTTTGTGCCCTGTGGCCAGACACCACTCAGCTCAGAGCACACTGAACTCGGTGGTAGCAGTGCCTCGTGTCTCTCAACAGGTCCAGTCCTGTGCAAGTGACATTCTCTGTGCTTCACGGACAGTGAACAAAGTGGGGACGAAAATAGGGACCTGGAGATCCTTTGCCACAGAATGGCTTGTTTCTCCCAGTGATGGTCTCTACAGTTGTTCCCTTTTAATCTGGAGTCACGTGCAGCCCCCGATTAGGTTTCCTCTGGCCTCACTCCTGCCACGCCTGCAGCATACCTCTCCACCGCTCTGAGCTAAGGCCCCAATCTGGACGGGCAGAGCACTGCACTGACGGTCCCAGCTTAGCCTCCAACCTTTTGCAGTTCCTTTTCCTTCTCAGGAGTTCTATTTTCTTCAGATGGGATGAAGTAAAGGTTCCGACAACTGGAAAGCACTGTTCACAGGTGAGGCGATAGTCTCCACCAGCCCAGTGGATTTCCAAGCGACGCTTCCCCAGACTACTTGGATACCCTTCTCCACAGACCAGGGCTTTGTCCAGAGAGCAAAGAACTCCTCCACCCCACTGGCAAGCAAACGCCCAGACCAGGGAGCTGGCCTGGCACCTGCAGCTCTGGTGGTGCTAACACATGCGCCCGCTCACGCTGAACACACGGAATTGCTCCCCTGCTTCCCACCTGCCCTGAAAGACCCCTTATCAGCACAAAATCAAAGACTCTTAGTCAAGGGTAAAGGTAGGGGAAGAGGCAGCAGCTTTGCCACCTAAAATTGTTGCAGGATTTGTGTTTCAACCACTCTGTCTTTTTGGCAGGCCTGTGAGGGGCGCAAGCCCATGCCCACTGACCAGGCAAGGGTCTCTAACAGCCCAGCCCCACTGGAGCAGGACCACAGACACAATGGGAGAACCATTTCCCTCTGATCCCACTTTACGGTCTCCTTGGGTTCCAACCCCACAGTCACCACTGATTAGCCCAAGGTCACCCAGTTAGCAAGTGGTGGACGCAGGACTGAAACTCGGGTCACCTGATGCCAGGATCCTTGTTCTAAACCCCCGCATCCTGTTCCCCACTATGGCTTCTGTGGCAATGTGTTGTCCTGAGGCCCCCTCCGTGGGCGTGGGGACCCGCGTGGAGGCTGACTCCTTGGGTCCCCTGGGATCCCACGAATGTGTGGACATCGCTTCTACTCACCGTCAGCCGGCTGCTGGAAGTTGACGTAGGCATAACCCAGGGAGCGGCGGGTGATCATATCGCGGCAGACCCGGATGGACAGCACAGGCCCCGCAGGACTGAACTTTTCATACAGCATGGCCTCGGTGACGTCCGAGTGCAGGTCACCCACGTACAGGGAGGCCATGGGGTAGCTGCTGGCTGCAGCGTTCATCTCCCCAGCCCCCACCACCCCGAGCCCCGCCAGGAGGACTTCTTAGAGGGACCCCACAGGACAAAAGGGGCTCTTCTCGGAGCCGTGGCCCGCGCCGCGGCTCACAGGTGGCAGAGGGAAGCTCAGGGAAGCTGGAGTCGGCTCAGAGAGACAGAAGACCGCCCAGAGTTGTTCAGGGACGGCTCGCACGAGACTGCAAAACCACAGACAAAAGGCTCGCAAAAACAATATGGCCCTCCCTGGGAGTTTGTAATTTTCAGCTGTCCTGGTCTGAAGCTCCAAATTTCCAAAAAAAAAAAAAAAATTAAAATGGGGACTCCCCTCCAAATTATAAAAATTCTTCAAGTGGCAACCAAATGGTGCCCACGGCGGCCTCCAGGACACGCGTTTCTCTATAAATATAGGCCCCGGGCTGCTGGCGGTTTAAGATTACAGCGGCCAGGAGAAGAGGGAAACCAAATATTGGTCGGTGCCGATTCGGCAAGCCCCGGGCGGGCCGAGCGCGCAGCCGCCTCCCACGCCGGGCCGGCGAAGGGCAGCGCGGACACGTGGTGCGCGGGGAGGCCGGCGCGCGGGGGGCGAGGGGGGCGAGGGCGGCGGGCGCGGGGCTGCCACGCGGCGCGGACGGGCGGCCGGAGCGGAGTCGCGTGGACGCGGGCGGCTCACCACCGGACCGACGGACCGGACCGACGGGCGCCCAGGTGCGGCGGCGGCGGGCGCGGGCAGGCCGGAAGCGTGCGAAAGTGACTTCCCCGCGGGTTCTCCGAGGAGGATTCAATTTTTTTTCTCTCTTTCCTTTTTCTTTTTTTTTTTTTTTAGATTTTAAAGCGTTTTCGGGTTTTTTTTATCTTTTTCTCTTTTTTTCTTCAGGCTGCTGGGCCCGAAAGCGGCGCAGGCTGCGGCAACCCGGGGCGGAGAGAGGCGGCCGACGGAGCCACCGCTCCATTTATACCCGCCCGCCCCGGGCGCTGCTGGTCGAAGGGCGCCTCGCGACCTGGGCGCAGTCGTGCCCGCCCACTCGGCCCGGGGGCCCGAGGCGGGGCGGCCACGCGAGAGCGACCCGGCGCGGCCGCGCGGCGCCACAGCGACCCCTGGCGCACGGAGGACCGCTCCGCGGGGGCCTCCGCTGGACCCAAGGGCCGCTTTCCAGACTCTTAGAGTGGAAACCGCCCTCCCCTCCGGGAAAAGAACTCGCAGATAATTTAACCCACCCGCACGCCTAATGTTTATAATCAATGTATTGTGAAATAAAGATGACATAAAATAATTATAATTATATAATAAGTGGTTCAGTATAGAAATGTTTGGGCCCAAATACAGGAGAAGACATTCTGAAGTTTTCAGACTACTGGGACCTAGAGGTAGAATCATCCAGAACGCGACGGCTACAAATGTAGTAGTATCCATGGGTGATTGGATTCTCTGGAAAGATAAATAAATTTGGTAAAGCTTCAATGAAACAAAATGCAATCATCCCTCTATTTGCATGGTAGTGGCATTCCTGGAAATTTAGTTGACATTTAAGGGCGCAAAAATACTTTCTGTTTCTATGGAAGAGGGAGTTAGTGTCTAGGCTCCAAGAGTTATAAAAAGATTTTTTCATCTACATGAGGATCTGGCAGGTCATTTGAAAGTCATGTGGTATATGGGATGAGTCTACGTTATGTGTGACTGTCTCTATGTGTTGCAAGATGTATAGCATTCCTTCCTCCATAAATGCCATGAACTACCCTCCCCATCATCGTGACAACCAAAAACAGAAATTACCGAAGGGCATACAGACACTTCCATTGAAGACCACTGATTTCTGTAAAGGAATGAAGAAATACATGTATTTATATATTCATTCATTCAAAGAAATGGTTAATCAGGGCTCCCTCTATGCCAATGCCAGATATAGGTGCTGGGGGATACCATGGTGGACAAGGCAGAGGAAGTCCGCTCCGTTATGGAGTTTATATTCTAGTTAGTGTATTAAATCAAGAAACATTTATGGAGTGCTCCTTCTGTGGATAGAGCCTCTCCTCAGGGAAGCCTTCCCAAAGCACCCAGTGGTCTAATGTAGTCTGCCAGCACTGTTAATCACTACCACTGTCTTCTTGACTCTTATTACCACCTGAAATGGTGTTGTTCATATATATGTTGTTCATATATGTTCATATATGTGTTATTCATTATGTTGTTCGTATATGTTGTTCATATATACTAAGTTTACCTGTTTGGTGTCTGTCTTTTCCCCACTGTATATAAGCTTCATGGGAGCAGGAACCCAGAACAGTGCCTAACATGGCACACACTAAATGTGTAAATAAATATTTGCTAAAAAAGCAAGTGAATACCAGGCACCCATGAGCAAAGCCCACACAGTCCCTGACCTCATGCAGCTGACTGTCTAGTGGGAAGCTTCCTACCTGTATGACCTTGAGCAAACTAGTTCACATCTCTGACTCTCAGATTTCCAATCTGTAAGTAAATTAATAAAGTTACTCAGTAGGTTTTTTGTGAGAATAAGCTAATACACATAAATTACACATAAATCACTTGTGTAGATGATCATTGTTATTATTATCAAGCTACATTTGTACTGAGAAGAGAAGGGAGTTACGTAAGTGAAGATAGGGAGAACAGCATGTGTAAAGGCCCTGAGGCAGGAGTGGGCTGGAGCCGAGACTGCAAGACAGCCCATGGTGCTGTGGGAGGTGGAAAAGACAGCCTGCTCTTGGAGACTTGAAACACTTTGGACTTTATCCTGAGATCAAAGGGTAGAGCTGAAAGATTTTAAAAGGGAAGTGCCTTGGTTCAAATGACATTTTTTTTTAAAAAAAAAAAACACTTCTCTGGATGTAGAATGGAAAAGGATTAGAGGGTGGGTGCAAGGAGAGCTTCGAGGTGATGGCCGCTAAGGTGGTGGCCATGGAAATGGAGGAAGCGGCTTGATTAAAAAAAAATTTAGACAGTCTAATTTGTGATTCATTGGATGTGGGAGGTGAGAGAGTAACAGTCAAAGATGGTTCCCAAGTTTCTAGTAAATCAAAAAAATTTAGCTTCCCCACATCTAAACACAAGATTGTCACTTAGTCTTAGAGGGGAGAAATGTGCAAAGCCACCGAAGGAGCCGCCTGGAGTCCAGGCCTGCAAAATCCGAATGGGACTTGATCAGGGCCTGGTAGGGTGGGAAGAGGCTGGACAAATGACCAGGCCAGTGGTCTGGAAGGAGGCCTGAGCACATCAGTACAAATCTGCCTTTGCTTGGGTGGGAAGGGGTGAAATTTTTCTTTTTTTCCACTGGGGCAGAACCTATTCTCAGTGGGTCTGTACTTGATACACGATATCATGTGTCAAGAGAAAGAGTGTCCAGGGTTGGGAAGAGGAAGGGAAAAAAACTTCCTGGTGAAGACATGGATGTAGGTGCGGGCCTCTGCAGCTGAGGATTTTAATAGCAGAAATGTAAGAGCTTTGCCTTCTGGATTCATTCATCATTCAACAAACTTTATGTGGCATTCCTTAGAGCCAGGCTCTCTCTGCTCTGGGTGCTGGGGACAGAACTCTGAGCTAAACATTCACACAACAACCCGCCCTTACTGAGGAGAGAGATAAGAAGCAAGCAAATGTGTGTGTGTGTGTAAAACTTGTGAAAAATGCTTTGAATCTAGAGACTTTTTGAAGGTGAGAGCAGGGAAAACCCAGCCCCATCCTCCCAGCAGCAGTCCACAAAAGCTCTCTTTCCTATAAGCAACAATGGCTCTGCCCCTCAGGAAGGAATATCCTTCCTTGTCCACAGACAGGGTCTTTGAGATCTTAGAGGTTTTGTCCAGGCACCAAGACAGGCTGTGCAACTTTGGGTGGCTGTTGTCACATCTCTGAGCCTCTCACATCTGTACGATGGGCTCAGTAAGCCCTTTAAGGAAGAGGGGTCAGTACCTGCCCACTAGAGAGAAGGCATTTCCCTTCCTGTCCTCCCACATTGATAGCTGCGAATCTGCCTGACCCCTTACTGACCTTTCCAGATAGTCAGAAAATGCTAAGAATAAACCACCATTTATTGAGCACCTACTATGTGTCAGACATCATTTTCAGACCTCAACCCAGGACTAAACGTGTGTGGCATGACCAAAGACTAGGGTATTAAAAGCTGGAACTGACCTAAAAAAACCATCATCTGCAGAGTTCAAAGGTATAAATGAGGGGAGTCATAAGTGCTGTCTTCCTGTTCAGGACCCCAGGCTGGATGCTGGCTATAAAGATGGACAAGACCTTATCTTTTCCCTGGAACTGATCACAGTCTAGTGGGAACAACTGACATCCAGATCAATTACTACGACCAAATGCCTATGGAATTAGGTGCCACAGACAGGAGCCCCAGGCACTAAGGGAGTGATTATCTGTACCAAGGGTGAGGATCAAGGAAGGCTTCCTGGAGGAGATGGCACTGGAGCTGGACCTTTAAAAGAAGATAGTGTTTTAGATGGTAGAAATGGAACGGAAACAAGGAGAACACTCTATAAACAGAAGTTCAGAAATGGACAACCTATTTATTAGCTTGGGTAAGTCAGTTCACACTCTTGGGCCTCAGTTTTCTCATCTATAAAATAGAAATGATACGAGACACTATGTGTAAACCTTTATACAGTGCCAGGCATACAATAAGCATTTGAAATGATACGAGACACTATGTGTAAACCTTTATACAGTGCCAGCCATACAATAAGCATTTGACAGATAGTGGATAATATAATACTGTATTATTACAACACGACATTTTCAAGGTTGCTGTGAGTGGCCCGTTGAGGCTAGAACTTAGGGTGTGTGTGTCTGTGTATAGCAGAGAAGGAAACTGCAAAGTAGAGCTGAGATCTTGCAGAGGTCCTTGAATGCCGTTCTAGAGGGTGACATTTCCCAGAAGTAATTGATCCAATACTATTATTCAGAAATAGTGACATTAACAGCTAACACTGCACAGTGCTGCCTACATGCCAGGCGCTATTCTAAGCCCTGTAGAGTAACTGGCCAAGATCACAAAGCTGGCAAGAGGGGGTTGAGGCTTAAGTTTTTTCTTGCTCTAAATCTCATGCCGTCTAAATAGTACTAATAATGATAACTAATGTTTATCGGGGCTTACACACATCATTTCATTTTATCTTCGCGACCGTCATGGAAGTCAGTGCTGTCATCACTTTGCACATGAGGGAACTGAGGCTCGGGAGGCTGAGTGACTTATAATGGCCTGAGCACTGGTAGTTGGTAGCAAACTGGGAGCCACGGAAGTGTGCGGATCCTCACTCCTTCAAGAGAACCTGCTGTGAGGGGTGTGCTTGACTGACAGCTGTTGCTCCCTCAGCTCCACCATCGTGTTCGCACAGGGGCCACAATCAATGACGGGCATGGTGGAGGTACAAGTGCCACCTATTCCTGCCTGGCATGGGACTCTTCTGATGGATATCCTCAGCTTGAGGACGCCCCGTCTACCTAGCCACGATTGTGTCAAAACTGCTCTGCAGTCTGAAGCTCTTCCTACCCAATCTTTCCTTCCCGTTTTCCCAGCGGGTGTCAGATCTACATCCTGGTCTGAAGGCTCTCCCTGCCTACTTCTACCCCGTCTCCTTTATCCTTCACAGGCATTTTCCCAAAAAATCTTTTGCATGCCTAAACTTGTCTTGGTGTCTGCTTCTCGGAGGACTAACACACCGTGTACTAGAGACTCAACAATCCTGCCTCTTCCGGATGGCCGTTGAGGTGAACAAAGCAGTTCATACCCACTAATTCATTTCATGTTGACGAGAAGCATGCATGTTCAGCAACGCAGTGTCTGAGCACCTGGCAACAGGAGCCTGTCATGAAAGTCTGGTGGCCGCAAGCAGGGAGACGGGCACCCAGGAGGGATGGGGATGTGCGTCCTGCCCAGCCCTGTAGGCTGGCAGCTTGGCTTCCTGACCCATAGTCTAGCTCTGACACAGAAATAGGCCCAAAAGGAGACTGCGGCAGGCTCCACTCACAGCTGGACCGAATCATCCCTCAAAAGTAGCCAGCTACTCTTGCTCAATTCATACTCACCATGCTGACTTATTTGAAATCTGATGTCTGGAAAGAACTCACCCACCCACAAGGAGGTGATCTGGGCAGCTGGCAGGGTTAAAGCCACGTGGACGCCTTGCATGAGAGAGAGCCCCAAATTCCCTACCCTTCTGGTGGAAATCCTCTGCATCCCTCAACATCATCTGGGAGTTTCTCAGCAACTCAGCATCTCAGGCCCCACCCCTTGCCTACTGAATTAGAATCTGCATTTTATCAAGATCACCAATAGAGTTTGATAAGCTCCATTCTATTGTGCCCTGCCCACCACCCACTCTGCCCTGCCCTGGGCCCAGATAATTGTGATACCCATACAATGCAACACTATTCAATAATAAAAAAATAAATAAAGTACCAGTACATGCTACAACACGAATGAACCTTGAAAATATCATGCTAAATGAAAGAAGCTGGTCACAAAAGACAGCATATTGTAGGATTCCATTTAAGTGAAATGTCCAGCAGAGGCAAATGCATAGAGACAGAAAGTAAATTGGTGGTTCTTAGGGCTGGGTGTGAGAGGAGGCTGATAGGAAATGGGGAGTGACTGCTAATGGATAGGGAGTTTCACTTTGGGGGTGATGAAAATGTTCTAAAATTATGATGATGATTGCACAACTCTGTGTATACTAAAAAGAATTGAATTACATACTTTAAATGAGTGAATTGCATGGTTTGTGAATTACATCTCAGTGAAGCTGTTGTATATATAGAAAAGAGTGTCTGCCTCAAAGAATTGTTGGGAAGACTCAATAAAACCCTGTGTGTAAAGCTTTGGCTCTGCAAGAGTAGATACCATGGACACAGACTCTGCCCTCGAATAGCTCACAGTCTAGTGAAAGAAATGACACAGGCATAAGAAACGAAAAATCCAAAAATGAATGAAGAACGACCTCTGAATGAGGTACAGATAACATGTTGGGTAGATCATAAGAGAGAGAAGTAACTTGCCTATTCGTCCATCCCTCTATCCCTCCACTCATCCATCCATCCCTCCATCCCTCCATTCATCCATCTATCCCTCCATTCCTCCATCTATCCATCCATCCATCCATCCATCCATCCATCCATCCATCCATTCATCCATCCATCCAATAATTACCTGACACATATTGTACACTGGATACAGGGAGCAGAGACGAATAGCATGGGAGGTAGGCATGCAAACAAATAAGTTCCAACACGGCATGATAAATGCCTTGGAGAGGACACAGTGTAAGTCCAAGTAGCTAGTAATTAACCAACCGAAAAATCCAGAAAATTTCTCTCCAAAAGGGGCCCTTCTCTTTTTCCTGATATAACTTACTTTTCCTTTCCAACTAAAAAGCAATCCTTGCTTGTTCAAACAAGCCAAACTCTAACGAAGAGAATAAAGATAAGGGCAAATTTCCCCCTCCCCCATGAAACCACTGTTTTGTGGAATCCTTCTATACTTTTCTCTGTGATCACACAAATGTATATCTGCTTAGCACTGTGTCATGTGTGACCTGGCAGGCACTCAGGTCAACCCAGGTAGATCTAACTTGTTCCTGCTAATACTCTTGGCAATAACAAATCTCTATTCATGGACACTCACATTGTTTCCAGGTTGGGGCCATGACAAAATATTGCCGCAAACATCTTGACCTTAATTACCAGGGTTTTTAATCTGACTGAATAGAGTCTCAAATGTGGGATCACAGATTACATAGGTCGATGAGTACGTATTTTAATTTTAAGAGGCACTTCCAGGTGTTTTCCAGTTTGTTGTAATTCAGTCTCCAAAGAGAAATGTAAGAAAAGGCCCATTTCTGGGCCAGCCCCATGGCATAGTGGTTAAGTTTGGTGCACTCCGCTTTGGCGGACTGGGTTCGAAGGTTTGGATCCCGGGTGTGGACCTACACCACTCATCAGCCATGCTGTGGTGGTGACCCACATATAAGTAGAGGAAGATTGGCACAGTTGTTAGCTTAGGGCTAATCTTCCTCAAGCAAAAAACGAGGAAGATTGGCAACAGATGTTAGCTCAGAGCTAATCTTCCTCAGCAAAAAAAAAAAAAAAAGGCCCATTTCCGTCCATCTTTGCCAACTCCAAATGTTATCAGTTTTAAACATTTTCCTCAATCTGGTAGGCAAAAAATGGTATCTCTTTGTTGCATTGATATGCTACTAGGGTAACTGCCTTTTCATAAGTTTATTGGCCATTTCCATTTCTTTATCTGTGAATTGACTGAGCTTGGTTTTGAAAGAACAGGCATTTACCAAGCAAATGGGACCTTTAGTAAAAGACATTCTCTGCAAAGAGTCCATGCAAAGACCCCAGAGTAGGAAATCTGTGAAGGGAATTTTAAGTGGTTTAATGTTGGGTTTAATTATAAGTGGCTTAAACCAAAAGTGTTGGTTTGCAGGATGATGGGAATGGCAGGAAATAAAACTGGATGTGTGCAGAGAGGGCCAGATCTTGAAGTGTCTTCCATGCCATAGGTGTAGGGACTTTAGACTTCAACCCTTAGGTGGTAGAGCCAATGAAGAGTCTCTCAGGTGGCTGGTATGGAGTTTCAAATGGTGAGCATATTGATTTCCTGGGGCTGCCATAACAAAGTACCACAAACCACATGGCTTAAAAAGCCCGAAATGTATTGTCTCAGAGTTCTGGAGGCTAGAAGTCTGAGACCAAGCTGTCAGCAAGCCATGATCCCTCTGAAACCTGTAGGGGAATCTATCTTTGCCTCTTCCCAGCTTCTGGTGGTTTGCTGACAATCGTGGTGTTCCTTGTCTTGGAGATGTATCATTCCAATCCTCCGTCTTCACATGGCATTCTCCCTGTGTTTCTGTTTTCACATCATCTTCCCTTTTCTTATAAGGACATCAATTATAGGGATTAGGGGCCCACCTTACTCCAGCATGACCTCATCTTAACTAATTCCATCTGTAATGACCCTATTTCCAAGCAAGGTCACATTCTGAAGTACTGAGGGTTAAGATGTCAACAAAGCTTTGGGGGGGGGGCACAATTCAACCCATAAAAATGGGGAAGAGGGTACCCATGAAGAGGCTATTTAATGGAGCCCAACCAAGGACAGTGGCAGCAGGGACAGACAAAAAAGGATGCATCTCAGAGAAATTTAGGAAGTAGAGTCAATAGGAGTTGGTGACTGAATGTGAAGGGTAGCAGAATATGGCACTTTGGCATATTGGTTATTTTGAGCTGAAGGCACTTGAAAAACAACAAAAGCAGGGAGAGGCTTTCTCTGAACCTCACTTATCTACCTGAAGACAGATCTCCAAAAGAAACTCAATTGTCATAAATCCTCTCTCTGGAAGCTTCGTCACCCAGGGAAGATTGACTCTTATCACTGGAGAGGAGACTAGAAGTCAACACCACACCCAGACAAACTTTGTCACAAGCTATGATACCATCTCCCATCTATTCTTCTAAGGTCCTGTTCATCTTCCCTGAAAATCACGTACTCTCCCCTGAGAGGCCCAAGTCCCTTCTCTCCTTTCCCTATTAAGATGGTATTTAAGATTGAGTTCTAAGCCACCTCAGGGAGTTACTCACTCTTCCCTGGGTATCTCCCATGTGTACATGAGGTATACATATTAATAAACTTCTGTTTGTTTTTCTCTTGTTAATCTGTTTTTATTACAAGAGTCTCAGCCAAGAACTCAGAAGGGTAGAAAGAAAATTACTATTTCTTCTCTACAAATGCAAATGAGGGTGAGGGAGAAAAAGATATTCCTAGGTTTCTAGCTTAGGGTATTGGATAGATGGTGATGCCTCCGTGAAAGACGGGGACTCAAGAGGGAGGAAGGATGACATCCAGTGAAGAGCTGGGTTATACAAGCCCAGGCAGCCCTCAAAAGAGAGGACGCAGGCGGCCAGCCCTGTGGCGTAGTGGTTAAGTGTGCGTGCTCCACATCGGTGGCCCGGGGTTTGCAGGTTTGGATTCCGGGCACGGACATATGTACCACTTATCAATCCATGCTGTGGCGGCGTCCCACATAAAATGGAGGAAGATGGGCACGGATGTTAGCTCAGGGCCAATCTTCCTCAGCAAAAGAGGAGAATTGGCAATGGATGTTGGCTTAGGGCTAATCTTCCTCACGCAAAAGAAAAAAAGAGAGAGAGGATGCAGGCCAATATTTCTCACCTGGACCAATGCAGTAGCTTCTCAGTTGGCTGCCTGCTTCAGCTTTTGTTGCTTTCCAACTCGCTTTTCATATAGCAGCCGGAATAGACTTTTAAAAATCATTTCCCCTGCATAAAACCCTTCAAGTTTCTCACTGCTCTTAAAATAACATCCAGACTCTTTCCTATGGCTTTCAGGGCCCTGCACGAGCTAATTGATGCCTTTCTCTCCCACCTTGTTCCACTTTATACCTGGTTTTTGCTGCTCCAACCACACTCCCCTTGTCTTTGTTCTTTGAATTCTTCCCATTTCAGGGCCTCTGCACTTGCTCTCCCCTCTGCTTGGAAGGCTGTTCCCCCGTTCCTCTCTGCCCGGCTCATTTGCATTCTTTGGGTGCCCCCTTAAATACCACCTTCTAGCAAAGGTCTTTCATGGCCATCTTGTCTAAGGTGCATCGTTACCACTTTACTCTGCCAACTTCCTTCACAGCCCATATCATTGTCTGTCAATTCTACTATGTCCATCTTACTAGAGTATAAACTGCATCCAGTCAAGGGATAATGTCTGTCTTGTTCACCATTGTATCCCCACTGCCTAGTACAACGTCTGGCTTAGAGTACAGTTTCCATTAATTTTGAGTGAATGAACAAATGACCATATAGGTTTGTGAGTCATCAGCATAAGTATGATGGAAGAAGTTAGTGGAGGGGAGAAGATAGGACATTGAAACACTGGGGAATACTCACACTGAAGGGGCAGTGAAGGAGACTGAGGAGTATCCAGAGAGGTGGGAGCAGTGACAGCGGTGCTTGCTGGATGGGATTTCAAATTGTAAATCCATCCAGGGAGGCTTTGTATGATGGCGGTGACTAAACATGTTCATTGCTGAAAGAGATGAGCCAATAGAAGAGAGAGAAGATCCCAGATGGAGTGAAGAATCATGAGACAAGGTCCCCAAGGAATGAGGAGAGGTTGGGGTCTGAGGCTCTGGTGGAGGGATTAAACTGGGACAGAGGAATGGGATCCGCTCCATTGTCCCTCCCCAGGAGGAGAGGACAGGTTCCTGGTTAGTGTCTCCAGGCTCTTCTGGAAGCACTCCTCCCTAGCTTACGAATACATTCCAGCTACACTGGCCCTTTTGGCCTTCAGGACCTTTGCATTAGCTGGGACCTCTCCTGGGACTCACCTCCCCTGGCTGGCACCTTTCTCGTTCTCCACGTCTCAGCTCAAGTATCTCCTCCTCTGAGAGGCCACCTTCCCTAGTAGTAGCCTCTGTGATTCTCTATCATAGTGTTCTGCTTATTAGCTTCCCAGAATGCATGAAAACCTAGGATGTATTCATTTGTGTAGAGCATGGGTTCTATGAGGGCAGGGCCCGGGAGGTCTTACTTATGTCTGTATCTTTACTTTCTAGCATAGAGCAGGTACTCAACCACCCTTCCCACCCACCTAGGTGCACAAACCAGAAGAACATAGGCATCATCCCATTTCTCTTCTCACCCCACTCCCCCAATCACATCCAGCCAATCACCAAGTCATAGATCCTGATCCCACCTGGTAGTATCTCCAGACAGGCCCACTCTCCCACTCCAACGGGTCCCTCAGCCTGGGTCTCCTCCCCACCCACTTCCATTCTCTGCACAGGAGCCAGAGTTATCTTTCCAAAGTGCAAATCCGGTCCTGCTACTCCCCTGCTTAATCCCTGCAGCAACTCTTCTTTGCCTTCAGAATAAACTTTAAATGTCTTAAGGCTTCCCAAAGTCTTACTTCAGCTCTCCTCATCCTGAGCCCCGCCCTCCACCTTCCAGTATAGCTCCAGTCTTTTTGCAATCTTCAACTCAGAAACCTCCTCCTCTAGAAAGCCTTCCTTTCCTTCCTCGTGTGGATGTCCTGGCAAGGCCTCCTTCCCCACCACACAGAGGGTGTGAGGTTGTGCCAGTCTTGTTCACCATAGTATCCCTGGTATTTAGCACAGGGCAGCGCTTTCTAGCACCCTCCCTCCCCAACTCTTATTAGTCAAATAGCTAATGAACTGGAGGCTAAGAGGGCAGTTTTGCAGGATTCTTAAAAAAGGAGAGGTTTTGTTGATTTACAGGAGCAGAGGAGGAATGGTTTAGCAGCAGCAATTTCTAGTGGGCGATGGGAGAATGACCAGACAGAGGCCCTGGGGAAGCAATGTCAGAGAGAGTCGAGTCTTCCAGAAGGTAGAAGGTTTGGGAGTGAAGCAGGCCATGGAGGGTGGGTCATGAGGATTAATGAGGCTGTGTGGTCCAGTGGTTAAGGATACAGACTCTGGGCCATATAGGTTTACGAGTCACCAACATATAGGTGATAGAAACCATGTCACCCGCTTAGCTCCTGAACATGCGCAGAGTGGTCAGTCATGGGAGCCCTTGTTGTTGGATTAGAGACACAGGGCAAAAGTCCTAACTGTAGTCAGCCTGAACCGGCCCATGGAGCTGGGCTCCCCTGGGTGTGTGGGACACACTGTACAGAATCCTGGCAGTCCTGGGGCTGATACTGAGATGAGAGGATCACAGGAGAGAGATCAGCACAGAGAGACAAAAGAAAAGAGATTTTGGTTTGGGTAGAGGCGGGTCTTGTGTGTGGTGGGGGTGCTGGTGGGAAGGGCAAACTCCTCCTCCCACGGATCCCCATGGCTCCTCCCTAGGTGCTTGCAACAGCCTCCTCTTCCGTCTCCCTTCAGGGTCTCTGCCTCCACCCTGCACATGCCAGCCAGAATCATTTTTTTTTTTTAAAGATTTTATTTATTTATTTTTCCCCCAAAGCCCCGATAGATAGTTGTATGTCGTAGTTGCACATCCATTCTAGTTGCTGTATGTGGGACGCGGCCTCAGCATGGCCGGAGAAGCGGTGCGTCGGTGCGCGCCCGGGATCCGAACCCCGGGCCGCCAGCAGCGGAGCGCGCGCACTTAACCGCTAAGCCACGGGCCGACCCTAGAATCATTTTTAAGAAATGTAAATGAGACCACGTCACCAGCCTCAGCCAGCTGAAATCCTGTTACAGGCTTCCCATGGCTCTTAAGACAGGAGCCGGCAATACTGGTCTTTTCCAAACTGAGGTGGTAAGAGGGATGATTTTAGGTGGTATATGGAGGAAGATTTTTTTATTTCAACTGCGTATTAGAAAAAAATGTAAGTGATATGTCAATTCTTTGATTTCATGAATATTCTTGCTTAGGGTTAGGATACAAAGGGAGCCAATTTAAAGAAAATTTTTAAGGAAATAAGAGTACAAGTGGAGTCCCATGAAGGGAGTCCTTGAATGACAGAGGCCTCTCTTCAGTCTCATCTGGGCCCCTCTGCCCCTCCCTCCCTGGCTCTAGATATACTGGATGGCAGGTCCTTGAAGATGTCATCTGCTCATCTGCCAGGAATGTTCTGAAATGTTCTCCCCAGCCTCACCCCCGCACCACTCCCCCATCTTTTGCTAAGATAATGTCCACTCATCCTTCAGATCTCCTCTCCAGGGTCACTCTCTCGTGGGGGGTATCTTATGGTCAGGGGCCCCTGGTGTGATTATCTCACAGGTCTCTCTACTTGCCCTTCACAGTACTTCCTGCAGTTTGAGCTGATCTAGTTTGTGTCTGGGATTAAATCCGAGGGCCCCACTAGAATGCAAGCTACTTGAAGCTGGACTGTGTCTTGCTCACCATTGTATGCCCGGCACCTAGCGCAGTGCCAGGTGGTACTAAGCACTCATTTGAACCAATGAATGCATGCGTGAATGAATGAACCCAGGGACTCGACCTAGAGGCTCCTGCATGTTGACAGCACCCAGCTGTGCCCGTGGAGTTAGGAATCGCCTTGGCACCAGCCTTTGAACAAGGGGCCCCACATTTTCATTTTGCACTGGGCCTCACAAATTACTCAGATGGTCCTGAGCAGAGGGTTGAGGAAATTGGGAAGTGAGGACAATGGGGTGGGATAGAGGAGAACATGACTCCTTCCAGAGGCATGGCTGAGAAGGAAGGAGAGACGGGGTTGCAGCCTCCCTTTCTCGACCTGGTCCTGACTCTGCCACCAGGGGTCATGGAGAACAAATCTGAGCCCTCTTCCTGGGGGAGTCCCAGGAGAGATGTGCAGGCGAGGTCAGGAGTTCTGCCCTGGGTTTCTAAGGGCCTCCGGCGGCTTCTCCCTGGCCCTGAGCCTGGCCTCTTCCCCCTGGCCTCTTCCCCCTGGCCTCTTCCCCCTGGCCTCTTCCCCCTGGCCTCTCTCTACACACCTCAGTGTTTGCTTTTCCCGGACACCACTGACACCAGACCTTTGCTATAGGAAGGATTGGGTCCAGGACTATATGTTTTAATTTAAAAATTTTAAAATATTTTAGAAAAGCCCAGAAAATAATGTAACTAACACCCACATGCTCATCACCCAGCCTAATCAACTGATAACATTTTTGCTCCAGATATATTTTTTATATAAAATAAATAGAACATCACAGATAAAGCTGAAGGCCCCTTTGTTCCTCTCCCCAGTCCAATTCCTCTCCCTCCCTTTCATTCCCAGGCACAGTTGTTATTATTAATCTGATGTGTATTCTTCTAATCTATTTCCATGCACCAAACAGAATGTGTTCATAGCAGCACTATTCATAATAGCCAAAAAGTGGAAACAACACAAATGTCCATCAACTGATGAATGAATAAACAAAAGGTGGTATATCCATATAATGTAATATTATTAAGCAATAAAAAGAAACACAGTGCTAACCCCTGTTAACATGGACCAGCCTTGGAAACATTATACAGTGAAAGACGCCAGACACAATAGGCCACATATTGTATAATTCTGTATATACAGATAGGCAAATGTATAGAGACAGAAAAGAGATTAGTGGCTGCCAGAGGCTGGGTGGGGAGGAGGGAGGAATAACAAATGACTTCTTAGTAGGTATGGGGCCTCTTTTTGGGGTGATAAAAATGTTCTGGAATTAGATGGGAGTAATGGTTGCATCACTCTGTAAATATAATAAAAATCACTGAACGTACACTTTAAAATGGTTAAAATGGTGAATTTTGTTATGTGAATTGTATCTCAATAATAAAAAACAGAATGTGATTTTAAGATATTTTCCTAAGTTCTTTCATACTGTAGATATTGTTCTGCCCCTTGTTTACTCACTCAGCATTATATTGATACGTGTAGATCTGGTTCATTTATTTTAACTACTCAATTATCTTTTATTGGAGGAACATGCTATAGTTTATTTTTCTACTGGTTGGCATTACAGGTGATGCAAATTTTCTCTACTAGCAGTGCTGCCACGGACAGACTTGGCAATGTCTCCTGGCGCACAATTGGGGAGAATTTCTCTAGGGAATATAATCGCTAGGTTGTAGAGAATACAACTTTTCAAAATATTGTCAAATTGCTCTCTAAGTGGTGGTATCAATTACACTCCCATCTGCAGCTTATGAGTTTCCACAAGTCCTCACCACCAACACTTGTTATTATCAGGCTTTGATTTTTACCTATCTGATGGTTGTGTTTCAATTTGCATTGGTATTTCACTTATTTCTAGTTATTTTTTTCTTTTGTTTCTCCTTCCTTCTTTTCTTCCTTCCCACCTTCCTTCTTTCTTGGTATTTTCTTGGCTGTTCTTGGACCTTTACATTTCCATATAGATTTAGAATCAGTTTGTCTAGTTCCATGAAAAATCCTGTTAGGTCTTTTATCGGAATAGTTTGAAATCATAGATCTATTTACAGGTTACCTGGCATCATTACTACATTGAGTATTCCCATTCATGAACAAATGATATATTTCCATTTATTTAGGTCTTCCTTTACTTTTTAAAATAGACTTTATTTTTAAGAGCAGTTTTAGGTTCACTGCAAATTTGAGCAGGAAGTACAGAGAGTTCCCGCATACTCCTGCCCCACTACATGCACAGCTTCCTCCACTATCGACATCCTGCACATCTGCATATCTCGCACCACAGTGGTACATTTGGTGCAATCAATGGACCTATACTGACACATCATTATCATCCAAAATTCATAGTTCATGTTAGGGTTCACTCTTGGTGTTGTACGTTTTATAGGTTCTGACAAATGTATAATGACATGTATCCACCATTATAGTATCAGATAGAATAGTTTCACTGCTGTAAAAATCCTCTGTGCTCTGCTATCCCTTTCCCCTCCTCTCCCTAACCCCTGGCAACCACTGGTCTTTTTATTGTCTCCACAGTTTTACCTTTTCCAGAACATCATACAGTTGGAATCATATAGTAGGTAGCTTTTTCAAATTGGCTTCTTTCACTTAGTAATATGTATTTAAGTTTTCTCCATGTCTTTTCATGGCTTGATAGCTCATTTCTTTTTAGAACTGAATAATATTCCATTGTCTGGATGTACCACAGTTTATCCATTCACCTACTGAAAGACATCTTGGTTGTTTCGAAGTTTTGGCAATTATGCATAAAGCTGCTATAAACATCTGTGTGCAGGTTTTTGTATGAACATAAGTTTTCAACTCATTTGGTTAAATACCGAGAAGCATGATTGCTGAATCATATGGTAAAAGTATGTTTAGTTTTGTATTCCTTTACATTAAAAAATTGTTTTAAAGTTTTCTGAGAAAACATCTAGCAATCTTTTGTTATACATATTCTTAGGTGCCTTATAATTTTTGTTGCTATTGGAAATGATATCCTTTTGATTATGTTTTCTTATTTTTTGTTACTAATCCAATAAGCATCCAGTAAGAATGCCATTGATTTATAGAGAACGACCTAGCATTCAGCAATCCTGCTACATACTCTTATTAGTTCTAATACTTTGCATGTACATTCCTTTATTTGCTAGGAAGAAAATAAATTGTTAACTCACTTTCTATTTCTTAAACCTCTTATTTCCTTCTATTATTTTATTACATTAGCTAGAAATGCCAGTAAATTGCGAATAGAGAGCATTCACATCTTGTTTTTGACTTTTATGTCAGAATGCTAGAGTTTCACCCTTAACTACGATGTCTAGGCATTTGGTAAACGTCCTCATCAGGTTGATGTATTACCATATTAATCCTAATTTGCTAAGAAAAAAATAAGTGTTTAATTTCATCAAATGATTTTTATGCATTTATTAAAGTGATCATATGCTTTTTATCTTTTAATATACTAAGGTTCAGAATATAGGAATTGTTCCCATGGTGTTAAACTATCCTTGAATTTTTGGCTAAACTCTACTATATATTTCTATACTTCTATATAATATGGATTCTGTTTTCTGTTTTATTATTTAGGATGTTTGCATGTATAATCATAACTAGGCTTGTTCTATAATGTTCTTACCTCTGATTGCTCTTGCCTAGGCTTGATGTCATGGTCAAACTAGTATTAGAAAATGAGTCAGTAGCTGTCTCTTTTTTCCATCCCTTAAAACAGATTGTATAAAATAGGGTGCGTTACTCAGGGTTCTCCAGAGAAACAGAAACAGAACCAGTAGGATGTGTGTGTATATATATATAGCGAGAGACAGAGAGAAAGAGAGACAGATTTATTATAAAGAATTGACTCACGTGATTGTGGAGGCTGAGAAGTCCCCAGATCTGTAGTTTACAAGCTGGAGACCCAGGAGAGCTGCTGGTATTGTTCCACTCCGAGTCCGAAGCCCTGAGAATCAGCAGATCCAATGGTGTAAGTTCCAGTCCAAAAGCCAGCAGATTCAAGACCCAGAAAGAGGGCCGGCCCCGTGGCTTGGCAGTTAAGTGCGCGCGCTCCGCTACTGGTGACCCGGGTTCGGATCCTGGGCGCGCACCGACGCACCGCTTCTCCGGCCATGCTGAGGCCGCGTCCCACATACAGCAACTAGAAGGATGTGCAACTATGATGTCCAACTATCTACTGGGGGGCTTTGGGGGGGGGGAAGGAGGAGGATTGGCAATGGATGTTAGCTCAGAGCTGGTGTTCCTCAGCAAAAAGAGGAGGATTAGCACGGATGTTAGCTCAGGGCTGATCTTCCTCACACAAAAAAAAGAAAAAAAAAAAAGACCCAGAAAGATAGGATGTTTGAGTTCAAAGGCTAGAAAAAACCGACGTCCCAGCCCAACAGTCAGGCAAACCCAACTTCCCTCTTCCTCAGGCTTTTTGTTCTATTCAGGCCTTCAGCTGATTGGACAAGGCCCACATTATGTAGAGCAATCTGCTGACTCAGTCTACCAATTCAAATGTTAATCTTATCCAAAAATACTCTCACAGACACCCCCAGAATAATGTCTGGCCAAATATCTGCCTATCCTGTGGCCCAGTCAAGTTAACACGTAAAATTAACCATCACATAGGGAGAATATGTTCTTTGAAAATCTGGAAAACTCAGCTCTGAAACCTACTGAGCCTGTTGTTCTTTGTGTGTGTGTTTTTTTGGGTGGGGAGGTTGGGTAACTTGTTTTTCATGAAGATCATTTCCTTGGAGCCATTCTGCCCTGTAGAGCCCCACATGGTCTGGTCTTTCCTGTTTCTCTTTGAGGAACTCTGATATTCACTTAATCCCTGAAGATTAATAGGATCCAGGAGACTGAAGCAACCAAGAACCAAGGGCTGTTTTATCTGTAGAAACTACTGGCTCTGGGGCTACCCCATTTAGGGATTTTGTAGTACTTCACATAGCAGTTATAAAGTCGTTCTTTCGACTGACCACTAGAGGACAGTAATGGATCAAGAACGGGTACAATATAATAAAGGGATTAAAATAGCTAACATTTGGTAGATAAAAAGGTAGATTTTTCCCTTTCTGCCCACAAGGACCCTGAGATTTAGAGAAGCTAAGAAACTTGTCCAAATCATGTACTCCAGTACATAGAAAATTTGGAATTTTAATCTAGTTCTGCCTGACTCCAAAATTCATTGTTTCTGGTACGAGCACAATAAATGATTACTCTTTTTTCATTCATTCATCTGAGAGCAACATAGCAGTGTGGCTAAGAATTCAGTTTCTGGAGTCAGCCATTTGGGTCTACCTCATACTACTAGCTAGAACCATAAGAGCTCCGTGCCTCAGTTTCCTCATCTGCCTATGGGGATGTTAGGATTTACCTCATAAAACTATTGTAAAAATCAAATGAGATAATACACGAAAAGTGTTTGGAATGGCGTTTGGCCCTTAGTAAGTGTTTAATAAATTTGAGCTATTGTTATTATTGATTCAACCAATATTTATTAAGTGATTACTGTGTTCAAATACCACTGCTATAGGTTCTGGGGATGGAGCAACCACACACACACAGCCATCCCTGCCTCCTGCAGCTTACATTCTAGGCAGGGAGATTGACAATTAAAAAAATTAAAAATTGTTTTGTATTTTTCTTAGTGTGAGTGATGAAGATGGCCAAAAATAGAGCACGGAAGGGGGACTGGGGGTGCTGGAGTTGGAGGAGGGCTTGCAATTTAAATGGGGCTGTTGGAGAAGGCTTCAATGAAATGACATCCAGCAACAACCAGAGGAGGTGAGGGAGTTAAGTGGACATCCAGGAGCCATGTGGATAACTGGGAGTTGAGCATTTGGGCAGAGAGAAGAGTAGGGATAGAGGCCCTGAGACAGGACGATGCTGCCTTCAAGGAATGGCACAGAGGCCAGGTCAGCAGAAGAGAGGGAGCCACGGGGTGAGTATGATGAAATGGGGCCAAAGGTGAGGCATGGGAGTGGGAAGGCGATGGCATGGGGTCTTTTAGCCATGGGGACAGCTTTGACCTTTATGTGGGCTGGGAAGTCATTGGAAGGTTCTGAGCAAAAGGGTGACATCTTCTGACTTGTGTATTCAGTGTTCCCTCTGGCTGCTGTGAGGAGAATGGACCACAGGGCAAGGGCGGAGGCAGGGAGCCCAGTGAGGGGGCTGCTGCAGGGATCTGGAGGAGAGATGGGGACACGCTGAGGGCGTGGACCAGAGGATAGAAGTGCTGGCGGTGAGAAGTGGACAGATTCTGGATATATTTTGAAGATGGAGCTGATAGGATTTGCTGACAGAATGGATGCAGGCTATGAGAGAAAAAGCTGTCAAAGACAACTCCCAGGCTTTTAGCCTGAGCCACTAGAAGGACAGAGCTGTCATTTCCTGAGACCGTGAGGATTTGGGGAGGAGTGTGTCAGGGAGGAGGGTGGGAATCAGGAGTTTGGTTCTGGATATGTTAGTTTTGGACGCCTCTTAGAGATCTGCCTGTTGGAAATCCAAGTCTGGACTTGGGCGGCCTGGGCTAGAGACGTGAATTTGGCGGCTTTGAGCCGGCCTCGCCCACGACCACACAGGGAGGCTGGCGGAGCTCTGCCCAGGACTCGGCCTGTGTTCTTCCCTCAGCACCTCACCATGGGCTGTGTCCGAGAGAGCCTGCTGCAGCCCCCTGCACTCCCCACACAGGGTCTCCCAACAGGAGCACCGACCTCTGTGCCCAAGGCAGGGTGGGTAACACTCAGGCCTCCTCCCCACGGTTCACTGCACTGGGTCATTGTGCTTCAGGCCACAGTTATTCACAGAAAGCAGGAACAAACCCCAAATCCAGTTAGCCATTAACCGAACCCTGAGTGAGGGCCAAGCGGACAGGCTTCATTTTCTCACTAGAGCTGGTTCCAGTCAGTCCAAGTAATTAGCAATGTCTGCCATGGGGACAGGATCAGGGAATGGTGGCTCATGTGCCAGATATTTGTTATTCCTAATCTACCTGCAAATACTCACGGGCTTTTGCTTGAAAGGGCCTGTTGGGGTGCTATGCAGTGTGGGTCAGTCAGCCAGCTTCCTGAGATTCTCAGGTTAAGTGAGAAGCTTTCAGTCCTGCTTGACTCCAACAGGAAGAACCCTCAAAGCCAACACCTGTCACTGTGTCACTCACCCCACCAGCTGTATAATGATAGGCCTCTCAGCTGCCCTTTCGGTGAGAAATTCAATTGCACAAACAGAATTTGAGGCCCTGCTGAGGACATGGCTGGTGACCACAGCCCCACAGCTGTCTTTCTTAGTGGGCAGGTTACCTCAACGAACTGGAAGGGCTGTGGTCTTTTTTTTTTTTTTTTCTTTTTTGGGAACTTCAACTTTAGGAAGATGAAGAATTAACCTCTGCTACCTGGATGGAACTTTCTTCCACAGAGAGTACCTGATATGGGTATACAACTTAACCTCAGGATGATTTAGAATTACATATAGCATGCTAAGCCAAGAATTAAACTTTAATATCAATATTTCTGTTTAAAAAGGAAATCTATGTACATTTAGTTTTTTATGTAAATAGATTTTTAAGAGAAATTAAGGTTCACTATATTTATAATTTGGATTTATTAGATTTATAAGAATGATTTAAATACTCAGAAAGGTTTTGTTTATATCAGATAACTGAGGTACTAAATCAAATCGATTCAACTAAAAATGCCCTTTAAAATGTTTGAAGATGCAAGTTTGTAAAAGGTCCCTTAGAGGCATTTGCTAAAATCTGCTAGATTTTCAAACAAGATTTGTAAGCTGAGTTTTAAAGGTTAAGAAAGAACTAGTGTTTTTTTTTTTTTAATAATTTTATTTATTTATTTTATTTTTTCCCCCAAAGCCCCAGTAGATAGTTGTATGTCACAGCTGCATATCCTTCTAGTTGCTGTATGTGGGACACGGCCTCAGCATGGTCGGAGAAGCAGTGCCTTGGTCTGCGCCCGGGATCCAAACCCGGGCCTCCAGCAGCGGAGCGCGCGCACTTAACTGCTAAGCCACGGGGCAGGCCCAGAACTAGTGTTTTGAATTAGTAACTTTAATTAATGGAAACGAATTGTGTACTCCAAAAACAAACTTCTAAATGGTCTTTTCCATATTCAAAAACCATTCTCAGGAAACAACCTGAATATCCATCAACAGATGAATGGATCAACAAATGTGGTATATCCATACAGTGGAATACTACTCAGCAATAAAAAGGGAGGAACACAGAACTTAATGATCTCTAAAGTATCATGCTACATGAAGGAAGTCAGACTCAAAAGCTTACATTCCATATGATTTCATTTATATGAAAATTTTAAGAAAGGCAAAACTATAGTGACAGAAAGCAGATCAGTGACAGAGAGCAGTTTGCCAGGGGCTGGGGTAGGCGGAGGTGATTGACTGCAAAGGGATAGGAGGGAACTTTTTGGGTGATGGAAATATTCTATATCACAATTATGGCAATTACCTGAGTGTATACGTTGTCAAGACTCATTGAAATGTACATTCAAAATTGGTGAATTTTATTGTATGTAAATTATACCTCAATACTGCTGATTTTAGAAAATAGTACTATTATCAAGGTCACCAAAACCTCCATATTCAACATGCAGAATGAAACAGGACCGTCTTCCGAGAATGATGTGGAAAGGGAGTAGGGTTGTGAGGAGAGAGGCTGAATAGTGACATAGTTATCATGGAAAGGTATCATGGAAAGCGGGAGAGCCAGCCTGGTGGAGAAGCAGAGTGGGTTCCCCCATCCGACATTTCTGATTACGAATAAAGTCAGACCGATGACTTTTCTAGTGGATTGAATGACTTTTCTAGCAGGTGTAGAACAGGCAGAAAGCTGGTTTAGGGCCGGCCCCGTGGCTTGGCGGTTGAGTGCGCGCGCTCGGATGCTTGCGGCCTGGGTTCAGATGCCAGGTGCGCACCGACGCACCGCTTCTCCGGCCATGCTGAGGCCGCGTCCCACATACAGCAACTAGAAGGATGTGCACCTATGACATACAATTATCTACTGGGGCTTTGGGGGGGAAAATAAATAAATAAATAAAATCTTTAAAAAAAAAAGAAAGAAAGCTGGTTTAACCATGGTTCAGGTTCTGCCTGGTATATTAATTATCTATTGCTGTGTAACAATTACCACAAACTTATTGCTTTAAACAACACGCATTCATTATCTTACAATTTCTCTGGGTCAGGAGTCCTGGCATGGCTTAGCTGGGTCCTCTGCTCATTGTCTTACAAAGCTGCAATCAATGTGTTGGCCAGGCTCCTCTGGAGGCTCTACTGGGCGACAAGCCACTTTCAAACTCATTCAGGTTGTTGGCGGAATGCATCTCCTTGTGCTGTATGATGGGACCTTGGCTTTTTGCTGGCTGTCAGCTGGAGGCTGCCCCTGAGGCTCTAGAGGCCACACGTAGCTCCTGGCCACATGGGCTTCTCCAACATGGCCACTTACTTCACCGAGCCTGCAAGGAGAGTCTCTCCCTCAAGACGGCTAAGGCAGAGTCTTACATAAGGTAAGGTAATCATGGGAGTGACATCTGTCACCTTTGCCATGTGTTGTGGCTTCATCATGGGGGTGACATCCTTCATATGTGGCATATTCTAATGATTAGAAGCAAGTCACAGGTTCTGCCTGCGCTCAGGGGAGGGGATCATACAAGGTTGTGGACACCAGGAGGCGGGGGTCATGGGGTCACTATAAAGTCTGGCCACACACTTGGTGACTGCCATGGAGGGAGAGATGGGACAAGGAGTGAGGTTGTTTGAAGGGGTGATTACGGGCTTGAGGGCCCTCAGCTAGGCAAGGAGGGGTGCGAAAACAGGAAGTGACCAATGGCTGGGGAGGAGGTGGCGGGGTCAGTGATTTGAAGACCTCCTTGAAGTTGAATTTTTGCCATGGGAAGGCTGAGCAGAGGGAGATTGAAGGAGAGCATGTAGTGGGTGGAGAATGGGATGTTTGAAATCAGGATTTCCTAGAGGACATTTTTGGTGATGGTGAGTTCCATGGGCATGGGCAATTAGGTGGTGTGAAGAAGGTCATGAGAACTGGGGAGGTCTAGGTGCCTCCCTGCTCCCACCCTTGCCCCTCGCAGTCTATTCTGCACACCATGACTCCTAATATGTACGTCAGAACATGAGTCTCCTCTACACTTAACCCTCAATGCTTTCCCGCCTCACTGAGTAAAATCTAACACCCTCTCATGACTTGTCCCCCACCCCTTCTCAGACTTTATCTCCTGCCACTCACCCCCCTGCTGTCTACACTCCAGCTACACTGGCCTCTGGCACTAGTCCCTGATGCTCCCTGCCTGGAACAACACCCTGCTCTCTGATAGCCTCATGGCTCCCTCTCTCTCTCTAGTCTATTCAAACTGCTACCTCTGCCTTCCCTGTCCATCCCGTATAAAATAGCACCTCCTCCCCATCACTCTCTGCTCCTCATCTACCTTAACCTTCTTCCCCAAGCAGTTCACGTATGTATTTGTCTAGGTGTTTATCATCTGTCTCCCTCAACAAGAATGTCAGCTCCACGAATCTGGGCTTCTGTTTCAGTCACCACTGTATCCCAACACCTAGATGAATGCCTCCACATAGTCAGCGATCCCTAAGTGTTATTAGGAAGGCAGACAGAGCTGGTTTCTGTGTCCTGAGGGGTGGCTAGTTGATACTGATAGGTCTGAGGCCAAAGCCTTGAGGTGAAAGCCTGGAGCTATTGTGGAGGCCTGGGTACCTCCCTCCCCCGATGTCTGGAAGAGGTGAACACAGAAGATATGGCTGTAAAACTTGCCAGTTAGGAGCACTGACACTTAATAGCTATGTTACCTTGGACAAGTTACCTAATCTCTCTGAGTCTCCATTTCCTCAACTGTAAAATGGAAACAATAATAGAAGCAAAACCTAAATCCTGGAGTTGTGCAGATAAACTCACATTTTGCATGTAAAACACTTGGTACAGTGCCTGTGTATGCTGAGCACTCAGTAATGACTGGATGATGTTGTATTATTTCTCTGTGCCTGTTTATAATTTGTGACTTTACTGTCCAAACAAGCTCTGCCATTTACTATTTTTCTTAGCTGGGGCAGATCGTTTTACCTGAAATGAGATTCAGTTTTCATCTGCATAATGGAGTTAATAATTCCCACCCTGACTGCTTTGACTAAATCGTTGAGAGGCGAGTGAGCTGATGCACGTGAGAGCACTTTGAAATGTTATGTTGCTGTACGATATAAAGCATTATTACTTTTCGTTCTTGTTGATTGGTTCCTTTTTGGGTTGCTGGAGTTGTAGGAGTGAGTGGTTTGTTAGTTTTCAGAGCTCCAACAGAACATCTGGGGCGACCGGGGTGGGGTGTTGCCATACTCTGCTTCCTTGAGCAGAGCAGTGGAATCTGGATTTTGCCCAAAGGCCTGAGCCAAGCCTGAGTTTAAAATGGTCCTTGGGCTCAGGGCAGCGTCGGGCGGCCAGCCAGCTTTCTGAGACTCATGGTCTGAACGACAGTCTTGCTTCTTTTCACTCCTACATGAAGCAAAAAGAAGAGTCCACAGCGTCTGGGTGTCTGTCTTGGAGACCCAACGCATGGCCCCTTTTCACCTGCCACTGTCAAGTAATTAATGAGGGCATCACAGCAGCTCCATTCATGAGAGACTCAGCTTTGACAAACAGAACCCACAGCACTGTGAGGCCCAAGCTTGCACCAGAATTTCAGGCCTGGTTGTGTCCCAGGCAGCTGGGAAGAGAAGAAAGCACGACAGCTGACTGGGTCAGGGCAGGTGTGTGCATCTGTCAGTGCCTCCTCCCCAGGTGGGAGCCAGGATGGAGAAAGGCCCTCAGGGTGCCATGTGGCACACAAGCCCTCCAGGTGGCACCGGTCATCAGTCAGCTTGGGGCCCGCTGGCCATCCTAGAGCAACAAACCTTCCTTGGCCTACACTGGGTTTTCTGGAGGAGTTCTCCAGGGAGCTGGACCTAGTGCAGACACAGTTCCATTTGGGGATATCCAACAATGTGAGATCACAGAGTGGTAAGTAGAGCCCCTATATGTAGTTGCTCCAACTCAAAGTAAATTGCCCTGCATAGCATATACACACACACAGGCATACGTAGGTGCACACGTGCGCACGCACGCACGTGCACACACACACACACACACACACACACAAACACACACACAAATACTGGCCAGTCAGTAGCTTCCGATAGCCCTGATTCACTCATTCCTCTCAACCTCCCAGGCTGGGCAGTAAGGGCAAGGTGATAGGGATTATTTGCCAATATCCATTCATATTTATTTCAGAGAATAGGGCTAAAATGCATTTCCCAGCCTCCTTTGCAGATTGATGTGGCCAATTGTCAGAGTTCTCACCAATGGAATGTGGATGGTCATATATGTGCTTCTGGGCCTAGGCTTTAAGACTGTGGTCATGCTGCCACCAAGCTCTCTTCCCCTTCCTGCTGGCTCGAATCCATGGAGACCTAGCATCAACCATGCAGGCACAATGCCCTAGGGGATGAAGCAAGATGAAAGGAATCTGGGCCCTAGGATGCCTGCATTGAGCAGAGCTTCTTGCTGACCTGGAACGTTCACCAGGCAGTTAGATGAGAGATGAATCAACTGGTATCTTCTTTCGTCCACTGAGTTATTGCTGGACCTCTTTGTTACAGCAGCCGAGCCTTACACTTAATAGCACAGAGGAGAAGAGCACGGCCGAGCTGAAGGCTTTCCAGGCTGACATGACAGTCCAGGCCACGAGTCCTGGATGGACTGACACTGACCGTCTTTGGGTTTGTATTACAAGAGGCAGCTGGGGAAGGAAGCAGCGTAGTGTATCAGTTAAGCGGAATCAGACAGACCTAGCTTTTAATTTTGGCTAGAACATTTATTGGTGTTGTAAACTTTGGGCACTTTTACTAACAAATGGAGTCTCAATTTCTTCTTCTATAAAATAGGGATAATAATAGTACCTACTATTATGTGGGATATTGAGATATAATCTCATACGATTATATGAGATAATGTAGGTATCTAAACTGTTTACTGTTATTAATGGAATCAGCTGATATCCAGACCTGATTTTTTCCTACCCTCTTTCCCCAGGAAGGAGGGAAGGAAGCTAATGTCTTGAGTTTTCCACAAAGTCACAAAATATTCGGTGACTCTAGAATGAATTACAAGTCCCTAAAGCTTTCAATACATAATGTTTCTTAAGTATCTACTATAGGCCAGGGACTAGGATGGGGCTGGAGGACAGAGATACCCTTGTGGAAGTTAATTTCTGCTTCACTTCTCAGAAAGTATCAGCCCCTTTCAGGCTCACAAGCTGGAGTCCATTTCACCAATGGAATGGAAATTTACCTTGACTAGGAAAGAAATCCTGATTCTTTTCTTTACACCTCCTATGGGATACACGAGCCCCACTGCAGACAAGTTGAATCATCATTTCTGGGGCCTGGACACTGATATTTTAAAAAAGCATCTAAGTATTTCCAATGACTAGGTAGAACTGAGTCTAATTACTACTCCTTACAGTCAGTCATCCACATCACGCCAAACAGGAGTTTCTTAAATAAGGTCTGACCTTGGCATTCACCTGGCAAAACCTTCTGTGGCTTCCATTGACTACAGGCTGAAGCCAAAACTCTGCATGGCACTCGAGGCCTTTCACAATTTGGATCCAGTCTCTTTCCATTAATGACACTAATGGCTAAGATCAACTGAGCGATTCATATGACCCAGGATTGGACTGAGGGCTTTACATGTGTTATCCCATTCAATTCTCACCTAATGTTAGGAGATGGTGTCTTGGCTCAGTTTCCTTATCAGTAAAATGGGGACATTCCAAGAAAAGCATTTAGCACAGTGTCTGGTATGTAGTTACTGCTCAGTCAACAGGAGCCATTGCTGCATTATCCCAGTTTTGTAGATTAGAAAGTTGAGGGTCAGGGGTGTTGAGTAACTTACTTGCCCAAGGCCACAGCCCTGACAAGTGATGGAGCTGGGCCTAAACCCAGGAAGTCTGGCTTCAGTGCCCAGACTAGCCTGCCTTTCGCTCTGTTGCTGAAGATCTTTGCTCAACCCTGGCCAATTTTCAGAGCTCCCCTTGATGAGGTCTCCAGGTCTTTGTACATTCGGTTCCCTCTGCTGTTAGAATGCTTCCCTTCGTCCTCCTCCAGGAAGGCTTCCTCCCAGCGCTCGGCTCCCTCATAGCCACTCTAGGCAGCGGCAGATACCCCTCAGCCTTCTCAACAGACCTCTGTCTCCACTCTCACTTCACCAAACTGTCACTTAGACAGAGGGTACACTCCCTCAGGGAAGACAGTGTCCTCATCACCTCTGGTCCTGCCATGCCTGGCCTGGCACAGAGCAGACCTCCGTGACTCTTTGCTGGATTTGTTGCGAGCCCAAACCATCAGAGAGAGCCAGGCCAAGAGTGGAGACCAATACCTGCTGGCAGGGACAGCCTGCCTGTCCTCAGCCATCAGCGTGCACTCTAGAGCAAGCACTCATGCTTTTCTTTGGCCAGAGCCTCCTCACCGCTTGCCAGACCGCCAGTCTCCTGGCCCAGGCTCTCACTTTGCTCTCCAGCCTTCCCGCAAAGTCGGCTAGCAGGGGTCACCCCTGGAAGAGCCTGAACCATCCAGCAACATGAGTCCAGAAAACTCCTCACCTCCCCCAGTTCATTTATTCCACAAATATTTATTCAACACTGACTTGAGCCAGGCACAGTGCTTGGCACTGGATATCGGGTGGAGAGGAAACCAGGCATGGTCCCTGGCCTCAAAGAGCTTGCAAGCTGGTGGGGCAGACAGTCAACCAACTGGTAAATAAACAAATGGATGTGCAATGGCAAATTCCTTATGAAAGAAAAGAATAGTGGACTTTGAGATAGATTATTCAAGCACAGTAGTCACATAAGGCCTCTCTAAGGAGGTGACATTTAAGCCAAGGCCTGAGGGGATGAAAAGCTCAGCTTGCAAAGGGTAGAGGAAGAGCATTTTGGGCAAAGGCAACAGCATATGCAAAGTCCTAGAGGTGGAACAGGTTGGAATGCTGAGGAAATGAAGGCAGACCAGGATGGCAGGAGCCCAGGGAGCAAGACTGGGATTGGCAAGTAACGAGGCTGAAAGTGAGCTTGGGACAGAAGAGGAAGAGCTTGGATTTTATCTTTACAATAATAGAGTAATAGAGCAAGGGTTTTAAACCGGAGTTGATATGATACGATTTGCATATTTAAAGCTCTCTCTGGTTGTGTTGAGAACTGACTGACAAAGCAAGAAGGCAGCAAGGTGACCTTTTGGAGGGCAGTGATCTGGGGAGAGGCGATGTGGCTGTGGGTTCAGAGAGAAGTGGACAGACTCCAGAGATATTTCAGAAGTAGAATCTCTCGGAGGTTTCCAGAAGAGCTAAAAAAACTTTATTGGATGTCTGTGACAACCCCAGCAATGGGGTGGGAGTCGGGGGCACCAGAAAGGCTTGGGAATATAAACAAAGATACAAGTCCTCAACCATGGAAACGAACACATACAGTCACCTTTCCCCCCACAATCTCTCAGGGAGGATGAACCCAAGATCAACTAAGATGCTGAAAGTTCTGGGCCATTTCCACCTCATTTAGTGCTGTCAACAGATTCTTTTGGAGTTGGGTCCTTGAAACATGGAAATGCATTTCCCACAGCCCCACTATGAGTAAATGTCGGATTCTCAGGCTAGGAACTCGCCAAACTGCAGGACTGCAGCACTGACCTGTATCCTGGGAGCAGTGAGCTACCACCTGGGGTGGTCAGGGAGAGGAGGAGGAGGGGAAGGAGGGGGGCAGGAGGGGGAGGGGGAGAATAGGCTGGAGAGGGAGGAGGGGGAGCAGGAGAAAGCGCAGTTCTTCCCGCCCTTTGTGAGCAAGGTGAAGTTGGTCTTTGATTCTGCCACCTGCCTCTGCCCCCTCTCCCAACTCCTGGGAGCCTGCTGACCGCCCTGCCCTCCCTCTCCATCTCTGTCTCCCTCAGGAGCACTCCTGGCCAGTGACCCACTCCCTGAAGTGACGCCCTCTCTCCTCGCTGCATCCATCTCAGATGGGTCCAGGAGGCCAGCAATCTGAGAGAACTAACTCACACTGAGGAGTGAAAGAATTAGTTTAGCTCTTTATGCCTCCTTGAGGAATTTGCCTTTTCAAAAGAGCTTTCTGGGTCATTTAAATGATCTCTGCCCTCTTACCCACTTCTCTGAAAGGTCCCTTTTTCCCCAGGGTTGCAAACTCTACTTGTGAGCCCATGGAGTCTCCTCAATTTAGCCTCCGGGGAGGGTAGTTCCATCAAAGGGTGGGGGTGGGAGAATCTTCCCAGAGGTGGCATTGGAAGTATTTAATAACTGGTTTGGAATAAGCACCAACGAATTGCCAGCTGGAGGACCCCACGCCCTTGGGTCTGCCAGGCATTAACCAGCACAGGGTCCTAGGGAAAAGCCTGGAGTGGGGGGCCCTTGGAGACACTCAAGGAAAGCAGGCATTCGTCAACGAGCAGAGAAGTGTTTCTGCATGTTAATAACAGGTCTGGCAACACTGGTCCAGCTGAAAGTCAGTCCTGGGTCTGCCCCTGTTTTGTCCGGTCTCTGCTGTTCCACCGGGAATGGTCGCTGGGCCACTTGTTCCCTCTGTTAGGGGAAAAGTGGCCGTGCTGGAGATGTGTGATGAAATGGCCTCTGAGCAGAGCCAGCTGCGTAGAATCCTGGGTGAATAGACTCTCAGGCCCTAGACCCACTGTGTGACCTTGAAGGGCCGAGTCACCTCTCACTGTCCTTCCTCTCACCCCTCCTCGCAGTTATTTTTGTCCAGCCTGACAGCCCTTGGCTGTCCCAACAGTCTGGGCTCTGTGAGCCGGATGCAAACCAGGCAGCAAAAACGTCTGGTGCCGAATCCCAAGAGGATTCCCCTCTGGGCGCCATCACGTGGGAACATGGTCCTCCACACTGTGCACCCAACGAGTCCACGTGCCTGGAGGACGGTGATGGTGACAGAGGCAGGGAGCTGGCTTCTCCGTTGCTCAATCCTGGCTCCCATCTAGGGGCGCTGTCCGAGGCCCGGTGGTGAGGACACCCTGTCAGAGAGCCCTACTGCTGCTGGGAAACCTCCCAGCTGTGTGCAGGGAACTGGTGGTCAGCTGGAGGGTGGTGTCTGCAGCCGGGAAGAGGGCAGGAGCAGGCCCTGCTTGGCCCCCAATCCTCAGGCCTTGACCGTGGTGGACACCAGGTCTGTCTTATGATTCACTGCGATGGGGTGGGCCGAAAGCAGGTGGGCAGGGCAGACAAGATTCCCAGGAGACCTCTTTGTGGCCGTTGCTCAGTTACTGTCTCAGGAAGCAAGGCAGACACTATGTTCCGGCCCCATGGCCCTGGGAAGGCTGTAACCCGTCAGTCATTGCTCCTGGCTGGGGTCTGATCTCTCTAGGGAAGCAGCCTGCCTTAGGCCATTGTGCCTTTTAGGTTAAAGCTTTGTTCCCAGACCCGAGATTCATGCCTACTGCTCCCTGTGTGCTGGGGCAGGAGAGGGGTCTGGGCACAGCTCTTAGGAGCTCTCCCAGGACTCATCTGTCCAGGTAAGAAATGAGACCAAGCCTCTGAGATCAGAACAGTTCCAGGAGAGCTGGCTGGACAAGCTGGGACGGGTAGTGAGGAGGGGAGATGGACCAAAGGAGGAGGGGGCCTTTGATGGGCGAAGAAGACACGTTCATGTATGAGCCAGTCCAGGAAGCAGAGCAGAAAAGGCAGCGTCGTTTTTAGAGCTCCTGGAACAAGAACTCTCCTCACTCCTGGGGGGAAACCCAGCTCAGAAAGCCCCAACCTCAGTGATTTCAGAGACCCAGGAGTGGCAGAGCACAGCTCCTGCTGGTCTCCCAGCTGGCCCCAGGGAAGAAGGCCTGGGTGCAGGAACAGCCGCATAAGCAGGGGACCCCACAACGCCAGGGGGAGTTGGGGAAGAAGACGGCAGGAGAGGTGCCATGTGGCTGCTCCTGGGAGCCCTGCCACTGGGGGCCACAGGCAGGGGGGCAGCTGGCCTCTCCGGGGGGCGGGCCCTCCGAGTAGTAGATGACCCTCGATTGGGCAGCAGATTCCTCCGAGTCGGCAGGATGGTACCAGTGGCTCTGCGCAAGGGAGCGGTTCGGAGGGCTGGGATGGGGTAAGCAAGTGAGGAGGCGCTGGGGAGGACGGGGCCGGGCACTCTTCCTAGGATGGCTAGCTGGCTGCTTGGGGCTGACAGCCCTGGACAGCTATGAAAGAAGGACCAGGGCCAGGCAGGGAAGGCCAGGGGGCCGGCGGGCGTGGGCGAAGGCTCCATCTCAGCTGCATAGCTGTTGAGGTGGGAGAGAAGGCGAATCCGCACAGGGTCTGCACGGCTGCTGGGCCCTTCCAGGATCCCCAGGTACCTGATGACCTCGGTGAGGCACTCCCGAAAACCAATGCTCCGGAAGTCGACTGCCAGGGCTCGGGCGTCAAAGAATCCTGCAAAGTGAGGCATGATGAGGGCACGCCAGGCGGGGGGACAAGCACTGAGCCTGGGGTCAGACTGTCTGAGCTCTGGACCTGCCTCCCTGCCTCAATCCCTCTGTGACCTTGGGCATGTCACTTCACCTCTCTGAGCCCCAGTCTCCTCATTCGTGAAGTGGGAAAAACCATCCCTCCCTGGGGTAAAGAGGGTGGGCTGTGAGGATCAAATGAGTTCACTGAACTACAAAGCATTATAACATGTAAAGTATGGTTTGCGTCACAATTTAAGATTAATCCAAAGAGGAAACTTTGTGGCCAAGATAACTTCATTTAAGTAGTCACTTGCCAGGTGTGAAAGGGCTGTGCACACGGAGGTGTAGAACCACCCTGCCTGCTAACGGGGGGCACACGCTGGCAGGTGGTGGCAGCAGCCATCAGAGCTGGGAGACTCCTTGGAGAAGGCAGCACAGTGTAGCAGTGAAGCAGGAGGTCTTCGGAGGCCAGCTGCTTGACCAAGGACTTAACCAGCTGCCTGACCATGGACAAGTCTCTTAATCTCTCTATGCCTCAATTTCCTTAGCTGTAAAATGGGCATATAACAGTACCTGCTGCAGAGAGTCGTGAGGGTGAAATGAAATGGCGCACAGAAATGCTCAATAAATTAAAAGTTAGCTATCATTTATATTACTGGCTTGGATCCGTGGGCATAGGAGTTTTTCCCCCAGCCCAAAGGGCAGTCTGGAAAGCAGGACCCCACCCTGGTTCTCAGCTGCAGTCATCAGGTCAGGGACCCTCTCTTTGACCTGGTGACCAGACGGACTGCCCACAGAGGTAGTCACATATTCACTGCCTCTCCACACCTGCCCCTCTTTCGACCACCTTCTGGGCAAAGACTGAACAGCCCCAGTGAGCACTGGCCTCATGCCTATGGCAGCAAATATCTGGTCCCTGGTTCACAGCTGAGGTCCCCACAGAGGGACAGCTCGGTAGGAGACGATGTTTGGAGTCAGGCCTCCTTGGGGGCGAGACCTGGCTCTGCTGTAGTTGTGCAACTTTGAGCAAATCCCTTCACCTTTCTGTGTTCACTGTTCTTTTTTTTTTGTCTTTTTCTTTTTTGCTGAGGAAGACTGGCCCTGAGCTAACATCTGTTGCCAATCTTCCTCTCTTTTGTATGTGGGTTGCCACCACAACATGGCTGACAAGTGGTGTAGGTCCGCACCTGGGATCTGAACCTGTGAACCTGGGATGCCAAAGCAGAGCACGCCAAACTTAACCACTATGCCATGGGGCTGGCCCCTCACTGTTCTTTTTTAACCAACATTTGTAGAGTTCTTACTAAGCACTTAATTTGTATCATCTCATTTAATCCTCATAAAAACCCTATCATTATTCCCATTTTAGAGATGAGAAAACTGAGGAATAGTGAACTTAAATCATTTGTTCAAGGTCATAAAACTGATAAACAGTAAAGCTAGGATTCAACTCCAAAGCCAGTGCCTTAAGCCACAATTCTGTCTTCTCATCACCCTCATCCAGAAAACAGTGAGGACAACAGCCCCCACCCTCGAGGTTCTTGTGAGAATCAAATGAGATATCATTAGTGAAAGCATTTGAAAACTACAAAATGCCGCCCAAATATTAGTCACTATTTTTCTTTTAATTGGATAAACATAAATATAGTTTGAAATATCTCCCCCACTGGTTGATTAGAGACAGAAGTTTCCACTGTTGGCCATGCATTCATTGGCAGAAGTTCTCAAAGTGATCACCTGCATCAGGGTCATCAGGGTGCTTGCTAAACTTGCAAATTCCTAAACTCCAATCCAGACCTACTGCCTCAGAATCTCTGGGGTGTGACCCACGACTGCCTGCCCCCAAACGATACTGCTGCACACTGAGGCTTCACAAGCACCAGGTTGGGCCACTTAAAATGCAGCTGGCCCCTTGAGGGGTAGCAAGTTGAGGTTTTAGGACTTAGGTCTTTGTGGCCAAGGTCTGTGGAGGTCTCAAGGTTTCCCGATTGTGAAATCACCAAAATGCACAGAGAGGCTTCATGTAGACAAATTTCCATTTGTCCGAAGTCTTTTCAAAGCCACAGTTCCACGACTTTATTGCAATGGACTAGCTCAAAATAATGGAATGAGTTACATTTGCATTCAACTACAATCCTGAGACGGATCTTCAACTATGACCACGACATGTCACCCCAGTACTGCCAAAGACACAACAGCTCAGAAGGCTACTCCAGTGGGTAGGCACAGCAGTGAACGCTGGTGGCTAAAAATCTCAGGCAGGCCCCTCCCACTGGGATCTCAGTGAGAATGAGCTCATTGAAGCTAATGCTTCCGGAGGCGCTGGGGGTAGGAACAGATTGTTGTAGAAGAGCTCCTCCAAGGTCTAAGGCTGAAAGGAGTGGAGTTGAGGAAAGGGTTGGGACAAATGGAGACACGGGAAGTGGAGAGGGTGATGCCGAAAGAAGAGACAAACTTTGTGAATGTTCCGCCTGGACCTGCTCCAGCCCCTCTGCAGACTGTGAGCTCCGTGAGGGCAGGGACCACAGCCACTTTGCTCCCCATTGTATCCCCAGGGCCCAGGCCCCAAATATGCACTACATGAATGACTCCCAGGAGAGTAGAGCATCAGTACCTGCACCACCAGTGGCGTGGAGCATTTTCAAGTGATCCACCGTCATCTGCAGGACCTCGGCTTTCTCCAGCTTGGAGGAGCCCTGTGTGTACAGGAGACAGAAGAGTGGAGGCCTCCAGCTGACCTCTGTCGCTCACCAATCCCGCACAGTGTCATCAGCACTCACTGTCTCAATTTTCTCATCTTCCTCCCACTCCGCCACCGCATGCAATTGGGCTTCTGCTATGGCCAAGGCCTCTAGATCTAAGAGATTCTCCTCAGTTCTCGTTTTAGCCCACCTGTCCGCTGCACTGCTGACCATCCTTCCTGAAACCCGTCCTCCCATGACTTCCATGACACCATTTTTTCTTGGTTCTCCTTTCACTTTGCCTTTTGCTCTAACCATCCCTTAAAAGAGCGGTGTTCCCAGTAGTGGTAACTCGCTTTTCTCGCTCTGCACACTCTCCCTGGAGGGTCTCGTCTATTCCATGGCTTCAGGCACCATCACTAGAATGCCACTCCTGCATCCCCACCTGCCTCCTAGACCAGCTGCACTGGGACTGCAACTTCACACTCACCACATCCATGATCCAGCTCATCATCTGACCCCCAAAGCTCTCGCTCTTCCTCTATTCTCTCTCTCGGGAAATGTTTCCTAAGCCTCCAGCATCACCTGGTCTCCCAGGTGAAACCTGAGGGTCAGGCTCTCCATGTGAGGGTACGTACCAGGTCTAGTTCGTGGCTGGTCTTGTGAAGGTTTTAGTGAATGTCTGTGAAATGACTGACTTCTTCTCGCCAACATAAAGGAAGGCACATGCTCATGACCGTGCCTTGGCACACAGGGTGAGAATCTTTGACGCTGTCTGATTGAGTCAACTGTCTGACGTCCCCCTGTAGTCCCTCCACCCCAGCATGTTCAATGGCAGCGTGTTCACTCCTCGAGCAGCCTGTGCTACTTTCAAATAGCTCTGGAAATGTCAGTAGCGCAGACGGATAGGGCACTGTAGAATCACACAGTTCTGTGTTCCAGTTCTGCTCTGCTATTTACTAGCTGTGTGACCTGGTAGAAGTGATTTCACCTCTCTGTGCTTCAGTTTCCTTACCTGTGCAATGGGTATAATAACCCCTATCCTTCAGGATCATTTTAAGGATTCAATTCAATGGGGTGATGGACACAGAGCCACAACAGCTGAGACACCTCAGTGAATGTAAATTGCCATTCCCCTTATCCCAGTAAATGATAGCACAGCACTTCAGGCAGCTGATAGCAATCATTAGGAGATGCCACGAGAAGTGAACCTTATCTGCCACTCACAGAGTATTTCCTCTGGCACATCAGCAATGCCACATACCTGCTTCTCGAAGGCAGTGGGGACCAAACGCCGCAATTCAGACAGGCTGCTGTTGATG